>NC_139348.1:129135651-131800651 GCF_055883805.1 Amblyomma maculatum | reverse complement strand
CCTTGTTATGCTTGGTTACGCAAATCCTCTTCAACTATGAGGCAGCAGCGGCTGCCTTCAAAGCTCTTCGCTACCGCCTTTCGGCACCCTTCAACCGCTGCTGAGCCAGTCGATGCTCCCGTTCTTCGTCGGTCTCTGCCGCTAGCTTTGCACGCTTAACTCCCTTTTAGATAGCTTAATACTTAGGATGATTGGCAACATCAGCCGGATGGCCTGACTCAGCCCATCGCCTACGAGACCGTCCCTATGGTGTAAGTAGTCCCAATCGACTTGCTTCATCCATAGCGAGAAACTGTGAGGCGGCAGTGTGTACGCACTCTCTTATATATTGCGTTATGCGAAGGATAAGAATGAGAAGAAACGGTTTGTCTGTGAAGTAGAAGAAGAAGCGGGCGGCGCCGGCTCCTCGCGTTGCTCCCGAGGTCAAATTTATCGCGCCAATGACCTTGACCTGACGAGGCTGGCAGTAAAGTTTCCACTTTAGAAGTACAACATTTGTACGCCAACTGGGTTTACTCAATCTGTTGCAGCGAATGCAAGCCCCATTATCAAGGAGTTAAGCCTACAGGCTGGCTACAGACGCGGGCCTATGTGGCGCACCTGTTAGTATAAGATCCCTAGGTTGGAAGGCGCAACGTATGGTAGTTAAAAACTACCGCAGTGAATAAATGTTTAATGCTCAGAAAGGAAGTCTGCAAAAACGGCCTTGGATATAAAATTGCGTGCATTGCTGAAAGGTAAATGGATCGTAGTTACGTGTCAAATGGGTTTCGTTCTGACTAGACGCCATATAGCTAGAAATAACTCACCTGTAGGAGGCAGTGGGGTGAAATCTCGACCACGATGGCATTCTCGGACACGTGCTGTAGGGCCTCTCTGAAGAGCACGGGCGAGAGAAGGTTGTTGACGTGGTATTCGCCAGAAGAGAACTGTGCGGCGGGCTCTTGCCAGCGATTCTTCGGCACCGAAGAGCTGACCCAGCGTGCGCTGCGGCGCTTGGGCTTCGGAACCACCTGGTCGGTACCACCAGGATGGTAGATGGGGGAGCGCTTAGTTACGTGAAAATATTTAAACGTCGCAGGATATAGCTTAAACTAGAACGAAGAACCCCGCTAAACTATATTTGACTAAATTAACTTCAATCATTCTACGGCATGACCTTAATATTCTGCATTGGAAATTTGAGGGAAAAGTAAGTGTTAAAAGCTTACGAATTTTTCTACGCAATTATGCTACTTAAAAGGTGGCGAAATAATAAATAAATAATAAAATAAAACCTGTTGACAGTAAGTTTGCTCTCTCCCGTCATGAACTATTTTATCTTAAGTATAGTAGGCTGTATTTTTGTTTTATTTCCGCTTGGCAAAATTAACTAAAGCTCCATGTATACATTATTAGACATTAAGACAACTTTTCATTCATTTGCAGACAACTCTGTTCGGACCGATAATTTACCTTTTCTAGGGCTTCTTGGAGAGGTGGTCCAATGTCTTGAATGTATTTGCTGTGGAAAGCCACGTTCATGCTCTGTACCTCCCGCGTGAACACACCTTCGGCCTTCAGCTCTTCCACCAGCGCAGCGACGGCGTGAGGGGGACCGGACACGGTCACCGAGTCCTGGGCGTTGTGACACGCTGGCACCACACCGTCACGGCAGCGCTTAGCCGCCTCTTCCCACGTCAGTCCTTCAACAAATAAGCCGCTCTGCTGCTCACAATGAACAGCGCAAATCAATATGTAACAATTGTCTGCTGGGTTTATGACAAAGAGCTTGAGCTACCGCGCCAAGCACGCGGAGTGCGATTATATACAAGTGAGGTTACGCTTAATTATAGTACGCTATGATTTTAGCTAATCCATCGATATGCCTTTTAACAGGAGGTAAAAGAAAATTTAATGTTTCTTCATGAATTATCTAATCTTACCAGGAACACACATTCTTATGTCACAAGATGCACAGAACAGTGGAAGGTGGCCACTCCGCGAGCTAATTATTCTACACAAAAAATATCATACACATTGCCAACACTTTTAAATTATTTTCAAAGATCAGGTCTTGATTTTTATAGATGTCATGTACAAATATTACGTGAACTTTTTATTCATTATGCTTTCTTAAATAGCTAAGCAGCACTTTTCAGGTGAAGTGTCTCTCTTTATGATTTTATTTTTTTTTGCGCAAATTTTCGCATTAAGGAAAGTGCTAAGTATGTCAGCTTCCTTTTCTATCGTTACTCGCCTTGTAAAAGGAGACTGCGGGCTCTGTCAAGTCGCTTGCTTCTAAAGCGACTTTTACCTGCAGTCCCCTCAATCATTGATGGAAATAAAGAGATTATTATTATTATTATTATTATTATTATTATTATTATTATTATTATTATTATTATTATTATTATTATTATTATTATTATTATTATTATTATTATTATTATTATATTAGAGCTGGGCTGCCAGAGATGCGGCACATATTTGCCGCTGCCATATTTGATGCGTATCGTTAAGCACAAAGCGTGCGGACACATACCCACCAGTAAAAATTTCATGCGGTGGGGGGGGGGGAGGGGGGGGAGGAGGTATTCCTTAATAAGATTCTTTGTTTCCCGGTAGAGCACCGAACTGCTTGCTCTCGTTCCCTTCAATAATTTTGGTTTATGTTTTCCCATTGAAACTCATCCATCTATATTTCTTGCTCTTGTGTTTTCCAAACCATGATTCGAAAGTGCTGCTAGAAAAGGAAATAAATAAAATTGTAAATAGCTTATCGCCGCGTCTTTTAGTTGTATATACTTCTGGTCCATTATCAACCACGACAGTTTCCTGTCAGTGTTGATGGTAGTATTTTTTGTTGCGTCGTTCGCATTAAATATTAGTTTTTTCGTGACCATGTTGTGAGGGGTCTTCCGTGACGCCTACTTCACTAACAAATAATTTTTTTTAATTATCGGGGTAAATATATCCAATGTAATAAATATAATGACTTCGTCGAAAATTTGTAGCGCCATGACACTGACGCCATAAAAATGTGTTTCTGGTCGTACAATAACAATATTTCATCGGAGTGTGGTGTTAGAGAGCGACATTCGAAGGACAGACGACGAATAAATTTTAATTGGCCCGTTGGAAAAACAAATATAAATTTTATTTCTTACATTTAGTGCCCTAAGTAGAATTAAAAGTTACAGCTTTAGTGTTCGCAACTAGAGGAACAGTGTGTGACAGGCATAATTATAGCCACTCTTCATGGTTGCAGTAATCAAGAGAATGAACTTTAAAGAGCAGCGGTGTGTTTTATTTAGTAACATATCTACCTTATATATGAATAACAGCCCCATTGCTAATAACAGATTTGTAGCTACTATCGATAGGTAACTACAGCTTGAGATATTTGACCTTTGAAACACATGAGCCTCTTACATAATCTAGGGCGAATAATTCTGGCTATCCTGCCCACTAAAACAAATTAATGGACTATAAATAGTGGTACGAGGTTACCAAAACGTGAGCCTAGATAATTTGATTAAAATAATATTTCAATTTGCTCTGAGCGCGAAATTGCATTCCTAGGTTTTTTTAAAGGCGGTGATTGTTACCACTATCACAATTTCTTTTTCTTCCACCGGGTTTAACACCACACTCTGCAGAGGACAACTTAGCAAGTCAGTTTTTTTGTTTGTGGCAGCATGTCAGCTCGAAACATCGGGTACAAGGCATTAGATGTGTTTTCCCCACTGGAAAGGACTTAGGCGCACGGCACTCACCTACGGCGGCCATGGCCCCGGGCGGCACATTCCCAACGTCAACGCAGCGACCTCGCCAGTATGCGCACAGGACACACTGCTCGGCCGTTAAGCAGCCGTCCGCGTAGGCACATACGATCTCTCCCACTGAGTGTCCAACTATGCCATCCGGATGGACACCTACGGCGTGAAGTACATCCACTAGCGCCACCTGTTAATAGAAGGCAAAGAAAATTCAAACATCCGACAGAATGGTTATCGCTTCACAACTCGAGATTGTGCATGCCTGTTTGCTATGACGACTGTAATATTGTTTGTTCACTATTGTTCGTATTCCCTAATACACAGTGTGTGTGGTCGCAAGGCTGTCACTCGTTACGGCAGCTTGTTCGAAGCATTGGGCGTTAGAGGCTAATGAAGCATGCTCCAAACAGCTGAAAACTACAACCGTTCTGAGATAGATGCAAAATCGAATTCATAAACAATTTCCTGTTTAAAAACGGCCTTCCACAAAATTTTCGGAAGATGGCTTCGCTCAACCTCATTTAAGTACTATTAAGAACGCACCCAACTGCCGTTGCTCTTGACACCCTAATTAATTTGGTGCCTCCGCGGAGTGGTTTCACGAAACAAAACAGGTTTGTTGTGTATCGCGGCGGTAGTAGCGACCAAGAAGATTTTATTCATCAAGCTATCACTTTACAAATGTTCGCAAGGCTTCTACTGCAGCGCCATCTTTCACCGCTTCATTTCATTGTAGTGTATGTGCCCTCCACCATTTATCCCTGCTGCTGTCACATAGGACGTGGAGGACGTCATACCATGGTTTGCAGAGCCAGACCAGCTCACCCCCTCTCCCCGCCCCTTTCCCCGCCCATGCCTCAAAACGGTAGAAGGATCAATAATTCTTAGACACCTCTCATGTATTGTGGCCATGTTTGTTTATTGATCCTTCTTTCCCTCAAGTACATGTACTTCTCATTCTCATGTACTTAGTTGCTTCGTAGACATGTTGAGCAGGTTAAAGGTTTTCCATTACATAGGGACTTCACAAGTGATGTGTTTCGGATGGACATGTCTTACTGCACATGTGTGGTGGTTGGTTGTTAGTGTGTGACTATGTGACTATGTGGTGGACTTTGTGACTGTCCAGCTTGGATGATGGGTCTGGGAATAGAAGAGGTGTGTGGAGATGTACGTGAGTGTAGAATTGGTGACTGTCATGCTTGGACGATGTTTATGTTCTGCGGGGAAGAAATGCTACTATCTCCTTGGCAAAGAAGAGGATGATGAGAAGATGTACTTGGGTGTAGAAGAAGAGGAGTTGTGAAGAGAAAGCGTGTGTTCAACAACAACAACAACAACAACAACAACAACAACAACAACAACAACAACAACAACAACAACAACAACAACAACAACAACAACAACAACAACAACAACAACAACAACAACAACAACAACAACAACAACAACAACAACAACAACAACAACAACAACAACAACAACAACAGATCCACACTTCGCATGTGATTGTGTTCGTCGCGCCACATTTCTGGGTATTATGCAGCACCAACTAGCCCCTCAAGCTGTTATTTTAACGAATGTACCTGGATAGCTGCCATAGAAGCCAGTACCGAAGCCATGTTGCTCTTGACGCCATTATCGCTGGTCACCACGTCGGCCAGTTCAATGCCAAACTTCTTCAACACATCCGCTGACTTGTGAATGGACCGGGCGAACAGCTCGAACTGCATCATCTGTCTGCCCATACCTTTCCACTGGCAGCCCAAGCCGGTGAAGACGAACCAGAGAGGGCGCTTCTTAAGCGGAGCCTGCTGGACGACTTTGATGACTTCCTTCCTGGAGCCATCAACGGGGACAACTGCGAATCCTCGGTATGGGAACCGCTGCACGCTGGGCTGCCCGACCTGGCTTAAGAGTGCGTAAGCGGAGTCCGGGTACGGCCCCTCGCGCTCCATTCTGGCCAGTGTGTTCTGTAGGTGTGGGGAGAAAAGGAAATATAGGAAATTCCGGAGCTTTATTTCTGTAATTCATTGAACGCTATGGATCACGACAGAAGACATATCGCAGAAAACATCTTATATTTATCTATGTAGCGTTCTGGTATCCCCAGAAAGCCTCCAAATTTGGAAACGTAATTCATGTAATTACCTTGAGACAGCCTAAAAGTGCCCTGCATGCGCAGGCCTTTTTAAAAGCAAACAATTCCAGAAAAGTACAGAAATACAGAATGCCTGAGTGCACCTTCGCGGGTTTAGAGCAGGAGATTTATACTTATGACATGTGCATGCTGTGCAATGCACTTCTTTTTGTGTGGCACATCCTTTTGAAGTATTCTCCTGTGTTTGTGTGCCATTTTATACAAGACTACTGCGCTTAAATATTACGTTACTGAAAACGGACAGAGCAATAACATCAGCATTAGCATCAGCAATATTATTAACGAATATAATGCTCCCCAGGTATAGATTGAGTGAGAAAGAAAACGGAAGAGGGAAAGAAGAGTTACTAACCACAACAGCGTTTCAGGTAATTACCCTGGCTTGGGAAAGAAGGATGGCGGGATGGAAAAAGAAAAGAGAAGAGTGAGGGGCACATCCACGATTCCTCCCTGATTCCACGATTTCTCATCATTAGCCTGACAACGTCCACTGCAAGGCAAGTGCCTTTACACATCCCTCTAAATAACGCAGTCCTGTGCCATTGGCGGGGGCCTTATCTTCTCAGATTTCCCAATACACTTCCCACACCTAATCTTCTGCCAGCCCCTGCTATACTTGCCTTTCCTTAGAGTCCACTCCACTACGTTTAATGAGTACCTGTTATTTTGACTTAACATTGCATGCCTGCCGATGCCCGTTTCGATTTTTCATTACGACTAGGATGCCCTTGTGGCTCCAGCTTCTTCCCTACTGTAGTTTGCTCCAGTTATCTCCTAACGTCACATCATCGTCCTTTTTGAACCTTGGAACGTTGCTCTCAATTTATGTTGAGCGTTTTTCGTTAGTCTCCGCGTTTATATCCCATAGATGAGCACAGGTAAGGTACAGTTGCTATATACCATCATCTTGCAAACGCCATTATGAAGAGTGCGTTCCAAGTGCTATCCATCCCTTTTAATTCTCGTTCTTGCTCATCCATGGCAGCATCTGCAGTCAATACTTATCCTAAGTACTTAGAATAAAAAGGTAGCGCAATAAAGACGAGAACAGAGGAAAGAGACCACAAACACCCACCCATACTTCCAGCACCTATACCAATCGTAAACTGCTGTTCCTTTGCGATACTGCTGAGCATTTCTTGCGCGGTCCTTTTAAAACTGGTTGCATGCTTTACCTGCCTAGATGAATGATCATGCTCTGTAATTCGCCCCAGGGGAATCAAAATGTGCCACGCATTTGAGGAAAGCGCTACTGAATATTGGGCTCACCGCCAGCGATTCCTCGCTTCTTCCGCACATAAGGACGAGCCGAGGCAGTGAGGGGCTTTCACGCGGAGAGCAGCTCACATGTGGGCCTGGGTTGGACTCAAGAATGACGTGCGCACCAGATCCGCCGAAGCCGAAAGAGTTGAGGCCCGCAATGCCACCATTGAAAGGGGTCTGAGTGGCCACAACCTTGACGCTACCGTTGTGCAGAGACGGAATTTTCGGATTGGCTTGCTCGAAATGCAGATTTCCAGCAATGCTGCCAGTCTCCATGGCTAGGATCACTTTGGCGATGGAGCTGATACCTGAGAGCAGCATGTGCGATTCAACTAATTTACACACTTGGGCGTCACATATAACAGAGAAAGGCACATATCACTCCGTCTCTATTTTAAGAAATTTCTATACTGATTAAAATTTCCTGCTGGGCGATTGGTAGTTCATCTAGATATAGGGGCTTTATATTAAAAAGACAAGGACAAGAGAGGCGATACACACACACACTTAGTTAAACTATATCATATTCTTTTTAAATTCGTTTACATGACAACTATATGTCCGATGAAGAAAGCGCTGTTGGCAGATGGGAGACTACAGATGTATGCACCAGGAGTTCACTGTGTTTCCTTACATTTTTTTTTTTTTTTTTACTGGAGCTTCCCTCTATTACTTTTATGTTCAGCTCTGGGCAAGCCTGTTATAATCAACACGCTTTTTGTGCGACGCACTGCCAAAAACAGAAACCGATCCCCAAGCTTTTTGTTTTAGCATTGATCGGACCACCATTTGAGAATCAGTTCAATCTTGTTTTTTTTTTTTCAATCCACTTTCAGTGAAGTGAAGTGCAAATGTGTGTTGCTTTTTGCAATGTGTCGGACTCTTAGCTGGTCGAGAGGAAGTGTTATGAACACGAAGACAGAACCTGGTTGTTCATGAGGTTGTTTTAGCCACATAAGCATCGTAGTTAGTCGGTTCTGATGCCACTCACGGCGGGAAGGTATATAAGCTCCGCACAATGGCGCCATTGGGAGCGTAGTATGAAAATCAAAACCCTGAGAAAACCCTACATCCAAGACGTCTTTTCTAGTATTTAGCAGAAGTGAAGTTAACGTCATCTCATATTGTATCTTTATAATTGTTTTTTCAAAAGTTCTGCCCATCCCCTTTCTCGGTTCGTTTTGCATCTGAATATATGCAATATTACAGTTGGCCTGAAGCACCGCCAGCATGGCAGGAACTCTTTAAAAAAACAAACAAACAAACAAGCAAACAAACAAACAAACAAACACACAAACAAACAAACAAACAAACAAACAAACAAACAAACAAACACAAAACGATAGATTTTCAGCTCAATGAATCCGTACTATTCGGCAAGATATTCGGCGCTTTTTCTGTTCTATCTGCTTGTTGGTTCATTTCATGCAGGGCTTATTTCCATTGTGTTCCTCTCTGTGCGGTATCGAAGTGGTTACTAACTTACCGGAGGCAGCTTCTGCGTGTCCTACGTTGCTTTTCACAGCTCCTACCATGAGAGTCCGTTCACGCCCGGGCTGGCAGAGAACGCTGGCGATGGCTTCCATCTCCTGCGGGTCACCCGCCTTCGTTCCAGTTCCGTGAGCCTCGATGTATTCTAATTTGCGTGGATCAATGTTGGCTTCCCTGTATGTGTCGCGCAAAAGCTGCTTCTGTGCCTCGGCCGAGGGGAAGGTGATCCCTGAAAAGGCGCAGGAGATGTCTTTTTCCGTGCGAAACAAAGATTCTTGAAAATAGTTTGTCAAAGTGCCTTTGTTCATCTCTCTCAATGTCGTTATGCCTCCTCATTCCGTTCGTTTGGTTGTCGTCTGATGTTACTCTACTCACAGTTTGCAAGGACCGTTATTATTGGCCAAATCTTCTGCAGTGTAGTCGCAGGATTTCAGAAATCATTGAAACTAGGTAAAAGATTGAAAGGATAGTGAAAGCGACACGACTTCGCCACCGTAAGGCCGGATGGAGCCTTTTTCTTTTTATTTTATATTTACTGAGTGATGGGTTATACGAACGAAGCCCGCTTGCACCGTCTAGGGATCGCAGGCTGCCCAGAAGGTGCACCGGTCTACTACAAATAGTGGATGGAGGTTTCTACAGTCAGTGAAGCAGCGAGTGTACGAAACGGCAGCGCTTAGGAGATGCCACCTCCGCGTAATACATCGAAAAAAAAAAAAATGGCGGAATTCATGGAATCTTTTAACTCAAGTATAGACAAGCTTTGATGATATATTTTTTAATGCAACAAATTTTATTCATAAAAAACTCTCATGACTTATTAGCAAGCATGCGAGTCCTAATGAGCTGAAAGATTGTTTTCGAATGGTGCTCTAGATACTGCCCCAAACGAATTATGACTGGATGGCGCTCTCTCTAGGATAACCCTCTAAGGGTTCTACTTTGCTTGGTAGAGGGGTGCTTCCTACAAAGGAAGGGCTCCCAAGTGCCATGCATCGGACACCGCTGCCAGCGTCTGTAATATTGGCGGCCAATAAATGTTTCCGCCACCACCACATCCCAAAAGACAAAATAACATGACGTTATCGCGTGCTCATTCTTTCTAAAAAGTCCGCGCTTTTTATTTTTATTAATAAGCACTTCCGTGTCACAACATTCTGAGAACTCTAATATGTTATCCATGCTCATCAGCCTTCTGCCCAATCAGCCTAGACATTCTGCTAGGGCTCACTAAATGGGCACTCGTTTTATGAATAAAACAAAATATTCGAGTTTTTCTTCAACTTTGAAAATACGAGAAAAACTTTTAACTTTGCTTATAACCTTCAGTGTTATCGTCCTATGAACACCCTGCATACTTACGTACTATTTCCTATTTCTCTTCGCCTTCGAAAGCCGACCAAATCGATGAACAACGTTACTAAATGGCTAGTACATCTTATCATTGGTCACATTCAATACTATAATTACCTTGAACCTTGTAGCCGTCCGCAATCACTTTGGAGTGGATCACTTTCGCGTAGATTCGACGTGCATCGGACACGCGCTGAAGAAACAGAGCACCCACGCTTTCGCTCTTCACGTAGCCGTTGCCTGCACCAATGAAAATCTCCTTAAATATAAACGCTATTTCTAGCGCTCAAGCTGTGCTATCGTCAACAAAAAAAGCAGATGATGTAGGGCAGACAGTCTCCACTCCGCGCTCGCGGAAAGAAATTCGCGCCAGTCGCATGGAACGCCGGGAAGACGCTCAGGCCAAGCATGTTACGAAGCAAGCTCTGCGAACTCGTGCCTGTTAAAAAGTTGTGGTATGGGAATATCCTTCTCGTAAGCCCGAGAAGGGCGCGCAGCTTTTCTGCTATATACACAGATATCTAGGCAGAAGGGCTTATTACAGTAGCATATTTCCCAGCTATCATATCACATGCCAGCTGGCTCTGATGTTGCTCAGTTGATTTTATCGTCATTCAGTTTTTATTTCCCTTTCAGGTTCCTGATGTTACAAGTTCTCAAACCAACCTGCCACATGATAGACGTTATAGCGGCAATTGAAATCGTCTGCGTGTGTAGCAGATGATCATATTAATAAGAGCGAGTTGGCGGGCTAGTTGGTTTTGCATATTTAGGGAACAACGCAAAGGACGGGACACAGAGACACAAGAAAGCACAAACAAATAAATAAATAAATAAATAAATAAATAAATAAATAAATAAATAAATAAATAAATAAATAAATAAATAAATAAATAAATAAATAAATGATTGAATGAATGAATGAATGAATGAATGAATGAATGAATAAATATATAAATAAATAAATAAAGATGATCACACCTAGTTTGTCAGAGTAGAACGTTTCGAAGCTGCGCGGGGCAGTGGCTTACACCAAAAATAGCAGCACGCACACTCGCCTTGGTGTCACTGATGTACACTGGCTGCGCACTTACCTCGAGAATCGAAGGACATGCACTTCCCCTGAGGAGACAGCGTGCCCAGGCGCAGGAAGCTTAATGCTGTAGCTGGCTTCAGGCAGATCGTGCATGCGGCCACCAAGGCCGCCTGGCATTGGCCGCTGCGCAGTGCCTGCATGGCCTGATTGAGAGCCGTCATCGTGGAAGAACACGCCGTGTCCACGGAGAGGCTAGGCCCTGGAAGCCAGGTACGAAAGCGCTGCATTTATCGCTTTGTGCTTTGAGTTTGGCCTTCAGGAAAACTATACTGTACAACCATGTGGTTGTTGTACTTTCAAGCTGCGCCTGTGGTAAGATGCGCCAGGTTATTGCAGTAACATTATGACGCAACAAAAGAGTCTGTTTCTAGCATGTGAATTAAATTTGCACTCAAACAATTTTATATATTTTTATTTAGTTGATTTAGTGCATACTGGAAACCAGGACAGAGTCCAAGCAGGACAGGCACAGCTAAATAAATGTTCAGGAACAACAATACAAAACAGAACAATTGCACATATATGGGAAAATAAAAAAAAAAATAGTCCGTATCACTTAAGCTCTGAACAAACTGTAAAGTTATTCCAGTCAGATACCGTGTACGGAAAAAAGGAAAATTTAAAACGGTCAGTTTTCGAAAAATATGGTGTTAATTATTGTTCGTAATCATGTCGGGTATATCATGTGGTTAGCGGAGTCAAGTATAAGGAAGGGTCTAAAGCAAGTTTAGGATAAAGTAGGGAATACAGGAAATCAAGGTGACACTTCAAATTGCGCTCCAATATTGTTGATCGCCATGAGGACAGTAGGAGAATCTGACATCTTGAATTTAGAGTAAATGAACATAACAGCCTTTCTTTGAATTCTTTCAAGTTTGTTGATATTTTGTTTAGTAAAATGGTTTCGTTCTAGGTTCAGGCCTGTGTAGCAAAGGTCTCTAGTTCTCAGACTTTTTAACCTGTAATGTGAACTTCGTGTTTAGGAAGAGCGATAGAGAGTTTTATTATGATAGCCTTAGAAACCTCCATATTAAAAATCAGGGCCTGGGGTGTCATAAAATTTGATGGTTGGTCGAGATAGTGATCACGTCACATGGTCACGAGGAACGGCCGGGTGCTGACTGGCTGACGGCGTGTGTAACGTCATGAGACTACGGGACATGACAGAGGTGGAAGCTGTGCTTGCAGGTGACACGGCGTAGTGTTGATTGGTGGGAAAGTATGTGATGTAATGTAGCATGGTCGAGTTTTCAGGCGCGTTGGCACATGACATCTGGTAGGTGCTCTGGTAACTTGTTGCCCAGTGAGGGGGTGGGCTCGGTGTTACTATGCAGCTGCATATTTGTTGTGTGCAGGTGCGCTTAGACCGCTGCGTCTATCAGTTCGAATGTAGCCAGAATCAACATAGCGCGTGTCTTCCGTAGTGGAAAATTCCCGCAAAAAGAGAGGGTGCCCCAGAAAATTGTTGTTCAGTATGACACATTAGGGACAGCACATGCTCAGCGTACACCTGCCTAATGTTTTAACAATATCAACTGATGCCGCTTTAACTGCAACATGTAAAATGCTTCTCTCAGCTTTGCAGGTTCCTCATTCGTACAGAAATTTAACACATGGTGTAGTAATGAATGATCTCTTTACTATAATAACATGTTAGGATGAGACGTTTGCTTGATTCCGTCAAAATTAATTAAAAATCACCATCTTTTGCGGCAACAAAGAGCCAACTTAAGCAGCATATGCAGCAGTGGTTGTCATCCATTCCACTTCATTTCGGCAAAGGATCGGTCTAAAACTGGAAGTGTAAGCGAATGTTTTTGGAAAGTTTTTTTTTTTAGGACAGATGCGCCTCAAGAGCTTTTGCAATGTACGTTGCTTATTTGCCTTTAGATTGCAACAGACGGTGCGGATTTTAGGTTATTTCTTACTGAATCAGGCAACTGGCACGGTTTTACAAAAACAGAAACCTCTATGTAGGACTTCGTGTGTTAAATTACAGCATGAATTAGCAAGAGATGTAGCCAAGGTGCGCATTATATGCGTTACATTTAGCGATTTTGATACTTGAGTTCATTAAAAATTTGGAAGGGTGTACGCGGCGAGCACCAATGAAAGAGGAAAAGCCCTCCGAGCAGCAAACTTCAGATCTCAAATACCAGTGCGTTCCCAATAATCAAGTAATTAGGTACCTCCTAATGTTTAGCAATGCATACTAGGTGGGATAATTTGTAAAACATGAAATGTAATGAAGAATACCACTTTAAAAGAACGCTTCGAGAATTAAGTCAAGGACCGGATGGACGTGACCATTTCAGCTTAACGCAATCAGGATATACGATCCATAAAAGAGCGAAAACCCATGCACGCGCAAAGCTGAAACAATTGAAGAATCAATCAAGGACATAAAATACTGAAGTTCAGTCTTTCATGTATTCAGAACAAGAATGTGCAACAAATATTCCCTCGCACTAATATTGAATTTTGTTTTACTGCCACCTCGTCATATCACGAGCAACGCCTATTTGAGCATCGGAACCAAAGAAGAGGAGAGCGGCTTTCAGCCACATCTGGACAGTTTTAAGGCGAAAGCCTTTCTTGGCTCATAAGTGGCTCATAAGTGGCTGTTTGCGGATTTCGCGACCAAAAAACAGATCGAAAGCCCATCCAACACAATCCACACGAGAAGCCAATAACGAATCTAGTCATGATTATTTAGCTATAATGGTTTAATGACACTGCATAATTGCTAGCGATATTAGTCATAAATTTCAAAGAATTCAAAACGGCGACATTTCAGACGCAGATCTCTCCGATGACGAACACACTGAGGAAGATACGCAAAATACGGTAATGATGCCTGTTTTCTGTTTTTGAGGTTTGGAAATAATGTGGTGTTTTGTTTCAGATTTCTGCCACAAATAGCACTGCGCTGAGTGCAGGAGCATCGCCAGGATTGCATTCAATCGCGTTCAACAGAGCACCTCCAAAAAAGCGCGGTCGGCCGAGCAGCGAGTACTCTGAGCCTGTTGCAAAGAAGACTTGCCCGCATTTGCTACCGACTGCAACCATTAGGTATGATGGCTACAATCACTGGCCGGAGTATGTCAGCACACCGAACTCTCAGCGCTGCTGCCGAGAGGGATGCACAGCAAAGTGCCGGATTCGCTGTCAAAAATGCCAAAGTTTTTTGTGCGTGTCGGCTCAGAACAATTGCTTTTATCTTTTTCACACCAAGTAGACACTAAAGAGTTGCTTATAAATAAAGCAGCAAATAATTAATCATATTTCGTGCCAGTTGTCACAAGAACACTATCGCAGGCTCTGTTAGTAGAGTGCATTGTTTTTTCTGAATTGAGGCGCTCTGTCCCCGCATGGGGACAGCACAAAATACATTGAAGGAATAAATGTTTTGCTTCAGTTTCTTCAAGACTTGTGATTTGAAGCGTGGAGAACACAAAATGGTGCTCATATATTTTTTTTTATTGCAAAACATTTTTTGGCGCCTGAAGGGGATAACCTTAATCGAAGCCATACCCAAGAATCTAATCCAGAATCCACATAACAAGCCAATACCGAATCCAGTCAGGATTAATTGGCTGTAATGCCTTAATGACATTGCATAACAACTAATGACATTATTCATAGCCCGAATCGAAACGATAGAGAAGAATCCAATATAAAATTCAGATAACGAGCCAATACCAAATCCATTCATGATTAACTAGCTATAACGCCTTAATGACAATGCATAATCCTTTGCAACAGTAGTTACAGCCGTAATCCAAGTCATAGCCGACAAAGCAATCTAGAATCCACACAACAGGCCAACGTAAGCTATTCGCATTCCAAAGCTTTCAAACCAAAGCTTTCGCATTACCGGACGTAAAGAGACATTTGGAGCACGCCTTGAATTTTTTTCAAGGTGTTCTTAATTCATCGTTGTGCCGGAAAAAAATTTTGAAGGAGAATGTAAAAATTTTGTTAGGTACTAAGCTTCTGCCTGACCTGGTAATCTATTTTAAAATATGTCAACATTCTTCATTCTTCCGTCTGTTTTCTACTTCCCTCTTTCACTCTTGTGAATTCATTTTTACGAGACGAAATATTAAAACAAAATATGTAGCACAAGTTTAAAACGATGAAGATTTTTGGATGTACAGTTTAAAAATATCGCCGTACAACGCTGCTGGTTGTCTCGGTGACAGATCATGATGTAATATCGCCATGAAAGGAGATATCAAACGATTACAGCTTCCGTTTGTTTCAAATCGCATTTATTCGAGCAAAGTTGAATCATATGAGCCGATAAAGAAGGCTAACGCGGTTAAAGACATTAAATTGATTTTATGAACTTTGTCTTTTTATGTACTTAGTTATACTCGTTTCCGCTATGTATCGAGATGTATGGTAGTGGAATTGATTTATTTGTTGTGGATGAATGCCTGCATGTAGATAAACACAAAATTTCTTAATTTATCTCTTTATAGCTGCAAAAGTTTATGACATTAGTTCAGCCGTCATGCCAAAGTCCACACTGATCATTAAATAATTTACATTACGATACCGTCCAGAACAAAAAATTATAAATTTTCTGCACACATCTTACCTTTGCAAATATGCTGATATCCAAAACTTCCTTCTTAAATATTACATATTTAACAACCCAAGCACGAATAAGAGGGTAACAATTATAATTAGCGATTTCTACCAGTTAGCCTAAATATACATGCACTCCGAAGTCGGCACACTACGGTACATAAACATGTCAAAGTTGGCTATATTTCATGCATAACTTTCGAAAAAGGTTCTAATAACCGCATTCCCCTTATGTACATCCCAGAGAACATGGTCTGCGGAAATAAGCATCAATATGAATAAAACTATAACGCAGTAATATTTACGTACCACGAAAGTCAAATGCGTAAGACAGCCGATTTGAGAACAAGGCCCGGGAGCAACCAATTAAGTTATAGCCGTCGACCTTGTCTGTGTCCAAGCACAGCGCCTCGGATGACTCAGAGTCCCCGCATCCAACAAATACACCGATATTCTGACCACGTAGCGCCTCCGGGTCGTAGCCCGCGTCCACGATGGCTTCGTACGACGTCTCCAGCAAGAGGCGCATTTGGGGGTCCATCTGGTGCGCCTGCCTTGGATGCACGCCGAAGAAGTTAGCGTCGAAGAGGGCCAAGTCTCGAATCTTCCCCATTCGTTCAGGAAGGCCCAGGTGACCTGTGAGCGAAAAACACGCAAAGCAATCTTGAAAACAAAAAACAACAACAAATCTGGTGGCTCCATCTGGGGCTACAGTTAAGGAGTGTGGTTTTATTGAAGCGCAAGCTTCACTACGCCTCCTATCAACCAAGGTCAACCTGTCAGGCCGTTTAACCTTCAACAAGCCTGAGGTCACAGTGTGGCTATATAAAAACTATGGTGCCACCCATGGTGTACCACTGCTTGACCTTTTAAGTTCGACCTTCACTTTTGAACTTTGACGGCAGATAGCGCATCTCTTGCTCCCTCTATTAGTGGTCTCGTAATAGTCAGTTTTCCTTGACTCCATAGTCTTGACAATTTAATCACTGCAAAACTATGTCTCATCACCACCACTACCACAAACAACACCACCACCACCACCACCACCTCTCCCAGATATCTCCAATTAATCCGGTTCTGAGCTAGCTGCATCCACTTGACCCCTGCGAACTTCTTCAATGTCTGTCCATGTCTGTTCATGTCTAAACCATGTCTGTCTATGTCTAAACCTTAGCCTAACCGAAGAAAAATCAAGCAAAACGTAGGTTTCGCGCAGTCATGTCTTGGGTAGCGCTGCTGTTTACGCGGATAAGAAACAGTGGCATTTTTCTTAGCTGTCTGTTTAGGAGGATATGACTCAGTGTTTCAAAAAAAAAACTAAAGAGAGGAATACTAATCTGAAATGGGCTCAATTAGTGCAGTTTTTACCACTAAAATTGCTTTTGTGTCTGCAATGTGTTCACAAGAAACGTCATTCTTTTGTACTGCATACAGTTTGATTTTGGCAGACGTGGGAGGATAAATTGGAGAGTGAAGGGGCGAGAGGAAGCGGCCATCGCCCCATCCCGCTTATCGGCGCGCTTCGCCCTCCAACAAGCGAACTGAGGAAAAGGACTGTCATCTTGGGTGTTAGTTTTGAGATTAAAAGACAGTCTAGTGGGACCATTGGATTCCGAGTGAGACGAGCTACTCATATGACTATGCAGGCAAGTGGTGATATCTAGAGTGAAGCGAGGATTTATTTAGTTGCTGGGTGGTTTCTCACATGATACTGCAGATTGCGACTGTATGCTGATGCGTATGTGTGACTCCAAACCGAGCTGAAAGCTAAAATGCGAGCGTAACTTATTCGCATTTGGCCGAAGAGCGCTAAATTCATCGTTAATTGTTTTATGAACTGCACTGTTCAGTTTTGTTTCTGTGGTTAAGTAGTTCGCCTTTTAGGAGAGCACTTGTAAGAAGGAGAGGAAAGACATAATATGCGCCCTCCTGCTGTTTAGTTGCAATTGTTTATCTTCCGTTTCCGTTCCGAAATTGACCGTTTTTTTCCATTCCAGGAACATGCAACTGAAATTTATATTCTCTTGGTTGCAAAGGAGCCGCGATAGGTTGCCTGCCACAAAAAGAAAATGCGCGTTCATGGTTACACTAGGCGAGTGCATATGTTTATAAGTGGCAAAATAGCTTTGTTCATGACTTTATGTTTTTAATTCCAAAGTGAAGAAAAAAAAAAACGGCACAATCAGAGAGAATCCACTAGCTCGCTATTGGGGTATCCGGTATTTTGCCATTTCTTGAAAGACAATTCTCCTTATTGGCACACCAATGAAACTATGCGTTATTTAAGGCGAAGACCAAGAAAAAAAAAAAGCACAAGGAAGGGACACTCAGGCCCCGCTGTCACGGGTATAGCGTGATTGCGTTAACGACTCCCGTCTGTAATTTTACATGCGATTCCTCGTTTATGTAGGCACAGTTTATGCCCGCTTAATTACCAGTTCCTTAATTTTCTCCTGTCTTCTTGAGAACGAGTTGTCTAAGCAGGCAATAAGGAAAACAAAGCTAGCGTACAGTAATGGTTCGCGCTCTCATCTGAGAAACGCAAGTACGTATGGTGGTTTGATTTCTGCCGTGAACCCATTTTTTTTTCCTGAATAATGATTGACATTTCGTGAGGACGAGCGCTGCCAACACACTCTGGTGACAAGCTCTGCCGACATCACCTGTCCGCGCAGCTTATGCGGCAATAAATGCTTTTGCTATTAATAAATAAATAAGGAGGATCCTTTATTTCCGCTAGTATAGGCTGGCTTTAGTATATTGCACAACAGAAACACCGCGCTTTCATTTCCGCGATCAGAATATATATATATATATATATATATATATATATATATATATATATATATATATATATATATATATATATATATATATATATGCGAAAGAGCAAAAACACTCCGGTCATGCCCGGCATTTAGCACACACTTTGATGCCTACAATACTAAAGCCACTTTTTTTTTTAGTTTTTATCTATGTCATTTCCTCTGTTTTGGTGTCATCGAGCTACAAACTGCTACGGGAAACTGCATAGCAAATTGTGCTAGGGATACAACACGTCTGGGATGCTTTTCCTAAAAGTTCAACCACTGTATCTAATGCACGCTCTGGTTCTTGCACGACCTTTAACTCATTAAGCTTTTAGCTCGTTCGTATTGGAAAACGCACAGAAATAAAATTATTTACTAACTTAATAATTAAAATTCCTTCAGGACTGCATGCAGCCTATCAGGCGATAGGCGAAGCGACGATGTGCATGTGCTCAGCATTATTGTATGACCTTGTTTCTCATTACCATGTGGCTTTTAATTTTGATGTTGAGGCTGAAGATTTAGAATAAAGTTGCTTAACCTCATTGCATCCTACTCTGTTCCATTTGTGTAAAGTCGCACTGTAGAGCTCTTAATCGCCACTATTAAGGCGAAAGCCTTCAATGGCTCATGCTGTCGTGGACAAAATGTGTCCAGCTTTTGCGACGGCTCTGATTGGCCGAGGCAGGATGACGTCATAGAGGTCTCGACCAATCACAGAGCACCACCACAGTATGCGCGAATGCGTGCCTTATATGGCCATATGTCAGCCAATAATAATTAATTAATTATTTACTAATTGATGACTGAAATGATAATTATTTAATAATGACAAATTAATTACTCATTAGTGCCAGTTTCGTAGCAGAATGCGGCACTCAGCCTTTCGCCTTTCACTATTTTGGTCGCTAACGTAATATTTTTTATTTGCGAGGAAGAATAATTTCTAGACGTTATGTTTTTTTTTATACTGAAATAAACGTAAGCGCAAAAGACGTTCTTGCGACTTCTTTCCACTCTCAGCTGCATTCAGCAATTGTGTAAAGTAAGGCCCGCGAGAGATGCTTATCTGCAATAGAGCTAACCGCAGTACAATGATTTACAGGGGTGCAATGAGTCTAGTTACGTGCGCAAATGCGAAACCGTTTCCAGTTCAGCGCCTAGTTTCGCTGAGCTCGCTATGCGTTTGTTTTTTGTTTTCTGAAGTATACAACTTTAATTTTGCTTACCTTAATTAATTAGTGTGCCTATTTACTTTTTATCAGTGTTTTTGTGTTGTCATACTTTATTTTTATTTTTTTGTAGCGTTTCTATTCTTAATTATTTTATTTACATCTTCTGCCCTCTATATTTGTTGCCTCTTCAATTTGCATCTTATTTTCTACTTTTCGTCTTTTTCCTTACCTACTGCCGCTTCTGTCCTTTCGCTCCGCCCACCGGCGTCCTTAAAAATAGAATTATAGACTCGTCCTCGGGTAATCGTCGTAGAGTAGTTGTTTGCGCGCTGCGATGGGGACAAAAGGGTGGTGGTTGGAGTCCTGGTGAGGTCACGATTAGCATATCTTTATTATAGTTGAATGACCACGTGTGATGACAGCGCGTGTACACGCCTCTAATAATGCAAAAATATGCTTTCTTGTTATAGTTTTCTGCATGAATCCTTTTTTCCGCCTCTTGTTTTAAATGATACCAATTACCTTCCCCCGAAAAAAAAAAAAGTTGATTAAGCTTCAACTTAAGAATGGCTTCAACTTAAGAATGATTTAAGACACACCATTACGCATTCATTGGGCCCCCTTTAATAAGTTTGCACCAATGAGCCTTTTGGATCTGTTTTTCGAGCACTAATCTTGCGCGCGAAGGACCTGGGTTCGATCTTCCACACAAGAAGTCGCACCACTTTATTTCTATTTCCAGCGATGCGAGCGCCAACTGCACCGAGTTTTCAGTTTAATGAGCCCCTGAACGCTATCGCATTTAGCAACGAGCTCTCAGCCTAGTCAGCCTAACAACCTTAGTTAGCCTAAAACCTACTCTTCAGTCTGTCCGTCGCATACCTCGTGGCCAGCGGGCCTCATCATCGGTGACAAAGTCGACGCCGGCGTAGAGTTTCTCCTTGAACTCGGCGAAGTCATCTGCTTGTGGGAATCGGGCCGAGAAGCCCGTGACTGCAATTTCTTCCGTTGTCATTGCCTCCTGAACAGAGAAAAGGATGCTCCGTTTTGAACAATGAGGTGTTCAGCGTCTAACTACTCAATCATTTTTAGCAATTTAGGAAATTCATAAAAATTGAATTTTAGGACTCTGTGTTGTACTGTACCGTCTAGGAATTGTGTGCAACGGAAGCTGCAGTGGCGACATACGAGGGATAGACAGTAATGAGTCGGCGTAATTGTGAGCAGATCAGCTGGTCTCATGGATGTCTTTTCAGGCAGGAGAGCAGACAGATTATGCAAAGTAAAGGCGATATTGAAGGTGAATAGTAGGGCAAAACAGAAACAAATATTAACCATGAGTAAGAAGCAGCTACGTTAGGCGTCATAAAGTTTAGTGAAAACATTGTCCAAATCTCTTTGTTCCACATTGAAAGCCACCTTATAGGCATGCGGCCACTAGCTTCACGAACTTAATAACACCATTTCTCCAAAGAGGGCATAATGCGTACCAGGGGACAGGCAAAGACTTTTGTCTCTTCTCCTTAATCACGATGAATATACGCATAGCCCATACCTTCATTTCGCCAGCACCATATGCGTGAGAGCGTCTAGTTCTACTTACCAATTTCCATCCATATTTCTTTCAGAAACCAACGATAAATAAAATTCGCTTTAGTGAGAAAGCAATTGTCGATGCGAATTTTTTTGTCATTTTTTTGGCAAGCGTGCCCTTTTCGAAAAGCATAGAATGCAAAATATTTACAGTTACTTTTCACAACCACAAGTACTCAGAAGATAGTCACACGACGACAGGTATTTTTAGCCATTGTGTAGCTGTACTGTCACGTGGGCATGACGACCGCCGAAGGCTAAGTAAAGCAAGAAGACTGGCGTTGTTCTTAAATAAGCTCATTATTACGCTAATTTGCACCGCAAAATAATTTAGAACTGCTAGCATAAGGGGCTGAGATAAAAAAAATTTTTCGGGAATATAGTTTCAGGCGAGACGGGTGGTTTAATTGTCAAAGCCAATTTATTACATAACTGACTACATATCGTTAGTTATCTATCTGATTAATTCAGGCGTTAGTGTCGATTGGTGATTTAAAGATGCAGAAGAAGCGACGCTACAACATCATTTGCAATAAATAAAAACTCGCTTCCATAAGCCTAGCCGCGAGAAAAAATATCATTTATGCCTTGCTCCACACAAGACCGAAATTGAGCTTATGAGACGCACAGGAAGCTGAGTGAGAACGGCACGTCGTCTACTGACGTGTGGCAGTGACCACGGCATCAAATTCTAACTGCGCTCTCATTGTGCGCCATTGTTTATTTTATTTCGCTCTTTCGCTCGCAGAGCTACCATCCGCGCTGTTTGCAATCATTGCCATTTTCGAGGCACTAAGTGGCGGAGCAAAAATTATGGAGGCACCTAAGCTCCGCTTTTAGGAGTATTTGACGCGAGCGCTTTAATGGCTCATATCTGCAGGTCCGGTTTCTGAGCCTATTGCTCGTATGTACGCACTTTGCAACCCACTCAGCCACTGATCCGTGTTAATCGGGTGTTTCATTCAACACCTTAAACCCTAAACATAGTGGGTTCAAAAAAGAAAAAAAATATTTAAAGGAACGAACTTTCTCATCGGTGGACGGAATACGCAGCAAAACTCCTCTAATTGTCCAAATAACAGAATAAAACTAACTCTCTAATAAACTTTTTAATGATAGAAGTTGGGCAGTTAGTCCCACTGGGGAGATCGAATATGACAGTATTCGGCTGAGTATAGATGGAAAAGAGTGCAAGTTATACCCGCTTGAGTATGGCCAGGTTTGACTGATAAAAATAAGAGAAAATTGTTACGAATGTATATGATAGGAAGCTAGAAATGCCGTCCTAACGTATTTTGAAGTTGACGTTCATTAGAATGAATAAAGGAACGCCAAGGCGTAGAAAAAAAAGGCCAAAGCTGAGAAGGTGAAAATTATAAGTTGCCATTGTAAAAAACAAGGACGATTACTTAGTATGAGTAAGCGTGTTTATGAAAAAAATGGAAATATCAGGTTCAGTAGAAATACAGAACCCGTCATTGTCATTGGTTTGACGTGCTTTTATACGGCAGCTATCGGTCCGCAGAAAAAATCAGCTTCTTTTCCCTATTGAGCGCTAGGGCTTTCGCAAACAGCTTTTCGTTATCTGGCAGCAGGTGCTAGTGCTCATTATAGTCTTTCGTTTCTTTCTGACAAACTCGTTCGTGTCGGCCCGAGAGTAGAAACGTGCATAAATATTTCGGTCATTAGATTTTGTTTGCACACGCTTAACGATCTCTAGGTCAGCGGCCGATACAGCGCATTCAATTTTCTCGCCATTTATTGTAACACGATGGCTCTGCAGTTCTCACTTTTTGTGTAGGGCACTCTCTTGATCTCGACGTTGGTGAGTCGGGAGTATTGCTCGAGATCTATTACTCTGTTTCAGAGAGCCTCAATTTCAGCTTTTAGAGCTTTACTTGAGGCGGCGAGAGAAATCTGCCGGTCACACATGTTCTCAACTATACTTCGTTTCGTACATCAGGTGCAACGCAGCGAAAGCTACGCAAGAAGTCCGCAAGGAAAAAAAAAGGTGGCATATCACTACGCACGTGTTCCGTGGCCGAGTGGTTTCTGCGGAAACTGGCTCTATTTCGATCATACACGTTTGCAATAACTTGCTCAGCGTGCCTGGGCACCTTCGTAGAGCGGATCATATAGAAAAAACCCGCAACTAAGAGGCAGTCGAGGTCGCTGCGTTGCGTAGCATGGAGGGCACCGCTGGCAGAGTTGCGGGGCAGCGAAAACCCGACACGAACGAAAACGACGAATAAAACATACAAAATCGCCGAATCCGATCTTTTTTCTCTAAAAAAAGAAGCTTTTTATGAAGTTGATGGCAAATGTAAGATTTAATAAGCTCGCAGACAAAGCAACTATTATTTCCTCTCGTCAAGAGCAGGCACTATTTTTCATCGCGGATGCGGGGAGCGCGAACAAGAGCTCTAGCTTTGGCAGTGTTGCACTTGATGTGTGAAACGGAGTATAGTTAACTGAACATGTGGAGACGCCTTCATTCCATCAACTTTTGTTTTGGGGTCACTCACATCGATACCGTCATCAATCAATCTTTTCTTGACGTTCATCACAAGCTGGTTGACAAGTCTGTTTAATTTTTCTTTGAAACCTAGGTTCAATGCGCTTTGCGAGTTCGAAATAGGTCAGCATTGTGAGCAAAGCAATCGATACAAGTCGATAAAAATATCCCTAAACAAAATATTAAAATAGCTATAAAAACAGGGAAGAAGCGTCAGCAGCTGTGGTCTAACACGTGTGCGCATTATACTGATAAAAGGATGCCAATAGCACAAACCTAAGGAGTGCACAAAAAATACACGAGAAATGCGTGAAGAATGTTATTAGATGTCTTAACTGAAATGCATGTCTATGCTGGGAAATATCTGGATAGCTATTAATTGGGTGGGCGCTATTTAACACAAAATACACAAAGAAAACGCGGGACTGGCGCTTGCATCATGGACAACCTACCACTCGCCAAACTCTTGCTTCTGATATCTATTAAACGATAGTTTATTCTACGAACTACGTGGTTGACTGGATTACTCAATGAGTGCATGACTCCTAAAAAAAAGTCTCTATCCTGTGCCTACATAGATATAAAAATGACTACGACGTAGCAGGGCTAAGCCCGGCTATGCAAGCGAATGATTTGTTATGCTTGATTATTCTGTATTGCTAAGCTAGGTTAGTCTTACATAGACCTGGACATATTTTAAAGAATGCAAGCTCGATTAGGCATGGTCAGACACGGTTTTCGATGGTTTAACTTGTCCATGGCTCTCTGCGAACTTCAAGGACACGACGTCAAAATACTGATTGTAGCACGTGACCTTTCCATGGCTGTCTGCAAACCTCAAGAACGCCACATATTGGTCTAGACGAAACGAAGGTGTCGAGGGAATTTCGAAGGAGAAACATCCCAGGAGGCGACCCTAATGGGCAGTAGCAGTGGAGGAAAATGATAGGCAGTAAGGTTCTGTGACATTGTGCGAGGCAGTGTTGTACATTTGAGGAGATATGCACCGACACGGATTAGGCTTGCCAAGTGTGCGAAGAAGAAGAAGAAAAAATTACAAGAGTTCAACACTGCTGAACCAAATATTGAGCGAAAGCATTAGCTGCGGGTGATCGAGCATTATTCTCTTTTCCTTCTTCCTCAGCCCACATATAAAGCCCCGCTTTACCAAGCCGTATGACGTGCCTCAGTGGCCTATAGGCGCAACGTGAATGCCAGGGTCCCAGCAGGCTGATTCTGAAATAACCGTCCCATGTGAAACGAGAGACCCAAGTTGGCAGCTCCTGACAACTGAGCCGCGGCTCCGACCGCGCCACGCCGACCGCTTGAGTTGGGAGCCCTTCTCTCACGTTTGTGTCACGTGGGGTGTGACGTCAAAGCGTGACGTGGCTAAGACGTGGTTACCGTCCGCGCTACGCCCACCGCTTGAGTTGGTAGCCCAGCTCTCACACTAATGTCACGTGGGGTGTGACGTCATAGCGTCACGTGGGTAAAACGTACGTGGCTACCGCAGCGCTACGCTGAAGGCTCGCAACCTAGAGTAGTATTGTTTTCGCAATAAAAGCAGTAAGTGTGGAAAGTAGAAGAAGCGAATGCCGTCGGCCCCGCACGCAGCGCGTCACGCCGGGTTGCCGGCTTGGTGAAGCTAGTAAAGCTTTGGACTTAAATCTCCGTAACGTTAATTTGTTGTTATCTGTCAGGTGTTAGAAATGTATAAAACGAAAACACAAAAATCGGTTGGCGTTTTAATATATCAAACTCTCAACGAAATGCCATATGTTCGACACCCATACGGTTGAAAATAGTTGACAAAAACATCAATTTACGAAGCGTTACCGCGATAATAATAACAAAAAAAAAATCTTGTACTACGGCAATGGAGCAGAAAGACGGGGAACATTGATACAACCATGCAAAATTTGTGGAGAATCTCTAGCGTGTCTTTATGGTGGCTCCTAGTTTAAGGGTAACATCTCTAGATGCTATGAAAAACATTAAGCTCGAGCAGAGAACTCGAGGCTTTATGCTGTATCTGCATATTTGGGGGACACTGGAGCTCTGACGCTAAACGTATGGCGCGAAAGCGTTAACAGCGCCCATCTGCGGCAGACCCTGCGAGCCCTCGTTCGCATACATCCGTCTTGATAATCACTTAATCACTGCTTCTTTCACCTCTGCCTCCGTTATTTCACAAACAGTCCTCAGCACAAAGTTACAAGTTACCGAATTGCCTTAAAGACCCCATGACAAATATAAAACCCCGCTTTTAACCAGAACATGTACGTGCCTGCGTGGCAGGCAGGGACATGTCTGACTCTTGTCCAATTGTTCCGAAGGGTTCGATTCCAATCTCACTATCCAGGTTGCCTCCACCTCAAAGGAGGCGCGAAACGGCAGCGCCTGCCAGCTCATCCATGACACGCGGTCTCATGACATCACACTAGCCGCCAACCTATCAGCTCACGGCCACGTCACGAGATAACTACAACGAATATTTTAACCCTAACATTGTAACAGCCTTTATATCGACCTCAGGAGTACCTATACGCTTGAAGAAAAATCTCTAATAGAAATTTAGGCGACAAAGTTTTGTGAGCCAATTACATATTAGTAAAGTACGCTGTTTACTGCTAAAGGTGCACCCAGGTATAATCACTTTCAGCCTTTGTGTCTTCGAAAAAGACGTCCTTTTATCACATTAACATATGCTAAGGCAAAAAGCATTCGAAGGCTGACATTTTCTTGTGAAACATCACTCTCCATACACCTACCTGGTCCGGGAAGAGCGCCTCTCACATACGAGCGCTGAACCACAACCAGCACACAGATCTCTACTTTCCAAATGCCCCAGCATGTCCCATACAACTCCCAGAAGGCTCCATGCTTCACCCACCTATATATATATTCTCCAGTTCACGAGCTATTCGCAGCACTACAATACGCAAGGACAGTCAAGGCTTATCAGGATGAGGTACTGTGCTTTCAGGCTTCTGTCACTGACAGCGCCACAGGAAGGCGTGAGCATATTGATATGGGCGTCATTAGGATTGACCCACATAACCATTACACTTTGTAGCTCTGCAAACAAACCGAGAAATGGGGCATTGACACGTTCCGACGCCTCCAGACAACGCAGACCAATGACTAAAGCCCATTTAGACTCACATTGCTCGCGCAGGTGCTGGAGCTGTGTACAAGAGACAGAAGTGTAGGCAGGCACTAAATACAACGCTTGCACTGCCCCATAAATCACACTTCTTTAAACGCGATATCGTTAAAGGCCCATTCACAGAAAATGCGGCGTCGGCGTCGGCGCTGTGAACGAAAAATCACAAGCATGACAGCGGTAGACTGTAGCTGGCAGCTGATATGGCCGCGCACTGGCTGGACATAAGGTTGCCTGATATTACGTTTGGCCAGAGCTGCCAACTGGGGCCTCTCCTTACATATGGTAGGGCGTTGTCAGAACCAACCTGCCAAAGCACTTGTATTCACTTTACCTCTAGGCCACGCAGGCACCTTCATACGGCTTGGATAGAGCCCGAATTTATATGATTTGCAGCCTACGCTATCACGTCATACCCTTAATGGTGGTGCTTAAGATTCCTCTATAATTTTTGCGTATCTCAATGCTTTCAGAAATTTACTTATAGGTATCTTTCTCTGTCCCTATAAATTGTTATAAAACATCACTGCAGAGAGCAGGGTGCATTTTAAACATGATTAGTTAGCTTTATATTGCCTGATAATTTCACGTAAAGTACTCACCTGTGATGACGTAACTCGGACACTGCGGGAAAAGCTTGAAGTCAGACTGAGAGTAGGGCAGCTAACGATTGAAAACTATCGATATCGGTGACGTTGAACATCATAACATAGATTTGAAAATGGTGTTTAGCTGAACTCATCTGAGCTAAAATAAAACGATTAGAAAAGACATGGTTCCGACATGCAAACGAATATCCAGGGACTACTCCTCTTTAACGGTCAGCAGGCTAAGGAAAACCGTCTAAGGGATTGGGGGTGGGAGGGTGAAAACTGTCGGATCGAATGTTGGGTCCAGCGGATGTCCTTAAAACTTGAGACCGAAGTATGCTCGAGGCAGACGCAATTGGAGATGTTTTAGGGAGGAATTCTTTCCAGAGAAGACAATTGCAGATGTCAAAACTGTCTGGTAAAAGCGGTGAACGATCGTCTCTCTATCAATAACGTGGGAGAAGTCTGGACTTGAGCCGGCATCGTCTGTTCCTGAGCGTCTATAGTGTCAAAACAGGATGAAAGTGCGTAGTCCGAAGCTAAGTGTTGTGCTGTTTTTTTTTTTTACAGCGCTCTATATAGTAAAAAACATCATTACAATAATAGCATTGTCAAGAGTTCCTGTGCCGGAGAGATGCAAAATACGCTCTATGCCACGCATCCTGATTATCTTCCTAATAACAGAAAAAAACAGCACTCTATATAGTAAAGAATATCATGACAATAATAGTACTGTTGCTGCGCTGGAGAGAAGTAAAAAGAGCTCTATGCCATGCATCCTGAGTACATACTTAATAACAGGAAAAACTACGTTAGCCTACATAAAAACAAATACTAAAAAAAAAAAAATCACAACTCCCTTGCTCGCTGAGGTCAGGAACCTGGCAGGAGGGCATGCTCTCTCCTTTTGTGCAGCTTCGGGGGCAAGCATTCTGTATCACGTCTGTTCTGAAACAAATATAAATAGTTACAGTAATATATGGACATAGTCATCCCAAGGTAATAACAAAGCTTTAGTGAATTCTTCACAATTTTAGGTAGTCATTACCAGTAGGAGTGTTCCCTGGCGGATTCAGGATTATGAGGTGTGTAAATATGTTAGGGCCATATGGTCTGCGGGTTCCGTACGAAGCGGGATATATTCCTGAAGAGTGCCACCATTATCATGCACAGATTTTCCTTGAACAGATTAAAATTGACCCTTACTTGTTGGCTGCATCAAGTCTTTTTCACCAGATTTTAACACGTAATATATACTAACTGGTCATTAACTGCGTGCGAAGCCTGTACTGTGTCCAATAAAGGAAGCAGAAAAATTTGAAGGACGTTTAAGCAACGCCGCTAAGAGTAAAAGACGACAGACATTGCGAGTTACATAACTTCTTTCATATCGTGTAGGGATGTTACCTTCACATATCATCTTGCTGTTCTTTCTTTTTTTTTTTCGTTTTGTTTTTTTGCTCCGTATCATCCCCTAGCGACCTCAACTTCACTCTAAAGTTTTTGCTCCTCTATCCTCTCAGCGAATGGCACACTGACGCTTAAGTTGCTCAGCTTGTAGAGAGTGTGTTACTGTACATATATTTCCTCAAAGGCAGTTTTCCTTTCTTTTCATTTTATTTCCAGCGTCTATGGGTGACGACGCTCCATGCTTTGCTAGTCTTAAAGAGGATGGCACAACGGCCGTAGTGTTCCTCCTGGTTTGATCTAAGCTTGTTTCCTATACGCAATGACATGATTCCTTATTTGCATTCTCCTAAAAGGGCTCCCTGTTTCCTGCTCACCGACGCGTGCCGGTCCTCAGCGACTTCGTAGGTCGAAACTTTTGTATCAAACTATCTATTATGTATTTTAATACTGAATATATGCTTTTACATGCTCTTTCCTCTTTACTCTTTTTGGTTTTTTTTTGAATACCTGAGACGAATTTAAAGGTGCAAGTTTCAGAGTGACTTGTTCGGGGGCGCTTTTAAGTAATGATTAGACCAGTTACGTCATACCATAATACTCTCTGCAAATAACAAACAAGAACACACTCTAATACACTGGAAGCTTTTAATCGCACTCGTGTAATATCTTTCTTGCCTCTGAATGCGCGCTTTAGAGGAGCGAATGTTTCATGTAGATGCTACAGTTTTGGCATTGTTTATCTTGCTGATAAGATATGTATTTTGTGCAGTCCAACACAGCGCTCGATGGCTGCATTTGCGCTGTAATCCCTCCGATGTCCAGAAAATATTGTCTTTATGCATCCCAAATGTGGACAAGCAGCCTCGGTAACCAGCTTAAATATATTTTGACATTATTTTTAGTTATAGTTGATTTAGAAAATGGCGAAAGTATACATGTCTTTTCAGTTTTTTCTCTGCGGAAAAATTACAGGTTCATCCGATCAGCACGCCAGCAACGAGCTTGGAGAAATTACCGCATAAGTGCATATTTTTATTAGCGAGAAGTTAAAAAAAAAAAACACCTTTTGAAGAGGGAATACGTGGTAATTGTTAAACCTAAATGAGTTCAGTTCAGTTCAGGCGTTCAGTCGTGTCCGACTCTTCGTGACCCTATGGACCATGTCACGCCACGCTTTCCGGTCTCTCACTATCTTCCTAACATCACATAACTTCATCTGCAGTGCCTCGAGGATGCCCTCTAACCATCGCGTTCGCTGCCTACCCCTTCTCCGGCGACCCTCAACCTTTCCCAACATCAAATCTTTCTCCAGCGACTCCTCTCTTCTCATCAGATGACCAAAGTAGCTGAGCTTTAACTTTAGAATTTGACCCTCCAATGAGCAGTCAGGGTTTATGGTCGACAATATCGACTGATTTGATCTTCTGGCAGTCCAAGGAACTCTTAAGAGTCTTCGCCGGCACCACAATTCAAACGCGTCAATTCTTCGGCGGTCAGCCTTTTTCACAGTCCAACTCTCGCATCCATACATCACAACTGGAAAGACCATAGCACGGGTTATACGGATCTTGGTTGGCAGACTAATGTCTCTGCTCTTTACTAGGAGGTCAAGGCTAACCATTGCTCTCTTTCCCAGAAACAGGCGTCTCCTAATTTCATGGCTGCAGTCTCCTTCCGAGGTAATCTTGGCGCCCAAGAACAGAAGATCTGTCACAGCTTCCACTTCTTGTCCATTGATGCTCCAGGACTTGATAGGGCAAGACGCCATGATCTTCGTCTTTTAATGTACAGTTTAAGCCCAAACTTCTCTCTCTCTTCTTGTACGCGCATCAGAAGTCTCTTGAGTTCCACTTCACTTTCTGCCATTAAAGTGGTATCATCCGCATATCTAAGGTTGTTGATACGTTTTCCAGCGATCTTCACTCCAGCTGAAGACTCGTCCAGACCGGCCTTCCTCATGATGCACTCTGCATATAGGTTAAATAGGCAGGGCGACAGTATGCAGCCTTGCCTCACCCCTTTCTCACCTGAGCTATATTTCAGGAAAACAAAAAGAAGAAAAGGAACGAATTGAAGTAATTGAGAGTAGAACAGAAGCCACAGTGGAAAGCTTCCGAATAATATCAACCATTAGGGCTCATAACGCGCACGAACATTACGGAAAAAGCTCGCTCAGTTTAAATTTTCTGCTGCCATCAAAATGCCACCGGTTCTATTCGACCCCGAATTCTCTGAATGAAATGACGAATACTGCAGTGGCTGAACAAGGACGGTTGGTTAATAAGATACACATGAACGGTTTGATACTGACAATGTACTTTCTTTTCTTTTTGTTAGAACTTTCCTCCCATCTACTCGCAGAACATTAGCGAAAGAAACCAATGGATGTCAGAAAATACCATCGATAGGTAGAAAAAAAGTAATGTTTGTTTGCTGAGGTGCTTCCAGTCAAAGACCTCTGAACGCTCTGATACAGCAGAGTGCTCAAAACGGCGTCTACAACGGCAAGTGATTTGAAGTTTGTTTTTTATATTGACGTGAACTCCAGCCAGATAAATTAGCATGTGATAGAAGGGCGATGAATTCTCATTATTTTGCTGTTAGCTTCAATGACGGCATGGTCAACCCACATTTTTTACCAGGAATGCCTGAAGAGAAAAGTGGCGCTTCGGTAGTTCATCGTCCACAAAGAAACACGTGATGGATTCAGCCGCTGCAGTACTACTCGCCTCGAGGCAAGCCTCGAAAAGACTCTGTGAAAGTCTCTTTATCATCCAAAACCAGACCAGTAACTAATTATAAATTTATTAAAGAAGCAAAAATCCGGCAATTAAAAAGTTGGCTGTGGTTTAGCTCTGGTTAACCCTGGTTGAATTGTGAAAGCAACGGATGCATGGCTACGCTCGTTGTAACTTGTGGTCAAGCATTTGGTTTAGCTCTATTGTATAGACAAGACAAACTGTTCAGGTGAAGAGTAGGCTTTTATTAATTATACCTATGATGACGCTGGAATCATCAGTGAAGCAGTGGGACTTGGTTTCTACTCTTCTGACGACGTGCTCTGTATCTGCTAAGGCTCTATGTAAAACCAAGTCTAAACTTCTTCCCCAGTGCGTAGTGGTTTGAGGCTGGTGCTGGCTCAACTCGAGTAGAAACCACTCCTCCGCAGCTTGAACGAAGGCGGAGATCTTGTCTTTATTAAAGTCCCCCGTCCCGACAACCAAATCCTTTTCAGTTCGGATAGGCATTCCCGTAGCCAGAACGTCCAACGCAGTTCCAACGCTGGCCTGAGGAGATATATACACCCCGGTTACTACGACCCCCGTCTCGGATAGTTTTACACAGCGACGGCAGCGGCGTCGACGGTGGCGCCATCTGTTGGAGCGCGTTTCGTTGAACGCATCAAGTTCACCGGCGTTTTAGTTGGTAGTGGTAAAGGCGTTTATTGCATCCAAATATGAGGGACACCTAAGCTCCGCCTTTAGTCTATGACGCGATAGAGTAGGCTACCAACCCACATATAAAGCCCTGCTTTAACCAAGCCTTATGAACGTGCCTTAGTGGCCTATAGCGGTAACGTGAATACCATGGTCGTGGCAGGCTGATTCTGACATAACCGTCCAATGTTAGACGAGAGACCCAAGTTGGCAGCTCCTGGCACTGTTCGTTGCGCCTGCCAGTTGCGGCTACGGTATACGAGCATACGCGACGAGTTGAGCTGGCTGGCGTAGTGTTGCTTTCGCAACAAGTCTCTCAGCACACAGGAGAGCATCGTGCCGCAGTTGCTGATTCTGAGTCACAGTCCACGTATTTGGGCGTACAAATGGCGAGCCGGAGACGAAAGCTCTTACTGGTATTTCGTTGTAAATGAAGTGCTTATTAAGAAAATTGCATATGAGGTTGCACCGCGTATTGCTCTGGGTTAAAATGAGAGACCCTGTGCTTAGCCGAAAGCTGACATGGTAAGCATATATTGGTGTCGCTACGTTTCTTCTTCGTGTGTCTAACCTTACTTCCATACACAATCCATTATATGGAATAGCTCGTTGAGCACGTAGAAACGGCGAAATATTAGCATATTTTCTTACGTGAGACAAGCCATGGACGTAAATATTGATTATTGTTGGAGCAGGAATACTGAATAGTGTAGCAGAAATGAAATAAAGCATTCGAATGATGAACAACTCTCACAACTTAGCTGTTAGAAGACATTTTTGTTCTTTCCATCGCTAAATTCATCGAAAGGCTAATTAATTTTGTGTTATCACGTCCAATGACTTCAGCACCCTAGTGACCATCGTTTGTCACCCCCTAATCAGAGCCGGTTACATGATCCTGCTTTATGACCCTGCTAGTACGTGGCAGTACTACAGACATATCCTGATTGCCCACCACACCAGAGTGGGTACCGTACATGTGAGCCGTCCGAAAGCCTTCCCCGTTTGGAGCTGGTGTTACTAGTTGGCGCTTTTGTTTGGTTGAAGTATGAGCATTCCAATTCACGAATAGCATTGACCAAAGACGTACAAGAAGAGGTCAAAACAGACTAAAGGTGGAATTGCGGGGTGCTACAGAGGTCGGACGATGACTCAGAGCTCGCGTTACAAAAAAGAAATCGTAAAACAATAAAACAATTGCGCTGGTCCGCTCCCTAAACGAAAATTATAAACACCGTGAGGTTTTATTGCGAAAGCAATACTATTCCCGTTTCCAGCCCTTCGTGTAGCCACGGTCGGTAGGCACGTTTGACCTTTAATGACCCCAGATGGCTGTGACGTCATACCAGCTGCTAGAGTTGGGCTACCAAGTCGAGTCGTCGTGTGGCGGCGGTTGGTAGGCACGGCGCGCTGCAGCTGGAGCCGCGTTGCTACCGAGTGGAGGCGCTGCTGTCACCTCTTCTTTCGCAGTTGAGAGGAGGAGGAGCAAAACGATGGGTATATAAATGCTCGCGCTTGCTCAGCTGAGGCACTCGCTATGCATCCTGATAAACAAAAAGAGAAGTCACGACGTCTCGATGAAGCCAGGAAAGGACAGCGGGCTACAGAGACAGATGAAGAACGGGAACAGCGTCTCGCTCGACAGTGCGCTCAAGATGTAGCTAGACGAGCGCGTCGCGCTTCTCTTGAATCGTTCTCAACCGGTGACGACTCTAAATGGAATGTAATGGACGCTTAGAACAGTGAAGACTCTGTGTCGACGTGTTATTAACCATGCAATTATTGCTTTCGCAACCTACCGGGCTTAACTAAAGCTAAGCTCCAACATATTTTTTGGTGCTTGATTAGGGTTCAAGTTCAACGCCTTTAGTGTCAGAATCCAGTTTGAACTTCTTAGTGACATTCCGTAGTTGTTCGAACGCATTAAAATACGTTCAAATGGCTCGAAAAGAAAGGAAAAATTACGATTGAGGAGACTTGTAAAAACAATTTAATTGATTTGCAAATTTTTCAGTCGGACCGTGATGTGCCAACTCTTAAAAGCAAAGTTTGTTTTAATAAAATTCATGTTATTGCATAACTTTATGGAATTACTGTTCGTGGCATAGACATTCACCATAACTGATACGACTGAAGAACCAGGAGAGTCATTTTAAAAAAAAAAAGAAGAAATATTAAGATACGCTGTGTCTTGTCCGGCATCCAAGGTCCGGGCGGCGTAGACGGAGCGCCAAGGGAAAGTTTATTCCTTCTACTTGGCAGGCTGAAAGCGCGGGACAGGCGAGTGGAACTGCGTGCAGAAGAAAGCGATGAAGCAGGTGGTGTGCGAGTGACTGTGTCTCTGGGACCGCGCGTGACTGTCTCCTGAGTGTGATCCTACCCCGTAACGATACTGAGTGCCGTGGGCCCTTGCAAGAGGTCTTTGAATGCCAGCATGGGCTATCAGATTAGCGATAGCCTATTAGTGCGCACGGGCATGCAATACGCAATAACAAAGCGCTTACGTTGTCTAACGCGCATACAACACCTTGCATATGCTTTCGTACATACACTGCTAAATTCGTTAACATGATTTCTTTGTATATCTGAGTGAGGTAGCTATGAGCGGAGATTTTGGGTGCCCACTGGAGCGATGGAAGTTAGTTGGATAATCTGGGGAGTCCTGCCATTCTTAAGCGGCTGAGAGACGCCCTCGTCTTTCTTCTTGCTGACATGGTTGAAGTCACTGGCAGTGTCCGGTCACGACAACGCCCACGCAAGCGACCAGATCCATGGATACACCTGCAGCTACGCTAACTCATTGTGTGCTGGCGGTAAGCCCCATTTTTGTGGCGCGGAAGCAAAGGAAGAACATAAGCCGATCTACGGAACTTTCCTGCTCTGAAGGTTGGTCTAAATATACCATGCTTCAGCTAACAAATCCCTTGGTTTTTTAAGACGTCATCTTCGCGATGCTCCCGTACACGTCAAGTTACTAGCTTACGAATCACTTGTGAAATCAAAACTAGAATATGCATCACCCATTTGGCACCCACATCAAGCTTACCTCACCAATGCACTAGAACTCTTGCAGAATCGCGCCGCCAGATTTATTCATTCGTCATACCATTACAGCACCAGTGTATCATATCTCAAAACCCTTTCAGGTTTACAGCCCCTCGAGATACGCCGCCGCATAGCCAGTCTTTCACTGTTTCACAAGTTTTTTTACAGCCATCTACAAACTGCACCCTATATGGTCCCACCAGCACGCATATCTCACCGCACTCTCCACCATCTCCAGATTAGCCGTCCACGTGCACGAACCGTCACCTTCGCAAACTCATTTTTTTTCACGCGCCGCTGCGGACTGGAATGGCCTTCCCGAAGAGATTGCAACAACAACCTGTCCAATAATCTTCGCACAAAAAGCCTACAGCTATTTATCATCATAGCACATGACTTTGTACCATTTCATCCAAAATTTGTATCCACTCCTTATGTAATGCCCCTCAAAAGGGGTCTTTAAGGAAATAAAAATGAAATGAATGAAATGAAATGCGATTGTTTTTTTTTTTGCCTCGGTTATGTAACTCGCTCGTTCCAGCTTTTGTTCAATATTTCCTACTGTTGCAAAATTCTAGATATCAAAATGAAATGTTTGGCTTGCGACGGCGCCTTTTGCTCTTTTTAAATGTGGTGGATAGTGAAATGATCACCGTTGGAAGCTGCGCCCATGAAAGGGTGAAGCTTCTTTTAAAGCGGTATAGATGCTTAGGACTAAAACTACAGGTCTCATATGCTAAGGAAGAGCGATCAAGAGGTTCTGGAAATAAGTTCAGTATCGATATTGACATGCTAGTAGCCTTCTCAAGCACCAGTTTCAAGCACAAGTCATTGGGTCGATCTTCATAAATTAAAGGGAAATTTATTCCACTATTATTTTGCTGTCAGGAGAGTGCGACCAATTCTTGCAGGTACTTACTCGGCGGAATTAATCGATGAAAATACTCAAGACGCAGTCTCTATGTGTTGAATGAAAATTGAAGTGATGAAATGGGACAGATCCGCGTAGATTTAGGTGAGCTGGTCGCGGTGTTGAAGGAGGTACCATAACCAAGGAATTCATGGAATTCTCATGCAAGAAAGCGAGAACGCTTTACTCACTGAAGAAGAAGTTCCTCGGCAGATTTAGGTTCCAGGGCATAGAGCCGATTCAGAGGGTGCACTTCAATGTTTGCGCGCCAGGAAGGATGAAACTCAGGAATCCTTTGTTTGTTCCCTTCATCAGAAAGAACATGGATATAGGTTTGCGCAAGTAAGGCACTGTAAGACTTCAAAAGTTATTCAGTTGTTAAAAGGAAAATGAAAAACATTTCTGTTAAAAAGTTTTGGAAAAAGGCAAAAACATTTAAATGCGCGAACACCTAAAACGGCGAGGTTATTTTAATGGCGAACAGATTCTCAAAGTGCAGGTAGTACGGCGGAAGAGCGAGACATCAGAACCATAAATTGTTTTCTTACGACGTTTAGTGACAAGAATGATACTTTGCCATGTTTGAGCAATGCCTAAGGAGACACTGCAGATAGACTTAATTCAGCCTATGGTTGATAATCAATGTTGATGTTTTAACCGCAATCCAAGACTTTAAACGGGAACGCTAGATTTATAAGCTAAAAAAAGCAGATATATGAGAAAGAGGTGCGGCCTGAATGACAGATTTAGGAAGTAGTGATTCTGGAATTATACTACAACGCATTCAATTCAAGACAGTGGCAACCCCTTCCTTTGGGTAACGACGAAATTAGTTTCAACCAACAGACGGGAAGATTTTTAGAACAAGCTCTTTAGAGACGTGTTTTTTTACAAGATGGAAAAACGCGAACTCATCCATAAGAAAGCCAAGGAAATGAATTTGTAGATTTGTTTATTGAAACCACGTTTTATTCCGCTTCATGATGCACCTAAGACGCTAGCTTGAAGCCATTCTAAATAATATTGATGAATTATTTTCGTTTTTATATCAACATCACCTTTTTGCGATGAATCGTTTTACGATAGATTTTTGCAACAACATTCAGTTATACCTGGCAGGTGGCGTTTGTTTGTACCTGGGTGAGGAAATTATTGTGTAACTTGAGTGATCTGTGATGGCAAAAAAAGTAAGTGTAAAGCAATCTAAAACGACAAAGCAAGAGGGTAAGCTTTGTTAATGGTCATGTTCAGGGCACGTGTTGATAAAATAAACAAGCCTCTGGCAGTCCGTTATTAGGAGTGTCACTCGCTGCCGGTGCGCTCTGCAGAGGCATGCGATAGAAGAAAAGTTCTATTGTAGGCGAGGGGTGGTGGCGTGTGTAGCCTCGCTAGCTAACGTATAATAATACAACTTTAAACAGATCTTCTCGCACAGAAAAACAGCAATTGAACGAAACGAGACTGAACCCCTGTGCACGCCACTATTTTGTGGGCAAAATCTAAGAGACTCAAAGCCTTGGATGCCTCGTATTGGCTGTTTCTTCACGTTTTAAATTTCTTGCGTTGTTACAACTCATTTAGGCTTTGTTTCATTTGTAGTACAAAGTTAAAAAAATCCCGGAGATTTTGTTTCTTCGTCTTTTTTCCCGAAATTTCTATCCTTGTCGGTCGCAATTTAATACCGTTTAGCGTGAAGCGTCTATCTAAATTCGCGAAAGCACATCCATTTAGTCCAATAAACTCTAGGGTTTGACAAGGGCAGTAAATTCATCTTAAGCCAAATAGACGAGCGAGACGGAAAGACTTCAAACACACGCATTACTCATAACTGTTATTGGCAGGCGAATCACACAGCCTGTGTACGACCGAAAAGCCTCAGCAGGCGTATCTGTGAAAGGCATCTAAAAATGCGATAGCCGGATTAATCGAAAAAGAAAATGAAATCTGAAATTGCATTTCAGCGTTATAAACGACAGATGTAATTGACATAAAAATGTTGTCTCGCGTTCCTGATCGAGAAAGTTTTTTGACATCACGGGCTATTTGTAATATGTTTCTGCTGTGAGTTCTGTGGTCATAGAGACGCAACACGCACACCATGCAAGCCAAAGCTTTCTAAGTCATACGTCACCAGTCTCAGTAAAAAAAAAAAGAGACGAAACTGAGTTAAGGTGGAAGGCTGTAGCAAGGCTCTAGCACGGGACGATCAAGTAAGATCATCGCGGTACTGTATTATCTTCATTTCTCCATTGCACATCCAAGCGGCAGGAATGCTGAGGCGAACAGGAAAACTTCAAGTAGTTTTCTGCGGACTTCTGGTCTGCCCTTTTTCTTCGAAGTTAGTCATTTTTCGCGCTGCTAGAATCACAATAACGTAGTGAGCTGCGTAGGAGGAAACTCAGGAGAAAACGTTAGTAGTGTAGGAGCGTGTTTATTAAGTCAACCCAGATGGATCCAGCCGCTCAGGATGAACTCGCTGCGGAGCGTCAGGCATAGCGAAGCACCAAGACAGCGACCAACTTCTTCGTCCTCGAGTGCGCCAGCACGCGATTCATGCCAGTGGTTATGATGCCGAAGATTACCACACTACAGAAGAAAAGAGCTGAGCCGAGTGCGTTGTCGAGCAAGCAAAAACTAACATTGCGTCATAAATTTGAGGTGAATAAGTAAGGATAGCAACCACGTGTGAAAATAATGAGATAAATCATGGCTCCTTAGGCTAATGTAGTGAGGGTTGACACAATGCACAAGTAGCCAGTGGTTGCAAACACTTGTTCTCGGATATTGTTGCCATTGCTGGAGCAGAAAAAAAAAATAAAGGTTGATATATGTAATATTGTAATAGTGCAGCGATGGCGTAGCGGTAGATAATCCGCCTTGCATGCAAGAGGACTGGGGTTCAAACCCCGGTGCCGCGTAATTCTCCACCGGACGAAAAAAAAAAATCCGCGTGTCGATGGAATTGCATACACAGGTTTGGGGTGCGACCTGATGCCGGTGAACACCTCCGGCAACGCACTCCCTCACCAGAACAGGAGTTGGCCACCCTGGTGCAGTAATTGGCCACAACCTCCTATGATAAGCTGCATAAAACCCCGGCCCTCAGTCACCAGCGGCTGCGGAACAACTGACCACGGCGGCGGTCAGACCTGTGACGCAGCAGGGGGTGCTAAGAAAGCCTGGCTCCGCTGGACAGGCCGCCATTGGAAACTGACCCTGGCAACGTTTAATGCTAGAACCCTTGCTAGTGAAGCTAGTTTAGCAGTGCTGTTAGAGGAACTAGAGGGCATGAAATGGGATGTCATAGGGCTTAGTGAGGTTAGGAGGCCGAATGAGGCATATACTGTACTGAAGGATGGGCATGCACTGTGTTAACGAGGTTTACCAGAGAGGCGACAACTAGGAGTAGGTTTCCTTGTCAATACGTATATAGCGGGTAATATAGATGAATTCTATAGTATTAATGAGAGGGTTGCAGGCATCGTAATTAGGCTTAATAAGCGGTATAAACTGAAGGTTGTACAGGCCTATGCACCTACAAGTAGTTATGATGACCAGGCAGTTGAAAGCTTCTATGAAGATGTAGAATCGGCAATGCGAAAAGTAAAGACGCAGTATACTGTACTAATGGACGACTTCAATGCCAAGGTAGGGAAAAAACAGGCAGGAGACAAGGCAGTAGGTGACTATGGCATTGGTTCTAGGAATAGCAGGGGGGAGTTACTAGTTGAGCTTGCAGAGCGCAATAACTTACGAATCATGAATACCTTGAATCATGAATCATGAATACCTGGAAGAACCGGAAATGGACATGGAAAAGTCCTAACGGAGAGACTAAAAATGAAATCGACTTCATAATGTGTTCAACCCCCGCCATTGTGCAGGATGTAGAGGTAATCGGGAAAGTGTGATGCAGTGACCACAGGATGGTGAGGTCCCGAATTAGCCTAAATCGGAAGAAGGAACGCAGCAGATTAGTAAGAAAGAAACCCATCAACGAATTAGCGGTGAGGGGGAGGGCAGAAGAGTTCAGGATCTCGCTACAGAATAGGTATTCAGCTCTAATTGAGGATGGCGACATTACCCTAGAGGCAAGGAACAATAATTTCAGAGATATCATTACTGAGTGCGCGGTAGAAGTAGGCGGTAGGATAGTTAGAGAGGATACCGGTAAGCTGTCTAAGGAGACGAAAGATTTGATTAAGAAACGCCAGAGTATGAAAGCTTCCAATCCAACAGACCAGATCGAATTGGCCGAGATATCAAAGCTAATCAATAAGCGCAAGGTGGCCGATGTAAGGAAGTATAACATGGAGAAAATTGAGCATGCTGTAAAGAACGGGGGAAGCCTTAAAGCGGTAAAGAAGAAATTGGGCATAGGCAAAAACCAGATGTATGCGATAAGGGACAAGGCGGGTAACGTCATCACTAATATGGAAAAGATAGTCAAAGTAGCCGAGGAGTTCTATAAAGATCTCTACAGTAGCCAAAGTAGTCAGGACCGTAATGAGATCGGCGGTAGGGAAAAACAGTCAGACGTTCCACCAGTGGCGATTTGCTGATGACATTGCCTTGCTAAGCAACTCGGCGGATGAACTGCAAATAATGATTGATGACCTAGACAGAAAAAGTAGAAAGGTAGGCTTGAAAATCAATATGCAGAAGACTAAGGTAATGTTCAACAGCCTCGGGAAGGAACAGCAGTTTACATTAGGTAGCGAAATACTGGAAGTAGTAGGCGAATATGTCTACTTAGGACAGGTAGTAACCGCAGATCCGGATCATGAAAAGGAAATAACAAGAAGAATAAGATTGAGATGGAGCGCATTTGGCAAACACTCTTGACAGTGCTATTACTGCCAGGATGTCATTTTCTTAGCCGCGCTTATTCAAAAGGTACTATACAGAGCATCGTTAAAAAAACTGCACTGCATTGAGCTTCGGGCTAAGCAATTGTATCCTGTTTTGACACTCGCCTGCTTAAGTACAGAGTTCTCACAGGTATTTTTGATAATCAGATGGTCCTTCACTGCGTGACAGTTTTGATATCTGGAGTTGTAGTCTCTAGGTAGAATTCGTCCCGCAGGCACTTCAAATTGCATATGCGTCTAGCATACTTCCGTCTCATGCTTTTTAAGTACATCCGCTAGACCCACTATTCCATCCGATAATTTCCATCCTCACCGGATATTCGTTCGCACGTCGAAACCATGCTTTTTCTAACCATTTTATTTTAGTTCAGATGAGAGCTCAGATAAATACCATTCTCGAATCTATGTTGTTTTTGGTGTTCAACGCCACCGATGTCAGTCGTTTTCTATCGTCAGCTGCCCCACTCTCAGCCTGATTTCTAGCCTTTTCTGCAGCACCCGAGTTAGTCGGTGAGTACAAGCTAACCAGATTTAATATGCACCCTTCTCCCTCTAGTGATGTTACATGACAATTTATGGGTACAGAACAAGGCATCTCTTGATTAAATGTCTGAAAAAAAAAATGAGATACGTAAAAATTATAGGGGACACATAATCTCCGCCTGTAAGGTAAGGAAAAGTCTAAAGTTAAAGCTCAGCTAGTTTGGCCATCTGATGAGAAGAGAGGAGTCGCTGGGGAAAGATTTGATGTTGGGAAAGGTTGAGGGTCGTCGGAGAAGGGGTAGGCAGCGAACGCGATGGCTAGATGGCATCCTCGAGGCGCTGCAGATGAAGTTATGCGATGTTAGGAAGGTAGTGAGAGACCGGAAAGCGTGGCGTGATATGGTCCATAGGGTCACGAAGAGTCGGACACGACTGGACGACTGAACTGAACTGCGATAGTGTAGGCTACAATCCAACCCCAATAACCCAATAAAGCCTCGCTTTAACCAAGCCGTATGAACGTGATTGTGAATGCAAGTGCTCTGGCAGGGGATTCTGACAACACCCTTCCATATAAAAGGAGGGGCTCGAGTTGGCAGCTCCTGCCAAGCGTAACGTCAGGCAACTCCACATTCATACAGTACGGGGCCTTCGACGTGGCTTTTAACTATGAACGGGGTCTTTAGCGCTGTGTCGTTAAAATGCAGTGATGTGGTCAAAAGTGCGATCTTCGTACTGCGTATCACTGGTTTGTCTGGACACATTGATTACAGGCTATTAGGCGCTCCATGAGGTGGAAGCCGACTAAAAAGGGTCTAGTGAATTTCCAGTCACAGCTAAAATCGGGCAAATTCTCACATGTTGTGCATGCAAAAGTGTTTTATTCAATACAGTTAGGTAGAGTCACTACTACCTTAGTGATTTCATGGTAAAAATATATTTTTAACACTCAGATTTTGGGGCTGCATATCTTTACAGTCGAACAATAGCTTCCACACCAGTCTCCAATCTTTATGTAGATTCTCAAGTTTTAGTGACATGTAGGCTGGTTTTGTTCAAAATCTGCGCATATAGAGAAGGAAATAAATAAATATAACTTATGTGTGCCCACCACAGAGTATTTTCACAAGCGAATTTCTTTAAGGGAGCACGCTTTGCGCTACAATTCCTGAGGATAATGTACAACTACGAAGTCAGGTGGCGTGAAAATTTAAAAACAATATTTAGAAGAAATAAAGTCGTCTATTGGTGATGAGCACACATTTTCCCAAGTCAAAAAAAGTCGAGGATAATGTACTCTTGTGAAGCTAACCAAGGACTAGAGTGGCGTGTTTTTCCCTTATGCTTGTTTACCGGAACTGATGGCAGTTACTTTGTTAAGTTTGTTAAGACATAGTCCTGGTGAAATCCCTGCCAGAATGACTGCGGTAGGTAATATCTGTGGCACATTGCAACGCATGCTATCCTTTATACGCCATAAACAGATTCCTCAAATGTAGTGCTGCTCTTACCTTCGGCGGCTTTCTTTCCCAGGGCAAAAGACAATGGCGAAGGAAGAAATCTGTATAACAGGATTTTCGGCCCGGTTCTCACAAGCGGATAACCTGCGCGAGTTCAAAGAAAAACTCTACGCGGGGGTCGACTTTGTCACCGACGATGAGGCCCGCTGGCCTCGAGGTATGTTCTTTGAGCACTTTAAAACCAGTACGTGATTACCAGCTAGATTCAAACTCGTTTTTTTTTCTTTAAAAGTTGGCTGGTTTATTGAAGGGTAGGCATGCAGGAAGCAGGCACTAAACATAAAATTTTTGTGACTTGAACCATGGCTCATGACTATTAGTAACGGTCTGCTAGTGCCACACTATTCTGGTGTACATGCCGGTTTAAGTCATCTGTAAGGGCACAAAGTGCATTAGTCGTGCATCAGGTGTAAAAAAAAATAATCCAAAATGTTTTTGTATTTTATAGCTGATATATTATCTCTATATATTTCTCTATACCGCCCTCTTACAATACACATCATGATGTTGAAAGATGTTAATTTAATCAGAGTTTCACCCGCAGCATTAGTAATACTAGCGGCAACAGCACGCTTATGAGCAGAAAGAGGTGAAGTGATCTCTTTGCTGATGACTTTGCTCTTCTACCATGACACAATAACTATGATTATTATGGCTTGCTTCAACGCTCACCCTTCTCTCGGCGTATTACGGCGAATATTTTTCATATAAATATACCCAGAAAACATTTCAGAAATGAAAACTTCGTGTGAGATTTTGCAGAATGCTGTCAACGATAAAACAGCTTCGCTTCTTGAGTGTGGGGGCTCCAAACCTCCACCAAAGCCTCCCATACTGCACGTTATCGACAGTATATAGAGACTACTTATAAAAAAACGCCTACGGCCTTGGCTGCACGGCTTCTTTTCCCCTTGTATCCAATGTTAGCAGCAAGCGGATTTGCCCTATTTCAGCAGAAGCTCAATGTTCCACAAAATTGGTGCTTATTTATTGCACATACCGCTTGCGCACGTCTGTTTCATCAAGATGCTCCGCTTCTAAGCTCTCCAACATAATCACGCGCTAGACAGAGACATGTTTAAGGGACAAGCCGCTTTACGAACGCGATAGTGTCGACAGCGACCGAGGAGTTCACGGCACCTAATAGTAGTTCGCCATCCACTTTTTCGAATCTCGACAAGGAATCAGCGCGAAGCTACTACAGCACATGTGTGCGCACAATGTACTACATGTCTGCTGTCTGTCCACTGCCTCCACGCCGCAGAAGCGGAGAAGGCGGATATCCGACTCGGAGGTCGACGCTGGCCATATACTTATTGGCTAATATTCAAACCTGAAACAGGTGATGTTTGTTCATCACCGGCCGTGTGCAGCAGTTTGCCTTTTTACGCCCCCCCCCCCTTTCTCGCGCTTACAACTATTTTTGTTCCATATTAGATGCTTTGTCTAACCGAAGTACGCACACGCAACAGGGAACCTTGCAGCCTGTTTCATGCGAGAATCGATATTTTGCTTGAGGGGGGATGGGGCCTGGTAGGCACTCGTCTTTCTGGACATTGACAGGAAGCGTGCATCCTTTGACTGCGATGGTGGGTCTCCTGGCCTCATTCTTCGTTATAACGGAGTGGTACGGCCACAGTTCGTTTCATGCGAGACGCAGTCATAACATATTTGTACGATAGCTCCACCCTAGGTAGTAATCAGCAGGCTTTCGTTATAACTGCGGCCCTTATAAGTAGGCTGGACTGCATAACCCTTACTTGGGGCCAAATAGCCGCTGCAATTCTTCATTAGTTCGCGGTGGGCTCACAGACGCTCCATATCGCTCTTGCAGGCAACCCTGGGGAGTAAAAGTATAGGAAGACTCGCATACGTTTTAAGTGGCGGATTTCTCGACCCACATAAGAATGTGAGATGTTGAACAAAAGAATCAACGCATAGATATGGTCACCGAAATGCGCAAGATCTTGTGCGGCACGCAAAGCTGCATGCCCAATACACGATGGACGCCCAGATGGCTGGGCACCAAGAGCGCGAGAAGCGCATGAACTTGGCCGCTCAAAAAAGAAAAAAACACTTAAAACGCTGAGGGACTCTAGGATGGTTGACAAATTCGAAAAACTGCCAATATTAGTGGCTTTCCAAAGCAAAAAAGCGCCCACGAAGACACAACACGCTGTCTAGCTTGACCACAATTCGAGGTGCGCCCAGGCTCAGACTATATGATGCTATCGCGCAGATCGATACACTCACATAGGATGCTTCTTTGGTCCCAATGACACAATTCATCGCAGCACATTAACCATACATAACCTTTTCCGCAATGAGAAATAAAACTTAGACCCTCGCGCCACCTGTTGGTTAAGCGGTACTCCGCTGGCCTGCAGAAAAACTGCTCTAGAGTTTTCCGGTGACTGCCGCATGTCAGAGCCACCATGGCACATGTCATGCGAAGATGCTATGTAATGAAGTGTCCTAAGGTGATTCACTAAGGGTGCCGACAACGACGGCGGGGTCGTTTCTTGCGTTATGCGAAACCCTTGCTCTATCGTCTGAAACTGCACCGACTGAGTCTGCTCAGTGCCGCTTCGGAAGTGACGGCCACTCGAAAATTCATGCTGCTCGGTGCAGTTTCGGAAGTGAAGGCCACTCGAAAATTCATGCTGCTCGGTGCAGTTTCGGAAATGACGGCCACTCGAAAATTCATGCTGCTCGGTGCAGTTTCGGAAGTGAAGGCCACTCGAAAATTCATGCTGCTCGGTGCAGTTTCGGAAGTGACGGCCACTCGAAAATTCATGCTGCTCGGTGCAGTTTCGGAAGTGAAGGCGGCTCGAAAATTCACGTTTCTTGAATTCAACATTTCGAAACAACCGCCATGCATCTGTTTACTCGAAACTTTTTTAAACTTTGCCAGTGTTGTGTTTCGTACATTCTTGTCAGTTTCGTACATTCCTGTTTCTTTATACAACACCTTTTTCTTTTCATCGCGCTTGACTTATATTTTTGATTGTGGAAGGCGCCAATGTGCTCCAAGACATGAGTTTCGGGTCAGTGACCCTTAATGATTATCTGGGTAGGACTCATTGCTTAAAAACGTTCATCTTGAGTCAGCTTCGTACATGGCTGTAGCCTAAACTTCAGGAATAATAACGGAGATTGAAAGGAATATTTTTTTTCCTGTGGTTCTTGCTATGTTCCACCGGTAGGAGTTATTGCGGCGCCAGAGCGTCTCTACGCTACAAGTGCTGGACAACTTCGCTGTGACTTCACTGTAACAATTATAGCTTATATTGCTTTGAGAAGTAATCCTGGAAATCTAGAATTCTTGGTGTCGTGGATGTTCATTTCTTCCAACGTGTGTTTATTACATGCATTTTGAAATTAATAAAACAGAATCAAACAGCCTCTAAAAGCGTTATTTTTGTTTTCTCCAGTTAGCTGGTACTATCTGCTATACTAAGTGCGGTACAGCCTGCACTATCACTACAAGACTAATATTTCATAACAGTTAAGTTTCCTGACATCACAAAATCAACATTTAACTCGTTAACAGTGTAAGAATTAAAAGAAAAATGGAACGGTGTGCAATAGCGGCCCACTTTATGTCGTTAATATTTGAACACATTAGTGTCCGCGTCCTTCTACCGCAGGTTATCTGAGCCTTCCTGAACGCATGGGCAAGATCCGCGACGTGTCCCTCTTTGACGCTCAGTTCTTCGGCGTGCACGAGAAGCAGGCCCACCAGATGGATCCCCAGATGCGCCTCTTGCTGGAGACATCATACGAGGCCATCTTCGACGCAGGATATGACCCGGCAACGCTGCGGGGTAGGAAGGTTGGTGTCTTTGTGGGATGCGGTGACTCTGAGTCCGGCGACGCGCTGTGCTTGGACGCAGAGAAAGTCGACGGTTATGGACTACTTGGAAATTCCCGGGCACTGTTCTCGAACCGACTGTCTTACACATTTGACTTTCATGGTAAGAAAATTGGATATCGATTGGGTTTTCTACTGCGTATTTTGGGGCCTTCAATTGGCCCCTTTGTAAGGTCGAATACGACGAACTGGCGCGACACGATTGTAGGAGCGTGTGCATGAAGAACCCTCACGGGGCACCAGGCCAGTGCCATCCCTACTGCGCATGTTGGGCATCGTGTTCACTGTTGCGTAGGGGCGACATCTCAGCGAGGCGTATTCCAGGCTATTTCAGCTTGAGTAGAATTACAAACGTTTTCTCGCATTTACATTCAATCCAGATTTCAGGCCTTCTTCGATGACCCGAGAAAACTTGCAGGTTGGTCGTGACTTTTAGGAAAGAGGCTTTTTACGAGCTCTCAATGCACCGGAAAACACATCTTCGAAGCTGTTTTGGCGAAGTAATTGACGGTGCTGTCAAATTAGTAGCCTTATATGGAGAAGGATGCCTTTGAAGACGAACATTCTTCTGTCATCAACACACTGATTTCTATCCTACGCCTCCTTTTGCTCTTCTTCAACTCAACTGCTATATCGAGCTTTCGGATGGTAGAAGTAAAAAGAGCCATTTTCCTCAAATATGCGATTTTCAGACATTAATTTTTTTTTTTCTGCAGCTTTGCGGCTCTTCCAGCGCTGCGTGGGCTTCAGACCAAAAATTTCTTGATGCCAATGCAAGGCATTGAGGTAAAAAATTTGAGGACACTTTGGCGACTAAAGTGATGAAAGGCGGAAGCCTGAGTGCTGCATTCTGCTACGCAATTGTTGCGCACGTAGCGCTGAATGCTGCTACGAGTAAAGCGAGCGAATACTCTTTCAAATTCTGCGAGTGCATTTATTCAGTGAATTCTGCTTGGCAGCGAGATCGCGCTTCTTGTATATTCGCAGTTCTATGTTTACTGCGTGTGGTTGATTTTACCAGGTGCGCGGCATTAATTAGTAATGAATTAATTAATTGCGCGACTATTACTATTTAGCAGATATTTATCAATTGTGTATAATTTAGTAATCGGTAACTAATTAATAAACGAGCCAATTATTAGTTATTAATTAATGAGTTAAATTAGTCATTAAATAGTAAATGACCATTGATTGGCTAATTGTCATATAAGGCACGCATTCCCGCATACTGTGGTGGTGCTCTGTGAGTGGTCGGGACCTCCATGACGTCATCCTGTCTCGACCAATCAGAGCCGCCGCAAAAGCGTGACACTTTTGTTGATGACAACGATGAGGCAATAAAGGCTTTCCCCTTAAAAACTGCCTGTCCTATTAACTGTTATACAATTAGTCTAAGCTATACACCCAACGCTCCTTTAACAAGACTGCATTAAGGTATAGGGGCCGCGAAGGTTTCAAGTGTAGCATGTGCATGTCATGAGGAAGCGTGAGCATGTAATTAAGCGAGAAAATTAAAAACTTAATTCCATCTGAAATCGAAGAAAATATGCAGCTGTGCAGTGAAATCTCCAATGAAAGGTTCGACGACATCGCACTAAGCTAATATGACCCCATCGCTTCGACCAACAACTTAAAGTTAAAGTGAAAAGGGAGACGGAATGACAAAAAGAAATCCTGTTCACGATTATATTGATCTAATGTTATTTCTGAGATATCAACTGCGTGCCCTTCCTCTTTCAGGAAATATTATTCTGTTACTCGAAGATGCTTGAAAGCTTTGAAGTCCTGATAGTTCCGTTCTCCTTCGGCTGGCTCAACAAACTACCGGCTTGATTACCACAGAAGCCGTCCTTGACATCTCATGTCACACAAAACGACTTCTGGTCTGGTTTCAGGGCCTAGCATGTCAGTGGACACAGCTTGCTCATCCACGATAACGGCGCTCAACGAGGCAGTACAGGCACTTCGTTGCGGTCAGTGTGAGGCAGCAGTCGTTGCTGGATGCATGGTCGGCTTGAAGCCGACTACCGCGTTAGGGTTTCAGCGACTCGGAATGCTCTCGCCGGATGGCAAATGCAAGGCCTTTGATTCTCGAGGTGAGTAAACGTCATATGCAGTTCTCGTGAAAAGTATCTAAGATACACGTTCATGGTTTCAGGAGAACAGTCATACTCTTATGGCCCGTGCAAACTTCACACTTCTCTGAACCTTGCCATACTTCTTATCCTGCATCGTCTTGGACAAAAGCTTCCCTCTCCCCCCCCCCCCCTTCTGACGTGACCTATGGCGCTTCACTCTCCTGCTGCGCTGCGAATATTGCTTGACACTTACTGGCGTCATTTTACATCGACCCAATATTGGAGAGTGTCGGTAGTGTACTGGCCCTATATAGGGCTGGGCGTTTCCAACCCAGAACCAATATTGGGCCCGTGGTTTGTGCTGTTTGGACGACTTTCTTGCTTTTTCTAAATGTTGCAGTGAAGAAGATAATTGTGTGAAGTAGATTCTTGCGATACAGACTGAAGTTCATAAAGCGATGCTTATTGATGACGCAGGCAATGGCTTCGTCAGGAGCGAAACCGTGGGTTCTCTCTTTCTTCAACGAATGTCCGAGGCACGGCGCGTCTACGCCAAAGTCATTCACGTCAATGCCTCGGCGGATGGCTACAAGATACAAGGTGATCGTATCATTGGAAGCCGAGTTGTTTAACGGTGCTCCAAATGTCGAACAAAATATAAAGATTGAGATAGTGTGGCGTGTTGTGGTATGGCATGGTGCTATGATGCGGTATGATATGCGGGGTTTAAACTTCCGAGATGACATCGGCTATGACAGACGCCGTATGGAGGTATAGTGCTCTAGAAGATCTTCTAGAGTACTATAGCGGAGGGCTTCGGCAATTTCAAACCCCCCAGGATCACTAAACACAACGCAGTACATAGCACATAGACGGGCACTTTTACGTTTCGCATCCATCAAAAAGCAGCCGCCGTGGCCGCGACTCAAAGGCATCGCCCTTAGTCTCAGCAGTCAAGCTCCCTGATCACTGAGCTACTGCAGCAGGTCATGAATAGAATTACAAGAGCACTGCGGAATGATCAGAGCTTGATAAAGATACATAACGCGACTCATCTCCAGAGCTTCGTGAAGTCTAATCATTTGGCCATTTCCCATTGTATCAATTACCTTTAATTTCTCCCTCGGTAACACAGCTCGAACAGCTGAAAAGTTTCTCCAGCAACGGCCTAAGAGCCACTGGTGTCCTTCAGGCGGCAACGAGGAATGCTCCGATTCGTGAGGCACTATACAGACCTCTTGACTTGTCGCTTTAGAGATTACTAATGCAACTTCGCTGCTTCGGAGAATTTGTAGCTGGGTGAACCCTTCTCGAACGCCTACGCAAGAGATCCTAGTCTCAAGGTTGATTTGCATTTAATACACTTACTTCCCTCGGCCTTACTGATAGAAGGAAAAACAGTGTTTCAATCTGCCCTGGTCATATCCAAGCCTGACTGTACGCTCACTATAACTCACGTGCGTTTTAAAAGCGGTTTGCATTTGGCGGCAATGCGTTCGCTCGTACTTAACCATTTGTAAAACAGAGTATGCCGGCCATCTTAACATTATCACTGATGGTAATGTGGACAAAGCCAGATGAGCTAGCGGAGCGGCTCTTCTCACTCCTTTGAATATTTCATGGTCTGTACGCTTTAATAATCGTGTCCTTCACAACGGTCGAAAGCATTGCCATTGATGGGGTTCACAGAAGCAACGATTATGCCCGGCTTAATTTGTCGTGATCCTGACAGATTGTAAATCCGCCCTTTAAAGATTAGAGCGTAGGTACCATATTGATGACCTGTCCCTTAAAATCTATGCTCATGGTGCGTACTCTGCAGAGAAAATGCTTTTCAATACATTTCTAATATGTGCCCTCACACATAGGTGTCATATGCAACGAGGCGGCGGACAACCTAGTCCGCAAAGCACTCTCCTTAAGCCATCGAAATGCTCTTCAGGGAAGCACTGTTCAGACCTTTCAGCTTCCTTGGGCGTTCACCCTGCAAACCATGCGCGACCAAAATGACTAAAAATATCCTAAGCCACTTTACTATATCGCATTCGTATACGCTTTGCTCGTACCCCGACGAGGATGTACAAGGCGGGCCTGGCAACGCCTCTGCTTTGTTCTACATGTGATGCATGCGAGGACATAGAACATTACGTTATGTGCTGTCCAGGGTATAGTACGGAAAGGGGAGTGTTGTTGAATTCCCTCAAGAAAAAAACAGAAGCACCCCATTGCTCACTTCAGGACGATCTACCTGTCCGGAAACAGGACTTGTAGAAAGCAGGCTTCACGCCTCCTTTTAGTTTTTTTACAAGACTCGGATCTGGGCTCTAGATGGTGACAGCTGCCGTAATTATTAACTGTTACGTTGATTATGTGCATGCGCCTGCCTTGTGGACGCTGATTAATAATTAGGCGGTGTAAGGATATAGCAACAGCCGGAAAAAATTGCAAGGCCAACTCCACCTGTAGCGACCAACAACCTATATTGTAACCTCTGGGCCAAGAGTGCGGCTTGTCTCTATATAAAAAGTACGGATGTCAGAAAAACGTGAGAAGTGCGTAAAGTAAACATATTTTCCGCACGGTCATTATGCTTTAAGGCAGTACTCTCGTTGCTAGTCACGACACTCGCAATGAGTACTGAATCCTCTCCTTATTAGTTTCCTTCCGCACTTTTCGATATCGCTCATCGCATCTGAGCCGAATCACCATGTCCGTGAGCCAGTATGATTAGGTGGCCGTAAGCATTGACGTATGCGTTCGCTACCCTTTCCTGCTAGAGTTAGCCTACAGAAAACAATTTATCATAAGCCGTTCGATTCCAATTGGAAGAAGCTGATTCCGGGGCTTTCTACCGCTTCGGCAGCAGAAGGTAGTGACAGGAATTAAAAGAAATAAAAACATCGGAAAGCACGATTGCATATTTATGCATAAAAAGAGCACTGATTATAATGGACAAGTGTTGCGTAGGCGTTGGTTAACTGACCATGCCACACAAAAGTGCATTATTTGAATGTCGCGCTACGTTTCAGGAATCACCTATCCGTCTGCGAAGGCGCAGGAACAGCTTCTTCGGGACACGTACAGGGAAGCCAACGTGGATCCACGATGCATAGACTATGTTGAAGCTCATGGAACAGGAACAAAGGCGGGAGATCTACATGAAATGGAAGCCATCGCCAAGGTCTTCTGCGAACCAAGGCGTGAAAAGGCTCTAAAGGTCGGAGCTGTGAAGAGCAACGTAGGGCACGCTGAAACTGCTTCTGGTAGGGGCTGCTGTTATATTAAATTTCACTGTACCGTGTCTGTAAAATCAAAACGAAGAAAAACCAGAAGAAAATACCTCAGTCGATAGAGGATAGACATTCAATCTATAGTTAGATGGTATAGATTCAATATTATTATTGATTGAATAATATTATGTAATACTGTTATTGCAAATGATATTATTTGAGGGGCCATGCGGTACACCTAAAGCCGTGCTCGTCATTTTTACGAAAGAATTGTGAATGTTCCAGTTCAGCCGTTCAGTCGTGTCCGACTCTTCGTGACACTGTGGACCATGTCACGCCACGCTTTCCGGTCTCTCACTATCTTCCTAACATCACATAACTTCATCTGCAGTGCCCCGAGGATGCCATCTAACCATCGCGTTCGCTGCCTACCCCTTCTCCGGCGACCCTCAACCTTTCCCAACATCAAATCTTTCTCCAGCGACTCCTCTCTTCTCATCAGATGACCAAAGTAGCTGAGCTTTAACTTTAGAATTTGACCCTCCAATGAGCAGTCAGGGTTTATGGTCGACAATATCGACTGATTTGATCTTCTGGCAGTCCAAGGAACTCTCAAGAGTCTTCGCCAGCACCACAATTCAAACGCGTCAATTCTTCGGCGGTCAGCCTTTTTACAGTCCAACTCTCGCATCCATACATCACAACTGGAAAGACCATAGCACGAGTTATACGGATCTTGGTTGGCAGACTAATGTCTCTGCTCTTTACTAGGCGGTCAAGGCTAACCATTTCTCTCTTTCCCAGAAGCAGGCGTCTCCTAATTTCATGGCTGCAGTCTCCTTCCGAGGTAATCTTGGAGCCCAAGAAGAGAAAATCTGTCACAGCTTCCACTTCTTGTCCACTGATGCTCCAGGACTTGATAGGGCAAGACGCCGTGATCTTTGTTCTTTTAATGTTCAGTTTAAGCCCAAACTTCTCCCTCTCTTCTTGTACGCACATCAGAAGTCTCTTGAGTTCCACTTCACTTTCTGCCATTACGCTAATGCAATCTTAAACAAACAACTGACGTCCTCGAGCACATAGAGAAAGTATTTCGCAAGTAAATTTGGATATACAGAAAAAGAATTTCGTTGTTGCGTGCGCCCTCTGAAAACTACGTTTTAGTAGTCACTGAATATAGGTTTGTGACAAGAGTATTTCCGACCAGGCTAAGCTGCCTCAACTTTATAAAACTTGAAACCTGATCCCTTCGACGTCTTGAACTATGGTAAACTGCGCATCCTAACTATTCTAGTTATATCACAAATATGGGTGTTTTAAGTATAGTGTTCTTGAAAAGCCCTGCAGCCTAAACCATGTGTAGAATTCTGTATTAGTTATGCAGCGTGACGCGCTGGTTGGCGTGTCAGCGGACAAATCATGTCTCGTTTCCCAGTAAAAGTAAAATCTTGAGCGGATTGTTTCGCAGTTGTATTCTATAGGCGGTTTTCACAGCGTTGTTTTTCTTCTTGGCGTCGTTGATGTATATATGCAGTAGCTTTCAGCTAAACCTATCTCCCTTCGCTATGGCAGATAAAATAGCATGAAGTCACGTTACGTAAGAAATTGCATACACAAAATCACTTGCAACATTCTGCTTCGTTTTTACTCGGTGCCGTTGGAACTCCAAGTATGACAATCGGTTCTTTATCGCCTTTTGACTCCAGGCATCAGCTCTATCGCCAAAGTGATCCTCGCCATGGAGACCGGTACCATAGCGGGTAACCTGCACTTTGAACACCCGAATCCCAGCATTCCATCACTGCACGATGGCAGCGTGGAGGTCGTGGCCAATAATACCGCTTTCAGCGGTGGCAAAGTTGGTCTGAACTCTTTCGGCATGGGTGGGGCCAGTGCACACGTCATTCTTGAGTCGAACCAAGGACCACATGTCGACAGCATCCTACTTGAAAGTCCCGAATTGCCACGACTCGTTCTCCTATCTGGAAGAAGCGAAGAAGCATTGAAGGTGAGCTTTTAATATGCAACATAAAAAGCCGAATTCGCGATAATTTATAACTGGACTAGGTCGCAATTTCTCTGGAGGTTTTCCTTTGGCAGTGTGGGGCTGCAACTGCAATGTCTTTGAACTCGCTGGTCTGGTTTTCGTTCACACGCTTTAGAAAACGTTGTTTCTAACGCGAGACTATATAGATCTACGTAGTTTAGGCCTCGAAGAAACACCAGATTGCTGAAGGTTGTGTTATACTTTCGTTTCTAATTTGAAATCTTCCTGGAAGAAGTACGACGACAGGTTGACAAGCTCTTGTAGAGCGCTTGAAGGTGCTTTTGTTCCACGTTTTTTTTTTTTTGTAGCCTTAGCTTTCTGTGAGGCAGGACAGCTTATCGAGACCTGTGAAGTGATTCGCGACCAATAGGAAAGTGCGCACTTTTGAGGGGGTGTCTCGTGATGTTCGGTATTTTGAAAAATGACAGCAGTGTAACTGCGCATTCCAGTACGTGGTCTTTGACCAAGTTTGTGAAGTTGATTAATTAACAGGCATACAAAATAAACCCCACTAAAACAGGTGAGGGTGCTTGACACTGAGTAAGAGGCCTTGCACCAACCTATTTATAGAATGAAATTGAGTGTCCTCAGGGTAGTGCTAAAGGGAGTCATATCTGCCGACAAAACATAAGTGGAAATGACAAGTATGATAGGCATTGGGATGACATGCTCCGAACTTCGAATGGGGAATCTCGTGCTGCGTGTCCACGTATCGCATATATTTTTGCTCTGGTAAATTTGTTTACGTTGGGGAGAATCTCTAAAGATGTGTTTGACCAATTATACAAAAACAGTATGCATTACATTCACCGCTTGGACGTTATAGTGATGGAATATCGAACAAAGGTCCCACGCGAGGTACGTCTGCCTGGAGATTATGCCGGCAGGCCGCTGTAGATTGCGGCTGGGAGCATTATTGCCTCCCTTTCCTGCCAACACTGCAGTGCACATTGGATCGGATGGAGGCCGAAGGGCTATACCCGGACTCTGTGTACGCATTGATGAACCGGGTAGGGCAGCTCAACGTTCAACAGTTCCCGTACAGAGGCTTTACGGTAGTCCCCGTCGACGGTTCCAGCAAAGACACCGTCAAGGTCATCGAAAAGGCACCCACAGAGAAGCGTCCTCTATGGTTCGTCTTCACCGGCATGGGCTGCCAGTGGAAGGGCATGGCCCGACAGATGATGCAGTTCCAGGCGTTCGCTCAATCCATCCGGAAGTTATCTGACGTGCTCAAGCAATTCGACATGGACCTGATCGAGATCTTAACAACTGAAAATGGTTCTCCTAACAGCTTTGCTTCGGTGTTGGCTTCTATTGCAGCTGTCCAGGTGAGCTCTTCATGCTTAAATTGAATGTTGGCGTTTTTGCTAACTATGCCTACATTCAAAGACTTCACGTCAGCTTTTAAAAGCGGTGCCCATGTGGCTTGAAGTTTTTGTGTCACGGTGATGTTGTTTGAGACCGCAACAGAAGCGTAGCAAGAGAGGACATGGAGAAAGGCGGTGGCGTCGGTAAAAAAACAAACAAGGATAGGCAGAAAGGCAGTATGCGCTCCAACAATTACTGCGCCTCAATAATTGTTTTCAGTGCTGTAAGTCTTTAGCCATGGGCAGGTATACAATGACCAGCCATATGTGTACGTATGACTCTTGGCCAAACGAACGGAAGCTACGCTGATAATTAGTGCGCACATGTAAATGTATCACTCTCGTTTTGCAGATTACATTGACGTAATTTGGCAGGTACTCTCCCATATCAACACGCGTGATATTTCAAGTGGCGGAGCTGGGTCAACGCGCGCAGCTGATAGCAGAAGAACAGTATATTATTTTGCCACTAAATGTGTTGCAGTTGCTGGTTCGATGGCCACACGCTAGTCGACTCGCGCAGCTTAGCGTGTATTACAGAGGTCAGCAGAAAATGACAAGCATCTCTATCAATAGGGTATCGCCCTAAGAGTTGGGTTCTCTGAAAACGCCATTTTATGAGACAAAAAGCTGAAAAATGAAACACAGAATCCCCCCCAATCCACTATATTTGCAAGAAAACGGCCATGCCGGGCAGAAAAGTTTTGCGTGCATCTCTTCTTAGGATAGGTCAAGGGATACTGCAGATCCAAATTGTGATCAAGGGATCCAATTCACTTTAGATTTCGAGTTTGAATGCATTGGCGGGAAGACCAAAGTTACATTTTAAATCCCAGTTTTAGAGCACTAAAGGCAGGTGGATTTCGCCATTAAATCATCAGGCATAATCAAAAAGTGCCGTGAAAATATTTTTTCCTCGCTAGAATGTTTGACAAGGTTCAACTTAAAACCCTTGCTCGGGAAAACTCACACAGGCCTACGTAATACGTGGGGCCTACAAACGTAGTAAGGTATTGAAACTACGTCATGTTTTACGCCTGTATTTCAAGCACGTGGAGGCGGTTACTGAGTAGCCGCTTGCGTGGCCGGCTGCGACACTTGAGAGCTCAAGTTCCATCATCGCTGCCACACCCCCCAATATCGATCGCAGAGTTTTTATGGGTACGCATAAGACCCTTTTCACATGGTGCTAATTTCGCCCTGCGACACTGAGATTTTCGTCGATCTAGCCGCAGAGCGAGCGTCGCTTCAGCCGCAGAGGAAGTTCCAACCGATCGGAACTGAATCGCAGCATTGGTAAAATTTTTCTGCGACTGACTGCTGAGGAGCATCGTGACGTCGTGCGACGTCATATGACGTCTACTCACGTGAAAATAGTCAGCGCGGCAGCGGCAAAGAAGCAGAGTTATATCGCCTACATTTTTGTCAATAATAAAGTTGTACTTCATTTCTTCGACGCCTAGCAAGCCGGTGCTATTTTCCTGTCCAAGTTGTTTCACTTGGTGCAACAACGCGCTCTTTGTGTAATGAAAAATACTGTTCGTGCATGTAAACGCTTATGAAGTATTGCTTGGCAGCTAAAGTATCTGTGAGCATATAAATTAATCACGTACTATTTATGCATTTTCTATGAAACGTCAAGCAACCATGTGGTCCTCCCTCAACGAGTTCGGACGCAGGCTCGCTGCATGTGAAATCACTATGCGAAAATCGCACCTGGCATCATCGACTGCACCGAAAATTTTCGTTGCAGCAGCAGCTTGTGAAACGGGCCTAAGGAATACGGTCCTCGTGAACGGGTCATCACTCACACTGCGGGAGTGGGAGGGAAACGGGGTGGAGAGGGGGGGGGGAGGGGAGCTGTAGCTGAAGAAGTTGACCGGTTGAATTCACACGTCCTTGCTGGCCAGAAAAAGAAAAGAAATCATCCCAGCCCAGCCAGGACTTTTCTCTAACAACAAAAACGACAAAAAACACAGACACACACACACGTTTGGATCGCATCAGAGGAGTTATGGGTAGCCCCTACCACCAGCCCGTCCATGCGCAGTGTACCAGTGCGTGCTTTGGCTATCTCGTCTAAACATTAGTAGCAATTTGTAACCGATTACAGCGCGTCATATTTAACGGTGTGGCATTTTGTTGTTGACGTCATGTGAGTCATATGGCATCGTGAGGAAAGATTCGATGAAAAAGCTTCCAGCTGTGATGCACCCGCAAGCAGTTTAAATAAAAATTTCAAATATTTGTAAATTCGCTCTTTGTTGTCCACATGTAAAAAAAAAAAAGATAATGTAACCGATTTCTGCTGCACAATGACATAGACCATTCATATATGATGTTCGCGGTATGGGGGCGAGATAGAGGGAAAGTGTACATACTAAGGACAGGTAAAATGTCCGTCTACGCTGGTCCTTGTCTGTCCGTTGTTGTGGTCTTCGTCTAAGGGCCGTTGGCCGAGTGGACGTTATCACCATCCTTTTCTTTCGTATCCGAACAGGTGGCACTGGTAGATGTGCTCTGCGCCGTGGGCATCCAGCCAGACGGCCTCCTCGGTCATTCACTGGGAGAAATAGTCTGTGGTTACGCGGACGGCTGCTTGACGGCTGAGCAGTCAGTGCTATGCGCCTATTGGCGAGGCCGCTGCGTTGACGAAGGAAACTTACCTTTTGGAGCAATGGCCGCCATCGGTAAGTTCTGCCTTCCTAAAGGATTTGAGAGATTTGGTAATTTTCGTATATTAAAGGCGCTAAGTGTACTCTGAGAACAATTTGAAGCTGGTTAATATAAAGTGGTTATATTGTTTTGCTAGCAACGAGAACATATCTTAACTCTAAACACATCTTCACGAGGATATAAGCTGCAACAAAATGGCCTAAAACTATTGTAGTGAACGGCAGTATTCACAAGAATACAGCGGTAATAATAATCCTCCCATGGGGATTTCTAAGGCCAAATAATTCATTCCAGCATGATTTACAGTCAGCGATCGTGTAGCACGTAATATTGCCAAATCCCTTACAGATCTTAGATGCTTGAGTATGTTGGCGGGAAAACATATTAGAATTTCAATACGAAATTTGTGTGCAATATATTTTTTCTTTTTCATGAACGAAATTATAGGTGATTATAGAGCGGGATAACATAGTTTTTCACAGAAGACAAAGATTCGAAATATGTGCCCGGTAGTGCACCTATACCAATATTAATAGAAACTTCTGAATTTTCAGTGTCTGAGGATTCTTACAGATCTAAAAATTCAGTTCTAAAGACCTCACTAAACGACGCGAGTTTTGCGGATCAGTAAGTGTGTTAACTGAACCTACTGAATAAATTTTCAATTACGTCCGATAAGCTTACTTTATATTAAGTAACGCTCATTACTGGACTCTAGTAAGCGACTGTGCTGGATTGAGGAGCCTCCAGCTTCTCATAGCAGCTTTTAACTGAACTTCAACTGTTTTACAAATATAAATGAAACTTTGTGCAGACAATATTTCATTACTCAACCCCGCCTGTTGCATCATGTGCTGCTCCTTTATGTTACACCAGACAAGATTGAATGTCTAAACGCGCTGCCACCGAATGCAGCAGAGTAAATCGCAGTGACATAATCCTTTGTCAGGGCTGACGTGGCAGGAGGCAGCCAATCGCTGCCGCGATGGCGTGGAGCCAGCGTGCCACAATGCCGGCGACTCAGTGACTGTCTCCGGCCCCGCCAGCGCTGTGGCCGAGTTAGTCAAAGAGCTCAAGGGCGAAGGCGTGTTCGCACGAGAAGTTGACTGCATGAACGTGGCCTTCCACAGCAAATACATCCAGAGCATCAGGGAACCCCTCCGGTATGCTTTACAAAAGGTGAAGTGATAAACGAAGCGATCGATTGATTCCTACAATTAATTTTTACTTTCAAACAGAGTGCTTTCGTTCAAGTATTCGACGGGAAATGCTAAGGCGAAGGTTCCTCAAAAAGCTTTTTTTATCTGTGTGGTAGCTAGAAACCTCTGTGATGACAAAGGGGAAAGAAAAACTGGGAGCTGGAGTAGCAAATACATTGTCGACTACCCCCAATCTTGCCAGAAGCACACACGTGGCAGATGCTAATCTCGGGATAATTGGTCAAACATCTCAGCAAAGTACATGTGGATGATCCCTTTAGAATAAAAAACTCTGAGGAGTTAATACATGAGATAAAGGGATATGAAAACAATGAGACTATCTGGATTTTTACTTCACATTGAAGTTATGTAGTATTCTATCCTACAAGAAGGCTTGTTGAAAGAACTACAAGAAACGATCGAGAAGAAGGGTTCTATAGCTTTTCAGAATTCAGCCGGGGTGTATGTGGATACCTTCTTGGAGTTGATTGGAGCCTACCTCAAATCAACTGTTGCTTCCCATGAAATTGTATTGTACGTTCAAAGGAGTGGTGTATGTATAGGTTCGAGGGTTGCACCTGCACGGAGCGAAGTTTACCTCACTGCATGTGACAGAAGGATTCAAACAGCAATGAAAGACAAAGGCTTTGTAAAGATTATTAGATATGTTAACGACTTTTCGGTGCTCTGTGATCTAGCGGAAGGAAAGGTGACAGATCAACTAAGAGACATAGCACTGGGTGTGTTTGAAGAAAGCTGCCCTGATCTAAGATTCACCTGGGAGCTTCCAAAGAATAGTGTTTTGCGCTTCTTAGATTTGAGTCTCAAATTCTTACCAGAACACTTATGTTGGAGTTACCAGCCTAGATCGAATAAGCAGTTCGTTCCATATACATCCCAGCATTTAAGGACAGTAAAAAGAGGTGTTGCGAGGGCTGCGTTCACGTCGGATTTTAATAAGTCCTGCCGCCACAGTATCAGAGAGAGCTTTTTACGCCACACTGAGAGGCTTCTGGAGGCAGGAATTCCTGAGTATTTGCTGTGCAGAATAGTGCTGCCGAACAAGCGGAGGAGAGCAAAAGAAGACTTTATACAAAGAGATAAGTGGTCAGTGGTACCATATCTTCATGGATGGACCCATAATTTCATGAAGATTGGTCATAGACACAGCATCCGGATTGGTTCCTACGGCACCAAACAGAGCATAAGGCATGTGTGCGCGGGTGAATAACCAGGAGTTTAAGTCTAGATGCCAAACTGCGCACCGGACAAGGTACTCAGATTGTATCCAGGGGATTGTGTATCAGGTTTCTTCACATTGTGGGAAGCAATACATCGGACAAATAGGAAGATGAATTCATGACAAAATTAGAGAACACGCTGCCGCAATATCGGAGCAGTCGGGCACTAACCTCACAGTGCCCTGCAAAGAACAAAAATGTCCACCTGGCCTTCACAATGCGAAGGCTTTGAGAAGGAATAAGGGCAGGTTAGCAAGGAAACTGTTCGAAACATGTGTAATCAGGAAGTCGGGAGAACAATGTGTTAGCACGCCTTCAGTGGTACTGTTGAAAAAGGAATTAGAAATTAGAAAAAGGAATTAGTTGAAGAGAAATTAAATTTAAGGAAACGTTAGCTGCAGAGGTAAAGTGAAGGGAGACGGAGATGTGCGGGTTCAGATCAATATACTTGTCAGTGCAGCGTTGTCCTTGTGTCTGTGTGTGCTTCTTCTGTTTTGTTGCCTGCTCTACTGCCTTCTTCCAAGATGAAATCTGTTCTGTCCGTCCGTCCAAGCGCAACTTTGCTACTTGCTATTAGTTTAATTACGCATCTGCTCATTTGTTGACAGCGGTAACGCAATACATACACTACTATATTTATTTGTACTACATACCTTTGTTTGTACAAAAGTAAGGTGGTTCTTTGACAGAGTGGATAAAAAATAGAAAAGTTTTTTGGTTGAGTGGTTGCGGGCTTATCGTGCAAATTGACGAAACCGAGTTTACTTCCATTGGTGTGCAGGACCACCTATTTCTTTGCTTCATGCAGACTTTTCGCGTTGCAGCCAGGACCACGCCGCAGCCGGCTTTTCTGAGACACGGGGTCCTTAACGTTGTAGCGTAAAAAAGTTCATATAGCGTTAAGATAGCGTGGATTCCCTGATGCTATTGCAGTTCCTGCTCGCTGAGAATAAAATATGATCATGATGTGTCTGGTGCTGAAGAACTTGTCACTTAGCTTCGCTTTACAAAATGCTCATCGCTTTTATTTATTATTTTGTACTCAAGATAAAAATGCCACGATTTATTTGATGGCCCTATCTTATCAGTCAAATGTCGTAGCTTTCGTTTCGAGAGCTTTTCTTGGTTGGTTTGTGGGGTTTAATGCTCCAAAGCGACTTAGCTGGTTGCTTTTGTCTCAACAGATTAGACAAGAATCGACAAGGGTAGTGCAAACATAATGTGTCCGCCCATTTTCGCTGTGTAATGTCTGTCGTCAGAGCAGGTGGTTCCTGATCCTAAGCGCCGCAGTGCACGCTGGATCAGCTCCTCGGTGCCTGCCAGTCGCTGGCACGAACCGCTCGCCGAACTGTGCTCGGCGGAGTACGAAGTGAATAACCTTCTGTCGCCCGTGCTATTTCAAGAGGCGTTGCAGCACGTACCTCCTGACGCCGTCGTGGTCGAGATCGCGCCCCATTGCCTTTTGCAAGTAAGTTCTAGCTTCTGACTTCACTAGTTCTACGGTAACTATGTAGATCTGTTTGTGTAAATCATCATCATCATCATCATCATCATCATCATCATCATCATCATCATCATCATCATCATCATCATCATCATCATAATCGTCATCATCATCATCAGCCTGACTATACCCACTGCAGGGCGAAGGCCTCTCCCATATTTCTCCACTTTACCCGGTTCTTTGCACCCCAAATTGTATTCCTTCTCGCCCTCCTGTGCTGGTGAAAACTGAATACTGCCGCTTTATCAGCCTGTAAAATGGGTCACTTCTAGGATTGGAAAAATTACCCTCGACTCTGTAGCAAGCAGACGTTGTCGTATATTCTACCTCGTTGCGAAGGGCCGTGGTGGTATGCATCTTATGCACCCTGCGATGTTATGTACTCAGAGGGCTAACATCACAATGTTTGAAGAAAGCAGGATAGGTTAAGCAAGAAATGTGCTCAGCAATATTTTGTGAGAAATCGTGACCGGAAATGCTCGGGTATTTAATGCCAATGGGACAAGAGTTGTCTGTTATGTTTACAAAATTGTTTCTCAGAAAAGGTGAACTATCGGTGATTGTGCGAGATTAGGACACTTCTGGGTTAAAGGTGGTCTGAACTGGCACAGGGAACGTGTCCTTGAGAGAGGTAGTTGTGTCACAGTATACAAAGTTAGTCTGCTAATGCTACTGGTGTTAACGCTGATGATGTGAAGCAGCTGGCAGTGTCTCTTTAGCAGCGTACTGAAGATGACTTTGTGAAAATGTAGTTCCACTACTCACATATATTATTGCGAAAGCAATACTATGCCAGGTCTAATCACTTGTCGCTGTGTGCCGTGTCCGTGTCCGCGAGGGTCGCTGATGACACCTGAATTCACGTTACCCCTATGCCACGGACAGGAGCTGTCAACGCGAGTCGCTCCTTTCATACGGGAGGGTGATACCAGAATCAGCCTGCCAGAATTGTTTGCATTCTGGTTACCCCTGCGACACGCAGGCACGTAGATGAATAATGTAGCAGGCAAAAGAAGCTTCCGCTGTTGCTTTTGCAATTCAACTACGGTTAACCAGAGCTAAACTGCAACTAATGCTTTATTTATTTCTACCATACACTCTGCATTTCTACGTATTCAGCGTATTTTCTGTGCACAAGCCGTTTTTGAGAAACTATGTTCTTTGATTATACGTTGAATTCAGCTGTATTACAGTTGTGTTGTTTAACGAAACGCTTGACTCCCCTACAAGATTACCCCTGTAGCAAAATTAGCAATTAACATTGCATACAGAGCAATTAGGATGTGCTTAACATGACGCGGTATCTTCATTAGACACAATGAGATTATAAATCAGCTTAAATGCGAAGGGCAATGCGAAGAGCGTTAGATGCAAAACGTAAATTCTGGACACTAAGAGAAGGCCGGCGCTGCTGCGATGTGGCTCTCACCACCGCTTCGTTTACCATATCATTGAGGAGAACTCTAAGTCGTTTATTGATTAATCATAGAACCTACAGAGAGACTCCAGGAAACACAGCATCTAGAACGCATAGTAGCGTTAAAAGGCTGGGTGACTGCTTTCTAGAAATTGCTGAGGATGGTTGGTAGTGGATGGAACCTCTGTCAAGGGGAAGATTAGTTTAAGGAAGTAATTAAGGACAGGTACCTTACCATGATGAGTTGGCTTTCCTGATAAAGCTGTGCACTTATGAAGGCACTAAGGTATTATAGCAGCATTTGCATCGATGCTGTGTGCGATGACTTGTGCAGCAGCGAGGAGGGAGTAAGTTCTAGCACTTCGCTACTACGCGTTATCAAGCACTCAAAGGGGGGACCCACCCATGTAAACGTGACACGGCCTTCCTCTGTCGATATAGGCATCAAAGTAACTTTGGAACGGACTTAAAATCGCGGCAACAATGAATTGTTGAGAATCGTGAAAGGCTCTTAGCTCATAGTATAACATTTCACCAACTTCGTGATATAATACACTCCGTTATAATAACTTCTTGATATCAGCCAGACTGTCATTGTTATTTTTTTTTGGCGGTAACTCGAACTGCAAAGCGAGTTCTTGCAGCATGAGCTATCAGAAAATACACTGGTCTGTAGAGCTGCAGGTTGCCAGTAATAAACTGACCACTTCCTGCCATGAAGCATTTAAATACATGCAATCTATGTAATTCGTAGATTGAAACATGTCCTTATTTAAAGCCCTTCATGTGCATATTACTCTGCGCATCTGTTCTGGCTCCAAAATCGCATGCACAACTAACTAGGCAGCAATCAAGCTATTATCAGCACTTAAGCTTTAGGCGAGAGGCAGTGGGCTGGGAACACTACTGGTGGCTATGGCAGCGCAGGCTGCCCTTCCGGCCTTGTATCTTTTCCCCATTCCGTCCGACTTTCCGACACTGGCCCCCATATTACTAACTGTATTCCGGTTTCTGACTACTTATGAGATTTTGGCGGACTTTTAAGTGACCTGTGATTTCTTTGCTGACTGCTTCCAGCCCATCCTGCGGCGCTCCCTGGCCTCCGGTGCCACCTGCCTGGGCCTGATGAAGCGTGATGCAGACAATCTTACCTACTTCCTGAACTCCTTGGGAAAACTGCATACACTTGGTGCGAAGCTGGATGTGTCCTCTTTGTACCCACCGGTGCCTTTTCCCGTTCCACGTGGCACGCCTCCCATCTCGCATCTGGTCTGCTGGGACCACTCAAAAAGATGGACCGTCGTGAAATGGAGCGACTTCGCTAGTTCTGGTCAGGTAAGCGGGCGAACGATTATCACTAGTGCACAAGCGGAGCTTGGAGATCTAACTGATGTCAACTGAAAAATTAGTGAGAGTTTTGTTGCAAACACGAAGAAGGTTAAGCGGTCACTAGCAATGTCCCTTCACCAGCACTGTTCCTCGTCAACAACGACGTTAGCGTGAGGCGTAACGTAAAATGCTCCAGAATCAGTTTCAGAAGCAGAGGACTTAAGAGTCAGGCCTTCAGTTAGAGCTTTACTTCTTTTGCTTGAATCCTGCCCCAATGAGCTCCTCCGATTTTCTGCTTTATTTACGCCGACCGAAGGAAAAGGTTCCAGTGGCTGATGAATTTCTATCGCTTTCCGTTGCCTCTATTTTATCAATTTGGTTTGTGAAATACATCATATTTATTCATTTATTTTATTGTACCCTCAGGGCAAAGCATTACAGAGGGGAGTGTGTAATACATAAAATACTGACAATACAAAGCAAAAAGAGAATAAGCTACCAAAACATGCATAACAATTGAAATAAGTGATCAAAAATATAACAGACACTAAAAATATATTAGACACTAGAAACTGTAACAGCAGACCAAAACAATGCAGGTGTAAATATTTTTGCTCATTAGAATGTTTGTCAAAGTACGACTTAAAATTCTTGCTCAAAGAAACACACACGCCTGCGTACCACGTGGGGCCTACAAAGGTAGTAAGATTAAAGCGAGAAAACGCGCCCAGACAAACTTTATGAAATGCAACACGTCAAAGTGAGAAAACGTGCTCAGACTCTGATTAAGATAAATGACCGTTGTATTTTGATAGCGACATAAATGTCAGTGTCATTTCAAAGGCACGGGCTCACATACCGATGTGCACCAACCTGTGGAAACAATGCGCAGTCGGCTGAGGATGTCGTCGAGGTAGACGTTGAGGCCAACGAGAGAGACGCTTACTTGGCTGGCCATCGGGTTGATGGACGCATAATATTCCCTGCGGCTGGCTACTTAGTGCTGGCCTGGAAGTACTTGGCAAAGCGATCGGGCAGGCCATTACAGGCGTTCCCGGTGATATTCGAGGACGTCCTCTTCCACCGAGCCATCATACTACCTAAAAGTGGTAAGCCTGTGGTTCACCTGCGTGCTTCTATGCACTTCGTTTACATCGGTTGTGAATGTGACATCTCTCAAAAGCTGTGTCTTTCTATGTCGCATTTATCTCTTTTCTGAATCCCCCTGCCAAAATAAATAAACGCACCAGTTTAAAGAATTATGCAGGATGCCCAAATTGTGGCTAAACTTTGGATCTCTCCGAGCTTTGGTGACGCCTTCACATGAATAAACAAATAGTATCAAGACATAAAGGTCAGCTCTCGGCACAGCTTGCAGTTGCATTTGTTTATTTAGAGTCATTCTGGGGTTATCATTACTGGGGCGTCGTTTTATGGGCTTTGAAAGCTGTTGACAAAGTACGATTTACGTGATCACAATTTTTTTTGCTGCATTCTTTAACTTTTTTTTCTCGTCCCACTGAGTGCAGCCCACGTGCAAGTAAACTGTATAAAATATTTTAGCCCATTTTTATCGCACCCTATAAGAATGTTTTGAGTGTGAGCAATGTACACTTATTGCGCTTTAGCAGAACTTGTCATCTATTACATTTTGCTTTGTTCGTTAGGAAACGCTGCGGTCGCGTGATAGGCTGAGGCGACTTTTAATTCATGCATAAATTCCACATGAAACGGAGCCTTACCTCGTCACGTGGCTTGGAAGACTACGAGCGTGATTTTGAATGATGCGATTTCTGAAAGTTCACTTGCGGAGTCATAGCCGAAAAGCTTTGCCCCACCGGGCAAGGCGCTGGCGGAGAGACGATTAATACCTGACTGCTTCTGCAGACCCAAAGCAAAGCTAAGCGACATAACGAACGTCATATTTCTTCCTCTTTTAATTGTTTTCCTAGTTCAATCTGGTGCTCTTGTTACTTCAGTGACCATGTCAGTAATTCAGTTCTAAGGAAACTTTAGTATATACGAAATCGACACATCCCATAAAGCTTGAGATGCTGCTGAGAAAAACATTTTACCTAATATAAACATCTCCGGGCGGTAGCCTGTAAACTCAGCGAGCCTGTGCTTCTTCACAATCTCACTAATAAGCGTGTCGCAGACTCCACCTACTATATGGATCGGGGCGATGTAGACCAATACATTTGCAGCATGTGTAAATGCCGTCGACAATGTAATTGTTCTATAGAAGCTGGGAACGCAAGAGAGTTGGTCTTCGACCCTGAGCGTATGAGGCCCACTAATCAGTCTTGGCAGACGTTATTCGTCTTCTAGTTCGTCTCACAGGGAGTACGAAATAATTTTTGACAGTTGAAAATGACGCGAGTACAATACGTCGGTCTCACTGACGCGTGCCGCAGCCCGAAGCAATGGTCAATGCTGATGCTGTACCCGCAATGAGAGTACTGAGTTAGTTTGACTCGGGAGCTTTTTGTCAGTTTGTCAGTCAAAACCAGTATAACGCATGTACATGCTGCAACTGATCCGCAGCCAAGTTGCTTTCCGGCTATCGCAAAGTCGTGTTCTCGGAAACCAATGGTCGTGGCTATGGAAGCTAACCAGGCACTGGGGATATCATGGTAAATGCGTCTGAGTAACACTGTCGAAGACACATGAGGTGTTTACTGACGCTGCTTTTTATCGACGATGGCGTAACAACGTTATGATTATAAACCTGCGTATATGTCCTCTCTGACCAGGTCCAGTGCGGTTCCTGGTGAGCGTCATGCGAACATCGGGCGAGTTCGAGATATGCGAAGCCGGAAAGGTAGCGGCCAGTGGTCGAATCCGCGTGGTCGTGGATGGAGAGGTAGTGTTGGAGAAGGAGCCCCCTGGACCATCAAGTCAGGACGTAGCTTTCGAGCTGGACACCAATGACATCTACAAGGACCTCCGGCTGCGAGGCTATGATTACAAAGGAGAGTTCCAAAGCATTTTGGAGGCCGACTTGAAAGGTGAGCGATGTCCATCTGGGTGTTTCAGAATCTCGTTTGCAATATGGTCTTGTCGAGGCCGAGTATTACGATGCTTACTAACTGCGTGCGCTTATTGGTGCAAGGAAGCGAGGAATAAAACAGCGGTAGGCGGTGAAGTTTGTTGGAGCTATAAATAAACTACACCTTGCTTTACCAAGACATAATATGTTAGAGATTGGAGTACTCAGGTAAACAGAAAGAAGCAGGCTCTAATGGTGGATGATTAGGAGAGTATAATTTTTTTTTCTTTTTTTTACAAGTGCAAAATATGATTGCAGTAAACTGATGGTGGGAAATTAAGGCGGCTCAATGGTAACATAGAACATATATGAGTGTAAATTAAATTAACCAAACCATAACTACATAATTGCCATTTTTCTTCTAGCTATTCCCATCGCTGAACCGTATTCAATATTTACAACCAGGCCTTCCTAAAACACGCGCAAACATCCGGTCCGATATCTAAACACAAACATGAACGATTATGTGAGGAAGCCTTTTGCATAGATAGTGTTCAGGGGATGTTGCACAAAGAATTACTGTAAAACAGAAACTAAATTTAGTTACACAGCAAAGGTCTTTGTAAATTCTTACCTGTTATCAATTCCAGTCTTAACGATTTATATTTATGATATTGGTATCATGCCACGCCTGTCCCTAGGCGCGAAACTATTATTATACTGTGTAAAATATTTGTGCTGTCCGATATCAGTGCAAGTTAAAGAAGGCCAGGTGGGAGAAATTTCTGAAGCGCTCCACTACTGCGTCTCTCATAGCCTGAGGTTTTTGGGACGTGAAACCCCATAAACCAAACAAACCATTTTTACGTATCGAAGTAAAGGCCACGAAGCGAGTTACGGCTGATTCGCCCCATTTCAATTCATGCAGGCTCCTATGGCACAATTAAGTGGGACGACAACTGGGTGACCTTCATTGACAACATGCTACAGTTACGCATCTTGGGCGACCATCGAAGAGATTTAAGGTTGATTGTGAAGATCCAGTCATGTCGCGTGGAACCTCAACTGCATGCCCGGATGGCCGGAGAGTCCGGAGGGAAAGGTCAGTAGGTGTACTTTTTAACGCGTCGCCTGCAAGGGCTGTCATCTACGGCCAATGTTTGAAACATATATGTCTAAATATATGCGGTTTGGTTGCGAATCAATATAGCTAGCTTGTTAAGAATTTTAGTGGTACGTGTAGTACAGCTGCTGGAATTTATCACAAAATGAACGAAAGTTCCTCGCGTACCTTCACTGCCATTCATAATGGTCATCATCGCGTCTGGTTAGGGCAACTTCCGGTTTAGTAGTCTACCGGACGGTGACATAGTAAGTGCATGAACGAGACAGTTTTATTCTGACGTCCGCTACGCCAAGCAAGCAGCCTCAGAACCTTTCCCAGGCTCAGGCACAGTGAAGGGCAGTGTAAAGGCACTGCAAAGAAGCTTCTGCCTGAAGGTATGGGCAGGGCTGTACCTTTAGTAAACATCAGTCGACATTTTATAATGCCACAAATAAAATAATTTAGCTCCATCATTTTGAAAACACCGATATCTTTAAGCTTTTTAGATCATTCACAGTATCTGACTGTTGATATTGAGCCAGCTGGACATGTGCGCTTAAAGAGTAACTATTTCAGAATAGTGACTGTGTTTCACTGTACTATCTTGAAATTTGACCGCATGCTTTTTCTTTTCTTACTTTGAAAAACTAGGTTGAAAGATCATCAAGTGTTACCACGTGCCTAAAATTAATTGGCTCACTGCAGTTTTCTCAGCGCGTTACTTTCAAAATCATAATTACGTGAACATTCAAAGTAGTGCATAAATTCGGTATTCGTTTGTATTGATCCTTTGAATGTTTCGCTTCTTAAAGGGACATTCTGCTGACATTTTCAACAATGTTTTCTTGCTTCACTGGAACGCTTTATCCCCAAATTAACAAATATCCGACTGTGGAGCTGAAGAACACGCCAGAACAATTTTTGTTCTCATGGTTGTCTCGCTTTCTCAGTGGTAGTCCGCGTCTGGAAACACTGACGTCGTGGACATGACATACAGTCACAAAAGCTACTCTATGTAGCTCTTGAACACACTGCCACGCTGCTGAAGTCGGCCACAGAACATGTAATTAGCTAAAATCCACAGATATTTTTAAATCTATAATTGACAATGCCAAAATAGCTTGAAATACAATAAGATCAATCAACAGACTAAATGAACACGATGAATTTACCACTGATACCAACGACCGTTTTTGCTTACTGCAACGCTGCCGATGGCACTGCCATTATAAGTATGGAGCTGTTATCAGATTTGAACGTATTTTAAAAGCGAACCAAGCAAGAGTAAAAAATAAAAGTAGCTGCAATTTATTGAAAGAGAAATCAGTAGGCTGCCTTAAGTTAATATGAACGCCAATACCTGTTTGTTTGACGATGCCGCATAGTCATGAAACATAGTACATTCATTTCAGACGCTCCAAACAGATGAAATGCTAGCAGCAGTGAAATGACGTAGTATGGAGCCACCATCTGCTGAAACCCGACTTTCCAGATCAGTTTTAAATATTAATTACTGGCTAAACAGCGAGTTCTTTCCTCGATACTGGCACCAAATGGTACCAAGTGATCTACAAGAATATGCCAATATTCTTACACTTCTCTCCGGCAGTAGACTATCCCTTTAAGCTTCCTTCTATAGCATATAAAGCATATTAAATTGTGCACATTACGTTTTCATGTTTCCACTACTTTAATGTTGGCCCCCCAGTGTTTTCACTGTTAGAATTAATCGCTACTGCAGCTGCCAGTGTATGAAAATAATTTCTAGTTATGTTTCTGCAGGTTTACATGCCGTATATGATCACCACCTTAATGAATGCCGTGCTGGAGGCGTTGCAATACGAGGAATAAAGTTAACCACGGCTCCGCGACGCGCCGAGGAACAGGTACCACACCTCGACGAGTACAAGTTTGTGCCTTACACTGACGACGAGTCGGCAGAGCGCAAACGGGAATCTCACGTTCGAGAGTACTGTGATGTGTGCACTGCCATCACCGGGCGCATCATCGAAATTGGCAGAAAGAACGGGACGGAAATTGCTGAACTTGTAAAATACGGCTGCAAGACTTCAAGCCAAATTGTCAGCCGGTACCTCGAGAGCCCGGCGGAGAATCACATCCTTCTCCGGGTTCTTGCTGATGTCGAGAAGAATATGTGCAGTGATGCTTTGACTCTGGCTTCCGCCGTGCAATCGGCGCTGGCTACACGTGTGAACGACCTGGCTAAAGACATTCTCAACACAGCCCTGTTTGAAGAAGATCCCCTGAGGAACCTTCTCGACGTTGTAGTGGAAAACAGCAGTTCTAAAAGAATACGCTTTCTGGAATTAGCCGGCAAAGAGAGTGAGCTTTTGCTGGCACCTTTGGTCTGTTCCCTCCTGCCTCTATCCCATACTTTGCTCAAAACAGAGTACACTATTGCTCACCCATGTCCTCAGAGGCTTGCAGCTGAGCAAGTGCCGGATTGTGCCAAGACAGCTGTGTGGGACACAGGTTACGCCTGCAGTGCGTACCTATCTGATGCTGATTTGATTGTCCTCCGCGATGTTCCCCACGAAAGAAAACATCTAGAAGCTCTGGCGAAACAACTTTCCGAAAATTGCGATGAGCGTGCTTTCATACTCCTTGCCCATCGCGTAGCTCTCACTCCAGCCGAGATGTTTTTGTCTGCACTAGGCAAAGTTCCACTGTCGCACCATGGAAGAGGGACGGTAGAGTCCTTGTTCGGAGCCGTTGGCTTTGGCTTGGTGGGACGCAAGTGCAACAACTTATCAACAGTGTTGCTGCTAAGGAAGACAAACAGTGCAGCGAAATCAACGATTCAAGATGTGGTCAGAGTGAACAACTCGACATTTGATTGGGTGGAAACCTTAAAACAAAATGTGCTCAACTGCGAAAGCAATCCAACAGGCCAGAATATTTGGCTGCTGTCTGATGAGTCCTGCGGCAGCGGCGTTGTCGGCTTGATGAATTGTCTGCGATTGGAGAGAGGGGTAAGCCGCATCAGGTTGGTATTACAGACATGCTCTTGTTTCTTTCTAGCGGTCTAATTTAATTACATCCGCCGACTGCGCTTGAAAGCACTAAACGCTAAACGCATAGGGCTTCGGCAGAAAGGCTGATGCCTGCAGCCTTAGCAGCTATAAAAAGGGCTACATTCTGGGGCACGTAGCTTGCGGGGTTTGCCAATATGCTCCTCCTAATAAATACCTACATTGATATGACGGATTTTTGGAATTGAGCAGGAGTAACGTGTAAAGAAAGATTATCTCTTCTCTCGAACAATGCGCTAAATGAAACGAGGTATACTGAAACATACTTTCCCGATGTTTCGAGTGCTAAAATTAATTTTAGTAATAAAGGGAAGCTGAATAGTTAAGAAATTTTGACATGCTAGAATTTATATCTGCTAATTTTTTAATTTCAGTGAACATTGTAGAACGGAAGTGATTAGTAATGCATGGACAGTTGGCACTAAAAGTTGTGAGTCCTTAGATTGGGAACTGCAATAGTAGTAAAAGGCTAACATTAAAGAGGATCAGCTCTGGCTGAAAATGAGATTTTCCGACGACTGTCAACTCTAGATAGAGCGAACCGCAATTTTCTATGATTTTTAATAGCGCCAATAGATTGCGATGAAGACGCTCATATGAGATGTTCAATCACAGCAAAAACTTAATTTACACAGAATCGTCCCTTACACCTTGTTTCTGACCGTTAAGATGGACCGAAAGCACGAGCAGAAACCCACGCCTTCATTTATTTTCAATTTTTAAGTCGCATATCTTCTATCATAGGTGCTTATCCAGCAACTCATCCAGTTTATTGCCGGAAAGTTTGCTAAGTGAGGAGATTTTGGAGAAGGACCTAGTGATGAACATCTACCAGGATGGAAAGTGGGGATCCTATCGGTACCTAACTACTCATCAACGTAAGTTGGCTGTGCGCCATTTTTCTTTGCCGCACGGCCCAAATCTCTGTCTTTATTTTTAAGGTCTGGGAAAGTTATTTTAGGTTTGGTTTGGTTTGGTTTGTGGGGTGTAACGTCCCAAAGCGACTCAGGCTATGAGAGACGCCGTAGTGGAGGACTCCAGAAATTTCGACCACCTGGGATTCTTTAATGTGCGCTGACATCGCACAGCACACGGGCGCCTTGCTTTCCGCCTCCATTGAAAACCGGCCGCCGAGGCCGGGATTCGATCCCGCATCCTTGGGAACAGTAGTCGAGCACCCTAACCACTGCGCCACCTCGGTGGATAAAGTTATACCAGAATAGCTGTGCTTGATAGGAATGGGCCCTGCCGAAATAGTAATTCAATGACTGTAAAATATGTGGATTAGTTTGTAACATTGAGATGTCTAACTAAAGGCGTAGAAAGATGGATCATTATGAAAGAGATTGGAAATTAATTACAATGTATAATGAAGTTCTGGCTAGGCGGAGTAGAAGAATGTTTAGGATAGTCTCACCGACGTTCAGAGCAAACTTGGGATGTTTTCCAAGAGTGAAATAGCGGATACCAACGGAAGGGAAGATAACAGAAAACGCAAACGTTTGGACGCATACAGTGGCAGAGGTCTCGAGAAAAAAAAAAACATCTGCATCAGATATTCCCCATCGCTTGACTGTCGCCTTACACAGTCGCTGGTAACAGTGAACTGGCGACGACTGTAGATAATTAAAAGATGATTCATTTATCAAAATACATTCCCAAGGTACAGAGGAAGCATACACATGAATTCGAGATGAATCTTGCCCCTTTTGTAGCTCATATGTAGTCCTGACTTCCTAACTACTGGACCGTTAAGTGGTGCGATGCTCTCTGTTTAGCAATAACTGAGGTAAATATCGCTGAATTCGCAGCCAAGGATTCATTTATACTGATACTGTTCAAGGGTGACTATATGTAGCAACCGAAGAAATAAGTGAGGATAAAATGTGTTCAATCATTGTGGAAGGTCTCCTGAAAGACAACAGGAAGGCGATAATTTGTCTGTCGCTCCGCCTTTTTTTCTCAGAATAATAAAAAAAAAATGCCCGTTCAATAATCCGCCATAGTTGCTTTGTATTAACTGGAAAGAAAAAAAACCTCGTATATTTCTATAAGATAATGTAGGTTTTGTGGTATGCCATCAAAAACACATTTTTAGAGCTGTGTTAAACGTACAAAATTTTACTTTGGAGCAATTTTCAGAACGACGGATGTTATCAAATCCCTCATTCAGCGTATTTCTTCAACTGCCACCTGTTGTTGAAAGATTCATGGAAACGCTTGTATCGATACAGCAGGAGCAAACTTTTGTTTTAATATCATGACTTCTTTAGTATAATCCTGTGCATATTTTCTTTCTTCCATGACCCGGTAACCCGAAAACTGAGTAGTAACAATGCGTTACAGGAATGATTTATTTAATTTTAAAATATTTTGCTTTAATTGAACACGCAGGAGGCGATCTCGAGAAGAACACGGAGTACGCCTTTCTCCACGTGAAGACGCGTGGCGACCTCTCCACTCTGCAGTGGTACGAGTCTTCGCTGAGCTGCGCTACTCCAGTGAGCAACCACGGCAAAGTTCTCTGTAGTGTGTATTATGCACCGCTCAACTTCCACGACATCATGCTAGCCACGGGAAAGATCACGGCGGATGCACTGCTTGGTGAGTTTTCTGTGAAAAGATCCTCTACCTCCCCAAAATAGGCTCTACTGACTCTAAAAGCATTTGCTTGATGTACATGAGCTTTCTGAAGTAGAAAACTACTTTCCCATTATCAGCAGCTCAAAGCAAATGAAATGGAGAATACTGTTTAACTCTGCTTTAAAATAAGACAGCATGATGTGTTTTTAGTGATACTGAGGACAGTATCATACAAGTTTTGTCTTGCACAGAAACAAATCTTGTGATTTTCTTAAGATATGTACCTGTTTTTCTGGTCACAGAAAACTGAATTGATGATGAGAAATTAGATGTTTTAAATTTCGCGCTTCTTGACTGAATTTTGTGACTTCTACAGTGGAAAAGGCCTCCATGATCGCCGTTTGAATTGAATACAGCAGTTGCTTATCTTGTAAGATCCGCTTCCTAAAACTTGTGTCCAGTCGTGGCAGTTAACTAGGGATTCTGCTGATGAAAGCGATACCCTTATTTCAATATTTGTTGCCTAATTGACCGTAATGTATTAGTTTTTAAGTGAGTGTCACGTAAATAAAAAACAAAAACAAAAAACATGGAACTCATCAATAAAAGCTTACTTTAAGTGGTCTTCTTGTCGCTTTAAAGGAAAACTGCACCGCTTTTAAATTTCCATACGTTTTGAGTACTTGAATGAAGATAGCTTGCAGGTTAAGCATAGGAAATATCTTGGCGCTAGCATTTGAAACAATGGCGCAATTAACGATTAAAATAACGACGACTGTCAGGCTTCTCCGCACAGCACAGCTATGGGTAGGGAGTAAATGATGACATCACTGACAGTACCTGTACATTTCCCGCATAAAAACGCTTTGTTTGAAAAAGGCAAAAGTACTGAAAGCAAGATCCTAGAAACATTGTTTGGCGGCATCAGAATAGACCCCGCAGGATGAGGGCGAATGCAACAAAGGTAAGAAATATTACTGTCCATGACGTCATCACTGAGCTTCTCGGCAGTCCTTTGGTGCTTTGAGAAGAAGGTCGAAATTTAATTGTTGGTTACATCATTAGTTAGAATACTAGCGCAAAAACATTTTGCATGCCTTGCCTGCGGCATATACGGACTTGAATCATTGAATAGTGCGTAATTTTGAAAAAGTGATGCAGCTGCCCTTTAAGCGTTCCTGCTGAAGCACGCCAAATCTCTCTAAATACATTACTTTACCTGGCGCAAGTATTTAACCAAGAGAATTCTTGTGCACACGGCAGCCGAAAGACTGCAAGAAATTTTTGCGGTTATAGGAGAATGTAGAATTTTCTGGCGTAAATTATTCAACATTGCTGAGATTGTACAGGTGATCACAGGGTTATTTGACCCACCGTATGCTAGAAATGAAACCCGTTGTTGCGCCTACTAGATTTCGGTACTTGAGAAAGGGATACTTTTATTGCTAGAAAATTATGCCTGTTTTGCTGCGTAAAACCTTTCTATGGCAAGATTTACAGGAAAGGCAAAAGACTGCTGTGCGCGGAAGTGTTCGGAGGAGAGCAATTTTAATCAGGAGGGGCTTATTGTCTTGGGCACAGCATAAAAATGAAGGTGCTTCTGCAAATGATGATGATTGTGATGAAAAAAGTAATTGAGAGCCACAGTGATTTAGACTGTTTAGCCACAGAATTGCACGTGATATGATAATGACATGTGTGCCGGCTCGCAGAAGAGCCAAAGATTTAGCGTAAGTAGCGACACGCACAATGATTATATTGACGCCAACTGCACACCGCGTTTGTGGGCTAAACATGGCTGTGTAGAGTGCGGATTTTCAGAAAACGTGGTCTGCGTAAACTGTGCGCAGATGACGAAGACACCCCTGAATGCCTTATTGGCGTGGAGTTCTCGGGTAGGGATCCAGACGGACGTCGGGTGATGGGCATGGCAGCAGCGGAAGCCATGGCCACGATGGTAGCAGTTGATCCGGACTTCCTATGGGAGGTTCCCGATGCATGGACTCTCGAAGAAGCATCTACGGTCCCTGTGGCATACTGCACTGCCTACTACGCACTCGTCGTACGAGGCAACATGTTGCCAGGAGAGACACTTCTCGTACACTCTGGCAGCGGAGGTGTCGGACAGGCGGCCATCACCATCGCCCTTTCCATGGGGTGCACTGTGTTTACAACCGTCGGTCAGTATCCAGTTGCAGGCGCTGAAGCTTGTTAAACGACGACGCTCCTCCTTGAGGTGGTTCGTTGTTAAGGGCCCTTGAAATGCTAATGTCTGTAATATTCTCAAGCAAAATATCCGCAGAGGTGGTCTTTGTGAGTACTGGAGTCAAATTTGAAAGCTTTGCTTGGAGCCTGTAATTTCCAAATATATTTTTTTAAAACGTGCTCGTGGCGCCTGCTTAGAACCAACGTGGATGACACATGCTCGCGCTCAAGCGTCCCTTATGACGTCACTGTGGCTTGCTGGGCACGCCCACTCATTGGATGCTTCTCAGCTACGCGAGCGAGATGGAGTGGGGTGCGCCGGCTTAATTGCGCGCTGAATTGAATGATACAGAAGTATCATTTTCGGTTACCCTTGTGGTAATGAAGAAATAGCTTAAAAATGCGTTGCGGAGACGATTGATCGAATGCCTATTGCGCGCGCTTTCTAGATTTAGTAAATAGCTTTTAATGGGCACGCTAAAGTAGTGTTTGGACACACAGGGAAATCAGAAAGTGAGATAAACGTCTTTTTAACATTTCTTTCATTCTAAATCTGTATTCTTTTCTGAACACTGTCTTTTATGTTGTATTTGAATTAGGGAAAGGAGGGGTCCCACAACAGAGGTTAAAAGCCGACGCCTTGTACTGTACACTTCTGCAAAAGTCTGCACAAGACAAACTTTGCTGGAAATACAAAATGCGATTTGTTTTTATGTCAAACGTTTTTGAAAGCTTAAGTCAACATATATAAAAAACAAGTGCCCGGTTATGAAACGCTGGGCTAGTCCTCTAGACAGTTAAGACATTAAAAAATGCAGCTTAACAATACACTTTTGTGAATTTCAGGCTCGAAATGCTTATACGTGCAATTTCAAAAGCGCGTAGGAGTATTTTTAAGCTGGGACGAATCATTTTAAGCCCATAATTAGTCGTGGATTGAGCTATTCATCCTAATTATTTATGTCCGTCTTGTTTAACGTGGTAATACTTCTTCATGTAGATTATCACTTCAATGTCGTATTATTTCTTCTGTTCACCTAATAAAATTGTCGCAGCGAAATATAATTACACCCCTGTTTAATTTTTCCTCTTTTCACTCTTTTTTTTTTTATGACACCAGTACGGACGACTTTCCGTTACTGTTAAACGTGCCGTGAAAACCTGTCGGGGTAAAATGAAATGCATTCTCCACTCTGTGAAACTAAAGCGCTGACGTTTTGGAGTGGTCCTTATTGATTCGGCGGCACGATTCAGTACTCGAGTTTCTCAGTGGGCTAAGCCCCTGACACTCGTTCGCCATCTTCCTTAGGTTCCAAAGAAAAGCGCGATTTTCTCAAGCGCCGCTTCCCTCAGCTGGTGGACCGAAACTTCGCCACCTCACGGGATCTGTCATTTGAGGAACACATACTTCGAGAAACTGAAGGCAGAGGTGAGTTCACTGTGAAACTGGTATAACTGATATCAACTAAAAGTATTAGATAAATAGAATGCTTTCAAGCAGATCACTCTTTATCTATTCCCGGTTCTAACAGTTGCACGCTTTCTTTCATTTAAGATTGCCCTGTGAAAGTTTTCTTCTTTGTGCTCATTGGTGCGACAGCGATGGAGTGTCATCCTGCCAGAGATATGTACAGTCTTTGTCAAAAATATATGGCCCAACGGTTTTGCTTCTAAGCCTCGTAAGGAAGCTATTTACGCATCTGCAGGGCTCTAAATCTCGTAGAGGAAAACTCTAGTCCTCACTCTTTTCTATGATTAACTCCACATACTACTATTGCTGCCAGTAGCCTAGTTAGAGTGCTCAGAAGCAAACCCCTTGGGCTGTATATTTTTGACAAAGACTGTACGTTGCACGAGTTCTGATCTGTGTATGAGCGTTGCATAACATCCCACTTGGAGTCCTTAAAGATGGCGTCGGGAGATGCTGCCTCCATTCTCTTGACTGTGAAACTTGATAAGTTCTCATTTTTCGCCTGATTTCCTTAAATAGCTCTGCAAACGAGAGTTCTCTTAAAAAGGTTTCTGGCGTTAACGCGTAAGCATTTTTGCACTATGAAGGGCGTCATCAGAGCGTGTCACCACAAGCTGTGGACAGGATGTGTGGACAGAGTGTGTCCACATTCTGCTCTCAATCATAAAAAAATAATGATGTTCGTGCCAGGACTCGCACTTCCTCGTCCCGCCGAGCACGGTAACCACAACTCCATGTCGGCTTCATGGGAACTTGCGCATAGTTCTCTGGCTAGCGTAAGGACGCTGGAGGGCGTTCATGGCAAGATAAGGAAGTTAAGAGGGATTTTAAAAGCAAAGTAAGTATATACATGTATAAAAACAAACAGAAATTAAAACACACAGTTAAAGTCAAAAGGCGAAAAAATAAAAAGCAAAACAACAAAATGAACAAAGCATCAAAGAAAAATATAAAAAAACGAATAAAACGTCAACTAAGAGCACGCTTCGGAAAAGCAACGAAACACAGAGCGACATCATAACGATAGGCCCAGAATTAGCAATGCCTTTGCATTTGGGCACGCTAGTTGACTTATGTGCACCCCTGCCATTTTTCATCTGTTGCTTGAATATTAACAGCCTTCAGCATTCAAATGTACTGATGCAGGCATTGCAGACTTCGCTTCCGTTTATACGCCTCGTCTCAGGACTTATTTCAAGAGTTTGCATCAAAATTTAGATGGAAAAGGAGCAGACAGTAGCATATCAAGAAGAAAAAGGTGCATTTTTTGAATTTTTGTCATGCTAATTGCTTACTGCTATTTAAAGATTTCTGTGAGATTGCGTTTACGTAGCGTGAAGGCATTTGCATATCTTTTCCGTGTATTCAAAGCAACACAACACAAATACTATATGCATTTGGTTCTTCCTACCGTCAGCTGGGTTGGCTATTGAAACCAGATATTTTGTGGCTACAGAAATCGAATTCACAGCTTTGACGCAAAATGCAACCCCGATTCTAAATTTAAACGGCAGCAGCAAATAAAGTTTTTCCCATATTATTACCCCATTTAAAAAAATAATGCTTGGGAAGCACATCTGATGTTCTCGTTTTTTGTTTTATTAAGCATTAGCCTTCTTTGGCTTTCTTCGCACTATAGGAGTGGACCTTGTTCTCAACTCTTTGTCCGGAGAGAAGCTGCAGGCTAGCCTGCGTTGTCTGGCAAGTCATGGCCGTTTCCTGGAACTTGGGAAGTTCGATCTAGCCAAGGATTCTATGCTGGCCATGTCAGTCTTCCTCAAGAGAGTGACGTTCAGCGGCATTCACCTGGAGGCAGTGCGTGGCAAGTGCCCGTCGGCGCTGCAAGAACAGCGTCGCGTGACTGAACTCCTCCGGGATGGCGTCACTTCCGGTGTTGTGCAGCCGTTGGACACCATCCGGTTCAGCCGTGATCAGGCGGAAGAGGCATTCCGTTTCATGTCCTCCGGAAAGCACATTGGAAAAGTTGTGCTCCAGGTGAGCGGGGTTGTATAGAGCAATAATAATAGTATATATAGGCGAAACATTCGATGGAAACCATGACGTCGACCTCCTAGATTTTGACAGGGACATCGCGCGTTCAGCTTGTCGCAAAAAAAAAAAAATCCTTTTGAAGTGTGCCGGGTAAATTGTGCACTAGTACCCGAACTAATATCTTCACTGCCTCGAGCGGAGTAAAGCGGCGTCCAACGTTGGTGGAAAAACGAGGATATCCCGCCGAAATAAAGAGCAAAGCTTTGCTACCGTCAACTCTCGTTGCTTTAAAATTAAATTACTGGAACGGAGTCAGCGCGGACCACTGCTTAAATCATGGTACTGTGGGCTTAAATCTGGCCTGTTAATAACACATCTGGGAACTCTGCCTGTTATACACGCGACTAGTTACTTTCCTCACGTGCTCTAAGCTTCGGATATCAAGGTCGGTTTGCGTGTTCATGAATCCGTCTTGTGGGTTGGGGGAGGGAGGGGGGGAGGGGGGGAGGGGGGGGGGGCGTGCAACAATGAGAATATAGACTGTAAAAAAGTGGCGGGCTGTTACAAAAGTCTGAGTCACTTTTGTACTGTTCTTTCTATTTTCAATGCAAAATGTCAGCGGGGCTACGAAGTTTCGGTCATCAGCTCAGTGTTTCGGGTTCTGAATTATTGGTTCCGAGACTTCGGTGCACGTCAAGGTGCTTCTGGCTTTCGAAATTATTCGGCGCCGCTTAAAACACGTTCTACGTATATTGAATGGACAGTATGCTGAGATGTTGTTTAGGTGCCACTTTTTGTTAGTCAACAAACAAAAGGGTATATAATCAGGCGATCGATTTGGTAGGGATCCGTATTGGGGCGGCACCACAAGGACGACGACCGAGACGAAGAATGACAGAACAATGCTTACTTCTTGTTGTCACACAGCACTTCGTCATTCTTCCCCTGCGTCCTGTTCCTTGTGGTGCCGTAACAACATGAAAACAGTGGTCAATAATACATTTTTGTGAAGAGGATATTTGCAAATACTAGTTATTCACTTTCCTTTTTTTTCACGTTTATTCACGTTTCCTTTCCACTCATCATGCCGTTATTGACTGCGCCCGAGCGGAAGTTGTCTTTTTTCCTCTTTGTGATACCGTCTTGTGTGACATCCCTGCCCGGTCTGCAAAACTTCTTGTCGCCAGAACACAGGACCGTGATTGGGATGGGCGGCGATGTCGAGGTGGTCTCGTCTGGCATGGTGGAAGCAGAGGGCAATGTGCGGCTTCTTAGTTCCAGGGTGGATGGGAGCGTACCCCGCAGCACCTGCACCAATTGTAGGGGTGCGTTTATTCAGTCGACACAGATGCATCCAGCCCGCTCAGGATGAACTCGCAGCGGAGCGTCAGGCGTAGCGAATCATAAAGACAGCGACCAACTTCTTCGTCCTCGAGTGCGCCAGCACGCGATGCATGCCAGTGGCTATAACGACGAAAATTACCACACAAAATCAGTTACAAACTTACAAGTTAGAAGGTACAATTAAAAAAATGCTTATGAGCAGGTCATGTAATGTAGAGGAAAGGTGACTGGCAGTCTCTAAGGGTTGCAGAGTGGATTTTAAGGGAGGTGATGCAGGAGGGGTAACTAAAAATTTAGGTGGGCGGACGAGATTAGGAAGTTTGTGGGGATCAAATGAATGTAGCTGATACATGAACGGTTAATTGGAAGGACATGGGAGATGCCTTTGCGTTGCAGTAGGCGTAGTCAGGCGGCTGATGGTGTTGGTAGTGGTGGAGATGATGATGACTTTTTATCATCGTATTTAATAGCCACACTTCTGAGCCTAGAACGTTAGACAGCGAATTTCACAGAGAGGTTCCAAGCTCTACAAGGAGAACACTTGTGAACTGGATGCGCAGTTTAATAGACATAATTGTTCAGCTAACGTTACCAAAGAAATATTAAACGTCGGTAAAAGAACAAAGAAAAAACGCGCTCTATAGTAAGGTACTACTTGCAAGCAAGGGATCAAAGGAGTTGGATCCAGAAGCAGCAACGGGTTCGCCAGTGCTTCGCGAGAGGCGAGAATTGTGGAGGCAACAGAAAGCTATTGATTTTAGGTCGCAACTGCCCGCATAGGTAGCTGGCCGCTATGCAACCTGATCGCCAGTACTGCTTCAATGTGGCCGGCACCATTGATATCCAGCAATGCGTCACATAACTGGCTGCAGTGCCAACGGCCGGGATTCCAGAATGAAATCTTCAACAGCCAGGCAAAATGCTTTGAAAGCTGTTGGATGTTTTATGTCAGGAGCAAGAATTTCTTGTGAACAATCAAATGATGTTTCTCATAGAGCGTGATCTAGGGGAGGGGGAGAGGGCGCTTAAAACTGCGCTTTTAAAGGTGTATGACTCGATGCCGTTGATAGCTCCCGTCTGCGGCACCTTTGCAGGTCATTGTTCGTGTATGCCCACTTTACTACTCGCCTAATCTCTAATCTAATCAATTCTGCCTCGAATATTTTGCACAAATTCCTTACCATACAGTAGCGAACTACCCGCTACCCGACATAGATATTTATAAAGCTTTAACCGAGCCGTGCAGATGTAAGAGGAGCGTGCCTCACTCATCGCCCAATGGTTATGGAAGGTTCGCTTCCGATCACACTAACCCATCTGAATGTAGGAACCCGAGTTTGCTGCTCCTGCCATGTCATGTGACCTCGTGAATATCACACTACCCACCGATTATCAGTACGCGGTCCTCTCACCTGCCAACTAGCACCTGTCAGAGTCATGGCCATGATTGTTCACTCACAACGCAGGATTTTTTCCAACACAATCGCTTCCAATTTCTTTCTTCCAACACAAGTTTCCAACACAATCGCGTTAATAATTGTATTTTCATTTCCTATCACTTTGCACCAACGGTAAGGAAATCGACGTGGAATGTAAGTTATGCTCAACGCTTTCTGTTCTTTGCCCCTAGTGGGCTGACAACATTGTTGGAAAAGTGCTCTGCGTAGGGTGGACCTATGGTAGAACAAGTGCTCCTTTTTCTCACAGATCCGACCGGAAGAGTTCGGCCGTGAAATCGTCCAAGCTGCACCTTTGGTAGTGGAGGCGGTGGCGCATACATGGTTTCACGAGCACAAGTCGTACATTATTGTTGGAGGGCTGGGTGGCTTCGGCCTGGAGCTCGCTGGCTGGATGGTGAGCCGCGGTTGCCGCAAGTTACTGCTCAGCTCCCGCTCCGGATTGCGGACAGGATACCAGAAGCTGTGCCTTCGGTGGTGGAAGCAGGCTGGTGTAGAGGTCATTTTGAGCCAAGCCGACGCATCAACGAAAGATGGAGCCCAACAGCTAATTAAAGATGCATCGGCCATCGGACCAATCGGCGGGATCTTCAACCTGGCTTTGGCAAGTGGGAACCGCGATTATCACTCAAAGTATGCGAAGTGCTGTATTAGCATGGGCGACAGTTTATACTCCCTGATGCTTTTCAGTCCCAAACCAGCCGAAATGTAGCATTTTAAGCGCAACTATACAAATCTTCATCTTGAATACTGACTTCCTAATCACTGCTGCGGGGGCTAACATCCTCTATATTTGTACTGAACACTGCACGCGGCAAAATAGAGAGTTTTAGTGTAGCACAATTCGCGATCCGTTACTGTGATCCGGCCCCACGCGTTCCACTGCGCATGCTCATTTCATCTTGACGGCTCTAGATGACGCCACATTCTGGAAGTCTGCGCACAGAGGGGGAGCACCGGAACCAATTAGCACGTAGTGGTACGCTGTAGCAGGTCATGGTTATCACAGCGACGGATCGTGGATCACGGCGCGCTCATGAGATGAGGCAGTCAGCCTACTGGCGTATTAATTCGGCCTGAGAATTGTGCACGTTCGCATGATTCACAAGCTTAACACCTCCTCTTTTTTTCAAACTCTAATGCAGCTGTGTAGAGAGTTTTGTGTTTGAAATATATTAGGAATGTGCTGGAAGAGGCGGGCTGTAATCCACACGTTAGTTCTGAAGAACATTGGGAAGTGGCGAAAACGTGAGGCTTCATATGAAACCATACAAGGAAGTGACCGGATCGCGAAGCTACAGTTCTTCATGAAAGCTATTAGTGATGATTCCTGCGATTAAGCAAGAATGACTTCAGTGAAGATTTAACCGAACCGATTTTACAAAAAACAACAATTCTCATGTGTCCCAGCGCTGCTCTCTTACGTAACTTAACCAATTCATCTTTTAGGTTTGTAATCTTTATGTGCCCACTTATAATCAATAACAACAATCATGCGGCCGACTTGCCTACCCAGTCGCCACTGTTCCATAGTATTTTCACGGACCTCTTTCTGTCCCATGATAAATATTGGATTTTAAGTGCGATTTCTTGAATCCAGAATTCTTTCTTCCTAAGGTGTTGCGTGATGCCCTACTTGAGAATCAGAGTGCGGAGCTCTTTGAGGCTGTGTGCACTGTCAAAGTGGATGGAACACGTCACCTGGACGAACTGTCCCGGAAGTCCTGTCCTGAGCTGGACCACTTTGTCGCCTTCTCGTCTTCTGTTTCTGGTCACGGAAACGTGGGGCAGACCGGATACGGCTATGCAAACTCAGCGATGGAACGGATCTGTGAGCGTCGCATCATGAATGGAATGCCCGGTGACTAACACAACTAATATTGTTTTGATATTACCCAGACGTCTAAACTAGTTTTTCATGGAGACGTGTGGAAGAGCGGCTGTATTCTAAGAAACTCGGGCGGTTACCTTGTAAGTACAAAGCTAACCTGACCAGATTACTGAGATCTTGAAGGGAATGTTCTAGATAAAGAGGGAATGCTAACTTATAAAGAAATAGGCTGGGTTCACGGGCCCTGATATATATTCCCGACGAGCTCATTTGGGCATTACGGAGCATATGTAGACATAAAAGGTAGACTGTAGTGGATTCCCGGAAAAATAATTATATATGTGGCTAGCAAGTGCTTTGCAAACACTGCAAAAGAAAACATTGCATGTGTTCCAAGGGAACGGTAACAGAAAAAAGGTGGATTCGTAGCTCTTGCTATTTCCCTCTGCCAACGGGTCAATTTTTTGTTGCAATAATATTGTAAGTAATATTGTTGTAAATAATATTAAAAAGAGAAGTAAGCTGCATGGTCAAGGCGCAAGAAAGTTACACGGCACTCAGGACTGGTTACCTACTCTTATAAGGCGAATGTATAAATGTTTCATCGTGGTTCATGTTTGTTTTCTTTGCTTTGGTTTCTATAATTTGGTTGGTATAATTTATTTCTGTTATTTTTTAACTGCCAATAATTAACTGAACTACTGACTGCATGGCGTATTCATGACGCCCATTTTTATTCCGCTTGGATGACCGAGCGGCCATAGCCTATATCTTGAACGCCTATCTCAGAATTATTAACAGTGCTGCTATTCGAAATTTTTCCATGGCTCAATGTTAAATTAAGATTTTGGCCTATGGTGATGACGTCGCCTTTTTTTTTTTGTTCTGACAAAAAGAGTGTGGTTCAGGCTTTGCATTTAACTGAACAGTTAGTGCGGTATCAGGTGAGGCTCTTAATTTACACAAATCCAAAGGACTCCGGTTAGGTCAATGGGATACGAGGCCGAGCATTTTTGGGGGCATAAGTTGAGACTGTGTTGCTCTGCACAAATTAAGGGTTCCCCTGCATCAAGTTTGCAGCAGTGTGGCATACTGGCATTCAGAAATCGTAGCTATCAGGTAACAAACTCAGGCGTGGAGGGGTCGAAAACTCTGTTTGCTCGTGCGAAAAGTTTTCAAAACATTCTTATTTGCAGAGCTTCCCTACGACCTCCAAGTTCTACATTGTGCGCAAAAGAAGGTGTAAGCATTACACAGAATATTCGCAACTTTCTTATAGTACTCTCAGTGGGAACCCATTAATCGTGATAACCTGTTTCTTCCAATAGAGTCTGGAGGATTAGGTCTCGTTCAGTCGTTCGGACACCAACTAGTTTCGCTTTCTTTTTGTTTTTTAGCCCGACAAACCAACCCTTTGTAGTATCGGTGCTTATTAGACGTCTCAGTTCTCCCTTGCCTTATATACTCGCGGTGTCTGGACATGTGCATGAAGGGACTGTATAGGGATTCCTTAAGGAGGTTTCGGATACCTTCAATTTTCTCACTGCACGCTTTTCTTTACATTACCTGTATAACATACCCAGAAGGCAGATGACTGAGATTCTTACTGAGCTTTTGTTTTCTTACGTATGTATCGGCAACCTTGTCAGGAGTTACAAGTGTTTTAAAGGGTGTTAACCGCATGCGCATTCAGTCCGTTGCCAAAGCGTTATTTTTTAAACTTTACACATTAATGCTCCCTGTTAATTGGCTTCGCGTCATGCAGATGTTTGTGGCAAATCCTCAAAATTGCCGCCTATGTAACACGCCAGAGACCATTGACCACTGCTTTATTCAGTGCCGGGATGCAATGTTTTTCTGGGACTAATTGCAACGGACGCTGAAGAAGGACATCGAAATCATTTCATATGTATTCGTTTTTATCTGTTCGGAAGAACTATAATGAGCCTTATGGTTTGTTTACGTTGATGTGGGGCTAAATATTTAGTTTATGGAAAAGCTGAATGATGGATCGCCATGCTGAACCACCACAATCATCGAAGCCTTTATTCCAAGACCAGTTTGCTTTGTTGCGAGGAGTGTATGTTGTCCTGGAAGAGCCCGTGTGTTGGCTACCGCATCTCGATGCTTTTGTGTGCCGCCCTGAATTTTGTTGTTTATTATGGTGGCCAATTACTGGTTTATAGTGGGCTTGTATTACGCAGCCCGGTTAGTTCAGGTGTGAGCTGTTTTAGTTTCTCTTCATCGGAAGTTTTTCAACCAATAAAGAAAAAAAAAAGGAGATCATGCACAGCCATTGGGTAGCATTTCCACCTCGTAATCTGAGAATACTGGCCTCGATTCCCACCCTGTCTAAGTTAGCCTTAGTTTGTCTTCGTGCTCAGAAATATTTTTGTTTGCTTACAAGAAGCTTGACTTAAAATGTGGCGTCAATTTGATTGTTGATTATGTGTTTCTGATCTGTCGCGCCAGCTGTTGAATGGTCCCCAGCGCGATAATATCAGACTCCCGCTTAAGTATTTTGAATTTTTCGGGAACATATTTACTCCGACAGTGCCGAGTTTAATTACTCATCAGTCTTATAAGGCTTTCACATTAAATAAGTTAACAACTTTCCTGCTAGTACAAAACCAAATATCGCTAACCACCTCTTTAGTTTTAGAGCAGAACTGCGATTAAAATCTGTCGGTGCAGCTTCCAACTGACAAAAGTAGTGGCTACAGTTGCCTTCAGTGAACACTCGATTGTGTCTGAGGGCCTTCTATGGCTGAAAATACATGCTAAATTTACGATGGCAGTATGCCAGTCAGATTGCCGAAGGAATCAATTTGGTTGTCTCGGAAACGTTAAAGAAACAAAGGTGGCTTATGTTTTGTCGATGCAAGCCGTTATATCCAGTCAACGTGCATGAGAATACGTATTAACATCTGAAGTGCTCCGCATTGCTGATCCAGGACTGGCCATTCAGTGGGGCGCTGTTGGCGATGTTGGCTTTCTGGGCGAGGGGAAAAGCGCCTACGTGGGACTCGCTGGCTACGCTGCGCAGCGGATCAGCAGCTGTCTGAACGTGCTCGACAGATTTCTCAATCAGGGGAAGCCTGTAGTCTTGAGTTTGGTCAAAGCAGGAGAGCCCACAAACACAGACCAGATGAAATCGCGCTACCGGGACATCGTCCTGAAGATCGCGCACATATTTGGTAAGCGGGGACGGGTTCTTCATGTTACGTGGTCGGTTCACTCTTATAAGTCTGACTTCAGGAAACCATTCGCTCTCACGTTTTGTTCTTAAATCTTGGTTCTAAGTAATTAAAGCTCTCATTCTCTGAACGTCTCGCGTGGAAATGGTTACAGAAGAATATGCCGAGTGTTCCTTTGTTTACTTTTTACAGATACGATTTTAAACCGTGGCAGACGTGCTTCGGTGCGGTCTGTGTAGGTGGATTGTACAGAAAGACGTACAGATGCGGACATAAATAATCGGAGCACGCTTTTGCGTTCATGTTAGAATCACCCCTTCTGTATTGGAGACAAAAAAAAAAAAAAAAAAAAAAAACTTTACTTGTGCAAGTGAATGCGCAGGGACGTCTATTACCAAGTTGCACATACGTAAAATACCACTTGAATGAACGTCACTGAAACGAAGTATTCTGTTGTGCAAACTCCCCCGCCAAAGCTCCATTGAACGCTACGCAAGCGCCTTTCATTTTAACGAAATTCAATTGTTGCTCATTTCAGTTCTACGAACATTTTCTATAACGTCATCCTGTGTTTCCCACGTGATACTCAGTATTTCAACCAGAACAACGTGTACATTTTGCTGAATATTTTGAGAAACATATTTTATTAGCGCGTGACAAAAGCTGGCAGTCATTTAGCTCTAAGCTTAACTGGCTATCTAAAGAAGCTTGTATCCTGTGGAATCACAGCTGGCTTTGCATGCTTAATTGAATCCACAGTCATAGCCACCCATAGCCACAACTTCAGCCCTATAAAGCTTCCTAGCTCCAAGAAAGGCGTACGTATGCATGCTGGTTAACTGCGATCTGTGGAAGGAATGATCTGATTGGAGGAAATGAATGCCTCCGCTGCCCAGCAGACCGCTGTGCCGGATAAGATTCACGAGAGCTTGCACACAGTGACTTAGGCCAAGACCACTGCAGTCCTAAATTCAAAAGTGCTGCAAGAGGCGACTGCATTACGATATTTGCCACAAAACGGCTTCTTAGTGCTAATAGAAAAAGCTTCCACGCACTTATTTCAGTTCAGCGAACTTTCACTTTAACAAACAATGTCCTAAGGTTCCTTGAAGTTCGTTCAAGTGAAGTTTCACTATCATGACTTCAAATTTTGAATTATGCAACTCATGAAAAAAAAATTGAAAGAAATACTTTCACGTTTACTTTTGTCCGCACCGGTACATATTACATGATAGAGCTTAATGATGGAATGAATAAATAACTAAAATAACTAACCTACATTTTTACTTTTAATTTCAAGGTCCAAATTTATCTTAAGAACTTGAATGCTGTCCATATAAAAGCTAAGTCTAGCAGTTTACATTAGGTAGCGAAGTACTGGAAGTAGTAGGCGAATATGTCTACTTAGGACAGGTAGTAACGGCAGATCCGGACCATGAAAAGGAAATAATAGCAAAACAAGAAGAAAAAGATTGGGATGGAGCGCATTTAGTAAGCACTCGCAGATTATGACTAGCAGCTTACCGGTATCGCTCAAGAGGAAAGTATACAACAGTTGCATCTTACCTGTACTCACCTATGGGGCTGAAACGTGGAGGCTAACCAAGAGGGTTCCGCTTAAGTTGAGGGCAACTCAGAGGGGTATGGAACGAAAAATGGTAGGGGTAACATTAAGAGATAGAAAGCGTGCAGACTGGGTCAGAGAAATAACTCAAGTTACCGACATTATAGTGGAAATTAAGAAGAAGAAATGGGCATGGGCAGGACTCGTTGTGCGAAGAGAGGATAACCGATGGCCGCTTAGGATAACAAACGAGATTCCAAGGGGAGGAAAGCGCAGCGCGGGGCGGCAGAAAGTTAGGTGGGCGGATGAGGTTAAGAAGTTCGGAGGGGTCAAGTGGATGCAGCTAGCACAGAACTGGGTTAATTGGAGAAATATTGGAGAGGCCTTCGCCCTACAACGGGCATACTCCGGTTGATGATGATATTGGTGATGCCAAAGAGGACAAATTCAAAGAATTTTAAACGTTTATAACGATATCTTGAACAATTTATCTTCTACCAATAAAATTGCATTACTTTCCGGACACACCCTGTAGTTCCTTTGGACGGTCCGATCCGTACATAGTACACGTGAGGCCGGTAGGTTGAGCTCTGTCAAATTCTATTCTTTTGCGATCGTAGCCTTCCCTTCTCAGCAGCTGTCCTAATAGCAATGAGCGTTGGACATAATACATAACATAAAATAATACGAACGACGGTTTGCAGGCGTGAAAGATGCTGGAAGCCTGGATGAAAACACAACCCTTGGAGCCCTTGGCATGGATTCCCTGATAGGTATCGAAGTTCAACAGACACTTGAGAGAGACTACGACGTCTTCCTGTCCGCGGCCGAGATACGCAGGCTTACGATCAAAAGGCTTAGACAGATAGAAGATGGTGCTAGCAACAGAGGTTCTGCAGCGGGCACCACAGTCGATGCAAGGCCATCACAACGTGAGCTTTAACTGCAAACATTTCCGTACGTCACTAGTGTTCGCGATGTTGTGACAGCGAAGTGCCATATCCTTTTGTCAGCGATTTTCAAGTGGTGATAAGAAAAAAAGGCAGGACCTACTGGGAGCCAGGCGACAATTGTACCATACGAAATACGGTTATAAAATTGGGAAAGCGACGGGTACTCGTTGAAAATGAAATATAAAGGTGAATTACGCGAGCAGAAAAGGGAAAGCCGGTGAACAATTCTTTTTAGGTCAAAAATAGTGCAGGAAGTTCTCACATTGTCTCTTGTTACTTTTCTGCCATTGCCATTGTTGTTCGTGCCTACAAAGCAGTAATGATCGTGAAGTGTGGTCAGGGTCTGAAGATGACTTCTTTCTGTGATGCAGTCCGCTTATCCTGAGAATATGTCGGCTTATTGTCTAACTGGGGAGTTTAACGATACGACGCACACAATATGAACTTCAGTTTTAGCTGTTTTTCTATTCTCTTCAATTTTCTTGTTTTGTTATTTTTGATATGAGAGACGGCGATAAAATTGTCAGAACCACCCTTCTATGTATTTGATGTCTTATGGATCGCATATCCTTAACGGAGAACCTGCGAACACATGCACCCTCTTTCAGATTGGCGTTTTTATGTCTATAACAAGCTCTGGCTATCTGCTGATCATAGCGGTAAAAGCACTTGTTCTCTAGAAAGTGTAGTTTAGTATTATTCTATCCAGTGCTCATTGCACATTAAAAGCTTCTTTACCAAATTTTTAAACAGTTTTTATTGCCCGAATTCTTTTTGGACCTATATTTCTAGAGAGTAAATCGAACGAATGGTCCATTCACGCTCGGCGAATAAGAAAAGCCTTGTTTTTATTGCAGGTCCTGCGTACGAGTCGGCAATTCCGAGGCTGAAGCTCGCTGAGAAATTGATTCCTGATTGCGTCTTCGTAGAGATGAACAGCCTAAATGGATCCACACCTCTGTTTGTGATGCACACTATACAGGGTGATGTGAACCCGCTCTTGGAGTTGGCTGAACACCTCCCAGTTCGAGCGGTCGGCCTCCAAAGGTCTGCCGAGATTCCCGTCCTCTCTGTCGAAGAGATGGCCGCTATCTACACACGGGTGCGTGCATCGTCTGCTGAACGGACATTTCGCTTTGCCGAGTAAAAGTCACTAACTTCCGGATTTTGCTTTGGAATGAAGCAGAAGGTTTATTGAAAGTGCTGCTGTTTACATAGGAGCAGATTCATGAGGGTTTACCACATGCCTACTCCTTTCGTTATCCCTGGCTGTTCGCTGGCTTGATGGACCAGAACCGAAGACTACTCCTTTCGCGTTGTGCACGGTGAATCATTTGAAACAGGCGTGCCCGTTTTGCGTAGTCAAGAGAGAGGGATGGTCTAGAAAGTAATGAGGCCTATGTATGGACTTGATTTTAAATGCCGCTTGACTCGCTGAGGGCTAAAAGAGTGCTTATTCTTGTGCAAAGTGTCCGCGGTAATTTAGTCCCTTTGTTCCTTTCCCTTCTCGATAAAGTGAAACGTAACGTAGTTTTTTCGTGTATCTTTTTTTGCTTGGGCGATAGACAACGTTATTTTTTTTTTTAATCCAATTGATACCACTCTGTATCGTTTCAGGCAAGATGAGAGTGGCTTCAGGGACAGCGCACGTAATCCGCCTAAATATATGTATGTAACCGTTTATAGCGGCAACACTAGAAACAATGCCTCTTACATTCTTTAGTAACATATTGATTATAGCTCACCCCTAATTTTATATAGTCTTAAAGAAGGGTAATACGTTAAGCATGCGTTATTCTCGAGATTTCAATTCTGAATGCTCAAAATATTAGGGCTAAGCCCGTGAAGAAAGCGGTGAGACAGAATATGTGAAATGAACAGTGCGGACACATGTGTTTACGTTCCAGGCGAATATTATAGAGACGTTTCGAGCCGTGTTCTAAAAGTGTATAGTATAGAGTGTTCTACAACTTTTTCGGAACTGCTTTGAAAAATTCTTCCGCCTCAACCGTAGGCTCACCTGTACTGTAACCGCACACAAGGCTTGCTCGCTGTTTACCCTTTTTTGTTACGTAGTAAGTTCAACCATGGTGCTTACCCGCTTTGGCTGCTCATAATGAAAAGCCAGAACCGTCTGCGATGAGATTGAAAAGGAAAAAATGAGAACGGCCAATTTCCTGCAAAATGCTTCTGTGGCGCAATATTGGAGCCGCTGGAGGAAAGTGCCGCCGTTCTAAAGCGTCCAGACAAGCGTGGCACATTTTCTTAATGATGATATATTACGTCACCTCTGCCATTTGCAAGAAAATTGCGTTCGCATCTTTCGCTTCTTCGCAGGCGGTTATGGTTTCTCATCATACGGGATCAAACCGAGTGAGCATCACTGTAAGACTCACTACACAACAAAAGGGTCGACGACGCGCAAGCTTTCTGCGCAGTTCCAACGCAAACGGGAAAAGGTTCCGAGAAAGTAGCAGAACACTGTAGACTAATTTGTGATGGATCAATGCATTCGTACACAGCCTTATATAAGGATGGCTCGCAAAGGGAGGACGAATGTGCAGGGTATGAAATCAAAACTGCATGTTGAGTGAAATGCAAAAATTGATGCAATGTCACCGCTGTTTTACCTTTGTCTTCTACATGCCACAGAAAATGAGCCAGGTGCAGCCAGCAGGTCCGTACCACTTGGTGGGATACTCTTACGGAGCAACTCTGGCATTCGAGGTGGCTCTCCAGCTGCAGGCTTCTGGCGCCTCGATGGGCAGCCTCACACTGCTCGATGGTGCACCTGGGTACATTCCGGCGCTGTGGTCCCATCACGAGTCTCGTTTAGAGGGAACAGAACAAGATGCCGAAACGTCACTGATCTGCACTTTCCTATTGCAGTACGCCGACGTAGATGTTCTTGAGGTAAGCTGATTTGAGTAAGAGTTCTGATTGTTGTAATAACCGTAGTCTCCCTACTGAAAAAATTGTATGAGGCAATAACCTCACATTTTCTCACACAATCTCACTCAATTCGCATTCGCATAGGAAATCTCATACAAATCGCATATAATTGCATTTGCTCTCATAGTTTTTTGTATATTATCGTAAGTTATGCGAAATATTTTATGATAATGATGTCCACCGTATGAGAGTATATGCGATTTGTTGAGATTTTGCGAGGTTATTGCCCGGTAGAACTTTTAGTTTTTCGCTAGGGCTGTTATCAACTTCTTTCGCCAGGACATTGAAAAAGGTGTATACACATACTTGCCTGCTAGATTTGTCCACTCAAAACATTATAGTTATGTGTGAGCTTTTTTTTTTCAGGAGTTAGAATCTTGTAGCTGTTCGTAGCAGTGAGCTAACCGTGGTGCTTTAGTCGTAGCTGACAGCGAAATATTTCCTATGTTCTACGATTTCTCAGTTATATAACGTTTTGAAAGACTGAGAACGCCGAAAAGTGTAGAAAGTGGTTTCGAGCACCGTTTTACGACACAACAAGACAATCATTGGTGTGCGGTTATTATAACAGCCTCTGTAATGTTTTGCAGGTTCGTGATCAGATGCGCCAGTGTACTAGCTGGCATGCCATGGTGGAGGTCGCTATTGACATCCTTCTCAGGGCCATTCCAGACGTGAAGATTAGCCGCCAGGGTTTGGCCAAGGCGATGCGAGCCTTTCATGACCTCGTAAAAGCCGGTTCAAACTATCAACCTCGCGGAAAGTTCAGTGGCGACGTCGTGCTTGTCAAAGCATCTCGGCCGCGAGCGATGGCAAAACAGTTGCCGCCTGACTACGGACTCTCAGAGGTGAGAACATAGTGCACCACGCAGCAGAGTAGGCGACGACACACAGGAGAGCCACACAATACACGCACACATAAACAAGGGCAATGCTGCTCCTTGAGAACATAGGGTCGTTTTAATATTCGAGGGTTCGTGCTTCGATGGGCATTTTGAGTGCCACTAAATATGTCCTACCACCGCACCGACATGCTTATAATGGTGTAAGGCATACAATAGAGATTTGAGAAGCAGTGCTACATAGCGAACAGATTGATACTACATGAAACATCACATACAAGGTGTTTTACGTAACTTGAACTTAATTTAAAGAAAGCGAAACTTGTAGCTGGCACAAAGCAGCGACATGTTCGTTGTCGTTATGTATTGCTCCTCACAGTAATTTGTATTCTGCACAATTAGCTAATTAACTAAGATAATTTATGCAATATCTTTATTATTCACATTAGAACCAAGTGCACTCCATTGTTTTGTAGAGGGGGTCACTATAGAACCAACCCAGTTTCTTCTATTAGCCCACCTCATGCGTGATCGTTTTTTTCCAGCATTTAAGGAAACCCCGAGAAACGTGAAAAATACTACGTGACTTTGGTCTTGCGCTATTTTACAGTGCAGGCTGTCCAATGCTCTTGTGGCAAAATTTATTGTTAATTTGGGAAGTGCATCGAGGGAAAACTCTTTTTCTCAAATTTGCAGTTCGTTCGTGGAAAAGTGGAGGTGGAGGTGGTTGACGGATCGCACGAAGAATTCATCATTGGACGAGGAGCTCGGGAGTGCGCAGCCATTATTTCTCGACAGGTTCTGCCCTGACAAACCGCCGCAGAAGGTGGATGTGATCAAGGAACTGTGTATACATTGAAGATCCTGAAATTTCACTTGGGCTTTTTCTGCTTATTTTATTCAGTGCTCATTATGCGGCCGATAAGAACATTAAATATGCATGAAAGAACAGAACATACAACACACAGATCCAGTAGGAATGGACGTTTTCGGGAGAAAAATAAATATCAATAATATATGTGTTTTCGTCTTTTATTTCTCTCCAGATCGTACTTTTAGAAGTATTTGTTTCAATTTCATTGATACTTTGAGTTGCTTGGTTTCCTCTTCAATATATTATGTACGGGTGCTTAAGCGAATGTGAGTGAAAATAAATGAATATCTATTCTTTTTTTGCGGACGTAACCATCAGCAAAAAGCCTGACGGGACCAACCAGAACAAAGACTGTCAGACTCAGAGCCTCTCAGAGTTTTGTTTTTCGTGTATCAAAGGGCTCATGCACACATCAAAAATTTAAGCTTTCGTGGTACAGGTTCCCAAGCACACATTACCGTATTTACTCTGAACCTCTCTCCCTCCCCACCCTCCCCCCGCACACACACATACGCACGCAAGCACACACACAAAGGCGATAAAAAAAATTCGAATATGTTGCTCAATGTTCAATCACAAGAATGCTAATCCTACTCAAATGACTAGGCTCAGAAGCCACAATTTGGTCACGGCATTAGAAAGCTAGAACGACTATAAAAATGCCCAGCCTCATAGGAGAACAGAAAGACAATAGAACAATCAGCGGCTGGCTTCCCTGAAGAAGGAGGAGAAGTAGAAGAAGACGAAGAAGAAGACGAAGAACAAGAAGAACTCCCGGCCACACGCAGCTAATGCTTTCGCTACATATTCGGTTCAACAGCGTTGAGCCCTTATAACAACTTTTTTAACAGATGCTGTAATGGAATATGCTACGTGACGTGCTTTGGTCGCAGCTTCTTACGCTATCACTTATCTTACGGGAGAGGCATATGGGAGAGGAACAGAGAGAAAACATCGGGAGAGGGAAGAAGATATTCTGGCGCCTAGACTCTTTTCATTGTATGTCGGCGCCTGCGCTTCCATCTAAGCTTGGACCACGTGCATAGCGTCGTTTACACCTTGACTCACCGAGAGAGAGACGATACCACGTACAGCAAAGAACCATCAGAGAGAACATCGCTCTAGCCGCGGATGACTTATCGTGTCATCCGAGCGAAGAGTCGATGGGTTCATTTATGAACGCGACCTGAGGAGTGACTGAACAAGTTGTTCCATCGTAGAGCCTTTTCTTTATTAACAACTACGAATAGGCTCACGTCATAGCAGAATTCAGTCAGCGAACACTATAGTAACTGCGCGAATGACTGAAGTTACACCTACGCCTGGCTGAGCGGTGGAGACGCTCGGCTACTGAACCGGAGTTCCCGGATTCGAACCTCGGATACTCGGCTTGGCTTCTGGCTTCGACGACGAAATGGTGAATGGCAGATTTAACGAGCCTAAAGGCTCAAAAGGTTTGACAAAAAGAAAGCTAAAGTGCTGCCGAAAACATGCTGCCAACGTCAACTCTTTATCGCAGATGAAGTAAAATGTCATGCTAGCATGGTAATATGGATGTTGTGAATAAATGTTTACATCATTCTTACATTGTGATCCGCTGGGTCTCTGTAGGAATGCGCGCTTTCTCACCGTTTTTGCGTTGCCGTCGATCCTATTATTCATCTTGCGGTCTCATTTTCTGCATGTATTTTCATTGACGGATATGCTCATGTGCTACCATTACTGCCCTTTTCAAGTAATATGCGGGATACACTTGCGCCTTACTTTTAAGCGATCGTCGCTGATTGTATCGTTTACATTACCCTGCAGTTGTCTGTAGCTAGCTTTGTGTATTGTAACTGTACCGAACTCAGCCCCTCGCTTTTTGAAATTAGTGTTCGCTGGCTGATTTCTGCTATGACGTGAACATATTCTTAGTTGTTAATAAAGAAAAGGCTATACGATGGAACAACCTGGGCAGTCATTCGTTAGGTCGCATTCATAAATGAACCCTTCGACTCTTCGCTCAGATGACGCGATGAGCCATCCGGGTTCTAATACACTCTGCTTCCAGAACTGTAGTTGTTTTACACCTATCGTTCTTCACACTCATATTTGCTTTCTCCTTCAGAAAAGCTTTTTTGTTACGGTGAATATTAATAAAGCATATGAAGGGAGACGTGAGAATGTTGATAAAAAATTATCTGGCGTTGGCTTCAGTGTCACGTCTCGATGCAAGACTCCAGCGTATACCTGCAGCCCAACAAATGTTTTTCCAGAGTCGGCCTTAGACACTTCTCTTTAGTTTGCCAGGAATGGCCGCTGGGTAGAATGTGCGGCCTTTTTATGTAGGTTAGGTGTTCCTTACATGAGAAGGAGGAAAACGCTAATATACACAAAGGAGTGCCGTGCACATGTGCGGGTAAGGTTGCAGTGCGCTATACCTTCACTGTCATTTCTTGTTCTTTTTGCGACGTGAGACAGCGAATGGCCTGTACCAATATTCCCCCCACACCCCTCGGTGCTTAAAAAAACGCTTTGGAGAAATTAAATGGTACCAGTATTGATACGATACCGCGTTACAGTAAGGAAGAGTGAACTTTAACTGATAGCAGACCTTTCAAAATCGGGAGAAGTAAAAATAGATACAAACATCACCAATTCTTGCTGGTTTCACAAGCAAACAGAGGACGACATCAATATTTGTTCTTGTGCGCTCATCCTCTCCTCTCCTCTCCATCAGTTTTAATAAACATTCATTACATGATCCAGTGAATAAAAAATAAGCGTCTAATAAAATTTTACAAGATTAATTTGCTGGGGATAGTTGGCAGCGTATAGCCTTCAGTTTTCAAACTGAAAGGCGCGCGGCACAGAGAACAAGAAAGAAGAAGGTGTTAGCGTGACGGCATGGGTAAGCAAATGTTTCTTCTCAAGAATGCAGTGTGCTAATACCTAGTAGTAGTTAGCTCATAATACGTCTCCACAGAGAAATGAGCGTGTGAGTGAAAGTCATTGTTTCACAGACTGCTGATACAGCTTTGAGGTCAAAAGAGCACAACTGGAAGCAAGGCCACACCTTAGTTCCTTGGCACGTTTGATGGCACTGGTTTGTATTTGAGTGTGCATGCTACATACAAGACCTACGACCAAACTTAAGACCTCAATCTGGACTTCTTTTTACATGATATCGCGTAGAAAAACGTTCAGTGGCGATTTCAGGCTTGGGTTGCAACCTGGCTGCCGTTCTCCCTTGGGATCCACGAAAGAGAGCTATCCTGTTCGTTTTGAGTAATTAGACGATGTTTGATCACCAAGCCTACTCTCTATTCAGGCGGAAATTAAGTGTGATGCCCTAATTATACCGTAGTAGTACAACCTCTTTTCGACGGTCAACATATTCTATGCCATCTCCTGCCATTAACCTCCGCGAGAACGCTGTTCAGTATATATGGTTCGCTTCATCAGATGGGAACATTCAAGCGTAGAGTTAGTGCCTTCGGCATGCTAAACCTTTCATTTGACATTAATGAACTTGCCGGAGCGTCGTGTTAATGTACATTCCAATAAAGGGCCTTATCAACATGCAGACTGTCCATATTGGCATGAGGAAAAGACGGCAGGGAAAACAGACGTGACAACGAAGAAACTTGAGGACGTGCAACCAGAGCGCGAGTTGTGCGTATCTTTATGCCTTAGTGACTAGAGGGCACACCACCAATGGGACACGATATTTAACCCGCGCACCGCACTGACAATGTATTCCACGTTGTACTGACGTTCTTTAATGTGAACACGCGTGAAAGAGTGCTGTAATCTCTTGCCGAACATGGAGCGGAATACCTTGATTACACCCTACTTGTTCGCCACTGCTTTAGTTCCGCACTTGGTATGCCCGTAAAAACTACACAGCCATTACATTCTGTACGATTTATATCAAGCAACTGCTGCGGCAGGTGGAATTAGCTGTTTACTTATTTCTTTGCGCCACTTGTCCTGTATGTTAATCGACTTTGAGCAGCTTTGAAAATCTCTCAAGTGACCTAACAACGCAGATAGCAATTCATTTTCTGCAAGGCCGGTAGGGAAAGGCAATTCGTAGGCAGAAAGGTTGCTGCTGTAAAGGTTCACTAAGCAGATGTTTTATAGGGTCCATAATAAAGATACAATAGCTGTGGCTCTGAAAAGCATAGATGATGCGCACTGATATGGCACGGATCCTACGGTGCAAAAAGAACGATTGCCTTCGGTTGTGTAATTAGAATTTTGGCGAAATAATGTCACGAGGCAAGACTGTTATTGTATTACGTGGTTACATGCAGGTGGCTAATAAGTGGGTGAGATGACTACTTTTAAACATGCAGTTAAGCGGAACTGATGTCAGTACATCAACGCATTTATAAACGAAGCAAGCAGGTAAAATACTTGGTCTTGTGTTTCTTCATAGGTTTCGCCTAATTCAAGCCTTTTTTCCATTTATATAGGTTCCGAGTTCGGGGACACGTCACGGTTAAGTAAGCCGCCCTTCGTATCTTATCCCTCCTGTCAGTTTTCGTTTGGTAATGTGTTGGTTGGTTGGTAAACCTCTATTGAACCGTAAGAAAGGGGGGAGGGGGTGGGGGAGGGATGCCCGAAATGTAGTAGTTGGCCAGGAAGCCTTCAAATCTGGATGTCACTAGAGCAAGACCGATCAGTGCTCGTTGGTCGTTCAGTGTAGAGCTGCGTAGACGAGCCTCTCGAGTTCGATATGCGGATGTATACGTGTGTATTGTAATGCAACTCCAGACATATAAAGAGATCTCCCGAAATACCCCTGTATTCACACGTCGGAACATAGCGCTCGGCAAAGATGATAAGAAATATGTTAGAATTTGAAAAAAAACAAAGTGTCCGTTTCAAGTTGGCGCTAGGGAGGGTCTTAGTTTTTGTAAGTTCTGGGTGTGGACCTATAGATCGCTTGAAGTGAATATGGGCTCCCTCCTGACCCAGACTGGGATGTTGAGGGGGGGGGGGGGGTGATAAGCACCTCGAAAAGTGATACCTTGAGCTAGCTGGCGCACCCTCGCATTAATGTTTAGGTCCAGGTAGGCCGGCGCCCACAGATGAAGGTCAGGTGTTTAGGCAGATGAGTTTGCGAGTGAAATACTTCGACTGTTATACGGTCATGAGTGAAATTTAGGACGGTGCGCTATGAGTCGCTGATGACTATACTTAGCGGAGACAGCTGCAGAGACCGCTACAACAATAGCTACCCCATCTGCTGTAGTGATAAGTAGAGCACGTACGGTGCGGGGTCATAAAGAGTAATTAATGTTCTAGTAGGGTGCTCTGCCCTGTCTGTCTAAAGTACATCAAGTCTGCCAGTATATCCCACGCCGACTTCTCTGAAACCCGAAGGCGCTGGTATTACTCTTTCCACTGCTCAGCATCGTTCAATCCATTCGTTCAGTGATACAGCTGCCACACCTTTCGTTTCTTTGCGCATGCTCAATATGGTAAGGTACAATTTTGAGCACCGACTCTGGGTAAAGAAGCTGTAGCAAAGGTGGGTAAAGCACTGTAGCAAACATGGCATCGACACACCCCTGTACATAGTTCTTTTTCGGTCTGAAAGAACGCCTTCTATGAAGAATCTACAGGCGAGGGGCAATTTCCTTAAGCAGATATTAAGGGAAGTATGTATAAAGTATATTTTTGTTCTCGGTGTTAGATTTCGAGATCAGCGATTAAGTTCTTTGCTACCACGCTCACACAACTAATCTTAGACGGAACGACGGAAACGCCGAAATTCAGCGTATGGGTGGCGGTCCCTTTTTTTTTTCTGTCCTGACTGCCAGTGCTGTTGTTTTCGTTCCATACAACATGAATTATAACCATCCCAAATCAGCCCTCTTCTTCAGTTAACGTTAGTTTCGGCGTGTAAGAAACGATTAAAGGAAATATTTTTGAGGCCTTTTTCCGAGCGTGACACCCCGCAGAAGAGCGCAAAGGTTCTCGCTCTTGTTGAATCTAGCCGAGCCACGTTAGACGTCGGACCGAAGAGAGAGAAAGAGGGCGTGTTATTTATTTGCTTTATTTTCAATATTTCGAAAATAAGTTTTCCAGTCTCAGCCTTACCACAGACTAGACATCTGTCGAGTAGCCAAGCGTGGCAGTTATCCACACCTTATGCTTAACTCTAGAGTGCAGAGCGCTTCACATGAATCAGTTAATTATTTGTCCTTGAGCGACGCATGAGAAAGTTCACCCAAGTAAAGCCAAAACAGTTTTCAATTTTAACTTGATTGCGTTTGGCAGATTCGTCCAAATGACACAGAGTGATGTAAGATGCTGCGAACAAAATGGCATAAACAAGACTAAAATGGCGTGGAAGAAGCTGGAACAAAACTCAAAGTATGCAAAAATGGCTGCGAAATTACATATGCCGTGCGATGAGCCGGGCTAAAAATAGCAGCATCTTAACTGAAGGCGCCGTCCTGGTCAAACATTTCTTCTCACTACATTGCAAACGAAGCTCGGGTGCCGCTTGCTTTAAAACAGTGGTTACTTTCATGGCATCACAGCTCACGGACGCCTTGCCGCTCAGTAAGCGGAGTTTATATTTCTTTGTAAGGAGTTTCTGTCGCTTTCTAGTTTATTTTCTGGTTTTGGGACATTTTTTTCTCCGAGTAAATTGGTTGGCTCATGGTTTACTTGCAGCGGCGACGTCTCAGCAGTTCGGTAAGTAGGTATTTTGAGCGCTTGCGCTTATTTCTGGTGACGCCGTGGCGTCGAACCAAGAACCAGTTTTGAGCGCCGAAAGCGTAATTTTGAGTGTAGACAAAGTACTGCGCTGAATATGCCTTCACAAACTACTTGCTTATTTTCGTTGGTTCTGCACACCGAGTCGCTTGCCACTATCTCACCTTTTGCTTTCAGAAACAAGTGGAGCAAGCCACAAAGTAAGACAGAATTTTGTGCTTCTATTGGCCAATGTAGCACTTTGTGGTATCTAATGTATCTGGTGCATCGCAAAATTCTGAAAACAATTTTTCTGGTAGTAACTGGAAACCTTTACAAAAAAGATTGAGTTTGCGATAGTGTCGCCCGTAATTATTATGAATTATTAACGATGCGCCCCTATTGGTGCCCACACTCCCAGATACCCTTATAGTGTGTGGGGGCAGCTGTTCCGGTCTCAAAGGAGATTCCCTCTCCCTGTGTGGCAAGCTCAGCCAGGAAGTCAGCTACCTGTAGTGACAGAAAGGGGTGGCCGTGCGGTGCTCAGCTTTCGCCGGTTCGAGCCGGAGTAAGGGTCGGAGTCAGAATTAACGAACAAAACAAACTAAACACAGCAAGATACGATACAGATGAATTTACAGTAATACGTAAACCACATAGAGAAGGCTCACAAGGAGGGCAATGCAAAACACGCAACTTAAAGAGAATTTATGCTTCTACAGCATAGAGGCTTTACATCACTGAACAATGCACGAGAGAGTCAGAGTAAATAAGCACCAAATTGTTCACCGGGCACGTCGCAGGCCGACGTGTGGAGAGTCACGATGTGGCCGTCTCGTAGACGAGCGCCGCTCCTTCGCAGATCAGTGGGTTTGCCGAACAGCGGGTTGACCTCGGGAGCCGAGCAGTAGCACTTGGCTCATTGCAACAAACGCTGCAACAGTGGCTGTAGCGTTGGCTATATAACTGACCAGCTTGCCGAAGCGACGCGACCTCAGAAAATAGGCTACGCCGCGTCTGTCTTACAACGCGCCAAGGCAGGCACGAACATGCACGTAACTTCCACTGCGCAAGCGTCCTCTCCTCTTCCCGTCAAGATCCACGTAGTCATTGGTTAGCTTCGGCCGAACCTTCTGGAGACATCCAGCTGCTTCTCCGGCCGGGTTAATCATCGTCACCGCCAAGTAATGAGGAGGGGGTAACGCTGATGCACTCAAGCTACGCGCTCTCCTCGCAAGGAAAAGGAGACATTTCTCCAATCTTCTGGAATTCTATACGCGACGCCACGCGCGCGCATTCTTCGCGCTGTGCTGACTCAACGAAGGTGTGCACCGATTTCGTGACATACTTGATGGAAGATAACAATACACACTGATAAGAGACACAAGAGTCCCAAATTGCATTAGTCGGAAACGTTTGATTGTGTGATCTCAGTCCTTCTGCAGGCTCATTCTTGCATTGCGCAGTAAATAAAATGCCAACAACTACGAGTGACTAATATCTTTCAACCAGACATTGATAACACCTGTCCTGTGAATCAATTGGCTAGGTGTTAATGACGTAAATTGCAAACAATGGCTAAGAGGGATTTTACAGAGGTCATTAGATGGATGATGATTCTTTTCATGTCTTTTATCTTATCAAAATTCATACGAGTGTCTCCTTTATTCGCTTACTCTTTATGTCGTCAGCCACTTGAAATACCGCCTTCTGTCTCCTTGTCACTTGTTTTGTAAGGAGAAGAATATAATCTAGACCATGATTCTTTCAACCCAACTTTCCATTCGTTTTTAATCAGTTAACAGGAAAAAATTGAAATAAAATTCCTGCACTAAATTACCGCCCGGCTCGGCGCAGTTGTGACAAAAGGAATACTGAACCAGCCTCAGCTGACGGACACATCTGACCTCATAACTTTCTCTGAGACCCGTATTTGTGATTTATATTTAAAGCGTGCTCTTAAACTGATAAGACTATACAGCGCTACCTCACTAGTTACCTGCTTATTACCATTGTTCCGGCAGCAGGTGAAGAGAGGATTTTTAATTATGACTTAGTTTCTACGGCTGAGGCGACCTGGTTTGGCGTACTGAATGAATGAAATAATTTATTTCTAGAAGGGAGGCCACGAGCTCATGAAAGTGGCAGAGGGTAGTATTGGTAAGAAAAAAAGGTAATTTGTGAGTGCACTGCACCCCATGTTTCGTTGTTGCTCATCACAGTACTACCAGATGGAGCTTGCAAGCACGGACAAAGTTCCACTGTTCTCACCCAATGCTTCCCATAGAACACCTCGCATTGCAACGTCCTGATTTGGCCGCGCAACACACACGACATCAAGCACCCCCCCCCCCCCCCCCCTTCTTGTCCAGAGTTGCGATGAGTGGATGCAGCGAAGGCATGATCATTCCGCCACTATTAACTAGTCTGCGGAACTGCGCGTGCTTGCAAGTGAAGGTACAACAGTGTTTGGCGAAAAAAATCTTATTCCATTAACCTATCCATGGTAAAATAAAGCAAGGGAGCTTGAAAGACATCGTTGTCTCTTGTGTTGGCTCTGTGCCCGGTCATGTAATCATTTCAGACAGATCTCACCATATCGGTGAGCGAGCCGGTTGCCCTGCCTGAGCAATACCCAACGTTTCAAACGCTGACTGTGCCATCCCACATCACCGGGGATGTCCGCCACCTGGCCACTGCGGCGCCCGTTCTAGCTGCGATTCTCGAGGCACAGATCAGGGCCGAGAGGTGCGGCTCTTCGCTGTTGTTTTCTGGTTATAGTGACACGTATACTTCGATCCGGTGACCGGGAATATTTCATGAATATTATGATTAAGGATAATTCGCGTATGTGCCCATGAACGCCGCAGATTTTGGGGCAAAGTGGTACTTTGTATTTCTATGTTTTAAACAGCCCTGGCCCGTTTAACATTTGGATAGCGACTTTGAAGTAACCGCCGCCTAGCATCCGTTTTATAACCCTCATTATGTCATATTTAAATATTCTGAGGCACATTGTGGAAAGTCACAGGTAAATATTATGGGGCACATTGCAGAGTTTCGTACCGAACTTCGGATGATTGATTTGTAGAAGCTCTGATTTGAGGAACAAAAAGACTGTACACATTAAGCAAAGAAAAAAATGAAAACGAATATAATCGTAAAAAACGTGATTCTCGGGAAAACCTGCACTACCCCTAAGATAATATGTTTGTCAGCTCCTACCTGAGAACAAGACGTATGGAGCCCTTCAACCTTACAGCTAAATACAACAAGAATGTCGGCGCATTGCAATAGTCCGATACTAATTACTGCAAACCGTAGTGGTGGCTCCGCTGCGATGAAAATATCAGAGAGCAAGAGTGGAGCACCTGAACTGTCTGCAACGAAACTGTCTATAAAGTAAGGCTTTGTATAATGGCGTCTAACACACCGAAGCAGCTCAGGCTATGAGGGCCGCCGTAGCGGATGACTTGGGTTAATGTTTACCACTCGGGGTTCTTTATCATGCACTGTCGTCATACAACAGCACACGGGCGCGTAGAGTTTCGCCTCCACGGAACCAAGGTCGCAGCGGACGAGATTGAATTCGAGCATTCCAACTCGACAATGAAGGGTAGTTACTGAAATGGAAGAGAAGATAGATGAAGAAATTGTATGCGGCTTTGCCTAGAGATCGGCTTGAAGATTGGCGGATTAAAGTTGAGAACGCCTACCGCAACGAATGGATGCCTTCAATATTTTCGTCTCTTGCGATGACGCAGTGCATTTGCACCTCTGATGCCAACTTAAAGCCTTCATGTCGAAACGAGACCTAGATGGCATCGTTTCGACCATGGCCAGCTCTTCATCAAAGCAGTAGAGGTTCACCTTTCCTCCCAGAGACAGCGCTTATAAACAATCATTATAATTTGCAAGTATCACGCTTTGTTTATGCATGACAAGCTTTGCAGATCTATAATGTGAACAAATTCAGAGTCGACGCTGTCATCGACATTAAATGCAAGCTTGGAATGAATCGAAGGGGCGGTTTACTGCGCAAAAGGGCGGTATTTTCACTGCTTCGGCGCGATAGTTGCGATAGCTCAAGCTCTTTACAATGCTTAAATTCTGCGGTGCAAGTTTTCGATTGGAAATCTCTCACATGTATGCCTATACGTCTGCACTTCAATCAAAAAGCAAGAAATTAACACTGAACTTGAACATTTCGAAGTGCTTGAAAAGCACAGTGAACAGATGGCGCGTTAGGTAATCGAGGCAGCTGAGATAGCCAGTCTACAAGAACAGCGCTAACCTAAAAAGAAGAGAACTCCGAATGTTAAACATACAATAATTTTAACATCGCAGAAGTGTGTATCGCGTAGGGCAGAAGTCACATGTCTGTGGTACATATGGTGATAGTTTTCAAGGTATATATGGTTATGTGTTTATCGGAATAAACAATAAAAGCAGGCGCTCAATGTGCCGTCCGCAAGTCTCGTGTTCCCGTTACGTTTCTTGTACTGTTAACTTATAAGGGCAGAGCACGTGCCTTCATTATGTTGACTTCATTATGAGTCTTCATTATGGAAGTATATTAGGCGTGGTTGCAAAGCAAGTCAGGTCATGAATGCCGTCATTGAATGCTGACTGATCAGCATTGCGGAGGTAGGCGCCCATGCCATCTTCGCAGAATCCTAAAATGGTTTCCTGAACGATAGCCACTGTGTTATATAGAAACTGAGTTCTTCCATTTTCAAAAGAGTACTTCGTACAAAGCAGCATAAGTATTGACAAAAGGTTAACAGTAAGCGGTATAGAAACAATACGCACGGGTTAATGTACAGAGCTTCCCATGTTATGCTCTGATTTGCCGGAAAAATTGGAGCGGCCACAGTGCATATAAATTAGCCCTTGTGCCGCAATCACGGGCGTGTTGTACTGTGGAACTTTGGTGTCTCGGAGCCAGTGTGGATCATGTTAGTCTGGGCTGGAAGTTACAGTCAGCACAACTGGCATTGGCGACTAATATCCGCGGTAAGTTGACTTGGTTCCGCTTAGGGAAATATCGTCTATTTTAACTATATAGCTACCTAAGTCATGTCTGCCCTGAGTGGTAATGGTAATCTTCTCATGGTCATGCTTGCTGCTGCAAGTTATCTCACTAAACTTTGCGCATGTTTATGGGCGTGAATTATTGAAACCACCTGTTTCTCAGAATTAGTCTCGCTTGGATTAACAATTTAGTTTCTTGCGGGAATAAGACGGAGTCAAACTGTCGCGCTGACATAAGTGACACCACATCTGTTCGCATTATGCCAGCCTCAAGATTTTAACGCGAAAGAAATGTCCGCACATAACCATTGTTTTTATTTTTAACGTGTTCATATCTAATCAGAACTTCATTTTTAATTTCAGGGTGGGCAACGCCAGGCGAGAGTGGTGCTATGTGTTCGCGCTGTGCATCTTGCTAGCCATGGCGTTTGTTGTCAGCATCTTGGTTTTGACCTACATAGGTGAGATTGCGAGCATTGTCCGAACCTGGGCAAAAACACGGCAAAACTGAAGCGTAGACTGCTGGTCTCGTGCAAAAAAGTGATGTGAACTTCAGTTTTTTTCAGTCCCGTGCTCGCTTAAGCTCCAGTCAGTCGATATATATATTAGTGAATTTCCATTACTAATCCTCCGTCTGGTTCTATAGAAGAAAAAAACATGATATATAGAGGCTAGGCTAGCATTGTTATAATCTATCAGTGCCAGTTAGGAAAGAAAATAGAATAGCCTTAGTGCAAACTTGCAGGAAACACTCAGGTGTGACTGAAGAAGTGTTTAACTTCTCCTGATGCGTACTGATCACAATGGAATATGCGTACTTGTGTAAAATGATCGACAGATATAAGCCTAAAATTTATTACATCGGGAGCTTAGTTAGCTAAATAGGATAATCTTAAAAGAGCCCTTCGGAGGATTTTGAGAAAGAAATCAGTATTGAACAATACGAGTGGCTTTACATCGACGCTTCGAAAAATAAACTCAGTCATTTACGCAGGTCTGTGGTTGCGTTTGTGCTGGCCGTAGAACCTTTAAAGTTACCATAACTACCATACAGTTCTTAATGAAGCAGGCACGCCTCACGCCCCTCCTCTGTCTAGCACGAGTAATTACACCCTACCCCCCCCCCCCGGATGTTACAATACTTATCGATTCCATTTGTGCTGCAGGCCGTCTCATCGTCTCGACGCGGAGTACCAGGATTGTCTACATCACGGAGGCTTCCTACTGAACTCTATACGAATGAGTGGGGCGGTCTGGTTGTTTTCAAAACATCTGTGACGCAGCGCAAAACCTCGGACCGAGCCTTGCGATCGACCGAGCATGTGACGCACACACGTCTTCAGACATGACGATGCGTACAGAAGTGCGAATTTCATTAGACATGAAGTTGAGTTGTCCGTGGAAGTGCGACCGTGTTCACATCTTGGGGATACTGCTAAACCGCTCGCGCTTTCAACGTTTAAATGTTTTGTGTTGCGGAGTAATATATTTACGCCATACTTCCTTCTTGTTGTTGTAATTTTATGTGCGTGAACAAAAACATGTTTATATAGCTTAAAGTTGCCATTTGGCGAGAACGAACTGTCCACTGAATGCTAACATGTCATCTGGAGTACGCTGAATATTCATAAGAATGAGTCCAAGGCATACTTTGCGGATTCTTCTACAGCGGATAGCATTTTGTGCCGAAAATGCAGGTGTACAAAACTCGGAGCGCGAGCTGGCAATAGAGCGCATACATATTCTTCAACGCATTCACACCATTGGCATCTGGGCTTTAAGTTTTAAGGCGAATGACTTTCTTGGCTCTTGGGTGGCGTAGACGGGAGTGTTGGCCAAATATGTCAGCAGCGCGTATCGGCAGAAATCTTCGCCCGAACTGAAGAAAAACAATGTCTCCACCAGGAATCGAGCCTCCCTCCGATACCCAGCCGATCGTCATTTTCCTTGTATAGCGTAAGAACGCCGGAGTTGCGATTGAAATGACGGTGTATTTAGTTGATAATAGTGATAATAAAGATAGCGATGATGATGATGATGATGGTAGTAGCGACGACAATGACGATACAGTTAGCTATAATGACCTGTCTACATTAAAACTTCCTGCTGGGCGAGTTGGTAGTTCATTTTGATGTAAGGTTTTTTTAGCGCAAAAAAAGACAAAGACAAGAAAGGCGAGAAAAGCGCTCGTGAATTGTCAAATGTCAGTGCACGAAAAAGAGCAAACCCGGCGTTTTTGTTCTCCACGAATTTTACTACAATTTCGCACCTTGTTCTAGGATAAACTTGCCGCTTATTTCTGCAAAATGTTACAGCTGTTTGACATCATCTTGACTCTGTAAAGAATATTAAATTTCCCGATTCATGGCATCAGTTATAGCGATTGTTATAGTTAACCTTGCTTGCATGACGTCACAGGAGACATGACTCTCTATACCTGCTCTGCGTATGTTGTAGGAAAATGTTTGCGTCTGTTTATGATTCTTTGAGGTAAAGATGCTTTCATCTGTAAATTGAAGTTGCCAACTTAGCTAATAAACGTGCACACTATAGGTTTTGTGAACGCGAGTAGAAATATTTATTTGGGGCTGGCGAGAAGCCTTCGCTCTAGCTGGGAAGGCTCCTTAGTAAAGGCTCCTTAGTAGAGGAACCTCTTGACCCAAGCCATCTCCAGAGTACGCCGGACCAGGCTGCGCAGGTCTTCCAAGCTCGCCTGGCAGCTAAGCTTCGAGGCATCGTCCTCCGACCCCATCTTAAAAGATATGTACAAATAGCGGCTAGATCCAGTTGCCCTTTACATAGTTCTTTTGTGCTTACTGTTGTCTGCAGCCATTTGCGTGCCTGCATCCCAAATGCGCAGCACTGCTTCTTGCTGCAACAGGAAGGATCAGCGTGCAAGACACCCGTAACCATCGTCGATGTGAGCCCAAATTTGTCTTCTTCAGAACGGGACTGCCTTATAGATCTCATAGATCAATTTCGAGTCTGTTTTGATTCTGAATCGCGGATCGGCCAAACGCCTTTGACAAAGCATTGTATTATCACGGATGACTAAATTCGCCCGATTCAACAAAATTCTTACTGTGTGGCCCCGAAAGAACGTGAAGCCATTCAGCGCCAGGTGACCGAAAGGCTTAGAGACGACGTTATCCAGTCGTCACAGAGTCCCTGGGCTTCCCCCGTGGTACTTGTTAAAAAGGACGGCAGCTTACGATTTTTCATAGACTATCGCAAGTTCAACCAAGTGACCAAAAAAGACGTGTACCCTCTTCCTCGCATTGACGATTCCCTTGATCGGCTACGAAATGCACGTTACTTCTCATTAATGGACTTGAAAAGTGGATATTGGCAGATCGAAGTAGATGAGAGGGATCGGCAGAAAACAGCATTCGTCACTCCCGATGAATTGCATGAGTTTAATGTCCTTCTGTTCGCTTTATACTCGGCCCCAGCAACGTTTCAGAGGTTGGTGGACACTATGCTTTCTGGACTTAAGCGGCAAACATGCCTGGTGTATCTTGACGATGTGATCGTATTTCCGGCCACATTTGAAGAGCATCTACGCTGTTTGCTAGCTGTCTTTCAGGGCATACAGTAGCGAGAGTACCAGGAATTGCTCCCTCTTATTGATTTCTTAAAGAAGTGAACTACGGCTGTGCCTAAAATTTTTGCATGAGTAAACCCTTCATTCTTTATTCGTAACAAAGTACTTTACAAGAACTTTCTTCCAGGCGAAACAGTCATCTACTCGCCGTTCCATAGGCTCTCCGCAGTCAAGGTTTGCAAGTGTGCCACGACGAGCCAACCGCCGGTCATTTAGGCTACACCCGCATGTTGGCTAGAGTACAGCACGGATACCACTGGTCAAAACTGCCGGCGACAGTGAAACACTATGTACGTACGTGCATAGCCTGCCAGTGCCGTAAATTACCCCCAGTAAAACCAGCCGGCCTACTCCAGTCTCCAAGTGTCGACGTCACTTTGTAAGCAAATTGGCATGGACCTCCTGGGACCATTTCCGACGTCTACAGCCGGGAATAAATGAATAATTGTCGCCCCCGATTATCTAAACCGCTACGCGGAGACCAAGGCTCTGCCAAGATATACCGCCGCCGAAGCAGCTTGGTTCTTCGCTGAGAACATTGTTCTGAGGCGTGGCGCTCCGGCACTCATTATAACTGATCGAGGAACTGCATTTACGGCCGAACTATTGGACACCGTTCTCGGCCTCAGTGGTATCAGCCGCCGTAGAACTACAACCAATCACCGTCAAACCAATGGGTTGACGGAACGCCTCAATAAGACCATCGCAGACATGCTTTGCATGTACGTCAACGTGAACCACTAGAATTGGGAAGAAATTCTTCCCTGCGTCACGGTCGCCTACAATACGGCACGCCAAGACACCACTCGTATGACACCAACCTCCTTCACGGGCGATCAGTAACAACTATGCTGGATGCAATGTTGCTCCTGAATGTCGACACCGATGATCTCAATCAGGACGCCGAGGAATTCGCTCAGCGTGCAGAGGAAGCTCGCCAACTAGCACATGTGCGGATAAAAAATGAGCAGGAGCATGATTCACGACGCTACAATAATAGAAACTGACATGTAATGTACGAACCTGGAGACAAAGTGTGGATCTGGATGCCTATTCGCCGCCGTCGACTCTCCGAAAAACTATTGGGGCGATAATTCCGGCCCTACGTTGTTCAGCGACGTTTATTGGACGTCACTTATGAGGTGGTGCCAGACGAGGTGTCGACATCAAAGCGACGCCAGCAATAAGCCGACGTCGTGCACGTTGTACGTATGAAGCCGTACAACTCGGACTGACTTTAACCTCCTACTTCCTTTTGTTTTCATCGGGATGATGCTTCCTGAGGAGGGGGGCAAATGCCGCGTAGAAGTCTATGTCGAATATGACGACTGGTACCACAAGCGCGAGCCTGGAAGAGAAGGAAGCTTGAACGCAAGACTCGTTCTGGTTGACTATTAAAACTGTCTTATCTTCAGGCCCTCCTTGGCATTCTATCGGGATGTGACCATACGTGGTAGGGCTTATTGTACTCTAGAGAAGGCGCATTTATAGCTAGATGTCGTGAGTGAGGTTGGGCATAACTAGGTGAGTGCAACTTTGGAAAGAAATGTTAATTCCAGAGGTGATATGCTCACTATTATTATCACTTTTTTTCCGAGAAGTTGTAGATATAATTTCAGGGGATTATCTGGGGTCTTTGAAATCTGTGTCGTATGGAGCGCATCAAAATTATGTATTTTTTCATGAGTACAACACAGCCTATACAATGCTATGCGCGGAGCAGAACGGCAGAACGTGCCGCTTTTTTAAGCTCAACCGGCACTTTTAGATAATTGCTTTGGCACACAAGGAAGTGTTGGAGCAAGAAAAAAAAAAGGTGTTTATTCTGGGATATACCCCTATCTTCAACTCAGAAAACGTTTCGATGTTGCAGAAGAAAGCCCAGTGCAATTTAAATCCCTTGACATCAAGGCGCACCCGGAGGCTTTCCTTAGCAGCCTTCATTTACGAACGTCATGACATTTTATGATCACTTTTATTCAAACAATTCTTTATGAAAAAATAAAACACTAAATTTATTGCGTAGTCATCGAAGTTGAAAGCGCGTTCCAGTAGTTGCGGCAAACGTCGCGAAGAAACATGACTGATAGCTCACGCGTGTAATAACTTTTAGGAACTAGTGTTCCCCTAGCACTACGTCCTTCATAAATTTGTTAGGGATAGAACAGGACCCAACGTATGTTTCTCTTTGCATATTAATTGTGCATTGTTCGTGTTTATCTTGCGCTACGTTCCTGAACTCCTGAAGCGTACGATATTGAGTTATTTATTGTTTTCAAAATGACACTTTATTATATATTTTAATATCAGAATAAGTTTTATTACTATATTTTATTACATTACTCGAAGATCTATCATAACCTGCTTCAATAAATATGCTAATTTTATATCTATTGTATTATGCTGACCACGCATGTTTCTCCCATTTCCCTGTGGGCTCTGGGAGTAAACATGCTCTCTTCATCATGTAATAGCCTTACTGCCACTGCAATTCTTCTGACATGGCTTTTTGTTTATTTGCTGTATGTAATATTGCTCTTTAATATGTAGTCTATTTCTGTACTACAAGATATGGGTGCACATTAGCCCTCCATCACAGTGCCGACCGCAACCAACGTTACCTCACATATCTTACCATCCTAAACCGTTTTTGCAACAATACGCACCCTATCAGGACAAATATATTAGGTTCTTTTCTTGTACCTGTGTTTCCTCACTATTATAGTCGAAATGAACATTCGAACCTCTGTAATTATTGCAGGAATGCGCAGGAAAATGGCATAAATAATGTGGATAGATAGCATGCTGCTGGGACGCTAGCGATTGTGGCTACAGTTCAAAATTATTAGGCTCGCGAAAGAATTAGAATTTTCACTGAAATTTCACGCAAATGCAAAGTGCAACAACTTTGTTGAAGGATAGAATGACTACAACTTACCCAAGTCTAAAAGCCAGCTTTGAGTTCAGATTTCTTGTAAGCCAAGTCATCTCTATTTTGCTCGCCAAAAAAGCTTAGGTTCTACATCCTCCTAACTGCTTGAGAAGACAGAAGCAGTTTGAGTAGTGTCACTTAAGATAACGGCTGGGATTTATGAATAAACTCACAATGCCTTTTAGAGAGGGTACTATTAGCGAAAAAAATGAACCGAAGCAAAATGGCAGGTGGAATAGCGTTTTCTTTCTCAGGAACTCGCTTTTTAGGATAGTTCTGGTCTCTAAATATACCATGAAATGTCGCGCAGGCTGTCTTCATCAAAAATTTTGTATGTTCTGGACATCGGTGTTGCTTGTCAGGCAAAGGTTAAAATCCTCGTCCTTATAGTAGCGTTACGTTCGGCTTCCTCCAATCGTTTTTCTTGATATTTCTGTTCCAGGGCACGTGCACAGGATGTGGCGATCGTCGACGTCATCGACAGGTGGCGCCCCGCCGGGGGGGTGCAGTGGTAAGACGTCCGACTACTGTGCCGGAGTTCATGGATTTGAACCCATAGAGTTTCTTACTCTTACCTAGAGGGAAAGCTGTGCTGCCGTCTATGGGCGTTTACATGGAGTTTCCAGACGGCCAGTTCAGCCACCATGGGCGCTCAAAGCATCATGGGCCGGTGAGCTACCGAGTGCAGAACTACAACTTTTGGCCAAAACTAATGCAAAGATAAACGTTGTTTTACCGTAAATAATGTCCTAAGATTGAATATTGTGACTATAAATTGTAAAGAGAGAGAGAAACAGCGTGTCAGTGTGATATTTATCCAATATAAGCGATGGCCCTTTCTCCTATTGGCTTAGTTTTGAGCAACACAAGTACCAACATTTCGCACTTAATAGGCAAACTTAGAAATAAAAAAAATGTTATGAAAATATTTATCGTTGTGCGATCACTTAAGGAAGTTTTTAATGGCATTTCGGGAAACAGAAACCATTTATTGGCGACGTCTGCTTTTGCGCCTTCGCTACTATGGCTTTCGCGGTCTATGTACGCACCTTCAGATGATGATGATAACGAAAAAAAAAAAAACATCGCAGTAACGCCACTCCACGTACTCGAGAAAAACCGACTGTCCCGCAACAAGTAGCACACCGGCCCATGATTCTTAGCGCCCCCATGGTGGCTGAAGTGCAGCGCCCTCAGCTTTCCCTCTAGATAGTGTAAGGAACTCTATGTTTGAACCCGACCGGGCGGCTGCGTTTCGATGGAGGCGAAACGAAGTGGCGTCCGTGTGCTGTGCGATGTCAGCGTTGTTTCTGTGGCTGTAGGAAGAAGGAAAAGAAAATGCACGGGCCTGCTACTGGCTCTGTAGCTGAGCCACCTGGTTACCTATAACTAAATTACTCTCCACTATAGGTAGCAACGACTCCAGTATCCGCCCCCCCCCCCCCCCCACACCAATCACTAAACTCGAGCAGGTGACCTGGCGCCAGCTCCAGGCCCGTACCTTCCTATCTCCAGCACACCTTGCCCATATCCACCCCGGCCTTTTCTCCCCTGCAAGCCCCCCCTGCGGGGCACCCGAAGCAGACTTTCATCACATCTTCTACATGTGCTGTGAGCTCCAGCCACCCCGCAATTTGCAACTAACAGACATAGAGCGATGGGAGACGCGGTGTCCAGCTCAGACCAGCTGCACAAAAGGAGCTGGTGGGCTGGGTTCTGAGTCGCTGAGAGCCACAAGCTCCCGGCCACCCTACGCGATATCGAGCCGACCCATCAAAACAGTCAATAAGGCTCAAGATTCAATAACCGTTTTCACCACCGCCACCACCACCTCTGCTGCCTTTTTACTGATTTATTTATAGGAAGGGAAAGGCGCAGTAACTGTCTCACTTGTTTTCTGTGGACACCGCAACCGCGCCGTAAGGGAAGGGAGGAAGGTGGGAGTGAAAGTTCAAAGAGAGAAAGAGGAGCCGTAGTGGAGGGCTGCGGAGTAATTTCGACCACCTGGAGATCTTTAACGTGCGCTGACATTGCACAGCACACGGACGCCTCTTCGTTTCGCCTCACGTGCGCTGACATCGCACAACACACGGACGCCACTTCGTTTCACCTCCGCTTCCTGATTTAAAACTGATTTATTTATAGGAAGGGAAAGGCGCGGCAACTGTCTCACTTGTTTTCTGTGGACACCACAACCGCGCCGTATGTGAAGGGAAGGTGGGAGTGAAAGTTGAGAGAAAGAGGAGCCGTAGTGGAGGGCTGCGGAGTAATTTCGACCACCTGGAGATCTTTAACGTGCGCTGACATTGCACAGCACACGGACGCCTCTTCGTTTCGCCTCACGTGCGCTGACATCGCACAACACACGGACGCCCCTTCGTTTCACCTCCGCTGCCTGATTTAAAACTGATTTATTTATAGGAAGGGAAAGGCGCGGTAACTGTCTCACTTGTTTTCTGTGGACACCGCAACCGCGCCGTAAGGGAAGGGAGGAAGATGGGAGTGAAAGGGAAAGAGAGAAAGAGGAGCCGTAGTGAAGGGCTGCGGAGTAATTTCGACCACCTGGAGATCTTTAACGTGCGCTGACATTGCACAGCACACGGACGCCTCTTCGTTTCGCCTCACGTGCGCTGACATCGCACAACACACGGACGCCACTTCGTTTCACCTCCGCTTCCTGATTTAAAACTGATTTATTTATAGGAAGGGAAAGGCGCGGCAACTGTCTCACTTGTTTTCTGTGGACACCGCAACCGCGCCGTATGTGAAGGGAAGGTGGGAGTGATAGTTGAAAGAGAGAAAGAGGAGCCGTAGTGGAGGGCTGCAGAGTAATTTCGACCACCTGGAGATCTTTAACGTGCGCTGACATTGCACAGCACACGGACGCCTCTTCGTTTCGCCTCACGTGCGCTGACATCGCACAACACACGGACGCCTCTCCGTTTCACCTCCGCTGCCTGATTTAAAACTGATTTATTTATAGGAAGGGAAAGGCGCGGCAACTGTCTCACTTGTTTTCTGTGGACACCGCAACCGCGCCGTAAGGGAAGGGAGGAAGATGGGAGTGAAAGGGAAAGAGAGAAAGAGGAGCCGTAGTGGAGGGCTACGGAGTAATTTCGACCACCTGAGGATCTTTAACGTGCGCTGACATCGCACAGCACACGGACGCCTCTTCGTTTCGCCCCCATCGAAACGCAGCCGCCGAGGTAGGGTTCGAGCCCGGGTGCTCCGGCACAGTAGTCGGGCGTCTTACCACTGCACCACCCCGGCGGGGCACCTCCGCTGCCTGATTTATTTATTTATAGGAAGGGAAAGGCGCGGTAACTGTCTGACTTGTTTTTCTGTGGACACCGCAACCGCGCCGTAAGGGAAGGGAGGAAGATAGGAGTGAAAGTGGAAAGAGAGAAAGAGGAGCCGTAGTGGAGGGCTACGGAGTAATCTCGACCACCTGGGGATCTTTAACGTGCGCTGACATCGCACAGCACACGACGCCTCTTCGTTTCGCCTCCATCGAAACGCAGCCGCCGCGGTCGGGTTCGAACCCGGGAACTCCGGCACAGTAGTCGGGCGTCTTACCACTGCACCACCCCGGCGGGGCACCTCGGCTGCCTCGTGCAGACAGAAGAGAAAATAGAGAAGAAAGAAAAGGAAGGGGAAGAGAAAGACGCGCGCCGCAACAACAGCCGTCATCCACCACTCGAAACGGTGGCGGGTGCAATGACGGCCTACAACTGATAAAAATTCTGTGGCAGGCTGGCCCCTGCTGCAAGCGGCGGTGACCTACTTGTCCCAGCCCCATCAGGGCAGTACCTCGATGTCAGCGCACGTTAAAGTTCCCCAGGTGGTTGAAATTACTCCGTAGCCCTCGACTACGGCTCCCCTTTCTCTCTTTCTACTTTCACTCCCACTTTCCTCCCTTTCCTTAAGGCGCGGTTCAGGTGTCCACAGAGTAAGTGTGACTGATACTGCGCTTTTCACTTCCTGTGAACCAATTATTATTATTATTATCGACAACGGCAAATATATCGTCATAGCAGAGAAACAGTCTAAAAAACGCTGAGCGACAAAGAAGAATAAGCTATAAAGATGGCACATGACACTGCTTTTGAAGCGAAAAGCTTCACTGCGAGAATCGGAGTCGAGCTTCGCGTATGCCGTATGCCGTGACCGAATGACTTCACAGCCAATGCTAGCTGTGCAGCCTCCTCTAAAGTAACGCTTAAGAGGTGTGCGACACCTCATCATTAAAAACGTTATGCACCAACCGGGAATCGAACCCCCATCTCTATATTCCCAGCTGAACGCTTCAGCGCTGTGCCACGCCTCGGGTCGTGAAAAAATATTTATAATTCCGCTTCTGTATCGTGAGGAGGATAGCGGGATTCGACGAGTGACAGATAACTGCGGTTGGCGCGCAATGTGATAGTAGCAAATACTAAAATAATCAAGTCCCTCACTTAGGGTGACGTCAAGGATGTGACGTCCCCCATCTGCTGTCAGCTATGAGGGCCAAGCGGGAATGAGTGCGCTCTGAAGCCGCCGGGCGGCGCTTCTTGCCTTCCGCGAGTGACAGACGCTGCGCTTTTCCTTTCCTGTAAACAAATTATAGAACACCGGTGAACTTAGACGCGCTCGACATGGAAGCCAAGGAGAGCTTAGCTGCTGGTGAATGGTGCATAAGACTGGAGAAATTAACTTCTTCTGATCCCGAGGTAGTCACTGCTTTTCGCTACGTATATCCAGGCATAACAGAGCTAAGCCATCTTTCTTTTGTCTGCCATTCTTTGGTCTTCTTCACTACAAAGAAACCAACTGGAAGCAGCAAGGCTTATAAACGACACAAGTAAAAATAGACTAGCTGAACATTCCCGCCGTTAACGGTCCCATACGATGATCAGAGGAAAACGTAGAGAGTTACCGACAGAACTCTTGTAGATTGAAATCATCGAGTCAAATATCGTAAGAAGAGGTAGGAAACAATGCACGAAACTGCGCTTTCTTAAGCTGACTTTACACAGACGGTTAGCAGCTGAAGAAGGGAATGAAAAACGATTTCAAAGGTGCCTTTCTTTTTTAGTCACTGCAGAATTTGCACCTCGTTATCTAATTAAAAAACAGCCTAATTTATAAATTAGAGCCATTCGCTTCGATTTAAGCTATAAATCGTGACGCAAAGAAGAAAAAAGATAGTCAACGTGGACTCAACCCTGCAAAGGCAAAGAAGAATCAGAACACCAGCACGTGCCCAGGAAAGGCGTTCGTAATTCCTCTGGCTACGTTTGAAGGCTGCCTTCTTTTACCAATCCCGGATTACGTTTGGTCTGTTTGAGAGCACATTTCTACCCGGATGATGTCTCGCTTCTTTTTGCGGTCTCGCTCGGCCTCTGTGTCAGGTGCAAGGTGAGCAAATATACGAACCTACTATTACGAACCCTACGGCTTTACTATGGCCCAGTCGATGTCATACGACTGGTGCTGTTTCTACACTGGCTGCTTCCTTTAAACAATGTAGTGATTCAAATACCAAGCAGTTTGAATGCGAGATGAAAAAAAAAGCTTACATATGTGCAAGGAATCAAATCAATTCTAGAATGCTGTGCTGGGTGTTATAAATGGTCACCTGAGGCGCAAATTGATTGCCCGACAAGAAATTGTGGCCTCACATTGTAATTTCTGCACAATGAAACATGGTGCTCGGCGAGAAGCAAAAACAGACTGCAAGATTGCATGCCTACGATTCGTGGAGCCTTTTTATTAGTCTGTTATAATTCCATGATGGTAACAAGTCTCGTTATAGTAAAAAGGCTAAGTTTGTTGCTTTAAGCGCTCATTTTGACGTCGTGTTCATCTGCTCAAGTGGTGTCATTTCACCCCACTTACAGCTTCAGCTTGATATTTTCGGCATTTTCCTCATTCTTAGTAATGATACCATCTGATAAATAGAGCATGCTTTGAGGCTTTAGATGAGAATGACTGTGCTTTTTAGAATACAACTGGCGCTTTCGGCTGCACAACATCAAATCAATTTTCAGCGAGCAAAGGCAGAGAGCAAAGAATGCTGTAACCTCCTGATAAGGCCCTCAAGCGTAATGACAATATTGGCGCTAAAAATAATACCGGTTTCAGATATAATGGCGCATACTGAACTCTTTGCTGTATTGTAGTCAGAGCAATTGCTTTATCGGCAACCAGACACGCTCTGGAGGTTAATCGACTTGTTAATATGCCAACGTTTTTTGATGAAGGTGCAATTTCCTTTCAATGCATCTATTTCCCATCCTTACGTATACTATCAGCACAATGAGATGAGGGCAGATTGTTCATCTAGAAAACTGTTGTGTTTTATAAAACATGAATATATGAAATGATTTCTTTTAATCCGCCGTTTCATTATTACAACTTTGCATATGTTTGGTTCCTCACATAGTGAAGAAAAAAAAAAGAACTTCACTAGAGAAACTTTCCAGCATTTTGTTTTTGTTTTTGGTTACGTGCTAGGGCAAGCAGTAGTTAACGTCTACCTGCATACAACGCTTTGCAGTAAAGGGCATATTCACGATCAAAGGGACTTTTCAACAAAGTTGTGCCCCATTGCAGGGAAGTTCCGCAGCTGGGGATTTGAAAATGCGGAAAAGGTTTGACGTAAAGCAGGCATCAACATGAAGAAATCGATTTCTCAAAGCGCAACTCCTGGGCAGAGAAATTCACAGAGAAATAAACAACGAAAAATGCAAATCAACGCACTGGTAACGCATATAACCGTGACAAAAACTTCCTTGGCAAGCAGCTTCACATGTTTCCCCTAGCTTATCAGTAAACCTTCAGTCGTTTCGCTCACGAACTTGTCAGTATGGTTGAAAGCCACAGCTCATATCTTAAACAGGGACACGGCCATATCGTTTTCTATTAGTGGGACACCGAAATAACATGAGAAACGAGAAAATGTTTCCTGTATTTTGGCTACATTCCGCTAGGTTTATATTTTCGCACATTTTATGCACGAATATGTACCAACGCGCTCAGTTATACAGTTTAGATGCGTTGTTTTTTATTTCATTATCTGATAAGGTCAACATAATGTTTACGCACTGTCGTTCAGCGTTGCCGTCAAGAAACGTACGTGCTTCACGTTGATCATTTCTCCCGTGCAGCCCTTTGAGGAAATTTTCCGAAGCAAACATTCAAGCTGACTACGATAGGAGGACTCGGCGCCACTGGAAGGAAATCTTCGCATCATTCGTTCTTCTGTCCTGTTTCGTCATGGTTGCCTTTTTCATCATGGAACTGAACGTGAAGATGGTACGGAAGCAATCCTCCCGTTTTTTAATTAGCTGCAATCCTGGTTGACCAATCCGTTAATAGACCTAACAGTTTATCACTTCAAAAATGCTGGCATATTTGCTCACCGCGAAAATAAAACGAGGGCGGGTTGCATGGTGACTGCACATTTGAAACTGGAGCTTGTGCATTGCGCGTGAACTTCCGGGTCGTTCTGTTTGTCGAACGGGACAGCAATAATGATTTACCGGTGTAATTGCTAGAGGCACGCCCTCGAAGCGTTTATGCCACTTTATCGAACAAATTAAATTCACTTTTTAAGAACATCCCCTGAATCTGCGCACATGATGGAGTTCTAGGCGACGCATATACATGCGAAAGAGATGACGAGATACCAAGTCGCCCAAGAAATGCCTTTGCATATTGATGTTCCCCGGCTGCTTCAGTTCACTCTAAGGTTAAAGGTCAACTCCGGTGGTTTTTTCATCATTCTGTGTTTTTGGTTGAATTACATTCCTCGGCACGTCCTGACTCGAACACAAAAAACCGTTTTTGGAAATTCCAATTAGAAGTATTTTTAAAAAGAAAAAACAGCAAATCGAAACCGAAACTGCTTTCACGGCCAGAAACGACGTCCCAGGTGACGAAATTGTGACGTCACATTCAGTATTAGAAAAACACTCGTACGTGCGTTGGATGGTGAAAATAAAGTATGGAAATCATGAAGCATTGCATAAAATGTCTGAGGTAGTTCAATATAAGCCTCACAATTTCATAATCATGCGGGAAGTGAACAGTAACGCCGGTATACTGTTTGTGACGTCAGAAACTCAGTGTTGCCGGCAGAAATAGTCTCAACTTAAGCCATGAAAACAGCATATTTTAAAGTCGTGTTGCGCGCGAACGGATTATCGTACGGCGCCCAAATTTTGTAGAATGCGTCAGGACGGAGAGGAGAATCTACAGTAAAATTTTTATTAGAATATTCGAATGTCAAAAAACCCCGGAGTTGCCCTTTAAGTGTGTTGTTCAAGTGTTCCCGTCTTGTTTCTGCAGTCATCCGGAAGTAAACCATTCAAAGGCAGCCGACAGAGAGGCCCATTCGGACTTCCTGAGACGACCACGCTTAGGAGCGCTGAAAGTGAGGAAGAGGTGAGTAGGCTTTTTTAGTACTTGCCAAAATTTGGGTAAACCTGATACCGAACTTTCAATATTATGTGAATGCACTTGCTCTGCTTTAAACAATGCAAATATAGTCAGGAGATCAATCGAAAGGTGAGAAACTTGCGAATTGCAAGCAAAACTTGAAATGTAAGGCGTTGTCTGGAAAACCGTGTGTGAATGTGATCTTTTCACTTATTGTTCAGCATCTTAATCGCAGTTACTTGTATCCCGCACATGTTGCCTCAGCAGGGTTCTACATTTTTACTATCTTCAAAAACGAACCATGTTCGCTTTTTAACGAAAAAAATTGGGCCTTCATTAGCAGCTAAGATCATTTCTAGGAATATGTTTAGACTGGACAAAAAATAATTTTCCTTTTATTACGAAACTTCTGAGGAGGCTGTATAACTTTCGTTTTTAACCGTATGGGCGAGCCTGGATAGATGCCAAGGAGGAATTACAGCCATATTAGAGATCTACTGCACATTGGGCTATTCCTTTAGGCATTGAATTAACACCTTCTCCTTAGAGTTTTTGATCAGTTCGCGCTCGAATAACCGTCTAATCTGCTGGTCGTCCGGGTTAGCTCAATGTTTTAAATGTTCGATTCTTATCCGCATATTTTTTACAGCATTACCTCTCTATTTTGAAACGGAAAGCACTCTATTGTGAACGTTTGCATGAAGCTGTGTACAGTGCCTTGCACTGTCGAGGACAGAAATGTGTTGAAACGGGTTAAAAGATTGCAGGTACCAGTATAGCTAACAAAAATGTCTATATTAAGGTCCACACGAAAACATTGGCCGCGAAAAGTTTTGCAGAAGAGAACTCTTCCTCTCTTGGGGGGTCGACCATATATTTCTATATTTCTGGGAAGGAGCCTACTTTTATGATGTCTTGTAGAGAACAAGCAAGTCCTTCTATTATACGTGTACGAAATACAAATATTCGCTGTGCAAAGCAACGAGGGAGTGCATAATGGCACAGTAATGCTTATGGGCCATCGCAGTATTGAGTGGATATCACTGTGAACGAGATGCAAGACCTGCTAGAATCTACTTTCGCGAAAGCATGCACTGATTTGTAAAAACTGAACAAATATCTGATCAAGCTGCTCAGTGGCTCGCGAAGTTGGATTGGGATTTCAATATGACTGAGCCACTAGTGGCTGGCTGACTATAAATTCCCCGTCATGAGAAGGGGTCATTGCAAATACCAATTTGTGTTTTGAATACTGTGTTAGAGAGAGGCAACAAAAAAAGTTGTCCTGGGTATCTCAATTAGAAGAGAAACTGCTTTAAACGACGCCACTCCCAGGTTGGAGCCGCGGACCATAAGGAGAATTTTAGAGCTGTGAAAGTTATGGCTGTGCTTGACAGCACATGGCTACGCTAATGTCGATTTTAATGAGTAATACTTCATAACTACAATCCGTTTAAAAACGCATTTTGTATTAATCCGGAGTTCTCTTGAATAACATTTCGTACTTTCCGCCATGCACTTTGTTTTTCCCTGCGACCTATGGTATTGTGCACTTTTCAACTGTCTCTCACTGTATTTTTGTTTATAAATTGCTGTTAGCTGTGTACTAAAGTTGTCAATGTTCAAAAGCTTTGTTTGCTTGCTCTTGTTGTGCTTTTCGTGCAGAAAGTTTGGATATCTCTACTCGCCAAACTTCAACTCCAGCATTGCCCTGTGCCAGCAGTGTAACCAAATATATAACTAAAAAACAAATAAATCAGTATATAATGTACACAATCACCCCATCGATTTTCTTTAAGAAGTGTCCCTGGTAGTGCGTGCAACGCAAACATGAGAGGAGAACATTCGCTGTGAATCTCACGTTTACTGAATTTATATCAATATACCAGAGGCAGCATCTTACAAACCTCCTCCGTTACCTCACAATTAGCTTCTAAAGATTAATTGGTTTTCAGAGCAATTTTATCTACTCGCCGAGAGCACGAGATCCCTTGAAAAGTAAATGTTTCTCTCTCATCGGAAGCTTAGGCCGTTACCACCAGCATAATGATAATGCATCTTGAGTCATGACCATGGCTAATGTTTCTAGAAACTCTATTTTACAGTGCGTTACTTTGTAAATAACTCATTCTTGCTACTTAGCATATTGACTACGAGTCATTACTATATGTATAAAAAAGTACATTATGTTTTATTAAACATATACATGTCCGCTGACATACGGTATGACCTCGTAATTCTCTCAGATGAAAATATGGACCTGGTCTGACCAAAAGAGGAATAACCATCTCTTTGCATTCGTTCATGGACCTTATTAGTAGGTAATGCTCATGACGTAGCAAACACACTTCAGTCATTACAAATATATGCGACTAATGATTGATTTGTTTAAATAAAATTAAATGCTGTGTCTGCTGAGAATTTTTCAATAAACGTTGAAATGACAGTGGATAATACAAACTACTGGATTTGTTAAAATGCATTAACTTACACATCCTCCAGAGGCGGTTCAAAACAAAAAAACCAAAAGGAAAGATTGCAGTGCCTATTTTGTTTTCACTATTTATTCGCCCTATCTTGTGAATGATTGTCTAAACGAAATCAACATGAGAGAGAGGTTTGGTCTGGATTGCATCTATATATGACATAACCTATACTTTAGTCGAGTAAGACAGTACTATAGAACGCATCGAAATCATCGTTCAAGAAACCCGCTTGATGAGGTGGCTGGGGTTCGTAAAGGTATAACTAGAGTGCAAAAGAAAACAACAGCATCCCTCTGGCTTTAGATGCACCGAGGCGAGTGATGGTAGTGTTGGTGCTAGTGCCGCAGATTATAATGATACACTTCGCTCACTTTAAAAACCGACTTACAGGACTCATTTATGCCACTGGCCTTCGTTGCAGGGCACGGATGGGGAAGAAATGCCCACAATCAGGGAAGACATCCAGACCGTCGATCCGAACGGCGAACTGGGAACACACCGTGATCAAGAGGAGCCGCCGCCGCCGATTCACCCTGACCTGAAGGAACCGGAACCGCGGACCGAGGATCCAGAATATGAAGACAAGAAGGTTCGCGCACCAAGCCTACAGCAGAGTGGTGAGAAGGGAGCAAAGTGTAGCACTCCTGTGTGTCGGAGCCTCACGCAGTGGTTCCAGAGGACAGTGGGCAGGCAGGCCGACCCTTGCAGAGAGCGCAACACGTTCGTTTGCGACCCGGCAGCTCCATTCCCGGGATTCATGTCACCACTGGCCAAGGTAGGCGGCAAGCAAGCGTCCTTTACTGATTAGTAACAATCGGAGGCATCCTTCATTAAGCACAAGGAAACAAATGAGATCTGCAAGGATCTCTATTGTAAGTCATAGTAAAGTGAGGATGGAGATAACGCTTCCTCACAAGGAGTAGCTCCTCTTTTTTAGCGCTCTATAACGAAGCTTCGAACTGTTTGTTCCCGAAGACTTCAAAGCTCTGATATTCAATTCTGCATAGCGTACTCTGAACGTACCGCACGGTGCATCCTTTACCCTTCGGGGAGAAGGGGGAGGTGATCATTTTAGATCCATTACGGCGAACCTTGGGGCTCTCTTTCTTCCGCTCCAACCTTTGCATTTCGCTTTCTCTAACCTTCTCCCCTGAAATACTTTATAATATGTGCCTCTTATGTATTTATGTGTTTATTTGTTTATTTACAAATACTTTACACGGCTCAAGAGTGGCATTGCGTGGAGGGCAAATTTGAAAGTTGACGTTCAGAAAGTTAGAAAACAAATGCATAATGAAATACAGGAAGAAACAAGTGAGCACAACCAACAGATTGTTATTCGCTAGAAATTATATAAAGTACCGGAAAACTTGAACCTTGGAAGAAAGTTGAGTGAATGGGGTGAAATGCACGAAGTATCTCACAAAAGTAGAAAACGTTTCAGGCATACGTGAGGAATCTACGCATCAACATAATTAACACAATAGTCACATTGTTTAAAATAAATTTAAATTATTCACGAATAAGAAAATGGCGTGCTAACTGATATCAATGAAAAGTGTGAATAGCTGCTCGCGAAAGGTATCATGACTGTGCTGCAGGGCGAGGCTGTCGGGGCTGTCGCTCCAAAAGCAGATAGCGTGCGAGAGGGACTAGAAGCATGCGTACTGCCATAAATCCGGACGTAGCTTACTTATTATGTGATCCATGCAATAACTACGTTGTAGATGTATGTGCTAGCTGCGAATTAGTGGCGTGGACGTATTTACGAATTAAATATGAAAGGGCAATGCGACGACGAATTTTCAACGCAGTGAAAGTTCATGCTTCAGTTCTGCTGCCACGTCACGATTTGCTCATCTCCTGGCTTATAGTTTTGGACGCAGCAGCGTTAGTCAGCGCAACTGCTTTTGTCTAGGTCAAACCAGTTTGCCTTATCAATAACTATGGCGCCATTTTAATCTTGCTAATAGTTTTGCATAGAATGCAAAAGAAATCTCTTCTTTATGCTGCATTGCCGTCGCAGCGGTTGGAGAGATCGAAGTCGAGCCATGCCCACGGTGCGTCCATCAGTCAGCAGGGCGGCTTCAACTACGCGGAGAGGGCAGATCTCCTTAAATCATGCCTTCGGTACGCTCTGGAGCCGAACACAAGCATCGATGATGTCCTGCTGTTCTTGTCGCACTTCAACCTCGACCTTCGCCGCATGGTGGACGATCCGGCCGAGGATCCGCTCGCCCGAATGATGGAGCTGTCTCTAGACTACGGTGTAGACACACCGGTCTCTTTCGTTCGGCAGTATGATGTCACTGGAGAAGCCTCGGGGCCGTACGTGGTCAAGGTGGGCTGAGCTGTAAATTGAAACATTGCCTTTTGCGAAGGTGCAAATGGCCATTGAACACCTTTTGGCCTGGAATCTTTGAAATGCTTTCCAGGCCATCACGCCCATAGCACATAAATATTGTGTTGTGTGCTAGCGTTCCTTAGTCTTTATTGAAGCTTATATGAATTGAATTTAAATATATCACTGAATCAAATCTTTTTTTTCCTTGTGATGTGCATTCAGGCATATGTTAATCTTCCTGTTAGGAAGCAGCGACCACCCACGCACAAAACATTAGGGTGAACCGAAAGCAGAGTGATAACTCTGTTGAGATAAGACATACATAAATCTGGTTTCAATGTTTGTTTTATTGATATAATAATAATAATAATAATAATAATAATAATAATAATAATAATAATAATAATAATAATAATAATAATAATAATAATAATAATAATAATAATAATAATAATAATAATAATAATTGGTTCACAGGAAGGGAAAGGCGCAGCATCTGTCACACTTGCTATGTGGACACCTGAACCGCGCCGCAAGGGAAGGGATGAAGGTGGGAGTAAAAGTGGAAAGGGAGAAAGAGGAAGCGTATTGAAGGGCTACGGAGTAATTTCGACCACCTGGGGATCTTTAACGTGCGCTGACATCGCACAGCACACGGACGCCACTTCGTTTCGCCTCCATCGAAACGCAGCCGCCGTGGTCGGGTTCGAACCCGGGAACTCCGGACAGTAGTCGGGCGTCTTACCACTGCACCACCCCAGCGGGGCTGATTCTACCACGCTGTGTACGGATTACGGACAGATTCATGTGACCACTATAGTGAAAGGAGAGAGGAAGAAGTGCCTTAATGGAGGGCTCGGAATTAATTTTCTCCACTCGGGGAGATTTAACCTGCCATCAGCCCCCAAGTTTGAAGTAAGTAGTCCCCATATGAACGCCGTTAATGTGGCGCCAACTCATACAGAAGTGGTGAAGCTGGAACCAAGTTTGATGAGCGAGCCACACTGTGTGGAAGCGGTCGTTAAATTTTGTCGGCCTCCGCCATTTTTCGGAGCCCCCCATTATGACAGCTCTCTCTCTTCTATTTCTATTCCTCCTCCTCCCTACCTTTAGGGCTTGATTCAGGTGTCCACCCTGAAGTGACAGATACCGCGCATTCCTTTTCTTATAGAACAATTTACAGTTTTAGAAATAAACGCAGAAACATTCTATCACGCTGTGTACGGATTACGGACAGAGTCATGTGACCACTATAGTAAATTGCCGATGTTTCTGCGTTTATTTCTAAAACTGTAAATTGTTCTATAAGAAAAGGAATGCGCGGTATCTGTCACTTCAGGGTGGACACCTGAATCAAGCCCTAAAGGTAGGGAGGAGGAGGAATAGAAATAGAAGAGAGAGAGAGCTGCCATAATGGAGGGCTCCGGAAAATGGCGGAGGCCGACAAAATTTAACGGCCGCTTCCACACAGTGTGGCTCGCTCATCAAACTTGGTTCCAGCTTCACCACTTCCGTATGAGCTGGCGCCACACTAACGGCGTTCGTATGGTGACTACTTACTTCACACTTGGGGGCTGATGGCAGGTTAAATCTCCCCGGGTGGAGAAAATTAATTCCGAGCCCTCCATTAAGGCACTTCTTCCTCTCTCTTTTCACTACTATGTTCCTTCCTTCCCTTATAGCGCGGTTAAGGTGCCCACCCAGAAGCGTCACAGATACTCCTTCTTTCCTCTGGACCACCCTAGGAACTGCATTGGTATGGATGTTCCCCAGGCAACCCTTCCAGTCCTCCTTTCCGCGATAGCTGGTGCACCACGTACGGCGACTGCCCTCTCCATTACTCCTCTTCACTTCAGCTGGCGCAAATCAGTTTGATTTAGTTTGCAGCGTTTGACGCCCTAAAGCGACTCATGCTATGAGAGAGGCCATAGTGGAGGATTCCGGAAATTTTGACCACTTGTGGTTCTTTAATCTACAGTGAAAACGCACATCATAATGGCGCCTTGCTTCTCGCCTCCATCGAAAAGTGACCACCGCGGCCGGGATTCGATCCCGCATCCTTGGGCAGAGTAGACGAGCGCCGTAACCACTGCACCGCTACGTTGGGCAAGTTTCGTTACAACATGCCCATGCAGCACAAAGTGGGCTATGAATTGGGCTCCCCAGTGGGTCAGATGAGGGCCATCCAGGTCAGTCCCGGTGGGCTTGATGTGGGGGCTGTAACGGGGGCCGACGTATACCTGAAGTGGGCTGCTGACAAACGCCTCGATGGGCCCCACTTGGGGATGAGCCTCCTCCCGCACGGACAAATGTGCACGTCCATGCCTAAGTCCCCCATACAACTTCGGACAGATTTGGGCAGCCGCTTTAGATGAAGATTTTTATATTTCGGCCCGCTCCTCATAGGATAAATGAGGGTTTTACAGCGGTAAGCCGAACATGGGCTTGAGCACATTATTCTCATAGAGGTCCGATACAGATATTTGATAGCCGTAGTGAAAGTTCTCCCGCTGAATATTTACAGGCATAATTAAGCAACTATTTTATACATGTCTGCCTTTTCTAAAATATTACAACATGAAATTTCAAAATAATTTCCTATGATTATTCTAGCCTAAATGACTTCATGTTGCACCTTGTTCAGGCGGCGAAGTGATGTGTTTTGAACAGTAATATTGTTTCACTGAAGGCTGTCTTGAGTGAACACTTAAGGAGCAATAACAATTCAAGTGTAGATAAAGCTTTTTCTAAACACCAATCTTAGCACAATTTGCATGAACGGGAGAACCAAAGCCATGGAATGTTTTTAGCCAGTAGAGATGCTAACAATTGCTATACAAACTACCTACAATAATAATTTAAGGCAACGTTTAATGCCAATCAAAGATGGAAAGAATGCGTGCACATGCAATGCAGATACCCCGGTGGACTCAGCCCCGTTACAGCCAATGTAGGCTTCACAGCGGCACCGATTCGGCAGCCCCATTTAGGCTAGCACTATTTTTCGTGGCAAGAGCCCACATTTAGGTGGCGTCAGCAATCATTCTTAACAAATTTGACGAACATGCGGATGTGGAAGTTCCTGTCCCCGTCAAGGGTCATGTGGGATCTAAAGCGGTTTTGTGTGGGCAGCTCCAATTGGGCTGGGTGGCGTTTTTGAACCTAAAGCCAACTTGCTGTCGCACGGGCCTTCAAATTCCCCACAAGGGACCGATTTTGGTATCATGGAGACAGGCCCGCCTTCCAACCCCATTACAGGCCTATGCGGCACTTAAAGCGGCTTAGATAAGGCGGCCTCATCTGGGATTCACGACGGATTGCCCAAATTGAACTCTACATCATATTCCACCTGCTCTCAAGTAACCTGCAAGAGGCCGAGTGTGGCAGCATGTCGGCATTTCCGTTTTTTGCCCCACTAGGGCCGATGCAGGCCCCTCTAAGATTTAAAGTGGGAGACCCTATTTGGCATCTGAGGGCTTTCCCACAAAGAGCCTACATTTAGGTTACATCTGCCCTCAAATATCCGACAAGGGACCCTTGTGGTCTGGATGCAGGAACGTGCTCAGCATGGCCCGAGCAACGCCGCTATGGGACCCATGTAGCGGGAAAAAGGACAAGCCCAAATGAGCTTGCCCACTTTTGCCCCATCGGGGACCGATGCAAGTATTATGATAGTTGCGCCAGCCCTACGTTCCTACTTCGGACCAACTGGGGCCCCAAGTTCTGTGCTACCTATGCGGTAAAAGCAGGCATGGTCGAAACTGCCACCACCGCGCCTCAAAAGGGAAGCTCATATAATTCAATAAAAACATCATGTGGCACGCATTGCTGTTATGCGATAGATTCGCGTCATTTCATTGGAGACCACCGTTTGTTTACGAGCCGTGGATTAACGCGACCTTTGCGCAAGCGAGCAGTAGACCTAATCATCTAATAGATCTAAAAGGACCTCGCCCGAGCATAAGCAAAAATCGGGCTGGTTGCATTTTAGACACATGTTCTACGTACACAATGAAATAATGAGAATGAAATGTAGCGAAGGGGGCAAAGTGGTCGAACAGTCGCCTTGCATTAAAAAGCATTGTGATTAGGATCGCCATGCTGCGGAATACACTACCTGATTTCAAAAATCGATCGGTCGACAGGGTTGCATGAACAGTTCTGGGATGTGGCCTGATCCTGGTGACCATGGCCTGAAACGCACTGCTCTAAAAGAAAGTGATCTGAACACCACCTATTACATTGATACAAGAAATAATCCCCGCCTTCAGGTATTTAGACAATTTACAGCCCCATGAAGCAATAAAAGATGTTACGGCACCGGACATGCCATGAATGGAACCTCAGCCTGGAAATGTTAGCAGTCACGAAGAGAGAAAGAGAAGGGTAGTTAATGAAAAGGAAAGGCCGAGGGATCGCCCAGTGGTAAATAAACGCGGACCTGCAACTCTGCCCTGGAGAAGAGAAAAAAGAGAACTAAAGGAGAGTTAGGGTGCGATTGAAAGGAGGTGATTTTACAGTACAATGAGGGTCCTTGTGGTGATTGAAGGGGTTGAGCAGTCATACAGGGATCGTGAAAGAAGAATGTAGATGACCCATATGTGAAATTGCGTATGGAGACTGTTGCGCACACAATAAACGGAGGAGTGCCGGAAAATATATATCATTGCTGCTCAGAAACTATTGAATAGCGTAACACGATGCAAGTAATAAAGGGTGTTTAGCTAGGAGACGCGAATTCGGCAGTGCTTGTCATCGCATGCTTGGAGGAAGTATTCAAAGATCTGAACTGGAACCAGTTAGGGATGATAATTTTTTAAAAATTCCTCGGTAACCTCCAATTCTCTGATGATTTTACTTGGCTGAGTAAGAAAAGAATTGAATTTTACAGAATGATCAATCAACTTGACAAGCAAATCAGTAACCTAGGTCTAAAGGTTATTATGCGAAAAGAAAGCTATTATTCAACATTACCGGAAGGAAACAGCTGTTTATGGAATCTAGCGAAGCGCTCGAAATGTTACGAGAATATATTTACCTAGCACAGGTACAGTGCAGATACGGATCCCGAGTTTAAATAACTAGAATATCAAGATCGGGATGGAGAGCATTTGGCAAGCACTCTGAGGTCATCCATGACAGTTTTCTAGTATTTCTCAAGAAAAAAGTGCATTATTGTATATTATCGGTGTATCTACTTCTATCTTATCGGTTCTTCCACACAGAATCGTTATGGCTAACATAAAAAAGAAGTAAAATGAAACAGAGGACAACGCACGGAGTTATGCAAATAAAATTGATAGGTGTAATGTTAACAGTCAGGAAGCGTGTATAATGCGTTAGAGAAAAAAACACGTGTTACTGGCAATCCATTTAAAATCAAGGAGACATAGGTAGGGGCAGGGGATGCAATGCGAACAAACGATGGTCGCTTATGATAACAGACTCCGTTGAAAAAGAATGCAAAGTTTGCTATGACAACAGAAAGTTGAGCGCACTGATGGGGTTAGGAAGTTTGCGGGGATTAGGTTGATAACGATAGCACAGAACGAGGTTAATTGATGGGGCATAGGAGAGACCTTTTCGCTGTGTGCATGTAGTGAAGCGGTTGACTATGATGACAAATGAAACATTCTTGCAAGCTTTGAAAGTAGATTTTGGTAGTTTGTACAGCGACTGAAAGTGCATGCAAATGAGTTAGGGGTTTAAATAAATGTGTTTACGCCTCGTTCTTGGCAATCCGTTGATCACAAGTAAAGCGCGAAATTTCCTAATTAAATAAGAATATATTTCATATACCTTATTTTGCTAAAGAAAAGTGCCACACACACTCACACACACAATTACCCATTCACCCACTCGCACGCCGTAATTTCGATTTAATGGAATTCTATGGTCGGAGAGCAATTGAAGTCGGTGCCAATCTCCCCATCTCGTTCAGCTCGTTGATGCGTGTAGCAGTAAAACCATTTATTGCGCCAAGAACTGAAAATATACAACTGCTTCATCGAATTCGTTTCGTTTATCACAGGTTAGCCTGAACCCAGAGGTAACAGAGTTCTTCAACTCCTTTCTGTCACTGGAAGAAGAGGAAATCCTAACATTTTACCAGTTCTGCTTGAAGACCTACGCCCATCTCAAGGACTATTCTATGGCGGAGCAGCTTGTCAACGCAGACAATGAACGTGAGTTTGAGAACCTCTTGAGATCAATGTTGATAAACAGTAATCTCATTAGCAACTATGAACAATTTCAATGGTTTACGGCTATGCGTTTTTACGAATGCTTTTGCACAAGTCTTTGTTAGGAAGCCAATGCTCAACAAGATCAAGGAAAGGATTGCGTAGTGTTTCGCTGTATATAGTTTTGTATTTGTAACGATGAAAGTAGAATTGAGTAAAAATTGAGTGCGCCTAGTACTGTTAGAGCAATGAGAGAAAAAGCATGAAATTTAAATATTTCCTACAACTCGTGCTGAAAACGCAATTTTAGCGAAGATCAGGCGACATATTGCCTTGAAATATTTCCATGCTTGCCCTAATTAAGCCGCAAGGGCAGCCGCCTGAAAGGTCATCGTGAGCTCTTTGCTGCTGCCTAGTGTATATACTGTATACTAGTATGTAGTGTGTACTAACAGCCAACACATACGCGCGGGTAAAATCATGTCTCGTGGAGTTCTCTCCTTTCTTTGCTAATTAATGCTATATTTATGCAGGGTTTTCGTATATTTATGGCATTTATGCACTATTTATAGGCTGCAAGTATGACACTTGAATCGGGCACGGACAGTTTACAAGTAAGGAATAAATAGGAATGTTCATGAGAGGAAATGTTTCTGCAGAAGAGGGAAGACCGCTAATAGTTAAAACGATGAGAGGGATTTTACGCTATGTCACTTACGGTGTGCCACATGGATAACCATTTCATTTTGGCACGCAGTTTCGGACTTTCTGAACAAGACCGTCGCCTCTGATCAGCCATCTAGAATTGGCATCTCAAAACTGGCTGAGGCAACAGGAGTTTCAGCAGGTGAGAACAGCTAGTCTTAAGCGACATTGAGTGTGTACTGTTAGGGACAGTGACTATAATAGTGTCTCGAGTACTAATGTGCTCCGAATGAATGTGTTTGCACCGATTAATGCGCTTCCAGGGAGCATTCAAAGATAAGCGGTTACATTATCTGTTTTATGGTGTGCTAATCGATAACGCCCTCGTTTGCACGTTCACACTTCTCAAGGCAGGGCATGACAGAAAATGCACGCGTTGAAGTGCGCGCTTCTTCATTCTTGCGGATGAACTCACCGTTGTAGGATTCCGTAAGAGTGAAATGCTTCCAAGTTTCATCCATTGAAACATTTAAACGTTGGCTTCCTTGGGCACCTACTAACTTAAGGTGTGGGGGTGGGGAGAGTTTGAGGGTGTAAACAAGAATTCGCGAATTCTAAGGTGTAGTTCACTTGACATTTGCCTTACGCAGACGCGTCACAAAGTAATATATTTTATAAAAGAAGCTTTGGAAACTAGGTTTTGCATAAGTACTTTTTAATTTCTCAGTTACAATATCCAAACACTTTGATAGGGCGTGGCGAACAAGATGTGTAGACGCATCGGTTAGTAAAAGTACAGTGTCTGACAGTGTTAACATCTTCTGGGGATATCGGTTTTAAATAAAATCGGCCTGAACTGTATATCGTTAAGACATCTATTTTTGTTTAATCATCCTGATTCTGGCCGCTTCCACAGATTTCTATTCCTCACCTTTTGAAAATTTTTGAAGTATCTACTACGGCAGGTATCGTGGCCCCGCTTTTGTCGGTGTGTACGGCAAGTTGCTAGGCTTTATATCTTGGGTAAAAATTTTGCTGAAGCTTTTCCCTCCGCGCGCAAACACACACACACACACACACACACACACACACACACACACACACACACACACACACACACACACACACACACACACACACACACACACACACACACACACACACACACACACACACACACACACACACACACACACACACACACACACACACACACACACACACACACACACACACACACACACACACACACACACACACACACACACACACACACACACACACACACACACACACACACACACACACACACACACACACACACACACACACACACACACACACACACACACACACACACACACACACACACACACACACACACACACACACACACACACACACACACACACACACACACACACACACACGCACACGCACACGCAAGCGCACACACAGACACACACACACACACACACACACACACGCGCACACACACACACGCGCACACGCACACACGCGCACACACACACACGCGCACACACACACACACGCACACACGCGCGCGCACACGCACACACGCGCGCACACACACACACACACACACACACACACACACACACACACACACACACACACACACACACACACACACACACACACACACACACACACACACACACACACACACACACACACACACACACACACACACACACACACACACACACACACACACACACACACACACACACACACACGTGACCTCACTGGAGATAAACTGTCGCTTTGTTCTAACTCGTTCTTCCTAATTTGCCCATTGAGTACAGATCGGTGGAAGCAACTCCTTATATCGCTCGGCCGGGCTACTGAAGCTATACGATGGGGTGATAGCGGACGAGCAGGCGCTCAGTTTCGTGGCGTACCTGTCGCGGCCGCTTGAGAGGCTCGCCATGAGACGCCTGCTGGCTTGGCACGTGCTCCGCTACATGATCAGCCCTTTGGTGGACATCGGGATGGCAGCAAACACTACGCATCGTGAGGAGCTCTCCTCTCGCTATTTATTCCAGGTGAGCCCAGTACAGGCCTAGTGTTACTATTCATCATCATCATCATCATCATCATCATCATCATCATCATCATCATCATCATCATCATCATCATCATCATCACCAGCCTGACTATACCCACTGCAGGGCGAAGGCCTCTCCCATATTTCTCCTCTTAACCCGGTTCTGTGCTAGCTACATCCACTTGACCCCTGCGAACTTCTTAATCTCATCCGCCCACCTAACTTTCTGCCGCCCCCTGCTACGCTTTCCTTCCCTTGGAATCCAGTTTGTTACCCTAAGCGAAATCGGTTATCCTCTCTTCGCACTACATGTCCTGCCCATGTCCATTTCTTCTTCTTAATTTCCACAAGAATGTCGGTAACTTGAGTTATTTCTCTGACCCACTCTGCACGCTTCCTATCTCTTAATGTTACCCCTACCATTTTGTGTTACTATTATCACTGCGCAATTTAATGATAGCAGCCTCGGTAATTCTGCGAAGCACCAAGGAAAACATTGGCGTAATGTGCCATTCTGTTTGAAGTGAGCTCAACTGTACTAATAGTTATGGGATAACATGTATGTGTTTAATCAGACATCACACTCGCGACAATGTTCATGGGTGTTTTCTGCATCGTGGCCTTACTTCTGTAGGTTGTAAATGCTTAATTTTGCACATTAGGAGGAAAGTTTTTAAGCGCTCCTTCAGGAAGAAACAAAACGCCCTTTAGAAAAGCTAGTTATATCGATATTTCGGGACAGTGATATCTCATGCGGAATAGAAATTGCGAATCGACCCGTGTCCTTCGTATAAGATGGCCTTGTGATAGATGGAATATGGCTATCTCAGTTAGGATGTTCCTGGCACGTATTTTAGGGAGGGGCTGTACTGAGTTGTTCACTGTAACTGCACCGCTCACAGTTTGTGCTGTATTCTACTGCGGCATATTGTCGTATGCCCCGTGCATTTTCACATAAGTCGAGAAAAAACATTCGTTAGAGAGCTTTAAGTGTGGCTGAAGCACTGGCGCTGACAAAGCGGTATGACGTTTCAGTGGAATAGCGCTTTTAGCACCCTTTCGATTACTCTCCGAGCTCAGTCTTGCAGGTCGTTCTACTGTTTTAGAGCAGGTAGGGCATTGTTCTGCTTCACACATTAGGATGGCGTCTGTTGCTGATAACGCACGTACGGGTAAAGGGGCGCAATGGAATATAAATGGCGGCTTGAATAGCTCGACAACGGGTGGCGTCAGAGTTGCTACGGCAACCAGAGATGTGGCTGTCGTCCAGGGTTGCTATGACAACGACTCTGTCGGTTGATCGCTGGTCACAGACAAGATAACTTTGAGGAGAGGCATAGCTGAATGAGTGCTTTGACACTAAATTGTACTTGTATAACATGTCCGAAGAGAAGAATTTTGGTATTGACGTAATTAAACTTAATGTGGATCAACGTGTTATTAAGTGCACGAGGAAACTGTGGAATACTTTTGGAAGATCTGTAGCAAACGCCTATAGCTAGACGGTTTCTGGTGGGGAGGGATACATAAGCCGCGTCGTTTCCAGTCCTGGAGCATGACAACTATTGATCGATAGATACAAGGACGCCTTTTCTCGTGGGCAGGTACGAGCGCTTTTGAAAACGGTAAAATTAGGTAGGTTCAACGAGATTTCAGTTTTCGGTATCAGTGACATCATCCGTAAGCCACGTTTCAGTTAGGATTAGAACATTGTACAAGACTTGTCAAAGCAGCACATTTCGAAAAGACGTTTTCTACTGAAAGAGAAACATTTGATTCCTCGGTAGTGACAGTTAGTTTACTGATGGTTGTCGCATTTCGCGCTTGCTATGCGATTTCTTTTACAGTGCTTGATACAATGTTTTGAATCCATGTTCAAAGTCTTGTTGCGTAGCTTAGAATATCCAGACCTTCTTTTGGCAAATGCAGAAAGATGCTTGAATGCATTTCTGACTGCACGAAAAAGTTCTCGCCAAAGCTTTAACATATATTTTCCTAAACTGCTCGCCATTCGAAAGAATGGCTCCTTTAGTTAAAAGAAATGAAAATTTTAGAGTTATGGGGTGGCATGACTCCTCACTGCGCTCCTGGGTGATATGCTGCTGGGTAATAAAAACAAAAACGAAAAACAAGAACGCGACTTCCTTCGCACTCCGCCTTTCGCGCAGAAGGGGCCCTAACTGCTCTCGACTGCTATAGGCGCCTCCAAACTGCCCCTGTTCTGCTACTGGATCACAGCGCACCCGATCCGGTTCGCCCATTGGAATGCAGCTTGTTTTGAAAGAGCACTTTTAGGATTCAATTGAGTACTCCTGTTCTGGGAATAAAATACTCCCAAGAACAGATTCACCTTACCCAATGAGCCGGAAAGCTCGGGATGACGCATCAGCTAATGCAAACTTGGCTGCTAAACTTTGCATGCATAGAATGTACAGTGGAATCACAGAAAAACAAGCACAATTTTCTTGAGATCATTCGATGGGCGTTTATGTTCCCCATAGAAGGAAACAGAATGGTTTATAGGGCACCAACATTAACCAATACGGTATTAACGGATTCGTTTTCAGCCCAGATACCCCAAAACAAAGTGCATGACCATGGTGGCCAAACTTCAAGGTGTGAAGTACGCAGCTCTCTCCTTGTGGGAAGGTAAGCTGCACTTTGATGATTTCTGTGCACATTTTCAAGCAAGTACATTATAAATCCCACAACGAGAAAACCAGTTGGCTTAGTTGTAGAGGTCCACGCTAGATGGAGCGGAATACTGGAGAGCCGCGGAATTGCAACTACGGTCTGTAATGCGGGGCTGTGATGGTTTAAACAATATTAAGTGTGTATGCAGAAGTTTTCTTGGCGATAAATATTTTTGTACCCTTGAAGGCCCAACCTGCTTTGAGATACTGAGTTCGAAGAAGCGACACTTGCGAGTAGTTGAGTGTTATTATGGAAGCATGTAGGAAGAAGACAATATTAATCAGTGCTTGTTGCGACAAAAGCAAGGAATAATATTAGTCACCTCATTCAGGAAGAAGTGCAATGTGGGCATTATATTCTTGAACCGAATGACGTCTTTTAAAATGCGAATCTTACATACGTATTTTATTGATATCAGTGAACCTGAGAGCCTACGCTTCAGAAGCAGATCGTATTACGGTTGAGGGCTGTGGGCTGTAACGGTATGAACGCATAAGACAGGTATGAATTGCGCAATACTATTTGAGTTCACGAGTTGCCCGAGAAACAGGTCATTAGCCTCCATTACTACCAAGTGTTTGTGTTCAGACACGGTTCCTCATATTATCTTTGCAATTCTGGACATCGAAACAAAGCAAAGATCTATAGAAGACTTATTTTTGCAAATGGGAAACACACTCTGCCTATGGATGTTCATCCTCACTTGAGAGCATCAGCCATGAAAGTTTTTCCCGGCGGTTTAAAGGCACTAAGACACACAGCTGATGCTTCAAATCTTGATGTCGTTAGTTACGGCCCTCCACTACGGCATCCTTTATTGCCTGAGGCACTTGGGGACTTAAGGCTGATCTAAAAAAATCATCATGTTTCAGTGCGTTTATGAAAGCCACAGATTTCTGCCCTAATCACAGGGCATTAAAATGAACCGATTTCTGTTATGATAGTGAAAAGTAGCTGAGCATGGGATATTGCGGTTAACGAAAGCTAAACAGCAGGATGTTTTTTATAAACCACCTTCTTCCTCACTTGGAAGATGCACGCAGCCTGTGCTAGTGCTGAAAATGTATCCGGAGAGACGTTACGTTGATGCTGTTTTGTACTCTGGAAAAGGCAAGGCTAAGCTAAAGCAACATATTCTGCAGATTCTAAAAAACGTAATGTGTTATGAATATGACGGTTACCAGCTAATATCACTCGTCATGCATAATATGTGTGAACGATCAGGCAATGGCGCGGTATCCACCAATACTATCGTGGAAGTCACCCGGTTCATGGGAGAGTTCCAGGACGCCATGGCCTCTGTGTTCAGAAGTGCCGCAGCGAACAGAAGCGATTCCTCTGAGAATGACAATGCCACAGCATCCGGACAAGCAGTCTCCAAGGCGCCGCAAGTAGCGCTGTTTTCCACCACGGCTGGACGGGATGGCGACTCCGTCAGTCTGTTCGAGGCTCTGGATGGCGGAAACGAGGTTGTGCATACAGCTAATTTTCTTTCTTCCTTTCTTCCCTCGTTACGTTGTATTTAGACCATGCCAAAATATCTTCAAAGCAAGCCGCAATACCAGTCTGGAGTTTGTGTAAAGAAGTAAAAACAATAAATTGGAAGTAGAGAAAATTCTGGTATCGTCCTCATACATAGTAATTTATGGGGAGCCCGCTATGAATACGTCAATAATTTAGAGAATAAATATTACGTGCTCCATATGAAGCCTTGCGGTACACCGTTTTATATGTATTCTAATTCAGATTTAACATTTTAGACAACAACATATTGGAAACGCTTCGAGAGACAACTTTCTAGCGACATGACGCAAAGGTCTATTGTTAAATAGTACGACAGTGTTTAATAAGTAGGTCGTGTTTAAAGCAATCAGACGCTTTGCCGATTGCTAAGATTTTGCCCAATGCATTAACCTGAGGCGTTGTTTTCTGAAGAGTTTTTCATATTAAGTAAATCAGCTTCAGTTGACTAGTTTTTCTGAAACCAGTACCAGCTGCTACATATCATGTTGTGTATCTGTAGACGACTATTAGTGCTACAGTTATACACCGTGACAAAAATCAAACAAAACAGTGGAAATACCAAAATTAGTCTAATTTCAGAGATCGTTCATAGTGTCTTTATAACGAACAATCACCTTCGCTATTTTCATTTTGTCTGGAGCAGCTCCCATTGTTAATGTAAAATTTGCTATGTGACAGCTTTATAGCAGTTTTAACCAAACCGGCTATGTCATATGGGCGCGGGACGTCACAGAATCCTACGACTAATCAGCGCTAGGTCCTGTGACCTGCCAGCTACCACCTGTCAGATGCATGCACGTACTTTTTCGCTCACAACACCGACACTGCCAACGCCGACTAGGCTAGCACTGTGTTATCTGAAAACAAAGCATTTAACGCTATCTTGCTAGAAGCAGCTCTCCGTAAACTTTAAGTGCTGACCGCATCGGTAAGTTAGTCATATTAGGTGATTTGTTCACTCTCTGACGTTCCTTGGAGTTACACTGACGGCATTTGCCTGATCGCTGCGTGCAGAGCGTATGGGAGGATCCGGCGGCCTCGACGCGCAGCTTTCTCCGCCGCTGGCTGCGACACCTTCGCGCCTGGCACGCCTTGCCGCCGCTGGTGCAGGCGCTTCTTCCGCGGATGGCGTCCGTGGCCAACGTGGATAAACCGGGGGCCTTTTTCCGGCCTCCTTACTACGACGCCAGGGCTCCACTGGAGTACAACTTCGCCACTTTAGGCCAGGTACGAAGACGCAGTTTCTGTTGACTACTAGCAATCGTATTGTGGAATCATTCAGTGAGCGATGTATTGACTTCGCTTGCGCGCCGATTCTTTTCATCCCAAAAATGCTAAAATAATGATTGTTTAACGACAGCCGAGCCATATTGACTCGTCTATTTTCACTGATGTGGCAATTGCGACTGCATCAATGCTTATAGTGAGAAAATGAGCGGTAGAACCTTTTACTGCAAATGCTTCCACGGGTTTAACTGTTGAGAAGCAGAACAATGATACGTTGCGAAAGACGCTTGAGTAAAATTTGGTTAATATTCTATCACGTTATCTTAACTAGCTTCAAGGTACTCATTAAAATGAAAGTATACGCTTGAGCAGGGGGAGGCCGCTGTGGTTTCTTCAACGACAGCGGAAGGTTTTACAGAGCTAGAAATAAACGCATAGAGAGCATGCTTGTGGCGTTTCTAGAGCAAGCGAAACGCGCCTATTTAGAGAATGCCTAAAATTAAAAGGTAACCGTTCCACGAGAGCTTTTTCAAGAATAGCAAGCAAAAAATGAACGGTCTCACTCTTGAAGCGGTTTTAAGAGGCTACATCCTTCTTGGCATGATCAGTGCGCTTGCGTAGACCCCTCCAGTTGAGATTCGTCTAGTTCGCCGTGATAATTGGCATAAATATTCACCCTAGACGCCATCGGTTTCCTGACACAAATATTTATCTTAAACAAGTAGATAAACCATAACATTAGCAATGTGTTCGAGCATTCTTATAACACAGCTGACGGCGGTGTGGGGTACATTTCATTAATGTTTCTTGAAGGTTGCTGTGTCCCTAAATCCGTTTCCTTATTCTCCAGTATACGAAACTGCTTTTGGCTATTCCCTACTTCTCTCAAAAGTCATCAAGGGTGTCACTAGCCGTGGGACACTCGAGGTAATGACCAGTTGGTTTGTCATTCAACTTATATATCGAATCCCTGCAACATCGGAGCCTTGTTTAGAATTTTAAACACGTCCTCCGTATTCATTCTGCCTACAAACAATTTCCCTGCTAGTTTTTCACATTTATTGTATGATGCTTGCGCAAAACAGGTCATCAGCAAAGCCATGGCACACGAGCTTGCGGAGCGGCGGCGTATTGATCCGGCCATCGGAAAACATTGGCGTGGATACTGGGAAGGAATGCCCGCCAACGACGGCAACAGCGTCTACTGTCTGCGCGTCGGCCTCGCTGAGGTTCGCTTTACTTTTTGGCTGATGTCGTAGCTCCTTGAGAGAGAGAGAGAGAGAGAGAGAGAGAGAGAGAGAGAGAGAGAGAGAGAGAGAGAGAGAGAGAGAGAGAGAGAGAGAGAGAGAGAAACAGCTTGACTTCTAACGAATAGAATATTGTGGGCGACTGAACCTCGGTGTGAGGTCACATACAGGGGTGATCTCCAAGGCCCACTCAACAAGAGCTTGCTGTGTTTTCTCCTGCCTCTGCAGCTGTTGATTTAAGCACTCTTCGGAAGGACCTGGCAGGAGCATGCGAGCAGATCCACATAAGATGTGATCTAGGGCTGCCAGGTCCTGGCATTTTAGGCATGCGGGGTTAAACTCCCCATCGTTAATAAGGGACAACCTGAGGGGGCTTATATTGAATCGAGCCTGGATCCTTCTTAGCATCATGACATGTGCGTTGCTAAGGTCTGCATGCGGAGGTGGATAAATCCTCTTCTATCCTTGAGTAATTTAATATCTCATGGTACGGGGTCTAAGTCTGAGGGGCCTATCTCACGGTTAGGCAGACCTTGGGCCATAGCTCCCCGGATTGTCTAAGTGAGCTAAGACCTATATCAATTGAAGTAAATGTATCGAGTTACTTGAACCAGGACTGTTTACAGCTTGCTACATTACGCAGAGAGATCAGATTGACTTTTTCGGCCCAGCCGCAAGCTTGTCCACCCTGAAAATTCACAGCGGGGTGAAATTGGGAGCCAATTTTGCGTTTGTAATGTGTTCGGGTGACGAACTTGCATGATTTTTGGAGACTGTTTGGAATTCAGGATCCGATGTGCTGATGACTGATCAAAACTATAATTGCGCTACACTGATGAAGCACAAAAAAACAAACGAAAAAACGCAGGATGAAGACAACACACGCGCTGACACTGCTAACTAAAAAACGGCTTTTTTTTCTTGTCCTTTTCGAGTGAATAATTACAGGAATATTTTCTCCATTCCTATTCAATGCAATAAATACCGGTAGAGAAACACAAAGATCTATGAGAATTGATATAAATTAATGCTTTTTTCACGATCGCAACTGATGACAAGCTAACACACATCTGTAGCAAAAGCTTCATAGATATTTCTCCAGCTGTTTTCTTTTGATATCTTCTCAGAACGGAAGTCTGGTCCAGGAACGCACCGCAGTTTTCTTGCATTGGTTACCGTAAATTGGAAGACTGCTTCCCGCGCTTGCCTTCATTGAATTCGCTTCATCACGGAGCCGTTCATAAAGACACTGTCCTGTCTGACCGACATATGTGCGTAACCTCATATACCACTTTTAAAATGGTTTCTCACGCTGCCTTAGTGTATCGTAATGAATTATACCAAATTGCTACCTTTCATTAGTTCGGATATGAACATATGCTTTATCAAGAGCTGTGCCAGCAGCGCTATGCCACGGTCCAGGATAGGTGCGGAGGAGTCGTGCTTAACTTTCGTCTGCTTTCGCCAGTCTGCCACCTCCCAAAGATAAACAAGATCGGAGCCAGAAAGCAGAAAAAATCACTATGATTCAACAGAGACTAGCACTCTCGTCCGGCGTGAACACCTCGGTCAAAAACACCAAGGTTATAGGCCTTGCCTGTAAACGCAGAATCAAAATAGGTTGGTCAGTTCCCACACGCAACTCGTGCAATTGTTACGTGAGCAACAGGCGTACAGGAGCTTTGGGGTTGTCAAACATTTACTAATACATACAGAAATATTATCCGACCTGCGTCGAAATCTCGGATCCATGGCGAGTGAACACGTATTGAACTGAGCCCTGCATACTGGGAGTCATTGACTACAGTGTACACTTGTTGAAACGTTAATTAAAGGAATATTGCATAAAACATGTAGTGAAACTTCCTCTCTCGTTTACGTAAACTTTCCTTTGTATTTGAAAGCAGATTTTGAAAAAGCTTTATTGGTAAAGCGCTTGCATTGTTCATTTTTTTTCCCTGTGAAAGTTTCAGAAGTGCTGTATTTTTTTATGAGCTGTTTCTATCAAATTGCTATTGCTTGGGCACTACTGATGTTTTACTAAATCTTTCATTCCGCCCTTGTTCATTTTTGTATTTGTTCGCTGTAAAAAAATAGACTTTTTTTTTCACTTTCCTGCACTAAAGCTTAATTATATGGGCCAATATGTTTGTACAGCTGCCCAAATCAACTGGCGTTTGTGACAGCCACATTTTGTGTGCTGCTGCAACTTAGGGCAGATAAAACTTACTGGAAGGTCAAGATTAAGATAGGGCTTGGTGAGTCTTTGCTGATACTCGGACTTTTAGCAGATCATTTCTTATGTAGAACTCAGAATAGCAGAACATGTGGCCGTCACGCATGCCAGTAAAGGATTTTGGCGGCTATACGTTTTTAAAGTACAATTTGTGCTGGCCTACGGCGTCGTGGTACGACGTCTGACATGAACAACACTTGCGATTAAGTGTTGGTCATGTCAGACGTCGGATCCAAGTAGAGGTTGCATACACATTGCTATATCCTTGAAAGTAGGCTCCTGGTTTTGAAATATTCATCGCCGTTCTATTGTTGCAATATCAAAGTATTCGCCCGCAGAGAAAAAAACAGTTTAAAATACATAGGAATTATGTATACTGTGGCAACAATCATGTGCGATTAAGCGAGGAAAAAAAATTTCTACCGCCAAGCTTAGACATCTGTCGTCAGAGGCTATGGGGAAGTATGAGTCCCCGTCTATGCTGGAATAAGTGTGGCGCAAACGTTAGCCAGTTTTGAAATATTTATGCCGTTGCCGCATATTTTTTCATAATTTTACGCAATTAATGGACATTCTAACTAACCTATTGAAAACATATCATCTTTTCTTTTTCTACATGAACTTCTTATGTAACTGATTGTGACAGTTTATGCATATTGCGGACATTAACTTTACATGATGCTGCAGTGTGTTTGACTAATAGACACTATACCCACGTGCTTCCAGTGGTGCTTTACCAATGACCAAGAATATCTGGTAAAAAAAGCCAGCTGCGCTATAAATGGCACCACACGTACCGCGCAGAGTTTTCATCGTTGCAACATACGAGCCCACACAGAAAACGTTTGTGTCAAACACTGCTTCTAGTTGTACTCTGAATATTTCTGCACATTTATTCCCCTATATACCCTTGTCCTGTCCCTTCACGCTGCGTAGAACGACACCTGGCGAGAAAAGAGGCTCGATGAGGACACTCTCGCCGACAGGACGATCCTTTATGGCGTCCTGGGTTCCAGGATAGCCTACCTGACGTACCAGAGGACTCAGCAGCAAAACGCTACATCGACTGGCTTGACGGAGAGGCTGCCCGGAATAGACCTCTCTAGCAAGCAGCTTTTCTTTGTCATGCACTGCGCAATAAGTTGCGTCATGGGACCAGGACCGGATCCGGTTGCGGGTCGGGCTGACAACCGCTGCATGGTCGCTTATAAGCCGGGCAGGCGGTCCATCATCCGACCTTGCAGGCAAATGGCTGGTGGGAGCGCTCCAAACGAGTGCCACTACATATAAAGCTGCCAATAAAGTGTATTGAGAGCGCTGGTTTTTGGGCATTCGACCTGCTATGGCACCTGAGACACATCGTGGTGGTTTTGGATGCAGCGACTGCTTTTTGCCTTCTGTGGAAACTTTATACCTCACGCTATTACGAGCAGGCTTTATAACATTAAATTTGCCAGAACGATTCAAAACACACCGATATAGAAGAGCTTAAGCGAGAGTGTCCAAAAAAGTGATTCATCTTTTTTTCATGGCCGCAGTTCATTCAAAACGAAATGCACCAAACACGATGGTGTTTTATGACACCATGGGGTTTTCCATTTTGTTAGCTCTTGAAATTTGTTTATTAAGACGAAAACCTTGTTCGCTGAATTGGCACTAAATGTGTCTACAAAAAGTGAAAACGAAATGTAACATGATAATAAGTCATCGCATGATGGAATTAGTAGTCATATCTGAATGTGTTTAAATGTGGTACATAAGCGGTACGCCATGTTATGGCGGTGTGAGTCATTATAGTTTGTCATGATCAGACTCATGAAGACATTGTTAAGGATGTGCGCTGAGTGATTCAAGTCAGTCATAAATTGTGGGTCACTAAACTATCTGAGCGATGGGTCTCAAATTCGGTCACAAAAGTGGAAAGTCATTGCGCATGAAACGTTTCTAGTCATGGGTTCGAAATTGGCTTATAAAAAGTGCTGACTCATAGGTCACAAAATATGCTCACAAGAAGTGTGAGTCACTATACTACGAGAGTATCACTTGAAATTGAGGTGTGGCAATGAGAGTATAACATAACTTCACGCGACAGTGAAGTTGCTTGAAAATATCATGTGGCTATGTGATCTCTTGTGACAAGGCCACGTGACAGTTAAGTTGAATGAGAGTGTCGCGTAGGTATAAGAACACCACACGATAGGAGCGACGCCGTATAGAACTTTGTATAATATTGGGAGCCTTAAAATGAGGACACCCTAATGACGGGTCACGTCTTGGCTACGTGTTGTGGGCTGGAAGCTGATGCTTCCCAGTGACTTCCAAAGCCCAGTCTGCCAGCCGAATTTGAACGGCCTGGTCCGAGCTGGACACCGCAGCCTCCCATCGGTCGAGAACGAAGAGTTTCCAGGTGGCTGGAGGTTGGGATTCTGAGCATTTTAATATAATGTGATAGAAATCAGCTGTAGGTGCCCCGCACTGGATACAGTGAGGTGAGAGCAGTCCAGGATGTACCAAAGCTAAGAAAACAGAGGATGGCAATGTAAGGGACTGAAGCTGGCGTACGTCAGTTGTTGTAGTTAAGTCAAAAAATTGTGGAGAGGTTTAGATGGTTCGCTGATCGCGATAATGGAGATTTTGTGATATGAGACTATGCACTCGTGAACATCCCCCAGGCGGTGGCAGTTACTGCTCGGATGAAGTATCCTCGAGCAAATGAATGGACTGATTCGTTTCTTAGATAAACCGTGTGAGCGGGGTCCCATATTGAATGAATGGGGTGGCCGGGTGGGTGGAGGGAGGTGAGGAACCGGATGCTGGGTTAGAGATCCGACCTCGGGAGAAGGTCCGGACGGCGGATTTCGAGTTTCTAAAGATGGTGGTGACACGGGTAGTAAATATGGCGAGGCCAACCGCGACCTCCTTCCCTCCAGGGAAGTGGAGGCAAATGTAGTACCGGCCGCGACTAGCTGGAGGGGGTTAGAGACAGCGGAGAGCGCGAGCGCTGGACGAGAGGGATGTGTGTCAGACACGGTCTACGTAGACGGCCTCTGATTAAAAGACGTACTGTTTATGAAGAGCTTCCGCGTCCGCCTTACGGCGAGCGACGTGCTGTTCTGAGTGCATATTGTTTGGTAGGAGATGCACTGTAAGGACACGGTGCATCGCAGAAGTGTATGTTGTGTAGAGCGTTGACTGGGACTGAGAGATGGATTTGAACAAGGATGTTTCGGCAAGGATAGTCGCTCTAACTGAGCTGAGCGCTGGGCATCCGTGAGCTCCGCCAGGGAGATAATGGCCTCGCATGTGAAGAAGGCGTTCATAGGAAGTGCAACGAGGCAAGTTGAGGGCGGCCCTGAATGCCTGTTGGTTGAGAGAATATACCTTGTCCTCCTCCCCTCGCATGAGGAAGGGTTAGGAGAGGGAGCATACGACATGGCTCTAGGACGAAGGCCTGTATCAGGCATGCTCGCGCATACCACGATGACGGTTGGTATTGCGGCGAATGAGGCGGTTTGTGCGATCTACACTTTCAAGAGCTCTGCAACGAACGCGTGCCAAGGAACACCACGCGACAGGTGCGGTGATGTATTGCCCGATACCCCCCTTTGCAGGACCATTGCAGCGGACTCATGCCAAAAAAAGGAAATTTCTATTGTGTGGCACGAACCCTGTCGTTGCTGGTTGGTTGGTTGGTTTGTAGGGTTTAACGTCCCAAAGCGACTCAGGCTATGAGAGACGCCGTAGTAGAGAACTCCGAAAATTTCCACCACCTGGGGTTATTTAACGTGCACTGACATTGCAATCAAACGCAATACAAAGGGCGGTATAGAATGCGTTGTGGTGTGTGTGACGCAGTGACCTATAATAAATGTGAAAATGTAGAAGAGAAGATGAAGAAACTTTGACATTCTATTCGTATGGCGAAGCTTAAGCTAAGTTTAAGTCGTTTTCGTGCGTAGCCCTAAGACCCCTACTTTTGCACTTCACCAATGTCTGTCCGGATCTTCTCACGAGAATGCGTCTGGCGAATCACATGGCTTAGCACTGATTGGTTGGTGGTATTCGTGACGTCACGAGGCCGTGCGTCATGGTCGAACCCGCAGGAACTGCCAACCTAATTCTGCAGCACCTTTGAAATGGAAACTGATATCAACGGGACCTTGGGATCCCGACTCAGGCACGCCACTCCTACACACAATGCAGCTCAAACGCACACGAGAAATATGGCATGAATACTTGAGCTCTGCTCCTTCAGCGCGGCATACAAACGAAAGCGCGCTTCCTGAATGATATGGGAAAATGCAGCACACGGCAAGATAAAGATTCCTCCCAAGCAACCGTTGTGCGCATTTTCATGAAATACAACATCCTTGGTATGCCCTTTTTGTGTCGTTGCGTTGCGCTTCGCAATACCCCTTTTAACAAAAGTTCGAGTTTTATTACTTTGCATTTTAAGCGACCTAATTCACAATCTGCACTTAGGTATCACAAATAAAGCACTCTACGGCTAGCGCTGGAAAGCGGAAAGTCACTGCACAAGACAAATTGAAACGCTGGAGTTTAATTCTCATATACAAAAATGCTTGCACGAGTAATGAATGAATGAACTCTATAGCTGAACGTAGTGGATAAAAATAACGTTTCATGGTTTAGCCTCAGAGACTTCATTGATGACCTCTGGAGTGCTCTATGTTTAGGGTCGTAGCGGAAAAAATTTCCAGCAAAAAGCAAGTGAGCAAATTGCGATCAGAACAGCCAACTAGAACTGCTTATATAGCTAGAAATCCGTAGCTCAGAGCCAGTTACGCCAGTACTATAGGTACCTGAAGATAACTATGATTTCTTCTCCGTGGCCTCAGGAACAGTTTTGTATAGCTAGCTAAGGAGATTTTATATCGTTCTGAACCTATAGCACCAGTGGTAGATAAATTTTTTTTGCTGCCTTACTAATATTTCCATGCGACTTTAAGGGTGACTATAAACGTAAATAGACTATTTTTGTACGGGCTATCACAATTGGTCTGGAGAACGAGGTCTTAAATGCTGTCGCGTTAAAATCAGATGTTAAAACCAGGTTGTAGACGTTGCCGCATAGTGGAAAATACCGAGCACATTTCTGGCAGGTGGGACGCTGAGCACTGATTGTTCAGTGAATTGAGACTTCTCGAGACCACATAGCATGGTATGTGTTGCTAACTAGATTGCTTCTCTGAGAAGGCAGTAGAACAAGGTCCCTTAAATTTGTAATCTGACATAAGGCCTCTAAACCGCGAAGGTTCGTTAGTATAGTTTATATTTCCTCCTTATCACTTGTTGCTTGAGTTTGTCCTCGAATTGTTTTTCTTTTTCATGCCAGTTGTGGTTCACAGTGCGATTATTATCCTGTGACTTTGTACTTCTCCTCCCCCCCTCCCCCTCCCCCCCCCCCCCCCGACACACATACACACACCTTTGCCGGAAATTTTAGGAATTGTCCCCCTTAGATATATGCCTTAACAGGGCCCTTTGCAGAGCCTGTCCCTTTGTAAGGTGTATCTTCACCAAACCCGCTTAAGTGGTGACTATAATCTACCCGGTATTGTAGTTTTTCCTGGTACTGCCGCTTTTACTTCTTTTGCAGGCCACAGGATCCCTGGTTTCAGGCCGAGAAATACATACTGAAGAGTTTTTTTTTGTTCACTCCATGACCTACGTTCTTCTCACCAACCCTCCCCTCCCTACTCCTTCACACCTACGTTTTTCTCACCCACTTTCCCCTCCCCAGCTTTTCTTCTTCGGAAGCAAAAGCGTGTTTAAACCCCTGCCAGTGAACGCTTTGCCCAGACGAAGACAAGTCCACTTGTGGAAACGTTGGCTCGACCTGCGAACTGAGGCGTATCCCATTTACCCTTGTTCAGTGCTCCTTCATACCGTGTAAACCATCTTTTTCCTCTCGTTCTACTTAGTTAAAGCAGGACATATATATCAAGAGGTCTTTCACATATTAGCATACTACTCTTTGTTGAGTATGTGACCTAAACAGGCCCAAATGAAAGGGTTGGTGATTAGGTGGGTAACCAATTGCATCTACATATACGATGGTCCGCAAGATTGTCGGTTTGTAGGAGTAAACATCCAAGAACGACTCAGGACTTGAGTCACGTCGTATTGGATGACTCCTAAAATTTGGACCGGCAGGGGTGACATGCAGTGACATCACACTGTACAAGGCGTCTTGCTTTTTCCGTCGAAAAGCGGTAGTCGCGGCCGTGATTTGAACCCTCGTGTTTGGCTTCATCAGTCCAGCACCCTAACCACTGAATCCCCATGACAGGCGAGGGTCCACTAGGGGATCTACAGACGAGAGCCATGAGTGCCGTTATGTCACGGCCTGAAAGGCGGGATTCTACTGTCTACGGGGCCCTTAAGGCTGAATGGAGTGGCTTCACGTAATGCTGCTGGAATATCGTCATTAGTTGACATTCATGCTTTCGTGAGAGCAATTTATTGAGCCAATATGGTTCACGTGATCAGTGGGTCACATGCCCCCACTGATGCGGCTCCCTCGTCTACGTGCAGAAGATACATTCATGGTTCTTGTGTCACGCGATCAAGTTGTGTGCCGGCGCCACTGTGTTTCCCAGCTCGATTAGCATTGCGGCTGTTCCAGCTGCCGTCACGCGATGACGTCATTTCATGTGAAAGGTGTACATAATTCTTTCGATGTCCTTCACTGGTGTAAAAGAAAACGAGTCCAACAAATGGTCTCCAATTCTACTTTCCAGAATCGGATGAACACAAGTTTGTATACACGAATGCTTTTGCGCTAGGAAACATTAAGCTGAAAACACAAGATAGTTAGAGAAAATTCCCCTGTATGTAATGCGATGAACTGCAATTTTTTCGCTAAAATGGCGTGACGGTGCTTCCATTGGTAGAACCGTTGGAGTCGACATCCGCGTCGACTTCTGCATCTGTCGCCGGCCCGTCGCCGTCTTTGTTGGGCAAGGGCAGAGACAGCTTCTCCATCTCCACGGAGTCGTCAGTGCCGATGTCAAGCATCTTCGAATCCTGCAATCGAATGATGACCAACATGCTCAGGGTGAGGCAGTAATCGAAATCAATAAGGTAAGCAATGCCGAAAGTTGTTCGACTTGAACATTAGTCACCTTAAAAGGGAAGCGCATACTAGAAGACCACAACAAGTATGACGATGACGCAAGCGCTATTTCTTAACTAAAGGGCCAAAGGTATCGCGCACAGATGAAAGCAGATGGATGCGATAATGTGCAAGTGTTGCAGTTTAACAAGCGATAGTTACGACGACGCGTATTTGCTTGTCCTCAGCAATTACTGGGTTCGAACCCTTTCCTCCCTGAGGGTTTGCTTTTACCTGTTTTTCCGGTGCTGTTTTTTTTCTTGCGGTTCTTCGCTATCAGCTGGCTGTAAGTACTTAAGAGCCTGCTGCATTTCACGTGTTTCTGAGCTGTCAGCTCTAAAAGTCACGGTTGACGACGGTGTCTTGTGAATTAAATGAGTGCAACAAATTTTGCACTGGAACAGGGTGCCAACACGGACCTCCGGTAATGTAACAATTACTTTTAAGGATCAAGGGACACAGTTCGGAAAGCATTTCCTCGCCCTTCGCCTTCTCTTCGTGACCGCGACGCCATTTCATTGAATAAAAATTATAGGGGGCATTCTGGACCCCTGAAGTGCGATGAGGCTAAATACTGTTTGAAACGTCGCTGATTTCTGCTTTAGCTCGTCTACTTCGTATGTTGTGTGTTGCGGCGTTTGAGGACGCACCGAATGAAAGGCGCGAAGCAGGGACACCTGGATTGGACGCCCGGTGCCTGGTGATCTCTTCGGTCATGACCGGACGTGACGTCATGGCGACGTCGGTTCCAGTGATTAGACATGAATGACTGTGACGTCATTGTGACGTAAAATCTGGTCATTATGTCACGTCCGGGCATGGCCGATGACTTCACCAAGGTGATGAAGTCACAATTTCGCGAAGAACAGACGCACGCATGTGTGGACGGACACTCATGAGCCTATAAAGGTTTTCGCCTTAATAAATTTGGTCTCGAATAGTTACCATCAGTTTCTCATCGTACCAGGCAACCTAGGCGACGACCTAGCTCCAAACCTGCTAACAAGAACCAGTTCGCTACATTATTAGTCATTAGAACGCTCACCAGAACTGAGGCACGATACTGTTGGAATCGTCTCCCAGCTGGCGGCGGCTGTGTTTTGATGATGGCGAAACGAAGAGGCGCCCGTATGCTGTGCGATGTCAGGGCTCTTTAGTAATCTCCAGGTGGCCAAAATTACACCAGAGCCCTCCACTCTGGCACCCCTTTTTCTTTTTCTGTCTTCACTCCAACTTTGTCTTCCCTTAGGGCGCGGTTCAGGGGTCTACAGAACAAGTGTGACTGATACTGCGCCTTTCGTTTTCAGTGAACCAATTGAAATTGGTCAATTGACTATCGTGGCACAATTATATTCGTATTTGTCAGAATCGGCAAAGTAGCAAGTTTTACCAATCCAACAAGCCCGCTTCCTAAAGATGCTCAGCGTCCCACCGCGGTGACTTAACGGTCACGGCACTCGACTGCTGATCCCAAAAAATGAGGGATCAAATCCTGGTCGCGGTGTCAGTTTTTAGATGGAGGCGGAAAGCAAGGCGCCCGTGTGCTGTGCCCTAACTCGATGTGGTCGAAATTTCTGGAGCCCTCCACAACTGGGTTCGTCATATTCGGACGCCAAGCCCTATAAACGGAAATAATTCTAAAAGGTGGGGCCCGTGAACATTATCAAGATTAGGCTAGAGGCAATATAAATACCAAACAAATAAGATGCACAGACGGCACCCTAGCTCATAGCCACAGCCGCGTATGCAAAATTCGCTCGGATCCACTCAGCGACATATGTGGTTGGGTCTTTCTTCTCTTTCCAGTCAATATGATTTCACCCATTGAATATTTGCACCATTAATTCCTAATAAACCTCCAAATATTGTAATCAAGCATTCTCTTGCGCTCACCTTGGCTTCGCTGAGTGCTGGCTTCCTCCTTTTGTGTGTTATATTGAGCTACCTCGCTTTCCTGCAATTGTTGGTTCAGTGCTTTAGTCTGGTTTGGTTTGGTATATATGTTCTAACGTCCTAACATTGTGTGGGCTATGAGGAATATCGTGGTGGAGGGCTCCGGAAATTTTGGCTACGTGTGTTTTATTAACGTGTACTGACATCACTCAGTAGATGGGGGCCTTGTGTTTCGCCTGGAGTGCCGTGGAGTGCGAAATTATTTTTTAAGGCGATAGCCTTAAAGGCTCATGCTCGCAGATCGTGTCCGTCCATCCGTCTGTAAAGCTTTCGTAACGTTGGAGGCGGTAGCTATCAGCTGACATGGCGTAGCACTAACTGGACGTAGATCTTCCCCTATAACTTTTACTCGTCGTTGCGTTGAAGCACACACCTCGGAGCGACTACTGTAAACTCATCAGATTTGCGCCAACAATGCACAAAATGCAAAGTATCGCTTACCACGTCATCCGACCTGCAAAACAATGAGCAGTGAACACTGTCAAGTTTTGAAAAAGTGGCAGTTAAACTTCGAATTTTCGTTACTGATAGTTTTTGCTAATTGGTTGGCTTAAGATAAAAGTAATGATAACCTGAACGATAAAATGTGGTCGTGAAGTTTATACCCACTGCCTCAAAATCTGCCTCCAAAGAGCTCCTTGGAGTTAATTTTAGATGTGACACAGCAGTACTAAACATGCACACAAAAGAGAATGTCTGCCGATCTAACCCTAATTAAAACATTCTACACTTGGTAACTATACTTAAAACGGCACTGTTCAACAGCGCGTGTCACATTTCTGTTGAGTCCGTGTTTGTGAAACATTACTGCTGGAAACATGCTGGTTTGCCTGCATTCAGTGACATCCCGCATAATGTCACTGCAACGGGTCACACTAAACGATCCGAGCACAGTGACATCACGAGTGATTGAAATGTGAGGTCACCCGAAGAGTAACAAAAAGAAAAAATGCTCGATAAATAGCACGAAGCATCCGATCTGAAACAGGTGCCACCTAAGGTCACTTTACTGTCACCGAATATCACGTTACATAGGCGCAAGCGTACATCCTGGCGATTGTGAAAGGCTGCAACAGACATAAAAAGAAAAGTGTCACACTTTCTTAACTAGAAGCCATTTGGTGCATGCACCTACAAGTCACTTGTGTATGTTGCTAAGCGTAATGCGATGCGAAAATAAAAGGTACTTACGTGTCTGTGGGGGAGAATAAAGGACACAGACGTTAACCAACAGAATATGAATGGATGTATGTATAATAGCAGCGTTTCGTTTGGATCGAGGTGGTGCCCCCATGTTCAATTTTCGTTTTCTTGGCATTCGTCTAACCAATCTGTGAAACTTAAATATTAACATAAATGATCAATTTTTCGTCAATGACAAATTATATATAATTCAAATTTGCCCGACCTTAATATTGAAATTGTATATGTGTGCCAACGCCCTATATTTGAGACGGGAATCATACGATCGCTTTTTGCTCATTTCCAATTTCAATTGGTCACTTCTAAATTCTTTCCATTATGTTGTCCTGTGCTGTCGGATGCTCCATTCAGCAAGATTTCCATATCATCTCAGCTATAACTGACGTAATATACAGAATCGTCGTCTCTATCTAAATTTCATCGTCTGCATCTTGAATAACTTCCAGATATTTTTATTATTTTCACCAAATAGCATATACAGTACCCAGATTTTCATAGCCTTTAAGTGTCGTCAAGTCTCGGCCTTTGGCCGATGACTACTTCATTTCACCCTGAATTTGACGAGTATTCAGTTTGTTTTGTAGATAAGATCTTTTTGTCTATTTCGTCTTGAGAAACTTGAGCCTTGTTTGCCTCTCCGTATTTATTAATAGTCCCACGTCCACATTTAGTTCCACATTTAGTTCGCTGCTACCTACCACTACACTCCAAATTTTGGCAGATCTCCTAAAAAAGCGACAGTATGGACCAGTATGCGGCACCTTGTCACTTGTGCCCCCCTTCTACTAAAATTGATGTCATATCAAGCAAATTTCTTGCCAACGCCTGCTTATCGCCCTTTCCTGTTGATTTACATCACTTCGAAGCCCTTTTCTTGGCTTCTTTTCCGCATGTCCTCAATCCCTTAACCTCACCTTTAGACTACTTCTGCCGCATCATCGTTGAAAACATAAATTATTCCAGCTGCTACTATTACGACATCATGCCGTGCAACATTCTTTCACTGTCAGCATTTTTTCTGATGTAGCATCGAGTTCATTTTCCTCACCAATAACAATACATAGACTGCTATTCGTCCGTGTTTCTCTGACCATTTCATTGTAATGCCGGCGCATCTTGTCATGTTCGAGACAGCTGCGAAGAGCTCCGATCTTCCTCAGGCTTCTGGCTGTTTTCATTACGACTTTGGTGCTCTTTATAATTCCTTTGCTGCCATAATAAACACACATTTTCCGACTTTTCACTGCTTCTCTTCTTGCTATCTGTCACTTCCTTCTGAGCAACTTCAGCATATCAGAGTGATAGGAGGGCTAGTTACTGCACATTCTTCAATAACAATTCAGCTCAAAATAAGGTGAGCACGTGAAAGGTAGACAACTTGACGCGCTGCCTCTTTCGTGTTCGTCTTGCTTTGCTTTAAATTGTTAAGCGAAGAACTGCGCAGCTGTTTGTCATTACCGTTTCTTAGCTTTCTTTTTTGCGTTTTTTTACGTCGCCCTTGCCAGAGTAGCGCGATGCGCACGCTTTGCACTGACACGACCGCCATTGCAATGATGGTGGTCGCCACATTTTTTTACTCTATTTTTGCCAACTTTTTCCCGAGTTTCCGATTTTCCGTAGCCTCCATCCCGGCAGTCTATTTTCAAATGACGCTAGTGTTTTTTTTTTATTCGTTTACCCTGTCCACTTCTGTACATAGTATGCGGCACCTGCTCTCAATATTCGCTCATTGCACCTGTTCACTCGAAAAAACTTGGTTTCCTCCGGATCCCTCTACACCTAACGACACCACCATTTTATCAGCAAATAACGACACCAGCAATTCACTTACTTGCTTACTTTAGTTCATGTTGCAACCTGCTAATCAGTTTATTAATCATTTATTATCCTTTTCAATCCACAGCTATACATGTTCCATCACTTTTCCCTCGACCAATTCGGGTTTTCTCGACATGCTGCAGGGGCCTCCGCTAAGCGGGACGTACCAGTAATGCTGTCGCATCAAAACAAGTCGCAGGTCTTACCGTTAATGGTTGAATTGAACGGCTTCTGTGGATTCGTTGGCGCGCTTGTGCTGGTAGTTTCATGCGCCGCTGCAAGGGTACCGAGGTAACACATGAATAATTAATTACTGACTCAATCAATCAATCAATCAATCAATCAATCAATCAATCAATCAATCAATCAATCAATCAATCAATCAATCAATCAATCAATCAATCAGTGAGTCAGTCTACGCTGTTCTCTTATGAACAAGTTAAAAATTAGTTTAGTTTTCTCCACCATATTTTTAGCTTGCTGTTATGGTTTCCTTGTCTAATCAGCCAATCAATGAATCGATGATTCCAAATTAGCGCAAGCTCAATAACCTTTTCGGTAACGACGTAATCATGTACACACTAGTAATTCGCTTTGTTTTGGTCTCGGTTGCAGTGCAATCCGGCGCAAAGTTTTCGCAGTAAATTTTCTGCGTCTGGCGACGAGCTGCGCAATTTTGAACCCGGTGGGCGAATTTTATGTAAAAATACTTTTCAGGATGGAAGCTTGAGCGCTTCGTTTTATATTCATGTGGTTCTCGCTAGCTTCTATTCCGAGCATAAACGCCTTGAAAATTCTAAAACCTTGTTCTCTGCTCAGCGACTTATTTTATATGCAGTGCGGGTTCAAATGAGCACAGTTGTGACCCGGAAAGCCATGTTGGATCACAGTGTATAAACGCAAGGATGCAGCAGAAATTGTACAATTATACATCTACACACTGTCGCATTCGCTCCCTCTAGCATTGTCGAAGCCTGCAAATTCCCCACCCATTGAGGAGAGTATGTTAAATAGCTTCCGCCTGTATCTTGAGGTAGTGCCATCTGCTCGCTTCGTAGCAGAATATAGCATAGATAGATATAGCAAAACAGCCTAGTTAGACCCTGTCTAAGTATCATACAATAAAGAAACAATGGACGAATTTTGAAAAAAGTGTGCGCGCTCATTTGCGTTAAAGAGCAGTATAATAGTGGGCATTGCATTGTGTAGTACGCACTTTTAGATCAAAGTATGCAAATAGAAAGGCGGGCAAAGTAACTGACACGCAGTGATATAATGATCATGATTACGGTTCATTCACTTTGGTTATTTCCTTTGTAACAGCAGGGCATCTTGATGGTGCTCCAGCCGAAAAAGTAGAAAAAGGAAAACAAACGTGGTAAGGGAATTATGACACGCCCAGCGCACCAGCGCACGCAAGTCCAACCTTAGTGGTGCCATCAGGTTTCTAGAGCGCAGCTCTTCGGCGCCCATTCCTGCATTTCGAGTCGTCGTCGCCGTCGGCGCTGTCCCTCGTAACCAGCTCCGCAGCCGTGGCAGCGCGACGCTGAAAACTTTGAAGCCCTTTTTCGTGTCCGAACCTAAGATGTACCATCTTTGCGCAGTAGCTATGGAGCCAGGGTAATGATACCCGGGAGTAAATATTATAGAGAGGAAGTTCTCGATGTACAGATAAGCCGACTTCTTTAGTTGTGCAAAACATTTACAGCGTAAATGTAATTGATCTTATGTTAAGGCCCAGTTTGAAATGGCGTCTGGCACATGCGCAATTTAAAGCCTTTTATCCCGTAATCCGTAATGCTCGAATTATACTGGCGCTTATTTCCCCAATTCCCAAACATTGGCTCTGCACACACCTCAGCTTTCATAGCACTGCAGGGAGTAGATGATACGGAGCATTGCAGGACGGCATTTTTTTGGTGCTACCTTGACATATGTTTCTAGCGAGAACCCAAATGTTTCAAAATTTTTCTACTTTGTTAGTGATGGAGTAAATAGCAGATGTTCCGTTCTTGAGAATGGTCTACACGAAACAAAGTATGGAAGGCTAAAATGACTCTAATGACTTACACAGTCCCATAGCCACGTAGGCAACCAGGACGACCACGAGGAATGCCGTGAGGCAGATGCCCAAGACCGCCTCCAGCGGGTACGGCGCGGGAGGTTCCTCCTTCTCGTTGATGCGCTTACTGCGCAGGAAGCAGAAAGAATGTCGTAAAGAACAGGTCCACTCTAGAGGTAATGGAAGCATTTCTGTGTCAGAAAAAATGCTGACAAATGTGGAAGTGCTCCTTCTGTGGCCCTGTTAGAGAATTCCTACCTTTCGGATAATCGGTTGCAGGCCGCTGCTGAGTAGCAATCTATACCATGCCTATTAACTTTCTTCCACTTTCACGGCTGTGACGTGTGAAAGTGGCTACATTATTTTTTTCGTTTTCTTCACTAAAACTGCCTCCCTCTTTTTGTGCCCTTAGGGCCTTTTTGCGTCTCACTGTGTCCTATTTTTCACCATTAAAACCTTACGCACGCGGTTTCACGCGCAGCACTCGGGTCCGAGCCAACAAGACAGTGCTCTCTGCCAAGTCACATAAGACACACGCAGAACTCAAAGAATAGCAAATGGCGTTAACGCATGTGAGAAACTGACGCGGCATGCTTCACAAGTATGTATACAAACTCATACTCGATTGTTGTACCAGTTGTAAGGCGAAATCACAGCATGTGAACATAAGCCGTTAATTCATATTGAGCATTGCCACCATTATACAAAAGGTTGATAGTGTTTTATGAAAGTGTTTTATGGAAGTGTTTTATGAGTGTGTTATAAAAGCGAGTCTGGAAACGCATCACTCCGCTTGAAGAAATTTACCGACTGCTTGCACTTAGCTCGAGGGCGGATCTGCGTGTTTTGAGTCCGAGGCTTATGAGCACGATAAGAATAGCTCTGAGGCTACTTCACGCTATCTTGAGTGAGCGTATTTTATCATGACAAGTTAATGCAGATCCTGGGTACAAGCTTTGTCTCATGAGAAAAAATACCGCTAGACGTGACTTTTGTTAGCGGAGGGGGATGTGCTGAGTCCGCTGGGGCCGTACGCGTGAACGGAGTTAACGGCTAATATTCGCTTCCTGAAAAAACAGGGTGTGTTAACGCTGCTGCTGCTTGGCAGCGAATGAGCTTTAGTAGACGTGATAGCAGAGTGCTACGAGTTCATTTCGACCATACTTGGTTCTTGAATGAGGAAATAAACGTCAAAAGCGAACGATACCAAACTCATGAACTCGTGCTTAGAAGAGCAAAGAAACTGCAATCAGGTAGCCGTTGAGTGTTTTTTGACAAAAACAAACACCGACATTGCACAATGTCATAGCTACGTTGCGTTACTATAAATTCAGTTATGTGCACACAATAAGTAAAATGACATGAGTTGACTTGGATCACCAGCTGTCCATTGTTCTTGGTATAGAGGCCGCTATTGCAGTATTTTTGTTATTGTAGACAACGCACGTAGAACACTTACCGTATGACATCGAGGGAGTCCACCCTCGCCGCTCTTGGACGGGCGACAAAAGCGAGCTGTGAACAAGAAGGACGATTTACAGCCATGTTGCAGTAGTGTCCGGTGCGCTTGCCACCAGTGAATTGCCCGACTATCTATGCGTATGTATTATGTCACAAATAGACCTGGTGATTTATGCGTAACGATACAACAGCAGTGCTGTAATTAAAAAGTCGTATGACGTGCGTTATCTGTGAAAATAAACCGTCCAAGCAGATTGCTTATAAGTCACGTAGTGACCTCCTGTTGCGTTTCCCACAAGCAAGTTTTCTATTGGTGAAGCCGTGTTTTTTCTAACATTCAAGTAGCGTTCGCTTTGTTTTCCTTTGTCATTCATCTCTTACATATCTTCAGCTGGCTTTTGCCGAAATCTTAAGTGGTGCCACAAACCAGTGAACGTGGGACATGAGGATTACATTCAACACTCTCGATGAAACTTGTACACGGTACGACGAACAGAGCTTGAAATAATTAGAGTTGCGAGCTAGGTTCTTAGCAGGAATGCGGCTGGCTGTTAGCGAAAATAATGAAACAGATGACGGCAAACATCACGGAAACGACAGAACAAAATAGACTTGAAGTGCCGCACAGTATCCGAGACAAACGAACCTCAGCACCAATCATAAAAGCCGTAGCACATAATTTTCTCGGGAGCGCTGGTGCCGTCAGGCGCGCATGCGCGTACCGGGTTCATGCTGAGCAGCGTGGCGAAGAGGCCAGTGGCCGCCCGGGCCCCCTTCTTCTTGCCCCTTTCCTCGCCGGCAATCTGGTCCTGCTCGACATCAGGGCTGTAGGTGGCCGACTTGATCAGCTTCTCGCTCACGTCCACCGATGGTTTCTTCCCGCTTCCCGGCACGTCGCGCTTCAGACTGTCGGCATGCACCAAACAAACGTTGTAATAATCGCCATCGTGAAACTTGCTGATATGACATTTATTTCAAGAACACAGCAGCAAATTCCTCATAAAGAATAGCCTCCTTTAAAGTCCCAACTTGTGATGTTCTGGCGTGGCAGCTGTAAAGCGCCATAGCGTATAGCAATTGCCATGGGCTCTCGCGCGTCTAACTTCCCAACAGGTGAACACGGGCATTATCAGCAGCGAGTTAAAACACTGTGCGCGACGCCAGCTACTACATATTGCGTAAGGCTTCAAGGATAGATCATGGTCAGGTCACCTGGGAGCCTCCTCGGGTTCACCGCCATCCGGGGGAGGAGAGGTGGTTGCGCTGGGCTTCATGACGAGTCGCTGGACACGTGACAGGAACTGGTGGCTGCGACGTCCACGGCGTGGTACTGCGGGTGGTTTGCAAGGTGCCTGTGTCGGACGAAATACGTTGGCGCACGAGCTGCCAGCCAGGTGCACACGTTCTTCTTCTTCTCGACCTTTTGAAACATAGCATATACCCAAATTGGGGAAACAGCCAAGATGTCGTGCCATAGACAAGTATATTTGAACAGGCGATTACGACACAGATAATAGCGGCAAGCGGGAATTTCGAAAATTATGGACGAAAAACGACAGAAGAGCATTTAATGTAAAATAATAAAAATAACATTTGGTGCAAAAAGAAGATATAAAAGAAATTCAAGAAGACTTCGTTTTTTTTTTGCGATGTTTATTGCCTTGGGACATAAAAGGAATGTTATAAAAGATGAAGGTACGTATGGTCAAAAAAAAAAAAAAAGGTTGGCTGATGCGAACTTTCCCACAGCAGGTGGAAGATATCGGCTTCTGCATCTCCAGACTTGCAGACGGGGCAATCAGGTGGGGTTACAAATTTCGAAATTGAGGCCATTATCGAGTCACTGTAGGCGTTAGGGCCATCTCAGTTCGAATCCTCCGAAGCGCCCCCTTCGAGGGAAGCTTACCGTACGCGGAGGTATGAGAGCACGTGTACGGCGTCGAAGGTGCTCCTTTCTGGTTAACAGGAGGGTAGCATTATCCAATTTTAGGTGGTTTGGAATAATAAGTTTGAGGTGGAAAGGCGGATCACAAAATCCGCAAGGCTTTGAGAACATATAAGATCACGCGGAATCAATTAAATCGGAATTGCCTGCGGTATGCGTGCCGCTGGACTGTTTATGTCTTGGCAAATTTGTGTGCTGCGTCTAACGCGTCTAAGCAGCTTTGTTATCTGGAGGGCATCAGTGCGTATAACAATACTGGTCGTGGCAACCATGAGAATGGCGGTCACGGAGTAAAAAGCTTCTTGGACAGCAAGCAGCTCCGCACAAAAAGAAGATAGAGGTTCCGGTAATTTAAACGTAGATGTCTTGTTCAGGGCAAACATACAAGGGCAGTAAACTGCAGGTCTCTTCGCAGGCCTGGATGCTTGCGTCGACGTAAATTGCAATGAAACCTTGCGGCAAGCGGGCGTCTTGTTCCATAATTCGGTCGCGAAGTGACGCCGCCGATTTCTGTGTTCCTGGTCTGCGTAAATCCGTAAATCACTAAGATGTACAAAATGCCAAGGGGGAAGAACTGGCAGTGGTGATGGTAGAATTGAATTCGAAGAATCATAGGCTCTAAGAGCGCACGTTGCTTGAGAGAGGGTGGCCTTAAGCCTGCTAGCATCAAGTCGTTGCTGCACCAGTTCAGTGTTTAGCTGTGCATCTTCTTGGAGCGTCACGATTGGTATGATGCGAGGAAGGCATATTAATTTCAAGCCGATCCCATTGTGTCCTTGTAAAATGTTGAAATTGGGCTTGATAAGCAAGGCGCGGTTGCACAAATGCCCGCACCAACTGTCGTGCAACATCTGAGCGGCGCCGCTCGTTTTGAAGCAATGCGTCTAATCAGGCCCAAAGTATATAACGCCTGTGTTTTAGCGCGAGCCAGCCATGCTGTTCCAGTTCCTGACTCCAATATATATTTACTGTTATATTTACCAATATATTTACTGTTGTACTTTCCTGAAACGGGGTTCTGGACAGATGTAGACGAATATAGGTGTTGCTGATAGTTTACGGCGCCCCCAGCGATTTGCAACTGACGTGAACGTAGTTTTACTGGCGGGAAGCTCAAACCCAATGGAAGAAGGATATGTTGACGTAATATACAAAGCTGACTGCAGGGTAGTGCATTGAATCATTAGTTAGTTGTGTGCGCTGCACACCGTGATGTCATCAGCGTATATTAAGAATTTAATATCGTGAACTTAATGTAACCGCCATGCAAGGGAGATAATTGTAATATTAAATAATCTTGGTGACCACATTGATCCTGGGGTACGCCGTGAACAGGGACGAACGATCCTATGGCATCGCAACAGAGGCGTATTGCAAATTGTCTGCCTTCAAGGAAAGATTTTACAAAATCGCGTACACTAAGTGGTAAATGAAGCATGTCAATTGGATCCAGAATGGCAGCATGACTGATATTATCATAAGCCGTTTCGACGTCCATGGCGAGGATGGTGCGTACATTGTGGCTGCGTGTAGATGATAATACTGAGGGCGCCAAGACAGCCAACCCTTCTTCTGTGCCCATATATGGTCGAAAGCCAAATTGGGCCGGGTGGTAGAAGCAAGTCACCACGACATTCGTGTGGCGAGCATTTTCTCAGCAAGCTTCCAAATTGTTGGCGTTAAGAGTATAGTCCGAGAGTTGCTAAGATCTGGTGGGGGTTTCCTCGGCTTTGGAATAGGCCTCACAATAGCCGATTTCCAGCTGTCTGGTACATCGCCGCCTAGCCATACCATCTTTTTGGTGTAAAGGAGTTCCAGAAGAGCATCACAACTGAGGTTCTCGGAAAAGGCGGACGTAATGGAGTCCTCACCAGGTGCTTTCTTTCTGCTGGAATGATCTATAGCTGCAACAAATTCAGGCATGGAGATGGGCTTGCTATTTCCTCGGTGTCGACAGCATGTGACAGCTTATCGACTAGGGCTGGCAAGCACTTGTAACTGGTGCAGGCAACACATCGTAATTAGGGAAAAAGCTGCGTGCTGCTTGTCTTAAGAAATCATCCGGAGACAAGTTAGCTGCAAAGCATGTTGTGGCCGCTGTATCAGGACGAAGACAACCATGCTCCATGACATGGAAAGTTCGCCAGAAATAAGCATTCGATAAGTGTGTGGAGACTTGCTCGCACCTCAAATGTCATTGCCGTCGTTAGAGAATACGCTCATACCGCTGAACCTTAGCAGAAATGTAATTTAGTCTTGTGCGTGTGTGAGCAGAAGTTAGGCCTCTCATCATCATCATAAGCCGGACTATACCCTCTGCAGGGCAAAGGCCTCTCTCATTTTCTTCCCATTAACCCGGTCCTGTGCTAGCTGCATTCACTTGACCCCTTCGAACTACATGCCCTGCCCATGCCCATTTCTTGTTCATAATTTCGACTAGAATATCAGTAACTTGAGTTATTTCCATGACTCACTCTGAATACTCCTTGCCTCTTATTGTTACACCTACAATTTACCGTTCCATGGTCCTCTTCGTTGTCCACAACTAAGTAGAACCCCTTTTCGTTAACCTCCACGTTTCAGCCCCATATATGAGTACCGGTAGGATGCAACTGTTAGACTTTCCTCTTGAGCGATACCGGTAAGTTGCCTGTCATAACATAGCCTGACACATAGCAAGTCTGACACAGCCGCAACAGTTGCCTTACTAAACTTTACTGCCACTACAACTACCTCCTAATATGGGTACACCAGTTTTCCAAAGCAAGGCACGCCATAGGAAACCGTGTGTCAACATACACAGCCACCTTTCTCGGAGGGATATTCCTGCGAACACGTCGGTCACTCATTAAAGGAGACACATATCCACTGAAACCTGGCATGGCTGGAAACGCGTTGGTCTCTTGCAGTAACAGGGCCTATACCTGGAGCTTGTTTAGGCGAAGACGAAATTTGAGCTCTCCAACCTCCGTGGAAAGCCCTCTACAGTTTCACTGACGCATACCGCAATAAGGTGTAGCCGCCTTTTGATTATGAGTCCAAGTGTCGCAAAAGCACAGATGTCAGATTAGATAACTGAGTGACCATAAAACACAGTATGGATGTCGAAGAGTTATCAGCCAGGGTATCAGAAGACTTGTGGGAATCAGTGAACGAGAGAGGAGTATTGTACATAATCGATGGTGAGGCACCATTGATATTAGAGACCTTTAGTATAGCGTATGGACTCTTTCGTACGATAAACACCGGCAAATTACGGGACGTTACTCCGTATGTCGCCTTGGCGCTTTTAGTTGACTGTACGAAAACACGAACGCAAGTTTTTTTTTTTACTCGGGAGCCAAAACTAGTCAAGTCGCGCCGGCACTTTAGCCAATTATTTTGCTTCTATGTTGAACACTGAGCCAGAATAACACATTACAAACTACTAATTTCGTTCTGCGTCAAGTTTTGTGTTGTCATTATGGTGCGTACCGTGTTCACAACCTCTGTTCACGGAAAGACGCGTGTAAGCAGTGCAAGCCAAGGCAATCTACTTCAAGGCGTTGCCATGCCAACAAAGCAATGCCAATTGTTAGGCTTAGAGACTGCTCAGCCACCGAGTAAAATGAAAAAAAAAAAAAGAACGTATAAATCACTAACAGTTTGTGCTGAAGGTTACATGAGTCAAAGTGAAAGCTCCGTGTACCCTTTATAGACACCAGCACGCCCAAAATACGCTAAAGAAGACAAATTCACACTGAAGCGGGTGACCTGGATGCTGCCATCTTGCCAACGCTATTTCCCCATCGTACGCGAGAGCCTGGCACAATAAACTCAGAATTTCGCGTATGCTGGCGGATCGTTCCCAAGAGCTCGGTCTGGGGTATCGTATAGAGCATGAGCAGTGCGCATCACGATATTTTTGGCGTGCGCTATTTCTCTGCGTATATTTGTGTACGCTATACTAAAAGTCTCTATTGGCGGTCTGGGATTCAGCAGCTTCCCTACGACGAGCAAGCATTTCACGATGTTGGCGGAGCTATAGACCTCCGCTAAAAAACATTCAATTTATCGTCAACTGCCGTCACGTTATCATGTGGAGGTTACGGCATGTTCTTCTGGCTTGTTTGTTTTTTTGAATACCTTCTTTCGCTTACAAAAAAAAGTTTTTTTTTTATCTAGAGCTTCTGCTTCCTTTTATTTATATTTAATTGGTTTTAAGCCTGGCAAACCTTTTGCTGGTCCGGGCTCCCGCTACTTTTTTTTTTTCTCAGCTGGAGAGAACGAATAAAATAGTAAAATGGTTTGTAGCGTGTTTGTTATGATGTTGTTGTGCACTCACTTTAGCACTGCAAACATGTTGCATAGATATTGCCGGTGGTCTGATCTTAGATAGCTTTGGCCATTCATTGTCGTCCAACTGGAGAGCCTCAAATCTGTTGAACGTCGGAACTGGTGTATAAGTAACTTGTTGAGACCATTGCATCTGCATCCCACGACAGACCTTTTGAGTTGCTTTTTGTTTTGTTGGATACATTGGAGAGGTGATCCCATGGTCGTTAACCTTGTAAAGTCCGCCCCGGTAAGATATTGTTTCTTCTGGCATAGTGTCATCTGGTGTTGTAAAAGGGCCGGACCTATGCATATAGCCAGGTCTTAAACAGTCATAATAGACAACACTTGGGTTATATGGTCAAGGGCGTAGAGTTCACCCATAATAGGATAGGCGATGTGGGGGAGTCAGATGACCTTGCAAGGTCACGATGCAAGAGCGCCCCTTTCCCATGGACGGGCTTAGATCACAGGGTGAGTAGGGCAGTAGAGCTCACGCTGAAGAGCAGTTTGGTCCTCGTCAACGTCTATACGTTGTAGGGAATATGTAGGTCGGAACCACCAACTAGATAAACCTGGACCGGAACTGATACTTCGCTTATTACTGAAATAAACTTTAGGTTTTGCAGACACACAACAGCCGCCAAACTAGGGAGCCACACAGCAATCGTATTCGACTTCTCCCTGCCCGTGAAGCCATGTAACCCCTTGGTTTCAAGACATGCGTTCAGGTTCGCTTGAATACCTCTATTTGGTATCTCCGTAAGGCACATGGTTGTCAGAGCTTTAATGGTCCCTTTATAGCAGGCCGATACAGGTATCGAGAATACTGGATGATCAGTCGTTGTACAGGAACGGTTGCCTTGTGAACTGTTATTGGCGGAAGAGGACCCGGGTGCACTGCCTTCGGAGGACGCTTTTGAGCACAGCGCTGAGCTGTCCGTCCAGATGGTAGCGCTGAAGACATGGCCATTGGCGTGCTCGGCTCCTCACGCACACTGGCGGGAGCTCCAGAACCATCAGTGCGCAAAAATATATAACGAAAAATTGACCTCCGCCAAGGAAAAGTTTTTTTCTTCCGATTTACATTCAATCCTCTTAACAAACCCCAATAAATTTTGGCACACTCTCTCCCCTAAAACACAATCAAATAGAATTGAGCTTCTAGACGTTAACCGTGAACCAATAGACAGTGATAAGAGCGCGACAATCTTAAATGACTATTTCTGTTCAGTGTTCTCCCCAGCAGCTGGCAGTCCAAATCCTTTTCCAGCCATCTCAACAGTAGCCATGCCCCAAATTACAGTCACTCCGGCAGGCATAGCTAATCTAATCAGTTCACTCAAGACTTCATCGGCTGGTTGCGACCAGAACAACAGTAAACTACTAAAAAACACCTGTGCAGTATCATGCCAGATACTGCATCTAATATTTGCCCAATCATTAGAATCCGGAGACGTCCCTGACGACTGGAAAATAGCAGAAATTGTCCCGATCTTCAAAAAAAGTGACCGCACAAATCCTTCCAACTACCGCCCTATTTCTTTAACCAGCACCCCTTCCAAATTACTTGAACATGTTATATAATCCAGCCTAATGAGCCACCTTGATTCCATAAACTTCTTTTATCCCCATCAACACGGATTTCGAAAACACTACTCCTGCGAAACTCAACTGGCTGAATTCACTCATGACATCCTTTACTTTATGGACGAAAACTTTAAAATTGACGTCATATTTTCAGATTTCTCCAAGGCCTTCGACCGTGTTCCGCACTCATACTTGCTCGCAAAACTTTCCTCTCTAGGTATCCCTGATAACATAATAACCTGGATCAATCAGTTTCTTTTTGGACGCAGACAATTCACATCAAGTAATGGCTACCGCTCATCCCTTTCTGACGTTACATCAGGTGCCCCCAGGGCGCCGGCTTATCCCCGCTATTCTTCCTCATTTACATCAATGATCTCCCAGCTAATATAGATAATAAACTAAGACTATTTGCGGACGACTGTGTCATCTACAGTCCCATTCGTCACCTCACCGATAGCCACCTACTACAAAAAGACATTGATGCTATAGCCACATGGTGGGACACTTGGCTCATGCCTTTGAACCTGGACAAATGCCAACTCTTGTCGTTCTCTCGCAAACGAACAGTAATTCAGCATTCATACACCATCAATGCTACCCTGGTTGGCGAAACATCATCCTACAAGTACCTTGGATTACATCTTTCATCTATCTTGGGTCAATCACGTCCAACCAATATGCTCTGATGCCTCACGTGTTCTAGGTTATTTACGGCGAAACCTAAAATCAGCATCCCCGGAAGTGAAACAAATGGCTTATCAAACTTTCGTCCATCCCAAACTAGAATTTGCATCATCAATCTGGCACCCATCTCAAGCCTACCTCACCGCCGAACACGAAGCCATCCAAAATCGTGCAACCCGCTTCACCACTTCTGAATACTCCAAAGAAATCAGCATTACTGCACTTAAACGCTCTATCTCCCTGCCCACTCTAAAGTCGCGCCACATCATCTCCCGTCTTTGCCTACTGCACAGCTTCTTTTACCACCCTGCTTCCAGACACCCTTTGCTGCAACCACCGCTCAGAACATCCAATCGCCTAAGCCACAGCCTCCCTATAGCAGGTATCAGGAGCGGCACTTCAGCTATGAACAGTTCTTTTTTCCCCAACGCGATTACTCTCTGGAATGCTCTACCTAACGACATAGTTACATGCGACGATCGCAAATCATTTCGCACAAAACTCGCTAGTCATTTCCAAGATTTGTAAGGATTTCATCTGTGTTACCATCAATCATTCATTGGCTTTCAACTTTACTTGCCACCGCACGTGCATTTGTCGCTTTTCTGCATGATCCCACGGATACCTTGATGCACTTTATTTATTTTATTTTTCCTGCCTTTTACAATTTGTAGTGTTTGTGTTAACTGTGCCTGCCTTCATCAAGATTGTATTTACCCCAACTGTAGCCCCTCCTTATGTAATGCCCTCGGGCCCTTAAGGATGAAATAAATGAAATGAATGGAAGCTGGTTAGTCATTCCCGGCCTCCGCCCAGAGGACAGATCACTCACAGCCTGACGTGCATTTTGAGAAGGCAGAATGTGTGCCGCAGTCGGTGGACCAGGAGCAGAAACCAGGAGTTGGGACCCAGGCGCAGATATCAATTGTGCGGCCGGTATTGCCGTTGTGACAGGCGGCGCCGACGAAGCTACCTTCGCCAGCGCGCCGACGAAGGCATTAGGCCTAGCCTCGGCGCGCAGTTCAGCTGCAGTAATTATGTGATAAATTTCACACAACCAGGCTATACATGAGCGTTCGGAACTTCCTCGGGACCCTAAGAAGTCAATTTTCTAGATGCAAGGATTGTATTTACGCTGTAGGTAAGATTTTCATTCAAGCAATGAGCAGCCACCTCAGCAAGGAGACTTCTTTTCTTTAGTTCGTAGTTAGAAATTGAATCTACATATAGAGTTGATACAACCAACAATAGCGTGAAAGCGGCGGCGGCACTCCCGTGTAGACCCTCTCCACTCCTTTGCTCATCGTGTTCGCAGCCATGCTGGTACTTCGCGCATGGTAGCCAACAGTTTCCACGCAACGTTTTGACCAGATATAGCGCAAGTTATAGCGTACCAATCTTGCAAAAAAACTTACAAGAGTTTAACGCTGCTGAACCAAATATTGAGCGAAAGCATTAGCTGCGGGTGACCGAGCGTTCTTCTTCTCTTTTTCTTCTTCCTCAGCCCACGTATAAAGCCCCGCTTTAACCAAACCGTATGAACGTTCCTTAGTGGCCTATAGGGGTAACGTGAATGCCAGGGTCCTAGCAGGCAGATTCTGACATAACCGTCCCATGTGAAACGAGAGACCCAAGTTGGCAGCTCCTGCCAACTGAGCCGCGGCTCCGACCACGCTACGCCGACCGCTTTAGTTGGGAGCCCATCTCTCGCTTTTGTGTCACGTGTGGTGTGACGTCACAGCGTCACGTGGGTACGACGTGGCTACCGCCGTGCTACGCCGACCGCTTGAGTTGATAGCCCAGCTCTCACCCTAGTGTCACGTGGGGTGTGACGTCACAGCGTCACGTGGGTAAGACATACGTGGCTACCGCCTCGCTACGCTGAAGGCTCGAAACCTAGAGTAGTATTGCTTTCGCAATAATAACGTTGGCAAACCTAGGACCATCCTGAGCATGAACATCACCGATCGCAGCACGTGCAGTGCGGTGTCGTGCATGGACGGTGCTGCGGCATAATGCAATGTTGCTAGTTGAACATTTCCTAGTTCGTTTGACGAGTTTAGGCGATTGAGTGAGATAAAATGTTGGCCAATGTGGTGGCGAGCTCTGATGATCGAGACGTAAAATATTTGTAGTAATACAGCCGATAAAGAAACGCAGATGAAAATATATGTCCATTTCAAGGAAAAAAACAGTACTCACAAGTGTTTTTAAACTGAGTTCAAAAGAGGTTAATAGAAAATCTATATGCCACTTTAATAAGCATGAAGTAGCATCGCTGAGCAGGGTGACCCACATCTAGCGATAAAAAAAAACGTTACCCTTAGTGGTGAGAAACGTAAATGTACGCTTTTTTGTGATCAGTGTCTATCACCAGTGGCCAGGTTTAAAACTGCTAAGTTTTCACTTGCCTTTGGCCCTTGTATCGACGACCAACTTTATTCGTTCCTTCGGTATTAACTCTTTTTTGGTTTAAGCTTTTTATAATGGCCTGGATCGCTATGTGGAGCCCATCAAAGCGTTACGAAGGGATGATCGCCACGCATATTTCTTTACGCAACACTACATGCAATCTATTTTAGTTGACCAAACTACAATTAAATTTATGGCAGCCGTTCTTGTTAGCCTCGCAAGCCATTACGGCTATTACGAGGTATTACTAAGGTGAGTGAATTTCCGCAGATGCACTCAGTCTTGTTGCAAGCTAGATTTATTTTAGTACGCCTAATACAAACCGAAATGTTAGGATCGTAGCATATATTCCATGCCAGTATGACTTCAGTATTTTCTGCTTTCACCGTTTATTTCGAAGTTATTCTAATTCATCCCAAAGCTCAGGTGGACCTATTGTGTGAGCAATGAAGGTTAAAGTGGGCTAGGGATGGTGACTTGGCCTTACTGCCGTCCTCGAATAGAGTGATGATCCTTTGAGTCAAAATATGTAGCGAGAAACAAAGGGCTTCTGGGAGTGTGGGCCCCCGAATTCACGGTGATGGCCTTTAGCTGTCCGGGAGTGGGCGGACTTTGTCGACCTTCCCGACGAAGGTTCTAATTTCTCCTGGGTGCAGGTCCACGGTGTCCTCGAAGCGCGGCCGGAATCCCCTCTTGAGCCAGACACGCATCCGCTGCTCCTGGCTGACAGCGGGTAGCTCTGAGCCGCGGCGTCGCCACACGAAGTGTACCACTTCCGTCTTGTCCTGCGTCGATCCCAACGACGTCTCCAGGATGTGGTACAGCGCTTGATTTTTCAGGAGCCGCTGCGTGAAACCATGAGGTGCAGACAGCCGTTTCGAGAGTCGTTTTTACTCGTGCACCTAGGATGTCTACTGATCAGTTTGGTTAAGTTTATGCCTATTTACCAAAAACTGCGTCGGCTGGTGCCTATGTGGGCAAGATGTGGGCAGTGCATGCGAGGTCCATACTGTTCCGCAATCATGTTGCAATTCGGACCCATATGGGCTGCCCTCGAGATATAGCTTGGAAGCAGCCAATGACGCTTTTCAACGTGCCTCTCCCTTAGATACAAATAGATATGTCTTTACCCATTCGGCATTCGGTATGACAGTCTCTCGGGTAATAGATGCTTTGATAATCCTTTATAGTATTTATAGCTGGCGGGAAGCAAATTGAGGACACCTTCCTCGCGTTTTCCTAATGAGACTTCAAACAGCGATGCGTTTCAAGCACAGTCCTGACAAGCCTCGAACACGTATGTTATCAGCACCACGCACACAAGCAGGGAAGTAAATATCCGCGTCCGTACATACCGATATCTGAACTTGCGTTGCATTGACGTAGCTGGGCATCTCAGGCGCTTGATACTCGAGCCGCACCAGAACCTTCTCCCCGGAGACTCGCTCCAAGGTGAGCACGTGCATGTGATTCGGAAGTTCCGTGCGCAGGCCACTCCACTGCGAAATATCAGGTGTCAGACGCAGTACCTTCGAAGTCTCGTAGAAGTTATAAAGTCTAAAACATCGGCAGATTACAAAGGAATGCCAAGGTAACATCTCAGTTTTTTTCCTCGATGAGGCGTCTCACAGCCCGCGGCTCCGGCACATAAAAATTATCTTTCGGCATGCGCTTCGCACTAATCCTGAAAATTTTTCGGAGAGACACCTCGCAATCAGCTTATACATGGCACTTCATGTCAAGAAGGGCAAAGAGCTTCGAAGGTTTGAACAATCACTGAATTACAGATATTCGTAAGAAATGAAGAAAAGAAGTTCAGGACTAGCAAACTAGTCAAACTGGAGTACTTTCCAAGAGGCTGTGAGCTAAAAAGTAAACAGCTTCCTTCAATTATCGCAGATAAGAAAACGTAGCGTTATTTTGGAGTCGAGAGATGGACGAAATGTTCCCTGGTTTGGCACAATAATTCTAAAGCGTGTAAATGTAGACGCCGAAAACAGCGAGTTGTTATCGATGGCGTATAGTCACCTTTCATGCATGTCTTATCAGGCGTCCTGCAAAGACATGTTTTGAGCCCGCTACTCTTCTTGTTGTTTCCAGTGAGCTTGCCCAGGATGATTCTAGTCGTCTAAGACTGCTTGATAGGATTGCGGCCTATACCGCGATGTTGGCTGTGAAACTGATTATGATTACTGCACGATAACGTAAGCTATGTTCTATCGTGGCTCAGTATCCGAATCATGAAACTTTGTATTTCCAAGTACACTCTTATTAGGTGTAAAAGTAACAAAATGACCTTTCCTTAAAGGTTATCTTATCGATGGTACTGCGCTGTCTGGTGTGACAGAGTTTAAGTATCTTGGGCTAATATGTTCCTACATTGTGTCCTTGGATGGGAATGTAAAGCATTGTAAATATAAAGCCGGGTGCTGCCCTTCTTGCTATGCAATATCAGAAATGCACTGCTGTACTTTTGACCTTAGAATGTCCGTGTGACGTATGAGACTTCAGGAGGAAAAAGAATGTTGATACGCTACAGCGCGTACAGAAGCATGAAGCACTATTTCATACAGGCGATTATGATTCCGCAAACCGGTCGCTTAATACTGTGCAGTGACTGACTCAGGTGGCCCTTGCTCTTTAAAAGGAGTGAGTGCTTACGTCTATCATTGTTTTTTAACATTACAAAAAAATAAAATCGGCCTAAAGAAGCCCGCTTGCGTATCCTGCCAATTCACAACAGAATGTAGTGCGAGGCTATAATTTCAGAATAACATTGTTGCATCATCATATTTTAAAATCATAACACAACATAGTGGTTGCAGTTTTTCAGTTTCATTACGCATGTATTTTTTTCTTATGTGCATTACACAGCTCTGAAATACCATTGAAGTGCTTTTTTTCTCACCTGTGTTATGGCTGTATTTTCGTTACTTTAAGAAATGGCTATTGTAGTTCATGTTTTATGCTTTGCAACTGAACCAACTCACAAAAGGGCGCTGTAGGAGCCTGTATAAATAAATAGAAATAAATAATAATCAACAACAACAGCTACAAAATAAGACGTAGAGCTCTGATACAAGAGCCGAAAAAGTAGTTTTTTCTTCATTCCCCAGACACCAAACTGGGTATGCAGCACTCTCGTAGACTTCAAGCGAGTTCTAACTCGTTCTAACTGGTAACTATATTTCTGTTTGTGGTCACCACTAACTTTCTTTTTTACTTAGGCCCGGCATTTGTTAAGTGGGGTGATCGGACTCCCGTTCAGCTGTTCAGATTGTGCGCAGGTTGAAACGTTGCTTTAGTCATCAGCGACATCTTTCTTGCACGGTGGACAAGGCCTTCGAAGTCGAGACCAAGCTGCTAGTAACGAGTGTTCCTATGCGTAGACGCTTACCTGGTGACTACAAGAGGGAGTGACATGAGTGCATGAGAATTAGAGTTGACCGAGAAACAGTGCTTCCGGTTTCTTGTCCCTAACTTGTCCCTCAACAAAGAAAATGCTCTTGAAGTATGCGCAAAGGTCCTGTTGACCAGTGCTGAGCAAAGATTCTGGTCCTTTGAGACTCTTTAAGTGCGGCATATGTATGTAACATTTCGGGGCACCACTAAAAAAGTCCTGCCCACATGTGACAGGCGACAGCTTCCTAGTACAAGCTGGAAGGCTTCAAGAGGCTCGGTTTCGAAAACAGAATAGCACGCGTCTGGCAGAGAGGCATTTGGTGAACTCGAAGAAGCAGAAGAACAAAAAAAGTTCTGCTAACCTCAAGGAAAAACGGTTGTCCCCACCCCGTACCTACGTAGCATTGTCTCGCTCATCCCCCCCCCCCCCCCCCCCCCGGGATATAGCGACTGGATTTGGCATTCAGTGCTGAGCATAAGGTTGGAAATGTTTGTGCCACCGTCAGAAAGAGGCTGGACAGGTCCAGGCCCAGTACAGGAAAGTGTTTAGTTAAGCATATTAATGGCATATAACTGGCCAGACGGGAGTCATGTAGGAAGCGCCGCTTTCGTGTGGAAAAGTTTTGTATATGCAGTCGAAAAATGCCTCAACATCCGCCCTAGACAATCCGAAAGATTTCTGAAGGAAAAGGCCGCTCATACTTTCTTGTCATCCACTGCTACGACTCCGAAAAGGTCGATATCGATGCCGAGTGCCTCCCATGGTAGGATCCGCCAGCGTGTTCCGTGAGCACGAAAACTAGCTTCCATGCATAAAGCCTAACTCATCACCAGATTCAGATTGCGCATAAAGCTTGTCGTCAATCCTCGGTTACGTTACGCATGATAGAAATGAAGTATTTGATGGAACTCTTTTGGGCTCATAAGGTTGTCGCAGGTGTTGGTTTTGTCTGCCTTTATTTTATTCAATCGCACTTTTGTTTTTGCTTTCTTCGCATGAGTTCGCTTGTTTTAGAGCACTTGTAAGCAAGATTCTTTCCGAAAAAAAAAACTTTCATGACTAAGAGCGTTCATTGCGTGTCTGTTTCTTTGCTCGTCCTGGTCTCTTTGCGCTGTTCCTTATGCTAAACCTTCACCAACTCGTTTTCTTTTTTCCTTCTCCTAAAGAGCGCTGCGAAGCAATACAAATACTGTGCCCGGAAAAAATGTCCTCTCTGAGTACTACGTACGTCTTGATCATGAAACTGCGTTGGAGCAGGCGAGTATTTCGCGCGTGGAACATGACCTAATTGAAAGACATCACCCCAACATTTAGGCATATTCAAAGCACACAAGGAAAAGAGAGTTCCTAGAAACTTACAGTGACCACACCAAAGGGCTTCGTTTCTTTATCAAACTTAAAACGATGGGGGCTCGCTGGTGCGTGCTGACCTGAGTAAGGTACCGAGCTTGTAGCGAAATGCTAGCACTTCTCTTACTGGTTTTGGAACCTTCAGTTGGTCCCAGTCTTTTTATTGGCACTGCTTAATGTATTGGCAATAAGGGCCGAGCACATTTATCATCATAATAGCCACGCACCTCTCTCTGGGTGAGGTTCGTGAAGTACGGTTGCCGGGCGTCCACCAGCGAAAGCTGAGGTGTCCACACTAGGCGGTTAGCAAACTTGCGTAGGTACTCCTGAAACACATTCGAGCAAAAGTTAGAAGCGTAAGTGTCACGAGGCGCACAGTCTAATGAACCCGTCGAATGGTAAGGCATCTCGTCAGGCTACTTGCTTACTGCGCTCTCTGTGAGTATTGTTAGTAATATAGCAGAGATGCTAGCGTCATTACAGAGAAAGTGAGGCCCTACAGTCGCACAGTCGCAAGTATCATCGCGAGGATTCGTACCACGCCAAATGAAAAACCAATGTACTGGCCAAGTCTTCCTCGATCTTCCTGCACCATGTAGGTTTGACGCTTCCCGTGCCTCCAAACGTCTGATTCTTGGGGCCACAATGTATCGGCCTTCTTGCAAATTTTTCGTGCGATTCAGTAATACAACTTTAGGACCATTATTCCCATAGCCACATCTGTTTATCACATCTGCACATGTATGCTTGTTATCCTTAGACATTGCACATTGATACGAGGGAAGTTATTTGCTCGTGGCTTTTACGATTATTAATGGGCAAGGCGGTCATGCCAGAGTGGAGAACGCATAAGGACCGGGCGCATAGGGCTTACGAATAAAATTATTGGCGAGGCATAGGCTCCATTTCTTATAGTATGACGCAGCATTACGAATTGCTTACATCTGCGGCTTCCTTTGCGAGCGAACGAGCGTACCTGCTACTCACTTACCCGGGAATGCTTTCATTTTTGCTTTTGTAAAATTACACATGCTCGTAACAATACAGTTGTAAGGTACCCAAATATGTCCAAGACTACCCTGCATACATATAAATCCCCACTCCGACCATAACATATGTGCCTGCGTGAGCTTAGGGTAGCGTGTCTAATTCGGTCCTCAGAGGTTCGATTACCACCTTACCCTTCTACCTCACAGAAGCTACTTTAGTCAGCCCGTATCAACTCAATGTCATGTCTCGGGACGTCACGAAGCCTGCCAGCCAATCAGCGCTCAGTCATATCAACGGCCAACCCCCGCCTGTAAGCGGCATCCTCGTGAATTTTCGCTCACGACGCTGACAATGTTGAAAACGCCGATGCCAGCTCTGCCGGATTTGCTGGAGAGGGTCGACTGAACACTAGCATGTTAGCACAATATAGGGCTGTACCTGGGACTCGGGAATTGCGCCAATGTGCAGCCAGTGGCGTCCTCTCAGGGAAACTCCGCGGTCACCCAGCAGCCGGCGCTGGATGAGGAACTCGAGGTGGCCGGATGCTAGGCTGGCGGCGCCCTGTGGCCGGTCCGGGAACACTGTCATCTGAGTTCCCTGCTGGTCGCTCTGAGTCCGAAGGAAACAATAATTCGTTAGAGGTTCCGGTTGCGGTCAGGACACTGAAATAGGTGTTCTTTCCGATCACGATTCTCTACAAATGTAGTGGGAAAATATTGCATGGTGAACCGATAAGCTAATGTAAATGTGAAAGCTTGCAGGAGTAGCGAATTATGGGTAGCGGGTAATATCATTAAGCAAATGTGTCCTTTGAAGGGATTTCATCTTCTATTTATCATTTTCCCGAACCCGATTAGACTTTATTTCATGGGGTACACGGTAGCACTTTGAAGGCTTCCGTTGTCTGTCTTAGATATCACTTCTAAAAGAGCCTGTTTAAGAATTGACTTTGAAATAACCATTCTACTTCGAGTAGTAGATTCTCTACAGAAAATATCACCTATACTACATACCGTCTAGTATATAAGCGGAGAATATTCATCCCAGGAGATAAAATGTGCGCAGCAGGTGTTGTTTGCCGAATTCTCTATGCTTGCAGGAAACGTATGTTCTACAAACTGGGAAATGCGTGACCTACAGTCTAAGAGACATTCTAAAAATGTGCAGAAAACACGTGATGGGGAGGACTCTGAAGTGGTCACTTGCGAGAGACTGTTTGGCATCCCCGTTTGCACAGAAAACCTACCCTTATCTTGAGAACACAGTTATCACGGAGAAGTGCAAAGAAACTGTCACGTGGAAAACAGTAGAATAAAAGGGATGTCTAGGTTGTAGAGGATTGTGTCAGCATGGCTTCGATTGGGCTCCGTGAGAGTTTTCTTTTTGCTCATTTGTGAATGATTACATTGCTTTGGATAGCATGCATATAGCTGTGCACTGTTCGCCATGAAGGTATGGAAATGTTAGCGCCCGTTCTGGTATCTTCCTCGTCCATACTGGAATGTAGACAATCTCTTTAAAGTACAAACAAAATGCTGAATTCGTTGCATCAAAGAATATCAGCGTATTAATACCTGCTGTAAAAACGAATCATCACGGCAGTTTGTCATGCGCATAGTATTGGTCAAAACATAACCGGAACCAGTGCATGCTTACCGCTAAGAATGCCCATGACGTCACTGGGAAGAAGTTGGAAGCAACGGGACTTCCGTCATGTCTCCTACAGAAAACAAGACAGCTGTTACAGGTTCACTCACGAACGCTCCATCAATATTTGGGGAGTATGGTTGCGGATGTCAATTTTCTCCAAAACTATAGAAACTCTCGTTGGAAAGATCCAGGCTGCTTTTTAATCAACTTGAGGAATCAATGTAATATTTCTGTATTTTTGGCCAGTCACATACGCTTGCGGAAACTTGCAAGAAAACTAGTCGTTGAATGCATAGGTATAGATTTGGAAGCAGACATTTACAACGCCTGTTAGTTCTGCAACAGAGTTTTGGCCTACAGTGTTTACTTGCTCTCTTGCTAAATATATTCCAGAACCGGATATCCGGTCCCGTACTTCCTCTCGATGCTGCGCCGTCCGTTAGTGTCCGTGTAGAAGATCTGGCCGTTCTGGACGCTGCTGGCGAAGCGGCAGACAATCTCCTTGCCCTTCTGGTCGCTGAGCGGTACCTGCCCGAGAGTCCACTCGAACTCGATCACATCTTCGCTCTCGAAGAGGCGCACCGCCAGGCTCAGCCAAGGAGTGTAACGCTGGTGCAGCTCTTGCACCTGTAACCCGGAGCAAGACCGCCAGTGCCAGAGCAAATATATACAAGACAATCACTAAGCAGCATCACCATCAGCCAGGTCAATTTATTGCAGAGGAAAAGCCTATCCCGTGTATCAGCAATAAGACCCCACCAGTCATAGTCGCCTTATCCCTGAGCATGTCGAAATCATTTTTTCTATGATACTGCCGCGTATCTGCTGTGTATGCGTTTTCCTACCTTTGGAATCTATTCTACCTGTATTCAGGATGAGTTATTTATTACTTGTTTTCCGCGTTACATGGCATACCCAAGTCTGTTTTCAGATACACACTTCTGCATTTTTGCTTTTCTTTGTGTTTCTTTTTTATCATATCTATCAATTTTTTTATTTTTTTTTATTCAGGTTACCCCTAAAGGCCCTCCAAAGGAGGGTATTACGTAGGGGGGGGGATACAATTGTAAAAACATGATGCAATTAGCAACAATTACAATAAGAAACATTAAATATAACATCAAAAAAAAAAGGAAAGAAAAACAACAGCAAAATATTCTACACATTTCAGTCAGAGCGAAGTAGCTCTTGGAATTTTTTTATGTTAGTTTCTGTAGCGATGTGCGATGGCGAGTTATTCCATTCAATGATATTGCGAGGTATGAATGAATTGGCATAAGATGATAAATGACACTTTGCGCGTTTAAATTTGAAGGCAGATCAAGTCGTGGAAAAATGACATCATGTGACTGAAACAATCACTGCGCAGTAGTGGATGGTGATAAAGCTGATGGAAACGTGTTAACCGAGCGTCTTTACGACGACATGATAAGTATTTCAGTTCAGCACGTTGTTTTAATGTTGTGACGCTAGTGAAAGGTCATAAGCCTTTGGGACAGGGACATTTTGTGTCGTGCTCAATTTATTTTCAGCTATATTTTTATCTCCCAGTTTCGGGCCTCACCAGAGAGCCCTGCTGAGCCTAGTGGGTGAGGGTAAAGGGAAGTGTTCTACTTTTACGATGAAGGTTGCGATAAACTCTGCTTATAAATACAGAGCACCTGGCAACTTCACCCACCCTACATTTCTGTCATCGCCCACTTCACTTCCCTCAGCATAATAACAAGCCTTCAGCGAATAAACGCTATGCCACGAAAATCTCACCTCGGGTCCACGAATGATCTCGTAGGTGATATTGTTGCCCAGGTCAAAGGGTTCATCGTTGACCGGGTTCAACACGTGGCTGTCCGATGCCTTGCGACTGCTTCCCTGGTACGCGTGGTAAGACAGGAATTGGTGCTCCAACATCACCTGGAGTCCTCCCTTGACCATCACGCCACGGATGAAGCCCGTCGTAGAATCCAGGACAAGACGGTAGCGCTGCGAGTTCACCAGTTCGTGATTCGCTAGCAATTTGCCGATGAGGATTTATCCGCGTAATGTGAGCGCTGAGAAGAAGCATGTATTGTCATGGAGATTCGAATGGCTATCGTTGTAAGAGATGATGACCATTCGAAGCGAGCAGTTTGTGTTCCTTGATTTCATTCAAGATTGGCATCAGCGGCGCTTTTGCGACGAGGAGGACAGGATGTCTCCCCTGTGCTCTTGATAAAGTTCCCAAACACAGGTGACCTATTTTTGAGAGTGGCCGCCGAGCGTAGGACTTGGAACACAAAACAACATATTCAACACGCTAAGTCCATTTTATGGTGGTTTCGTACAGACGCAGAGATCATCCAATAGTGTCACGTGTTGTTTATGCCACGCGTGTCTGCGTCTCTAAAAAACTGCCATGAAATTCAGTTATCGAGAAAGCACCGACTTTCCCATCTAATGTGTTACGGCGTACAACGCGAAAAGGGAAACGCCCCCCCCCCCCCCTCTCTCCCACCCTCTGAAAACATAAAAATAAAAGACGAGGAGAAACATGTGTACACAGGACTTGCGCTACTACCAACAATAGGAACCTTTTGGTTGGTTTTTGGTTTGTGGGGTTTAACGTTCCAAAGCGACTCAAACTATAGAGAGGCCGTAGTGGAAGACTTCGGACATTTCGACCACTTGGGGTTCTTTAAGTACACTGACATCGCACAGCACACGGGCGCCTTGCTTTTCGCCTCCATCGAAAAGCGGCCGCCGAGGCTGGGACTCGATCCCGCATCCTTGGGAACAATAAGCGAGCGCCGTAACCACTGCGCCACCCCGGCAGGGGAGCAACCGTTTGGAACAGCAGTTTTCTAAAGTGTTATTTGCTCGAAATCTAACATAATTAGGGAAATTATTATCTTGATTAGTTAGACGAAGGAGCTGTTTCCCAAAGGATGGCCCTAGAGTGGGCAGATGGATTTGTAGAACCCAGGAACAGCAGTGCAACAAAGAAGACCGCACACAGAGAGAACTCAACTTGGTATCATGCGCCAACTAGCCCCACGATCTGTTGTTCTGTGCTTGCGGGACTAGCAGGAGTGAAAGGTATCGCGCTGAAGCAGCCTTTTTCGTTCCTTCGGCAGACGTGGCTACTGTGACAAGCACTTCTTGTGTTTCGATCTTTCTTACATCTATTTCAACCCATTCCGTCTGCATGTCGCATTAACTGTGCCCCAACCAGAATCAGCAGACAAGACTGTCCTGTCTGCTCGTTTTTCCTTAAGCCGCAAGGATCTACCAGAAGCAACGACAGTTAGGCATGCTGTCATAGCTTGCCCGGGTCAAGGTTGCTGCCGCAGTTAGGGATGACCTGCGCCCAATTTGGAGATTGTTCCTCCTTGCAAACCTTGTTTCGGATGACGACCATCTTTGTCTCCTTCTCCACCCTGGATGTGCGTGGCTGCCTGGGTAGTGCCGGCTCATTTCTCGTCCTCTGCACGTAGTGCGCCCTTACTCCGAGCGGAACCAGCTGCGACGGGAACACCACCTCGTTCCCTTTGTCCCCGGAAGACAGAATCTGCGGAAGGACGCACATCCAGGGACACAAAAGGTCTTTAATTGGCACCTCTATGTAAGCATTTTTAGTACATTTGCCGAACAGAGGCAACAGATATGATGACATATTGCGTAAAGCTTAGCATTTTAGCTCTGCATGTGGTACACTAAATGGCCTATCAAAGAAGCTAAGTCGTGTCTTAAAGCCTGAAGAGCTGAGGAAAGAGGACTAAGAATGGAGCCTGGAACAGGAGGACGGTGCGATGAGAATGCCACATGAATTGAACGATGGTGGCAATTAGGCAAAATGCAAAAAGGGATGATTAGTTAAAGGTCACAGCTCTCCAATTTGTATACACTGGTACTGGATCATCTTGGTTTTTGTTTTTATGATATCCTAGTCGAGCGCAACGCGAAGATTTGTTCGTCTGGGACGGTAACTGCAAACCGTGGTCAATTAGGGCAAGAAAACCGGAAACTGATATTTTGCTCAAATTTCACATCATGCTTTATTTTGCACTATGAAGAGACGGGAACTCTTAACGCTGTAATACCTCCCCAATAGAACTGTAGGTTCAGTGTCATTACCAAAGTAACTGTAATATCTCAACTAAGAAGTCATATCTGGCGCTTTATTTTACAGGCCAGATAAATGCTCTCAGGGGGCAGTTTTTGATACTAGGCAAACGTCTGACAACACTGTATTGTGTGGTGCATGGAGGAAGGAAAGAACTTAGGAGAGGCCCTGACGTCACTTTTTTGAAGCCGGCGCGACCGCGCTGCGACCGGAGGCTGCAACGTCTCTCCTCCTCCTGTACCCTCCGCATTTTCTTTCTCCGCGACGCTCACGTATACATCGGTCCCCTAGCAACGCTGTTGCTAGTGGCCCGAGTTTTCATAGCAACAGCGATGCCGTTGCTAATGGCCCGACTTGGCTAACCCTAAATTTTGACGTCACTTCCGCCACACTTTCTCCAATGCATTGGGAATGGCAAGGGCCTCTCCTAAGTTGTTTCCTTCCTCCATGGTGTGGTGGCTCAGAGCAACCTGGGACATCCCCTCTCAGATACTGGCCACCTCTCAAGGGTTACAAACCTGAGCGCTGACTCCGTCGACGAGATACGAATAGCCGTGCTTCGCCGGCAGTCGGATGTAGGTGGTGTAGGCGTAGGCGAGTGGGTTGTAGACTAGCAACCAGGCCTCGTCAGCGTCCACGGGCTTGCAGTCGTCTTCGGTGTCCAAGCAATGAGAGAAGCGCAGCTGGCTCACTGAGTTGCCCTCCCACACGAGGGCTCGCAGGGCCTCATCCATAACACGCTGATACAACGAAGAAAGCGAAGGTAAAGGACAATAAATAACACGAGAACGATGAACCATAGTCTAAATACATTTAGAACTCCCAATAATACTCTTGAATGATCAATCTCGGTTTATTATAGCGGTACATTACGACCTGGTTACTTATGCCCACCGTATACTTGTTCAACAATACATGCCCCATGTCTGACTCCATGTTTCTATTTTAAACATGTGTAAAACGTGTCGATTGTAAAATCAAATGTAATGCACGAAAAAATGCGCCTGTTCACCTAATAGATTAACAAAGCACAATGATGTTTTGGAGTTCATCTTGCGCATTAACCAACACCATTTCTTTAGGGAGGGGACGCACTTTAACTAATAATAGTGTTCGAGCCTAGAAACGTTCTAAAGGAAAAAAAGAGGAATGCATATGTGTGCATTGCCCTCGTTTTTAATGCCTCTATTGGAGGTCTCCATTGCGGGCGGGTAGTGGACAATGTAGATATGACGCCGCTCATGACTTGCCACATAACGTCGCTGCTGCCATATCCATATCAGCATTTTCAAAGCACAGCTCTTTGATGCTACCAGTCGCGAAATTGAAAGAAACTGCTTCTAAGTTGCAAACTTTCAGATTGTTGATAAATGCGCACTCACCTGAATAAAATTGTCTGAAGACTTGCATCAGGGAAATATTTTAAATATAACAGCCGTAGAGTTAATTAAGATGGAAGAGAAGAAATTAAAAAGTGATTTCCAAAAGTCAATGACAGCATAACAGAAAGCTTCTCTTCAACGCTTCCTGATGGCGTGACAATTCATTAGCACCAGAAAAATGCACACAAAATGTAGTCACTTTTTAAAGCGGTGTTTCCCAACTGGTATGATCCAAAAGCTCCATTTCAAAGCCCATGCAAAACGTACTTGTACTCCGTAGTTGTGAATATTCTTGTAACAAGTAACTTTTATGTAACAGCAAGGAACAGTGTCAATGTAATTAAAGGAATAGAGTGGAGCCCGGCTAACATCCCCGTTCTATACTTTTAACCAAAACTGACCCACTAGGCAACCGGAATAGTGAAGGCTTCCTTAACTGAGTACAGTTCTCACCTGGCAGCGCGCAATTCCGTTGTTGAGGAGAGCCTCGTGTTGCAGGAGCACCTCGGGCCTCTCGCCGCCCCTGCAGTGTCACCAAATGTTATTCACAAACAAGGTAGACGGAAGGAGTGCGAGGCATAGGAATGAAGGATGCCACCCACATACGCTATCACTTCGCTGTGCTGGGCGAGGGCCACGCTTTCCTCTGCAAGAAACAAGACAAAGAAAAAAATGCATATAACTAGAAAATAAATTGTCTCGGTATCAGCAGCTATAGCGCAAATGAACTTAGGCAGAATTGCGACTGGTTGCATGTGTAGGCGCTTGGATGTTCTTTTTTTGTGTGTGAAACAGTCCAAAAACGCACATAATGCATTTTCTCTGATTCCGTAATAACCTTAATGTCATCACTTAAGAACTACTGACGGCTGTCTGTGTCGCCGGTAAGAGGAAGCTTTACACGTCGGTTCTTTTTTTTTTTTTTACTTCCGACGCTGAAGAATCGTGTCAAACCGTGTTTTTTTTTGTGGACACGTGCGTGCTTTCCACCCATCCCCCGCACTTGTGCGCACCTGTGAACTGTAGAAAAAGCCCACAGCAGCCTCATTATCGCTGCTACCCCTATTATTATTATCCCTAACTGCCTGACCATTCTTATCGCTACTATCATCCTTACGCTAGACAATGATAATTACGCTCCGTTTCCCACGAGCTCGGCGCGGAGTAATGGTTTGCACGCTCGGCTGGGGATTGGAGGGATTGTAATTCGATTCCGGTGATACTTTTAGAGCGCAGCTCTCTGGCGCCAGTTCCTGGGTTTCGCGTTGGCGTCGGCCGCGTCGGCCTCGTAACAAGATCCGCCCCTCTTTCATCCCTCAGTTCGAGCCGGCGCTTCGGCAACCGGATCCTCACAGGAAAAAGGGGGGTACACTCAGCGGCGGAGGATGGGGGCAGGAGTGCGCGCAGCAACCGGAGAGTACGAGGAAAGGAAGGGGGGGGGGGGGCGTGCCGGAGGCAGCGCTAGCAGCGACTGACTGATGCTGCTGACGCCGCTAGCTTGTCAAGAAAACGTGACTGCGTAGAGCACCGCCGCCGCCATGTATAAAGAGGAGGAGGGCCCCCTCCCCTTTTCCTGCGTGGCGGCGAGGGTGCTCTCCGGTTGCCGAAATGCCGGCTCGCTATCAGCGGATCACGGTGCGTGCATTCCGTTCTCACTCGCTTCACTCGCTAGCGGCGTCAGCGGTACACACTGCTATCTGTTGGTCGCGCAACGTTCCTATGGGCCCACGCACTGCCTCCCTCAACCTCTCGATTACTCAATTGCAATCTTCATTTCTCCGACCACAAAGCTTCTTTCATGACAGCCAAGAACTGTCAGTGAGTATTTCTTGAAGGAATACGTGTGAAACATTAAAAAAGGTTGTCTGTATTTTGTACATACGTGTCTTGCTCGAAATCTTTGCCTCAATCTATCGAAAAGGTAAAACAACTGATGAGCTGCGCTCAAATTTCGCATTAGGAAGTAACGTAATCGTGGGCATTTTTTTTTCTTTAGTGTCAGTTCCTGCGGAGATTTTCCGCAAACTTTTGTGTTTACACCATCCGTGAACCAAGAAAGGCTCTCGGTTTAGTAATTCAAGCTAGATTCTCACGGAAGGTTCGGATGTCCTTGCTGTGGACGAATCCCAGGACGGCGAGCTGCTTGCACGCCTGCAGCACTCCGTTGGCTCTCCGCACAGTGCGTTTGAAGCCGGGTTCGGTGCTGAAGTATCCTGTCCAGTATGCAGGCTGTTGTGGAGCGTGTTCTGGCCCGCTGCCCGGAACGCCGTCCGTGTAGGGGAACAGGTCCTCCTCCAGCTCGGACCAGGCCTCGTTGGTCTCCAGTAGGGAGCGCAGGTAGCACGAGGGGGTCGAGTAGAAGGCATGCACTTTGGGCAGGTGCTGGTGCTGCATGGCGAAAGGCATGGTGGAAGAAACGGGAGCTGAAGGGTATATTTTGCATGATTTCAAAGTGCGTGCTCTTTTGCACAGGATAAAAAAAAAACAGTTTATTTCGTTGATTTCAGCGATATTTCCAGGCCATAGAAAGGTTTTATGTGTTGTGAGATTGACAGACGTAAATGTAATCAATAAATCAACCAATCGATCGATCGATCGATCGATCAATCAATCAATCAATCAATCAATCAATCAATCAATCAATCAATCAATCAATCAATCAATCAATCAATCAATCAATCAATCAATCAATCAATCAATCAATCAATCAATCAATCAAGAATTATTGGATAAACAGTGAAATTAATATATGTATCAAGAAGGCACCTCTCCATTTACAAAGGATTCACTCAGTTACAGCAGATTCTGAGATTTAGGCAGAAGAATGACACGAGCCCACATTAGGCTTCGTCACCTTGCAAAGCATACAAAAAGACCAAAGCGATACGTATCACAATGAAGTCTTTTTTTTATCGTGTCGGGAAGTTACTGTGTGCTATTAAGCTCACAGCATGAGACGATTGGGGCAAAAAATAAAAAGGCAGCAGGTTCATGCTCGTATAGCTATTTTAGTGGAACGCTATACTATCACAAAGCTTGCGCGCATGCTGCCCTGGCGGGTTAAGGCTCGTGTTAGCAGCTAGTATGATTAGCATAGAGGAATATGCCAGCATTTCTTCCCTGTGACGTCACATAAGTAATAATTAACTTCCTTAGTTAAGCCACAGATCACTGACTAGCTGCCAGGCGTGCATCACCAAGTATGCAATCACCCATAATATGCAGCTGTAGCTGCCGCCATTTCCAGTCCAGATCAGAGTATCAGGATAATTTCAGGAGAAAACGAGAGGTCTCCTTCCTACATGAACATTGTCTTGAAAGGAACTTAAATATGAGCAGTGCTACGCGGTGCATTGAAATATAAAGATACAACGGTTGCTAGCTGTACGTTAGATGTATTGCTTACGCCATGACAGTAGAAGAAAAAACAACCAGCACCCCATGTAAACACGGGTAAAAAAAGAGGGTACACACATTACCTTGGCATTGACGTAGCGGATAAGCGTGTCTATGTTCTCGTATGTATAAGCGGCGGACTGGTAATCACCGCCCAGGGAGATGAACGCCTGGTTGGTCTTGCGAACCTGCAACAGCAGTCGCGTAGCCACACAGTGTGCATGTTACCGAGCCCAGGCATATTTGACGCACTAGCTCAAATCTATGTGCCTGCTAAACACTTCTCTCGGCTAACGAAAGAACCTTCCAGAAGTACTTTGGCTCAAGCTAGTTGGTTCACAGCTGATGTTGATTCTAAGGAAGGCGCCTGTCCAGTTGTTTTCGTGTTCCTTCTTTGTCCTCGTCTCTTTTGCGCCGTCCTCAGAATAAACATCAGCTATGAACCTTGCGGAGCTCCGCAAAAGAGCCGCTAGCGCGCCCCTACTATACATAACACTGGCGTGCTGGCTACGAAGTTTGAAGCAAATCTGCTATAGCAAGCCCCATGAATGCAGGTATGAGTTGCTGATTGCGACCACAACCGCCGCTAGAGAATTGTGATGAGTTTCTCGACCGCGCTTGACTAAGAAAAAGGTAGTTGGTTAGGTTAGGTTAGGTTAGGTTAGGTTCTCATTCTAATTCATTCTCATTCATTCTCGGCTAATTTCATATCATGTGAGGCTACAAAATTGATGCCGCGTCGTCTTCTTTATCAGGACTGCGTGCACAAGAAGCTGGAAGACAGTGCTAGTATGTCTTATGGTGGCGCTCAAAAAGAAATAGTATAGCGGATCTGCGTAACCGTTTGCAGGGGCGATAGTGCAACCAACACAAACAAGTGGACATGCGCATATCGGAGCGAAGAGGAGCTTTACTTATTTCCTCGGTTGTTCAGGTGTTAGATAATTTACTCTTTACTAGACATTAAATCAAATTAGATCAAACAAAATTTAGTTACCATGCATATACGTAATGTGGGTAGAAAAGACAAAAACCGAAGAACAGATCGGTTTGACGGGGCCACTGCTTCTTTTCAAAATTTGTATACACGGAAACTAGAGTTGGCAATAACAGTCGAACATGGTTACGCAGCGTACAAAAAGAGAGAATCTAGTTTTGTACAGTTAAGTGAAACTCAAGAAATCTAATACATAGGTTGTCATTTTTGCGAAAAGGCCCATGAAATAAGGTGACATATCAGATACAAGTGAATTTAACAAAAAGAGTGATGAATGAGGTAGTTGGTTACCATAATTTGTGAGTTCGCGTGGTAAGAACCAGGCTGCATTATGGCTAGTGTTCTATTATGTTTCTGGACACACTAAACAGGTGCTCAGTAAAAGTGACGGCTTCGCTTCCTTCTCTATGGCATTGCTGCAACAGTATTTCACTGAATAGTAATTATAGAGGGCAGACTTGACATTTCTTTAGAAGGGGTTCAGTGTGCTCATCGTGCGTTAATTTCACGTAAAATTGTTTTGAAAGAGAGAAAGTTACGTAACGTTCTGCACCTTTGTGTTTCTCCAGAGGAAGTGACAACATATTAGATCAGAAAGTTACAAATTACTTTCATGGAAGTATGCCAAAATGGGATACCGAGCAAGGGCACTCCAGTCCGACGCCTACGATGTTTAGCAGTAAGGATATCAAAGCCTTTATTTCATGTCAAATGTTTGAAAGTAACCGACAGTGATATAACTGAGCACATGACATCTATAGTCGAGTTTGCAATAATCATTGTGTTTTGAAATCCAACTTACCCTGATTTAAATGCATCAATAAATCAGTAGCGGAATTTACATCCATGGTTTTCTAAAGATTTACCGCATGTGTTGCAAAAAAATATAACACAAATCTTCATGACACTGATACGTCCGGCTCAAAAGGGCGAGCCAGAGTGCTGGAAAGTCTTACATATAGAGTAAAAAATCGCTAGAAAAGCCTCTTGCCTTGGACGCAACGCTTCGGATGAAATTTTCTGCTCTCGCAACGGAGTTGGCCACCTGGTAGGTAAAAACAAAAATGTTGAGATCGTCAGAATAGTTCACGGAAATCCCATTGCCGTAGAACGCTTTTTCATCGAGCTTAACAATGCATGCCCCTCTGATACAAGGAGATTTATTGGCGTTTACATGTTTATAAATATGAGAAGCAGTTGTTCTCCACATTTGAATGTTGTCTTGTCATGATATTCGAAATATTGCGCCCCTCTTAGTAAGAGCTAGCGAGCACGAACGCTGCATCAGAGCACTTGGTTATTTCAATAGGGCTTTGAAATTGTTATTGCGACTTACCGTCAACTAAACACGATTTTCGTAAACAGGCAACCTAAGCTCACACTGCGCGAGCTACCAAAATTAAAACCCGCTAACTGGTTCTCAGCAGTTCAACGTTAGGAGCATATAAGCTAGGCATGTGACAACGTACCGTCATCCTGTCTTTAGGACACTCAGCGTCGAAGCAGTAACCCTCTGGCCACCCTCGACGAGCAGACGAGGTGAAGATTTCGCCAGCATCGCCTGCGACAAGCGCGAAAACGCATCAGCCTGCAAATAAAGCTAATTAAAATTTATTAACGCGATACTGTTGTTCAGAACATTCGACGCTGATGTCGACGTTGCGAGCGAAAAATCGCCAGCGTACCTCTGTAGGTGATAGTTTTTCGGGGACATAGCTGAGAGCTGGTTGGCTGTTGAGGCATGTCATGTCACGAGACCATGCGAGATGGACGATATGGCGGGTGAAATGGAAATCTAATCCTCCAGGACCTTCACATCTTGAGTCAGAATCACTATTCCTATAGCAAGACTGGCACGTTTGTATGGATTTATTAAAGCGGGTTTTATATCTACGGCTTGACGCTAACGAATCTGTGTGAGATAAGAGAATCGCAAATTAAGGAACTAGTGATAGGCGAGTAGCATCGGGGACTATAGCGAATGATGATACGCAAGGTGGAGCTGACAGAGGCCGTTAACGTCATCTCGTAAGATCCTGAAGGTCGGAGCTTCTCTACGAGCTTTCTATACAAGCAGCCAAATCAGACTCTGAAAAGAAGCCTGTACGCAAAAGAAGCATTTCACGTTGGCTGTTCGTGTAAAATATGGGTATTTTCGGATTTGTATTGGTTTTTGGTGTTTATCGTTCCAAAGCAACTCGGGCTATGAGAGACGCCGTAGTGGAGGGCTCCGAAAATTTCGACTACCTGGGGTTCTTTAACGTGCAGTGGCATTGCACAGCGCTCGGGTGCCTTGCTTTTCCCTCCATCGAAAAGCGGCCGGGATTCGAACCCCGCATCCTTGTGCACAGCAGTCGAGCGTTTTAACCACTGCGCAACACCGCAGGACATTTGTGTACTTGCAATGACACAGATCCAAATAGACACATTTGTATTTGTGTATTTTTGTGGATTTTGTGTATTTTTGCTTATTGGTAGGAAACGCTATGGTTGTGGCTATAGCGATTCTGTCATGTAGATCGGCGACGTAGGCTGGGAGCGCGGCCAATGTTATGTCGGCTAAAGTTAAATGAACATAAAACGTAAATCTTCCCAGTTCTGTCCAGTTTTCTAGAGTAGGTATAGTAAGGGTTGTCACGTGAAAGCAATTAGGTATGAAACTTGGACAAGAGTTGAAGATGAAGCGGATTGGTTTGAGTTTCATTATATCATGTTTTATGAACGGATACTGTGCAACATACGTATAGTTCGTTTTTTTGCAAATTAGGAAGCTTAAGACAAGTAGTTCATGTTCTGGCGCAGTTTGTTTTTATTTGTCTTATAAAAGGCCAAGCCTTCTGGACACTGCCACTCAAACGTTTATGTGAATGGAGCCCGAAAAGGTGGTAGTAATGGTGACGCCAATATACCTATATCCACTCCTCTTCCCCAATAGAAGCATATAAAATTGGTAATTATAACCAGTTGGTTACTTTTATTTTTAATCATAAGAGGAGGTCTCTATTTAGGTCCAAACTTAGGAGCTTATGTCCGTCTAGAACAGCACTGAGCTTGATTGCAACATTCCCAAGCTGCAGCACTGTTGATATTTATAAGAAGGGTACACTCAACAAGCTATTCTCGCTAGCAAACTGGGATAACGTCAATATTCTGGAAGGAGCTCTGAAATTAGACTGCAGCGTAACTCACTGCTATTAGGTTATCAGGGCCTACCTAGTGCTCTGGGTGGCATCAGCAATGTCAGAATTGGAACGAAGGAGTGCTATAAGTTTTCCTTTTCCCGCCCACGGCAGCCACTTTTCAATGGGGGCGAAAAGCAAGGGGCCCGTCTAGTGTCTCATAGCCTGAGTCGCATTGGTGTGTTAGACCCTTTAAGCCAACCTTTTCCTACTTCTTTTCTCTCAGGATAACAAAGTTTCTTTAAGTCAAACGTTAACTAAGTCACAAAGAGTCAAACAATGAAAGCTGTGTCCAGGAAGCCGTGGACCCAAGCCATGTCCCCTGTCCAGAAATAAAGAAAAGAAATTGGGTGTGGAGTTGTGATTAGCGCACTCGATTGTGGATCGAAGGGATAGTAAGTGGTTCGATTTCCTGAGGAGACATTTCTTTTTTATTTCGTGTCTGTTCGTGCGAACATTTTCTGCGAGCATTTCCTTCGAACATTTCCCCAGCCCATGAGCCAAGAAGGGCATTTTGGCATTGCGAATAGGACTGACGGCTATCTATTGCTCGAGCGCATTTTCTAGTTTTCGTAAATAACTTTTCAAGGGCCCTTTAAGGGGATTCAATTCCCTTCGCCCTCACATCTCCAACCAGGAAGTACTAGAGATTAGCTGCTACCAACGTGGCGATGTGATGTGATGTGATAACAACTTTATTTTTCCCCAGATAAGGAGGCCCCCAATCCCCGCCCCCGGCACGCAGGCCTAAGGGACGGGAGCCGAGACCTCCGAGATCAAAAGCAGTCAGAGAGGTCTTGGCTCTTCGCGGCTTCTTCCGCCAGGCGGACGGCTTGTTGCTGTGGAGCAGGGACCTCTCTCCGCAGCAGGGCTTCCCAGGCGTCTCTACAATTTATATTTGTTTTACCCTCTGGGGAGCTAGCACATTCCCAGATTATAGGGTCGAGGGTCCCTCTCTCCCCACAGTGCTTGCATTTATCGTTTTTTTCTATCGGCCATCTGGACATAATATGCCCAGTCCGGGTTTACAAAATACCCCGCTTTCAGGAGCCGCTATGCGACTGCCTCCCTATTGTTTAGACTTTTATCCGTGGTGATGTGATGTGGTCTTGTGACGTCACAACTCGAAGACCATTCAGTATGCCAACTACTGCTATAGGAATGCCATGATTTTCGGCTCATAGCACCGACAACCATTTAGGCACCGGATTTTCTGAAGAACGGAGCGTTTAACGCTATCGCGCTAAAATGCTTGCCTCTTCAAATTATCTATTCTGAGTGCAATCACTGCTGTCGCTGAACCCATCTGAACCAGTCCTTTTCTCAAAAAGTTGCACAAGGGAGGTGCAGCTCCCAAAGCGTTATCGTAAAACGTACACGCAAGACGCCTACATGCGACTGATGGAGTCTTGGAACGCAAACAGACACCTGCGATGTTTTGAAATGCGCACACCACCCCAACTGTCTTCTCTACTCTCGGAATAGCCAGGCCACCAGGAGCACCACCGGAGCTTTACCAAAAGTGCAGAGAATACTCTCGTAGCACGCTAAGTGGTATCCAGTCTTAACAAGAGTGCGCCCCTGCGTTAAATAAAAAAGTGCTGACAAACAACGCGACTTATGCTGCAGTGTACGCGTTAGTGTTAGTTCTTTCAACGGACGGGGTCGTCGCCGCCGTCGAAGGAATCAGGTCGTGCCAATAGGCGCGGACTCTATGCACACGTTCTAGTTTCCCGACGCAATCCTCATTTTCCCCTACACCACCTTCCGACACTCCCGCGTTTTCTTCGTCCTACTTGTCGCTCCTCTCTCTTCCTTAAATGAAGCAGATTTATTTCTCTCCGCTTTCCAACATTTCCACCGAAACTGGAGACATACTGGCGAACAAATATTTTACTATATGAGGATTCTAACACCAATGCATCAATAATCATCCACATATCCATACTGCTATAAACACACACCGAGACTGGCGTCAGCCTTCCACAGAAACTGCGCCGACGCCAGATTTCCGGGCAGTCGGCTCAGGAAGAGGCCGTGTAGGCCCGCCTGCGAGAGGATCGACGCCAGCTCCACGGAGTGTCCCCACGTGTCCAGCTGCCAGGCAGCACGGGGCCGACCGCACTCGCCCAGGTGCTCGTGCAGCCAGCGCATTCCTAGTGTCAGCTGGTCCACCAGCGCCGAGTAGTGGCAGCTCGCCTCGTCTGGCTGCACCCAGCCGCCACCCAGGGGCTCCAGCCGACCTGAGTCCACCAGGCGACGCATGCGAGTGCGCGAGCTCACGTTCTGGTCCTCCCACCAGCGGGCCACGAACGCTACCTGCGCGGGAGCAAAAATGGCCTTGAGAAAAGCAACATCACAGTAACTGCCTCTTTTCTTAGTAGATACGTCGAAAAAGCATCAGAGAAGGTGATCAGACTATGTGGGGGTTGTCCTTCTGAATGACTAGGGCCACCATAGCGAATGTCTCCGAGTAATTAGGCCTTCTGGGGATCTTTAACCTAATGCGTACTGACATCGTGCTGCACATGGTTGCACCCGCCAAGGTGGCTCAGTGAATTGGAGTACCCGGGCTCGAATGCGACCGTGGCGGCCGAGTTTCGCTGGCGGTAAAACGCTAAACGCAAATGCGTTCGTGTGCTGTGAGTGGACGTTAACGATTCTCATGCGGTCGAAATTATACTAAAACCCTACTATGGCACCTCTTTTTCTCTTTCTTTTTTCTGTCCCACTTTCCCCCTTCTTTCATGACACTGTTCAGGTGTCCGCCGATAAGTGTGACAGATATTGTGTCTTTCCTTACTTATAAACCAATTTATACTTTATCTATATATGGTTGCCACAGGCATTTCAAGTTTGCGTCATTTTGAAAATGTTTTTACTACCCTCATCTTATCGGTGGAGATGACGGGAGTAGATATAGCGGCTCGGATGCAGTAAACGGTGTCGAACAAACGAGACGGCTAAAGCGATTTTGTCATTCACATAGCGGAACAGGGTAAGCTTCCATGGCAGGCACTCAAGGACCCAGCATGGCGGTGCTCTCCAAAGTGGAGCCTCTCGTTCCGAAGTGAACTCATCGTTGTTTCTCATTTTTGCGGTACGTCAAGAAGTCATAAATTGAATACAGGGCTTTCGCTTCATCTTCGCTTGGCTATAGGAGCCTTGCGCTGCAGCTTTGAAGGCATAGCAGAGCCGCCTCGAGGCGGTCAAATAAAGCTGAGTAGTACAACGCCGGCTCCAACTATGCTGCAGAGCGTACTTCACAGGTGGTGGTGGTAGAAACATTTTATTGCCATTGGAACAAACAGTGGGGAAGAAGCTCCCTGCATGGCACTTGGATGCTCTCTTACTACATGGGAGACACCCTTATAAGGGAAAAGAAAGTCATTGAAGAGCAATCCTCCTCATAGCACTGGAAATGATCTTGCGTTGTTCTTGACTTGAGGTGCTCTTCATGAGAGACTCCCAGTTGGACTCTGCGACGTTCGGTGATGGGGGATGATGAAAGGTGGCGCATGTAAGAAGGATGTGTAGGAAGTGTCCTGGGTTTCCGCAGAGTCTACATGATGAGAAAGCCTGGTGTGAGTATCGGGCATGTAGAAGTGTAGGGTATGGAGCAGTCCGAGTCTGCAAGCTTCGCCAGTGTACCGCCTGCGCTATGGTGAGAGAAGGGGCGGGGTGTGTATATTCCCTTCATTTGTCCCAGTAATACAAGAGAATATCACGGAAGGAGAGAAGGTGCTCCTCGGCCTGTAGAGGAGGCTCCATACATCAAAGGCTTGTTACGCCGGCTCGCGCATTTTTCCGCCCCTTTATAAACATTTAGACTTCTCATGTCTCATGGACCTCTCTGCGAGCGTGCTGTAGCCTAAAATAAAAAGAGAAACGGTGCGCGAATCTTCCGGCGAAGCGTATTCCCGTTACCCGAACTGGAATTAAGTATTCATAAAATAGTTTTATATATTAAAATTACAGTAAGAGCGTAATACATTGGTAGCGTCCATCGCGCCATCTTTGCGACGTTGAATAAGTTAACTTGAAAAATCGCAGCGGCGTAAATCCACAAAAAAGAGTTTAAAGCATGGTAAAAGACTATTGTAGCTGAGAGCTGTCTCTGAAGGCAACCTAAAGGTAACATACACTCGCTGTCTTGGTGAAGGTAATTGTGTAGTGTAACCGTTGCCATACCGTCACATCTTGATTGCGTTCGCGGCTAGCTTTGGTGTTGTTAGGAACAAAAAACATGGCATTATTCAACCTTAAGGGGAACATACCCCAGGAAGCATGGTCGTAATTTATACCAGTGATGTGAAATAAAAACAAATTGTACTAAAGATGGCGCGACGGACGCAACTGGTATGATCAGAGGATTACTGCAAGCAATTTTAATCCAGCAAACTATTTTTTTGCGTATGCATTTTAGTTTATGCACTTCAATGTATACTCAAAATCACATATAGCTTTATTGACTTCCTTTTTGCTGTGATATATTTTTAGTAACGCCAGCCGGCACTTCCGTTGCTGTAGTTTTCTGGGAACGGCAATACGCTCCTGCGAAGTGTTCCAAGCATGCGACATCAATTTACTGCATACTCTTCCGCCTCGAAAAATCATCTTCGCTAATGTGCTTCTGTCGTTGGGCGTCACGAACAATTTAAAAATACTGGTGTTCGACTCTACCGCTGTCTTTCATAGCCGCCCGAGATGAGGCCATCCTGGGTTGTATAGTTGTATAGCTTGCTTCCTACGTTTAGATGATTTAGGTGTGACAGGATCGCTTGGTGTTTGACGTTGTCAAGCGCTTCGCTGAGGTCTAGTCTCAGAGGCGCCCGTGTGCTGTGCGATGTCGGTGCATGTTAAAGATCCCCACGTTGTCGACATTACTCCACAGCCGTCCACTACGGCACACCTTCCTCTCTTTCCGCTTTCACTCTCTCCTCCCTCTCTTCCCTTACCGCGCTCGGTTAAGGTATATTATACTATGTCCCATGGAGGCAAAACGAAGAGGCGTCGTGTGCTGTGCGATGTCAGTGCACGTTAAAGATCCCCAGGTGGTCGAACTTACTCTGTAGCCCTCCACTACGGCTCCTCTTTCTCTCTTTCCACTTTCAATCCCATCTTCCTCCCTTCCCTTACGGCGTGGTTGCGGTGTCCACAGAAAAACAAGTGAGACAGTTACCGCGCCTTTCCCTTCCTATAAATAAACCAGTTTAAATCAGTATACTATGTCCCGCCGGGGTGGTGCAGTGCAGTGGTAAGACGCCGGACAACTATGCCAGAGTACCCGGGTTCGAACCCAACCTCGGCGGCTGCGTTTCGATGGAGGCGAAACGAAGAGGCGTCCGGGTGCTGTGCGAAGTCAGCGCACGTTAAAGATCCCCAGGTGGTCGAAATTATTCTGTAGCCCTCCACTACGGCTCTTCTTGCTCTCTTTCCACTTCACTCCCACCTTCCTCCCTTCCCTTTTGGCGCGGTTGAGGTTTCCACAGAAAACAAGTGAGACAGTTACCGCGCCTTTTCCTTTCTATAAATCAATTAGTCTAGTTGGAGCACTATAGTTAAGGGGTCTACAGAACGTCTGTGACCGATACTGAGCCTTTCCCTTCCTGTGAATCAGTTATTATTATTAACAGGAGAGTATTGAAAGCATACCCTTCCTCTACTATAATTTGCCTGTCATCGTTTGCCTCCTGTCGCGTTCGTTGCAGCGCTACATACAATTGGGTTACAGGAAAAGAAAGGCGCCGTATTTGTCACACTTTCGCCGGCAAGTATGAGCTTGGACGGTACACAATCGCTCCTGTCGCGCGGCGTTCCTTGTGTGGACATACAAATGGCAGAAACGCTGGACAGGAAATAATCTCGCGGAATGTGCAGACCTCGCGCACAACTACCACGCACGGGATTTCGTTCCATGAGCCTGGAAACGCTTTCGCCTTAATATGTGAGTACAGATGCGAGATGTAATGCAGACGAACATGCTCGAAACTTTCTTCCACACAATTGCAGTTCACTCGCCAGATCAAATCAGTTATCTCGGACACTCGGCAAGTACTGCGAAGAGAACACGAAATGGGATTAAAGAGCTGCGGCGTCTCACAATAATTCCAGTGTGTCCGCCGTCAATAGCTTTATATTCTCTGCCGCCATGTTTTGCCTTGGATTCAAATACGGATTGATTTCATGAAGATCGTCACAATAAGATGCTCTGCTTACGTAAACGATGTGAACACAATAAGCCGTAAGCATCTAAAGGACCCCTGCCCTTCGCTTCTTCAATGAGAATCATTGAAATAATGCGTTAGCGCATCCATGAACATGCAAGGAAGGATGGCTTCTAAGCACATGAAAGAACACTTACACAGCCATTACAGAAGCACAGAAGTCACTTTATTGAAACATGCTAGTGGTGCGGCGAAACAACTTGCCGCGGAGCAACAAGCAGTGACTTTCCCGTTGATGCCCTCCATCACTCGTACAAGAGCGGCTCCACATGCGGCATCCAGTTGACCAGCTCGCTCTCCTTGAACCACAGGGCAATCTCCTTCTTGGCACTGTCCACGCTGTCGCTGCCGTGGATCAGATTGCGGCTCACTTGGACGCAGAAGTCGCCTCGGACCGTTCCCAGTTTGGCCTCCAAAGGGTTTGTCGCCCCGATCATGTCCCGGCCGGTCAGAATGGCGTTCGCGCCCTCCCACACCATCGGTACCACAGGCCCGGTCTGCATGAACTTGACCAGGCCGTTGAAGAAAGGCCTACCCGCGAGGTCAGCGTAGTGCTCCTTGAGTAGTTTCTCGTCGGCCATCATGAACTTCAGCGCGATCAGCTTGTAGCCGCGGTTCTCGAAGCGCTTGATGATCTCGCCCACCAGGCCTCGTTGGACGCCATCTGGCTTCACCATGATGAAGGTGCGTTCTCTGGGAGCCATGGGTCGCTGCGGGATCAAAGCGGGGAACTCCACACAGGCGTCACCGGCAGAGAGATCGGATGTCGCGCCGTCTCCGTGTGCCGAGAAGTCCTGGTCAGCAGCAAGAGACGCCGAATGAGCTGGCTGCGTGGCGCGTGCCATGGAAGCTGACTGGGACCGCCTCGCGTTCCGAGTGCCACTCGCTGTTCTGAGATGACGTCGTGGCAGCACGGGGCAGCGCGAGGTGATGGCGATCGTGCTAACGCGATGCGCTCATGCATTTGATGATGATGATGGTGATGAATACATTCTTTTATTGCGAATGCAATACTACTTTCACTTTTCAGTCCTTCGCGTAGCGAGGCGGTAGCTACCATTGACCTTTAGCGTGATCTTTGGCGCGCCGCCAAGCACAGCTGCGCAAAAGCAGGGGCCTGAACTCGCGCCGTCAACTCGCGAGGCGGTAGCTACCAAACGCGGCCTAACTCCCGCTCCCTCCTTGAGGGAGCGCTACAGCCGGAGTGACGTCATCCCATCTGCCGCAAAAACAGGGCCCCCAACTTGCGCCGTCAACTCGCGAGGCGGTAGCTACCAACCGCGGCCTAACTCCCGCTCCTACCGCAGCTACCGCCGGGGGTGCAACGTTGGATACTATAGGAGTTGGCCTAGCGGCAGGCGGAACCAAGGCAGCCTCAGGGATGCTTTCATTTCTGCTGGCGTAAAGAATGCCGTTGCAGCCGGTTGCAGAGCGGCAGTTGTACATTCTGCCTTAACCTCACCCACAACCAAGTATATCGTTGCAGCCACGGCACTCCTTGCCTCGCTACTAGTTATACATAGAATAACCAGGTAGCACCCCGCAATAAACAATAGTTGAACCACAAGCACCACAACTAGCTACACCACCAGCTGAACCTAGGCGTAGCCATAGCTATTGATTTCGCAATTACCAGGCTTAACCAAGTTAAGCCATTGCCAATGTTTTTTTTTTAAATAGAAGTGGCCGGCCACCCTATCCTGGGCGTCCGTCATATTTTGCAGCCGCTCTTGTCCTTAAAATCAGCTGGGGCCGAAGTTCGAATCCAAGCTAGACAGAATTTGCTCCCACCGTTCAATCGCCGGATCTTTTATCATTTCTACTGCGGTGTTGTGCTAACAAGCCCATACCATGTGGTGTAGGTCCGCCTCTATGTCACAGTGAGCATTGTGGCTCATAGCCGTTTGGGTAGACTGCGTGAAGTCTTTTTGGGCTTGAGTACGTGTTTGTTTGGATTGTTCTCGGTGTTATTTCTTGATCTTTGTCTAAGTGTTTATGAGGTGGTCCGTATTTCATTCTGCCTAGCCTATATGATTTCCCAGTAAGTGGTCAGCATGTTTGAGTGGTTGTGCTCGCCCGTTTGTTGAGGTGCCTGGGGTAGGAGTGCTCGGGCTACAGTGCCGCAAACTGATACCGCTTCAGCTGTTGACGAAGTGCGGTTTAAATACAGGATTGGCGATATGTAGGTTCAGCAGAGGACGAACTGCATAGATTCAATGAGGCTGGTGCTGCCCTTAATATGTAACGTCACGTTCAATCTGCAAAATTGCATCCCCCCGCCGGTGCGGCGCAGTGGTTAGGGCGCTCGCCTACTGTGTCCACCGATGCGGGATCGAATCGCGGCATCGGCGGCTGCTCTTCCATGGTGGCTAAAAGCAAGGCACCCATTGTGCTGTGCGATGTGTCAGTGCACGTTAAATAAAACCATTTGGTCAGAGTCTTCCACTACGGCGTCTCCAATAGACTGATTTGCTTTGGGATGTTAAAACCCACAAACCAAATAAAAATTGCATCCTTGTCGGTTCTTTTGGCAACCTTAAAATTCCGACTTTGTTGCTGCAGGTGGCGCTACATGATCTTTGTTTTTAACATTTCGCTAATACGTTTTTGTGTGCGGTGGTTTGAAGTTTACTAGAGATTTCATATCTAGTTCGATTTGGTTGACAGAGGCGAATTCAACCAAAAGACAAGCAAGTGAATATGACCGCGATAATGGAGGAATGGGGAAATACCAGTCATCACCATCCGGGGTTTTTTAACGTACACTGACATCGTGCATCTACACGAGTGCATCGCTTTTTGCCTCCAGCAAAAACCGGCCTAAACAGAAAATACCTGAATCACGATGGTGTGGTGTAAACAGACACCTCGGACTACAATATGGCTAAAGGTGCCTTAGTAAACTGTGTAAAAAAGCAGTCCAGTAACGTCAGTAAATGCGTATTAGCTGCTTCAGTCAAAGTCCGCTACTGGGACCAGGCGGAAGAAGCTGCAGTCGCCCCTTTGGCGACAGCGCAACCGGCGCCACCCGCTGCGATCTGGAGGCACTGCTAGCGGATCTCTGCCTTGGAAAACGGCGGCTGGTCAAAAGTGGGGCGACAGAATCAAGGAGCAGGAGACCTATATATCGACAGTCGGAGGAGAAGCGGCCGTTTGGACTCGCAAGTGTACGGGCTGACAGCGGGTTGACAGTGGAAGGGCATAGGCATAGATCACCTTCGTCGGCTCCGAAGAATTCCCAGTCCAAGGAGTGATGTTGCATCCATCGACCAGCCGCATGGTAGGAAGACCGACGAGAGTGTGAAGACACCGCCTTTTCGTGGGCGGGGTTTCGTCAACGGATGTGATTGGTTGACTTGAAACACAGCAAAATTTCCCATCGCAATTCGAAAGCCTTAAAATGAAAGCTCTAAAAAGTCTTCAAGCAACTTGATCCTCATCTTGATCCTCGATCTTGATCCTGGCTAGTAATTATGTAAATAAATTTTATCTATCCTGTCTAACCTCGGTGAACAGGCTGCATCTTATTCTGCGCTTCGTTGGGAACCGAGAAACTTCGGAAAACATCACAAGTACGAACAATCAACATCTTAACTTTTGCATTCATTCATTCCTCGCTGTGCCATATTCTGCATGCTGAAACGTTAACGTGAACACACGCGAACACTGATTTGCTTTCGCTCGTATAACTAGCTTCCAGCCATGCTTTAACCTGCACCCTCTGTACCGAATGGAGGCGAAACGCAAATTCGTCCATCTGTGCGATGTCAATGCACGTTAAAGATCCCCCATGTGTTTGAAATTACTCGGTAGCCGTCTACTACGAAACATCTTTATCTCTTTATTCTTTCACTCTCACCTTCCCCACTTCGATGGAGGCGAAACTAAGGCGCTCGTGTGCTATGCGATGTCAGTGCACGTTAAAGAACTCAGGTGATCGAAATTACCGGAAATCTTCATTACGGCGTCTCTCATAGCCTGGGTTGCTTTGGGACAATAAAACCCCAAAACCAAAACACACTTCCCTTAAGGCCCGGTTCAGGTGTCCGCGCAGCAGGCTCACAGATACTGCTGCTTTCATTTCCTATAAACGTATTTACATTTACATTGCGGATGACCTTGAAGGGCTCGGCAAAGTTAAATTGAGACGAGCCTTTCCGAGCGGAACGCGTTTTCTCAGGTGTCCATCAAGAAGGGCGAAATACTGCGCCTTTGCGTTGAGAAAATGACATTGAAACGTGCTCGCCGCGTAGCAAGTCTAGGGTGCCTCGATGCGCGCGCCCTCTCCATGAAGCGGCGGAGGGGGGCGTGCGCATCGAGGCACCCTAAGCCAGTGAGATGTCCACCGAGAGTTGAGAAAGATGCAGCTCCTTTCTATCCCTAAAAAAAGTAAATTTCGGCTCTATGTTAGAACGTTAACGTGAACACACTCTCACGGTTACTTGCTTGATGGACGAGGTCGACGGAGAAGACTCCTGGGGATGCAACAAGGAAACACCTCTGAAGATGTCCCTAAACCGCCGAAAATAAGCATAGAGCCTAATGAAGTTTTTCCATCTTTCATAAGTTTCTGTCGTTTAACTACGTTCAAGCCAAGCTTAAACCTGTACCATTTTTAATTTTACTTCTTCATACTGTCTCAGCAACAACAACTCACATCGCACAGCACCCTGACGCCTCTCTGTTTCTGCTCCATATATATATATATATATATATATATATATATATATATATATATATATATGCACCAAAATGAAATCATGGCCACGGTCAATAGTAGTGAAAAATGAAGACCAACGTGTGAAACAATTTATTGACGTTTCGGCTGTGGAACAGCCGAAACGTCAATAAATTGTTTCACACGTTGGTCTTCATTTTTCACTATATATATAGTAGTTTACTTGCGGCCCGCCCGCAAATGTCTTAGGTCACTGAGCACACCGCAATAGCACTCCGCAATACGCCTCTACAATAGCCCCAAGTGCAGAGGCATAAAGGTCCAAGTACAAGGGTACAATCCGCGCGCGTGTTGTGTCTATGTCAATGTTTACGACGCACGCGGCAAACTGTACAAAACAGTGTTGGTGTGCCGTTGCTTAAGAGGCGTCTCTCGGTTGTATTGGGCCCAACAGCACTCTCGTATGGCGGTGTTATGAATACGCCAATATGAAAATTTAATAAAGCCACTTGAGAAAGATTAGTGTGATTTTTTTGACAATTTTGCAGGCTCACCAATGTCCCAGCCCTTTATTGTGATGCATGGTTAGAAATTTGAATCACTAGCTCATCCGCCTGCATGTTTTATACTAAAGGCAACCAAGAGCTATGGTTCCTTTCACACCCACCTGGTCAAAGGAGAAGCGCCGTGGAGAGTTGGGGGAGAGTTCTTCGACGACGGCGGACAAGGTGGGCTTGGCCCAATTCTCGTAGACGTACTCAAAAGTGTCTGAAGCGTCCAGGCGCCAGTAAGGCACCATGTGCAGGTTCAGGACACCAGGCTTCGCCTCGGGGCATGTCTGCGAGAAAAACGGACGTCGCATCAGCATTTTTTGATTCTATGGCTACCCAGAACCATTTCCTCTGCTCTTTATTTTTCAGAGGGGGGCTATCATTGCAGAAGAGATGACGCAGTGCAAGGCTCAACTATCAAACGGGTCGCAAAAAAGTAGGTGGATCTTCAGAAGTGAGCTGATTTTATGAGGATGCAAAGTGCCCTGCTGTTGTCACCTTTTATATTGACTACAATGATTTGACCTTTTGTAAAGACAAAGTAGGTTGAAAACCTGGCGCCACCCTGTAGAAATTTGGAGCAGTAAAGGAGAGTAATAGCCATCAGGGGTGCCTGTATGGCGGTTACAATCGCCTTACTACCCTTGATAGGTGGGGCTTCACGAAGAGTCGATTTGCGAAGCGTGCTTTTCGGGTTTTGAGGGAATTTTGGGAGTGAATTACACCGGCTGCTGCGGGACCACCTGCTGGGAGCAAGTTCAAGGTGGTTAACAAGTTGTTTGCTTTGCTTAGAACTCGCAGAACTTGCACGGCGCACTTGTGTTGTGACCCCTGCACTTCGAGAAATAAATTATGCAGAAAGAGCGAGAAATAGAGCGAAAGAGAAGACACACTTTATTAGAAAGCTACATATCACGCGTTTAAAAAGAACTTAGGCATGGAGCACCAGCAGACCGGGTTGATTGCACAAGTGGTCCGTCGTCAGGCATGCAATAAAGATGGGGAAAAGGGAAGACGTTTTGAGTGCTACTGAGCGGAGGGCACTCAAAGGTAGAATCAATACTCCTAGTTAGCATAGGAAGACGACCTTTTGCGGTGGGAGAATTTAGAGCATATCGCCAATATCAAGCCACAACTATGCCATGCCGCTTACACTAGTATACTAATTAAAATTATTGGGAACTATGTCAAGGAGGGAATTCCGAAAAATCTGAAGATTAAAAGTATCTTTGCGGACGGCTTTAATATGCTTTATTGCGAAAGCAATACTACCCTAGGTTTCGAGCCTTCAGCGTGGCGCGACCGCACCCGCGTGACGCTGTGACGTCACACCCTACGTGACACTAGGGTGAGAGCTGGGCTACCAACTCAAGCGGTCGGCGTAGCGCAGTCGCTGCCACGGCGCAGCGCGTAACGTCCCACCCCACGTGATACAAAAGCGAGAGATGACCTGGCAGGAGCTGCCAACTTGGGTCTCGCGTTTCTCATGGGACGGTTATCTCAGAATAAGCCTGCTAGGTCCCCGGCATTCACGTTATAGGCCACTATAGGCCACTAAGGCTCGTTCATACGGCATGGTAAAGCGGGGTTTTATATGTGGGCTGAGGAAGAAGAAAAAGAAAAAAAGAACGCTCGGTCACCCGCAGCTAGTGATTTCGCTCAATATTTGGTTCAGCAGCGTTGAAACCTTGTAATTTGGTTTGCTCGACCATTAGCAAACCAACGTGAAACACTTTTGTTTTGTTTGAGTTTACCCTTGATAGTGCAGCGGTGGCGTAGCGGTAGAACATCCGCCTCGCATGCAAGAGGACCGGGGTTCAAATCCCGGTGCCGCGCAATTCTCCACCGGATGACAAAAAAAAAAAAAAAATCCGCGTGTCGATGGAATTGCATATACAGGTTTGGGGTGCGACCTGATGCCGGTGAACACCTCCGGCAACGCACTCCCTCACCAGAACAGGAGTTGGCCACCCTGGTGCAGTAATTGGCCACAACCTCCTATGATAAGCTCCATAAAACCCCGGCCCTCAGTCACCAGCGGCTGCGGAACAACTGACCACGGCGGCGGTCAGACCTGTGACGCAGCAGGGGGTGCTAAGAAAGCCTGGCTCCGCTGGACAGGCCGCCATTGGAAACTGACCTTGGCAACGTTTAATGCTAGAACCCTTGCTAGTGAAGCTAGTTTAGCAGTGCTGTTAGAGGAACTAGAGGGCATGAAATGGGATGTCATAGGGCTTAGTGAGGTTAGGAGGCCGAATGAGGCATATACTGTATTGAAGGATGGGCATGTACTGTGTTATCGAGGTTTACCAGAGAGGCGACAACTAGGGGTAGGTTTTCTTGTCAATAAGTATATAGCGGGTAATATAGATGAATTCTATAGCATTAATGAGAGGGTTGCAGGCATCGCAATTAGGCTTAATAAGCGGTATAAACTGAAGGTTGTACAGGCCTATGCACCTACATGTAGTTATGATGACCAGGCAGTTGAAAGCTTCTATGAAGATGTAGAATCGGCAATGCGAAAAGTAAAGACGCAGTATACTGTACTAATGGGCGACTTCAATGCCAAGGTAGGGAAAAAACAGGCAGGAGACAAGGCAGTAGGTGACTATGGCATTGGTTCTAGGAATAGCAGGGGGGAGTTACTAGTTGAGTTTGCAGAGCGCAATAACTTACGAATCATGAATACCTTCTTCAGCAAACGGAAGAACCGGAAATGGACATGGAAAAGTCCTAACGGAGAGACTAAAAATGAAATCGACTTCATAATGTGTTCAACCCCCGCCATTGTGCAGGATGTAGAGGTAATCGGGAAAGTTCGATGTAGTGACCATAGGATGGTGAGGTCCCGAATTAGCCTAAATCTGAAGAAGGAACGCAATAGATTAGTAAGAAAGAAACCCATCAACGAATTAGCGGTGAGGGGGAGGGCAGAAGAGTTCAGAATCTCGCTACAGAATAGGTTTTCAGCTCTAACTGAGGATGGCGACATTACCCTAGAGGCAATGAACAATAATTTCAGAGATATCATTACTGAGTGCGCAGTAGAAGTAGGCGGTAGGATAGTTAAAGAGGATACCGGTAAGCTGTCTAAGGAGACGAAAGATTTGATTAAGAAACGGCAGAGTATGAAAGCTTCCAATCCAACAGACCAGATCGAATTGGCCGAGATATCAAAGCTAATCAATAAGCGCAAGGTGGCCGATATAAGGAAGTATAACATGGAGAAAATTGAGCATGCTGTAAAGAACGGGGGAAGCCTTAAAGCGGTAAAGAAGAAATTGGGCATAGGCAAAAACCAGATGTATGCGATAAGGGACAAGGCGGGCAACGTCATCACTAATATGGACAAGATAGTCAAAGTAGCCGAGGAGTTCTATACAGATCTCTACAGTAGCCAAAGTAGTCAGGACCGTAGTGAGATTGGCGGTAGGGAAAAACAGTCAGACGTTCCACCAGTGACGAAGGACGAGGTCAAGAAAGCACTAGAAACTATGAAAAGGGGGAAATCAGCTGGAGAGGATCAGATAACTACAGATTTGCTGAAGGACGGGGGGGATATCGTGCTAGAAAAACTGGCCACCCTGTATACGCAGTGCCTGGTGTCATCGACGGTACCGGAAGCATGGAAGAATGCAAACATTATCCTCATTCACAAGAAAGGGGACTCTAAGGACCTTAAAAATTACAGACCAATCAGCTTACTGTCTGTTACGTATAAAGTATTTACTAAGGTAATCGCCTATAGAATCAGGACAACCTTAGACTGCAATCAAGCAAAGGATCAAGCAGGGTTTCGGAAACGGTACTCTACTATCGATCATATCCATACCATCAATCAGGTGATAGAAAAATGCTCGGAATATAACCAGCCCTTATACATAGCATTCATTGATTACGAAAAAGCATTTGACTCAGTTGAAACCTCGGCGGTGATGCAGGCATTGCGAAATCAGGGGGTAGACGAGCCGTACGTGAAAGTGCTGGAAGATATATATAGTGGCTGCACAGCAACCATAGTTCTACATAAAGAAAGCAATAAAATTCCCATAAAGAAAGGTGTTAGGCAAGGAGACACAATCTCCCCAGTACTATTCACAGCTTGTTTAGAGGAAGTATTTAGAGACTTGGAATGGGAGCAGTTAGGGATAAGGGTAGATGGAGAATACCTCAGTAATCTGCGATTTGCTGATGACATTGCCTTGCTAAGCAACTCGGGGGATGAACTGCAAATAATGATTGATGACCTAGACAGAAAAAGTAGAATGGTAGGCTTGAAAATCAATATGCAGAAGACTAAGGTAATGTTCAACAGCCTCGGGAAGGAACAGCAGTTTACATTAGGTAGCGAAATACTGGAAATAGTAGGCGAATATGTCTACTTAGGACAGGTAGTAACCGCAGATCCAGACCATGAAAAGGAAATATCAAGAAGAATAAGATTAGGATGGAGCGCATTTGGCAAGCACTCGCAGATTATGACTAGCAGCTTACCGGTATCGCTCAAGAGGAAAGTGTACAACAGTTGCATCTTGCCTGTACTCACCTATGGGGCTGAAACGTGGAGGCTAACCAAGAGAGTTCTACTTAAGTTGAGGACAACCCAGAGGGCTATGGAACGAAAAATGGTAGGGGTAACATTAAGAGATAGAAAGCGTGCAGAGTGGGTCAGAGAAATAACTAAAGTTAATGACATTCTAGTGGAAATTAAGAAGAAGAAATGGACATGGGCAGGACATGTAGTGCGAAGAGAGGATAACCGATGGTCGCTGAGGGTAACAAACTGGATTCCAAGGGAAGGAAAGCGTAGCAGGGGGAGGCAGAAAGTTAGGTGGGCGGATGAGATTAAGAAGTTCGCAGGGGTCAAGTGGATGCAGCTAGCACAGAACCGGGTTAAGTGGAGAAATATGGGAGAGGCCTTCGCCCTGCAGTGGGTATAATCAGGCTGATGATGATGATGATGATGATGATGACCCTTGATAATAACTTTGTGAACCGTTCCCGTTCTAAATGCTTGCTTTCGTATCCTAGTCTAAGTCTACTCAGAATAAGCATTTGACCAGGTTGGACAGACGTTTGCTCAAGATATGAGTCAGGGCGATGCTGAGTTGAGGCATGGATGTGCTGCGATTGTTGGTTGTTACTTTTATGGTTGCATGTTTGTAATATTCTGAGGCGCGTTACAGACAAAAATTCCATAGATTGGACTAAATCGTGAAGTAGGCTCGAACTTCAAGGAATGTGCGCGCCTGAGAGGCTTCGAGAAATCGCGGAGAGTAGGCAGTGGGTTCGTGCGTTTAGGGCTGACGGTAGGGCTGGGCAAGATAATTTAAAAAAATTATCTTCGATACTGATACTCGATATCCTGAAAAATTGTATTTCCGATGTCGATACAAGATACAGAATCGAAATCAAGTTTCGATACAGATACTCGGTACTGCATCGTCGATACCTCGATACATCACTAAACTTATATCATAATAAAGGTGGTAATATGCTCAGCGACATTAGCAAATTTTACCGTGCTTTATAAACTCTTTAGAGCATTCCTATAGCGTAGTTTTTCTGAAAGCGTTTAAAAGTATACGCCAGCATGGAGGTATTGACGATCCTCTGTTTCGGCGGCTGTCCTTGTCAGAAATTCACTTTGAATTGAAGCCATTGCTGCAATGAAGCGATTGCTTCCACAATCAGCCTAGTGAAATATTTCTTTAAACTAATGCTTTCTCATGCGAACCGCCCTGTGAGCGCATGGCTAAGCATACAAATATATCTGATGTTTTTGTTTTTATCTTCTTGCTTTTGATTTTATACTACACATTACTGACCCGGTGGCCCCTGCTTAAATTTCTGGTATAAAAGGTGCAACCTCCGTGCTTTTAGAAAACTGGGCAATTATATTGCCATTAATGCAATAGTAAAATTTTGAAGCTCTGCATATTGTTAAAAGCTAGAAGGAAAACAAGAAATATAAAATGGCTGTTATTTAGTGAGGAGCGAGCGCGATATGGGCTTGCTAAAAGCGACGCAAATGATAACGTCACTCTACATACGCACACGAGCACACAGCAATGTTGTAAGATGAACATTCTTTTTATGAGTGTGTAAAAGTGAACCACAGCCGCGTTGGCTCAATCATCCGGGAGGTAGTAAGTACACTGTAGGTTCATAGCGTAGCTGGAGAACTACGGCTGATCGTAGACAACAGATAGATTGGCTAAATCTTTAAGGGCGGCGTTAGGCTCGCTTCCGGCCACCATTTTCTATCCCCCTCCTTTCTTTGCGCCTGAAAGCCACAACCTTCATTGTTTTTCAAACTCTTACCGAATTTGAGTGTACCCGTCTCTGAAGGTCACCTCTAGTGACCGTGTGTAAATAATCAGTAATAATCTCCTATAGCTTTAAAGCGGTTCCTTCTTTTACCTGTGCGTGTCACCTAGACATCCAGCCCCCTCTCAACACCCCCATTGTTCCTCAAAAAATAACTCCTGGTAAGTTTCAAAGGCAATTGGTTCTATCCTATCAGCAATTCTCTCATAAATCGTGCAGGTTATGCTTGCAGAAAATGACTAATGAAAAAGATCTCGCAAATGGGCTGCGCTTTCACTGGCTACGCAATCACCGCAGATGTGATTGCCAAATGGCTGCCGAATTCAAAGCCCAGGTATCATGACCTCGCAGTTAAGCCAGAAGATCGGCAAGTTTACAACGACGAAAACGTGGTCGCAGTTATATGTATAAAATGCAACATGGACGCCAGGCCAATGTTGAAACACATGTGGGACTGGCCTGGGCACCACATCAAAAAAAACGCACCTTCTAGGCAATGTCACCCCATTCAGTGATTGGGTAACACTGAGCAACGACGACACTTGTGCCTGACCCACGCTGCTATCCCTCTCAGAATTTGCGCGTGGGGCATTGACACCTAAATGTGACATGACTATACCTACTACACCTCTCCCTTGAATAGGACTTCGTGGCAGCTCCATTGATTAGACGGCACTCACTCACTCACTCACTCACTCACTCACTCACTCACTCACTCACTCACTCACTCACTCACTCACTCACTCACTCACTCACTCACTCACTCACTCACTCACTCACTCACTCACTCACTCACTCACTCACTCAATACACACATTCATTCGTTGAGCCCCTCAGAAATAAGCTGACCGCGGTAGGCGCGCTGTCTGACGATGTTTGAAGATCTTAAGTCTCACATAAAGTATGGTATTTTATAGCAACAACTACATTACAGGACTTCTGTTCAATCAGTGATGTCAATTTATAGTAAATCGTTGCGAAAAAATACCACGTTTTCTAGTTGAGCCAAGAAATCATCTAAGCGATCTCGACTGGCATGAGAAATGGAGGATGGGCTTCCAGTTTTGCGTTGTGTCAGCGGTCTAGGGATCAGGGCCTGGACGTGGAAGCGGTGTAGTGAAGTGGGCACCGTACGGAACTATCACTCTCCATTTTGAAGGCGGTTCAAAACGCCTGATAGTTACTTTGAAAAACGAAACAAAATTGTGACCCAGCCATGAAGTCCTCCAAGTGGTCCCAGTCAAGCAGGAACTCCTGAAACTTGGCGTGCTTGCGGATGCTGCGCAATGTCTTCAGCCGTGCCACATTGGCATCGTCCGTGCCTCAGCTGTCACAGATAAGCGTTACGCCACTTCGCTTACTCAGAGCAACGTCACAGGAGCAAGATATCGGACATATGCTCAGCACCCCCCCGCCCGCCCCCACCCCCCTATGCCCTTGGCCACAACGCCGCACGCTGCATGCATGGCTTACTGCCCTTGTGCGATTGCCACTGCAGCTTCGTGTTTCCCAGATTTCGTTCCAGTCAAGGGAAAAACACAACGCGTCATTCCTTGAAGGAGACTACATGGCGCCGGCATTGCAGAGCAGTCGAGAGTTTTCTCGTGTTATCGCCTTCCAATAAAGCCATGGACATAACAGAGAAAGACCACGTGTTTTCGCAGAATGCGATAGGCCGAGTGACTTCGTTACCTATCGTCATCTTAAGCGCTGCATGTCTTAATGTCACTTTCTACACAAATGACAATGGACTATAAAACCAACGAATAACAAGTTCAGTGAGCAATAATCAAATGTTAGAAACCTCGATTTTCAGACCACTTGCCTGCGCGCTTACCAAGCCCTTATAGCATATTGGGTACAATGGCTATCACTTTTTTATATCTGCGACTGAGAGGTTTTAATTAAACTGAGAAATTTGTAAGCTGTCTGGTGAAACATAAGCATAAAAAGGACGCGTGGTGGCACTAGTGGACTTGTGTACTTTCTCAAACTTTGCTTTTAAAATGGAAAGCGACATCCAGCTGTGCTAGCAGTTAGAAGGTAGATATGCAAAGCTCTTGCACTGAAGCGTGTCAGGAACAGAGATGAAGCAGGATATGGTTAAGAGACTCGCAAATGCACGTTCACACGCCACATCCAAAGCAATGATCTATGGTACTGTGCTAAGTCTCACTAGTAATAGCTGGTTTGGCAAACAGCATAACTATGGCCGGTTGGGCGACGCAAATTTAAACGATCCTTTAACATCAGCTGCAAAAATGTCCACTCGTTAAGGGCATTTTATACGGCTTCAGGCAAAATTAAGATAACTGGTTATTATGCAATTCCTTGAAACCTTGGTACTACTTTATGTTTCAGAGCCGCCAAAGCCAGTTGTACAGGAAATTGCCTATAATGGTGATATGTATTATGATCAAAATCCTCAACAGCACATACGGAAGTACAGGATAGTACCCGCGAGAGAGGGTAAGAGCGTAATTAAAACCCTTTTCTACCAGTTGTATCTACTGCGCTAGATACTAACGCTCTTTTTTAAAGTACGACAGTGCTTCGAATCCTTACTATTTTACTAAAAGACCTTTATTCAGTTTTTTTTTTTAAGGCAGGCAATATCAGCACAAAAATCTTGACAATTTACAACGAAAGTGTGTTGCCTTCCAGCTTGCATTATGCCATGATTATTAAGCAGGATCAATATTTAAATATTTTACTAGATATTTTTCCGCTCTTTTGATTTTTCTAATAACAATTCCCAGTACTAAATCATTCACAATATAGATGTCCCATCTAGCTTGGATCAATATTTAAAAAAAATACGGTTGGCCATAGCACAGTGAAATCAATTGAGAGCGGTTCAGAGTCGCCTATGCTAACCTCCAATATTTTTTCTTTCACTAAAGTTGTTTAATTAGTGAAGGCTAATTAGCTGTTGTAGTTATTGGCTTGAGAGAAAAAGTGTCAATGCAAAAGTTGTAGACCTTTTCAAATAACAGGTAGCAACGTTGTTTCCATCACGCTAGGACTTACACCGCCCTGTGTATAGGCCTTCAAAAAATGCTGTCACGTGACCAGATGCTATTTTATATCATTCGCCAAGTGCGTACAACAGCTTCATCGTAGAGGACACGTCCAAGAAAAGCAAATTTTGTTATCTCGGGCGCGACTCCAGGCTTTAAAGTGACGGCGCAATCACGAGGGAGTTCTTTTTTCTTTTTTTGCACCAGGCGTCGTTTTTGTTGGTAAAAATATCACTTTGCCTAAACGCTAGTTTGACGGAAACAATGTAGCCACCTGTTTTTTGAGATCGACAACTTTTCCTATGACATTTTTTTTCTCTCAAGCCAATAATTACAAAAATTGCTAATTGTCTTCCACTGATTAATAACTTTAGTGAACGGAAAATAGAGGAGGTTAGCATAGGTGACTCTGAACCACTCTGAATTGTGCCTTGCTACAAGAATCTCATATGAAAAAGCTTTCAGGTAAGTCGTGACATCATATCGGAAGTTGAGGACCTGCAGCATTGACTGAACGGATCGAAATACACGGCAGTGCTTTGTGTTTTTTCTTGAAACCTCGGAGCGGGGTCAGGAGTTAGTTACATCAAAGGGTGTAGCGGTATAGCTTGTGAGCTACAATGTTGGCTGATTAGCTTGCCGGATATGAACGCATGCATTCTTCTCGAATTCGCATTAGAACGGTTCGGCTCTGGAAAGGTAAGCCGCATACGTGAATTGTTTTCAAGTGGTCTTAAAATAAAGAAATATCCAATACAGTCGGACAAGAGTGCCCTAAAAACTATCGGCTTCGAATAGTATATTAAATAAATAACGAATATTGCATTTTTGTGTTGGTGAGAAAAAGGATGCAAGGAAGTTAACAGCACAGATATTGATTGTTCGCGGCATGTAAACCTTTTTCATGTCGGACTAGAAAACACCTGTTTCCAGACGGACTGAAAGGCGAACTCATCCGAACTTTATGTAGAATAATATTAAGTTACCTCTCTGCGTTTTGGTCGTTATCGAAGCGACACGACGATAATCTAGAGGGCGTTCGGAATTTAATGCAAATTAGGAAGCTCTTCAAAAGCCACATTTTGACATTCGAGAAGCTCAACACTAAAGATATACTGGTTAACGCCAATGAGAAAGGAAATCTATTTGCAATAGACTCTACACCACGCATCATGGTGTTGATGCAGCCATGTTGAGCAGAGTAAACATATGAACCAATTTCAGGCGAAAAAGTCGCAGTGCTTTGTATTCTCAGCATTAAGGCAGTATTTGGAAACAACGAATGCCGCATTATCGATCGTGAATCCAACAGCGGTAAATAATTCGATGCTTGTATATAACGTACGACGAGGAAATTGGCGTAGGATGTTTTTCCTTGTGCGTATTATCATCATAGGCTGTAAGCTGACTTCATTATGTGTTAGTATTGCTTCCACAAAAGGAATGGACCATTGATTAACACGTGAAGTTTGCCGTTTGTCCTTGGCCGTGCAGACCCTGGACGGGTGGCCGTCCTTGAGGAGCTGTCGCTGGCTAGCATCGCGTTTCTTGGCTTTCCTTCTCTCGGACAGACAACAGAAGACGTGGCAGTCGGAATTAGCCAATGAGGCTGCTGCATTGTACTTGGGCACCACGTGGTCTGCGTGTTGTATTTTAAACGGCGGGAGGTTTGTGGCGCCAGCTGTCTTGAAGCTTCCTATCCGGCTTGATGCGAAAAACACGCCATCACTCAGTTTTTTTTTTTTTTTTTTAGTGTTTTCTAGAAGCGTCTGAGGGAGGTATATAAGTGAAGGGCACATTCAGGTTTTAATCTTTAGCACTCGCTGAGGATTTCGAAGTGGACTTCTCTGGCTGGGTAAACTACATAAACGTAAGTCTATTGGCAATCTATTGCGCAGTTTAACTGTTTCAAGCTATACAGCTACGACGCGCGTTAATATCACAGACCCCAGTTTAAGGGCTATAACCGGCATCATGGCAGTCACCGCGGAAGTAAATTCGGGCTCAACATTTAAGCGCCCTAGACACTCCGCCATTGTGACGGGGACTGTGGGCGATTTCTCGCCACCGCTAGTAATGCGTGTCATGTCCTATTGCTCTCTTCCTGAGAACTAAGGTCGCCCATATATTTCCTCGTATTCCTACCGAGGACATGCTAGTCTCCATGCCTAATGTCGATAGAAATTAACACGCTGATCAGGATTACATGACAAATACATTTTTCTCTGAACTGTGAAAAATGTGTTTTGCAATGGTCATTCCGCTTAGAGGCATTACAATTTTTCAACTGCCGACTTCGGCGCTTGCTCTTCGTCTAGAAATGTACACGAGATGTGTATTTGTCATAATAAAAAATAAGTAAAAGGTGCTACGTTTCGGTTAAAACTAGTCATAGATATGTGTACCGCCCAAGAGCTTTACGGTACAGGAGATATATATTCCAGGGAACAAAAATCATCGGCCCGATGTTCACACTACATTGGCAATGGGCTGACTCTATGCTGTACCGGACAGTACCAATATTGGGCCAGTGCAGTGTGCTGCCTGCAGAGGGTTTCAAATTTTATGTTCAATTTCAGTTATGAATTGGTGGTATTCTTTCAAAAACATTACTTTTATCCTGGATAACTTCAAACAAATGACCTGATTCTAAAATATTTAGGTGTTTAAAAGCACTACACATGGACATTAGGAAGTGATCATGATGCTGCTATAATCATTCAACTGCGGCTGGGAACGGCTTATAGATTATAAATGTGATCGTGACTGATATGCGCGCTCATTTGCCTTAATTTCAGGATCATCATGAAGATCGCTATCGCACTTTTTCTTCTGGCAGCTGCCGTAGCCTGGTAAGTTCTACAATTATTCCTTACCGTAACTATTCAGCCTGTTTTGTTGAGAGATTTGCACAGGAAGTCTGCTGATAGGCAGAGACAAATAGGTATTTGTGTCCCCGATTTGTGACAAATAGGTATTTGTGGCCCGATAGGTATTAGAGAACGATACTATACTTACTAACGCAGAAAATGTCTAAGCCACACTCAAAACCCTTAAGGACAGATCAGATGAGTCGCGATATTTTAAGCAATAAATTACTCCAATTGTGTAAAACATCCTCGTAGCCGCTCACAGCTGCAAAAAATCTCTAAGCGAATTTGATGAGCTGACGGTCACAGTTCAAGTCAGGAAGGTCGTGCATTGTCATTCGACATCTACGTGACGCTGTGGACTTCTCCGCACTAGCACTAAACCAAAATATATGTTTGCTATCCTGGTATCCTGGTATCCTGGTATAACTTTATCCACCGAGGAGGCGCAGTGGTTAGGGTGCTCGACTACTGTTCCCAAGGATGCGGGATCGAATCCCGGCCTCGGCGGCCACTTTTCGATGGAGGCGAAAAGCAAGGCTCCCGTGTGCTGTGCGATGTCAGTGCACGTTAAAGAACCCCAGGTGGTCGAAATTTCCGGAGTCCTCCACTACGGCGTCTCTCATAGCCTGAGCTGCTTTGGGACGTTAAACCCCACAAACCAACCAAACCAACCAAAATATATGTCTAGTAAGTCACACGCCCAAGAAATATGATTGATTACTGCTAAAAAATAGATTTTCGTTCTCACTGCATCGTCCGGCAAAGAGAAATGTCTTAAATCCAGGGGTCTTCTTTTACTGCCCTCCCCCTTTGGGGCTGTTTTTTTTTTTATAGTGTAGAGTGAATAATTCCAACCACCCACATATTCAAATTTATGTTTTCTTGTCGCCAACTAAGGTGTATTAGAAAGGATTTCTTTACTTCGAACTCCGCTTATTTCGAAAAATTTCTGATTCCCTTCAAACTCGAATGACTGAGAAACAACTGTAGCATTACATCTGGTTTCTCGTCGCCGATTGCAACGAATGCTTCATTCCGACCGGTGATTTCTAATATCTGGGAGCCATTTGTGCCACGGGCGTAGACACGGCGTAGACATGCCAGTAGACACGGGCGTTTAAGCTCCACTGTGAGCCCCCAAAAATTATCAGATGGGTCACAAATACGCAACTCACGCTTGATTGTGGTATATAATCTCCACGAGCAGTGTGTACGCGACGTCGGAACCACACTGCGAAGGCGTTACCTGTGACCCCGAGACATGTGCGAAGCACGAGTGCCACTGCGGAACTCACAAGGACGCCTGCGGATGTTGTGACTTCTGCAACAAGGTAAGAGACGACAAGTCCTTGCGAACACATAGGCGTCCCGAAGTGGTATGACGGAATTGATGTGCCTTCGATTGGGGACACGTTTTCTCCAGGTAATGGAAGATAGGAGGAGAAAATATTGCAGTTGACCAGTCTGTTCTTTCAGATGCCCCTTACAGAGACCTTTACATAAAACATTTGGCGACATGAAGGCTCGAAGTAACGTCCCCGACATGGCCATGACAGGATTAGTTGTGAGGAGGGAAAGGAGGAAGGGTGACTTTAGAAATGAGCAAATATATTAACCAAACTTGCTTCGTTTTCGTTCCCTATATTCTGGGAAGAACAAAAATAGCCTGAAATTTTCCAAAACAGTTGTCTGCAAGAAATTGAGACGAAGATGGACAGCTTCGTAAGCCGCGCCAGAACTAAAAGTTTTAGAACTTTAACAGAGCAGCAAAAGAGTTTAGAATGGCTCCGATCCAATAATGAATGCATAAAAATAGAAATGAAATAGATCACCATTTTAATTCACTACGTGTTTTGCCGCCTAATGGCTACCGTGACTCAAAAAGACCGACGACAAAATCTATCCATTTGCAAATTTGCTAGGCCAAGGTGCACAGATTTACACTGTAGGCTTACTATCAGACCACAGTTCTCATCAAAATTTATTGGCAGTGAAGTATAAGCCAGAGCTGGACTCAGAAAACTGGAAAGGCGCTTGTACGTGAGATGTGCAACTGGTCGTAATTTTTTCACTGTACGCTGGACTAGTCAGACAGCTGACATGACAGAGATGAGGCAGTCACGGAGCGCTCCTACATATTTTGTCATAATGGGTGTTCATATGCTGTTAAAGAACTTCAGATGGTCAACATTTCCGGGGTATGTTACTATGGCGTCCCATAGCCTGAGCCACTTTGGGACGTTAAACCCTATAACCAAACCAAACCATATTTCACTCGCGGCCATTTTTACATTTCTTAAATATGAAGAGGATGAAATCGCCATGTTATATGTCATTCCACGGTTTTCCTAGCAGTGGCTACCTAAACTATAGCTTAGACATATGATTAAATATGCTTGTGGAACCCTTGGAAATAATAATCGATTACTAACTGGAAAGTATTGTCATGCACTCGAAGTGTGTGGAGGTTATAATGCAGTGTCCCTGCGAGGTAAATCCTTCGAAGTCGATTCAGTGCAAACTCAGGGTGTAGATGATTCCTACTTGAAAGCACTGGAAGATATATATATATATATATATATATATATATATATATATATATATATATATATATATATATATATATATATATATATATATATATTGTGGATGCAAGCAACCGTAGCTCTCCATAAAGAAAGTAGTAATATTCCCATAAAGAAAGGAGTTAGGCAAAGAGACACGGCGTGCTGGGGCGCATCAAAATGGTGCACACCATGAACACGCAGCTGACGACCAAGGAAGAAGGAAGGAGCTCAAGCTCTAGCACAAAAACGATGATGAACGCTCGAAAAGCCTTGAAATTTTACGTGATCATAAGGCGAAAAAGGCAGGACTGTATGATGGATGGTTTTTGCATAAGTTATCGACGGTGGGCTTAGTGCGAGCGCTGTGTGTCGCGCCCCTTCCCGCGTGTTCTTCTTCTATATGCCATGACAACAGAGCAGCGAAGTTGTCACTGTGTCATTATCTCAGATAGTACCTAGTCGAAAAAACAAAGAAACTGCAGAGCTGTGTCAAAACTGTGACAAAAATATTCTGTAGTTATGTCGTAATACCAGCCTCTTCGGTGGTTCTGTGGTAATTATTTGAAGTACAAGGATCAACGGATCCCATTTGGACAAAACATACACTCGCCAAAGGTTGAAAGAAAAAAAGGAAGTGAATGAAGCGGGAGAGACTGGCGTTACTAGCGAGGCACGGGAAGGTTTGATATTTAGGGTCGATGTTTCGAAATGAATGGATGCATACCTCTGGGAGACAATCTAGCATTTCGGTGATGATCGCAGCTGTCGCGTCCCAGTCAACGGCATGGTCAGTGTTACCTTGTGTCCGGTTTATCATGATGTGATTCCACAAACGAGCGCTTCAGCGATGATCACAAGTGCCGCGTCCCAGTCAATGGCATGGTCAGTAAAAGGATTTAGCTTACCGTGATCCGCGATCCGCCACCGTGACCCTCTACCGCGCGTGGGTGGGGCGTACAAGCTTATTGGTCTCGACGCGGCAGGTTTATGTGCCGACATCAAGTATGTGGCGCCATCTATCGGCGTCAAGGGGATCTGGTCATGCGCAGAGAAACGCGCGGTGGCGGATCGCGGATCACGGTAAGCTAAATATCTCTAATGTCTTACTGGTGCTCCGCTAAAGCGTTTGAGCGTGTTCTGCATTGGACGAAGTCATTTAGGTTTTGCTTCAGCCTCGTCTTCAATTTCTCTGTTTCAATGGTGTGGACAGAGTCACAATCACGAAAGCGTATCTTGTAGGCAACCCTTGGGTATATTGCTGTGTAAGTGCGGTATTTGATCCATAATAGACATTGTCTTAGTTACCTTCAATGGACATGGGCCGCACGGACGTAGTGGCTATTAAATAATGCGAGCAAGGTTTTCATTCGCATCATGGGCGTACGGTATAGGCGCCAGCTTCTTTGCGCATGCCAAAGTTTTTCATCCATTTTTTTTTCAACCTTTGGCGAGTGCGTGTTTCGTAATGTCGCTATGTAGTAATTCTTTATACTTCTGTAGGCTTTTCTGTACTACATTTCGTAGACTGTAGTTCTGTGTCAATTAATTTCTGCAACAGCGCAAAATGCTGATGTTACAACAAAACGTTATGTTATGAAAACTGGTTGATGGTCAAAATCCATACAAAATTTCTTTTTCTTTTTACAATAGACTCTTTTCTGTAGGTTTTTGCGTTCGGGATAGTTTTTACCGATGTCGAAACTAAGCCAGGTTACGAGCTTATCTCCACGTGGCGATGAATATAACGTCGAAAAATTTTATGTCCAACATATCTTGACATACAGCAAAATTGGCATGAAGCATACTTGTATAGTCCTCGTATTCTCTCTCATCACCTTAAGATTCTCTGCTTTGAGATTTAGAATACCGCGCCATATACTATGCCTGTTTTTCATTCTTCGTACCATGAAGCAATAAGATCGCATTTCGGAAAAGCAAACGTGCGGTGTCCGCCACAACGTTCTTTTTTTTTGTTCAAAATTGTATTTGCCCATTGCAGCGCTTTTGGACTGAGCAGCTTAATTATTGAGAAGAACAATTAAATGTGCTTTGCTCACTCAGTGCGCCAACGAGGAGTGCCATCCCGAGCACAACGACAGGTGCGCAGAAGGATACCACTGCGTAGTAAAGGCGACCGGCGAGGACCATGGACACACCACAGGACACTGCGAGGCCGAACACTCTTCCGGTGGCCACGATGGAGAACACGGACACGATGGAGCACACGGACACGATGGAGAACACGGTCACGAGGGCGCCCACGGGCACAACGACACGCATGCCCCCGCGGCAGTGCCTGACTCGGAAACCCCAGTGCACGAGGAAGGTGGAGACCACAGCCACAGCGGTAGTGACTAGGCCCACCACAAGTGACTTCGCAGGGACCTACACTGTCCTTGTCGTTATGCCTAAACACCCCTTAAGACGAAACGGCACTGCTTAGCTGAGCACTTTCGGTATATAGACATTAGGATATTTTTTCACAACAATCGAAGGAGTACATTTAGCCCTGTAAAATCATAGTCAATGTGACTGTGAAACTGAACACCCATGCCTTTTCAACACCTACGTGCCTTCACACACAGTTATTTCACTAAATTTGTGCTGAGTTTGCTTTGGTAGTCAGTAACACTACGCCGAGATTGTATCCTCTGTCAACAATAGTTTTTGTGAGGGCACATTATCCCGATGTGCCTTACTAACCATAACTAATAATCGTTACTAGATTTTCTGCCTTAGCGTTCTGAGCTCGTGGCCACGATGTGAGATATGCCAGGACTCGACAATGCAGTGCTAATTTAGCGATTGTAGTCCTCTACAAAGTTCCTCAAAGAAATGATTTATATTGGTCACAAGGAATGGTTGGAGAGTTTGGAACTCTCTAAATGTGTCTTGCTTAAAACATTTATTTTGACACTTTGCCAAAGTGCGCATAAAAAGTCCGAAAGCAGCACTTTTTTATGGTGCCAATGATGGTTTCAGAGCACACGATGCAAAGAAAAAAGCTGATACGAATATATATCAGAGAAGCGGACAGCTCTTGAGACAAGTGGACGAATTATGTAACATGCACACAGTCACCAAGGATCGAAACGTAATCCTCTCAGCGAACGGTTGTACACTGCAGTGCCGATTTACTGTGTAGCTAGTCATGAAATAAAGTACCTATGTTTACAAACAAATGTCTGACTTATCGATGACCACCAATAAGAGAAGTATCGTAACAACCCTTGCCGGTTCCACTTCGATGAGTTTTTTTTTTCTTCTGTATTCGCAAGTGTTTTTCTTCTGCCTTGTTTGTAGTCCCACTTTCATGCGCGCGATCGGAAATGTATTTTCAGATACTCGTAAAAACAACCCAATTTCATGGTGATGTTCTTTTCATCACCATGGTGGAGGCACACGTCAAATAGCAAGGCAACAATCCAAATTATAATCTCCAGGCCCAGGAAAAGAAATCACACTTGATATGAATAATTAACACTAGCGTAGCTGTGAAGAGAAGAAAGCCGCACGTACAAAAAATGCAGAATAAAAACAAAAGACTTCCCTATCTGCGAGTTCAATTCTTGTCACATGATGTGAACAGACCAAAGCCAGAGCAAGCGCCCAACACGCCATTAAAATATTAGGTTTTATAGGGCTGCGGCTAGAACCTCCCGCTAGTGCCAGTTGCTTTCTTTTTTTTTTTTACTCGATCAAGAGCAAAGTCGTCGAGCTAACTGGGCGGATCATACATGCTTATAAAAAAGGACGACCTGTATGACAGTTGGTATTCTACTATGCACGTACTTAAGTATCAACCAACGACTTTCTTCTCTTTCATGAATCATTACTTAACATGACGACTTGCTGTTGTTATTGATATTGTCATTCGGAAACATATGGCCCGTATCCATATGGGGGAATTGGCAAAGGTGTGGTGTCGTAATCAAGAAAATTTCCATACACGAGTGACAGGTAATGATTCGCGGGAAGGCACAATAGTTTAATAATACCAGATGAGAAAATAATACTTGAAGTAAAATAAAAAGCACGACAGGTTTGAAAGAGAAAGGAAAACCGTAAAGAGATTATACACATCTGGCGAAATATTTAAATCAGTCATCAAGGAAACCTACCAATTGCAATTACGTAGTCGGCAAGAATTCGACACATCGCAACAAAGGCGCTCTCATCGAACGATAGTAAACTTTTTAGTGGCGGGGGAGCCGTAAGCTTGATAGATTGAGCTTCAGGTAAGTATTTCTCTGAAGTGGGAACTTCCAGCAAGGAAGGAGAAAATTTTATGTGGAATCAACTTCCCCGCAACAGTCACAAATGTTTGTCTTGCTCGCCCGCACCTGGAAAATATAAATTTAGTCTAGAAATTCTGCCCCTCATTGACGTAGTTGTCACCTCACAAAACCTGGTTTTGCAGGAACGGAATGTTATTTACAGAACCTGCCAATTACAGTTGGAAAGTGGTATTTCTATGCAACCGTTTTTAACGGATGGCATGACGTTTTTAAATACTTACAGTGACTGATGGACTTAGCTTATTGCATTTAGTTTGTTCAACATGCCAACGTAAGTGATTTTGGAAGCCCAGACACCTTGCGCTGAAAGAATTTGCTGCTCCATCTTATACTTGGTGGAACTGATCTAGAAGAGTTTATCGTCCGCAACTTTTAGTAGTAATATTAGTAAACTTTATTCATGCACAATACTTATGCACCTAATAGATCGGACGTCTGCTGGACGAGCAAGCCCTGTTTTCTTCACCCTCAGCACCAGGCCACATCAGCCAGGTCCTAACATTATGGGTGGGAAGGGAAGAAACCCAATAGCAGTTCGACCGAGCAAAAGAATTGCTAGTGGTAAATGTTGGCCTAAGGGGCAGCGCAGTTGGAACGTAAATGGTCGTGGCGAAATTTGAAATGATAATGTCGTTGCAGGTGTGATGAGCGCATTCAGCTGTATCTGTCTGAGGACGTGCGCCTCCAGTAAAAAATACTAAGATGAAGGCCGGTATAGGGTTTACGGCCCAGAAGGGAAACATTGCAATATTATTTGATGGTGGCGCAAAGATAAAGTCTCGATCCGCCCTCCAAGGGTCTGGGCCAAGCGATGAACGGCACCCGGTTAAGAGCTTCACGTTCGAGCAATTTAGCCAACTGGTTTTCTATCCCCTAGTGCCCAGTGATTTATCTTTGGAATATTTATCTTTGGAATAGCTCTGGTAGCCGGTGTAGATGATATAGTGAGGCACGGGAGAATGAAAGTATTGAATGGTGTGAATGATCTGGAAGACTTCGAGCGAAGGATAATGCGGGCAGTAAGGGAATGGTCCGTGATTGTGACAGACAGGAGCAGAGAGAAGAGGATCTGGCGTGAGGAGCCACTTGAGTAAGAGGCATCCTTGCACTCGACTCTATAAGTTTCGAAGGGGAGCTATGATGAAAGGCAGAAGCATCTCAGCTACCAGCAAGCAGGACCGGCACCTAGTTGGCAGGAAGTGGAACTATACAGAGGGTAGGAGCCTCCGCCGGAGGAGTATAGGGATAGGCACTGTCTAGAAGAGTAAAACAGGTCACAAAAGTTTTGGATTGGAACCTGGGATAAAATAGCTGTAAATTTCTTGTAAAATTTCCTTTAGACGCTGTCAGGCTCCTAGTTTTCAAATGCGGGAGTTGATCAATTGTATAGTCCAGTTCACCTAAGGTTAGCAGACCACTTATCACATTATCCCACTAATCTTCGAAAAAGGGCTTAACCATAAACACAAAGCGCGCAACAGCAGCAAAAAGAGAGCTAAGTGCCGTGGTTCACAAACTCGGCAACTAAGGTATCTCCCCTTGTGACGAGGGTTCCATTACAGTAGAGGCCAGAGACTCACATGGAAGCCACGTGGCGACGCTCATCAAGTAAAGACTGCCTTTTTAGATGTTAAGAGTTCAAAACGCTATTGCTCCGGGGTCGCACACGCTCCGCCCGATAGCGCTCTGCGTCAAACGTTTAAAAATGGCACTTTACAGCAGCGATTCCTTCTCAATACAAGCCTGGAGCCTCACATTCAAACTCGTCTAGGAGAGGGGGAGAAGAAGGAGAAGGAAAGGTAACAAACTTCAGGAGGAACAAACTTATATAACAGAGAAATTTTGATAAATAATGTAATATCCTCCTATTCTGGGTTCACTGAATGGAACCTGTATTGCGTGCTCAACGTTGTTCCAAACGATTTGAACATGTTCTCATGTTTTTGAGTAGATATCGATTAGCTATCAAGAACTTCGGATATGTCACGCATTAATTTTGTTGGATGACAGTTCTAAGAATAACGCTCGCTTCGACGCATCAGTGCATACTGCTATGATTGATCTGCGCCACGTAAAGGGTACAGCGCCGGGAGGTGTTCGTGCCAAAACTAGTGAGGCTGTTACATGACTTTAAAACGCGAGCGACGTACCAGGCCTCAGGAAGGCTTAGCAAGAGCTGACACCTTGGTACACTTTAGGGACCCATATGTAGCTGTCCTCCCCTCTTTTTTGTTAAGATGTGGTGCTAGTCAGTAGTCACCGTTATCAACAAAGCAAACTCTAGTATCAGTCAGAGATTCAAAATACCGACTTCGCGTTGCCTATCGATTAATGCGTATTCTGAGAGCTAGCTTATGGCTCTGCAAAATACATCGCCACATCGCGAAGCCCCCGCTAGCATCCCATAGTGCGCCGGCTATCTTGCATTGTCTTGTATTAATAATCGAACAAGGAGCAAATATTCGAAACATATTCGATCCCTCTCGATTCATTTGTAAAACAATTGGAATCTCACTCTATTCAGCACAGAAATTGCACTGTTTCCTACGATGATGTTTTGAATAACACACACACACACACACACACACACACACACACACACACACACACACACACACACACACACACACACACACACACACACACACACACACACACACACACACACACACACACACACACACACACACACACACACACACACACACACACACACACACACACACACACACACACACACACACACACACACACACACACACACACACACACACACACACACACACACACACACACACACACACACACACACACACACACACGCACACGCACACGCACGCGCACGCGCACGTGCACGCGCACACACACACACACACACACACACACACACACACACACACACACACACACACACACACACACACACACACACACACACACACACACACACACACACACACACACACACACACACACACACACACACACACACACACACTTCGCAAAAGCGATCACTTCGGAAGCCATAATTGGACTACGAAACCAACCAGTGACTGTGCAGTAGCCAAGGAGGGGGAATTAAGAAGATTTAAACAGGCAAAAAACACAGAAAGTAAAAACTGCATTAATTAAATAGAAAAGATGCAGAGTGCAGAATTATGTCGAAATTGGAAACAGTAGATCAGGAAGGAATTCTTCGTTGATAAATCAAGAGGCAGGGACCTATTCTCTGAAGCTGGCTCCGGGTGGCGTTTAACACGCCGCTACAAAATGAAATATAACCAATAAGATGACACATATGCAGTGTGCGAAAAATCCGCAGTAACAATTGAACATCTTATACTCGAGTGTGATTGTATCCATCCGGATGTTAATGGCGACACAGCCACTCTTCCTGAGCCCTACAGTTCGCAGATAGCAATGGTCAGAGGAATGAATCTGCCTTCCACCTTTCTTCTCGAGTAAGAAAAAAGAATAATTATTCGTTAATATCCAACTGAATGCAGCCAAGTGATTTTATGTACAGCCGCATGATTATTCTTTGGTGCAACTACTACTCCCTTGTTCGACAAGTACTTCAATATGGGTCCGGCTACGGTGACTCAGGGGTTAGACGCCCTCGACTAAAGAAGCCAAGGACGCGGGATTGAATCCCGACCGCGGCGGCTGCTTTTCGATGGAGGCGAACATCAAGGCACCCATGTACTGTGCAGCGTCAATAAACTACATTTGAAGCACTGCAACACGGTGTCTCTCATAGCCTGAGTCCCTTAAAGACGTTAAACCCTATAAACCGAATCAACTGCAGCCTGGAGAATGCCCTATAACGTATCATATTGTTTATTTAGTATGTAGCCAAACAGCCATTGAGCAATTTCGATGGCTCAAGCATGCCTCCATATATAGTTTTCATGCCTTTGGTGGACCCCACCTTTGAAAGCATAGTTGGTAAATGTTATCAGTTACTAGCTCTGAAAGTGCAATGGTTAGAGTCAATGATAAAAGGTATAAGAAGAAATAAAAATCAAGAAAACATATTTAGGCAATTTCTCATGACGTTATTTTTTACAAACTAAGCACACGAATATGTTTACATGGCTGAACTGTACAGAACCACCTCGTGTACAGTTCACAAGAACCACGTCTTTCGAGATTCAGTTTAACAAAAAACGAAAGGTCATGCGGAAGCTGCATCATAAAATTCGAAAAGCATCGCAACATCGAGAAACTACATGGATCCTTTTAACGCGTATTCTCTTTGAGGAGAACTGAGATGTCCGCGGCCTGAGACGAACTTCGCAGCAACCGAGTGTAAGAGGTGCTCTCTTGAGCAACATCTATCTCTTTCTAAACGTCACATCCGGCCCCTCCGGTGAAATCAACGGCGCCGTGACGAATTACCGTCGCTTCTCTATTTTAGCGTCGCCTTGGACGCGTCAAGACGAAAAGGTCGCGCTCCCGTCTGCGCGAGGCTGGAAAAACTCCAGAACTGGCGTGTTTATGTGAGTTCTTTCGCACCTGCTGACAGTGGGTACCTTCATTCCACCCGTCAGCATATAATTAAAAGACATAGAAGCTTTGAATAATTCCATCGGATGCGTAGGGCGTAGGAGTTGTTACGTATACTCCTACAGGACACTTAATTTCAAAGGTAAGACACCTTCACGTACAAGGTATCTTCAATTTTGAGACGAAGGAAAACTGCCTTTCTAAGCTGCCGTTTCTTCTCAAAACAGCAAACAGTGGTATCCCAGTATGAAGCGGAATGCTGTTGCAGTTTCCAAATAACGAAAAAGATTTAGTTTTGGAGTTATTTTTCTTCATGCTACACTCATTGCAGTCTGTAAGAGTGTTATTGATTTTCCTTCCTGCTCTAGGTAAGTAGAAAATCTCATACTCTCTAGCATCCCGCAAACGAAGTGAAAATGTTAGCTGCCAGAGATATTGCTGTTACATCGCACAGTTCAAAAGCTATCTCCTCCTCAGAAAAAAAGAAATTGTAAAATTTAAACGAATGAAATGTTGTAGCATCAAGTAACGAAATGACTTTATCTACTGATATTTACTTGATCCAGCTACCTGAGACCAGTTACGGAAGGTCTGTGCGCTAAAATTATCATTAATGTAAAAGGTAATTGTGCCAAAATTTCAAAGTATTCATTCTTGAAACTCCTCGCATAGTACCGCTATGGGGGGAGGGGGAGCGGCACAACATGTCATCAGGCAAGCTCCAGATTGCTATGTGCAAACCATATTTTCCGGTAACAAGTTCCTTAATAAGATGCTTAAAACGAGGATGAAGTAACAAGAAAAATCGAATAAAGAAAAACGAGTTTCTTACTGCTTTTCGTTTTCAGCGCATCTGCATTGTGAATCGTAATCAACTTGCCGCGAGTTTTGTTGTTACTTCATCCACGTTTTAAGCATCTTATTAAGGAACTTGTTACCGGAAAATATGGTTTGCCATAGCAGTGTGGAGCTTGTCTGATGACGTGTTGTGCCGCTCCCCCTCCCCCCATAGCGGTACTATGCGAGGAGTTTCAAGAATGAATACTTTGAAATAAGCAAGCTTGCGGGGTTCAAACGAAGGCAGCTGGAACATGACCAGAGTAGTTGGAGGTATATAGGAGAAACTGTTGCCCCGCAGTGGACGTCGGCTGGTTGATGACGATAATGTCTGTATGAGCAAATCAGCATCTGTATTATAGCAAGCAGTCGCCGCCGCCAATTTTGAGCAGACGTTCAACAACGACGCTATACAGCCTGCCGTATCACCCAAATAAGCATGTAGGGGACGCAGCGCTGTTGAAGGAATTGTGTCGTGACATTTACATATTCCATCACGAATAACCAACACACCCAGACTGCTACTTTATTTACCCAAGGCTATAGAGAACGACGCCGACTTCACATCAAGGGTGAGCCTTCACGGTTATGCCATTAATGAGCAACTAAGTCTCCTGGTGAATGTTTTATGACTTCCCGAAAACTCTTGCTTCGCTGCAAACAACTGCAAAGGATGTTTCTTCGAGCGACGCTACCTGTTTCTTAAGCTACACCCTGTTCGCATCACAAAACGATGCGCGTCGAATGACCATCGCTGGTCATACCGACCTTGGACGCGTCAAGCCCAAAAGGTGAGGCTACATGCTACGGAAGCATGGAACAATTCCAACACTTGCGGGATCGCGCGGTTGCTTCGCCAGGGCTGCCTGTGGGAAAGTCCATTCAACGCGTGCGCATATAAAAGCTTGATAGTACGGAAAATTGCTAGAAATAATTTAGCGTGGTTTAGTCTGTGCCATTGGGAGCAAGAATTTTCATCACATCTACCTCCGCAGGACGATCATTTTCATCGGTAAGAAGTATTTGATATACTGCTTAGTCCCGAGTTTCAGAAAGCCAACATGATCGCTACTCCAAACTCCTTTTAATATCAAACCAGCAATATAGTAAGTACCTCGCCTGATTATCAACAAGGTTCAATGCTGATGTAATTCACAAATAGCTGAATCAGCTTAGCTTCGGTGATCAGGTTCCACCCATTACTCGACTCGCGCCATTAAAAATATGAATAATTTTGGTGTCGTTTAAAAAAAGGATACCCTCCATAATGTATAGACCGTCTTCCGCAACATAATTTTTATAGCAAAATGAAAGTGTCAGCTGAAAAAAAAAAAAAAAAAGCCATGCTGTGATATCGTTTTATTCAAATCTATTCACTCTATCGAAGGAAGCTATACTGCCTAGAATGTACTGGTACCATTGTAGGTACTGTAAAAAAATCTTAAGTTTAAATGGTAGAAACGCTAACTCACGGGAGTATTTCTGCCAACTAGCCCGACAAATTTTACTCAATTATTTCTGAACAGTCGAGGGCTCGGTGCAGGAGATCAGTCGCGCCGCCTCGATAGAAGTAAACTATTTATGACAGCATTAAAGGAGACAACAGCATTGATCAACACCGTTGTTTCCGCGGTGCAATGTATTGCTAGATGACCTCAAAGAGCAGACTTAGCAAAAGCTCCCAGAATCTCTATGACTTTAAATGTGAATCGACTGATTTACATAGCAAAAGTTTGCTGGCGTAAGCCAAATAATTAAAGTGACAGGATGCGAAAAGATGCAAAGGTGTCTAAGTTCGAGATGTACTAAGGGCCCGACAAGGAAAGCCTGGCTCGATGGGCGTCGTTGTATGACTGGAAAGAGGATTCCAGGGTGCCGTCCAATATGGTACCCCAGTAGATAGCCCATATCAAGTGTTGACCGTATTTGTGGACTATTACATGGTGTCGGCTAGTGCGACTTTTAATATAGAGAGCCCGGCATCTTCACGCATTTTTCATCTCTGGTGTAGCCATTACCAGGAAATGACTGCTATGCTACCAGTCTCTAAAAGCGAGAGGACACCCGCCCAGACCTATCAGTTAAGCAGCTCTCTTCAAAACATCTTGTCCTGGAGTGATTTCGCACGAATTTCGCCAGGGATTAGAATCTAGTCGCGCAACTATACAGCTGCAGGTTTTTGTGGTCGGTTTGTTATAGTAGCCCTTCATCAGGTTGTTACAATAAATAGACTATCAATACCAAAGAGTACTGATGCAAAATAGCGATTGTCAGAGGTCTATATACCGGGCATCACGTTAGCGACGTGTTTTAATAAAGATCTTTTGAAAGTTTCTTAAATTACCTGTAATTCACACTATCGGCTATCAATGGCCGTCTACAGACGCGAGGTTTGAGATGCCGCTCCATTGAATGTTACATACACTTACAGTTCTTGAATTTTGCGCCTGCGCTCATGATAAGCTCGCGAAGACATTAGACAGCGCCCAACATTTATTTCGCTTTTTTTTTTCTTTAAGAGCCAGGAAAGTTTGGGTCTACTGTATGCACCCCTAAGCACGCTTACCGCGAATGACCGACCTCGTAACCTCGACGAATATTTGCACCGCCCAGCGCTATCCGCTGGGCCTGAAATCTTGCTGCCCAATATATTTCAGGCCTGTGGAGATCGATGATGCTCTTTAGACAGCTTAGCAGGCTGTGGGACGCTGAGCAGCGCCTAAATTCTTCGAGGTCACGTACTCGATTGTTCGTGAGCATGCTATCGGCTATACGTAAGGTGGTATAGCTTGCTACATCGACGGTCTGGCCCGCTTAATTTGCAATGGAATACTCCTAAACCCTGTGCCAATCTTATTTACTAGTAGCCATTTTGTTGAAATGTTTAACTGACGGTACCACGGCTTCCCGGTTTTTCGGCAATGCACACAAACTGCTTTTATAAGCTCACGATTTTGCTTCTATCTTAATCGACAAAGCCAGCCATCACAAAGATGTGTTGTCCTATAGATCAGCGTGGCATCTTATTCGGAGCTCAGATGGGTTTCTTTATGGGAAACAACACCGTTCCTTTATGAGGGAATGGAATGGCAGAGCATACGTTTTAAAGTTCTCGGCGATAAGGAGCCGTCCTACTACATGAATGTATGTCTAGTTCTTAATACTCTAGACAGTGCATATTCCAGCCTTTGAGCTCTATACACAGTACTTTGTCCTGCGTCGGTTCTCAATATTTGGCCGAGCTCAGGCCCGCAACACTTGCATGAACAAAAAGAATTTAATCTTGAGTGTAGGTACCTGACATTACATCACGCGCTTTCAAGTATTTGAACATTTACCCTTTTGAACAATTTTGACCCGATGCCGCATCATGATCTTTACCTATCTGTTTGTGCAAGGGGGCTAGGTTTTGTTCACCTGTATATAAAATAAATAGTTCCCAGGTTCTTCATTTTATTTTTGTTTTCAGTCCGATTAATAGACTAGTTTTGCAGGTGGACGAGAAACATGCGTTTGTCAGGCATAATCAATGACAGCGCCACACTTCGGCTACACTGAGTTTAAGTCGTGCACTTAGCATGTCGACGTATTTCAGAGCTTCTCTGCCCGCTACAAGCTTAACTTTTGTAGAGACGGGCACCACGTCAAACATGACGAGACAGCCTGAAAGAGTAGCTTGATAAAATGCATGGCTTGACGCTCAAAGGTCGCTGTACTTGCTGAATTGAGTTTATAATTATGTCGAGCTTAGCTGAGCCTAGAAAGCTGACACTGTGAAGCCAGAGCCAGAAGAAGCCAAATCGACTTTGAATTAAGCTGAAGTTTTTGCTGAATATCTTTCAATTCCCAATTATTTACCAAACCCAACCAGACTGGCAGTTCCGTCAAAATGTTTTCATTTCAAATGAATATACGAGCGCTCGTTTTATTTGTGATAATTTCTTACAAACAAATGGGGAAAGAAACTAAAGCGTAGTCTAGTTTGGTATAGCATTCAAACAAGAATTTTCTGGCCGAGATTTCCTTCATGGCGCAATGGGCTGCCGTGTGACAGAGCCGAGCATTCATGCACCAAGCCTCAATAAAAAGCGCAAGATTTTTTTGTGGGGATTATTGTAGTGCCGTTATTTGATAAGAAACCAAACTCGCAGTGTGGACGCTGTCAGTACCTTACAGGTAATACCGAGTGTCCGCTGTATAGCTGTATGGGCATGTACGTAGGTACAAAGGCGATGCTTTGGAATAAAAACTTTTACCACTACCGCAGGCTGCTGATTTTAGATATCATGAATTTAGGAATAATTAATTCTGTTGCATTCCTTCACTTACATTCTGGGTGCGAACATTCTGCTGCAATTCGTTGCTTTCAGGCACAAGATGAAGGTTGCCCTAGTGTCATTCTTGTTCATTGCAGTGGTCGTTATGAGGTAAGGACCGAGTGGGAACATCCACAAAAGGAAAGGGAGCGGTATCCGTGGTGGGCTTTCACAATGACCTTTCCGTCACGTTATTGTTAAACTGACGTAGAACGAAAACAAGGGAAAACGGAACATTAACACCCTGGAAAGCATCGTTGCTTCTTCGTTATTGATGCGTTCTTCCCCTCCTTATTGTTTAATCCTTTCCTAACCCCTTTGCTCGCTTGCCGTCTCTTGCTTATTTTCTTTTTATGTCATGTCGTTTAATCCCTACTTTTCTACATTTTGTCGTTTTGTTTCCTCGCAATTTCACACCTGTATTTTATTTATGCTTCCCAGATTCCTGCAGCCCCATTGAGTGTTATTGTAGGGAGTTACTTTCAAACACTGAAACATCACGCAAAATATAACAGGAAAAATACAAACAACACTCATCCCTTACGTTTTGGCGGTCGTCCTGATAGAATCCAATCTGTAGTATGTAAAAGACGCCAAATATCATAAAAAATGTTCGTTAAAACTAAACAAAACGGTTGTCAAAGTGAAACAGTGGCCGAAAGCGATAACGCTGACCTAAAACTTGCGTCTTGTCTGCCTGTTCCTTTTTTCTTCTTTTTTTTTCTTGCGGGCGTGTGTGTATCGATCGCGTAATTATTTTGAAGACGTTATACTATTGTGGAAAGAAGGTATGAGATTCGAATCAGCTTTCTTCAGCAGTTAAATAATTCATCCCTCATAATGATTGAGCATGCTAAACAACACTGGATCAGGGTCATATACTGTCGAATCTGGACATATATGACTTCAAGAGGATGGCGAAATATTTTGGTAAATCGGTTATACTGTATATAAGGTTCCAACAAAGTAGCCTGAGAGCAACCTACAAAAAAGGATGCATTGCAACTAGCTCATAACGCACTTCTTGCAAGGACGCCGACGTGTTAGTAGCACAAAGCTCGACGGCCTTTGCCAGGTGTTACTTGCATACCCCCCTTCATGGATCACTGCCTTGTCGTGGCGGAGGGGCTTGCGAAACTCGATGAAGTCGTGAGCTCTGCTGTGTAGGGCCACCCAAGATAGACAGGTCACGGCAGAGAGTTCTGACAAAATGTGATTCACTGGAGAAGGTAATGGCAACCCACTCCAGTATTTCCTGCCAAGAAAACCCTATGGCCAGTCACAATACCATTAATGATATGGCGCCGGAAGATGAGCCCCACAGGTTGGAAGGCGTCCCACATGTTACTGGGGATGAACAAAGGGCGATTCCTAGTAGCTCCAGGACGAATGAAGCGGCTGGGCTAAAGCCAAAAGGACGCTCAGTTGTGGATGTGTCGGGAAGCGACCGGAAAGTCCGATGTTGCAAGGAGATATATCACATAGCAACATGGAATGTAAGATCTATGACGCAAGGTAAACCGGATATCGTCAAGCGAGAAATGGACAGATTGAACATTGATATCTTGGGTATCAGCGAGCTCAAGTGGAGCGGAATGGGAGAATTTAACTCCGGCGACCATTATGTCTTTTATTGTGGGAACGAATCCAAGAGAAGGAATGGGGTCGCTCTCATAGTAAACAGAAGAATGGGCAAAGCAGTGCTAGGGTACAACCCCCAAAACGACCGAATGATTTCACTTCGGATCCAAGGTCACCCTTTCAACATAACAGTTATCCAAGTCTATGCACCGACCACTGCTGCTGAAGAAGCTGACGTTGAGAGATTTTATGCGGACCTACAATGCCTTTTAGACCGCACCCCATCATCAGACGTCGTTTTTCTCATAGGAGACTGGAATGCTAAGGTCGGGAGTGAAGAAATATCCGGAATTACAGGCAAGTTCGGTCTTGGTGAGCCAAATGAAGCTGGGCAGAGGCTAGTAGAGTTCTGTCAAGAAAACAACCTGACCATAGCGAATACTCATTTTCAACAGCACAAGAGGCGCCTGTACACATGGATTTCACCGGACGGTCTGTACAGGAATCAGATCGATTATATTATTTGCCGGCAGAGATGGAGAAGCGCTATACAAGCAGTAAAAACAAGGCCTGGGGCCGATTGTGGCACCGATCATCAGCTTCTTGTTGCCAAAATTAAGCTTCGATTGAGGAAAACGCAGAAAACTAGAATGCCTTTCATGTATGATCTGGATCAGATTCCATTAGAATATGCTGTGGAAGTGAGGAATCGATTTCAAGAATTAGATGTAGAAGACAAAGAGCCCGAAGAGATGTGGACTGATGTTCGTGATATAATACAAGAAGTTGCTACTAAGGTAGTTCCAAAGCAAAAGAAATGCAAAAAAGCAAACTGGTTATCTGAAGAGGCTTTGCAAATAGCTGAGGAAAGGAGGATGGCAAAAGGTATGGGGGAAAAAGAAAGATACAAGGTTCTCAATGCGGATTTTCAGAAAATAGCAAGGAGAGATAAGAATGCCTTCCTGAACATACAGTGTCAAGCAGTTGAGGACAACAGCCAATTAAGGAACACAAGAGCTGTATAGGACAATCAAAGATATCAAAGGAAGCTTCTGTGCTAAGCTGGGCGTGATAAAGGACAAACGAGGCAAGGACCTCACTGAAGCCTCAGAGATAAAGAAGAGGTGGCAGGAATACACAGAAGAACTGTACAAGAAGGACCCGGATGTGCAAACCCAACATAGGACGGTTGTGATTACTGATCTCGAGCCGGGCATCCTGAAGAGTGAAGTTGAATGGGCCTTAGCCAGCCTTGCTAAGAACAAAGCTAGCGGAATTGATGGTATTCCAGCTGAGTTGCTTCAAAACCTCAACCACGACGCTGTTAACACACTGCATACATTATGTCAAAAGATTTGGACAACCCTGCAGTGGCCACAGGATTGGAGGAGGTCAGTTTACATCCCCATTCCAAAGAAAGGCAGTGCCAAAGATTGTTCCAACTACCGCACGATCGCGCTTATTTCGCATGCTAGCAAGGTGATGTTAAAAATCCTGCAAGGTAGGCTGCAGCAGTATGTGGATCGGGAGCTTCCGGACGTGCAAGCTGGGTTTCGCAAGGGCAGAGGAACTAGAGACCAAATTGCCAACCTTCGCTGGATTATAGAAAAAGCAAGAGAGTTCCAGAAACCCATTTACTTCTGCTTTATTGATTATGCGAAAGCGTTTGACTGCGTAGATCACAGCAGATTGTGGCAAGCTCTCCAAGAGATGGGAGTTCCAATTCACCTCATCTGTCTCCTCAGGAACATGTATGAAGGACAAGAGGCCACAGTCAGAACTGGGCATGGCCTTACTGATTGGTTTCCGATTGAGAAAGGGGTGAGGCAAGGCTGCATACTGTCGCCCTGCCTATTTAACCTATATGCAGAGTGCATCATGAGGAAGGCCGGTCTGGACGAGTCTTCAGCTGGAGTGAAGATTGCTGGAAAACGTATCAACAACCTTAGATATGCGGATGATACCACTTTAATGGCAGAAAGTGAAGTGGAACTCGAGACTTCTGATGCGCGTACAAGAAGAGAGTGAGAAGTTTGGGCTTAAACTGAACATTAAAAAGACGAAGATCATGGCGTCTTGCCCTATCAAGTCCTGGAGCATCAATGGGCAAGAAGTGGAAGCTGTGACAGATTTTCTGTTCTTGGGCGCCAAGATTACCTCGGAAGGAGACTGCAGCCATGAAATTAGGAGACGCCTGCTTCTGGGAAAGAGAGGAATGGTTAGCCTTGACCGCCTAGTAAAGAGCAGAGACATTAGTCTACCAACCAAGATCCGTATAACCCGTGCTATGGTCTTTCCAGTTGTGATGTATGGATGCGAGAGTTGGACTGTGAAAAAGGTTGACCGCCGAAGAATTGACGCGTTTGAATTGTGGTGCTGGCGAAGACTCTTAAGAGTTCCTTGGACTGCCAGAAGATCAAATTAGTCGATATTGTCGACCATAAACCCTGACTGCTCATTGGAGGGTCAAATTCAAAAGTTTAAGCTCAGCTACTTTGGTCATCTGATGAGAAGAGAGGAGTCGCTGGAGAAAGATTTGATGTTGGGAAAGGTTGAGGGTCGCCGGAGAAGGGGTAGGCAGCGAACGCGATGGTTAGATGGCATTCTCGAGGCATTGCAGATGAAGCTATGTGATGTTAAGAAGATAGTGAGAGACCGGAAAGCGTGGCGTGACATGGTCCATAGGGTCACGAAGAGTCGGACACGACTGAACGCCTGAACTGAACTTGCATACCATCGAAGCCGCTGTAGATGCCGCTTATGAACCATCCTCTTAATGCCATAAAATGCACAACAACAGTTCAGATTCACCACTCAGGCACCATATTCGTCAGTGAAGGATGAGTCAAAGGGCTGGGTTGGCCACGCCACACAAATGCGATGTGAATTTGGATGCAAGTATAGGAGACCAAAGCCCATTTTTAAACACACTATTTGACAGCTTACGTTTAAGGAAGTGGTGCTTAACAAGATCAACACCAGCAAGAATTATGCGGCTTGCATGAGCTTGATGTTAGTATTGGCTAACCTAGCATAGCAGCAGTGTGTCGATTTCGGGGAAATAAAATCCAGCGGAGGAACTGTCTCGAACAAATGAATTTATAGTGAAAACACAGCACAGAACCTTCTAGCTATCACCACTCGTTTTCCATTATCGGAATAAAAATATACATCGTTTACTCAAGAAATCACACCATGCTGAGTTAACGGCTGAAATTGTTTATTTGCATGTGATCGTCTTCATCAACTTTCATCAGCGCCCAATTGATCGAAATACATCTCTATCGCATTTCCCTCTTAAGGTGCGTTAAAGGTGAGATTGAGGTTGACCAATGAGCTCGGCCCAACCCTCCCAAAAATGACTTTTTGCCATTAAAAACTTAATCGACCCACATTCAGGACTGACTTGGCCCACTAGCAAAATAGACTAAGCCCACTCTCAAAGTCTGGGTGCTCCAAACACAGAACAAAAAGTGTTTATGTGTGGATGCACAGTCGATATTTGGAAGCATTAGCGCGATACCACGTTCATTGGCGAAGTGAAGCAGTTTCTCATTTTTGTATTATTTTACACGTGACTTTTGTTAGTGTAATGTGAGTATCTGACAGCGATTCTGTCGAACCCTTGAGGTTCAATATCTCTCTGACCGACAATGCGTTCCGATCTGCACAATACCCGTCGAGGTACAGCACTTCCACCAAATTGTTACGAGGAAGTACTCAGAGGTAGCTGCAACATTTCGCCGTCATAGATATCGCTCCCAGGACAAACCAAGGCTAGCTGCAGCGTCGTCATCTTTCACCGCACTACACTATCACAACATCTTCCTCGTCTCGAAACTGTGTACCGTAACGACATAATCTCCCCTCTTTTGCAGTGTCTCTGCTTCTCAGCTTATAGACTGCAAACACTTCACGTGCACCCCCGAATCCTGCTCGGTTGAAGCGTGCCCATGCGGTACTTACAAGGATCACTGTGGCTGCTGCGACCTCTGCTATAAGGTGGGTTCTGGCAAACGCCTGCTGTAGACGGGCTGCTGGCATTCACCAGATACATAGTGACCATTCTTTAACGTACTTGTTCTGGCATTACAAGTCGGTAAAGTTGCGCCGACGAATTGTCGGAATTTAGGGGCTAGTAATTGATGGCCCCATATATGACCTGGAACCATAAATTATTTTCGGGCAATACAATTTTGCGTTCTTTGCAATGGCTTTAATTTTGTTTAGACTAGTGCAGAGCAGTTATTGAATGTCACATGTGGCATGACAGCGCCGTCTAGATTGCTGGTTGTGGCGCAATGAGAGTGCATGGTTTTGATATGTCAAGCTTCAGAAAGCGACAGGCGTCCCGCTAGTAGTTCTGACTTTCTCAAGCAGCCCAAAAATAATTCCCCCTCCCCCTCTAACTGTTGCTTTTCATAATGTACTCTATAATGTACTCTTATAGTTAAGCCCCGCCGGGGTGGTGCAGTGGTAGGACGCCCGACTACTGTGCCGGAGTACCCGGGTTCGAACCCGACCTCGGCGGCTGCGTTTCGATGGAGGCGAAACGAAGAGGCGTCCGTGTGCTGTGCGATGTCAGCGCACGTTAAAGATCCCCAGGTGGTCAAAATTACTCCGTAGCCCTCCACTACGGCTCCTCTTTCTCTCTTTCCACTTTCACTCTCACCTTTCTCCCTTCCCTTACGGCGCGGTTGCGGTGTCCACAGAAAACAAGTGAGACAGTTACCGCGCCTTTCCCTTCCTATAAATAAATCAGTACTCTTATAGTTAATGACGAATAATTTTTTTACTGGTTGCTACCAAAACTGACTGCCGTTACTGCTCTCCTTTCAGTTTGACCCCACCCTCTCTTTTCATAGATTTAGGTGCCACACCTAACCTCAATTTCTTTATGCACTGAATATGTGCTTTGGACAGTAAACAAGTGTCCACAAGCGTCCACGAGCAAAGCTCCCCGTAGCAGGCGTCAAAAATGCGTAGGCTCCGAAGTGGTACAACGACGGCGTCAAAAAAAAAAAAAAGGAAGCCATTATAGGCTGCACGTGCGCGGCCACACGTCCGAAGAGAGCAATGCTCTACTAAAAAAGCCCTTTCGTTGTCTCTGCCAGAGCGGTACACAAGACGCTAATCTAACAGAAGCGTAGACAGCACTGTGCTCATTCCTCGCTTTGCAGCGAGAACGGCAAAGTATTGCTGCCTTGGGGTGTGTAAGTACGTGGAAACCATTTCAGCTATTTTGCAGCCACAAAGAGTAATCAATCACACTTTCACATGCAAGAAATCCTAAGTGTCCCGACAGAGGAGGAGGAGGAAGAACATTTATTTCCGCCGAATATGGTGCAGCAGCCACCTACGAGTCCGCACGCAGGCGTCCGGGGAGGCAGTCTGTCACACCGCGGCCAGAGGACACCCGGCCTCGTCTAGGAGAAGAGGTCTTCAGCCTCGGCCGCCAGGCGGACGGCGAATCGCTGTGTTTTTTCGTCGGAGCTTCTTAGCGTGGTCTCCCATTCATCGCTAGTTTTAATCGCGTTGCGCCCTGGGGCACGAACGCATCTCCATATTATATGATTTCTTCTTCATTGTTTCCATGACTTCAAAGTTTGCAATAACATATATTTTTTTTTTCTGTGTGGTTTCTATATGTATCTATCACTCAGTGCCCAGGGGAACAGTGCGTCCCGCATTTCTTCGACCGGTGCAGCAGCGGACAGGAGTGCGTGGTGGAGCCTGGCGAACTGAGTGGTGGAGCGGGGAGCTGCAAGCCGAAGGCCACTGAATAATAGGCGCATACCTCTTAAACACGGGTGGCTACGGGATCTTAACAGCCGAACATGTGCTGCGAGTGCTGAGTTGCGTTTGAAATAGCGCAGCACGCTTCGTCGTACGCACTGTGTTATTAATAGCAGGTGTTACTAATAAAATAGGTGAAATACCTTTTCAAGCCTGTCTAGAGCAATGACAATAACATTCGATTTATACTTAACTTCGTGACCAACTTGCCCAGTCGTCAACCTTGTTGATTAACATTCGACCCCTGTTAAAGGGTCACATAAAAAAATTGCAAGATTTTTTTTATTCTTGTATTTCTTAACCATTCCTTTCGGTGGCATACGTGATAATAAACATACACGCTTTACTAGTGCTCTGCCCCAAGCACAATTATCGCGGAAGATCTCGCGCACTCTGTCAACTTTCTTTTTTATACCCGTAGCTTGACTATACAACGTACGTGTCATCGTTTTTGGATCTAATTTGCCTTCAACCTAACTGACCACAGCTCAATTGACCTTAGGCTGCTTGATCAGAACATTGGTTTTCAATAAAAGGCGTTCTTTCACCCCTCCAGTTCCGCAGGTGCTTTCATTATGCGATTCGAGTAGAGGGCTGGCTAGGTAGCCTGGCTTCAAGTACGAAATCCTAATGCGACATAATAAGAGGTAACAGTGCGGCCATTCTCAGCAGATAAAGGTAAGGCGGATCGACAATGGACTGTGTTTTGCTCCGCCCTTTGCATAATCAGGGTACGCTTTCATATACACGCATATCACCGTTTTTTCATTTCATAGCAAAGGTCAGTTCTATGTTGAAGCAGGAGAGAAATTGAGAAAGGAACGTTGCAGTGAAGCGCCAATTCTGGTTTTAGAGATCCGAATGCCTATAATAGAGCGACCAGGTTTTTAAAGTGCAGAGATATTTCAGTGATATCAGTACAAACTGCGCAGTAGAACAAGGCGATATGATAGCTAGACTAAACACCCGTAAACTTTCTCAAGAGACGAAAGACCTGAATAATAAACGTCAGATCATGAAAGTCTACAATCTAGGAGACAGAAGAGAACTGACAGAAGTGTCGATGTTATTCAATATGTGCAATGTAGCCAACCAATGGAAGTATAATGCGGAGAAAATTGATCTTACTCGTAAGAATGGCGGTAGTCTGAAAACGGTCAGGATGAAAGTAAGCGTAGGCAAACATCATTTCTACTTGTTAACAGACAAAATGGGCGATGCTATTAATAATGCGGATGACCTAGTTAATGTAGCCGAGGTGGTGTTTCAAAGTAATCAATGTATGCCAAAGCAACCCGGACGATAATGAGAGAGGCGGCAGGACAGAGAAGAACCTTGCGCTAGCAAGGAAGAACAAAGTAAAGAAAACGATGGAAGCTGTCAAAAAGGAAAAACAGCTAGAGATGATCAAGCAATGCCAATCTGCAAAGTGATGGTATACGGAGGTCAGGATATAAAAACTGGCCATTCCGTATATTCAACGTTGCATGACCTCAAGCGTACCGGATAATAGACAAATGCTAATTTAAAATGCATTTTATTTAGCAGATTTACGTTCTGCTCCACTGGAAGCCGTCCAATGAAGCGCGAGCGGAATGTAACGAGAGTAACGAGTTCAAGCGCAGCATCTATCAACACTCAATTCGTCTATCAACACTCAATTAAGCGTATAGCGCGGAGCGCTGTGCTGTTCTTCCTATTGTTACGCTGAAACGAATATGAATCAGGCTTGAGTTTTTATTGCTTTTATTGCAATGCTATTTATTATTATGACGTCTACAGTATCTTTTAAGTCATCAAGCTTGTGGTCCCGACCCATCACCCAAGAACGCTCACCGACTTCAGCTCGTCCCCGAAAGGTCCTGCGGCGGTCTTTTCCCCCAGAAGTCAAAAGTATTGTGTGGAGAATCCTTTGCACGTCTTTTTCGCCTGCAGGCGTGCTTGGCCTGCGAAGTTTCGCAGCGTCCGTATTGAATGAAGGCGACAGGCGACGTGCCAACGTTCACGTTGGAGTCGGCCATATTAGTCTCTGACGATGTTTGCTCCCTGGGCGCTCCTCTTGGGTGACCAGACGAGCTGGCGAGCCCGCAGTGCAGTAAACCCGCTGGCCGCTTGATCATTGCGCGCATGCGCAGTGGTGTCCTCTCTCATTCATTCGGTAGCCCTAAATACGCTCTCCTAAACGTCTTAATGCAAAAAAAAGTGATGTTACATGCTGAAACATTAGGGGCAAATTAAGTTACTTTCCATTACCTACGGGGTATTAAATAAGGCAACAGCTAATAACGAGTGTTGCAACGTTAAGCCTCTAATGCTTCTATCGCTTGTACGGCTCGCCTATTAGCGCTAATATTCGGAACACAGATAGACTACAACCGTCTATCGTTTTTACTATCAATTTAGATTATGTCCTTCCCAGATTGGATCAAAATTAATTAAAAACTCGCGTATTCTGCAGCAATGGCGACCCGCCGGAAGCCTTCTGTTGGATCGACGATGCTGAGAACGACACGGATTATCTATTAATCTTGATCGACTTAGCCAAGCATACATCACAAAGCTTTTATCAAAAATAAGAGGGTTTGCTATGTTTAACCGAATTTACCGCGAGTAAGTGAGCGATTTCAATAGAAATGCTCATTTTATTCCTTCCTTTTCGCAGATGCTTTCATTAGATGAGTCAAGTGAGCAGCTAGGCTTTCAAATATGAAACCTTGCTGTTTCGGAATAAAACACAACATGATGGCGGTCACTGGCAGATAAAAAGCGAAAAAAAATAGGAAAAACATATTGACACTGGATTAAATAGCAATCACGTTCATTTAACACAGCATGAGCATGGCACGCATTTATATTCATGCATACTGTTCTGCATGCTTCCGAAAGAAGTTCAAGATGATATACTTCCCGGAATGAACCATGTGTCCCGTTTGGGGACACCTAACGCATTCAAGGCCATTTGGGAGGCGTAAGGCGCACAGAGACTGTTTAGGAGTAGCAATGAAGACGAACTACACTTTCTTTCAGAGCAGCATTGAAAATATCCAAAAGCCTTCATCATAATCATCATCATCATCAGCCTGATTATACCCACTGCAGGGCGCAGGCCTCTCCCATATTTCTCCACTTAACCCGGTTCTGCGCTAGCTGCATCCACTTGACCCCTGTGGATGCAGCTAGCATCCTTCAAGATGCTAGCTGCATCCCTTCAAAAGCCTTCAAGATCTGCAAAAAACGCTCAAAATTCCTGATGTATCGGCTACCAGTGGTATTTCTTAAATAACCTCTGTCAATGGTGTAAAGTAAGATATAGGAAACCAGATGATAACAGAAGGACAAAAAATAACAGTATCATGTCCAAGCCCATTTCATGATTTGAGAATGTCAAAAATAAACTATTAGGCCCAACAAATAGTGGGGCATCGTCCAGCTAAAGCCTCCTTCCTGTTATCTTAGGATCATGCGTTCATCAAAACAATTTCTAATCACCATTTACAGTATCGACCTACCCTGCACGAAACAGCTTGAACTTAGGGAAAAATAAGTTGATTACGTGCTGAATTAGGATAGAATTGGAATTGTGTGACGTGATTACTAGCATAGCCGAGATAGCGTCATGCAACATACGTTTGAAAGCACCGCCACCAGAATGGCGCACCATTATGCACTTGTGCGGCGGATTCTGTTTGCAGCCTTGTTGTATTTGTTGTTTTCTTAAATTATCATAGAAATATAGGGCTGGCTGCATTCGAACTGAGTGAGCCATCAAGCGGATGTAGTACCAGCGTAAAATAAATAAATGATCGTTTATAGAAGCGCATCCGCTCTCCGCATCATAAACATTCGTCGCAGCACGTTTGGGCAATAGATGTTTCTATACGAAGCAACACGATGCCGCATCACTGCATGATCATACAGACAACAGGGCATGCTGTCGCATCCTTTTTGTCGCGACGAGGGCATTGACTCCAGGTCTTGATGAATAGCGTTATAGCTTTACAGTCCCTCAAAGTGCTATGCTATCGTATAACATCACACGTAGCCAGCGATTAAATGCCCCCCGGAAGATTTTGTGCTTCTGCTAGAACTCTTGCTTCATGGCGCTCTATTATAAGAGATGTATCCTTCAGCAGCACTATCTGTTTCTAAACTTGACGCCCGCTTTGGCGATATGAATGAAGTCGTTTCGAATGACCACCGCTTGTCTTATTCTGGCGTTACATTGGGCAGCTCAAGGCAAAAAGGTCGCGCGGCCTGCTACAAAATTTTGGAACAGCTCCAGCACTGGAGTGTTTGTACGCGTATTTTCATCAGCGCAACCAGCGAACGCACCTTTTCAGCCCGACCGCTCGCGTATAAAAACGGCCGTACGAAAGGAAGCTTGCAATAATTTGGCGTGGGGCGCCCTGTGTCAGTGCGAGAAAGAATTGCATTTCATCTGCTGCACCTCGACACTTATTTTCAGAGGTACGTAGCCGTTCATATGTATGCTACGAGTGTATTAAACCAAAAGAGCGCTATTCTAAATGTTTTGTAATAAAATTGCACAAATCTTTATTATGATATCTCCGCAGAATATTTCCGCATGGCTGAGTGTTCTTGTAATTTCCGAACTGCTAATCTGTTTATATTTGGGCTTCACATTCTGCACACTACGCAGCTCGCCGCCATCAAAAGAATAGGTTTCATTTTTGCTAAAGGAATCAAAAACTTACGTCCTGCAGTATTGCAAAATAATGTTTTTCCAGACACATTTATCGAGACAAGCCTGTCGGCTATTTACAATACAGGACTGATTCTGTTGCACAGACGACTATTGATTTATGGGTCAACGGTTTTGCATGTAATTGATGGCTGACACAAGTTACGGCTAGTATTTCTGCGCTACGTCGCAAGCAGATTCGAACGGAACCGGGCCTGCACTTGAATGACAGTTCAAAAGGGCAGCCATCTTTGACCGAAATCCGCCTCGTGGGTGCAATATGGCACATCCTTTTAAGGGCATGCATTACATAAATATATAAGATACAAGACGCTGAATACCTGAATGGCGACGAATTCGCCTGCGATTGGAGTCGTCTCACAAAATACTAATTCAACTCTAATCTTCCACTTAAGCCATCGCAATCATTTCCTCACTTCCTAAGCTTTGTTGTAAGACAAATAATTAATGTAGATAATTATAATTATGGTGGCAAGCAAACACCTTAACGAGCTCCGGATGTTAAATGAGAATGAGGTGAGCAGCTATCATATTGGAAGTGAACTGCTTTTGGAAGAGGCGCCTCATTCAAATTGCTCGGGAACATTACACGCCCAAATCAAATGACCAAACGCGACCTTAATGACATTTATTTTAATCAGCATGGTTTCAAGAAACATAATTTAAGGAAACCAACTTGCCGAGTCTAGACACGACACAAACAAACCGGTCAATGATAAGATGCACTTGATGCCATGTTCCTCGATTTTTAATGATTTGATTGAGGTCCTTGAAACCGCTTACTCTTTAAGCTTTAATCACTAGGAGGTCCCAACAATTTGACCCGCTGAAATGAACCTTTTATGAAGACTAAAGCAGTTCACTTTTATTATGATTGACTCTCCCCTCTTGCTTATTAGCATCAGCAGTTCCTCAAGGTGTTTCCTGGCTACCATTTCTTTACGTATTCGAAATGCATAGCTGGCTGACATTACAAATTTGGAACTTAAGAAAGAATGAAGTGTTGAAATAAGATGGGATTGCGATTTCATAACATGACTCCAACGAGAATCAAGGGCATCGCTAATTACCATTTTGAAGTTAGACGTTTTGTTTCATCAATGTGCTTGTGCCCAGCTAAGGTTTACAAGATAGACTTAATTTGTAATAGTATTACGCAATTATACACGTATTTAAAATACACCGATTCTCTGCTATTTTGTTTCTCTGACATTTCATACAGTTCCAGTGCGGCATTATAGTGGCACACAAAGATCCACACAATAATTGGGCGCTATTGAGGGAAATGTTTTCCTGTGATAACAAGCTTCAGCCGCTTAAGATATACGCGTAGAAATTGAGTGTTCCCGCACACCTTGGCAGCAGTAGTGGGGTGCAACGTTAAATAATAAATCATTTCGAGAAAGAACCTAATGCCTCTGCAGGCAATATGAGGTACAAATTTTTCTATTTGTAAAAAATGTCTAAATACCTTTTATTGTTCCGTCCTTCGCTTAAAGGTGTAAAGAAATTCGATTTTCATGTTTCTATGGCTCAGAAATCTTTCGAACTTCTGCAGAAGAAATAGTGCAGCTCTAGATAGCATATGTTTCATTCTGACAACATACCCATATTAACACACAGGGAACGCATAATGAAATATAGGTCGCAGAAACGCCTCACATGATACTGATTTTACTGGCATGGACACATTGATTGAATTCCGTCGAGAAAAAAACCTAAAGTGTTCTTCTCGCCTTACGCGCTTGTACTCAGAGCGGACCTTCCACTCACAAAAAATATTAGGCAAATATATTTATAACTTGCTGACATTTTGTTAATTTGATTATCGAAGAAATGCATCTTGGAAGGTTTAATAGGATTCTATTTAGAGTGAACGTGAAAACCCCCTGTTGGTGTTCAAAACAAGTGTAGAACTGTCCTCACTGGTGATATAAAAATATGCAAAACTAAATCCTGTGCACTCACTTGTACTTTACAAATTATTTTCTTAAAGCTTTCATTGAAAATCACGTAGAAAGGGTAAGGCGAAGCCAGATTTAAATGAACCTCAGCACAAGTGCCGTTTTAACATTATTTTAGTTGCTGCGAAGAAAACAGCCGGAAACTCTACAATTCAGAACAAAGAAGGACGACATGAATAATATTTTCAACTTATATCGTGCATTGTTAGTCACTGTGTATATCACAATGAAAAATTACTCAAAGAGCGCACCTAAATAGTAGTAACTGCGATATTATTATGCTGACAGAGCCGATAACAATGTCTTGAGTGAGTGGTGCTTAAATGATTTTAAGAAGCTACTTAGTTATATTTTCGTGTCACTGCGATATTACTTGGGCGGTGGACGGCAGCTGCAGAAAGAATTTTGTGGTGGATACGCGAAGGACCCACGCCAGCCTAGAAACGCTAGCGGAGATCGATAACTTTGTAATTCGAGCACCTCCTGATACTTGGACTGAACGTAACCGGAGACTTGGCGACATAAACATGTCTCCCAGATGTCATCGATGCCAGATGTGGTATGCGACAATCCACAAACGCTCCCTTACTTTGCATTTAATACAAAAAAGTGGGAAAATGAATTAGGCGCAATATAGCTCGTCAACATGTAAATGAAATTGAGGGTGGTCGAAATTTGCTTTGTAACGCAACAGGAGCCTGGTAGGAGCGAAAATTATAGCTTCCAGCTTAAATATAGAGAGAGCTGCCTGCAGTGAATATTATTGTGCCTTTATATGCTCTGAATATATTTATATTTTATATGCTTTATATGCTCGCACTACGGACGCCAGCGCCGCGTTGCAGATAATACCGGCTGCGAACGCACAAACATTTATCGGAGAGATGCAGTGACACAGCAGTCAAAAACCTTCATTAAATATTGTTTCTTTGTGGCGCGGGTGTGTCTAGCACATGCAAGTGGCAGCAATTTAAACCACTGCTTTCTTTCCCTTCGGTTGTGAATGTGAACACGTATCTCACAAGCAATCACTGCTTTCAGATACAAGATGAAGACCACCCTTGTGTCACTTTTGCTTATTGCCGTGGTCGTTTTCAGGTAAGTTAGAATCGGGACACCCACAGATTCAAAGATCAATTGCGTTCTGCTATCTGTGGAAAGCTAAGATTTCCATTTTTATATGTTTAAACTCAAATAAAAGCAACGTAAATTGCAGTGAGTCCACTTCGTCCCCTTGCATATTTCTTGGTACTATTCCGTTTTTAGCTTTTCTTATTCTTCTCCCTGTTTGCTTACCTCTCTTTTCCTTTCCCTGCCTTAGCTGCGTACCCTCCCTGTATTTTCATGTTCCATTCTTTCTTTGCTCTCACTCACTTTTCAATTTTCCCATTACTTCCACCCCCCCCCCTCCCCGTTTCTTCCTTCGCTGAAAATAATAAATGTTCACAAATCTCTTTAGAGAACTGAATAAGAAATGGCTACTTAAAAAGACGATGGCACAGAAACAAAAATTCGTAAGACGTGCACGCCAAAGACATCCGCTAACGTCTTTTGCATGTACTGAGAATCTCATGACCGTTTCTTTCTCTGTTTGCCCGAAACAAATATCACGAGGCCGCACGTAAAATGGATAAAGAACCTGCACAGGCGTGGGTACTATGCTATAAGGCAATGTTTATGGCACGCACCTTGCCTTGTCTGTAAAGGTGTAAAGGTTCCTCAGTTTACACTACTTTCCTAGTCGAATCTTGTGGACTTTTTCCGTGCCACTGCATATTTGATGCAATAATTTTTCACACAAAGAAAGTGTCATCTTACCCACTAAAAAATTACAAGGGTTCCACGCTGCTGAACCAAATATTGAGCGAATGCATTAGCTGTGGGTGACCGAGCGTTCTTCTTCTCTTTTTATTCTTCCTAAGCCCACATATAAAGCCCGCTTTAACCAAGCCGTATGAACGTGCCCTAGTGGCTTAGAGAGGTAACGTGAATGCCAGGTTCCCAGCACGCTGATTCTGACATAACTGTCCCATGTGAAACGAGAGACCCAAGTTGGCAGCTCCTGCCAGCCCATGTGGGGTGTGACGTCACAGCGTCACGTGGGTAAGGCGTGGCTACCGGCCGCACTACCCTAAAGGCTTGGAACCTAGGGAATAGTATTGCGTTCGCAATAAAAACATCAATTCAGTACATAAAGTTGAGGTTAGAACAGAACCGTCTTTCTACAGTTAAGAAATCAACCATGCCCAACGGTTGAGGTGCTAAATCCTACGACCAGAGTCATCTTATTGTATTCAAGCTAGTGCTATAACACGCGAACTAAATATAACAGCTTGTCGCTTGCAGCGTCTCGGCCACTCTGCCTCCAGACTGCAGTCGGATGACGTGTAATCCGGAAAGCTGTCCTAAAGTAGAGTGCACGTGCGGCTCTTACAAAGACTTCTGTGGCTGCTGTGACGTTTGCTACAAGGTAAGTTCTGTCTAACATGAAATGTAGTCAGAATGATGACATTATCCTAAGCCCCATCACTGTTCTCCATTGTTATTTGTTCGCTAGTTACTAATCGTATTCTGTCCATGATCTGTTCCCAGCCTTTCTAAACTAGCAGCTGGCAGCTCTCTGTGTGAGCTCAACCGACAGCTTTATTTCAGTCGGCCCTTCATCTTTTCTTTCCCAACCGTAGCATTGTTTTAGAAGCGCCTAGCATTTGGCGTGTTGGCGTGTGTACACACGCTAGCATAAAATACTGCTACTTCTCGAGTTATAGATCAATAAGAATAATAAGTTTTGGTCCTTGGGGGATTGGAAATATTGCTGTTGGTATAATCTAGTAGGTGCCCCCGCCTCCAGAGCCATTACCACAACCGTCATCATTAACACGCACTTTTGCTTGCAATGTGCTGCAAAACTGCAAAACATAAGGAACTGCTTTTTTAAAACCGATACCGACGCACAGCGCAGTGCTCCCGCTCCAATCAAATTTTTCTGGTAAAATCGAGAAATCTGGCTTGCTATTTTTTTTAAAACTGCTTATTTGACAGGTCATGCTAATGATTCGTTTCCATAAAAACCTTTTCATCCCATGTACGTAATGACCTCTTCGAAAATTCGATTGGTCCTACAAGATGAATCAATTCATTACTTACGCCAATATGCCAATCTTCAAATTTCAAATACTTCACCGCAAAATAATTTATCGAAGTAGTATATTTGAGGAGAACGACAGTGTGATACAAGGGCTTTTACTCTGCAATTTTCAGTCTAGGTGATGCTTTTGCTTCACCTCCTGCGTACGTGGCTCTCACGCAGTGTCCAGAAGAGCAGTGCAACTCGTACTTCTTCGACGTGTGCACCAGCGACCACGAGTGCGTGCTGGACAATCCCGACACCCGTTTTGAGACAGGCGGAGTTGCGCACTGCAAGCCGAAGGCTGCCACTCAAGCGGCGCACACTTCTTGAGCCTTCGCGGATCAACCTATGCCTTCCCAAGCTTCAGAAAATAAAAAAGTAAAAATATTTTTAGAACCCTGAATCATTTTACTATCTTGTTGACTGAAATAATTCTGTAAATAGTGACATTTCAGCCGTCCTGGCATACAGAGAAAATGCCCTACCTGTTACATGTGCTCTGGATTCAATGAATTGACACCGGCCCTCATGTCGCCAATATTATCACGCGGTGCAAGCAATTTAAATGAGATATTTTATGGATAAAAACTTGCCTTAATCTACGCATATTAGCATAGAATGTAAACATGACGTATGCTAGGATTCAAGCGCCTGGTGCGGGGCTTCACTGGTGCTATATTACACTTTATGAGGCTTCCAGAGTAAAACTACTGCTAACGTGATACAAAGAATATGCCACGCCGGATCCGTGAAAGGTGACCCTGTTCAGCTCAGAGATACAGCTCAGCCTCCTAGATGTCGCGCCAGGCGTAAAGCTAGATCCCCTTCAGTTCCTCAGGACTAAAAAGGTGAACCGCATAAAAATAACATTCCAGCTTTTTGAGGAAATAAAATTTGTTCCCTATATGCTCTCGTTCGTGCAGCTTTGTCATGAAACTTCGCTGCCATTTCATGACTTTATTGTACAGTTATTGTGCAGTTTATAGAGCAGGAACATGGCGACGATGCGGGCAAGTTTCTGCTAATAAAACATCGTTCTGTCTAATATACTCCTTCTTCTGGTGATCTCGTTTGTTTTCTGGATCAGATATGCTTGATTCGATAGAGCGCACTCTCCTGTCTGCTTCCAGAGAAGACGTGCGGTTCTTTCTAAGCGCAGACTTCGCACAAAAGTGCGCTGTGCACACCTCTAGCTCAGGAAAATTTTAAGCCTTATGAATCTTTACCCGAGAGACTGCAAGTTTCGTTTTTCGCAAATGCGCAAATAAGCGGTGCTCCTACGTGCAGGCCACCATGTACATAAGTGCTAATTTGCACCAAATTGTCCAAGCCATGCATAGTAGAGAGGAGAATGAGATACAGCGGAAGTAAATTTTTCCCGCGCCTCTAGCACTGGAAATTATATCAGGCCCTCGTTATGCCTTAAGTGAGAAAGATATAACAATGTGTCCGTTTAACTCTTTGTGTGCCTCAAGCACAGTTGTTGATGGCCATTTTGCAGGCTTCTTTTTTATATTGTTTCCTTACTTGTTTTTATTTCTTGCACCCTTTTATCCGCAGAATATCCCTTCTTGATGCCCCTTAAACTCTCAGCATGTAAACGGTCCTGCACGTTCTTTCACAGCATTGCTTTACTCAAAAACCTTTTGAACGTGTCCATATTTCGACTTGTCCCTGCGATGCGAGCCATGTGAGCTGGTGAAAAGTATGGTTTAGAATGGCCAAGCAGCACTAACTATAAATAAAAGCTCTTCCCTCATTATATTTCCTTCGGGAATACGGCCTATATGTCTTTATGCTACTGAAATAAAAAAGATCATCGGTCATCAACACACCGAAAGAAAAAATTACAGATGAACTGAGAGCGGTCTGCACATCGACACACTCACAGCGAAATTAACGCGCGAGGAGGGCACTTTTGTAAGCCCACACATGCATGTGCTCTAGCTCCAAAAAAGTAGGTGATGTGCTGAGCCTGTCATGGGGACACATAATTTATGAGGCAAGTGCATTCGAATTCATTTGAGATTTCACCACGGGCTCTCCAGATCAAGAGAAACTTGAAACTTTCAAGCGGCATTTTGCATCACTTCGTGCGGCCAGAAGTCATCAGGTACTGACTAATACCGATGAATCTCTAAAGATAAGAAAGTGGCTGTTACAAACGCCTGTGGTGAAAAACCCAAGAGTTGCAAAGAAGAAATAGCCAAAACTTCTAAGTTGCGCACCAACCAGTACGTATCAAAGGCAATGGCAAGCATTTCTACCAGAAATGGTTTAGAAAGAGAATAGGTTGGGGGGAAAAGGACGACCGGATGTCAACCAAAAGGTAAAGGAAAGCCGCCATTCTAGACGCAACAACTGCGTCTATTGCGCAGTTGTTGCGCAAAAATGTCTTCCCGCGGGAGAACAGGAACGCCTACAATGCATTGTAGGCGTTCCTGTTCTCCCGCTGTTAGGTACTGGCGCTGCTAGTCCGTCACTAGTGATGCTCGTCGCCATGAAATTCATAAGGTAATGACGCCGTTGTCGCCTTGGCAACATGCATGGCACGCGTTTCTAAACAAGACTTCGCGCATGTGATCCAGATGGTTGTGCTATATGTGGCTGCTGGCACGACGTCATACATGGCTAAGACTTTCTGTCGAACTATTGCAATGTGATTGATTATGCCCGTGCTGAAGTTGCGCTGCGCTTTCCCTCCGTGTATGATGTTCCATTGTGCGAGATGCCTGTGCGCTCCTCTAAGCTCCCTGTAGCTGAAAACACCGACATCCCTACCTTTTATTTTGCTTTCGTTCCCTTTAATTCGGCCTCTGCCCTCGCCAGCCTCTCCTCTTTACTCTTACCGCATCCACCGTACGTCATTACCGCCTTCTTCTTCCTTTCGCCGTTCTCATGATTTGCAATGGTCGCTATTCTACATATGCCTCCAACAAGTTTATGCTTGTCAGCTGTCCTTTTCGACGAATACGTCCGCTACATTTAGGCATTCTAGAATGCGCTCAACAAAACGAGTTGCGCCATTTTGTTTCAATTATATGCAATGGGGCATAATTTTTTATGTTGTTATGCTTACTTTTTGTGTGTTACCAAGTGCTCACATGTGCAAGAACTGAATTCCCTGTCATATTCCTTTCGTTATCCTGCTGTTTTGTTTCTTTTTCTGCTGGTATGCTGATACTATCTGCTTGCACTTTCAAAAAAATTATCTATCTTTTGGCGGGGAGGCGTGATACCGTCAAGCTGCAGTCTTAGCTTTTTCTACCTGTGATGAAAAATAAAGGAATTATTTTTAATGAAATGAGTCCTGCTCTCACCTACGAGTTCTCCGGTTCCCGCGCCTTTCCCCTGTAGCTGTCATGCCATCTTGTGCGACTGGGACTGATACGCTTTCTATCGACGTCCTTCATCAAGCCACGGCCACTGTCGTTCCGCCCCTTCGACAGAACCAGATACTGGCCCTGCTTCAGCGCTCATAGCTTCTTTCGATGGTTCCCATTCTTCCATGGGGCGCGGGTTGGCCATTTTGTACGAAATTAACACAGGTATGTATGCCCCATTGCGCCAGCAACCGTACCGCGTATTGGCCACCGAGTGGTCCTTCTTCCGTGACAAATAGACATTGTTTCGCAGGATTTAATGCAACGTAGAACGAATTCACTCGTCATAACTTAGTCAGCCGTGAAATGCGCATAGAATCGTGGACCAATAAATACATGGTCGTCTATGCAAGCGAACCAGCCACGCATCATAAGCAGTCATCTCAGTCATGTTTGTGAAGATGTTCCGACACGATGCTACACGATACCACATGAATCACATAACTGTGTAGAAAACATGGCGCGTCGTTGCTCCCCTCTTTTCTCGACGACGGCATCCAGCCGAGGTCATGGTGAATTGCGCGGGTTTTAGACCTCCTCAGAACACTACGCTAACGTATGGTCTATCGTAATCAGCAATTAAGTGTCACCGCCGAAGAATTGACGCGTTTGAATTGTGGTGCTGGCGAAGACTCTTGAGAGTTCCTTGGACTGCCAGAAGATCAAATCAGTCGATATTGTCGACCATAAACCCTGACTGCTCATTGGAGGGCCAAATTCTACAGTTAAAGCTCAGCTACTTTGGTCATCTGATGAGAAGAGAGGAGTCGCTGGAGAAAGATTTGATGTTGGGAAAGGTTGAGGGTCGCCGGAGAAGGGGTAGGCAGCGAACGCGATGGTTAGATGGCATCCTCGAGGCACTGCAGATGAAGTTATGTGATGTTAGGAAGATAGTGAGAGACCGGATAGCGTGGCGTGACATGGTCCATAGGGTCACGAAGAGTCGGACACGACTGAACGACTGAACTGAAACCATTCCTTGGCTGCTGGAAACCCTTTTGATTAGCTACAAGCGACTATAAGCGGTGTTTACGTCCGCAAAAGTGTCTGTTTCGAAACCCGACACACCCTCAGCGATATGAACGGCGTCGCTTCGAATGACCGCGGCTTGTCTTATTCTGGCATTACCTTGAACGCGTCAAGTATGAAAGGTCGTGTCGCCCACAACAGAAGTCTGGAACAGGTCCAGCACTAGAGTGTTTGTGTGAGTTTGTTCGTTGGCGTTGCCAATGCCTTCCGTTTTTCCAGCTGTCTGCATACAAAAACGTGGTCGTATAGGGAAGCAACGTTTCAACAATTCCGCTAGGAGCGCAATGTGCCATTATGAGCCGAATTGCAACAAATCTGCTACCGCGCAATGCTTATAATATACGCTGTAAGTAATCTTTCACGTCCAAATTAGCCACGAGTGCATAAAACCAAAAAGCGCTGTTCTAAATTGCTGCCATTAAAATCAAATCGTATACATCAATGTGATCCCTGGAGATTATCTACAAGGCTGAAGGCTACTGTAATTTTCAAACAGCTAAATGAAGTTTTCTTTTGGCCTTGAATTTTTTTCTACATTACGAGCATCGCAGAATGCCCTCATATTAAAAAAAAAGCTAATGTAGTGCAGAATTACTCAAACTGTCTTTCCCAATTTATATCTCAAAATATGTCGTCGATTACTATTTTTCTTCATCGTTTGTCTACACTATGATCATGCTGTCATTGACAGCATCAGGTACAAATGGGATGATCCATCCAACTCTCCATTTCGGGCAGCTTATCGTACTCCGAACAGTGGTCGTAAAACTCCGCTGTTTTCTTCCTCTGATGCACATTTTCCTTATCAGCACCAGTCTACATCGGCTACTCAGTACTGACTGAGTTCGAATTCCATTGAATGCCATACCATAGTAAGTACCAACACAAGAAAAATTGTTAATAAATCTTCATATATGTTTGCTATCCAATAATAAATATGCTGCCAGGCTAGTTGGTGATTCATGCTTGAACGAAGGCAGCGCAAAAAAGGACAACCACAAAAGAGACACGACACCAAGAACGCCATGAGGGAACACACAAAAATACAAGTATACTGTACTAGAAATCTCCTTCAATAAAACATGGTGCTGGGCTGGTTGGTGATTCAAACTTGGAACAAGTGCAGCACAACTAAATACAACCACATGACGCGGCACAAAGAACGTGTTCTTTGTGTCGCGCCTTCTTTGGTGGTTGTCCTTTTTTGCGCTGACTTTGTTTCAACTATTTGCTCTCATTTATGCATATTCTCCTCACATGGTCAGCATCACTGAAACATTGTTGCATGAGGACGTTCTAGACGCCCGCTTACGTTACGTTTCCGGTTAAGTTACGTTTACAGCCGATAGGCAAAGTGGTAAAGGGGGCAGCGTTGCTCGTGTTATCCGAGCAGACTTCAAAGCAACCTAGTCCTGAAAGCACTGAGTCTGTTTGCCGCAGAACTTTGGCAAATTGTAGTATTTCTGGTGCATTTTTTGGACCTCCTTCATCCACCACTGATGAGTTATATAGCCTCCATCAGTTCATGTTGAAAACAATTCAGGACGTGCATTTTTATGCGTATGGAAGAGTGTAATGCACCAAACGTTCCCTGGTCATTTGTGCCCCCTCATTCCCCCCCCCCCCCACACACACACACACACTCGCTATAGATCTGGATGGAGCTGGAGTATGTAAAAATAAATAATACGAATTTTTGAAAGAAATATAGTGTGGTGGCTGCAAGTAATTTAAGGGGATAATTTCTCGTTGTCTGGAACCAATGGAGAGAACAATACAAGTCTTAGGGTTTCTCCGTAATTAATTTAAAGAGTATCAACAAAATTCTATTTCCTTTTTTGTAGACCTTAGAAATCGGTTCAATTACCCCGTAATAAATCATGCAGCACCATATTGCATATGTTTAATTCCACCGACATGTACACGTTAAAACAGGTCGCACACAGGGCAGGTATACTGCAATATAGGCCTTCTTGCACTAGCTGTGCACTAAATGCGGTGCCGCGGTCCGTGATATCAACAGCTGCAGCGTTATGGCGAAGTACGATGGTTTCTACAAAAAAACAGCGATTTCGGCAGCAGTATCACGCTGGAGGGCTTTTGCTTCGCAATAACGTGGTAAATAATCGGTGGCAACAACAATCCACCTGTGCCCCGGAGATGACGTAGAAAACGGCCCCAATACGTCGGTACCGACTTGGTGAAACGGAGATTTCTGCGGAGCAACAGGTTGGAGAAAACCGGCAGGCTTCAGGCTTATGGCGCTAGCAGTCACGACAGGATTTCACATACTGTCTCACTGTGGCCGCAAGTCTGGGCCAGTAATACTTCTGCCGTATTCTTGCCATGTGCGACTGAAGTCATGATGTCTAGGCGATGGTTCATCGTGACATGCGCGCAAAACTTTGGCGCAAAGAGCATCAGGAACGACTAATAGACACATGGGCTGAGAGGCTGCAAATGTGCGTTTGTACAAGACGATGTCACATGCCACACGGCCAATGTATTGTGGAACTGGTGTGGCCCCTCGTGGGACGACGAAGAGACGGAAGTGCACTGGTGATCATGTTTCTTAACGGGCTGTTGCTGCTCTTCTATATTCACATATCATATTTGGTGGAGGTGTTGGGTAGAACGTGTGATGAACGATCTCTCATCGTTCCCTTTCAAGTCGGCTTTCCCACGTGGTAGTTACTCTAGCTATCACGAGCTGGCGTCAGCGTCGGTAGTTGACATTTACTATCGAGAAATGGCGCCAGCTTCGCGGCAGCATGAACACAGAAATTTGAGCTAGTTGCTTCATCTTCATCACTTTTTTTATTTCGTGGTAGCGCATGCGCTTCCGATGGTCATATTAGAGTATATTAACCATGAATGTTTCAATAAAGTTTCAGCTGTTAGTAGCGCTTGTCCTGTCGTCTCTACTTGCTCCTTGTCTCCTGTCGCAGCGCTGGTAAAATGATGAAGAAGGCAGCATGAGCACCACCACAGACCTCTTCCCTGCGCACGCGGGAAAAGCCAGAGAGGCATCGGCAACTAGACGCGAGCGGACGCATCCTAGCGGGAATTTTCCCGCCTGCTCGTCCTGTTCGGCCTCGGCGTTTATCCCGTGCCCTTGCGTGGGATAACATTCGCCCGTAACCTTTCTGGTGAGTCGGATGACCTAGATTTATCACCGTGTTTTATTGCTAGCAGGTGTTGCTGTTATTGCAGGAATAAATGCCTGTTGTCAGCACGTGATGTTCTTTTGTTACCAAGAGCACAGCCCGCCGTGGTCGGCGTGCGCTCGCTAGCGCGCACGACCACGGGATGGGGTCGGTGGTTTGGATAGTCAGCAGCGATTAAGCGAGGAAAACGTATTTATCCCCATATAACAACCCCACAATGTATGTCCTTTGCCCGACAGGAAACGACCTGCGTAGTAAAGAGGTCACCACGCCCATCGGCCTTCGGACAAGCCGCCGCATACAAGGCCGTTCATTCGAATCGGTTGCGCAACGGACTCCCCCCCCCCCCCCTCCCCCCCCCGCTGACAGAATACCCGTCACAACCGCCTGTTAGGCTTCCTGCGATCACCAGCGCACTTCGGGCTCTTCGTATTCTCATGAGGGGTCACACCAGTTTCACAATACATGTGGCAATATACACTCCACAAGAGTGTTTATTATCTCTCTGGTGCGTTTTTCGACTCATCTTTGAAATATATGCGCAGTTCGCGCCAGAACGCGGCATTCAGCAATACATATCTGGTCAGAGTTCCACTGCATCTATTATGAATAAAGATTATGGAGACCGAATGAATGAATGAATGAATGAATGAATGAATGAATGAATGAATGAATGAATGAATGAATGAATGAATGAATGAATGAATGAATGAATGAATGGCCTCCGCACTGGAGCCTCCTAAATGTTGTCTCCTGTACGGCTTTCCCTTTCCTTGGACGCTCCACTGGCGTGCAGCGACAGCTTCTCGACGCAACGAAACCAGTATATTTCGCGTAGAACTTTTGCGCAGAGTGCATTTATTACTGAGTGAAGGTATTTCTCCTTAGACCTCAGGAGCGAAGAACAGTCAGCCAGAAGAACCGAAAAGCCAGCCCTTGTTCCAGGCGCCACAGCCAGTCGCTGTCTTTGTTTTCTTCTTCGAGAGGCCGCGGTCTTCGCGCAGTCAGAAAAACGCGCTACAGGGCTCCCCGCCGACCAGCATCGCATACAAGCACTGGGCCACTGAATGGGGTCAGATATCACCCTGGTAAAGAAGATGCCTAGCCCTGACAGGGCCTGCTCGAAGGTATATATGGTGACAAACTGCATCATTTTCGGTCTCAGCAGCACCAGTGAGGCGGGATACTTTCAGTGTAGGTATATTGTAGGTTCAGTGTAGGTATAGTGTAGATTCAGTGTAGGTATAGTGTAGATTCAGTGTAGTAGCCAAATAAAATAATTTTTTTTTTTTTATGACGGTTGTAGAATTTCATGAGTCACTTTGCTGAAATATGTTTTTACTGTCTTCTAAACTAGGCTCGCGTGAAAAAAAAATAACGCTGCCCATGCAGAGCCTAGAACATTTTCGTCTAGCTCTTTTACATCCGCGAACGGTCAAGGACTTCCGACCAACACAGATATTTTATACCTGAAGCGTTATATTGTAATGTCAGGCAATGTTCGTGCGAAAAACATGCCACTAACTTGGAACACAGCGTTTTCAAGCATATCCAGCGTATCAGTTCACGCATGTCATTGCGGTTTTTGTGAAAACTAAGAAAAATCATATTAGCATTCTTTTAGAGCCGCAGTGCGCCGCGTCCATGGGGAGAAAACACCGTAGCGCAATTACCGCTTAGATGATTCAGCGCCGGACACGACCGCCCGAGAGACAAAAACTTCCATACTAAAGAGCAGAATGAGGCCACGGGCGTCAACCAGCCGGGACTAAATTACCTTCTGGAGCTATCACACAGCGCACGCAAGCATTGTTTATTTATTTTATTTATTCATATACCCTCAGGGCCCGAAGGCATTAAAGAGGGGAGTGGGAAAGATACATTGGTACAGGGTACAGTGCAGCATAAAACAACATAGGAGAAACAATAACACGGCGAAAATTGATAAAAGAAAAGAGGATTGGCGGAAAAAAAAAAAGCGGAAAAGCAGTTAAGATAAAAACAAAAACATTTCCGACAGTCAACAATGTCACCGAAAACGAACAAAAACAATTGACTACCATCTATAAATATAGATTACATGCGGCAGTCTTAAAAGAATTTGGATCCGTAATATCAGCAATGTGCCTAGGAAGGTGGTTCCAACTGACAGAAGTGTTTGGAACAAAAGAATAAGAGGCCTGTTTAGTACGACATGACGGAACACCTACTTTGTGAAGATGATCAATGCGACCTGAAACATATGTGGGGGTAGTTAGTAGCCGGCTCTTAAGGACAGGATTGTGGTAATAGATTTTGTGAAATAGGCATAAGCGAGAAATTTTTCTGCGTAGCGAAAGCGGTGGCAAAGGGTGGCTTGGACTGAATGCGTCACGTATTAATTTTGGTACCCCTACTGATCATGATAACGCATACACAGACACAAGAGGCTAAACCCTTGCTTACCCGGAAAGAATAATAACGAAAGATTTCTAAACAGTGAAAAGAAAACAAACAAATAATATGAATCAATAACACGTACCAGTATTATTCACTCTAAAAGACATTTAGAGAAAAGGAAGGAAATGAATGGGCAAACGGCACTTCACAGCGACGAGCACCAGTACATAGAGCTTTTACTCGTCGAATCATCGAAGGGATGCACCAGAGAAAGTATATATATATATATATATATATATATATATATATATATATATATATATATATATATATATATATATATATATATATATATATATATATATATATATATATATATATATATATATATATATATATATATATATATATATTAATGGCAACAGGAGATGTCTGCCTGGTGGCCAGAGAAAGTAGTTCTCCTGACTGCCAGATCCTGGTACCTCGGTGTTCATGACAAAAAAGTCATGCAGCGTTAAGCGAGGTACAGCAGGTGCAACGCGCAGATCGATTTCTTGTCGGTCATCACAATTACGTTCCAAACCCTCGCCTTAAAGAAAGAAACAAGAACGGAAGCACCGAGACACATGCAGAACAAGCATGAACACGGGATCTTATAACATTTAAGGAATATTTTTTGGACGAAAATACTCATGCTGAGTGTTCAGAAATTCAGAAATTCAACAGAAACTTAAAGTGAAACATTTCAAACCGGCCGTTCTTAACGGGCTGTTTTCCGGTTCTGCAGAGTCGCATTGGTGTAGTACGGCCCCGTCAATGATGCATGATGTCACTGTAACAGTGAGGCATGTCTTCGCGACGACCTAACGACAGGTGTTTGCAGATATTTTGCCGCATTGGCGCTTTAAATATTGTATAAATACTTGGAACTAAATTGCGCCTCACTTTTTTATTGACTGAGAAATGGAATACTCTATAAAAGTAGCTTCTTGTGCTCTAATTTATAGTTTTGTCATTTAATTGAAGGTTGTATTACGAAGAAATTCGAAAAAAAAAAAGAATAAATGCTGCGATATTTACCTATCAGAATATCCATTATTCATGTGAGCTAATAAAACTATATTAAAACTTAAAAACGCTAAAATTAATTAGCATCAAAGTCGTTTGAAAATTCAAGTATACTATGATTTTGGGACACCACGAATTTGGCCCTATTTTATGTAAGTAGTTCGATTTCGGCAAAAAGAACAACTTCTACGTCATTATCTTCATTTGATACGCTGTACACAACCTCTGATTCTGGGACCTCCTTCTACATTCAAGTGTTTTGTAGCATGTTATCTGCAACGTGCAATAAACAAAACACCAAACTTCATAGCACTTTGCTCGTAAAGAAAATTGCATCCTTGTAAAGCTTTATAAATTTCAATTCTTGTCTCTTTAAAACCAGTCGGAGCAACCAAACTCTATCTGCCGACGCAGTGCTTTTGCTTCCGACCCCTTACTTGACAGTGTGGGAATTTCTGGCTTTCCTTCCACATCAGATGTTAATTCTGAGCATATACGAACAAAAATGTCTAAGAGTCACTGTTTTTGGCACGGTGTTCATCACTATGTTTGTTGCTTGTTATGAACGATTCATTCCATTTTTCGACACGAATGCCGCCGGGACTAGCAACGCCACGGGTACCATTCTCTGATGAGCATGCATTATAGAAAGTCACCTTCCACACACAATCTTACCCCATGGAAGCCGTTGTGAGCCTTAGACGGGTATAATCAAGGTTTTTGAAAATTTTAGATGCGCGTATGTTTTGTCTTCGACTGGACAGTGTGGTCACTACTGCGTTCAGAACTTGCTATGAAATTGACAAAACCAACTATGTGAAAGAAATGAAAAATCGCCGTGGATAGAGGTTGAGAGGATGGCGTATGATGTCTTGAACACCTCTTCTTCTGTAAAACGATATAGATTGGTGATTGAACTGAGGAATACGCCGTACCTCAAGGGTTTAAACAGCGGCCGTTTCTCGCGCAGCACTACTTATTGTATTTATCTAATAATATACAATTCCCTAAGATGAATGAGCCTGCTGCGGCGTGGCATATCTCTAACAACACGGAAGCGGAAATTCACACAGGGGATGACTTTCAACATACATACTTATCTTCTGAATATGCTGAAATCGCTGAAATATCTGCTGTGGTGACTTCACCGTAAATCAGGCGCAAGAATGGCTTTCATTAACAACCAGAGCGACTGCACAGCATCAGACAAGTAAACAATACGTCCGATGAAACAGATGACAATGCAGGAAATCATCTGGGGCCTAGGTTAGAAAGTTATTAAACAATTTCTTGTTAATTTCAGCGCTCACAAAAAGGCTCAGAAATTAGCGATCACTAATTGTTGTGGTTCGGTTGGTTAGATTATAGGAGTTATTATCGCGAAGTTGCAACTGGTAATACTGGATTGGTGTTATATATTCGAGCACAGTTTTCCTAGAGGAAAACTGTGCTTTTCTCCATGAAGCACTGGAAAGAAGTAACATATGTCATTAACAGTTAGCCATTCTCATGACGGAAGGGACTAGAATGTCTATTTTCTTGTGTCGAAAATGTGCCACTCTGGGCGTCAAGGGTGTGTGTATTAAATTACACATAACAAAAATTATTCCTTCTGATTTGGTTAAGTATGCCGCATCAGCCCAGTCCTGATGTCTTCACACAACGACTCTACCGATTTGAGACTTTCAGATGTATTTGCCTGCAAGAGTTGTTGCGGCTCATGTTTATGTATGTATGTAGGCACATTTTAGATATATTTAAGTGCTCATGCTTAGAAAAAGAAGCCATCCAGAAAAATGCAGCCACAAGCAGATCAGAACTACCGTGAAAAGCAGAAATATTCTCCTAAAATATGTTTTTCCTCCTCATTTTGCATCCCTGCTTTGGAACTGTTAAGCCGTAATTTTTAATATTTAGCACCTTATTACTGAGTTTATGTTTGTGGATATTACGCCTTCTACTCCAGACAGTGTTCTGGTGCAGCCCACAGTTATGCACGGTGTGCCTGAAGAAAATATTATATAGAGAGAAGTTATTGTTGTGAAAACTTGTTTTTGAAATAGGGCAGCTTAGGTGGGCTTTTAGCACGTCTTCTACGTTAAATTCACCAAATGCGCGTCACGTGTGCATTTCTTCACAATCCTCGGGCGCTTCAGAGAGAAAAAAAGAGGGAGAGAGAGACAGTGTGTGTGTGTGTTTCAGAGAGAGAGAAAAAGGAAGAGAGAGAGACAGTGTGTGTGTGTGTTTCAGAGAGAGAGAAAAAGGGAGAGAGAGAGACAGTGTGTGTATGTTTAAGAGAGAGAGAAAAAGGGAGAGAGAGGCAGTGTGTGTGTGCGTGTGTGTGTCTTTGTGTGTGTGTTTGTGTGTCTGTGTGTGCGTGTGTGTGTTTGTGTGTCTGTGTGTGCGTGTGTGTTTGTGTGTCTGTGTCTGTGTCTGTGTGTGCATGTGTTTGTGTGTCTGTGTCTGTGTCTGTGTCTGTGTCTGTGTGTGTGTGTGTCTGCGTGTCTGCGTGTGCGTGTGCGTGTGTGTGTGTGTGTGTGTGTGTGTGTGTGTGTGTGTGTGTGTGTGTGTGTGTGTGTGTGTGTGTGTGTGTGTGTGTGTGTGTGTGTGTGTGTGTGTGTGTGTGTGTGTGTGTGTGTGTGTGTGTGTGTGTGTGTGTGTGTGTGTGTGTGTGTGTGTGTGTGTGTGTGTGTGTGCCAAATTCAAAATGGCATGTTATGCCTGCTCAGAAGAATACAAATAAGACCTGAAAGGTGTTTTGTAGGAGCAATAAAATGCCTTCAGGTTAATCGTTTGGCCTGCTGCAATCCAAATGTTGTGATCTAAGACGCTGATGTAAGACAACTTGCGTCAACCTGTATTGTGGATGTCTATAGACTACCGAAGTACTCACAGGAGAAAGATAAAAACGCGAAACAATTTGCCGTTCTCAGTAATTCTAGATTAGCGTATTATTTAATACAAAGTTGCTTATGAACACAATTATTTTCAATATCTTATGATTACGCCATAAAAATCAATATACCTGCATATCCCCCCTCAGGGCACTTTAGTTTTTTGCAATTTATTTTCAGGAACACACCTGACAGGTGTTATATGGCAGTCCTAAGTACTGGCTGATTGCAGAGGACGCACTTTAAGATAACAATTCAGCCATGCATTGGCAGATTATATATTCCCATCAATATGTCCATATCAGTGTCTTGCAATATTCTACAATTGCCTTCGTATTAATGGCGATGTCCAAAATACCTGGACTTGGATACGTTTATCATATCAGCAGTCCTCATGAAGCAGTAGAAGAACTCAATTAAATTAAATTAAATTAAAGTGCTCAATAGAATTGAAGAATACAAAATATTATTAATAAGGCGAAAGCCTTTACTGTGTCCTGCAAACCAAAGCCTCTCACCGTATATAGTTGCACAAAAAAGTCACGTGACAGGACGTGACGACGTAAGTAAAAAGGGTGGCAATTGCGCACAAAGTGGGTGATGGTATAGTGGGTCGTAACGCGAGCAATAAAGACCGGGCATCCCGTCATGCCCCGCTGCTCGCTCCAAATCCGGCTTGGATTTGTCACGTGACACTAGCAGTTTTTGAGCCAGTGAAGCGGCCAATGATACAGCGTCACGAAAAGCTACAAGAGAAGTTTATTGACGAGACGAACTAAACATTCAGCGAAGCGCATAAACTTTCTGGGTCCGACAGAAGGTTATAAAATTGTACTTCTTCCATGCTATACACAGAAATAGAAGCCACTAAAGGATTTGTCAAATCGCAGTGGCTTAGGAGCCGCAGAGCAGAATCAGTCCAGATGAGCTTGACTGTGGTTCAGTACTTGAACCTGTACGGCACTGCTCAGAAAAAAATTCTAGTCAAAACATCGTACTGGCTGGCGCGTGCCACAGGAGCAAACGGGGGGAAGCGGGCAACGCTGGAGCGATCTTTCACATTTATGCACGCAGGTGGGGCTAAGTATCCTTCCTTTACACTAATTTTACACGTTGAAGAAATTACGAAACAAATAATATTCACATCGTTGATATATTTTGCATTTCAGACTGTCAAACGAACGAATAAACGGTCAAAATTAATGTGCGTATTTTGGTGGTAGAGCATTTCATCAATTAACTGCACCAAATTCGGTCATCCGGGATCTTAGGAAACATTATCATATATTAGAGAAATTTCTGAGCGTATAACAAGCTGCAAGGACGCTGCAACGATGCTTGACGCGGCACGGACTGACACCTCTTGCCATCATCCATATCGCAAGCATCTAGTCAGACATGGCGTTTAGGACAACCGCACGTGTTAACCATGTACTCAACTGTAGCTCGAAAAAAAGTGTTGTGACAAAGTCTGCGCCTGTTCCGCATAATGGAATTCACATTTAGCGAACACAAAAAGGAAATTTCTCGTTAACTGATATCAACCCCCCCCCCTCCCTCCCCTTTCCTCTCAGAAAAGGAAAATATGTAAAGCGCTGTCGCTCTTCTTCCTGTTCGCTCCAGTACACAAGTGCTCTGCATCGCATTTATAAGAGCTTGTGCACAGCACGAACTGTCTATCAGGCTACCATACAAAGCACTTGAAGAAACGGCGGAGCTCTGACGGTGAGGTGGTCTTGTGTTTTATAATAAGTACTCCGTATTTATGCTTGAGAAACTGTGGTCGAGGTTTTATGAACTAAACTTAGAACTTGTCCGCGATAACACATATTACTGAATTTGCAGAATGGCGCACACTTTGGAAAATGTGAACATTTGTAGCCCTTACATAATGATGCTCTTATTAAAGTTATTTCCGTTTTATCTACAATACGTTCGTGGCCAAGGTCGGAAATTACCTTTGAAACTCTGTCACAGTATTCCTTTCGAAGGTTTCCAAAGCTTTAAATTTTGATACGAAGCTTATGACGATGCCATATTCTGACGGATGGGACACAAGTACTCTTAATATGTGTGCACAAAGGATGCAGGCTAACTAAAATCTTTCATCTACGTGAGCGTTCGAATGTGCCTTCTTTTTAAAGTCTGAAATACTGAAAAAGGTTTTCGAAGTAAACAACAGGTACCGCATGAACTGAACTGAAGCCAGTTTTATCTATTCTTCTTTGCATTTGTTCCTTGGAAAAATGCTTCAGTTTTTGTCGTATATTGATCTATGTTATTTCGATAGCAAGTAAACGTCCAGCATTGTAATTTATGCGTCTTTTCTCACATACAACTGTTACGTATACATGTTCATCATTTGCAAATATTTAACCACGTTTTTAAAAAAAGTCGATTGTGATATATAGTAATTGACCTATTAATGTACCATTGTGTCAATATATCTTGTAAAAATTGTTTCCTCTGGTACCTTACAGGTAATCATTTACGTACGCTTGATGTTTACCGCATTTTACTAATAAACCTCCGGCCTATCAATATAAATAACCGACTTTCACTGCCGAATGCTCATTGGCTTGACTTAGTTAATACATACAAATGGTGCTTCCACGACTACCTGTAAGTGTTTATAACCTCCATAAAAATAAATACGCAGCATCATTAATGCCCCAAACCTTATCATTTCATCTCATTGAATGCAATGAAAACATAATGGTGTCACATCCAAATAGAAAACCCCTAAGGGACCATTAAAACCGAATAACAAAGCCGAAAACGCTCCCAATGAGGCTTTCAAGCCGTCAGCGTCGACCGATTCTCGGTACGTAGTAGTTCGTTTCTTTGGTCCCAGAAGCGTGATATCGCTTGAAGCGGCAGATGCACACAAATAAGCAAGACTGAATCGAATTAACTATGGCCTCCTGAAAATGGTCGACTGCGATGATGGTAAGCCTGTTCTTTAGTGGCCTGTGTATAGCTTTGTACTTGAGGTATATCCAACTATGGAACAAATGCATAACTTTAGTGTTTTTGCAAGAATCTGCGTGGGAGCTTCCTCAAGACACACGCTTTCCACTGTTAGGTATAGAAAACGCAGCTTAATGTTCAAGCTGCCATTTATTAACATTAGATTTAGACCTTCGTTAACCAGCCCATGTACTTGACCCAGTCTTATTGCACGTGTACTGAGACGGAGCGCTTGTCTTCGTCGAACAGAAGCATTTATCCTGGTAATGCCGATAAATTTTTGCCTAGATGCGTTTAATATTACTTGTTATTTGTTTATTATCAATTTATGTGATTTATTTATGTCTAAGATAAAAACTATTTAAAAAGTTTGATTGTTATCGTAAAATACCCCCCTTGCTTTCCTTTTTCAATGAATTGTTTACATTTGAATCTTTGCCGTGTGTAGTTTGGAGATTGCAGATTTTTTTTTCACTTCATACATAACAATTCTTCCTCCTCCTCCTCATCATCATCATCATCAGCCTGACTATACCCACTGCAGGGCGAAGGCTTCTCCCATATTTCTCCAATTAACCCGGTTCTGTGCTAGCTGCATCCACTTGACCCCTGCTAACTTCTTAACCTCATCCGCCCGCCTAACTTTCTGCCGCCCCTTGCTACGCTTTCCTTCTCTTAGAATCCAGTGTGTTGCCCTAAGCGACCATCGGTTATCCTTTCTTCTCGCTACATGTCCTGCCCATGCCCATTTCTTCTTCTTGATTTCCAACAGAATGTCAGTGATTTGAATTATTTCTCTGACCCACTCTGCACGTTTCCTGTCTCTTAACGTTATCCTTACCAGTTTTCTTTCCATAGCCTTCTGCGTTGCCCTCAACTTAAGTAAAACCCTCTTGGTTAGCCTCCACGTTTCAGCCCCAAGATGAGTATAGGCAAGATGCAACTGTTGTATACTTTCCTATTGAGCGATATATATTGTCATACCGACGCTCTAAATGCTGATCTGTTGTATGGCCGAAGCGTAATTCTTTTAGTGTGAAGTTCCTTTGCCCGTTTCTTGTTTTTCCGTATTGATTTGAGTTAATTCGGTCTTGCCTATTACTGTAACAGCCCCTAGAAGTGGCTCAGTGTAAATATATAAACAATAACTGTGTATGGAAGCACTCGTCCCACCTTTACAACAAACATTACATCGCTTTTTTTGTTGTGCTGCTGAAGTATCCTAATAAAACAATAGATTGCTTAATTTGCTCGGCGCAATGCCCACCTGCGAATCACCCTACTGTGCTACCCGTAAACTTGAGAAATTCCATTAACCTTCCTTATCTTTTCCAGAGCTTCACAACATTTAAATGGGACAGAGAGGTATATACGCTGAAGAAACTAGCATGTCTCGCGACCAGAGAAATAGCGGATTAGCAGCTAAGCTGCGAAGGTGCGATCTCCAACCCACGTAACCGTTAACCTTAAACAACACGTTAAACTTGTGTGCGATGCCTCTCGAAAAAGGAAAAATGCCTTTTCAGTCTGCACGACAACTCTTGCCAGAGCTCGAACATGCTTCCTTGTACGGCAGCGTACTACTAAGGGATCCCGTGCACACCCTGTGAGAATATAAAGAAGTTTCTAGGGGCACTTAGACTGCTTAGGTGCATCAAATCGAAAAACTTTAGTTTTTTATATTTTTAATATTTACATTCTATTATACTTGTTATTGTTATTATTATCTGTTAGTATGATTATATTTTTATTGCACTTTAGTTTAACCATTGGATTCATCATTTGCTCGTTATGTGGCTACGGGATTGAATTATGAACTTCTGGATTGGCCTACGACCTTTTTCAATTTGCTTACGGCTTTTGGCTATTGATTAGCCAATGCGTAAATACTGTTATGGTGGAGTAAGGTGACGCGACCGGGAGGCGAGCGCCGCGCTTCCATTTCATGCTATGCGTAGGTGGCGCTGCTGTCCGTAGTGCGATGCGGCGAGCGCGCTGCGCGCAGGAAAGGCTGGCTGCGCCGGGTTCGTCGCGCGTACAGAAAGCTGGATTTTTTTTTTCGCGTTCACGCTGGATGTACCCGCGCAGATTGGTCTGAAACTGAGGTGAAGACTTTACAGCCTACAGTGATCATCAGTCTGCGTACGCTTTTAGCTCGTGAAAGCGCTCACTATAGAGAGTAATCTTGCGAGTCTCACACGATCTCGCAACTCTCAATAAAGGAGCGCCACAGAAATAAGCAGTCCTGCGCAAGCAAACCAGCATGTGAATATGACTTTTATTACACACTACGTTCAGGAACTTATCACGGAGGCATACTTCACAAATGGGAAACTATAAAAGTGACTCGATCGTTAAAAAATAGAAAGCTTAGAGGGTAAGGATATCATGTTTCACATAGACTTACTGCACGTAACAGAAAAAAAAAAGTGACTCGTTGAAAAATAGCTTAGACCATTGTCAGGAACATCATGTATCACAGAAACATACTGCACATGTACATTACAACTGAAACTATAAAAGTCGTTAAATAAAACATGGAAAGCTTAGAAGGCACACTTCAGAGCACTCGTCGAAGTTTTAACACCTTCATTTGCTCCCGCGTTTCGTCCCGCTTTGCGTTCTGAGATTTCACGTAGAAATGAAGCCTTGTGAGCACATAAAACTTGATGATTCTGTTTGTGAGTGCTGTTTTGTGTTCTGGGCAGCCTACAAGATTCAACTTTGTAAGCTGGAGAAAAGATGCCAAGTCAATTAGGCTGTCGCTTCTTACTTGCTTCACACTGAAGCAGTGGGTGAATGTGTTTTCTAGTGACGTCACTAGTGCATTCAGCTGGTCAGATGGATATAAAAGTCCTCCTCTGTCAACAGCTGCCGTGAGGGCTGCTTCAGCTGGCGGACTACCACCCTTATTCTGCAGAAGCTTTAAAAACTGCTATCATTCAAATGCGAGAAGCAGGAAGCAGGGGGCACTACCGGCTTGAGTCGAAAAGAAAAAGAAAACACGGAAAGTGCAACATCAATGCGTAAGAAAATATTCTATACACCTCTGGTGCGCAGCCAAATGTTTAGAGGAATATCACTAGGAGGCATTGTTTTGTACTTAAGAAGTGATTACATTGTAGCACAACTCGAGTTCAGCCATTTGGCTATAAAGGGGCGCTATACATCTTAATCCACCGAAACTTAAAAAAAAAAAAAATATTTTTGGCCTGGGGACTGAATTTGGCCGAACCGCATCACTGCACCTACTGAAAAAATTGTATGAGGCAATAACCTCACATTTTCTCACACAGTCTCACTCAATTCACATGAGAAATCACGTACAGGTCGCATATAATTCCATAAGGTCGCATAGTCTCTTGAACGTTATCATAAATTATGTATATTTTATGATAATGATGTGCACCATACGAGAATCTATGCGATTAGATGAGATTTCATGAGGTTATTGCCCCGTAGCCGCCCTACTAACTGAGCTATCCTAGATTGCTAGCATATTCCTGGCAGTTGAGTTGATGAATAACTCGTACTGGGAAATGAGTCAGTGAAATATTTAGGGGAATCCCCAAGGGGCAGTAGATTTGTAACGGGAGAGGTTTTTAATTTTCTAGATATGTAATTACTAACTAGCATCATGCCTGGTGCAGTCATACGGCTGCAAACAAAAGCTGCACAGCCTCCACAGAAACATCTTAGTCCACCTTACTCTGACCTTCTATACCATAAACAACCTTATGAGGTATTTTGGTAGAGCAACTGCCTCATTCTTGCGGTGCAGGGTTTGATCTCCGGACCAGGACGAATGTTAGTTCAAATACATGAATTTTGTGGAATCTGAATGGTTTTGATTTCTATTCACGTATGGCTGCACTTGGCTAGATGCCAAATTGTAATGGATCTCTTAATACATCTCTTGTTTACACACCTCTCTTGCAGTGTCTTGATGAGTACTGCAACCCATGGGCAGGCGCGGATTGCGGCTCCGATTACGACTGCGTGCTGGAAGACTCGCACGCGACCTTCGCAGACTCGATTGGAAAGTGTCAGCCGAAGAGTGCCTAAGTGGCGCTTACCTCTTGAAGGCCATGCGCACAGTGACGTCAGAAAAGGTGCAATCCCTGCTCTGTGCCTGTGCCACACTCAGAAGAATTGGCCCAGCCCATCAAATATCGTTTTCACATCCGACCTGCACACTTTGCCTATTATTTTTTTTTCTTCGATTGCTTAGGTTGTAATATTTTCTGTTCTAAAATGTGGATGAACATGTTTTTTCAGCTTTGTTTCTCTGGCTTTCAAACTTCAGTGCTAGAGAATGTTAGGTGCAAAGAAAATTGACGAATTCTTCATGAGAGCTTTTGAAAGGGATAACAAGCTGACTTGAACCTTGCTTGCAAGATTGCAGCATTATTAATCCGATAGCATCAAAGGTCCCGTTCAAAAGAAAATCGGGCGCGGCGGCGACGGCGCTGTGAGCGACATATAACGACCATGGAGATGGCAGGCGGTATCTGGCAGCTGACATGGCCGATATCTAACTAGACGTAGGGTTCACTGAAATTACTGCCAACTCGGGCCTCTCCTTTCATATATCAGGGTGATATTAGAATCAGCCTGCCAAAACGCTTATATTAACGTTATTCCTATGCCACGCAGGCACATTTATACGTTTGTTTAAAGTGGTACTTTATATGTGGGCTGGTAGCCTACGCTAACGCGTCATACCCTTAAGTGTCCCACTATTTTGTTTTGCTGACAGCACTTGAAAGAAAAAAAACTACTCATGGAACTACACCGCTTTTCATGCCAATGCTTTTGAGGAGAGTTTGTTATTGAGAAAATGTAGACGGAACTGAATATTGTTCTTGGGTGTCTTGCTGTCCCGAGCGACGCAGCAAAATACTTCGATTTTTTAACGCACTAGGAGCACGACCTAACCTTCGACATAAGGCAAATAAATAGATGGAGTTTGATGTGCATGTAAATCGGAGAGATCTGTTCGTTCTTTTCTTTTCTTTGCCCTTTGACGTTATATTTGCTCCTTTTCGTATAATGCTTTGGTAATTTTCATTATGTTTTGCTTGGTTATATTAGGTTACATTTGGTATTTTTGTGCTGTACTTCTAGTGCATCGCCATGTAAGCTCGTATATTTGTGACCACTCCTTCCACTACCAACAACTCTGCACAGCTTTGTTTTCCAATAAAAGGGGTAATTCTTCTTAAGTGAAATGTTTTCTTATATTGAAGCAGCGAGCTCATTTACTAGTCCTCACTGCTCGAATTGACTACAGCGCGTAATACGACTCCTAAGAAGGGCTGCCAGACAAAACTGAACTGAACTTCAGAAAACATAATCTGCATTAACGCCAGCAGTGTCGAATTCAGTGTTGAGTTTTAACTTGGTGCTCATCTCATTTCCTTAGCTTGCATGTGAACAGTTAAATGAAGAAAGATTGATAATTCAAGTAGCACCCCTTTGTCTAGATTGCTATCACTCGTGGACACTTCTTCAACATCTACATGTGTTCACCACCATTACGACAGACAGCTCAGCCTGCCTTTCGTTGATTGTGTTGGAGCAGGAGTCCTAAAAATGGAAATATCAATAAACTCGACCACTCCACAGATTTTAATCACGCAATAATGCATTTTGACTAATGCAGTTTAACGTTTAATGAAAAGCAAATAAACGAAGTTGCCTTTACTGACTCAGACAAAACATTTTGTAGTCTATTCGAAATAAACGCTTTACATTTGGCATCTCTGCTGAACTGCAAAAAGCCTTTGATTGGTGTAATTATAATATTATGTATGAAAAGTAGAACGTTCAGGCCTCCATAGTAGGATCCTAAACTCTTGAAAGTATACTAAAAATGCCACCAGCAGAAAATACTAATTCACCTTTCCTTTCGTCTAATAAAATCCATATATTCAACTGTACCGCACGGAAGCCTCGAACCAATCCTTCAATGTCTACATCGGTGATATCGTTAGGATAGGTAACGGCTCTAAATACACAACTTGTGCAGGTGACGTAACGTTATTGTCCACGGCGCAAACTCTCATGGTGCTAGCCACAATCAGAAATATCAGCAAATTCTTTGCAAGAAGCTAACCGCGTCACTAAATATGAAGACCATGCTGATTAAAAGAGCTTTATTTAAACTAAGCAACAAGCACGCTGAATTTATGTCTACCCTAGTGCTTGGTAGCCATAATACAGGAATGCTTCAATAAAATGTATTTGTGTTGTATTAAATTTAAATAGCGTTTAAATTAAAATCGCTTGCGCACTGGCCTCGCCATGCTTTAGTAGGTTGTAGGTTTCCTCTTGCCTGCGAAGGTTAAGGATGTAACATGTAACTCCCTTTCAGACTTTGTGGTCCTTTTCAGTCATTTTTTTTTTCTTTTCAGAGCGACAGCCTGTGTTTCTCAAGCATGTGGTGTTTTTTAAGTTGTAGAGTCTTCCGTAATGGTGTAATTCTCGTCATGCATTGTACTGCCTACGTGCATACATTAAGGAACTCAGCAAAAAGTATGGGGAATAAACCCTCTTTATTTTTGGTCTCGGACATGTTTCTTCGTGTAAACCCACGCCAGAACTGCAAATCGCACTCCTTCAACACTTACATCAGCGTTGACGAGAAACTCCTCGTGCTGAGTACCCGTTTCGAGCTCCACGGTGAGGGGCACTAAGGGCCATTGAACTCCGCAAGAGTGGCGTTCGCGTTCACTTCTTGTGCTGCGCAGCTTATGATGCAGTTAAAATCCCAGTCTTCGGTGTGACAGGCGTACGTGGTTTTCTAGAAATAGTACCACTATAATAGTTCCAAACAAACAGAGACGCTCTTCCGAGGGCCCAGAGTGCATGCCCTCTGATGCGCTGCTTACATAAGACGCCATGAAGAGGTGTACCTATATGCTACTGCAGCTATAGCAGCAGGTCTTTGATATTTCATGTTTAAACCTCTGAACCAGCCTCTTTTTACTTCAATATTATTCACACCACTATCTTCCTCGCCTCTCCTTAGGTAATTATCAAAACATTTCTTTTCGATTGAAATTGTATAGAATCAAGGGAGTTGCGTAAGGTGATCTGCTTGGTGCGCATTCGATGCCATTGATATCAGGTGTTCAACTTGCTGTCCGGGTAAGGTACGGTATACCCTGCATAGTAGCCCAGACATCACGGACGCCTTTCTCACTTCCGCTAGGTCTCTCTCCTGGTTCGGAGAAATCCGAGCTTCTTCCTCAACGACTTTTCGTATCAGAGCAGCCATAGTTCCCTCCTCTCCCTCCACCTCTCTGGCGCTGTCATTCTCGAGGTCACCAAATGTACAGTTCTTGGTTTCCTGCTTCATGTAGCTAAAAAAGCCTATTTCGGTCCGTTACTATAGTAGGAATAAAAGGAATATTTCAAGCAATTATTGCGAGGGCTAACCAGGTTAATTCTGAAATTGTGTACCTGTCCAGTGTTGTGACCTGAAGAGAAAGATTTTACTCGAATGTTAATCTTGAAATGAGCGTTTACAAGTTGGCACAAAAATTTGAGACGAGGGATGCGATTCTTTTCGGTTGATACCAAACCAGCCCGATGCAACCGATTATAGTCACTCATGTGCGTTCAAAATTATTGTAAACAAAACAAACTGCTTTTCTGTATTTTTTTTTTGCTATTTTATTCCACGTTTGCTTTCGTAAACAGATCCCAAATAGCAACTGCATAATCAAGTATCGGGAATATAATTGATTGGTAGGCTAGAGGAACCTGCAGCTGCGTTCTGGACCGGACCAATCTCTTAGTCCACCAAGCCCTTACACCAGCATTCAATACTTCCACCCTTCGACGCACTCTCTTGAGACAGTCTCGTCATTGTGCACTGCCGTCCAGCCCTTTTCTTTCCTTCCCTCTATCTCGAGGGTCAGACCTCGCAAACCACTCTCCGCAACATGCAGAAGCGCACGCTATCTCTCTCTCCATTAAAACATTCCGCTGTATTTCTTCGTTTCTTTCCTGTGCATTCAGGAATTGACGGCAGTGAGCTAGCCCGCCAGCTCGCCCGCGACACCCTTAACCGGACACCGTTTATTCCTTGCCCTAAGCCCTCAGAGATGGTTGGGAGAGTATTCCTGCGCCGACAAATGAGAAGGTTTACCTCCAGCTTTATCTCAACGAAGCCTCTACTCACCCTCTTATCTATCACGCACCTTGATAGCGGCTCGACATCTCCGGCCCATGTAAATTAATACGCTTGTTACCCACTCCCGCCTCTTCATCTATCGTTATCGATTCGGCCCCTCCTGTCCCAATCATCCCTCCGTCTATGAGGGCCCATCCCATAGCCTCTGCTGCCGGCTACACAGCACTCGTGCTATTATCCCTTCCCTGCCACCAACACCTGGCTCGATCGGTCGAATAGCCGACTGCGTCGAATAGCCGTCCAGGTCGTCGACATGTTCAGCCTGCACTGTTTGGCGCATAGTGGTCTCACACTATTCCTACTGCTACTGGAGACCATAGTTTCCAGGATGCATCATGACGAATGGAAGCCGTGAACTCGATTATTAGCCAATGTCGATAGACCGACCCCGCGTTTTCTTTGTTGACTTGTGGCAGGGGTCACAGCGGGCCGTTATCTAAAGCAGTGGCCAAATGTGGGCATCACATCATGAACCCCAACATGATATCGCGATTACTCCATGGCCTTACACCATGGCTTTTTAGAGCTCGTTGCGTGAAGGAATTCCTGCAAGACGCGAAAATTGCGCATAGTCTTTTCGCAGCGTTCCAACACTCTAAAAACGCATGCGGCTCTAAACGAGGTAACGAGATCCCCTCTAGACTGAGCTCTTGTCGCTGCATGTCCATGAAGTGAGTGCCCATCCGAGAGCAAATAAGTAAAGGACAGCAGCATATAATTTGCAACCTTGCTTGCGAGTCGTTTATCTCTTCTTCTGTAGACGCCTCATAGACGCTCATGTTTAAGGTCAGAGCTAGGCGACACAGTAATGACATCTTCGCACTGCGACGCGTTATCTTTTAAAACGTGACCTTTACAGGAATAATCCTCTACAAGTGAGAAGATTCGGCATTACGCAGTGCGATTGGTCCGAATCCAATGGCATGCTCAATTAGGCTCAGATTCGTTCGATAGTGATGACTATCAACTTACCTTGCTTCTCATTCCTTTTTTGACCTTTGGATTTGATCCAACTGAAGTCGCGTATGTGGAGATTTCTAGGTTTATCACTTCAGCGCAGTTTTGTGAGCTCTTTATCGGCGAGCGATACAGCAGTTTTCGGTTGCACACTGAAGAATGCACCCGAGAGGCCGCAGCAAGTCACCAGCTTCTATTTTTAAAAACCGCAATCTTAATTTTGGTGCTGTTTAAAAGCGTAACCCCATACTGTTATCAGGAGCAACATAAATCCAGGCTCCCTTCTTGCAAACGATCCCTGTAGTGCCTAGTATATAAAGGCAGCTGCGAACTGAGCTTTCACAGGACCTGCAAACAAGAGTGAACTGCTTCAAGTGCGAACGCCTGCAGTAAAGGTGAGGTATGTCCGTAATATGCAACCCATAACGCATATGTTTCCTGCTTTATAATTATGTGTATACCGGGGTTGATTCAGTTGAGGGTTTTCTTTGTCGAAGTCCCAAACAGTCAGCTCATGCATTCTATTAGCCAAATGCAACCAGGCAGCGAGGTTTGCTCCTAAGCCGTGTAGTCGTACCATTCTGACGCCCGTAGACACCGAGATGCATTGCAAATGAGGCCAAGTGCCCTCTTCATTAGACCTAATGGTTGTTACAAGTTTCGCACAACCCGGTTAAGAAACTAACCCCATTGCTCGGTTACTTTTATGTAGAAACTGTACTAGAAAGCACATGCTAGTGGGTTTGCATGGACGACCGATATTTAGTTTGACGTCTTTTCTAATGAGCAGAGGTTTAACGAATCATAGTAATGAAGCAAGTAAATCAGTAGCAAAATATAGTTGACGTACCGACACACTTCGATGCCGGAGTAACACATATCAGGATTTGCTGAATGAAGTACAGTTCGTTCAAGAGGGTGCGGAACTGCTGTAAATACTTGACGGCCATTGAACAAAGAATAGGAGAGAGTTTCCGTAACTAGCTTGTAAAACATTGACAAAACAGTCCACTTTAAGGGCACACACGAACGCACTTGCACAGAATTACCCATACATTTACTTGCATAATAACAAAGAAACAAGCTCTGGGTGATCGACACATCTTCTAACTGTTAGGATGTCGTTTTTATGGGTGACTGCACGCGTTACATTTCGTTTCAACCCGTACAGGGCACTGCAATATGGAAAGGAGGAACCAGATTAAAAAATTATGAGGTATTTGGTTGTTTTTGTATCCAAGTTAGAATATGCTTTCGAATATTCATGCAAAAAATGAAACAATAGAAAAACAGAGATAATGTTCTTCGTGTAAGTAATCACGGCGTTACGATGCACGGTATATGCAGTGTGTCGCCAACTTTTAAATGTGGACCTGGACAATTCGAAAGGTTGAGGCACATATCTGGATAGAGATGAACATATACCACTCTTAATCAGGGCTATTGGTTTAGCGGGAAAGAATCAGTAACAATACAAAACAGTGCTGTAAGCTAAGAATCAAAACTAAACAGAGCTCATTTAGCCTTCATGAAGAATATTCTATGCAGAAAGGTGACAATAATCTGAAAATTGGTGTGTTTAAGATTATTCCTATCATTTCTGAGCACTTCATTCTTCCGCTTGGCCAGGTCACAGACTCCGATCAGTGACTAATTGATCTCACGCACGAAAAGCTTTGCAAACGTAGCGGTTCACGTTCCTCGGGACATTCTCCGCACTGACTCTCCTGCATGTGTCGTTGTTTCAGTGCAAAGATGAAGCTCGCAGTAATTTTCATGGTGGTCCTCTCCGTCGCTGTCGTCGGGTGAGTGATTATTAGAATAGGTGTTAAATAAAATAGGCCAGTGAATGCTAATTTTACAGCTGTGCATAAAGGACCGTGGTCTTCTTGTGATGCAGCGTTTTTGCTTTCAACTACGATAAAAAAAAAATCGTAAATGAAATATCCCTATTCACATCGTCAGATACTCTAAATTTCTATTCAAGCTCAGAGTTATGACTGTCGTAATGTTACATTGTGTTCACTCTCCTTTCTGGCTTGTAAATAATCACAATAGATCCCTAGTGAAAAAACTGTAAGGGGCAATAACCTGACATTTTCTCACACAATCTCACTCAATTCACATAAAAAATCACCTACAAGTCGCATATAATTGCATAAGTTCTCATAGTTTCTTGTACGTTATCATAAATTATGTACGATATTTTATGATAATGATGTGCACCGTATGAGACTGTATGCGAATAAATGAGATTTTATGAGGTTATCGCCCCGTAGAACTTTTTGTTTTTCAGTAGGGATATAATCAAAGTCCTTTCGAAAAAGAACTTCTTTTTTATGTGCATTTTACTATTCATTCCCGAGATTAGATGGACTAATTCTTGTTTTCTCTCCGCATTCGTCTGAATCCTTACAGCGTGTGGGCAACGTCGCAGCCGATCTGTGCCGCAAACGCTTGCGACCAGGCCACGTGCCAGGCAGTGGAGTGCTCCTGCGGTACCCACAAGGATTACTGCGGCTGCTGCGACTTCTGTAACAAGGTACGCAGCACTGCTTTGTATATTGCAGATAATGGCTTAGTTTCTATAACGATGCACACAGTCAGTAACATTTATACTTAAAAAATGTAGAGTTCTGATGCTGTGACACATCATGGTCGATTCACATTTCATAATAGCCTCTACCCCGCCAGGGTGACGCAATGGTTATGGCGCTCGACTACTGTTCCCAAGGACGCGGGATCGAATCCCGGCCTCGGCAACCGCTTTTCGATTGAGGCGAAAAGCAAGGCGTGCTTGTGCTGTGCGATGTCAGTGCACGTTAAAGAAACCCAGGTGGTCGAAATTTCCGGAGTCCTCCACTACGGCGTCTCTAATAGCCTGAGTCGCTTTGGGACGTAAACCCCAAAAACCAAAACAAATAATAGCCTCAGTGCGCAGTCCTGTCGGAGGCCTAATAGAATCTTCTATGTTGTGCACAATATTGTGTAATAGAAGAAACTGTAGAATAGGTGAGCAACGATTTCGCACGCACTGCAAGATTAGCCAAATAAATGGCGGATGAACCCATTTCAGTAGGTAAAGTTGTTAATGTAGTCTGTATGAAAATGAAACTGGTGCAAACAACCGTGATCACGTCTATTTGCAGGTAAAACGGCGATGAGGCTATATATGTGGAATGCTTTTTGCAGCTGGGTAACACCACAGGCGTGCTTCTGCCAAGAACAGCACGACGCTAACTCGCGTGCCACTTACACCGCTGTAAGCAGGGAGAATTCACAGAGGTCGATGAATAAAAAAAAGTCAGCTCATAGAATGGAGGACACCACAAAAATGATGAATACGTCCCGTTGTGCCAGCTTGCTCAAGCATGTAGGCTAGAAGAAAGATATATATTGATGCGTAGTTTGCTCCCTTCTTTGGTCATGAAGTAAGATATGTCTTAGAGAGTGAGATACGTGAGACATTGAAGGGAATACATATACTGGCACCTTTACAAATAGGTCCTGATTTCAAAGAAAAAGAAAGAGTTGCCAGTTTGTACAATTGTTGATTCATAGAAACTTTGAAGGAGCGGTAAACGAAAACGGTCACGAGAGTCAGTGTGCTCATGAGTACATGAAAGCAGTGCTCTTGCGTATCGAAACTTGCCCACTTGGGTGTCCTAGCTGGGCTCCCTCGCAACCTCTAAAAAAGACTGCTGCATGGTACAGTGGAGTTACCTTACGGATTGTTATGAAAATAAGCGGAGGGACGGGTAGAGGCTAGAAGAAAGTTTTAGTACTGCTATGTACTATATTTCATATCTCAGTTCCCTCACTGGCTTCTACGTCCGGTTCCGATCTCAATTTCGCGAATTCGATCCCATGACGACCGTGTATAGGAAGCGGCAAAATACGAAGATTAATGCACGTGCAGAAGCATAAATCAGTACGAATTTATCGGGAACCCTGCACTGCGACGTTTTTTATCGCCCAAGTGACGAATAGTGACCTTAAACCCCGCAATTTCAAATCCGTACCTTGTTCGTCGGGTGCGGCAGAGAAAAAACAGATTAAGTAAACGGCTGATTTTAAGTTGCAATTCTTCGACGGTGAAAATTTAATTCGAATGTAAGAACTGGAAAAATGACAAGATAGACTTCAATGTACAGTCGTTGCCCTCTTTAACTAGACGCTGTTGTTCTTGTGCTTCGCTTCACGAGACGAGTGTATCTCACGCCAGGGTTGATTTTTTTCTGGCTACCATCCGCAGTGCCCTGACGAAGAGTGCACCAGGATCTTCAATGACCCGTGCACGGAAGGACACCACTGCGTGTTGGACAACCCCCAAGAAAGCTTCGCCACTGGCGGCAAGGGCCACTGCAGGCCCGAATCGGCGACCGTCGCTGGAAGCCACAACTAGGATCAGAAGCAGACAATAATCTTTAGCAATAAAATGCTTCTGCAAAAGACGCCGATTCCCGTTGTGTGAATTTATCATAGAGTGACATTAATCCAAGAAAATGTATCTCAAAGTCTCTGCAAGTGAAATTTCTGTTTTTAATGTTTTAATCGTGGCGTTGTTTAAACAATACTAGACTGCGGGCAATCATTAAGAAGCAAAACTTGAAGGATTTTGAAAAAGAGGATTGAGAGGGGAAAAAGAAAAAGGGCGACTGGTCGAGACACTCTCGTCACTAAGGGCATCTACGGAGCACAACAGCGGTATTTTAAATGGTTTCCTTCTCGCCTGCTTTTCCTCGGTGCCTTCTGTCACACTAGTCGCCTACCTTATATGGACAGTTGAGGGGCATAGGTGACAATGGGTGACGCACACTCGTAAGCAGGGGGACGTTCATGTGTAATACCCTTACCTACACCCGGCCCTATATACGAAGCAACAACAAGCTCTCACGGCACTCAGATATATACTTTCAATTTTCATTACCGCATCATAAAGGCTGGTAAGTTTTCTTTCTTTTAACTGAAACACATTCCGCTTTCGAAAGCCAAACTTTTCGGAAAATTTGTCTGGTTGCGAAATACCTACTTCTGCCATATTTTGTTCAAATAAATTTGATTTGTTTCAAGAGTACCTTGGGTTCTTTTTAATTGAAATGTTTCGGCTAAATATGCCTCAAAATGTGTTCGTTAGCTCTACTGCATTAGTTTGCATCTCGTTAATTTTGGACCTAGTACCACGTGCGCATCAAAGATGGCGCTACTTACTCGTGCGCCGCATGTTGTTCCATCATGCAGTGTGCAGCAAATATGTCTATTTGTCATGTCCAGGCTCGAGGCCACTGTGCTACCACCGTCATCAATCACTACTCGTGTAAAATTGGAACACCCTCTCGCGCTGAGGAGTAAACATCGTCATCTTCATGAAATTCTAGCCGAAAAACACTTCGGGTTTTTGCTTTGCGCCGAGGTAGTGTCGCATCCAATCAAAACACTATCGCACTGTGCAAATGACAGTGTCGTCATGTATTCCCATCTGCGCCATTCGTTCATTTATCTAGGCATATATGTCGTACACATACACCTTCTCGCTAAACACAGAGGCCACAGCGGTGGCAGACAGGCTGCTGAAATGCGAAGCCAGACTATCCCTTTGCTGTGAATCTTTCAAACGCCGAAGACAGCAAAGGTCGAAGAATCAGTAGCGACTACGGTTGCGGCCGATGGCTGGCGCTCGTGCACTTTTGTTCCATGACAGTTGAGCATCTACACTTTGCCATTGGTTAGACAGATACGTGCGCTTCATAAGCATTCTTACCAATCAATGCATGTTTGGGGGGAATTATACAGTTAGGAGCGTTTTTAGGCAGTATTGACATGAAATTTTGACTGTACCCCGCCGGGGTGGCGCAGTAGTCACGGCACTCGACTACTGTTCCCAAGTAGTCGGCCTCGAATCCCGGTCTCGGCGGCAGCTTTTCGATGGAGGCGAAAAGCAAGGCGCCCGTGTGCTGTGCGATGTCAGTGCACGTTAAAGAACCCCAGGTGGTCGAAATTTCCGGAGTCCTCCACTATGCTCTCATAGCCTGAGTTGCTTTGGGACGATAAACCCCACAAACCAACCAACCATTTTGAAGCAAAAGTTTCACTACGCTAGGTAGAGCCAGTTTTCGCGTAGCACTAAATTTGACGTTTGCCCGCTGTCCTTCTGTATCCTCGTCCGCGTCCATGCACTTTGCAGCACGATTATCACAAAGTTTATATTTCAGGCTTCATACAAGAAATATGAAGGATGGAGAGCTGTTCCGCTAACATGGACTCTTTTCTGTATATCGTATCAGCTAAAGAGTAGCTATGGTGGAGAAATTCGCAGAGGGAGTTGCGAGCTGAGTCACGCTGTCAGCTTATAGTATCCTATATGCCCAAGCTGTCGTAGACCTTAGACAATACAGCCTCCGAGAGTAACGCCCTCATCAGACCATCATAATCGACGCCCACACCTTCTCCACTCGTATATTTAGAACAGAAAAGTGAGTCACGGTCAAGCTAGTTAAAAAAATAAAAGATAATTAGCGGTAATACTTTTGTCAATGTGGACATCTGGCACAGAAGAAGCCCTGTGTAATCGACGGGGTTCTGGCAAATAAAATCAACCCCAAAGGCTCTTAAGGAGTCTTAAGTACCTAAAGAATTATTTTAATTCACAGAAATCAATCTATCTGACCTGTCAAACTCAAAGGCCTTCAATACGCGAGCGCAAACCTGCTATGCCAACACCTATTTTTATGCCGTCATACACTTCTTCACTCACATATCGACACTGGTGAAGCAATATGCTTTCGTCAGGAACTGGCAACCATCCAGGAGCATAATTCTGCTCAGCATATGCCCTCGCAACTGTATTGGCGCATTATTCTCTGAGCAGAGGCTTGGATGACAAAGATTGTTCTCGGTGGTGATGCACCATGCGGCGCCTCGACAAGATATGAAATTGAATCTGCGACAACAGATGCATGGAGTATCGGAGACTTTCAGTACAGACCGAAATGTTGCAGTGCACGCTGATATGTCAATTACCTTTTCAAATGTCCGGCGAAGTATGTCCCGCAGAAATATCATCACAGCACAGCACAAAGCAATGGTGCAGGGCCGCTGTTTGGTACCATGAGAAGTGGTCGTACGAATGAAGCACGATAACCCCCCAAAACAAACACGTCAAAAAATAAAGTTTAATAAACCCCGAATAAGACTGCCGAGACACTGTTCGAGAGACCTTATAAGCACATTTCTCATCTGCCTTCTTGACAGGCGGACAGAATTAATGTCATGAATAGAACCAAAGAGTGACGAAATCAAAAATATCACCAGCCTCCTCCTGAATATTCTACAAAACTTCAGTTCAGCTATAGCCAGTAGGTGCAAACAGATAAGGCAGGGGACAGATCAGTCTCTTCCCAGTCGAAAAAAACTACAGAACTCTGTCAAAAATACGACAAAATATTCTGTAGTTCTGTCGTAACCATCAGATTTTTCTGTAGTTCTGTAGTACTTTTCTGTAGTTCTGTAGTTTTTCTGTAGTATATTTCTGTTGTCTGTAGTTCTGTAGCACTTCTGTTGTAACTACAGACATTTCTGATGCTACTACAGACTGTTCTGTTGTCACAACAGGTTTCTCGTCAAAAACCGCACATAAATTCTGTCGTAACATCTGAAACTTTTTTCTTTAGTGTTTCCCGACTGAGTTAGGCTGAGCAGAGTGATAGGCTTAAAAATTAATATGTAGAAACCTAAAGTGATCTCCGATAGCCTCGGAAGGGAACAGCAGCTGTGCGCTGGAAATGGGAAAGAAATGCGTCTGGTTACGACAGGTAGTAACAGTGGGTCCGGACCACGAAAGATAAGTAACCTGGAGAAGAAGATTGGGAAGGAACGCAATTAGAAATTACTCAAAGATTATGACTAGCAGCCTACCGGTATCGCTCGAGAGGTAAGTATAAAACAATTGCATCTTAACGGTACTCCCTTATAGGGCTGAAACGTGGAGGCTAACGAAAAAAGTTCTACTTAATCTGAGGACAACGCAAAGAGCTACTGTAATTAAAAGTGATTTAAGCCTGTAGTGTGCATAAAGAAAGAACTCGAGTTATGGCATTCTCGTCTAAATCAAGAAACAAAATGAGCCTGGGCAGGACAAGTAGTGCGAAGAGAGGATAACCGATGGTCGTTAAGGGTAAAAAACTGGATTCCAAAGGAAGGAAAGCGTAGCAAGAAGCGAAAAAATATAGGTGGGCGGATAAGTTTGGGAACCCTGCTGTGATCAAGGGGATGCAGCTGGCATATCACTAGGTTAGTGAGAGGCGTTAGAAAGATCATTTCTGTAGAGTGGGTATAACGAGGCTAATAATGGCGATGATGATCAGAATCATTATAAGAGGGGGTGGGTAACAGTTTTGAGAAAAAAAATTGTGAAACAAGCTGGCGAATACACATGCGAACATGGCCAGCTTCTCCAGACTGCCAAGTCGAAGCAAGTTATCACGATTCATAGGCTTCTATTGAGAGCTCCACACAAGGTGGCGAAAATACTGAGCAGTGCTTGAGCGTTCTTTCACACACAATTCCTCACTCGGAACATATAATTTTTATAACAATGAAGATGTTGATATCTTAATCCGTGAAGAAATCGAGTCAGCCAGTTTAGTCGTTCAGTCGTGTCCGACTCTTCGTGACCCTATGGACCATGTCACGCCACGCTTTCCGGTCTCTCACTATCTTCCTAACATCACATAACTTCATCTGCAGTGCCTCGAGGATGCCATCTAACCATCGCGTTCGCTGCCTACCCCTTCTCCGGCGACCCTCAACCTTTCCCAACATCAAATCTTTCTCCAGCGACTCCTCTCTTCTCATCAGATGACCAAAGTAGCTGAACTTTAACTTTAAAACTTGACCCTCCAATGAGCAGTCAGGGTTTATGGTCGACAATATCGACTGATTTGATCTTCTGGCAGTTCAAGGAACTCTCAAGAGTCTTCGCCAGCACCACAATTCAAACGCGTCAATTCTTCGGCGGTCAGCCTTTTTCACAGTCCAGCTCTCGCATCCATACATCACAACTGGAAAGACCATAGCACGAGTTATACGGATCTTGGTTGGCAGACTAATGTCTCTGCTCTTTACTAGGCGGTCAAGGCTAACCATTGCTCTCTTTCCCAGAAGCAGGCGTCTCCTAATTTCATTGCTGCAGTCTCCTTCCGAGGTAATCTTGGAGCCCAAGAACAGAAAATCTGTCACAGCTTCCACTTCTTGTCCATTGATGCTTCAGGACTTGATAGGGCAAGACGCCATGATCTTTGTCTTTTTAATGTTCAGTTTAAGCCCAAACTTCTCACTCTCTTCTTGTACGTGGATCAGAAGTCTCTTGAGTTCCAATTCACTTTCTGCCATTAAAGTGGTATCATCCGCATATCTAAGGTTGTTGATACGTTTTCCAGCAATCTTCACTCCAGCTGAAGACTCGTCCAGACCGGCCTTCCTCATGATGCACTCTGCATATAGGTTAAATAGGCAGGGCGACAGTATGCAGCCTTGCCTCACTCCTTTCTCGATCGGAAACCAATCAGTAAGACCATGCCCAGTTCTGACTGTGGCCTCTTGCCCTTCATACAGGTTCCTGAGGAGACAGATGAGGTGAATTGGAACTCCCATCTCTTGGAGAGCTTGCCACAATCTGCTGTGATCTACGCAGTCAAACGCTTTCGCATAATCAATAAAGCAGAAGTAGATGGGTTTCTGGAACTCTCTTGCTTTTTCCATGATCCAGCGAAGGTTAGCAATTTGGTCTCTAGTTCCTCTGCCCTTGCGAAACCCAGCTTGCACGTCCGGAAGCTCCCGATCCACATACTGCTGCAGCCTACCTTGGAGGATTTTCAACATCACCTTGCTAGCATGCGAAATAAGCGCGATCGTGCGGTAGTTGGAACAATCTTTGGCACTGCCTTTCTTTGGAATGGGGATGTAAACTGACCTCCTCCAATCCTGTGGCCACTGCAGGGTTGTCCAAATCTTCTGACATAATGTATGCAGAATGTTAACAGCGTCATGGTTGAGGTTTTGAAGCAACTCAGCTGGAATGCCATCAATTCCGCTAGCTTTGTTCTTAGCAAGGCTGGCTAAGGCCCATTCAACTTCACTCTTCAGGATGACCGGCTCGAGATCAGTAATCACAACCGTCTTATGTTGGGTTTGCACATTCGGGTCCTTCTTGTACAGTTCTTCTGTGTATTCCTGCCACCTCTTCTTTATCTCTGAGGCTTCAGTGAGGTCCTTGCCTTGTTTGTCCTTTATCACGCCCAGCTTAGCACAGAAGCTTCCTTTGATATCTTTGATTGTCTTATACAGAGCTCCAGTGTTTCTTAATTGGCTGTTGTCCTCAACTGCTTGGCACTGTATGTTCAGGAAGGCATTCTTATCTCTCCTTGCTATATTCTGAAAATCCGCATTGAGAACCTTGTATCTTTCTCTTTCCCCCATAACTTTTGCCATCCTCCTTTCCTCAGCTATTTGCAAAGCCTCTTCAGATAACCAGTTTGCTTTCTTGCATTTCTTTTGCTTTGGAACTACCTTAGTAGCAACTTCTTGTATTATATCACGAACATCAGTCCACATCTCTCTGTCTCCCAGATCTAATTCTTGAAATCGATTCCTCACTTCCACAGCATATTCTAATGGAATTTGATCCAGATCATACCTGAAAGTCCTTCTAGTTTTCTGCGTTTTCCTTAATCGAAGCTTAATTTTGGCAACAAGAAGCTGATGATCGGTGCCACAATCGGCCCCAGGCCTTGTTTTTACTGCTTGTATAGCGCTTCTCCATCTCTGCTGGCAAAGAATATAATCGATTTGATTCCTGTACAGACCGTCCGGTGAAGTCCATTTGTACAGGCGCCTCTTGGGCTGTTGAAAATGAGTATTCGCTATGATCAGGTTGTCTTCTTGACAAAACTCTACTAGCCTCTGCCCAGCTTCATTTGGCTCGCCAAGACCGAACTTGCCTATAGTTCCGGATATTTCTTCACTCCCGACCTTAGCATTCCAGTCTCCTATGAGAAAAACGACGTCTGATGATGGGGTGCGGTCTAAAAGGCATTGTAGGTCCGCATAAAATCTCTCAACGTCAGCTTCTTCAGCAGCAGTGGTCGGTGCATAGACTTGGATAACTGTTATGTTGAAAGGCTGACCTTGGATCCGAAGTGAAATCATTCGGTCGTTTTTGGGGTTGTACCCTTGCACTGCTTTGCCCATTCTTCTGTTTACTATGAGAGCGACCCCATTCCTTCTCTTGAATTCGTGCCCACAAAAAAGCCTAAGTTTACCAGTCGAGGCTCGTTCAGTTGAATTCGCTAAAATAATGCTCTGTGTGCCTTGCGGCAAGTGCAAATTTAAATACCTGAAGTAGAAAAATGCATTCTGTGTCTATGAAGTCATATGCAGAGGACAGCAGGCCGTTCAAGTTCAGGACTTACCGCTCTATTGGCCTACCATAAAAGCGAAACTTAAGTGTGGACCGAAAGTTTCCTCAACATCCCTTGAAAGGCGTTTGCAACAAACAAACAATGAACTAAAGTTTAAAGTATATGAAGATAGCGTGGACAAAAGGAACGAGAATTTGCTCTCAAATATAAAAAAAAATTACCCCACTTCCGCGATAAAATTTTAGTCGTAATTCTATAAAAAAACACACTCAGATAGTGTTGCTGGAGAGTGAATATTAAAACAAAATGAAGGAAATCATCTTGTCCTGATATAAACATAACCAGGTTGATGCTGATAACGATGACGATGAAATTCTGAAATACAGCATCTGAAATAAGGCAGAACTAACCTCACTACTGGGACAAGCGTTGCACGTAACATGTTGTGACTGTGTAATGAAAGCTTGAACACAACTGGACTTTTGTTTGGTTCTTTAGGTGGCATTCGTCTTTTCATGGCACTAAAATGATGTAAGCAGAGCAGGCCGCTTTGAAGAAAGCACTTCGCAAATACACCCTTGCCTACGTCCTTGTCTGTAGACGTCCTTGAATAAAGCGCACTCAAAGGACACTCCAAGGGCACTCTAAGGGCACTCTCAAGGGAGGATAGCTTGTAATTTGTAACCATGTTTGCTCGCTTTTATCTTCTCGCTTGCAGTTTCACGCGTTATCTGCTTTCAAAATTTGAATATGAGCTGGGCAACACCCAGGCACCGTCTTCTCTGCCACAACGCGTTACCCTTCCTTAGACATATAATCTTCAGATGATATTAGTACAGATGCATATACGGTCGGGAAAGACGAAACGATTGCCTCGAGTTCGATGGGGGGCTTTATTAGGAAATACGCGATCAGTGGTAAGGGTTATGTCTTATCTCCATCCTGTTTCTTTCTTAGGCATTTGTATTTAAGCGAAAATGAAATGTTGCCTATGAACAGCTGAGTTTATAACTTCAGAAAAATTTTGCAGGCGTGTACAAGGCCTTTATTGCAAACAGTGCAGCGTTTAATTCCTCGGTATAAGAAGAGGCAACCGAGAGACCTAGACAAGAAGCAATCATGATTTCTCAATTTTTGTTCCAGTTTTTCTATAGCTATATTTGCTTTGGCTTTTCATATGCGGGTAATCTTATTAAGCTTTCAAAGCGAAGATAGTTGCGGAAATAGAGGTATATAACCAGGCAAATATAGTTTTACGCATCATCATACATCGGTATTTTCTGTAAACGATGCAAATCAAATAGTTGGAGTGTACATAAAAAGTATCCTTTTATATAGTTAAACAGTTCTCTCGAAACGATGTGAAATTGTAACTAGTTCTCATGGACCTTTAAATAGTTTGTAAAGGACAGCTGTAGCTGCAATTGAAATGCCTACAATGCCCCCAAACTTCAACAATATACACTTGCTTAATTTCCCTGTTCAGTTTTGGCGTGCGAACAAAATACAATTTCAGGGGCAAAAAGACAGCTTGAGACAGGCGAGACACTGTTGAAGTCCGGTCAAGTTCGGCGGAATATTGCCTTCAATTGATATGCTCCATTATTCAATAAACCTTTAAATTGTGCTTCAATTAATTTGAATATGCTCATTAGCGTAGAGGTGCAGCCTACTAAATTATTGTAATACCGCCCGGCATAAGTCGAAAGCGTAGTTTTTACCAATCTGTACGAACGTACCCGGGTGGCCTAGAAGTTGTGTATCGCACTCAGAATCCAACGATTCCTGCGGGTTCGATTCAATTCTCAAAGAGGAAGCCCTGGTTGATAGCTAGCGTTTGGAGTGTCACATGACCTCACATAAACCCTTTCATGTCACATGACATGGAAGGGTTCAGTTTAATCTGAGGACAGCGCAGAGAGCTGTGGAGCGGAAAATGGTATGTGTCACGCGAAGAGAGAGGAAGCGTGCAGAGTGTGCCAAGGAACAAACTCTAGTTAATGGCGCTCTAATAGAAATCAAGAAGAAATTGTCATAGGCAAGACATGTAATGCAAACAGATAATAACCGATGGTCGCCAAAAGTAACAAACTGTGTTAAAAAGTCAAGTTAAGCGAAGCCGATGGAGTTAGATAGTGAGCTGGGTGGATGAGGGTAGATAATTTTCAGAGGTTAAATGAATGCAGCTGGTGCAGGAACATATTAATTGATGGGAAATATGGGAGAGGCGTTTTTCTACAGTGGCTATAGCCAGGCTTACAATAATGACGATGATGTTGTTTTTAAGGATGATATAGCATAAAATGGGGTAAATGCACTGAAAAAAAGACCAATAAAACTGCGGGGAAATGACAACATTGCCAAAAAAAACATACATTACGTGGGAAGAAACTAACCAGTCTTATAAATCAGCTGCAGGAACGTATCTTTAAAAATGTTCTCCACTCCATACAGATATAGGCAGAAGGTATTATACAACAAATGTAATTAACTGTTATCTAAGATGTAATAGAGTGGAATCAATGGAACAGCTGTGCAGAATAACAAAGTAAACCAGCAGTCTCTGAAAACATATCTATGTACTACATGCATATGAAAAAATCATTACCATTAAATTATTTTCAGGTGTTTCACAGAAAATTGATATGTCAACATCTTGTGTATGAAGGTAGTTCAGGAGCCGTGGTAATGTGTTTGATATGCATTGTAAACCAAAGTCTGTTCTAGTAGTCGGGATTTTCCAGAGTTCAGGCTTGCGGCTTCGGTAGACTGACACGTTGCGAGTGAATTCAGCAAGCTTACTTAGGTCGATCATCAAGACTGCTTAAAGTTGCCTTTACATAATGGACCTATATTTACTCAAGTCCCCCAAGGTTCAGTTCAGTTCAGTTTTATTCCTTAAAGGCCCCCATTTCAGGGGGTGTTACATAAGGGGTGGGATTACATTTGTAGTGAGGAAAACAAACAGCGATGGTAATTTAACATTGAAGGTGATCTGTTACGCGTTCTTGAAAAGCAGATGTTGAAGCGATGGCGACGATGTCATGGGGTAGGCCGTTCCAGTCCGTGGCTGCTCGAAGAAACAACGAAGCTGAAAACGTAGCAGCAGTGCGTGATAGTGGGCGGGCAACTTGAAGGGGATGACTGGTGCGGTGAGATATGCGTGATGCGGCGGTGATATACGGTGCTTGATTGAGAGGAGAATAAAAGCATTTGTGATAAAGGGTGAGGCTAGCAATGCGACGACGTAAAGAGAGGGGTGGCAGTCCGGATGTAGCTTTCAAGGATGAAACACTGACGTCATATAAGTATGAGGAATGAATGAATCGGGCAGCACGATTCTGCACAGCTTCCAATGCGGTGATTAGATATGCTTGGTGTGGGCTCCAGATGGGGGATGCATATTCTAATTTGGGTCTTATAAGTGATTTATACGCGAGCAAGTTAACATGTGGTGGGGCGAGACGAAGGTGACGTTTTAGAAAACCGAGTGTTTTGTTTGATGCTGAAATGATGTTACCGACATGAACCTGCCATGATAGATTAGAAGAGAGAGTGACTCCTAGATATTTATATGATTGTACTTGCTCAATCTGTGTGTTAGAAATTGAATAATGAAAGAGATATGGATTGTGACGACGAGTGAAGGACATGAGTTTACATTTACTAGGATTGAGGGACATTAGCCAGTTATTACACCAATTTAGTACGTTGTTAAGCTCTGTCTGAAGAGTGTATTGATCGTGACAGTTATTAATGGTGCGGTAAATAACACAATCATCTGCGAAAATTCGAATACTACAGGAAACATGCAGGGGCAAGTCGTTAATATATATTAAGAATAGGAGGGGACCGAGGACAGAACCATGTGGGACGCCTGAAGTAATCGGGAGAGATGTAGACAGATGGCCGTTAAGATAGACTGACTGAGAGCGGTTAGTTAGGAATTCTTCAATCCATTTGAGAATATTAGGGGGTAGGTTCAGCTTTGAGAGTTTTAGTAATAGCCGGCGGTGGGGAACCTTATCAAAAGCTTTGGCGAAATCAAGAAAGATGGTGTCGGTCTGCATATTACGATCTAGATTAGTGTGCAAGTCGTGAAGGAAAAGCGCTAGTTGGGTTTCGCAAGAGAGGCCCTTACGAAACCCGTGTTGTGAAGGGTGAAAAAAATGGTTTCGGTCCAAGAAGTTTACGATTTGTGAGTAGATGACATGTTCCATGATTTTACAAGGCACACTAGTCAATGAAATGGGGCGGTAATTCAAGGGCGAGTCTCTGTTACCTGATTTGTAGACTGGAACGACCTTCCCCGTTTTCCAATCAAGAGGCAAAATTCCTGAGGAGAGTGACTGTGAGAAAATGAGGTGGAGGTGGAGTATAGTTGTAATAAGGAATTAATTACCTATTGACATTCGTCAATATTTAAAAATCTTACAAAACGTTGCAGTTGATAGTTCTTGTAGACACTTCTTTAAGATAGAGGGCTCTAAAATCTGTAAAAATATTGCGAACTCTACATATTCTAGGAAGGCTCCTCCGCTTCGATCATCGAGTAGCGATACAGAGGACATACACTGTTAGAAGAAAAATAAAAGACGTTTTCTGTGCGATGAACTAAAAAGACTTCGAACATAAGGAAAGTAAAAGTCTAATGGAGTAAGAAGAAACGTGCATAATGATTAAAGGCCCACAGGCAGTAAGGTGATACTAAATTTTCGGCAGTAAAATGAGCTGCCGTTCTGTAATATTTTACGAGGGGCATGGCGAGCATAGCGTTGTTTACTTTTTCCAAGACTACTGAACCTACTGTGCCCCTTACAAATCAAACTAACAGGACTCGAAACCATAGCAACACAACCGCAGTAAACGAAACCCGGGTTTTTTGAAAGACTGTGCGACAGAGAGCTTCAAGGTAAGATCAAGTGACTGTTAAAATGAGCTATAAGTGCACAGAAAACACTATAGCTGTATTAGTAATCGTTTTTCGCTCTGGATATGATGCGAAATTATCACACAAAGGGCACACAAGAAGCACAGGTAAGATCACACATGGGTGTGATGGAACCATACAGATATACATCATACGTGAGCGGTCACGGGCATTACCAAAGGAGGAGATGGAGATAATCGGTTAAGATCAGTACTAATTCGTAGTAGAAGCTGAGAGCAGTCCGGAATAAGGCACAGTGGAGGAGAAGCAGCGACATCCCATGAACAAGTGTGAAACCTAAAGGAGAAGCGGAACAAAAAACACAGCCTAGTCAATAACGTGTAGTCACAAGGCGAATTTCTATTTCATTATTTATTATTATTAAGCTAGGTTCCCATGATAATAATGATTGCCATTGGAACAAACCTTAATAATTATTTTCCTATTATTTTCCTTTGTGACGCCTTGTAATCGAAAAGATTATGAATTCTTTTGGGTGGCAGCTATCAATCGGAAATACCCTCAGTTAGTGCTCGTCGCCAAAAATAGCTCCGAAAAAAACTACGCTTCTGTGGAAAACTGGGAAACGATGGTTTCCTCCTTTTCAATGGATTGCTGTGGAAGCTGGTATCACATACATCGCTACTTAAAAGTCCCTTAGGTTCCTATATAATCCATTAGACTCACTGTTTTCTCCGACCACACACTAAAGCCGGGTGCAAACTCATAAAATAACCATTCCCATCACCGAACACAACAGCATCGGTTCGTACAGCCATCATTTCTTTCAATTCCGTGTCGTCTCTGCTGCATCAAGTGTTGAAGGTCGGGCAGGCCATTACGACCGTTTGGATCAACGCCAGAATGGACAAGCTTTTTTCCGCGTTTAGTGTCGTGTTTACTTCAAACAGGCTACGATCTTCCCAATTAAGCCGGAACAAAACGGCGTCCACAAAGCTCGCAGCATCAAACGGAGGGTGCTGTAACAGGCTGTGAGGACATTTGGCCACCAACCCGGAATATATGTCGCTGAAGGACTTTTATCTATAGTGGTAAGAAACATTTTATGTATTTCTCAACGAAAGTTCTTACATTTTTTGCTCTAGTGAAAACGTTTTGGTTCCATGATATGTCTTGCTGAATAGCGTAAAAATAACGAATTCAGCTACGGTCCTACCGTAGCATAAATATATATTGAACTGTAAACAGATCAGTTGTTAGTAAAAAGTTCTCTGGGCCACTAAATTTACCTTCACATGCCTTCAGTTGTACGTGTTCAAGCATCGCATTTTGTTGTTATTGATGTTGTTTTTCTTCAAAAATACTAGATTGCATCTTTCCTTATTGTGTATCGTTAGTCCTCTGATTCTAAACTTTCATGTGGCTCACGATCAAGCGAGGACACCCTAAATCCACTCGCCATCTCTACGTGCACATTTTAAGACCAATGAGGAAAGATTCGGGTGCATATATATATATATATATATATATATATATATATATATATATATATATATATATATATATATATATATATATATATATAGTGTAGTAATGATTTTGAGTTCCCGATGTAAAAAACATGTCGGATCAACCATGAAATTGTTTACTTCTTTCCTTATTTTAGTCAATATTATTGGCCCTTCGGTTCAAATAAGAGGCATTAGTATACGATTTAAACAAAAATAGGTTATCCAAATGTTGTAAAAATTTGAATAGCGTAAAATATCAATAACTTTAAAGACCTATTTGCAGTCTTTCGTGTCGAACATACACGAAGCTGATGAATGAAAGCGGGGCTCTGCTTGGCGCCCTCTTATGAGAGGTGCTAGATAAAAACATAAGCCTCTGTTAGGCCGTTACGATCAAGCGAATTTCAGTTTAAACTCCTTTCGGCATACGTAAATCAAACGTAGGCATGAATTAGGCTTGACACTGTGGATCTGAAAGCAGAATGGAGCCTTATGCACTTTTTGCGTAAAAACCAAGCAGTCGTCTAGATCTGCATGAGACTTATTATTTCACTTATTGCAGGAATGTCATGCTGTACGCGAGTACTCTATGGCATGGGTGCTCTAGTTTCTGCCTTAATAAAAAAAATACAGCTGAGCGATTTCCAAGGAGGAACGTTTCTAGGTCTCAACGTCCCCTCCTTTCCTACCTTTACTACGACGAGGCATAACAGTAGTCGCAAGGCAACACCTGATCGGAACGTTTCTTCGCTTTAATATTTACAAAATGTCAAAAAAGACACGTTAGCAGAGAAGGCAGTTTATTATTACTTATTGAAGCGCTATATACGGTATACGCCCTACGTGGTCTCACGTAGGAACATTTTCTACATAGTCGCGTTTTTTTGAAATGATGCCTTATGGAGAATAAAATAATCTATATAGCAACAAATTTTAACCTGAATACCAACGTTTTGTTGAAAGATTTGGGAGTACGATAACCGTTGCGAAGAAATAAATTCTCGAATGTAGTTTTGCACATTCTCGCAGAGGAATATATTAAATATACACAACTCAAATAGTGCAAATTGTTCCGTCGTACCGATGTCAGTTCCAGGGCGAACCGTGCAAACTAATCAGACTTGTCGCTTTCAGGTACGTTATGAACGTTGCCGTGACATCTCTCTTAATCACTGCAGCGCTCATTTTTAGGTAAGTACGGAAACGAACGGCAATAACAAAGATTGCAATCAAGTCCTCACTCCGATCTCATAACTTAACCCGACGTCAAGGTCTTTTTAGGATTATTGCTCGCGGAACAACAGCAGCGCACAGCTTAGGAGCTGTGAACAGCACAAAAAAAAAAAATCGTAAGCCGTAAAAGAAATGCAAAACTCGACAAGACTTGTTTTCTTTGTTGCTCAGCACAGTTAGCACTGTCGAGCCACCTAGCCCTGCATGCCGTCCTTACTCAAGCAGCTTATTCTTTCTGAAGCCACTTCCCCAGCCTCGCTTTGGTTTATACCATTGTGTGTTACGTTGCGTAATTTGTTCCAGTTCTGATGCCTATTATATCTGATCCCCTACCTGCCATCTTCACTCAATCCTCCCGGCTTCAACAGTAGCACGTTCTCAGATGAATCCTATATACTCCAGCTAGAAAGCATTAAAACTGTCCATGCTATGCAAGTTTTAATTTTTCCTTTTCTTTTTCTTGGCTTCCTTGGCAGCCACACCACACACACGCCAGATCGCATGCAACTAATGTATTTCCACCGCATAACTCCCTTACGATCCAAGAAGCTCACGTGTAAGAAAAAAATAAATTGGAGGAAATTTGACAAGGGAAATCGGCTAAAGAATAATTTTTGTTTTATTGCCAAAGTAATAAATAATGTGGGGAGAAATTCGTTCCATTTAAAACCGGTGTCAAATGATTTCAGTTGACTTTATATTTAAATTGGAGCATGCTAGTATCTGTTTACATGCTGTTGTCCTCAGATTTTTGTTGTATACATATTAACTAAAGAAACCTATCTAGGTAAGTAAGATCTGTTTTGTTCCTCACAAATTTTTCAGTAGAAACTGCAAAATTTTGTTGGTGTTCTTTTTGTAGGCCATTGAAGCCAAATTATTGCTGCTTTGATGTTCAGGTCGTTTTTACAGCGTGTGGTCTACTTTTAAAGGCATTCATCTACGTTATTTTAAGTACATTTGTAAACAACGGTCGCAAAGTAACTGTGGAAGACAAATATCCATGGGAAACAATTCGTGAAGGATGATAGGACCGAGAAGCCAAATCAAGGGCTCTCCTATAAGGAAGCTCCATTGCAGTGTGGGTACAACAGCAACATCAATAAGATACACCCTAAGACACATGACCGGTGTTTTTCCGGCGCTTTGGCTAAGTGTTTCCATAAAAGGTGCATAACACAAATGAGCCAGAGAAGCAAGTAAAGGGTTTCACATTACCATAAAGCATTTGTTAAGGTCGACACCGTAAAATTTGCTACTTATGGTGCGGCGACGTGCTACAATAGTGTGACTGAAGCAGTAAAAGATGTTTTGAAAGCAATTGATATCACACACAGGGAATTTTGCCAAAATTTCTCCCAGCCGCTTCCATAAAGAGTAGGCAGATAAGGCCTACCTCAGCAGCCCTCAGACAGAGAGGTAAGGTGGAAAAGGCAAAGAAACTTTAAGAAACGTTTGAAGAAGATGGCAGAAAGAGAGGAAACGTTTTATGCTCCTAATGTCTATTAAACTATTTCTCTGAATGGGAAAATATAAAAATAATTTTCTCATAATATTTTTTTTTACTCTATATTTAATGCATTCTGCCTTTCCTTATGAACTTTCTAACTTTTTAAACTTCAAAAGCCCGTTGTGCTTCACCGCTGTGCCTCATAAATGTGTCCATCAACGTCACCAACGCTGCGTGAACTTCTCTGCCCTGCGTTTACTGGAGCAGCGAGTAACGAGCAGCGAACACTACAGGCGCAGCCAGAACCGGTGGCGTCGGAGACATTGGATGGCTCTGCGGGCGTACAAAGTGCATGTTTCGAGGGCACGGTTCTCTTGACAAGAGATTTCCAACGCTTGTTAAGCCACAGCGCCGAGGCAAATCGCTTTCTCTAAATTTCAAAACGTGACATAATTATTGCTAACGATTGCCTACAGGATATATGTTTTTATTGATAGCAAAGGCAGAGAGATTGGCCAGAACGATTAAAATATGACTTACTACTCTGCACTAAGGAAGGGGAAGAGGAGAAGAAAGAGGATCATGATGGTTGCCTACAAACCTCTAATCGCAACTAGGTGCCTGATTGCAATAGCAAAAAAAGTTAATCATCAGAAATTAGTTACACAGTTTTTAGTTATTCTCTTTGCCCTCTTAACAACGTCCACCAACGCAGGTATTGCTACTGCGTAGAACCCATCTTCACGTCTCAAAATGACTATTTTAAAAATTACTAGCTGGCTTGCTGAAACACCTGGCGTACTAGGCGTCTAAATTACAAGACCAATGAATGTCAATCTCTTCCCTCCAGGTCACTGACCGTTTCTCGTTCCGCATTGTAGTTGAACATATCAATTAGGTTGTTTAATATAATATTGTTACCGGGAAACGCGGGACCAAAGTGATGTGCTCACTGACAAAGACGACGACCGAGGAACGCGGGCACGACGAAGCGTTGAGAAAGAGGACGACGCTGACAGTGTGGATACTGCACGGCTACTGAAGTCTTAGCGTCGAGTTCAGTCCATCGCAGTGCCGTTACATTAAGTACATCCCCGTAACAATATATATATAATAATATATACAAGAAGAGCTCACAACGACAAGCGTACACCCCTCCCAGCCTTTACCTCTGTGGCTCAGTGGTTAGGCCGCTCAACTTCTGAAATCAAAGACACGGGCTTTAACCTGGCCACCGCGACCGCTTTTCAATGAAAGCAAAATTCAAGGCGCCCTTCTAACGGGCAATGCCAGCGCATGTGAAAAAACCACGCGTGTAGAAATTCCCGAAAAGCTCCGGTACGCCGTCTTCCACAGACTGAGTCGATTTGAGACGTTAAACCTCGTAAACTATCCAAATCGTCAACATTTCATTCATTTGGCCTACGTCTCTTCCAGCAGCTCCACCGCTTCGTCGCCTCCGAACTGTAGCCAGGTGCCTTGCAACCCAGACGTCTGTCGTCCCTTGCAGTGTACCTGCGGAAACCACAAGGACCTGTGCGGCTGCTGCGACATCTGTAACAAGGTGAGATCCGTGTCGACACATACAAAAAGAGCGAAGAAAAACGTAACTGAAGCATCTATTGCTGTGCGTAAAGAGACCAAAGCGACATGAATTATTGGTGTGCGAGAACAAACAAGAGCTACATGAATGATAGTGAAATGTATTATTTTGTAATGCTTGTGCCGATCGTTTCTTACGTAAAGCCTTAATGGCGGTGTAGGGGATAGCAAAATAAATCAATAAAACCAGCTGTGTCTGTTTGCGCAGTGTCCAGACGAGCAGTGCAACTTGTACATCTTCGACCAGTGCGTCAGCGGACACGAGTGCGTGCTGGACAACCCGAACACTCGATTCGAGACTGGTGGACTAGCACATTGCAAGCCGGTAAAGACCGTTAAAAGGGCGCACACTCATTAGAGGTGCGCAGCGTATGGCGTGATAATGTATTGTTGTTTTCAGGGAGCACTTTGGGTGTGCTACAAGTGGTGCTGGCTACTCATTACGAGCAGAGCTCTCGCTTTATGTCCCTTGCGAATGTTCCCATAGCGTCCATACGTTGATATCATGTGGTCTGGTTGGGCTGAAATTGTCAGGTTTCGCTAAATGCCGGTGGTCATTAACATTCATATTGCAAAATCAGCGATTAAAAATAAACGCACTAATGTCTCGTAACAAAACCAGATCAATATATTTAAGCACTGTGCGTGAACGTCATCTTCATCTATGCATGTTCTTCCTCATCGGTCATCTCGTCAGAAAAGACGAAGTGTGTACGAAATGCTGCTAGTCGGTAACTGCTGCTTCGGCAGGTCTGGTAAGAGAGAAGTGAACCTGCCGGTGCTTCTTCTTTTCTTACCATATTATGTAACTTTAATTGAAATAACAGCCAAAGAAATAAGTTAGGAGCTATTGCAAAGAAGTAATTCAAAGGTTCAACTTCTTAGCAGATAAACACGCACAAGCAATGTCGACAAGAGGCGCCAATGAATGTAGGAAAGCTGGCGCCTCTACATCATCATCCTTATAATCTCCGGAAATAAGTCATTGGTATGGCCTACATTGTAAATCGGATTTTTCTTACAGGTACCGTCGAAGGGCTCTGATTAGAACACTTTTCGCCAAGGGATCATAAACATACTTGCTGATGAACTGTTAATTGTTTTCTTTCTTCATCTTTCTCTCTCTCTCTGTTTGTCTGTCTGTCTCTCTGTCTCTCTCTCTGTCCGTCTCTCCGTCTCTCTGTCCGTCTCTCCGTCTCTCCGTCTCTCTGTCCGTCTCTCCGTCTCTCTGTCCGTCTCTCCGTCTCTCTGTCCGTCTCTCTGTCCGTCTCTCCGTCTCTCTGTCCGTCTCTCCGTCTCTCTGTCCGTCTCTCCGTCTATCTGTCCGTCTCTCCGTCTCTCTGTCCGTCTCTCCGTCTATCTGTCCGTCTCTCCGTCTATCTGTCCGTCTATCCGTCTATCTGTCCGTCTCTCCGTCTCTCTGTCCGTCTATCCGTCTCTCTGTCCGTCTCTATGTCTCTCTGTCCGTCACTCTGTCCGTCTGTGTCTCTGTCTGTCTGTGTCTCTGTCCGTCTGTCCGTCTCTCCGCCCGTCTGTCCATCTCTCTGTCTCTCTGTCCGTCCGCCCGTCCGTCCGTCCGTCCGTCTGTCTGTCTGTCTGTCTGTCTGTCTGTCTGTCTGTCTGTCTGTCTGTCTGTCTGTCTGTCTGTCTGTCTGTCTGTCTGTCTGTCTGTCTGTCTGTCTGTCTGTCTGTCTATCTGTCTGTCTGTCTGTCTGTCTGTCTGTTTCTCTTTCTTTCTTTTTGGGTCACTTTAGTGCAAATTGGCTCAGGAGGCAACACCAAGTCCCGGATTAAACCTGACTATGATATGCCACCCTCACAATGTAGGATGCACATATTTATATAAGGTTACACATATGCAGACAAACATATAACACATGAATTCAAATAGAGTGAGAGACACTTTCCTCGCCTTAACTCCAATGTTATTGTGTGAAGACAAACAAAAATAATATTATTTGAGTTATAATAACACAAAAGTAATTTCTTGCATACTGCAATAAATTATTAAACACCAAATTTCCTTACGAAATAAATTCCTACAAAGAAGCATATTTCACAATACGCATGCGTAAGAAAAAGAATCCACATAATACAGAATAGTATAACACCGAGAATCGGCTCACTAGTTAAACGCACGCTTCTCGTGCTCACATAAAAATATTGCTTTAACTTGCTTCTTGAATTGTATTGGAAAGACTATTAAATCTAGTAAGATTGGGTACTTTTGAGGAGTTTACGCGAGGCGCTACATGTACAATATTTGATTAAGCCTCACATCAAGCAGTTATGCACACATCGAACTATATAGGAATGACAATAAATCTGCACGCGTTGTCCGGTGCATCATGTAGAGCTTTCCAACCGCGTGCCGTTGCTTGGCGCCACCGTAGTGCACGCATTACTGGAACCGCAAGAGTGTTTTTCAAGATCCTTTCAGTTGTTTATCGGCGAGCTTATCTTTTGCATGGCATGCACAGTTGGCGAGAAATCATATACCCGTCTAGACAAGAAATGGCCGGTGTTATCTACTAGCTTCTTTTTTAAACAGACTCTCTATAGCGTATGCTCCAGAAAAGCCACCGTCCTTCACTTACTATCGAAAGAAGAGACGACCCAGTTTTTCTTACTCCCCAGCGTTTGCAGACGTTCGTCGTATATAAAGGCAGTTTCATACGGCACAGTTAACGGAATTGCAGCAGGACCATCGAACGAGTGAGTACTGTTTCAACTGGAGAAGCCCAAGAATACCTAGATCTCTAAAGACTTTTAAAAAATTGATTACTTCAACTAGCATTTTTTTTTTTTTACAAATAAGCTTCAAATCAGTGTATTTTCCGGAAAGTATAGTAGGCACAGCATTTCGTCGGTAATTCGCTCACGATGAATATCCAGTAAAATAGCTTTTGTGAACACTAGCTATCAACCAAACGTGCAAAAGTGATCCTTTTCATGATCACTACTTCACTGCCAACTTCTTGAATGGAAAGGTAATTCTCATTGTTCTTCCCTTGTGGGCCACCTCGGTAAGAAATAAGGGACGAAAAATCACAAAAAAATTGAGATTTCCGTTCCCTTCCGTTAGTTTATACGTTCATTCGTTAATTAGCCCCTCTGCCTGTACGTCTGTCAGCCCTTCTCTCTTTTTGACTTTCAATCCTTCAGTATGCCATCAACTATTCCTATTTGCAACTTTGCTACTTTTAATACATCAATATGGCGCAAACGTTTTCGTGTACCAAGTTGTGCCCGTTTCTGGAGATGCGTACACCTCCAATCTCGAGCTTTTCACGACAGCAGAGCGCTCAAACTTGACGTGTCTTTGCAAACTAAGGAGATGCAGCGAATTTATACCGAAGTAATTCTATTGAAGCGATGCTAAGGAGTGTCGCGTACAAGAAGGGACATACTTAACTGATATAATCGAGCACGCACCTATTCAGCTGGCACAGTAACATCTCCAGGTGAATCACATAGATTGTAATATCATTAGCAGGGGTTCTCAAATGGGATTCCGCGAAACCCAAAGGTATCGCTTGCCCGCACCTACCCACCCCCCCCCCCCATCCTCCTCCTCCTCCTCTTTGTTGTTACTTGCGGACTAGTTCCTAGTTCGACTAAACCCATTTCAGAGCTCTAGTCTTTTCTCATTCTAGCCCATCTCAGTTTTGCGCCGTCAGTATAGGCACCGTCTGCAACACACACTTTGGCATCGCACCAAGATGCTTAAACTAAGCTTTTGGGACAGCTGCATCATGCATACTTGCTTTTCATTAAAGGCATGAGCATGAGTGATAGGTGGGCATCTAATGAAAATCTGACACTGACAGCCAGAAGGACTGATACAAATGCTTACAAACAATGAATTGAACTACGTAAGAAACCAGAACGGTCCAATCACAAGCAGCAATCCTGATATTCATAACAAGATCACGGGAGGGGAAGTTCCCTACTACATAATGGTAGCTGTTGAGATTCCTTGAAGCGAAAAAGTTCGAGGACCCCTGCCATACAGTGTCGCCGCCGCTACAGCTGCTCGAGTCCATAACTACGTGGTAATGTGTTTCTTGTAAGTGTCAGCCCCCCTCAATTTCATTTGGGCCAGTGATTTCCTAGCATCGTGCTGTATCTCAGTAGACTATCTAACATCTTCATATTATTGGCGCAGACCAGTCATAAGTTCAACTGACGGTTGACCTCCTTTTCTGAATCTAGCGTTCGATCATCACCTCTCAGCACCACCGTAAATTTGTGTTTTAGGTTCAAGATGAAGGTCGCCGCAGTGTTCCTAGTAGTCCTCGCCGTTGCTGCGGTCAGGTGAGCTACATTCACATCAGTGATTTGTTGGACAAAGCTAGTTAAATTACATTTTTAAACGCCGTCACTTGAAGCTAAATGACATTACAGCCCATGTTATGGCAGCCTTGGATAAATTGATAAAATTGAGTTTTTTGAGTATGTTCACTAAGTTCGAAACGATCCTTGATGCTGCTTGGTCAAGAGCCCTAATGGCAATGTGACACAGTACGAAGTAGGATGTTATAATAACTTAAACTCTTACAGCTAATTATTGTTTCTGAGTTCACAGATTTGAAAGTTGCAGCTAAAATATTCCGCAGCTGAAAACACGCTCCCCTAGCCTCAGTGGGAGGCCCTGATGTTTCCGTTCTCATCCGTCCATCTTTTTTCTTTCAGCGTGTGGGCCACGTCGCCACCAAACTGCGCATCAGTTCAATGCGACCCGTCGACGTGCCAGGCAGTGGAATGCTCTTGTGGAAGCCATAAGGATTACTGTGGCTGCTGCGACTTCTGCGATACGGTAGCTTTCTTTACGTTGACGTTGTTTACGGCCATTTCGCACATGCGCATATGGCGAAGGTAGGGCTCCTGAAACGAAATAGGTTTTAGTTCATACCAACTAAATGGGCTTTCACTATCGTCTTATATGATATGGTACTGTTTTTATGACCATTTCCTGCACATATGGCTTGCCAGACTCACCCTGACATCCCCCCTTTCGGCATACGTCTCGAGAGAGGTCTTAGCCCTTAATAATAGGGAGTAAAACTGCCTCTTAATCAAGTCATGACTGGCGAAGTCTGTCCCGTCATGGCATCAATGGCACCAACACAATCAAGTATCTTCATAGCCTTTTCCAGTTCCCAATGCGACGTTTTATTTTTTCAGCAGCCCTTTCACCCTGATGTTGAAATTCACTGTCGACCCCATCGCCTTCTTGCGGTTCTCTAAAAGCAAACCCTAGCTCCTAGGCAAGGCGGACCGACTAGATTGGCAGGGTAGAAGATCTTCAGAAGCCATAAGTATATGAGCAATCGTCTCCGTTTCCCGTCCGCGTACCGCACACATTACTTCCACGTTCTCCTTGCCGTCAATCCACGCGTACCATTTCTCATTGCACAGCACCCACGCTCGAGGCTCAAAAAGACGCTCCCCCCCCCCCCCTTCCCCTTCCATAACCCCGCCCCTGAAATCCACAGGGAGTACTCGTAGAGCAGCTTCTGAGTAATGTCTTTTTTGTGCCTGGGGTACACACCGAGAGCATGCTTGTATGCAGCGCCAGTTCTCCTCAGCTTCGTCTACATCTCTGCCACAAACTCATACACCATCGCTTTGGTTCAGCAAGTGACTTTATGTTTCTTAATGTTGGCAACGGTATCTCGTACTTGGTACACAGCGCACGCACCCGCCTTTTCCAGCGTGTATACACACCGTAGTAGAGAAGGGAACGTTGCACTCGATGTACCCAGCGTTATCCTCCTAGAGTCCATGAGCGCATATGGTCAGAATGATGATGATTTACAATATGGACGCCACTAACAACCCGCTTTTCATTGTTGCTTGCTCTGAGCAGTGTCCCGGCGAAGAGTGTACAAGGCTCTTCCGTGATCCCTGCTCAGAGGGCCACCACTGCGTCCTGGACAACCCCGGAGAACGCTTCGAGACCGGCGGCAAGGGACACTGCAGGCCGCGTCCCGCAGAAACTGCGGCCGGGCACGAGCACCACAGCTAGGCGTTGTTGCGAAGTGTGTTCCTTATTTGACTCGCAAGGTACAACATTTCTTAGCAATAAATTCCGAGTTGATAAATGCTCCAATTCTTTGTCATCATTATTCAGAATGAAGAATGTTTTTTTACTAGCGCGGTTCCGAGCGAATCGATGCATATGCTTGCCATGTGCACGAAGTGAAGTGTTGTTGCAATATTGGACGGATCCTTTTCCTGTGGGCTCTTCATTTTAGTGGTTGTACCTGAGATTCGACAAAATGCCTCAGCGGCCATTGTTTCCAGCTCCTGAGCCAAGCATCAAGGCATCGAATATTAGCATGTGCAGGTGCGCGCTAAACGCGAGAAACCACGTCGTACTGTGCCATACCATACCCCACCAGGTCGAGAATAGAACAGTAAGGCTTGGCGCAGCACTGATCACGTCATCTCCTCTCGTAGTTAGGGAACAAATGTAGCAATGTTTACTTCACCTGACCTATAAATTAATAAAACATTGTGAGTGTGTGACTGGAGAAGGTATTGAAGGGGCTCTCATAGACCTAGAACTATATCTACTTGCAGCTGCCACCAACTACTTGCATCAAAACTTGTAAAAAACATAGCAAAAGGTCTTAGCTAATGTGGAAGAAACAAATAAGGAAAAAAGAACGAAGTGTCTAAAGGTACGTCCGACGTATCCATTCGATTCTCGTAAAGATACGGCGGACGTCGATATACAGGCTTATGGCTATATGCACGTCGAACGCGGCCACATTCCGCTTGCTACGCGTGAATGAATCTTATCCTCGATGATATCAGCTAGCCGCGACTCTCGATGAGGTGCTACGAAGAGTGCATCCGTTCTAACATAGATCACGGTCTTCACTTAGGGTTGTGTACGGCAAGCATCGCTGTCACGCACATAGCTGCAGGCGATGCTACGTACTGCACCAGCTCCACCAGCTGGCATCGAGATACGCACATTCACGAGCAGCTTTCGCTTCGCACTAAACTATCACCTCGATGTGCCCGTAATGCGAGCGAGCTATTCCTAGCATTTACGCTGTCTTAGGTCCTGCATCGACCTCCGAAGATCTAGCGCCGGCACAACACACACACACCTCGCTGTGCACAACATTCGGCAGTCCAAAGTATGTAATACATGGCATTATGCTCGTTCCTCACATGCAGACCGAGGAAACAGGATGTTTCTAGCTAAATTCTTCGTTTAAATTCTACATCAGAGCCATGGCACAAGACATGCCGAATCTATTAGAGGCCTACGCTGCTACTGCGGCGAGCTGCACATCGACTCGTCGAGGCGAAGACCTACTGCACCGCACCGCAAGAGTGCACAACCGGAAAGCCGGAAGCGCGAATGATCCGAATTCTCTGTGAACAGCAATGTTATTTGGTATTCAGGGGAAGACTAAAGTGCTTAGCCTGCATCTTTTTATTGTCGTTGAATTTTGCGTACATGTAGTTTAAACCCCCGCATGCTCGAGGTTAGCATGACCCGACTGAACAGCCGCGCAGCTTTGAAACGATCGGGATCGATATGCATGCATCGCCGGACTTAGGTACGCGGTAGAAAATGTGCGCTGCACATTTCGTTGCAGAAGCTGAATCTTGGAATTTTGCAGAGTGTGCCATGCAAGTGATCGTTGCTACAACCACGCATCCATGTTCCAACGGCTGGCCTACACCGAGGCGCATAAATGTTCAACCGTGGACGTATCAATGATCGAAGAGAGGACAGATTTTCACAATATTGGGCGCGAAATCGATAGCTACCAGTGCTCAGTGTTAGAGAAATTCTGCCTTGATCATGCGCAATTCAGTGTTTCAAGTGTGGTCAGTAGCTATAAGTTTGAACAGTTCGCCTGTCAAGTCAGCGGCGCCAGCGATGAACCGGCGGAGCGATTTTTCACGCTACACCGCTGTCTTGCTAAAAAGCCTACCTAGGCGGCGTTTGACATTCAACTGCTTTTTGTGGGTCCCGTAATTGAAAGCAACGCCTTCAGAAACGCGTGGAATGTACAAAAATGTATTCTCTTCAACAGTTTCACTCCAGGCTGTCAAAGCAGGCGGACGTTGATAACACATTTGAGCACTCCAGTCTTTAGAAATCTGTAGAATCGCCTTCAGTTTGTAAAATTATTGGAATAGGTCACTTTCCCATCGTTGGGACATAGACCCTCATGACAGCGCTGTCACGTGAATAAGGACCACACCAGACCGAAAGCTTGTCTCATATAACATAGCCAACCAAGGTATACCTTACAGCACTGTGTTGATTTTTATGGTGCATAAGCGACTATTGCTGCCATGCACCAAGAACAAGGTTTAATGTATTTATTTTGTGTGTAATGGCCAAAATGTTCTTTAGGATGTAGCTTGTTTAGGAACATTTTAGGAAACCAAAAATGCAGGAAATTTGCACGTCTCTCCTAGGATCATGCTGGGATGGAAAGGGATCTGTTGCAAAAATTGTACAAAATGTTTCCTCTTATTTTGTCGACTCTGGCGCATGTGTAAGATATGGTTTATTGTTAGTTAATCTCCACACTCCTTGCACATTGGTTTGTCCTCTTTCATAAGTATGAAGCTGTGTGTGAGGTGTGGGTATGTGTTTTGTGAAGATGACCTAAAATGGCCTCCATGTTGTGTTTTTGATTACTGCATGATTTCCATTCCTTAATGACAGGTTTGACAAGTATAGTTTGTAGTTTATTTCAATGTTTCAAAAATCCTGCCATTTCACTCTATCTTCATGCAGCATATTCACCCTCTGTAATTTAGCATTGCATCAAGGTAACCTGGTTATTTCTTTTCATCACCTTTCAAGACAACTGTCCTGATTTCGTAGGGTTTCTGACGACAGGAACTCCTTGGAAGTCATAGAAATAAATGAGATCCACAATCATGAGCTATCTAGGGTATGCATATACATGTCCATCGCTCAGTGGAATGGTGTCAGTACGCTGTTAGAACAGGTCTTGTGGTAACAACAACCATTGTCTGAGGTGGTCCTTTATTGGGCATTGAAATGCTATGTAACTACAGGTACTGATAGAACTCTTGATCATGTTATATGATGCGATCCTTGCATGCATATGGGTATATATTTCAGAATCTGCAGTGCACCACTTGACCATTTGCCACCAGTTTGTGTGAAAATGTATTTTTCATGCATGTTAACCAGTATTTAACAGATGACCCCTGTGCACAAGCCAAAGGTGCCACGAGCCAAATCTCATGAGGCCACACGACATGGCAGGAGCTGTTAAGTCAAGCTTACAAAGTTATATTTGAAATATGTTCTGGGATGTTTCAGCTCCAATTAAGAAAGGTTGAGGCTTACAGAGGTCTATGCCAGGTTGTCTATCACCTTACAAGGCAGCCTACGACCGTATGCTAATGAGTATATCTGAGATAACAGAGACATGAATTAAGGAATTAGTAATTATGTTTGTAGCAAAGGGCGTGTAAATTAACGGGAATCCACAGTGGGATAGGCAGACAAAAACCATTAACGCTGGCACACCATACCCTTACAGGTGGAGATTAGGAGTCTCCCTAATTTTTTTTCTGCTCAAAGCTTGTCATTTCCTTCATTCTTCCAGATGAGGAAGATGTGAAAATGATAGCATCGAAAATTCCAGAGACCATCGTTAACAAGGATGCTGATACCAACAGCGTAAAAAGGAATTTCAGAAAAGATGGGTGACTAGTAATGCTGGCAACAGTTGAAGCTAAGTGGAAAGGCATGAAATTGAAATGCAACATATGCAGACAAATGTTGCGAGACGACCAGTCTGTGGTGTGCGACATCTGTCTCCGTTAGTTTCATCAAGTGATTGGCCGAAGCAGATGGGGCTTGTGGTTTTGTGATAAGTGCAGTGTAGTAGCATAGATGCAACCTTGCCCATTTATAATTGGAGTGGAGTAAGTGCATTGTTTTGTTTTTGTAAGATGTTCATGGTTTCCATGCAAACATTATGAGAACTTTTTTTCTAGAGAATATTTGCTGAAATGTGTATATGATGTGCAATAAAACTAGTGTTTTCTTGCTATTTACTTTTCCTTGTATACATTAGTTCTGTGAAGAAAACCACAGGCTAGAAGGAAATGTAATGGCATGCATTTTGATACTTGGCCCCGTTGTGCTGGCTCAGTAGTTAGAGTGCTTGGCTGCTGAACCCAAAGATGCAGATTTGGTTCCAGCCAGAGCAGGAGCATTTCAATAGAGGCGAAACAATAGGCCGTCATGCACCGTGCGGTGTCAGTGCATGTGAAAGAACCCCAGGTGGTCGAAATTATACCGGAGCCCTCAACTATCGTGTTCCTCACAGCCGTAGTTATTTTGGGATGCTAAACCAGATATATATCACATCATACTCTGAGTAAGATGCTATTCAAGGTCAGTTAATCATACACTAAATGATCAATTTTTTTCTGCATGGTACAACAGCTGTTGTACAATTTTACTTTATCCTTCATGAAGAATATCACACTGGCTCCACATGGCCTTCTGTTGACCCTTGATATGCGTCACAATCACACACCCGAGTATGTATTTGTCTAAGGGCACCTATGCATGCAAGGAGGGGACCGTTACTTTCCATTTGTCAGAACTGAAATGCACGATCCACATCATTTCTGTAATTCAACTGCCTGCTATTTGAACTGTCCAGCATTGATGCAAGTTTCAAAGAACTGCAATTAGCAAATTAACCCAAGCAGGAAACCATGCCAAGAACTGCTTCGGTTTCATCTTTAACAACTGTTTGAGAACTAAAATTAGAAAAATGTTGCAGAACATAGATGAGAGGTAACAAAATCTAAAAAACAATGCAGCCTACCTGTGGCATGTAGAGTTTCACATCCTAAAGTGACATATGTAGCTATGAAAAATACCGTAGTGGAGAGCTCCAGACTAATTTGACTGCCCGGGCTTTGTACTTTGCGTTGACATCTTGCAGGAAACAGAAGCATTTGCATTTCACCTGCACCAAAGTGCGACTGCCATCACTGGCATTAAACATCACGACCTTGGGGCAAGTAGCCGAACGTGCCACTAAGATGTCGCAGCGTCTACGTACATATGCTATACACGTCAACCTTTCTAGCATTAAAGCTGTCACATGCATGGCAGATATTCATGTTCAGCTTTGGACTGACAAGTTTAAAAGTGTACTATTTGTTTTTGTGTAGCATGAAAAGTAAAGGAAACTAAGGAAAAACGAAAAAAAAATGAACATATGTTGAAAAAGCACTAGTCATTAACACATAAAGCATATTCGTTCCTTTATTAATGATAAAGTGGCCTTCAACAATAGTACAAAGCCTGAACATTTAGGAAGGTGCTGTGCCAGGCAGCTATTTTACAGAAACCTGAACCATTTCACCTGTAGTAATGCGCATCCCGGCGGTGTGGGCTGGGCACTTATTTTTCGGTCCACTCCAACATGCGAAAACTGCATCATGTGCATTCCCATTTTCCGAGTTTTGAGCTCTGTAGTGCAGGCTAACAAATTGCCGATGACTTATTTTCGTCTGATTCTTGCACAGCGCGTGTAAATAAATTACCACTGCACCTAATAAACACTGACATGCACGTGCAACATCGCCGATCATAAACGGACACACTGATGTCCGTCCGGACATCGGCGCACTCATCACAGCACTCTTCGTAGTCTCCCACAGCACTCTAGTAGGACGTAATCCGTACATCACAGCATCCAACGGTAAGCACAAAACACACCTCCAACAAACACGAATGACGCGATGCTTTGGCTAGAGACACGCCGGCGGCACCTAGCTTTTTCAGCGCCGCTTGTATATGTACTACGTGGAACTTGCAGCACAAAACTTCAATGCGAGCAGAAAGCGATGCGTTACGTGACGCATCTCATCACAGATGAAAGTGAGCAAACTTTGAAGAATCAAAACTACATAACTACATAACGACCGTCGTAGACGTTAATCCACATGATAACGAGGACCAAATGAGCGGGCCGCGGGCTGGCCGTCAACACTGCGATTACATGCGCTTGCGCTCTGGTCGTGCTTGCCACCCTGCCGCGGTCCAACTCACGTAAACCTATCATCATGCCATCACGTAGTATATCACCCATTCTAGGCACTATTCTTGCCACTGTACTACTCTTTGTAATTTCACATTTCACGCATGCAGTATGTAGTACATACTTCTTGCACCTCGCACGTACACCTCATACAAACTTCGATTTGGCTACATATGGCTACCATGTTGTTGCTACAACCACATCTGGGGATCTCGAATCCGTCCGGCTTTCCCGACGGATCCCAAGGCCCATATCGGAGAAAAATGCGTTGGGTCCGTCGGAAGAACCCTACCGATCGGGTCCGTCCGCCGTACCTCTGAAAAATATTTCCCGGATCCGTCCGTCGTATCCCGAAGAAAAACGCACCGGGTCCGTCGGACGTACCTTTAAGACCGTTGATCGGGTCCGTCCGACGTACCTTTAGCCACAGCCAAAAAAAAAAGAACTCATTTCACTTCCGTTACCAAAAAATGCATATAGAAATATAGTCACCCTTGTAACGAATAGAGCTACAAAGAAAGAGTAACACCAATGTTACTTATTTTTTTCTAATCACCATAACCACCGGGTACCCACTCGCGATAAAACAGATACAAACTATACCTTAAGCTAGTGTCCGAAAAATTTTTGGTTGAAATGCATGAAAAATACGTCTTCAACCCTGCTTTGTGTATAACAATATACCTTGCCCAAAGGTTTGAATTCAACTCTAAAATGTACCGTCCATATCAATTGCGCATTTCTATATATTGCAAGCATGGTGAGCTGAAGAACGTCCCTTGTGCAGTACTTGCAATGATCAAGAACAAACTTTGCCAACAAGACACTAATACGGGTAGCACGAATGGACTTGTGCACTAACCTAAATTTCACCGTTGAGTACGAGGCTCCTTCAGGTGACAACGTAAACATTACGGTGTGACTTCTTCCCGCTAAGCCCAATTCTGGTAGAGTAAGCTAAAATGACCGATTTAGAAGCATCGCTATAGACAAGCGCTCGCAGAAAACAGGCGTAGTTAGAGCTCAATGGAAGGAACCTTTTTCTTGCATCTGTACTCATCCTTGCGTGTGCTCAACACTCCGCTCAGCATGGCATACCCCTCCAAGCCTCAGGCATGAATAACAATCGCGAAGTGGCATTATGGGGGAAAATGAAGGATTATGGAGACGCTTAGGCAACCTTAAGAGTTAATGCAATACTAGGAATTTTTAGTTTACCGCTGCCGCTTACCGCGCCCGTCTAGCGCTACCGCGCGCCGTCAGCACAGCACGCGCTGATTGGGCCCTGCGTGCGGAGTCCGCCGGAATTTGCCAGGAATGTGGCGCCATCTGTCGCCCTCGGGGTGATCTGCGCATGCGAACTGACGCTCGCGCGGTAGCGGTAGACAGTAGCGGTAAGCGGTAGTGCTAAACTAAAAGTCTTCACTATTAGTAGCAATGTTGATACTACAGGTTTCTCTCATTCCAGCTCAATGTGCTCGTTCTCTTAATTTTTTTTTTTGTTGTTGTCGGTTTTCGGTGCAGCCTCTTGTCTGTGTGTTTTTTCCTCTACTGCAAACAGAGGCGGCGTTGACTCAGGCTGAATTATAATCTGATACGCAGAGATGTCAGGCACATCTCCACAAGTCAACATGCCGCGGAACTCGCCACCGCAATCGGCCACGTCTCATGACCAGCGCATCTGACAACTGTCAAACAAGCTGACAACATAGCCATGTCACGTCACCTCGTGACGTCACGATCCCACTCACCAATCATAACTCGGCCATTACACATGACTAACTCGTCATCAAATTCTCGGCCAAGAACATAATTTTTTGGCACCACCGCGTTTTTCCGATCAACTTGACTTTGTGCTATTGCTTTATAACTTCCAAGATCACTGCAAAATCTGCATTGGATAAATTCGAAAGCCCGAGCATTGTTGCTGCACTCGGTATTATTGCGTGCCTCTTGTATAGCTGTTGCTAGCAGTCCAGGCCATTTGCCGTAATAATAATAGTAATAATAATAATAATAATAATAATAATAATAATAATAATAATAATAATAATAATAATAATAATAAAAGTTCAGTAGCACTTTACCGATCTAAAGGGCGCCGAGGCGAAAGCCTTTAACCACCCCTGCCACTGCCCTTTGTGGCAACTGCTTGGTTTCGTTTGGTCACTTTTGTTGCACACTGTCAATTGGGACGTGAAAGGCTCTCCCCACCCTTCCCATATCCAAGTACGTTAATACAGCTTACCATCCTTTTGACAATTTTCATGTAACTTTGCTCTAATCGGATTTCAAGTCTCATCACCAAACTGAGGTTCGTGTCATACCTTGTCCTCAAGCTTAACACTGTTTTCTTCTGGCCTATACACATTTTCCCTCTTTGATCCCCTTATCCCTTTACCCCAGTGTATATATAGTTCCCGGCTCTCCTGCCTGACCCGTTAGCTCTTACCCTGCAACCCACGATTTTCCAAGATGTGATGATTGTTTCCATGAACCCATTTTTCTGTTTAGTGCTTTCATTTATGTTACTACATATACGTAGTGTTGTCGATTCACACTGCCTCATTATTATTTATTAAGCGCTGCCTTATTGTGGGACGATAGCTTTTTATGTATGTTAGTACTATGATAATTTGCCATGGTTTTAACACTTTCCGATTGAGTGACATTTTTTTTTTATTACAACGTGGTTGTAATCAAAACGAATCAAAGCCTGTTTTCTTCAGGGAAATTCGTTCAACTGCTATGAGTCTAATGTTTTCGTTTATACGTATCTTCTCTCTCTCTCTTTCTTCCAGACGTTGTACTTCTTGTTGTACCCTTTCCACTCGCGCACTGAACGTTCCCATATCTAATTTTACCTGTTCTGCGGGCCACATGTGACATCGGCTGGGAGCTCTGCGACTCATTGACCTCCTGTCTGTCTTCGCGTGGCGCCACACCGGATGAGCGGAAGGCCAAAAGCAATGAATGCGTGTGCTCAAAGAGACGGGCTGACGAACCCATCCGCTGTTTACCGCCCACCCCAGTTCTTGGTTGTTTGTTTGTTTCTTTTCCTATTACTCCCTTCTACACTCAAAACTGTAGCGCCTGCTCGCTCCTCTCTTGTATGCGTCCAATGGCATCGAATAAATCCATCCTTTCCACTTTCACCTCTCTCTGGCGCGTTGTCTTTTTTCTATCACCGACGCATTTTTTATCGCTGTTAAAACCTGTTAGATGCCCGAGTGCACTAAACATTCATTCTTGAGAAAGGACAAGTTACAACTTAAACAGTGAATAAATCTGATAAGTGTTTCACTGCGACTCTCTGAGCTTACTATCTTTAGTTGCATTGAAAGCTCTTAAAAACCCTAATACATGCATACGTACATATATAACCCCGCAGTAAATAATTACTGCCTAGAATGGGGGCTAATCGTGTACCTGTGGCAGCTAAAGCAGAAAAACAATATTAGAGTTCCGTTCATCAGGTTGAACCCGGGATGAGAAAAAGTACATTATTGTTCACAGGTCCTTTGAGACTACACTGGAAATAAAAATGGCTCTCTAGCTTAAAACTCGAACTTCTTTCTGATGAAGTTTGTAGACAAGGGTATTGAAAGGATACGGGAAGCGAAGAACTCACACAGTCGTTTCAAAAGTGGCCCAGGCGAAATAATCTAATTACGTTCTCCGTCCCGTGAGTCTAAAATTGTGCAAAGACATGTAGGTATCAGAGTCGGCTCATTCGATGCTGCAGGATGTGCCTCCTGCTGTCGCCCTCTGCCCATTCCCTACAGCCATCGCTGTATTTAGGCTTTTATTTCTTTGCCTACGACGTCAGTATTTTGTTGACTGCTGGCTGTAGTAGGTCGTATGTGAGGACAGCTGCATACGAGAGCGTCGACAGATGTCTTATGCGTACTTGCCAAGCGAACGAGCATTGTTTCAACAACCCAACCCAAGACAGGTGAGATATCTCTATTTTTCGGACCACCTCTCTTTAAAGCGCCTTATGGACAGGTACTACATATCCAGTAAGCCAATGGGGCAATGAGACCCGGCTGAGGCTGACTTATATCGTCTGCATAGTTAGCGTATCATATCATCTTTTCGCTAAAAGCGTAGGTTTCTATCAGAGAGAAAAGAACTTAAAACGAGATACCGGCGTCGTTACCATCAGCAGATTTCGCATGTTCTGCACGGATCCCAGAAGCTGAAATACAGCGCCATTTAGTTCAAAGCCGAGATTGCGAGGTACACAAAAGCGATGCTTCTTTCACACAAAACCACGGTAAAATCATTACCGTTCCGTGATTTCGCTGTGGCCTCTCTGGCTCAATTTTCCTGCCCGGTCACAGACCCCAGCCGTGAATGAACGTAACTTAGGTGCGGCTGCTTTGTGAATACATCCTGTACCTTAGTTTTCTGCGTCTATTAAAGAATAAGAAATTTAGAATGGATTAATATTCTTACACAGCGCAGTCTCAGGCGTGATAGCCTTGGAGGGCATTTCATTGCTGTAAAGGCTCTTCTACAGCTAATTTCAGAGCACGTTTGCCATTTGGCGAGTGTGGCGTAAAACCCAATATTTCCTTTCGCTTCAAAAGCATTGGAAAGGGTGATAGTACGCGCACGTCTTACGCTCGGGGTGAAAAGAAAACGAGCTAAACTGAACATGAGCATAACTAAGGAATGACATAGCTAAACAATCGGCGTAAGCCGTCATTGCAGAAAATTAAGATTAATGGCCTCATCTCCGGCTAACAAGCTGTGCATGGTTTTCACCCAACGACCAAGCAGCCAAGCAGGCACACTCGTCCTTTCCCTACCGCAACCCAAGAGGTTGGGAGATTGCCCTCTTCAACTGCTCCACACGGATGGCCCAAAGGGTTCTAGTAAAGCGGGCGCGAGACGGGGTCTCGTCAAGCGGCGTCCCGACTAAGAATGCCGACCATGTAGCGGGGTCTTCAGACTCCCAAACTCTCTTTCTGAGCATTAAGACGTTTTCACCACCACCTTCTTACCAAATTCATCAACCAAAGCATATAGCTAATCTGTGCTAGTAATTGAAATTATCCAGATCCAGTCCGCATGAAATTTATCCAAAGAAATAGAAGCCTTGCTTTCTAAGGTACTGCAGATATCTTATTTTGTTCTCTGCCGGCCGTTTCAACGCGTGTTCACTTATCACTCCATTCTCTCGTCTTTATCTTGGGGTCCTGTATTGGCCAGCTCGATGAAGGACATTAAGCATGTTCTTACTCTTCGTTTCGTTATCGTCCTCTACCAGCCTTTTCGTAGTAATATGCGGAAGCATACTCTTATCCCATCGTTCTCGCGTCTTTGCCCCCTGGTTCCCCACTGACTGCTTCAAAGCGGGACGTCAAAGCATGTTCTTTTCTATTAATTCCAACGCAGGGCGCCAACGCTATCTCTCTAATCTTTTCATGAAGAAATAATAACGAGCCAAGAAGACGCACACGGATTGGTTAGTCTTTCTTCATGCAATGCACCAACTAGAAAAACAAAGTGTTTTCTCTAATCTCTTAATATTCAACCTAGCGAACCACCTCCATCGGTGACCTCTGGCGGACTTCAACCGCCAAATGGCTCAGGCTGTGATCCATAGAACGGCGCATGGAGTAAAACAAGCGCTAACTGGTTCAAGTGCTTCTCAAGAGGCCAGAGATACTAGACACAGAGTGAAAAGGCAGCCTGTGTCTAAGCTGGGACGTCGCTTGCTTCTGGTCACGTGACAGCAATGATGAAGTTAAGAGCACGAGCCTTGTTGTTGCCCTCGGGCAAAAATGGCCGTATCGGGAAGGGGGTGAAGTTGGCTGTGCGCTGTTTATGTGCTTTTTCTAACTGTAGAATATACAACGGTGACGTCAATGCCACACTACTCGTTGAAGCATCAAGCGTGGAAGGAATTAAAAAATGGAGAGTTGAAGTGAAACCCTGTTGTGACGTGTGCGCTCAAAAATACAACGGAACTTGTGCCAGTTGCTATGGCACAGGAACTGGGCATCGCTGGCGCGGTACATACTTTAGGCACTAAGCCTCAAACTGCCGTGACAGCGCCAACGGAGGAGAGCATTCGATCTCACTTGCTGACGAGTATAGCAGCCACCATTATGTCGGACCGGAACTGAAGAATAACTGGATAACACCGATGCAGCGAGTGTTTTGCGTGTATTGTGTGCTGACGTCATGGATGCCGCTACCTTGTCCTCGCAAGAGACGCTCTGACTTCAGGCAGGGCAGCGAAGCGCAGCCAGGGCATGGTTGCGTAGTGACTTTGGAAAGCGACGACGGCATCGTACGATGCTCAAAGACTAATTTAGTGCTTCTGAAGTCGTTGGTTCGTCGTGGGCGTAAATTGTGTATAAACATAATTTTGCAAGGGCTAATGCCTTTGTGTCTTGCGTCCGCTAGACGGCACTTATCTGCCGGAAACCAGATCGACCGAATACCGCAAGAGGAACAGGGCCCAGTATGCAAGTTAGCATAGAATCACCGAAATCGGCCCGCCACTCCAGAGCCCACAGCCGTTAATGTCCACCAGCTTTCGCTAATTAATGCGCTAAGTCGGTAAGCTTACATTTGCTAATTTTTTCAATGCCTGCATCTCCCTCCTATTGTTTCCTTCTAGCCCTCATCAAGTGAGCGCGAGAACCACGCCCCGTTCAGAGGATGCCAGTGAGTGCGAGGAATACCTTCGCTTTAGGGCTGCCCTCCATGATTATTTTGCTTTTTCGACGTTTGTTCTTTACATCTATCCATTATCAGTAACGCCATCAGGAGAGGACGGACTAGAAAAAAAATTAAGGGCGCTACATTCTACTCATAACGACAAGGCTGTTTAATCAGAAAAGGCTGGATCCAGCACTGACACGGGAGTATATGAAGCTGGCGCCACAGCACTTCGTCCACTTTAGAAATTTTATCGTCACGAGAATTAGTACCACATAGTTATTACACTTGCCTAATATACGGCTTCTCCCTTTAAATACAGCACAAAGCTGCCGCCTGTCTTCACTCGCTATCTCACGTACTCCTCATGATGTAAAGAAAGCGAGGAGTAGGTGTGGTCATACGTAGATATTGATTTATGCTCAACGCCAGAAATGCTGCCACGTGACCGGAAGAAAGCGGCGGCAAAAACGCGAGCCCCGGAAGTTTAGGTTACTGACCACAGAACTATAACTACCCAGCGAAAGAGGCAAGTAGTTTTTAGCGTTTCTGTAGTGTTCTTAAACTGCATCTCCTTAACTAAACTTGTAAACTTGAGCTATGTACTCAGTACCAAAGTGACGTCATATCTACAGAAGCTATGCAAATGACTTTATTAGCCAAACGCTCGCCTGTAATGATTGATGACGTGGTATCGCATTTCTCCGCGTCAAAGTGACAGAGGACAGCAGCTTTTAGTTGCCGAGTAGATCAATTTCAGCGTCACCTGGGCACTGCAGTTTTCCATGCTGTGAGCTTCTCCATGCAGGACACCTCTCAGGACACTAACAAAACTTATAAACATGGCAACGGATATCCAAGATATATTTTGGTAGCAGAAATGTTACGTCGTATATGTTTAGAAAAGCCAGTGACACAATTTACTCTCCAGAACTCGAAAATACACAGCCCTCTTCCATGCAGCTGCACCTTCGTTCCTGTTCATTGTTGCAAGGTTGAAAATGAAGGTTGCTCTACTTTCCATAGCCGTAATGTGCATCGCTGTCGTCGGGTAAGTCGTATTCATCTCTAAAAATACACTATGTTATGACCGCATAGCAATATACATGCAAATACCGGAGTATGGGCTTGTGACCGAATCATTTTCAAATATTATTTGCTGCTTGCGCTAGTGGACATCAAACGTCGACTCATTTGCTATCAGAGATGCTACATAAGCTTGACAAAGAAAAAAAAAAAAACCTACTTGATCTAACACTTCCTGCCAAAACTACTTCCAGGACCCGTATTCCGAGTTTTCGTCGTTATCGAAAGTGTCGCTATCTCAAGTGACCTCGAGTCATCTGATTGGTGGAAACGCCGGAACCGAGCGTTGCCACTGCGGAGCCGGAATAGGTGGCAACATCATGTTCCGGCGTTTCCACCAATCAGATGACTCGAGGTCACGTGAAATAGCGACACTTCGATAACGACGAAAACTTGGAATATGGGCCCAGTTCTCATAAGCACTCAGATGCGCACGCAAATCTCGCGAAAGGGCCATTATATTGTTATGATATTTAAGAGACTACTTTTCCAGTGCTTACTGCGTTGGTAACTTTCCCCCAAGCTGAAATGGTTCAATACTTTTTTCTTTTCTCTAAATTCTCCACTGGCGGCCTTCTTTCAGCGTGTGGACATACTCGATGCCCGTGTGCGACGATAAATGCGACCCGTCTACATGCCCAAAAGAGGAGTGTTCCTGCGGGAGCTTCAAGAGCTTCTGCAAATGCTGTGACGTTTGCTATAAGGTATGCATAAACAGACATGATATCGCAGAGTGTTTAAAAGGAAACGTGTAAACGAATAAAATTTCCAAAAATAAAATAGTAAAACAACATCATCCGTGAGCGCTTGCTATCACGTCACACTCTTAACGGCGGAGCTCAAGCGTCCTCCTATATTTTTTTTTTATTTTAGTGTTAGTGGAAAATCATTTGCGTCAGTATTTTATGGCTGTAAAATAAATGATTAGAAAGTAGAAGAAAAATACCTACATGCCGCTGACGGGATCCGGACGAGGACCTCCAAATTACGCGCGCAGTTCTGTACACACTGAGGAGCGGCAGTTGTCAAACTTTTTACTGTAATGCGTGTTTATGATTCATGTAACCAGACCTTGAGAGTGTTCACCAGCGCCGCCCTCCTTCACAGCGGCGGACGTAGTACATCCTTTACTATACTTCAAGCGCCACGTGGAAGGTGAGCAAGCGGAAGGGCGGGAGCTGTGCGATCTATAACATCAAGACTGCCTAAACTGAGGCCGCCGGTTCAGGCTTTCTTTATTTCATGTTTTTCCAGTAAAAAAAAACGGTTTCCTCCAATGCGATAACCGCGGAAACAAGACTGCAATGTACTTCTTGTCGTGCCTGTACCCCTCCGTGCAAGATGAGGGCCTCGCGTGGTTGTATTCACTTTGTTGTGCCTTACTGATTCGCAGTGCCCTGAAGAGGAGTGTTTCCGGGACTTGAACCACATCTGCACCGAAGATTATAAATGCTTGCGCGATAAGGAGAGCGGGAAGGAGCAGTGCAAGCCCGTACCGGGGTCTGCACGCGAACTCCACAACTAGGAAGCCCTCAGGAGTCTTCCCACGAACATCCCGGCCCCAAGCGATCAAATGTGGAAGCCGTAGTTCAGAGACCACCATAAAATTAACACGTGCCATCTTCTCTGCAGAAAGCGTTACACATGAAGATACACATGTAATAAAAGCCGAGGCATCACGTATATTTACGCAGTCTGTGCGTACCTGCGTGCATGCGTCTCCCATAATACCTCCATAGAACCATAGTGCCTCCATAGGACCATAGTATCTTTATAGGACCTCCATAGTATCTCCATAGGACCTCCATAGTATCTCTATAAGACCTCCATAGTATCTCCATAGGACCATAGTACCTCTATAAGATTCAATGGGAAACTCCGCTCCATGTGGAAGCATGACACTGTTACAAAATCCTCGGAACGATACCTTTCAGCGTGAACATATTTTCAGGATCATGCTCCACAAGCAGGTATTTTGCTGGCGCTTGCACAGGACAATATGTCCAAGGATATCGATTCGTATCCCTACGTGCAAACACCTGTAATCACTGCATATTTGTGTAGCACCAATAAAACAAAGTTTTAGCGCACTCAAGATATACCTACTAATGCTATTTGACGCTGGTCCGGAATAGGTACATGCTAGTATGCCGGCGCTACTCTTTATTGGTTCGATACTTCGGTCACGCGATACGTTACCGCGTACGACACAAGAAGCCGAAGTAGTGGAAGCAAGTGTCTGTTATCTATCCCACTGGCGTACGTATAAATGTCGCCGGAAGAAAAGGCCTCAGAAAAAATATACTCGGAAGAAAAGGCCCTTAAGGAAGTGGTCCCTAAAAAGAAGCGTCCCCTAGGCGAAAATTGACCTGAGTATAAAACGTTCCAAAACTCATTTCACAGAACATACTCTTCTTATTGGACTCTTTTTTTGGCTGTGAACAAACATAAAGTCACGCGCTACACAGTCGCTTCCACTTCTTTTACTTCAGCTATTGCGTAGCGCATGACAGCATCCCATCCGTAACAATATAACCAGTCTCTGATCAGGGTCCTTCTAGTGCCTGACATGTTTACAGTTGGAGAAGACACGGCGAAAAATCATGATGAAAGAACCGACCACAATATGGCATTCGGCTAATATTATGCAGTGCGTGGTCCCTTTCGCTGCTCTTCACGCTATCAGTAGGACAGGTTCCATCGGCTAGGTAATATTATTCATTAAAAAAGCTACAATCAGCCGCGCGGACTGGCTAGATTTCAGGACCGCTCACGATAATGGGTTAATGAAACAGCCTCGCAAATTTTCTGATGACGGCCTTTCCTGTGGCTATGGTGTAGAATTCTTGCTTCACTTCCATGGAAGTGAAGCAAGTACAGCGTACCCATTAGCACTGCAGTGCTAATGGGTACGCTGTACTGAGCACGACAGGCAGAGTCTTAATCGTGTTGACCATGGCGACCCTGGAGCACCGTTTCCAGTGACCGGCCCGCCAAAGGCGGTGGTCAACCTGTCCTTTATCCGGCAAAAAGAAAAAGGCAGAAAAATTACGGCCCTATTCACGGGGCCTATGTTCGAGTACCAGAAGGCACCGTGCACGACCATGCAGCGCAGGTCACGCCATAAAATAGTGCACTACGAGTCGCATAGCGATATGCAGACGCACATGCCCTCAGCCACTCTTTTCCCTCTGCTATAGTTATTTTCTGTTCTGAACTCCTCGCATACATTAGATGTTTGGTCACTTGCAAGCAGATGGGTGAAAGCTCAGTGGTATTTATTCATTTATTTCTCACATTAAACGCAGGGCCTCTTAGCGTTACAGTGCACGGGAAACAATTACAACGTAACATATCGGCACGACAAAGGGAAACGCAATCTGCGTCTTCTCACTGCAAAGGCTCGCATATATGATCACGACATATTACGACGCCAGTGTCACGCGTGACGTGAAACATTTTATGCCAGTCCCGCTAATTTTCACTCTGTCAAATGTTTCGTGTAATGGAACATCGTCGCCATTCTGCTGATGCAGCAGCAAAGTCATGCTTTGCATTTAACTTATCACCGAATGATTTCGTCAAAGATTTTTATTTATGAGGTTTAACGTCCGAAAGCAACTCAGGCCATGAGGGATGCCGTAGTGGAGGGCTCCGGAAATTTCCACCCCCTGAGGTTCTTCAACATGCACTGACATCGCACAGCCCACGGACGCCTTGCTTTTCGCCTCCCTCGAAAAGCGGCCACCACTGCCTGTATTCGATCCCGCACCTTTGGACACGGTATTCGAGCGCCCTATCCACTGCACCACCGCGGCGGGGGTGTTACTGGTGTAATCGTTGGCAATCAATACGACACTCCTCTGTTTCAATAAATGTTTTTACTACAACAATAACAACCCCTACTATGCGCTCCAGAAGGAAGGTAGTGTTGTATGCACGCACCCGATGGGTTCATCTTAACTCGATATTATTGACTCTTCTTAGGGCGCCACCACCCCGGTGCACATGGCGCCGCGCAGGTTTCGGCTCACACCAGAAGCGCCGTGATCGAGTACGCTATTAGGAGCCAGCCCTCCTCCTCTTAGGTCAGCCGAAAAGCTTTTTCCTCCCCTTCGCTCCTCTGATATCAAAAAACATTCTTGTCTAATCCTCAGGCAACAGGAGCCATCAGCAACAATCTCCTCGAGCCCTTTCCTCGAGATCATCCGTACAGTTCCTGTCCCACGTCTGCGCTCTCTGACGCCCATGTGATATGTCCAGGGCTCAGCGCAAGGTTCTCGACCTCAGGTCGAGATCACGGCAAGGTCAGCGGGCCAGCGCTCTCTCTATGGCTTAGACGCAAGCCATCACGATTATCTTGATCCTTACCGAGGTAACCGTCTCTACAACAGCTGCTTACAGAAAGTCCTCCTCCTCTGTGCTCAATATTCGCCTTGGGTGCACAGTAACTATTTCCGGGTAAATTTCTGATTATTTAAAATGGCAGCTGAGGTTAAGTTTCCCAAGGCGGCTTCGGTAAAACTGTTTTTCAGAATCCCCAGCCGCGAATTTCTTCGCGTCTACTGACACAGCGCAATCTAAAAGATCGAGTCGGTTTCGCCTTCCTGTTAACAGAGCCTCAGATTTCTGTCCGTACACGAACGCGACCTCCTCGTCGTCGTCTAGCCAGAGGCAGCTTGCGCGTAAACTAATCCAAACGCGAGATAAAAACAAAGAACAAATTAAGATGAGAGGCAGCGACTTCCGTTGCAGTCTCAAAATCGCCTACAGTTGAGCAACTACCGTCACCAAAGACGCAGACAAGGGACGAAAACAGCAACAGACAGATAGTTTTGGTTATATAAAGCGTTTGCCGACTTCACGGCGAGATCCGGTGCCAAGAAAACTTGAACAACGATACAGCTGGCTGGTGAGTGTTTTCCGTCTACTGTACATGGCCAGCTCTAACTAAGTCTAGTAGTTTGCTTACGAAGTTTATACGAAATACTTCATTTATACATAGTTTGGTAGTACAAGGATTTGTATTAGTATATTTATTAGGATACAACACTTGGGAGCCTATTACTAAGGTCGTATACGGAATAGGCTTTTCGGCAGATATACTTATTTTGGGTTTAAATATTACGGTCCACCAAGCTTTACGGTACCCTAACCTACGTACGTACGTGTGTCTAACTCCAGCTTTCAAATGATCTGGAAATTATTAGGGATCGATAATAGCTAGACACCGCACACTGATTGTGAGCAAAACTCGACGACGGTCAGCGGCCTGGTGAGACCAGTTGTGCGAGCTTTTCCTTCATTCCTCCGTTGAGTTACCCCGTCCGCTGCACCATGCGTAACATTTGTGACATTCGTTGACCGGCAAGCAAATGTTATGCGAAAGCGTTGTTAGCCTTATTACGAGCGGCCGGCGGCTTATACAGAAATGGTACAAAAGAACACGAGGGTGCTCCTGTTTGGCCGATGACATGGCAGAACACTGATTGGTCGGCAACTTGTGTGACATCACGAGACCACGTGACCTGGCTAATTTTGCACGTGCTGCTGGTTTAGGCAGCACATTTGTGATGGAAACAGGACCCTCTGGGAACCTTAGATTCTGGTTTATTTACGCTACTCCAAGGCCATGCAGGAACATTCCCACGGTTTGTTCCTGCCAAACTGTACAAATCATGATCATCCTCACAAGCATGTTCCGGTAGGCAATAGCTGGCAGGAGGAATGGCCGGGCACTGATTTGTGGGCCAGTGACCCCGCTCGTGTACGATGTCACAGCGTATGTAAGAGTATATGCGTACCCATGTATGCTAAAGCGTAGAGTACATTGTCGTCATGACTGATATCAGTTGTACTTCATTATAGGGACATATTGTAAGGTATAGAGTTTCTGCAAACATCACGCAGTCATGAATCATAGTCAATGTAATGCTCTCAAATTTTAGCACTTATACAGTCTTTAGTGTATCTGCCGAATTTTTCAAGAATTGGCTATACTCCATTAGGTCGAATCATACACGAATGCGTATACACGTCACTTCTACTGTCTTGGCTTCAGTTACTGCTAGAACATACTATACCTATAATTCCTGTAGTTTATATTTTAAATCCTTATGATAAGTCACGAAGAACGATTTTAAGCCTGGCGGCAGAATTAAATGCATAAACTTTTTCTATAGTGGACACCTCCACTTTTCCGCAGCGCTGTCATGACGCCGATACGGATGTGCATCCATTCGCTTATTTTGCGCGCGTTATAATAATTTCGACCACCCTAAAAATAAAGTTGGTTGGTTTGTGGGGTTTAACGTCCCAAGGCGACTCAGGCTATGAGAGACGCCGTAGTGGAGGACTCCGGGAATTTCGACCACCTGGTGTTCTTTAACGTGCACTGACATCGCACAGCACACGGACGCCACTCCATTTCGCCTCCATCGAAACCCCGGCGGGGCGACCCTAACAATAAGCTCCATTGCTTACATACAATGCCCCTTACAGAAAAGGGACAAAGGAAGTACGACAAATAATCCGAAAGCAGGGTAGTCATGACGTGGAGCTATGAAGCACCAACAAAAACTGCATAGTTAATCTCAAGGGAGGGCCGTTTCTTTTTGTGTGCTATCCGGGCATACGTTCTTCGGGACAGCGTGATGTTTTAAAAGATTTTCTCCAACAAGATCATGATTCATGAATGAAGTGAATACTGCGCTCTACGCGTCGAGGATTCTGGGGCACGTATCACACGTCTCAATCGTGAGGCACCTGCAGGATATTACAAGACATCGTTCTGCACATTATGGTGCGCACGGTCTAAACTTTCGATGCGTGGCTAAAATTTGGTTTTACACTTCGCCCTGCTTCACAGTTCTTTCTGCGCTCAAAACTACTAATTAGGACTTTCCATAAAAAAACCAAAAGGATGCGAATTTAAATAATTGTGATGGAACTGTGGAAAATCCTAAGGTAAGGCACATCTGTGAACATATTCATATAAATCTTCTAAGCTTGTGATGAGCACCAAAATTGTGGTTCTGAAGTTTGTTCTACGCTGATCAAAATCAAGTAAGGCTGCCATAGAAACCAATTGGACATAAATTTTTTTTAACTTCATAGCAAAAACTAGAAGCCTTTGCCAAAAAAAGATCTGCGCATATACCTGTATTGGTTATTGTTGTGATGTTAAACAATATGTTAAAAGAATAGGTTCAAAATTTATTTCCCAGAAAATGTCCAAACTGATCCAAATGTATGTGGCCATAGACCAAAAGTGCTGTTTAGTGTCAAGTGCAGATCCGTTTGTGTCATGTTTGTTGTTGTGGTGTTTAAACGAAACACGCAAAAAAGAAACAGCGTCTTATTATCTAGAGCTTTAATTAAACTGGCAGGTTGGCGCATAGCTGGCGCAAGCTGAACAACGTATGAAGGCTGACTGACGCTGCGGTGACAGAATAGAGAAACGGGGAAAATGTTAAGCAAGGATATCTTGTACGGACGCATGTGCACTGTTATGATTTGCCACAACTGGATCACTTTTCCGGGAGGCAGTGTGCAAGGCCTTATCGCCGCTCGCTGCAGTTAGGGTCAGTAAACTGTGCCCATCTGCGTATGCAATTGTTGCTAAAGGGGACCGGAAATAGTACACCCGGCAAAGCAGTTGCTGCAACGCAGCTCTGTTAAGTCAACATGAAAAATATACGTATAAGTAAGTGAATTCAAAACTTTATGCAAAATCTACCATTGCAGCTTTTCCACACAATTCATTTCTCGTCTAAAATATGCGCTAGTGCAAGATGCATGCTGCAGTTGAAGTGTATAAAAAGGTATGCAACTACCATTGAAAGTTGTGAATTAGGTACGCTTACCCGATGCAAAGGACTATACGTATATTTTACGATGTCTATAAAAAGTCCACTACTGTGAAGTGAATGCCACCATAATCGACCACATGTCCTGATAAGACTGATTTCGAAGAAGTGTAGATGAAGCAGTTTTCCAATCATCGTCGGTGATGTAACGTCTATCGTCACCTTTACGCTTCTGCAGTGCAGCTCATTTAAAGGCTAATTGTAAGCTACTCCAAGAATCTCCAAGCGCGCTATGGCTTGTGCGCCTGTCGCACCTTTTCTGGAAGCAGCCGCTGCAGGCAAGCCGGCTTTTTCCGGCTTACGACTACAGTCCAAACCACAGGCCGAGAGTGCAACATAAAAGTGCACTTGGCATGCAGGGGAGCGACATGTCATATAGACTCTGTACTTCCGCAGACATTCCGCTTTCAAGATGAAGACAAGCTTGGTGCTGATTCTATCCGTGGTCATCGCGAGGTGAGCTCCCTCAAGGTCATAAAATATTTACAGTCCAGTTCTGTGCAGTTGTCATTTAATCAGCTCTCTTTAAGAGAGCAGTTAGTAATCTTAAGTGTTCCAGTACGTGCATGCTATCAAAATACGAGTTAAGCGTCGAACATTTTCCAGCGGTTTGCACCCAGACGGCAAACCAGGAAAGTGAGCTAAAAGTCACCTTAAATGAAGAGAAATTCATCCAGAGCGAAGCAGTTTTTCCAAGTATTGCAACAAAGGTTGCTTAGCTACGCTTAAAGTAGTTGCACGCGTTCTTCTCTTTCTTATCGCTGCTGTTTAGCGACACATTTCTGCTCAGTGTTTTACGTTTTGACAAGACACTTATATACAACCTTGGTTAATTTTGTAGGACGTCCAAGCGGTTCAACTTGCTCTGGGCTTTTAAATACATGAGACGAATTAATTAAAGGTGGTGTGTTTTCCCCTTTCAACAACGCACGAAGTCATTAAACGGCTCGCTAAAGTCACTATAAACGTTTCGTGAGCGGTGAATGCAACAAATACCAAGTATAGTTTAAGGCCACTTGCAGGTTGAAATGTTTGCTCGCTGTATATAACATGCATTCGGGCAGCTTATGGGATGCTAACACTCGCGCTTAATTTTCAAGGATCCAGGAGCAAGGTTAAGCCGACTAATCCACACAGTTACGACATCGATCAACGTCGTAGCAGATTGTGACAGGTGTCGTATGGTTATTGCAATGAGAGCACAAATAAAGAAGCCAACAATTATTGCATTAATTACGTTTTTCCTGCACTGATGCCCCATTTCGACCGCTTGCCAAATGCAGTGTCCTCAGCACGTCGCCTCCCAACTGTGCCAACGTCAACTGCGCCGCTGTCACCTGCAACCCCGTAAACTGTAACTGCGGCACGTACAAAGGCTCTTGCGGATGCTGCGACGTCTGCTACAAGGTATGCGCTAACAGCCTGACAAGAAGGAGAGTAGAGAACTTTAATTTTGATCCCCGTAAATACGAAATTCCACGAGAGAAAGCCTTCCTGAAAAATACTTGCAACTCCGCAATGACCGTTTCTCAGTTCAGTGCATTCTATCCCAATAGCGAACCGTGTTCATCGTGCCATCCCGCTGTACCGAATCATGGAGCTTCTCAAATCAAGTTTTCTGTATGACCGGATTCGGTAGAAAACTAACAACCATTACTAACTGTCTTTTTCGCTCTAGCTATGCAGTGGTGGTTTGGGAATTAAATGCCCGCCTCGTATGAGGGCGGATCTTGGTGTGAATCTTATGAGACCATACGCATTTACGTTAGATACATACTCTTCTGAGCTGTTACTGTCGTTTACATAAGGACTAAAGCTTTGAACCTCTGCCACTACGATTTGAGTAATTTTTACATGTGTTTCTTTGTTTACTTGGTTTGTAAAATCTCAAGTGTAAAAAAAATACTCATATGCTTCACTTGTAAGCTGGTCCAGCATACGGAATTGCTGATAATGTCAATGTCGGACAAAAGCTCCTGCACTGTGTAACTCATAATATGGATATACTTTTTAGATTCGTAATTATTCTCCGGAAAAAAAAAAAAACAAGTATTAAATATGTGACATATAATGACAACAGAAAAACATGAAGTTCGTTTTTAAAGTGCTCATATTTTATAAAAATGTAATAAAAAACCTTCAACTGGCATTATCTTAAATGAACTGCCTAGAGGTTGTTTAAGCGCGAACGGTTAGTACAACTTCATGATTTTTTAAATCATAGTTTTCCTAAGCTGACGCACTTAATTAATCATTATGACAGTTACAACGTTTTTCTATTTCTGCTAAGGTGAATACAAGGAAGATAAGCTACCCTGAAAATATTGTTGAAATTGATGCAACAATTGTTCAAAAGTTGACTCTTAAGCACCGCATTCCACCTTAATAAACTCTAGGACGCAGGATCGTGTGTTCGATATTTAGATTAATTCAATATAGCCGAATAAATTAGTTTTTAAAAGTTTATTGCATTAGGACTCCTCGAAAAAAAAGAATCTAATTGAGCTTATAGTTACAGCTCACCACGCATACATCTTGTTCCCAACAACATTTTAGTCCAGAAATCACCTTGACAGCAGTATTTGGCAAACGAGCTGGGAATTGGTAGTTTTTCTAACGATTGAGCTATTTCAAAAAAGTGAAAACTGAGAAAAATGAGTTGTAAGATTTCAGAACATGCTATTCAAATTTAGGACCTGATTTAATAATTCAAAGTGGTCTGGTACATACGTTGTGTGCAACAGGGCACTGCTCTGAGGCGATCAATCGCTTCCAGCAACCTCTTTTTTTTTTTTTTCAGCTTTACGACTCTCCAGCGCCCTTGCCTGCACTCGTGAAGTGCTTTCCTTGATAGCTAATTGCTGGGCGTGCCTCTTCGTTTAGACTCATTATCTCTCCAGCTTGTCGAGCACTTTGGTTAGCCAGGCTCCCAGTGGTGTGAAAACAGCATCCGATGGTTTAATCTACACTTATTCAGAAACTATGGCTCAGCATAGTTTTCCTGTGTAAATTTTCCAGAGATGTAGGAGGCAACCACCCCTCGTTCTCGAAACTCACCTTAAGAGTCACACACGTAATTATTTAGCATGCTTATACTATATGAAGAAATAAAATTGCTGTGGAAGCTCTGGTTAAAGTACGTTGCGAAAGCTTGTACGCACGATTACATGTAGTAAAACTCTTTATTGCCGTAGTTTGCGTGCATATGTGACGTCACGCGCGGCGCACCTTTGCTCGGCGCAGCGAGGCTGCGAAGTCGGCAGTGGCCGAGGCGCAACACTGACGTAATGTGCGGCGCGCCTGTTGCTTGGCGCATGCGCAGTAGCGGCTCCGCATAGCGACCTTGGCTTTACATGACGTAGTGAAGCTTTCGCTTCAGTAACGTAATCTAGTTGGGAATTCATTCATGAAGTGACGAATGTAGACAAAGAACGAATAGTTAGTGGTCAAGACGAGCGCGGACAGGGTCTCGTCCACCTATGAGTTTCTTTTTTCTTTCACTGACTATACGTTACGCTTCCACCTGAGCGTCACACTAATCTTCGCATTCCTCCCTCCCGCCTCTCGTCCGCTTGCAGTGTCCCGGCGAGGTGTGCGTTCCGCTGTACCAGCACCGGTGCACCGAACACCACGACTGCGTGCTAGATGACCCCAGCGTGCGGATCGAATTCGGCTCCAGGGGGAAATGCAAGCACGTGCCTCAGCAACACGACCACACCAACTGCACCGAAGAGCACCACTAAAGGGCCCCAGTGACGCGTCGGTGCTGATGACGAAACACGGAGGAAATAGCAAAACCAACAAATTAAAGACGGCTTCGCAGACGCGTTTCCTTGGACAAAAAATGGCCCCTGGTTCATGGAAAAACTAAACACAGAGCAAACCAGAAAGAGAGACTATCGTCTGACTACAAAGCAAGCCCTCAGCTTCTAAATTTAATCCTTATTTCAAAAAGGTGAATATTTGAACTCAAGTCTAATCTATTGTAAAACAAATAAAGAGAAAAAATGCCTCATTGCGTAGTGAAACTGAGCGACCGGTTGAGTAGACAATCACTTCGTCAAACTGCACCGGAATAAATACTACGAAGACTGAAAGATGAAATGTTTAATAAGTATGTGCCATTTACAAAGGAAGTAGAGGAGTCACCGAGAACGTCCTGAGCCCGAATCATCATGAGCAAGTGGTCCGTCAGGTGATCCGGGGCCAGCCAAGCCAGCCACGTTGTGGGAGAAGGGTGAGGAAAGTGAGAGAACTGAATTTCAATGTGGCAGGAAAAAATGCAGCGTTCTAAACTGGCACACGGTTCAAGGCAATTCGTGCACGCGGGAGGGTGTCTGATATGGTGGAAGAAAATATCGCGCATCAAGGTATTTATACGTACAGAGAAATCGCCCATTAATGATACATTCAGCTACAAATCGCAGAGCACGAATGAAGCCGGCAAAGAATTTCCGAATTTCTTCCGTGCGCGGTAATATACTGCAGTTGAATAAGAAGTGCGAAGAGTGAAAGATCATATATTTTATAATCAGACAAAACTCAAATTTGCTGCAACCACCACACACATGTTGGAACAAAATGTCAAAAATTGATTTACATTACTGTTCAGTGCAGCAATACAGAGGCCGCGTACTATGGCTCATAGTTAGCAACTGCTGATTCTTTTTTATTTAGTTTATATCCTACTATAGCGAGATTCAACTAAAAAAAGCAGGAGTTGCTAACTATGGGCAATGTCAGGCGGCGTGTGTGTATACCCCGCACAACGGTAAAGAGAATCAGTTTTTTTCTACCTGACACTAGCAAATAAGCCAGAGGCACCATAATTCTTGAGCTTGTAATTTTGTCTGCTGTTAGATGTTTTTTTAGGGAACCAGAAAGGCCTTAACAGCAGACTACTTTCGGTCACGGGGGAATTGAGTGTAATGATTAGTGTAGAACCTTAATGACGATGGTTTAGATATGGCAAATTGTCATGGTCTTAGAACCGAAGAGCTCATTAACGTGTCAGGGTCTTAAACCTTCACAGTGATGACGTGAGGAAAAGAGCGAGCCACTGATAAAACAGATGCGAAGCAGGCGAAAATTTCGTTTCATAACGGTGCGAAAGAAAACAGACAGCCTGGTTTGGACTGATTCCAATTATGATTCTTCCACAAGTTTACGCGAGCGATCTACCAATAACGCTACTACTAATGTTTTCCCATTTTGTGCAGCATATTTCAATATGATCTGCTTGACGGCAAGTCGTACAGTCCAGTTGAAATTGCTTGCCGTTCTGATTGTCCCCGTTTTATTTTGAAGTTTTCTTCGATCAGCAACCTGGCGGTCGCCGCCATCATGAACAGCATGGCCATTGATGCGCAAGCTCTCGGACAACAACGCCTAGTAATAAGTAGTATCGGTAGAATGCAAGCTGTCAAAACATCTTGCAGTCTTGCTGCTAACTACATGAACCGGAAAACCTCAATGAATGTCTAATAAGCCACGTGATCCGAGATGCAATGTCGCCGACTTCCTATAAACTACGCCTGCTAAATATGGCCACCGTTCTTCCATCACGATAAGAGAATATTTTTTTTTTGGTGTGCCTTTAATATTTGACACGGGCCTATTTATGATATTATATTAGGCGTCAATCGATCGTGTACGGCAGAGAACACGCACGAGCTTCATTTCTAATATTATCTTCCTTTCGGATAAGATATCATGCAAATCACCAGCGAAGAGCAGATCTTAGCGCAAACTCCTGTATTTGCATGATGATTAATTGATATCACTACCGTGATATGAAGATGGCGAGCGATTAACTTTTTGCAACCAAAACGACAACACGTGAAGCGTTCTCTAAGTCTGTAGCTAACGAAGGATCACTAACACATCGACTCACCCAATATCCGCACTTGAGGTTCGCCGCTGACACCAGTATGGCCGCCCGTAGGAATGTCCACCATAAAGAAGCACACAGACGCATCTTCCACGCGCGCGTCACAGGCTTGAAACGTCCTCAAAAACAGTCAGGCCAGCACACAACAAAAATAAGTAAACAAAACGAAGCGTCTCCAACTTGCCAGTGGACAACTAAGCCAACGCCTTCAGAGAGAAGCAGCCGACGTCGCCTTGGCAACGCCCGAAAAGCCAGTCACTGGAACCGCAGGGGCGCACAGTTCAGGACGACCGTCGGACAACGTACTAGAAAACGGCAACGACTTTTTCGTACTACAGCAAAGCTGGCAACTAAACGTCGAGCCAACGTATTCAGACCACTAAGGCCATCTCCGGCATCAGGGGCCCGCTGACGAGAGTAGTCCTAGCACAATAAGGATACTTGAGATGGCATTTCCTGCGAATCTGACAGGCGATCGCGTACAGGCGGACGATGCCTGAAGTCGCACGCGCCTGCATACCGTTGCTTTGGTGATGTGTGGAAGACGACAGAACAGAGGAGCCGCTCGTATAAGATCGTTATAATTCGGCGCCAATCCAGGAAATTGCTGACTGCGTTTTAAATGCGACAATTATTCAAAGGTACTATACTGTGTATGACAGCGGCTCTCTTCTATCAATGAATTCAGCATGTTGAGTGGCGCCTGCTGGTATGTGGTGGTTGTCCGCCTGTTAGATGTTATGATTAACGAAAGGACTAGCAGCAAAGGAAACGTTTTATCTTGTCCACAGAAACATGATTTCGAGCGCTAGACTGTTCCATGGTAACTTGAAGTGTGCTGCAAATATTTTTGAGGAATACATTTTAATTACCTTCGCAGCATAATTTAGGAGAATTAATTTCATATCTATGAAAGTATACTTTTATTCTAGATATCATATATCAGGGTGCCAGTGTGCAGCTAGGAAATTGTTTTAATCTCTGGCAGCACATAATCTTTTTAATTCGTTCTAAGACATGACTGGCTGGGCGTCCATAACATAACGCTCTACGTGGGTTCCAGAAAACAATTTAACATAACATTATATACAATGATTGGTGAACCGAGTGTAATGACGGAAACTAAATCAAAAGGCTATATACGAGGCGAGCTAATTAGGGCGCCCGCATCACCCACGTGGGCTACAGACGTTGCTGGTACCGTAACCGAGTTGAGTAAGTCGCCATCTCTGCAAAGAATGAACGTGGCGCTCCAGTGGCACAACGAGAAAAGGTAAAGACAGAAGCAAAGCTATCTCAAATCAGAAGAGCACGCCTATCCCTGATGATGGCAAGCACAATGCCGGAGCTGGACCTTCTTTCACGCGATCCGCTGTTCGCATTTCATTGGACGCCGATAGTACCTTTATATATACAGGAGAGTAAACACGAAGAGGAGCGCTTTAACTGCCTTTTGATTCAGCGAATTTGATATTATAGGTAATCGTTCTATACATATATTTTAAATAAAGGTGGCGGGGAGAGCTTCGTGCTTAGAATGCAATTGCGGCAGCACCGTGTGTAGAAATAAACTTATGACGGTAATGGTAACGATAAACTTAAGAAACTTGTAACTTCGAACGGCGCGATCCTGTAGCCATTCTGCTCCCGTCTCGTATTTTTTCTGTTCGGGCATCACTTCTCTTGGCATTGGTAAATCAGCCAGGAATGAAACCGTGCCTTGAGAATACATTCAACGTTAATTTACCATTAGTCGTGCCTTCTTAAAACGACCCCCTTTAATATGAATGACTCGAATTATGTATTTCTGGGGACTAAACTTTTTTATTGTATTTGCGCCTCGTTAATATAGAAACTCGGTGTCCGGACAACGGACAAGGGAAAAATTTACAGAGGCCACTGTCGCCCACGTAGTTTTGTCGCGTTACAATATGGACATAAATGGAACCCATTCTCTACTTCCCCACCAAAATGTTTCATTTTCTGCACTTTGAGTACATGCTACTAAGGAAGGGAATAAAAAAGTACAAATCACTAAGTAATGTTCCTTTTCTTTTCTGGTTTCATGTCTAAAGTGCGAAGTTGCCCAACTAGCCGAACCACGTTATCATTTTTCGTATTGGGTGAATGGCTGTTAAGAAAATTATTTCGGGAGCTTGTGCAGAGTAGAAAGCCAAATTAAGCAGCTTTTAGCCAACTAAGTGCTCATATCATGTAGCAGCCATTCGTTGAATGTAAACAATTATAATACAAGTTGTCATTTATCCATAATACTTCATAAGGCTATACCTAACACGTCAACTTGCAATACTTTATTTCAAGCATATAGGTGACCCGGTAATGGCTTGTATAGTTCACCAAATTATGTCTATAGTTTCAAATTCAGTGCCCATGACTATGAACAAAAGCTGACCGTAATTGCAGCTTGTTTTTTTTTTAATATTTTTATTCGCAATTCGTTACTATGGGCGACTCGCTTTATGAACAGCTTTGATCGGTGGCCAGAGTATCTGTATTGACGAGTCACGACAGTATACGAATAGCTTGGCAGTCAAGAATTACATGCAGGTTGCCCACACAGCTTCACAACAACACAAACTTGTTATGCTCTAAATGTTTGTTGCCCTCGTGGCTATACAGAAGAGAATGTCATTTCAAGTACCGTTTCAAAAGCGGCGCGTTGTTGGTAATGCACTAACTTGACACTGTAGACATTAGAGGGCGCCACCTACAAAACGAAATCTGGGTACGCGATCGGAAAGCCTGTACTTACGTCCGTACGTCCACGGTGTACTACAAGCGCGGGGCGGATTTCCTGTCTCCGTTGGCAGGACAAAAACGGAACCGGTTCCTTTTCTTCTCCAGCAGCCGCGGGTGCCGGGTCGGTAGTGTTCGTACTCTTCTTCGAACCACTCGTAAAGCTCAAAAAGATGGCCCACCGTGAACGCACCTTCATCATGGTCAAGCCCGACGGCGTGCAGCGTGGTCTCGTCGGCGAAATTATCCAGCGCTTCGAGAGGCGCGGCTACAAGCTCGTCGCCATGAAGTTCATGCAGGCTGACGAGACACTGCTCCAGCAGCACTATTCCGACCTCGCCGGCCGCCCCTTCTTCAACGGCCTGGTCAAGTTCATGCAGAGCGGTCCCGTTGTTCCCATGGTGTGGGAGGGCACCAACGTGGTGGCTACCGGTCGCGATATGATCGGCGCCACTAACCCGCTCGAGTCCAAGCCTGGCACCATCCGCGGCGACTTGTGCATCCAGGTGGGCCGCAACATCGTGCACGGAAGCGACTCCCTGCCCAGTGCCGAAAAGGAGATCGCGCTGTGGTTCAAGGAGAGCGAACTCTGCTCCTGGACCCCTAACATTGAGCCCAGCGTCTACGAATGAAGGCAACGGACTCTTTATTTTCCCCTAGAATGCACTCAATATTTTTCTACGCACTTTTTTTTTCTGGAGAAACTGAAAGGAGCCAATAAAGTGGCCGTTGAAGCAGAACCTTGCCTCATTATGTAGCGTGCTAGGCTTAGCGCTCTTGCTTTTAAGCCGGCTGCATGCATTTTGTTTACTTTTTTATTGACTCATTGTTTTAACAACTTTGTTCCGTGCGGATACGGCTGACGAAGCTAGATAATGGGCATTAGGTATCCTGGAGTGTCGCTGTTGGCTTAGGAGAAGCGCCTAATGATCGCTGGCACCCCACAGTGGGCTCCGTGACGTGACACATCGCATTCGCCTTTACCGCATGGCCACGTCGTTACTTCGATCGAACGACGCGGGTATCTACAGTTGAGGACGCTGCCACGAATAAAAGTTAGCGTGACATCAAACTTTGTGTGGGGCACCCGTCAAGGACATCAGCGCTGTCGATGAGAACGGTGTGGGGGGCGCGGCGGGACATGGTGCGTGCGACGGGCGCCTACATGCTTCGCGGCAAAGCCGCCCCTCTGTTCAGTGTCTTTAAAATCCTCTTTCGAGCCACCTTCCGGCTTTGCCAACCTTTCTTGAACAACGTACTCAAATCGTGTACTACGCGTGTAGTACTTCTTTAATAGGTCACAGTCACGACCTTGACATTGGGGTCAAGCTTGATAGGCATAGGTGTCTAGGTCGGGTGACAGTGCCGGTACTCGCAATATATACAAATTAGCTGTAGGGATTAACATTTAATTTATTGGGTGAAGCACCCATTTTCAAAAGTGTCCAATGCTTCTGACAGCACTGCAACGCATGGTAATTGGAGCAATACTTAGCACCGTTGGCAGGAAAAGTAAACACAATAAAGGCACTTCACAAGTTTTAACTGCAAGACAGCCTAATGCTGCAATCAGCAAATTGTGTACAACAAGCCTACATGCATGGCATCTAGCTATGACATTTTTCCAAGAATAAAATTTATCGTTCGCTTCCATGGCCCTTTACTTTTCTAGCCAATAGTACATTTGGAAGCTGCTAACTTTATCATTATGCCAAAATGTTACAGGTTTAATTAACTGCTGCTTGCACTGTCCTGCACCTACGAATACAGAATTTTTCTATTTAATTTCGTATCTTAAATTTCTAACATCACAATTATTACAGGCATACTCTACACTCATGAGTGAAAAGCACAACTTGGAATGATTTGAACGCTTTCTCCGGACATTATTGGCACATTTCTGCAGTAATGCTTACACGCATTGATACATGTGCCTTTGTCAGAGATCATGAACCAAAAAAATTAGCTGCTTAAGAAAACAGGCGTTTATTTCTGATGTGAACAATCAGGCAGAGTTTCGAACAGGTACTTGGCTTCCAGCGAGGGCGCTAGCTGCTAACCTTTCTTGGATCAAGTCCACCACCTCTTGGCCTTCAGGTGAGGCCAGTATTGAGCCTTCATTGATGGCTCGCTGAAGCAGGATCTTCCAGTAGCCACACTTCTTTAGAAACTGGTACGCACTGCACCAAGTTAAAGGTGAAGCCATTACCACAGTGCCACCAGAGAAACAAAAACTGACAAATCTTTTCCAAGCCTGTCTACCATGGCTGCCTGGCAGATTATGAAGAGAGTTTCGCATCATCATCGTGCTTTCAATTTTGATAAAAATAGTAAACTTAATTGCACAACAAGTCTGCCAAATGTTGCTCAGCCAAATCAAAAAGTGTTTGCAGATGGTTGCCTGTCTGATGTGCTTCCTACACTACAATAACATGCAGCTAATGATATCGGTGAAGTAGGCAAAAATATTAGGGGGACATTTAAGTGCAGGATAGCTGCCAGTGGTCCTTTCTAATTACACTCATTAGCATGCTGTCATAAGGTACCACTTAAGTGAAAGATTACATGATATAGATATAAACCTCTGCTTGTTCCCAAACCATACAACATCATACAAGCATGCCTTTTATGGCCTAGTCAGTAGCTTGCAAACCAAAGGTTATGTATTCAAATTCTGCATGAAACCCGATATTTTTCTTCAGTCCAAAGTTCCCAAAGAAATTGATATCCACTTGGTATCCACTGGCTCGTACCCATCATTCAATTTTTCTGTAAGCCAAACAGGTTGCTTTATAAAATTAATGATTTCGGACATGAAGCGATTAGTAATTCTCATTACATTTCGTGTTTCCCTTACTTTCATTCTATGCGCGACGTCACAGTTTAACATAATGTTGTGTGCTGTTTGACATGTTGCTCTTTTGTCATGGCCCTGTTGACCAATCAGGATTTATCGCTCGCAGCCAACTATACTAACACTGGCTTTTCTGGTACATGGGATCCTTTTGCTATTGCATAAAATAGAGCATGCAACTGAAATCTGGCATGCCATGAATCAGGCACATATTTAAAGGAAAGCCCGAGCCTCTCCTCTTTCGAAATTAGGCTCATAGCACTAAGCCTACATTGCTCTCGTAGTGCCCTTGCTGAGAATGTACCACGCCCATCACTCAGTAAAAGACAGTGCTTAGGGCCCCCCCGAAATAAAATTCCTGGCGACGTGCCTGCCATGAACACTTACTTGAACAGGGCATAATGGTCATTTTCTGCCTCTTTAACAAGTCGTTTTACCAGGTTCATGTCCCGGATGGTCTGAAAACAAAAACAAAACCGTTTGAAATGCATACACAAAATGGAGCGCTTTACTCGGTGTATTATCGAGCGTCATGGAAAGTAAAACAACTCGAGAATTGGAGCCTCCCAGAAAAACCTATGCAGGAAAAAACTCGCTGTAGGTAAAAAACAGAGAAAGGAAATGTCCCGATGTTATACCTAAGTCATCTGTCCAGAGCCACAGTTCAGAATACAGCTGCATGTTTAACAAGAACAATTGAAGGGTGCAGAATGGTCGAACTGACTTGGGCAACCGTAAGGCTGGGCTTTCAGATTATGCGATTGGGGCATGAAAGGTACCGATGTCACCTGCCATGATGGCTTGATGTTTAAGATGCTCGGCTACTAAACTGGAGTTCCCGGGTTTTGAAGCCAACCGCGGCGGCCGCGTTTCAAAAGACGCGAAATGCACAGGCATCCATGTGCTCCGCAATTTCAGTGCATGTAAAAGATCCCTATGTGGTCGAAATTATTCTGTAACCCGCCACTATGGCACCTCTTTCTTTCTTCTTCCACTACCACCTTCCTCCCTTCCTTTACTGTGCAGTTCAGCCACACAACGAAAAGCGTGACAGGTATGGCACCTTTCCTTTCCTGTAAACCAATTTTACATTCTTATTTTATCATTCATCAAGGGCAGACCTGCATAGGAGCTCTGACAGACTCACTCGGATTTTGAATCCCTCTATGATACGCCGCTGTATAAGTGGTCCGTCATCTTTGGATTTGACCAGCCGAGCAGCCCAGCGTTGGCAGAATGGAGAGGCCTCTGAAAGAAAGAGAGCACGATGAGTTTCAGCACAGGACACCAAGAAGTCCACAAACCGGAAACACACCTGGCGACCGGCACTGACTAAACATGCCTGAAGTGATTCTCAGAGGGGTGCAGTACTCACGAATTCAGTTTTTTTTTTTTTTTTTCCCTGCCTGGAATGAGACCTCTAACGCAGGTAACGCAGTTTAAAACTGCAGAACACCCAACAGGTCTTTTCATTCTAAAGCTTCCGAAGTGTGTTTGTGTAGGCCTGGCTGGATAGTGAGGCACGAGAGGGTGCAAAGAAAAAGATGGATACACTGCTGACTTTCAAAGTTAGTGAGGGCGGGTCAAATAAAGTTGACATATCTCCTTCATGTGCAAAGTGGTATGCAGTTAGAGGAAAATTTTCTGCAGGTGGGTTTTCTATGCAGCATGCCAGTACTGCACAGAAATTTTTCTGCCCTCCGAGATGAGGCGATTAATAATGCAAATTCTGTTGGCTCCTCATGTGTCTACATCATGACTGAACAGTGCTTTTATAGTCCTAATATACTCATCTTAGCTCATTCACTCTGCAAGAAGTCATTATGCAAACAAATTATTATTAGTATTCTAGACATTTTAGAGCATTCATATGTGCAAAAGCAGTAGGCAAACCAGCCCATTCAACAGAGCCATGCCAGAGCTAATCGTACACAGAGGTGTCAATCCTGAAAATGATTTTCTGCGTTTGTTTTGTACGCCTAACTTTAAATACATGAATACAAGATTTTGCTCACTTCGCCAAAAAAATGTGCAGAAATGAACAAAATGATCTAGCCCAGAACAATGCCATCAGCAAAGTGTACTTGTCAAACCTAAATGTGTACACAGTCTAACATTTCTGTGCCCATCCTCTAGACAACAGGCAGCTGGCTGAGTGCAGTAGCTTTGTAGTTTGAGAAACAAATTCCTGATAAAAATTAATTAAAGCACGTTTCCAGATCCCACACTGCGTTTCATAAACAGTAACTACCAGTAAGCTAGAAGAGAAAATATTAAATAGTATTTTGGTGTCTTTATCGCAAGATCAGTGTTTCCCAGATTTCATGAAAAAATAAAATGGGCTCAATACACTTGAGAAAGGCATTCATTGCGTTCTCAATGGGGGAGAGGGAGCACCAATTCCACCATGAAGTCTAGAAGCATCATGATCTTTTCAAAGATCAGTCTAATTTGCAAAAATAAGCGCTACTTGAGGATAAGCAGCATGTTCAAAACATAATGCGCTCTTCACTGTTGACTGAAAAACTTCCTCAATTACTTTTCTATCTGACTCTGTTAACTTTCTTCCTGCTTGTGGCAGCAGTTGAAATGTGTCAGTAAAAAATTTTAAATGGCTGTCAATTAGTCACAGTCCAACCTGTGCTGGCAGGTCTGAGGCCGTCGTCGTCAGAGAGGATCTCGACAGCTACCGGAGCTTGGCTTTCATCAGCGACTGCGTTGTGGCCTTCCTTCTGGGCTTCAAGGCCATGAAGGTTACAGGCCTCCATGAATCTGTTGCAGAAAAAAAAAAAAAGAAGCACACAGTGAATGCCAGAAAGTGTCGGTTCATGCTCGCCAGATATCAAAATTATTTGAGACAAGTCGTCAACAGTGGGAAGCATGAGGCTGCATGCGCTAGGCGCCTTGGTGGCTAGTGCCACATTCAGGGTAGAGACTGCTCTGGGTCCCATTCTACTGTTCAAATGTAGTGAGCTCATTGTGGTGGCAGGCTCTTTTAAAGAGAGAACTACCAATGTCACCAAGAATTCCAAAATTTTGGTATTCTACCAAGACACGATCTTACTAGGTATTATTGTAGAAGTGAATCGAAGTTAGGTAAGTTATGGTATACCGTCAACATTCTCTTCACGGATGGCAGCAATGGTTTCACAGCCCACCTCTTTGACTTCAAGTTTGCTCTACTTTGAGGACAACTTTCTGTGGCTATGATGTGGCCCGTCACACCGTTTCAAATGCTGCAGCGCACGGCACAGGCCTTTTAGTTTCATATCCGGACTGCGTCACGCCGTTCTAATATCTATAATCAGATACAGGTCAAGAAAAAAGCCGCAAACAGCCCTCAAAGAACCCCCTTTCAGCCAGCGGCACCGCTCCAAATGTGTGATGTCGCGGCACACATGGGAAAAGAAAAAAAAAAGAAAAATGTATTCTTCCGCACTCACAGTCTCACGGACTTTTACTAAAATGGTCACCTCCGATTGTCGCGTCTGTCTGTCGGTGTCGCCAGCGGTGTCACCTCCATATGCACGCGCCCCACTTGGGCCCATGTATTTTTGTCTCGGTAATATGGACAGTGCTTGAAAAAAAAGCAGAGGAGTCCAAACGCAAGTTAAAGAAGGGCACGCCGACGGCGAACCTATGCGACAGCCGATACGGCCGGATGCCTGAACGAGTCCTGTGGAGTTGGAAAGAACCAGGGCGTGTCGCCGTTTTAGAGGGGGGGGGGAGCGCAAGAGCGAAGAGGAACGTACACAGCAAACCGAGGGTCGGCGTAAGAAAGACCCCGAAAGTGGGGAACCAGGAGATTTCTGGGTGCAGCGGCAGTGCCGCCGCAGTCGGGAAAACAGCAAAACAAGTGGTTGCAATAAATTCTGGTGAACGTGAACAGAGAGGCTGGTAAAAGCGTAACAAAGAAATGACAGGAAGAAAGACAAGTGCCTACAGGGGCGGCGAGAACTGAAGTTTTCTTTTCCAAAGCAGGTGTTCCATGAAGCCATTAACGCTTTTTGGTGAGAGTTAAGACACACTCACAAAGTAGGGCGACAAAAGAAAGGCGATGTACGAGCACGCAACTGAGACCGGGCGTCCCATCCTGGAAGCGCTTCCCTCTCATGCTCCTGGTTTTCGTCCCTGTTGCGCTGCCGAAATGCCACATTTTGCACCTCAGGCGGTCCGCATGTCGGCTTCCCTTTAAGTCAACAATGCGGCCTTGACAAGGTCTGAGCTCTTGGTAGTCGGCAAGCCGTCGTTTTAAACTGTACTTCAGCTTGCAGTGTTTGTTTTATAGGAACACATAGAAACGGCGCCAAGAAGATGGGATGTTCGATAGCCCTCTGCATAGCAGCTTGCCAACTAGACTCCCTCGCTTCCTTACAGAAACAGTACAAGGCAAAAAAAAAAAGAATCAGAAGAGTGGAAAGGAAGAAAGGTTAACTAGGCAAGAGAGTGCAAAGCATGAGGAGCCTGTAACCCTCAACTTGAGTCTGGATGTTGGCATGGCAGGAGTTAAACGCAAAAGAACAGAGCTGAACGTAGGTACGAAGCAAGCAATCTGTGAATACAAGCGGCAAAAGCCATCTCAGTCAATCCAAGCCGTGAGGGACTAATATCGACAGCTCGGCTGTTTTCTCACCTCAGAAGAATCTCAAGCAGCTACATAGCGACTGCTTTGCTCAGTGATGAGGCCATTTTGGAAGTGGCGGTGAGCAGAGAATCGGACGCTGATTCATCGGCCAGTGAGGAGTTCGTGCTCGAAAGTTTGACCAACAGAAAGCCCACCATCACGCGCGTCATGGTACGCGAGTCACTTCAGACTGCACTACAATTTTGCGAAGAAAATTATGATAAGGATAATGTACTTAAAATTGCCCATATTCTGTCAAATTTTGAGTCCAGTGCACACCGTTATCTACAAAAGCAGTCATTAATTACAATTCTTTTTTCTCAATAAAATCCTTTTCGCTTTTATTCATGACTCGTTATTATGGATGACTCGCTTTATGGACAGTTTTGGTCGGAAACCGAAGTGTCCATATTAACGAAGCACGACTGTATTATCAACTTTACATCTTGTTAACATTACCTAGAACAAAACGCAAAGGTGTGTATTGTTCCTTTGTGGAAGAAAAAAGTAGTCACACAAAAAGTAAGTGAGCAAAAAAAGTTATTATTCACAGCTCATCTTCCCTGCTAATAATATACCTGTGGAACTGGCCTCGTAAACAGTATTCATATTTGTATGAGTGTAGCATAATCCTATGATGTTCAATTACCTTTACGCTGCTTGTTACAAATATGAAGAGAAACAAACTAGCTGCGGTCAGTTCTCAAATCAGCCAGTGCAATGTGAAGCACATCAGCTTGCGTTAGCTTGCCGACCTAATTTCTAATTGCAATCTTATTGGCTCCATTATGCAGAAAAGGAGCGCTGGACCAATACTGCAACGAGGACAACAAAATACATGTTGTCTTTTTCAAGTTCAGTCCCATTATAGCAGTAGCAGGTCGCCGCAGAAAAAATCATGCCAAATGTATTGTTCGTAGTATGCAACCGCTAACTGCGACCCAATATGTTCCTGCGATGGGAAGACGGCAGCGTAGGGTGGTAGAAAGGGTGTCTCCACCCTGAAAGCATCGAGAGCAATAACAATTCTAGATCAGTGCGCAAAAGACATCACCTTATTATGCACATCCAGTGCTGTGCCAGTGTTCCTATCCTGACCGTCAAATGCCACATGCATCTGAACCAGTGTCTACGCACATCACGGAGATAAACCTATTTCTTTTTCCTAAAGCTGTTCTTATGTCAATACTAACGTAAATCACACTATTCAGCATTTGGTTGCTGGCAAGGTGATAGTCAAACCCACTCATAACAATATTGGTTAGAACAATATATAATATTGGATATGGCAATAGACTTCCATGCCACCTATGGTAAAACGTTTTCTATGGTAAAACAAAACCGCTTATAACAATGCTGTTCTAGCGCATTATTGGTTACAACATTTAATCTAGTAGCCAAGAGCCAACCTCAAAAAAGAAAAAAAACGCCCCCACTATGCACGATTTTTGCGTGCATGGTCACATGAATTTTCCACTTCTGTAGAACTGGGTCAATCCATTATTTGGCTAGAAGGGCCTCTTGTGAAAGCACATTCACAAGAGGCCCCTCTAGCCAAATAATAGACTAAACCAGTTCTGTAGAAGCGGGAAAACTCACATGACCATGCACGCAACAATCGTGCATAACGGGGGCGTTCACATGCCGTGGCAGCACAGGGGAGGAGAAAAGAGTGACAATATTTAAAATATCTTTCAGTGGTGCACCACGTACGCCATACAAAACCCTGTCAGCTACTAAGGTGCATGCACCTTGGTAGCACAATTTTCCTTTTCTTTTCCGCAGTCACTGTTTCCTCGGTCCTGCAAGCTCGTTTGATTTCCCATCAGAAATCGCTTCTGGAAACTGGACTTCATTTGAAATGAAAGCAACGCGAAGGTTTGCAAAACTCCCATTGAAGTAATGAAAGAGAAATTTAGAAATCCTGGCAATGCAGTTACAAAAGATTTCATTGACGAGGAGATTATCTCAGTAGTCACCTGTGATGACAGCGAGGAAGAGGAATCTGTGCAAAAGGGACATTACAAATAGTAAGCGTACCGCCGGGACTTCATTTCTGTTAGAGGTCCCCCACTCGAGTATGTGCAGTAGTTGGGCTCCATGCACAGAGGTCCAAAGAAAATATGGGGCGAAGCAGTCAAAGCTGGCTGATGCGAATTTTTTACTGCAAATAAACCTACACTGTCTCTGTTATTAGATGCCGTTAAGTTCGAATTTTTTTTTATTTTAGCATAACCAAGTTATATCAATTATTGATTACAACAATGACATTCCCTTGGCATTTCAAAATTGTTACAACTGGGTTTGCCTGTAGTAGCAACAGTTCTTGCATGTTCACAACAATAGCCAATTGTCAAATAATTTTATTTACAGGATACTGCCGGCCTCAGTTTGAGGCCTTAGGCAGGAGTGGGCATATCAATAATACATCAAGAAAACGAACATAGAGAAAAACATCATGGAATGCTTGTGGAAAAATGACAACACATCTAAAACGATGAATTCACGCATAATGTGCAACTCAGAGCATGATGTTGGATCTGTTTCCCAGCAATCATAGCTCTATAGCCAGAAGAGAACAAAAACAAACCATGATAAAGTCAAAGCCAAACGGTACTTATTTTTCAGCTAACAATTTTTTTTGCTTTCACAGTCTCTATGACTGCTTCCAATCATTACCTGTCAGGAAAAGCTACTGTATACAGTCGAACCCGGATATATCGAACTCGAAGGGGATCGCGAAATAGTTTGATATGTCGATAATTCGATATACAGAAATCGGCTTGTGACTGCACTTACGATGCGAAAAAACGATACCGTATTTGTCACGTAATCAACCCACTCGCATAATGAACCCACCCTCCACTTTTGCACCCGAGAATTTGAAAAAAAAGAATGCGTTAAGGCTAGCTCACTCACATGCAAGCGACGAGCGGCAGCGACGAGCGGCAGCGACAGAGCGAAGATTTTCAAACTTGTTGGACCTGCGTCCCTCTCGCCGCTCGAGCCACCGCGGCAGCTCAAAACAAGGTTTCTGGCGGCAGGAAATCGCGAGCATTTTCGCTTGCATGTCGATGGCGCGCGTCAGTCCGTTTCGGTCGTCTCATCCACAGCTCATTGGCAGCGTGCCAAGATGCTGCGCAGCGAAACGTCAGGGCGCGTTTATCTTTTGATAGCTCCTGCGGTGGCGGGGAGCGAACTTGGCAGAGTGCCCGTGATGGCTTGATTGCACAAGCCTGGTTCGATTTATCACACCGCGCTTGGGGCGGGCATCATGATCGCAGCAGCCGACCGCGTGCTTTCGCTGATTTATAACATGCAAGGATAGACGATAAAAATAAATAAACATCCCCGCAAAAAAAAAGAAAGAAAAGAAAAAAGAGCTGGCGCAGGCGCCATAGCCAGGTCCGGCGCTGCGCTGCCGCACGTAGAGGGTTCGCGACAAACGCTGGAGAAAGCGTCCGACGTCTGTCTGAAAACAGGCTGAGCTGGCTTGGCGCATGCGTTGCGCGTGCTGAAGGAGACAGATAGCTCAGCGAAAGAATGGGCACACCCACGCACATGGCTTGCAAACGTCATGTGTTGGCGCGCGGGGAACGACAACTGCAGATGCACGCGCCTCTGGGGAATGGGTGCGGCGCTGCCCAGACCAGCTGTCGCCGAACTGTCCCCTCTCATTCCTTCCGCGCGTGGCTTGAAAACGTCACGCGGCAAACGGCCAAGGGTGATGCGATCGTCTTAGGGGAAGGCACACTTTCCAGTGCGTGGTGCGGAGTTCGATATATCGAACGACCGGAGAAATTGAGTTCGATATATGACGCGGCTTTCCTATACTTTTACATGGGATTTTCAAGGGGATATTTCGTGAGTTCGATATATCCGGGTTCGATATAACCGGGTTCGACTGTAGTACTTTTTATTTTTCTATACATCTTCTGCTGTTACCACTGACCAGCTTGGCACACTACCAACTCTTCCAACACATGTGTTCTTTCAGTCGTTTATCACTGCAAATTAAGTCCCTCAAGATAGCCGAAGTTTTGAAACAATCTAACAAATGAAACCACGTAACATGCTCATGGCTTCGAGTTCATTCTAGTGCCCGAATCCAGGAGCTTAGCAAAATACACTTCAAATATTTCTCACATAGAAAGGGCTGAGACCGACTAGCAGCTGACACAAGCTTTATACTGAAATGAAATACTCAGCGTTCTTCGAGTGCAGGAACCGTGCTGGCTCACTTTTGAATGTCATCCTTCTGCCGAGAGTTTCCAGTAGTGACCTCCACTGGAGACTCACTCAAGGCCTGTAAAAGAAATATAAAATTGTGTGCTAGTATGTTACAGTATCATAGTTCTCGTTAAATAGCTACGAGAAAAGAGCACCGCACATTCAATAAACAGTATTTACAAGCGTAAAAGATATGCAGACAAGACAAAACAAGCCCTGTCATGTCTTCGTCATTCCATTGCTTGTTTACATCTCGTCTGACATGGCCATATACATTTTTAGCACGGACGAAGTTGCCCGAATTGAAATTTTGATCCCCAAAAAATTACCGTCTTTCAAGCCCTCCATCTTACCAGTCACTGGCCTGAATGCGGCGTGCAATTTAGTATAAGAAATGTACGAAGAATTTTGGGACACTTTGGAATGCACTATTCTGGTCATAAATGCTTCTAACTGCTCGGCCACTCTGTTCATGTCACAGGAATAGCAGAGCACTAGTCATGGACGTACACTGGAGAGGATAAGAACTGAAAAAAATTACATTAGTTAAGCCATTACATTACTTGAGCTATGTGCCTAACACTCAATGTACAAAGCAGTATATTGTCACGTAGGGGTGACAAGGTCGACGACACAAATGAAGGGTCGATGATTGCACTGAAGAAACTCTTTATTTGGGCTGACTTGCGCCCGCAAAAGAACTAAGCAACTCGGCGGCGGCGATAGCAACAAACGTGCTCGTCGGTCGTCGAACAAAGAATGCTCGTCACTTGTCAACGCTCAATTTAAAGGCTGCACAGAACAATCTAGATAACGTCGCAAACAGCTACCAGCACGGGCTGGAACATTGTGGAAAGACACCAGAGTGGCCGGAACCTTCGAGACAGATCTCAGTGCATCTTGCGCTACAACAAAACTGATAAAGGTGTGACTCGCGACATCGAGCATTAACAAACAAAGATTACGGAACTGATACGCGGTCCAGAATCAGAGTGATAAGCCTGTATGCCGGCGGCTGTTAAAAAACAACAAATACTGTTTTGAAGGTTTCGCGGCATTACTCCCCCCTTAAAAAAACATCGCCTCGATGTTCCAAAACAGAGAAACTTAAACATAAACACTGCAAAGTTTAAACACTACAGATTCCTTAACGCGCGTAATATGGCTTCAGTCATACAACATGTACAATTTCTGGGCGTGCGCGTTGCCATTGTGATGCTGACGTTCCGTCGGGAATGCCGCGAAGGAGTTTGTATGGCCCAAAGTATCGACGCAACAACTTTTCACTTAATCCGCGACGGCGAATTGGTGTCCAAACCCACACTTGGTCTCCTGGATTGTACTCTGCGTGGCGTCGTCGTAAATTGTAACGTCGGCTGTCGGTGCGCTGTTGGTCTTTAATACACAGCCGTGCGAGTCGTCGGGCTTCCTCTGCACACTGCAGGTAGGCGGCGACGTCAAGGTTGTCTTCGCTGGTTACGTGCGGCAGCATTGTGTCGAGCGTCGTCGTGGGCTCCCTGCCGTACACAAGCTTAAACGGGGTCGCTCTGGTCGTCTCCTGGGCTGCCGTGTTATACGCGAAGATCACGTATGGCAAGATGGCGTCCCAGGTCTTGTGTTCAGCGTCGACAAACATAGCGATCATGTCCGCGATCGTTTTGTTCAGGCACTCCGTAAGGCCATTGGTCTGGGGATGGTACACAGTTGTTCGTCGATGGCTTGTGTGACTGTATTCCAGGATGGCTTGCATCAACTCTGCCATAAACGCCGTTCCCCTGTCCGTGATGAGCACTTCTGGGGCGCCGTGTCACAAGAGAATTTGTTCAACAAAAAATTTGGCGACTTCTGCCGCGGTACCATTTGGTAGTGCTCTTACTTCGGCGTAACGGGTAAGGTAATCAGTGGCCACGATGATCCACTTGTTACCCATAGACGAAGATGGAAAGGGGCCGAGGAGATCCATCCCAATTTGTTGAAAGGGCAGGATTGGGGGCGGAATCGGGTTTAGTAGTCCTGCTGGTCTGATCGGCGGCGTCTTGCGTCGTTGGCACTCACGACAGGTGCTGCCTTTGATCCTTCAAGCGAAGACCCAAGCCGTGTTCCTGTCACCCTGGAAGACCAGCCTACAGGTCACCGAGCCAGCCGCCGACTTCAAGGCCTACAACCCGAACACGGTCTGCTGCCTGACCCCATTCGATCTCGGAAGGCATCGACGCTGACAATGGCCCAGCCTACCCAGCACCTCCACCAGATGCCACGTAGGGGTGACAAGGTCGACGACACAAATGAAGGGTCGATGATTGCACTGAAGAAACTCTTTATTGGGCTGACTTGCGCCCGCAAAAGAACTAAGCAACTCGGCGGCGGCGATAGCAACAAACGTGTTCATCGGTTGTCGGACAAAGAATGCTCGTCACACTCGTCAACGCTCAATTTAAAGGCTGCATAGAACAATCTAGATAACGTCGCAAACAGCTACCAGCACGGGCTGGAACATTGTGGAAAGACACCCAAGTGGCCGGAACCTTTGAGACAGATCTCGGTGCATCTTGCGCTACAACAAAACTGATAAAGGTGTGACTCGCGACATCGAGCATTAACAAACAAAGATTACGGAACTGATATGCGGTCCACAATCAGAGTGATAAGCCTGTATGCCGGCGGCTGTTAAAAAACAACAAATACTGTTTTGAAGGTTTCGCGGCAATATTCAGTGCGTTGACTGCACTCCTTACAAACCTAGCTCCTCAAGGGCAACCCAGATCTCTAGCCACTGTCATTGGTTCACGTTCAGTGGCTAAGGTCTTTTGGTGCTGAACTTGAGTTTGAAATTTTTATTCTCTGCTAGAATAGCGGCATTTTTATAGTGGTATAACATGGAAATATATCCATGCACTCATATTTCAATGGACGTCAAAGAACCCAGTCTCCAGCCCTTCACTACACTGCGCCTTATAGCCCAGCTGTGACATCTGAATGTTATGAGTATATTTTGCTTCTTGTTTATGCACTATATATTGTATGTGTCCCAAGAACATACCGCTTGCAGCAGCACAGCAACGTTTTCAGAGAGAGCCTCGATGCAACGGCTCATATACAAGACACAGATATAGTGCCACTCTTCCAACGAGCTGGTCAGCGTCGATTTGAAGTCGATTTCCTGTGCAGTAAAAAAATATGCGTCATCATCATTAGCCAAGTTCAGCTGAGACCACAAAAGCAGCAATGCTTCTCATAATGACCTCGTCTACGCCTGCCTAGCATCATTTTCAGCTGTGCTATTCCACCACATTTCCTGAACCTTGTCCCACTCTCTGAATTCCTGCCATCCCAGATGATCATTTCCTTTCCTTGGCATCTAGTGCCTACAAAGAACATGGGTTACTGTCTCACTACTGTACACTCTGCTTATATTCATCTCTTTTTTTTTTTCTTTTTCTCATAATTTCATCTCGAAGACTGGAAGTTCCTGTTCATAAAGTAATCCACACTGCTCTCTTTGTGTCTCACTGTCACCCCATGTTGAAGATTTCTGCATGCGTTTGGAAGCCCGCTCATGACGTAGCAGAGTTATGAAAAGGAACACCATACGAGACGCAGCGAAAATGACCTCAAACAAGAGTTCCTGAAGCTGGGAATGGAATTCTTTGGAAATGGGCAGTGATCAGGAGGCATGCTAAGGCGTTCTCAAAAATATTCTACAGCGAAGCTTCCCAAAAGAAAATGCAACAGCAAGCCACTCTAGACACTACGAAAAAGGCCGAGGTGAAAACTGAACAGCTCCTCTTTGATGTTACCAAGTGGATGCTCGAAGAGTCATATAATCCTACGAATGCTGGTGCAGTAGGCACAGTTGCAGAAGAAAACGACACATCGAGAGGCTCGAAAAAGTGTCCTGTTTCCCAAGGACAAAAAGAGAGGGAGGCCAGGGCACCCAAGAAAACAACGCTGGTGCCTACACAGAGGATTGGTTTGACAGCTGTACATTTAGAACTCACTGTGCGCTGCAGCTGCAAATTTATTAGGCAGGTTCAGCAGTTGCATCAGAATGTTTTGCCTCACGGTACAGAGCATGTCGAAGGTTCGCACATGCGGTTGGAAGTGTAATGAGAAGGAGGATGATGAGGACCGGAAGCGAGGCACCGGAAGGGAACTGAGCGCCATACGCCAAGTTAGACACGGATTGTGTGGAGACGTGGATTCTTCTACACCTCTATTATTTTTCTTACCATTTTTCTTTACTAAACTTTACATTACAGGTGTTTGTGAGCAGAGTCAGAGCACTAAGCCTTTTTCGACAGAATCGTATAGCGAGCACTGCTGCATAGCAACAGCACGCTTGCTACTGCTATCCCAACAAAAGGTCTTTCTTACAACAAGACAGGAACATCACACAAACAACGAAATTGCTCCAACATTCTTCCATATGCACATTATAGCCATTGCCAGCTCTGTTAACTGGTTCAATGCAAATGCGGGGCTAGTCATTTACACAGCTTGTGACAAGTGACTAAACAAAACTGAAATTCCAAAATGCATGCATAGGAAAAGTCGACTAGAGCCAGGTGTATCCCAAATTTTTTAATAAGTTAGAAAACACCAAGCTTAGGCTTCTGTGAGCATATTCAGTGCTGAAATGAAAAACACCAGCAACAGAGAGTAAATAGTCAGGCACAACAAAATCTTAATGCACAATTATTTGGCAGGTGGTTAAATTGAAACGACACTGCTACGACCAACTACAATCTTCCCATTTGATAATGCATAGCCATGTTTCCGTAAGAAAGTATATGACACTTTCTTTATTTATTTAAGTACCTGAAAACATTAATGTTGGAGGAAGGGTACAGATATAGAGTGTATGCAGGAAACTGCTTCATGAAAAGAAAGCATTAGATAAAGCAAGTGCCAATAAAAGAGGAATGCACCATAAAAACTGCACTTTTTATCACTTCTTGAGTGCCATCTACCTCTGTTAGCTCTGCTATTTCTCTACCATCCATACGTACAATTCTTCCATATGAAGGTTACTAGTCGTTTTTCAATTTATATGATCATTTTGAGGAAAGTATAGTACTTCACTTTTTTTTTTTTTAATTTCTGTTTCCAATTCCTTTTGGCTTTTCTTTTTTCTTTTTGGAACAGCACAGTGCTTCACAAACGAATGGTGGTTAACAAAATATGCTGAAATACACACCGAGTTGGTGAGTAGGGGAAGTAGCGATTTTCCAAAACGTTCCAGGTCTGTGCAGAACCTGACACAATAAAATTAAGGAACACACATAGAAAAGCCCATTAAAAAGTCCAAGCACCCACCTCATTGAATGATAGTGGGTTCATCGTGAACAGAGGATGTGGGCAGTTTGAATCTGGATATCATTGGAAATCCAGCAGTTTTTCAAACAGGCAAAAGTGCCCTCCCCAACAGGTGGCAAGATTTGAAATGTAGAAAATGCATACCCCTCTGCCGCACTGTTGCTTAGTTACCCTAATGTATATCTACTTATGTGCTTCACCAGTTAATATCTTTCTCAATTTACTCTCCTTCCTTTTTCCTTACTTTGCAGCTTTCCAGCTGATGCATCTTGGCCTTCCTATGTCTGTTTCTTCCCTCACTTTTTCTGTCCTTCTTGCTGCACTTTCAACGCTTTTTATCCCGTCCCCAAATTCTGACTTGGAGCTTTTATGCCAGGTTAGCAAAACTTGTATTCCTTTTTCCAGATAACTCTGGCTTCAAGTTTTTTTTTTCTATCACTTTCTTACCGTTAGTGTACCTTAAGCTGCCCAAAGCTCAGCAGTGGTCAACTTCTTCTTTCTTTTCTTTTGTGCCTTTTAAGCCTTTTGAGAGCGCAATTTGAATGGTTCAAGAGAAAATTGCTCAAACGGTGTGCTGCTCAGCCTTGCAGAAAAAACTTCATTTTTATCAAAATATGCAATATGAGGGGGTTAACGTCCTGAAGCAATTAAGGCAATGAGGGACGCTGTTGCGGAGGGCTCTGGATTAACTTAAACGACTGTCTGAGGACTTTTAACGAGAACTGACATCAAATAACACAAGGCACATTCTGTGCTCTGCCTTCATCGAAACGTAGCCGAAGGGGCAAGGTTAAAGCCTGGGTACTTATGTCATTAGCCAAGCATTTCAAAAATATTCTTTGCGACTAGCTAAACTATCATGTTGTGGGAATCACAGCAGTTCTGCTACTCACTTTTCATAACAGTAATTCTAGCACAGTCTTTACCGCAGATTCCTGAATAAGGTGGGAGGGAAATTTCAAAATGCAATTTCCTCTTCAAAAGATGCTTCCTTTGCTTCCAGACAAACATCCACACACCCAGAAGGAGCCCAAAAATAGATTTTGCTATGAACAAATATTGGATGGTGGTATCCCCGGTGCCCTGGTAAAGGTGATATACTTAAGGATTCAACAGCTAAATATCCGCATGCCGTAATGCAAGGCAGTCTGTATATAAAGGATACAAGTCTAAGGTCCCATCGTCGGGAGCGATGAAGCAGAGGACATATGCTTGATGCTCTTTCTTCTCTGGATCCGAAGACTCCTTCATGAAGGCCTGGTGGAAACACATCGCTGCGACAGTAGTCTTTTCACCCAACCTGCACCCAGATGCATCCCGCACATTGAGCCAACACAGAAATGCCAAATTCTATCCTTCTGTAATGTACGTATTCCACACAATGAAATGTACTTTGAGCGATAATGACAACATAAAGTGAAATGTCATGAGGAGAAAGAAAAATGCAGCACTCTGAGAAATTGAATTTTAGGCTCACAACTTCAACCCGATGACTAGCTTTGCTGACTATGATGGCAGGTGTTGTTAAGTCTGAGGCCAGTAATGGCCTCTTGTATGCACTTGTCCAATGGCTACACATGGTTAGTGCAAATTCAAATATCAAGAACACAGAACATAAATCTGTGTTTTCGCCTGCAACTGGGAGTTCATTTAAACCAGGGGCCTCAAACATGCATCACATGCCGCGCAACTAAATCTAATGTTCCTCGTCTCCACACGGTACACATACTTTGTGAAACTAAAGGACACTGGCCCCTTAATTTGTGCAAACTTCAGATGGATGTCCTCCAAGTGTATATTATGTTTTTTGAAGAAAAGTGAATAGTATTTATTATTAACTGCTGTACCTTTCAGTACTTCTCCATGAGCCATCGTGGAAGAATCTAGGCATCTAGGTAGAACCAGGCATGCATTACTTTTCTTTCTAAAGTAGATTGGACGGTTGTGGTCTGGGAATGAGATCACCGTTTATTTTTATTTACTTTGATGTTATTTATTGGTTTTATTTTTATTTAGTGTTAATATTGTTCTTGTTCCTGGCCCCCAGGGGACTGCTTGCTAAATCTGCACCATGAGTAATGAACAAGCTAGCCTGGGTTAGCTCTATAATGGGCATCACTGCTTCTTGTTCACTTCTCTGACAAATCGCTTTCTGCTCTGGCAGCACTGCAATGGGCTCCCAAACCCCTTCCTGTTTGGAGTTGAGTACAAGTGGATGTCGTGCCATCCTCCAGGTGAAACATAGAAAACACATGAATCCCTTACTTGCCATTTTTCTTTTTTCATTGTCTGGATTACGTATTATCATCATCATCAGCTTGACTATACCCACTGCAGGGCGAAGGCCTCTCCCATATTTCTCCACTTAACCCGGTTCTGTGCTAGCTGCATCCACTTGACCCCTGCGAACTTCTTAACCTCATCTTAAACTTAACCTTAACTTCTTAACCTTAACCACCTAACTTTCTGCCGTATGTGTGTTGCATTTTCTTCTCTGTCCTGCGTGCAATCACAAGGCAATAAAGTAGTGTATGTTTTCATAAGATAAAGATGACTAGTACTAACATAACTTTATTTATTGTTGTCATGTCTTATATGTCCAGCTAGGTGTCACAGTTTCAGTCGATTATGCAGGACACGTTATCTTGAGTGAATCAAGCATATTCTAAAAAAAAAAAAAGAGTTAGCTTACAATGCGAAGCTAGCGAGCAAAGCTGCAGCTACACCTTCTGCAAAATTGACAGCAAAGTTCACTGTAAAATTGCGAACCAGTTTTCCATTATTTTGTATTTCTTGTTGACAGCAGTGATTACTGCAGTGGAGGATTCCCGGCCAGTCAGTGGTCTTGCTACCGTCTCTGACCTTGTCTAACCGCCTGCTTGACATCCACTGGAGATTTTAAGCAAATGGCATTTAGAAGCTTGAAAAGGAGGCACTATAGCACTGTTGCATCCTTATTTGCCACAATTCAAACACCACTCCAAAGATTCCACAAGTCTTTCTGTGGATGTGTTTGGGGAAGCTACAGTTGTCATCTGCCAGGTTCTGTTGCAAACAGAACATCTCAAAGCGTAAAAAAAAAATGTGCTCACGTCACTTCTATGACGTCCAGGTTTCCCCTTGTGTCCTGCAGGTCTCGGGCAACTTTCTTGATCACAAAACAGCGAAGATCCGTCTCAGCCACAGCACCAAGGTCGGTGGCAAGCAGTGACAGACTAAACAGAAAAAATTTAGCCACATGAAAGTCACAAGGTATGAGTGAATATCGTCATAAGAGATGCATGACTGACCTCGTCTAGCGGCAAACAAATTCGAAAAGTCGAATAATTTAAGCTAGCTTTTTCCCTTCTGTCCTGCAGGTCTCAGGCAACTTTCTTGATCAGAAAACAGCGAAGATCCGTCTCAGCCACAGCACCAAGGTCAGTGGCAAGCAGTGACAGACTGAACACAACAAATTTAGCCACATGAAAGTCACAAGGTATGAGTGAATATAGTCATAAGAAATGCTTGACTGACCTCGTCTAGCGGCAAACAAATTCGAAAAGTCGAATAATTTAAGCTAGCTTTTAACATGTCATTTGCTGCACGGCAGGCAAGTAAGGTTTTCCACTCATACCAATTGGCTATGCAGACATGTCATAAGGGCCCGTTGTCAAATTAGTTGGTACTGCTGTCTTTCGTCGTATGGGTCACTTGCTGTCTTAGTCAAAGGCTCTGAGCTAAATTTATCTACATTATATAACAGAGATTGTGCTATTTCTTATTGCCTGCCGCGGGAAACAGCACCAATAGCATTTTACCGTTATCGGATGAGCAATGGACTTGGCACCCGAAGGTGTCCTGCCTCGGAGTCACACATATAACTCATGGGCCCATCGCGTCTCTAATAGCCTGAGTACTTTAAACCCCTCAAATCAAGCCAAACCATCAACTATCCATCATCATTCGTACAGTACCTCCGGCAACCCCTCTCTACACTCTCTCCCCGCCAAGCGCCCAGGGCGACAGGGAAGATTTTCGCTTTGCGCTTTGAGGCAAGCAGAGCGCTCAACTAACACTGAAGCTACGGCTGGCTAGCCGTGAGCTACACAACGCTGCCACGTCTCGAATACTTTTGCGGTCGAACCTTGCAAGCCGAGGGCCATGAACCAAAACGTAACAATTTTAAACTAGCACATAAACAACTCACCTCTCCTTCGTTTGAGATTTCGATGGTTTCACCGGCGGTGGCTTCTGCACTCCTTCATCAGCTGAGGTTTCGGTTTCAGACTGCTGCTGGGTTTTAGGGCTGATTGTTCATGGATAGCAAAAGGAATGTCGCTGTCAGGTAAACGCCGCAGGACAGCTTCCTTCGGCTTTGCGTATCAGCGAATATTTGTCATTATATTTTAAAAGACATGAACGGAACGCGTTTTCAAACTTTGGTTGGACAGTTTACCTGTTGGTGTAAAGGTACACGGCGTAAAACGTTCCCCGTAGTACAGAAGCCGACGACTGATTAGATTGTGTGCTGGCTGAAGAATCGTATCCCGTGCTGTCCATGGTTAATTCGGTAACGCAGTTTCGCCGTAGGTGTCTTTCAAATTGCAGCCACAAATTGCTGTTCGCGGCGTTCACGTCAGTATCACATTGGTCACATTGCTACTACCATCCATACGGCCATGTTTCTTGTTTCTTTTTTTTTTTTTGTTTTTACTTTATACATTCTAAGTTTCGCATACTAAACACATCGTCAGGAACTAAAAGCAAATTTTAATGTTTATTCGTGAAAGAAGGTTGAAAACATGACCCCTTTTCTAACACGTATTTTTGTTTTTAAGGTGCAAATTTTGCAGTAAGAAGGCGTGAATAAAGCGTCAATCCAATCCAAGTGCAGTCGTGCAGTCGCAATGATTGGCAACTCTAACTTTCGAACGATGAAATTTTCTTCCACCGTGATGATCGTTCAACTCGTTTAATTTACGACTGCTGATCATTATCTTTCATTCATCGTGAGAGCAAGGATGGCTGTACGTGCTGCGGGTGAAGACATTCGCAAAGTCTTGTTCAAGGAAAAGCCTCAGTATGTCATCGGCACTGTCGGTAAGCCGCATCTAATTGCCATCTGTGATTATTACTCTTCTGTCAGGCTTGGCTCGTAAAAGACCCCCCCCCCCTCCTTTGTTTTTGTCTTTCGCACAGGGCTGCTGAAAGCGTCCGACCACATGTCAACGAAGGCATCCATAAAATTTGAACACGACGTCGAGGTCAGTGTGAGCTCTCAAGAGAAAGGTACGATAAATCTCCCGTGTTGCTTTCGCATGCGCTGTTTTCCTGTGGTAAGATATTATATGCCGCATTGTAAACGTTTCTCTCTCCTTGTAATATAGAGTATCTCTTATCTTTTATATCTCTATTGCAACAACCGTGCTCATGAAAAGGATGCAATAGTGTGCGCAGCCGACTGATGCATAATACGTCTTTTACGAGGAATACGGCAGGTTATTGGCAGTAAGAAGTGCGCTCGAGCGCGCGCGCGCGCGTGTGTGTGTCTACATTAGAGTAACGAACAGTCCCCTGTTGATGCAAATAATCACATTAATCACATTCAGGAAGCTTGGATGGATTTCATCGCAACATGCTGTACTCGGGGACAGCTTTTTTGTGACTATGCAACTGAGGCTAGTGTGGCAGAGGCTTTGTTACACATAGTTTTTCTCTGGCCTCAGTTACAGTTTCGGTTTCAGTTCTGCTTTTGCACTGAATTAGTCTGGGAGAAAAAAAAAATTGCTAAGAACGCGCCTCGTTATATTTGAGCCTTGAAGGTGAAGGCCATATAGGAGTTGAGGTTGCACTGCAACCGTGAGCTTTGCAATGTGTGGTAGGGTGTCTTTGACTGCATCATGGAATGCTGCCTGCTAAGATGTAAGAATCACTCGGAAGGATCATCTGGGGATTTGCTTCTATTGATCAGTATACCTAGAGCATTCGATGAGAAAAAAAAAAAGCTATTGTCATTAAGGGCATGTATGTTATATGCCTGAGATGAAAATTTGTTCACTTTCGTTTACAACTAAAATAAGGATTTTAATAGATTACAGATGTGTGCAAATAGAACTGAATGCTTTGCGGGCTGCCACATTTAGAAAAAGGTTTCCAAAAGAATCAGGTTGAGCGTCAAGATTAAAAATAACTTTATTCTATTCCACGTGTGCAGTCATGTGACGTCCACGTCACTCCCGCTCTTAGGAACCCCTATAGTATCTATAGGGGTTCCTATAGGCTACATACTATAGTCTCTATAGTATCCCCCACCACTATTTTTTTTTTTTGGAAGATGCACATCAAAACTGTCATGCCCAAACAGAAACTGTTCACAGTCTCAGTGCATACACACTCACGAATAGACAAAGTCTGGGTTCAGTTGTTTCCTCACAACTCAGCTAGACCTGGTTGTTTGTTGCTTGTCATCTGTTTCTTGGCACAGATGAATGCAGGGGCTGTGTTTCCGACGATGAATGCGGTGGTTCCTCAATTCATTCTGTCACTGATGGTTCCTCAATTCTTTCTGCCATTGATGGTGTTTGACTCGTGTGATACACTGGGTGTAACAGGGGTCTCTTGAGGCTCTATTAGTGCTTTTTTGAGTGGAAGCGCACTCATGTGCCTTCTGTTTCACCAAAACACCCTGCTTTCTGGCTAAACCTTGGTTCAAGGAGGGTGGTGATGACTGTTGCATCGGATTCGAGATCTTGAATCCAGACTTGTTGACCAGGCCCTAGTTGCTGTTGTTTCCAAGCTGCATGACTTGTCATGGTGCTGTTTCTGCCTTTGCCTGTTGTCAGCACCTCTTGAAAGCCATTCCTGCAGGTTCAGTGTTTCTGGCTCAAGTTGGTCTAGACAGCAAGGTATACGGGATTGTAACCTTCTACCCATTAGGAACTGTGCAATGCAGTAACCCGTGGGTCCGGGTGGGCTTCTGTAGTTCAGCAAGGCGGAATACGGGGTTTGTGCCTTGTTAAGCATGGCCTTGACTGTTCTTACACCTCTTTTCATCTCTCCATTTGATTGTGCATAATGAGGGCTAGGAGTGATCTGACTGAACTCTTAAGCTGCAAAACGGTAGTACTCTGAGCATGTAAATTGGGGACCATCTTCACTGACCACTGTGGAGGGTACACCATGCCTAGAAAAGAACTCTTGTTGCTCAGTTTTTCTTACTACACTTGTACCTCTGTCCAAGAGTCAGAGCTCAGTATACTTGAGAAATTGAGAAATAGTCAATGATCAACAAGTATGTATGTTTTTGCCACTGAAAGAGGTCTACTGCAACTTTCTGCCATGGAAGTTCTGGCCTGTTTGGAGGTATCATTGGTTCTGAAAACTGTGTTTGGAACATTGCACTAACTGCACTGCTTTTTGCCACTTCTACAAGTGCACTGGTCACTCCTGTGCACCAAATATATTCTCTGGCCCTTGCACATCTTACAAACATTGCACTAACTGCACTGCTTTTTGCCACTTCTACAAGTGCACTGGTCACTCCTGTCCACCAAATATATTCTCTGGCCTTTGCACATCTTACTATGCCTTCATGGATGCACTGAAACATCTCCCTTTGAAGGTTTTTCAGAATGACAGTTCGGTTTGCCATCCACAGCAGTACACTACACAAAGTCAGTGAACCCCGTAATGACCAAAATGGTTTCGACGTGTGGCCGCCTCCACTCCACTGTGTTTAACAATGCTTGGCACACAGGATCTTTTTCCTGTTCTCAACGCAGCCTTGTCAACACACCATCTGAAGCTGGTAGGCATCGCATGGCACCCACAACAAAAGCTGAAACTTTCCTCTCTGTAGGCAACTGCTGGGGAGATGAGTCCTTCGCTGTTGAAGGACATTGCGACAACATGTCGACTGTTGTGATGCTCTTGCCTAGTACATAGGAGAGGCTGTAACAGTACCTCATTAGGTGCATCCTTCTCTGCTCACCAGGTTAAAGCTAGCGTCTTTTCTTCTCTCTGAGCATACGTTTGCTCTACCTTCGGTATGGAACAAGAGGCATAACCCACTGCTCTTTGTTCTCCTGTTATCTGGTCCTTGAGCAAGACTGTTCCCGACCCAAATGATGATGTGTCAGCAGCGACTGTTGTTGATGAAGGGTTGTACCTTGCTAAGCAGGTAGGGGAATCTGGTGCTTGCTTGACTTCTTGAAATGCCTTCTCCGGTTTAGGGTCCCAGACCCATTTCTTGTCTTTTTGGAGAAGCCCTTTTAATAGTGATGTCAGTTCTGCAAGACTAGGGACAAACCTTGCAACATGGCTAAGCATGCCCAAGATTGAACAGACTTCTTTCACGTTTTCTGGTCCACAAAGGCTTTGGATTGCTTCTACCATCACAGGATCCATATGAACACCCTCAGTGTATAATACCACGCACAGAAAAGCTATCTTATTCATAGCAAACTTTCATTTCTTGTAGCTTAGTGTCGCTCCTGCTTCTGGCAGCCAATGAAATTTCTCCAGTCATTCATTATCTGTCTTTTTGTCTGGAACATGAACAAAAATGCCATTCATATAGTAGTTGGCAACAGCTGGAAGCCCATCCAGAATTTGAGAGAACTTGCTCTGAAATATCTCTGGAGCTGAAGTAATGCCAAGTGGGCGTCTGCAGTAGCGCAAGTGTCCAAACAGTGTGGTGAATGTTGTTAGTTCCTGGCCTTCTGGTTCAAGCTGAATCTGGTAAATAGAAGACCGAGTTGGCATTTTGTTTAAAGAACACTGTGGTATCTCCTATGCTTCCCAGCACTTCGTCCGTAGTTGTCAAAACACTTCATTCTTATAAATTTATACTGGTGTGTCAAGTCAGCACATGCGTGTACATCGTCTGATGGTTTCTGGACTGGCACTGTGGGATTGCACAAGATGATTGGCTTTTCTACCTGTGAATTAGGCCTTGATTCTTCATGTTTAGAGCTCCTTCTTACTTGCTCCTCATGGAATCCTTCTCGGGACCAGAACAGCATACGATACCGCATCATCAGTCATGCAGATGATTTGTTCACTGATATGCAGCGGATACTGGAAAAAAGCTGCTTATATCTCATACTTTACTCCTCCGCTGCGATGGTCTTGATGAAATGATCAATATTATGCGTCCGCTCTGCCGGCAGTCGAAGCAGAAGAGTCTGAAGGTTGGTGACCATGTACAATATCTCTTGAGAGCACTTTCTTTTCCATTTGATTTGGGCTTTGAACCTTCCTAGATTGTACAGCGCAGCATCGTTCAGTTGTCGCAGGTCCAATATCTTTTCTAGATGTGGTGGCATGCTTGGTAATGAGTCACCGACAACTGTTGCTTCGGTACCCTCGTCCACCTTGGCTCGCAAAAAGCAGCCGTTGATCGCAACCTCCACGAAGTGTGCCGATTCTTGCTTAGCTTGCTTCATCGCGTTCATGAATCTGCTGTTCTCGCTGGCTCTTCGCTCTTGAACGGCATCCAGAAACTTGTCGCTTTCGTCGACAGTCAGCTCGTTCAACCCTGCCGACGACTTCTTTGTGCAACAGGTGATCTCGAAGTGTCCCTTTGTGTGACAAAAATAACACTTCTTCTCTGGCTATCCTGAACGCTAGTGAACCTCGCGGCCACAGAAGTTGCATGTTTAGTGCTTTGTGCCAAACCTTCGACTCGATGATGTCTTACTTAGAGGCCCCTTGTTTGCTCTGGCTCGCTGCGGCCTTCTCCCTTTAACCGTGTCGATGCTTGGTGTTTCGGTTTGTGATTTGAGTTCGTCTTGCTGCCTTTTCATTGTCCTAGTTGTTGTGGCTCCTGAAATTGCCATGGCCATAGTGAGTTTTGGGTCCATTTCATGTGCCTCAGAAAGCCACTTCTTAGGCAGGTCCACAAGAAGTCTCTTGCGCACCAATCATTCTTTCAAGTTGCCAAATCCACAGTGACTTGCCGGTTCATGCAGTACTGTAGCAAACTCGTTGACTGTTTCTCCCACCTCTTGTTTGTGGCAATCGAAATGAGCGCTTTCATATACTATGCTGTTTGTGTACACGTAGTATGCCTGGAGCTTAGCTTGCCTTGAAGGTCTCGAGTTCTGCATCTGTGGCATTAAAAGACCACAAGATTTCTCATGCTTTTCGACCCATGGTATAAAGCAGTGTCCTTACTTGGGCTTTTCCATTTTTTTCTCAGAGAGAGCCTAAAATGTAGCTCAAGAAGTCCTCGAACTCTTCAATCTATGCTGGCCAGTTACTGGGGTTTGTTAAGTCAAAGGGCTGCAGAGGGTTAAGGTCAAGTCCGTGTTTTCTTTCTTCAGTGCCCTTCTGGTTACGCTGCTAGGCCTCACCGAGTAGGAGCCCAACTTCTGACACCAGGTCAAGTTGAGTGTCTAGATCAAGAATGGTTTTATTCTATTCCATGCGTAGCGTCACGCCCACATCACTCCCACTCATGGGAGCCCCTAGTGTGTAGCCTACTATGTATTACAGAAACTTCATGAAATTGAAGCTCTTTTGATCAAAGTACTCCACCGCAATGAGGCATGTGCACCATCAAATTAATTGTACTAGGATCTGCTCCATCCTCTTCACACCTGAAGGTGTTATGATCATATCAAGCCAGCTGAAACTAAGAGTTGCACCATCAGTTTCGCATATTGAGGTTTGTGGAAATACGCGCTCGTTTGCCCTTCCTTATGGCCGCAGCTCTTTCGGATAAACATTGAAATAGCTGTTGTTCAATTAGCAAGTGTATAAGAAGCTTGCACAAAGCGATGCATTCTCAGTAGTCCTTCATCTTGTCATCCTTGGCAGTAGACGACACAGCCACCACACGTGCTATGCAGCCGCATTTATGTATTCACATAATGCTTGCAGACGGTGCAGGCAGAGTAGTGTACAGTGCTGTGGTGGGCTGTAACAGTCCTATCCAAAGCAAAGCGCAGAAACAGAAGACTGGACAGCCCGACTGCAGGTTCTCCAGGATTCAAAAAATATACCTGCGCGAGTGCGAAAAGTTAAGGAGCTCATTGAACGGTGCTGACACGGACAGCTCACGTGAACCCAGTAGATGCAAGATTGACATCAATGCAGACAAGTGCCGAACCAGTGCTCAGAACTAGAAATTTATGAATGTCGACGGGTGGCCATAAGTCCAAACCCATGGTGCAGGTGTAGCATGAACGAGTCCACGCCTCACCGCTTAGTGAGCGTAAGCTCTACTATTCGGGGTGCAGTTTTGGATTTCACTTCAGTGGGACCAAATGACCTTGACCTAATTAAGTTTAGATGTCCACCGAAAAGTGAGGTAGATACTGCACCTTCATTTCCCCAAAAACTTCCTTTGACAAAAGTACAAAATAATTCAAAAGTATAAAATAATTGTGGACTTTTCTGAAAAAGTGGCATTAAAAACGTCATGTTTGTTCTGAAGGCGAAGCTTAACCATCCCTCTAATTCAGACTGTCCAGCCTTGTACAACCGTGCTAAACTATGCAAAACCATGCTTAACAGAACATTTACTTGTATGACTAGGATCAAGTCATGCTTAAACCCCAGCATTTTTTTTTTTCATAGTGCACTCGATCTTTCAGGCAGAGCTTTGACACATACATTCTTGAGGAATCTGTGGACACCTGGCACGGATGTAGAGGCAGCGCATGAGTAACCACATGTTGGTTGGTGGACCGTCAAAGATAACAAGGCACTCAGCCAATTCACTGAAACCTGGCTGCGCTGCGTCGTCTGCTGCCAAGGACAAGATGGCGGACTACTCAGAATGCATCACTCCACTACTATACAGCAGCCGATTTCATTTTTATGTCAGCCATCACTGCCTCTGCAAGCGACTTTTTTGCATGTTGTGTTTGCATGCGTCGACGCTTGTTGCATTGGTTTGCAAGTGAGTGAGACTGCATGTGGTTTCAGGTTTTAATGTTTCAGCAGCAAATGAAGTCTTAAAAGATGAAAAATAACACTCTGATCTGAAGGGAAACATTATAATCTAATTAATGGCTCGCAAATTTCTGCTTTTGTATTGCGACTAAGACGGCAGTAGTACGCTACCTTCTTCAATGGTGCTGTATGTACGCTCATTCTGTTAAGCAGCTGGTCATTTTGTTGCTAAAGTGCATCGAAGTTATATTTAAATAAGATTAATTAGGTGTGATTAGCTAGGCCATGAGTTCTAGACAAGGTCAATAATAGCATTTTTGTAACAGGGACAGATGCTGTATGTACTGCATAATCAATTGTAAGCTACAGACCTCAAATCTGAAAAAAGAAAAAGGAGAATTGTTTTACAAGTGTTGAAAAATTTTTTTTAAATAGATGCTTATTTTGTCTGTAGCTATTAGAAGGTGAATTGCAGTCATTGTGCCAGAAAAATGTATATAAAGTAATGAGCAATCATGCTTTGGTACATTAAATAACTAGGTACTGCATACACTTTCTTGCCTATAAAATTTGCTAAATTGTATTAAACTTCATTTCATTTGCAGACTGTATAAGACATCCAAGAAAGAACCTTACTGCATAGTGGGGATAAGCGATTTGCATATCTACAGACTGCTATCAAAAGAAAGATAAAACCTTTGCAGCAGTCCTTTGTTCTTTCATGCAAAGTTGCCCATCTACAAGATGTCAAAGATTTGAGTAAAGACCCTATACTCGTTGATGAGAGCACTGCGACACTGGAAACCAATGAATGGGCATAGGAAGACCTGCTGAAATGTCATACATTATGGAGTACAGGAACAGAAATGCTGACTGCTCATTCACCAGAGCTACGGGCCTTGGCCTTAACCCCGTCCTTTTATTGCCAAATGCCTGTAATTATGCTCGTGCTGTCTGACGTCTGCCACAGCTAAAGGCATTGCCCAAATGGTACTAGAGCAATGATGCGGCAGCTGCTTTCGCATAAGAAACCCTGGCTGCACTGGAAATTAAAGCCATTCAAGATGTAAGCACATGCTGTCCGACACTGCATAACTTGGTTGTTGACAAAATGGATGGGAAGTGGAAGAAGACGCATTGGTTCCAATGGTTGTGGCAGTTGAAATTTTAGGAGAGCAAAGAAGCAGCTTTGTTGTATGGGCTCCCTCTCCAGCTCATGAAAAAGGGAGGGCACCTGTGGCAAAAAAATTTCATGGTGCATCAGCAAATTTAACCACGTTGCATACCCTTGGCTGCCAAGTGATTCTCAGAGAACTGCATGCATCTTTTCTGCATCCAGTTACTGATAACTTGTTTTTGCTCTGCTTGATGCGTGTCACATGCTCAAGCTCCTGCGCCACATACTTCATGATAAAAACATTATAGCATATGGAGGTGAAGGAGTAAGTGGAAGCATATTGGGGACTTATATTAGGTTCAGTATACAGAACGACTATACTTGGCTGATAAAGTGAGCCGGTCATGTGTTAATCGAAGCCGAACGGTGAAAGTATTCCTTGCTGTGTGTATGTACGTGAAGCATTAGTTGTACGCGGCATAAAAAAAATTTATGCTTCACTATGCGTCTGAAACAGAAAAGTTGACGAGATATGTCAATGACACATTCAGCAGTCTGGACTCACAGCACCTGAGCTAATGTGGGTGAAAGAAGCCGGTAACTGTTCAAAACTTTATTGCAATTGCATACCTGCAAAATCCTAAGTCCTAAATTTAAGGAATGCGAGGTAGTAGAAATTATCTGGAGTTCTTCACTATAGCGGCCCTCATAGTCTGAGTCGCTTTGAGATATTAAAACTGTAAACTTTCTCGTCACTCAGCATCCACAGGCCGAAAGGTAAAGACAGAAACAAGCGGAAAAATGGTTTTATTGAGTTAATTATTGGCATCGAAAGTGATAACTGCTCTACATGGCCACTTAAGAAGAGGCCGTCAGCAGTTAGCGTACCTTCTGGGAATAAAACTAAGTTGAGGCCGTCTCTAATTATTCCTTGCTGCCATTCATTCTTTCAGGATGTGTTGTGACAATTTTACAGCAAAACAGGCTACTGCAGCATGCATAGGCTGCTGCAGCATACATGTGCCTAATTATCTCGCCGGGGTGGCGCAGTGGTTACGGTGCTCGACTACTGTGTCCAAGGAAGCGGGATCGAATCCCGGCCTCGGCGGCTGCGTTTCGATGGGGGCGAAACGAAGTGGCGTCCGTGTGCTGTGCGATGTCAGTGCACGTTGAAGAACCCCAGGTGGTCGAAATTTCCGGAGTCCTCCACTACGGCGTCTCTCATAGCCTGAGTCGCTTTGGGACGTTAAACCCCACAAACCAACCAATATGTGCCTAATCATCCAGAATGGAATCAGGATTATTACACTACTGGGAACTGCCTTTCATTAGAACATATGCAAATTCCCTGTGAGAGTTCAACAGCAAAGCTTTCTTCATCCGATGTGATGAAATTAAGCACCGCCAGAAGTAGCCTTGCCAAAAGTGAAGCACCTTGAAGTACACAAAATTTTTTTGAAGTACAAGCTTATTGCACAGTTTTAGGGAGAATTTCGGAGGTTAACGACGCTTTTATTGCCTGCATTGCTGCATTTCTTGGTCACTCACAGAACTGCATCCAGTGCTTTCAGTGTGCTTCAGCAGTGACTAGGCCAGGCCCATCATACATTCTGCACTTGTTTGTAAAACGACTCATCTGGTGGGTTAACCTATCCCTGTATAGGTGTTTTAACAATCTGCAGGGAAACAGAAACACAGTTATACAGGGCTCTTGTAAATGTTTGTCTGCCATCACAAGGATTTGCCACACAAGTTTAGGGCTACATTGATCACCTTGATTGACAGAGACCTATTCAGGGGTTTAGATGAGTACAGGCTCGGACAGCTCTGTTCGCAAGAGCCACTCATCCCATTTAGTTTAGGACGATCGTGTGGAAGTACCTAGATGTTAAAATGCCATCTTGCCAGGTCAGTAACAAAAAGCTACATTGAAAAAGGGTTCTACAGAAACACACAAAGTTAGATCACTTCAAGAGCTATTAATGTGCTTTTGTCACTTATTAAATTCACAGTGCACTGCTGCAAGAACAGTACCTTTTGTTTAGCTTGGGAATTTTTTGCCTTTTAAAGATGCTTTTACTGCTTCACTAATGGTGCTTGGGTGTGGACATCCAGCATGTGTTTGATGAAATGGGGAACTTGGGAGAATAGTGAAAAAAGAAAAAAAGAAACACGTCTAGGGACGGATCTCTTTCGAACCCTACACCGCAGTATCTGCTTGAAGAGTGCCTGGCGCATCTCACAAGATCCCGTTTCTCTGGAGGGCAAACTCTGGCCCATCGTTCTCTGTTACCACAGAGCTTTGAAAGCTATGGGCCGGCCCCCAATACAGGCCATGAGGGGGCCTCTGGGCACACAACCTGCACTTGCACCTGGCCACGGTGCTAGTTCCTGTGGTGCTGCTCTTTGATGCAATCTGGAAGACAAATGCTCTTTCTTGAAAGTTGGCTTCCTGGCCTAACAACAGCGGGCAATGCTTGATGGTTAAAGCAACTTTTCTTTTCAGAAAAGTGTGCTATCATCTGAGCAGCAGTAGCCTACAAGTTACAGATCTCGCTGTTTGTGATGAGGATATTTCAATCGGTAAAGTGCCATACGACAAAACTGAGAAATGACACATATGAAAATATTTATTCAAACAAGCATGCTGTTATACATACAGTGGCAGATTTGAACACACAGTTGGTAGCAGAACTGGGAAATGGCGCAAACGAAATTATCTAGCGCAAGTAACTCACAGCAAAACTTGCAGAAAAACATAACTAATTGTAGCTAGCACATCGGGGCTTGCATTGAGCGTAATAAAAACTTTTTTTTTAATCATTACAGGCCAGTGATGACCTGGTGGCTCCTTTCTTACTTGTACCACAAATCGAGGGTTCATGGCAGGCTGGCATACATTCTTGTTTTTGGTATGAGCTTGTAAAATACCTCTCTCATCACGTCAGTAAAACCTGAAAGCTTGAGACTGCGACCTCCTTGGCGCACATATGACCAAAGCGAGACTGAGCATGTACATCGATAAAGGCGCTACAAGCTCAGATGGCTTACTAGGAAGGACCCCATTTTCAAGAGAGTGAAAGTAGAGGCTTCAAGGGAGGATATCTTGTCAAGGTTGATCTAGTCCTTCTTCAGTTTTTCTTCCTCCATGAAATGAATAATTTTCGAGCCGCCTGTTCAAAAATGGATTGTTTATATCACTGAAGGCCTGTGTGGATGTAAATTTGCTACTAATCACCAGCCTGCATGACATACATTTTCAGAACACAAGCATATTGCGGAAGTCTACGGGTATACGGCAAGAATCTGTGGCGAGTGTAGTCCGGCTATGCTGTGCCTGATTGCCAACTGACAACGTAACCAAAGGGTTGAGCACTTGTGCTTGGCTAGAGCGAGGTCAGCGCGAGCTTGGCTGCATAGCCTTGGGCTACCACGGTCGAGTGGGGATAGAAGCAGTCCACGGAGATGTTGCGTGGTCACCTTTTGAGCGCAGAAAAGGGCAAGGTTGCCTTCGAGGCTTGCCTGCACCATTTGGATGACACAGGATGGTAGACACTGCATGTGTCTACCTCAGAATTGTCTGAGCGCAGTGGACATGCTACATGCTGTGGTGCAGGTCTTATTTTGGTGTTTTCTGCATCAACATGGTCTGGCTAAGACATTCAGTCTGACCACACTCTAGAAGGAGAAAAGCCTGATTGCCATCATCGTCATCAGCGCAGCATGGTATACTAAGGCTGTAGCACTTATTACTAATGGTGCATTAGCTAATATCATAGTGTAATCTTGGTGTGGCAATAAATTTAACAGTCCTATAATAATACATTCCAGTGCAGGATCTGTGAAGTTTCTGAAGGAGCTATATTTTTCTGTGGAGTGAACCGATGCATTTCAGCTCTGTATGTAGTGTTGCTGCATAGCCACAGAAAGTTGTCCCCGAGTATAAACCCTTTTTACTGCTAGATTTCATGGTTGCCAGAGGCTCTTGCATGCCAACTTCGTTCTCCCCCATCCGCTATTCAAGATTTGTTTTGGTCGCAAATAAGTATAAATTATTGGCAGGTTTTTATATGCGCTTGAAAAAGCTGTTCTACAAAACTTGCCAGCAGCTTGTACTGGGAATTGTCTCGAATTTTACAAAGCCCTTTGACACCCTTAACTGAAACTGACTAATGTGAATATGGGGTACTGTAATATTTATGTAAAGGCCCTTGGTATAATTGATGGTTACTTAACTTGATATTATCGGTGTATTTTGGTGCTAATTTGGTCTCATCTTTTCAACCAGCATCACATAGCACGGCTCAGGGCAATAGTTTAGGGCCTTAGTTATTCAGCATTTACATAAATTGTAGCATGAGATTAGGCAACTCTGTAAAATACATTATCTATGCTGATGGTACCACTTAACAGGGTGAGCAAAGTGAAGGATTGAATAGGAAGGGTGCAAAAACTTCTTTGCTTTGAATGTAAGAGGAAGAATAAAAAGTCCTGCCTTTGTTTTCTTCAACTGACAATTTTGTCGAGATAGTTAGCAGCTTCAAAACCTTAGCTGTAATAATTTCAGAATACATGGGCTGGACCTTACATATAAATACATAATTATAACATGCAGCTAGGTAAGTCTGTAGAATACATCATCTGTGCTGATGGTACCAGTTTGGGCTCCTAGTGAAGGATTGGTTATGAAAGCTGCAAAAACTTTAGCTTTGGTCTGTTAGAGAAAAACAAAAGGATACGAAGCCTAAATAGATCAAAATCACCAATGAAAATTCTTCTAGTAACGCATTATAGTTCTAAAGGACACAGAGCAGTGGTGCCGAATTCCATTTTGCAGCCCTGAGACTCACAAGAAGCATTTTTTTTCCTCACAATTTTTCATATAGCAACCAGCAGCATGTGGTAGCAACAGCCTTGTTCCATTACTGCTGCCGAGCTGCCATTTAACTGGTTCGATGATTTCAGTGGTTCTGAGAAAGGGAGTATAGGTAGCAGCTTTGCGGAAACTACCTAGGAAAAAACAAACTTCCCTCAGAAGATGGTGTATCAGAGGTCGTTGCCGCAAACCGGGCTGCAAGCTGCCGCTAGATATCAGTTCTGGTTATCCCCTGAAGGGAATGCCCATAAAGATAGAAATCAAGTTTCGCGCCTCTGCTGTGATCACATGGCGAAACCGAAACCGCGATAGGGCGGCGGCATTGCCACAGACCGGGCGACACGCTACAGCTAGGAATCACTTCTGTTTATCTTCGCAAGAAGGCAGCGTAATAAATTTCAAGCGCCTCTTGTAAATCCTAGGAGGTGGCAGCCCTTCCCAGTGAGCATGCATCGTCATTAGGACGCGAGATCTCAAACGGAGGATTGAAACTGTACTGGTATAGCAAAAACCTTGCTGGACGGAAAACCGCCGTCATATATTTACGGCAAAAACCCTCAAAGAGTTAATGCCAAATGTGACAAAAACTTCACCTTTCCAACTAAACCCTCTAATGGTTCACATTGTTGCCTCTTGTTGTTCATTCAGTCTTCTTGCTGTCTATATTTACTTTTCTTATGAGTAGACCTATGGTAAACTGCACTCATTTAATTGGTTAGTGCATCTTGCTGAAATTCCATGCTGTGATTGCCAGGTGTTATTTAGCTCGCACGAAGGCAGTCTTGAAAAGAATGTCTGATTGCATCACTGCTCGCAGTCATTTATGGCCCACGAAACTGCCAAATCTCTGTCATTCAAAATCAAAATTTATAACTTTGGTGCGGCATGTAATTTCTAGAGTGCTTTCTTTCCTGAAATCACGTAGAAGTGTCAAAAATCACAAGCTAAGTTTCTTTTGGTTTTTTGTTGCTAATAAGTGGTGAGTGCTAGAAGAACAGATGTTGCCTAGTTTTTTTTTAACATTCCATTTGTAGGAGTACTGTTGAAATGTGTTGAAGTAGCCTGTCTGATATAATGGTTATTCTAGAGGATGACAATGCAGCTGTTATTTTGAGCCATTTTGAGCCAGAACCAGCTCTCAACACCTCCATGCTTGATGAGTAATAATCTTGTGGGGAACAGAGAACTTTAACTTTGCCATGAAAGTAAAAATGAGTGATGATAGTTAAAGGCTTAATATGCATAATTACATTAACTTATTCTGTTTCAGACTTGCACGAGCAGAGGCTGCAGAAACTGCGCACACTCAGCGAGAAACTCAAGGATGACGACTGGAAGTACGAGCCAATTGAAAAGTTAATCGGTGTCTAGAGCCTTTGCAAACAATTCCTTACCGATCATCTAGTGTCTTTGCTGTATCTTCCTCATCCCTTCATCTATCACAGAACTATTGTGGTAATCATGGCTGGTTGTCAGATGCATGTCATATATATATGCGGACAGAAAATTACCTCATGCAAGCTGTAAACTGGAAAACTGAAAAATCAGCTCACCTCCAAGTGGCAGTCATTTAATAAGTATAAGTTGCATTTATTTATGAACCATTATTTTTTGTCTCAGCTAGTAGCCTGGTTGTTGTAAAGTAAGGCGTGTACATTTTTTTTAATTTTGCCTGTAATTTTAGTGTGTTTGAGTTGTACAAGGCGCATGTCTTGTTTCTCCCTTGAATCTTTTTTTTTTTTTTTACCTTGAAATGGAAATATGTGCATTGTGGACCAGCTGCTCATTTTTAAATATGGACATGTCACTCTGGGATACAGTGTTATTAGTCCAATAAAAGGTGAAAAGTTCAGAAATATTCCTCATTTCCTGGAGGCTAGCAAGGCAAATTGTCAGCCTTGGCCAGCTTAAGTGTAAAGACTTGTCTTATATGGGTTTTAACATCCCCAAGTGACATCATCTATGAGAGATGCTGTAGTGGACGACTCCAAATAGTTTCAACCACCTGGAGTTCATTTTGATGTAAAGTCAGGGGTGTAAGCGCTTCTCCACTTCCTCCATTCTACTCCAAACTACCTTTCCTGCTCCATCCTGCTTCAAAACAGAATGTTGCTCCAAATGGCTGCCATGATGTTTTGCTACCGAATGTAGCTAAACACGGGGATGATGGCAGCGCACTGGTGCCAGAGGTGTAACCAGTCTTGCACTGGGCTTAATACAAATAAAATTCTCGAAACCCACGGAATCATGGATCATAATAAATATTTAATCGAAGTAAATTTAATATGGGCCACAAGCGATTGAAGGGAATTGCGAAAAAATGCTCAGTGCATGGGACATAGCACCTCCTTCCAGCCTTTTGAATTGCCAGTGGAGAGAAGTGAGAGGTGCAAGCGAAGCAAGCAGTGTTAACTACCATGACACAGTTAGAAAACTTGTCCGGCTGCAAAAAGTGCACAAGCATTTTTTAATGATTTTGCTTTGAAAACAAGCCGGTACTTCACTATCGGGCAGACTTGTATATAACTCGTTACAAGTTATTGATTGCTTGTAATCAATTGTTTTTATGTCATTTTGTAATTAATCTATTACTTTTCCAAGATGTAACATTTTGGGTAATTCAGTTACGTTTATGTAATTGATTACTGGTAATTAATTACGTTTTTAAACTTAAAAATAAGTAAAAGTGAGTGAACCCGGCACTATAGCACAGCTGCTTTTGAGCAAGTTGCTCCCTTGTACAAGCTAGAGGGATGCAAGGCGGTGAGCATACTGGAAAGCAGCTTTCCTTGTGATTTCATAAAATACGGTCTTCGTCAAGGTTCCATCCTAGGCCTTTTATTACTTCCTATATATATATTAATGATATTGCTATCCCTGTAACTTCCAATATCTTGCACTATGCCCATGACACGAGCGCATTTTTTTCCTCTAGTGTCTACAGCTAACAAATGGCTTGAAGATCTGTCGAGATGGCTTTGTGCCAACCAGGTGATGTTAAATGTTAATAAAATGAAATATATAATTTTTTAGCTGTCAATAAACCAATAAATAAAAATATCACACTTTCGTTCCAATCTATCTGCTTAGAACATGTTTCTATGTATAAGTATTTAGGTGTTCTATTTCATGAAAACCTCCGCTGGTCTTGCCATGTAGACTTTGTATCCAGCAAAACTGCCCGATACATAGGTATACTGAATAAATTTCACCCGCTGCTCCAAATGCACTTGAGGAAGCAACTATATTTTTCCACTGTCTAGTCTTGTGTTCAGTTTTGCCTGTTGGTATGGGGAGTAGGTACAAAAACCAACATGGAAAAGATTTATATTTTGCAAAAGAAAGGCCTTCGGTTTATTTGCAGTCTGTCTAGATATGATTTTGTGTCTGCATACTTTAAACTAAGTCACATATTAAGTATTACAGCCTTCTATAAACAACGACTATCTGAATTTATATACCGACAATACAAAATTGACTGTAATGCGTACTGGCTGTAATGCATTTTTAAGTATGTTTATCAACACAGATCTACATTACGTCTTTAGAAATGTGGACTTCTTAAAACCTCGCATAAGGACCGGGTATGGAATGCAGTTAATTCACTGGCAAATCCCTAACCTCTTGAACTATTACCCTGACATATTTTATTCACTTGAACAATCATCCTCCTTGTTTACATTAAAAAAGAATTACGATATACTTTTTGGAACATATGTGACTATTTGTTTCCTATTTCCATTGTGTAATAGCAATTACTGTTCTTGAGACTGTTGATGTATGTTAAAGATTGTATTTTATGTGTTTTGCTCCTGGTTTGTGTTTGTATTACATTCCGACATATGACTGACTATTTTGTGCTGCTCTGTGCCTGCTGCGTTGTGTTGCACGTGTCAGTTGTGGTGCCGAAGGCCCAGTCAGGCGACTTGTACGTCACTTTTAGCCTCAGTCCCGCGGCAAAACTGTATTTTTTGCTACAAACTGCAATAAACAATAAAGGGGAGACACGGCGAAGTGCTAGTGACTGTGCTATTCCAGCAAATGTTATGACTACATGTGCCTGCCTGGCTTGTGCATTGCTCTGTCCACAATTTCAATCTTCGGCTATGTCAGCATATCTGGACGCCATATTTGGATGCAATACATGCATAGCGAATTTGTTTTAATCAAGAAAACCGCATTGTTTTTACTTTATAACATTGAAAGTTGGTAGTTTGGTTAGAAATATATCTTAAATAACCAATATCTGCTATATAATATGTTTAATTAGAAAACTCATTACTGCAAGTTGGGACAATTTTATGGTGTGAGAAATTCTCCTGGCATCCGTTGCGATTCCTCTATGACTAGTGAAGAGCGATGCCAGAAAGTCCACCAGCTGTTAGCCAATGAATTGATTGTCCATGTTATCGTTCCACATCAGAGGCCACATCTGGTGTTCCTGAGATATTGCCTAAAGGCGATTGTTTTCAGCTTTTCTTTGGCCCCACCCACAACTCCTAACCAGAGCGCCAGCTGCAGCGAAGCGTGGCGCTTCTTAGAGGACACTAGCCTCTAAGGATTGCGCAACCACGAGCTGAAGCGCAATGTTTTCATTTGCTATAATACCGCCCTTCCCTCCAGTGCATATATTGAAAGAGTGTTTAGCGTAGCTGCGGACTTCTTCATGAGGAAACGCGGAAAGATTAGCAATAACATGAAAAAACTGCTGTTCTTGAAAATCAACAATGTTTAACGGTATATCACACATTTTGCAATTTGTCTGTCATCTCTGCACAATTGTGTTATATGAATAAACTGTGTGAAGAAAAGTAACGTAAAAGTAATTGATTACTTTTCTGTAATCATTCAGTTACTTTTACCAGGCTGTATTGATGCCTGTAATCACATTTCAGATGGAGTAGTTGTAATTGTAATCGGTTACTTATTTTCTGTAAGGTGTACTAAGTTTGCCATTGGGCCCCTTTATTCATGACAGGCGTGTCAGGCCTACATCAGACAAAAGTATAAGTGTACTTGAAGCATTATGGGGTGGTGTGCTGAAGGTGCCAATGATTAGAAAAGTGAAGTAAAGAAGGTGAATGATAAAAAGGATATGCACAAGACTGAGAGCAGAAATATGCTATATTCATTTGTAAGAATGCAAAGTTCACTGTTGTGTAGTAGTAAAGAGAAATATGAACATCCTGATTCAAGGACGTCATTGTCTTCCAGATGGATTTTCAAACTGGAAAATTTCCAATTGCAATAGACAATGCAATTCATAAGTTCTTATTTGAACTGCATTGTTCTTACTATAATTTGGGACTCCATTCAGGAATACCAGTTCTAAATGGTATTCATTTAGAGCATGGTATACTAATCAAGTGGTTTGGGGCGCTAATAGGAAATAAAAATTAGAATTGGTACTTTACAGATTGACGAATTGGATTTGAAACTGCTGTTGGGAATACCAATCTTTATTGGAGTCTCGAATTGAATATGAAAAGTGTCCATTTGGAACTTGAAAGTACCCAACTGGTATTTGGGCTGCCAATTGTATAACTTATTGGGATTCCAAAATCCAATTGGAATTTCTTCTCGAATTGGTACCATTGAACCAGCTGGAGAACTGTTGGACACAATTGTTCTTTAGCAACTGGTATGTGGGAAAACCACCTGACATATAGGTATAAAACCCCGCTTTAACCAAGCCGTATGAACGTGCCTGTGTGGCCTAGGAGTAGCTCTGGAAGCAAGGGACCCAGAGGATTAGGCTCCCATCACGGTCTGAGGTGACAACTAAAAGCTCATATGTCATGTGATCTCGACGTCACACAACGATGTCACGTGCCAACTACATGGTTGTGTCTGAGCACGGCCGCTCGATGGAAGTGCTATTCCATCAAGCGGCCGTGGTCAGAGTATGCCAGGGGCATGCTCGTGAGTTTTTGCTTAGAATGCCAACACTAGAATTTCTGAGGAACGGGACCATCAATGCTTTCGTATGAAGTCCATTTCATCTTGCCATTCATTCTAGCTTTTCCTTGCCCACTGCCAGTTCTCCCACTTGCCGAACAATGTTTTATGGTACCTAAGTTATCCAATTGTGTAATCTCTGCTGATCACCTGCCCATTATTCATAGAACCTATGCCACTGTCACCCTGCCTGTGGTCCAGCCTACATACTCCTTGCCTAACTTGGCATTAAAGGTGAACCACCAGTACACTACATACTTACCCATTGTTGATTGCCCATATCAAAAATTCTCCACAATCTAGTCATTGTCTGGATCAAGGCAGTAGGCTTGTACCACCTTCAGGTTATTGTTCCTTATATTAAGCATAATTACGGTACCTGGAGCCTTCTAATTCTATAGAATTCCTCTATGTATTTACCAAGAATCCACTCCAGTTTCTCGTTTCTCTGCTAAACCATACGTGCCTGCACTGTACCTATATTTTCATAGCTGTCTTTCCAACCTTGCGCACTACTATAGACTAACTTCAACAGGTAACGTTCTAGCGTTAAGCGTTGCCGGATTGTTTCTAGTGACTGCTTGCCCGGAGCCAGAAATTCTTAACATCCTCTGCGGTGTCAACTAGTCTAACTGCACATTGACCATTTGTCTGCAGCTACTAGGGGCTGAGTACTGGAGATAATTGGAATTTTCATAGGAAGTGGTGGCAGAACACTATGTGCAGCAGGGAAGGGGGGGGGGGGGGGGGGAGGGCAAAATTTTGCTGTGTTCAAGGAATGTGTACTCTGCAAGGAAGTCGCACCCCAGTCCTGGATATGCAGTTCGTAGAAACGCGAGTGTTTTCATGCATACATGGTGGTGAATGGTGTGGCATAGGTATTCGAACTGTGGCCCTCTTGCACGTAAGGTGAATGTGCTACTTCTATGCTAACGTGCCACACTTTCACATGCTTGATTGTTCACTTACTCATCTGCAAAATGGCCCGAGTAGTTCACTGGAAGTTCTGTATACCTCCGGACGAAAATATTCCTTCTGGGAAATATGAGACATGATTAAACAAGAGCTTACAAGAGTAATCTCTGGTTATATGCATTATTCCCTTGACTCGCAGTTCGACCATATCTCACTTGGGTCCCGCTTGCACTGAAAATATGACCAGCATAATATAACGATGCTATATAGATTTTTCCTTCTCTTTGCCATTTTCTGAGGAAAGCAGTGCCTAGCCCAGATATGCTAGGTGAAGTTCAAGGTCACAGAATAGCAGGCAGCGTAATAAGGGAGTAACTCATTGACATCCACTGAAAGGATTGTTTTAATATATCATCTTAATTGTGTCACACTTCTGCGGCCACAGATTAACTCTACATAAAGGTGAGTAGGGCTTTTAATGCTTTTCCATGTAAAGCAGATTTTACGCGATAACACAAGGTTGCCTTGCCACAGAAAAAATGACGTACATGGCGGTGCCAAGTGCAACAATCTTAATTTTGTGATGCCAAACCAACCGTTCAGCAGTGTACCTCAGTCTGTCAACTCCCGTAAACCTCTGATCTCCAAATGCACACATTCCTGGGTAGTTGTTGAAGAGCAATGCTGAAGAACAGTGGCTGCAAATGTGGCGGCAAACGGGGCCTTGAATGAAAGTCTGCGTTCTCAGTCAAAAGAGACTGTTGGAACCAATTGGAATAATTTGGTTTTCCAACTGGAACCAATTGTGTTTTCCGACACTTAACCCATTGCAGCCAATGGGTGAGACCAACTGCACACAATTGGGTCCAATGGGTCATGCCAACTGCGTGCAAGGGTCTAACAGGATATACCAATGGGCCACACCCATTGCACACTATGGGTCCAATTGGACATAGGACAAAAGGAAGACTGAATGACGATTTGCGTGTTTACTATAGTGGCAACTGATAATTACATGTTTGATGGAAATGGAGTACAGGCAAGCGCACATCTCACACAAAAACAATGCACAGTTGCATAGTAACATATATATTACATGAGATCATGCACCAGCAAACACTTTTGCTCCTGCTTATATACATCCTACTCTCATGCTGGGACCAGTGACTCTTGCCATTTGAGTGTAGTTATTTTTAATTTTGTTTGCAGCAATAATGCAGATGAATTTAGTTTAACAGGTTAAGCTGCTCATAGTTATTATGAACAGAATATTGTATTTGCTTTATTTGTGAAATATGTGAATGTTCCCATGGATCTACTCAGTGCAGTTGGACAGACCAATTGGACTCAATTGGTAAGAACGATTGGATGCAATGGGGTTGACCAATTGGGCTATGCAGTTGGCAAAGATTCGTCGAACTGAGTATTCATTTGGAACATGAACTTATTAGAACTATAGTTACGTACAAATGGCGCTCTGTAGAGTTTGTGCAAGCAGCAGATCCAATTGACCAATCCAACTGCAACCAATTTGAAATTAGAATTTCAAATGGAACCAACTGAAGTATCCAACTGCAGCCAATTTGAAATTAGAATTTCAAATGGAACCAACTGAACTATCCATTTGGAATGTGACTTCCAAATGGACTTTCCAATGGGTTCCTGGTGGAATAGTAATTCCAGTTGGAACCCATTGGGGATTTGGAAGATTCTAATAGGAGCCTATTGAGTCCTATTGGTACCAATTGAGATTTAGATTGGTTCCACTGTTTTTTTTTTTTTTTTGCTGGGTTGGAATGCAAGACACCAACAGCTTTGGGGGCTGCATCGCGATGTGGCCGTGGTTCCACAGCAGGCCCCACTCTTTTGGCTCATCACTAGCAAAGACACCTATGAATCTACATTTTCCCGTCCATCCTGCTGCTCTTAAAGAAACTCGAATAGATGGTGGCGGTATTCTGTATTCCGGTTGGGGTGCCTATGGATGGTTGAAAGGGGGTGCAAGTTTTACACTGTTTCCGGAACTGGAATGCGCCAACTCAAAACTTTCCCCCTGCATCCACGCCTATCATTGGGAGTCGTCCTCTGATTATTCCGGAAAAACTGTGGTGGTCCACTTAAATAATCACGACAAAATGCGGCAGCCATATTGTCTGAATGTCATGATTGCCTGCTTAAGCGTGTTACGCTATGCTGTTATGTGAATAGGGTCCATAAGTCCCATTGTACGTGGCCCAGCGGGAACCATGACAGCATGGCTTGTGGTATACACGTCGGAGCATTTGGCGATGCGTGGATTGCAGAAAAGCGCTGGTATTCGCTATGTTCCTGGTTCGTGAACACGTCAGTGCAAATTAGGCCTTCTCTACTAGTCTAGAGCTGAGTTCCAGTTAAAACTTATGACGGCAGACAAAGGACAAAGAACTCAAGAAAGGGCCTGTAATGGTGTACCATGTGCCTGCACAGGTGTCCACAAGAGCTTTCGGAACAGGAAAGCTAGAAGACATTATTTGGTGCACATAGAAAGGGACCTATCAGCGTCGCCAGGCTAGTTCCTTCAGGCAGCGAAAGGATTGTCTATTTAGGAGCTTCCGTCTTTTGAAAGCATGTAATGGCCTGCTGCAGATACGGCAATGGCGACAATCACAAATGCAAACCGTAGACTAGGAGAGCATTGGTAAAAGGAAACAATGCAGGTCCACAGTTGAATATATAGGCACAAATACACATGCACACACACAGTGAGTGAAAATAACTCCCCGGTCTATACATAAACCTCTACAGTGTCGGGCGTCGATGGGAAGTTCTATCCTGCAAGCAGGTAAACAATAAATGTTCAAAAAACCAGAAATAAAAAAAACATCGCGAGGGAAGAATAATTTCGAAATATTGCTTCGTGCAGATGGCTGTTCTCGCTGATATATAGTTTCGTTTTGCAGACACCGGTCGAACAAACGGCATTTACAGTTCATGTCGCATTGTGACGTGCAGTGGATGAGTGGGCTATCTAGGTCATCATTTTGTCGTCTTTTCTATTACAGGATTCTCACCACATAATTGGACTACTCTTGGAACACATGCTATCAATACAAGTCGATAATCCACAGGTACAAAAGCGTTCACAACTCTTGCATGCCAGTCAAAAAGTGTCGAAATAATATTCGGCCCTGACTGTTCAGATCCGTGGCGCAAGATGCAGACTACGGCTCAGACGCCGTTCAGACAAAAAGGCATTGCGGGGTGGAGACGCCACTGGCGGCCGGTGCTTCGCAGCCGAAAGCGCTGCCGAAACCGGAGCTGTTCATAGCCAGGTTGCATATCGATCTCGACGTCGTCGGCTCTTCGTCACAGAAGTGGCTGCAGTAGCTGACGTAGAAAGTTTGCGCGTCGTTCATCGCCTGCAGGGACTTGAGGCGTAGCGGCGACGAGTCGGCGAGGGCGGCCCTTTGCATGGCAGTCATCGCGACATTCAGGGCCAACAGGTCGGCAGCGGCGCGGCGCTCGTGCGGGTCCTGCGAGGCTATCGACCCGCATGTGCTGCCCTGTGAAAAATGGTCGATGCGCATACGTCGCAAAAAGCGATTGATGAAAACACCGATGTAATGTATGCTTACTTCAAACACAGAAAACTCGCCAAATCCAGAGACAAGCAGTGCTTTCTTGCTCTATGCTGACAGGCAAGCACTCACAAAATTTCTTAAGGCAGTTTGAAATTTTCATACGTGGACTCGGAAACTTGAACGAAACTCATAAGGGAAACCGACCGGCTGTGAGGCGTATCGAATCCATCGGAACATTGCTCATAAAAACACATCAAATACTCATGAGGAGATATGAATGGGGCGAAATGCAACAACTATAAGAGAAAAAAAAATCAAAGACGTTTCGTTGTTTGGTCGTGGAGCTTAACAACGCGACACACGCAGAAAAATGATCAGAAACAGAACAGGCTTCAAAACTATCACGTGACGCTGCGCCCAGAGCTGCTCTCCATGCGGCAATGCGATGCATCGATCAGATGAGATGCTTCGATGATTCTATACGTATGATATACCCACAGGATTCTGCTTCCACCAGGACAGTGGTCGTCCGGCATAGTCCAGCGTCCGTCCGCGCTCGTCTATGAATCGTAGCAGCTGGCGGGCTAGTTGAAAACCCAGACCCGCGTACGTCATGGCCCGTGACCCGCGACGATGGTACGAAGGCGGGAACAGGGCGGCCATACCAAGGCGCATCACATTCAGCGAGTAGAGGTATAATACTCGTCTGTGCTGCCACCGGTACCTGTACATTCATGGTTCCAACCAAATTATGTGCGGCCATGCAGCTCTGTGTACTGTTTGTCATAAAAACCGCGGAGAAAATGGTTCACGTGGTTTCATTTCAAACCTGCCAGCCTGACTCACAATAGGTGGGTTATTGTCGCTTTATTGCACGTCGTAAGCATTCCGCCTGGATGCGATCAAAAATACTAAAACTAATCGTTCGTTGGGAGCGCCGTCAGAAACAATATCGGCTCGATCGGTGCCTATACCCCCAGCCCACCGGGAACTACTCCGCCGTTACGCCTTCCATTGGTTCAAAGTACAAACAAGAACAGCAATCTTTTCCCAAATCTTATCGCACCTATATGCAAACACTTCTTACAGCCGGCCACCTTCCTTCGCAGTATGTGGACGTTTGCACAACACAACGCGGACAATTCAACCAACATGAATGCGTGGGACTCCCTTCTGCGTTCCACCGAGCTGCAGGCCCAACAGCGCAAGTTCTTTTCACGCGCATTGAAGGCCGCAGAGGCCCAAGGGATACCTTCCCTAAGCAGTGTAGGCAGTCTTTGCTGGATCCCCTATTTTTGGGAGTAAATGAAGAGTCTATCATCAGTATCATTCACAGAAGCACGTGCCATACCTTGCCAGCATGAGGCTCTCGTGGTACCGGTTGCTAAGCGCCGCTCTGAGTGCCTTGCGCGAGTTCAGCCAGGCGGCGAAGAAGGATTCACTCTCCAGCGGGAACTGGCTGTAAAGCAGGTCGAAAACCTGCGCAAAAGGTGTTTATTGTCATGGCTGCAGGCAGCTCGCACCCAATTGACAATGGTTGTGGCAGAGTCAAGCTTACTTCAGTATGATGCCACAGTAATAACGTATAAGACGCATCTTACAACGGCGGGCTACTGGAACTTTTGTTCGCCTGCAATTAACTTGGCTCTATTACCTCGCCACTTCCAGTCTAGACAGTGCTGGTATGGTGCTGGCGCCTGGTAGTAAGCACTCGAGCAACAGCAGTTGTGCGTCTCAGCCATATATCATAACAGCAATCATCGCCACCGCCACTAGCAGCCTCAGAAAGACCACTGGAGCAACATCAGTAATCTTGTACTGCCTTTCTCGTGTCATCACTCCCACCGGACACGTATCTATTCACTATCTGTAACACTCAGTGTAGTTTAAAGGGACAATTAGGCACCGACAAAAGAATTTTCTTCTGCTACGACGAGGGTGGTGTAGTTCAGGATACAGATGTTATGGGAGCATGGGAAACATGGTTCAAGAGGAAGCAGAAACGATAGGCGTACAAAGTTAGCCTTCCAACATGGAGGAAGGAAACAACTTAGGCGAGGCCCTTGCCATTGCCAATGCATTGAAGAAAGTGTGGCGGAAGTGACGTCAAAATTTAGGGTTAGCCAAGTCGGACCATAAGTAACGGCATCGCTGTTGCTATGAAAACTCGGGCCACTAGCAACAGCGTTGTTAAGGGCCCGAGGTACGTGAGCGTTGCGGAGATATAAAATGCGAAGGGTAAAGAAGGAGGAGAGACATTGCAGCGTCCGGTCACGGCGCGGCCGCACCGGCTTCAAAAAAGCGACGTCAGGGCTTCTCCTAAGTTCTTTCCTTCCTCCATGTCTTCCAATGTTGTTGTTGTTTTTTTTTAAATAAAGATATCATTACACAAAAAAAAATTGATATGTGTTATATGCTGCTAGGCGGACAAAGGCTGTGAGGATAATTGTCATCGTAATATCAGCATATTGAACTAAATGCAATAAACTTTTCACTGAAATTCACATGCGTGTTTAAGGCTTAACGTCCCAAAGCAATTCAGGCTATAAGGGGCACCGTTGTGGAGGTTCCGGAAGTTTCAACCATCTGGGGTTTAACGTGCACTAACATTGCGTAGCACACAAGCGCCCAGCTTTTCGCCTCCATTGAAAAGCGGCCGTCGGGGCCGGGATTCGATCCCGCATCATTAAACACAGAAGCGTTAACCATTGCACCACCGCGGCGGGGTTTTGGGCCGCGCTTTAACGTGCATGTTTATTTTGAAAACTTGCATATGATGACTAGTTACATACGATGGCTATTCTGTTTCGTTGAACTTTAGTTATGCGCCTATGTCCAGAGGTATGCGTGTTAAAAAATGGAATCCGTCCAATTATACATACGAGACAGCGGCACTCGGCAGGAACCTCCTCCCTAATGTGACGTGAATGTCGCATATAGCGCTTCGCAAAATGCGCGGACTACGCACCCTAATGCGGAATACGAGACGATGACATTTTGTTATTGGCCAGCGTTTTCATTCTTGGCCCGCGAAAACAACGAATTATTGTGCAGACAGAGTGGTGTGAGGGATCTTTTTTACCCAAATGATCGGTTATGTCATCGAGAGCGAAGCGTTGTCACCATTGGCTGTAAATACACATTCTTGTCAGGCAAAGCCCCATACGCAACGTCGAACCGGTAAGGAGCTTGCTGCCGTGTACTACGGTCTCGCTTGCTTAAACGCATACCTACGACACTACGCGTTACTGAAATTCTACGAAATATTGTTACGGATGGGATGGGTTTATTCACAGGTGATGGGGGATGAACTGGAGGCAGAGCAGGTAGCCAGGTCAATGCTCTTCGCACTTCGTCAGCCTCCTCTTCTAACTATACGGTCACTTTCACTTCGTTCACACCAGTCGCTGCGCAGCGCGTGAATATGTATCAGATGCCACAATCTTTAACATGCAGGCTCTGCAGTGAATAAAGTTCATTACTGCATTTAGCTAGAGTTATTTGTTACATTCACAGTTATCCTCACAGTTTGCGCCCGCTCGGTTGCATTTCCTTGTACAAAAATAATGTTCATTGTATCTGTTTTAAAATCCTGAACGTCTAACTTCGAAATCTTTGCGGCAATATTCTGTCAATAAGCTTCCATTCAGATCGCTTCGTGGCCTTTGAAAAACATAACTTCTTGCGTTGGTCTGCAACAGGCATTGCATCAATGTTTTACAATGCGAAAGTATCGCATTATACAAGCTAAGCGTCGTCTAGAAGTGGTTGAAAGAAACCTGGTGACCTCACAGTCCGCGGGATCGAATCCCGGCTGCGGCGGCCGCTTTTCGATGAAAGGGAAAAGCAAGTCACCCTCATGCTGTGCAGTGTTAGTGCACGAATCCTAGGTAGTCGAAATTTCCGGAGACTCCACAATGGCGTCTCCCATAGCCTGAGTCGCTTTGGTACGAAAGAAAGCAAGCAAATGTGGCAGTTTCAAACATCCCGGTTTCGTACATGACAACAAGAAATTGTTTGGAGGAAACTACAAACGAACTCCTTCCCCAACCCTGCGGTTTACTCACACATATTTCCGGACAGCATAAGCTCATCATGCACTAAGTGCGGAGAGAAAGCCGACCTTAATCCTGTGGGATTACTCAGAGGACCCGCCTCCCAAGACTCTCATAGAAGCTCCCTCACTTGAATCCTGGGAGGAAGTGCTGCATAACGCGAGCCCCGATATACAATTGAGCGCCGTAAACCGCGCTGAAGAAGTCGCCGCAAGCCACCAGCTAACGTGACTCTTCCACTAAGACCCAGTAAAACTACTCCCGACAATAAAGTTTTCTCTCTCTCTCTCAAACCTCCCGGAACGTTCACCTTAGGTGTGATATCTAGCGTGAAGTATAAGAGACCTAAGTGTAACATGTCATGCGAATTAAAGGCCGCTGCATATCTCGTCATTAAACTGCATAACGTAATTGATTTTGCTTAAGGAAAAATGTCGTTATAGGCAGGATTCGAGGACCCTCAGGTTGCGAGCCAGACCCGTTACCGACTGCGGGTTAAGCAGCACACACTGGTACGGCCTGGAAACAAGCGGTATTTATATGTATGTGGTGTGGACAATGAGCCTCGACGCAGAACTGATGATGATAAACAAAAGGGCCTTGTAATGTTTCTTGCGGTAATATTCAAATCCAAAAAAATTCATAAAGTGGTTTTTGACAGCATTCGAACCAAATTTGAAAGCTTTGCGTGGATCCTATAATTTACAAATGGTTTAAAAAATTCCTCCTGGCGGTCGTTCGCAACCGATTTGGCCGACACATCCCTCGCGCGCAGCGCGCAAACTTCCCCTATGACGTCATTAGGGCTTGCTAGGAGCGTCCGCTCATTGGACGCTCCCAAGTTACGTGGGCAGGAGGGGGCGTGGTGGGGCGCCATTGCGACTTTTTATTTTTCTTCCTTACACGCCGGCGGAAGCAGAGGCGAGGGGGAGAGGAGTAGCATCATTTTCGATCGCCAATATGTTGGATGCTAATCAATGTATATCTTAAAATTGTTTCCGTTGTGGCGAGTAGTGATGAAATACATACTTCTCGGGTACGTTTTCTAGTTTTAATAAATAGTTTTTCATTGGCCCTTTAATCATTTCGCATTCACAGCTCGAAAGCACGTTTAAATGCCCTACTCATGTTTTTTTTTTCGTTCCCACACGCATGTGAAGGTATACGTTATTCCCTTCGTGCTCGTATAGTCGTAATGCGTTTAAAAAGCGCGCAAGCAACCGCTGTCTATCCTTTGATGCAGTACCTCGGCGTGCATGAATGGCTCTTCCGGCCAGAGACGCAAGCTACCGTGTGCTGTTAATTTGGTGGCCGCCTGCGCCTTGGTGTCGTTGGAGATGACGCTGGAAGCATTCAACAGGTAGGCAATCGTCTCGGCGGTCTGAGTGAGCACGGCCTCCACTTGGTTCCGCTCATAGGCCGGAAACGCGTCATGGAATAGAGGCGCCGTCTGCACCAAATTGAAGCGGAAACCAGCTTTGGCATGCATCCTGCGTCGACTACAGAGAACTTCAGAATTTTTGGGCGCATTTGCAGGAATGCCTTACGTGATAATAAATGAATATATTTTAGACAGCTGCATCCGTTGTACTCGGAAGATGAAGACCAGCGCTACAGACAATGTCTTTTCGTTCGTCCAGAACGAATTTATTTTGAAAGACCCCAGTCGTTACCTCGAAAGATTAGATAATGTCATTCTACTCAGTGCGAATTCATTTTGAACAGCTTCAGCCGCTGTACTCGAAAGATGAAGACCAGCGATAAGGAGGAGGAGTACGATAAAACATCTTTATTTCATTCTGTCATCAGGGCGACACTGAGTCCAGGGTCCCGTTGGCCGAGGCATATTGCGGAGAGCGGGCAACACTCTACCAGCGCCAAACAATATCGATTCATTCAGAGTTGTTTAATATTACCAGTTTCGAAACGTCCCGCAAGCTCCATGTATCGAAAAATGGCGGTTTTGATTGGTCAAAATTAGGGTTTTGCGGATAGCGGCGGCAACCGTGGCCTTTAAATTGTGCCCATGATGTGCTTAAGTTGCAAACTTTCAGATTGTTGATAAATGCGCAACCACCTAGTAAAAATAATTGAACAGATTCAGTAGCAAAAATTATTAGATGGAACAGCCGTAGAGGTAATTAGGAGGGAATAGAAAGAAATAAAGCGATTTTCAGAAAACAATGACAGCAATAGCAGATAGCCACTGTTGCGTGCTTCTAGATGGCGCCACAATCCATAAGCAGCAAAAAGGTAATACGAAAACTAGTCAGTTTTTGGAGCGGTGTTTCCCAGCTAGTATGATCAAAACGCTCTAGTTTCACCGCTATGGTGCGAGAACTCGCGCGCATGCACGGATAGGCGCTGCCATTGAGATTGCTACGAAAAAGCAAACACCACATTTCGAGCCGATATTAATCTACCGCACACACTGCCGTACTATTGCAAAGGGAAGCATGCCATTCTGATGAGGTGCCCGATGTTATTTGCTCCATAAGAAGCACTCGGAAAGCTAAGCGGAGGCAGGCGTATACAAGAGCCAAGTGGGAACATCTGAACAGCAACCTGTCACTGGTGGCAATTGCTGATCAATTCGGAGGATGTACTTGAGCTTACGAAATCAACCAATAACAATCTATGTAATCTCAAATTCAGAATTTAATGAAGTTCACCAGTGTGACGAATAAACATTTCTTTTCATCATGCAGTAGGCTGATGGAAACAATGCAGAAGTTTAAGTATAGACCAGGCATTCATGACAGATCCGGACCTTATGAAAACCCCAGCAAGGCGAGAATGATTTGAGGCGCATTTGAAGTCCGCTCCCGCTTATAGAAAGGTATTCACGTGTATTCTTCAAAGCGAAAGTATAAATCGGCGAACTCTGCCAACAAAGGACTGTAATCTGTTATTATTATTTTTTCTAAAGTCAAGGTTTTCCTAATCTTAAGATAATAGAAATTTGAAGGACTTGAGAAAAAAGCCTTCGTTTTTCAGTTATTTCTGCGACAAAAAGAAGTAAATGACATCTATTCCTGGTTTTCCTTCTATTGTCTCCTACGATCGCGTACCTGAGAAATACCGTAAGATTCGTGCACGCCCAAGAAACACAAAATACGAGCGTTGAGGTCCCTGGCGGCCGGCGCTTGATTTTTGGCTTTCACGGCGAAGGTGTCCAGGTTGGGGTTCAGGATCCACGCGTACGTGTAGGCTAGTGTCCAACCGACAACATTTAAGAGTCTTGCGGGTGGCAAGGCGCCTAAAAGGCCCGCCAGTTTGACAAGCCTCTGCTTGCTGACCACAAGGATCATGGGGTCCGGTGTCTGGAAAGGGCAGCCGGCGCCAATGTGCTTGTGCAGGAGTGCTGCCCACTCTTCGCTACTGATGCTTCCAAGAGCTCTTCTGCTCTTCTGGAAAATAAGGGATGCAGGCAGCAGAACATCGTGCTCGTCTGGGTCTTCGCTCGACAACAAGGCGTCCCTAATGGCCGTCTCGTCGGAATAGAGCTGATGGACAGCTGCCTTGGAGAACTTGACAGTACCTGTGAGTGAAAGGAAAGGAAAATTGTCGCTCCCCACCAAGCCCCACCAAGCAAACGATTTTAGGGGTCGCATTCAAAAGAAAACGGCGCGTGGGGAGGGAAGGGGAGTGACAGCAATGAGAACGAGCGAATGCAGATATTCCGCTGAGCCTTTCGTTTCGGCGAAGAAACTTTTAGAAATGCATATCATGTATATGAAATTGTCTCTATGTAACGTTAATTGCCCGTTAACTAACCTGGCTTAACCATATATACTCTCTGTTTTGTTATATAAATTCGCATAATTCATCCACCGGGGATATACACACGAAATAAAAACCAGCTCTAATATAATAAAATTTGGACTAAAGTAGAATTGCTGGTTCCTTGACAGGTATACCTCTATTACAGTTCGGTGAGTGTGTTCCGCTTTTATGTCACCAGCCGCGCAGCAGAGGCCCTCACCGCTTGCAGAGCGCAGCTCTTTGGCGTCCGTTCCTGTTTTGAGTGGTGTCGCTGTCGACGTAACCAGTGAGCAGCTACAGTATGAATTATGCCGTAGTGGAGGGCTCCGGCATAATGCATGGATTTAACTTGCACGGACATGGCACAGTATACTGAACTACATGGCACAGTACAGTACTCTTGATATGCTAACATGAGGGCGAAAGTTGCGCATTCAGCCCAGGCATTTGAGTGGAGCTCATAACTAATGCAAAAGATTCTTTCTCGAGCCGTGCACGAAGCAGCGATTGAAGCTTGTTTTTGGAACATTTATTATGGTTGGTTGGTTGGTTTGTGGGGTTTAATGTCCCAAAGCGACTCAGGCTATGAGAGACGCCGTAGTGGAGGCCTCCGGAAGTTTCGACCACCTGGGGTCGATTAACGTGCACTGGAATCGCACAGCACACGGGCACCTTGCTACTCGCCTCCATCGAAAAGCGGCCGCCGAGGCCGGGGTTCGATCCCGCGTCCTTGGGAACAGTGGTCGAGCGCCGTAACCACTGCGCCACCGCGGCGGGGCCATTTATATTATGGTATTTGGTGGATACGAAACGTGTGTTCGTTGTAATGTTGTTGACTCACATTTTGATTGCGTCGGTTTGGGCTATGGACGTAATTATTTCGGTATTGCGTCTGCGCCAACGCTCTGTATACTCAGCCCTAACCGTGTACTACCTGTGGGATGCGAAAACCCGAATAAGGCAAAAGCATTAGAAAATGTTGTTTGGCGGGCGGGTTAGGCGGTTTAAGGTTTAGGGCTGGTTAGGGGTGTTATCAAAGGATAATCGCAGTGGCAACGGCCGTTCAGTTCTATTTGGCGCTGGCTACAATGGTGGTCACCCGATAAATCTGGATTACTTACTGCATGGTTTACACTGCATACAGTGATATTACCGTTCCGACGATGCCGATACCCGATGTAAGGTCTGTGATTATTCAACCCACACCTTAGCCCCTTGGCACATGTCAGCTACTATTACGCCCCTGTATGAACGTGATCCGGCTTACGAAAACCTTTGCGCGTACTACGGGTTATGCGATACTCTTAAGCACAGTGTCGCTTCGCCTCTTTCGTGTATGCACGCATCAGACAATGTAAACGTTCCCGAGTGCAGACTGTATGTAATCCTGCTCCCTGGAGGCGTATACACACACTACGTCAGTAAAATGTTTTCGCCCATTTTTCGTCTCTGCATTCTCGTACCACAGAGAGCTGGCCCATATTCGCCTGACAACGAAACACCTCGGCAAGCTCGCATATTTTATTTTGTACTCGTACGTAGGATGAGTTATTTTGGACCAGATTGGGATGAGCTCGCAATGTGATCGTTTATTCACAACGGAACGTTTGGCCTCACCCTGACCGGACGAACCAGTGAAGAAGAAATTGCGCGAGAAGTTTTGCGTGTCACATAACTTTGGAAACATTACCGAAGACGTTGGGAAACGTCGACATGATGGATAAGAGGGTGCAGACGGAACGCGTGGACACAGAGAAGAATACAAAAAGACAAGCGCTGTCTTTCGTATTCTTCTCTGTGTCCACGTTCCATTTGCGCCCTCTTATCCATCATGAACAGCTTTCAACTAGCCCAACTTTCCATTCTGCTGAAACCTCGACGTTAGGAAGAACTCTGATCCCCTTCGGGCTGGTGATTGGCCCGTGTATAAGTTATCGGCGATTCGCATTCCGTTAGAATTCTGATGATGTGAATAAAAATTTTTGTTTCGCATGAGCTTTAGGAAGATACCGAGAAGTTTTCGTTCATAACCCTACTGAAAAACTAAAAGTTCTACCGGGCAATAACCTCACAAAATCTAACCAAATCGCATAGACACTCATACGGTGGACATCATTATCATAAAATATTTCGCATAATTTATGATAATGTACAAGCAACTATGAGATCTAATGCATTTATATGCGATCTGTATGTGATTTCTTATGCGAATTGAGTGAGATTGTGTGAGAAAATGTGAGGTTATTGCCTCATACAATTTTTTCAGTAGCGAAGTCTTGCAGTCCACAGTTAATGCATAGCTGTCGATGTGGAAGAAAAAACAGTAACATCTGTCATGAAATTTGTGAATGTACAAAGTGACACGTTCACTCGCCAATCCTTTTAGAGCTCTTGCCTCTAAACGCACGAAGGTAGCATCGCCATGCATGAGAGCGGTTCTTTGACATGAAGGGTTCTTTATTTGATGTGATTTCACCTTGCAACTGCAAGCAGTAGCGACGCTCGAAAGCTAAGCTTGAAGCCGAAACTCGGAGAGCGTATGCTCGCGAACATGATTCACAATCGTCCTATATTAGCTCTTTGTGTCCCAGTCAGCGTCTAAAATATTGAAAGATGTGTTTTGAAATGTTGAAGAAATACGCAAAGCTCTCGTTTAGTTATATTATCCACCGCATTTTTCAAGTTTTAGTCCAAACCTTTACTCATTCTTGACTTAGCGAGCATATGGTGGTCACAATGATGTTTTATCATGGCGGTCAAGATGGCGGCGTCCTTGTGTGGACCACCTCTCCTGCTCAGGTTACTCTCCTGGTCGGGTGTCTATTGCCTCTCGCCCCTAACAGAAATGCGGCAGCGTTTCAGTAGTACAGCACTGTGATTTATGAGTCACGACGGAGCACGAGAAATACACGGACAGTTTCTTTACATGTATGGTCAAAAAGATGTGGTGTGACCTAGATTTCGGCCTTGTTAATGCCAGAACGCTCCCGAAGCAGGTCCTGACATTCATGCTAACCACTCTCATGCATTTCTCACACAGAGTTACCTACCTCCGGCAAGGAAGGATGCCACTAACCGCACTGCCTCGGCGTAGCCGTCTTCGTCCAGTTCCGAGAGCTGCTCCATGCGGTACATCAGCAGGTGCGAGGGCTCGCCGAGTGCGACTACATGTCTGCCATCTGGGCCATAGACCGCTAAGCTCAGGTCGAACCATAGAGCGACTCGCCAATTGATTGCCAGGTCCAGTAGGATATCCAAAACTCTTAGCAGCTGGGATTGAAAAAGGCAGGATAGAAGGTAATGACACCCTTGACGCTTTTAGTCCTAGATCACCAGGAACCATTTCTTGTCGTCGCGTTAGCGGGCCATTGCGCGGAGGAGGCTTGACGCAATATCTGAACCACTAGCGCAACTTTCAACGGCACTGTATGACTGAGAAATTAACATAAGAGGCCCGTGACGCTTATCTGATATTAAAGCGTCTACCAGAGTATAGGCGACTCATTACCTGCCAGTGACCATTGACAATAGGTAAAACACACTGGTAACACTAATACAATGAAATTCAAAAATGTGCGCTTAAGGAACTTTCGCAACTCTACAGACTACAGTCAATGTGGCCGCAGTAAATCGGCTGCTTTCATTCGGACGGCTCACTGGATGGCTCACTGGACACTAGATGGACGTGATTCTTCCGTGATTTGTTGCGGTAAGAGATGCACTGATACGTGTCTAGGAGAATGGTGTCACTGCCTCTATGCGGCAGGCAGTGACTACGCAGCAGGCAGACTAAGCTCTGACTGTGAGACTCATATTTCATGCTGTCGATACTTTACTCCAAAACGCGCCGATAAAGGGCTATGAAAAGGTACGACCAACTAGCAAAGTTCAAAGTAGCAACTAGCTGCGGGAGGTGGTCAGTTCGAAACCCGCCGCCGGTCACCCACCGGTAAAATTGGGTACAAGCGTCCCCCGGCCCGGCGCCCGGCTCTTTCAGGGGTGTGCGTTTGGCAGAGGCTCTGCTAACCCTGCTGTGCTCCTTTGGGGGCTTAGTTTCGAACAACCATGGCCTGCAAAGGCCATGGTTGTTCACGGTGGTCTTGGTGTACTTGCGCGCTGCCGACTTAAGGACGTTGAAAGCTGGGCCACCGTCTTTAGGAACAATGGTGTCCTGGTCGTTGTCGTATTGCATGTCCGTGTAGAACATGACGTCGCACATTCCATCGCCAGGAATCATGGCAGTGGTCACACCGGACTCACCGAAAGTGCATGTGAGTAACTTGGGCTTGCTCTGTTGTGCCTTGAGATGTGCAACATGAGCACGCCCAGGATCTCATACTCTTTTTAGGGCATGAGCTCACCTAGTAGCATTCTTCAACGTCGCATTATTCCGCAACTTGACTTCACGTACCCCATGTGGACATGTAGACCGCGCTGTAAGGAAAGAAAGGAAACAGAGCAAGGTGGGGGTGAAAGCGAAAAGATGGAAAGACGTGCTGCAGTGCAGGGCTGTGGAGTAATTTCGACCATTTGGGGATCTTTAACCTGCACTGACATCGCACAGCACAGGGACGCCTCTCAATTTCGCCTCCATAGAAACGCAGTTGCCTGCGGTCGGGTTCGAGCCCTTCTGCACCGGTTCAGTAGCTGGGCGTCTCAACCACTGAGACACTGCGTCGGCTTTCCGACATCTTGAAAAGCAGGTGTGAGTGGCATCAACGGCTAGTTTTCAATCCGCTAAGGCTCGGTATGCGTCGCTGCATCGGTGTCGCGTCAGTTTGAAGCGAAAGCTTCACTATATGCCAGGCAAATCAGTCGTCGCGTTAGCCTCAGGTCGACCTTTAAGTGGCCTTGACAGATACCGCACCTTTCCTTATAAACCAGTCTACAATAGAAGCAAAAGCTTCACTACATAGGCTAGGTAGAGGCGGTTTCCGCGTGACACTAAATTTGACCTTCAAGTGACCTAGAACTTATTTAGTGTGGGTGTCTACTATTCTGTGCTGGCCACCCAAAAGTATACTGCGCCTTCCTTTCCCCAAAACCTAACTTAAATGTGCCGGAGTACCCAAGTTCTATCCTGATCGCCGGCGGCACGTTTCGATGTAGGTGAAATGAAGAGGCGTCCGTGTTGTTGTGGCTGTAGGAAGAAGGAAAAGAAAATGCATGGGCCTGCTACTGGCTTCGTAGCTGAGCCACCTCCGCTGCCTCGTGCAGACGGGCGGCAGTTCCTGGCCCTACGGGGCTGGGACGGTAGGTCAACGCCGCTTGCGGCCGGGCTAGTCAGCCACCGATTTTTATCTCTTGTAGGCCGTCATTGCACCCGCCACTGCTTCGGTGGTGGACGGCGGCTGTTGTTGCGGCATGCGTATTTCTCTCCCTCGTCTTTTTCCTTTCTTCTCTATTTTCTCTTCTGTCCGCACGAGGCAGCGGACGGGATGGTGCAGTAGTAAGACGCCCGACTACTGTGCCTGAGTACCCGGGTTCGAGCCCGACCTCGGCGGCTGCGTTTCGATGGAGGCGAAACGAAGAGGCGTCCGTGTGCTGTGCGATAGCGCACGTTAAAGATCCCCAAGTGGTCGAAATTACTCCGTAGCCCTCCACTACGGCTCCTCTTTCTCTCTTTCCACTTTCACTCCCACCTTCCCCCCTTCCCTTACGGCGCAGTTGCGGTGTCCACAGAAAACAAGTGAGACAGTTACCGCGCCTTTCCCTTCCTATAAATAAATCAGGCAGCGGAAGTGGGCCCCGCCGGGGTGGTGCAGTGGTAAGACGCCCGACTACTGTGCCGGAGTACCCGGGCTCGAGCCCGACCGCGGCGGCTGCGTTTCGATGGAGGCGAAACGAAGAGGCGTTCGCGTGCTGTGCGATGTCAGCGCACGTTAAAGATTCCCAAGTGGTCGAAATGACTTCGTACCTCCACTACGGGTCCTCTTTCTCTCTTTCCACCTTCACTCCCACCTTCCTCCCTTCCCTTACGGCGCGGTTGAGGTGTCTAGAGAAAACAAGTGAGACAGTTACCGCGCCTTTCCCTTCCTATAAATAAAACAATTTCCCTACAGCTCGCGTCAGGTCAACGCTACCTAGGTGGCGTTGGTCAGGTGTCCGTGGACCCGTTACAAAGGGACTAGCTAACACTATCATCATGGTAACAAGTGTGACATAGCGTAGCTGCTAAGCTCAAGCCATGCTTTAATCCCCGTGATTTTCTAGCACTACCTATTCATTTAAAACGTTAAGCTAGAGGTCTTACGCATTGCAACGAATGGAATGCCGTGGTATTGTAGTAGATTCTTTGCGTGAGGATAGAATATGATAAACATAAAATTTTCATCTCGTAAACCTGTGCACTGTGGCGCGCTCCACATATTGATGTACCCATGGATCGGTTCGAGTATGGCGATGGTATTTATTTTGTAGGCATTCTCTATGAGAAAGCGATCTATACTGGAGAGTGATGACTCTGCGCACCTCGAGGCCATTGTTTTTAAGCATACGCACGTGTAGGCAGCGATTTATGTACTGGAGAGAGATGACAGTCTCCGCACCTCGAGACCATTGCTTTTACCCAGTAGCGCTGAGGGCGCTCCAAGTCGTCCTTTTTCCAAAGTGCCACTTTTTAAATATGTCAATTAATTTATCAATTGCACAGTCTAAAATATAATTTCTAACTAGCATCATAAAGGATCGGCTTTTCATTGTGAGCATTTTGACACATTTTATCCTTCCTTTCCAATATTCAATTTTTTGCATTTATTTGAATTATGCGATCAACTACACACTAAATTTTTTCAATTAGCATCATCGAGCATTGGCTTTTAATTTTGTGCATTTGACACCTTTAAACCCCCTTTATTTAATTTTTTCATTTCTTTAATTTATGGAATGATACAATGATTTCATTAGCTCGTCATCGCCTACCAGATACCAATCAAACATCAATCACTACAGCCACAAATTACCATGGTACGATTTTTTTTACGCAGCCCCCGATTATTTACGTCATGTGGCGCCGACTGCTACTGCTACGATGCCGATCGCTTTTCGGCCGAATGAGCTGAATAAGTTATCGCTTAATAAAGAAAGTGAAGAAAAAACATTGTCTGTGAGATTTGGCTATCGCGTCATACCCTTAATGGTGGAGCTTGTTGCCCTATTTTTAAGGCGAAAGCCTTTAATGGCTCATGCTGTCGTGGACAAAATGTGTCCCGCTATTGCTGCGGCTCTGATTGGCTGAGGGGGGATGACGTCATAGAGGTCTCGACCAATCACAGAGCACCACCACAGTATGCGCGAATGCGTGCCTTATATGACCATATGTTAGTTAATGATCAGTTACTTATTATTTACTGATTATTAAAGTAATTATTCACTAATTGAGGAATAATTAAGTAACCCATCATTAATAAATCAATCAATAATTAAATAATTATCCACTAAGCTATTAATTATGTAATGACTAATTAGTTATTCAAGTACTAAATAATGCTAGTTGCGTAGCAGAACGCGACACTCAGGCTTTCGCCTTTCACTGCTTTAGTGGCTAAAGTCCCTCGTAATTTTTTTTAATTGTCAGGCAAGGAGATAAACAGCCGGTACATACCGCTGGTGATTTTACGGGCGTTGCCGGCCAATGCAGTCCCCGCTCCCTCATGAAGTCGACCAAAGGCCCGGATGTCTGATTGACCCGGTTGGTTTTGCACGCATCTAGCGCCCTGAGCGCCTTCAAAGCGGCTGTCGACGAGTGCTTCGAGAGCAACAAGGAGGCCGGGTCTCCCAGCGCCATTAGTAGTTCGAAGCCCTGTCGGCGAATGGCCGTCATGGTTCGAGGACCTTGTGCAGCGATCCAGGTACTGGAGTGACCACCGCCACCACCGCAGACGTAGGTGTGGAAGTCTGCGTCGCGTGTTCCTGTCTTCAGACATATGTAGTGGCCACGCTCACCATCACCCTAATATTGATAAGTTGGCTACATTGGAGCGTGGGCGGGCTAGCCGAAGGATCGTCACGATCGTCGCCACGATCTTCACGCCTGTCCTATTTCAATTACACGATGTGTCGTCAATATTCCAATTTCCTCAAGGTTTTTACAGGATCGGAGCCCAGAATAGGAGATAGATCGTGCCCATTGGTAAACTGGCGTGTACGTGGTAGCACCTTCACCCTAGAGACCAGTGTAGTAAAGTTATGACTGGCTCTTCCAAACCACACGTAATCGCTCTTGTTCTAGAGAAACGGGGCGCGCTCACCATGAAAGGGCATAGACATACACCGCGTTATAGCTGTCCAGGCAATTATAGGGCGGTATAGGTCCTTGACTGCTTGGTCATGCGACGTAATTAGGTACGATAAGGCTGATGGGATAGTGTCAGGGTATAGGGCTGAGGAATGACAAAAGACGAGAAATATAGAGGTTTCTGGCGAAATTGGGAACATTTGGGATGAAATTCGGACACTGACTTCAACTAGAGTTGAACTGAAATAAATTCGCTTTGAAAGTTTCAAACAAATCAATTTGGGGTTTGCGACTATATTCGTTTCCTGGCACGCACTCCGCAGAAATGTTTGGTTTTGAGTTGATACCCTGAGTGTGTAAGACGAGATAAGTGATCAAGGCAGCACGCATGCGCACGCACCGTCGCAAGGGTCTGCGGAGGTGTTGAGCCGTAGCAGCAGCTTGCGAGCGTGCTCCACGCAATCCTGCGTGTCGCACACGGCGTGCTGTTCCACCAGAAAGGAGGCGCGAAAGCGAGCCACTGCTAGAGCGAGGATTGCCACGATGACCAGCACAGCCAGAACCACAATGGCCAGCGCAGCGAACGGTAGGCTGCAGGACTTCAGGCTCAGGGCTGTCGATGGCGGTGACACCTGGTACCGACGAGGCGGCGTGCCTCCCAGCTGGCCCTGTACATATCGCGGGCAACCTAATATCTTCATACCATTGTCTTCCCTGACACGCCACTTAACACATGCTAGCTAGATGCTATCTGCCGCGTCCACATAACATCCGATTTTTTTTTTATTATCATGTGTCCGTTCTCCCCTTGCATGTCTTGATTGTCCCCAGCCATGTGCGCAATCTGAAATATTTCATTTTCTCCAGCCCCGTAGTCAGCCTATTCTTCATACCGCTCTCAACGTATATGTCTGGCCGGATTGTTTCAGACCAGTTGACAGGACCAGTTTGTCTTAGTTACTTTGGAACAGGTTAAATCCGCGGTGCATTACCCTATGCCGCAGTGACGTCCTTCGTTTCTGTATTTGTCTACAAAAAGTGTGTAGTGTATAATTCCTGTGCGCTGAACGGTCATTTGTGTGTCAATAGATCTTATTCAGTAGAATGTGAGGCAGCCTCCAAACAGCGCACTCACAGACACCAGCATGCCGCGATGGATCAGTGGCGGCATGGAAGGTTTCTGCATCAGTGTCGTGTGCACTGTCTGCGCCTGTCGCTTGGCGCACTGTTCGCTGCCCGGCGCTGCCGACTCCGACTTCTCCGGTGACTGAAGAAACCGGGTCTGTGGCGACGGGTACGACCGGCCCGAGTGGTTCGACCGCTCTGAGCCTCCTGTAACAGAAGAGAAAAGGCTGGTAATGAGCTTCTTACACATTTACTCTTAATAGGATTGAGATAAACTTCTAAATGTCAGTTGCTTTTACTCCACTGGATTCCTTCTACATATTTTGAACCAAAATTTTTGACCTCAGAAGGAATGAAAACATACAACGGAGAACCCTCAACTGAGGCGCACATCCTCTGGGGATGCGAAAATAACCCTCCCCCAAGGGCCCTCATGCTAGCTCCCTCTGCGGAAAGCTGGGACCAACTCCTCACCAAACCAGACAAGAACACACAACTTGCACTTATTTCGTGGGCCCATGATGTCGCCCCCACCTGGGGGACACACAGGACCCACCTGCCCTAATTCATGACATCTAGGGCAAACAAAGTTGTTTCCCTCTCTCTTGTACTATAAAGAATTATTACACCATATATAGGTTCAAAAAAAAAAAAAGTGAGCGGTCGGGCTCCTACGCTCGCCTTCTTAGCATTCTTGCTAACTGTGGTTACAGACTTTACGGTAGCACTTCTAATAGCCTGTACTGTTGGCCTTCTACGGTTGCTCACTGGAGGAAATGAATGGCGCGGTAATCTGGCAAAGATCTTGATGATTGTTGCTAACGTTTACTGATGACATCTACTGCATTATCAGCGTATTCTCGAAACGCGAATTACCCTATGAATGAGTAAAAAGGGAGCAGCGTGTACTCTAACGCACTCCCTATAAAAGCAAGGTACTTAAATTCTACGGTAGGTCCTCACACAATGAATATAGAGAATGATATACGTACTGTTGGCAATAGGGGAACAGCGCAATCACAAATCACATTCGCCTTATGTAATTAGCATTCGCAGACGACATTTCACAACGGCACTAGGAATGATGAGGTTAGCATTTAGAGGAGCTTGAAGCGTCGGGTAAAACCTTGGTAACTGCGACAGCTTCTGTTTCCTCTGCTGACGATAGGTATTTCGCACCTTTTGTATTAAAAAACTGCGCCATGTCTCGGGCAGCTACCTTGCTTCTGATAGGGAGCGCGCTAGAAGTCACGCTACTCCCTTTTTACTCTATTATAGGCTTATTTATGTTTAGAACATATAGTCCACAATGCAAAAATCATTCGGTCGAGTAATCGCAATCATCATCCTCTAGTAGATCTTCATCCACTACCCACCCAAGGATGGATGGATGGATGGAATATAGGAGCGTCCCCTTTGAAACAGGGTGGTAGCAGTAGCTATCATGCTCATTTTCTCCATATATCTTAATTATTGATTTAGAATGGTTAACTAAACCATCATTCCATTTATTAAATTTTTGTTCCTACATTACTAACATTATGTCACTTCTCTGCCTCAGTCTAACCTCAAGAAGCGCCACCTACCGCCTGTTCACCCGTATCCACCCTTAGTAGCCTCCACTCATGAGAACACCATGCAGTAGCAAACCGAGAGTGGTGGCGACATAAACTGTAGATGGGCGCCCGTAAAGTGATCGCTGAACAAAAACATATGATCTCACCATTTTTTCAGGTATGAGTTTTCGAATTTGAGAGAGAGAGAGTGAGAGAGAGAGAGAAACTTTATTTGCCAGCGTTAGATGGTTTTTGCCTTTGCTGTGTCGTCTTTCAAGTTCGCCACAAATCTACTGTTTATTAAGGTACAGTGCTTCTAGCTTCTCGTAGATGTCCTTTCCATTTACGCGAGAAACCTCCTCACACATCATGAGGGCGCTGCTGGGGCTTGGCGCAACATTCTTTCCGCACACTACTTTCTTTTCCTATGAAGTCACTATTAGGATTTATGATAAGCAAGTTAGACCTAACAACTAAAAAGTAGTCAACCTATTAAGTCACTAATTTCAATTGCATGAATCTAAAGGGCTAATGAGTATGTGAGGGTAACAGCGAAACGACTAGGCGCACTCGCGTTTCTCTCTTCCCTTCTTGTCTTGCTCCTTATGGGTGGCTAGAGGAACTAACCACTACATGCTTCTGTGGTTGTTAACCTTCAAGCTGATTGTTGTTGTTGCCTAATTATAATGGGCCCTCGTTTGCATTATTATGCTCTTGCTTCGAGTGTTCTAGGTATATTCTTTTCTTCAGTTCTATCCTCATTCTCTGTTTGGCGTTACGCCACTGTTGCTTCTGCTGGTACGAGAGCATGGTCCAGAGATGTTTAAATAAGATAAGGTCATAATACACACCGGTTGACGCTTACTCAACAAGCTGGTGTTTTAACCCAGTTCCTCAGCGTACATGGGCTGTCTAGCTCGCATAAATAGAAGCATTCGAGGGAATGGTCTAAGCTTTCAATATGTGAAAGAAAAATGCTTCTAAAATTATTTCCGTGCGGATATTTTAGGGCGAACCCCCAAGGTGGTGTAGATTTGTAATACGGGAGTAATGACTCAATAACATCCTCCCAAGCGCAGCCATACGGCTACAGAGGAAAGCTATACTGCTTTCTCAGAAACTTCGTAGTATAAAGAGAAATTCGTCCTTATCCAGGGATACCCGATTAAAACTGCCAAATAAATTCGATTGGCTGCGCTATTGAAATAATTGTAAGGTAGCTGTGGACTATTGTAAGATACTTGTTATCACGCACATTTATTAAAATATTCTAATGTTCTGATGCGTGTCAAAATTTCGCTTCTGATGTTCTTTGTATGTTTGCCTCCGTCTTCACAAAAGCTTTACATGCTGGCACCTTGATTATAATACTGGCTCCCATTTTATGCAATGTGCACGCTACCGTGGCTCAGCCGTTGTCCCCCAGGCGGTGGCAATGCTGCGTCATTACGGCTGGACCACCTGTCCACAGCGACGCTCGGCGGTTGGTCCATGGACGCTAGTAGCTTTTGGGCAACGCTCTTTTGGGGCCTGTCTCTCAAGTCCGGGTTTCCTTGCTTCGCGTGGGACGTTTCCATTCCGAAAGAAGACCCAGAGGGATGCCCGGCAGCTGAGGATGCCATTCGGTAGGCGGGAACGTCCTGGTCGCTGGAGGTCGCCCGTTCCTTGTGTGAAATAGGTAGACTGCTTAAAACACGTTGTATTGTCGATGTTTAAGCCGTCGCCGGTTAAATGACTAAGAAACAAAGAGGGATTCGACAGGCATTTTGCATAGCTGTAATTTTGAATCTTTCTGAAATGCCTAGTTTTGTACGTCCTGTTTTTTTCGTATTAATACGTGTCGTTAACCAATCAGCCTAAAATCACTCTTTGCTTAAAAGCGCATTTGCTTGCGCAGGACGGATACTGAAGCAGCATATTTTTGCCGGACATTCACCGTGTGTCGTCTAGATGCGCGCGTACGAATGCTAGATTAGGAAAGCTTTCTGCGCTTAAATATGCTGGACAGAGAACGCTGAGATGCTAGACTGGCGCTCCTCCCATCTTGTCGTTCGTGAACAGAGATACTGTAGTAAAAAAAGAATGGCGATTCACTTTGAATATAAGCAAGTATATACAGCCGAACCATTTACTCGTACTCGTTTAGTCACGTTTGCTTCTGTTTACTTTGCTTTTCCACGTCTTATTATGCGTAGCTAAGTATTTACCGGGCTTTCTTAGGACGAATGAGGCTTAATTAAAGCCTTTGTGTTGTTATTCGTTTGATTGCATTGCATATATATATTTTTTAAACGCCGTGTATTTTGATACTGCTTTACTGCATTCTATCTCATTCCGGGTTAGAAACACATGGGTGGCGGGTTTTATTTACTTATTTATTGTTATTATTTCGCAAACGTTTGCTGGGGAAGTAGGCTTCACACAAACCTTGGTTGAATCGAGCGATGCGTGTAGAACTGCTTCTGCAATACTAAAAGTATATCGACGAAGCCGGCTCACCACTTACTCGTTGTTCTATTTCTGCTTGTCTTTTCCTCCAGTTAACGGCATTTGTTTTTAACTGAGCGAGATTAGTGATGACGACATACGCGGTATTGAATTCTCTTTCTTTGCTCCTTTTATCTCTGCTTAGAGAAAACTACCACCCTTGATGATGTGCTGTGAACGTCAAAAGGCAAATTAAAACGATAGAGCCGCAATCAAGGGTGGCTAGACGGCCACCGCCATCTCTACACGAATGGAGGTACGGCACGCGGAATGTCGTGGCAGCATCGTTTTTTTTCATGCGGCGTTAGGTTAGAGTTTTATTAACAGTTATTTCATAATTATTCGCCAGCTTTCGGCCTTCCTATGAAGGAAACGTCACGTATTTCTTCGTCACCTTATACTGTACACGTTTCGTTTAATAGTTGTCAGGCAGATTCGCCAGTGGACTCGAGATTCATAAAATAAGGCATACGATATCTTATCTTGATTTTTATAGCGCTGAAGAAACACCACAGGAAGAAAGACACAAAAGGACAGAAGCGCTTCTGCCCTTTTGTGTCTTTCTTCCTGTGGTGTTTCTTCAGCGCTATAAATATTAAGATCATGTACCAACTAACCCGTCAAAAAGTCCGGCTACGATATCTCACTGTGGTCAAATGACTTTATTGGTGTGGCAGACTCGCTTGTCTTAGATATGCTACCAGCATACAGGAAATGTTTTCAGGAGATCTGAACTGATATTAATTCCCTCAAGTGCAGATAAGCCATTCAATTCCGCGGAAGACCGCGCTTCAGAAGCGAAACTTGAGCAACGTGGATGCAGCTAGCTCAGTATCGATTGCACGTTGTAGTGCTGAAAATGCGCAAACCGTTCTGAGCACATGGGAGCAGCTGTTGTCTTCAGCTCTATTCGGGGCTTATTATGTTCTCTAAGATATGATGTCTACCCTCCGCGATGACCACGACTATAAAGCAGCTACAACACAGCGGCAGCGTCAGCGTGATCCATGCAAGCGCATAGAACCGAAGCATCTTACTCCGCTGTCAGCGCTCATTAGCAGGCGTAAGAGCGAAGCAGATCCTAGTACGTCTATCACGTAATACTTAGAAATAACTGAAAAGACTAACCGACTTTTCAGACGGGATGTTGCACTGACTCCCGGGAGATTCTGTGTGAAAGGTGCTGGCCACACCGTCCATGGCCTCATATGTCTTTCGGCCTCTGAAAGCGTGAAGCACGTCTTTAGAGCGGGGTTGTTACTTGCATATACCCTACTAAAATAGTGTTGTTACTAGTTAGCAAGAACACTACTACAATAGCAACGAATAAAAATTCTAGCGACAAGTCTGGTAATTGGAGAGCTAGCAGACAGCAAGAAATGTCCGTATTGACCAGAAGGTAGAAGCAGTAATGTCTGTTTCTTTCAACGAGTTCAAGCTCATTGAGCATGTTGCCCTGTTCGAAACATACCCGACCTTGAATGCTCAAATGCTTTGGGCATCCTTTTTTTCTCCCTGCCAAGCTCCCCTCATACATTTTAGGCCTAACTCCGTAACTTAGTATCCTTTTTTCTTCATGTCAAGCTCCCTTCAAATATTTTAACTCCCTACGCTTTTAGAGGGCGGGAAATTGAACCGGTTGGTTTTCGTTGAAATGAGACATAGTTTATAATAACGCGAACAACGCGGATAAATAAGAAGAGACAGCGTTCCACGTTCTGGGAAATATCCCCCCCCCCCCCCCCCCCATAACCGTCTGACGCCGTCACCGATGGCGCAGATGCGCCGAAGGTGCCTGTGACGCACGTCCCACAGAATCGACCACGTTGAGCTCAGATAGGGCGTGCTGAGCGCTTCCACGCCGGCGCACATGATCTGCTGGGGACTATATTTATGAAAGCGGGAGAGGTATGCTAGTTATACCAGGCCAATAGCTATGTGAGAAAAGGTGTAATGATGATGATATATTGGGTGTATGAAAGAGATGTAGAATAATTGGTACAAAACAGACTCTTTTTATTAAGAGGAACTTGAAACTTCCTCTATCGACGGCGCAAAAGCCGCACACATACGTTCGCGTAAATTAAAATTTAGTGGCTATTAGTCTTACGGTAAACCAGCTATATATGCTGAATCGTGAAAGCTGAGGGATAATTGAATGCCTAAGACGCAGAGCGATAGAAATTTTGAGTAGGGCTTGTCGTGATCTTGCGTTTTCTGTCAGTTTACTTTGCTCAACCTTCCCCGGTCAATTGTTCAAGAGAGGTTACCTCTTGCTGTAAGCTGGTCGTTCGCTTGTGGCACATTCTTCGCTCGACGAAGCCGGAACAGTTCCAGCGTAGCGCGCCGTCGATGAATTTATCATCCTGTCCATAGGAGGCGCTTGACCTGCGAGCGAACAGCATCCGAATAACTGACTACCTAAGCATGACGCGCATTCACTTTAGTGGAGACACTCCATATTGTGAGCTTCTGCTGACAACGCAAGCGTTTATCCAGTCTATAGTTCAAACAATGACACCACTAACGATAACCCGCTTTCTCACAGACACTGTGGAGGCAGTATGCGGTTCTCAATATTCTTATCAAATCGCCAGGATTTTAAGAAAACTTTAACACGTCAGATTAAGCCAGGAATTTAGGAGCGCTTTCAAACATGGCTGCAACGATGATGGATACTATTTTGCTTAAGTCCTGCTTGCCCTCCATGCCCCGACATCTGTTGTTTTTTTTATTGTTTTACGATTTCTTGTGCCCGTCATGGTTATTTACGTTTTAATAATGTCAGAGACCTCATGAAATTGCACGCTCTAATGAGGGAAGCAGATATAAGTAGTATTTACAGGAGAAAATTGCAGCTGCTGTGGGGAAGGGCTGGAGAGTAATATGTATCAATATTATTCGCATATACATCCTACATCAGCTCCATAAATGCATGCAGACGTGCCTAAGGCTTAGGTTTGCAGAAAAGGAAGTGCGTGAACGCAACAAGTCGGAGTTTAACAATTCATTCGCGATTTTTCTTCCATTCTCAAGCTGTGCTCGAAACTAAGTCAAGACGAGCGCAAAATGGCGACTGTCTCACTGAGGTGCTTGTAGAGTTGCGCAGCCCGGGATGTAGGACAACCTTCCTGCACGGGGATACGTCGCTGCGGCATCATCCGAAATGCCGACGGGACCCGTGGTGGAGGTGAAGGTGCAGTGTCCCGCGTTACAACGTCCACTGTTGGATGCGGGTCGATGGACACTCTCTTGCGTTTCGTGAGCGGCAGTGCGGTCTGCTCGGTGGTTAAAGCAGCGAGAATCGTGTTGCTCACTGGAGGTGGAGGATCTCCAACGCTTCGCAGCTGTGAACACATTATATTTTACATGCATGAATGTAAAAAAAAAATATAGCACTAGCAGTCATACTCGCTCTCGCTGCGTCTGTCCGCCGCGTAAACATTTTTTGAAGATCGCGTAAACATTTTTTGAAGAAAGGTGCGGCACTACACCGCTAACGCTGCTTTTTTTTAGTGTTAAAGAATGCTAGTAACTACACACTACGGCCCGATACGGAACTCGTTTATAGCGCCTCTAAGCGGCTACGCCATGAACGTTTGAGCGGGCAGAGATGGACAGCAGGACAGGAGAAGGCCAGCAACCAACGTACCGCGAGGAAGCGGCTGGGACTCACGCTACGGGCTGCCGAGAGCAGTTTTATGAATTGTGAATTGCTTGCGGTAAAGTCTCGAAGCGGCGTATGGGCGCGCTAAACTAGATGCATTTGAATCAATTTACGCCACCTGGGCTTCATTAAGGTGCTACAACACACAACGCATGGGCGTTCTTGTATTCCTCCTCCATCGTGATAGAGCCGTACGGCCAGGATCGAATCTGCGATGTTGGTATAAGCAGCGGAGTTTAAAGCCATTGAGCCATCTTGTCGAATTAGCAGGGTTCTGGACAACCGCCAGGACACGTTAATGTAATCTATGTATAATAGCGACTTGATATTATTCCTTCAGAGAAAGATAAGCTAGGATCAGATACACTGTTTCTTGGTCTGGTTGGTGGAGTTTACTCATATTGGCGACGAAGCCTGAAGCGCATTAAATTTTTTCTCTCATGACCCTGTCTTTTTCGCGCTTCAGACTTCACCAAAATGAGTAGGATCAGAAGCTGGAAAGCAATTTTTAACAAAGTTGGAAGAAAACTGGAGTTTATGTTAGCTAGCGAATCATTGAAATTAGCAAGAGAATGTATGACTTGCGGTAGATAGTGACTGCAGGTCTAGACCACGAGAGAGAGAGAGAGATGATTAGAGCATCAAGAATGGTGCTGATTGCAGTTGGCAGCCACTTCCAGATGACGAATGTCAGTTTACAGTGTCGCTCAAGAGGAAAGTGTTTAACAGCTGCATCTTACCGTTACTCGCGTATAAGACGGAAACGTGAAAGATTCCGAAAAGGCTGGAACTTAAATTGACAACGCACGAAGTAATGAAAAAGAAAATGTTAGGTGTATTGTAGTGAGAGAGGAATGGAGCGGACTGGATCAGGGAACAGATAATTGTTAATAGAGAAATTTAGCTTACAGTGATCCGCGATCCGCTACCGTGACCCGCCACCGCGCGTTCCACTGCGCATGCCCAGATCTCCTTGACGCAGATAGATGGCGCCACATACTGGGTGTCGGCACATAGACCTGCCGCGTCGGGACCAATCAGCTCGTGCGCCCCGCCCACTCGCGGTAGAGGGTCACGGTGGCGGATCGCGGATCATGGTAAGCTAAATCTCTCTAAATATATCCTAGCTAGTTCTTGGCCGTGGATGTGTCGGGGAGCCCTTGTGGACCAGTGGAAGTGGTGGGGGACCCCCTGAAAACTGAGAAGAGGGTGGAGATATTAAGCGATCTTGTGCGGACTGCTGCCGCAGTTCCGGGAGAAGGTCGCGGAATCGGGATAGGCTGACTTGCCTCTGAAAAAAACGGGCACTTTATAGCCGGCGCCGGTATGCATAGCGCTAAAGACGATTGGACTCCTCCCAACACCGCGCCGCCCGTTCGTGGGCACCCAAGGCGCTTTGCATTACAGGGATGTTTAGCAGTGAATCCGGAGCTCGAGTTTCAGTGGTGCCGGCATCAACACGGACTCCAGGCCACCAGGGCCTACCAGGGAATGAGGCCGCCAACTCGGCCGCCCGCGCACTCACTAACCGGGCCCCCGGCGTACACCCTACCTATCTGGACCAGGACGCTTACCCTCTGAACTTTTCAAGAAATCTGTGCCTATTACCGGGACTCGCATCGTCGGTACCCGGCTCCTCTCAAGGGGCTAGGGAAAGCGGGCGAAAGAATACTTCTTAGACTTTTTACTAACACTCTACTGTGCCCGGCAGTACTCAAACATTTCGACCCTTCCTTTTCTGGCCTCTGCCCTTTCTGTGGAGAGGTGGCTGACACCTTTCACATGGTCTGGGCATGCCAGCTAAATCCTTCTCTTTTACCCATAACCCCTTCCTCTACCCGAGAGGAGTGGGAGGCGGTCCTGCTCGGCTGCCTGGCTCTAGCGGCACAACAAGCGCTGGTCCAACGAGCTCGTGTGGCGGCCCAGACCAATGGAGTCCCGGAATAAGGGACTCCACCTAGTATTGTAAGGGGAGCGGCCCACTAGGGATGGCTCTCCAAGCAACCTCTCATTTGGCAATAAATGCTTTCCACCACCACCACACCATCAACACACGAGGAACATTACTGCATACCTTGACGGGGTACAAGATATGGGAAAATGGTTGGAGATTATATTAATTTTTTTTAACAGATTAACACCCAACATTCTTCGGACTGAAACAAGATATAAACTAAAATGATGTTGGAATACTCAATTCAATAAGTTGATAACATGTTGTGCAATTGTAACAATTTTTCACGTAAAGTCTGCGATTTTTGGGCCATACTATAGCCACGGAGTACAAGAAGAATGCACTTACAAAACGTGTATAAAATTTTGATATGTTGAAAGTTACCCGTTTCATCTTCCATCTATGCGCATGTTGTGACACGATTTGTGATTTTCTTGGCCAACTACTACGTGAAGAGCAATCAGTCAGGAATGTAATTTTGTATAGTTTATTGTGTATCTGTTTGTTTTGCTTGTCAAGAATATGAGATATGCCTTAATATTTTTTCTTGTATAAAGGTTTCACCATGCCTTTATTATATGTGCGTGTTGCCACTGCCTGTGAGGCTCTGTCACTCAAGCCGTACGGGGCTTTCGCTGGTGTGTTGTTAGCCCGCTGTCTGCTTCCGCGCGCCTTTCGAATTTATTTCAGTTTGAGAAACTAAATTCGGTTTTAAACCGCCATGCTTTTAATCCTGCAAGCCTTTATCTATCCAGGACAGAGCTATCACGCGACTTTTCTTTTTTGTGTGTGCATGGGTTTCGCGGGCATCAAAATTGCCTCGAGGAACCCCTGGGTTTCGCGGACCCCTTATTTGAGAAACCCTGTCCTAGACAAAATTATGAATAAATGGGCATCGACAGAATCTGTAACGCGAAGACAACTTAACCGATGGCCATCCAGGGTAACGGATTGGATTCCAAAAGAAGAAAGAAAGGGGCGGCAGAAAGTCGCGTGGGTAGATAAGAATAGGAAACTTGAAGGGATAAGGGTGCCCCAATTGGCACAAGACAGGCTTAATTTGTGGAATAAGGCCCTTCTCCTGCAGTTGGCGCCGTTAGGCTCACGACGGGAATGATGATGCTGGAAGTCTACGAATACAGGGTGATTCAAGGAAGACTAAGTAAGTTAAAAATTTCTAGGTTCAGAATAGACGCAAAATATGTGTAGGAACAAACTTTCTGCCGTGGCGGACACAATATGCTACAAGCTCCCTTAGATTATCCAGCTAATTAGCTAAAACCACTAATAAATTTCCAAATTATCGCAGTTGGGTGGTTCATCTCAATGGCGAATTAAAAGCCGTGAACAAAGCTATATATCAGTTTTTTAAACGAAAAAAATTATTTCTAAAGCCTTACAGCACGAGGGACTTTTTTTCACAAGCATTTCCCTTGCACCATGCAGGCTCTGAGGCGAAATAATGTTCATGATGTCAGCTGAATACTGCTTGCACTTCGAACCGAGTGCCATAGCCACTGCTGACGTCATCACCGAACGTCACTTATGTGCCGAGTTCCTGGCCGTCTCTAGCATGCAGTTTATGTTTCGTGCAAAACGAAACGTCGGATTTCTTCGGGATGCAGAGTTTGAGAAAAATGAGTTTTTGCTTTGTTTCAAAATCTGATATGGCACCCTCTTGTTCACGGCTTCGAACTCTTCACTGGGACTAATCACCGAAGTGAAAAAACTTAAAAGGTAATTAGTTGGTTTTAGTTCAATAATGGGATAAAGAGTTTCTGCCATATGTGTCCGCAGAGACGGAGTTTGTTCCTGCAATTTCTTTTCCATTCTGAATTCACTTTTTTTTAATTACTTAAAATCTTCCCTGAAATACCTGGTATTATACCCATCACTGTTCTTGGCGCATCTTCTTCATTACAAGGGATTAAACCACATAAACGTTTTGAGATTGAGGAGGTTTTCTGCTTAAAACACGTTGGAGCACATTAATTCATGTTACGTAATACGATTTGCAAAAAAAAAAAAAAAAACATTTAGGGCTGCACTTAGCTTCTCTTAAAAGCCCAATTGCGAAGGCCTTTCCTCCTTTTCTTCTACCTCTTCAACCTTTATAATGCATGTTTGTGTACTTGTTATAATTTCACCTTTGTTTTCTTTGGTTTTAGCGTAAATTAGCCAAATTCTCCACTCCTTGTCCATAATTATTTAGTATCTGCAGTGAACCTTGGCCAATCACCCGTCGTTGGTATGTGTCATTTTGATCGAGGACACCATCATCATCATCATCGGCACCTCAAGGCTGCTCTCCTCGGCATGCGAGACTGAACTTATACATGGCCCTACGATACTAGGCCTAACAATATGAATTAGGAGATTATGTCGACGTCAAAACCTATTGTGACGTCTGGCGGACACATCTCACGCAATCTCGCGGTATCTCGGGAACAAATCTCGCGGACAAATCGTGCGAGATTTTCACCACGTTTCTATCAAATGCTACCTGATTTACGGCTTCTGTTGACTCCTTGTGTATGGAGTGGTGGCTGTCCTTGGGCTTGTCCTGGCTGACGGGAAACCACAGAGGCTGTTCATGAGTCCCGTATGGGGATCTAGAGCCTGGTAAGGGTTTGGGCTTGAGTATTCCTCTGCCGTGAGTGGGGCTTTCTTGGTGCATCTTGATCAGGGAAGGCTTGATGGTTGTATGGTCCCGGAATTGCGGCGCGTTGAAACTCTGCCGGTCTAGCGAGTCGGGCTGAATGTGCGCTTCTGCCTTCGCCGTGTCGGTCAGCTCTTGTGACGAATCCGAGATAGAAGACAGAGTACTCGTACCAACGGGTGACCGACGGCTACCTCTGTTCATGATGCAGGGCCGGCTGAATCGTGCCCTGAGGGAGACAGTTAAGTTTAAAAATTAGTCTCTTTTGCTGATTATGCATTAAAAATAAAGTTATGCTTGCACAGAAGGGACAATATCGCTGGTTACCGTGATGAGCAGAGAAAACCTGTATATTTACGCAGTCCGAATAATGCCACCGGCTCCGGTCTACTCTGTATCAACTATCCATTGTGTGCGATCATGACGCCGATCAGCAGTGATCGCAAGTCGCTGTCAGGTACAAACGGCGACTGAGAGACGGCAAAGCCCATTGGAAAGGATAAGCAGGCTCATACTTTATAGTGACAAGATGAAACACCGAAGACTTGCCTGTGCTAGTAGCCGTGCTCACTTGTTGAAACGTGTCCGTACCACTGCGGGCACAATTCCACTGGTCGACGCGCAGCAGCGGAAGCGCTCAGTTTTCAGGGGATAATATTGCCTCATCAAGCGAGCGTGCCACAGATTACGCGAAACTTATGTTGCTGAATCACAAGCAGTGCAAATCGAGGATCTTCTTTATCCTCGATGCTTGAATCACAAGCAGCTCAAATCGAAGGTCTTCTTTCTCCTCGATGCAATGGGCGAAAAAAATACGAAAGCGACTCTGAAGCGAAACCTACAAATAAGGAATCGTGGTGCTACACGATATAAAATAGCTATTGTAGTAAATGTAAATTAAGGAAGAAAAATAGCGATAGAATATGCCGTGGTATATTAATTAACCATGTATGCTGTTCATGCCTTTTGATTCCATTTTAATGTTTTAATTATGTGTGCTGTTGCTTCAGGACATTCTGTGTTCGGTGAAGCTGACGCAATTCTGGACACCTCCCGTAACACGTTATGTGAACGACAAAGACGAACAGAGAACCCAGCGCAGCTGTGGCCGGCAACGCAACGCCGGCAGAAAACAACGGTCCCGGATGATGCACTGCAGCTGACTGAGCTTGGAGCTCGACGGCAAACCTGTGACTGCCCTGCTGGGCCAACGACCCAGCGAATAGCCATGACAGCCATCGTCCTCGAAAAGCTCATCAAAGGTATTTAAGTGTAGCGGAAGGGGAGTGGCGTTTTGCTATAAGAGGACAAGCAAAATGAGACAGAACGATGTGGTTGTGTCCCCACCTGCTGATATGTGTCATTGTATTTGTTTGGTACTAGCCATGTATCACCGACCACTGTAACTTCCGGCCTCGGCGACCACTATTGGAGGCGAAAAGCAAGGCGCCCGTGAGTTGTGCGATGTGTGCATGTTAAAGAATCTTAAGTGCTCGTCATTTCCGGGGCCCTCCACTACGCCGTGTTTTGCAGCCTTAGTCGCTTTAGTATGTTAAACCCCATAAACAAATCCAAACCAGTACCACCTCGTAATAAAATTATGCATTGAAAAAAATTGCCACGGGAGAGCGAAAATGCCTTACTTAGGTGCACGTAACTTATCCCTGATTTTATTTTTTTACCGTATGTGCGTGCTTGCAGATATTATTGGCACGCGGAAAGAAGCGGCCCAGTGTAACTTTAAGCCGACTGTCAACGTTTACGACGCAGCTCATCATTCCTCGGGTGACCAGAAGTCGAATATATATTTTAGATTATCTTCTGAGTACTTCCTGCGTATGACCTGCGGCTCTCGGTCCAGCAGATACTGAACATATCGTACAAGATGCGATAATAGAATGCGGTCATGTCTGTAGTGAGGAACGGTCTACAGGGCTCGTAGCTCTGAAGTCGACATGTCTCATTTTCTATGCAGTGTTGGCTAACTTTTGATAAGTTCAGCGCCGATCGAGCCGTGCATAATGGTGACAACTCGCCCCGGAATTCAGAGCCCCCAAGCTACCCTTATTGCGGGTGTTGTTGCAAGAAATATGTTATATATAATACACGCCGTAGAAACTGAACGCTTTGATTTCGACCAAAATGTGATTTCGAATATGCCTCTGGTGATGCGTATGATAATCGCTAGAAGTGTCAATACATCGCCCTTTTTCAATTGCATTATGCTGTCAGCTGAGACTTTATGTAACGTAGTGAATGTCCAGAGGAATGACCCAATGCATGACGCAATTCATTAGACGGGTACTAGTGCTTGTGGTTACAAAACCAAGTGACGTAAACAGCCAGTCAACAATTACACGTGCTTACAAACAAGCAAAAAGTCAATAGACGGAAACGAAACCAAAATCAAAATTCATGGTACATGTCCCCCATATCTGCAGTGTTCAGAGTCCTACACTAAGCTCCGCTTTTAAGTGTATGATGGAATAGCGTTAATGGCTTCTGTTTACAGGTTCCGTTATGGTTTCTCACTTAATGAAAAGACAGAGCTAAAGGAGCTGTCCTGTCTACTCTAAAGGCGAAGGTTAAGCATCATGCCCAATTTTTTTTACCTTCCTCTTTCATCTCTTCTATCGTGGTATAGTTGAGGTGGCCTCCGATAGTTTGAAAAATACTATGCCTTTTCTTAATATCACATTCAACAATTTTAAGTGCTACCAGGCTATGCAAGGTTGCGTCCAGATTTTCTCTGGTATGGTTCTGAGTGATTACTTTACATTTTAGCACAGGTGATCCGGAGGTCCATTAAGAAGCCTACCGACGCTTAGCTGCCAGGCACTCCTGATTCGATCGAGGGATGAGAAAGGGCAGTACAGACCGCGGGAGTAACCGCTCTGCGGAAGGCTCGATGCGGGGAAGCCCACCGGGCTCCAGGGATCACTCTAGGAGCTCGGCTGAAGGCTCTCTAAGTGGCACACGCCAGGCTTCCAGAGATAACTCCAGAGATGTTTCCACGAGCTCGACGAGGAAGCACGCGTCGGCGACTAAGCACGCTGCCGGTGAACATAATGCTCACCTGCCTGCCACGTTAGAAGAGCCTGCCGTGGCCTCCGGACAGGCAACCCCCACAGAACCATTGCAGCCGACGTCTGAGCAGTCAGACCGGGCTGACCAGGTGGGTGCCTTACACGGCTTGGTGCATCTGTGTTGTGTCGACGGTTTTCTAATTTTCCTTATCCGAAACTTCGAGTATGACTTAGACGCCTGCAGACCACAACGAAACATTGATGGAAGGATATAAAGGACCGACCGAAGAGGTTCGGGAGACCTATAACGGTCATTGCAGTCAAAGTGTCCGCACTATATGTCGCTGTAGGTGGACTCTGCGGAAGCAACGAAGGACACGGCCGAGGAGCCGTACACAGACCCCCGGGAGCCGCTTCCTGGACGAGCCTCTATCGACCGACGCGTGTCCATGGGTGAAGTGATCCATACCGTGCATCCAGCGCGGCGTTTCTACATTCACAACAATCCTTCACTCACAAAGGCGTGAGTACCCGAAATTTGATATGCGCATGCGCTGAGAGCCACAGCTTGATGTCATGAATACGACCCCTCTCCCACTTTATTTTTTAGCGCTTGAATTCGGCAGTCCAGCTTCCCAGGGTATCAGGCTTAATCGTTAGGCAGCGCTATAGCATTGTAAGATACTGTTACGAAAGTCTTGTAACAGAATTGCCCGTTCTTCCGACGTGTTGCAGTCTTGCTTTCAATGTTTTGTTCTTTTGATTGGCAGCGAGTAGCTACTTCGCCCCGTCATCGCCACTGTCACCATCATCGCTATCACTAACTACCATCCGCATAAAATAAATCAGGCATGTTTCCGACGATATCAAAAACGCTATAATCGCAAGAAATAACGAGCTTCCCGATTTGGAATTGAGACCTACATTGTTGCAACTCCACACAGAAAACATACAGCACACTACTTCTAGCACATAATCTATTGTGGAGGTAACACATTCTCTACAAAGAAGAGGCATCAGCTTTGTTATGACCAGGAAATTCAATAGTGATCCTATTGAGGCACTATCCAGAAAACTATATACTCATTCCGATTGTCCAATGTTTCGACGCTCAACAAAAAAAAAAAAAAAAAAAAAAAGCGCCCGAAAACAGATGCCCTCTTGATAGGAATTTTTGGATATATTTTGAGCTTGAGCACAAAATTTTGAAAGACACACTCCTGCGTCAAGTCTACAGTTTACGAGGATTAAAAGTTTGAGGCCGCTTAAGCTTCGGCTTAAGACGAAATGAAACAACGCCTTTTCCTTCTTTTCCTATTTTCTTGTGCTCCATTTCAGTACTAGTCATAAGCACGCCACAACTACGTCACGCACACCGCATGGTGCTCCCTACTCCTAATTCGGTCCCACATCGGGGATTCGCTCTTGTCGGTGATGGGCAGCTAGGAGCTCCCGGGGAATGACAAAATCGCGGTTTATAGGTCGGCGATGGACGCGTGTGACTACTGGCATCTCCCAAGGGGGAAGTGATGCATATAGGGCTGGTGTTTTGTCGTTACGCTGTTCATCCCAGGCCAGCAGGCGACGCCCCTGGACAGTGTTCTCTAGACGTATTCGATGACGCGTCTGTGACTCGGTAACGATGGTAGTGAGCGGTGGAAGAGCGGCCAAACGCTCAAGTTCGGCTATAGGAGTGTGCTTAGGTAGACCGGTAATAGTGCGCAGTGTAGCGCGATGAAGGCGTTCGACCTTAGCGAAGTCAGTCTTCGACAGTTGGAGGACCGGTGTACCATAGAGGATTTTTCCGACCGCCGCTGCTCTGGCCATCGCACGGCAGGCATGCTGCCGCGCACCGCCGTGCCGGTTGGACAGGCGACGAATAGTATGTAGCAGTGCTGGCCAAAGGCGTTGTAACTGACGAACCCATTTCTGGGGGCTGTTGCAGCTTGATATGGGCAGGCCAAGAATGCGGATTTGCCCATTTGAGGAGGTGATGGTGTTGCCTCCGATGTGAAGATGGATCTGCATACTGGGGTTGGTTTTATGTTTTCCGTCGATACTAATCAATTCTGTTTTATGTGGTGCGAGTTCGAGGCCAATTTTGGTTAGTGTATCTTCAAGACAAAGAAGGGCCGCCTGAAGTTCAGTCTCCATAGAATATTTGTCTACGTAATCCGCTGCCTCAGTCCAGACGGTAATATCATCGGCATATATAGCGAATCTTGCGCTTGTGCTGATTTCCAGATTCTCGGCGACACGTGTCATGGCCAAGTTGAACAATATGGGTCCGAGAATGGAGCCCTGAGGTACACCCCTATCCAAGTAATAGGTTTTGGGCACCCATCCCGGAGCTTTGCCATGTAGCTGAATGGGTCTAGATGTCAAAAAATTGCGGATCCAGATTTGGGCACGATTACTAGGAAAGCGTTTGGCGAGTTCCTCCAGGATAACCTCATGGCGAACATTGTCAAAAGCTTTGTGTATATCGACAGCCAGGAGATAGTCAGGTAGCGTTTTACGATGAGCTCTATTCAGAACTCTTCGCAAAAGCCAAAGGCAGTCATGCGTTCCAAGGTTAGGGCGGAAGCCGGCTTGAGCTGGATGAAATCCAGGACTGACGTATTCAATGTAGTGACTAATCCGGGTATGCAGCAGGCGCTCGATGAGTTTACAGAGATGTGAAGTCAGTGCAATTGGACGCAAATTACTAGGAAGTCGAGGGTTTTTGCCAGGTTTAGGGATAGGAAGAATAAGAGAAAGCTTGAGGTTATCCGGTACCGTTCCGGTCTCCCAGTAAGAATTAATGATGTCGAGAAGGGCATCCTGGGCTGCCGAGTCGAGATTGCTAAGCTCCTGCCAACTAACTCGGTCGTGCCCGGGTGTGGCGCGAGCTCGGCCTCTTCCGAGGGCTGCTTGCAGTTCTCCCTTTGAGAATGGGCGATCCAGGTCTGGATCAGGGTTTCCGACTGGGAAAATGGAAACTGCTGGTGGAGGCATTAGGCTGGCGTGTGGGAAAAAGGTGCGTATAACTTCATCTTCAACATCAGCCGGGTTGCCATTGAGAAGGAGATCAGCGAGAGGTGGTGCCCCGCGTGCCTTGCCATTTAGGCCACGAAAGATGCGCCAAAGTTGTGATAGGCCCGGTACTTGTCCAAGACGGTCGCATGTAGAGTGCCAAGCCTCACTTTGCAGGTGAAGCTGGTATGCCCGGATAAGCTTGAATTGTCGTCGAAGAAGCACGAGATCTTTGTGACGTTTTCCGCGTGTCCGAAAACGTTGCGTGAGGTGATCTGCGCGACGCCAAAGGTTAGCCAGGTGAGCATCCATGCCAACTGTGGAATCGTCACAGGGGATATATTCGAGAGCTTGAGTGCGGGCATCTCGGAGTACAGACAGAAAGGAGTCAATATCCGAGAAGGGGGTCGTAGTATTAGCACGAAACTTGTCCCAGTTGAAAAACGAACGTGTTGTCCGAACGCGAAGACATTTACGATTGAGAGTGAGCAAGATGGGCAAGTGATCACTACCCATCCATTACAAGCGAATTCGCATCTATGGCCTGGGTATGCGATGACAACCCTTCCCTTTCAGGCGCTTATGCCTGCCATCTACCTCAGGGTACCCCTCTTCACGCTGAACTCCTCGCGATTTGGGGAGCCTTGTCAGGAGTGCCTTGCACCGGAACTGGGTCACTACGTATTCTTACTGATTCCTTTGAAGCTTACAAGGAAATCGCTACTCCGGGTTCACAAGATGCAACAGCTACGGCTATACAGCGCCTCCTTAAACGCCACCAACTCGCGACCAGAACTGTCGCTATTCACTGGACCCCAGGTCACTCGGACGAATCAGGGGGCAATGCGGCGGCACACGCCGCGGCTGCCTTGGCAGGTGGGATGTCCACATTTACTTCCCCACCCCCCTTGCTTCATCCTTATTCGACCTTGGGCGGGCAACTCACCCCTTCTCTTGCCCTTATGCACTATACTCGGACCAGTCTTCGTAGCCTCAGTCAGCATCGCATGCAGGTGGCCACACCAGACCCACCTTTTACGAGAAGAACCCACCTCACCCGAAGTCAAGAAGTCTTTTTGAATAAGCTCATCGCCCATGCGGCTTACACGCCACGTATTATGGCCCGCTGGCGTCAGTATAAAGAGAAAATGATTACGTGCCCCCACTGTACGACTCTAACCTGCGGCGGCATATCTCATTTACTTTGGGAATGCCCTGCTTTCTCTACTGGACGCCCCGAGATCGAACCCTACCGCCTGAACTACCGTTCCCTTCTAGAAACTGATGCAAACACACAGATGATATTTGCCAAGTATGGCTCGCTTAGTGGCCTGGTTAGAGCAATGTGATTCGAGTGACGACCTAAATAAACAATGAAGATTATGTCTACTCCCCTTTATCCCCATCCATGGCCATGAGCCTTCCCATTCAATAAAGGACATTCAATCAATCAATCGGTCCCACATAGGTTCCAGTTATAAGCGGAACATTTTTCAAAGTTCTTCTTATAACCTGAACTTATGTGGAACCAGATTAAGAGTGTTAATCTCTTAACCCAAGAGAGAGATTAAGAGAGATTAAGAGAGATTATAGGTAAAACCTAGCCTATAGGCTAGGGTTTACCTATAACCTCCTCCAATACGCTCGGACAAGCGACCATTTGTTTCCCATGTATAGCGTGCTGGTTAATCACGGAGATGGCATGAGTTCATTCCCGAACACCATAAACCCCAGCACTTCTTTTTTATAGTATCACGAAAACTCGTTACACGAACCTCTTCGCCAAGTTTGATTTTTTGACATCATTTTGGTAATCTGGAATTAGTATTTCCGCTGGACGCCGGACACCGCCGGATGTTTTGCGCCACGAGCTCCTCGACGTTTTCGCGTTAATACAGGCCTAGCTGCCGAGGAAACGACGAAAGAAAGAATGCCAATGTTTTTGTAGGCGTTCATTGGGCACACGACCACAGATTCAAAAAAGAAGGGTTAGAGCGAGAAAGTTATTTGATGAAAGGAAAAGTGGAGGGGTGGCCGACGGTAAGGAGACCCTGGCTTACTACTTCATTAAATGGAAATGACTACTATGTTAACCAGGGAGGACTGGAGAAAGTAGTAGACGGCAAAGAACAGATAGCAGAGAGAGAGAGAGAGAGAGAGAAAGAGATACATTTGCTTTAGCGGCAAATGATACAAAGAAACCTCGACAGCATGCATGGTATTTTGTGACATCTCCTGTAAAAGGAGAGGTAGAGGAAAGGAGTTGATAGTCTACCAATATTCGCAAGCCCCATCCGTGGAAATCCGTATGGCAGCATATTAGTACGAAAATATTGAAGAGCTCACCTAAGCTCACCACAACAGACCAGGAACCTTGGTCGATCTTGTTTCTTGCCGAATCTGCAACCCTCGCCGCTTGTGCGAGTGGACGTGACTTCACTTTGATGTGCGTTTGTGCCACTGCTTTCGCATTAAAACGTACGGTTAAACATCCGCCATTTTTCGCAGTGGCTCAGAAATGGCGCCACATATAAGTTAAACGCATGACCTTCGCGATTAAAGAGGAAAAGGAGGAGGACAAAACATTTATTGCCGCAAGGGTACTCGGGGCCCCCTGGCTCCCTGGGTTCCCGCAGAGCCCCACCGCACTCAAACGTTCATGTTCAATCTGTCCATGACGTCAGCAGTCCGGCGAACTGCGGTCTTTTGCATCACCGGGTCCTTTGAGCGTAGTGTGGTCTCCCAGACTTCTCAAGTCCGGAGTGGCACTGATCCGCCGAGGGGAGTAGACACCGGGCAGGTTAGTAGGATATATGGGTCAGTGTCGCTTTAGGGGCTTGGCAGAGGGGGCAGGCTGGCGGGATTGATTGATAGTAGGATAATAGGGAGAGAGTGGGGAGGGTCCTCTTTGCAATCGTCGCCAGAGATGCTGTTCCCGAGTGGTAAGGGAGGAGTGTGGTGGTGGGTATTGTTGCCGTTCGGCGCGGGAGTGTGCGGTGAGCTCAGCGAAGGCATGCATGCGCTCCTTCGAGAACCCCCTTCCCCCCCCCCCCCCCCCCCCGAGTTCCGCTTGTGCCCAGTTTCTTGACCCTCGGGCCAAGGAATTGGTGGCCTAGTTGCCGGGAATTTCCGAGTGCACAGGTACCCAGATGACCTCAACGCGTCGAGGGTTGGTGTGGCTAGTAGACATTTGGCAGAGTGGTGTACCCTGCCTCTATCGTGAATCAAGATTACGGTTTTGGAGACGCTGATGATGTAGTTGGCACTAGTTTCTGTCAGAGCCATGGTGAAGGCGGTCTCTTCAGCCTCTTCTGCTGTGGTGCCTGGTGGCAGTTCGAAACTGAGGGGGTTGGTATTTGGTTGGTATACAACGGTCGTACCTCCCCGGTCATCAACAGGTGCATCTACCCAGACCGCATCCGGGGCGTCCCGTACGACTTGCGCAGTGCTTTCGCCCGTGCAGTACTGCAGCCTTGATTCCGCAAAAGGTGTATATTTCGAGGTAGCGGTTTGATCTAGAGATTCCCTGATGTGGGATGGGAGGGTGCTTAGCTTTGGGTCGTTGGCAGAGATCCGGATGTTAAGTTTGTGCAATATTTGTCTACCTGTGGGGTGTGGCAGCAAGGCGTATGTAATGGGCTTGAAGGTGTGCTTCACTTAGTTCGCGTATTGTATTGTGCAGCCTCAGGGCAAGCAGTGTCTCGTTTCTTGTTTTCCCTGGTAGATTCACAACCGTTCTTGTCGCTTGCCGAACAATGGCGTCTAGCTTCTGAGTTTCGCCTGCGATAAGTCTATGATAACTGGTCGCGTAGAGGATACGACTAACTGTGTAGGCGTGGATTATGCAGCGAATATCACTTCTCAGAGTCCGTGCGCCTTCCCCGTGACTCGTCTTATTAGTTGCGCGGTTGCGGCGAAGGTTTGTTTCAGTCTTTGTAGTGTCTCTTTGTTCGGCAGATACATACCAAGTATACGTAGCGTGTGCACACGAGGTACGCGTCCACACTGGATGTGTATCTCAATATCCATGTGGCAGATCACACCTTTCGGCGGCAGTGTTAGGAGCTCCGATTTCTCTGGAGAACATTCGAGATCAGTGGCATGTGTGACAGCAGCTATGGTGCCCGCTGCGATTTGTAGGGTATTTTCGATTTGTCTGTCGGGTCCATGTGTTGTCCAGAGAGTAATTGCGTCTGTATATAGCGTGTGTTGAGGGGAGGGGGGGGGTAGTTTTTAATCTATGAGCAAGGGGAATACGCGTTATAATAAATACGAAGGGAGATAAGACAGAGCCTTGTGATGTTCTAGGGCTGTGTGTGGATGTTGTCGACGTGCAGCGTGGCTGTTCGCTTTTGTAAGAAAGCCTATACGTATTCTTGTACCTTGATACCTACGTTGAGTTCCATCAGTGCTTCTAGAATGACCGTGTGTTTGACGTTATCGAAAGCTTTTTTGAGGTCAATGGCTAGAATTGCCTCCGTGTGTGCTGGCGCGCTCGGGTCGAGTACGTCAGTAGTTATCTGTAGTAAGGCGTCCTGAGTGGAGAGCCGAGGTCGAAAGCCTAGCCTAGTATGTGGGTACTGTGGGGTTTCGTCTATGTATGCTGTAAGACGTGCTAACACGACGTGCTCTAAGAGTTTCCCTATGCAAGAGGTGAGCTATATGGGACGCATGTTCGTAGGGGTGATTGGCTTGTTCGCTTTCGGTATAAGAATTATCTTCCCATGCGTCCATGCATTTGGAAGTGTATCGGCTTCCCAGTGACGGTTGAATAGGTCTGTGAGTGTATGCAAGGATCTGTCGTCGAGATTGCGGAGTAGAGCGTTGGTGACCCGGTATTACCCTGGTGTGGTGTTTCGAAGTTTCTGGAGAGTTGTTGTACTACGGCGAACGTGATTTCCGCGTCTAGCTGAGTATTAGTTGTGCCCGCATAGGGTAGTAGCCGTTGCGGCTGTCCAAGGGTAGCGTATATACGTTTGAGTTGCGCCAACCGTGACTGCATGTCATCTTTGTGCTGGTGCGTTAGGCGTGCGATAGTGTTACATTTAATTATCTTGCTCTGGGTGGGATCTAGGTTTGGTTTGTGGGGTTTAATGTGTATTCATATCAGTTTTATTTTCCTTAATTGTTCCATATAGATGAAAATGTTTTGTGCGAAGTGTATGATTTTGAGATTAAAATTTTTCTTGTGTAATTAGTATATGGTAGAAGTAATTGTAACCATTTTTCACTGTCGGTATTATGTGCGTTTTTATCCTAACAGTGTGTGAAGTGACAAACTGCTACTGATACGTGTTTTTAATTTTTAATGCCAGAATCTGTGTGGGGGGCAGGGACCTCTGTCAGGCTTTCACATAGCCTTTATTTAGTCCCTGCCTTCTCTCGCTTGTACGAGGAATCAATACACCAATTCAAATTCCAATGCTACTCAGGATGTTTAAGTAGTTGCTATGCTCGGCCAGTAGTAAGGTTTCCTCGCAACCCTTCACATATTTGCGTCGTTTTGCCGGCACAACTGCTTGCCATGTTCCTCAATCTGTGCGGTAAGATCTCGTACTTTCCGCGGATGTTTCTTATTGTGCTTCTGACTGGTTGGGTGTTTCAGACTTGATCCTTATAAAGGACACACAAGAAGTCCTAAATATACCAGGTTATATTGCATATCACGCCCCAAATAGGCAGAAAATAGCCGTCACCACCTACGTTAAACGCGCACTCCTGCACTCTGAGACTACACACATAGCGTGGCACAGGTCACCGCGTATAAGACCTCGCCGAGGATATCATTAAGGACTCTCTCATAGTAACCAACATATATAATCCCTCCAGCGGCCCCGAGACGGTCTGAGTTAACCTCATACAAATCATCGCGCAAGATGCGAAAAATACACCTTTATTTATCGGAGGCGACTTTCGTTGCGCCCACGCAGACTAGGGCTATACAACCACACCATTAGTAGGGGACAAACACTCTACAACCAGATGCAGCAGTCACAGCTGACTACCTTCAATGATTTCGACCTGCTCACGCGACAGGGCGAGGTCGGCCAAATGGACACCAGTCCTGACCTAACGCTAGAGAAACATCTCGGGTACCTGATATTTGAACGAACATCAAACACCCCAGGCAGTGATCACTACGTCATAGCGCTCAACGTCACAGGACCCCAGGGGCGAAAGCCTATACCTATAAACATCGCATTACAAACTGGGAGAAATTAGAGAGCACCATCAGCATCAGTCCGCAGAGCCAGAGGAAACACTAGAGGACCAAGTCCAACGCCTCCTTCACTTTAAGGGCTCCCACACACAACATTACACAGCACAGCAAGATATCCCCACGTTCGACACAAAGATGGTTCCTCTAATAGAAGCAATAGAAGCCCGCGCCAGCTTAATCGCGATCAAGCGCGCCGTTTCACTGGAGCTGATCTCGGAGGCCATGGTTCAAGCGCCGCCATTTGACGCGACGGCTCCCAGATGGCGCCACATACGTACCGTGAAATTGCATAGCACCTAGCCTATATAGCCACAGAAGACCTCTCACACAGTTTAGTAAAAACAATTGTAAGGTAAGGCTATTTTCGTTAGTTTGAAATTGCCACTGCTTGAATATATAGATGATTATCTGGTTTATTGAGCGCCCTGGGAAAATACTAAATAAACGCGTATCATGTACAAAACTGCATTTCAACCTACCTAAAACAAGCAAGAAAAAATAGAGCCCGTCTTTTCGCACTGTACGTGGTTGACTAGACACCTTCAGCCAATCTGCAGCGAGTATTTCACGGTTATGTCGTTATGTCTTCGAATAGGCCGCGCTTGTGACATATCCGTTGTGTGGCGCTTTTGACACTGATCGTGACCCAAGAAAGCTTGGGCCCCCGGCGTCATTCTCACAATACCAATCGCCACCCACCATCATGGCGCCTCACGAATGGAATTGGTTGGGAGGTTATGCTGCAGCGATCAGCTTAGATGACATTTTTCTTCAAACTTGTATTCCGAATTAACTAAAGTCAATTATTCTGGGACTCAGAGTGATATCAATACAAGCTTACTGGGGATTTTCAGCCGGAAAACGCGGCTTAATTCAGATAATTCGGAAAGGTCATAATTCATCGCATCATTCATTCAGCGCAAAGGACGAATATCTAGAATAAGCAAGACCTAGAATAAGTCTTGTGCATTTGTTCTTATCCGTTAAAAGGTTAACGGATAAGAACAAATGCACAAGACTTATTCTAGGTCTTGCTTATTCTAGATATTCGTTCTTTTTTGCGCTGGTGTGTCCTACGAACTTTCTGTTCTTGCTAATTGTTCTTCCGTTCTCTCTTTTTGCATCTTGCAGCCGACGCTTGTGAACGGCGGTGGTGGCTTGCTCGTGCTCCCTGCGCCTCAACAAGGAGCTGTTGGGACTATCCCAGAAAAAAGAAAGAAAAACATATTTGCGGAAATCGAATTACGATTAAAAAGCTGAAGGTGCACTTCGTTGGCGCGATGTAATACTGAAGGGACAGCGCCAAAACAGTCATTCGGCCATGACTTCTTACCGAGACATGTGCCTTCGCTGTTTTGTTCCCTCTGGCCGGCCATCATTTGGCAGCGTTGAGGCAAACTTTCAGTGATAATGGGTTTTGTGCACAAAGCTTCGCTCTTTTATTTATACTGGTATACCTGGCATTTCGGCTCGCGACAATGTATGCAAGCTTACTTTCCGGAACACTAGTCTGCTTCACAGCGCGCATATGCCAAGTCCCCCATCGCCCCTTCTTTTTCACATGCACTTTGTCGAAACTGGCTCTGTAATCAGGCATGTCGCTGTGAAGCTTGTTACTGGGTACATTGGTTATTTAAATTCAGGTTCTAAGAATTTCTGAACACTTAAGGATATATTCCATATATATAGGCATAGATGATGGCCGTCAAACGCTATGATAAAAGCTGGTATAGCTGGTACATTATTTATCCACTGTAGGACGGCCTTTTCCTCTGCAGAAATTTATGAGCGAAGGAGGAAAGGAAGGATGTTCAGGAGACAAATCACATCCACAATGCGATAAAACTTTAAATGCAAATGTATCAGAAATAGCTGTTCGCGGACTTTTCCCCAGAGCAATCAGTGTGATATCTCGAGGCTTCGCCTAAGTACCATGCCTAAGTCTAAGTACCATGCCGTATGCAGTCAGATACAAGTTCGTGAACAGCAAACAAGCAAACATTAACACGTGCACTCACACAAAAAAAATCAGCAAACACGCGTACACAAAAGTACAAGGAGAGAATCGAACTGAAAGAAAAGTGAGTAAATGAGAATCTACTTCGTTAGAGCGTTAACACTGTTTGTACAGAAGTAAAGTACAGAACAGAAGCGGAGAGAATGAAAGGCTGAGAGAAATTCAAGAACGAAGGGCAGTAGAAAATGAAGTCATTTAGTCTTGGTGGCTGAGCAACGCTGTCTCGTAGTTTAAAATGGCAGCAGAAGGTGCGTTGCACTAAAGCCGCGAGGAGTATGTGTTAATCAAGGGGTCAGCGCAATCTAAAAAGCCACCCAGGGGACGCACAAACCCTGCGTCGCCATTACGCACAAATATACTCGTCACGTATCATGTTAACTCGGCCAAGTTATCCAGGTCCTTTCCTGCAGTCATTCCGCTCAGCGTTCGCAGTTTGCGTGCAACCAAAGGCTTCGCAAAACTCTTCAAGGTTTCGCACGAACGTCGTAACACGCATTGCCTGTTCGTATGAGTCCGTTGTGAGAGCGTGACAAGAGTGGTGGACTAGGAAGAGCACGAAGAAAACCTGGCTAGCCGACAGACTGTGGACACCGAACCCTGCGGTCCGCCGATGCCAGCGAGGAGTCGAAACAGCGCGAAGTGTCGCGCGTAGTGACAGCGTGGGATACTTCAGACTCGTGGTCAACGGTCTTCCGCGGAAGTTCCGCAGCCGCCGAAGATGCTGGAACAGCTGGTAGCGCGTTGTGGGAGGCCACTGATTGTTTGCCAGCAGAGCGTCCCAAAGCGCGTCAGCTATCATGACGCCCAGCACGGCGGCGTTGATAATGGTGGCGCCAACTTTGGCATCGTGTCCGCAGCTACCACCGCTTGTGCATTTTTTGAAGCTGAGGAGCGAGTAGATGCTGGCTGAGATGGCAATGCGCATTCCCGATCTTGCGACAAACGCCTGGAACAGGTCGGTCCGGAACCTGAACAGTCCCTGGAGGCCTCTCGCATCGTTGACTCGTCTAACCTGGAAAAACCAGCAAGTTTTCGCACAACAGCAAGAACTTCTAGATAATAATGGAGTTAAACACAGTGTTCTTGACCTTTATCAGAATCATTCTGAAAAAATTGTCCTGCCTTAGTTGGATGCTCATTGCGCTGAAACCACGCAGAAAGCATCAATGTTTTGATCCTTTTGTTACATAAGGCGTCACATGATGAAAAATCAGATCCGTCTCCTCCGATGACATTGAACGGAAAAAAGACGCCAACACCAAGTTTTTTGAAAAAGGCAGTTGTGGCGCCATCTGGCGTCGCTGGAGGAAAGCGCTGCGGTTCTTAAGCGCCGAGTCTGGAAACATTCAAACTATTCCCCCTTCAAGAAGGCAAAGGTCCAGAGACCTACTGGGCAGGTGATGCGGCCTGTTTTGAAGCGAAAAGTTCACTGCACCAATTTTTCAAGCCGTCAGCATGGAAGTAATTTTGATCTTAAAAACCTTTGAAGGTCAAAAACCTAAACAGTTGTCATGCTTAGCCGGTTTAGGACACTGATTAGGCTCAAAAGGTTTCATGCAAATATCTCAATGACGCATTCATTATAACTCAAAACTTTTTATACCCCTCATTTATCATCCTTTCAGCTCTCACTTACGTGTAGGGTTGCGTTTAGAGAAATCCAATGCTTTGCGTAGTCAGGAATGGCTTCAGGTTACAAGGACGGGTTTGCGTTTCTCGATCGAAATGCCGCCGCAGTTGTTGGGGTCGAACACGGGTTCTGATTATCTATCTTTCTACTTTAACCCCATTTTTCATCCATTTCCTTAGCCCGGTCAACTATCAACTAAGAATTACAGCAGCTACGACGCCTTTCCTTTCCTCTACATCTATTTACAATTTTATCTATAGTCACTGAAACCGCGACGGTTTCACAATCGAGGCTCTGCTCGTAATCGTTACAGCGTGAAAGAAATCATTACAATACTTCAGAGAAACCGGCATTGTCTTATAAACAGAGCTATCGCTCGACATTCGGTTCAGCGGCCTTTAGGCATTCTAGCTTTTCCCTCCCACATTGCCCTTAAATATCCATTCATAGTTCTCATATATGGCTGGCATGATAAAAATTAGATTCTGGAAGAAGAAATGCAGGATTCAAAGCCACTGAACTGAATTGGAAGCGAAATCTTGGCTTTGACAGAGCCACGATAACTAGGGGGACTCAGCGTTGAATAGAATAAAGAGCCGTTCTGCTGAACTCATCAAAGTTCACCGTTGCTCTATGCAGAATCTACTTTCATTCCCTCCGCTTGGAATACTGGTAGACGCTTTGCCACTGCACTCGGTCTTATCTCCGCGGTGGCGCACGCATACACAGTGCGAAAAATACTCCAGCTCCTCTGATTGATTGATTTATAGGAAGGGAAAGGCGCGGTAACTGTTTCACTTGTTTTCTGTGGACACCTCAACCGCGCCGTAAGGGAAGGGAGGAAGGTGGGAGTGAAAGTGGAAAGAGAGAAAATGGAGCCGTAGTGGAGGGCTGCGGAGTAATTTAGACCACCTGGGGATCTTTAACGTGCGCTGACATCGCACAGCAGACGGACGCCTCTTCGTTTCGCCTCCATCGAAACGCAGCCGCCGAGGTCGGGTTCGAACCCGGGTACTCCGGCACAGTAGTCGGGCGTTTTACCATTACACCACCCCGGTGGTGCTCCAGCTCCTTTCCGAGCCGGTACGCGCGTCATCTGGGATGCCGCGATCATTCTCCTCCTCTCTGTGGCGAGCACCAAGATCACCCTAACAATGTACCTGACGAGTCACTGGTTGTCCCACGTGACACAACTGGCTAGAGCGGTTGGTTGGAGCGTTGGTGGGAGCTGTGGCACTGGCGCGCCTCCTGTTAGATGCCATTTTCAAACCCGATTTGACATTCACCTCAGCATGCGCGAAGTGGACCTTCGTTCCAAACGTGTGACTGAGTATGCACATTCCTCGCCGCGGTGGCTCAGTGGTTAAGATGCTCGTCTAATTAATCGGAGTACCCGAGTTCGAACCTGACAACCCGCGGCTGTATGTCGATGAAGGCGTAATGGAGAGGCATCCGTGGGGCAGTGCGATGTCAGCCAGGTGGTCTTGCACAATGTCTCCATAGAAACCAGAACAGCGTCATGAAGGTTATTTCATAGCTGGCTGTGACCTCCAGCGCTGCCTGCCAGAAGTGTAAAATGAACTCTAGCAGAATAAGTTACAGGAAGGCGCAGTTGATCTCCCTAAGCTGGTACCCCACCCATGCCGGGAGAATTCCCTTTATCTAAATAAAGTTTTCATTCATTCATTCATTCATTCATTCATTCATTCATTCATTCATTCATTCATTCATTCATTCATTCATTCATTCATTCATTCATTCATTCATTATAGGAAGGAAAGGCGCAGTATCAGGCCCATGCTGTGGAGGTCATCTCCAAGCGTTATCTGATCTTCAGCTCTGCATGCCAAAAGTGGAGCTTCGCTACAAGAAATAGCCTCCAGAAACATCCACAAAATAGTTTCATCAAGTAGTAAAAGTTACACCAAAGAATGATTCGCGAGTGCCTACTATTAATCTATTTCAGTCTATTACATAACCTGTCACCAGTATTTGTCTGTGTTTTGACTTGGCACAAAGAGAATAAGCAAGAACATGTGGGACAATCAAGTTCCACCATTAAGGGGTATAACACGAGAGCGTTAATGGTTCCCTTATTTGCATCCTGTAGCAGTTCCTTGTTTAGTGCTTTAACTTGTTTCTCTATTTTCGCACATATGTTTAATATACAGCAATAAGTTATCACCTTATCTAGTTACTGGTAGTATTTGACCACACAATATAGATATAAAGAACCCTTTAATCACGCCGTATGAATATGGCTGCATTACACAAGGACAGCGTACTTCACTAGACATAGAGGAGCCCTGGAAGGAGCATCCTATGCCAGTCTCCCATCTTATCTGAGCAAGGAGAGTTGGAAGATCCTTTCAGCTGTGTTACCAAATCCGATATCATTACATAACACAAATTTCGACGACTTGCTAGGGCACATCACCTGATAACTTCATCCTGCCAAGCCATACCTATGATATTGAAGTGTAAGCTTCACTACCTATTGAAGTGTAAGCTTCACGCCATATCGGGCCTCTCCTTTTACGTGGGAGGGTGACATCATATAATCAGCCTCCAACATGAAAGGAGAGGCCCGAGATGGCGCTCTTTCTGGCTTCCACTGACATTGACGCTGAAGGCTCGTGCTGCTTGGCGTAGTGAAGCTTCCACTTCAAAATCAGGTATGGCTCGGCAGGATGAAGTTAGCAGGTGATGTGCCCTAGCACTTCGCGAATATAGAATCAGCCTGGCATGACGTTTGAATTCACGTTACCCCTATGCCACGGGCAGGAGTTGCCACTAGTGTCACTCCTTCCATATGGGAGGGTGATATCAGAATGTCTGCCAGCACCCTTTGCATTAATGTTGCCCCCATGACACGCAGGCAAGTCCATACGGCTTCGTTAAAGCGGGACATTATATGTCGGCTGATAGCTTACGCTCCCGCCTCATACCCTTAAAGGCTGAGCATAGGTGTCCCCAATAATGCAGCATCCTGCACTGACAGGGCGTGATAGGGGAATAATGTATCAGGCAAAATAAGCTTCCGCTTCCACCTAGGCTAAACCAGAGCTAAACCAGAGAAAAGTTTTTCTGCAATGCCGATAACGAAAACGGTGGATTTTCTGCAGATCGCAACCATTATCGCTAACGCGTTAAAACGTGAAGTGGAGATTATTTTTGTGTCTATCACGATAAGTGGCAGATATCAACACAGCCGTGCGTCAGAATAGTAACGTTTAGAGTCTGGAATATATGATCATATATTTAGGTGCGTTGGACGACTAACCTGATAAAGAAACTCGCGAAGCAGGAACTTGTTCTCGAAGTAGTTTGCGCTCAGTTTGGGCAGGAGGCGTCCGTAGGGGGCGGTCAAGTTCTTGGCCAGCACGACGTGGACATTTCCCAGCAAGCTCCGAATTTTTCGAACGTCAACGATGCCAGAAAAGGTGTTTTCCGCCTCTACCAGCACAGCGGCTGATATGGTGTCGAATAGCGCCAGTACGATGCTGTCTCGTTCGGGGCAGGTCATCTGTTCCGTCGACACCATGTCCCACAAGGGATATTTCTCCACAATCTCCCCATCGCAGAAAGACGCCCTTGCAGTTATGCTTAGCTCGTGATGCATTTGAATGACCTCTGCTTCAAACAGGAAATACGCCGAGTGTATGGAGAAGTAGATGAGTGCCGCTTCCTGCACCGCGATGCTCTCGTCCATCAATACTTCTACGACGTGTCTAATATTAAGCGGATCTTCCAAACCAATGAGGTCAAAAGAGCTGAGAGCATCCTTCCACGAAGACATGTTTGCGTTGGGAATGGCCTCATCCAGAAGGGGCAGCGGGCCGACGAATATGCGATCATCAAAACGTGTTTGTGCAGCGCGAAATCTGGCGATCAGACTCGAGATATCTTCACGAAGAATGTTTCTTCCGATTAGCCTCTGGGCAGCTGTAAACATGTCGTTTTCAGCCTTGAAGCTCGCTGTTGTGGGATTAAGTATCTCTGGAGCGTACAGGACACCGATAACGGGACCTCTAACATTCGGCGTTAGTTGTCGATTATGGAGCCATTTCAGGATGCTAATAACATTGTACCTGAAGTGAAGCATCCCAACAAGCCTTAAGAGGTCTACGGTGCGTCCCGGACTTCGCGACCAGCGGCGAAAGATGTCGATGATGACACCAATAGCATTCTCGGGGAGGAATAAGTTACTGATGGTAGAGGTAAGGCAGCTTCGGTAGTGCATCACTAGCAGGCCGCCGGCTGGTGACCGCAGTCTACCGTGAAGGGTCGGATGAAGCACTGTCGATGTCAAAGCACGGACAGCGATCGCCTTCTGGTCAAGGTCACTCTTCCTATAGCAGGCGTAGTTGACAAAGTCAGTGCAAGGATCGTTGGTCAGGTTGGATAGCGTGGTAATCGTCTCGATGGCATCAGGGCAGCAGAAAGGAGGCACTTTGTTGTTTGTCTCGGCGTCGTCGTCGTAGACGTCAGCCAGGAACCAGAGAAGCGCCGCCAGACCGGCCAGAAACAGCGTCGCCAGAAGGATCAAGCACGCAGAGAGAAAGCGAAATCCGGGACAGTTCGCCGCTTCGTCGCTGATCATTTCACATCTTCTGAACACGAGCTAGCCCTCGTGCTGCGAGGGGCGCCGCGTTTCAGTTTCTTTTTCTTTCTGTAGCCTTGCTCTTCCTGCAGATGGTGTTCTACCCTAGCGCGAATGGTGACATCGAGAACGCATACAAGTGAAAAATAATGAATTGCTCTGGTGTTTGGTTTGAACCCATAATCTATATTTGTTTTGAAATAAAGGCAGTGCCTTTAGAGCGTCATCCGACAACAGGAGAAAGCCACTTTAAAATACCGTCTAACGCTTGAGAAAGACACTATATTAATGTATGATCCTTTTTAATATTATGTGATCTGACAGGGCACGACACACGGATGCCTCTCCATTTCGTCTCCATCGAAACGCAGCCGCCGGCACAGTATACTCGAGCATCTTAACCACTGCACCACCACGGCGGGTGAAACTGAATGCCTAAGCGAAACGAACTAAGGCGTTCGCACCATAGTAAACTCGAAATTACAATACTAATACCAGCCACATTGAGAGATGAATTTCAAAAAGTTGTAAATGTGTCCATTTTTACCGTGAACAGAACCTGTATGTGCAACAAATTGCCAGAATGGAAAGGCTGGGGGTCACCTATCGCAATCTCTGAATACCTCTTTGTCAAGTAAATTTCAAGTTATCAGTGCACTATTTTCTTTCACTACAGTGCAAAGTTCTTGAAATAATACGGACCGGGGGCTTTTATCGGCCGACAGCAGTAGCTCTATCAAGAACTGCATCCCGCGACTTCATGCATTGTCGACCTGTAGGTCAGCAACATGAATGAAATTTGTGTACGTAGGTACCCGCGACGGACCATCTCCAACTTCCTTTTTACTATCTGAACGATACGTTCCGTAGCACCATATTATACGCTGGAGGGTACATCGATACTAGCATTCGTATCCCGTCATTCTTCGTTACGAATGTTACATACATATATGTCACTAGCAAATGCCGTCCCATTGTCTAAAATCACAATGTCGGGCAAGACCAGGTTCGCAAAACATGACTTGCAAACACGTAATGGTGGCCACAGAGGATGGTGTCGAAGCTGTGAACACCTCAATCCACTTTGAGAATGCATCCACTGTAATAAAAAAGTGTTTCAATATGGTCCACCATTGTTCACATGAAGTCTTGACCAGAACGACCACGGCATGACAGGTATTGGCCGCGACGGTCGCTGTTTCTCCTGGTAAGTTTCAAAATTCTTGAATGCGGTAACAATATCGTAATCCACTGTGGGCCACCATACGTGGCTCTGCGCCACAGCCTTTATCTTGTGTATTCCTTAGACTGCTCTTATGAAGCAACCCAGCACGTCGCTTTGGAGGGACGCAGGGATCAAAACGTGGTGGCTCTAGAGTACGCAGTTGCCTTCCACACTCACTTCCGAGAACTGTTTTTCATAAGGTGACCCGCCATGTACCATAATCAGCTGATTTTTCATTTCGCTGAGAGGCACCTTTAGAAACTGCAATATGGTTAGCAAAATTATCTAGCTATTTCTTTATAAGCCCATTTTATACAGTATACATTTTATACTCCGGGAGGATGCGGTAAAATTAGAATAAGCGTAGATCTTATACCTATAGGCCTTATCGACTACGTCAGTGGGGAGCGCTGTAAATGTAAGGTTACACAATCCCCCCCCCCCCCCCCCCCCCCCCATTGATGGGCTTCAAAGAAATTAAATACGTTCCACCGTGAGAAGTTGCAGCCGCAAATTGAGATTACGTATTCGCAACTCAAAGTACAGCACAGCATTAGCCATAGTTTTAAACCGGCCTAAGTATAGGCACTGAGCGGCGTAGCCAGAAAAGAAACGGGGGTTCAAGCAAGCACGTTTGGCACCAAAGAAAAAAAAAAACGAAGCCGAATTCAACTATTTATCTTGCATAGGTCTCTTAAAGAAAGAACAGAGTGTCCCGGCGCGCCCCGTATTTTTTTTTTTTTTTTTTTGTTGCTGATCTTCACCAACCGGCGAAGTTCAAACTAACCATTAAACACACTCCTTCTAATTTGGGGCCACTAGTCTAATTGCGGGCCGTGAATTGTACCTACGTATTTGACAGAACCGACCTGCAGGATTTAGAAAGATTGATACGACAGACGCACGTTCGCTCGTTCTGTCGCACGTTCTCCGGCAAGTGTAATTTGGACAGTACACCATCGCTATTGTCGCGTGGCGTTCTTTGGCGCGCGTTCAAGTCTGGGACTGAAGATGGCAGGAACGCTAGACAAGAACTAATCTCACAGAATCTCGCAGAATATGACAGATCTTGCGCACAACTCTCGCGCACTGGATTTCGTTGCATGAGCCTAGAAAGACTTTCGCTTAAAAATAAGCAAAAACTATCATCTGTTAGCGTCAATATTGCCACTTTTCTGTGTTGGATGAAGTTAGGCACTCAAAACCGCAACGTTGAAATCGTTCTTTTGATGTTACACGAAAACGCAGTACATTAGGCTTGCCTCGAGCTTCTTGTTCAGTATACTCGTTACCAGGTTGTAGACTGTTTCGTTATTGAAGCACTCTTATGAAGAGCGTAAATTGCTGGGCAAGTTAGCAGAGGGGGTAGGGCAAGTTGGACCTCTGCCAGTACCACCGCTTGTCGCGTGCAACACAGAGGCGCTCGAGAGAATCACACACCACTTCTTGTGTCAATCCTACCTTGTCATTAAACAGGCGGTAGCTACAGTTTCCAAAGGAACACACCCGAATCAGTCGCAGAACAAGTGCATACAACTTTATTCTACGCATACGTGCACCATGCTGGCCATTGAACTCATTAAATCTCTTTGCGCCACTTGGTAGCGTGTGGCAACTATGCCCGTGCAGGTGGGCTGCAAATATAAACCCAATCGCCGATGACGCGGCCATTGGAACGGAATTGCATTTGGCGTGTTATAGTTGCATGCATTGAAGGGAAGGAATGAAAAATAACAATAAGCGTAGCGGCAGCGTTGAGTTGCTGCCGGCGATAGAGTGCCATTTGTTGAACATATGAGAGGTGGATCGTGAGGCTAGCAGGTGAGCTGACATATCTACAAAAGCACTTCGCCTCTAAAGGAGTTAACCTTTTGGTGACGGAAGCTCAGCATTAGTGTGAGTCAACAGGAAAAATATGGGGATACCAATTAAAAATCCGAGCACATGTTAATCATCCTGCATTGCGGGAACATTTCACGCTGAGGAAGAAGGTTCTGAAAATGTATGTCCAAGGAACAATCTCGTCAGGCCCTTTTTTATGTTTCTGGAAGTCCACCGCCAGTATACTGAGCATTGTGTAATTCCAGCAGCTGATAACGAAGGATAACACTGCGCTCATCAACGGAATATCCCTACGTCGCTGTTTCGACGCAAGATTGAGAAAACTTGAGTTAAGAAAAACCAGTTGCTTACAGTGAAATTTCAATTTCGCGGTTTGACGCGTAAAGCAAGTTTAGTGGCGTGCTAAAGAGTAACAAATGGTTGTGAGCTTCCGTGCTGAAAGTGTATGCATGAAACTAAACTTATCTTGGGTACAGTGCTACCGTGTGTTGTCAAATGTAAGTTCAAGTTGGAAGAACCTAAACCATGAGCGGCCGCAGCAACACGACAACCGTCACAAAAATCCCCATGGCCATTGCCGCCCGAACCTTGGAGGACATTGAACGGATGGGGTTGGCCAAGCTGGATCCCGTGCCGCGCGTGTACTTCACGATGGGCGAAGACCGGGAGCAGACTGCGTCGGAGAACAAAATCGCCTTCACGAGGTGACTTGCATTTTTCAAATTAAATATTCAACGCGGTTTTTAAGTGAGGACTGCTGTAAAATTGCGAAATGCTTGTCCGTGTCTTACTTCCGCGCTTGTCCGTGTCTTACTTCCTTCCGTCCTTCGTGTACTTTCGCGCTATTTTCCATCATGAAATGCTAAGCAGCATAAAGATATCATATATCTTTGTCACAAAAATTAATCGTTCGTAAATGGCAGTAAGAACATATGAACATTTAGCATTTCGAGTTTTCATTCCTTAGCCTAAATATTTTTGCAGTTGCTTCCTAAGTGTAGGTTACAGAGTAGTGAGGCAGGAATAGACCTGCCATCTCACATCTGCCAAGATATCTCCTATGCAAATATGCTATATTAGAAGCAACACTTAAACAAAAAACTCGTCTTCTCAGTGCGGCGGGAGGCGGTATAGCGCACTGATGCTTCAATGTTCGTGTTTGCTCAATTTGTTAGGTAAAGGAATTCTTTATCCTCGCTAATCTTTCGCTGTCGAAGATCTAGGGACCTACTTTGAAACCACGTTTGAGACTATTTTACTCAGCCTCCTATGGGGACATAGCTGATATTGTAGTCGACTGTTGACTTATGTAAAAATGCGGAGACAGGAGGCTAATGGGAATAGCTGCATTAAACTGGCTTCGCCAGATGTTTTTGATTGTGATGATGATGACATCAGTAATGCCTTGACACTAATTCCACCTGATATTATTTCCACCCGTGCGCGTAGGCTACGCCTTTTGCCTCGACTGATGAGAGGCGTTGCTGTTCGTAGCCTGGAGACCACGGTTCTCGGCTTCACCGTCACAATGCCGGTGGGAATATCTCCGGCCCCCTTCCATCGCATGGCCCACCCGGATGGTGAACGTGCAACGGCCAAAGGTACCGATCCACTTATGCGCACTCATTTTCGTCTAGAGATGATGCTTTCCCCTCTCAGGTTGGTCCTTTAAATAAGCGTCAAAAAGCTCTGCGTGTACTGCGTAAAGTTTGCAATCTCTTTTTATTCGTGCCTACAATGAAGGCCTCATGATATTGTAGCCACGTGCCACGAAGCGTGTATATAGTCAACGCTGCGGGGCTATTGCTCCGTTTCGTTTAAATAAGGAAATAGCAGACTTGACGCGGAACGTTAATTTAACACGTTCATTGGAGATAAGGTCGAATCATTTGTTTCAAGCTAAAGAATGGAACGAGTACGAAATGATAAAACAGGAATACAATGGAGTGCACGGATGTTCAGAGCCGAGATCCCGAGGAGCGACCGGATCGTGATCGTCGCTCTCTCGAGTCTCGAGATCGACTCAGGCTTCCTGTCGCCAGAAAATCTTTTTTCTTATATCTTTCCCGTCATTCAGAGAACGCCGCCAGAATCAATCGAAATTGGGGGAGGGGGGAACACCTTCAGGGGTTCCGGCTCGGCGTCTAGCCCATGGCGCCTGTGGCCGATTACACGTCTCATTTGCTGTCTCGGGGAGTTTGGGGTGAGTCTGCAAAGAATTATGCCTAGACGTATGCCAGACGGCACGCAAAAGCAACTTTCGAGGGGGGGGGGGGGGAGGGAGGGAGGGAGGGGCAGCAAAAGGCAGAACGCAGGCACTAAATCTCTCAGCCTGTCTATGTTGGTTAAAAAAGGTTTCGGTTGCGACGGCTGCGAGGCTGGCTAAAATATACTCTCTTCGCGGAATGTGCCCAGACCGACAAGATGACTTTGGTCTTAACAAGTCGTTCGCATTGCTTGAGAAAGTCAAGAAGAGACAGGACAGTAGGACAGAACTAGCATACATAAATTGCACCACCCGATAATGAGATTATCGCCTTTATTTGATTTTCGATTATCCCTGTCCTTCGCTAGCCATCTCCTGATCTTCTCAGTACGCCGGACTCTGCGGTCCCATCAAGATTCCTAGCCCCTTCCTCTCTAATCTGATAATCAAAGAGGCCATCATTTATCCCTTTTCTAAGTTGTGCCTCGGCTAAGTCACTTGCCTTCTCTAGAACAATTAGCATCGAAAAGCGCTTAATCAATTGAACGTAGCTGGCTGCCGTAAGAAAGAGTTATATATAACTCGTTATCCATTCATCTAAGCGTGCCCCGGCTGGCCGCCAAGAGTTTTGTAGCAGTTTCCTTCTACTGATATTAGCTTCAATCAAATGTAGCATATTAGTTTCCTCAATTTATACATGTGTGATCACTTCAGTATTACTTAAATTACCTACGCCGCTCTATTTCTGTTTCTCGACGTCATCACTGTCATTTTTGTTTAACTGTTTTAGTTGCCTCAAGATTTCAGCCGATTGCTTTATTGCCGTAATTGTGACCAAGTCTGGCAGGTTGGTTGTATTTAAGTAAATTTCGCTTCTCAGATTTTTTGCTTATCGTTCTTATGCAATTTACGCAGATCTCGATTTGTGCGCCCAGCGATTTCAGGGATGGTTCCAAACGAATGTTTAATTTAACATTAACATCTAACCTGCACTGCTGCCATTTAACATACATTTGAAGCCCTGCCACGAATGTTGATATTAAACTGATTTTGACAAGGTCAGATGGTGTAAAGTTTAATTTTATTTTATTACTGCCGGCTTTAAAACGTAAGTATTTATATTTTTATCAGGTCTTGTTTTCATTTCTTGAGTCTAATGTATACTTGCTCAAGGGCTTGTCACACGCAGTAGCGTATTTATTACTGCTGGAATTGAACGAACGGACGAAGGCTCTTATATCCAGTAATCTCACTGGTTGCATTAAGTTCTATGCTCACACATGCCGTCATGTACGCTCTATAGGGCTTGCATATTTTATTTTGTTGTAAATCAAGAATTTGTCTCTTGCAAATGATGGGCGATGGTTGCCATGCCAAAACGATAACTGCGATTTCTTTTCAGCGTTGAATAGAAAAAATGCCTGAATGTTTTTTTTTTTCTTACAAGTGAATGTATATGCGCTAATTGGACTCGCTACGTTATTATTATTTGACTTAATACCACCAATTTGTTTAATGCTGTGTTATGCGCATACGAGTGGTGTATCATGTGTCACTGTAGTGATATTCACCGGTTAATTATACTACCGCACTGCATGTATGTGATTTCTATATTTCTGCACGCGCGGACTAGCTGCGGGAGCCGCCGGTACGGTAATGATCCTCAGCATGTTCAGCACCACTTCGCTGGAGGACGTCAGAGACACTGCACCCGATGCCCTGCGCTGGTTCCAGGTCAGTAAAGCACTAGAAGTAATGTGATCTGCAAGGATGAATCGGCATACTGTGCGTGATAGCTCCAGTTGGTGTGGATTCCGATGACGATAGAGTAATGGAGGGGAAAGGGACTGAGAAGTTATGCAGAGAAATATGTGTACCGCCGGACACTTACATTACCTTTTTCACACACATTAAACTTGCTATTCACCAGTAGCTTGTATTAATACCTGTTCATATTATTTTGCAAGCTAAGACAAACGCAAAAGCGAGACAACACAAACACATAAACGCATGAGAAAACATGCAGTGCATTCTTACTTTTCATCTTTTGCTTCGGACTACACAGAGTACTCGGCACATCACACTCAGTGCTTCTGAAAGCCTCAGCAGTTTATCGAAAGAACAAAACGTCTACCTCGAAGCGCAGGAATTGTTGTATTTATGATAAAAGCAAAGGATAGAAGGTATTGATAATGAAAAAGAAATATTCGTAATGTGGTACGTTTCCTTTCTTTGTTTTGTTTTTTGCATTGTAGCTTACCTCTGCCATATTCTCGTCGAGGCTGCAAGGTGAATAAATAATAAAGAAACAAATGAATGAATAACTGAGAAGATAACATCAACGAACGCCTCTAATCGAGACATCAGTATATGGCTTTCTCTCTGGCTTTTGGGGACGTTGCAGCTCGACCTTGTATTGTCGTTATTGCATTGTCATTGTTGTTTTCATCTCATAAAGAAAATTATCATTACTTGGCGATATTATGTGGCACTGCATTCGCATTCTATATTTCAGTAATGAAATGGCAAGAGACAAGCAGAAAAAAAGGATAAGTGTAAAAACGGGAGATTAAATAAAACCGAAGGATCGATTATATGAAATGGTCTGATGCCAGAGACTCTTTACATAAATCTATGTACCTTGACCCAAGAACCTCTGCACACTAATGTCATTCTACATCATAAATCAACATTTGTCCTCCTATCGTATGCAGGTCTTCATTCATCCGAACAGGTCGGCTACACAGAAGCTGGTAATTCGGGCGCAGAACGCGGGTTATCAGGCCATAGTCTGCACGCTGGATGCCCCGGTGGGTGGCACCAAGTCCGGCACATTCGGGGAGGTTCTCAAGGAATACTCGAGCAACCTAAGGTACAACGTTTTTGAATACTCTCTGATGCTTAGCGGATAAGAATAGCTGAAATTTCAGCATCAAGCCGCAGAAGGAAAGCATCACTTCGTTTGTCGTCATTGTGGACAACTTCTGCGGCAGCGGGGTGTCTTGCAGAAACATTCCTGTCAGTAATTTTTAGGTGGCGGGGGTGGAGGGATGCGGAGGAAATTCTTTGCGGACAACATGCAGGCCAGAAATTTATAAATTAGTGGAGGGGGATGTTGGGGTGCTGGTGAGGTAGAGCGCTGTAAATAAATTTTGAGAGCGTTGTGTATTCTCGTTATGGGCCTAGAACGTTCTATTCTGGCATATTTTCAGGGCAGCCCACGAGACCACGTAGCCATATGCTTTGTGTAGACATTAATGTACAGAAAAGATCTATATGGATACGCTGTGGCTTGGTCCTGTATTCATATTTGGTCAAAAGTATTGACGGGGCATTGCATGTACATGCCAACCTAATGCAAAAATTATTATTGACCTGTCTTAGCAAGATGACACATTTGAAAACCAGCTGCACTGGCGGATACGTAATCCGTTCTCGTAACGTCGTGTCTGGGACTCTACCTCTCAGAACACAGCGTCTGTGTCATTTTATTTGGCTCTAAGATGCTTTTAAAACCTACTGAATTGAATTGTCAGGCTGAGGTTCAGAGCAAATCAATGTTATGACAGCAAAAGAGGGGCGCAGCTCAACTTACGCCGCTTCAGAATGCGTGCTGCATTACAGAATCACTGTCATTGCATCACAGAGTCGTTGGGCATCTATTTTAGGCATTTTAGTATTAAAAAAAAACACCCGGTTGCAGGCACTTCTCGGATTCCGGGAAGAGATATAAAAATCTAGTTTAACCCAATTTCTGTTCAAAGATAATTTCACAGAACTTAGCTTTTCATCGGGCGGATCGCATTTTACACAGGGTCCAGCAGTTATCTTCTGTATATTACACAGCGCTGTTAACAGATCACCAATATTTTAACTACTCACTTCAGTATTTGGAAATAATATCGAAGACAAGGTAATGTGAAGATATATAAAATACGTTTTGGACGCGAGATGGTGCAGCACACAGTTAAAGCCTGGGTGTCTTACTGATGCTACTGTATGTGCACCAACAACGCTAATGACGCCCTACTTCGTTACTACGAGAGGCAGCGAGAAAGAAACGAGGAAAGACAGAACGGTGGCCAATGTTTCTGCGCGTATGTATTGGGGACGTTAATTTTGAATTAATAATTTTCAATTGTATAATTCTGATAATTAGGTCAAGTATCAACGCAAAAGAGATGCACATGAGTAAAAACTGTAGTAAGAACTAAATAAGAAATACTTGATTTCATGGAAGGCCCTCATAAACAGGCTGGAAATTTCCATATAAATGAACAAAATAATGATGCGGAAACATGAGCGCTGCAAATTTTCGTCCGTCCAAAAATGCCAAAAATACGCCTCAGCGGTGACACTGTTGGTTCATTCGTTTCATTACGTGGCGTGCCCCAGGGATCAGTATTGTCTCCGACGTTATTCAATATTACTTTCATCCCATTGGCGTGGCGCTTACATGATATCCCTGAAATCAAGTTTTTGCAGTACGCAGATGATATCACGGTATGGAGCACTCACCATGATCTTCTCACTCAAGAGGCCGCCCTTCAGTCAGCATTAGACGTAACCTCTGATTACGCATCCTCCATTGGCCTTCAACTTTCTGTGTGTAAAACTTCATACACGTCAGTCGCCAACCGCTGGGGACGCCGTAAACTTGCCTCAAATCCAATTCGTCTCTCTCTATCAGGCACCCCAATACAAGAAAGTTCGAGCCTGAAAATTCTGGGCTTAACAATTCACCAATCAGGATCAGCGACTGCTTGGCTCTCTCAGGCAAAAAAGCAAGCACTTCAAACTATAAGTTTAATAAGAAGAATTGCACCTAAAACGGGTGGCGCTGGCTCGTCTGTTGCACGCCAGTTAGTGAGGGCGGTTCTGCAGCCCCGTATTGTTTATCAGGCCCAGTTCCAGCATCTTAGAAGGGCACAATGGGATCGCCTTGAAGCCGTAAATCGAGAAGCTATGAGGACCATAACATGTCTTCCACGACTCACACCGGTCGTAGCGTTACAGGAGAATGCGCAGCTCAACACCATCGATGAACTGGTGCAGCAGCGCCGAGATGCTCGCAGACTCAAGGCCACTTTGTCACATTCCACGCAAGCACTGAGGGCGTATGCAACGTCACACATTATTCTTCAGCCACCTGCGCCAGTTCTCCCTCCCTGGAAATTTATACAGTTAGGAGACAAGCCAACTGACATCCGCAGACCGACGTCTGCCAACTCTGCATCGTTGCTACGCCAGAGATTTGAAGAGCAAGATACTAACCTGCCTCAAGATTCCATAGTAGTGTACGTAGATGGAAGCCTGCAAGGCTGTGAAGCCAAAACGGCAATCCACTGTCCTCGGAGACCTAGCCTGAATCAGACAACTACGTTTCAGCTTTCGGAACCACTTACATCTTTCTGCGTTCAGCTTGTGGCAGTTCAAGAGGCACTCTGCTCCGTGACTTCTATAACCATGCTCCCTACAGCCCACATTGTCATCCGCACTGACGCACTTCAAGCAGTACGTCTGCTCCGACGTGTCAGCCGCTGCCCTAAAATTTGCCAGGACATCCACCAGCTTGCGGCGCGCATCCCACAGTCAATACGCATTGAGTGGTTCCCACGGGATCTGCTGCCTTCCCAAAGTCAAGCTAATTTTGCAACCCGCCTCGTGAACCAAGACGCATCAATACCACGGCTTCTCGAAGTCGACGACGCTACCCTCCTTTTGTCAAGAAAGGAGCACCTCCGGCGCCGCACACGTGCACTTATCCCTCCGTGTGCGATATCCCTTCTCCGCGGTCTCACCCGTGCAGAGGAGGTTGCGCTTAGGAGGATCCGGGTCGGTGTTGCCCTTACACCAGCTGTAACTAGGACGTGGTCATACTTCCAACACTTATATCCTCGCCCAGGATGCCCGATCTGTAACAACGAAGATGTCGAGGCCGACATCCACCACTTGCTGTGGGACTGCCCAGCACTCAAGCCAACACGAATCCGGCACCTGAGCATAGCTGGCCTTCCAGCAACCAATCCTGCCTCATACGTCACTTGGACGCAGGGACCTCATCATCGCTCACTTCTGGACTTCATAAAATCAGCCAACCTTTTTCCATTCATTTAATCATTTATTCATCCTTCATCTCATAACCTACTGATGCCCTGAGGCAATAAATATCGACTTAAAAAAAAAAAAAACATGAGCGCTGCTTTTGCTACACAATATGTACAGCGCATCATATTTGGAAGAAAGGATATATATCGAAGGAACCGGAACTATGAATTGTGTTATTTAACCACCCATTTGAGCCCCCTGAATATCGAAAATAAAATGTTAAACCCGAAAATAAACCGCTCAAAGTTTAATCTGCACTTATGTCCGTACCTCTCTTTTTCGAGAAGGCCGGCCAACTTCAGTGACGAGGTACAGTCAGGAGACAAATCTCTGGCGCAGCAGTTTCTGGATGCGGCAATGACTTGGGAGGACCTTGCTTGGCTCAAGACAATCTCGAACATGCCCATCGTAGTAAAAGGAATCTTGACTGGTGAGCATGCAGCGGCTGTTTGGTGTTTTTCTCAACGTTCAGGCGTTATTAATAAATTGAGCAATGCTAGTAAAGCTCAGTACAAAGGACAACAGAAAGCAGAAACATATATTTAAAGCCAACCTGTTTAAGGCCACTGTGTTAGCACCATTAATTTGTGAAGTTGAACATAGTGCAAATAAGGGATCAGTGGTCGGTTTATGCGGACCTGGCATTCAGTGTGTGCGCCATTGCAGAATTGCACACAAGCATTGTTCGTCTGTGCACCTTTTCGCATAATGGGGTAGAACGGGAGAAAGAAGATGGCTACACAATATGAAAGATCACTGAACAAGGGTTTACGGGGAGCCTCAGTTCGTAAGCTGAGGCTCCCCGGGGTTGTAATAGAGGTTGTAATAGGGGTTGTAATAGGCATTTAAAAATTTGGGGGACACTAAACTCTGTCAGCGTCTCCCCTTGCGGATCCTTGTTCCCCTACATTCACTTTTTCACTGACATAATTACTAATTCCTTAATTTGTACTTTTGTTATACTACACATATCAATAGCATATAGTCCTAAACTACCACATTGTGAAAACAAGATCCGACTAAGTATAGATCCAAACTTAAACCCAGCGGTACGAACTTGGCAACGTAGAGTAGCGCTTATGAATCGAGATCCAAGGGTCCCGGAACATTCGATTTCCATCGCACGCTCTCATCTCAAATGAGTTGTCCCAGTTGACAGCTCCTGCCATCTCGGTTGTGTCATGTAAAAGTCGCGCTCGTGATTTTTCGCTTAAAACAGCGATGCCAGATTTTCTGGAAAACAGCGACTTTATGGTTATCGCCTTAGTAATTGCAGTCACCAAGTGTGCATGTTCGGAAACGGAAAGCTAGTTTAAGGACCATTTTCAACCATTCCGTCCCTCATTCCGAATTCTTAGTTCCTGATAGTTTCACTGGAGATTCTACGAAGGCGAAAGCTATGTGTTTGAAACCTCTACTAGTCAACCATAGCAGGTGGAAGGTGGTGCTTAGTGGCATTCTCAGTTGGAGAGTGAGACATCGCCCTAAAAGAGCATAGAAAGGACAAAGACGGGTCACTCAGCAATAAATGAATCTGTGAAATGATTACGAATAGAAGTTCATTAGGTATATGAAACAATAAATATATTAGAACAGAAATCGCACTAGTTTGACTATCGCATTTTTTTCGCATGAATACAGTATATCGACCCTAATTTTTTCCTTTTCCGTCAATCTGAGTAATATTATTTATATCAATGAGCGATGCAAAAAATTGCTTGTCGCAGTCCTTAGTTATTGCCAAGACAAAGACTCTCCCGTTGGTAGGATCGTCAAAACCCACTACCTCAACTACCAGAATTGTCTGCGTCCGGTATCAAGCAGCTTTCTTTTTTATATATAAACGCCACAATATTTTCTGTGCTGGGCTTGATCCTTAACTCTCTCGCTTGCTGGCAGCGGAGGCAGCCATTCAAGCCGTCGAACACGGAGCGTCAGCCATCCTCGTGTCCAATCATGGCGGCCGGCAGCTGGACGGCGTCCCAGCTACAGTGAGTAAGACCTCTCTAGCATTAGCAACATTCTCCATAGTTCGAAAAAGGGGGGGGGGGGGGGATGTAACACCTCAATATGCCAACTCCAATATCAGCACGTTCTTCGTGCAGCATCTACCGGCCAAACTTCTTTTATGTTTCGTTCGCTTACCAAACATTTCTCAAAGTCCGCGATGTGAAACATTTGCGCACCTTCAATTTATTCACTTATTTTTCTGTGTTTGTGAAGACGGCGACGACGCGAAACGCAGGAACGGACGCCAAAGAGCTGCGCTCTAAAAAGCGGAAATCTGAGAAGTACTGGACGATAATGTGGGATATTGATAGTAAGTGGTTTGTGCATTTTGAATGACTGGTGATACTAAGAAGTTATCCCAGATGGAAGATAATTGTCTTCAAAATTTTCGATGTCTTTGTGAATCAGGATATATACCTGCGTTAGAATAAATATCGGATGCAGAAATAAATTCAAGGGCTCGCATGCCAAGTTCCTACATCAACACTCTGCTCCAAGGCTGCCGAACTCATCCGTATACCAATAGAAACATTCTATGTATTTACTAGCGTGTATTTCAGTGCGTATATGCTATCAGAGGTGGGTTATCTGAGAAGAGGAAGAAATAAATGACCATGCAGATCATGTCCTCTATATATTGCGGATGCTTAAATGGGAGGTGCTGGAGAAAGGGAACATTTGGAAAGACGTGGTTATCAGTTACAAATAGCAACTGCAGTTCATGTGGGCCCATGGCAGTGGCATCTGCTGTCTTCTCGGGTAGGGCCACAGTTTCCTTTTACCTTTATGTAGCATCTAACGTATAGAGTTATCCACAAGAGCGGTTGTGCCTACAGGGAGCTGAAATGTGATTAGAACTTCAGTATTGCTTTGTCTAAAGGTAATGAACGTTTGCCGCATTTTGTACACACACATATCTTAATTCTCATTGTCGACAAGCATATAGAGGATTTCATTTTTGGTAATGCAGAGCGAGAGGATTTGTGGCAAACGTATGCTTGCACGAATGCAGAATTCAGCCTTGGAGCATTTCTTTCCCGATGTAGCCTTCCTACCATGCTTGCCTGTATCGGTGCAACAAATTCTCATTCGTCTGGCATTTTGTTTTGTGCAATAAGTAACAGATCGACGCCCTGCCTGACATTGTTCGTGCTGTGGGCCACCGGTGCGAGGTATACCTGGACGGTGGTATCCGCCTGGGCACTGACGTCATCAAAGCACTGGCTCTCGGAGCTCGAGCTGTGTTCGTTGGAAGACCTGCAATCTTTGGTTTGGCCTACGACGTTAGTGCTGTCATTTTATTTATCTCGTATTTTGCTCCTGTGATAGGTTTGAGCTAACAAAAACTTGAGAACGTAGGGACAAAACTGGTATATGATGTTCCCTCATTTGTCAATTTCTGCGTTCATGAATGGAACAAGACTTTGTTTCGCTCCAGAGCAGCTTCCATTTTGCACCTACATTGTCATTGACACTCTAAAACAACTATAAAAGTTCAAGTTGCTGAAAGATGTAATGAAGAAGTAATTGTATGCGCATTTTCTCACTACCGGTATGCTTTGAACAGGGCCAAGCTGGAGTGTCTAAAGTTCTCGACATACTGAGGTCCGAGCTGGACCGTGCCATGGCCTTGATGGGTAAGCAAGTGTGCACGCGGTGCTTATTTAAAAATTGGCATGGAGCGAATTAGTCAGGTTGAATTTGTTGAAGTAGACCATGTTGGTGTGTAAAGCCGCTATATAAAGAATGAAGATCAGCACAACGCGAATCGCTGATATCTAAGCCAATAAAAGCGAGCGCCGCTCTGTGGCATGAATTGTTTTTCATAGAACAGTGAAGTCGTATAAATAATAATGGAGCGTTTATATGCTATTATTCTAATTTCATCATTCTTTCGCTTTAATTCCAAGAGAAATAAAATGATAATGGGCCGTAGGTGCGGCTCGCATGAATCGAACATGGTGATGCCGCTAAACGAACACTCCCGCAGCACCTGCGACAGCTTTCTAAAGAATTGGTGACAGGCTACATTTGGCTGGTAGAAGAACTGGCAGTAAAAAGAACGTGAACAGTATCAGTGACATAACTAAACTGAATTGCAATAGTATCTAGGTTATTTGCTCCACTTTGATATGGCGTGGCATCGTCTACTATCATGCAGGTTGTGGCATGTTATTTGTTAGACTACCGTATTTAAACAACGTGTGTTAGATTTATAAGCCTTGGTGATCATACTAAAAGTTTCACAACTCATCTGTTATATTAAGAGTACAAGAAAAAAATGTGAGAAAAAGAAAACCAAGGCGACATTTAACCAGAATATTTAACGTGAAATACTAACGCATCGTTTTAGCCTGCTGCTCGTAACAACCCTTTCTTGTGTTTAATAGTCTCTCCGTTCCCTTCTGTTTCATCCAGGTTGCCGAACTATTACTGAGCTTCACGCCGGCATGGTGGTACGCCAGGAACGCTTCGCCAGACTGTGACAGTTTGTCTTCGATTTACTAAAATATTTGGTAATAAAATGAAGTGTAACAAATTTATGACCGCATGACTGACGGTGACTCACTAGCTACTAGCGATAGCCTTGTAGCCCCTTTTGGACCAATGTGTTTTTCATGAGAGGCTGTTACGGCCACTGATTGTTGATAAGGTACAATTTGTGTTAGTGTGAATGTCTGGCTCACATAACGCGCTGGTTCAGCCAGAGCAAAACCACGGCGTTGTTTTGTGCTTCCTGCAACTGTTCATTCTCACTCCACAGAAATGACAGCGCTATATTAGGGCAGCGCTGCCGCCACCACTATGTTTTAAACCCGCTCCAGAAGGAATAGATCAGCTTCCCTAGTCCAGGAACAAGAGCACTATGCTATCGCCGTTGCTTTATTCTTTTTTTTTTTTGCCTTCATTGCCTTTATTTCACAAACACCATTGGCTAGCTGGTATTTCAAAAATGGGCCAGTTTATATGCAATGCATCTATTTATAAAAACGTTCAACTTGATCACATTTAGCAATACATAGATTAACTCAGATACACATGACTGAGATTTTAAATCATCAGTTAACTGTGAGACGGAATCCCCAAAATACTCTCGTATAGGTCTGGTAGAAGATGAGCATCGCGAAAAGCCATTCGGCGTTTCCACACGCTATGCAAACCTAATAAGCATGTTCATGTCAGACAGGAAACACCGTGGCAGAAGTCCAGTCGGCATTAGAAATAAATTAATCTGTGGGAAGGTTCGCACTTGGAGCCCACGGCAAAACTACAAACGATGCAGTGCAGGTAGACATGGGCTGGGCGTCTTTCGAGGTACGAGAGGCTCAGAGCAAGATATTGTACTAGGAGGGCCTCAGGAGAATGGACGACAATAGGTGACGGGAAATGACCAGAAAACTAACCAGTAGGTATGAAGGAAGGCAGGGCTGAGAAATAAAGAACATTAAACTACAGGAAAAGGACAGAGAGGCTAAACACTGGAATAATTCAACGGAAAAGAAGCCGACCCTAGACATATATGGAAAATAAAAAACTCGGATTAAGAAGGAAACGTTCTATGACAACACAAGAGGTAGCGGCCTTCTCTTCAAAGCTAGATCAGGATGTTTTAAAACGCGAAGCTACAGAAGGAAGTTCTATCAAGAAGATCAAACTTGTGCTAATGTGCGGTAGATGTCCAGAAACAATTGAACATCGTATATTGGAGTGTGGCAGTATCCATCCCGATATCGATGCGGACATGGTCCCTCTAGCCGAGGTCCTGAGGTTGTGATGTAACGCAAGAAGCGCGAATCAATCGACGGTAGAGGTAAGCAAGAGACATTTGGAAGATTGGTGAATAAATGGCAGAGAGGGGACGCATAAAACCTAAATAGAAATTAAACACGAGGATTTTGAAGATAATCCAGGGCTGAAAGGAAAGTCGTTAAAGTTGACGGATTATCAAGTAAAAAAACATAAAAAAGAAAGCTTGACCATGGTGATGGGCTATCAGCCCCCCCCCCCCCCCCCCTTTACTTTGTTTCAAAGGGGACGCTCAAAACGTCCATCCATCCATCCCATCCGCCGTATCCTAAACGTTATCCCGTGCTATTGATAAAGGTCATGATAACAATTAATTCAGCTATGCAGGGCTCTTGAGTGGCAGTCCATCTGTTTTGGACCAATGGAAACTGATTAAATAAATGTAGAAAAAATAGAAGACACTACATGTCTATACTTCTATAAAGTGTCACTGAGCGCGACTGCAACTAACCACTCGTTTCCATAAATATGTGTTCAGCAATTGCTTGTGGCTGTGTGGGCAACTGTCTCCCGGCAAAGCACCCATTTATTGTCGGGAAAATTGGCTTTCAAATCTTCCGCCTACTGATTCAAACGCATGACGCCCTCTCGAGAAAAAAAGGAAACTTCCATTTAAAATCAGTGGCGTCGTTTACTAGCCTGTGGATTTCACGAAGAAAAGAAATTTGTACCGCCACACTGAATACTGCTTGCGAAAACGGAGACGCTTGTATTTAGGTTTTGACCTTTTGTTGGTTACGTAATTTAGGTTTGCAGCGAAATTATAATGTATATCCTTCTTCGTGAATCTGTATAACAGTTATGGACGCATCTTTCATAGAGAAACAAAGACCCGGTTAACAAACTTCATCCTTAATAAGACGGTTGTTGCCGAAGCGCTCTACTTCGAGACTGCCTTAAAGACGACTTTTTTTTTCTGTATTCCTCAAGAGCAGCAACTCAGTCTCCGAATTTCAAACTACCCACTTAAATCTACCAAAAGCTTTGCGGGAGAATTTTATTCCAATATGTTTGTTATATAATCCCGGTAGGATAATTGGACATATTATTTTCAAGCACATAAACTCATTTCTAGAAGAAGCAGATTTCTTTTCTTGAAAAGTACCACGGGTTTCGGCAAGATATGTCGACAGTGACGAAGCTAACTCATATCACAAATGTGATTATGATGTCACTAGACAATAACAGGCAAGTTGACCTCATTTTCATTTACTTAAAAAAAAAAGCGTTTAAGCGGGCACTGCACTGCAACTTTTAGGTTAAAATTAGGCTCCTGTTGAATAATCAAGTAGTACAATGGTTAAATTCCTACCTTACACAGCGGCACCAGTTTGTTCAGATATCTGATTCTCACTCCCCAAAAGGAGAGGTACTTTCAGGAGTGCCTCAGGGCTCTATCTTGAGCCGCTTCTCTTCCTTATCTCAACGACCTGTAATTCAAAACACGGATGCTTCCAGTTATTCGCCGACAACTACGTTATATACCATAGTATTATATCACTCGAAGGCCGCTCTCCTAAGTCACTACTCAACAGCAGTTTTCAGCTGGTGGTTTACTTGGGAGGTGGGTATAAACAGCTACAGCTCTAAATGCATTAAAATGACAGTGACACGAAAGCAACAACCGCTCCAATGTATTTACAAAAGTAATAGTCTTCAGATCAGCTCAGTGACTCGAGCAAAATATCTTGGGTAACCATGGCATACAACCTGAACTGGAGCGTACACATTCAGCCCGTTGTCTCAGAAGCGTCAAAAAAAAAAAAAAAAAAAAAAAAAAAACATTGGTTATTAAAATATCGCCAAAGCATTGCACGAGCAAAACTGAACTGACAGCATGCACATCAGCTGTGCAGCCAACGCTCGAATACGCCTACGCTGTATTGGACCCGCGCACAAAAGCGGAAATAACTCTTCAAGGCGTCCAGAGGAAAGCGCTCTGGGTTATTTATCATGCTTACAATCGGCAGGTCTCGGTGCCTGATTTGTTCCGCCGATCTGGCTTTCCCGCGCTTGAATGCACGTTGTTAAATATAATACAACGGAATTTTAGAGTTACATATGTGAAGAAGAAAATGGTCCTCTTCGCTGGACGCTGCCGAAGAGGAAGCAGTTGTGGAATTGCCATCGCGCAGGTTGGTTGGTTGGTTGGTTTGTGGGGTTTAACGGCCCAAAGCGACTCAGGTCATAGCCATCGCTCAGCTTGTGTTGGCCTTGATCGCCCGGTTTCCCAGCCGACCTCGACGCCGTCCTCGACGTAGTGCTTCTACATTTGGTGGAGGTGCGGGGCAACGCAACGCAATACAACGCAACGCGAGTTACCCGTAACAAACATGAAAGGACTATTTTGAAGCCGAGGTGCCAAACAAAAACATATTCGTGTTCTTTCTTCTCGTGCATCGTTTCTGAGAGGAACCGACAGTAATGCGATATTTACCTACCTGGTACCTCCGGAATCGTTCTTTCTGCTCTTTCGTCTTATTACAGCAGTAGTGTGTCTAGTGTATAGTGTACTTCGGTTTATTTCTTTTTATTCTGTTCACTAACTTTGACTGGCGTTGGATGATTTACCTGTATTTCCTTTGCTTCTCGTGAAGGCTAACCAAGAGGGTTCACTTAAGTTGAGGACAACGCAGAGGCCTATGGAACGAAAAATGGTAGAGGTAACATTAAGAGATAGGAAGCGTGCAGAGTGGGTCAGAGAAATAACTCAAGTTACCGACATTCTAGTGGAAATTAAGAAGACATGGGCATGGGCAGGACATGTAGTGCGAAGAGAGGATAATCGATGGTCGCTTAGGGTAACAAACTGGATTCCAAGGGAAGGAAAGCGTAGCAGGGGGCGGCAAGAAAGTTAGGTGGCCGGATGAGGTTAAGTTCGCAGGGGTCAAGTGGATGCAGCCAGCACAGAACCGGGTTAAGTGGAGAAATATGGGAGAGGCCTTCGCCCTGCAGTGGGTATAGTCAGGCTGGTGATGATGATGATGATGATGGACCTAAATGCGTTTTTGTCATCGTAATGTAATACTCCTTTAATGCTACTCTTCTGTTACTACTTTTTTATGCTTTTGAGTTTTGTCCACTCCTGCCTTGACTGCCAAAGTGCAGTCGGCAGTATTTATTATATAAATAAATAAATAAATAAATAAATAAATAAATAAATAAATAAATAAATAATAATAATAATAATAATAATAATAATAATAATAATAATAAATAAATAAATAAATAAATAAATAAATAAATATAAAACAGGGTAACCGATACATACAACCGATCTTCATCGTTCCTTTAAGATACCTCGGAATTTCGCAAGAAATTTCCTTGACAGTGACTCCAAGTTATTATAAAATGTAAGACGGTTTTTATTTTGTGCCGCATTCCAGCTTCCTGATTTGAAGTTAATACTTATGACACATCAGACAGTTTATATTTTGTACCGCGTTTCAGCTTTCTGCATTGAAGTTAAGCTGATCGTGATTGCTCTGATCCTATATCGTGCGATGACTTTCTGAAAATTAAAGATGCAAGTTAGAACCGGTACCTTGCAGCTTTCTGTCGTCTGTCTTTCCTGCGGTGTTTTCTATTTTTGCACACAGCGTCCTGGGACTAGAATACAACTTTTTATGCAAGTTTTTTTTAAATTTACAAACACCCACTCAACAGGAAGTTGCAATGGGGGAGCTGAAGTACAATTTTGCATTTTTCTGATGCGTGCCATATATCAGAGTTTGTTGAACCACATGTGACCGCCTCGACAGCACATGGCACCCAGTGCCACTCCGCGAAGGTCATAACCTCCGCGCAGCTGTTATTCTTGACAAAGATTATGAACGTGACATGAGTTCACGCAAGGTTGCCTTCATGCTACATGCTACAGCACTAGAACGCATGTCCCGTCACAATCTGTTGGTGGGGAAGGTCGTCAGTCAGCAAGTCCGAGCCAGCCGCGATGTTCCACGAACCAGTTGGGTGCCTGTGGTCTATGAACTAGTTCATGCGACTTGCTAAAATGGTGTGAGAGCGGGTGGTATGCCACCCGCGAGAAGATAGCCGCCTTCAACTGGACGACCTCAACGAGCACTGCTGGGCATCTCTGAGACGTTACCTCACCCTCCTCGACATTGGAGAGCGTCGGTCTTCTTTCTTGAGACTCTAGAAACTGCCCAATTAAGTTGGCGACTTAAAATAAGACCCTCAATACTGAGCGCTGAAATAAGTCGTTCGCTTTTATTTTGCAAATAAATAAACAGGACGAAATGCATGTGTGGGAGACACTGACTTGCCTGAACTGCATGATGTGTCGAAAATTCATATTCCGCATTCTAGTGTTGGGCAATAAAAGTTCTCTAAAGGTGGACTGGGAGTTTTAAGCTCCAAAGAATGTGGCCTTGGTGCTCCTGAGACCCAGGAATGTCACAGAACGTGGTACAGGGTCGTCCACTTCTAGCTATTAGAAAGTGACTTCTTTCAAAGTGCCATTGCATCCGACTCGGCCATGCAATGAGCCTAAATGGCAGGCCATGTGAAACTTCACCTCCAAGACCCTTTGTGCTTATATCTCTATATAGGCAAGGCAGTGATTTGCAATTGCGTAAACAGCAGTTCGACTGGAGATGCGTCGTTGCTCTTTGAGGGATTCGATGTGAAGCAAGAATCTTAATGGTGCAAGTAACTTCGTGACTGTGTCAGGAGTGAGGGACGTTTGAGTACCGTAATAAGGAGTTGAAGACAAGTGATGAGGACTTTTGGAAACATGGAGCGCCGAGGTTGTGAAGTACCTGTTTGAAGATGAGATTTCCGGTGCAAGCAAGAGATTTCACGCGCAAGCGTTCTGGGCTCGTTCTGCTTAAGATAACCATTTTACACGAATACTCTCAATGGTAAATTGCAAGCTGCACAAATATCTAAGAAAAGAGATGATTAATCAGCCGCCTCCATATCTCAGGTGCATATCACTGGATGCCAAATGCGGTGGTGGGTTCGTATCCCACCAACGGCACACGGTTTTGTTCTCTTCTTTCTAGTCAGTTGTTTCCACGTAGAAATTACACCTCACAATCATAAAAAACAAAACAGCTTCTAAGCTATACTTTGTATCAGTAGCTATTGGCTCTCTTTTTATGCCATAACGAACAGCTCACTTTATCTGCATTTGATTGCTGATAGCTTAACGAGGGCACGCAAAACTAAACCTCTAAGAACTGGATATGGTCTTGATTACGGGATTCCTAAGGATAACTTTAACCCTGCGCCTTGTTTCAAAAGAATGTGCAGTACTTTTCTATCGACATCATCTAGAATTTAGCATCACATAGGATGAAAATAATCATTTTTATGTCATTACACGCTTTGACATAAAATTCAGAAAGGTTAGCTTGAATGCTCTCATCAATCACAGAGAAAAATAACCACATAAAAAGAGCAGATGTGATGAATAATCTTACACGAATGCCTCTTTTTTAAACATAAAACTGCCCTTCTGAAAACAGTGTAGTTCCAGCAGGACAGGCAATGAATTGCGTCTGGTTTCAGTACTCTTCTGGAATAATATTTCCCTTCTTTCAGATATTGTTTCATAGTGATCCATGACCAACAATCAATGAGGAACAGAACTGGTTTGGTTTATGGGGTTTAACGTCCCAAAGCAACTTAGGCTATGAGTGACTCCGTTGGAAATTTTGACTACCTGGGTTCTATAACGTGCACTGACATCGCACAGCACACGGGCGGCTTGTTTTTCGCCTCCGTCGAAAAGCGGCTGCTGCGGCCGGGATTCGATCCCTCATCTGTGGGCACAGTAGTCACGCGCCTTAACCGCTGCACCACCAGGGCGGGTAGCAACTAAGCTGACCGAAAAGCTAGCCACTGCTGAATAGAGTGTGTATTGCTCCTCCACGACATGTAAGTCTTGGATGTACGTTTAAATCAATATGCTATATTGACCGACTGATCGTGATTGCTCTGATCTTATATCGTGCGGTGATTGTTTGCAAATTAAAGATGCAGTTAGAACCGGTACCTTGCACCTGTCTGCAAAGTACTGGTACCTTGCAGACAGTACCGGTACCTTGCAGCTGTCTGCAAGGTACCGGCAGTAGGTACCTGTCTTTCCTGCGGTGTTTTATATTTTTACACACAGCGTCTCGGGAATAGAATACAACTTGTTATACAAGTTTTAAAAACAACTGATAAACGTACACCCACTCAACAGGAAGTTGCAATGGGGGAGCTGAAGTACAATTTTGCATTTTTCTTATGCGTGCCATATATCAGAGTTTGTTGAACCACATGTGGCCGCTTCGACAGCATATGGCACCCAGCGCCACTCCGCGAAGGCCATTACCTCCGCGCAGCTGTTATTCTTGACAAAGGTTATGAACGTGACATGTTCACGCAAGGTTGCCCTCATGCTACCTGTTTTTGTTAGATTTCTTGACTTGTGTTTTCTGCTTTCTCGCAAAAAGCGAATGGAAAAAAATGAGTTTGTGCTTCCGGTGTCAGTCCAGGTGTCTTTCTAGAAAAATAATGAAGATAAAAAAGAGAGAGGAGAAAGAAAGAAGGCGAGAATATTAAAGAGAGAGAGAAGGAAGAAAAAGAGAAAAAATGGGATGTTTGTCCCAGGGCTATGTACGGGTCAATAAAGTGGCTGAGAAACATCCCCTTTGAACTATCTAATCGCCCCTGCATCGCCCGTCGTTGTTGCGGCACCAAGATAGTGCGCATGTCGCAGTTCAAATACTTTACCCGCCAATCTAGGATGGTCACTTTTGTTCCGGAGAGGCAAAAGCGCAAGAGCTTTGCATGAACGTTATCTTTATTTGTACTTATTTATCGTCATCAGTCATCTATACCTATGAAGAAGACAAACGGTTGGCCGAATGTTGGTTGGTTTGTGGGGTTTAACGTCCCAAACCAGCTCAGGCTATGAGAGACGCCGTAGTGGAGGACTCCGGAAATTTCGACCACCTGGGGTTCTTTAACGTGCACTGACATCGCACAGCACACGGGCGCCTTGCTTTTCGCCTCCATCGAAAAGCGGCCGCCGAGGCCGGGATTCGACCCCGCGTCCTTGGGAACAGTAGTCGAGTGCCGTAACCACTGCGCCACCCCGCCGGGGTGGTTGACCGAATGTTGCTAGTTGGTAGCTGCGGCTTCCGCTTGTCTCGCAATAAAAAAGTGAACCTCCCGTGGCCTTGTCTCACACTATACTAATTATACCATACCATGAATGTACCATAACATACCACACCATACTTCTAAGCAAGCACATATGCAAGAAAATACACACATCGCCCCAGTGTGTTGCATGTGCATTTAATGACAACCATACTGTCGTCTCCCGGCTCTTAGCCTCGAGTTACTTAATTGACAGTTCTGTTACGCGCAGCCTATGTCAAGATTAAGTTATCACTCTTCACCGACTAGGCCGCACTGCTCGCCGTGTGAGGACGTAAAATTTTTGCACATGCTTTAGAACGCAATATACAATGCAAGATGCACCATCAAAATAATGGTAGCAACAGGCATGACCAATGGGCTTAATCTTTTTCTTGAAGAAATAATTATTCGTTTAGAGGGAAATATTTCAAAAAAGAATATTGTAATCTAGGCTGCAGCAGTATGTGGATCGGGAGCTTCCGGACGTGCAAGCTGGGTTTCGCAAGGGCAGATGAACTAGAGACCAAACTGCTAACCTTCGCTGGATCATGGAAAAAGCAAGAGAGTTCCAAAAACCCATCTACTTCTGCTTTATTGATTATGCGAAAGCGTTTGACTGTGTAGATCACAGCAGATTGTGGCAAGCTCTCTAAGAAATGGGAGTTCCAATTCACCTCATCTGTCTCCTCAGGAACCTGTATGAGGGGCAAGAGGCCACAGTCAGAACTGGGCATGGTCTTACTGATTGGTTTCCGATCGAGAAAGGAGTGAGGCAAGGCTGCATACTGTCGCCCTGCCTATTTAACCTATATGCAGAGTGCATCATGACGAAGGCCGCTCTGGACGAGTCTTCAGCTGGAGTGAAGATTGCTGGAAAACGTATCAACAACCTTAGATATGCGGATGATACCACTTTAATGGCAGAAAGTGATGTGGAACTCAAGAGACTTCTGATGCGCGTACAAGAAGAGAATGAGAAGTTTGGGCTTAAACTGAACATGAGAAAGACAAAGATCATGGCGTCTTGCCCTATCAAGTCCTTGAGCATCAATGGACAAGAAGTGGAAGCTGTGACAGATTTTCTGTTCTTGGGCTCCAAGATTACCTCGGAAGGAGACTGCAGCCATGAAATTAGGAGACGCCTGCTTATGGGAAAGAGAGCAATGGTTAGCCTTGACCGCCTAGTAAAGAGCAGAGACATTAGTCTGCCAACCAAGATCCGTATAACTCGTGCTATAGTCTTTCCAGTTGTGATGTATGGATGCGAGAGTTGGACTGTGAAAAAGGCTGACCGCCGAAGAATTGACGCGTTTGAATTGTGGTGCTGGCGAAGACTCTTTAGAGTTCCTTGGACTGCCAGAAGATCAAATCAGTCGATTTTGTCGACCATAAACCCTGACTGCTCATTGGAGGGTCAAATTGTAAAGTTAAAGCTCAGCTACTTAGGTTATCTGATGAGAAGAGAGGAGTCGCTGGAGAAATATTTGATGTTGGGAAAGATTGAGGGTTGCCGGAGAAGGGGTAGGCAGCGAACGCGATGGTTAGATGGCATCCTCGAGGCACTGCAGATGAAGTTATGTGATGTTATGAAGATAGTGAGAGACCGGAAAGCGTGGCGTGACATGGTCCATAGAGTCACGAAGAGTTGGACACGACTGAACGACTGAACTGAACTGAATCTAGCTTGGAACCACGCTCAGAGTATTAAAGATGCTTTTTTATGAGATGTTTGCAAGAGGCACGCAGTGTGACAAATAGCGTTATTGACATTTTACTCCATCTGATAACACAGCCGCTGGAGCTGTTTGATATGTGTAGGAAATCGATAGTGATAAGAAAAGGCCGATACAAAAAATTCATACGGTATCAATTTTTTATGTAATACTCGAAAGATATTTCTGCAACGTACGCGCAGATTACGCAATTAGCTTTATCATAATTTGTATGGCTAGATATAACTGCACTGGAGGAAGGCAGCGAAATAACATTGACCGGCAACACAACACTATCTGCTTACGCCCCTTGCGGTGCCCGTCATAAAACAGCGCTTGAGCCTGCCTGCACAGATTTAATAATGTCAGTGGTCACTAAGTTTATTGTTGCAAGGGCATTTTCGCAGCTAACGGTAAGTCCGTTTTCCACACACTACAATCTCGGAATCGATTTGTGAGCTTGCCGTAATCTGTATGGCGACCACAACACCTCTGTAAAGTTAGGAATGGTGGCAATGGTCCGATTTTAAAAGGGCGAAGGCAGCTTCGACAAACGACGCAAGGTACTTATTTTCATGTCTAAAATGGCTTTGGTTTTTAACGGTTGATTGAGTTGTGAATTCAGTGCCACTGTTTGAGCATTCCTTTTTCATACAAAAACACATAAACCACAGTTATTCATTTATGCACAAAATTACCCCAGAGAGAGCATCCATACTTCAACGCTGCCCAGAGGACACGAGTGCAGAGCCTGTGCCAGCTTTGCTCACGTGATGTGAAGGACGACGTTTCTTTATTTACTACCTTATAGAAGCATGATTCTGCTGGTCACGGGAGCGCTGCCTTCACTTAGACAGCATTCGGCTCGGCGGACAGAAGAAAAGGAGAACTGTCTGGTTATGCAGCCAATTTGCCGAAACTTGTTAATTATAATTATAGTACTTCATTCATTGGTGGAAATTAAAATCAGTGTTCACCTGACATTGATCTAAATAATAAAAATCGTTAAAGTCAACCACATATGAAAATACTTATTCAATTCCCTGCTTTTTCTCAGGCTGTACTGGGTTTCAGCGACAGTGACCCCTTTCTTTAAAAAACTGTAGTAAAATGAGGCCCGAAAGAAAATGAACTAAAAATGCACTGTTTCATTGACTTGCGCCCTGATAGTCAACCTATGGAGCGTCACCACTCAGGTCAACCGCGATCTTGAGCCTATGAATCGCTGGAAACATTACGCAGGTGCGCTGAGGCATCACGATGCACGGACCTGCAGAACCAGAAAGTTCAGAATTAATTTTCTTGACACTCTCACTAACAACTAGCCTGGTACCTCATCCGTGCTGCTCTGTGCAGGCCCCTTCAATATAGCAACCGTCCCAGCATGGCCTCCACTAACAGGGTAACTAGAAAGCCGCAGCGATTACCTGAAAGCATTTGCACTTCAACTAATATATCTATTAATCAAGGCAAAGTACATGATAGTTTGGATGAAAAATAAATGCGATATTATTATATATCCTAAAGTAGCAGGTGTCATAGGTGATTCACCTGCTTGGTGATGCATCGGTGCTGGTCAGACGTGATGATGGTGAGGTATCTTCCTTAACCCAACAAGTGCTTCGGGTAGAATATTATTCCACCGCGTGTTTATGCAACCTTGTGCTTGAGATTGAGTGAATTCATTGGATGTTTAATGACATTGAAGTGGCAAAGCAGACTTGCCGCGGCATCTAAAGAGAATGCAGCCTAATTGCTCAGTCGAGTATAGCGTGTGGAATGGCAATGTGGATAGAGATATGTCAAGCAAAGAGATGTGCGTCCGCGTGCGTCACGGGCTTGTCACGAAGGTCGCATGCACATGAACACAAATTCATGCGCCACGCGTAATCACGTAAATCTGCTCATCCATCCATAACTCTCGTTTTTCCGACAAGACAATCATAATGACGAAAGTGGCAAAGGTCCGGTTTGGTCGAGTTAGAGACAGAAAAGAGGAGCACCAGCACTAGAACAGGACGCATAAAGTACTCACATGTGCTACTTCGAAGAGTGTTCGCAACCGAGAAAAGCCTCAAAAGTCTTCGCTGTAAGACGGCAACACCAACAAAGCACACACAGTTGGTGTGCAGAATATAGGCAGGAGTGTTTATTATATTTTTTAAGATAAATGGCACTTTAAAGATTTATACCAGTGACATTCGCTCTGCGTATTCAATGGTATGGAGCCTGGAGAAGGACTCATCAGCAGGGCACTTCGGCCTCTCGGGAACTACAACAGAGAACTATGAGCGCTGAGATAACTGCATGTGCGGGAAACCGTGCGGCTTGTCTTAGCGCCGTGACACAGTCTTCCGCGATATCTTGGTGGTGCCAAACTTTACAGCATGCCTCAAAATGTGCAAGCATAAGCGACCGTTTTCAGGTTGCGTACGTGTGTGCTTGCGCGCGCGCGTGTGCGTGCTGTGCGTGATATGTGTGTACGTGTTCATGCGTGTGTGCGCTCGTGCATTTCAGTGTGTAGTACACATCAGTATTCCGCACTGATCACTCATGAATTCTTTAGAGAGCCGTGCTTTTTCACATTTTTATAAAGAGAATTTAAAAATAACGTGTATCTGATTTAGCACGTTCCAGCGCATATGTCAGTATTAGTATACAAACATCAATTCAAGAAAAAGTACAGATAACAGGTAATGTTACTACATGCCATGCGCTAGGGTTTGTTGAACCCCACGTTGTTGCCCGCAGCCCACACCAAGCGCCACTCGTACACTCCCTGACGGCCATTGCCTCCGCGCAGCTGTTATTCCGGGCAGAGGTCACCATATGTGTTACACTCATGGTGCCTGGTTTCGTTCGCTAAGGCTCCACATGTTATGTAGCAGTGCTAACAATGTATAGACATGGTAACAAAGTTACAAACCCTTCATAAACAGATAACACGTGCTCGTGAGTGCAGTGAACCAGGAACAGGCGGGGAGATTTGAATATAAAGCCGCTCAAACTCACTGCGTCTCATTCACTGCCACGACGAATTCACAGAACGTCGATCCTCCGAAACTGTAGGCACTAGCTGGTATGAGCGCTTCGTGAATTTCTTTTCACCCGTCGTTTGCGTTGAAGTATCGTTTTAAATTAATGCAGCGCCCCTAAAGAGAAAATAACTATTGATAGCACTCACTGAGCGCATGGGCAGGAATATTTGATCATTTCCGTTGCTCTATAGTGTATTAATTTGCCTCATTTTAAGCCATATCAAAGCACTTTGGAGAAGTGGCACACGTTGATAAACCTCTCAATTTTGTTTTGTAGGGGTATTTGCCAGGGTCGTCAAGTAAACGAATTTCTTTCCGTTAGTTCGGAAAATATAGAAGAATAATTCAGAAAAAAATAAGCAGAAGGAGATTCCATCACCGACGGCTATGCATAGGAAATTCGTAGAAAAGTCTAGCGGTTATCACAGTAAATGTTATCCTGATGCAAATGCAATGTTTCAAAATCCTCTCATTAAGCCAGTTTAGTGGCCGCACAATTAGTGAAAAAGCTGCATTGTTGTTGGCAGTTTTCTTTCATCTGCGCTTATTTCATTCGCAGCTCATCAAACCGCTTGCGTAGACATGAAGCTGTCCGTTTTCATCTCTCTGACTGCACTGGTCGCTGTGGGTAAGTCCCCCATTTAATCCTGCATAAACGGAAGCATGAAGAGAATGAGCACATATGAGACCTCAGCCCTGTGTTTGTCTCAGCACTTCTGAACTCTGTTCAGTATTTGCATGGCGAGTTACGACTGCACTGAAGGACGAAGGAGAGACACTACCTATCGAATAACTTCATTTCTTTTCACTTTCATTCATTTTTTTTTTTCACTTGTTTCTTTGCACTGAACTTTGTATGCTTTTTATATTCTCTATTGCTGCCAGAAGATCAAGTCAGTCGATATTGTCGACCATAAACCCTGACTGCTCATTGGAGGGTCAAATTCTAAAGTTAAAGCTCAGCTACTTTGGTCATCTGATGAGAAGAGAGGAGTCGCTGGAGAAAGATTTGATGTTTGGAAAGGTTGAGGGTCGCCGGAGAAGGGGTAGGCAGCGAACGCGATGGTTGGATGGCATCCTCGAGGAACTGCAGATGAAGTTATGTGATGTTAAGAAGATGGTGAGAGACCGGAAAGCGTGGCGTGACATGATCCATAGGGTCACGAAGAGTCGGACACGACTGAATGACTGAACTGAACTGATTTGTTGCCGATTTTTCAAAAGTATTTTTATATCATAATCTACCCAGCGGCAATCCCATATGGAATTTCCGTATATATAAATAAATAAATCTTGGAGCAGTCTAACGGCCCCGCACTCGCCCTCACAAACCGAAGCCGACTATTATTAGTACTGCATCTATGTTGCTTGGTGTCCTGAGCCAGCACACCTGGCGCGTAGAAATTCTCTGTTAATCGGTATTTAGTTAACTCATGACGGCTTGGTTTGATTTGGTAAAACTTTTCCACAGTAGGGGTCCTGAAGGACACTTACCAAGGACGGCTTATCACTGGGTATTTGCGTGCAAGCTTCAACTTAGTCCTTAGCAGCGGCACCGAATACGCTGAGCGGCCATTGGGTCGCTGCACAATTTTAGCGGCTGATAAAACTGTCATTGTGTCATTGTTTTGACTGGCCGTTCACTCAACGAGATGCTTTTTTAAGGAAGTAAATTTAATGCATCAGAGTGCAAACGCGAAAACAAACCTGTAATCTCGAACATTTAAAAATTTGAGATGCATTGCTAAGCAGGAGAGCAAAACATGTGATCCAACCTTCAAACTAATATCCCCCTAATATATCCACGCTAATATATCTCTGAATAAATATCTGAATATCTCTGAATAAATAATATAGGTATCTCTGAAACTAATATATTCTCGCGACCATTACTGTCGGCACGAGATCCGGAAGCTCGAACTCTTCCCGTTGATTGGTGCTCAGCGCCGCGTCTTCGCACTTCGTTAACGCGGTTGTCACTCTTTGAATAACAAGCTGCCTCTTCCGTTTCAGCTCACGGCTACGGCTACCTTCGAAGTGAGTCTGGCATCGTTTCTTATACACAGCATGCGACACTAAATACACAGAGCTTGGTCAATTTATTGTAGTGTAAATACAATACGCGATCTCTTTGAAGGCCCCGTTATCCAGAAAATATAGCGTCGGCGTCATCATCGTCAGCATTGTAAGAAAACAATGACGGACGTGATTTTGGCAGGTGGTAGTTGGCAGGAGACATGGCACAGCACTGTCTGGTCGTCAGGATGTGTCGGGTTACCACATGACATAGACTCGCTGGTAGGTGCTGCCAAACCAGAATTCGCCTTTCCAATTACAGAGTGAGGTAGGAACTCATCCTTCAAAGGACCTTAGATCCCAAGTTAGAGACGCTACCCCTAGGCGGCGCAGGGATGTTCGTATGCCTTGATTCTAGCATGACTGTACATCTGTTAGGTGCTCTTTTACATAATGTGGTGGGGCAAGACTACGTATATTCTAATGAATATTCGTAGATAATAGAGGCTTAAAATAAAGGATTAGTGATCACGCTAGTAGTAAATTGTACGCGCGCGAACGATGGTCCGCAAGCGGAGCCTGCACGGGGAGCCATTAACGCTATGTGTCATACCATCGAAGGTGGAGCATAAGCGTCATCCCAAGTTTTTTATTCGCACACAAATGCACACGGTTATTTTTTTCGGCTACATACAAACACATTTGTCGATGCTCAAGTGTGGAGCAGATGCCTCACACCACAACTGCTTCGTGAAACGCATAAGAAAGATGACTATGCTAAATCACATATTTCATTTACTACGCACGCTTCACAGTTTAAAACTATATGGCTGCCCGTAAAACTCATTACAGATTATGCATGCTCAAAGAGACGGCCGTTGGCGCGTCTTTCCTCATTCGCTAGATCGACAAGTGTTTTGAAATGATCGACACCCTGATTGACATACAAAGAAAACCTGTGAAACATATAATCGCCAATAGAGGCGGCAGCAGCAGCAGCTTTGCCCTTTTTTCTTGTATGATTTACGACCAGACAACATGCAAGTCCCACCGCCAACGATGGTATACAAGCTCCACATTAACCTGAAAAGCTGCATTTCTTTTAGAAATATGCTGCTAGGTTAAAAGCTTTTAACGTTGCATCTAAGTGCGTTCTTCTCCAGACCAGCACCACCACCAGCCAGGCTCGATTCACCACCCTATTAAGGCAGGCGAGCAAGGTAAGCCCCGTTCCTAAGCATGCAATCATTCGAAATCTACACTTACGCGGGCACACTGTCTTGTTTAGCGGAGGTTTCCTAGGCCATTCTTGACTCCACGCTGCCGTCAGAACGATTGCATATACCCGACTGAACGAATAGCCGTGAAGTCGCTAACAGTAATCACAAGGTCCCAAAACGGCCAATTCTTTTAGACACGTTTCATTCCTTGGTCGCTCCCTACAATACCTCAGTGAAGTGAACTGCGCAGATATCTGTCTCCGGCTCCCTCACAGTGTGCAGAAATGAGAATTAAGACTCTGGTATAAAAGCCTAAGATATCTTGCTTGACTTCTGAAAGAACATGAATGCCTTTAGGTGCAGCATCTATTGGGCTGTGTCTTGCCAGTTAAAAAAGCTAAAAAAAAAATGGTACGATCATTTGGACTGAGCAGTGGTTCAGCTTCGCGACTAATGGGCCCTTGACGATGGATTGAGACGTGTGACATCATCTTACACTTTTCGCTTTTCAGACAATAATTCTGAAAAGGTGACCTTCACAAATACGGATCACCTTTGCACTCTAAAGTGACAGCATTAGCAGCCTCAACAGGAAAAGTGTGTCGTAGGTTTTATAAGTTTGCGATTGATTGGAAGGAAATGAAATGGCGTCACGACACTGGGTAAATCGTACTGGTCGGATGGGGGACTGGGGAGCAACGTCGCCAGACCGGAAGTGAAAACTGTGGGATTCGATGCATTTTCATCGAATACTTTTCGTCGCCTTCAGACACATTGGGTAAACAACTTGCTACCAGCAAGATGACAGAAGCTATGTCTAGTTATGTGCATAAAGAAGTGTAAACGCCTGCAAACGCAACTTTGTCAATGTAATAACAACATTTAATGTTATCGACTCGCTAAGCCCACAGCGTAACAAGTTATTCCAGCAAAATTTTCTCATGTAGGGACTAGAGCGGGAACAACGTCTAGAGGGGCTCTTGAACTCACATCGTGCGATTGAAGGCCCTAATGTGCACCCTTGGCAGTTTTAAATTGCAGCACATGCTCTGTTATTAAATTACAAACTTTTTTATGACGTGTACGGTAATCACGTGCATTGGGCTGCTATTAGTGTGATTAGGGCACCATCCCATCACACTCAGCAAGGAATCCCTCTCTGTGAACCAGATTTAGTGTCTTGTTTCACATCGCGTAAGCCTGTAATCGATATAGAAAAATATATAGACTCTTCATTGACGTCACTTCTGCCTTTACCGTAATCTTGCGTCACAACTTTCTTGCAATCGTTTGTGTGGATCATCTGTATGCCATATTTTCTAGCTGCCGTGGCATTAATGTTTCGCGATTACTATTACTAACGAGTTTGGGTATTTTCATAACACTCACAGCCTTTTGCGCTTTTTACTTCTTACAATGTTACAGGTGTAACTTTCATTTCACGTCGTTTCCTTTTCTATTGATCGCCAACTCCCTCTTACCTGTTTTAGCCCTTAGGTCCTAACCAAACTAGAATTGACAGTATCACGGCTTCCCCTACGGGCGCTGGATATCTGTACAAAAGTGCATGAAGCCAGGAGCTTCCTGACAAATAATTGAGAAACAGAAGGAGGGGGGGGGGGGGGGGGGTTACTCAGGAAAGCAATTTTTTATTAATGATCAAAGAGGTGAAATTCAATCTTCTGGTTTGCTGTCTGAAGAAGGGATCCGTGTGTTTTTCATGACTTCACAATTTGCAGTGACAATGCGAAACTAAACCGTTGATGGTGGTGTTTCCTTGTAGGTCGCAACCATGAGTTTCCGGTCGACGAAGATGTCCAGGTTGAACACGGTGGGTAAAGAAATATGGCTATTAGTGAAACATGAGCTTTCTTCTTCAAACATAAATTTCCTGGTCAACTAGAGAGAAAAAAAGATAGCAAAACGTTTGGTAAGCGTCTTAGCTCTGGAGTAGAAGCGTGCGAGTTGAAGGTGAATTTCAGGGCCCGTATGGTGGCTGTAGACTTTCTGGGTCATGTGAGCCACCAATAGCACGAAATGAACCAGGACAACAGACCTATGCGCTTATTATCATGATAAATGCTGATCAGTTGGGTATGTGGGCGCAAGGAGAAAACACAGACAGGAAACTGTATTGCTCGCAGATGGAAGCAAAACTGCAGTGGGTAAGGCATGCAGTAAAGTTGGATAGTAGTCAGTTGGCGGGGCATTATTCTCCGAGTCCATGCTTATAGCGAGTTTGCAATGTATTGCTTGTTCATTCTAGAGATTTTAGTTTTCCTCAAAAAACAGTCAGCCTTTAGTAAGTGACAGAACTGTACCTGAAACATTGAAATTTTGTTAAATGCTTGGTTTATTCCAGTCCTTTCTGTTACCTTTTTGCTATGCATATTAACTTTCAACTAAGATATTCACAATCAAAGAGAATAGATTGCTTGGAAATATGCCGCTGGCAACGTGATGTCTGCATGCGTTCACCTCTGTACTCTCTTGATCAGGATTCGACTCTGAAAGTAAATGCACTTGGGGTTTTAAATGAACAACAAGTATCCAGTTCTTCATGAACATTTCCCCGAAGCAAACTGGAGCATTGGAGCAATGCAGCTTGTCATCCCTCGCGTGTGCGTGGATAGACCGGCGTATTGTCGGAACTGCAAGGCTTCAGTGTGCAATGCCTCAAACCTATGAGTTGCTCTATCACAGTTCGCTGCTCGAGAATGATATAGTTTGGCTACAAATCTTACTTAATTTCAGTGCAGTAATCGAACAGCGCTTGCGTTCTGATATTCCCAACAGGCCGCTATGGAAGCCATCGACGTCAAAACCGTTTGCAAAGTGGCAACCAAGAGCAGGGTGAGCGCAAAGGCGTTGCGAAGACCGAAAGTTTACACCCTTATTGCATGATTCGAAACATCGTAACGAAACATGCGAGGACATGGCTTAATGTTGTTTTCGCATTAAAGGCTTCGCTGGCAAGCGAGGAGAATAAGCAGGCGTTGATTTCTACTCAGCGTGTTTTTTAACCTGCACACCACCGTCAAGACTGCATAGAATCACTTTAATTTCCCTTCACTGCTAGGGCACCACCATACCTAGTTATATTATCATCCCGCATTCTCCCAGCAGCGGAATAACATAAAGATCAAAACAAGGTTTTGTTGTTTCAAAATTACATCACAAAATAAACTCAATTACTCACAAGCAGGTCCTGCAGTCGTATAATCTAACTAAAATAATAGGTAACTGATACACAAGCATAGCCACTATAAGAACAAAACTTGCGAACTATTATAGAGTTATGTCTGTCATCTTAAACCTCGAGGATTAAATGGCACCGACAAAGTGTAACTGTACTACATCTCAGTACTGACAGTTCTGCCGTTCTGCCAACAATCCTAATGATGCCATTTTACGTAGGCCGCAATCATGAGTATCCAATCGACAACAGTGTCCAGCCGGGCTCCCAGACAGAGCTAGGTGAGTACAAATGCGCGACAGTAACCGTCAGCAAATTTCATTTCGTGCATCTCCCATACGACAACCAAGAAGTACCAGATGCCCCCTCGCCTTGGAATGGTTGCAAAGAAGCAAATTTGTGTGACGATGCACAATGTACAGGGGAGAATCCTGCCTTAAAATTCTTCCTAGTGATGTCGTACTGCATTCCAATAATTTAAATATAAGAAAAAAGTGCCATCTTTGAATTTTATTAATTGTTATGAAGCTTCTACTAAAATAATCTAACGTACTTAAAAAAGGCTAGACGTACCAAACATAGGCTCGCCATGAAGGCTATGGACATATATTTTTTCTCCATTCTACACGCAGCTGACAAAGAATGCGTAGGCCGCCTCTGAGTCTTGCGTCAGCTTGGATAAAGCTGTAAGGACCGTGGGGTAATAGTATTTGCCGCTTTGAGCAGGTTCCTGAGGCTTACTAACTCGTCGTCGACAGCCTTATTTATCTATATGGCGTTCGGTGGCTTTTGCAGGATTACGTACGTCCATATTTTTCCACGGTCATTTGGACGACTTGGCAGATATATCAATAATCTGGATAGCTTATTATTAAGAATATTAATATGAATTGATATGTCCTTTATGCGCAACACCATCACACGAGTGTCGTTGGGAAAACGGATCACTTGGTTTATAGTGGAATATAGTGACGGGACAAGTGCGAAAACCGGCAACCTATCAGGACAGGAACGTTTTTTTTGTTTATTTCTTTGTGCTTTCGTAGTGATTTACCACACAATGTCTTCGATTGCTCGCCTTTCCTGTGTTAAGGTGTGTTTGTGCAAATATGTTTGTAGACGAAAACAGAAGAATTTTTCGCCAACACTCGATTCAAACGCGTCCTCCTGATAAAGATATTAGCAGCCCTATAGACACTCCTTGATATCTGCTGAAAATGGATGGGGAAAACGGGCTCATTAAAAATGTACTGCACATGATGCCACTATATTTAGGAAAATGATTGTTATCGGCAACCTCTTCATTTAGAGTTTGTAGTATTCTAATAAATCCAAGCTGCGCTTTCAAATAAAACAGCGCTATATGTTATGAGGAGGTCGTGACATCAGCGTTGTTTTAACTAACGCTCCGTTCATTTCATGTACTTTTACACAAAAGGGTCGGGGTTGGGACGGGCGTTGGAGCGAGGTAGTAGACTTTCATTCAAAACTTTCAAATTCTATCACGTGCACGCTAAACCAAGTAGTCAAAAGGATCATATGTCTTATATAAATTTAATACCATGCGATAACCTCTGCCAGAGTGTAAAATCTTCTATGTGGTCAAAGGAATAGTTCAGCTGCCATTTTTAAGTCACCGCTCCGGGTTAGCGGGTGGGCTAAAGAAACGGTGTATGTGAGTGAGCACCAGTGTAGAGACGGGTGCCCTCCTAATCGCCTGTTGGTTGCTTATCATGCAGGCCGACACATTAGGCACTCAGCCAGTGAGAGTATTCCGCACTTTAACCAAAAAGTACTGGGTAAGTACACTGACACACTGAAAAGTAGGAGCAGCCAGTGCGTCCTTTATAGATTTTATTACTTTAGGAAAGTAGTAGATCATTGTGTTAGCAGCAGGTTCTCGTACGCCGTGTCATCTCTTCATTGCATTGCCCATCTCTATTTTCCTATTTATGGCACCATACTATATTGCCATAAAAGAATTAACCCGAACGTACTTCAAAATCGTTTGATCATTTTGTGAAAGTACTGTACTGTTGCCGGCTTGCTTTCGACCCGGCGGTGCCATCTTAATCCCTAAATGTCTTCATTCAATACAGGCCGCTACGGCAGCCGCCTGCCCCACCGTCGTGTCCAACAGGGCCACACCATGGAGCAAGGTGAATGCAGGGACGCATGAATTATTGAATATACGTGATAAGCAAGTTAGTCTGATGCTAACATTCATCGACTTTTGAAAAAAAAATGTTCTTTTTGAAAATTTAAAGGTTGAGTGATTAAGCGAGTATAAAGGTCATTTACGCGAACTAAGATTGCTAGAGAAGCTAAAGACGAAGATAATTAACGTTGTCGGCTCCCATAGTTCGTCGAAATCCTATATGTTGACTTCTATAGGAATATATAGGAGATGTCTACTATATATGGTTCGTAAGGGTCAACTCGTATAAGGGAGTCTATCGTATGCTTCGTATAGGAACAGTCACATATGAAACACCGCTGAAAAAGCTATCAGCAAAGGGGGTGGAAGCGAGCGGTTGTTCTTAAGCGTTGATCGTAAGTATTTAAGTTTATAAAGGTTGATCATGAGTGCCTCCCCTATGTTTCGCTCCACCAACAAGGGAGTTTAACGCTAACATTTGTTACTGAGCCTCAGGGTCATGAATAAGGATCATAAATATGTAGAAAGACCAGAGGTTATACATATGGCAGACATAAATAGACCAACAATGAGCTGGCCTTTTTTAGGTTGTGAAAACTGTTCTGTAGACATCGAAAAAATATATCGCATCTAGTGACATCTAAGGGATGCCTTGTTGAGAACTTGTGTATGTTTTTCTTCATGGCAATGCCACTCATTGCGTATATTTTGTTTCTGCCTTTGTGTTGTTTACGTAGGGAGGCAGGCGAGCGTCCACGACGTTGAGCATGGACGTGTCAATGCACCTACTTTGGGTTGAAGAACTGACCGTTGCTGACCGAGTGCGCCTTCTACGTCGACGTTTGTTGCAAAACGAGATAAATTTACATCATCAGGGATTCTGAAAATAAAAAGGAATAATCGATATGTCGTGTATATTTTCTTACCGACTTTTCGAGTCCAACGAAAAGACAATGATGAAAAGAGCATTCATAACATCTACAAGTAGCGCCGATATAAAATAGAGGCCGGATGGTAATTTCTGCCCCAGCAGTCGGCGTCGGCGCTGTAGTAGTACTAGTAGTCGGCACCGCATATTGCAAATATTGTTGAAAAATTCTGATTGGTCTACAGGGCTAAGCGTCATAATCACATGACCTCGTGCGGGAATTAAACACTCGACATTCAAAGTAAAGCTATATATGAATTGGGGAAAGGTTCAAATAAAGCCGAATTTGTCGACGAGGTTCTTCAAACCGAGGTATTTCAGAAATTAGAAGTAATGGAAAAAACGAATTTGCCGCTATTCGGGTTCAAACCCAGGTCCCCTGCATACCAGATGTGTGCACACAACGCATAAACCATAAGCTAATTATTATTTGCTAATTAATTACCACGGACTATGAAAATGTACTGCATATTAGTATATGTGACCTTCATTTGCTATAAGCTGGCTTCACTGAGCTAAAACACTCCGCACCTTTTTAATGGCTTGGTAAGACTTTGCTGGTACATACACGAATATTTCTGTAGTTTGGTAATTTTCGTCATCATAGCCACTGGCATGTATCGTGTGCTAGCGCACTCTATGACGAAGAAGTTGGTCGCTGTCTTGAAGATTCGCTACGCCTAACGCTCCGCTGCGAGTTCATCCTAAGCGGCTGTATCCATCTGTGTTGACTAAATAAACATCCCTACTACCCACGTACCCAGCAGGTGCTGCTGGGTACGTTTCCGCCCACTCTGGAACTAAGAAGCCGCACATTGTCCTCTGCTTCCATCATGCCGGACGAGACCACTTCAATATCGCCGCCTATCCCAACCACGGTCCTGTGTTCTGGCATTCCACGGCAACGTGATGAATGCCTTTTCAGTGGCATGGCCGACCAAGATGTCGACAATTGGTTGTCGGCGTATGAGCGTGTCAGTAGTTACAACAGATGGGGCGACACTATCAAGCTTAGTAACGTAATATTTTATCTGACTGACATGGCGAACCTCTGGCTTCGCAACCATGAGGCAGACCTGCCACCTTGGTCTGCATTTAAAAAGAATTTTGCGGACGTATTCGGCCGTCCTGCAGTTCGCAAGCTCCGAGCAGAACAACGCTTGCGTGAGCGTGCTCAGCATGCCGAACAGTCATTCACCAGTTATATAAAAGACATCGTTGACATGTGCAAACGCGGCAAAACGCTAACGTCTGAAGCGAATGAGATCCCAAATATCCTGAAAGGCATCTTTTAGGATGCGTGTCAGATGCTCTGGGCGAAAAATCCTGCCACCATAAGTGATATGATCAAACTTTGTCAGAGCTACGACGAGCTTCGTAAGCAGCGCGCTTCTACCCGGCGGTCCGATGTTAGAGACGACACCATCTTTCTTTCTTTCTTTCTTTCTTTCTTTCTTTCTTTCTTTCTTTCTTTCTTTCTTTCTTTCTTTCTTTCTTTCTTTCTTTCTTTCTTTCTTTCTTTCTTTCTTTCTTTCTTTCTTTCTTTCTTTCTTTCTATTACAGAAAGCCGGAGCGAAAGCTAAAGGCTACAGAGCCTGACAAAGGCTTCCGCTCCGGATGACGTTCAGCGTGCAGTTTGAAAAACGTATACAAAACATACAAAAGAGCACTTCGAATCATAAACACAACGCGCAAATACAGAAATTTGATTGCATGAAACTGAGTCACTCCAAATAACTATGGATAGGAAAAAAGAAATACAAAAGATTGGCATTTTATTGCGGATTGCTATGTAATAAACCAACTGCAATTAATGAAACAGATGAAACATACCGCTGTAGACGATATCAATAAAACCGTTTGTTGAACTTAGTGATACAGTATAGAACACTTGCAAAATAATGAAGAAAAGCACATGTAACCTCTGATACAAAAAACACAAAACAAAAAATTAAAACTATGCAATTGCGATAGTAATAGGGCTTGAGTAATAGGGCTTTAAGAAACTTTTTGGTGACAGGTTTGTTAAAGTTTACGAGCGTATCTACACGATTCAACAGAAACGGTATCTGGTAGTCTGTACGTTGCCGGCCGTAGTTTGTTCTTGTGACAGGTGTCCTTCTGAGTACTCGGCGAAAAGAATACTGTGAACTTGGGTTTGAATCAGAAGCTTTATATAACTTATTATTGTTAATGTACTGTACGAGCTTGTAGTAGTAGACCTGGTTTGCTTTGGTTATTAAATGTTGTGAAAAAAAAGCGGATGTGTTGGGAGAAGATGGGGCTTGCCATAAAAGTTTTCAAATATTCTCAGCATTTTCTTCTGCAATAAAATTAAATTCTTATAATTTTGGGCTGTCGTAGTTCCCCAGACGAGTGCGCAGTAAGACAGTCGAGAGTAGAAGAGGGTATAATACAACATTTTTTTCAGCCAAAGTGGAACGAGGTTCTTAATCTTATACAGACACCCAACAGCTCGACTTAAGTCCCCTGCTAGACGACTAACATGCGTATTCCAAGATAAGTTATTCTGAAACCACACACCCAAAAATTTTTGTGTCGATACCTGATCTAGCAGCTTATTACGGAAATTGATGGCGATTTTGCAACATAGAGGCTTATTTATTGGTGCAAAGATTATATATTTGGTTTTGTGTATGTTTAACCTTAATTTATTAACATCGAGCCAGAGGGATAGTGAGTTGAGGTAGTTATTCACTGTGTCCTGGAGCGAAATGAGCGATCTGCCTGCGAAGAAAAGATTAGTGTCATCTGCGTACATAATTAATTTTGGCGAACTTTGTATATTGCAGATGTCATTAATGTATAAATTGAACAATATCGGTCCTAGAATTGATCCTTGTGGTACGCAGTACAGTACATTTAATAATGATGAATGCGCATTATTTATTGTAACATATTGGGAACGATTAGTCAAATAATTTCTTATTAGATCTAATGCGACACCTCGTATACCGTAGTCGTAAAGCTTCATTAATAATATTTCATGGTCCACCGAATCGAAAGCCTTCTGAAGATCCAGAAATATACCTACTGTGTAGAGGCTTTGTTCAATATTGCGTATTATTTCGTTTTTAATGTTCAGTAAAGCCTGTTCAGTTGACTTATTCTTTTGGAATCCGTATTGTGTCTCATAGATTACGTTATGTTTTCTTATGAAATCTTCCATTCTGACGTTAATAACACCCTCAAAAACTTTTGACAAAAGGGGGAGCACTGATATGGGACGGAAGTTGTTGACTGGGTAATCACTCCCACCTTTATGAATTGGACTCACCCTTGCTATTTTGAGTTGATCAGGAAATATTCCAGTCTCCAGCATACTATTAACAATATGGGTAAGAACAACAGAGATTAGATCGGAAATATATTTTATAGGAATTGCCTAATATCATCAATGCCGGCCGCAGTGCTATTTTTAAGATTTTCTATCAGTCGCTCAATTTCAAGAGGTGTGGTTGGCGACATTGCCAATGAGTTCAGAATAGCAGGTTTCGGTAAGACAAGCTCTTGTACAGGTAGGCAAGTGGAAGTGTATTTTCCGCTTTTTATGAAATGGTTGTTGAGGGTATCAGCAGCTGTTGTGTCACTATGATTTCCGTGTGGCGAGGAAACCTGAATAGTTTCCTTACGAGGACTGCAGTGCGTAAGGTTTCTGACCTCTTGCCAAATTTTCCTAGGGTTATTGGAAACACGGGTAAACAACTTTTCATAGTAATCTAACTTTGCTTGCTTAAGTTCTTTATTGAGTCGGTTGCGATATTTTTTGAATTCTACAAGTTTACTGACATCACGAGTTTTTATAAAGGAATGGTACAATTTGTGTTTGTGTTTAATCCTGTCTAAGAGTACTGCATCTATCCATGGTTTCCTAATTTTGTTTTTGTATTTTATGCTCCTTGCACTCAACGGAAATGCTTTATTGTAGCAGTGTTCCAGTTTCTCGGCAAATAGAGCGTACGCAATGTTCGGGTTTGATTCATTGAAAACAGATTCCCAATCAGTGTCTTCTATCAAACGGCGGAAATCCTTTAGTGCCTTGCTAGATATGTTACGACATGAAGGTGAATCGTTTTTAATTTTTTCTTTGTGTACGATCGGTATAAAACAGAAAATGGGCAGATGATCACTTATGGCAAGTGATAATACGCCAGACGAAGCGTGCAACGGGTCCACGTTTGTGATGTAGACGTCTAATAATGTAGCACTGTGCTCCGTAATGCGCGTGGCTAAGGAGACAAGATTAGAACATGCATAGGAATTCACTATATCGCTAAGAGCTCTGGAATTCACATCCCCCGCCATTAGGTTTACATTCATGTCACCCATAACAACAAACTTGGTCCCGGTGTTACTTAAGTGGTTTAACATATCATCGGCAAAAGAAAAGAAATTTGTTTTATTTCCGCATGGTGGTCGGTACACCACTGCGACGATAACCGATTTGAGACGCACGGTTAGACACTCAACATGTTGGTCGATAAAAGAAAATTCAGACACTACTTCATGCGATAGATGCTTTCGGACGTAGATAGCGACTCCCCCACCACGCCCAGAATTTCGTTCAAGGCCATGACACACGTAGTTATCAAGATGCGGTGGGTTATCATTTGCTGTCAACCAGGTTTCTGAAATAAGCACGAGATCAAACTCAACTACAGTGTTTTCGAATAAATCGAGTAGTTTTTCGTGTTTGTTTCTGATGCTGCGCATGTTTAGATGCAATATTGAAAAACACTCATGAAGATTTGCATATGTGTCGTTAAAGGAATGATAGTCGTAATATCTGCACATGCCATCACAAGGCATGGTCGTGGTGGCATGCTCAGCCATTACATGTTCTGATTGTTTTTTTTTTCAGCGGCATGTTTTTTTTTTTTTTTTTTTTTTTTTTTACGCGGTCATGCTGTCAAGGTCATCGGCAGAAAAAATGCGCAGGACTGTAGATGTCTCATTTTGTCGGGCAAATATTTTGCCTCCATTAGTCCACACAAACTTCCAATTAACCTCTTTCTTTTTCTTGGTGGCAGCTCCAAGAAGCTGTTTGCCGTACCTTGTTAAGTGTTCGTTGACAAACACAGGCCGAGTGTCATAAGTGTTCTCATCAAAGCCAAGCATTTTTGTGTCTAGTCGCATTTTTCTTGCCTTTGCAAGTAAGGCGTTCTTTTTACTTCTCCGCACAAAACGGACAATTATGTTAGACTCGTTATGCTTGGAAGTTGAAACTCTGTGGCATATATCAATGTCACTTTCGTCAACCTCTTCTGCAACAAGATGCCCGATTTTTTTTACGACAGTTATTGGTTCACCTTCAAGAGGGACACCTTTGAGTTCGATGTTATTGGAACGCTGATATTGTTCCAACTCCTCTAGCCTTCGAACGAGTCCAGCATTCTGGCTTTTAAGATCCTTGTTTTGCTGAACAATGTCTTGAATTTCCTCTTTCAAGGCTTTGAGATCTGCTAGGTCTTGTCTTGCTTCTCTGAGCTCCTCCAACGCTAACCTAATGGCTTTCAGTTCCTCTTTCAGTTCACTGCAAGTACAATTATTCTGCAAGGCTTCCTCAGCAGCCTTCGTGTTGCTTCGCGTATTCTTCGTCATTCTGTATTTTAAGCGATTCAAAACAGGGCCAAATACACTCAAGCAGCCAAATACACTCTGGAGCAGTCGTTCGGCAGCAGTACACACGAAATCCTTTAGTTAGTACATATGCAATTCTTCTTACCTGCAAGAGCAGATATCTTTAGGTTAGGTGCCCTAGGTGCACTGCCGCCGAACTGCTGCCACTGCCCGTCCGATCACGGCTTATAAAGCCAGCAGCTGCTGTGGTTGACGCCCTCTTGAGGCGCAGGACAGCTGCGCAGTCTTGACAGTCGGGTGAAGACAAACTTGCTATCGATCACTTGGCGGCCGTCGGTTTCGTGATCCGTGATGTAGCGCGTTCCTGCAAGAGCAGATATCTTTAGGTTAGGTGCCCTAGGTGCACTGCCGCCGAACTGCTGCCACTGCCCGTCCGATCACGGCTTATAAAGCCAGCAGCTGCTGTGGTTGACACACTAGCACACTAGCACTCTACACTAGCACTGGGCGGTTCTAGTCCATCAGAGGACAGCCCTTTGATTCAGCAGATCAAAGCCTTCTTTTGAGAAAAGGTCGCCCGCTAGCTATCCCTGGTCTCTCAATTACAAGATGCTGGCCGCCTTGTTCCTGACATGGCTCCGTCTTTGGCCCCTACCGTACGGCGTGTCGTGCAAGACCACATCGCTGACGTCCTTCCACCAGCCCCGTGCTCCCGCACAGCCCTGTGCTGCCGCCCTGCTCTGTACAGATGCATGTAATGGCGCCACTAACGTACTCCCAAGTTGCGGCCAAGCCGCTAATGCCACCCGCATTTGTTTCCTACCAGACCGCCCCTTCCAACTATCCTCCGCATTTGGTTGGGTCTGCATTCCATGTCCCTTGTGCCACGAGTACGCAACACCCTACGGACTCTTGGCGTACCGCGAACAGCCAGCCAATCTGCTACTCTTGCGGGCTGCCGGGCCATGTTGCACGCCTTTGCCGCCAACGCCTTCCACATTCTCGCCCTGACCTCTAGAACTACTCGTACGATACCGACCAGCCGTAGCCGCTAACTCCGCCCGGTTATGACTTTGTATCTCGCGACAATGAAACTTATACAATTCGCCGATCAACTTCCCCTCGTCGCTGTTCACCATCCCCGCTTCTTCGACGTTCTACCGACGCGGTTGAGGTAAACTAACAGTCGCAGTTCCAGAGGCAAGAACTGCGCTTGGTTCGAACTCTTCAAGTCCTCCGCGTACTCCCGCTAATGTAATACAGGTGTTTGTCGACGGCGTCGCAATACTCGCTCTTGTCGATACGGGCGCTGCCGTATCCGTTATCAGTGAAGCTCTTTACCGTCGTCTTCGCAAGGTTACCACCGCGCTGCAGGGCCCGTGTTCTCATCGAAGACCTCTTATACAGTATCGAGTTTATGGTAGTATCTCATTGCTCACACGACATCATCCTGGGCTACGATTTCATTTCCACTCATCATGCCGTTATTGACTGCGCCCGCGCGGAAGTTGCCTTCTTATTGCGAAAGCAATACTGCTTGCAGTTTGAGCCTTCAGCGTGGAACGACGGTGACCACCATTGGCCTTTCACCTTTAGACGACTCCCGTAGACGACCCCCGTAGACGACCCCAAGCTGGCAGGAGCTGCCAACTTAGGTCTCTCGCTTCACATGGGACGGCTATTTCAGAATCAGCCTGCCAGGACCCTGGCATTCACGTTCTCCTAGAGCCAAATAAGGCACGTTCATACGGCTTGGTTAAAGAGGGGCTTTATATGTGGGCTAGCAGGAGCTGCCAACTTGGGTCTCTCGTTTTACATCATGGGACGCTTATGTTAGAATCAGCCTGCCAGGACCTTGGCATTTCGTTACCCCTCTAGGCCACTAAGACACATTCATATGGCTTAGTTAAAGCGGGGCTTTGTGTGGGCTGGGCAAGAATAAGAAGAATTTTTTGTGTGTGATAGCGTTTTGTGTGACGTTCCTAGCCAATCTGCACAACTCCTTGACGCCAATGACACCGACATTCCTCCATTTTTTGCTGCCCTCGTTCTACTCTCCTGTGAAAGCGTTGCTACTTCGACTGTCTTCATCACACCTTCCGATGCCGCTTCACGATTATTTTACGCTTAGCTTTTTGTGTCCTAAACGTACAAAAAGCAGTTTCGTATCACGTTCTCTGTACTTTTCATTAACCTTAACAGCGAGCCATTTCAGGTGTTAATTCTAGCGATTATTAGTCGAAAGGACACAAGTTAAAAGCTCTTAGCGCACACCAGCCCATGCGTTCGATCATGCAATACTGTCTTAAACACCCCAATCACCATCATAATTGCGCTGCACTCCAACCTAAAAAGGCGAACATCGTGTTTCTCGGATACGTTAATGATGAAACTGGTGCCGATACGCAGAAGTTGACATCACAAGGTCTCATTATCAGCGATATGTTCCTGGGCAAAAACAAAGGATTCCAGGCGACTATGCGCCGAGACATATGCACGACATCCGTAGGCATCGCGTGTAATACTCTAATCATAGCGAGATATAATTAGGCAGTTCAAGGCAGACATTAACGTGGTTTATTTTGTTTGCAGCATCCACCATAGTCGTCGTTGAGGTATACCATAGGGCGCCTCATATTTTATTGTATTATTGTCTAAAAGTATGACTGCTTGCGGGTAACCATTGCATTGAGTACGGGAGAGGCAACCTTTTGACCTCATCACTAACCAGAATAATGAATGCAGGAGAAGCTCTTTCCTTAGTTCTCTATTGCGCTCTAAAAAACTAGCATGTGCGCTTCAGAAAGAAAGAAGACCAAAAGACTTCAGTTTTTCAACATGAAAGGTTGTCGGAACAGTGTTAATTTAGTGCGCGTACTGTTCGCGTTTCCAAACCGTCTCAGTGAGAGGGGCAAGCATTTCTTTGTTGCGAATGATCATGTCATGATTCTTGTATTGTTCAGGTGCAAAACGTTCCAAGATGTGTCGACTTCGACTGCCCTTGACAACTAGCGCAGCCTTCTGAATAATCGGATGACAAAGCTAATTGTCTTTAATTGCCACCACCTTTATATTTTAACTCTAGCTTACTTCCAGAGTGCTCTTGTCCAAACATTATTTCATAGTTAGATTCCATCCTTTATTGAAAATGAACCACCGATACCAACAATGTCTTCTTTCAGGTCGTAGTCTGGCTATGGGCCCCGTTAATGGTTAGGAATATCTCAAGATCAATTAAAAATGGGCTTTACATCTGATCTATTTTAATAGTGCTATCGTCAACGCTGTGTCATAGGTGGTTGATATCACTGCAAATAATTTATATCAGCAATGCTTTCTTCCAGGTAGAAGTCCCGCTCTCGATTCCGTCAAAGGTGAGGAATAGTGCATGGGCAGTTCAAAAGTTGGTTTACCTCTGAATTGCGTTTGCAGTACTTCCCTAACACTGGCGCAGCTGGACGGCCTTTCCCGCCATGAATATACACAAATAACACTTTATTGTTTTCTTTCTAGGTCGCGGTTATTTGGGACTTGATTCATTCAAAGGTGAGGAATAGCGCATGTCCAGTGCAAAACTTGGTTCACCTCTGAATAGCGTTTGCAGTACTTCCCTAATGCTGGCGCAACTGGATGGCATTCTCCGCCTTGAAAATACGCAAATAATACTATTAATGCTCTCTTTCTAGGTCGTGGAGATCTGACACTTGATTCCGTTAAAGGTGAGTTATAGTGCATGTCCAGTGCAAGACTTAGTTTACCTCGGAATCGCGTTTGCAGTACATCCCTAACGCTGCATGGCGCAGTTGAGATGGCATTCCCAGCTTTAAAAATACACGACTTTTTACTATTAATGCTTTTTTTCTAGGTAATGGTGATTTCGCACTTTATTCCGTTAAAGGTAAGGAATAGTACATGTCCATGCAAAACGTGGTTTACCTCCGAATGGCCTTTTGCGTGGCTTCCCGGCCTCAATGTTGTGTCATATAGTTGATGTCGTCTCTTGAAGATAAGCATTTTATGCCGTCAATATCGTCTTTCGAAGTAAGGGTTCAGAATATTGGCCCGTTAAAGGAGATGAATAATGCATTCGGGGCGAATTTATCTCCCCTTGACGTCAACAGGCAGTCCGAAAAATGACTCAATATCCCGATGTCGTAACCTGTCTGGAGCATCAACGTTTAATACAGTAAATATCTTTCTTCTTGTCGTGTGCTATCTGATTATCAAGTTCCAGGTGAGAATGCCGTCACCAGCGCAAAACATTTGTCTTGTGCATATAAAGGGTGTATTCACTGCTACCTCGCTGCTTGACCGGAAACATTTTCCATCAGAAGAGCACTTAAGCATGTCATTTCTCTCTTATAAGCATAGTCTATAAGCATCGTTATCCATAGCAGTCCAGCCATTTCCACTGATGCAAAAGGCTTCTACTATTACCCTCAAATTGACCTTTTCGGTTGTGCTTGTTACATTTTTCATTATCTTAAACTCCACTCTATTATTTTTAGAGGCCATCGACTAATTATCGTCCACATTACGGCCTTTGCTCATGGACATGCACTTGTCTTGATTCCAGCTCTGTTTCCTTAATCGTCATTCTGTATTGCTATCTCCTCATTTTCCCCATGCCAGTTTTCTTTCTACAGCATATCCCTATATTTAGAGTTCGAATAACTGAATTTCACTCGAGCTGTGACTTCTTCTTTAATATTAGGTAAATTTACCATGTCTCATTTGACGTCACTGAAACGTTGCAACTGAGAACCAGTTCTTCAGAAATAAGACGCCTTTTATGCTCCATATCATGGATAAAGGGCGTGATTGAGGAAAGGAAAATGAATCTCACTTTCCAGATCATACACCATCTCAATCAAATGTTTTTTTTTGTTTATTTATTTACTTATTTATTTACTTATTTATTTATTTATTTATTTATTTAAGTACCTACATATCGCCCTGGTGGGCATTACAGTAGGGGGACCGAGGCAAAAAACTGGAACACTTGTCAGCGCCGAAATTCTAAAGTGAAAACAGTACAGGCCTCAAATACATCGTCCTGATGGGCATTTCACAAGTGTGGAACGATAAAAACCCATTTCAAAGCATCAGAGCAATAACAAATACAAGAAACAAACGCGGGCAATCAATAATTGCTCCAAAGTAATAAATAAACACACTGAAATGGAAGATTACCGACTGCAATCTGATGATTTTCGTGCTGGTACTTAGTGTTCACTTTTTGTTTTTTGAATCCAACGATCACAATCACAAGTGACATCGACTTAATCGATTTAACTTTATGATTTCTATCGGTTTGACAATGCAAGCCCCAGTTCTAAAGCTGTATTTCCCTAAACTCCCAGAGGTCCGCTGTTATAAACACTAGTATCGGTCCAAAAATACTCAAAATAATATGCGCAGTGAATGTTGCCTCGGGTTATGCGAGGTCATGAATCATGCTGGCTTCACAAAATATTCTTTTTGGCAGCTGGCCAACGTTGTCTCGGCCAACGCAGGTACTAATATGCCATTAGGGGATCGTTCGTGGGCTGTGTATTTTGCAGGTGTGTGGCGAAGCAAACAGCTAAACGTGTGAAAATAAGGCAACGTATTCAAAGCTGCTTTGCCAATTGAAAACATGCAACCTGTAAATGGAGGCCAATCACCTCGATGAACGCCCTTATATAAACAGCTCTCTATAGAACTGCTCACATAAAGGTCTCACAGCGTAATCACTTTCCCCGAAAAAGATCTGAATATCCGATCAGCATTTTGGTGAATTCAGTTCTTCTCTATCGCGTCTTTTTACGCGAGCTTTCGAAAGCCGTGTCAACATCTTTCCTGGTGGGTGAAGGTACCGCTGTTGAACTTGAACTCACTCGATCAATGTCTGCAAAGTCAAGCGCTGTAAGCGATTGCTGTGCGCGAGAATGCAAGGCCTTGCAAAACTGGAACCGCTGCTCCGCCGCAGCACCGTTTTGTAACTTTAGGAACCAAAACAACTGAAGGTCTCCGTTGTCTCCTCTTGCATCCCTTATGCGCTGGCTCCTTCCCATCTCTTACTAAACGACATCCTTATGAGCCACAGCCACGCGATTCTAAAAATTAGGCATCGTTAACCACTCCAGGTAGCGTCCGTAAACGTTTTTCCAGAAAGGTGTGTCGAAGATGAACTCCATGACCAAACCGTAGTGGCCCTTCGAACAGTCTTCGAATGAGCCCCGATGACCCCATGAACCATACATTCGTACTTATTTATTTAGATTTCAATAGCGATAGACCATAAAGAGCAGAATTGTGAGCCTAAAATAAAGATTTCGATATTTTCGCATGGCATACGGTTTTAAAGGATGCCTTTGAAAGAGTTGCTTTTATAAAAATGCCGTTTATGGCATTTTCAATGTTTAAATAAGCAAGATGTTCATTATACAGGTATACATTTATGTATTTTTGCTTTGGTGTTAAATATTCTTCTTTTTTCCCATCTTGTAACCTTTTCACAGAAATCTGCAGCCTTACATGACTGGTGCAACAATGAAGAAGGTCTGCGCTGTCATTTTGTTCGTCGGGCTCTTTGTCACATGTGAGTCAAACGTGCCGCGTAACTCGTAGATCCGAAGTGCTTTCTATGCCTCATGAGAGTTGCATGTCCGATGATGAAATAAATATTACTACAAAATATAGGACTCCAAGGATTAGTACTTAATCTAAATGTATCGTGTTGCCGCCTGTTAACGTAGTACTAAGAATTTGCGGCGGGGTTGCCTGATTCTATGAAGTCACATTTACAGGGACACAGTGCAAAGGTGCTAGATTGCAAATCTATAAAAAGCAGCGCACTGGAGCCGCTATCGGCACTCTTCTGATTCTCTACCAGTTCCACCATTACGTACATCATCTCGTTTGTTCAACACCATGAGCATCGCGTGCTTACATGGATCCACAAACGCTTTCAAGAAATCTTTTCTAACAGTCGCAATTCAAGAATGGAACTATCTTCCCGAACATATTGCAATCGAACATGATCATGCAAGGTTCAAAGCACGCCTGACATGTCCTTTCGCATCATAACCGCTGTTTGTATTTGAGCCTTTTACTTTTTTGTGCCTCTGTTTAGGCCATCAACAATTGTTATTTTTGTGTGTTGCCTCCCACCTTATGCAATAACCCCACCCGGAGTTCATAAAGGTATAATAAATGATAATGATAATTATGATGATGATGATGATATAGATGTCGAAAGCGGTCTAACCAAGGATACCGTTTTTTATATGTAATGTGGGAGAGATAGGCCCTGCGAAAATGCTGCTTTTAAAAAATATTGAGTCCTATATACTTAGGGTTCGTCCGTCCTTTTATTCGCGGTTCGCACTCGTCAAGGGAATCGATTTGGACTTTATTGCCCAGTATAAGATATTCGATGCCACTTTGCGCCTTTCACGAGATTAAGATGGTTAAGATGACCATCATGAAACCTCAAATTGTTGTTACCATTTTAATGTTGAAAACGTGAACTCGAGTTTATCTGAAGGCTATTCCAAAATTCGCGAAAGGAGACAACACGGCTGCCTACAATCATGACGCATCAAATAAGGTTCAGATAAACAAAACACATAGCACAGGTAGAAAGTAGGCTTAATTTATATTTTTTTCCATTTTCCAGGTAGTGGATGGGATAAAGACAACAGAGGTAAGTGCGCGAACCATTTTGCAAAGTAATATTTTACATGTCATCACAAATTTATTTAACTGATCACTCACTTCTTGCATGCACAATAAGCCAGAACATTCACAGTCAAAGCCTGAGCTACCTTCATGCTGCCTGAGCAACGAAGTTTGGGGGCATGCTTATGCGCTCGCAACTATTGCACCTGCCACGCTAGCACTACACAGAGGAGTGCAAGTTACCGAGTCTGATACAGAAGTTGCTTTGTTCGCGCGCTGAACACTACCAAACATTTAGCTTATGCCCCCCAATGCTATAATGTAGTCATAGGGAAGTATATTTTGCAGATTTTGCAGACCTCGGTCGTGCGCTAAAAAAACTGACGTGTTACTTCAGAAATAATGAAGACGAACAAAGTTGCAGTTTTTCAACATGAAAGGCTGTCGAGATAGTGTTCATTTCGCATTTCCTCACCATCTAAATGCGGTGGGCAAATGTTGTTTTCATATTTATTGTCAATTATAACGTCCTCATTTCTGTACCGCTCAGCTCCAATTAGCTTCCAAGATGACTGAACCTCGACAGCCCTTAAACACAAGTACAGCCTCCTGGATAATCGTATGACAAAGTTATGGCCTTCAATTGTCACCACATTCACAATTTACCTCAGGCTTAATTCCGCAGTGCTCTATTCCCAACAATGTTTCATGGTTAGGTGACCTGTTCTCTTGAATATAAACAACATTTACCAACAATATCTTCCTTCCAGGTCGTGCTGCGGACCTCGTTAATGGTGAGGAATATTTCAAGCTGAATTAATAATGGGATTTACCTGTCACTAAGTTTAATAGTATTTTCCTCAAAGTAGTGTCATAGCTGGATGCGACCACTATCTTTACAAAAAAAAATTTATATCATCAATACTTTTCTGCAGGTCGCACTCTGACCGTTGAGAGGAACAATTATTGTCCAGTGCAAAACGTGCTTTACCTCCGAATGGCGTTTGAACTTCTTCCATGAACACTTTCTTTTTAGGTCGCGTAGGTTTGACCATTGACTCTGTTAAAGGTGAGCTATTGGGCATGTCCAGTGCAAAACAACTTTATCTGTGAATAGCATTTGCAGTACTTCCCGAACGCTCATCACAAATTTATTTAACTGATCACTCACGTTTTGCATGCACAATAAGCCAGAACATTCTCAGTCACAGCCTGAGTTACCTTCATACTGCTTGAGCAACGAAGTTAAGGGGCATGCTTATGCTCTCGCAACTATTGCACCTGCCATGCTAGCACTACACAGAGGAGTGCAAGTTACCGAGTGTGATACAGAAGTTGCTTTGTTCGCGCGCTGAACACTACCAAACATTTGCTTATGCCCCCCAATGCTATAATGTAGTCATAGGGAAGTATATTTTGCAGATTTTGCAGAACTCGGTCGTGCGCTAAAAAAACTGACGTGTTACTTCAGGAATAATGAAGACGAACAAAGTTGCAGTTTTTCAACATGAAAGGCTGTCGAGATACTGTTCAATTCGCATTTCCTCACCATCTAAATGCGGTGAGCAAATGTTGTTCTCATATTTCTTGTCAATTATCACGTCCTCATTTCTGTACCACTCAGATCCAATTAGCTTCCAAGATGAGTGAACCTCGACAGCCCTTAAACACAAGTACAGCCTCCTGAATAATTGTATGACAAAATTATGGCCTTCAATTGTCACCACATTCACAATTTACCTGAGGCTTAAATCTGCAGTGCTCTATTCCCAACAATGTTTCATGGTGCTCTCTTGAATATAAACATCATTTACCAACAATATCTTCCTTCCAGGTCGTGCTGCGGACCTCGTTAATGGTGAGGAATATTTCAAGCTGAATTAATAATGGCATTTACCTGTCACTAAGTTTAATAGTGTTTTCCTCAAAGTAGTGTCATAGCTGGATGCGACCACTATATTTACAAAAAAACAATTTATATCATCAATACTTTTCTGCAGGTCGCACTCTGACCGTTGATTCCGTCAAAGGTAAGGAACAATTATTGTCCAGTGCAAAACGTGCTTTACCTCCAAATGGCATTTGAACTCCTTCCATGAACACTTTCTTTCTAGGTCGCCTTGGTTTGACCATTGACTCTGTTAAAGGTGAGCTATTGTGCATGTCCAGTGCAGAACAACTTTATCTGTGAATAGCATTTGCAGTACTTCCCGAACGCTGGCGCAGCAGAGTGGAACTGCTCGCTTTGAAAATACGCAAATTATACCATTAATGCTTTCTTTCTAAGTCGCGGTGGTTTCACACTTGACACCATTAAAGCTGAGGAATCAGTTCAGTTCAGTCGTTCAGACGTGTCCGACTCTTCGTGACCCTATGGACCATATCACGCCACGCTTTCCGGTCTCTCACTATCTTCCTAACATCATATAACTTCATCTGCAGCGCCTCGAAGATGCCATCTAACCATCGCGTTCGCTGCCTACCCCTTCTCCGGTGACCCTCAACCTTTCCCAACATCAAATCTTTCTCCAGCGACTCCTCTCTTCTCATCAGATGACCAAAGTAGCTGAGCTTTAACTTTAGAATTTGACCCTCCAATGAGCAGTCAGGGTTTATGGTCAACAATATTGACTGATTTGATCTTCTGGCCGTCCAAGGAACTCTCAAGATTCTCCGCCAGCACCACAATTCAAACGCGTCAATTCTTCGGCGGTCAGCCTTCTTCACAGTCCAACTCTCGCATCCATACATCACAACTGGAAATACCATAGCACGAGTTATACGGATCTTGGTTGGCAGACTAATGTCTCTGCTCTTTACTAGGCGGTCAAGGCTAGCCATGGCTTTCTTTCCCAGAAATAGGCGTCTCCTAATTTCATGGCTGCAGTCTCCTTCCGGGGTGACTGAGGAATAGTGGATTCAAATGAAAAACATGGTTTGCCTCTCAATGGCATTTGTAGTGCTACCAGGCCTCAATGCTGTGCCATAAAGCTGGTGTCGTCTTCATTCTTGATAAACATTTTATGACGTCAATATCTTCTTTCCAGGCCGTGGTCAGGAAGACGGCCCCGTTAAAGGCGAGGAATAAAGGATTCGAGGTGAACGTATCTGAGCTTGATGTGAACAGGCGGTCAGAAAAATGATTCATAGCCCGATGTCATCCATGTTTGGAATATCAACGTTTAATACGGTAAATATCTTTTTTCAGGTCGCATTCTATCTGACGACCAAGTTCAAGGTGAGACTGCCGTCAGCAGCTTTAAGCCCAAAACATTTGTCTTCCAAACAGACACGGTGTATTCACTTCTGCTTGACCTGAAAAACGTTTCATGAAAGCTCCAGAAAAGACATGCAAACTTATCATTTTTCTCTTGTCCATTAAAAGCATTGTCATCCATAGCAGCCTAGCCATGTCCGCTGATGCAAAAGGCTTTTCCTACTGGCCTCAAATTAACAATTTCGGCTCTGCCTGTTACATTTTTCTTTATCTTAGAATCCACTCTATTATGTTAAAAGACCATCGGCTATCTATCGTCCGCATTACGATGTTTGCTCATCGACATGCGCTCCTCTTAATTCCATCTCTGTTTCTATAATCGTTCAGCTCTATTGCAGCCTCCTGATTTTCCTTATGCCAATTTCCTTTCTACAGTATATCCCTATGTAGTGTTCGATTAACTGAATTTCACTCGAGCTGTGAGATTTTCTTTATAATATGCAAAAATTGCCAAGCCTCATGATTTCACTGCCACGTTGCAACTGAGAACCACCTTTGTAGAATAACGTGTCTTTTCTGCTCTCTACCATTGATAAAGGGCCTGTGTAGGAAAGGAAGAGGTATGTATATCATATTCCATACTCATGCAGAGTCTCAGTGAAGTGTTATATTATCCAAGAATCGACGAAAGTGGCAAGAAGATAAATGCTGCGCTATCGCCATGTTCGCCCTCTGGTCATATCGGTCGTGGCATCTCGATCGTAGAAGTTAAGCCCAAGAAATAGTTCCATCGGATTCAATTCTTACGTGTATCCGGCGCCAGTGATTACCTTCCGGCACACAAATGGGCTCCCGACATCAAACTGGGTTGTGATTCTGCTGGTGACTACAGGTTTGCCTCCGGCTTATGTTGTCGTGAGCATATCTGTGTAGCTACGAGGTGATCTGAGAGAAGCACAGTGCTTCGTAGTATAATGCCGGCTTCTAGTTTCCTCTATGTTCTCATTTTATCCCTTCTTGTAGTGTTTTGTTATGTCACAGTCTTGCCGACGAAACCGCTCACTATTAGGAGAGCGATATCATCGTGCTCACTGCATACAGGACTTTATTTCTTTGCGATCTTGCAGTGCTGTGAACATGGGAAGGTTGGGTTAGCCCCAGTTCACCTATAACTTATTATTTCATATTGTTTGAGGCTGCTTAAGTTTTTTGAAGATTAACGTGATCGCTGCAATATATGACGCATATGAAATACCAGCCAGGCGAAAATGGCCTAGTATAAAATTCAGCAAGGGCGCAGGTTACAATGTTTAGGTATTTTCCCTAGATTTCGCACGCACAAGGTAATGTGGTTGGTCGATTAGAAGGTAGACTTAATGAACAAACCAGTAAGAAGAACAGAAATTGGTTTATATTAAGGAGAGGTGGAGAAGTCGGCCGGCAGTGAGACCAAGGCCTGGTACTCCACACCAGGGAAGAGGAGATAAGGAAGTAAAGAAGATTTAGGGGGCGAATGGAAGGTGATGATGTCACAGTACAATAAATATATGATTCCGCGAGAAAGCTCTGCATGCAACATGATATTGCATAAGAAAAGAGCTTCCGAGAGCACTGCAGAATCTGCACTGGAGAAATGCGAAAGCCTGACCGTTGCTGCTGCTCACGGTACACCGCGTGCCTCTTGTATAGATTTTGCTAGTAAGCCCAGGGCTCATGCCGCACAGTGAAAGTTTCCTTTCCTTGTCATGCGTTCGTTGCAGTGCTCCTGCAAGTGTGGGATTGGCCGGTACACCCTCAATCCTGTCGCATGGCGTCCTTTGGCACGCGTTTGTTGCAGTATTCCTGCAAATGTGGGATTGCTGGTACGGCGTCGCTAGTCTCGCGACTCCTGCGTTGTCATGGAAACGGCAGGAACGCTGGACCAGGGGAACACACTTCGCGGAATTTCGCGGACAGATCTCGAGCATGCAAGATTTTCACCATGAGCCAAGATAGGCTTTCACCTTAATATTATACTCTAACATTTGTTTGCATCCATGTTTTTTTTACAGGCTGATACGGAAATCGACTGTACATCACAGAAGGTACAAGGAGAGTGTCATCACGACTGACGCACGGCGTAGGAAGCACGAAGCACTGGAAACGTCGGATATCGGCAAGAATCGCACAGTATCAGTAAATCACAACACCGCTTTCTGTACACCACTGAATGGGCTTATGTAGAAAGAGCATTTTTCTTGTCTCACGAGCTAATGTTTTCTACTCAACGTCTTTTTTGCTGAAGCGAGCCGCCTACCGACATCTAGGCATGCGCTGTGAGGATGGTTTTTTTGTTTGCGGATTAGATAAATGCTAGCACAATCTCACGACCATGCACATTTGCCTGAAAGAGTTGGATAACAGAATCAGATATTATTTTTATTCTCGATGAAAATTTCACAGGTCGTAATATACTGAAAGGCTATACTCAACCCTTGGAGGTTTCAACTCTTTGCGCCGAAGAACACTTAGTGCGTACCATGCAAATATTTTAACAAGAGAGATGGTGACTCTTTCGATAACAACGCAAACTCCGACTACATAGCCTGGATAACCTGTGCATGCTAGTAGAAAGAGCTAGGCTTACGGCAGCCACTGCAGTTGGCTTGGACTGCCGCCCTCGGACGAGGCGAGCTATTTGTTGATCGCTATAAATGATTTACGTTAGCAACAACCTCGCTTTTTGGTTAAAAGAAGAAAGTACGTGGGGCAGAGAAGAGTTAGCCGGTGTATCGAACGTTGTGCTTGAACAAAAATACGCAATTAAAAATATATTGCAAACGGTTAAAACAAATTTATTTCGCTTGTCCAAAGGGGTTTTTTTTTTTTTTATCCTGCAGCATGCAATAGCCAAAGCTATCGGCTCTTAATGTTCCTTTAGTTGGACGCCAGGCTTTGACTAGTGTCTCCTACATGCCGGGAGGTCGCTTCGGTTTCTCTGCAAAAACAAAACACAAAAGAAACAGTGCAGTACAACTGCTGTGCTCTATACTTCTTTTTCACTATGTGTACCTTCCGCCTAAAAGCACTTTTCGACCAACATAGCCTGACAGCAAAGCGCTCTTCTTAGAAAACCTGAATTATACACCACATGAGCGCTTTTTGACAAGACTGCACAGCGCTTGCAGGATACACAAAATACTTCCATCAGTTTCACTATCTTTTTTTTTTTTTTTCGCTTAGAAAAGCAATTCATATAAGATTTCGCGAGACTGCGAATCGACCCATGCCTACAATTTTCATGGCTCTTGTTCGAGAGATTTTTCTCTGCTGTCTGGCGGCTGTGCTCGACCACGTACCTTCAGCTTTCGCGATGCGTTCTTGTTCGCTCGCAGCTGCAAAAGAATTGAGATGTTAGTTTTCATAAACCTGCGCAAATTACTGATGCTCCACAGCAAGTTGCAGCACTCACTGAGTAAATCTGCTCCTACATGTGTGCGACCTGGAATAAAAGCAGATTCAACGTGAGTAAACAATGCTAACCGGCTAGAATTAAACTCTAAGCTCACCTATAGTCGTAAGGACGCTGGTGTTCCACTTCCTATCCAAAAGTCTCGAAAGCGTTATTGGCTCCCGCCTATACACGTCACCCATGGTGAATACTCGTACGCGTGCAGGCACTTTCGTATTCTGCTGATCATTAATACCTTTTCCTGTGCTCCTGTTATTTCAAATATACTTATACCATGCTATAGTAAGCTGACACATTATGTAAACGCTAATCGAAGATAAGTACAAAGCCCGCTTTAATCAAGCCGAGCCAAAGTGCCTGTAAGACCAAATGGTAGTTTGTGTGACTCGTTGTCCAGGGGTCCCAGAATGGTTTGGCACTCAATTCACCCACCCCCATCTAAAAAGAGGTGTCCGACTTGGCAGCTTTTACCAACTCGGCCATGTCGTTGGGTGCCGTGACGTCATACAACTCGACAATAATTGCTCGGCCGTTTCACCTACCAATTACAATCTGCCAGAGACATACCCGTAATTTTGTTGACAACAGCAACGCCAGCTCATAAAACCGATGCCGGAGTTTCTGGAGAGCAGCGCCTTTAAGTCTGTCCCGTTAAAGAGTGTAACAAGGCAACCGTGCCCACTATCCACACTCTGTGATGTAGGTACATATTCCTTGCCAATACTGACTTTCCAACGTAAAGGTTCTGCCACACGGCGACTCAACCTAATTATGAGTGAAATATATTCTTACTTTTTTCGCTGCAGGGGCCAGATGGGCGGAGCCCGGGGTGGCGCTTGTGGGGGCCTAAAAATCAAATTCAGCGTGTGAACATCAAGAGTTTCGTATTTGCTAGCCCAGAAAGTTAACACATTTTAGCTGCGACTTCACTGAACTACTCCAACTGAACTACTCCAAGCTGACAACTGTGCAGCAACAGCATGTAATTAGCACTACCGAATGTCCCACATCTTATGTCGTTAATAGCACTCTTGCAACAGACGGTAATGTTGTCACAACCGTTGAAACTTTACTAAATCCCAAACAATCGTAAAGAACAATACGGCCCTATATTCCACACTAACACAGGCGTTCAGGAATCAGTTGCCTCAAACATGGACGCAAAGGCCTGCTGCGTAAGACTAGAGCGCATCGCTGTTCTTTCCGCCGTTCTCTCTGTTCACAACTGGTTCTTTCCAGAGCCGAAAAGGAAGTCATGGTTCCGCATGAGACCAGTTCCCCTCCGGCACGCGGATTGTTCCACGCTTGCGGCTCTCGCTTTAATCACATGTCACGAGGACTGCGCACGAATAAAAGGTGCTGGCTTCCTTAGCCACGACACTAAGAAAGATTGTTGTTGACGCATGCGCTCATCTTGTGGTAGCGCAACAAGTAGGCATCGGGAAGCAGGCGGAAAGTTTCGTCAAAGTTAGATCAGGTTCTCTCTTCGGTTATTATGGCTTTCAATAACCCACGGCGCGCCGACAGCAGGTGCTAAAACCATTTCATGCTTCAAAATATAGCTGCTAATCTGCCAAAATCTATCGGTGAGGTGGCGTTCCCGCTGTAGTTTTGATGAGCACGGTACTGATCCGTTAATACGCGTCTAGCCAGCAGCCCTATAGACCATTTTATGACCCTCGGAGAAACCGGTTTGACTGGGCTGTTAAGGGGGGGGGGGGGGGGGGGGGTCGTCAACTATTTCTTGTGCTACGGGAGCAGCCCAGCGCCCCAACATGGCAGCGCCCTTCACCTTTCTGTAAAATCGTCTATAGGACAGCGATCCTGGTGCGCTTAAAGGAGTATCTAGTCCCTAGTCTGATGGCTTCCTTCTTACGAACGTGATACCCCCCAAACGTATGCAGACTTTCCTTTGAAGTCATCCTTTTAAAGCGAAAACTTTACTAGCCTCTTCGAGCTAAGGTCATCGACGCGGTAAATGTGAGGTCAGGTGTGGCGCGTGGAGCCAGAGCCGTCCTCTTCCTCGCACGTGCGGCGTGCGGTGCCGACGGCGCTCACTTTTTCTGCTGCTTCTTTTTCTTCCCACTCATGGCAGACTTTATACGTGCCGATACACATCTCCACAAATATACAGCATCCCCTTACACCGTGCCACGCAGTCTTCCTGCACCCTGCCTACCCTCTACCTCCACTCCTCCGCTGCCCACCGGGCGTGCATCCTGGGACTTCCCCTTTCAAAGTTCCCTCGGCACTTTCGTCTCGTCTATAACCAGCTGTGCTGCCCTTGAGGTTCGCAGACAGTCATGGAGGAGTTAAACCACCGAAAACCGTCTCTGATCACGCTTAATCGCTATTTCACTCTGTAAACTAGGTTCAGGTCTATATGGATCTAACCTGATTTAACAACAGAGCGTAACTAAGCCTAAAAAATTTTCCACCCACATGTTCTACAAGACTGTAAATAAAGAGGTTTTCATTAAATCAATCAATCAATCTTGCATAGCCGGGCTTAGCCGAGCTAAGCCGCGGTCATTTTTAAGCACTGCGCTAATCTGAATTCGTCGATTTTTCTCCTGCTTAGTACGAGCCCTCTCTTGACTGCTGATTGGAGCGGATCCGATGATGCGGCGTTTATCTACGGCAAAAGAACCGCACCCCACGCGCAACCACAGCTTTGAGTAGCAATGAATTCAGAACAGCCGAGGCCATGTGAGAGACTCTTGTTCAGGTTAAAATAGGGTGGGGATTCTTGGGTCTTACCCGATTCGCCCTTGCGATGGCAAGGTGGTCTGTGGTGCCTGTGGTGCCTGTGATGCCTGTGGCAGGGTCGACCTACCGTGTAAGAGGAAAGAAAACATGACTGATAAATTGGACATGAAAGCCTTGATGAAGGCGCCATTCACTCTGAGCACATCTGATTACAGCCCCTGGACTACTTAATTACTCGAGTTCAGCATCTTTCTCAGACAGACCAGGTACTCCATCTACCTTAAAGATCCCTGAAAAGTAGGGCCGTGCTGGCGGCCATGCTGAGTTAGAGTCCTTGTGCATTCTGGGCACATTTCTTGTTCCTGCTGACGAAATGGTGAGATAAATCTTGACACACGCTTCGTAGCTGGTCTCTAAACAGCTGTGATAATTTAGGATTCTGCATTTTTGCTTCCTTGTCTTGCAATTCACTACATAGACGCACTCAGAGCCACCAGCGGGGATGATGTGCTCTGTTCAAAACTTATTCACCTAGGCCCGTATTCTGTCTTTGCGTCGCTGTCGAGGTGTCGCTATCTCACGTGACCTCGAGTCATCTGATTGGTGGAAACGCCAAACCATGATAATGCCACCTCTTCCGGTTCTGTAGTGGCAACACCCGGTTCCGCCATTTCGACCAATCAGATGACTCGAGGTCACGTGAGATAGCGACACCTCCATAACGACGCAAACTCAGAATACGGGCCCTATTTCACGATTTTTACAGCGCACAGGCCTCAAAACATCACAAGCGAGCCGCTTTCTGCTAGGGCGGTTAACGCTCGTAAATGCGTTCGCAAACACTTTTATTTATATTCACTATTATTATTCACTATTATTCTGCCATTTTGTCTCTTATAAGCACGAATAAAAAAGGGTTCCCGTCATTATTTCCTTCCCTTTAACAGTTGCCTTCCTTGTACCATCTTCTTAGTTCCAAGTTAACAGTAAATTGAGGCAGCGACCACACTTCTTTTTAGAAGACTACCTACAGGAACTAAAACAGTATTTAAAAAAGCATTGAAGGTCTTTTGTGAATATTAGCGGTTCTCTGTACAATACAACAAGCAGAAATCTCTATGCAGAAATAGTGCTTACCTTTTTCACCTAAAGCGAAGCTGTAGGCTGAAAAACAAGATCAGTTCGTGGTTGAAAGACTGCCCAAACATTTATAACATATTGTTACGTGGAAGATTTACAGTCCCAAAGCTGTCCGCACAACTAACGTTGATGAGGGCACCGATTTCACAACACTCAGCGTCGTCGTCTTCTCGGAGTCTGTTTCACTTCTTCATCCTCATCACGAACAGCGAATACAGCTAAGTAACACTACCCCCTCGCGGGAAAAGCACAGTCCCGGTGCGGTCTATGTTAGCGAAATAGAACGTTGATGATAGGGCTTCAGACGGGACACATGCACTATTTGGGAGGTTGGAGCTGTGGACGTGGACTTCGGAACCACAGATTCAACTTCGTAGGTGACGTCGGTCACGGGGCGCAAAACACGGTAAGGGCCAGTGTAACGGGGCAAAAGTTTTTCACACAAGCCCACTCGACGGCACGGGAGCCACAGCGAAACGAGAGATCCAGGAGTGTAGTGGACATCACGGTGGCGGCTGTCGTACCGGATCTTTTGAGAGTCTTGGGATGCAGAGAGCCTGGCATGAGCTAACCGGCGGGCATCATGAGCACGGGTGACGGCATCACTGGTGTAAGTACTGGTGGCGTCTGCCGCGGGTAGAGAGGTGTCGAAGGGTAGTAACGGGTGTCGGCCAAATAATAAATAAAATGGGGAGTATCCAGCGGTAGAATGGACAGATGAATTGTAGGCGAATGTGACAAAGGGGAGATGAACGTCCCAATCTCGATGGTCGTCAGACACATACATGGTCAGCATGTCTGTGAGGGTACGGTTTAGACGTTCCGTGAGGCCGTTGGTCTGGGGGTGACATGCGGTTGTGAATTTGTGGCGGACGGAGCACGAACGGAGAATTTCGTCAACCACTCGCGACAGGAAACAGCGGCCACGGTCAGTTAGTAGTTCGCGAGGAGCACCATGATGAAGAATTACGTTTTCTAGAAGGAAGTCAGCGACGTCTGTGGCGCAGCTGGTCGGGATGGCTCGGGTAATAGCGTACCGAGTAGCGTAATTGGTGGCGGGAAATGTGGCCAACGCGAGAACAAGTAAAACAGATGGGGCGATTGTCGTGGGTACGCCATTCATTTGGGTTGCGGTAACGATATCGGGGCGAGAAACCGGCGTTGGTTGAGGTGGCAGCAATTACTGGAGGGGCAGGTCCTGAATCCGTGGTGTCGGTGGTGCTGGTAGAAGGGAGGCCCATATTCGCAACCTCTTGGCGAACAACAGCCTTAATAAGTGATATGGTAGCCAGGGTGTTGTCGGGTGTATGCGACAGCGAGGCCGCGGGAGCCATTGCCTCAAGCTCTTGGCGGACAATGCGTGTCAAAGTGCTGTCGTTCGCAGGCGGTCGAGGAGCCGGGATATCGATACAGGAGGAGCTAGCAGCCGTGTTCGGCAGCCGGTCGAAACGGTGATATATGCGCCTCTGTTTCGCCTGCTCGAAACGTCGGCACACCTGCAGCACAGAGTCCACGGTTGAGCAATCCCTGCACAACAGGAGGTTGAAGGCATCGTCGGCAATGCCTTTTACTATATGGCCGACTTTATCCTCCTCAGGCATGCCTTGGTCGACTTTGCGGCATAGAGACAGGACGTCTTGGATGTAAGTGAGATATGACTCCGTAGACGTTTGAGCCCGAGAGGCGAGCGCTTTTTTGGAGGCAATGTGGCGGCCAATAGGCTTTCCGAATAGGTCGTGCAGCTTTTGTTTGCAAATATCCCAAGATGTTAGCTCGTCTTCGTGGGTTTCAAACCACACCCGCGCGGTTCCAGCCAAGTAAAATATTACATTCGCGAGCATGAGTGTGGCATCCCACCTGTTGTGCTTGCTCACGCGCTCGTATAGGGCTAGCCAGTCGTCCACGTCGACGTCGTCGGTCCCGCAGAAGGTTCCGGGGTCACGGGGGTGGGCCATTACAACAGCAGGGGCGGCGGCTGTAGAGGTAGAGGCGTCGGTATAGTAATCGTGGTGGTTCCGATGTGGCGGCCGCTGCGGAGATCCAGCTTGTGACAGGGGATCGAATAGATTAACCTCCACCAAGAGATGTTACGTGGAAGATTTACAGTCCCAAAGCTGTCCGCACAACTAACGTTGATGAGGGCACCGATTTCACAACACTCAGCGTCGTCGTCTTCTCGGAGTCTGTTTCACTTCTTCATCCTCATCACGAACAGCGAATACAGCTAAGTAACAATATTATAGCTATGTTAAGAGGTGCATGAATTTTCACAAACAAAAACTCAGGGAGAAAAGAAGTGAGGCCTTCTATTCTATTGCTTCCGTCCTTTGCTCCTGCGCTGTTTTAGTAAATATTTACCTACTTTCACAGACGCCATCCTAATATCTTCAACAGCATTAATGAGCACGTTCATGAGCAGGAATAAAATAACGTAAATGTGCTTATATGAAAGTAAAGGCGGAGTATCGGCAGTATCCGTCGACAGCTGAACCGCGCTATAGCTAAGGAGGAAGGTGGGATTGAAAGAAAAGAGAGGTGCCGTAGTTGAGGTCTCCGCAGTAATTTCGACCAGCTGCACTTTAACTGCACTAATATCGCACATGTACACGAACAGCCGTCATTAACGTAAATGGTACGTGCGTGCGTGTGTGTGTGTGTGTGTGTGTGTGTGTGTGTGTGCGCGTGCGTGCGTGCGTGTGTGTGTGTGTGCGTGCGTGCGTGCGTGTGTGTGTGTGTGCGTGTGTGCGTGCGTGTGTGTGTGTGTGTGTGTGTGTGCGTGCGTGCGTGCGTGCGTGTGTGTGTGTGTGTGTGTGTGTGTGTGTGTGTGTGTGTGTGTGTGTGTGTGTGTGTGTGTGTGTGTGTGTGTGTGTGTGTGTGTGTGTGTGTGTGTGTGTGTGTGTGTGTGTGTGTGTGTGTGTGTGTGTGTGTGTGTGTGTGTGTGTGTGTGTGTGTGTGTGTGTGTGTGTGTGTGTGTGTGTGTGTGTGTGTGTGTGTGTGTGTGTGTGTGTGTGTGTGTGTGTGTGTGTGTGTGTGTGTGTGTGTGTGTGTGTGTGTGTGTGTGTGTGTTCTGCCTAAGTAAGCACCAAATCATTTCTATGTCGTGTTATTATCCCCAAAGTCTCTCAACGACTATAACTTTCAATCGAGCTCTATAAGCAAATGTATTACGCCTGCTGCATGCTATAACCGCCCTGACCGCCCTGAAACGTTGGCCACTTTGGTCAATTGCCTCTTAAAATACCCCACGGTTATTTAGCCTTACTATGACTTCTCTCCTCTCTCCTTTAGGGAGTGAATGACTCCTCAAACGAACACGTAAATAGCAAGAACAACACCCCCTACTCCAAGATTCTATTTAACCCCTCAGAAAGGTTGGCATAATCCTACGGAATTTCATATGATCTGCATTAAAATTACGAAGGAAGCAACATGGAATCGTCAGAGGAAAGTAACTTACCTATGCCGATAAGCGCTGCCAGGAAAAGGAAGATGAGCAGCCTCATCTTCCTTTTCCTGGCAGCGCTTATCGTCATAGGCAACCTCATCTTAGGAGCACTTAGTTGCCTTGATATCTGTGAAACAAATGCGAGGTTCTCACATAAAAACAATATGACTGAAGAAAAGCTGGTTTATCGGGACTTTTTGAGGATAACCACGGAAGTCACACTATATGTTCTGTACTCTATGTTTAATTTTGGACATTCCTGATGCAATTCGCAGCAACTTTTTCGTAGCCGCTACAAGCAAATAAAATGCCGTGGATTAATAATAGTAATAATAACAGTAATTGTTTCACAGGAAAGGAAAGCCGCAATATCTGACAAACCTGTTCTGTGGACACCTTAACCGCGCCGTAAATAAATAGGCATTTCTTTAGAAACGTTATTTTCTATCAGATCATTGCTAAATATTAATCACAGTAAGACTGTTTATTTATTTATTTATTTATTTATTTATTTATTTATTTATTTATTTATTTATTTATTTATTTATTTATTTATTTATTTATTTATTTATTTATTTATTTATTTATTTATTTATTTATTTATTTATTTATTTATTTATCCAGTCTTCGGTTTTCGTTAAATGGCACAGTTAAGAGATGAACATATATACATATTCCTCATGGGCAGGAAAACTGTACTTAAAAATAGGCGCATGCTAAAAGATCAAAATTGGTTACAATTAAAATTTTGAGATCAAAGCACGCGACCAGCATAGGCAAGCCCAACTTTCCAATGCAGTCAACATCGCGTAAATGACAAAGTTGTAGAGCTGACAGTTATTCTATTAATAGGTATCAGGGAAGGCTCTTGCATCGCTATCAAGCATCCATTATGTCCTCTACTTCTTAAAAGCATGAAGGTGCGGATTCTGTGCTATGAATGCGATGATCTAAGCGATTCCATTCACTGGCAGCGAGAGGATAGGAACATTAATTTAACGCATCACCATGACAGATGTACTGGGCTAGCGTGTACAAGTGTTTCTATTGTGATGGTCGCGACTTTTGGAAGGTTATGCATGTTTTGCATAGCTATTTTACAGTGGTTATGCAGTAATCAGAACAAAGCCTTGAGATACGCTTATTTTGCTCTCGATGGTAACGTAGCAAGGCTACATGAAGCTGCAAGAAAAAACCGGAAATCAATACGTTTTTATCTGTTGTAAATTACTGGTAACGTCTTACCCTGAATATTACGAATGAGTAATAAATAATTAGTAATTAATTAGTAATTAAATTTATAATTAATAAATAAATAATCATTAATTTAATTGTGAATTGGAATGAATTGTAACAGTCTGCTGGCCTTGTCAATCGGGTGGGAGCCTCGTCAAGCAACTGCGTTTGTAGCTTTTTACTCCTACCCTAGCATTTCTTTTTTGTTCCTCAGGACAAAAATGCTGAATAAAGTTGATTTGAAGTTGCTGATTACTAAGTTACGTAATTAGTCATCAATTAGTAATTCATTATTCATTATTTAATCATAATTAGTAACTGATCATTGACTGGCATATGGGCATATAAGGCAGGTATTCGCGCATACTGTGGTGGTGCTCTGTGATTGGTCGAGACCTCTATGACGTTATCCCGCCTCGGCCAATCAGAGCCGCCGCAAAAGCGGAACACATTTTGTCCCCGACAGCATGAGCCATTAAAGGCTTTCGCCTTAAAACGATACCATTAAAGCCCCGTTCAGCAGAAAATCCGTAGTCTGCTTTTTGAGCGAGAAATCAAGGGCTCGCCTGTGAAAAACATGTTGACATAGCCGCGGGCACTAATTGAACAGCGGCTTGAGTGACATCACACGACCACGTGACATGGCCGAAGTGAAAGGGGCTGCCAGCACGGGTTTCTTCTTTTGATATAGGACAGCGGGGTGGAAACGGTTCTCTCCGGGAGCCTCGAATCGATAGCCGGACACGCTAGCCACAGGCCACAAATAGGCGTTCAAATAGGCGTTTCCTGTAATGTGGTAGATTGTACGACCGTGTGCGAAAGGAGAATGTCTGGGGTAGCAAACGCACGTGTTAGCAAATCAGTGATTAAGTGAACAGCAAAGTGTCATTACGCGAACTAGGATACGTAAGGGGAGCCGAAGACGGAAGCCATTATCGAGTCGCATCGTACCCTCAAAAGCGGATCTTAAGTTTCCCTCAATTTTTTCTCGGAGTGAAATGTAACACTATTGTGGGACGGCTGAGAACAGCTCTTTCAGCTCACGGTGGAACGGCTACTTTGGCATTTACGCATTTTGAGTGGCGGTCAGTGCCGCTTTATCTATTCGCCAAGAAGCCTTTATCTCGGTGATACAGTTACTTGTCAACGGTTCTAAAAAAACATACAAAAAAGTGCGTGGAGTGATTATCCTTGTCAGAAAGACCTGCACATCACTTAACGTTCACCCATGCGCAGTCGCAAAGTAGAAACCTGCCAGGCGATCTTACCAAGTCTTGGCTGTGTAGGGTTCAGAATGGTGGGCTCTTCGCTCTTCAAATCGCACCAGCGGTTGCTGTAAAATGGTGGTGGGAGCGATTATTTTTATACACCTCTGGCACTCAATCGAGGCCGTCAAACTTTAGGGTCAGGTCGTGAATCGAACCAGGAAGGCAACTTTTGGTGTTAATGTTCGCGATTCGTGTTAGTTTCAGTGACACAATTGCGCAACGCTAGAGCTTGTTGGACATTGCTTTTCAGCAGCAGTGATTTGACATCGTTTGAGCGTTCGATGAGCAGGGTGAACGAACTCGTTGATTCCTACCGGCACGGGAGGTAGAATCAAACTGTGCGACTCGCTCTGGTACGCACATGCCAGGCACACGTGGCTATATAGGACATCACCTCCAAATTTCCTCATCTGTCAAACCGGAAAACCACAGCGGTTGATTTAGATGACAAATTGTGGGAATTCTTGAGACACAGTTCGGAGTGACTTCAAGCGTCAAGCTCGGAGGAGGATTCTGACGCTAACTTGGGAAGAATTTTGTGGCATGTAACGATAAACACACTTCAATCCTATGAATTTGACTTGAGGGGAAACTAATATTATTTTGTCTTGGCTATACACGCATAAGAGGCGAAGACACAGCGGCCAACAAAGCGCCATGAAAATATATTGAACACAGCATAGCGAGCTTCGAAAAGAAAAATAAGGCGTTTAAAATTCACAGAAAAAAACAAAGCAAAGTGTTTTGAGGAACAGTCTCAAGTTCATCATCATCATCATCATCATCAGTCTGACCATACCCAAGGCAGGTACAAGGCCTCTCCCATATTTCTCCACTTAACCCGGTTCTGTGCTAGCTGCATCCTCTTGACCTCTGCGGACTCGTTAACCTCATCCGCCCACCTAACTTTCTGCCGCCCCCTCCTACGCTTTCCTTCCCTTGGAGTCCAGTTTGTTACCCTAAGCGACCATCGGTTATCCTCTCTTCGCACTACAGTCTCAAGTTATACACTTTTTGATATCATGAGATAAAAAAACTAGGCGTGAGCCGCAGGAGAAGCAATGCAAATAGCAAATGAAAGCAATTGGACTACAAAAACGAGCAAATGAAACCAGGGCAGTGGAGAAATAAGATGGGGGGACGACGTTATAAACTTCCCTAACGCTGTCCAGTGGTGTGGCAGCGTTCACAATTCTTACGCGAGGCCACCGAGAGTGGGTAGGATTAGAGAACGCTGCAGTGATGCCGAAACTTGGAATCACTGAATAAAAAGCAGTCTTCGGCTCTCGTCGACTGAGAGTTTGTACTAATCTATACTCTATTACCCGCTGCAGCAAAAGGCAATTTCTGCGTGCGTACGATATGAAAATCATACAATTAATATACTCCCACCATCATGCGTGTCGTAAGAAAAGATCGATATGTTGCATCTTTTGACAGGTGCACCTATAAATAACAGCACATACCGCAGCGACGTCACTAGCAATTTGCGGTGTCTCTCGAGCCTGCTCATTGCGCGAGTACCCGCGCAGGTGCCTAACATTCGCAAAACTAATATTCGCATTTGATAAATATTTAATTCGACTGCCAGCTACACTAGTCAATTATTTCGATAGAGGCGAAAAGCAAGGCGTCCGTGTGCAGTGCGATATCAGTGCACGTTAAAGAACCCCAGGAGGTCGAAATTACCGGTGTCCTCCCCAACGGCGTCTCTCATAGCCTGAGTCGCTTTGGGACGTTAAACCCCATAAACCACAACCACTATCCAATTCGATTTTGGAAAAGTGCTATTCGCACACCCCTACTCACTACAGTTTCGCGCGCTGATTGCGGGTTCTGAAATCAGTCTTTTGTCGGCATTAATTGCGGCAATCGACAAATATTGTGAGATACTGTCATCAGTATAATAAGGGGATTGGTTGCATCCACCTATACGCGGCAAAGTCTTGCTTTTAAAGAAAGCTTTACACTGCGCCTCAACCGCGACTGGTTAAGTATCACCTAGAAAACCAATAGGGCGCGTTTTTGATAATAAGTGCGAGCCGACTAAAAAATGTTATAAGGCAGTGCTTTGAACATAATGACACGGTGCAAACGTTGTCTTCGCTCTACGCTGGTCGCGGGCGCGTGTTTCCGCTAGGAAGTAAATCAAAGTTCTGACGTTGAGGCCCGGGCCTCAGTTCGCAGCCGCTCTATAGTCGTCGGTGATTTTCTTCAAGACTTTACTCCGTGAAAATGTTTATGCGAATGATCCAGCATTGCTATCCTTAGCAAAACTTTCCTTAAAATTTTGCCCTACGCTCCCACCGGTTAGTCAAGGATGCCACTGAAAATCAATGGGGTGCATTCTTGACAATAGGTATAGTAGAAATCTGTATACACGTTTCGAGGAGGGAACTGCGGATATAGAAATAGTTATGCTGCAATCTTACGGTACTTGAAAAAAAAAACACGTAAATAAAGAACTTACCGCTGAAAATATTCCCCTGTGCAGAATTTGTGGACACGTGCATCGTGGAATTGTGACACGTATGGCTGCAGCGATTAAGAACCTGAGATAACTGCCGCCTTTATGCCACTGTATTCGAATCAGTACCGTTATAAAATATGAGCTCTAGAGAATGGATTCCACTAAAACTGCGGAGTGGGTGTGTGGAGTGCCGATTTATCAGATTACAAGTTTCAGTATCAGGTTCGATCCCTAGCGCGACCGGGTATCCACCGGTTTTCAGTGGGTATAATATTTTCCCCGGTCTGGTGCTCGGCCCTTCTGGAGGTAAATGCTTGGGAAAAGTGTCATCGACCAGAAATTTGCGTTGATAGGTCAGTGATTCATTCCGCTATCAAACCATAAGTCCGCCTCATGCGGCAGAAGACCATATGTGGACCGAAGTGATGGCATTGTGGTAGCGCATCCGCCTCGCCTTCGAGAAGTACAAGGGCCTATATTCAAAGTTCACGCGGTTATCGAAAGTGTCGCTATCTCTCCAAACTCGAGTCATCCTATTGGTGGAAACATCGGAACCGGATGTCACTACCACTTCCTGTTCCCGCGTTTCCACCAATCAGATGACTAGAGGTCTGGGAGATGGTACATTTTCAATAACAACGCAAACTCGGAATACAGACTGCACGTTCGAACTCTGGTGCCGCCGGGTACCCCCCGCTTTTTCAATTGGTGCAACATTTCTCCCGCCCTAGTGCTCGGCTCTTCTGGGGTGAAATCCTTGGGAAAGGGGTCATAGAGAAAACATATTTGTAGAGTATACGTTCGTCACGTCCACGGAGGAACGAAAACAACTGCCCTTAGTTAATTCAGCTGGCATTGCAGAGAGCATGACAGATGTCAGATGCATTTTTCGCAAAGGAGCACTGGCGGCTTTCCCTGCGCTAATCAAGCTTTTTCGGTGGACATTGTAAGCCTCTATCATTCTGTGCTTTATGACAAACTTTTTGGTGTAGTGCGTGATTAACTGAAACAGCAGGGACAATTCTGTTTCAGGATAAGTGCCACATCACTGTGGAGTCTTTCCTTGAACTTCTGAAGGCGTATTTGAATTCAACAATTGTACTACATGATGATGAATTTGTGGTACGAAAACGCAGTATTTAAATCAGCTCCTGTGTGGCCCGTGTTCTGTGTAACAAATCTCAATTTGATTGATTGATTGATTGATTGATTGATTGATTGATTGATTGATTGATTGATTGATTGATTGATTGATTGATTGATTGATTGATTGATTGATTGATTGATCGATCGATCGATCGATCGATCAATTGATTGATTGATTGATTGATTGATTGATTGATTGATTGATTGATTGATTGATTGATTGATTGATTGATTGATTGATTGATTGATTGATTGATTGATTGATTGATATAAAAGCACTTGGTGGTGGTGAAAACATTTATTATACTACAGAGAGGTATATACACTAGGTGGAATGTCTAGACAGGCATTCCATTGGCGTTTGCCGCAGCCCGGGCGCGCTGCGTTAAGACCTTTTGGGCCTCTAGGGTGCAGCAGCCGGACAGGGTCGCCTCCCAGTTGTCTCGGGTGGGGTTGGGGATAGGGGGCAAAGATGGGTTTTTCTGGCAGGCCCACACCATGTGGTAGGTGTCAGACACCTCCCCACAGTGCGAGCACAGCCCGTCGAATTGTGGATCAAAATGTTCCGCTCGATGGAAGCGCACTAGGTGCGGCCTGCTACGTCGCCCGAAACCGGCGGGAGGCGCCTACTTCCCGTCGCCACCGCCGCGGCGCCACCGTTCGGGGACAGCCGCGCGCGGTGAGCTGCGCCTGGCTGCGCTTTCAGGGAGGCGTCGGCGCGGTAGAAGCCTTTTATTTTAAGGATATAAGAGCTCCGCTTCACACAATTTGGCAACACGAATTAGTATATACTGTCATGTCTAGTGTGACCATGTCGGCACTTAGCGCTTGCTCGGCAACGATGTATACGGTGGGTCAAGGCCACTGGATTGGAGAGCTCGCATTACCGTGATGTTGCATTCGGATCAAGTTGTTTTTCACATGAAAATCTCACCCTACTGTGAACAACTCCAAGCTGTTCAGCTGCCATGGTAGCCTAATGCATAACCACTTAACTATGTCGCGAATTCCGTGTGTCATTTTCATACCATTTACTCATTCCTGCATACAACTTTTATACACAAATTGATGTCAACCTGTTCTAAGCTGACAGCGCTATCCAATAAAAATATATTGTCCTACTGTGAACAACCTTTGTGAAAATGCGACATGTAACCAACCTATCTCATTCTGACAAATGTTACGTTGGAAATAAGATGTTTATTAGGTTAAATCTACATGATAACATGGCATCTTCGACTCAGTTGGAGACCTTAAACTTTTTACGCCAGAAGGCTATCCGTCATGGCTTCCCGCATTTTGCATGACCGAACTAAGCGCGCTTCATAGAGCCGGTCTGTCTCAAGCTTGCTACGTATATGCGCCGAAAGTTTTTATTACTATTTTTATTGGCTTCTCGCAAACCCGTACAATTTTTGCTGGTTTGTAATTTTCAATGGAAGAACGCGCATCGAGTGTTCCTGTTGTAAAACTCTTAGCAGCGATCTCAACAATGTTCACGCTTCAGAGCGCAACTGCAGCCGAGACTCAGCGAGCAGCCGAGTACGCTTATTAAGTGGCCACACAAAAAAAGAAGAAAATTACAAATCGCAGATGGAAAAACCTTTCATGAGAGCGGTTTATGCCATAGCCATAAATGTCGCTCTTCTGTTGAGTTGACATTTCCAGCTCAGCTCGCTATCAGTGGGTGCCGCAACTTAACAATATCTTGTATAGCGCCTCAGCATGGGCATGATCATTGTTTTCATAGATTAGCTGCGGGTACTGTGCACAGTGAGAAAACAATGATGAAATCAAAAGTTTACACAGCTTCCTACTTCACCGGACCTCTTAAGACTTCATCATCCTGTTAATGAAGGTGCTCGTAAGCTGACAAAGCTTGATTACTTCCTTTGCGGGGTACATCAAGCCTCCATTGTCCTTGGTTTTCATCAACCTGTAACTGGTCCAGTTGACTCATATTTCCTGCAACAGACGTGTAGCCTCAAAACATTTACCTAATATCGCATAAATTAAGCAACAACCTGGTAGTGATAAACAAAACTTGGGGTTCCTAAATCTCTTTGCAGAGCCTCGTTAGAGTACCCGCTCTTTGCTACCAGCTTATTCACCGTATCCCGTAATTGCTGCCTCTGTCGCATATCATTAGAATGCAGCCTTAAGCCACCGCATTATATGAAATAGCACCCTACACATATTTATATAAAACCCCTCTTTACTGAAGCCGTACGAACGTGCCCTAAAGGAGTATAGTGTGCCTGACTTGGGATCTAAGGATACCATTTTCAATAATTCCCATTTCACCCTTACATCTTATTGACTCTCTCTGATTTGGCAGCTCCTGCTACATTGAACATGTCGTGTTCTCATTGCGCCAAAGGTGTCTGGCCATATCACCAACGAACGTGCCTCTTACCAGAGAGGTATTTTTCCGACTTTCCGCCGACAGAGCGGGCGCCGGATTTTCTGTGGAACGTGGCTTTTCAGTTTATCGCGTCGACTCAAACAGTCTCAAGAGCACAAACAAATGTTGTATGCACAGGCTCCTTTGCTTGCAAGGCCTCTCAGACTAGCGCGCAGCAAAATTTAGAACAAATTGTATGCTTATATTAAAAAAAAAAAACGCTTCGTACAGTTTTCTGATATGTCCTCGCAACATAATCTGCGAGAAAAGCGTCTGGTGCTAGTTCATCGTGTTCATCTGCTTCACAACACATCGTTAAAAATACTAGTTCACTGGCCAGCTCCCTGGTAACCAAATAGTTTAAACAACGTGACGGGAACACAGGAAAAGAGGACGACACAACTAGCGCGGTTGTGCCGTCCTCTTCTCCTGTGTTCCCGTCACGTTGTTTGCACTGTTAACCTATAATTAATCACCAACAAGTCCAATCTGCTGTCTCTTCTAGGAAATTCAATGGCGGCTGATAGGGTATTATGCTTCAGCATCTGGACTTTTTAACCTCAACGCCACTTTCATTTCAGAGGAAGCGAGTGCATTTCCACTCCTCGCTACTGCCTTTGTCTGATGCGAGCTCAGCAGATAAAATTTGAGGGTCTCTTAGATGTCTCTTAAGCGGAGGACGGCGAAAGCCTACCCTTGTCCTATCATTTGCCTCTCATCGTTTGTCACAGTTCGTCATTTCAAGTCGTCTTTTGATATATTGGTCGTTTCCCAGTCATGATGAGTCCGCCTGCGTAGTCATTGTAGCCCTTACCACTCATAACTAAGCAGGTTACTCATTTAGAATCAGCAGTGGCCATTACATGTCATCCTTTTACATATTGGTCATTTCGCAGTCATTAGCAGTAATGATGAGTCATGCCTAGTTATTATAGTCATTACCACAAATCGCTAAGCACTTGTACTCATAATGATGAGTCATGCCTAGTTATTATAGTCATTACCACAAATCGCTAAGCACTTGTACTCATTTCTAATCAATTGCGGTCATTACAAATCATTTTAGTCATTATTAACCATTATTAGTCATTAGCATTAGTCATTACCTCTATCAATGTCTATTTATAACTTTTATTGATTACCTATCACCATCAATCATTTTCATTCGTAGTCTCCCTCCTTGCACGTCCGCTTTTGCGACTGACACACCAGTTTACAGATGCGACGCACAGATTACAGCCACAGCTTCTGCGCACAGATTTTCGCTCCGTGAGCCTAGAGCGGCTTTCGCCTTAAAAAACAAACGCATCCCGTCTCAACGTTAACGTGCTTGCACACACGCACACTAAAAAGTTTGCGTTTACCACGCAGACACGAGGCGAACGCGTCCAGAAAGGAAGCAAACCGCGCGCTCAGAGCCGGCGACCCCGGCGGCGACGTGTCCCCGAACAGTGGCGCCCTCAGCAGAAATAGCGGGCGCAACTGTAAACTCCCCAAGGACGCGCTTGCCCATGACGGCGGCGCGACGCAGCAGGCCGCACCCAGTGCGCTTCAATCGAGCGGCCGTGGTATTGGTAAGCAGGCGCAGGAGCACCCGCTCGTTAGCCTTCCCCAGTCCTTTTTACGGGTTGGGAAGAGTTTGGTGCGTGGATTTGTAATATTCGCATATTTTTAAAAATTTATAAGCTGGGCTGAAATCACAATCCTGGTCCGAGTCGGGTCCCGTGGGAAATGCCCGGAGATAGAGCGCGCGGGCGGCGGCGTCGGCTGCCCCATTCCCTTGGAGACATTGGTGACCTGGAGCCCAAACGAGATATCGGTACGCGGGATCCAAATCTCGACTACAGTTTTGGTAGATGCGGTAAGCTTGGCGAGCAGTCCACCCTTGCTGGACGTTCCGACAAGCCCCTCGCGAGTCGGTTATTATGTATTTAGAGGAGGAGTCAGAGGCTGCGAGGGCGATGGCAACTTCTGAGGAAGCGCCGAACAACTTTGGGTTCAGGCGCGGGAAGCAACCTAGCCTTGCACGTCAAGTATTCTCATTGTCTCCATTGGTTTCACCATGCCAGTATTATCGGTACAAAAAAATCAAAACCTCAGCATGAGCGGCAGGAAGCGGTTTTAATTAAAAACAATAAACAAGCGCGCGTATGTAATCGATCAGTTGTTGTCACCAAAAAAAGTTCCAATTTTTTGTGTTTTTTTGTCATAAATGCCTTCTTTCGGTTTAGTCGGAGCACGTTCCTGCATATGACAATACGTCTTTGTTATTTCTTTTGTTTCTACTTTTTAATAGGTAAGCCTTGTCCTACGTCTGTCTTCGCTGGTTCCCTACTAAGTAAACTAAGTTCCCAATCTTGTTGGTAGGCCAGTAAATGCGACAATCGACGTACCACGCTGGCAAAGGACGTCATTAACCTCCGAGGAAAGTCGCTCATATAGCCACACCGACCTGTCTTGACTAGCTCGCAAAAATACAAACCGTTTGCTTTTTGCAACACTCGAAAAACTATGTGCAGCTAGCTCTGATGTTGTTTTTTTTAGGTCTATACTTGCACGAACTCACCGCGGGGAGTCGGGCTGAGAACCGAGGCTGCCACGTATTGAAGCTCAAAATACGTTTTGTAGTAAAGTGATCGAAAGCAGCAGAGTGACAATGTAATTCGTAACTTCATTTCTATGAGGCGAGATGAGTAACTCAACGAGCGAACGATTGACGTGTAGGAAGCAGAAATATTTGAATTTGATCCGACCATGTGCCTAAGAATAAAGAATGCATGAAATCATTGCTGAGCTTTCATCTTCGTCCGTTCGCTGAACCGCATCCGTGGCGGTGAAGGGGAAAACGCTGTCAGTTCGTCGGCAGAAGAAGAAGACGAAATGGCGGAGACACCGGTCCAGGGCGGCACAGCTGACCAGAAGCTACTAACAGCCTCCGCGGTTAACCAAGGGCACACCAGTGAAGAAGGTGTCACCAGCGTCGTTGAGAGTTCCAGAGCACGCCACAGCAAGAAGCGCAAAGGCCGCAAACTGGGACCCGACAGAGTGCGCAAGGACCACAAGGAACGCCACAAGCGAGACATTGTAGCGCCCATGGAAGGCCATGAGTGAGTGCTCAACGTCGCGTAACTATATTAGAGTTAAGTTCAGTTCAGTCGTTCAGTCGTGTCCGACTCTTCGTGACCCTAAGGACCATAGCACGCCGCGCTTTCCGGTCTCTCACTATCTTCCTAACATCACATAACTTCATCTGCAGCGCCTCGAGGATGCCATCTAACCATCGCGTTCGCTGCCTACCCTTTCTCCGGTGACCCTCAACCTTTCCCAACATCAAATCTTTCTCCAGCGACTCCTCTCTTCTCATCAGATGACCAAAGTAGCTGAGCTTTAACTTTGGAATTTGACCCTCAATGAGCAATCAGGGTTTATGGTTGACAATATTAGAGCGTATAGGAATTATTCACATGACGTCATTGTGGCTCTGATGGCCGCCATGTCGCCGGGGGCGCCCAATGTCAAGGCGGCGAAAGATGCTCCAGACGGGCATCGGGCTATCAGGGGTGCACTGTGGGTGTGTGCGAAGATTTAACCGCTGTAGACCATTGGAAGCATCTTTCAATACGTGAGAGATGAGTGAGAGAGACTAAAACTAGACAACGCGCACGTGCCTTGGATATCCCCGTCAATCCTCTCCTCATCACAGATTTTTTAAGCTAACATCAATAGCCCCGAACTAATCGGTTGTTGTAAACGCTGCTTGACCTCTCCCCTCTCAGCTCAGCACACGCCGGCGCTAAGAAATAATGAAGAAAACAAGCAGTGACTTGGGAGCGTCCAATGAGTCGACGCACCTAGCAAGCCCAGATGACGTCATCGGGGAAGAAACGCACAGGGAGGTGTCGCCCTAGTCGGTTCCTAGCGGTCACCAGAAGCACTTCTCATTTTTTATTTAATTATAGACTCCATGCAAATCCTTTCAATTTCCAAAATAGTACCTTGGTGGTCTAGTTGGTGCATTGAAGTAGTATAACGAAAACAGCACAAAAACTATGACTCGACAACTCAAAACAAGCGCTGATGGACGCCTACCCTCTCTTGTCATGTACTTTTTCGCGCTTTTTTCGTTACATTCTTTTTACAACTGATTCGAATACTCACAAAGACCATCTCTATGGATTTCTTGCTTTAGGATATGACGCAAGTTCCGTGTCAGGTGGCATTTAATAAGCACTGATATCAACCAGGAAATGGGTTCTTTCCATTTCGTTTAAATCGAAACTCGATCGCCAGAGCCAACGTTGAATCTGGGTTATTCCGGGATTGAGAATTCCCTTTTGCGGAAAACTTCTCTTTTCTGTCAATTTCGTTGTATTGTCATGTTTTCAAGGGAGGAGCTGTCTCCACCTGTGTCGCCAGCGTCACCCAAAGCCAGCACAGGGCGGTCCACATCAACGGTAACTGCGGCTGCTCCTCATCAAAGCGAAACTCGGCGGAGGGCATTCAAGTCACACGTCAAAGAAGATCCCAAAGATTCGTCGGGTCCGGTCAATAATAGTGATGCCAAAAGTACAGGCAGTGCGTCGCCACCAACTCAGAAGAGAGCCGAAAACCATGGTTCGCGCCAACAAACCGAAAACGAGACACAAGAGGCCGGGGAAAAAGAGACGGAGCTACGCAAAGAGCAAAGCGGGGAGCAGCAGCGGACAGAAGGTCTGCCAGATGCACTCGTTGTGGAGGCGCCTTCTACTAAACAAGAAGCAGAATCATGGGAACCACACCCAACCGCAGTCAAGGATGGTAAGAAACATATTGACCGCTGCCATTTCTCGGCTTTAAGCACTGCTGGTATCATTTCAGGCAAATTTGCTGTCCTGTCATTTTGCTTGGGATGCAGACACGTAATAAAGGCAATTATTCTTAGCACGACAGTTTAGTGTAAAAATTTGCTTTGAAAGTAAGCAGTTTTTTAGCCCGGGATGGAACGCCTAAGCTGGCACAGGACCCAGTTAAAAGTAGAGGCATGGGAGAGCTAGGCTTTTGCTCTTCAGTGGTGTAGTCAGGCTGGTAATGATGATCAAAATGGCGAGACACCTAATAAATGCAATGATTTACTCAACGTGAAAGTAAGAAGGACATTTTAAGCGTCCGATGCGTTAATGATTTCTCTAATTTCCAAAGAAACTTGTGCCTGTCTTCCAGGGCAACATCTAATGAAGCAGGGATGGGAGCCCAGGAGATTTGTCTGGGTGAAATCTGAACGTTGGCTAGCCGCTTTGATGCTCCCCTCCCGTTCCTTGCTCATTTGACCTGGTCAAGGTTCCTATATTCTTGTTTTTGTTTTTCATCATGGTTATCTTGCAGGAGACGCAAGCACTGATTTGACGATAAAGAGTCCTCAACTGTCCGAATCAGGCAAGTGCCATGAATGCCTGCAATCGAAACCTAAGCTCTGTTGGAAAACGCTATAGTGAGGGCGCTATCGGTTAGAGATTATTCAGGGTTGAATATTTCCGTAATTATTTCAGTCGCCTCTTGTTCTTATCGATGATGGAACAACGTAATTTTTCCCGTTTCCTCCCCCTAACCAACTTACTAGCTTCTCGTACTCTTATTAGAGATATATTTTTATCGATTTCTTCGTTTCGCCTCATTCCGCAGCAAAGTATCCCGCTAAATTTCATGGGGATTATTTACAGCTAAGCAAGCAGACAGCGAAGTGGCACGGTCTGCATCGACGAAAGAAAGCCCAGGGACAATGGAAGCGTAAGTGAGCTACCGGCCTGTCCTCCAGAACTGATGCTTATTAGTATTTCCTATTTAACAGTATATTTATGGGTTCCTCTTAAAACACACTGCTCCTGCAAGAAAAGCTCCACAAAGTCTCCATGAATTTCTTGCCACATATATGCTTCGTTAAATCGGGAACCTCTTCTGAGACAGAAAAAGGTACTAATACCATGAGCTCTTGTGGAAGGTAACGCAGTCTGTCCAAACGGCAACCGAATACGACTGCAATGTATATTAAATTTTACTGAAGAAATGAGGGAGATGTGGCGCGTTATGCGTGACTCTATTCAGAGGGGGTGAAAAATTTCGAGAGCACTGTGCAATCTCACTGCAGAAATGCGAAAGCCTAAGCGTTGCTGGTGCGCACGGTGCATGACGATTGCTCTCATTATCGTTATCGACTGAATGCACCGTCATTATAATTGCTAATGCCATCATTGTCATTATCACTAACTGCAGCTTCATTGTCATCGCTACTATCATCCTCAAGGTATACCAGGAGAATTATGACTTGCGTTTCACGATCCCAGGCGTGGCGCAGTTGGTTAAAGCGCTCGGCAGGGGATCCGAAGGATGGAGGTTTGATTCCCGGTGGAGGCAGGATTCATTTTTAAGTGTACTCATGGTAGGCAAGGAGAATTATGATGTGCGTTTCGGTTGATGACTTCATTTGATTGACAGCTATAGTGGGACAGGACGCAGGACGCTAAACCCCACAAACCAAAACAAACCACGAAACGAAACCTATTTATCATCTCGGCTTGGTTTTCACTCTGCGATATACTTTAAAAATAATAAAACTGACTTACAACTGTGGCCAGGATACACTTGACGTACGTTGACGCAAAGCCACTTTTCTCCTTAGTTGAGATTAAATGGCTACCTGTTAATGACAGAAACTGTCACCTTAGGCGAATTGCGACTCCACAGCAAGCATGTATGCATTTTACTTAAATTGATTTAACGTGGTTATATCCATAATGGCTAAAAACAGCGTGCAGGTGTAAATGTGTAATAACATATTGAAGGTGTCTACAGCTCTGTCGACACTTTACGGAGGGAAGTTACGGGCGCTGCCTCTTTGCTTATAGCTCCTTATCGCGCTACCCTTGAATGTCCCTGGGTCACAAAATGTCTGCTGCTTTTATTTTCAAAACAGAGGTTTAGTTTCAACAAATATATGTGAAACACCCACACTTGGTCGCAGTTTTTTCTTATGGCCAAAACAAAAAAAATCAGAAATTGGAGTGTTTGGAACAGCATAGTAAAATGGATTTATTTCCTAGAGTCGCTAATAAAGAGGCAGCAAGACGAGGTATAAGCATATGTGCACAGTTTTTCTAAACGTTGTCACTGTTAAACACTAAACTAAATTTCGATTTGACCTGTACGCGTACTCTATGACCCGACTTACTGCTCATGGGTTACTACCCACGCCGCTACGTAAGAAGTGTACAGCTGCTGACGAAAGTCGATGGAGCATATTATTGACTTCATATATTTTTCGCGGGCTGTCTTGTTGAGATTACCAGCAATGGTTATGTCCATTGTAACATTGGACCCAAATTAAGTTTTTCATTTTTTTCGCGGACTTATCATTTATGTCCACTATCGGCAAGACTTACAGAACGGAAGAGAACGGAAAGTTTACTTATGTGCATCTGTACGAACGCTGATCAAAGGTCGCGCTCTGAAGTGTGCGACAATTATATGCCCTGAAGGAAAGTATGACTGAATATTTTCAAGTAATGATAGGCGGAACATGATATAAAGACGCGTGTCACACAGTGCAGCAACATTTTTCGACGCATTTACACCGTTCCTAAGGCATCGATTGTTCGACGTACTTGCACTAGTGACCTCACCAAACACTCGTAAATCTTTCGGATGACACTGCGCCACAAACTGGAATATATTACTGTTCTGGAGGTTACCAGCTCATTACATCGCTTAGTCACCACCGTGTTTTTCCCTCCGCACAAACGTTGCAGGCGGCTGCCCACGAGGCGGAAAATGGTGGCGCTTCTAGTGGCGCCACCCGGTGGGCACAATGTGAACTGCCATCTGTAAAATTCCTATATAAACAGAACATATGTGTAAGATAAGCAACTCTCCAAGCAGCACATAATCGCTCCAATCCTTTTTTTTTTCAGTTTCAAGCACCAAAAATCAATGTCCGTAGCTCACAGCGTGGTCATCAGCTCTGCTGTGATTTTCCTGTGCTGTGCAGGTGTGGCCATTCTCGTCTGGCTACAGGTACTGTCTTCATTAAGCACACGCATATATACTCAGGTCACTCGATGTAAAGTGTGCAGCAGTAGTTATTATCGCGATGTGTGATCATAGACTCACTTCTGCATAAAAGTGGCCAGCTTAGATTTTATGAATATTGACTAAATTCAAGAATTTTTCTTGCTGCTTTCCTTCACTTCTGATCGTTTAGTACGCCTACTTTTAAATTTGTCTTTGAGTAACAATTTGTTGTCTGGCTGCGGCCTGGGTCCGTATTCCGAGTTTACGTCGTTTCCAGAAGTGTTGTTTTCGCCCTGACCTCGAGCCATCCGATTGGCGGAAACACCGAATCTGGATATCAGTTCCGTCGCCACCACTTCCAGCTCCGGCGTTTCCACCAATCAGGTAAGGCGAAAATGCCGAAAACGACACTTGTGAAATCGACGCAATGTCAGAATTCGGGACCCGGCTTTCATTTGGCCCCCAATGCTGAGCCTCGTACTTTCGGCTTATAATGGAAAACACGATGCTTTTCTCTCCATGAGCCGTATACAATTTTAATGCGCCTTATGTATTTCCCTGAACCAGGTGGACTATGTGGAGGTGCGTCTCAAAAGCGGACGCTCCGTGCGTGGATACCGGGCTGTAGTCAATGGCCGCTGGGTGTACACCTTCCTCGGAATTCAGTACGCTCAGCCACCTGTCCACGACCTGCGCTTCAGGTAACATTCCCCAAGTGGCACTAGTCGCACGCCTGCTAGCGTATTTTATATCCGTGTATACGCAAGAGCAGCGTTCTTTGGGACTAGTCCTTCGGCTGTGGTCTTTGAAAAGAGGTGACCACGTTCTTCAACCTTACAACTCGTGTTCACAATTTTTCTCCCCCAATATGTTTTCACTGACGGCGCTTCCGTATGGATTTTCACGGATCATATACACGTGTACTGGAACGACCTGTTTCTTGCATTGGTATTGGTGAGTGGCGAATGGCCGACTTTCCCGCTACATGAAATTGGTTCCAGTTCAACTTGCGCGCCGCGGGCTTTTCGCTGAAAACTCAGCCGCAGAGGCAACTGTCGCCTGTTCTTAGCGCCGAATAATGTAGTGTTAACGTAGTACCTCGCATGACTGACTGTAGCTGACCATCTTCCATGATACCCCGCCGGGGTGGTGCAGTGGTTATGGCGCTCGACTACTGTTCCCAAGGATGCGGGATCGAATCCCGGCCTCGGCCGGCTGCTTTTCTATGGAGGTGAAAAGGAAGGCGCTCGTGTGCTGTGCGATGTCAGTGCACGTTAAAGAACCCCAGGTGGTCGAAATTTCCGGAGCCCTCCTCTACGGCGTCTCTCATAGCCTGAGTCGCTTTGGGATGTTAAACCCCACAAACCAACCATCTTCCATGATGCATCCCTTCTCTTGCCGAAAGCGTTGACACCACTCTTTTCATCCAGTGTGCAGGCCTCAAAACCGACATCGTTTCTGTTCACATATGATGACATAAAATTTGGAGGACGCTTAAGCTTCGCCTTCAAGAGTGGAACGCGATAGCGTTATTGCACCTCGTCGAGAAAACTTACTAAACGCAAGGGTATTGGGGCATCCTCGCACCGGTACCCGCGCGGCCCGAAGGGGAGAAGCGGGTGAGCGAAGATATAGTGATCTAAAGAAAGGAAAGACGCTTGATTCTACAACCTGTGAGGGTGCACGGCGAAACGTCAGGGGCGAGTGGCGCGCCACGTGTCGGGGCAGCGCCGCACATTGCGAGGAGGGGTTCTTCTGTGTTTGCCGCAAGATGGCTCTGCATGTGCGCAGAGCGCAGAAGAAATGTAGCGGAAACGTACTTCGCTACTCGTGTAACTGCGACTTCTGTAACATGCTCATAATTACCGATATACACTGCAGTATAACGTTCTACGGCATGTTTCTAAGGCAACACCGCATTCACTAGAAGCGCTTTTGTACCGCTTTCAAGCATCGAACTCGTGGCTGAGTGAGTGAAAAAAAAAATACTCGTGGCTGAGTGGTAGCGCCTCCGTCTCACACTCCGGAGACCCTGGTTCGATTCCCACCTAGCCCATCTTGGAACTTGCTTTTTATTTATGAAGTGCATGCCGGGATTTATCGCTCACTGGACGCCGACGACACCGGCTTTTCTGCGACACGAGCTCCTTAACGCTACCGCGTTAAAAGCGCATGTAAGGTGTGCAATCCAGTTGACTAACCTTCAGCAGATTTCAGGCCGCCGCCACTTAGGACAAATATTTTCTTTTAGCAGGCAATTGAAATGAGGAAGACGTTCCAATATGGAAGACAAATTCAAGTTTTTTTTCTGCACGTGTGTGAGAACCTGTACTGTTTGATGGGGGCTGGACAGTCTACCTTGTCCTCTTGTCTTAATTCTGTCATCAGGATCAGAATACGTACAATTCACTTAACCACAGACATTATTGAGAACGCCGACTACACATTCAGGATATGGATTGTGACTCCAGCTCCACCAGAGAGAAGTTTTCGTTACCAGGGCGACGCACTAATCATAGGTTATCGCATAGTACGGCGGCGACGTCTTTTACTTCGGTCAAAAAAAAAAAAACGTCGCTTATTATCGCAAAACATTTCCATGGACATAAGAGCCTATTATGGTCTTATCGCCATTTTCGCAATGCAGTATACATCTACATGTGATAGCAAATGCTTTAGCGAACCATTTAAGTAAACAAAGCAACCGATGGACTGACATATATTCCAGGGCTGCCAGATTCAAACAGCTGTTACCGTATACCTCTCACAGCTTTAGACTATATCTGCAGCCACTACCTGTCTACTTAGGACAGGTAGTGTCCGCAGGGCCGGACCACGAAAGGGAAATAACTAGGAGGATAAGACTGGGATGGAGCGCATTTGGAAGGTACTTAAACATTACGACTAGCAGCTTAAGAGGAAAGTGTATAACAGTTGCATCCTACCGGTAGTGACATATGGGGCTGAAACATGGAGGTTAACGAAAAGGGTTCTAATTAAGTTGAGGAAGGACCATGGAGCGAAAAATGGTAGTTATAACGTTAAGAGATAGGAAGCGTGCACAGTGGGTCAGAGAAATAACACAAGTTACCGATATTATAGTGGAAATTAAGAAGAAGAAATGGGCATGGGCAGGACATGTAGTGCGAAGAGAGGATATCCGATGGTCGCTTAGGGTAAAAAACTGAATTCCAAGGAAGGTAAGCGTAGCAGGGGGCAGCTGAAAGTTAGGCGGGTGGATTAAATTAAGAAATTCTCAGGGGTCAAGCGGATGCACCTAGCACAGGACCGGGTTGAAAGTTAGGCGGGTGGATTAAATTAAGAAATTCTCAGGGGTCAAGCGGATGCACCTAGCACAGGACCGGGTTAATTGAAAAAAATGGAAGAGTTCTTCCTTCGCCCCGAGTTGGCATAGCCCGGCTGATGATAATGATGATGATGACACTCAAGGTGCATCCTCATTTCTACTACTCGATGAACTCATTTGTAGTCATCTTGCTCTGGACTGGTTTCTTTGGAATTCGTGACAACCTCGCCTTGAATTTGCTTTTCCTCGCACTACTTAATTTTTCGTATTTTGTGTTAACGCGCAATACTTTGCGAAAGTCATCGTCTACGAATACATAAATAACTATAAAAGGTATTCATGCATTAAAGACACAGAACCACTTAATTACGGTCAGCACACATCCACGAATCATAATATTAAACGAAAGTTTGATATAGGTATACGAACAGCAATCAATAAATTTTGTTCTCAACTAGACGTTTAGGTACAAACTCGGTCCGTTCCTCAGGAGTGACTCTGCCACCACTGAGGGACCAAACGTTTGTACCGACACGTCAGGTTGAGCATAAAGTTTTTGGTTTACTTTAGTGTTTCTCAAACTTTATTTCAAAAAAGCCAACCAAGCGTATTTCTCGTTCAGATGACAAACCCCACAACATTGACACCACACCGATCAGTGACATCCACCAAATCCTCTTCCTCTTTTCGTTCCCAGGCAATCAGTGCCGGTGGCTGAGAACTATTCGCTGGTAACTGCGACTACCGAGGGCCCGCTTTGCCCGCAGCGAAACTGGTTACCGGCCAGAGAAAGCAAAGAGAAGGGCTGGCAGGGTGCCGAGGATTGTTTGCACCTCAACCTGTGGACACCCTGCATGCCTGACAAGGAGCTGACCGATTCGTGCAGTAAGCCGGTGCTGATATTTTTGTTCGCCGAGGGCTTCTACACGGGCAGCAACACGCGCTTCGATGGCAGCCTCCTGGCAGCCACGGGCGACGTAGTCGTGGTGGCGCCAAACTTCCGCCTGGGAGTCCTGAGTTTCTTCCACAAAGGTGAGCCTCCGTACCAGGGACATCGAGACCATCCCTCCACGCGTGGCGCATTGGTAAAGCTTTTATGCCAAGCATGTATGGTCGATTGGTCGAAAAGCGTTATACTCTAGTTTCGGCTCGGGTGTTGTCGGTAGTTGTGGTAAGTGTTCGGAACGTGGTAGGAAAAATGTATGCCTGAAGTGGATCGAAAAGTGCTAGGTAATTGATGAGAAGTGTAACACCAGGTAGGCATGTTTAGTTTCATCTGGCCGGATGGCGATGCCATCCAAAGCTGCACGCGTCCCGAGACATCGCGTTAGAGACTGTTGCTCTCTAAAAAACCCTGTTCCTGCAAGCAAACATACCTTTTAGTTTAACCATTTGCAAACACTTTCATCACCACGCGCAACATCTGGGCCCTATACACTTCGTATGTTTATGCGATACCAATGTCATCATAAATCGTTTCAATGTGCTTTACATTTAATGCATATCTTCACCAGTGATAAAGAAGGCGGCAGCGAATTGCAGGCTAGCTGTGGAACCTTTTCTAAGCTAAAGGTAATTATGTTAATACTGCTTTACACGTTGCGTTAATTCAAGCGATCAAGTGCAGGCAAACATTTTATAAGCAACAAGTGTAATTTTGGCCGAAGTGATGCCTACTTCCTTGAACCTATATATTTGTTTATGTAAAACGTGACACAGAGAAATGAATCAAGGAAGCGGGTCCACCTTCGTAACAGTGGCCAAATAACAGGAGCATATTCGGTGAAACAGATTGAAGGCGTTGGATTTGAAATGCCTTCTGATGTCACTATGTTAGTGACATTGGGTTCCAAAAAAAAAAACCTGATTTAAAAATTCTTAGCGTTGAATTATTTACGGCATGTTGTTTTATTAGTTACAGCCTCGCCGGGTTTGGTAATAATTTTGCTAAGAATGTCTTAAATAGAGCTAACAGAGTCAGGCAGTACTCACAGAAATCAAAGGAGCAGCGTTAACCGCTGTTTTTTAGAACAAAGATTGCATTTCTTACAAAATGAAAGCAGCAGCCCTTTTGTTCTGGTTTGCAAGTAGCCAAAGCTTTTCAAGGTTAGTTGAAATTTTTATGCTCGGGTTATAGCTTACTGTTACGGTTACTGTTACGGTTATAGCTTAGGAGGTCCCCCGGACAGTTTATGCTTCGGGACCTCCTTCTGTAATACTGATAATCCATGCACATGTACCTCACAGTGAAAATAAAGATGAAAGATGTATTGACGAATTATTCACCAAAAGCTGTAACAGGACAATTCTCGTTGAGAAAAAAAAACATGGGTCGGTATGGGCAGTAATCTGAGTTATTCTGCTGCGATGAAATTATTTTAGCAATCCATTTTTCCGTTCGATGATTGACACTCTTCAGTAAAGAAAAAAAAAAACTAAATTTCGACCAGTTATAAGGAAATCAGACTCCCCTTTGGGGAAGCTTTGTTTGAAAAGATTCTCGCGGGAAAAAAACGGAACTTAATTTATTCTCAAAGCTAAGAGCACTAATTCTGTAATTATCAGGAATTATAAATTCGGGCTAAAATTTTATCACTTTTAGTAGTAACGGCTACTGTAACAAATATTTTTCAAACATTGTGAGATTCTAAAGCAGTATGCAAATCTTCGCCTATCTGTCTCAAACACGCGGTCCCCGGATTACATGCCATGGCCATGCCTAGTGCGCTATCTCTTACCTTTTTACAGTACCGGTCGCTCCCAGTGCCTTACTTGCTGTTCGACGACTAGGCAGTTTCTGAGCAGAATGGAAGTTAGCCCCTTCCAACCAATCCTGCTTTAAGTCGCCTTTGACCTTCTCGGTTCAAGGCCGAAGAAAAAATTGGGTGTGATTTAGCTCTGGTTAAACCTGGTAGAGTAACGAGAGCTAGATACCCCTGGCTACGCTTAGGTTTCGCTTGAAAGTAAAACACGTGGGTAACGGCTTGAACTTTATTGTTTATACCAATGAAGGCGCTCCAGGGATCAGCAAAATAGTAAGACAGTTCGCACTTTGTCGATATCATGGTTAAAAACAGCAGAGTTTTGCTGAAGCGTTAAGTCTAGACTACTTCCCCATTTCGTGATGGTAGTCGGTTGTAGCTTGCTCAAATTCTTCGGCGCTGCGTGCTCTGACGTCACTCCGCGCATGCGCACAACTGACGAGGAGGGCGGCGTCTGCTCCGCCATCAGCGCAGCGGCGAGGCGCGCACACCAGCTGCGAGCTCTGACGTCACTCCGCGCATGCGTGCTACTGACTAGGCGGGCGGCGTCTGCTCTGCTGTCTGCGCAGCGGCGAGGCGCGCGGCACGCACACAAGCTGCGGGCTATGACGTCACTCTGCGCATGCGCACAGCTGGCGGAGCAGTGCTCCCACGGCTCAGCGCGCAAGCACGCTGACCTCGCGAAGCAGCTGGCGTAGTGAAGCTCTCGCTACAAAATAACAGGGACATATAAATGGCATGAGTGATGGCCTGCCCTCATCCTTTTCCCATTTCATCCTTTCCAGATGTCGGGGTTTGTTTGCCGACACTACCCGCATGGCGATTAGTTAGGGAGACCCTGACCTTTCTATCGGACGAGGTATAGATGTCGAACCTTCTCCTCTTTGGACTGCTTCAAAACCGTTTTCGTTGCGGTTACACAAAGCAGCCAATTACACAAAGCCTCCCAAAGAAAATCATGGTGACGACCAGCGCTCATTGAAACGACGCATACAGTCTAAATCCGGTTTAGTATTTCTGATTTCAGCCGTATTAGAACATTGCGCTTGACTTTCGCAAAGACATATTATGGTGAGGCAGCTCTAAAGTAATAGAAAATATGCATCTGTGTGTAAGCGACACGTTGTGGCGCCCCGCGTGTGCAGACGGCTTAGAGATGCCGGGCAACCTTCTGCTGTACGACCAGCAAGTGGCGCTGAAGTGGGTGCAACGTCATGTGGAACATTTTGGCGGCGACTGGCACAACACGGTGCTGATGGGCGCAGCCACGGGCGCCTGGGCGCTGGGCGCCCACCTGCTTTCTTACAACCCCTACTGGCGCTCTCGGCCCCTCCGCATGCTGCTGCACAGCGAGTCGCCGTTCCGCAGGTACCTCCACCGGGAAACATAATAAACTACCCATCTTTCGTATCTGCTGCATAGCGGAGAGAACACCGCTTCTTCGTTTACGCGAATTGTTTCTTTCCCTTTAAAGAATTTTAAAAGTAAATTTTGTTGGAATGCGATTTTTGGGAATATAAAGAAAAATTTACAAATATAATCCTCTTTTTTTTTTTCCAAGGTGTCGTACACCCTGAGGAATGCGCGGAAAACCTTCTACTACCCACGTAACTGCTTGAAAACAAATTCACCTACAGGTGACGCGGGCGCGATCCGGTTTAACGAAACGCCAGCTGCGACGCTGCATATAATGTGTCAATTGTGCAGGTTTGACAGCTGCTTTGCCACGTGTTGCTTAATGCGTCCGTCTCTAACTTGAAATGCGCACGTACAGTAGAGGCTGGTGAGTTGTGACGCAGCGTTTACGCTGCTACAGGGAAAACGCACTGATATGGGCCCCAAATTCAAAAGTCGTATTATGCGACCACTGCCATTTTTGTGAGAATGCTGTCGGACGAATATACGAACTTGACTAAAGGTGCGTGCGGCAGGAACTACGAGCTATGAATGAATGAACTTTTATTTGTAGAGGAAGGACTTGGACCGTTGTTGGAAAACGAGGAAGAAGAACAGGTCGGTGAAAGAAAATAATGGCAAGGGCTATGTCTGCTAAACTAATTATAGTCTTAAAGCAAGGCTTTTGCTTCATCTTACTTGTCTTAACTCGATGTGATTGCTTTTGCAAAAACTTTCTGTGGCTATGGGCTTAATGCGCTACATTTTCAGGTCGCATTCTGTGACCTGCCGCGTTAAATGGCGGAGGTTTAGCTACAGCATATCAGCTACGGTGCAGCAGGGCGCTTGATCGCGGAGGCCACCAGTGCAACCCTGCGTGTGGCGCCATCTGGGAGCTGCCGCGTCGAATGGCGGATGTCTAATCCTACTTAATCCTGCTTATAACCAGCGAAACCAACCGTCCTGATGGATCAGTAGCCGTGTTTACATGAATGCGACAGTTAGCGCATCGCATCGCAACCAGTTCCTAGCGCATCGCATTCATGTAAACAGGGGTAATGCGCTAGAAAGCGCATCGCATTAATGCGCCAAGCAGGGCTGGATTTAGAGGGGCAAGTCGACTTACCCCTCTCAATCTCAATAGGCGACATCGCGTTCTGCCACCGCCACGTTAGAGATGATGCGCTACATGTAAACGCTGTCGCATCCATTACCGTGAGGCGCTACTAAATGAGATGCGATACGATGCGCTACTGTCGCCTTCATGTAAACACGGCTAGTCAAGGCACAAAGCTACTGAACGCGAGTACCCAGGTGCGAACGCGACCGGTTTGAATCCGCTCCAATGGTTTTTCGTTTAGTGCAAAGCCCCACAACAGCCCACGGCCAATCAGCTGTCAGAATATATAGTCTCCATCACTTTCTCTGTTGGCCGAAAAACTTGAAAGACCCGTTTGGAAGACTCGTACATTGAAGCCGCTGTACCAGACTTGGTCTAAATTACCTGCGCGAGGCCACGTGTTGTAACCTAGCGAAAAAGCTTAGCCAATCAGAGCGACGACAGAAAGAGATAAATATGATTGGACAAAATTTTTTGTCGGTGATGGTGAGTGTGTATTGCTTACGGACTGGTAGTTAAAATTTGGAGGTGATAAGTCGAAGACAACGTCGAAGTAACCAACCAAGTATGATGTTAAGCCCACCTAACACTGCCAGTACAAGACCACTTCGTGCACCACAGTCAGCAAGGTTTTAAGTGATGTGGAGGCCGAAAAGAAGTTGATTGTGGGTGTGCGACGTTTGCTAGCCAAGTCGGTTCTACCTCGATCGAAAAAGGAATAGTGCCATATTATATCAAATATGTCTGTGAAGTTCATGAGACCATCCAATCACGGAACATTAAAAAAAATTACAAGGGTTCAACGCTGCTGAACCAAATATTGACCGAAAGCATTAGCTGCGGGTGGCCGAGCGTTCTTCTTTTTTTCTTCTTCCTCAGCCCACATATAAAGCCCCGCTTTAACCAAGCGGGCTAACCAACTCGCCCGTTTGACTATAGTGTTTAACCAAGCCGTATGAACGTGCCTTAGTGGCCTACAGGAGTACCGTGAATGCCAGGGTCCTAGCAGGCTGATTCTGACATAACCGTCCCATGTGAAGCGAGAGACCCAAATCGGCAGCTCCTGCCGACCGCTTGAGTTGGTAGCCCAACTCTCACCCTAGTGTAACGTAGGGTGTGACGTCACAGCGTCACATGGGTAAGATGTGGCTACCGGAAGCACTACGCTGAAGTCTCGAAACCTAGAGCAGTATTGCTTTCGCAATAAAACAGTGACGCAGATGAGTTGCAGCTCCACCCAACAGAATTCTATATTCTTCAACATGATACACGCACCCTTCATCATAATACCTCACATCTAAAAAATATCAACGAAGGTTATTCTATCCATTTTCCGAGCAGATTGCGAATACTCACAATAATATAAATAGCAAATATAGCTTTAGTGTCTAAAGGCGTAGATAAGAGCACCTTATCGAACTAATCGACAAGAATCAATATACCCAATCCTTTTTCTTTAAACCTAGAAAAAATAGTCCTCGAGGCCATAGTAAATTTAACCAAACAACAGAGCATAATAATAGATTACGGATAACGTTTAATGAAAGCCAAATAAACAAAGTTCCCTTTACTAACTCAGACAAAACATTTTGTAGTCTATTCAAAATAAATGGTTTACATTTGGCATCTCTGCTGACTTGCAGAAAGCCTCCGATTGTTATAATTATAATATTATGCACTGAAAAGTAGAACGTTCAAGCCTCCATAGTAGTATCCTAAACCATTGAAAATATACTGAAATTGCCGCCAGCAAAAACTACTAATTCACTTTTCCTTTTGTCTAATAGCATCCATATATTCGACTGTACCGCACGGAAACCTCGAACCTATTCTTCATTGCCTACATCGGCGATATCGTTAGCATAGGTGACGGCTCTAAATACATAACTTGCGCAGATGACGTAACTTTATTGTTCATGGCTCTAACACTCACGGTGCTAACCATAATCAGAACTATCAGCAAATTCTGTGCAAGAAGCTAACTAAATCACTAAATATGAAGACCATGAAAATTAAAGGAGCTTTATTTAAACTAAACAACAAGCACCCTGAATTTCTGTCTACACTCGTGCTTGGTAGCCCTAATACAGGAATACTTCAAAAAAATGTATTTGTACTGTATTAAATTTGAATAGCGTTTAAATTAAAACCACTTGTGCACTGGCTTCGTCATGCTTTAGTAGCTTGTAGGTTTCCTCTTGCCTGCGAAGGTTAAGGATGTAACATGTAACTCCAATTCAGTAACTCCCTTTCAGACTTCGAACTGATGGTTTGCCAATCTATTCAGAGAATCGCAACCTTTAAAAATATATCAAAACTATAAAATGGCAGAAAACGGCCTTCCGCATAATCGCAAGTACTTTTTTTTTTTTTTTTGAAAGTCACACATCCCCGGATTCAATCAACTGGGTGCAGTACTAGCAACTGATCTATATAATGCTACACTAAAACGCCGCAAAGAAAATAGCTCTTCTGTGCTGAAAGCGCAAAAGGCCACGCATCAGGCCCTGTTGTACGCTTAGGCAAACTCTGGCACCCCTTCCGAACTAATCTTGCAATCAGTTGCGTGACTTTAGGATTTCCCCCCTGCTAATAACTTGCGGATGTAGTTGGACTAATCGGCACTTGTAAATCCAAACCGACTTAGGTTATGAGGGACGCCGTAGAGGACATCGAAAATGTCGACCACATGGTCGACCGTGCACTGACATCGCACTGCACACGGGCGCCTTGCTTTTCTCTTCTATTGAAAAGCGGCCGCCGTGGCCGGGATTCGACCCCGCGCTCTTGGGTTCGCAGCCTAGCCCCTTACATATTATTACACATTATATTACATATTATTTTACATAGTCCTTTATATTTTGCATAAACAAAGTTATTAAAAAGTTTAGGTTTGGTTTGGTTTACGGGGTTTAACGTCCCAAAACGACTCAGGCTATGCGAAACGCTGCACGTTCTTTAACGTGCACTGGCATCGCACATCACACAGGCGCCTTGCTTTTCGCTTCCATCGAAAAGCGGTCGCCGTGGCTGGGATTCGGCCCCGCACCCTTGGGTTCCGCAGTCGACCGTCTTAACCGCTGAGCCACCACAGCAGGGCGAAAGAGAAAGGAATAAACCAGCACTGTTTTTGGGGCCTATTTCAATGATTTTGTATAACAGCATGAAACATTTCTGCGGGGAATGTGTGGCAGTGTAGTATATATGCACCAACGAGCCCGTGTCTTAGAGAACATCCTGCGTCACTGAGTCCGAGCATGCAGAGTCATCCCGACCGCGGTATCAACAGGCGTTGGAAATTAATTTCAAGTTGTTTACAGTGGTGCTTTTCTTGCTGTTTTCCCTTTTTTCACTCTCGGCTTCATACCTTTCATAGTGCAGTCGAGGTGTCCGCGCAGTCAGACAGCTGAATTGTGCCCTTCTTTTACTCACAACCAGTTATTGCTATCATATCTACCGCACAATATGTCTTCCTTCGAGAACAGGATTGTCAGTAATTGTCAATGGCAGGACAACGCACAGTCCCCTGGCTCGCCATCATATCAGATGGCACAAGAGCGAGCGCATCTTATCGAAACGCAACTCAGCTTGCATGACGAATTTCGCTCAGTGCACCTTTCGACATATCACTATGTAAAGTACACTATGAAGCCAAGGCCACCTGCATCAATCTCAAATTAACCCACAGTACTAGAGCAGCCACGGGTATCTTGTTCCAGGAAACTTGTAGAATCTAATTTGCCTACTTGCACGACGTTTTTTCTTCCTTGTGATTATGATCAGTGTAACCATGCAAGTCCAGTGCAGGAGAAAGAACTCTTTCTGTGAGCTCCGAGTAAACATAGCCTCTTGTTACGGCTTCTCTCCTGACACAAGCCACCAGTTATTTCAAAGCTTCATGTGATCCCAAAACGCCGACACAGCGCGATTGCCTACCTCGGCGGCATGTCCATCTTATCTGCTCGAGCCTCTCTCTTGGCCCGATTGCCTCCGGACATGTGCAGGGTCTTCTCGGCCAATCCGTACACATTCTCTGAAGCTGTGGGCTGCCGCAAAAACCAGAGCAGTGCGAAGTGCCTCACCGAGGTGCCCCTAGAGAGGCTGCTTGAGGCGGGGCGGACTTTCACCTTCGGCCCAAACTACGAGTCGCGGGAGCTGCCCCAGCCGCCCTGGCAGATGGCGCGCCGCATTCAAAACATCGACAACAAAGAGGCGAGTGCATCCACTCCTGACATTTTTTTTTTCCTTTTTACAGCTATACCTGCTACGTGGCGTACTCCCACTGGGACAAACGGTGTCATATCTCGTAAGCGAAAACCTGATGTCCTGATTTGAGGGATTAGAACGCTAGAGCGGTAGACTCGATGATGGTTCCGAGCCCCATTGTTCCGGACTATCTTCTTCGATTTCATTTGGGTTGAATAATGGGAATAGGTGACGCAGGGACGTGTAGAAGGTAGATTATATTTTAGTGGGCTAGCTTGTACAATGGGCAGCAGGCTGAGCAGCGAAGCTAACGAGATCGATTCCATTCTGATAAACAAGCTTTAAACATGGTACACAGGAGGGGTGGAGAATCTGGGAAGATCTATATCATTTGGCCGGTCTACCTGAGAGTATTTGCCTGACTATGCCAGTTCTACGCACCTTTGTAATCGGCGCCGGTGTCAGCAAAACTCTTACTCCGTGGACCGATATGGCATGCATGCATGTGTGCCGCAGTGAAGCACCAATGGAACAATTGATCACACTGTCAATTATCATGTGTTACAGTATGCTATTAACAAAATCGGTTAGCCTGGTAGAAAAAATTGGTAAGACACTTAAACTTAGTTTTTAATAGAATGGGGTGGCAGCGTTGAGGGCTTCCGTCTCGGGCTTTTGCTGCAGACCATCGTTCGCATACATGCACTTTGCGGCTCGCCTACTCAATATATTTCTTAATGTGCGCATCCATTATCTCAAACGTGCATTGCCACACAGTTGTAAGCAACGACAATGTGTCAAAGATAACCTGATATAACTATAAACTTCCCGTTAACCAAGCCATGCGAACGTGCCTTTGTGGCCTATAGGAAAAGCTTGTCCGACTCCTAGTTCAAGCGTCTAGGTGTCCCCTTCTCACCTCACGCTTCCATTCTAAGGGGTAGCCCTACTAGGCACTGTCGTCTTGGATCGTGACGTCACACAACCCGACGACCAATCGTGGCAATATGTCACCTGCCAGACAAATATCCGTGATTTTTCGCTCGCTAAGCCTACACCTACGCCAAAGTTTCTGGGGAACGTGGTCTTTAACGTCGTCGCGCTGAAACACTATAGAAGGCCGGAGCGGAAAAATAAGCAAGTCCGAGACAAGGAGCAAATCCCTCAAATGCTCACTGCACTTTAGAGTCGAGGATTACAAAAAGCAGAGAAAGCTAGATATCCTACTTCAGCGCTTCCTCCTGTGTTTGTGAACTATCCGCATTACATGCGACATGACAGCGAACAAAGAAAGCAGGGTCTACGAACTGACCGCTCTGCTGACTGCACGGCTCGAAAAACGCCAACTAAATTTGAAGTACGGCTCTTCAGAGAGCCCAAATGTCCGTTATGGACACCTGAGGTGTATAAAAATGAAAGTAGTTGCATGTCCTACGCAAACAATTGCAAACACGTTTGTTAAGCACAAATTGTCTACGGGTCAGATGAAGCAGCAATTAAGGTATATAGGACGTTAATTTTATCACTTCTAGCTTAATTCATCCAATGTTCAAAGATGATTTGTGAAAGACTAGACCGCGATGGCCCCGTTTCGACAGAGGCATGCAAGACGACACCCGTGGACTGCACGGTGTTAGTGCGCGGTAACAACCTCATGTGGTCGAGATGATCCGCAGCCCTTCCCTACTACATCCTTCGTAGCCTGAGTCACCTTGAGCCATATGCAAGCCCAGTCGCTTTCGGTCTCTATGTAGAAAGGCAACAAGTTCGGCCATGTATTCAACCCATGAAATTGTGTTCAGTCAAACATTTCATTCTACTATACCTACGAGGACGCTTTAATGTTATGACATCGGCAGCCATAAGAAATGTCGAGGGAAGGCGAAGTAGTTTATTACATGTGGATGCAGTCCTATTCATTCGCCTCCTGGAACTTCCGAGCTCTTCTATATCGGGGTTCACGAACTTTGTCTCAAGGGACCCCAAAAACCACCAATATGGGCCAAGGAACCGCATCCCCTCCACTATCAGGTGGTTTTGCTTGTGCTTGAACCTGTCCTGATTTTTATCCAGTTTAGTACTTTTATAAAAAAATTTTTCCACGCTCACGGCGCAAAACGGAGGAACGAGCTGCTACTCGAAAATCTAAAAGTCCTACGTTTCGACGAGCCAGGCACTGTACTGTCTGCACGGGTAGCAGGTGGGGTGTGAATCGTGGAATCCAGTGGGACCTCGCGGAACCCAAGAGAGCAGCCCGCGGAACCTAGCTTCAAAACCCTCGATCTGTTTTCTCTTCGCACATGTATGATCTGAGCTGTCTGCATGCGTAGCAGGTGAGGTGTGGAGCGTGGAGTCCAGTGAGACCTCGCGGAACCCAAGAGAGCAGCCCGCGGAACCTAGCTTTAAAACCCTCGATCTGTATTTTTCTTCGCACCTGTATGATCGCAATCCAGAATGTCGACCGGGCGTAATCGCCTCATCACTTCCTTTTGCGCTAAAAAGTCAAATTTCTTCAGACGTTACAGCGATTTCAGTTTCTGTGTCGGCCAGTTCTTTCTATGTGTGGTAGGAGTCCACTTGATAACAGCCAACAATTTACCTCATGCATTACTTAAGCATGGGCCCGGGCCAGGACCGGGCTTCACCGCGAGCTTTGCTGGCCTGCCCGGCTCAGTAGGGCGATAAATAAACGGGCCCAGGCCGGGCTTGAAACCATGGGGTTGGGCGGGCCTCAGGCATAGGGTCTCGGGCCCGGGCCGGGCCTCGTATTCCGGCCCATGCAGTGCTACAAGTTGAATTACATACCCGCACTTATACCTCTGTCACACGGTCACTCTCGATCCTCGTTGAACCCGATCTGCATTGAGGTTTTCAAGAAGGATTAAAGCACCCCATGCTAAACGGGCGTTTTCAATGAGCATTGAGAAATTTTCCTCATGTGCGCTACGAGGGTGTCGACGACCGCTTTCGAGTGTGCTTGAAATATCGAGATCGATGGAGGTAGCACTTGAAGTCAAGCAGGCTCGAGCTCGATTGCACTTTAAAGTTGCCGTGTGACAACCTCGTTCTGCATTGAGTTGAATGCAGATCGAGTTCAATGAGGATCGAAACTGTCCGTGTGACAGGGGTATAACAATACTTAATCCACAAGACCAAAAGCACCGTCTCGCGACGACTGCGAATCCGCTATTTCCAACGCCATGCATCGTACACAAAATATTGATCCAACCCTCTACCAACCACACTGTATCGGATGTCAATCATACCACACTTATTTATTTCCCTATCTACGGTCGTGTCCACATCCCATGGAAGTGCTAACCGTCCTCTCACCCGCATCTCCTGGGAAGACGCTCTGCGGCTAACTCGACCGGATGACCGGCTAACTATTGATGTCGGCTTGACTCGAGGCGACAACCAGGGGACTCCTGGACCGAGGAGCTCTCCCAAGAACTCGCGGTCAACTTCTGCTTTATATTACAATACAGTTTACTCCTCGTCCTCCAAACCGCATACTTCTGTTAAGAGCCGACGGCTACAACAATGCGGTTGAAGGGGTTGGATTCACATGGTCACGGTTGATAGCGAAACAGGACAATATTTGGCAGACGTGTTAGCCAGATCGCCGTTCGCGCGTCCTGAGAACTAAAGAGTACCTAATACAATAGTACCGTTGCTTGTAATGTCATTACCACCATTCCCGAGAAGAAGGGGCTCGTCTCTTACGTACGTTACCATTATTATAAAGATTTAGCTTACCGTGATCCGCTACATTGATCCGCCACCGCGCGTTCCACTGCGCATGCCCAGATCCCCTTGACGCCGATAGATGGCGCCATATACTTGATGTCGGCACATAGACCTGCCGCGTCGGGACGAATCAGCTGGTGCGCCCCGCCCACGCGCGGTAGAGGGTCACGGTGGCGGATCGCGGATCACGGTAAGCTAAATCTCTCTATTGTTACAGACCGCGTCACCTGCTATGCGTGCTTTCTTGATACTGGTGACGTATCAAAAGATATCCACCTATTTTTTAGCGGCACCCGTGACCATCACATATGCATGTGAAAGAAGCCAACCGCCATGTGACTGCTGCTGTATTTTTCAATCGTCCTTAATTTCCGTTTAAATCGTTGCCCCTATCTCTGCAGGTACTGCTGGGAACGGTGTTCAACGAAGGCTCGCCTCTCTTCGAGATCCTGGCGCAGGAGGGCGATGATAGCGACTCGTACATGCGGATCGCTCTGCGGGAGCTGCTCACTGCGTACGGCGTCAACAATGCGACAAACCTAGTGGACTTGTACGCGAACGGGTCACTGGGCCACGGCTCAGACCTGTCCTGGGCGCATCAGCTGCTTGGCGACGTCCTGTTCGAATGTCCGCTGCTCAGCTTGGCTGACTACCTCAGCTCCCGGAAGAACCGCGTCTACGTCTACCGTTTTGACCACAAGGTGGCAGTAATTTTATGAAGTTGTTCGTTCTCGTGATGGCCGCAATGACCATGCGAAAGGCTCCGATGATTCGACGTAGAAGGAATGATGACAATGCCAGAGAATCTTGAGGAGTTCGATAAAAGATGTATTTACAAATTACATACAGGAAGAAACTGAAGTTACAAGTGTGGAGTCACAAAGAGCATCCGCCACCCCAGCAACAGCACATGCATCTCACACAGTCAAAGAAACCTCATACAGACAACCGCTTAACGTGCGCAGGTTAAAGCTTACATGCTGCACACAGAGTCGTAGTTGTGATCGACAGGACTGAGCTGCCTATATCATGGTTTGAAGGGCGCTTTTAAAGCAAGAGATAAACAAAGACCGTAAGGCGTTCATTCCCTTGATACACTCCAAAAATTACAGCAGTCAGCACCTTTCGTTAAGAAACCACAACCCAGAGGGCTGGGAATAACCTCGGACCCATGGTCTTTTAACCGTTCAAAATGGGAATGCAAATTCGCGCATGTTCTTCCCGTTAGCGGGTTTTAAACTATCTCTCTCGGCGTCAGTCCTCCTTTCTTCTCCACAGCTGCCTTGTACGCTTGTAACGGAAAAGAGCAGCGGGGAGGGAGGCGGGGACACTCGCTTGCTTGTTAACCATGGGCACCTTTCGGAGCATGGTGTTTCGGAGCGATCCCGGTGCAAACCTTGTTCGGCTTCCGTAAACAACTTGATATGTTGGCTACGCCCCTGCACTCGTTTGTCTGCAGCGCAGCAGGAGCGGGGCGGCCACATTTCCTGTTTACAGACCCGAGGAAAGAGCAGCGGCCGCCAAGTCTTCCAGACGCTAGGAGAGCGGAAAAAAATATCGTAACGCCACATTTTGAAGACCACGGCCGGCGCACCGCGGGTTGTGCGTTCAAGAGAAATGAACAGCGAAGAAAAAAAAAACAGGACGCTCTTGATCTAGTCTTTACTGTGGCATCGCACGGACTGTCGCTTTCGTGCCGATAATAGGGATAATTTCACATCATTTCTCGTATTCAAACCTCAAGTAGAAAATGCTATTTAAAATCATACGCATCCTCCAAAGTTAGATACAGCGTAGGCTATACATATATGTATGATGTATATTTACAAGAGAACCTGCTCTGGTAATGAGTAATCTTCAAAACAGAAAACTGTTATTCATAAAGCACGCAAAAGACAGAAACAAAACAAGCACAACGCTAGCTTTTTGTCGACAACACCAGCGCTTACATGTCGCGCTGGTTCTCCCCATCTTCTCCGCGCTGTATAAATATCAGCAACCTATGTCTGTGCCCGCGGCTATGGAGGAAATCAACTCTTAGGAGAGCTTACTACGCACTCAGGAGACGGGCCTCTGGCTGCACATCCCGTTCGAAGCGACTCTCTTACAACAAATTCCGCCTCGCCCGTGAGGGCCGCTACACGCCACGTGCTGCCACCAGAGGCCACCTTTCTTGCCTTTCTGTGATTAGACTTCAAAGCTGTCATGACAACCAATTTTCCCATCTCCATCGTTTTTTCTTGTTCATGTCCGTAACTTTTCTAGCATGATTTTGATTTGTGGTTACGTCATTTCATGGTTACGCCGATCGCGATATGTTTGCGATGTGTCAGGCGAGAGTAGCTGCAAAAAACTTCGTAAAAGCTCTCAGATGTCCAGCCCTCTCTTGAAACAAAGCAGTAACAGCTGTATACACAATTATTGTGACATTCGTGTGAAACAATATACCAGGCTGGTTTGTGCTATACGAGTATGGTAAAGATAGGTGCTGTTTCTGGTGTGTGTGTGTGTGTGTGTGTGTGTGTGTGTGTGTGTGTGTGTGTGTGTGTGTGTGTGTGTGTGTGTGTGTGTGTGTGTGTGTGTGTGTGTGTGTGTGTGTGTGTGTGTGTGTGTGTGTGTGTGTGTGTGTGTGTGTGTGTGTGTGTGTGTGTGTGTGTGTGTGTGTGTGTGTGTGTGTGTCCAACGGATTGTAGAGATTTAGTATAGCGTGATTCGCAATCAGTCACCATGGCCCTCTACCGCGATAGATCCCGACATGGCGCGTGTATGTGCCGACTTCCAGCATATAGCACCATCTATCGGCGTGAAGAGGATCTGGGCATGCGCAGTGAAACGCACGGCGACGGATTACGGTACACTAAACCTCTCTAATATCTGGCCACGGCGTTCACTGAAGCGCATTTTAGATGATGTCCAAAAAGCTCGTAGCTTTTAATGTTCTCAAGTCTTAGAGCGCAGCTCTTCGGCGCCCATTCCTGTGTTTTACGTCGGCGTCGGCCTCGTAACCAGCTCCGCCCCATTTCAGCCCCCCAGCTCAGCCTCCCTCTTCCTGCGTGGCGCCGACCGCACGTGTTATCTGATTGCTGAGCGCACTCCCCCGTTCGCCGCTGGACACGAGACCACCACCTGTGCGACCCTGGACTTGAAGCTCCACCAAAGGGTTCAGCTAACTGTATTTACGCGGAAAAAATTAATGCATCTACAGCAATCATAATTTGCGGAAATCCACCCGACACCAAATAAAGCCGGATGTTGTTAACCATTTTTTCAGCTGAAAAGGGAAACGGTTGTATGTTTTACACGACGGAATTTAATAACAATATTATGACACTTATTTGTCGTTTCAGTGAGAAGAGCTTGATACAAATCACTGAGTAAACCGTTCGTACAATGTCTTATGTCTCAATTCGGAAAAAAAAATTGAATGCTAAAAGGCCCCCAAAATGCTACTTTTACGGTAATATATTCTAATGGAAGGAATCCATAGAGGTGGTCCTCATATGAGTATTCGAGTCAAAAGTAAAAGCTTTGTCTGGAGCGTATAATTTACAAATTATTTTACAAGTGCTCCTGAAGACCGCTCGCGACCGATTGGGGCGACACATCCCGCGCGCAAATCTCTCATGTGACGTCACATGGACTTCCGGCGCGCCCGCCCATGGACGCTCCAAAGTCACGTGGGGTGCCATGCCGACTTGTTTATGTCTGTTTCCTTGCCCGCCGACGTTAGCCGAGCTGAGGAGCGGGGAAGGGGGGCATAGAAGGAGGGGGGGGGGGGAGAAGAAGCATCATTTTCGATCGCCCACATCTTTAGTGCTAATAAAGGTAGCTTAAGAACTTTTACATTGTGGTGACGACTAATAGGGTATCTATTGCTCGTGCGCGTTTTCTAGCTTTCGGAAATAGTTTATGGGCCCTTTAACAGTAATTACAGTGATATGCCAGCTTATTTAGCAGTTTATTCAGCAGCTAGCTTGAGGTTGTTTTCAATGTGACTGGGAGCTAAATTCTTTATTCAGTGGTCAGAATTTAAGTAAACCATGCAGTCGGCGTACGCAAACACATCAAATAACAAATAAAGAAATTTCAGGTAACTCAATTTTGTTTGCATAGGGAAATAGCAATGGAAGCATGTTACAGTCGATACAACTGGCACTGGTAACCAATTTTTGTCGTCTTTCAGCCGACGTTTTCCAGGTTCTCCAAACAACCCGGAGCCAGTCGCCTCGAGGACATCGATTTTATCTTTGGAACTCCAGTCACGCAAGGCCGAGGTTACCCGCGGGAGAAGGCGCTGAGCCAGCGCACAATGGAAATGGTGTCGATGTTCATCAAGAGCGGGTAATTTTTTCCCTTATTCATCAATTGAATGCTAACTACAGGATAGGAATCAACAGTTGTCCATTCAAATCGGCACATATTGAGTAGGATGAACATAGTGTCATGGAACGAATTTTTTACCAGATAGAAAATAGTCACCTAAAGCAAACAAGGTTTTCAGCCAGAAGGTATAGTGAACTGCGATCGCAACTCTGCAGTCTTAATAAATTCATCTACGTCATTTTTACAGTTTCCAGAACACTGCTTTCCCTTTCCTTCCTGTTTTGAGCTTATAATAGAGCGTAAAGGGACGGAAAAAGAAAAGGCGGTGACGCCACACGTCGCCACCCACGATCCATCTCGCACTCCGCTGACACCCTCCACCTGCCAAAACTGCCACACCACTAACCTGCCACCCCTTCCATACGTCCTCCACGCACTATGGTAGGATACAGCTTATAAAAACAGCAGTTGCAAACTATGGGCTGTGGTCTGCGGCATGTGTATTACTCCGCTGAACAGTAAGCGGGATCAGTTTTTAATATTTGACTGAAGGAAGCATGCAGCCCGGAGGCAAAACATTCTTGAGCTTTTAATTTGGTCTGAACGTTGGCTTTTATTTAGGTAACCAAAAAAACCTTAACAGTAGACTACTTTCTGCCACGGAGGAATTGTGTGTGGCGGTTAATGCAGACTTAGGTTATATCCGACTGTTGATGCATACGCGGAAGAGGAGAGAACACGTATATAATCATCAGTGGGGGCTGACAGGTTCAGATTGGGTGAGCGGATGACGTGATCCAGTCGCTATATGAAAGGCCGCCACCCGCTGCACTCTCCCGATCCAGTCCAACAATCGTAGTGGGACATGACATAGCCCTTCACTCAAAAATGAATTCAGATTTGCAGTATGAAAGTCGGCTGCCCTCAATTAGACCACCGCAGCTACTTCCCCGCATCCTTAGCCCCGAGCTTGCCAATCCATGCCATCACACTCGTTCCGCCTCACCCTCCAGCAGGGTCACCTGCCCACCCATATTCACCAACTAGAATTCTTGCAGGTGAAAATCCTCAGTTTTGAGTCAAAATGGGAAATTAATCATCGAGGGTAAACTGCACATATCACTTCTCTTGATCAGATTCCATATCATGCGGTCAAATTTTTCTACGTGATTTGCAAAGCTCCCGATGTGCCCAGTTATCGAAGTCCGGCACTTGATTGGTCCATGGCTCCCGAGTGAGTGCTGCTAGAAAATTTCAGCCATCGTCTACCGCTTCGAACGAAATTTGCAGCCTCTATGGTACAGTGTACGCTATACAAAAGCATACACTCGCCTACACTATACACCCGCCTACAAAAGCATGTGCTTGCGTGGCACTATCTTTTGTAGGCGAGGCATTGCGCAGGAGCATCGTGCAGCAAGGACTGAAGGCGGTTAAGTCAGAAGAACCGTACCTTTTTCTCACGGAGAAAGAAAATATGTCCCTATATTAGACTTTAGAACTATATTTGTCGTGGTGTCTCAGTGCAAACAGCAGTGCCGATCGAGTCTCGCCTGAGGCGAAACGAAAAATACATCTCTGTGCTGTGCAGTGTCAGTAATGAACTTCGAGGTTGAGACTAATCCATACCCGGATCCTGGCCCTATTGGGGCTGGGACAGATAGGTCACCGCTGCTTGCGGCGGGGGCTAGCCTGCCACCGAATTTTATCTGTTGTAGGCCGTCATTGCACCCGTCACTGCTTCGGTGGTGGACGACGGCTGTTGTTGCGGCGCGCGTCTTTCTATCCCTCTTCTTTTTCTTTCTTCTCTATTTTCTCTTCTGTCCGCATGAGGCAGCGGAGGTGGCTCAGATAGAGAGCCAGTAGCAGGCTCGTGCATTTTCTTTTCCTTCTTCCCGCACCCACCACAACAACAATCCACCGCGCTATTGGCTTTCGCCTCATCGCACTTCTGAGTTCAGATGATTTGTGTGTTGAAATGAGTGAGTCCATGATGAGTTCAGTTCAGATGAGTCGTGAGTCGAAGTGAGCGAGTACAGATGAGTCACGAGTCAAAAATGAGTGAGTTCAAACGAGTCATGAGTTGAAATGAGTGAGTGAGCCCAGATTAATTATGAGTTTGAGTGAGCCCGAGTCAGTCACCAGCTTGCGTGAGTTTGAGTTCATGAGTCTGAGTGAGTCCGGGCCTTGTGAGTCTGAGAGTGAGCCCACGGATGGACCAAATTTTTCTGAGTGAGCCTGAGTGAGCACAAGTGGTTTTGCCGACCTGTCTAAACTGGGTTTGGGTATGCATGTCTGTAGCCTACTCCATGCTATTGTTTTGCCTAACGTGGGATGGCGGTAGGACCCTCGTAGTTATAGTGTGTGTAAGAATGGGGGGTTTATTCAGTAGATCAACAGGACTTGATCAGCAGGACTGAGCAGATCAGCGGCGAACACAGCGGCAGCGAACACAGTCAGATCCAGCACGCGCAGCGATCACGATGCCACTGACTGGCATGTTCTTTGTGCACTTCTTCCTCTTCACATGCGTTATTTCGCTATAGTTAGTCAGGTGCTCTTGTATGTCTTTCTTCGGTGGCACTCCTGCCCGGTGTGCGAGATCTCGGGCTAGTTTTTGTAGTCTCCTTTCGAGCACGTCTGCATGGGCTGGCGTCCAAACAAGTGTGACGTGTTTCTATTGGCTTTTGAATGAAGATTCTACCCACGGTCGTCGCTATGACTTCAGCGATGTAGCTCCTGATTGTGCTTTTGCTGTCACTATGTATATTGCCTCGGTTTGAGCAAGAACCAGTGTTATTGCAGCCTCTTCCGCTGTCTGTATCTATCTTGTTCTTATGGAGATTGCTGTTACAAATTTCTCGCTTGCCACTGAATGCGACTGCATTCATATTTCCTTTGCCGCAGTATGCCGCAGTCTTCACTTATCATATTCTGGGTGCATGTTCTTTGGTATTGGGAGATATGGATCCGTTTCTGGTCCTCCCCTCATTTCCTCTGTCTTGCCCCAGTATTCCTTCGGTTGCATACCTATTTCTCTGAGTATGTTCCTTCCACCATTAGTTTTCTCTAGCCTTCTTTGTTGTGTAGATAGTGTTGCCTCAATTATTTCATCCAATGTGTTGTGTATTTCCAGCATCGTTAGCCTCTCCGTGGAGGTATTTGCCGGGAAGTGTAGTGCTCTTTTAATACTGATCGTGCTATCGATTCTATCTTTGTCTGCCTCCTTCAGGTCTAAGTATGGCCTGAAATAGCCGACCCTACTTATTATGAAAGCTTGTACGAGCCTTAATAGGTTACTTAAGGCCTCCTTTTTTATTGGCTATTCTCCTTATAAGGTTTGTCATTTGTATGACCTGTACTTCCAGTTTCTTTATCGTTTCTCCGTTGTATGTTTGTTAGGAGGACCATTCCTAGCATCCTGTTTTGCTAGACTTTTGGGATCGTTTGTCCCTCCACTTCTATATTTACATCCACTTGTTCTGTTTCGGATTGTACATAAACTCCGATTTTTCTGGAGAGCATTTCATATCCCAGTCTTTTGCATATTATAATGTTGTTTGCCGAATCTTGCAGTTTTTGCTCAATTTCAGCATCGCAACCTTTGTTCAAATGGTTACGTCATCCGCATGTAGACCGAATTTTATGTCTTCTATTATCTTTACCTGAAAGTATTCCATTTTTGAGAAGGCACGAATTGTACAAAAAATTGACCTCAATTTAAGTTCCCTTCTTGGAGCCCCCAGCTTCCTCTAGCTTTCTTAAAGAACTCTACATACAAACCATCTTCTAATGCTAGCATCTTCCTATGCGACACCAAGCTTCAACTTAACAATGGCAAGAGGGTGCCCAAGCCGGTGCCCTCGGACCAGTCGGTGTATGCGCACATATCTCCTCGCGTCCAACGATTGCTAGCGTTACCAACTGCCATCTTTCAAAAGTTCTAGCTTCGTAAGTGAAGTTGTTAGACAGGTTCAATTTAAAGCATCAACTATTTCTGCAGGAAACCACCTCAAGTGGATGGCAAAGAATGGCCACTCTACAATGTGAGCTCAAGACAACGAGTCGCCATCAAGCTAGATGGAGAGCGTATCCTTTCCGAAGACTCGGTCAGAAAATGTCACCAACTCGGCGAGTTGTTCTTGCCAGAACTGACGATGAATTGAATTAGATGTCTACGCATACTGCACATGCATGCACCGATGTATCGCAGAGAAGCTGGCAGAAATGCTGTCGCTGCTTGTTATGATTTTTATATTCGCAATAGTTGCTCTTCTCCAGTTATTTCCAGCGTTTCAGTTAAGAGATTGAAACTGCCCAACATGTAAATAGTAAAGAAATAATTGCACGCTTTCAGTTTCAACGAAATATTTGTTTCACAGTGTTCACAGTGCCATTTGACCCTGTCACAAAGTTACAGAAGGCCCTTCCGAGTGGGTACACTTATTTCGGGTGCTGCATTTTTAGTAGAACAAGTTTTAGTGCAGATCAAATTACCGTTTTAATACTTTTTCCTATAGAAAAATGGGCAACGCCCTTCTCGGTGTAGCAATATTCCATGCTATATTAGCCGATATAATCAGCGGTGCCTGCAAGACAAGAAATTGCACAAGGCACGTCATCTGTTCTTACGCAGTGGAATATAGTCACGATTTGTAGTTATTAGCTTTCTCTTAGAACACAAGGTATACATATTATCAACAACTATAACAAAAGACCAAACACAGAATTATGGGCGTCCATTTTTTTTTTTTTTTTCATCTCAATGTTCCCATTGTCGTTTAAAGTGATCGATCTTACACCGAATTTTGGTCAACCCACTGTGATATGTGGCACCCCAATCCCGCTATAGCTGCCCAATGGTTATGGTGGTGCCACTGAAGACAGGAACAGGTTCCCAAGAGCTGCGCTCTGAACATCGAAAAAAGGCCTGATTATCAAAATGAAGTGAACATAAATTCAGAATATGCGAAATGCCTAACCAATGCTGTCCTCTTAGCAGTTGCTTTTTTGTTTGCGTGTGCATGTGTTATTCAGCGCCAGTGAACCAATCCTGTTCCCACTACGGTGTTGCGACCCCAGCATATTCATCCTCCTACCTACACCACAAAATTTCAGTAGAACTGAAATAGCAGAGACCTAATAGGTTATTTGATGACATGCAGACATCAGTTGTATCCGACCTACAACTATGCTGATGCTGTTATCAGTGCAAAAGTTGTTTTCAACTCATTGTTATAGCCAAAGCACATGCACAACTGCCAGGGTGGTGCCCTATGAAAATACTTTTCTAGCCTGTAGGCCGCAAGAAAACTAAGCTTGCAAAAACAAAGCCTAAGCACTGGTCTGGACATCAAACAGCACCAGCAGAGGGAGTAGACGTTGCCACTAGGCTTCATGACCAACTCACTATTACTTTATTAACCCTTTCTCTACCAGTGATGAGTGTAGTCGTCATACGATTTTGTAACCATGTTACCAATGACAACTATATCCGTCACGAGTGAAAGCTGCTCGTGCAGTGAACCGATGATGGCTATATTTGTCCTATTGCTTCTAGTTGCAATTTCCGACACCAGATGACGATATCTGTTTATGTGCCATTTTTCTCTCCGATTGCTTTCGCACCTCTGCGACCCGTGTGGGAAACATGTCTGCCTCAGTCACAAGAATGACAGTGGGCGTAAAAGAGTATTCTGAGGACTCTTGATCAGACTACAGTTCTCTAGTTTTGCTCGGAAATGGAAATTGAGGTGTTCTCATCTGAGCACTCTGACGACGATTCTACGGATGAAACGGGGGACCTTGCAGCTGTCCGTGAGTGGTGCCCTATTGATAAGTCAAATCCACCTGCTGCCCCACCATGCTTCCCGTTTACTCAGAACGCATAAAATAACCGATACACCACCTGACACTGATGATGTAGCAATCTGGCTTGAGCTTTTTTTTTTTATGAGGAAATCTTCAACACAACTGTCACTGAAACAAATTGGAATACAAGGAAGTTACTTTGTTCCAGTTAAACTTCGTGAGAAGAAAGTAGCACCCCCGCACAGATGCATTGTTTGCTACCACACTGGAACCAAAGGTGCATCAAACAGAAGAAAGCAAACACAGTACTAGTGTGAACAGTGTCGCGAGGACCCCTATGCCGCGCCATATTTAGAGCCTTAGGACATGAAAGTGTCCTGTGCTTGACAACCTCTGGAATGTAGGCGCTGCTCAAGAGTATGTTTTTCTACTTCACATCATTTTTCTCTCTCTTTACTGTTTTTTTTTTTTCATTGTGCACCATACTCTGTCAAGATACTTGTGCCATCAATGAAGCCATCTTTACACAATTTTTTCATGCAATTTCTGAAGTAAAGGAGCCCTATGCAGTTAAAAGAATAGCCTCGTTTTATTCAGAGAGTTTTAGGAACTGTATGAAAAAAACTTTCCGGTATATTTGGTACAATTTCTGTTCATTTTTGCAAACCGAATGCCTTACCCAATATGTAACCGAATATGTTCAGACATCATAATAACCACTGAATATGTACCAAGCTGTTTTGAATTTATATATGACCATCTCTCTTCAGCAGTGTTTAGCCCTCAAGGTAACCTGATTCTTTGTTAATAAAGCAGCTTTAAAAAAGGAACCATCTCTTTGTTGGTCGGTCCTGAGCACTAAACATCAATCATTAATCATCTTCCTCTGCACCTCATCATGAGCTTGTCATATGCTCGCGGCATATACAAATATGGCTGGAAAATATCGACACTGCCTACACACCGTACACTGAAACAATATCAGTTTTAAAATAGCACTTCACGCGATGTTAAGCTCTCCGTCACATTCACCCTTTTAATTCTGCACGCACAAACAGGCTCGGTGATAATTTCAGCATAGTGCCACCACCTGTATTTGAGAATGGGAGCCATTATTTAAGCAATTCTACACCGTTTAGGAGTCAGACAATCACTCAAAATATAAAAAAAAAGATCAAATTTACTGCTCATTCTGTCTGTAGACAAGATTCGGCAAAATGAAAGCCAATGCTCCGCGGCTCCGCTTGTGAGTGAACATGCTGAACAAACCCAAAGGGTCCTGCTCCGAAGTGAATCACTATGTTGGAAGTTACTAGCATTAAACTCTGGAAATAGTGTATGAACGCGATAAGTACTCCGTCAGCCTTCTTTACAGCGTTATACAATTCTCCAAGATATGTGGAAACTCGTATTTTTGATAGAGATTTGGCAATTAACTCTAACTCTTTCCCCAGTAGATTGCTCATGGCTTAAAATAAAGAGAACTTTTACACCATTATAAGAAAAAAATGCCTTCGACAGCATGATCCCAAGAGTATTCAGAAGGAAGCATAGAACCTCAATAGACAATATACACATTCAAACTATTAGAATGTCTCCCAAATAATCCATTCAATAAGAGAGACTTGGAGGACTTTGCGGGCATTAGGGTCGAAATGGGTTGACCTTTGGCTTTGCAATGTGGCCAGACACTCAGCCGAAGCTACTAAGCATAGCCAAGCGAAAAAATTCAAGGCCTTCGTATTTTTCAAGGGCTTTCAAGGCCTTGAATATGGGGCTTCAAAAGGATTTTCCAGGGTTTCAAGGATCACTACGAACCCTGCTGATGGCAACTGTATACGACAAACTTTGCAAGATGGTCTGATGCGAAATTGCCAAGAGCCACTGCTTGCAGTCCGAGTAAATGCGGCCCCTTAAAAGTTGTTTGGGCGTGAGCTCACTGGCAGCAGATTTTTCAAGCAATAGTCATTGATTGTGCATAAGCAAAGCAGATTAAAGAGACTGGAAATAATACACAAACAGTTCGGTACAAAGTGGTAGCTCACATTGCAAAAACAAATTACAGTATTACACTTAGTTTGCCTAGGAGCTTAACGATGAAAGCCTTTCCTCCTTCTCTTCTACCATTACCTTGCATACTTGTGTACTTGTTATAATTTCATCATTATCGGCATCTCGGGACTACTTTCCTCGACATGCGACAATGAAGGCCTAACTACTCAAAAGAAATTTTGTCAGAGCCTATTGGGACATCTCGCAGACACATCTCTCGGAATTTTGAGAATGCGAGATTTTCACCGTAAGCTTATAGAGGCTTTTGCCCTCAAATGTTTGAAAAAAAAATACACACCATTCATGCACGATTGAAACAATCTTTTTTGCAAAGTATTTACCACCTACTGGTTTTACACGAGGTCAAGCAAATATTCAAAGTGGGCCCAGTAGTGTTCACTTCCCTTCTCGGTTAATATAAACTAAAAAAAGCACCAATACATCATGGACGAACATGCTGACATCTAGAACACTTGCAGTTTTAACGAGCTGCCTCCAAGAATGCCAAAGGCATCCATCGGCTTCTTGTTTCTGGCAATCCGGCGGGTATTCACACGGTACACTTCAAGTGTCATCGTGGGCTGTGCTCTGCATTGCCAGGCATGGCTGGCCCTGGGCACAATGTAGAACAAACCAAATTTTATTTGTCTCTACTGTACAGAAAAAAAAGAAAAAGGTGCGCACTATCCTCCGACGACAGTTCAAGCCAACAGGCCCATCCCTGGGTGGACGAGACCCGTACAAAACTTTCAGCAACCTGCGACACAAGGAGCCAAGTGTACATCACTCCACTAATCCATACACAATACTCTGCGCAATATCAGAGTAATATACGTCTCACAAATAGAGCGTCCTATACTTTAAAGTGGTCCTGCAGCAGCACGAAACTCACACAGTAGATGCCAAATAGTTGTAAATGCATCAAGAGAAATGGCAATTTTCATGAAAGCATGAACAGCACCTTCAAAAAGGCAAAATTTTGACAGTAGCACACAGGCTTCTGAAATGCTAATTTTTCAGACTATGTAAAGTCAAAAGACCAAATTGTTGCGACTAATATAAACGCCAGCACGACTTTGGAATTGAAAACTTCAATTTTTCATTTAGTAGAGATGTGAGCAAGCATAGCTGCCACAACCAGCCATCTCTTTGTCACCAGGCGATCTTGGATTCAAAACAGATTCAATTGGATGGATAGGCTTAGATAAGTTACAGCTATTCCTGCTCCTTGTTGCTACTGGATTGAATGACACTCAAGAAAGACTACAAAAATTGTTTGCGGTCACACTGATCCTGAACACCAGTAGCATCCACTGCAGTTTAGCTGACACAGCCCATAGTGTACTTGTAAATGTGTGTGTGAACATATATATCATGGTGAGGCTACCCAAAAGTAATAGAAAATAATATGCCTCTGCCCATGCCAAATGTGTGTATGAATAGTCTAAGGTGCTTTTTCCCCTGCAAGTTGTTTCCCTTTGTCATCATCATCAACTTTTTTCGCGTCCCACAAGTCCAAGAAATCAGTAGGCAACTGTGTTGCTAAACACACACACATGCAACTTATCATAAACCGTATTACAAACAATGGCGCAAGGCTAGGTTTAAAATTTCATTTGAATCTTATTAACCCTCTACTGGAAGACCTATAACAATGAGGGCCACAGCATTTAGCACTGAAACATTACAGCGGCAGCTGTGTGGGCCTACACTCAGAGCGAGTGCACAAGGCTCACATCACAGAGATCGTGCAGCAGAATCTTGGCCGTTCTTAAGAGTAACAGCACGTAGCGATGCAGTGCTTTCAAACTTTTATATTCAGAAAGCCTTAAATGAGAGTAAAAGCCCTACTACCACAGTTACAAGCTGTTAACGGCAACTTGCCATTGCAATGTTACAATGGCAAGCTACGGACTGTGGAATAATCTGGCAGGTAATCTGCATGCAAGACCGGTTAGAATAGAGCATAACCTCTCCATTTCTGAAACGGTGCCCAGTTTTGTGTTAAAGTGGCATTCAGTTGACTGCTGCGTGTTTTGAAAATGACATTATTATTTTCATATGCTTACCGCAAATGATCACTTATCAGAGACCAAAGCAAATATGACTGTCATGCACACTACATGACAAACTAAGTGGCTCAATCCTTCTTCCTTCTAGCCAACCCACTACAGAGGCTCATTGCTTAGGGCACTTGGCTACCGAGTTGAAATACCCAGGTTCGAGCCTGGTCATAGTAGACGAATTTCGAGGGAGGCGCAATGCAAAATGCACCTCCATGCTGTGTGATGCCAGTGGACGTTAAACATCCCCAGTTGGACGAAATTATTCCAGAGCCTGAATCGTTTAGGCACTTTAAACCGAACATACATGCTTGCTTGCTTCTAGCCTACCTACAACAGCTCAGCTTTTGTAAGGAGCTACAGAGAGGCACTATACAATCTCTTTCTTGGCATTCCCCACATAAGACTGTGCCACATAGAATTCTGCAATTCTATGGAAAAATTAGCAGCAGTGACCAGTAATCAACAATTTTTTCTTCAATTGCAAAGCTTCTGAAAAAAAAAAAAACTTAAACTGTGTAGCTTTTCTTTGTAACCACATAACAGAGGAAAGCACTGTGAAACTTCTTAGACCGTAACCGGGGGCAACTAGGCACGTACACAGGTAACGAGACTAGGCACGTCCAGGGCACGCAATTTATCAACAAACATTTTGCTCAACAAGCCTGCCTTCACACTGAAAATGTTGGGGTATACATTGGTAACAAAGGTGCCTCTGTTCAGCTTGTGAATGGGCCTGAAGCCCTTCAGCTATGTAGCTGTGCATTTGCAACAAACAAAAGCAAGCAGAAACCAAATGTGCGACTTAAACAAGAAATAAGGCCATTCAAACAGACTGGTTCAATTTTTCATTCCACTTTATTCAGTTTCCCAGCTCAAACAGTGTCCCACCCCTACATCGATGCAATTTGACTAAGCTCTTGCATAGGACATGACAAAACAAGCAATATGATACACGCGAAGCAACACTGACCTCTTATAGTAATGGCCGCCACTATTTGTAAACATCCTCTTTGTCTGCCACATACTGGATGATGTCTGCAGGTTTCACCAATTTCTCTGCATCCGTGTCTGGAATCTCAAAACCTGTTCCAGAATGCGCAAAACAAGAAGCCATGCCACTCAATCAATAATCTGTCAATATTCTTATTATCTGAAAAAAGAACAACCGAATCAAATTATACCGCAAAAACCAGCATATAATACGGACTTATATATAATATGAGGGAGCAATTATTTTCATATAATGCCAGCGAGGTAAGATGAGTTAATGTATTTATTTGCACTAAATTTCGCGGTTGCTCCACGAATCGTACTCGTTCCATTTCTTTGCACACGACACAACCCGTCACCAGGCATCGCATAGTGCCACGAACATTCAAGTGTCGGTGCTGGTTCCCTCCCCTTCTCGCACCGGCACGACTGATCGGAGAATTTCACCCACCGCGAGGAGAAAAGTAGCTCATATTTGCCCCAGCAATCCTTGAAGCCACATAGTCCTTCGACTGTTCTAGAGCCAGTAGGCCGCTTCCAGCTTGGATGCGGGACAGCAGCGCACGAGCTGCCAGCAATCATGTGCCGTGCTCACGCCTGCCCACGACTAGCACTGTCTGTAGGTGCATGGCGTGTGCACGTCTGCGATTCAGCTGGAGAGGCCCTAGAGAGACCCATGCGAGGTGTGCTCAGCATGCTCCTGATCGCGTGTGCATCACGGGCATTGTGGTCGCGAGTTCAGCGTGGTGAAACTGAAACTATCATAACAGTCGGCCGATGCCACCGTTAGCGCCTCCTCTTGTTGGAAGCCTGATGACGATAGCGTTGATTAATACTAAACGAGGCCAGAACTGGAAACTTACGCTGAAATTTGTTCGGATTCGCATGTATCACGAGACAGAAATCTCACATAATAGAATCGAGAAAAAACCTAAAAAACCTCGTATTATACGCAGGTTTTTAGGTAACTCTTAAGAGCACTGTGCCATATGGCCCACAGGATATTGTTCTTGTTGTGTGCTAGCCCTTTTCAGTGGGAATGAACACTCATTGCACCCCATGAAAGCTGCAATCACCTCTCAATGACAAACATTTGTTCTTGAAAGCTACACGCACAAAATTTTCTCATCAATACAATACTTTGTCCGCTACGCATTCTCTCTCGAAAAAAAAATTGTTAATAAGTGTCTCGTGTGCCAGCGAAAAGTTGCAATAGTTGCGGTCCCCACAGTTAAATTTCACGTATAAATGCGTATTTGTTGACGCATATGAGTGAAGCCTCTCTATGCAATCATATTCTTTTAAAAGGTTTTCAGCGCACTCACTTCAGAGCATTCATTGCAATGTTGCCTTGCATCAGTGGAATCACAAGACACAGTCAATCTCAAACATATTGAACCCGGATATATCAAATATTGCTTGTATCAAGCCCTCAGAACATCCCCTCGAAAATCCTATGTGAAAGCAAAGGACTGGTGTTTGCTTTTATCTAACTCCCGTTCAGTGGACATTCAATATATCAAATTGTGTGCAGTGCCCCTGAAAGGGGACCTTCTAACAGCTCTCCAATGGTCACATTTTACACTTAGAGCTGTAACAACGCCGAAAAACTGCATGACAAGCCGAATGTGACATCCTCTTGAAAGTGACCTTCAGTCTAGCGCATTTTTTTTTTTAGCGTATATCAAATTACCAACATATCGAATTATTTAGTAATCCTTTTCGAGTTCGATACATTCAGGATCAACTGTATAGACCATAATGCCTCAACCACGAGATATAGGACAGGCTAAAACATGAGTACACCACAGAACGTAACTTTTACGACAACCAACCACTTCGTTCACTATAATTCTTGCTGCACAGTCCACTTGGCTCGCAAAAATGGATAAGCCAATAGTACGGAACACTGACCAAACTCATCCTCGATGGCCATGATGACTTCGACACAGTCCAGGCTGTCCAGCCCCAGGTCATAGATGAAATGAGACTCCACTGTGAGCTGCACGAAATAGAATCGAATAAACACATGAAACGCACATGACACTTTGTGCGCCCAGCAGTGACCCATGCAGCACAAAATTACAGTACAGAAGTGACAATATTTAATGGAACACAGAACGAGTGACTCTCTGTCTCATACTGCGATAAGCAAAGATTCACGGAGCCAACCATCAGCTAATCAAGCATCCAGCAAGCGACTATGTAGGGCATCAGATCTTAAATGAGATACAACAGGCCGTTCGGTGTCCTGGAAACGTTCCTAGGATTGCAAAAAATATTTCCCGTGTGACGAGGCCTCTTAACCGCATGCAGAAGTGTGAGCTTATTCAAGTATACAAATTGTATATTGTTCCGACTTAACATCCTATGAGGAATTAACAGCGCAGCGCTGTAAGGTAACATCGTACGATACTATATGTCTTTAAAACAAATAGAACTGACAGTCACTAGCTACACAACCTGTCCTTTTACAGCTTTACCTTCCTCAATTGCGAGGCAGAAGTCATGAAGCTCATTCTCAAATCAGTTTCTCTAACCTTCCTATGATTAAAGCTCTCTATTCTCATCCACAACACATCTTAGTCCACTCCCTGTGCTCCTAAATTATTCCAGACTTATTAACATTTTAAAGGGATTTAATATTTACTGCCCTGAACTACAGCCGCACTGTATCAAAACTGTTTTTGCACAACAAGAGCATTCTCAGGACCAACATGATGACATTCATGGTTTCCATTACTTTCCATTAGTCTGTCGGAGTGCTTTCCTCCCGTCTTAACCCCGTTTTTGACTTGACAATGACACAGCGAAAAGGCATGCTCATACTAGCAGGAAAATTTCGACATGCCACTTTTCGCAGGAACTAGTTTTTCTCCCAGTAACCATCTGGTTTGCCATTCCACGGAATGATAGGGTCAGGAGCTATTTTTCTCATTCTGCAAAACAGAAAACTCAGAGGTGATTGTGGACCGGGAAATCAGGTTCAAGGTCAGACGATGACGTGGGAAAGCACGCATTCTTGTATGCGCTGGTGTCATACGGCTAGCACACAGGTGAAATGCGCATAGTGTGGACCTCATCCCACAGAGATGCCCCTTAATGCTGCGTCGTCCCAGAAACCTTCCCAAAGTGCGGGCGAGAACAAGAACGTTGACAAGAACTGTTGTTTTCGTGCCCTTTTTCAGCAGCTGATGGGTACTTGAGCACTTACATGGGTCACTGAGAATTCACTCTTCTAGAACGCAGCTCTGCAAGTTGCAGTTTTACAAATCGGCAACAAATCACAAGAAGCACAGAGACAGTGCACACAACTGACCTTCTCGGGGTCGATCTTGTCGTAGAGCTTCAGCACAAGCATGGTGCGGTCACGGATGGAGTCAAATGTTAATGGTGGCTTCTCGCTGTATGACCGCGTAGGGAGGAGGAACTGTGTTGGTGCCTGCACCTGCACCAAGAGGTTGAAAAAAAAAAATTTTGCTCAGGTTAGAGTCGTGAAACCCCACCGACAGTCTAATTTACAAACATGTACACTCTTTGTCAAAAGTTTAGAGCCTAGAGGCTCTACTTCTGAGCCATACTATGAGGCTCGTAATGCATTCCCAGGTTTCCAAACTTGCTCAAGGGAAGATTTTTCGTCCTATCCTGAATGGCTAGGACTTCCATGATTGTTAAAGTCATAATATACGGTTAAAAATCAAACCCTCTGGGCTCTAAACTTTAGACAAAGGCTGTAGAAATTTAAGAATTTCCTTGCTCCATGTTCAAAGTGAAACGAAGCCTTTTTTTTTTTTTTTTTGCAAGAAAAATTCATACAAGCATTTGGTTTTTCTACATGGCTAGCATCCGGTCCTACACATGAGGGCAACCAGATGAGTAATAAGGAAACCAACAATTCAAAAAAAAAATGAAGGCCCTAAAATCAAGCAAAATATACAACAGCCAAGTCGAACATTGAATACAAAATGGCAAGGCATTTGGCACTGAAAACGCAAACTATGAAATTAAATAAAATCCAGAACGTCCAGTGAAGGATGGTGCAAGGCTTTGGTAAACTAATATACTTATTTCACTGGATTTTTAAAACAGACTGTCACTAGGATGTTTTAATAAAAAATTTATCCGCAGCGCTCATTCTATTAAACACTGTAGATGTTATAAGTTGAGTCCAGTATGCCTCCACAATTTCACGGCAAATGTTTGAGCTAAGTATTGCCTAGTCTTAATAACAATGTAGTAGCCAAATGCAGCTTTCCTGATAACACTGTCAACCAGCTCTCTCCTGGTTGGGTTATCAAAGATAGCTCGAAGATATTAGAATGAAGCCATAGATTCAATCACATTACTGCTTAAAGAAACTTTAATTTGATTCCAAATCAATGTTCCTTTTTCCGGAATGAAATTTCAACGTCACAGTCAAAATTTATTGTTCACGGATTATCAAAGAACCAGAAAGAAATGGCTAATAAGTAATTTCCTCTTACTTTTCACTACAGAAACCGAATTGCCAATGAATATGAGCACAGTGCCATCTGCATACGTGAGAATCTCGGGAAAGAAATACTGCACATGGAAAGTTACTTAATGGAAAATATCACAAGTCCCAAGGCAGACTGTTTCAGTACTCTTGAATATTGCTATATGTAACGATTACCAATTACCACATTATAAACATCGTTAGCAGCTAATTTGTTAAGCAGTTGGGAATGAGACATTTTGAAATATTTTTTTCAGGTGTAAACAAACGGCATCTGAGAATGTGTTCAAAAGACTGGAGTGGTTGACCTATTTGAGATAAAACCATGCCCCTGATGGCTATTATATATTTAAGAAATACTTCTAAATGGATGGCAATTAGTGTCAAAAACTGTATTAGGAATATTTAGTACCAATACTGGTTGATAATTACTCGGCTACCCAGATTTGTAGATAGAAACAACTTGAACTACTTTTAAAATTTCTGGGCAGCAAATAACTTCAATTGCATGGTTAAATATACAGATCAGTGAGTTGGACATAATGAAAATGTCATACTTCCATAGTCTGAATGCTATCATGCTCAACTGCTTTATTAACTGGTAATATGCTGACCAGAGGTCTAATCTCAAACTTGTGGACAGTGTCTAAAAAAAATTGAGGGCCTCCTTAAGCATTTCCTTTAAAAAAAATATGACAGTATATGGGTGTACTGTAGATACGTCACCTCTTTCTGAAATGTTCTAGAACCTTCTATTCAAGTAATGATGAACCGTCTATTTACCCCTTAGATCACCTTAATTTATCTGCTAATCTGCCTTAATCCTCAAATTTTTGAGTAGTCCAACCCATTTCGTGGATCAACCTTGAAATTTTTATGGGATGGGCAAACTAAGTGTGTATATCTGGGGGGAGGGGCCAACTATCAAATTTTGGGGGTCCAACCACCTTTTTAGATGTCCGTTGCCCATTGTGGGCAAACTCAAATTTCTGAACTAGGCAAACTTCTGTGGGGGAAAGGAGAGGGGGTGGGGGGGGGGTAGGCAACAGTCAAATTTCAGGGGTCCACCCACTTTTTGGGCGGTCCTTGACCACTTTTCAAATTTGGCATGATCATATTTTCATTTTCGATTCCTTGGGGTAAAGTGAAGATGGAGTGAAAACAGTTTCTACTAACCACAGCATTTCCCAACAGAGAATGTAAGGTTCCCTCTACAATCGCTTAAATGCTATCAAATTAAAATACGCCTGTTTTCTAATAGTGAGAAAGTGGTGATACTAAGTGTTGGCTGCCCTGTGTCGCTATGAGTGAATATTCTTCAATGGTGCAGAGGTAGCATGTCCAGCTCATGACTAAAAGCACAGTGGTTCGATTCTCCCGCTTGACCACCTTTTCTTTCCGGGAAAACTGCTTTTCTTTTTCAGGATGACGGTGGTGGAAGGGCATCAAGACCTGTAGACCAATGAGCACACATGTGGTAACATCATACTGTTTTACTCTGCAATCATTACGGGGCACTTCAAACAACCAGGCAAAGTCATCTGGTTGTGATATCAAGACCTTCTTGATCAATTGGAGAAGGGTTTTCCCTCGATGACAGCTTAAATGCATCACATCAAAAGACCCTTAGATAAGAAATGATTAACAGGGGATTCACCAGCATCCATAAAATAGCTATTATGGCCGTGTATGCAAATCAAAGGCAATGCGTTTCTTCTACCCAAGTCCTATGATGGCATTAAAATCTTTTCTCACAGTTCTCTCAAATTAATGCGGGGTTTCATGATTAAGTTGCTATAATGTATTTTTGTAGGTCTCCCAGTAAAAATCTGTGCAGAAAATTTTATGCATATTCGCAATTTCACCCGCACAAGCTAAAAGACTATACAGTGACATTGCGTATACTGTAAGCTGTCATTTTTAGCATCTTGTTTTTGTTCTCGAGCTTGCTTGTCTACAGGAACATTTAAAGTCAGTGTAGCTGCATAACCATTCATGAATATGAAATGTCATGACATGACGGTGCTTTCGTTTTGAAAACACAGAAGACATGACAACTGCTGAATTTCAACAACAACTTAAAATACCAAGCAACCCTAAGAGCTTTCAGAATTTTTCCTGCTGTTCTCTCGAAAGCCTTTGTCATTACATGCCTTGCGCTTTACACTACTCCCATTGCCTGGTATCACCACAAACTACAACAATTTAGTTACCTATGATGTCTTGCACAACTCAAGATATAAAAAAATATATGCATTTATATATTTTAGTCCAAACGAAGTGCAACAATCAAATTAAGGCTCAAAGAATACAATCGACATCACAAAGAAAATTACTTAAAAGTACCAGTCACAATAATTTGGTATATTAATGAAAACAGAGCTGCTTATTGATTGTTCAGCTTATGTGCGCACACTAGATTGAAATATGGCTCAGATGAGTCATCCTATTAGCTGCACAGAATTAATAGTTTAGCTCTAGCGACCAGCAGAGCAACTGTTACGCGATGCTCAATCCTACAAGCGGTCGTGTTATGCAGCCAGTGCAGGTAGCAGGCAAATAAATATAATAAAAGAGCTAACAACATACAAACATTGTTCACTTTGTAGCAACATAGCATTGTTTTCCTGACATGTTAATGCAAGGTCCATTTCCATACAAGCCAAACCACAGACCCATGACACAAACCACTCCGTAATGTGAAAGTGAAATGTATAAAAAGTTAGGCTACAAAAGAAAAAAAAAAAGCGCCCAACAACAATAAAATATAATAAACAGCGAAAGTACACCAGAAATATTAAGACGCGACCATTAATTTTCAATCAAGCGATACCCGCGTTAAGAACCAAATGCACGTTTCGTAATGGGGCGTTATCAAGAGGCAACCCCTCGACCTGCAGTAACGTAGCTTTGGCGCGGACGGCGATAAAACACGCGTGCTCCTTGTATTTGCTCTCCAAGCTCTCCCGTATCCCCGCCACAGGCATTTACACACAATGCCGACTGCACCGCAAAGAAAGACGAGTAACGGGTCATGCAGTGGAAGTTAGTTTGCCCACGATAACTCTTCGTCGGCAAAGCTTAGCCATGCGGTCAGAACTGCTATCCAAAAGTGCAATGACCTTAACGCATTCATTCAGAGCGAGTTCTGAATTCAAGAACGTCGGCAAACAGTCGGCGTCGGAGAGGACATTGCGCTTCATCGCGCTCAAGCGACGGCGCCAAAATTAATATCTTTTTTCCTCGGAGGTGGTCAGAAAGTTGCGCAAACACGCGCCAGCTGCGATAATCCCCTGAAAGCGAGGCACGGGTGCCGGCGATCGCCGTGGTCACGTTTGCAGGATCAGCGGCGCAAGGTCAAGCGAGATCTTGCGGCGTGCGTGGAAGTAGGCGTCGAAAGTTGAGAAAGTTCGCCGGTATGAAGAAAACAGACCGCAGAGAGCGTTTTTGCAATTTCCAAATGCATTGCTCACAGCCTACGCCTTTTCAGCATGCACAACAACAGTGTGTCCTTTCGAACAACTTCGCATTATATTTTACTTGCCGGAAAAACGGACGCATTGCCTTTCTTAGGCCTCCAGGGCGGCGGATATTTACCTGAAATAGTTGCGCGTGCAGCCTGAGCAGCGGTGCCGTCGACGGGGGTTGACATGCAGCATGTTGCTTGGCCGCCACGGACAGGAAGCGGGCTTGCAAAGGACCCACGGCCCATAATTTCTCGAGTTTCAGGCTCAACCTGCCTAGCCGTGTGATCGCCGCCATGTTGAACGAGCACGGAGACCCCACAAAGGCACCGCTAGGTGGACGGCACAGTTTATATTGGTTTATATATCGCGGAATATCAGACACAATTACTGTGTTACAATACTTCAGCGTTAAAGAACTGCGTATGCAATGACGATGAAGATCAGGGCACGAAGTACAATGTCACGCCGAAACAAACGATATTTCCCGCGTCGAGCGCTGGCTAACACACCCATATAGTTTTATTTTGCTATTTTATTTAAACAATAACACAATTAATATAACATTTTAATCAATAAAAATCATTAAAATTGATATTGACGAAGTACATTTAAACTTAAGTTCTTCGGGTTGTCACACATGCATCAACCGCGTTGTTAAGGCAACGGCGGCGAAGCGTTGAAAGATGGCGGATGACTTTCGGGACGTGCTGCTCGAGCTCGAGCGGCTCGAAGCGGACGACAAACACATACGCAAGCGGGCGTTAGAGAATATCTGCTCCGCCGTGAATGCGATGCACGGCGACCTTCCCGAGAACAAGCGCAAAGTTCTCGTCTCCGTCGTTATCCGTCCCGTGCTTGGCGCGCTGACCGACCCTACAGAGCGGTGCCGTGAGCTTGCCGCGCAGCTGCTCCTCGACATCACCTCGGTACTGCCTCTCTCGGATGATGTGGTTGCTCTGATCGTGCCTGCTCTGCGTCGACGCCTTCTCGGTTCCGGAAGTGGAGAACCGCTCGTCACCAGTGCGATTGGCGAGGTTGCCGAGGAAGTGCGTCTTCTCGAAGCGCAGGCGCTTACAAGAACTGTAATGGGAGCCGGATCGCGGTGCGCGGCGCATCTGAACGACATCGTCGTAGCGTTGGGCTCCTGCCTCACCGATCCCTTTGTGGAGGTGAAGAAGGAAGGCTGCCGGTGCGTCGTGCAATTAGAGAAGGCCGTCCCCAACCATTTCCACCTGCAGTGCGACTCGCTGCTTCCCGCGCTGGTTCAAGCACTGCGGCATCAGCACTCGGCGCTTCGGACTCTTGCCGTGCAAGCCCTGGGTGAGGAAAGGAACCACTGCCTGAACATCTCAAACGTGGTGCCGCGGATTTCGCGTGACGTGAAGTCGCTGACAGCGCAGAGCAGGCAGAAAGCAGAAAGGGCGTTTTATAAATGCACAAATATTCGAGACTGTGACCACATTGTAAACAAAGCACTCGATCAGAACTCTTGTGCAGCATCCTGTTACTATGACTGCGTTGAGAATACTGATCGTAGTGCTTGCGGTAACGCCGTGCACGTTACATGATCGTAACGACGTTGATTTTACTCAGTGCTCACTATGTGTAGATAGAAACTTTCGATTTCGACATGAGGCGCGATGCGAGCACGTGACATAAAAAAAAAAATTGCTGGGGTTTAGTTTTGGTTAAACCCGGTAGGTTGCGTAAGCAAAGCCGACGTAGCTTCTTTTTCTGTTCCTCCTCCTCCTCCTCCTCCTCCTTCTTCTTCTTCTTCTTGTTGTCCTCCTCCTCCCTCTTTCTCTTCTTCATCTTCTCTAAAGGTCAAAGGTCAAACGTGGCTACCGGCCAGGTTTATGGGACGGGCTGAAACCTCGCGTAGTATTGCCTACGCAATAAAAAAAAAAAGCTTGTCATATACATTGTGCCTAGGACTAAGCCAGATGGAATAAGCCGTGACCACGAGGTTGGGCGGTAGTTGAGGAAAAAAAAATGAACGTCACTGAGGGCACTTTTAGACAATCTTATCATTAGAGTGGTAACGTTCTTGTCCCTTTAAACGTGCCTTGAAATGCCTTCACTGAAAATTTTGTTTGAATGAAATTCTACTTCCACATAAGTAAATATTTCTATATTTTTGCCTACTACTGAATTTGTCGATCATAAACCCTGACTGCTCATTGGAGGGTCAAATTCTAAAGTTTAAGCTAAGCTACTTCGGTCATCTGATGAGAAGAGAGGAGTCGCTGGAGAAAGATTTGACGTTGGGAAAGGTTGAGGGTCGCCGGAGAAGGGGTAGGCAGCGAACACGATGGTTAAATAGCATCCTCGAGGCGCTGCAGATGAAGATATGTGATGTTAGGAAGACAGTGAGAGACCGGAAAGCGTGGCGTGACATGGTCCATAGGGTCACGAAGAGTCGGACACGACTGAACGACTGAACTGAACTGAACTGAATTTTATCTTTGTGTGGAAGTGCACTGGGGGATGGATAGCAATGTCTGTTGAGAGTTGCAAGGATTTTAGTTATGTGTGCTGGGATGAGTGTGCAAAATTTACTCCACCTGGGGACATAGTCTTATAAGCACAATATTCTAAACAGAAAGATAGTAGAAATATTTATGAATCATTGCAGGTCCTATCCTTGAGCAGAAAGACTGCAACTCGCTCACACCTACAGTTATTGCATCAGTGGCCGAACTTCTGGATGACCGCTCTCCAGCTGTCCGTATGGCCCTGGCGACAGCAGCTGCAAGATGGGTGGCAAAGACCTTTGGCCCTGTTGCTCTACCTATTGTGCTTATAGCACTTACAGATCCCGTCGAAAGGTTGGTGTGTGTGTGTGTGCAATGCACCGAGGTATTGAGTAGCGTGGAGACATTTCTGAAATGCATGTCACGTGATTCCTGACTTTTGTGCTTATAGAAGCTCCAGTATAAATAACCTGGTTGATTGTGAAAGTGCAGAAACGAAATACAAAGACAACAGCAAAAGACACACACAAGCGCTTACTTCCAACTCTCAGAATTGGAAGTAAGCGCTCCTGTGTCTGTGTTTTGCTGTTGTCTCTTTGTTTTTATGCACTTTCACAATCAACATGGCTAGCCAACTCGCCCAAACACAGCCATTATTGGAACAAAGATCCTAAACAGCACATTTCCTCTTTTACGCATTGCTAACCAACAATACTACCTTGAAGTTCAAATTTCTGCAGAAAGAATTATTGTTGATCTGAGTTTAATGTGAGTTTTTAAATGGAACACAGGAGCAATACTTCAATGTCATAGTTTAAGTGTTGCAAAAAGTGAATACAAGCTCACTACAGTATATCGTTCACTTGGTCAATTAAGCAATATTTTTTGCTACACAAGAAAGGTGCAACTTATGACTTACTTTGAATAATGCACCCAAAAGTCAAAGTGGCATTACCGTGTATCTATACGTCCTTATTATTTTCTTTTTTTCAGCGTCAGTACTAAGGCAAATGACCTGTGGAATGCAGTGGGAAAGCTTTACGCTACTGACCAATCAATGCGGCCTGGTGAGTTGTCCTCTGGAACAATAATTCTGCACACTTCACTATTCTGCCCTATTCTGAAAGACAAAATGCATCCTGGTTGAGTCTCAGCTCTTGAGATAACTTGAGGCTTTAGAACTGTGATGGCACAAGCCAGACACCTAGGGCTCATAAGTTGTTCTCATATGGCAAGCATTCTAAGGCATTTTATTATGGCTAGTCACACTTGCCGCGGTAGACATTCTTTTATGACCAGTTATATCTTCTTAAATGTCATAGAGAATGCACAGTGAGATCCATAGAGCAACGTAGGATAGTTCCTGCTTGGGGGCCTAGAAGGAAGAAGGTGATGGTTTATACTCTCTAAGTAAAGTTCTAATGCAGTGTCTTAAGATATATTGGAATGGTTCATATCTTTAGAACTAAATAAATAGCAAATGAAAAAGATAAGCTATAAGGCTAGATATGGCTTGTGCTTGCTCTGCCTTTCATGCGTGCCTTTTCCTTTTTTCTTTATTAGGACCTCTCAATTCTGCCTTTTTTAACTGTTATTTATTGTTATTACAATTGCTTGTTTAATTGCATTCATGATAATTGACTCTCGCGCTGAAATGCAATAGTGTACCGTAAGCAGGATAAGCACATTTCTCTCTCACCCCTGTCCCTGGTATCGTGCAGCGGTCGAGAGTGAGGGTTGCCGACTGCTGGTCCAAAAGCACCTGGCGTACCTCGTCGGCGTAGCACATGACTCGCTGCAGGGCTGGCGGCTGGAAGAGCAGCTGCGAGCAGCCAAGTTGCTGTGCGAGGCCTTCCGGCATGCCGGAGCACACACTGCCTCCCACCTGTGCGCCCTGCTGCCCACGCTCACCACTGTGCTTTGCCGGGACGAGCCAGACCTGAGGCACTGGGTAGGCTAGAAATGAGACTTATTTAATAAGATGCTGCCGTCGTGTTAACCATCGTGCTGAAATCTCTCATGCCGTGAGTTGTCGTACCATGAGCCGCTGTGCTAACAATATGTCACGTCCTGAACCATCATGCTGGATGCTATGCTAGGAACCATCGTGCCCTGAGGAACCGTCCCACAACCTTTCGTTACTGTGTGTTGTTCACTCAACCACCTTGCAGCATGACATGGCGCTGTGCCGTGAACTACCATGTCAGAAAAGGTCTTCGGTGAACAGTTATGCTGCATATGATACCGCCAACTGTTGTGCTACTTGCAGTCTCTCCACAAGCATTTATGCTTCTGTTTTAATTTGTAATGAAGCTGGGTAGCCACAGGTACTGTGCGTGTGACTTTTGATGTCTGCATTAATAAACGTAGACTCGCAAATCTAGAAATATAGGCTCAGTTTTGCCTTTCCAATCACCTGACAATTTCGTCACACCCTCTACTGCGGCAGATACAAGGCCTGGAGTTATGTACAGTCTTGTCAAAAGTCTAGAGCCCAGGGGGTTTGCTTCTGAGCCACACCCTGCGGTTTGTAATGCATTCTCAGAGTTACAACTTTACTGAAGGCAAGAAGTTTTGTCCCAACCTCTCCCATGTGAACAACTTCCATGAATGCCAAAGAGGCGCCACTAGATGGATTAGGAATAGACCCCTTGGGCTCTAAACATTTGACAAAGGGTGTACCCAACTGATGACCTAGGTACTTGACTTTGTACGAGATGTTATCCTCTCGTTAGTGGGTGCATAAAATTAGTACAAACAAGCACAATATCCACACCCCCACTAAAATTAGGCACACAGGGCCAACCTTACAGCCTCAATCATGTACTATCATGAGCAATATGAGCAAGAACACACGAGCGCGTGGCAGATAGCCTCGAAACCCACTTGGGGCGATACGGTGCGGCCGCTTTGGGAAACAAAGTGGAAAGGGAGCCGTGGTTCCGTTAACTGCGCCCTTTCCCTTTTGTTTCCCACAGCGGCCGCACCGTATCGCCCCAAGTGGGTTTCGAGGCTATCTGCCTCGCGCTCGTGTGTTCTTGCTCATATTGCTCATGATAGTACAGTGACTGCACTACTGCTTTTATATTACCAGCTTTTCGTGCAGGCTATTGTGTGTAGACTGGCTTTGTCGTAGATATCCCTTTTCTTTTTTTCCAGCTGACGCAGAGCCTGGAAACATGTGCTCGATGGGTAGACCCTGAAAGCTGGCTGGAGGCTGTGTCGGTTCCGTTCTCGGCAGGAGCCCTGCACGCCTTGGCTGCACTCGTGCGGCCCTGCCCACCCGATCGTCTTCGACCGTACGCGCAGCAGCTGTTCCCCATCCTCTTTGAATACTCGGGGGCTGCTGCTGACACGGTGAGCGACTGGAACAGGGGTGGTTTCAGTTTCTGGCTACCTGCTTAGGGATGTTGTGGGGTTGCCAAAAGGGGGTATGCGCCATGTTGCGGGCGTTGCATTGGTGCAGAGGAGCCAGCTTGAAGTGCTGGGAATCATGGATGCCTTGCTCTCGTCCGTGTGTGACCCCATGGACCTGTCAGTGAAGGAGCTGCTCTCCTGCTGCCTAGGCATCCAGGCATGCTCTTCGCAGGATGAGTGTGTTGCCGAAAAGGTTTGTGTTTCCAGTTTGTGTTGCTTCACGTTTGGTAGACGTCCTTTAAAATTTGGTCCGGGCACACCTTGGTTCTCACCAGCAGTCAGAACTCACATACAGCGTTTATACGATTATAAGAGAAGAAATTATTACTGTGCCTTAGCATTCCTGATATCTCAGTGATCTTGCCTTCATTGCTGGTGCCGTGCTCTGGTCTTCGATTGTAAGTCAACACCCTCCCTCTGCGGATATTTAAATTTAAAAGCCGGGTAGATTTATAGTCATGCAAATATTAATATCAGTGTCTTCCAAGTCGTGATGTCTTAGCGTAAGGAAAAGCGAGGCATACAACAGTGATCTATTGCTTGGCTTTGTTCAGAGTAGTAGTAGTTGTTTTGTGATGTTTGTGCCCCTTTTATTGTTATTTGCTTACAGATCACATATTTACCACGTCAGTCCCACTTTGTTTAATTCGAGCTTTGAACTAGTGATGCACAAAAGCTCATAAAGCACAGCAAGCTTTCATCCAAACGAAATGCTTAAGCTTCGTGCAGTTGTTTCAGATCAACCAGCAGTATGAGGTGGCTTCTGAGCTAATATTGATATGTTGATTGTAATATTGATATGTTGATTGTAAACTGCTGTGACCATTGTCACTGATACTGCATCGTGAAGTAAGGTTTCAAAAACATGGCTCTCCAGTTTCTGTTACTTCTCTCGAAGATGCTTTAAGTGCAAAAGTTCTGAGTGCAAAGCCATTTGAATAGGTAGCACTTAGTTTGAGCGCAAAGCCATTTGAATAGGTAGCACATAGTTGTTTCATTGTTGTGACATCTCCAGATTGGCGTCGCAGTCTCTAGATGAGGCATTTAAGATGAGGCATTTGAGGCATTTAAGCGATTTAGGGGACTGCGCAGCAGCTCCCCTAAATCGAAACATTTGCTCTGGTGGCATTCACTAGTCTATCTTCCTGTATTTGAAGTCGACAGTTGGCAGGCATGCAGTACTAGTTATGGGCACTTTTTTCATTTTGTTTTCGTGCATGCGCATTTAGGTCTCGATGCTGCTGAGGCAGCTTGCAGACATGCTGAACCTCCCCTGTGTGGAAGACATGTGTGTTGGCTACGGAAAGGACATGATCCAGGATTTGTCTGAGAACCGGCCGCACACCAAGACAACCCAGTGGGACGCTGTGCGGGAACTCGTCTCGCTCGCCGGTATGTCAAAAGCTTCGCTGGCGCTCTCGTACGGGCCCTCAACATTACTTATTTTTTGCCTAGCCTTCGCTAGAGAGTGTGAAACTTTCTTTTGCCCCCTTTTTTCTTGTGTGAACTCAATATTGAATGAGTTCAAAGAATTTCTTTGTGAAACATGGGCTGAAAAACTTGCCGGAGACTGCCTCGTCTCCTCATTTTTTTTTTTGTTCACATGCGTGCTGAGTAATTTGAATACTAATATATGTAGGTTGTGCTATGCATGCTCTAAGCTAATAATGACAGCAATGTTTGTTTATTTTTAGTGCCAACTACCATTATCGTAGTTCCCAAGCCATCGTGGTTATGCTGTCTGTTATGTCTGTTAAGTGGTTATGCTGTGGTTATGCTCTTCACATTAAATGCTGCCTGGCATATTACTGCTGTACCATTTACCAGGAAAATACTACCATATCGCATATTCTGCGGTGGTCTGAGGTATAATATTCTGAGGTATAATAGATACCGATGTTGTGTGAACCTGCCATTGGCAGATGTAGGCTTAGATTGTTTGGAGAGGGCAGTTATATGACTTTTCGTGTCATCCAGGAGACTTGGCTCTACACATTTACTCATATTGTGGGACTTTGACATTTGTGCAACTGTATACATATTATTCTTTTAATTTCTCTGCCAGATTTGCTAGGATGTTCATTTAAATTAGGTTTTCCGACCGTTTAGACCGATTTCTTCGAGCGTTTTTTATCCGAGTAGTACAGCAGAACTTGAGAGTCATTGTAGCAAAGACCCAGGCCACTGAAGGATGTTAAAAAATGATGTCGTATGACCTGTTGTACAGAGAAAGGAAAACAGCAAATGCGGGCAATGTTTGCAATGCCATTGCTGATCAGTTAGCTTTAGCCTGCTGCTTTTATTTGAAATGTTTTATGACTCAAGATGAAACCTTGCGAACATCAACACTATTTGGGTAGTTGTCACGATGAGCGTCTTCTGCAGTTACGTTTTGTTTGGCGTGGCACTTGGCTATACTCACTTCTCTCGACCTCGTGTGACGTTGACCCTAAGCTTTTGGTACTGAATGTCCCAAACAGGTCCACAGAGTGGGGACTTGGTTCCTTCGCTGGTGGCGCTCCTCAATGCGGTGCAGCGGCGGCCCGAATGGCAGCCTCAGGCAGCCGCGGTGCTGCAGCAGGCGCTGTCCGTCGGCCGAATGCCTCCGCAGTGCACCAACGCTGCACTGCAAGCGCTGATCCCGCTCCTGACGGCCGCGGGGCGCCCCAGCGTGCCCGCGCGGACTGCTGGACTGCGCTGCCTTCTCCAGCTGCTGGAGTGCATTCCGTCCCTGCAGGTTGGTGCCCTTGGACTAGGCTCGAGGTGTTATTATGCCTGTTGCATGAGGCCCAAGACTAGGAGCATCTGAATGTGACCGAACATGATAAAAATCACGGAGCGAGAACGGGAAAGGACACTTTTTCACTGTTTTCCTCAAGCTTTAAACTTGGTGTTCACATTATCTGCCCATATATTGTACTAGTACTGTCATAGTTGGGTGTATTCCGAATTGGTGGTATTTCGTCGTGACTGAATATTGGGAAATTTTCCAGTGCACATACGTTTTTCTAATCAGATATAGACACTATGAATAATAATAGCATGAGCAAATGTATTTACATCATATTCAAAATTTTGTGAATTCAAATACTTCTACCTAGTTTCGAAGATGGAAGGAATGATGACTGTAAGCTTTCACCTCGAAACATACGGTTTTCTTCCCCATCGCAGACAGCTCAGACTACCTGTAATGCGTACATGATCAGGTGCAAATTGCTTCAAATAAAAATGGTCGAGTTGCAGGCATTCGGCCTGTTATAGGCGTTTTCACTGGCTGGCTGCACTGAATACTGCCCCTTTGATCTTACTGCAACACGGGGAGGAGACCTGGCATTGAAAACAAGCTCACTCTCACCACGTAGGTGTCTGGTGAGATCGTGTCTGCCGTGCTGGGTCTTCTGGAAGACAGCCAGCCACAGGTCCGCATTCTGGCCTGCCAAGCGGCTGCCGCATGCGTTCCCGAGCAGCTGGCCGTACGCGGCCTTGCTGCGCGTCTCGAGGACGACTCGCGGCAGGTGCGTGTGGCCGCAGCCCGCGCCCTCGAGAACCTCGCCCTGGACGGGCTAGAAGAAGCCTTGGATGCTCTGGCCCTTCATGCCAGCACAAATGAGGCGGGAGGGGGAGGAGGCCGGGACAGTGCTGCTTCGTATCCTGGTGAGCAAGCCATTCGTTGCTCTTAAGCACCTGTCCTGCATTTCTCGTTTTTGTCCACCGTACCTACTCTTCATTTCATATACGGCATGCAATCTTGATCGTAGATAGCATGTCCCTTTGCTCCTGACTACATTAATGACCAAAAAGTACTTTGTCATAGTATCTCCGAACTGTAAACAAGCATCTTTTATTGTAGTGAAACTCAGGTTACACAACTAGCATAGGATGCTCCACCACTTTGCTTCACTTCTTACTTCCCTTTGATCATGCCCATAATCAAGACCCCAATAAGCAAGAGTGACATGTGATTGGGTAAAATGCAGCCGACACTCCTGTTACCTCCAACCTCATCCACAGCCGAAAGAGAGTTCGCCGTCAGCGAAAATTGTACTCGGAACGTTCAGTAACTGAATAGCTCACTGCTGTTCATGATTTGCATTGTCAGGCACGCGATTTTATACTGCCCCGTTTTTGCCAAAACCCTCATTAAGGACTTGGGAGGTACATGTGATATGCTTTTGTGAGCACATTACCGCTTCGTCAATGTTACGCACTAAGCGTGAAAGTTAGAGTCACATTTCTTGTTCTGTATCGGCATAATGTGAAAGGGCAAGGAGGGATGCGGAGGGAAGCAACGGTGCAAACATCTTACGCTGTTTGCCCTTCCAAGGACTAGTCATGCCCTCTGTGTGCAGCATCGGAAACTAGCGTTTGCAACAGTCGCACTTGTGTACATAAAATGCATCACTCTATGGTGCAGCATTTAGCAGCATAAATAGCTGCCACTGAATCTCGCATTACCCAGGCATAGGAGTTGGCGGTCAGTTTATTCCTTTTTCATTCTCTTCTCCTCTTGCAGAGGCTATGAGCCGCTTTTCAGACACCAGTTCTCAGCTGGAAATGGAAGATGTCCTGCCTGGCTGAAGAGGAGTTATTTCCGATCAATGTTGAAAATATTCTCATCATGTTGTATCCAAGGCTGTTCTCATCCAAACCATGTTATACACCCATTTTAGTCACCTGTTTCCTGTGCATACAAGAAAGAAAAAAAAAGCCTCCACAGACCCCCACAGGCCAGTTAGAGCTGCTGTCACATAGACTGAAACCTACCCTTTTTATTTTTCTATTTCACAATTGCAGCAGATGTACATAGTCCACTGTCCTGTGTGAAGTGTTGTAATGGGACCTTTTGTTCTGTTTGTATATTGCGGCCTCATACTGTGAACTTCAGGCTTCCACAAGTCCCTTGCTACATTTTTAGGCACAGTGTGACATAACTAGGATATATAATGCCACTTTCTTGACAGAGATGTGATTGATAATTGTCAATGTATGTATGCATAGCACAGATCTGTGGTACCGGAACTGGGTTGATATTGCTGGATGGAGTGCTGCAATGATCCACAAGAACTTAAAAATATTATCGCTGATTAGCACAGCATAAACTTGTTGGCATTCAGATCATTTGCCATGGCTTGTTCTATGTAGTGTAAGTGCATGCCGAGAGCTTTCAGACTGGCTTCCGCAGAACATAGTGGTTTTCAGGGTTCTTTTGAGTGCCTAAATTCTTACATGACTCACTCCTCCTCCTTTCTTTTTTTTACTCTCTTTATTTGGAACTACTGCTCGTAGCATATTGGTTTACAGCATACACACTGTATAATAGCCACTCATTGTTAAAGAGCACATGGGGGAACTCCATATGCCATATTTATCTTGTAAAAATGTATGCTTTTTTTTTATCATGTTTATGTTTACTGCAAGGAATAACACATTTTGATCTCTTTGGTTGCTAATCAGAAATGGAAAACAGCACAAAACAACAACAGACAAAGGGAAGACAAGGCACAGAAAGAAAGGAATACGAAATTGCCAAGAAAATTGCATTTAAATATATTCCCACCACTCGATTTAAGCCACCATAACAGACTCGGTGGTCACTGTTTTGCAGTGAATGGCAGTACAGCGTAACCTCCAGGGACTATTCCAAAAGAAGAAAAGAAGAATGTGTCCATGTACCTCAGCCTACTTGTGAATCCACGCGGTAGTGGCAACACCCAAGTTCTCTGTTTTTAATTAAAGTAGCTTTTTTTTTTTTTCATTAGAATTGTTCGTTTATCAATGAAAGCCAACATTTTATTTGTCCGCAGTCTTCGTCGAAATTTATACACATCTTTTGAGAAGTTGTGCATTTGCTTGTATGTGTGTTAGGCAGGAAAGGATGCAAGCCAAGGTATGTGTGGTTTCTGAGCTTCTTTCGAAGGTCATTGAGGTTCTCCAAGGCTGTAGAGGATTGTGAAACCACTTCCTATAGCAGTAGTGTTTGTGGTGCCAGTCGTGTACTTCTTCCTTTGCAGTGACGTGCAGTAAATTAGAAAAGTTTTGAAAATCACTGCACCCTTTTAGAGGGAACAAAGACAGTGGCAGGAATCACGTACAGGATAGCTTCATGACTGCAGCGCTTTCTTGTGGTGTTGATCAAAAGTGTATGCTGATGTTTGAAGTGAATGGCAGTTAAACCTAGCATCTGAGACTCGCAGACAAAAAATGGTATCAGCACACAGCAATGAACTTGCAAATCTGGCCAGTGATGATGGCACCTATTTTTTCATTTACTCTTCTTTTCTGGCTTTAAAGGCTTCCTTTTGTGAAAGTGACATCTTTGTCATTGGAATGCAATAATTTGTAGATCAACTTCATTCAGTCTGTCCTCGGTGTTTCCTAAAGTAATAAATTGTCCTTGGTCTTTATTCCGAGTTTACATCGTTTTCAAGAGTGTCATTTTCGCCCTAATCTCGAGTCATTCTCACTTTCCACTTTCACTCCCACCTTCCTCCCTTGCCTTACAGTGTGGTACAGGTGTCCACAGAAACAAGTGTGACAGATACAGTACCTTTCCCTTCCTGTGAACCAATTATTTGATTGGTGGAAATGCTGGAAATGCCACCGCTTCTGGTTCAGGTGTTTCCACCAATCAATCAGATGACAAAAACGGCGAAAATGATGCATACTTGGAATACGGGCCAATATGCATACGGGTAATACGGGGAATACGTGTCTGAGAATGCCATCGCATTTTGCCCTGCATGGTCCAATTCAGTTTTCAGTAATTTGTAAATGAAAAAACAAATCTGCCTTTCCTTATTGCCAACATTGCATTGTGAAATTTTTAATGCACCAGTGTTTCTCTTTGCATGAAGAATCTAGAGATGTCACCAGGCATGTGTGCACGAAAACTGCAAGGTAGTTCAAATGTATTTACACTATAAATGTATTCGTCCAGTCAGCTTCCCTATTCGCATTAAATTTGAACTTGTGTTATTAATTCAGCTACACACTGCTATGCGCCAGCTGTCCTGGTTACCGCCCTAGTAATAGAATGGTCGTGACTGCTGAAACAAGGCAAACTCAGAGTCGTTAGGGCATACCGTAAAAACCCGCGTATAATACGAACCCGAATATAATACGAGGTGAAATTCTGGAGACGCGAAATGGAAAAAAAAAGTTTTTACCGCATATAATACGAGAGAGAAAAAACAAGACATTTATTGAAATCGGACCTCACACTTCAATCACTTTCATCTTCAGCAGCGCTTTCCTCGGAAATTTCTTTGTCGGACAAATCATCCCACAGGTACTCATCTTCTGTGCCATCGAGGGCGTTTGAGATGCCGCACTTCTTAAACGAACGGCGCACAAGCTCCTCTGGGATGCTTGCCCACGCGTCCACAATCCATTTGCACAGCGTGGCTGGCGATGCTCGCTTCAGCCGCCCGGCCGGCGTCACTGCAGGCTCACCTGACCGCATCCATTCCGCGTAGCATCGCTTGACTGCGTCCTTGAAGGGTTTGTTGACACAAACGTCGAGAGGCTGAAGTTGTGAGGTCATCCCACCCGGAATCACAACAAGTTCTGTGCGGCAGTCGCTTAGCAGCCTTTTCACCGAGTCGGCCAAATGGCAACGAAACGCGTCCAGCACGAGGATGGATGGAAAGGACAACAGTGCACCGGGCCGTTTGCACCACACTGACTTCACCCAGTCGAGGACAAGATCCTCGTTCATCCAACCTTTTTCGTGGCATCTCACGATGACATTCTTCGGCAGCTCCTCACCTTTCGGCATTGTCTTGCGCTTGAAGATGACATAGGGCGGGAGCTTGCGGCCGTCTGCCGTGCACGATAGCATGACTGTAACCCGCGTCTTCTCGTTTCCAGTAGACCGGATACAAACTTGTTTAGAGCCTTTCTCATGGACGGTGAGGGGCGATGGCATGTCCAGGTAAACCGGCGTCTGGTCAGCATTGCCTATTTGCCCCAGCTGAAAGTTTTTGGTCTTTCGCAAAGAAATCACGTGGCGCTGAAAAGCCACCAGCAGCTCTTCGAAGGATTCGGGCAGCTTTTGTGAAATCGAGGTTCGCCGGCGTAGCGAGAATCCAGCACGGCACATATAGCGATGTATCCAGTGCTTGCTTGCTTTGAAGGCGGAGCTCGGAATTCCCTTTTCCCTTGCAAGCTCCCTAGCTTTTGCTTGCATAAGCTCTACGCTCACAGCTAGATGCGATGCTCGCTGTTCTCGTACGAACTCCGTCAGAGCGAGTTCAATTTCCGGGAATGCGCCATTCTTTGGCCCGCGAAAGCTTCTTCGCATTCCCTTGCACGCGAAAAGGGCTTCTTTCTGTCGTCGCCATCCGCGAATGCTTCCCTCGGTGACGCCAAACTGCCTCCCGGCCGCACTGTTGCCGATGTTTTCAGCAACTAAAATCACCTTTCTCTTAAAAGCAGCCGAGTACTGTTTCCGAGACCCTGGCATCCTGCTCGTTCACTTAAAGAAAAAAGCGTGCACTTTTTCGCGAACCGTGGTTTGCACGAGAGCACATGCGCTGATGCTGTGCGCACTCGACGACTCAACAACAAAGAGACGACACCTCGACGTCGTGGCCACTGCGGGGTGCGGCCAGCAACGAAGCCAAGCCGTAGCCGCACATCGATAACAAAGCCAAGCCGTAGCCACGCGGCAACAACGAAACCAAAACTTCTCGCAAAACTTTGACATTTTGGTTGGGATCCGCAAATAATACGAGGCGGAAATTTGGAACGCTGAAAGTTGGAAAAAAAACTCGTATTATACGCGGGTTTTTACGGTAATTATAGTTAAAGATCCAGATGACGCTTAAGATTCTTGTTTGCCACAAAAACATGAGAAAACTGTGTAGCCTTTGTTTTGCCTGCATGTCCATGCTCAAGCAGTAGGAATTGTTTAAAAATACCATTGCAATTGTAATCTATTACACTTGTAAAATATTGTCATTTGTAAAATCATTGATTTCAAGAAGCATGAACGTTAAGGCGAGTTAGTCAGACATGAAAGGCGGGGCAAAAAAAAAAGAGGAAGGTGCTTGTTCTTGTTCTCTGTCCTCGTCTCTTTCTGCCGTACCATTCATGTTAAGCATTTATTTCAGTTGCACTTAATGCTGCTTGTACATGTACTTAATGGTGCTGTGAAGAGATAGACCAAATACATTCATTGCATTCATGACACTCGTCGTAGGTAGCACAGGAGTTAGTGGAGACTTACCCAGCTCTAGCGATCGTGGGCACCCTCTGGTGGACTGCTTTCAGCTGTGCATTTTGTCTGCCACAGTGTTTGCATTAGATTTATTTGTGGAAAGCTTTGAGAACTGAATGTAAAAATTAGCTCTCTTGTATTGTATGTATTGCTGATGCTGCAACTGCCATCTGCATTGTTCACTTCAGTGCATGTTCCCAGTTATGGTCAGCCGGGCAACACAAAATGTTACATTGCCAACAAGGTCTCAGAGTCATTAGTACTCAAAATCTGATGCAGAGTCAATGGAGCCCTGGAATAAAGACCCCACCCATAATGCAGCTCAAGCAGCTCTTTTTCGTTTACTAAAGTTTCTGCTCATTCTGCATACCAAAAAGCGTTTTTTTTTTAAGTGGCAGCACCTCTGTATTTGAGTCTGCTGATCACTCCATATTTGATGCAGTTTCACTTTAAAACACTGTGTACTAAGGAGTTCTAGCAATTAACAAACTTCTGAAAATATGAACGACAATGTACTTTCCTGGCCATCAGTGAGCATGAATGCTACCACTACCATATTTACTCAAATCTAGGCCGACCACGATTCTAAGTCGACACCCTAAAGTTGAAGGCCCCTTCCTTAAATAAAAATTTTCTCGCATGCAAGCTGGCCAAAAAAAAAACAATTGAATATGGTGGCAGTGACAGCTTTATGATAATATAATTGGTTCACAAGAAAGGAAAGGCGCAGTAAAGTGGAAAGAGAGAAAGAGAAGCCGCAGTGGAGGGCTACAGAGTAATTTCAACCACCTGGGGATCCTTAAATTGCTCCAATATCATACAGCACACGCCTCTTCATTTCACCTCTATCGAAACGCAGCCGCAGGTGGTCGGGATTGAATCTGGGAACTCCGGCACAGTAGTGGACATCTTAACCACTGCACCATCGCGGCGGGGCCAGCGACAGCCTTCAAACGACATTTATTTGCACAAACCTGCTCCCACTCATTTGTCATTGTCATTGCTGACCTTCTTGTCACTATCCTTCTTGTACAGTGCAAAATCTTCAGTGCATCAAGTGCATTGGAGATGCTGCACTTTGTGAACAAGCATGCAACTAAACCTTCCGGGATGTCCTTCCAGGCTGCAGCTATCTATCTATCTACAACTCCTGACGATGTGCACTTGATGTGGCCTGTTAGAGTTAGCCAGCGTCTTTTATGATTTTATGCTCTGTTTTATGACACGACAAAATCCTCAAATCTAAGCCGATCTAACAGCTTCATGTCTCGTGTATTTAAAGAACTATCGACCTAGATTCAACTAAATATGGTAACTGTTGCTTCTTTGAATCAGTTCACATTTATTTGTAACATGTTATGATACTACTCAGCTTGTAGTTTTCACATTTACACAGCGATAATGTGTGCCAAGCCATGCATTTCTCATAAAAGGTCACCGAGCGCAGTAGCTGTTCATCAAATTTGTGACCTTAGAGGGCATGTGTCATTTGTTCAGTCATATATGACTTCAGAGATGATCTAGTCATGATATATAACAATGACGTGCAGTGAAGTTTTGGCAATAAAGAACAGGTGTTGAAAATTCTTGGCTGTACATTTCCTGCAAACCATGAAAAGTGCTCTGGTCCGACACTAACCGAATTATACTGCACTTGTGTCTCATACTGTCGGGTGGCCACATAAAAAGACAGACAGTGGCTAATGTGATCTGATTAAAATTAATCATAAACACTTTCATATTAAAAAGATTACACACAAAGCTTGACATCTTTATTTGACAAGATATCAAACATGATACACTGCACGTAGTTATGTTTTCTTAGTCTACTTACGTCTCACTCAAAAAAAAAGCATCATGTTTAGAAGCAAACATCACTCTAGCCTCAGTAACATATGTACATGCATATTATGCAGCCACCTTGTAAGTTATGGGCTGTCAAACAATCATTCCCACAGCAGCACATGATGAGCTAAACTAAAGTATTTATGCCAAATAACCGATAGTGCAAGACGCTCTCACTATTGGCAGATTGGTCACACCACACCGGCAAATCACTTGCATCCCAGCAATCTAAGACTGCATGACTGAACACAATAAACTACACCATGCAACAGCAAAGAAATTGGAGGGTAGGTTACCAAACACAATTTGTACAAACAGCCAGTGCAGTGCTTCAAGACTGTGTACATCTGAAGTAATTCTTCAGTAACTGCACTCAGTTAAGCTTTGCTAAGCATATTTCATTTTTTTCACATGGTTAGTACACCTTTGTCTGACACAAAGGCATCTTGAAAAGACACAAGTCATGTATAGTGGTGCAGCGACTATCTCTGCAGATAATTTATCAAAACATTACAGCGCAAGGCTATGTTATATACACTACTGTGCCAATAGAGACATTTAGTTTAGCGCTACCGCTGACCACCATCATCTACGACTACCGCGCGAGTGTCAGTACACATTTGCAGATCACCCTGATTACAGTTGGCGCTTTGTTCCCGTCAAATGCCAACGGATTTGGCACGCTGAGGCCAATCGGTGCGTGCGCGGTTGACGGCATGCGGTACGAAGTAACAGTGAGTGAAAATGCTAAATTAAATGTCTCTAATATTTGGTTAGTACACCATATGCTAACATGCCACACAAACTTTCATGCAGAAAATGTAACCTGCATAATGTAAACATGTCTTGTACTCTTTTATAGACAGGTTACTTTACAGAAGGCATTCCATGAGAGACAAGCATCGTTCAGTCGAGCAGTATACCAAGTAAAAAATTTGCAAACATTCATAAACGGTTCAATTATTAGCGACTTCTGCTGCAAAATAATCACATTTTTTATTTAATTCAAGGTTGCTGGACCATACCAAGCATCTTGCAGGACCACAATATTCAAACAAGAATGGTACAAAGATGCAAAGAAATGATAGTTCATATATTAAATTATGCACATTTGCAGTGTGGTCGGTAACCTTAGCCTTGGCATGCTTTGAGAGCAATTAACTATGGCTCCAAACAAAGCCCCTTCTGGCAAAAATTATGATAGCAAGCAGCGAGACTGCGCCAAGCATCTTGCAAAGTTTCGACACAAACTAGAGCGAAAAGCAGGCAAGATATATTAAAAACCGTGTGCAAATTTCTGTTAGGAACGTTTACAAGCCCAGGCAGTACTAATATCAACATATATCAACAGAGGCCCTACAAGCCTCGCATGAACACAACGTTGCCAGTTTACGACAGCAAGACCAGCGCTTACACAGAGTATTTCGCCTCGTCTTGGCGCTTTTGATGCCTTATGCTGTCCCACAACCAGTCTATAGACACGGATTTCGCTGACTGTGACTTACTGCCCAACCTGGATGACAACAGCGTGTGTGTCACATCCTCGCTATGAGCTTTGACAAGAATACCATCGTAAGCAACAAAGTATCTCCGCAACAACCTATTCTCAGGAAGGCACATTCGGACTCCCGTGAACACGTCCGGAAAGTCACAGAGTTTCTTTTTTGTAGACTCCACAACTTCAGATTTGGGAACACTTTTCGTCACAGCATCTGCCTGCCGCTTGCGTCCAGGTGAAGGCTGCTGCTTTGAATCTGACATGACGGATTTCTTGGGCAAACCATATCTCCCAGTTGGTGTCAATGAAATGTCCATGTCACCACCAACTTTAGCCTTGCTGGATCCTGGTTCTGAAGGTGGTGATAGTTTGGACTTCTTCGGTGAAATGGACTCTTCAGAGATTGCAAACGAGACTTCCGTATCATCGTCGTCATCACCTTTCAACTTATCCACGTCAAACGGCTGCGACCTGGAGTTCTGGAACATTTTACGCAGTTCCGGAAGTGTCGTCGCCTCCTTTGGTGTCTTGTCTGTCCGGATCCGCGTGACACGCGGAAAACGGATCGAGATGCCATCTGCGGTGTGGACCTCGGCCCTAGTGAATTCGGCGCCAGCTATCTCCCACACCTGCGTCTTGTCCGGATCCTTAGCGACAAAGTCTGGCACCAGAACCTTCTCCACATCAAGCCAAGCCGGAACGCGATCCATTTGCCGCGATATCTTCTTCATCTCCAGCTCTGTCTGCAGTCGCTCCAAAGTCTTGTCATCATGGCCGCCATGGACTTTGGTGACTGTGCACCAGCGGCCTGTAGCTGGATTCCAGCATCCCATCAAAAATATGGACATAATGCCACCATTGCTTCCAGTGCCGAAATATGCTCCGAGCACGGCAAGGTCAGCCGAGTCTGCCATACTTCCACCCTGCATATTCGGTATAAGAGCACATCACCAGCCCGTGCAGCTATATCAGACACTCTGAAGTACCCAGTTGACACAACCAGTAATATATAGTATTCAAATCAGGCACATAGACAGGAATATTTTTTGGAATGGGCCCAGGACAGTTTACAGTGCAAAGTGGCAAGGGGGGGGGGGGTGTCGCTGGAAGAACATTCCCAACATGAGCACTGCTAAGACCAACAGAGTCACGGGGTCACGGGAGGGTGCTGGATTGGCTCTGTGTGCCAGGAAAGTGAATATGAAGTGAAAGCCCTTAACCAGCAATGAAAGGAGAAACATTTTAAGCATTACAAGTTTAAAAGCAGCTTTCTCGTATTTGAAACAGGAAATCTAATAAAATGAATTGTAAATTGTGGGGTGACACATTGACTATTAGGTACACCGTAGAGAAGAGCCCTCCATTGTAATTAAGACCACTTGTGGTTCTTCAACTTGCGCTGACACTACACAGCACACGGGCACTTTGTATTTCACCTGCATCAAAATATAGCTGCTGCTGTCGAAATTGAACCTGCAACCTTGTAATCAGCAGCCGAATAGAAAATCTACTGAGCCATCATAACAAGTGAATCTGGTAAGGCTCAAAGTTAGTGGTCAGCTGAGCTCAAAATCTGTCTGCCTCAGTGCAGTCAAAGTCAGTATACAGAAAGTCTGACTGGTGGAGCCAAACCACTGGTCGGTCAGGGCAGCAATTCAGAACATCACATAGCTGGCTCAGAGGGCAATGCGGGCACATGCTTTAAGGGCAGTACAGAAACAGTGCATAATATTTTTCGTGGCACAGCATACCAGATGGTGCTAGTCAAACAACGTAATTTACCCCATGTATATTTGTTTTATTTTTCCCCTACCTTCTACCCTGGCCCATGCACTGCACATGGTGCCAACACACTTCTAAGGGTATGACCCTGAGCATCCTCATCATAATAATAATAACTGGTTCACAGGAAAAGAAAGGCACAGTATATCTGTAAAAATTTTTTTTACATTGTGCCGTAGGGGAAAGAAGAAGGTGGGAGTCAAAGTGGAAAGAGATGCCGTAGTGGAGGGCTATGAAGTGATTTTTACCACCAGAGGATCTTTAACGTGCACTAATACGGCACAGCACATGGACACCTTTCTGTTCTGTCTTCATCGAAACGCAGCCACCGGCGGTCAAGTTCAAACCCGAGTACTCCGGTACAGCAGTCTGGCATCTGCGCCACCGCAGTGGGGCATCATCATCATCACGACTGGTTATCTTGGGTTTACACCTCCTTATAACGTGACATGCACTTCTGAGAAGACCGGAGATGGTGAATTGCTTACCTGAAGATAGTCCTTCTTGACTTTGAGCCAATGGCGCTTCCCTGGCTCGTAAACGCCATCAGGGTTTTTGAGAACCAGCCCTTCCAGGCCCTGGGACAGCACATCACTGATGAGGTCCCGCAACTTTTCGCGCGTTGTGATCACATGCTGCTCACTAAACATGACGTGGTTCTGGATCGGTGTCATGTTGGCCTTAAGTACCTCCCTCCGCTCACGCAAAGTCCGATCTAGCAGGCTTTTGCCGTTGTAGTGAAGACAGTCGAACACAAAGAGGCAGACAGAGGCGTCCTTGAAGGCCGCCCTCTTGTGGATGCCCAGCGTACCAAATGGCAGTGGCTTTTGCGTATGTGTATCCACCATCAGGATCTCACTGTCGAGGACCAGGTCATGACCATGTTTAAAAGCCTGCAGGCAAATATAGAGTACCAGCTTATACCAAACAGTTTTGGAATGTAGTATAAGATAAAGAACTGAAGCCAGAAGAAAACAAACAAGGACCTAGATTCCTTCCACAGTCATTGCAAAAAGTACCAGTTTTAAAGCTCAAAAATCCTTTAAAAAAATTAGTTGTGGTTTAGCTCTGGTTAGCCCTAGTTGAATTGCGAAAGCAACGGCGGAAGCTTCTTTTGCCTGCTACATTATTCCCCTATCATGCCCTATCAGTATAAGGTGCTACATTATTGGGGACACTTAAGCTCATCCTTTAAGGGTGTGACGCGAGAGCATAAGCTACCGGCCCACATATAAAGTCACGCTTCAACCAAACCTTATGGATGTGCCTGCGTGTCGTAGGGGTAACGGGAATGCAAACAGTTCTGGCAGGCTGATTCTGATATCACCCTCCCATATAAAAGGAGCGACCCGAGGTGGCAGCTCCTGCCTGTGGCATAGGGGGTAACGTGAATTCAAATGTCATGGCAGGCTTTTTTTTATGAGGAGACCGTAGCTGTACCTCTTCATGACGCAGCTGCGGCCTTCCGAGGTCTCGCTTTGGCTGTCGGAGTGTTGAAGAAAAACAAACTTCTGCAGTGGACGCCTATGGTTGACGTGTACAGATTACTAATACCATCGACGCTAGATAGATGGTATCAGACTCTCTTGCATGAATGCATGCATCTACATCTAGAACAAAGAGAGACTGCACGTAGACATTAAACATTTCCATCGTGTAGATCTATTCTTCCTGCTCCTTACATTATATCATCACATTCTCATTGTTGCAGCACTAAGTAAGGATTAATGAAGACACATAATGATGTTTGTAGAAGAAAATAAGGCTAGGCTTTAAAAACCAATGTTTTTTAGTAATAGTTTCAAACGTAAAAGTGAGAACAGTTTACAAAAAGAAGCTTGCAGACTGCATCCATGCAGACTGCATGCAAAGTTCTACACTGAGCGACAAAAGCACATAGTAATTTAAGAGAACTGCAGAGCTAAGGCTTAGCGGTTTATAAAGTGAAAGCTTACTGGCATTGGCTGATTGGCCTTTCATCTTTCATGGTAACTTTCTGCCAGGTTGTTCCCATGGCAGATACCTTCCTGCCTTGCACCTATCAGTGGAGTGGGGATTTGTCTCGCTCCACTTTCCCACCTGCCAACTGTGCCAAGTGGTTTGCAATTTGTGCATTTTAAAACAACAGACAGACATTAATTTTAACTTAGTACGTAACTATGGTCATAGCGCCAATGCTGTAAATTTCAGGGTAAAACGGCTACAGCACTAAGATGGTATTTAGTATTCTCTTTTCTTTTTTCTTTCAAGCAGGCAGAGCATCTGTGGTCTGCACCTGTGGAATAAAGTTCTTGAGATGCTGGACTTTATGAGATGACACTGGCTTCAGGCTTCTGCTGAAGAAGAGGAACTCCGAGCCCTTCTTGTGCAGCTGCACCCGCTCTCCGTCGTATTTGATCTCCGCATACATGCCGTTGGGGCACTTCGAGAATGCATCGTCTACGGATCCGCACGGTTCGGCAAGCATAGGGATCATGGGTGTCATGAGGCTCGCCGAGACGCTGACATTCCCTTCCTTGGACGACCTCACTACGTCCTCCAGGTTGCGGGAGGCCTGAAAAGCTTGGTAGGCGTCCGGGTGAAGCGCTTCCAAAATGTGCTTCGGACCGGAGAAGATCTTGATGTCATGCTTGATGAGCCTGACGACCATGACGAGGTCGTTGGCGGTGCAGCGAGCGCTGAGATGCCTCAGGAGTTGCGTCTGGTCGTCTTCCCGCGTGAGGCGAGAGAGCCGTTCGAGGTATGCGTCCACATCCTGCAATGTCAACGTGCTCTTCGCAGCCGGAGAGCCGTACTTTTCGAAAAAGATCCCCACTGTGCGAGCTACGTCACCTTGCTCGAGGTCCTCGATTATCTCCTCGAGGCAGCCGTTGCCAAAGATTCGACTAAAAACTTTAACCAGCTGCTTACTCTGCAGGTTGTACACTCGCTTGTTAACCATGGGAAGGAGGAACTTCACCCAGAGGTAGAGGTCACCTGTGAAACCTTTCTTTGTGCAGCCCTCTTTGAAAAACTTGGCCACGATCGCAGTCTTGCCCGTGTAGGTACTTTCGGCGGCGATGGCTGCACAGAGCTTTCGGAATTCCTTGAAAACGTCGTCTTTGCTCGCCTTGCTGCTGGTCGAAGATGCTTCGAGCTCTTCTAGATCGAGTTTTTCGGAGGAATCGTCCACACCCCCCGATCCCGGCGGAGTCAGCGTAGTCTGAAGCTTCTGCTTTTTAGGGGTGATCGCTTCATCTGCCTTGGCCTTCCTTTTACCAGGGCTAGCGGTGCTAGCCCCGGTCTTGTCGGAAAGCTCATTAATGTGCTTCAGTACGACCTTTCTATCGTCCTGACCGATCTCGCTCCAACCCTCGAGGTCTCCGGCATCTTCGATCTTCTTGGTGGTGGCGCGAGCTCGCGAGAGCTGCTCGAAGATGCAGTCCACATGAAACCACTGCTTCATTTCACCGCCACTGTCACTGAACGGGTTGGGCACAATTTTTCCGATGCGCAGCACTTGCTTTTCGATCTTCTGCTTGCATTTCTTACAGCCTGCGGTGCCCCGCTTGGCGTACTCGATGCAAAAGCGAGTCTCCGACATGTTGAAAAGGCAGCTCAGAAAAATATATTATATGTAGATCACGCTTCGTGCGGTGCGAGAGCGAAGTGCCTTGGTCGTGTCTCTGTTCTCACGGCTTTATAAGACATAATGCGAGAGACTGATAATTGTTGCTTCATAGCTGAAATGCAATCCAAACGATTTTTTCGCTGCCCTGTAGTCTGTACAGTCAGGTACAGCATCAAAACAAACGCAACCACATCTGGCGCGACGCGTTAGTGCTTGTACTGGCTTGTATAACGGATCCTATTGTCTAGTTGCCTGCTTCTTTAAGACAATACAGTCCATAAAACGTCAAGCATGTTTTATTTATTATAAAGTAATTGTTAATAATATAATTACGTATTGTATTAGTTTTTTATATATATGTTTTATGTTTTCAGTGATATGTGTAACTTTGGTGCTGATGCTGGCGCTCTTCTGCGGTATATTTAGTAACTACGCTGTCATCTGCTGGTAGAAGCGTGCTCGACCTGGATTTACCGTGTATGTTTGCAAATTCTTTTCGCTGTTTTCATTGTCCTTCCAGTGTTTCGGACGTTCGGATGAAATCTTTTATATTTGTCGGGCATCGCACATTTACAAACTGTCTCAGTCTGTTTGTTGCTAATGTTATCGAACTGCCTTACTGCGATGCAACGTGCGAGCGGCGTTGCGGCAGGCCATAGTTGTTTCGTTTTAGAGCTAAAGCGCTTACCCCGAGTAGAATCACATATTGCTGTTACGTTACGTTCTTCGATCCTGTGATATTTTGATGGTTGTTTATGTGAAGGGTAGCGACTCTAGCTTTTTAGCCGAGCTAAGCAGAAAAGTATCCTTACTACCTTGGGTTGCAGTTCCTAGAGGTGAACCTGAAAGACTTCAGAAGAAACGGACTGATTGCTCAAGACCTACTGTCGTGGTCCGATCTCGGTCAAGCTGTGCCGTGAGCGTAATGTTAACGCGCTTCACGTGTGATATCGCATTGCTACGTGACGTATTACTAACGAAATCGAAGAGGCTTCCCCTTAATAGCCGGGATCGTGTATACGAAAAAAGAAGTGGAGTTTAACAAATGATATAATCTGCAGACGATGATTCGAGACATCGCAAGGTGCATGCTTGCATGTGTTAATTGTTAAGGGCGGAATCGTTCGTTTCAATTTCAGCCATCGGGACCATGGAAGACTTCCACTGGCTGTGGAAGTTCGGCCCCGGGTTCACCATTTCGGGCGACAGTGTCACCGTGTTGCACGAACCTAGCGATTTCTACGAGAGACTGAAGGTATCTGACTCTGTGTGGAGGGCTGTTGTCTTTTATTTTCTAGGAAACAAAAGGAAGCAGAAGGAAAGCAGTTGACATAAAGTTATCATACAAATTAAAACAACATTAAAACAAACTACCATATCTTACATTAAAAGATGCTTCAGTTGATAGCATGCATGCATGTTGCTGGTGCCTTACCTGAGCATCCCTTTTTTGGTGATGTCAAATAAAGACCTCATGGTTTTATGAATCATTATTTATACTTACATTATGACCACCAAAAATGTTAGTGTTCCCTTGGAAACTTGAAAACATTACGAATTGTTTTATAAACGTTGCACATTTCATTTAAGGAACATGCAGGTCTAAAATCACAGTTTTTACCAATAAAAGGTGATTTTAAAATTTTGTTGTTTTGGATTGTGCATGTATTAAAGAAACTTTTCACCAAGTTTGGTTGCCACCTGCACAGTAGAAAATTTTAAATTAATTTTTGTTTAGATGGCGTTCATTACTCACTGCAAGACGCAGCCTCACAGCTGCCAAGAAACTGAACGCGGAGTGAATCTCAAATTAGAATGCTTGTTTTTCACGCTTTATAGCCAAAATGACCTGCTGTAGAGAGTACAGCAAACAACTAAAAAGAAAAACCGATAGAAAAGGCAAATATTGAGCGGCAGCAACAGCGGGTTGGCTGGTAAACCAAAATAGAAGCTTGGATTGATAAAACGCAGCACCAAAATTTGAACTCTGTTTCCACACCACTTGGAGCTTGGATAACCAAAGTGCTTGACAAGCTGGGGATAGAATATGGAGTCCAGACGGAGAGGCACGCCCAGCAAGCAACCAAGGAAAACATTTCACCAGTGCAGACAAGGTCACTGAATAGCTGTAAAGCTTAAAAAAAAAAAAGGCACCTGGAAGCAATTGCCACAGAACAGTATCGTGTTGAAAAGGACGGCCTAGCTTATGCACCAGACCACTTTTATTTATTAATTTAGGCCCTGAATTTGAATAGCGTATTCCGAAATTTTTAATTCAGTTTTCACTTTTTGCAAGAGCACAGCCATTATAGGATAATTACGATTTCCAAATTTTCACCAAGGGCTGCTTTCAAGGTGGTCTCTGGACTAAAATTTTGTTGGGAACAAAATATGGTACTTTTTGGATTTCTAACTGTTCTCTAAGAAAAAAAAAGTATCAAATACTATGTGACATATAATGATAACAGAAAAAAAATGAAGTTAGTTTGGCTCAGATTTTTGCAAACATGTCATAAAGAACCCACGGTTGGCCTTATCCTGCACAACGAATTACCTAGCAGTCATCAAAGCACAAAGGATTAGTACATCTTCATGATTTGTAAAACTATAGTTTTCCTAAGCTAACACAATTACTCATTATGACAACTGCCACTTTTTTTTCTATTTGTCCTAAGGGGATGAAACTTTGTATACTGTATATTCTAAAAAGAGGAAGATAGGCCATGCCTGAACATGTTATTGAAATTGGTGCAACAGTTCAAAAGTTAACCATTTAAACCCGCATCTCTCTTTAATATGTTCTGTGAGTTTATTCACATTGATAGCAAGTGGTTCTTTTACATAACTGCTTTTATGTATGGTCTGTGTTGCTTCGGTGTGCAATAAGGATCTAGCTTTTCACTTTAGTTTCCGTTTTGTTAATTCGCTTTTCACTTTTTCTGTCTTTTCAGAAGCTGACAGCATCTGCAAACAAGCGCATTGTGCTGGCTTCTCTCTACCTCGGCAATGGTGAACTTGAGAAGGACTTGGTAAACATTCTGCTGTGGTGGATGCCATTGAAACTTCTTTTAATGTGCAAGATTGGTGCACTGAGTTGTGCACTTTGTGTGCAACAAGTATGCGAAGGATTTTTGTAGGTTTATTTTGGCCGAGTCTTCTCCCACATGTAATGCTTATTCAGAATATTATATTGTTCTTCATAAATTGCACGTCAAAACAAGCATGCACAAAAACATCATTGTATAACTTAGTGTAGAAATTTAGGGTGGTGCTTCCTTACTGAAGCAGTCATGATTCATTCACTGCTTGACTTCACAAAAAATATTGCCAGCTGGAGCTGCCGGTAAAAACATTGCTTTTTCAGATGCAAAATTTAAACACTCACAAGTACTACAGTTTATAAAAGCATGTACCATAAGTTAATAATTGTTTAATATAGACCACTTACTTTATGCCATTTTTGCTACCTCTTAAAAGCACAGCATTTGATTGTAAAATAATGCCTTTAGTGTTTTATCATTATGGAATTGTTTATAATGGCTGCAGTCACTTGATTCACTCACTTTTAACTGAAAAGCTTGGCATGGAGGCAGGACTGCTTAAATACAGTATAGAACCTCATTGATATGTTCCCGGTTAATGTTCCTAGATAACAGAATTTCCTGATTTCTATACTCGAAAGTACAAAAAATTGTGGTTGTATAACATGTTTTGCGATCAATCGGACATGTGCTAACTAGCGCTTGTGACATGAAAAACTGATCAGCAGTGCTCACCTGCTGCAGTTGCTTTCCTGCAGTGCCTAGGTGCAAAAGGGCGAAGCATCAAAGAATGTTAGCGAGCCAATATACAAGGCGCCCATTCTCGTAGAAACATAACTTCATGAGGAGAAACATGGTGACTTCTTTGTGGTGCCTTAGAGGCATAGGGGTGAACCATATGATAACTACAACTATTCACCTGAATACGAGCGGGCCAGATCTGGGGGACGCAGCATAAGCAAAAATGCAATGACTGTAAGCCATCACAATGGCTTCTCCACATGCCACCGGTGTAAGAGGAGAAAGCATCTCGTCATTACCTTCTACGAACCGGCTAGATCTTTTCCACACTTAGGACAGTGCAAATATGGACTGAGTACTATGAGAACTAAAAAAAGGAAAAGGAGCTATGCATACTGGATGCATGATTCTGTTCTGTCAACGATAAGGTCCTCTGAGCAGCGTCACCTGGCGACCGATAACGGAAATATTGTAAAAATGAATAAGAGTGCAAGCCTGCCATACTCGTTGCTTCAGTGGCGCAATGGATTGACAGTACTTACATGAGCACTGAGCGAATAAAACATCTGTTCGAATCCTGTAGTGCAATTTTTTTTTCTGAACTTTTTTTTAAATTGCGACGTTAAAGTAAGCTACCAAGGTCTTTCCTGGGGTGTGTTCTCTTTTAGGTTGCAATTCGTGATGTTTTAATTCTTAATAGCCGCAAAACCAGCCGTGAACAGAGCCACAAGGTGATGGCGTGACAATGGTAACACTATTCAGTTACCTTCACCGTAATCATTTCCTGCCTTCAGTGAGTGTATGTTACCTTTAGGTTGCGTTCAGAGATACCTCTCGGTAACAATCACCATTTAACCCGCTGAAAGGCAACCAGTGAGGAGAAAGAAGTTGCAGGACCCTACCATTGAGGAAACTGAATTACGCATACTGGATCTCTGTAAATGCTAATCTACACTTTTACATGGTGAAAGTCTCAATTCTAGATGCCTCTGCACTTCATTCAGCAGTTAATTTTTTTTCAAAGCCAAGCAGTTCGAATCATAAATTTTTTTCCCTGACTTTTTAAGAACATATCAACGAGTTTTTACATATTTGCAGTTTTCCATGAGACTGAAAGTAGTAAGGTAGACTGAGGTGCCAGTCAGACTTAATGCTTCAAACACAAATGAAACGGTATGATGGGGATGGGGATGGCTAGAACAGAACAGGAAGCTGCATCCCAGCAATGAACAAAACATATGCTTGTGCTATCCATGAGAGAATACCGAAAACACACAAAGATAACAAAATCTAATGGTCAAGCAAATAACAACAAAAAATTTACAACCAGGAAGGCTGTTGCTTTCGCTTATTCATAGTTAAAAACGTTTCTTGTCCAGTAGGTACTGATGCATGTAATGCTGCCGATTTTCTCTATTTCATGGGGTTCTAAGATTCCTCTAGCCAGCAGATCTTCACCTTGCCCCAGAATCTTAGCATAATTCAAGAAACAGCCTTTACAATTCCTACAATGCTTTGGTACATGTCTGCTGAGTTCCATGGGAAAAAACAATTAAAGCAGGTTCCCCAAGCCTTATGTTCAGATGCCTGCCCATCTGTCTTATATATACACTACTGTAATGGACAGGGAACTGGCACACAGGGCCAGATGGCCAAGGAACAAGTGATTTGCTTTGTTTCATCTGTCATCATAGATTCTTAACCCTCTCTTGTTCTGTTAAAGTGCATTGAAAGGTTAAGGGGAGCCAAAAACATGATTCTAGTTCTGAATTTCTCCTCCATTCTCATCGAGTTGTGGGAATGTTTGTGCACAAAATCTGTACATCGAACTTTGCTGCCCGGTGCTACTTCATAAACATACTGACATTTGGACAAGTTAGTATGTATGCATACTAGTACTTCAATAGTGCATCAAGACAGGAGAAAACAGAGACATAAGCAGGAGGTGACCATCAGTCAAATATATTTAAAAAAAAAAACGCAAACAATATGGGCATATATACTGGGAAACAGAAAAGTTAAACACAGTCAGAATGATTACTTAGGTGACGTATAGGAGGTGAGATACTTCACCACCTTGTCAGACTAGGTTGCAGAAGAATGTCTGATGCATGTTGCACCCTTACTATGAATATCGGAAGCCTCCACAGTTTTTCATTTGAAGCTGTCCTTATTCTGGAAGGGAATGTGTATGTTCTTGTAAACTGGTGCATGTTTTTTACAATCCCTGAAAATACTTCTTTCATTTCTTTCACAAATTATTCCCCTTTCATGCACAACTGTCCACTGTAGAAAGCAAAAATATGAGCATGGAAAGGAGCGCAAATGGTAGAGAGATCCCCTTTCCCATAACCTTTGGTTGGAAGAAGCATAGAATGTGAGCTGATTTAGAAGGATATGTAGATCTTAAGATGTAATGATAGGCTGACATGCAAAGTCATGGAGGCTTCCTATATCCATAACAAGGGTGTGACATGCATCAGCAACCTTTCCCTGGGACCTTATTTGGCAAGGAATCCAGCATAGATGTGCGCAGGGTCCTGCTTTAGGGAGAGCCAAGTTTCACCGTAGTGCTCGCTCCCTATTCCCACAAGGCCCCTACAGCCAAAACACAGTGCAAAGATGAGAAATGGTTATAAAATATTTATTTTGATGTGATGGAGTAGCAACACATACAAAAACATTCTATGCTTAAGCAAAACAAGCTTCGCCATGGATTACTTTTAAAAATGATGCACAGGTGATGCAGTGTGAAGGTATTGGGGCGAACTTGGCGCCCCCCTTAGAGGATAAGGGGTGGTCCACCCCCCACCTCTCCCCTTCCCCGTGCCCCCCTCTGCGTACGTCTACGGAATTAAGTATGCCGCTCGGCTAAATTGAAAGATGTTTCTGTCATTGTTATTTTGACTAAGCGCATCTCCTACTTCCTTGATGTCACTGTGGTGCATTGGAGAAAAAAGAACCTGTTGAAACGCAGGTGTCAGAGCTTCATGCAGCAGCCAGGCGTAGCGTGGAGGTTCGTGTGCTGCTCGACTACACCAGGGGGTCAAGAGGCGAGATCAACTCTCGCACCATGCTCATGCCCATGCTTCAAGAGTTTGGTGGGAAACCTAGCGATGACACGGGTGGCGGAGAGGCAGTTGAACCTTCAGGCCAAGTGCAGGTTTGTTGATGATGCTGCCTGTACGGAGTGTGGCATTGTCAGTGGACGCAGGTGCATGCCTTTACAGTTCGCAAGTTTGTTCGTAGTCATGTTTCACTCAGAACAAGAATTTTGCAGTTCGGTATTACAGGTGCCTGGTTTTCTGGCAGTATTTGCCCACTCTATCTTAAATATTGCAACATACTTTATTTTCACGATTCTAAGCACCCCACTAACTTCGCAGAAAAATTTGGAAAAAAAAATTTGCAAACGAATCTAAGTACTGCATTTTTTTTTGCAAGGAAGAGAGCGTAGACAAGGCTGCAAGCGCACTTGCTCACTCAGTCAAGCCACAGCCATTGGAGACCCAAGGTGCAGCGTGATCTCCAGCTTGTGTTGCTGCGTTCCGACACTACACTACAGGTGGCAGCACAGGACGGCAAAAGCTGACTGAAAGCGATTCCGAACACTATATCAGTGTGTTCTCAGGTGAACCTAGAGTCAACGGCCATTCAACCGATCTTGGCAAGTTGCAGGTATTGCAGACCCGCGTTGCTTTTTTTTGTGTCGGCTGTTTGGTATCCAGTTTGAAAAGGGCTGTTATGGCTTAAGCTTCAACCGAACTTCAATCGCATTTATGGAAGATGTTTGCCAAATAAACTTATTTCTCACACCCTTCTCTTCAAGATACCGACACGGAAACAAGGGAGGCGGGAGTGGGTAGATTTTTTTCATTCCTGTACCCCCCTCACTTTGGGTATCGCAGTCATGGAAAAAAGGCGGTGCTTAGAATCGAGTAAATGCAGTATGTTAACTGCTTTCTCACTGTGAATTCCTTCAACTCCCATTTCTTTGCACTTTTCTCCGAGAGGTGTATCTGCCCCCCCTCTGAACTTTTCTTCTTTCACGAAAAAAGATTTCTATCATGTGAATAAATATGGTACCGGAAATTAAGTTTCATTTTTTTATGAAAGATATCATTAGAACAGTTTGGCTTGTTTTTGACTGTTTAACACAAGCCTCCAAGTTACCTTGCAGTCTAGGTGTGCAGTTTGTGGCGCAGGGATTCACTAATTCTCTTTGTCACTGCTGCCCTTCCTTTTAGAGCCCAATTAGAGCATGAGTATACCCGTTCACCAGGCATTGCACATTTCCTTGCTCAAGCGCCGCTTTATCTTAATATTTACCCCAATTTATTTATTTACCCAATTTTACCCCAACACTGATGTCCTACTGGGCTCAAAGCAACTTTTGAGAATAAAAGCTACAGTACCTGTAAGAGGCATAACACGCTATGAGTAGAATACAGCCTACAAATACAAAAAGCAGCAGTTGGTAACAGTGCACCATGCTCTTCAGTGTCCTGTTAAAGTCTGCTGACCAGTCACAGTACTAAAAAAAGTTGGCCTTGTAATGTTCAACTATAGCAAACAGACTAGAGTTGCCAAATTCTTGAGCTTATAGTTTCCTCTCATGCTTAGCTTCTTTTTCGAGGGTTATGGGACAATGGAAAAAAAAAAACTTTAAAAATAGACATTTTTATCACAGAGGGGTTCTGTTTGGTAGTCCTGAATATGGATGAAGCTTCATCTAGCAGCTACTAGCCTTAAAAGTACTAATTAGTAATAATGATAAGTAGTTTACAGGAAAGGAAAGCCCCAGTATCTCACACTTTTTCTGCGGACACCTGAACCACCTCGATCAGCCTGTTCTTGTTTTCATTCGCCAGTGAGATTAAAGAGGATAATGCTTGCGTGCTTTACTGCATATAGCTTCAAATACTGGTTATCAACCAGTGGAGGGGGCAGTATGTAGTTGACTATGTTAAGGGATTAAGCATTGGGCTGACAGGTTCACACTGGCAACAGTTTCCACAGTCATATTTCATGCTCACAGGTGGCACTCTATCACAGTCCACGGCTCCGTGGCCTTATCCGCTGGTTGCTTCCAACACGTTGGAACGAGACACTTGGGCTGACTCACCTGAAGGTCTACCTTTTCGACGACACCCTCATACTGAGTGGGTGAGTGTGAGTGCCCTCTACATCATCACTTATGACTGAGCACTACCACCTTGTCTATCCATCAGCAGGCTTATACTGTATGTTGTGAATGCACTATTTTCTATCAGATAAAGTCATTAGTGGCTGAGTATCTCGGATAGAGCTTTTAAAATGTGAGAAAAATTTATCTTTATAAACCATATTGTGTGCTTGGCCCAAATAGGCACACTGCAACAAACTTGTGTTAGTTTTCTGCATCTCGAAACTCCATGCAGCACATTTTGATAGCATATTTGCTACTGCTTCCACATTGTTCCAGATTATAGTTGCATTTGGCAGCTCTACCTCAACATTTTTCATGCCAGCTTTAAACTGAACACAACTAAAAGCCGCAAGCATTCTCTTTCTGTGATTACCATTGATCGTGCAAGTTGCTGCTGTCACTGCCAAGCTGTACAGTTCTTTGTGGGCGCAAGTTAGTCCTATAAAGAATTTATTTTAGAAGCCGTTCAGTGCCCTTCCCAGCTACTGAACTATTGTCGCCACAATGTGACAGTGTATTGTGTCATTTGTCACGGGGCTTGCATGAATGCTCGTTACTAGGGCCCGTTACTTTGCTATGTTTTCCATTCTTGAACACTTGTAAGGTTTCAGTCTACACATTTGAAGCAATATTGTATTAACTAGGCTTTGTGTCCTGAAGAAAGTAATATTGTGGCAAGTTCTTGAAGTGAAGTGATGAAGTGGCGATGTTTTCTAATCATCTAATGATCTCTATAGGGATTATTTAATTTACTTTTCGTCCTGCTTATGCCATCTGTGTAGTCATATTTTTGTAGTAAGAGCAACATTGGTCGCAGTTTCGCCATTACGCCGTGCCTCTCAGTGCCTGTCCAAAGAGCGAAGAAAGGAAAAGAAATCGCGGGAGGCGGTAGCTGGCAGCTGACGTGGCTTTTAAAATGTGGAGCTGCCAACGCAGGTCTCTCCTTTCATATGGGAGGATGATATCACAGTCAGCCTGCCAAAACCCTTACATTCACGTTATCCCTAGGCAATGCAGGCACGTTCATACGGCTTGGTTAAAGCGAGGGTTTATGTTGGCTGGTAGCTTACGCTACCGCATCATCGCGAAGATGGGAGTGAAAACAGAGGAAACAAGGTGTCGTAGTGGAGGGCTTTAGACCATCGCGCTGTAGAGGCTTTTGCCTCATTGCACTTAATGGTCAAAAGGGCCCCCTGTGGCATAAATAAACCTGAAACGCTAAAATAAACTAGTACTATGTTCAAAACCCATGTCTTTACTTTCAAGCCGAACCTAAGCGAACCGATGCAGATAGCCCTCGCGTAACTCCAGGTTTAACAACAAGCTAAACCACAGCTAACTTTCTTTTTTTGTCACGTTTTTATTGTGACATTCTTGATTTCATTTACACCTTGTAGAAATACCACATTTGCACGAATACTACACGGCTGCAAATACAACATGAGCTTGATTCTTTTAGAAAACAAAGATTTGCATGAGCATGGCTTGTTCTGCTTCTTCGATGTCACTTAAAAGGCAGTACTACTATTCTTCCCTGTGAAGCAAAGCTTCATGTTGCAATGCAGGTTCTCTCACAGCTCATGAGTCTGGTGGCTAAGCCATATCAAAGAGTGCCAGTTTATCGTTTTTGGTATTCGTTTGTATCCGAACGTTGGCCTAGCAATTCTAGGCTGCGCTTGTGCCGCGATGTTATCATTCCATGGGAGATACATCATACAGTCAGACACACTTTACGATAACCTTTTCTTCAAAACAGATGTCTTTACTATAAATGAGATGAAATGTACAGTCACCTATGAAAAGCAAATTGGGACTGCAGTTTCACTTTACCAAGTCTGAGTTTACTAGAGCAAGCTTCTGCTGTGATAATACCCTGTACTATATCTTTATAACTCACATTCCTTACTTGCACCTCAAGAAAAATAGTTGTCCAGTTTGACTGGCTTGTTTTCCCTATTCCTGCTTTGTAGAAATGGTTGCTGCAGTTGCCCTACTGCTAATTGGATACTTCTAAGATTTGCACTTGACAGTTTCTGTTCCATGATGTCACAACCATTGCCAGTGAAAATTGAACTTATGATATAACCTAATGGATTTTTGCTTTCTTGAAACTGGGGCACATCCATCTTTATTGCAGTATCATACATTCCACAGGACATTGCACTAAATCTTCGCTTTTCTACAGGACCATCAAGCTTTTTGTGACTGCAGTTTGTATTGTTATTCTGTACTTGCTTCATGAATGAATAAGATGACGATGGCAAGTTTTCTCTTGTGATTTGCCTTTTGGTCCAGGGCCAACCTTAGCGACCAGTACTTCAGAAACCGGCAGGACCGCTACGTGGTCTTCCAAAACTGCCCTCCCCTGGCCGACTACTTTGCACGGGTTGTCCAGACTGTGTCCTCTTTCTCACTGCAGCTTCAAGCAGACGACTCGGTCACAGTTCACCCAGGCTTCAACATCCACCCTTTCAAAGGTGCTATATAAGTTCTATATAAGGTTTATATAAGGTGCGTATATAAGGCGTTCAAAAAACTGCAAAAACATCAACTCTAGGCTGCATGGTTACATTTTATAGCAAAAAAATGTGGCTGTGAAAAAGTGTCCTGTGTTAAGGCATGACATTCTAGCTCAAAAGATGATGAGCGCACTACATCAGTCGAACCCGGTTATATCGAACCCGGATATATCGAATTTTGGTTATATCGAACTCATGGAATATCCCCTTGAATATCCCATGTAAAAGTATAGGAAAGCCGCGTCGTATATCGAACTTAATTTCACCGGTCGTTCGATATATCTAACTCCGCACCACGCAGTGGAAAGCGTGCCTTCCCCAAATACGATCGCATCACCCTTGGCCGTTTGCCGCGTGACGTTTTCAAGTCATGCGCGGAAGGAATGAGAAGGAACAGTTCGGCGATGGCTGGTCTGGGCAGAGCCGCGCCCATCCCCCAAAGGCGCACGCATCTGCAGTTGCATCTGCAGTTATCGTTTCCCGCGCGCCAACACATGACGTTTGCAAGCCATGTGCGTGGGTGTGCCCATTCTTTTGCCGAGCTATCTCTCTCCTTCAGTACGCGCTACACATGCGCCAAGCCAGCTCAGCCCGTTTTCAGACAGACGTCGGACGCTTTCTCCAGCGTGTGTTGCGAACCCTCTGCGCGCTGACGTGGCTATGGCGCCTGCGGACGTTAAGAAGCGGCATCTCTCTCTTTGCTTTTTTTTTTTTTGAGAGTCATCCTTTCTTATCGTAGTGCTGTTCGGACGTTAAGTAGCGGCAGTTTTTTTTTTTTTTTTTTTTTTGTGGGATTCGTTTATTCTGCATGTATGAATCAACGAAAGCACGCGGTCAGCTGCTGCGATCATGACGCCCGCCCCAAGCGCGGCGTGGCTTGTGCTATCAAGCCATCACGAGCACTCTGCCAAGTTCGCTCCCCGCCACCGCAGGAGCTATCAAAAGATAAACGCGCTCGGACGTTATCGCTGCGCAGCATCTTGGCACGCTGCCAAGAAATGAGCTGTGGATGAGAATACTGAAACGGAGTGACGCGCGCCATCGATATGCAGGCGAAAACGCTCGCGATTTCTGCCGCGGCGACACAGAAACCTTGTTTTGAGCTGCCATGGTGGCTCGAGCGATAGGGACGCAGTTCCAACAAGTTTGAAATTTTTCGCTCTGTCGCTGCCGCTCGTCGCTGAGATTGCTCAATCGCTTGCATGTGAGCGAGCTGGCCTTTACGAATTTTTTTTTTTCAAATTCTCGGTGCAAAAATGGAGGGTGGGTTCATTATGCGAGTGGGTTGATTACGCGACAAATACGGTATCGTTTTTTCGCATCGTAAGTGCCGTCACACGCCGATTTCTGTATATCGAATTATCGATATATCGAACTATTTCGCGATCCCCTTCGAGTTCCATATATCCGGGTTTGGCTGTATACCTTTCTCAGTGCAGCACGTACAAAAAAATTAACCCTCTCATGTTCTCTCGGTTGCTACTGATATATGTTGTATTGGCTGTTAACAGGCTTAGCCTGTCCTAACAAATTTTTTTGAGGAATTGCCACGAGCTGACTGTTGTGGCAGAGTAAGGGGGCAAGCCAACTAGAGTAAGGACATTTCAGTACAGGCAAAACATGCTGTGAATATTGAATTAGATACTCAGCAACAGTAAAAACTGAGCCCTGAGCAAACTGTACATGTTCAATACTTGATAGACAGATACATTGAAGCTTGTCTTTGTGCTGTTCCAGATTAACACACCATCCTAAGATAAGCGTGCATGTGTTATCCCAAAGGCAGGAGCTCACATTCTCCATGCTAGACTTTTGTGGCCACAGGTGAAGCCCATGCTCACAAATCTGTTTCGGCATTAAAATGAGATGTGATGACCCACTGAGCACTTGGTCATTGTTTCAAATGATTTCTGGGATGAGCCAGCACCTGGGTTCTACCTGGTGGCAAACATCTCCACCTGTCGACAATGTTGTGCACTCAGTATTTTACCATCTGATGCTTACTCTCCGCTGGATAGTTAGAAGCGTAGAAATAATTAAAGTTTAGATGTTTGCTCTGGTGGGCTAAAACCTTTCAAGCTGCTGAGCATTTCTTGGAAAGCGAGGAACGTATTTTTGGCTTCGGAAGCAGGTAGTACCCATGTTGGTGCGTGAATTATATTACAGTGCATTTCTCACCCTCAGGTGACAGGAGCGCATTTGTGGCGGCTGCTAACAAGCGGCTATCGGAGCTCATCAAACCAAATAGGGACGCACCTCCGGTGGCAAGGCAAAGCGGCAGTCCGGCTGACACCTGGGTCTTCCCACTGCTCCAGATGGCTCCGCTAGGCATCACACAGGTGCATAGGCGGGCCAATTACCAGTCTTATTTCCTATTAATTTTGCCAAACCTTGTATATTGAACGCACACAGTCGGGAAGTAAAGTTGTCTGACTAAAATGTTTGAAACTCACCGGAGCTGAACAAGTTGAAATCCGCATTGTATAAAACATGTATAGAACAGTATATTAATATACTGTTACTTTATTTAGCAATATGAGGGAGACTTGTGAGGCTTGGGCTTTTGCCTCCATACTTGTTTTGCATGAAGAGATCTAATGGCACTTTCTGGCACGTAGCTGCTACCACCTGTACATCTATACCTGGTGTCCCAGCTAAATGTAACCAAGCTTTTAAAAAAGATGAAGTGCCTTAGCCCAGTGTAATCAGCTGTAAGGTGTATAAAGTTGCCTGGCCTATTCTACAGTGTTTCTTTTTTGTTTGCTATAGTTATTTAATATGTATTGACCGATTAGCTAAATTTGTAATTATTTCTTTCAGAAACCAGCTGTCACTGCAAAAGATGTAGAGTGCCTCAAAAAACAGCTAGCCGCATTGTTTCCATTAAGGTATGACTTTAGCCCTCAGAAAATGTTATAACGTGGCCACTCACTCATTCAAATATTTTGCATAAGGGTGTACTAATATTGAAATTTTTGAGTGTGAATCAAATACGAATACGGAAAACAAAATTTTACTATTAAAATCGAATATCTAGTAAGTGAAAAAGAAAGAAAAAAGAACTACAAAAGATTAAGAATAGCAAATATTGTTCATCTTGTTTATTTCAGAGTTCACATGGTATTTGCAAACAAAAATTAAACTTTAATTTCACAGACGTGTATACCCTACTGAATAATTCGGTATAAATAATATACAGAATACCGTAAACGGGTCGTTTGTAAAAGAAGGACCTGCATGAAACTAGGTGTAACTTTCATATATGCACTGAATTCATTAAACTCAATAATTCGGCCTTTAAACCAGAAAAAATGTCCGAATTAACCAAAAGCTCAAATTATTGAATGGGCCTGAAGAAACTGCCAAAAACCGTTTTAATCACAATACTAATTCTATCTGATGAACACGTGACCTGCGAGATGGACATCTACATTTGAGATGAAACCATAGTGAGAACGACGTTTCGTCTCAGTTTCTTTAAGTGCTTTGCTTTGTGCACACAGTCAAGAAGGTCCTCTTCACGAAAGGGAAAGGTCCCTCTTTCACAAAACATCCCCGTAGCATTTTGAGAATACTTCACTGCACAGTCAGCATGGTCAACTATTGCGTTGAAGCTCGGCGAATTAAAAAGTGTTTAGTATACTCGGTATTGTTCAAATAATTGGAAAACTTCTAACATCATTCTTTGGAATATGAATATGAATTGAATAAAAAACTTATTCTAATTGTATTCAAAATTTTGAATATTCGCACACCCCTAATCTTTCCTGGAAAGAACACTTCAGAAGAGAAAAGCGGATTTTGTTCTTTGTGACATGCCTCGAGACACTAAGTGCCACTGCTGTCATGGGGATTTTTTTTTTACTTTGTGGGTTATCGGTTTAGGCCAATAAAAAGGAACTGCTTTATATAAACAGTAGCTTGATACAAACATTTTTTTGCTGTTTTTTTATGATGATCTACAACTTTTGTTTTGACCCCTTGTTTCTGAAGCCAGTTATGAGAAACCTAGCTAATTGTTCATTACAATTTGACTTTGGCAAATAAAATAATATCCTTGATTAGGCCAGCTGACTCTTAACAGCTCAGAGTTTATTTCACTGGGGCTAGGATACTCCACATTTTCTAAAAGCTTGGTTACGTTTAGCTGGGACACCTGATATTGTATGAGAAAACAGCCTAAACAAGTAGCTACTCTACTGCTGAGCAAATAGCTCTGACTGCACCGAGCTTTATCTCAAGCAACATCAAGGTGAAGCTTCATCTTCACACTTGTTGCATTCTCACAGGACCAGGAAGTCACCGAGCACCTCCTTGCACATGCTCCTCTGCGGTCAACGCTGAGACTGGCGACGGGCTACTTCAACCTCACAGAGCGCTACTCCAATGTTATCCTCAATAATAAGAGTTCATGCTTTGACCTCCTCGTTGCTTCACCCAAGGTGCGAGATGTTTGCCATTGTGACAGTGCTCTTGGCTGTTTTCGTAAACTGCTATACTATGGCTTTTCTGGTCACCTTTAGTCATGAAGCTGCAAAAGTAAAAGCTGTAAAAGTAAAAAAAACTGCAAAACTCAGATATTTAGGACTTCCATAGTAAACTAGGCAAGACACAGAGTGTGAGCTAGTTGTAAGTTTTCGTTTTTATTTATTTTTTTTTCACTGTGTATCTCATCTTGTTCGTGCCGGCTTAGTACCTTATTGTGATGAGTTAGGAGCCAGCCTGGTTATCGTATTTTCTGTGTATAGGACGCACCATTATATAAGACACATCCCACATATTTAGAGGCTTTCAATGAAAAAGTTGCTATATGTATAAGATGCACCTCTATTTACTCAGTCTGTTGGACTTGACTACACATGCTTGCGCAAACATCTCAAAATTCTCCGTGCCTGTGAGAAACATTCTTTTGTGACATGATAGAAAAAGAGACAACAATCACAGCCAAAAATTCTCTCGTACAGGCAGAGCAGCGGCACTTTATTTTACTCAAAGCTTTGCAGAGATGTCATTTTTGGACGCACTGTCGAAAAGTTCACCAACTTCTGGTGGCAGTGCTGCTGAGACATCCTCTTTGCACTTGTAATGGCTGCTCTGATTGTCGCCATACTCGGGTGCAGTGCTTGGGTATCATTGTGCTCAGACGCCGAGAGCGTGCGGCGCAGTATACATAGGAAAGGGTAAACACGCATGCAATAGCCACCAAGTAATGCTGCAACTGCCAACTAGAAAAGTGAATCGTCTTGTCCTTGGTCTGCATTCCGAGTTTGCATCATTATCAAAAGCGTTGCTATATCTCAGACTTCAATACAACTGATTGCTGGACACACTGGAGATAGCGACACTTTATATAATGATGCAAACTCGGAATACATACCCTGGCTTGTCTAATCTTAAGAACCAAAAGTTAGATTAGTTTATACATACTATTCGTTTCTACAGAGCAGACAAGAAAAAAAGCAGAGGCTGTTACTGGTGCTTGCTTGGGCTTTCTCAAGGTTTTGCTTATGCCTTCTTGTCTGTTGTCTTTCAACCTGATATCATAAAATATGACTGTGTACCCCTCATTCGGTGTTTCATTGAAACTAGTGGAGCTTGTTTGCAGTTTCATAATTGTAGTGGTCATGGGCATCTTTCAATCATAACAGCCGCATTAGTGAACCATGTTGTTTCACTGTGGCACAGGTGAATGGCTTCTACGGTGCAGAGGGTATCAGCAGCGTGATCCCAACGGTGTACACGCTGCTTCTGCGGCAGTTCTTTACACGGGTATGGCCATCACACAACCATGTTCAGGTGGGCGAGTACGAGCGCCCTCACTGGACATTCCACGGCAAGGGCCTCTGGCTCTGGAAGGACGGCCAGCCTTGGCCATGCCTTTCACTCATTGGGTCACCAAACTTCGGTGAGTGCCACTGCTCGGACCTGCTGTTGAAAACCAAAGGTGAAGGAAGCAAAGGTCGCTCACTCTGCTCACCAGCTCACCAGACCAGTGACTATGGAGACATTAATTTAAAAAAAAAAAAAAGCATTTTTCTAGCAGCGGGTACAGTTGGACTAACTGAAAATGGCATTTTCCAACTGGAGAAGAACACGACAGTTTGTGCATCCATGTGCAGTGCACAAAGGATGCATATTATAAGTGGTGATGTCAAATTGGCAGCATGTTGAATAAAAACTTGAATTGTTAGATGGCCCAGCAACAATGCATTCATAACCACAAATGTGACAGAGAGAGAAACAGAAATAGGTATACAGGGAGGTAGGGAGTATATAGTTATGGCATCAGGTGTGAAAAGGCGGGCATTGGAGGGATACCACCAGACTGGAGCAAGCAGGTCATAATCATGCTTAGCATCATGCCACCTTTGCTTTTTAACCACAAATTCTGAATGTCTGTAGTTGGCGCTGTGTGTTTTAGTTTTACTTGCTTATTTATATCATTTTTATTTTATCCAGGGCAAAGAGTTCATTTTATTAGGCCTTTTCCAGTAAACCACTCATTCAATCATTCATACTTAAGTCCCTTTTTTTTTAATGTTTAATGTCGCTAATAAGATGTAAAGGTAATTCCTAATAGTATACTACTTCTAGTACAAGGCCCACTTTTCTTCATGATTTTGTTCTTTTATAACATTACCCAGAACATCACACAATAACAAATAAATTCCACTTGTGTTGTCTGCTCTGGGTCGTTCAACATCTCTTGTTGTGGTTATTTGCTCAATGCATCTGCAGGCTTCCGGTCAGTACACCAGGACCTCGAAGCACAGGTTGCCATCATCACAACAAATGAGAAATTGCAAAGGCAGTTGAACCATGTAAGTGCTGCTCTGTTGTTTTCTTTATGTAACTTTTTTTGTAAAATGAACTTTAATTACTGTCTCAGCTTGGCTAAGCTTGGAAGGTACTATAACTGATGTGGCAAATCAGAGAAAACAGAGCAACAATGAAATGGGATGAGTGTATCACTTATTACTTCCTAAAGAGCTACTCAGATTAGTCTAGGCTATATTAGTTCAAAATTGAGAACTCCTTTAGGTTTACATCATGCCACTTGAAATTTGAAGGCTGATATTGTTAGCTTGCTGTTTTTATGGCAGCTAGCCTGCACAAATGGCCTGGTTCCTCATGAATTACTTTCCATTTCACATTTTCTCCTTCACAGGAGCAGCAAAGGCTGTATGAACTGGCAGCGCCTGTCTCCCTCGCCACATTTCAAAACCCCAGTCGTCACGTGCCTTTCTGGGTCCGCCTCCTCATGCCACTGCTGAGACCACTCTTCTGACACGTGACCTGTGTGTCACACGCAAAGAAAGCAATAAACATGTACTATATGTTTTTTTTTTTTTTAGATTTACTGTTAAAAATAAGTAAGCGATATGGTCAAAGTTATACATCTGCATTCTGTTTTACTTCTCCAGCCATTTGGGTCCATCTGTTCAAAATCGCATAATATGTATTGCTTTCTAGTTTCTTATACCATATAGTAGTTGCAAATTGATGTCACGCCACAGAATGCCAATGACAGCAATAAAAGCGAGCTCTCATTTCGCTCCATACATTAGTAGAGTTAAATCCTGCGCCCTGACCCCATCACTTTAGACTGTCAGATCCAGGATTTTTATCGCCTCCTGCAAGTATAAATTTGTCTTTGGTACCCTGTTATGTACGCATAACCATTTGAAGAGTTTCAACGTTTGCAAATTATTTAGTAAAACCTGGAACGTAGCTGTAACTGTTATGCTAACCTCATAAGGAAAATTTCATAGCCGTTCTCAGCATTGATAAAAACGGTTTAGCGGTAATCGGAATCAAATAGCGAAGTTTGTGTGTGGAGGTAGCTAGAAGACGTTCAAATCGTTCAAATCGCCCGCGTCGACATAAAAGCAAAAGTGCTTTAACCTACTTCACCGCAAAAAAAAAAAAAAAAAAAAAAAAAACTTCTAAATATCAAGCCTTAATTCTGTTTAATGTTATTATTTGCGTTAATAACCTGAAACTAATGTTTTACTTAAATTATAGCAATTTTAATAGCCTAGCGGTCAGCTTGTGAACTAATCTACGGACCCTTTTTACATGTGTGTGGTCGTCATCTGAGAGTGCTGCAGAGTATTGTAGGCCGCTCCACTTCCTCCCGAGTGCGTGCAAAAATACGCGAAGTGTGTGTGCCGTCCTGTTAAAAGTTTTCTAAGCGCTGACAAAATGCCCGCTGAAGTCGAAAAAGCGCCGGGGGACCAACCCAGCGAAGTCAAGCCGGCCGAGGAGCCCCCGAAGACTGCTCTAACACTCGAGAGTATCCTTGACACGCCGGCGTATTTCTCTGACGTGACAAGTGTGCCCGTCGGGGAAACCTCTACGTGGCGATCTTCCCTCGACCCGGCTTGAAATTGAAGCTTTACGCGCTGCTCATTACGTTAAATTCGATCAGCTGATCGTTTTTTTTTTTCTATTTTGCTAAAACGCGCATTCGTCTGACGCGGAGCACGACACTCGGGGGTCGCGGATAGCCGGCATTCCGAAGACGCTGCAGCACAGGCCATATGTTGGCACCTAATGGATCATTCGGTCGACTGAGCAAAACCGAAACCTCAGTTGCACGAGGTCATCCAGTGGTCAGCCAATGTAGTCCGTCGCATTTGCATGTTTCCAAACTGGGGAGTGGTACGGCTTGCCGCATTTACAGTTTTCGCACCCTTATGAGAAGCGGTTGCTTTGCACTTTCGTTTTGAAGACACGCGTGTTACGACGAATGAATAAATTCTTGACAACATGTTCGAGGTGGTCTGAGGTGTACCCAATTTCCCATCAGAACTTAAAACGAAACTTATCTTGAGACCTTTGTAAATCTCCGTCTTTGCTGTTAATTTCACCCCCTACCCTTTCCTCTCCCTCGTCTGTTCCCACGTCGCTGTTCCAAGCTGAATAATCTGTCCATGAGCCGTACAAGAAAAGATTACAGACTGGCTGCTCACATAGAAAATTTCGGTACATATATGGTTGGTTATGTATACATTTCAGTCTCATTTCTGTTCACAAACACGTTGCAAGTGGCTTCCTTTACCCACTGGTTGCAGTCCTGCAGATGACAAAGGATGCTCAACAAAAGCATGGTCTCAGGCATGGAGACTATCAGCGCTACAGGTACAGAACTGTTTTTGTGGCAGTTGTCTTCTTTCTGTACAAATGCGTGTAGGCAATAGCTGTTGTGAGCTACGGGCCATCAGTTGAAAACCAATGATCTGTAGAACTGGAGTAATTTTTATCCAATAAATTAGACAGTTTTTCTAAATAAAAATTATTGAGAAATGCTTGGCAAAGCTAAAGATTTCTCTCTTTACTGCTTTATGAAATTGCTCACATATTCCATTATGGAAATGCTTGCACAGAAGGTTAGATTTTATTGTATAATCGTTCAAACTGGGGACCTTTATTCTGAGTTTGCATCATTTTGAGAAGTGTCATTTTCGCCCTCATCTGATTGGTGGAAATGCCAGAACCTGAGGTGATGGCAATCGGAACTGATGTCCAGTTCTGGCGTTTCCGCCAATCAGTCAGTTCAAAGTGAGGGCGAAAGTAACACTTGTGAAAACGACTTGACTCGGAATACAACAGTATCTCTTGCTGGGCTAGTTGGTGTGACATTGCGTTAAACCAAAGGAAATACAGCGCTAAGTTTTAGACGAACCCGTCCGTCTTTCTGTGTGGTTCATCTAAAACTTAGCGCTGTATTTCCTTTGGTTTAACGCAATCGGAATACAAGCCCTGCAGTACATGGAGTGTGCGTAGAGACAACCACTGGCTTATGAAAGTGACAGTACAACACAAGAGGAAGGATGGAATATTTATAGTGTCAGAGTTCGAGATTTCAAAGACATTGTTTGGAAATTCACAAAGTTGGGGTAGTTAGTGCTAGTAACTTATTGACGATCATTTTTAGAGGCCTGCTTTGCTGTGCAGCAAGCATGCATACTAGCAGTGGTAGCAGCTGATGATGGTGTGATGTCTGTAAATTTGTCTTCGCACAGGGGCTACTGCAGTCGCCGACTGCGCCGCCTGCGCAAGTCCCTGCACTTCCTTCAGGGCAACAAGCACCGGTACCAGGGTCGCGAGGTGACGGAGGAACTGCTGGCGAGCGGAGATCCCCGCTACCTGCTCATGATCGTGGTGCAGTGCGAGAGGGCCTGGGCTCATGCAATGCAGTTGCGCCAGGAGGCCAACACTGAACCACGCAAGCGCTTCCACCTTTTCGGCCGCCTGCGCAAGGCTGTCAAGCACTCCCAGGTGATGTGAGGCTGTTCGCTTTCTTAGGGCCTGCATGGATGAAACTAAAGATGTAAAGTTGAATGACTGAATTTATCAGAGCAGCATGCCATATTGTCCACCTTCCAGTCCTTTATTACGCTGGCCTTTTTTATAGCAATGGAAGAAAGTAGCTGGGCCAGCACAATGCCCCCTTGCTAGTCCTTCGTTTTAATCTGACAAGATTAGAGTCCACATTCTGAGAAAAACTAGTGTGTCACAAAATTATCTGATTGGTCGAGAGGGGTCACATGTTCTTGTGATGTCGCACACTGCCTCTTTGTGCAAAAAAAAGATGTGATGCAGAATCAGACTGCTGTCTTATGGATCAAAAGCCAGGTGTGATGTCTCTGCGTCACAGGGGAGCATTCGTCAGTGCAACAGTTGAGAGACCTTATGTGACCACCTCAGACAGCAGCCGCTCATTGGATGAAAGCAACACTTCATTAAAATTAAGACCATCGCTTAGCGCTACTAAGCAGCCCTAAGTAGTTTTGCCCTATTACTTAGTACTGTTAATTAATGCTACCAATTAGTACTAGTAATTATCAACTAATTAAGTCCACTACTTAGCAGCAGTACATAAGGCAGTGCTACTGCATCAACCGCTGAGGATACTTTAACATCCTATAAGTTTGTTTTCTTCCTCAGTGCATACCTTTTTGTTGACTTGGCAAGACTTTTCACACTTTCAGAGCAGTACTCGAGAATTTCACAAATCCAGAACATCCCTCCGTCAGAGTAACTTTAAAAGGGCGCTTGGAAGATTTGTTGAACATGATGAACTTTTGCATTTGATGAAAGGTGTGGCATTTAAAATTCATTCCAGGTATTTAGTACCTCACTTGCGGAAGTAAGCAGTGCTATCTTGACTGAAGTCTGAAAGAGTGTTGAGGCTTATCTGCTGTGGCTCAGATTATCACACTAGCAATGCAGTTTTTTTGGCTAACAGAAAGACTGATGTGGAGTGCTTTTTCTCATATGGTATGACTGCAGACTCTGGAGGCGCTGTGCACGGCATCCCCACGATGTGATGCCCGCTGCAAGCTTGAGGCCCAGGCCTACTGTGCTTACTTGGAGGGAACCCTCTCCACTGAGCTGCAGCAGTGGAAGGTGAGTTCCTACTACAGTTTTAGTGTAATGGTTAATACTCAAAGGAGTACAGATGCCAACTTTAGATTGCACGTTTTCTTCGCAATGGTTAGTCATTACTGTACATAGATCACTACATTGTATTTGCATGCAACTATAGGAAGTGTGCAGAGTGGGTCAGAGAAATAACTCGAGTTACTGACATTCTAACCAAAATCAAAAAGAAGAAATGGACATAGGCAGGGCATGTAATGCTATGAGAGGATAACCGACTGTCTCTAAGAGTAACCAACTGGATTTCAAGGGAAGGAAAACGTAGCAGGGGCGGCAGTAAGTTAGGTGGGTGGACGTGGCTAAGAATTACGCAAGGGTAAGGTGGATTTAGCTAGCACAGGACCGGGTTAATTGGATGAATATGGGAGAGGCCTTCACCTTGCAGTGGGTATAGTCCGGCTGATGAGGATGATGATGACTGGATAATTTACAGTCAGATTTTTCTGCCACGCACTCTTGGTATCTCGACAGTCAAGCGACAATTATGACATTAAATATCAGCGTATATAGTTCACGTGAGGCATGATGAAAACTGTAGTATGATCTCTTCTTCGTGATTCGTTCTGTTTCTGGTTCTTCAGGCAGACTGGCTTTATCGTTGTAGTGAGCTAAAACGATGTCCAGAGAGATTGTTTCGCAGCTTTTTCCTTTTTCATGCCTCACAGGACCTGTACACTAGCTTTTGACATCATACCACTGCTCGGCCGTTCAGTCTCGAACTAAAGACTGGTAAAAAATGTAATTTGTTTACAAATTATTGGTATGAATAGTATATAGTGATCTGTGTATGTTAATGTGTACATATAATTACAAAGAAGAAAGCACGCAAACAAAAACATAGTGCCTACATTCTTGCTCACATTTGCTGGTTCTGAGACATCAGTTGTCATAGTGAAACGAAGAATTGCAAGGTAAAGGTAAGCTGAGCAGAGCTACGCCACCAAGTTGTCCATGTTCGAAGTCCTGAGCCATTATGCCCTCTGTGGGCAGTCATACAAACCTGTGGTTGCCCGCTGACCGCAGCTGTTTTGATTTGTGGCAGTTTCTGCGCACAGTGGTGTACAAGAAAGCGTAGCAACACATAGAAATCAAAAAGAGCCAGCTTCCATGCCACCATAGCCAATGTGCAATAGAGTGGATCCACTACACTGCTGTCATGGATTGCCACGTTTCGCAGGATTGATAACCGTCAGCCAGATTTTCTTGCGTGTGGTCTGATTTTCAGGAATGGTCCGGTGATAGTGCAAGGAAGCATTTTTCTCTGGCACTTAGTAGGCCTCACATGCTGCGTCTTTTCCTTCCCTCCTCCTGTAACTGTGCAGGAGGCCATGGAGAGCTTCAGCAAGGCTCAGACCATCTATGAGAAACTGGCGCAAGCCCTTGGCGAGGGCCAGCGGGCTCTTTACCAACAGCGCGTGGACGAGCTCACCCCCAGCCTACGCTACTGCGCATACAACATTGGCGATGAGACGGCCATCTCGGACCTCAAGCGGATGCGCCTACAGGGAAACGTCACCATGGCGGGCACTGAACTGGACGTGAGAGTGACCTCGTTTCTTTCTGCTCGGATGCGTGTGAACCTTTTCATCTCTTTTTTTTTTAATCTCTTGCGAATGTTCCTGAGAGTCCTCAACATAGCAAGCAGGCATTGTGCTCTACATGGCAACATATAAAGGCTATCAGGCATCTGCATTTTGGGATTAAGTGGGCTGCATATTTTTGCGAGTCGCCCAGGTGCTGATGAGAGGCATGAGATAATTTAGCCACGATTTCCAGAGCAGAGGCTCTCGGATGAGCGTTCGTGACGCATTGAAGTTCTCGAAAACATTTTTGGGGTCCTTGGATACTTGCTTAACTAAAGGGATTATGAACAGAACTGATGAGCATTTGTAGGGCATGAAAAATGGCTTTTTTGACTGGCCAACTCATAGTTTCAATGAACAAGCTGACCTTTCGTAGCAAAGTGGCTGAATTAGCAATCTAAAGTGTTATATCACACTTTTGAGTAACATTGCTTTCTTTTTTCTCAATTTTACTCCTGCTATTCTATTTTCAGTCATGCTCCATGAATTTAGTTATAAAATGCTTGTTGGTCCTGTAGCCGGGGCCTAGTTGCTTCTGGCTGGGTTTTGCATTCTTTCATATGTGTAGCCCTCTAAAATCAGTCCCTCTAGGCAACAGGGGCCTTTTGTTTTTCTGTCACGTTATTATTTCGTGTGAGAAAATGGTGGCTGACGGAGGAGGTGGCTTTGCCTCTTCTCCCCCATGATGCCTTGCAGCACCTCATTGAGCAGGCCCGTGAGAAACAGGCGAGCAGCCTGTCGGAGGTGACTTGGCTGGGCCGCACAGTTCCCGTGCGCCATGAAAAGGTGCGCCTCTTCCTACTGGCCGCCCAGGAGGCACCACGGGAGCTGGCGCAGGCCCCAGACATCGAGGCCAAAATCGCCGTCCACGAGCGGCTCCTCTTTGATTGCAAGGATGCCCTACAGGTGTGTTGGGGTAGAAGGGCTAACATATTTAGAGACTTGGGAAAACTGATGTAGTGGGGATGTTTGCTTGGATTTATAGTGTTTGTGTACAAACATGAGGCGCCGCACAGTGCTCCCGGGGTGTACCTCATAACTGGTGATAGTGGCAGTGCCGACGTGCAATTAGCATTTAGTGCTCGAAGATGCGATCACGGTCTATGAATTGCTATCAGCTATAATAGCACAGAAGTGTTCAGAATAAAGGTGTGCGAATATCCCAAATTTTGAATAATACTAGAATGTGACTAATTAGTTGATTCATATTCGTAATCGAAAAACTGATATCGTGAATTTTTCGAGTATTCGAGAATTGCCGAAGACACCAAAAATTTTCAAATTCGCTGCATGTTTCTCTGCACTGCACGCTTCACCACAATGCTTCACCGCGTGCTGTGAAGCATCCTCAAAACGCAATGAGACCGTTACTTGTGAAGCGGGGCATTCCTTTTTGTGAGGGGGGCCTTCCCGACAGTGTGCTCAAAGTAAAGATTTTGGCAAAACTGAAAAAAAAAAAAAAAAAATCTTTCTCACTTTGGTTTTCATCTCAGGTACAGGAAACCATCATGCAGGTGTTCATCATTTCAGATTACTGTGATGCATGTGGGCTTTTGGTTAATTTGGTCGTTTCGTCCAGTTTCTTCAAGGCTGAATTTATGAGAGTTCAGTGCATTCCGCAGCGATATGATAGCTCCACCCAGTTTCGTACAGGTCCTTCCTGTACAAAAACCAACTTACAGAATCCTGTATAAAATTAATACTGGATTCTTCGGTAGCATATACACACCTGTGCAATCCTAGCTTAATGTATTTTCAAATACCATGTGATGTTGTTTGTATGTTCAGTTCGTTGATTTTTTTTTTTTTTTTCACTGATCAGGTAATTGGTACTTGCAGGCATTTTCCCCCATATTTGTATTCGATTCATATTCCAAAATTTCAATGTTTGCGCACTTCTAGTTCAGAATATCTGGAGTCATGCATACTTTATACAATGCTTTCTGGCCAGAGAATTTTACATAATCATTTCATCCCGAAATTCTTGTTAACCATGATAGTATCATTAAAATTCTACTGTATGAACTTGTGGCTTTTCAACGTTAGATGGCTTATTGGGAACAAACTGTAGTGTTTGAGCTTCGTTAGACCATTGTTGGGTTGACAAGTTCCAGCCAAAGATTGAGATAAGAAATTCAGTTTGCATTGCCTTTATGAGCACTGAATGCCCACTCCCAAAATGGCATTGCCCATTTTTACTATTAGGCTCTGCCCATTGCTAGGTCACCACAGTGTTGTACTGAGTTCCATTGTTAATGCTGCTGTTGCCACTTTGCTCACTACATCATTCTTTTCGTGTTGTCCATTGTCTCAACAGCTCCTCCGCGAAGACCTGCGTGTGGAAGGGGGTGGCGCTGCCTCTGGAAAGGGCCCGGTGTCGTCGTTGCAGTTGCTGCACTCGTACCTGGTGTACCTGCGCCAGCGCACCACGGTCGAGCGAAATCTGCTGCTCATCCGCCAGCTGGAACAGAACGAGTCAGGACCACGCAAGCCCCAGGACCTCGTGCGGCCTTACGAGATCATTGTCCAGGTCAGCATACTGATCAATCCAAAGCTGGATGCCTGCAGTGCCACTTGTCACAGCGAAAATGCTCATCAAAAACTTAATGCTTCGAGCCACTGCTAAACAGTGGCTCTAACTGTTTTTGTATCCTGTTTGTCATGAAAAGAAAAAAGTTACAAATGAACAATCCGGTTCGTGTGTTGGTGTGTGCATTAAGATCAGTCTCCTTGCTGTTTGCATCTTCTGTACAAATCATCAGATGCTAGACGACTGATCGGCATCTTTGGGTTTGCTATCTCCATGAGTGTCTGGTATCGGAAAACTTTTGAAGGTGTCGGGGTGGGTGCTTGATGGGGTCCTTTAGAGAGTGGAGATTGGTATGTGGGTATATATAGGGTGGATGCTCGTAGGTGGAAGATTCACTTTCTGGGCTTGGAGGTTGCTTGGAAGGTGGAGACCACACACATGAACACCGGATACATTTAGTGAGACAGCGTAAAAGCGCCATAAAGGAAACAGCTATCCTATGTTGGTGGCGTCTCTGGGAAAGCCTCCACCTAACAACTATGGCATATGATGCCTAGGGGGATTTTTCTATCTCCCTACCTGCAGTCCATTGCAGATGGTGCTTAGGGGGATATCCCCCCTCCCCCCTTCTGAACCCTAGTGCTAAAGCATACTGAGCTGTCGCACAAGTAATCTGGATTTTTAATGTGTATCAGAACACCTACTGTCGCGAAGTATTTGGGGGCAATCAATTGCTGTGGAGGAAATACAGTATTAGCAGTTCTTTTTCACTTACCATTCTGTCCCACTTCTGATCCTATTCCAGTCCAATCCACAATCACTTCTTTTATTCATTTTTGCTGTGTCATCCTTATTCTATCCTATCATTCCTCGCTCTGGGAAGGAGGGAGAGGCCAGGCTTGAATTATTGAGCAAAAATGAATAAAAGAAGCGATTATAGATCGGACTGGAATAAGAACAGTGTCAGAAGTGGCAGAAGAAGAGAAAAAAAAGATAGTTCTCTCCACTTGTAGGTAAGGTAAGGCTCCCATCACAGTGGCTCAATAGTACGGGCACTTGAATGCTGAACCGAAGGATGCGAGTCCATATCAAGGCCGCGACGGCTGCTTTTCAATGGAGGCGAAAAGCAATGCACCCATGTATACTATGCGATGTCGGTGCACATTGTCGAAATTTTCAGTGCCCTCTACTACAGCGTCCTATATATAATAATTAACTTTGGGACATTAGCTCTCCGCCGGCTGCAACGTTTCGATGGAGGCAAAATGGGGAGGCGTGTTCGTGTGCTGTACGATGTCCGTGTACGTTAAAAATGCCTAGGTGGGCACAACTGCTTCATAGCCCCCCCTCCCACTGCGGCACCCCTCTTTCTCTTTCACTCCCGGCTTGCGCCCTTACCTTACTGGATGGCTCAGGTGTCCATGGTGAAAGTGTCAGATACAGCGTCTTTGCTTTCTTATAAACCAATTTGCATTAACTCTTTTGGAACCGTCAAAAAGTAAGCGATCTGAGGGGTCTTGGAAAAAATTCTAGGAGGCACTTAGACTTCTTCGATGCTTTTTCTTCTTCAATTAGTAATTTCTCATTTCTTAATTTTGTTTCATTGTTATATTTTATTTTTGTTTTGTATGTTATTTTATTTCTGCATTACTTTTTGTTTTTATTTTCATTTTTATTTCTTTATGACCTTTGACTACTGATTACCCAGTGTTAGGTACTTTAGCCAATTTAGTCAATGTTGGCTTGTTGTGTGGTTACTGGATTGGATTTTGGATATGTTCAGCTAGCGGAGAGGGATGCTTCTCTCTGCACTTTGCATCATCTGCGCTGAAGCTTCTTGCACTAACAGGCATTGTAATGCTAACCTAGTAAACCGCCGCAAATACATGGTAGTACAGTTCATACCGACTTCTATTTAATCGTTTGGGGGGACAAGTTTTGTTGTGAAACCGGTGCGCTGATGTCCTGAAATTGCCCTCTGTCCTGCAGTGCCTGAGCGAGATGCTGCAGCTGCCAGGCGTGGAAGAGGGCTCGGACTTTGCGGAGCAGGTCCAGGCGGAGCTGCTCCTCTACAAGTCCCACCGGGTGCACCGCATTGCGCAGACACTGGCTGCGGCCGGCCGCTACCCTGAAGCCATGGCGCTGTACCGGCGCGGGCGCGAATATGTTCAACAGGCACTTGCTGCCTCCTCTCACCTCACCGATGTAAGTCCATGGTTGCATCAGCTGACGTGTTGCCTTTTCTGGTCAGTTGTATTCTGTGTCCTATGTTGGTACCTCTATGGCAAAGACTAAGTGCAGTACATTCTTTGTTTAGTGTTTGACTGTTTGAACATTGAGTGTTTGAACTTCTGTTACATAAGTGCCCCATGGTGGCCTAAGAAGACTAAGCAGCCTGCTCATTGATGACATATTTTTCGTCATTAGTCAGCTTCCACTCATGTAGTACTTGTCAGATCTTGGGTAAAGTTTCCCAGAGTCACTGTGCAGACCTCTGCTTCATTCGCCCCTGAAACTTATCGACACCGCTGTTCTGCATTGCGAGGTGAGAGAGCTCAGTTTCTGTTCAATTTGAGAAGTGGGGAGTTTAAGCCCGAACAATGCTTAAAAATGCAGAACACATGCTTGCATGGAGCTTGGCCAGTGGCTTGCTCTTCCTGCAATAATGTCTCAATGCAGGAAGCCGTGGCATCGCTGAAGGAGCTGGACGGTGTCCTGGAGGGCCAGGAGTACTCGGTGCATGCGCAGAGCATTCTAGGTTCAACAGCTGAGGCACCCTCAGCCGAGGACAAGGAAGTTCAGGTGAACTGTGTCGATGTTTCGGATTCTCTAGGGACCCTCGAAAACGTAAAAAAAGATTGAATTTTAGTTAAAAAAAATCACTTTACATAAACTTCAGATTGCAACCGTGGTGGAGGAAGTGGTCAACAGCTTTGTGCCCGTTCTGATTCTTGACGGTGTCACCATGCTATGTTAACAGAGACGACGGGTTGGCATTTAATGGCTGTACTGCGTCGGAATGTTATGGGCAAACGCGTGGGCTTGAAGTCCAGATGTGATAGCTGGTTCACTAACTGCCGCGCTTTGAAAATGTTTCACTGCATAACCCTCACCATCCACACAGTGAAACACCCTCAGAACATGGCAGGGCCAGCAGTGAAGGCCACGTCGCACTGCCAAAAGGTCCCCCGCTTCTAACTGACTCCTTTCTATTTTGATTTTCCTTTATTTGATCGTATTTTTGGCCCCCTTGAAGCCTGAATGAATGACATTCCACTGTTGTTATTATTATTGTTATTATTATACTTTGGCTATTGACAGTGGCTCCGCACCAAATGCAGATATGGTCTGAAAAATAGAGCAGTCAGTCGCGATGCGTTCAAAATTTTGGGTGCTCATATACATTAGTTCTGTGGAGCATGTTGCGGTGCCGTGAAATGTCCGGATAGTCAAGCACGTCCAAAAGGTTTCGGTTTCGGTTGGCAACTGTGTGCATCGCAAACTCTCCACAAGTTGAGCTCGTCATCAACTTGTCATTTTGCGAGTCTGTGCTAATTGCACTTTGCCATGCATTCATAGGTGGTAGTACTGGTATTTGTTTACACTGGAGCTGTGCGAATGCAGTCACTGACAGTTCGTTCGGACTCAACGGAACCCTGGAAATGGTGCGAATAACCAAACGAAAAATTCGTGAACTTGAAGAAACGGCTGCTTGCTATGAAAATTCAGCTAAGGATTTGCGAACCTCACCGCTCGCTCCCCACATTTTATTTATAAACCGATGCTAGAGAGTTATAGCATAGTACGGTCACGTTTTCATCATGTCTGCACTGCTTCACCTCATGAGACAGTGTGACACGGCTGCAAGTCATGTTGCAAAGGAATGCATGCACTGCGCGGAACAGTAACATTCTATTTTCAAAAGTTACGATGCTTGCGAAGACTGTGAGATGAAACTCGTGAGGAATGAGCAGCTCCGATTGCACACACTCTCCCTGCCCCACGGGAGGTGGTGTCGATGAAGTCATGGCCTTCAATTGGTTGTGACAACAGTGCCTGCCTGTATCTATACAACACCGAAAAAAAAACGAGCTTTCAGCCGGGAAAAACAATCTCCACGGTAGTCCAGGTGCCTATTTTGGCCCGAAAAAATAAACTTTTTGCAATCGCAGAGTCCGAAATATTGGACGTATCACGCAAGTCTGAAAAATTAGTCGGCTGCTGTAGCAAAATATTGGGTGCCTAGTGAATTCAAATGTTAAGGACTGAGTGAAAATTGATTCTAATATTTTTTTAATACTGCCAAGCTAGATTAGAGATAAAATCTTCCACAAACCACAGCCAGAAAAAAGGCAAATTTATTAGAGGTGTGCAAATAACAAATGTTTGGGTGCAAAGCAACTACAAAAAGTGAAAATGGTCTGCATATACAATATCTTGGAATCATCAAAAAAATTCAAACTTTTGTTGAAAATAAGAAGAAACATGGAAACATGTTTCTTCTTATTTTCAACTAAATGTTTCAAGTAAATGTGTCCACAAAACGCAGCTGTGAAAAGAGACGGAGGTAGAGCATAATTTTTTTATTTCTACACATCTTTAGCATAACTTGTTATACCTCTAAGGCCCAGCAGACATTAATAAGAAAGCAGGAATCTTACCTTGTTTACAGTTACATTGTAACGCTTGCAGTCAGCAAAAGGAAATCAAATATCACAGCTTGACTTTGAAATGGACACAAGAGCAGCAGTGCCAGCGGGAAGATGCCCAGCCTGAAAACAAAACATTGGTTGTGGAATGGCTCCCGAAACGCAGTGTTCATGACTGCGCTTAGCCCTTGCATATTTGTTTCGCTGGACTGTAAGGCCCGTGATGGGCCTCAACCAATCCGAATGATGTTGCCAACCACAAAGGCACAAAAACTGAATCACACCGTCAGGTGTCCCACCGCTTACACTTCAGAGTGTACGTGGTTTGGTTATGCATTCTGGCATTGAGCTCACTGCTTCTGTCGTACTTTTTTTTCTTGTGCACTGTGGCTTAATATGTGTAGATTTTAGGTTCTAACAAAATCTGATAATGATCAAAGTGGTTTATGTGAAACAGCTGCAGCAGCACGTGTAGACTACAGCTTTGTCCCTTTACGCTGCCCTCCACAAGCCGAGTTGCATCCATAACTGCGTCATTCCACCAACTAGTAGCTTGGCTGCGCTGCAGTGCACCTGGCTGATAGTCGCATTCCTGTCTGTGCTGTCTGCACGGTCACTTATAGCACCACCTGTGTAACTGATGCCATCTGTAGAAGCTTCTTGCAACTAGACCTACCAAGCACATTCATTTAAATTGGGGAAACTGTTTTATTATTATTATTGTTATTATTATTCCCTTTCAACATCAAATATTTTCAGTTGTGTTAGTTTATGTTATGTTTTAAGTAACAAATGTTAACAATGTACAGTGTTCTGAAGAGGAAACCAGTAATTGCGAGCGGGAAGTGTGTTCTGCTACCTAAGAGGAAAGATTACACTGTGGCCCTAGCTTGGGCTTAATTGCCAGAAAAAGGTGTCACAACATTTAACTAATGGTGCCTGCAAGTCCTTGTAGATGCGATAGCTCTGAAGAATTGCATGGAAAGTGACTATCGTCTCAGCGATCCTTGCAACAGGTCACTTCATTGCTAGCAAATATAGCTCAGCGGGTCATGACCGCATGGAATTCTTGAGGCTGCAGTAGCGGGCCCAACTGAATCACAATATGCCATGTTTGGAAACACAAAATCGTCCACTTTGTCCTGGCTTAGCAATTTGCATATACGTAGGTTCTTATAAGGCTCTCTTATTTTCAGTTGCTGGTGGATCGCCTGGACACCTACCTGGAAGACAAGAGCTTGACTACCTCAAAGCCTCGCATAGCCGCTTTCCCCCCACCATTCGAACCAATTCCATGCAAACCGCTCTTCTTTGACCTCGCCCTCAACCACATTGAGTTCCCATCACTCGACGACGTTGTTGACACCAAGAAGGGCCAGGGCCTGACGGGCTTCGTCAAGGGATGGCTTGGAGGCTGGAAGAAGTAGGCCTTTCCCATGTCTGTAGAATTCAGGCATTTCATTGTCGTTTTTTGTGCAAGCTACTTGTGTCTGAAAACACCGTGCCTGAATAAAATGTTGCCTGAAGCCAGTGCTTCTTTTCAAGTATTGCACTTTACAGGCCTGTTTGCGAGTTTAGAAGCTCCCGCTCTTGTTGTATATGTGCAAATAATGTAAAAGTGTCATTTTTACATCATGTTATGTTCATAGCTGATGTCCGTAACAATAGCATCAAAAAGAGAATGTGACTGCTAACATAATTCAGTGGAAAATGCCTAAGTCTGCTACTGTTAGCAGATTTGGCGGAAACTTGGAGCCTGAAACATGCCTGTGCTGTTCTCATTTAAAATACTTGGCTTAGAGAAAGCTAATAAAACCTGCAGGATGGTTACAAGTAATTAACTCAAAAGTCTGAGCAATAGCTGCAGTGTGAGTGCAAAGAACTTTTTGGGAACACGCTGTCAACTGTAGTCTGGTCTGGTGTGTGGTCAAGTTCGACAGGTAAGCTGTTGCAGCTCTCGCCATGGAATAAAAAAATTGCAGGGTGGTTGCGAAGCTGTGGCACGAATGATCCAACTTTAGCTAGCTTGTGATCATAGTGAAATGCAGACATAATTGATTTGATGTATTACAGTGTGGGGCTTCAGGTGGGAGGTACCGGTGCAGGCAAAAGTAAACGGAGCATGCTATTTTTATAAAATTTTTCACACATTGCATAACTGAAACTGGAAGTCATGGTATGTTCAGGCTGGTAGTAGATGCCAGTGCACATTCACTTGCACAAGTAATGTTTTCTTATCAACATGGAAGGCGTGACTGTAATTTGAACGGAAAAGCTTGCTCTGTTTACTTATGTCCGCACCTGTACATTTTTACTGCTAGGTGCTCGCCATTGCACCATCTAGAGGGAGCTCGAAGGAGACACCTGGGACTACAGGGCTGTGTGCAAAATGTATCAGTGCAAGAGCACTAATTTAGAGGGTTAACTATTACCCTGAACGAAACATATTACTTATGGAGCAGCTGTGATTGGTCAGTAGCTGCACAGCAGATGCACAGCAATGCGATGCCGGGGCAGTGGAAAGTCCTGCAGTATGACACTGCAATCGCGCAGCTAATCAATAAAGAAAGAGATTCAACTGGTAAAAAATGTGTGTCTCGTTCAAGTCTATCTGCACAAAGCTATTCTACAAATTAACAAAACATGTGCAACACCGATTTCACATGACATTACAGTTTTAGACAGAAATGTCTGCATTTTTTTCATATCGAGTTCAGTACGCATGCTACCTCTACAAGAGCTTCCTTGCATAGTCCTCGTGGAGCTTCAAAGTTTGTTACAAGTACAGAAGACTGTGACATTTCACATCATGTGCTCCAATCGTATTCATGTGTAATGTCAAAGTCGCAGTCCACTGCAATGGGCTTGTGCAGGAGTTTGTTAAGCATAGACATAGGTACATTTCACAGTTCAATCCAGCTCAGAAAAAAAATTGAGGGACACTTAAGCTCCACCTGTAACAGTATGATGCAATAATGTAAAGGCTGCCATCTGTAGCCTCTTTGATTCCTCGTTCACATACATCTAGTCCGTTAGCTTAATTTCCAATACCTTAATCTGTGTCTCTAATATTGCAATTTCTTATTAGCATACAGTTTTAAACCACTGCTTTATCCAGCTACCAATCGTAGGTGACCACTTAAAACAGATATGAAGCCCTGTTGTTGCGAAAGCAACAACAGGGCTTCATATCTGATATAGGAAACTACTCATATATGATATAGGAAACTACTTCCATCGGCCGTTGCGTAGTCTGTGGCCGCAGTCACGAATGAACTTGAACAGCCGCGGAGAAGAAGAACGCTTGGTCACCCGCAGCTAATGCCTTCGCTCCATATTCGATTCAGCAGTGTTGAACCCTTTTCATTTTCTTAAACAAGTCATACAGCCATCCAAGAGCCCTGGAGGTTGATTCCTATTCCACCCCCTCATTTGAAATGGGCGCCCCGCCCCGCCCGCGGTGGTGCTGTAGTAAGACGCCTGACTTTCTTGGGCATTCGAACTCGCGACCAGTTATTGCGAATTCCAGGTGGTGCTTACTGGATGTGGCATCTCACAGCTGTCACATCAGCTAACCGGCTCGTCCATCGTGGAATCAACATGTGCAGGTTGGGCAAGAAAGTGATGCTTTGGCGGCACAAATTAGAGCCGGCGCGCCGGCACAAGGTGAGAGCTAGGTGGTGCAGCGCGTCAGGTCTTTGCGTCGGGCCACGGCACGATCAACGAGGCGATGAACGGCGAAGACGAATGGATGCCAGTGCTGTGACCGTTTTTAATCACTGTACATATGATATAGGAAACTACTACCATACAGAAGCTGTTGCCTCTAATTTAAGACGCTGGCGCCAATTCCTTTCATACCCGCAGGCTTAATCATCGTGCGCGATTCGAACCACCAGCGAAAAAGGAGTATACTTCCCGATGTCGGCGCGCGCCTTTTACACAGCTTGGCTACCGCCTCATCGCTCGATTCGCATACGTGTACAGGGAGTCATTCCTTTACAAACATGCAGTTTCATTCAGCCACCAGATTCTCTGAAGTTGTTGAAACCGAAACTATAGTTAGTTTTCTACTCCTTGCGGGACACGTCTGGGAACATCGTGGAACTGACAAAGAACGTTCGCATGCGCTCCTGGTCGCTTTGCGGCGAGCGCTTTAATCGCACAAAAGTTTTGTAAAATCTTGTCAATTCGGCTCTCGTTAATTCGGACGTGGGCATGTTCGCACTGGTTATATTGAACGGGTTGGAAAGGGGTTGGGGGTATTAGCATCGAGGCACGACCCGCTCAGCCAGCGACCATCTCTGAAATCTGAATGTAATGGAACAGTAATGCACGTTAAGTCGTGCGTGTTATGGCATGACACGCGACGATTGGAGCCCCCGCTTCCAAAGTGCAGCTCAGGGCGTAGTTTCGCTTTTCGTAACTTCACGCCATTCCGGTTCTGCGATCATCCGCGTGCGCACATCGACCGGTTACGCTGTTTCGAACGCTGCTTGGCGCGTCACCGGTCTTTTATTTTCATTTGGGAATGGCTTGACATGTTCTAACTTGACATGTGCATCTTCCACCACGCTGAAGCTGCGCGCTAGTCACGCGCTGTTCACAGTCCGTCCAGTGAAGTATCGTCAAAGCGCGAGAGGGCCGTTTTGGGCAGAGCACAGCGGAGACCGTTACGGTTTTAATGAAGATTTGACCTCTAAACTTGCTCCAAAGTGCTGATATTGCTGCTACAAAATGATTGCATTTCTGCTCCATAGCATGCAGCTGCTAAGCGTGCATTTCCCTGCTCCAAGAGCTGTTCCAAAACCTGTTTTGGTAATATATCCTACCTCTGCTTGCAGAATTTCTTCGCAGTACTTTCCCCCAGTCGGTGACCATTCATAAAAATTGTACCGACGATTTGATCGTTGAGTATGCCGCAGCAAACGTACATCGTCCAGCTCTGTTGGTGTCCAGCTCACATATCAGCCCAATAATTGCCGTTGCAAGCGCAGACCCACAAACAAACTGCGACAGAACTGTGCTTCATCCGTCTAAATAACTTCTGTATATTTTAGGATCTGTCTTGCCTTGCTGCTGCCTTGCTTTAAAGGGCCACTGTCCAGGGAAGGCCCTTTTAAGAAAAGGAGCCCAGTGTTTCGATCAGGTACCGCAGATAGTCTGTGCAAAATTCTACAGCGACACGCGCGCCGCAAAGAATCGAAAATACAATTCAAAGCTCCCTCATGCTCTCCTTTGAGAAGCCAGCTTCACCGCTTCCTGCGCTGGCCCGACGGGCCCCGTACCGGGAACGACGTCCATTGGTCCGTCTCGCTGACTGACGGGAGAAGGATGGGTGTCTACCGCTTGCAGCGCGCTTTTCCCTCGCCACGGCCAGATTGAATCCAGAGGCGCGCGCTCCCTCGACCGTTTTTTTTTTTTTTTTTCGCGCTCGCGGAGAGCCACGCCCCACCTCCCGCCAAACGCGGAGGAGGAAGGGGAATTTGTATTGCGGAGGCTAGACGACCTCGGGCAGGAGAGTGAAAAACATTTGCGAGGGAACGGAAGGAGAGAGGCAGGATAGAATCGGGTGATTGCGGTGGCTGTAACTGCGTTATTAGTTACTCTTTTCAAAAACATTTTGCGGCCTTACGTTTCAGGGGCGAAGTCTCACAGTCACCGGGGAAGAAAATATTTTCGACCGGAGGGTGGACAGTGGGCCTTTAAAGTCTGTCACAGTAGGCTGCTGGCGATCGAAAACTCACGTGAAAAAGAATTCATGCAGTGCTTGACAAGAACTCAATATTGACTTCGTGCTTGTACCAACTAGCACCCTGGGCCCTTTGTAGAATGTTCCCTTCTACATGGCTTTGCTCTCACGGATGCAAGCACGCCGATTTCAATCTCGGAGACCAGAACATACGCTTTCTGACGTTACAGAACTCGTAGAAGCAAAATTTTTGAAAATCCTCACGAACGATATCTCCGGTGGAGCGCGGCCACTCCGGGATATATGCGACAATTCCGCGGGTCCATTTTCTTCTATGAATAATTCCTTCATTCCGCGACGCCACTCCAAGGTCAATGATGTTGCATGCCGCGAGCGGGAATGACGTGAGCCTTTTTGTTTTTTTGCCGCTTCCGCAAATGACAGAGGTTTTACTGTCGCTCTGAGTTCGGATCACGAGCACAACGACAGTGCGCATTCTGTACGGCTATCGGCGGGGCCATGGAGCGAAGCTTTAGCATCGTCAAGCGCTGGCTTTTAATTCTGATTATTTTGACACATTTAAACCCCATTTATCAATTTTTAATTTGTATAATGTATCAATTATTCTATAATTACAAAGAATTCATTAACTGGTCACCGCCTAGCATCAATCAATAATCGACCACTATAAGACCACAAAACCATGGTACAATTTTTTTACGCAGGCTCCGATTATATCCGACGCGCGGTGCACTGACTTCTACTATGCCGACGACTTTTCGACCGAACTAGGTGTATAATAAGCTATTGCTTAAAATAAACAGCCAACACTTCAAAATGAAGCTGCGCCACAACGAGGTACAGTTTTGCGAATATCAACAGTTACATCGAGGCCGCAAACAGATCTAGTCGGCAACTAATGACGTCATTTCCTGGCAGAAGGAGGTCATCCTCCTGAAAATGCTGCAGACGCAACGCTGTGATAGGCTTGGCAGTTCGTAGTTCTGCGCCTAGAGGCTGAATTCTCATTGGCCTGTCGGCAACGAGTATACGCAGCACCAGCAGCACTCGGAGCCTAATAGCGAAGCTGCTGCATTAATTGTGGCATCGACGGCGTGAAAATTGCGAATGTTTCAACCAGCAAATTTTGCCACCAACCTCTGCATGCACCGGTAAAGCACTCGCAAAGGAGACACCTAGCTTCTTCGTTTTGCCTATCCCTCCTTAGAAGGGCACATCAACACTATAGGGTTTGTCACACTTAGCGGGAACACGGTTCCGTATGGTCGCGCATCTTCGAAGAGCCAATTCTAACCCGGTTACGAATAGGTGCATATATAGTGGCGCACGAGAGGAGGATACCTGGAGGTTGTTCTTCGTGTCGTTTGCCACTGTGCATGCAATAATTTGCTACCGATTTCGGCGCAGCTCCACGTGTGTGGAGCCATGCGAAGCCGTGTTCCGTCTAGTGTACTGTACTGTACATTACATTAGACTAGTTAGCGGCAACACTTAAGCGCGGCGCCAGTTTTGTGAAAAATTCCAAAACCTTCAGGCTACTATTTTGTCGTGACCACATGCTCTCGTTTTCGCCACGCTCTAAACATGCGACCGGTCTGTCACATTTTGAGGAGAAAAGGCAAGGCAAAATTCGGGGGAATCTTTTTATGTGGCGATGATGCTGTGGCCCACGTCCACTGCAGGAATTCCTGAATAGTTCCTTTCGCTAAGACTATACGCTTCAAGGATACGTATACAGGTCAGCGAGTGCTAGTACTAATAGCAAACAAACGAGAAGGCGTGATTCTGAAAAACAGTGATCTTTTTCTCTCTGTCAACAAATCGCTCGATGCTTTGGAAACGCGCTGGATAGTGGTCACTTGCGCGTGGCGGTAGTAGTATTTAATAAAATAAGGCCAAAAAGGTACGAAAACCGACGTTCACCTTTTTTGTCAACTGCTGTCGGGTGCACCCGTTCTGCGCCCGACGGAAATGGAACGGGTAAAAAATTGCTAATAGAGAAGCGCGGAGGGGAGAGATAACAAGGAAGAACAGGGAGAGAGCTCTGTGGTACACCATTTACAAAATAAAAAAAAGGTAAACAAGTTAGCTCTGCTCGTGGTCGGGTGTTCAGACACTGTCCGAAAAATATTAAAGAACACTGCATAATCTGCTTTGGAGTAATGCGAAAGAACGGATGCTCCTGTTGGTTGCTTCTAGTTGCTTAATTCACTTCTTGTTTATCCATTTTAGTCTTTGGTACTCTCAAATTTTGCTCCAAACCATTCCTATGCCTTTTTTCGGCTCTACTACCAGTTGCGTGACGTCACATATCCATGGCACCAATTCAGTTTATCCATTTTAGTCTTGGCACCAATTAATTCAGTTTACCCATTTTAGTCTTCGGTACTCTCATATTGCGCGCCAATCCCTTCCTATGCCCTTTTTCGGCTCTACTTCCGGTTGCGTGACGTCACATCCTTACGTCACCCCAATTCACTGCTTTAATTAACTACTTTAGTTTTTGGTACTTCTAAATTCTGCGCCAATCCCTTCCTATGCCTTTTTGCTCGACTTCAGGTTGCGTGACGTCACATCCTTGACGTCACTTAATTGACGTATTTAATTAACTATTTTAGTATTTGATACATTCAAATGTGGCCCAAGCCAATGGCTGAGACCATTTTCGCCTTTACTTTTACATTTTTTTTGCCTTTATTTAATTACCTAACGAACTTATTGGCCTAATTTTTTAGGACACAATACATCACCCTCTATCGATTGACACCACTCACTAACCTCTACCACTTCTCAATTACAACTGTTACGAACACGATTTTGCTGACGCGGTCTGTGGACGCGGCTTGCGGACGCGGCCTGCGGACGAGGCCTGCGGACGAGGCTTCCGGACGAGGCTTGCGGGTGTGGCCTGCGGACACGGTCTGCGGACTGAAATCTGGGAGCATAGCGAAGTAATGCTTTCGCATTAAAAGAGATGATCTCGAGCGGCCACTGCAGTTATACAACATACAAATCCACTCAAAATATTACAAAATCGAGTGAATGCTCTCGCGCCAAGCTGCCCAAGTGGCGAGGGTTGGACGCCCAGCCCCATACACATAGCCTACGGTGCCCTTCTAGCCACTATACAAATGGCAGAGCCACTATCCTAGAATACACTGAGCAGTGCGCCGCTTGATTTAGGAACTTTGATTCTACAAGCTGATGAGGCCCACAATGGAGTGAACTTGCGGTGCGATATGCCACCGCTTTCGGAAATCGGGGATGGGTTTCACTTTGCTGCCGTTGAAGATATTTTTCATGCCGCTATATGTGTCTTCCTTAGCGCATATATAATCGCATTGTTGCTCAAGTTAATCGCATTTCCTCCTGGTTTCTTTGAACATTAGTCTGTATTTAGTCTAACCTTATAACAAATGTAACACAATTGCTTCACATGCTGCCATGCAAATAATAGTCGGAGACCTAGTGAGGCCCGTCCAAAAGGCTTTTTACCAACGACCATCAGCATCGCCGACGTTGGAACAGCGTGCACATTTCAGGGTCCTGAGCAATTCTCATCAGATGTATACGGACACTCCTGCCCCCCCCCCCCCCCCCCATATTTTCCTCTCTAATAAGAAAAACTGCGTCACCAAAGGGCCCAAGACACAAATAAAGAAATCCAGGGGTGCACTTAAGTGCGCTTAGGTTCAGTAATTCGAAAGCATCGCGAGTTGTCAAGCCGCTTGGTGGGTTCGCCCGACACTTTACTATAGAGAAACCCCGGCCGCACTCGGGCGGATTGTCTATGTGCATGACTTATTTACGTATAAGTTAAATAAAAGCGCGACGCAGATGGAACTCCACAAAGACGACGACGACGCTTACTGCACATCGCGAGCGTGTTGCAGTTATACACGAGGCGTGGCCGACTGCAGCGATAGCATAGAGTGACCAAGGATAGTGGCAATGTATATATTGTCAGAATTTGTCACCGCAGTCGGTCACGCCTGAGTGAGTGAGATGACCTGGGAAGCCTGAGAAATTTTTAATAATAACCATGTACCATTGTGTAACGCTGATGCATACTACATAGCGATCTGCATTTGTGTGGTGCTGGAAGCAAAAAGAAAAAAAAAAGCGGCAATAAAGTGCTCTCGAGCCTGGGCCAGGGAAGCCGATGTGTTCGTTCTGGCGGGGATTCGAAAACCAGTGGCGGCAATTCTTTTTTTTTTCTTCACAGGTCATGCGGACAGGCTCTGTCGACAAATCCTGTCCACAAATTCTGTCCGCGCCACTCATGAACCAAGAAATCCTTTCACATTAGAAAGTTCGGTTTAACCGCCGCAAAACAGAAGAGTCTCGTGAAAATTTAGATTTCTGAGGGAAACTGCATGTGCTTTGTCCCGTTGTCCCTGCTCACACTACACCATTGTCAATTTCCTTGCAACCATTGAATGATTAAACTAAAAATTTCTCATTGATCGACACCACAAATAAAAAAATTGCCGACGATTACGTTACTTCCTAATGCGAAATTTGAGCGCAGCTTATCAGCTGTTTCACCTTTTCGATAGATTGAGGCAAATATTTCGAACAGACACGTATGTACAATTACAGACAACTTTTTTTTAATTCTTCACACGTATTCCTTCAAGAAAATCTCCATTAACAGTTCTCGGCTGCCGTGAAAGAAGCTTTGTGGTCGGAGAAATAGTTAAGTTATCGGGAGGTTGCGGGAGGCAGCACGTGGGCCCATAGGAACGTTGCGCGACGAACAGGTAGCAGCGACTGACTGATGCCGCTGACGCCGCTAGCGAGTGAAGAGAACGTGACTCTGCGTTTTGGCTTGGGATGCACGCACCGTAATCCGCTGATAGCGAGCCGGCGTTTCGGCAACCGGAGAGCACCCTCGCCACCAAGCAGGAAAAGCGGGGACGTGGGGGGGGGGGGGGATATAAGCAGCGGCGAACGGGGGAGCGCGCACAGCAATCAGATAACACGCGCGGTAGAGGGCGGCTGGGCTGGGGAGCTGGCTACGAGGTCCACGCCGACGCCGACGGCGACGCCGAAGCGAAACCCAGGAACGGGCGCCAAAGAGCTGCGCTCTAAAATGAAAATATGAACATTACCGCATGGTTTGCTTGGTGCTGACTGTTGGCTTCCTTGTGCATTTATTCAAGCTATACATTTTTTTTTCTGTTTGCACGTGTAACGCTGGCAGGCTTCCATCTTATGCTGCAGGATACCTCGCTGCCTATCAGTTTCGAAAAAAAAAAAAAAAAAGCTGCTATAGTGTTTTGTGAAAGCTCTAACTATTTGTTATGCTCGACTAATCAGGAGGACGATTGTCTTCAAGAAGATCGTCCTATACTTGCGCCTGATAATATGAACAAACAGTCTCGGTTATGGAAGAAGAGAAAAATAAAGGTGTGGAAACAAGAAAAGCGATACATAAAATTTACCGCAATTTATTACCTACGATCTTGCCTAAACAGACAGTGAAAACAGTTCCTTGAGTCGCGCCTGTCACGCTGCTTTGGAGTAATATTCTCAAAATCACCTCTACTACTTGCTTAAGCGGAACAATAGAATTCGACTTGAAGCTCAGGGCCCTTTAAGACGTTTTAGTTGCTGGATGACAATAGACCCCTTTCATAAATGTTAAGTTGGCTTCACCTCTATGCTGCATTCCCCACTAATGGCAGAACTGCAATGTATGGAAACATTGTATTATGGCCATAATTCATATGATTTATGCATCAGAACATATTCGCATAACTGCCCTATTACCACTAAATGCATCTGTGTAGAAGCAATACGCGATTTCAGGTCTATATCGCCGTTTTTCTGGCAGCCAGTGACGCCATGTTTGGGGAAAGAAGCAGCGTGGGAAAGCCTACTTAACGATTTTTGCAAGGGGTCCATTGTCAGTAATTCTCTGCAGCAAAGCGCTGGAGTGAGCCGCTGATATACATAGATGTTTTTGTGAGCCCAGCTTCAGGAAGGTACGTGCGCTGTATTGTCATTAATTCGAGGTGCCGTCCATAAAAAAATGATTTTATGGCCTTCATTTCAACCGTCCTACTTTCCACCATCAGTCGAAAAATTATATATACACACGCACACGCACGCACTGTTACCCCAAAAGCATAGGAGATTAATGACACCGAAGTTGCGGACCCGAAAATCATTATAGCGCGCACAAGTTGGCATTTGATGATTAGCGGTCGGCTGTTCGACCATTTAGATCTTGATTCACTTGGTCATGTGGCCTTCGCCTTCATAATTCACAACATGAGGGACGCCGCTAACTTGCGGCCGCCTTTCTGTAACTCACAGTTACGTCTGCGGCCTTATCCAAGGCTTACAGTTCTGCCACGTTTCACGTACGTCGCCGGGAACACACAGGTAGCCTGATACCTGGGTTAGGATGCCTCGCCTCGGTGAGAATTGTGTTGAGATTCATTTCCAGTGATATCTCGTACATTTCTCTACGTAACAGTAGAAAGTGTCCGTTCCTGGTCATCCGATGAAGTACTCGGTACTTCTATTTGGCAGTAGCAGTACTTGCGCAGAACCTCGTGACGGATGCAGCGAGACTGGTTTCCGTACTTGTTGATGCGACTTATGTCGCCAAAGACATCGAACTCTTCATCGTCGTTCATAAGCATCATGCCTTCTAGCAAGGCGGCACTCGGTAGCACTTCCACCGTGACCCTGAGCCGTCTCGTGTCGTCCGCGGTCTCCCTCATGTCATCGACTACGAGAAGTTCATGGGCATCATGGACGCGACGCAGACTAAGCTTGGCGCATCGGCTCATGACCGCTGCATCAAGTTCGCCACTGTTCAAAAGGTCGTTCACCTTTTCAACAAGCGCCCTGGCCGCTTTCCATACCAGCGGACTGTTAAGCTCTATGGGAACCTCGGAACTACATGAACAGTACTCGGACGGTATGCCCGCTTGCTTGCAAGTTCGGTCTCGTGGAACCTTGTCGAAGAGGCTGATGCCGTAGAGTGATTTATCTTCATCTTTGAGAGCTGTGCTGCCTGTGAGTGAGGCGATGTCTCGAAGCGTCGTGTAGGTGTCGAAAGGGGTCGTTAGACGACCTGCATTCGATTCAAGGTTCGATTTGATATCAGAAAGGCGGAGTCTCGTTAGTGTTGAACCCGATGCCACCTCGTTCTGTTGCGGCCGTAGCCAGTCCGTTCCGGTGGGCAGCTTCAATGCAAAGAAAGGCAGACGTTCCTCGATTCGACCCACGAAAGTCGACCGAATCGAATCGAAGCGGTGCCCGTGGTCCGACAGGAAGAAAAGAAACGTATTGTCTAAGTGGCCGTTAGTTCGAAGGTAGGTGAGAAACTCCACGAAGTCGTCGTCGGCGGCTCCGACCTGTTGCGAGAAGTCGTGACTTATCTCCACTAGATACGAGAAGGCGAAGAAAGGTCTTTCACTGCCACTCACATTGCGACCTTCGAAATACCGCTTCAGATAGTCGAGTTGAAGCATGTGCTTGGGTGTGTTGCCGAAGCAGAGCGCGGAACTGGACATCAGGAGGAACGACTCGTAAACTGCGAGCCAGAAGGGTCTGAGGTAGTAGTTCGTGGGCGGTTTCGTGAAACCTCTGGCAAGATAGTTGAACAAGGCGAAAGCCGGGAAGTCTTCGGCGAACAGCGTCTCGTATCCAGCCTCCTGAAAGTCCTTCCACACGATGTGGACGTCATCGTAAATCTTGTCTTTCTGGCCAGGTTTGACGACTTGCTCCACTCGCTGGCCAGTCAGAAGCGCTAGCAGGTTTGGAAACGTGTTGTCTCCGACCTTGTTCATACCACGAAAGACAACGGCGTCCAGCTGAGTCACCAGGTAGTCATACGTCTTGGGGAGAAACCTCATCATGGACAGCCTCGAGACAGAGTCCAAGCCGAAGATAAGTACGTTCGGTAGCTTTTTCTGCTGCATGCCTAGAAGATGCCTGCTAGAGTCTCTGGAACGTAGCGAGCTGCCCTTATGTCTTCTTGTCACTTGAATTCGCCGGTTCGGACGAGTTACCGTTAGTCCCCCTGGAGGGCGACGGCGCACCACCGCAGCATGGATGTTGCTATAAACGGGCCACTTCAAGAAGTTGCTGCAGCTGACGGAAATTATGCCTTCTGTGAGAGGTACTTTGTCCCGCGTGAACGGAATGGCTTCGCTGTACGCCACTTTGTTGTCAGTGACGCGATGGACGGTCTTGTAGGTGCACTGAAGGTTCGACAGTGAGTAGCCAGAGGAATCGTTGAATCGAAGGTTTCCATAGGAGTCAACGTACGTCAGCCAGGGTTGCCGAACCTTTCAAGAAAAAAAAAAAAGGAATGGTATAGCGCTGCTACATGACAGATATGCCTTAGCATAGCCATTACTTAACGGTAGAATAAATAATAATAATAATTATTAAATGCATTCCTGCCTCCAAAACTACCGCGACAAAGGAGCTATAGAAAAAGCTCTTAAAGACAGCTTGACGAAGCCGCAGCCCCTCTATACCAAGTTGAAGGGATAGGTGAGAAGTAATCAAAAGCAAAATACAATACGTATGGCACTGCGTGTCTCAAATAATAGGGCGAAAAACACAACTCGTAGTAAAACAAAATCGTAAGAACACCAAACAAAAGGCTATGCGCACAGGCTAAACACACAGGTGTTTGTTATAGGTATAACTTCAAATGTTCTGACCCTTCATCTATTAATTAAAAACACAATAGCAAGAACAAGATGTGAACTTATTGAAAAGAAGCAAAATGAAAAAAGGAAATGATTGATCGGTCACCGAAAGCTATCAGTTCATGCATGAAACATTTTTTTTTCGTTCGGCCCTCGTAAGTAACCACGTTTTTGACGTGGTTAATGGCCGCGGTTAACTAAAGATAAGTACAAAGGTAATGGCGGGGGAGGGGGGTGGGCGAGGGATTATAGAAAGTGATGGATATAATATGAGGCAAGCCACAAAATATTTAAAGGGAAGCACAGCATGATTAAAGTTCGGTGAACGCCATCATGCGAGGTCCCAAAGAAACATTCGTCTACTTTATTAGCGACATGTTTTTTTTTTTTCTTCTTGATCGGAACACCCGCACTGACCCTCATTTGTGTTGACGGAAGATGGGTTGAGTAAACAGAAGCCCGCCCTAAAAAACAGACGAAATGGGAAACCGTAAGCATAATAGCCCCATACATATATCATTCATTGACTGCGAGGAAGCATGACTCAGTAGAAACCTCAGCAGTCATGCAGGCATTGCGAAAACAGAATATACTGGAATATATCTATAGTGGACGGGCTGCACAGCAACCATAGTTAGATCTGCATAAAGAAAGTAATAAAATCCCAATTAAGAAAGGTGTCAGGCAAGGAGACACGATCTCTCCAGCGCTATTTACAGCTTGCTTAGAGGATGCATTAAGGGACCGGGGGTGGGAGCAGTTAGGGATCAAGGTTGATGGAGAATATCTCAGTAATCCGCGATTCGATGATGACATTGCCTTGCTAAGTAACTCAGGGGACCAATTGCAACAAATGATTAATGACAGAGAGAGGAGCAGCAGAAAGATAGATCTAAAGATTAATATGCAGAGGAGTAAGGTAACGTTGAAAAGCATGGGAAAGGAACAACAGTTTACTATAGGTGGCCAAGTGCTGGAAGTAATAGACGAATATGTCTGCTTAGGACAGGTAGTAATCGCAGATCCGGACCCCGAAAGGGAGATAATAAAATTAGAATGGAGCGCATTTGGAACGTACTCGCACGCTATGACTAGCAGCACCGGTATCGCTCAAGGAGGAGGAGGAGGAAGATGAGGAGGAAAGGCAGGGAGGCTAACCCGTAACAGCAACCGGTTTGCTACCCTGCACTGGGGGAAGGGGATGAATGGATATAAAAGTTGACTCAAGAGAAAAATATACAACAGTTGCATCTTCCCGGCACTCTCATATGGGGCTGAAACATGGAGGGTAAAAAAAAAAAAAAAAAAAGAGAGTTCTACTTCGCAAAAGCAAAAAGCTATGGAACGGAGAGTAGGTCAGATAAATAACTCGAGTTAATGACATTCTGGTGGAAATCAAGAAGAAGAAATAGGCATGGGCAGGACATGTAGTGCGAAGAATGGATAACCAATGGTCGGTGAGGGCAACAAATTGGATTCCAAGGGAAGGAAAGCGTAGCAGGAGGCAGCAGAAATTTGGGTGGGCAGATGAGGTTAAGAATTTCGCAGGGGTGAAGTAGATGCAGCAAGTAGGTTAACTGGAATAATACGGGAAAGGTCTTCGCCCTGCAGTGAGTATATCACGGCTGCTGCTGCTGCTGCTGCTGCTGCTGCTGCTGCTGCTGCTGCTGCTGCTGCTGCTGCTGCTGCTGCTGCTGCTGCTGCTGCTGCTGCTGCTGCTGCTGCTGCTGCTGCTGCTGCTGCTGCTGCTGCTGATGATGATGATGATGATGATTATGATAGCTCCTTCGAAGTGAAATTAGCCTGCGCTAGTACTGAGCTTGCCGTGGTTAAAACATTTTGGTTTTACCGTTTGTGTTTGAATTGTCTTCTTCTCATTTCATTTGTCGCTGATGACTTTATTTTCTTTTATCAGAACCGCAGTATATGCGAACATAGGGGTTGTTTTCATGTGCTGGCCTTCAGGCGCTGCTTAATACAGCTGGCTTTGCACCGGTGTCATAGCTGCTGCCATATTTCAGACCAGTGTCACGGCAAAAACCTGCGAGTTTTCCGATTTGCTTATCACAACCTGCCCGCGACTTGCACTACGGAAGCTACGCCTTGGGCTCCGTCGTGGCCTTTGTAACGTCAAGAGCAACTTATAGACTTGAATTGATTGTCATTCTATACAACTGTCATCGTAAGAAGTACAACTGCGCTGCCCCAAATTCGTCCCTTCAAAGCCTAAGCATAACACGAACGAGTCCAGCGATGTATACCTTACAGACAACGGGAGCGATCGGGTTCAGATATGGCCACACGGCGGGGTGGAAAGGGTGCAGGGCTGGTAGCGAGCAGCTCTGTCGTGGGTCTCTCGGCTCCTGAGACTCGGGGTCGTAGTTCCAGAAGCGGTGCCTGAGGAATTCGGTGGGAGCACCGTTGCCTCGTCTAGCCAGACGCCAGGGTGGTGACGTCATCAATATGAAGACTCCCAAGAACAGAAGAGAGACGAGGACCGCGTGAGAAACACGATTCCGCCGGGTCATGGCATTCACCCTGCAGAATCGATCGATCAATCAATCAATCAAACAATAAATCAATTAACTAATTAATTAATTAATCATATTGATCGAGTTATGCGCTTATTTCTATCATCACCATTAACAATCACGTCGTACGCACCTATTAACAGCATGTTCTGTCCCATGTCAGCCCAGTTCTCGGAAGCCAGCGAACAGTTTAGTTCACAGTTAACCCAGCCTAGTTCCCAGCCTTGTACATGATGCTCATTCAACTGCTCTGTGCCTGTATATGGTCATAGGTTCGAATTGTCAGGCACAGCCAGCTTTTCCTATGGCCGTCGATCGCTACAACTGAAGTGAATTCTCTGGTACAGCTTTATCACATATTGCTCAAGGTCTGAGCGCACGAAAGAATGAGCGGAGAGGGAGCGCGCGTCACATCAATAGACTGGATTACGCCACCCGCTACGTCATCGGCAGTGGTTACTCATTCAGGGAGAAAAGTTAATTATAACACATACTCTACCGCGAAAATCTCATTAATCGCCTATATTGATTCCTTGCACACCCGAAACCCGCATATTTTTGCACATAACTACATTAGGCACAGAGTTCAACAGCCTTGATAGCATGAGCGTTTTACCTCTATTGAAACGCGGATGTCGCCGCCGCGGCCAGGTTCGGTTCTGGGTATACTCCGGCTCAGTAGCTGAGCGTCTTACCACTAAGCACACCGCGGTGGGTGTAATTACCAAAGAATCCTACTAAGCACGCCAAGGCGGGTGTAATTACCAAATAATCCCACTAAGCACACCGCGGCGGGTGTAATTACCAAGAAATCGCTCAAACTCGGCAATTATTGAACGAAGATCGTACGCGTCGTAATCTTCGAGCGTTTATTAGGGTGAACCTCTTCGTTAAGCCTGAAATGGGTAAATGCATGATCACTTACTGCTTACAGGAACGCGATAAGTGCAAAAAGTCGCGTGCAATGTGCTCAAGGCAGTTGTGAAGATATTTTTCAACAGTGAACGGAAACGCCTTGGTTGGCTTATCAGCCACATTGCCACGGGCTGCGTGGTATTTGGGGAGGGTTTCTTTAGTTTTCCCGAAGTGCTGAGTCTGTCGCCTATGAGGGCGAATATTTTGGGGTGGGGCCATAAAATCGAGGGGACGCTTAAGCTACGCTCTCCTTGCGGGTTCACGCTCATGTACACCCTGCCAATTTTTTTATCAATATCAAGTGTTGCATCTCTAAATGTATCGTATAACACTCTTCTATCGGTTGCGCTGCTTATTGATTCGTGCTGTAACTTGACTGAATTGAGAGAGCCTTTCATTGTAACGTGCTATTGCAAGAAAAAGGCCATTCATTAGTACACCGTGCGTTGAAAAGATGAGAGAAGCATTTTACATGTCGCATGCACTTAGCGATGCAACACTCGTTACCGATAAAAATTGGGAAGGCGTACATGCATTTAGCTGTTCATTTATTCACAAAACTTTAACCTGTGCCTCTTATCACAAACATACTCATTAGCATATGGTCGTCATTAGCTACCAAATTTTTTTTAAAGACCACCTGATATAGGTTACGCTCAAATCAAACCGTACGAATGTGCTTGCGTAGCCTATAGAATTTAGTAGCGCGTCCGTCTAGGGATTCAAAGGGCCCCGATGGGTTCGTTCCTGCCGCGGTGGTGCAGTGGTTGGGGCGCTAGAATGCTGTGCCCAAGGATGCGGGATCGAATCCCAGCCGCGGCGGCCGCTTTTAAAAGCAAGGCGCCCGTTGCAGTTCAATGTCAGTGCATATTAAAGGACTCCAGGTGGTCCAATTTTCCGGAGCCCTCCAGTACACCATCCCCCGTAGCCTAAGTCGCTTTGGGGAGTTAAAGCCCATGAACCAAACCAAACCAATCATACTAAATGGTTATCCAGCGTGCGAAAGCTGGCTCGAGGACTTATTATAGGAGACGCAAGAGCTGGCTCGTATAATAAGCCGTTTCCAGACCTAAGCATAGCACTTGTGACAACCCTGTAGCCTCACTCATTGTGTACTGGCCTATACATCATAACCAGCCATCCTGGCATCCATCACGCTCGACTAAATTCATAGCGCATGCGCAATGCAGCTACGCTCGCTGTGTTCGAGTCGTTGGCAGAGCGTGTGCAATTCTCGGTGAAGTCGGCCCCCAGTTTTGAACCTAACCGCCTGCTTCGCAGCCGTAAAGACATCTCGCAGTAGACGCAGTCGTCCACCGATCAGCTGCGTCCGGCTGATACGCCGCTTTCTTCGCTGAGTCGCCGCGCGCTTCACTTATATAAATGCCGAGTCGGCCCTCACCCCAGGTAGCACAGAATGTGGGGCCCCAGTAGGTCCGATGTAGGCAAGTGGGGCCGGGGCAACCATCATAAAACCTGCATCGGTCCCCGATGGGGCAAAAGTGGGCAAGCCCCATTTAACTGCTTTATATCCCACATGGGCCGTAATGGGGCTGGAAGGCGGGAGGGAGGGCCCGCATGATACCAAAATTGATCCCTTGTGGGAAATTTGAAGGCACGTGCAACAGAAAGTGGGCTTTAGGTTCAAAACCAACACCCAGCCCAATTGGGGATGCCCACACAAAAACGCTGTAGGTCCCACATCGGCCGTAATGGGGCTAGAAGGCGTGCGTGCAATTGCGTAATCATCGTTTCCAACCTTTATTTGCATTAGATGTTGCCCTAAATTACTGTTATAGATGATTTGTATAACAATTGCTGCCATGTTTAGTCGATTAGAAATTTACATGGCTTTAGTTCTCGCGCTCATGCAAATTGCGCTACAAATACTAAAACTGATTGCTAACTGTTGCCTCTTATGTGGTTGCTTTGGACAGCCTGCAACTCCCAGCACAATATTACTGTTCAGAACACACATCTCCATAGCCTGAACAAGATGTACATGAAGTCATTTCGGCTAGATGAATGTTATGAATTATTGTAAAATTTATTATTGTGGCTGTTTAGAAAGTGCAGACATGTATAAAATAATTAATTATGTGCATAAATATTGATTGGGAAAACTTGGACTAGGGCTTTCCATCAATTTCCTGCGTCGGACCCCTATGAGAATAATGTGGGCAAGCCCAAGTGCGGCTAGCGCTATAGAACCCGCATTGGTCCTGTGTCGTTATCTGAGGGGCTAACAGAAATAAAAAAAAATGCTCCTCCAAAGCGGCTGCCCAGATCGGTCCAAAGTAGGACCATCGCGGGGAGTTGGCGGGATGTGTCCTTTTAACAATGCCGGAAAAATGTGGGCAGCCCCACAAGGGCTGCCTGCATCGGCCCCTAGTGGGGCCTATTGGGGCTTTGTTGACAGCCCCCTTCGGGCCTACGTCGGCCCCTCTTGCAGCATCCACATTGAGCCCACGGGGGCTGTCCTGCATAGCCTACATCGGGCCCACCGGGGCCCACCCACCCTTCATAGCCCACTTTGTGCTACCTGGGACGTTACACAGTCAGTGTCGTTTATCGTAAAACATTTAATCTCCCGAGTGACACGGACCTATCATTATCGCATAAAAACTGTGCTTAGCTCCGTGAAGCGTTCGGGCTCACGAAGTGACGCTTTGCAGCCATTAGTTTCTTGTAAAGAAGTGGAAATGTGTGGTCAAAAAATGATTGGGTCGACTGAATTTTGGTGCAATGTTTCCCGGTCTAGAGACTTTGTACATCGATTTCAACGTCAATGCTCATTTCTGTGACATATTGGCCTCATGCGTCTCCACAGCCTGACATTTCTTAGTTCACAGCAACCACCGCGATTAAGCATGTTTCGCTGCACTGGATTACAGGTGTGCACGGGTTAGGGTCGGGCCCAGGTGTATTGGCCTCGGCTGGGCAGGGCTGAGCTGGACACAGCGATTCCGAGTACACACAACTTTTTGCGAAAGCGCGATTGTGGTCATGGTGCGCTAGACGCCTCGAATGCACAGTGCATTGCTTTAAGGCGTCCTCCCCACGCAAGAGCTTCGAGTTCCCTCCCGACGTCGATCCTCCCCTCTCCACCACGCGCCCTCACCGAGAACAGATCTTTGCTAGCCGTCAACGATCGAGCAGAAGGGCCGCTTGTGGGCTATCCAGTTTCGTCTTTCACGTCCCCTCTCTTCGGTAACATCGGAGCAGGTGTTAGGTGTCCGTTTCTAGATTCCTGCTAAGCTGTCGCCCATCGTCTCTGTGTGGCTCGCTCTTGGCCTCAACATAGCTTCGGTGGAAGCTAGCCATAGAACTATAGTCAAAGCATTCGCGATCCTTGAGTTGCCTCGATGCAGGTGATGCAGCGGCGGCGCCTTGACGGCGCTGCGAAAGGTACACGGTAAGCGAGCTCGCTGAGTACTTAGTCGCAGAATCAAACCCTTGCTCAGGGTTAGACCCAGCGTGCTTTTTTTGGAGAAAGAAGGAAGCCAAGTACCGAAAACTTGTTCCTCTTTCGAAGAACGTATAATTCATTCCAGCCACCAGTTTGAGCAGCGAAAGAAACTTCAGCGCTGCCGGATTCAAGATCCAGGACTGCCGCGAATGCCTGAAGCTTTCATCAAATATGTTATTGTTTTTGCATAAGTTAGAATGATAATTCTGTGTAATCTGCCTATTCATATTCTACAGATTCTCATCGTAAACGTGATAACTCAACATTCCAAGATGTTATAACATCATATATAAATAAAATCATTGTCCTGAAATTCCTTCTGCATCTTCCATCTTCCGCCATCAACTACCTTCAGCTTCAGTTATATAGCAGGTCGAGCGGAGCCTGGCCGGGTTCAAGCCCAATCAGTGTCGGGCCAGGCTCAAATATTCAGCCCGTGCACATCTCTACACTGGATTACTGAGTGGTCCGAACTGACTGCACTACCAGTCATTAAATGCCCAAAATTTCCTAAGTTATACCAATGTACTCCTAGTCCAGGTGCCCGTCGGTGCATCGATTGCCCTGCCCTACTGAAAAACCAAAAGTTCTAAGGTGCAATAACCTCATAAAATCTCATCTAATCGCATAGACTCGCGTAAGTTGCACATCATTATCATAAAATATCGTACATAATTATTGGTAATGTACAAGAAACTATGAGACCTTATGCAATTATATGCGACTTGTATGTGATTTCTTATGTGAACTGAGTGAGATTGTGTGAGAAAATATGAGGTTATTGCTTCATACAATTTTTCAGTAGGGTGGTATAAGGACATCGAAGCACGGGACATGAGATCATGACTTATACGAAATACGCCCCACCAATATTTGACATGAAATGTTCCCCATTCCTTCATTCCATAAACTTTTGCCTTTCGCAAACCACCCAAACAGGTCATTGCGCACTCTTCATGACGAGAAGAAAGCACTCCCGCTTTTAGCTCGAGAATGCCGAATCTTTCGGGCTAGCGGGACAATGAGTTTGTACAGATGCAACAAAAGTAAAACTGAGCACGCGAGCAAAGGCAGAGTTTGAAAAAATGCATGCCAAGATGCTCTATCAGCAGATGCGCAGCAGAGAGCGACCGGGCGTCGACATATCCGTCTGACCTATATCTACATTGCGATGTTCACATTATTGGCAGCCTAGCGAAGTCGCGCTGTTACTCTTCGACTCGGCGGCGTTGCTTGGTGGCATGAAACATTTTGCTTCGTCACAACCTTACTGAAAAACCAAAAGTTCTACGTGGCAATACCCTCATAAAATCTCATCTAATCGCATAGACTCTCATATGGTTCATATCATTATCATAAAATATCGTACATAATTTATGATAATTTACAAGAAGCTATGAGACCTTACGCAATTATATGCGACTTGTATGTGATTTATTAAGTGAATTGAGTGAGATTGTGTGAGAAAATGTGAGGTTATTGCCTCATACATTCTTTTCACTAGGGAAAGGCCATCACTTACAATATGCGTGGCCGCAACGGTTATATTTCGACCGCATTCACCCAACCACCTATGAGCGTTTAACTCTAAAGAGCAAGACTCACCGTCAAGCGTATCTTGAACCCCAATGGTCACGAAGGTTTAAAGTGGTGGCATTCGTATAGACAAGTAGAAGGAGACAGGACGTCGAGCAGGGTCTGCCGAATCGCCACAGCAGCGCATTTTCGCTCAAGTCGCCGATAAAGCACGCATCATAACATCGAGATGCGTCAACCAGATGCGCCGATGTATATTCTTCCTCTGCGCTGCGCGCCGTAGTGGAAGGCTCCGGAAATTTCGACCACCTGGGGTTCTTTAACGTGCACTGACATCGCACAGCACGCGGACGCCTTGCTTTTCGCCTCCATCGAAAAGCGGCCGCCGAGGCTTGTATTAAATCCCGCATCCTATATTTGTCCAAGTGAAAGCTCCCTGGCATTTGCTACCTGCCTGTATGTGCCGTGCCAGTCAGTCTCAAACAGGAAAGACGTGAAAATGTTAGACCGAATTAAATAACGTGCTCAGTTTACTTTTTTCCGCACCTGTACATCCAGCAGAACCTACCTTTGGCAGCGTCGCACGCCGTCCGGATTCCCGCGCTTCCGTGTAGCACAGACTGCTTGCGACTCGAAGCAGCAACAGCGGCTGTGCCCGATGACACCGCTGCGCTATTTGGCAACACCACTGCGGCTAATGCTACCCACAGCCGCCGGCGCCAGTCTGGGAACATGTGCTTCTTTCACGGCAACATACACACACACACACACACACACAACGGATGTGGCAAAACGCGAGGCCGCACACACTCGGTCACGTGACTGACGCGCAGTTTTTATTCTTTTGCCGCTCGCGGTCTCGATGGGCAAGCCGCCGCGAGGCGAGAGTGAGGGAACAGCGTTTGTTTGAATCGGTCGCCTAACAGATCCGCATGCCGTTAGCCGCCGTCATAATAACACTGTGTTCCGGTAAAACGGCGCAGCACTGTAGAAGCTGCAGGTGAAGTAAATCGCGGCCGGGAGCCGATATCGAGCTCTCTTCTCGCGAAAAGCACTGTCCGAACCTGTCCAGCACACGTCCGTGGTCAATGACATGTCCGGAGTAACTAAGCCATGGCGCACGTGTTCCTGACCGTGATGTGTCGTTCTTCGTGAATTTGGTTCTCGGATAAGCTGACTCAAATTTTACCTTGTCACACGAAATGCTTCCCCCAGCGAGACTCAGGGATGAATTCCGTGCAAAGCGCACGTATACGGTTTCGCACGGTTGCCTGCTTCGGGTCTGTCGCGGTGAAATATATGCGTGCCCAGCTTCAGCAGCACGTGCAATAGAAAAAAAAAATTGCTATCGGCGCCAATCCAGCAACAGCATCGGAGGATGGGCATAGTTCGCTAGCAGCTGTTGCATTACTGGCGCAGGTAGGCCGGCGACGCTCCAGTAGTCCGCGAGGAGTGGTTCGCGGCGTAGTGCCGGTGGTGCCTCGTCGCTCGAGCAGACAAATGTGACGGAAGCGGACGGATGGACGCCTCTGTGCCGGCGTTGCGCACACGTGCGTGTCGTGTACCTGATAAGTGCATACATTTCGCGCTGCTCCGAGCTTTGCAGAGATGGACGTTGTAGACGCCGACATCGTGTCATTCATCCTGCCCTGCTTGACAACATTTATCATGAGCCGCCTGATGCCCATGGCAGGTTAGTGGTCATCCTAGTTGATACTCGGTTAGCCTCGTATTGCGTTAGAATGAAGACACACTCGGTGCGATGGCGCCAGTTCGATCGTTTAGACATAGCTGACTACAGAAAGTCCAGATTTACCAGAATCCGGTACCTGGGAGCGACCGGTCTCTAGACTGCTTGGACATTGGGGACCCTCGTGTAGGTCCTTTATAAACATCATTCGTTCAGTCGACATTGTCATATCGACGTGATAAATGTGATCTATGCCTTGGTGATCGCCCCTGAGCAGAGTAGGGTATCCGAACACATCATCATCCCGTATGCAATGTGTGTCCATCTGGACAAGACACACCCTCGCTAATCGGTACGGAAGCGACAGGCTGCTCGACTTCTCAGTATACAATCCAGCTGTACCAGGTCCGGAAAAGTAACAAGAAAAATGTAACACATTTTGTGGACGCACAAATCTTGCCAGAAGGCCTCTGGAGGGTACATGAGGTGGGCGCCCTTCTGGACTTCGTCCAGGAGGCATGCACGGTGCCTCAGCGCACCTGTCCCCGTACCGGTCAAGCTGCACAGCAGAAGGCGCGCGGGAGAGGTGTTCATATTAGCATTACTGCTGAATACGTTCATTCTACCTGTCCTAACCGCAGATCCTGACCATGAAAAGGAAATAACAAGAAGAATAAGATTGGGATGGAGCGCATTTGGCAAGCACTCGCAGATTATGACTAGCAGCTTACCGGTATCGCTCAAAAGGAAAGTATACAACAGTTGCATCTTGCCTGTACTCACCTATGGGGCTGAAACGTGGAGGCTAACCAAGAGAGTTCTACTTAAGTTAAGGACAACCCAGAGGGCTATGGAACGAAAAATGGTAGGGGTAACATTAAGAGATAGAAAGCGTGCAGAGTGGGTCAGAGAAATAACTCAAGTTACCGACATTCTAGTGGAAATTAAGAAGAAGAAATGGACATGGGCAGGACATGTAGTGCGAAGAGAGGATAACCGATGGTCGCTGAGGGTAACAAACTGGATTCCAAGGGAAGGAAAGCGTAGCAGAGGGCGGCAGAAAGTTAGGTGGGCGGATGAGATTAAGAAGTTCGCAGGGGTCAAGTGGATGCAGCTAGCACAGAACCGGGTTAAGTGGAGAAATATGGGAGAGGCCTTCGCCCTGCAGTGGGTATATACAGGCTGATGATGATGATGATGACGTTCATTCTAAAAACAGCAATAACGACATTCTGTGTCAGTCGCTTGTTCTAATGCAACGATAACCTGTTTTTGTTGGCATTCGGCTTTGCACTGTTCACTTTGTTACCGTGTTTCTACCATGTATATTTTGCTTCACTCGACCATGCCGCCTGAAGAAATCAAGCGCTTGTTAGGCGACCGCGTGAAAACCTAGGATGAACTGAGAGTCATTACTAGTAAAACATCTGCTGCCGCCGCAAGATCTTCGGAAGAGGTATCAGCGCAAGAAAAATTAGCTGTGGTTTAGCTTGTGGTTATAAACCTGGAGGTACGCGAGAGCAATCAGCATGGCTACGCCTAGGTTCGGCTTGAAATTAAAGACATGACTTTTGCACATAGTAGTTTACTCTATGGTTTCAGCTTTATTTATGCCATAGGAGAATCACTTCACGTGTGAGCACCTCTTGCCTCTCGTCGTCGACCATTCTCATTCGGGTGTAGAAGACTTCTAATGGTCCGGGGCACACCGCCGTCACAACGTTCGAACGAACCTTCTGTCCTAGTAACTCGATGTTGTCGTTCGCTTCTACCAACTACCAAGTTATCTTTTTTTTTCTTCTCATTTTCCTTCTTCTTCTGCTTCTTTTTCTTCTCTCGTTCTTTTTCTTCTTTCTTCGCTCTTCGAACAGGCATGGCGAAATGGCGAGATTGTGGCCAATGTAGCTCTCGCTATAAAAACTGTACCAACCCGTATTTGGATTTGGCGTATCAGTTGAAAGCCGCTGTAACCGAATGGCTAGATTGCGAGTGAAACACAGCTTGGGGAAGCGGCCAAGTCGCGACTGCAGCGCCAGCGGCGAGGAGTCCGCAGTGGCGTCGTCTGCCAAGTTAACTGCACGCCGACCCACGTAGCTGTATCGATCCGGTTCCACCGAATGAGAGCAGGGAACTAACAGTAAATTAACCGCCTGACAACACAAAAGCAGAAGTTGTAGAGCGTGGCGGAGATGTATGCAGTCTAGGATATGACAAATTAGCAATTTCCAAAATCGGCCTCGTCATAGAACATGGTACGCACAAAAACAAAGTACCGACCATGGAAACAGTGCAGCCCATGATTTGTGATCAGCCAGGACAGACCCACGATGAGTGCGCGTCCGCTGTAGAGAGCCACGGTCGCACTTAATTGTGAGGCTGGCAACGAACTAGAAACGAGTCGGGACTCGAGATCTTACGTGCACGCTGATGCATTGAGTTGCATTCTTGAATGCAACAGCGCTAGTTCGAACGCTGACGTGGCGTACATGGCCCTCACGCGATCCAAAACGCCCCAGCTGTCGAAGGAACTTGATCGTGCGCCGGTTAGCTCTGAGCGATGCATGCGGCATACCGGCAGATCAGGGTAACTTGAGTGGTGAGCCAGCACAGGAAATGCCTAGTTCGGGGCCTGCCGTGAGTAAGCCTTGTTTGCATGTTTTGAACGTGTCTGTGAGCCTGTGAGTAAGGCGTGCGCTGCTAGCCACGCGGCGCCACACTCGCTCCGGTTACCGTCAGCCGAGAACAAGAGCGGGCTGCAGTGGAAAAAGAAAGCAGAGAGAGCTGCACGACACCGTTCATGTCAGTCGAGAACACTGTTTATACAGTGCCTGTAAAGACCAAGACGCTGGACCATGAGCTGGACAGTGTAGAGAAAGGATTGGATTGTATTGGTTCTGAGGCTTCCCTTTTTTACCAGGTGGACCAGACAGGTCCTAGCCAAGTCAATTCCCTACTGTGACGGACTCTGTCCCGCCCTGGCGCAACGCCACCAACACTATTTATCTAGTATGCCTTATCCAGTTCTCAAGGCGTCGTTTGGTTGCCTCCACAGGACTCGCGGACGTTGTCGATGCAGTTGCAGCCAAGATAGGTCTGCACGAATGTGCGCTTAGAGACATTCGGGGAAAACCTACTTGCACCTACTACTTTACACTGTCTAATGATCATACTGACGATGTTGTGAGAGAATCGAGGTCTTGGCCCCGTGCTCAGTCAGCAGCGGCACTAGCTTTTTTAAAAAAAGAGAAGAAAGCGAGCACCGAAGTGCGGCCGCCGAAAAGAGCGGAAAGGCAGGTGCAAGAAAGAATGCTTTCATCGAAAGGAGAGAAAGCTCAAACTATCGCGAGAGGAAAATAGGCGATGACGATCCCAACGGCAGAAATGCGCCCGTGCAGAAAAAATGCGCGACTGGTGCGCAAAGCTTCAGGAGAGGGACAGGTCGCTGAGTAAAGCGATTAGGTGGTACTCGTCTGTTCCCTCGCACAGAAACTGTAAGGAGAGGTTCAAAGAAATGGGTAGCCGAAGCTGCAGAGGAAGGGACAGAGGTATACACCGCCCCAGGACAGCTGTTTTGCCGTTTGATCTAAGAAAATAAATGCAATCTCAAACGCTTTTGAGTCGTGCATTCGAGATACAGCCGCCTTCGACGAGTGTTAGGACGCTAACGGCAATGCTGTAGGCAGATCGGGGCAAAATTGAACGACCTCCTTCCTTCCTCAGTTTTGTGTACACGCCCCATGTGAGCTCAAGGGTCTATTTTCTTTATTATTGCCTGATTATTAATTGTTTCTACTACCGCTATTATGATAATGTGTGTTTGGACCTTGCGCAATGCATCCTACACTTGACTCTTGTTGCAGCTGGAACAAAAAAGGGACACCGATGTAGTTAATTTGCATGGAGTCATGTCTCTGGTGTTTGACGGGTGACAGAGAGGGTGCTTGTTTGTGTTTCCTGCTGTCGTTCGGTTTTGCACGCTCCAGAACGACCAACCGTGACCAGTGGCGAGACGCAAGGGCATTAGAGCGACCCGAGCGAAGCTGGTTGAGGTACCTTGGCGACATTGCTGTGAACAGAGATCCTGGCCTGGCAAGTGGAACCCGAGGCACGTGGAGCCACCTGGCGCCAGGACATTGGACGTGGATCTGTGAGGACCTAGCGAACGAGCGTGCCCAGCATCCGAGCCACGTGGAAGCAGCTCGTCTTCCCGGCGCATTGTCTGATGGTGAGGGTGCTGTTGTGCCCGGGCAAGCCACCAGGATTCCGCTCAACCAAACTTCAAGCTTCTACCCCCTTCGCAAGTCCCGTGCTGCTCCGCACGGCATCGGCGCGATAAATGCCAGACACCCGGGCGCCGGTCCCCTGGCGGCGAGTCGCCTTCACGCCGCGACAGATTTGAAGCGAGCGATTAGCGCGCTCACTGATGGGACCTCTTGGGGCGCCGTCACTTGCTGCCTCCGCGAACTACGTCCGGAGAACGAGACCTCCACGAGCGTTCGTAGAGTTTAGTTGAGTACCGAGCCGCTCGCAAGGAATTGACGCGTCGTAGTATCCCCGGCCATCGCTGTTCGACATTTGTGTCTAGCTGTTAGTCCTTGGCTCCCATGCCGATTTGCTGTAAATATGCCCTGTATATAATGTATAAAGACGCCCTTGTTTATTTCTTAGACGCTGACTCGGTTCCATCGCTACAGCAAAGGGAGCAGGCAACTCTATATCACGAAACGGGTGACGTGAGCTACGAGCCATACTCATTCGGCATAACTGTATCGAGGCAGTCCAAATGGGAACGATTGTGTAGAGAATCTCGACTGTCGTATCTCGAAGCTATTGGGGTTGCATCCTTGACGTGCAGAGCGGCTATATGGTGCCGGTGGCGTTGAACGCCACTTCGCGTGAAATGCATCGTGTACCATTTTTTCATTGTGCGGTAGCCGAAACAAGAATTTCGTCCGCAAATACAAGAACCGACTTACAAGGTGCATACCCCTTTCAATGCTTTAACAAACTCGCGCCGAGAAAATCTCGATTTGTCGAGAAGATCGTGACGTCACGCGGAATGGAAATGAAAACATCAAATTGAGAGTATAAGGTCGCAGCGTGATTCGCCCGTAATTGTGGTACATGGAAAAACTAAAGTAAATTAAATGAACTGAAAACAAAATTAGAGTGTATATCCGAATCAAGCCCTTAATACCGGGATCGTGTATGCGACACGTTATCCCTGGTGCATCTATGCAAGTTCGTTCGGCGTTTAAAGGGGCGTTGTGCGTCTTGTTAACAAAAAAATTGGGGGACGTTTAAGCTCCGCCTGTAAGGGTAACTTTAACGGCTCCTGTCCATGGCTCCTTTTTGGATCATCGTCTTGCATTTATTATTTCGCAAGTACGAATTATCATGCAGCCGTGAACTGCCATTTTATGATATATAACGCACCGTTTTAACCAGGTGGCACGACTATGCCGTGGCCCAGAAGTAGGGACGTAAAATTTCCGGAAATTTTGAAGGCCGGGTAAAAAGCAAGAAAAAAAAATGCAAGTTATTGTTCGGAAGTACTGGAAACATTTGAAAAATATCAATTATTTATATTAATCAAAATGTATAGCTGCACTGAAGCAGCAAACAGATTTTTTCCTAGTTGTTTTTCTCATGCACATGTTGCGCTAATACACTCTATAGCAACAAACTATCTAGACCAACTATCCCGAAGTGCCACCCTCCATCAGTTTATTCACAAATACAACCCTACTAAAAAAATTGTATACGGCTATAACATCACATTTTCTCACACACTCTCATACAATTCACATAAGAAATCAGGTACAAGTCGCATATAATTGCATAGGATCGCATAGTTTCTTGCATATTATCATAAATTATTGGAGTTATTTTATGATAATGATGTGCACCGTATAAGAGTATATGAGATTTGATGAGTGTGTGATGTTATTGCCCCGTAGAACTTGTGCTTTTTCAGTAGGGAAGCCCTGCAAAGCAACAATTCTTCATTACTGCAACAGCATTCGCTTGCATATCGAAGTTGATCTATCGTCAGAAAAGACTGCGGAAAATTTTCTGTTACTACAGACTTTGTCAGATTTTTGACAGGAAACTTATAGTGACGACAGAACGTGACCCAATGTACAGGCCACATTTCTGCATGCTCGTCTTGTGTGTTTATTCATGTGTGCTCTTACCTGTGCCTCTTTTTTTTTTTTTGCGTGAATTTTAATGTACAGTTTACAAATTTCCCTCTCCCTAAATAATGCGAACATAATTATTGGATAATTTTCAGCATTTTTAAACTATACAAAATTCTAGTCATATGATGTCAAGGGCTGCTTTTCATGACTTCTTTCTCAAGTAAGCTCGAGAAATATCAACATGGTGGCTCTTTTTGTGCATGTTCCTAGTATATTAGACATTTATAACGAAGTAAGCCTAAATTGCGCACCCAATTATCAGCAAATAAAAATATATCAATACATGTGACCTGTCAGTTCTGCTCATTTTAGTATCAAGTTTCGTAGACAGCTTAAAGTTCGATCGTCGGATTTTTCATATATCATGGACGTGACAAATTCATTGGCGATCTTTATGTGTTCGCTTCTTGCCAGATTGCTCAAATGTGTTCATGCTGTTTCAATCCAGTTCAATTCGAGAGGTTATTTCTCTCGGAGAAAAAAACTGCTCGGGCAAAAAGCTACTCACAACGTAGCTTTTTTATACATTTGTTTCTTGCAGTAAGTTTTATATCATTCAAACTTTAATATAGTTTCTTAAGGGGGTTGAGACACCAAATTTTGAAACTGTAAAAAGCATGTTATGAGGCTCTTCTGTCAGTAAGGTCACCTAGCTATGGCCAAGCACAATAACTCGGCTCCAAAGTGTCGTTAAATGCTGTTCCGATTAGGACGCATCGCTAGCACCATAATTAATGACGTTATGAAGCTGGGGACCATATCAGTGAATACTAGTGACGTCACAGCACAGTAGCGTGACATATACTATCAACGGCGAAGCGATGCAAAGCATCGGCGGGCAGGTATCGTAGCTGATGCGACGGCGCCCGAGAGAAACATTCTCGCCGAAGGCCTATATACGATATGCTACGGTATGCTTGTTTTCTCCACATAAGGCCTCATTGATTAACTGATTGAAAACCTTTTGATTAAACAAGAACTTAAAAGATCCGGTGGCCGACATTTTTATTTCAGAACACCGGTGGCTGCCGCTGCAGCCTTGACCTGCAGTCGATGTGTTTGCGCCGATATAACGGATCATTGTCGCTCAGTTCTGCCTCCCACTGCTCAAACGACGCGTGTGGTGTATTTAGATTTGGGGTTTATCAATACAGCTTCACGAGACGCGCAAGAGCGTTGGACGGTGTGGGCGACTCCTGGCCTTAAATAGCCCGGCTTTCATAAAGCTTCCAAAAAATTACCTAAACCTGTTCTTTTCCTGCAATATGATTCAAATAACGCTCCTTGGCGACCATTCCAAGTTGAATCTCCTCTTAAGCGATACGCCGCTGCACACAGCGAGCACAAGAGTTCAGCATCCTTTCGACTATATAGTACCCACCTGCAAATCCTCGCCCAGGTAAGGCGAAGACGAACGGACAAATTACTGTCCATTTGAGCAGACAAACAGTATAAGTAACACATTCGTTTTATTGCGTCTGTATTGGGACTCTGTACAGGGGTGAGAGAGCAAGACAACGATGCGCCAAGCGCAGAGAACGCGGAAGTCGATCACACGCGGTACCTATTATACCGAGGGAAGCGCCGATGTAGACCTCTTGGTCAGGTGGTGGCAAGACTAGCGATGGGACATACATATGTATTACGTGTCCAAAGGAAGCGAGAGGGAGACGGACACGCAACACTGACGACAAGAGCCGAGACCATCCGCGTGGAATGAGTAGAGCAGCCCATAAAGAAACGAGAGGTAGAGACATACGCTATATGAAAGGCAAAAGCTGCTACCGACACGTGGCAAAGTCTACGTCGATTTTAACACGCCTCATGCACACAGGACGTGTGACATTTGCTAACTTTCACGTTTATAATACACTAGTGCTTTGGGCAGAGATATTATGAAATTTTGTTTTTACCGATTTATTTACTCGTTATGAGATACTTATTGAGTCATTACTGACAAGGTCATGGCGAGAAAAAAAAAATGGACATGAAACAAAATGTGGCGCAACATCTCGATGAAATGACTAAGATGGAAACGCCGTTCCGCACTTTTCTTAAGACCGCCATGTGGCAGAAAACAGTTTCAGTAGCACGTGCGTTCGAACCTATACGACGAAATTCGACAAACGTCTCAACGAAGACGGACACCACAATTGTGACCGCGCTTACTTATTTGCAAAGAAGCGTTGACATATATATGCATCTACTGAAAAACGAAAAGTTCTACGGGGCAATAACCTCACAAAATCTCTTCAAACTACAGAGACTCTCATATGGTGCACATAATTACCATACAATATCTTCCATAATTTATGTTAATGTGAAAGAAACAGATCTTACTCAATTATATGCGACTTGTATATGATTTCTTACGTGAATTGAGTGAGACTGTGTGAGAAAATGTGAGGTTATTGCCTCATACAATTTTTTCAGTAGGCAGCCATTCGCAGTGAACAACAACGCGATATTTGCCAATGCGCCATAAATAAAAAAAGTATTTTACGATTTTTTTTTTACAGTAGGTTTATACAGCTGTCCAAGCAGTGGAACGAACAACAGGATAACGTAGCAAAACAGGTGCAAAAAACGCGCGAAGCATGCCCAGTCAGTCACGGGACACAAAACTGTGATGACTGCGACTAGGACCTTCTTGAAAAGCGCTCCGTGTGATATCACTGCTGTTAAGAGTGCGCAAGCAGAACACAAGACACGCCTCTAGTAGCTTGTGGCGTCACACAGCTTCATGTTTCGCAAAGCCGCTAACAAAACCAACAACAACAACAAAAATTTCTTGGAGATAAACACTTGTAGAGAACCACTGCGCCGGCGGGTCATCTACAAACACTTGTAGGTGACCCGCCGGGGTGTGTGGTTACGGCCCTCGACTACACTATTCCCAAGGATGCGGGATCGAATCCCGGCTTCGGCGGCCGCTTTTCGATGGAGGCGACAAGCAAGGCGCGCGTGTGCTGTGTGATGTCAGTGCACGTTAAAGAACCCCAGGTGGTCGAAATTTCCGGAGTCCTCCACTATGGTGTCTCTCATAGCCTGAGTCGCTTTGGGACGTTAAACGCCACAAACCAAACCAAACTTGTAGATGATATTGGCGTTCTCACACTGTGATCCATTGTAAGCCGCGACACTTTTAGCGACTGACACATAAATTAACAGAAATACCTCCCTTGAATTGCAGCAGGGTGCGCTTCTAACTATAGAGTTCATCTAATTGCCTGGCGTCAGTCCACGCTTAAAGCGCGAACGCAAATCACAGAGACGGCAATTATTTGCCACATCTGGGCCACCCGCGCTTTTCTCTGCGACAAATAAACGCAGTGGCGCGCTCTCAAAGCGGGTAGACGATACGTCCGACCACCAGGTCGGCCAGCAGGTCCTTCCAGGAAGGAAAGCCAAGAGGCTCCGGAAGCAGATTCACGCCGCCACCGATAACCTGCGTAGATGCAAAGGATCTCTATGCGACCTCTTGTTGCTTTTTGTTCCATACAACCGAACAGAGTGCCAGTGAACGCCCCGCGAGCAGAGTATGAAACACAAATAACAAGGCTACGCTCCTTTTCACGCAGTTACGGAGCCTACTGAAAAAACGAAAGGTTCTACGGGGCAATAACCTCAAACAATCTCATCAAGTCACATATACTCTCATATGGTGCACATCATTATCATAAAATATCTGCCATAATTTATGTTAATGTACAAAAAACTATGAGATCTTACGCAATTATATGCGACTTGTATGTGATTTCTTACGTGAATTGGGTGAGACTGTGTGAGAAAATATGAGGTTATTGCCTCATACAATTGTTTCAGTATAAAGCTACAACTGGCACGGCTTTAAAAATGAGCAACTGAACGCTCAAACGTGAACGATTCGGTCCCGGCTTCCGAACATGAGTCAGACAATCGTGATTGCATAAAATCCTAATAAGCAGGGCCGATTGTATTGCCACTCCCAGATTCAAGCACCTACCAAAGTAAAAGTGCACAGGGTTGATCGCCAAGCGTAAAAATTACGAGGGACTTAAGCGACTAAAGTAGTGAAAGGCGAAAGCCTGAGTGCCGCATTGTGCTACGCAACTGGCACAAATTAATTATTATTTATCTATTCGTCATTGGGTAGGTAATGAACTAATTACTCAATTACTTAATCATGCTTAGGTAACAAATGCATAATTTATTAGTCATCAATTAATTAATAAGTAATTAATTAGTAATTGATCATTGATTGACATGGTCGTATAAAGCACGATTTCGTGCCTACTGTGCTGGTGCTCTGTGATTAGTCGAGACCTCTATGACGTCATCCCGCCTCGGCCAATCAGAGCCGCCGCAAAAGCGGGACACATTTTGTCCACGACGGCATGAGCCATAAAAGGCTTTCGCCTTTAAAATCGCCATAGAGCAGCTATCAAGAAAGTCAATAGAATATCTGACGGCTACGAACCGCGCAAAGACTTCCGTTGCAGACGTACCTGCATATACAGCGCAAATTCTGGCCCCGAAGACAGCGCGTGGAAGAGCAGATCACCTGCGAAGAAGGAAAGTGCACACCAGCTGCTCAAAGAAGGCTGCCACTCATTTTTATAAGCGAAGAGTTTTGAAGTAACGCGGTGGCTTTTTCGTCAAATTACACCGGACGTCATACACAAGGCGACTCATGGGAGCTAGACAGCTGTTTAGTTGATTAGCATTTAAATTATTACACATATGCCTCTGGTTGCATTTGGAGAATCGCCGATATGCACTAATAAGAATTATATCTGTATTCTGAATTTCGAAAAAGCAACTAACTACCCTTGGCATTGTACTGCAAGAAATATTAGCGAAAGGGAGAGATTAAAATGAGGGCCCCCACTATCACCCCCTGGTGCACCCGATCGCAGACATCGACACATTTGCTATCATCGCGTACTGCTTTACATACCTCAGAGGTGCAAAATACAGAGTGCCCGACGCGTGAACCAAGGGCCAGAGGTTCGATTCTATCGTTTGAAAACCACCTTCTCTTTTAAAAGTAACTTATATCGTTATAAGCAGATCAATTAAGGGAAAATGAGGGTGCCCGTCATAATACATGAAGGAAAGAAGCCAACAGTCGGCGAGGCCAAGGAAAGCGTTGGGGATGGCACTTTGTGTGTGTCTTTTTTTTTATTTTTTTTAAATATTTACTTGGATAATCACAGAAATTAGTAATGTAATCTGTTTAGGGGAAAGATAATTAAACACAAAGTAGAAGAAAAAACAACGTGCCGATGGTGGGAACCGAACCCACGACCTCCGAATATCGCGTCCGGTGCTCTTCCAACTGAGCTACATCGGCCGCTGTCCCCCCTGCTACTTGCTTGGGTATTTATGTTGTCTGTATACGAACCTTGAGAGTGTTCACCAGCGCCACCCTCAACCATTGCGGCGGACGTGGTACGTCCTTTGTTACCGCCAGCGTCACGTAGAACGTGATCAAGAGCGAGGGCGAAAGCTGTGCTAGAACCCTCTTACTCTACCTATGGCTTCAAGACTGCCAGAACCGAGACCCCAGTAAGCTACAAGAAGATCAATTAAGGGGAAATGAGGGTGCTCGCTATAATACACGAGGGAAAGAAGCCAACAGTCGGCGAGGCCAAGGAAAGCGTTGAGGATGGCACTTAGTATGTTTTTTTTTAATATTTACTTCGATAATCACAGAAATTAGTAATGTAATCTGTTTAGGGGAAAGATAATTAAACACAAAGTAGAATAAAAAACAACGTACCGATGGTGGGAACCGAACCCACGACCTCCGAATATCATTTATTTCGTTATAGTGACATTGGAATAACGTGATGATCTCATCATGACAAGAACTACAATGCTTTTCTTTTTTGACAACTTCCAATGATGCAACTCGACCAATCAGATTTTCCAGTTACGCCTACACCGGGTCTTCCGCCGAGGTGGGGTCCCCAACGCTATCGCGTTGGTGCAGTAGGCTGAGAGGCGCCCCGCTGAGTTAACGCTCACTAGTGGACGTTGCTTTGAGTGCAACGCGGGCGCGCGGCTTTCGAGCTGCGCGACAAAATGGCCGATGTTTACTGAACCACAGCGCAGAGGGTAATCGCGCTTTCGAAATCGTAAATACCGACACGACTTTACTAATGGTCACCTAAAAATCTCTAATTGTAACTATGTGCCCAACTGTATAAACAAGTTAGCTATTAGAATTTAGTTCGCCATCCTACTACGTTACGTGATTCGTCTCTTCTATGACGTCTACCAACGCAGGTATTATTTCCCCGTAAAGATCACCTTTTACCTCAAAAAGCATGCTCAAAAAAAAAAAAAAAAGACAGTGGCTGGCTTAAAACATGTCTGCACCCCGTGATTGATTTATTCGATTGATCCGGGACTGCATACGAATATTTACCGAACACGATTCATGGCACGGTGATGATGACGCAGTACTTTTGAGTAGCGCTTTTTTTGTGTGTGAAAAGCGGACATGCATGGAGAGACCGCCTCCGGGCCACGCCTCGGTGTCGGGACACCCGTGATCGCAGCAATGTCTAAATGCGGGCTGAAAATATACTGAGAAGCCTTACAGTGCTTCGCAAATGATCCATCGTCCTTGTGCCTCAACGATGGTCGTGGGTACCTCACGATAAAAAAGGTGGATACTGAACCACCTAGGGCTACCTTTAATGCTAAAGCGCGCTAACCCAGAAAGAAGAACCAAGCTTTTAAAATGGGGGAAAAGTCAGAAAGTCACAAAAGTCAAAATATTATAAAATACTGCCATTTTAATTATAAGGAATCACACAAGGAGCATGATACAGGTGGTCAGGGACAAGTATTGTATCGGTGAATAGTTCGTGGCGAGGTCAACATCTCCGGTTGAGGAAGCGCGGGTGGGTTAAAAATAGAAACTGCATGCATCCGGAGGAGGCGGCTAGGCGGTAGGATCGTATTAGCGCGAAGCATTTCTTAAACATTAAAAAAAAAAGTATTTTTTCTTACATGAAAAAAAAAAAAAACTCAGAGGTGTGAACCGTGAGGCGACCAACTTTTTCCCATTTTTAAAATTTGGCCATGGACAGTGACCTGCGATAGCATAGCGCGACCGACGGTAAGATACCGTGATCCGCGCTACCGCGCTCTTCAAGTGCGCGCGCACCGATGCGGCAGGCGTGCACGACGAACGTCAACATGTGGCGCCAACAGGCGTCCACACAGCGATCTGCGCATGCGCCGTGGCGCCCTCGGAAGCGGATCGCGCACTTTAACGCTCCAATGCCACTGGAGCTTCCGCCGCGTTGCACACCACGGCTGGAACCGAGCCGGGCGTGTTGCGAGATGCACACTCCGTAGAGACTCACCGACAACGGGACGGCCGGTGAATGTCCTCGCAGCGAGGGTGTAGAAGGGAAGCGAATCCCAGACCAGCACTGCCCTGCTCAGAACACCTTGGACGCACAGCACGACCAGGCGCAGCTGAAAGAGGAGCGAAAAGAAAGAGAAATAGAAGAAAGAACGTACGTATGGCTGAAGCTCTTGAGGCCGATGAATTGTTGTAAAAGAATAAAATAGTGAGTGCCCGCACATTTAAGCGAAAAAAACAAAATACCTCTCGCGCCTGCCAAACACTCTGAGATTCCTCAAAGTTCCCGTTAAGAATGCACAATGACCCTCAAGGACAAACAAAAAGCAAATGGCAGTTTTTTGGTGTCATCCGATAATGAGATTAAGAAAGTTGGGGTCAGAGGGAGGCCCCGCCATAAGGGTATGACGCGAAAGCGTCCCTTCAAAGGACTAGGGTACTCTTTGTATATGAGCTGACACAGGACACTATCCTTTATTTCTATATATGTCTTATTCATCACAAGGCGAACAAACGCCTGCCTTTAACCCCGTCGATCGAACGAGCCCCGAAGGCCCTAGGGTACCGTGTCGCACTCGACGTCAAAGGGTCACAAGACTGAGTTCTCATTTAATTGCTCAATTTTATTTTCAACGCACTTAATTTAAACTAAATTCTTACATGTCATAATGACGTTTGAGCCGCGTTGAGTTAACTCCCGTTTTAATTAATTTTGTTCTGCAGCTCCCCGTATGACGTCATAACCATCTCGACCAATCCAGTTTTTTTTTTTTTTTTTGACATGCCACCCACGACGCCGGGCTCTAAGCGCCAGTGTCTGCAGCCGAAAAAGAAGGTATATACAGGCTTTCGAATGTTTATAAAGTCAGTTCCGCGTTTCGTTACAGTCATCCTATCTGTAACGCCAATGCGGAGAGCCAGCTCAGCGTGCGCAGTGGCAAGTGTACTACGTCCTTCGGGGCCACCTGCGCAGGCGCAAAACGGTTCTCCCGGAAGCGGACTGCGCGCTACAGCTCACTTGTGACGGCGATCAGAGGCGAGATTTCGCCAAAGCGCGCCAACTGCTCTCCCGAGCGCGCGTCATCTGCTACACTGTTGCCTTCACAATGACACACACGCATTACCGCACTGCCTGTTTATTTATTTATTTAAAATGCTGAACAAGCCCCGAGGACAATAGGTAAGGGAGCCAGAAATATAACGCCAAATTATAAACTGCATAAAAATAAACCGCAATATTTAAGGTAAGAAAAAAAATATGGTTAGCACAAGGCGATATTTAGAAGCGAAATATAACAATATAAATATATACCCTTTCAGTCCTGTATTTCCGGCACGTTTCCTAGCATTTGTTATTACTGCTCCGGTTCTTACAACATGTACGGTCAATGTTATACTTCGCATATGGCACATACGCCTCATTGTTACTTTTTCTACAGCAGGCTCTGCTGAATGCGAGAAGAAGCGCTCTCCACCAAAATGTATCTTCCACTCCCGACCACCGAAAGCTCTACTCGCCACCCACACTCACCCAGCAGGAGGCCAACTTCCCTCCTCTAAATATCTCTACCCACCGTCAACCCAAGCAATCCCAGCCACATTCATTTTCAACAAGCGAATATACAGAGATGCGATGACAAGTAGATAAATGTAAAAGCGAAGCGCTCTGAAGTGCTGCTAACGCACGATTTGCAGCACCACGTCGCACGATTGTCGGCACGTGCGTTTTGTTTCTTTTTTTTTTATTCTACCGTATTTCCGAAGCCCGCGTATGCCAAATAGAATTAGGATTAAAACAAAAATGGTCAGAGAAGAAATTATATAGTCAGCACAGGAGAAGTAGCTTTTCGTCGGCTAAGCTAAATTACTACTAAAAAGGAACAGTTTAGGGGAAGGCGAGCCAAGTCAAGTCTGGCTACGGCTGAAGAGGAGAGCTAGGCTGGGTGCTTCCCACTTGCACGCTAGCGACCGTACTGAACCTATACATGCCGAGATTATATGAGATAACGTTGCCCCGCGGAGACTATAGACGCGGAGAAAAAAATGTGCGGGATGCGGGTTTGCAACTGATTATTCATATGCGATTAGGCGAAGCACCGGGTCAGCGAAAAGTGTATACAGGCATGGGAATACCTTCTGCTCCTCTTCCGTCGTAGCAATCTTCGGCGGAATGGAGACGTCTTTTTTTTTTTTCCATGCGAATCGTATCAGGCAAACATTTACTTCGCAAAGATTTACTTTACTTCGATCGTGGCACAATCCGTGCCCCGAAGTAAAGGAGAACGAGAAAAAAAAAAGTTCTCGACTGGGCCGAATTGACATGGCCATGCATTCATGGGTGGAATAAGGTGCTGATCCATTCTCTTCATGTTTTTCTCACCCGGCCCGCTACATTATTTGAGAGAGAAAGCATGGATGCTGTTTTATGAACTGCTGATATCTCTGGAGCTACGTAAACTCGACCGATTATTTTTATTTTTTCGGGAGGATAGGCAACGACGTATATCTTAGTACTGCTGTGCCCACGCAAGCCACCCGGATTCCGCTCAGCTGAACGTCAAGCTTCTCCTGCTAACGGCCTCTTTTCAAGTCACGGTGCTCACCCGCAAGCCAGCGGCGCATTGCAAGGAAGCATCGGCGAACATCGTGGTAAAACGCCCGCAAAATCCCAGACAACCTGGCTGGCGCCGGTACCCCTAGTGACTATCAAATTCGCGTCGCGGCAGACTTGAATCACGCTCACTGATTGGACCCCTCGGCCCGCCGTCACGTGCTGTCTCCGGATTGGGCAATTTGAGTGGCACGCCGCTGGAGCCCGAGAACTTTAAGGGGGGACATGGGTCGACCCATGTCCCCCCTTAAAGTTCTCGGGCTCCAGCGGCGTGCCACTGGAGCCCGCAAAGTTGCTGTAACTACTCAGCAAATTTACGTAGAAGAAAACTAACAACATATTTGAAACCAGCACAAGAATTTACATAAACCCTGCAAATTTCATACTGACAGGACAAATATTAAGAAAATTTTGCTCAGCATAATTTTCTTAATATTTGTCCTGTCAGTATGAAATTTGCAGGGTTTATGTAAATTCTTGTGCTGGTTTCAAATATGTTGTTAGTTTTCTTCTACGTAAATTTGCTGAGTAGTTACAGCAACTTTGCTGTTCCAGACTTGCGGGAAGCTTGTAAAGATATCTACTGAAGGGAAATTGCTAAAATGCACATGGATCTGTTCCTGAATGTCTAAGGAACACAATAAAACAAGTTTTGTGCTCCTGCCTTACTACAAGCCAAAGTTATAAAAGTTTTAAGTTTCAGCTTCACAAGTGCAACCACCCCCTTTCTACATCTTCTTATGTTTAAAAATTTTTCATGCAGTTGAGACCTTGTATAATAGCTTTATTGTGTTCCTTTAACACTCACGAGCCAGTAAAAAAAAATCATTACAATCTAACGTGTAGGAGAGCCACAGTGCCACCCGCAAAATAGAAGGGTAGGCAAAATTTTCATTTTGAGAAAAATGGAAAAAAACGAATTGCAATGTCAAACACTAATTTAATCAAACAAAAACTGTAGAAATGCAGGCCACTGTGGCCTAGAAGGCTCCTGGACAGTAATCTGCATTGGGTTTGCCCTTCTGCTTTCGTTTTGCTGCAGTCTGAAAAGCTGCAGAGGAAGCACGCTTCCTCTCTGCTCTCAGACATTCACTGGTGCAATGCACACGTTTACAATTTAAAATGGCTATAAACCTCCAGGAATGTAGTCTCTTTGCTTTCCAACGTCCAAGTGTCGCCCCTTTCATTTTGATTTGCAGTTGCAGCACATTCAGTTGTCACTTTTTCGTTTTTTTTTTCGTGTTTTTTTTTTCTCTATAACGTACGTCGTTTTGCTACGTCCTCGCATCAAGACCGCGGTGAGGAACGTTTATTGCGGAAAATAAATGTAATTTGGAGCTGTTTGCTGCTTCCCAGTGCTCTGCATTGCACTGGAAGCAAGTGAATTCCCTAAGGACTATGAACGAGGTCCGATCGGCGCAAACGCGCGGCGAGCTCTACGAAGACGACGTGTCCCGCAGTTTACGCATTGGAGAATAAGTTTGACGGCGATTCCTTATCCCCGTTCACTTTTTTAAATGCCAATATCGCCGCCGTATGTTTTACGCTTCGCCAATCTCGGCAAACTGTTTAGATCTGACGATCGTGAACTCTGCATCGCCAAGCGGACTGTCCTCCGCGCTGCCGTCATCGTTACGAACACAATCCGTCTACCGCTTCGTTGCTGGAGTTGGCGCGAGTTCAAGCTTTTCCTGTTTTGAGCTTATCTTTCTGCTCATCTGCGGCCTGCGTTATCACTGTCGCGGCGGGTGCAACCGCTGGCAGTAGCAGTCCACCGTGCTGGGGAACACGCTAGGCCTACTTCAGGCTCGTACACACGATCATTCGGCGCACGATTTCCGTCGGCCTGAGCGCGCACAGCCGGGGCAGGGCATCACTTGAGATGATTATCCAACAATTTTTTTCACTTTTTTCACAAATTCTTGCCATGAACGCACCTCGCGGTTCGGAACCAAGCGCGGCCGGCGTCACGTCTCCGCCGTCTCCCCGCGGCTCGGGCGCGCTGAGCAGACGCCGTCAGCCAGCTCCACCAATGCGGGGACGCCTTATCGTCACGTGCACCCCGAAAGCCAATGGGATTGCAAATGCCACGTTTTCTTTTTTGCTATTTTTTATGCGACCAATGGGCGAATGTAAACAGCAGAGGCGGCAATTTGAAGACGAAAGGCGGCTCTTTCGAATGAGACCAAGATGGCTACGGTGCCGCGCACAAAATGAAAGCTACGCCTCGCGGAAAATGGTTGTTTCGGGGGTCGTTTTCGGCCCAAATTTGGGCGACATCGATTATATAAATTGGCATTGCGACTAAAATACCAACCCTAAAGATGAAAAACTTAGCAGATAGGTAGATAAAGAGCTGCTGATTTCGCAAATCACATTTTCTAAAAAGTTATTTTTTCGCGATTTTTTGGTCCGCAAGACCCGTGTCCCCCCAGTGCAGTGCCGCTCGCAAGGAGGGGACGCATTGTAGTCTCGCTGTAGCCTTCCGGCACCCGTGCCGATCTTGCACTCGCCCTTTAAATAGTGCATAAAGACGCTTTTGTTTATTTCATCGACGCTGACTGGGTTTCATCGCTACCGCCAAGGGCAGCTCTCGTTCACGAAACGGGCGAAGTGAACTACGGGCCATACCCTTCGGCACAAAGTACCACTGCCTTTATGTGTCTCGGTGAACACCCTTTCGGCGCCGATTTAAGCTCCGCCTTTTAGTATACCACGCGGCCGCATTAATCCACTTAATCACAAATCTCCCAATTTGTGCCTCTATTCTCTCACACATACTTATTTGTAAACAGTCGTAAGCTACACCACATTACATCAAAGACTACATATAAACCCCCCTCTAACCAAGCCGTGGGAATGTGCCTGCGTGGACAAGGGGTAGCCCGTCTGATTCGGCCTTCAAGGGTCCGGGATAGGCTTCATTCAGATTTCACCCTGAAGTTTTATTCAAAGGAAAATAAAAACTTAGTTGGCAAGCGCTGCCAACTCAACCATGTCACGTGGTCTCGTGGCCGGCAGTCACACAATTCTGCCGAGCAACCAGTGCTCTGCCATGTCCTCAGCCAACTAAACAACTAAACACTTCGCGGTTATTCGCACGCAACGGCGACAAAGGTCACGTCGATAGACGCACAGTTTTCTGAAGAACGGGGCATTTAAAACTATTGCGTTTAAAAAAGATAGACATCGCCGGATGTGACGACCACCGGATGTGACGTCACGATGGCGTCACATCCGGTCATGACGTCACGTCCGGTCATGGCCGATCATCAACCTCATCATCACTGTCACTAACCACCACTATCATTACCGGTCACTATCTACCACTGACTAAAATTCTTCAGTGACAGCTTTAAAGTTAAACAGAACCCCGCGGAATGCCGCGAAGAAGCGTGAGACTTCTCGCGGACACACGGGCGGACGGACGGACAGTGATGAGCCTATAAATGATTTCGGCTTAAAATACAGCCATGACCATGATTCGAACCTGGGTTACTGCGGCCACGAAGCAACGCATCCGAGGGAAAGTAATCATCATCATCAGCCTGACTATACCCACTGCAGGGCGAAGGCCTCTCCCATATTTCTCCACTGCGCCACCTTAAAACTGTGCCGATGCGTGCAGCGATTTGCCCTACTTCGATCTTTGCCGACTCACGAAGGAAGTGGCGAAATTATTGGGGGGAAAAACGCAGAACCGAAGGTTGCAATCACCTGTGGTTGCGGGGCCTTCCTATTTGCGCCCATTAACAAAATGGCACCGCAGGATTAGGGCTGCCCGGTTGGGAAGGATGCAACTCTACAAGCATGATTAGCGGGAGTGCTGCGATATGGCGCTTTAGCGGTCTACTGAAGCCCATCGCGGCTTAGCTTCGATGTTCGCTGTAAAATGATCTGAAATGCTACTAAAAAAAAAAAAAAAAAACAAGGCAATATAGTGCCTGTTTGTAGAATCTTCCACCGTAAAAAAACAACAACAACCAAGCCTTAAAAATGTCAGTGCCATGTTGTTAATGGCCGCAAATAGGAAGGCCCCGCAACCACAGGTGGTTGCAATCTTTGGTTCTGCTTTTTTTTTTTTCAATAATTTCGCCACTTCCTGCGCGAGTCTGCAAATATCGAAGTAGGGCAAATCGCTACACGCATCGGCACAGTTTTGAGGTGGCGCATTACCTTCCCTCAAAATGACGCGTCCAATCTGTGGGAGCATTTCGTGACTCGACCGAGTGAATGGAAACACACTCACAACAAACCAGCAAGCTAACAAGGCTGATCATTCGCCAGAGTGTGCAAACGCCGCGAAGCGCCTGGCCACTTGGAGTAGCGAAAGCTATCGGCTAGTTTGGCCGACGTACAGACGTCCAAATCTTTAACTAGCTTGCGCGAGGGCCGTGTTTTATGCTCCCCAGCACCTTATAGGGCGAGTGAAACTTGCGGAACGGCCACGCTTTAGGGAAGAACTTGGCCAGCCTTTGCTTAGGCTGGCTCATGGTGTTTAGCGTCCCAAAGCGATTCATGCTATGAGAGACGCCGCAGTGGAGGGCTCCGGAAATTGTGACCATCTAGGGTTCCTTAACGTGCACTGACATCGCACAGCACACGGGCGCCTTGCTTTTCGCCTCCATCGAAAAGCGGCCGCCGCGGCCTGGATGCGATCCCGCATCTATGGGTAAAGCATGTCCTGCACCCTAACCACAGAGCCACCGCGGCGGGGCAGCCTTTGCTTAGACTTGATCCTTTCGCAGGTTAGCACCTTATACCGCGCAGGATCGCAGAAAAGACAGCCGTCGAGCACGCTATAGCTAAAGATTTGGCCGGCTGTACTTCTTTTCGTAACTCGGGGGAACTTCTACGCATCCTACGTGATCATCAGAAGCCCTCGTCTATGAGCCTTTCCCACATTTCAGATGCCGAGTCATCCCTGTGGCGCTCATTGTGCAAAGCTTGGTGAGCTTTTGTCTGGCAAAGAAAACACGACTCTCACATCAAATCGCCATGGACACCTTACTCCAACTGTTTTTCTTTACTTTTGTCTGCCTCACCACAGAATATGTGTGTACTAGTAGCCTGTGGATGGGAGAACTACTGCGTATATGAGAACCCTTTCCACAGACAAACAACATCGGGAGCAGAACGACGCGCAGAAAAATACGATTTCAAACGTCGTGCTGTCAACCATGGCGATCAAGCCACTCCCGGCGGCCAGCGTCGTTCGCTATCGCGGCTGCGGTTTCAAATTCGACACCGAGACAGTCGGGTCTTGGCGCCTGTTGTGTGGCCTTGGTTCCCACGGGAGAACAACACACCACAGGGCCTCAAGGCGTCCTTCTAAGCGTCAAGGAGCGCCTGAAGGATACTGAGCCGGTTGAGTTTTCGCAAGCCTACATGTCGCGCAGAGTGCATCTAAGAGGAGGATCTCTCTACTTCCTCCAGCAGTTCCATGGTAATAAATATGGGGGCCGTTTCTACGTAACATCTACACTTGAGTAAAAAGGCCGTAAAAAATGGGCAAGCTAGTCGACGTTTACTCTGCAAAAAAAAAAAAACGCAAAAAAAAGGAAACAACACGAAACAAGAAAACACTGAGGCACTTACAAGTCAAAGCTGTAACACCGGCTGAACGGAGACCGCCGCCGAGAATCAGACTATACAAACGGAATCATTAGGTCGTTCGTTCTGTTCTCTGTTTTAAGAGTTCCTCACTACACAATCACCAGCAAAGGTATTCAATTTTTCAACCAGATATGTACGTATATGTATGGGGTTTCCAGACCACTTTCGTATCCGTCACCGTGAAATGGAAAAGCGAGCCGGCCGTAGCCTAAACATGCGTGTCTAAAAGTGCGGTATAAGACTCCGACAAGGGGAGGGCAAGCGGAGGAATGGCACTGCACTGCCAAAGAAAAAAAAAAGAAAAAAGAAAAAGAATGTTCTCGAAAGTGGTGGGAAAAAACACGCGTCGTTCGCCCACAGCGATGAGCTCTCCAGTGAGTCCGCGGATAAGCCACGGGTGGAGCTGTTCCTGCAGGTGCACCACAGTCACCGGCTTGCAATCCGAACTCGGCGCGTCCGTTGTGCTGAGCTATTAACCAGCCTTTTCCAAGCCCTAGTGTCCTTTGCCCAGCAACAGGCTTTCTCGGGGACAGCTAGCACGCACGGACCGACTCGATAGAGCCAAGCTTGCTGCACCGCGGCGTGTAACAGTACACATCTTGTGATAACTGTTTACTTGTTTGCAAGTGCTCACATGCAGTGTGTATACTTAGTTCTCTATACGTGCCTGCATTCGGCATCGGATAAGCACGTCTGGCGGCTCGCAAAGCCAGCCACGTCTCGACGGTCATCACGGATGGGTAACACGTGTTGTCCTCACTTTCGACCCCGCCAATCAGTGCGAGAGAGAATGTCTGGTGCCGAATATGCATCCCTACCGTCGTCACGGAAATAGACCCAGACTGCGAAGCGTAAACTCGTCTTCGTGTTATTAGCCCGCAGCAGCAATCGTATACGTCGTGTCTCTGATAACAGCGCGACCAGAAAGAAACAATTAGGAAGATCCGCCGATACAGAGCAAACGAAAGCAATGCCTATCACAGCTAGGTTGGCAGAATGTGTCTTCGAAGCCACGTATAGAGCGCCCTTTCGGATGAAGCCGTTCGCGAAGATGTAATCACGCATCAGAAGGCAGGAAAACAAAGAACGCAATCGATCCCCTGAAACTATATATCCAACGGAAATGACATAGCCCCTTCCAGGCGCCTGCGTATAATGCACATCGAGCTGAATCCGCTGGCGTAGACCGTCTCGAATAACGTGTACGGGTATTACAGTCTTTGTCAAAAGTTTAGAATCCAGGGGCTTTGTTTCGGGGATCACGCCGTGTGGCTCGTAACACATTATCAATGTTCCAGATCTCCTGAGGGCAAGATTTCTTTCTTTTTTTTTGTTATTCCTTTCGAACAGGAAGGACTTCCATGAATGCTAAATGCGTGACAGTGCAAAGGCTTAAAAAAAGTACCCCCTTCCCCCCCCCCCCCCCCCCCCGGGGCTGTTCACAAAGACTGTACACATCACGAATTTTATCACGCCAGCGTCATCGCGAAAAATTATGGTTGTTGCAGTTGTTATCAGTGAGTGTTCAATTTCTCAGTGGCGCAGTGGTTACGGCGCTCGACTACTGTTCCCAAGGTTGCGGGATCGAATCCCGGCCTCGGCGGCAGCTTTTCAATGGAGGCGAAAAGCAAGACGCCCGTGTGCTGTGCGATGTCAGTGCACGTTAAAGAACCCCAGGTGGTCGAAATTTACGGAGTCATCCACTACGGCGTCTCTCATAGCCTGAGTCGCTTTGGGACGTTAAACACCACAAACCAAACCAACCAAACCAATTTCGCTTGAAAATGCGATACGACAGCGGCGACTGCTATGACAACCGACCGCGGTACATTTGCGACAGCAAATTCATTATGTAAAATATATTAACTTTCAACCGAAGGGAGGTTGTGATATGAACTTGGCTTCTATTTCGCTGCCGCTGAGTAGCGTGCTTACAATTCAACGCAGTGAGCTATTAATAACTGACTATACAGATTGGATGAACGCACAAGCTTCTGCGCACACTCAATAGGGCGGATGCGAAAGGAAAATTATCGTTGTTAGATGCGTTCCATGCGTGAAAAAAAAAAAAAAAAAAAATTCGAAGCTACAGCAGAAACTTGAATTTTCTGAAAGAACGGGCGCAGTCTATAAATTTTTCATTGCTAAAGTCACGGCTTCTCGCGTCCCACTTTAGACCAGCAGTGGCGCTTGTCTCATGTAAGGTCGGCGTGAAGAGGGCGACAGGCATCATGCATCCGTCGCACAAAGAGCACGCGTACGCAACGGGATCGGCGAGATCGACCAATTTCTCTCACCGTTGGCTTCTCCATAACCGCTGTTCGTGACGCAACAGTAGCGCTTACACACGAAGGTGGCGCCCGCATCGCATTCAGCCTCATTACGTCGCCATATATGCGAACCGTTTTAAATGTAGCTAGCCGAAAAGTACCTCTAGCACACAACATCCGCGGCATCGGGGCATGCAATTTTGCACGCAAAATAGCGTAGCACACTCTGGTGGCGCTGCACATGTGAGCGCACACCCCATGTTTTTTTTTGCGTGGAGAGGACGGTAAGTGACCTCAAAACGGTGGCAACTCGCCCTCCTCGGTAAAGACTGGAGGGAAGATTTTAAGGCGAAAAATGCGTCTTTTGCTGTAAGAAAGGCGTCAGCGCAGGTAGAGAGAGCCACAGAATCAGTTTTTGCCACCGGTAACTATTGGGCGGACCTTCTCTCAGTGTCCTTTTGGACGCTTCGAGATCAATCACAGGCAACCATGTTTTCTACAATAAGATCCCCTAGCCGCTAATGGATACGGTTGACGCTGCAGGCCACCGATACCATGGGCTGCGGAGAGATAAGTCTTAACTTCGCTGGTATATAGTATAGCATGCACAGGTGCGAGCCAAAAAGGGACTGAATATACCGGAGCGATGAGGTCACGCCACGCGCAGTTGCGGCTCGCGAACTCATTACACCGACCAGGCGGGCACCGTTCCCATGTTTTTAGCACCACGAATGGTCCACAGGGAGCAACCTTTGTAAAGCTTTCCCACGTGGCACTGCGCACGTGGTCTTTCATTACGGCTCGATTGCCGGAAAGAACGGCAAACAGGCAATAACTTCGTGCAACGCGGCAACAGTCTGCCGACCTTCCCCTAGAATGAGAAGTGCACGAGCATGGCATATGGCACTTTTGTTACCAGAGTGTTTGTCAACAACAGCGTCGCGCGCTCTCATGTACTGCCGCTTCGAAGACGTACCAGCCACTTACGCCGCTCTGGTTCAGCCTGCACATGACACTGAGAAGAGATAGAGTGGGGCAGCTCACGGTGAGGAAGACGGCGTAGTAGACGGCCACGGTGGGGAAGAGGAAGAAGAGGACGCCGAAGAGCAGCGTTCCCACGAACATCTGGTCCACGTCGTAGCGGTGTGAATCGACGCGCCTCCGCAGCGGATTCCACTTGCGGCCCCGGAAGAGGCGCCACAGGGCGGCCAGGGCGCGCGCCCATCCCTGGTACAGGCGGCAGGCGTAGCCGTAGAAGCAGTACATGTGCACCGTGGCCAGCGCCAGCAGGTCCGAGGCGAGCGCCAGGTGCAGCGTCAGGCTGCCGGGCCACAGGGTGAACAGGGCGCCCACCCACGGGTCCACCACGCCCACGTACGCTGCCGATGACGATTGGCCGTTGCAGTGACCACGAGGGCTCGAATAGAGCCACGGTTAAACTGAACACTATACTGTCTCTACAGACTACGAACAAATTAACACGCACAAATGTGGACGAGAAGAGACATGCGCCCTGACTCGCTGTTTGTGCGAGCTCATTACGAAGAAATGTAACGCTATAAACACTTGTCACACTAGACTGGTCTCATGTGCTAACGCGATAAATGGTTAAAACAAGGGGCGAAGACACCCTTTCCCAAGCATTTCCCCCTGTAGGAGCGAACTGACCTTTCATATAAACGCGCACTTGTTACCGACTGTGTGCTTGAGAGTGCTTGTACACTGACAATATTAATTAAATTACTGTACAGCTGATGACAATCCAACAAAAAGCTTCTTATACTGCCAACATGTTCGGCATCAAATCAATTCGGCCGCAAATCAACTGCACAAATGCCAGGCGAATCTCAGTTTATTCTAATCGAACGGTAAAGACGAAGGCCTCCATACGCTGATTACGAAGGTACAGCGCTTAATCAACATTTTCGACAATGACTTAAACATTCATAAGCATACATCACTACGAATACAACGTTGCAGAGAGGAAAACGTGGCGGTTTTCTGTCGCGATGTTGCGTAACGACGGCGAAAGGGAAGGAGGCGAACTCACTCTTCCAGAGGCTGATGTGGTAGAGGAAGAATCGGCCCAGCGCGTTGTTCAGCGCAGCGTTCAGCTTGAGCCCGGCGGGAGCGCCCATCAGCCACTGGACGAGCGCCTGCAGGTGCTGCACCACAGTCTGCACAGCAATCAGGGTGTGTTCCCGGCGTCAGCGACGACCCCCGATTGATGTCTCCTAGTTAAGTGTGCACTACAGTGAGGCCAGCTCCATCAAATTTTGCCGTAGTCGGGAAGCAGCGTCCGCAATCATGTGACCAGTGTTCACGCGATCCGTCGCAGACACCGATAGATACTTTCACTGGTCACAACGAATTCACTGGCCATAACTATCGAGAAACAACTGCGCAAAATTCTCAAAGTGAAAGCATAAATTGCGAAAGCGTAAAGCGAAACTAATTTCTTTTCAACACCCGCGTCGACACCCCGTTTCAATTGCCATTAATATTTGTGTGCCATCAGCAAAGCAGCGTTCGGCTTCTATCATGATATGAAGAACTCGTTCGCAGACAAAACGCGCATTCACTGCCGAGAAAAGCGCTTTTCTCGTCCCCTGATTGAAACTTGCAAAGTCAAGGACAAAAGTGGATCCGTGCTCTGCTCACAGCTTGGAAGTGAACGACGGTGTAGCGTGTAAGCCTAAGACAGGAGGCCTCAAAGTTTTTTTTGCCTCAAGCATTCCCAACAGCCACCAATATATGCCAAGGAACCCCCCTGCCCCTTCCCTACCAAGCGGTCACAATCAGTCGATTCTGCTTGTGCATATACCGCTCCTGGTTTCTCTTTTAGTTATTTTGTCAGGAAAGTTTTTCTGGAGTTTGGTAGCCAGTTATTTATTAAACGCCCACTTCTAAATTCAATGACATGCGGACGCTTTGCTTTCTTGGCTTAGCTCCAGCGGGAATTTGAAAAGTACAGTGCTAGCTCGCGGAACTCGGGAAAGCAGCCCGCGGAACCCAACCTGAGAACCACTGGCCTAAGAGATGCGCGTTTATAAAATAGGCGTTGACGTGATCACATCTTTCCTGCAAACATGTCCGGCGGCGGCGACACTTTCACTTCATTCCATGACCTCTTGCAGCCTATACAGAAGTTCGTTTTCAATTAAGGTAGTCTCAATTAAGGTAGTTGTAGTCTATACGTGCGTATATAGACTACAACTTTAAATCGTCCCTCAGCGTCCCTTCAGAGGAGTGGTCCGCACCGACCTCAGTCCACTCGAGGGAGGCCCATGGCACCTCCTCCGAGAAGCCGTTGTCCCAGTGCACGGCCCAGGCGAGGCAGGCGCCGAGAATACAGTCCAGTAGGACGCTGCACATCCGGTTCCTGCAGCTGCGGCACACATAGGAAAAGAATGCCCGAGTTGAACCGCCAATTGGTCAAATGCTTTAAGCGATCATCCAACCTGGAGTCGATTAGTAATTGGGGAGTAGTTGTAGTTACTCTTTGCCACTCACCCGAGCGCCGCCATGCGGCTACACAGAAACGCTATACAGCTCTCACACAAACCCGGCAGTTAAAGAACAATCAAATGCTTAATTGGCTGCTTTCTTAAATACAACAGGTAGCACTTTATTTTGGAAGCACAGGGCTGCGGTTGCGCCGCCTCTATTCTGCGCGTTATCCCGCTGTTGTGTGCGCATGACGCCAATCATTTTGCTCAAGTGCATTTCTGGCACCGCGTGACCACGTGACCGCGGAGAACCAGTCCGAGGCGCGACCTGGGGGGCGGCGGAGAGAAAAACAGATGTGGTACCTTCCCAGTTCGGCGGTTTCTATGGGCCCAACATTGTGGGCCCCCAAATTGTCGCACTCGACTGAGACCGAGTATGCGTGATATATGGCACAGAACTGCTAGTCACAACTTCCGTCAGCTATTGGTCGGGAGTCGAACCATCAACCAACGCACCCTCTACGGGAGCATCAAACTATAGGTGCCTATGGGTGTCTATGGGAAGCCGCTATATGCGCGGTCGCATTGTCGCACGCGACAGGCTCCATTTGGGGGTAATTGTTTACGGCGAACGTGAAACATCCTCCGCAACCTGAAAAGCGTTGTTCATATCATGCATCTCCGGAACTCGGGTGTATCCCCAACGCTCTTGTAGTTTTCACAGTTCCTTGGTTACAAGGAAAGCGGCAGAGAAATTTGTCATTCCATAAGTGACGCTGTAGGGGATAACCGTGCCTACACATAGGCACCACCATCACAGCAACACGCTAGGAAGTAGAAGAGTTACAGCACAATAAACTATATATATATATATATATATATATATATATATATATATATATATATATATATATATATATATATATATTGTCACGCACTTCCCGCGGTCCTTATTGAAGGAAGATGAGGTTTGGCGGAATAAGGAGAAGAGGACGAGGAAGCTGGATCTGTCCGCTAATCTCCAGCGTATCCTACCATCTGTGTAAATAAACGTCGTAACAAGTGTGGTGGAGTTTGCTGGGTACAGATCACCACGGAACCTCTCCTACTTCGCCGGAGCAGAAGAATTGCTGGGCTACCCCCCCTTCGGACGGAGATGGCGCAAGCAGATGGTTCAACGCAGCACACGCCAGCAGCTCATCCGACCACCGCACAGCCTTATCGGGAACCCCGGCACTTCTATGGCAAGCCCGGGGAAGACGTGGATGACTGGCTCACCCACTACAATCGGGTGAGCAAATACAACCGCGGGAAGTGCGTGACAATATATATATATATATATATATATATATATATATATATATATATATATATATATATATATATATATATATATATATATATATATATATACCGGGTGTCCCAACTAACTGGAACCAAGGGATACAAAATAATACATTTGAGGTAGGTCAGTGAAACCAATTGCATTCAACTGCCAGCCTCCTTGCGCACTACAGGTGATTTTTTGTTTTGCAATTACTTAATTAGCTAATTATGTTAATTTTTCTAATTGATTAAATATTGACTTTAGACAAAACATGTGAATTGGAAACTTGTAGAGCACCTTCAGAAACCCCCATTCCATTAATTGCGATAAGGAAAGTCTCACGTGTATCTTTTTTTCTGGGCTCAAAAGAAAGCCCGCGAAATACAAATAATACCACGTGACTAGTGCATTTGTGCGCTGCGATTGTGGTGCTCTCAGTCGGGGTTTGAGCGAACGAAATTAGCTGCGGCCGTGTCTCCTTTGCCCCGTTAAAGCGGCAGGCCGATATAGCTGCGATGGCTTCTTCGCCCGCGTCCGACAGCCGGCCCACGTGATGGTGCAAGGTGCAAGTAGCACCGAGAGCGGCGAGCCGACACCACCGGGATTCTAACAAACCCTCCTTCTCTCCCATCAGCGAACTTTACGGCAAACGGATGAGCGATAAGCTATCAGCCACTGAATCCTGCGCATGCAGGCTTGGGTAAAGGGGCGAGATGACATGTGACTCGACTAAAATTAGCGCTGCACCTTCATTTGCCGGTTCTTTATCGTCATCCGCCTGTCGTGATGTAGGCTGCTGCGGTGCACAGGCCTGGCCAAGATCGCGGTGACGACTCGAGCTCGCTCCAACCATCGCCAACATTTCTGCCTGCCGCTGCAACGGGACCATCCAGTCACGGCCGCATCTGATTTCGTTCGCTCAAACCACGACTGAGAGCACCACGATCGCTGCGCTCAAATGCGCTAGTCACGTGGTATTATTTGTATTTCGCGGGCTTTCTTTTGAGCCCGGAAAAAAAGATACACGTGAGACTTTCTTTATCGCAATTAATGGAATGGGGGTTTCTGATGGTGCTCTACAACTTTCCAATTCACATTTTTGGTCTAAGGTGAATATTTATTAAATTAGAAAAATTAACATAATTAGCCAATTAACTAATTGCCAAACAAAAAATTACCTGTAGCGCGCAAGCAGGCTGGTAGTTGTATGCAACTGGTTTCACTGACCTACCTCAAATATATTATTTTGTAACCCTTGGTTCAAGTTAGCTGGGACACCCGGTATATATATATATATTTACGTGTATGTTCAGAGCAGAACGGCAATTCAGGTGACATAACCATTTTTTGTTTTCGATTAAATTTTTATATGTGCTGGGCAAATGTCTCCACACAAAGGAATGAACCTTAGTTTTAATAGATACGGCGTAGTTTTCTGGGGGAAAAAAAAATCGTATTCATTAGAGGGGAAAAAAACGCCGTTTTTTGCCATTTCAAAAAGTTGCAAGTTTGGTGACCTGCTGCTTCCGCATTAAGATATTATTGTCATCTATTTTTTTTTACTCACTGATTCTATGCAGCTTTTACATTTATAAAACCTCTTAGGAAGTCATTTTATTGTTGCAGTTGATTTAGCAAAAAATCGCAAACTTTGCTTCAGGAGCGACGCGCTGCAAAAATGTTCATTTTCAACCTTACATACTGGAATGATGCGTTAAGTTGCTTGCACTAAACGTTTTTCTATTTATTATGCGAGTTAAGTTCTTAATTTCACATAAAATTTGGAGCTCTACATTTCTAGGTGCATTCTCTACAAGGCGTAAAATTCGTCCGAAATTCGAAAACAGCAAAAGAAGGGCAACTTCGATTCCAATTAAAAAAAAAAACAAAAACAAAAAACAACAAAACAAAAATAATCTTCGATTTTTTATTTTTATCCCTCTCAAGAATCCTAAGTACCTCAGAAATATTACGTACTAAAACAGTGCTGTATTATTTCTTTAAAATTATAAAATAAAAATAAAACTGAGGGCTTGTCCTGAAAGTTGTCAATATTCAGCCCCACATTCTGGCACGACTCAATAAAGTGTTGCCATTGAAACTTTATGTCTATATTATCCAGCCCTTGCTCTTTTTTTTTTTCTGGAAATATTTAAAGTTCTAGAGGTGTCTCCTCTTCCTCCAGAGTATTTTGAAATCGTTCAAAGTTTAAGAATATCAAAAGATGGACAACTCTGATTCGAATTACAAAAAAAAAAAAAAAGACTACTGCGACTTAGATTTTTGTCGAAATCAACTAAAGACAGTCCTACGCACATTACAAATATCAGGCACTAAAAGTATTCCATTATGTAAACTAAAATATATAAAAACAAATTTATAACAACGCACTTTTTTAGAACATTTTATGGTTTTCTCTTAAGGAGTAGGCGGCAAACTATAGAGTACATATTCGCAGAATTTAGCTACATTTTATCTAATGCAATATCCAAAGCCATCCCAATGTTTCTAAAATAATTTTCTGCTTGTTTACAGGGCTGTTGATAGCTTAAAATTGAATAAACTCGCGTTTTCTTGCCATTTCATGGGAGAACGCAAGTGACATTAGAACTTTTTCTCTATCCTGCAGTCTCTTTATTTTGCGGGTGTCGTGCTACTCAATCCAGTTCTTAATAATACTATTATATTTCTCGGTTATGACAAAAATTAACAATACTACTTTTTTAAAGACGGTATTTCTAATGTGCACCTAAGAACAATCATAAGTAAAAAGCTTGGCAGCAGGATAGTTTTGCTAGAATTAAATACTGATTTATGGAAGAAGCACGAATGAGCCGAGGTGACGAGTATTCTTGTCGACGGATCTATCTAGCCCAGAAAAAAAGGCGAGCCAGCACGGAGCGAACCCACCGTCCACCCAACCTGTAAAGCGTAACCTGCAGTTTAGATGGAGGGCGGGTTCGCTTCGTGTTGGCTCGCGTTGTTGTGGCTGTAGGAAGAAGGAAAAGAAGATGCACGGGCCTGCTACTGGCTCTGTAGCTGAGCCACCTCCGCTGCCTCGTGCAGACAGAAGAGAAGATAGAGAAGAAAGAAAAGGAAGAGGGAGAGAAAGACGCGCGCCGCAACAACAGCCGTCGTCCACCACCGAAGCGGTGGCGGGTGCAATGACGGCCTACAACAGATAAACATTCGGTGACAAGCAAAGCCCGCCGCAAGCGGCGACGAACCACCTGTACCAGCCCCATCAGGGGAGACCAGCGTTTTCTCTGCAGCTCTATCAATAAGAATACTCATCATTTTGGGTCACTCGTGCTGCTACCATAAAGAAATATAAAAATCCACCAAAACTATCATGCTGTAAGCGCTTTGCTTATGACTGTATACTTTTGTTCACATTAGAAAACTTGTCTTCAAAAATAGAGTTTTGTTAATTTTTTTTTCATAACTAAAAAATTAAATAGTATTAAAGCTGTAACCGCATGAGGCGACAATCCCAGGCGATCCGTCGCACGACGCCGCCGCCTGTCGTTGCCGCTGGTGCACACCGCACGGTGCGACGGGGCTAAGCGACAGAGAGGCGCGTTTTCAGCGTTGTTTTGTTATCGCCGCCTCGTCGTTAGATCAGGGGGGGGGGGGGGGGGGGGTATAGTTACGCTATATCCCGTTTCTAAAACTAAACAGCGTGAAATACGATAACAATGATGACGTTTTTTGTAACGCATCGGGTTTTAAAAAAAAGGTCACCGGGCAGCGGTGCTGCTATACACTGTGATGGAAACTGTGCATTGCAAGTATGCAGTGACTTTCTCCTGCTCCTTTCGAAAATTAACAATATCTAGCCACACTAGACTTTTTTTTCCCTTAACTACCCTACCAAGATTTTACTGAATTGTTCAATGCGCTCATATATGCACGGATCAGGGCGTCTGCAGGTTCTTCGCACAAACCCGACTAGAAGAACAAGCTTCACTCGCAACAAAAAATAAAAACCATAACAGAAATTGTTGAGTATCCCAAGGTCTTCTGCGATTGGCTGCCTCGCGAACTGGTTCCGGGCGACACGCGACAGGCGGCAATGCTTTGGCGGCCCCCGGCCGCCCATCGCGCGACGGTGTCGCGCGGCATGTCGCCGCGATTTGTCGCTTCATGCGGTTAGCGGTTAAGAACTGGATTGAATAGCACTGCACCCCACAAAAAAAGAGATCGCAGGATAGAGAAAAAGTTCAACCGTCCCTTGCGTTCTCCCATAAAATTGCCAGAAATAGCGAATTAATTCCATTTTAAGCTATCTTCAACCCTGCCAACGAGCATTTTTTAAAAATACTTTATAAGCATTGAGAAGGTTGGGATATTGCATAAGACAAAATGTAGCTAAATCCAGCAAAACATAAATCAAAATTTCGACGCATACTCCTTAAGGGGAAGCCATAAGCACTTCTATAGATTAAAAGCATGTGTTCCTTTTTATATTTATATATTATTTTACATAATGCAATACTTTCTGCCTGATAATTATAAAGTACTTAGGATTGTTTTTACAAGATTTCGATAAAAATAGAAATTGAGGTAGTTTTATTTATTCGAATAAAATTTGTCCATTTTTTGATATTCATCAATTGGAGAGATAAGGAACAACTCTAGGGCTTTAAATTTTTTCAGTGATAAAGAACAATTAAGGGCAGTATAATATAGACGAAATGTTTCAGCGGCAACACTATGTTGTATCGTGCCAGAATGTAGGGCATGTCGAAGATTGGCAACTTCAAGGACAAACCCTAAGTTTTATATTTATTCCTATAATTTTAAACAATATAATGCAACACTTTTTTAGCTTCTAATATTTCTGAGGTACTGAGGATTCTCGAGAGAAATACTAATAAAAATCAAAGATGATGATTTTCTTTTTAACTGCCAATCAAAGTCGAGGCGAAACGAAGAGGCGTCCGTGTGCTGTGTGATGTCAGCGTACGTTAAAGATGCCCCCTTTTTTTGCTGGTTTCAAATTTTTGGGCGATTTTGATGCCTTGTGGAGAACACACCTAGAAATCTAGAGCTCCGAATTTTGTGTGAAATCAAGAACGTAACTCGCATAATAAAGGGAAAAGGTTTTAGTGTAGAATATTTACGGTATCACGCCAGTATGTAAGGTTGAAAATGAGCACTTTTGCAGCGCGTCGATCCTGAAGCAAAGTTTGCGATTTTTTATTACATCAACTGCAGCAATAAAACGGGCTTCTAATAATTCTTATAAAATGAAATATTGCATATAATTAGTGCGTAAAATAATTGATGACAATATCTTAGTGCGGACGGAGCAGGTCTCCAAACTTGCAACTTTATGAAACGGCAAAAACGGCATTTCTCCCCCCTAGTTAAGTTAAACGCGTAAAGTGTCATTTATCATCTTCATTAATCAATCAATTAATTAATTAATTAATTAATTAATTAATTAATTCATACCTCGCACTATCATTGAATGGAATAACTTGCTATCGCACATCGCTACAGAAACTAACACAAAAAAATTCCAAGAGCTACTTCGCTGTGACGGAAATGTGTAGAATATTTTGGTGTTGTTTTTCTTTCCTCTTTTGATGTTATATTTAATGGTTCTTATTGTAATTGTTGATAATTGCATCGTGTTTTTTACAATTGTACCCCCCCCCCCCCCATGTAATACTCTTCTTTGGAGGGCCTTTAGGGGTAACCTGAATAAATAAATAAATAAATAAATAAATAAATAAATAAATAAATAAATAAATAAATAAATAAATAAATAAATAAATAAATAAATAAATAAATAAATAAAATTGTGTCCGCCAAGGCTGTGAGTTTGCTCCTGAATTTTTTTTTCTATTTCGAACTTTCTGGGAATTTTTGAAAGCGTTCGTGAAAAACTTGATACATCATATAAGAAAATGCGCACAGCCTCCCCGATTACACCAGAAGCCGCATTCCTTTTTCGCGATTTCGGTGGCATGAGGCCTATACCCAACATCCGCATGTTTCGGCCCAATTTGCTAAGTAAATTCTTCAGAAACTATCACTGTGCACCGAGCAGACTCGGGCTATATTCGCAGCCTGGCCGCAAGACAACCCTGATGTTGTTTGGGCTGCTGGTTGGGTCAAGCTCCTCCTCACCACTTTAGTAAATATAAGACCTCTTCGAGTGTGTGCATTGTATTTGAAACTCGTGTAGCTTAAAAACTGCCGTGCGTTCAAAATCCGCGCGCGCAGGAGCTGTAGTGACGCGCATCTTGGCCGCCGGTGTCATCCGCTTCGAGTTGAGTGCCGAGGTCCGTGCCAAGAGTCACGAGCTGCCGAATGGCGACAGATGGCCGCTGTTGTCACTATCTGTCTCTTCCAGCACGTATCGTTACGCACCTGTGTGCCATTTAATGCAGAACTGAATCAAAAGTTCTGTTTTAAATGGCACACAGGTGCATAGCGGCGCACGTCAGAAGGTGATAGTAACGACAGCTGTCATCTGGCATCTCATCTGAAGTTTACACGCATGTGGAACGCAGTTGCTCGTTGAAAATTTTTTAAACATAAATTTTTTCTTAAATTACATGCATGACGTCATCAAAGCCACTGCGCTGCGTGCGCAGGTGCGTTGTCGTATAGCATATCCGCGTGTCTTTGCGGAGAATAAACCAAGTTACCAAGTGCTACAGTTACGCACTGACAAGGCCTACTTGTTCCCGTGTCGTTTTCCGTCTCGATATAATATTTCCCCGCAGAAAAGGCACGAACGAAGCAGCCTCACAGATGGCTTCGTATTTTTTCTCTGTCGGATTATGTCCGCCCCGCCGGATAAGCATCTCACGAAAAAAAATCACCCTCGGAGGGTGAGCCCGCAGCCAGTTGATAACAGCGCTTCACTGCTGAGCACTTCATCTCATTTTTTTTTTTAAGGCGAGAGCCTTTAATGGCTCATGCTGTCGTGGACAAAATGTGTTCCGCTTTTGAGGCGTTCTGATTGGCCGAGGGGGGATGACGTCATAGAGGTGTCGACCAATCACAGAGCACCACCACAGTATGCGCGAATGCGTGCCTTATATGGCCATATGTCAATGATCAATTATTAATCAATTACCAATTGGCGACTAATTAGGTTATTGAATTACCTAATCAATGATTAACTAACTAGCTAATTACTCATTAGTGTCAGCTGCGCAGCAGAATGCGGCAATCGGGCTTTCGCCTTTAACTACATTAGTCGCTAAAGTCCCTCGTATTTTTTTTTTTTTGCATTAAAGGGACACTGATGACGAATCCTAGTTGACCTGTACCGAAAGAGCACCGCAACCTAGTGGTTTGGTTTAGCTTTGTTTCGAGATGTATAACGTCCCAAAGCGATTCGACTTCTTTTGGGACGCCGTAGTAGAGGGATTCGGATAATTCCAACAACCTGGGGCTCTCTGACGAGCAGTGATATCGCAGAGTACGCGGGCGAGCCTTGCCTTTGGCCTCCATCGGAACGCGGCCGCCGCGGCAGGGTTCGAGCCTGAGGCGCACGGCTCAGTAGTCCAGCGCCCGAAGAACTGAGCCCAAAATATTCATAAAAATATCAAAGTAACCATACGGCCGCACTTCGCTCACATTGACGTATTTCGCTCTTTTTATCCCGACGTAATCAAGCTTTGGAATAAACTGCCTACTCATGTTATATACAGTGCCAGTAATACGGCATTTCAGATAAGTGTCGACCCATACTTTAATGAATGCTACCGTGTTGTTGCCTTTGCGTCGCGTCCTATTACTTTGTATGTGCTTCTTTTGCTTCCTGAACTATTTGTTCCAGCAAAGCAGCTTTCTTGAAATTGTTGTCCAACTCAAAATGTCCGTTACTGTACTCTCTACACATTTTAAATTTTAGTATGTGCTATTGATTCTGTAAGAACTGTTGATTTCCTCCCTGTCGTGGCCCTCAGTAAGGGTTAAGAGCATGAATACGTAAGTAAAAAAAAAACGAAACCCAAATGCAGAAAAGTGGGGGGACACAATCCCTGCCTTTATAATACGTAAGACGTGACAGCGTTAACGGCTCACGTCCACGACTCCCTTTGATCATCCTCGTCGCGTACAAGCACTTTGGTACTAGCTTGATGAATAACCCTTTAATTTGTCGCCTATACTAACCTATAGACCTTTGCATCGGGCGAGGAGGTTGTCGAAACGCCTCCTCTCTGGACTGTTGCAAACCGGTTCCGCCGCCGCCTCCACCGTGTTGACTTCAGGCGCACACAACAGCCCAGCGAGCAATATGGCGACGCCCAGGTGGCCCTCATTGCAAAGGTCTATACATGCTCATTTCCATGTAGTCGCATATGCTACCATACTTCATAAAAGACCCCTTGCAAACTTCTTAACGTCATCCGCCCCCCTAACTTTCTGGCACCCCCGCTATGCTTACATTCTCTTGGAATCCAATTTGTTACCCTTAGCGACCATCAGTTATCCTCTCTTCACACTATGACCTGCCCATGCCCATTTCTTCTTACTGATCTAGGCGAGAATGTCATTAGCTCGAGTTATTTCTCTGACCCATTCTGCAGGCTTTCTGTCTCTTAACATTGCACCTACCATTTTTCGTTCCATAGCTCTCTGCGTTGTCCTCAACTAAAGTAGAACCCTTTTCGTTAGCCTCCGCGTTTCAGCCCCATACCGGTAAGATGCAACTGTTGTGTACTTTCCTCTTGAGCGATACCGGTAGTCATAATCTGCAAGAACTTGCCAAATGCACTCCATCCCAGTCCTATTATCTTATAGTTATTCCCTTTCATGGCCTGGGTTTGCGGTCATTACCTATCCCAATAGACATACTCGCCTATCACTTCCAGTGCTTCGCTACCTATTGTAAACTGCTGTTCTTCTCAGAGGCTTTTGAACATTACCTTAGCATTCTGCGCATTAATTTTGAAACCTAACTTTCTGCTTTTCCTGTCTAGGTCACCATCATCAATCATAATTTGCAATTCGTCCCCTGAGTTATTTAGCAATGCGATGTCATCAGCGAATCCTAACTGCTGAACACATCCAAACATCTGAACACATCCTCTAACCAAGCTGTGAATAGCCCTGGGGAGATCGTGGCTCCTTGCCTAACACCTTTCTTTTTGGAGAACTACGGATGCAGTGCAGCCACTATGATACCTTCCAGTACGTTTACATATATGGCTCATCTATACATACACCGATTTTCCACTACCTGCATGACTCCGAGTTTCGACTGAGTCAAATGCTTTTTCGTAATCAGTAATGTTATGTATAGCGGCTAGTTATATTCCGAGCATTTCTGGTTGATAGTATGGATATAATCTGTAGTAGTACAGTACCCTTTCCGAAAACCTGCTTGATCCTTTGCTTGATTGAAGTCTAAGATTGTCCCGATTGTGCTAGCGATTACCTTAGTAAATATATTGCACGTAACGGATAGTAAGCTGATTGGTCTGTGATTTTGCGAGTCATTTGCATCCCCTTTCTTATGAATTAAGATAATGTTAGCGTTCTTTCATGGTTTCGGTACCGTAGACGGTACCAGGCACTTCGTATACAGGGTCATCAGTTTTTCTAGCACGGTATCCCCACCGTCCTTCACGTGTTGTAATTCGTGTTAAAGTGAAATCAGCCGATCGTTGGCAGATATATATATATATGGCACACAAGCATGTCTCCTTTTGCACTTCGCAGAGACTTTTGTCACTCAGAGTATATGCAACTGCCGAAATCACCATGGTATACCGGAGAGATATGCGTCCGCTTGTCCGCACGCTGTCGGCCACGGCAGCGAAGTCTTCAAGCCGCTTGCAGATGAGCGCACCCGTGGACGTCGCCTGGGCACACGTGGACAAGATGCCCATCACCCTGCAGATAATGTCGAGTTAGCTTACAAAAGAACTACACAAAGCCGGTAACGTACTTTGCAGCGCCTGCAGCCATCTTTACCGTAATTTGTGACTCATCATGGGTCTCAATATCCTCATCGTGTCTGTAAGTGTCCACTATGTGAGCATGTCCAAATGGGCACGGCTTAAACTAGGCGCCTTCTGTTGGCAAAATCGCAATAAAATCACGAGAAATTTACTCTTGCACTCTAATAACTGATGCAATCGCAAGAGCATTTCACCCGTAATGACGCAACCGCAAAGACAATTCAGCTGCCGCCACGCAGTCGTGAATCATCGCATTTGAGGTATGCAGACAAAAACGGACCATCTAGTTAACAGGTATTTCCAGAATGCCAGTCTCATGGTCACTCATGTTCGGTGTTCAGACTTATAACGATTCAGGAACCTTAGAGCGCATATGAGCAGATTATCGAAGAGGTGAAGAGGCTTTATCGTCAGTTAGCAATCCTCCAATCATCCCCGTCCAGCGCAAGCAGGGAACTCGCTTCCGCAAAACTTCTGAAACTGGTCGATCCGACTGGCTCTAGATAGTCTTCGATTATGTGCCCTTTAACTTGGCATTCACATATTAAGAAAAAGAAAAAATAATGGGGTCCAACAGGGTCGAACTTAGTTTATAGAACGTAAGCTCGATCTCTTTCGCATGGTTTTTCAATGACTGAAGTACTAGTTAGCTATAATGTGTTCGTCAGTAGCTATCCAGCGAAATACTACACAATATGCACCATTTAAATCCCAATTGCACTAATTAAAATAACTAATTAACTAATTTATTAGATTACACTTGCTCACGCCAGTAGCTATCCAATGATATACTACACTATACATTTTACACGATACAACTGTTCGCAATGTTTAATTAGTTATAATCAATCACAATCAGATTGTACTTGACCTCGTCATTGTAGCTATCAAAGATATATCTCATAGTTCACTACCATATGTTACACGCTTAATTATGCTTAAACATTAATTACCTTGTCACTAACAAGTAACTATCTTATGTACAGCCTTTGTCAAAAGTGCAGAGCTCAGGGGGTCTGCTTCTGAGCCGTGCAGTGGCGCTGACTTAGCATTGGTGGATGTCCTTCCCACTGGAGAGAGTAGGTCAAAAATTCTTACCATCAAGAGATCCGGAACACTAAACGCATTACAAGCCTCGCGAAGTAGCTCAGAAGGAGGCCCCGGGCGCTATAATTTTGACAAAGACTATACTTGTGCGTGATCTAGACATACAACAAACTTGGCTTAGCCGACAGCTACAGAGTCCGATTAGACCTCTACCAAGCTTAAAGGTCAAAGCAGAATCGGCAGCCGACTTCCGAGTTTGTACCTCTGAATTAGCAGTGCTTGCGCTCTAAAAAAAGAATGCAAACAGATTTCGAGGGAAGGAAAAACGCAGCAACTGTCTCGTTTCTCGGTTGACACCACAACCATGCCATATGGAATAAAGAATGGAGGAGGGAATGAACGAAGGAAGGGGGAGAGAGGCGGTGTACTGTACGAATAATGTCAACCGTCTGGGGACATTCACATCGCACAGCTCACGGGCACCCTGTGTATATCAGAACGCGGCCGCCGGTTCCCAGTTCTGTGTATTACTTTTACGTACGCTGCATGAACATCCTCAACGTTATATACTAAATAGCAAGGGATCTAAAAATTTCAGCGTAGCTAACTGCCTAAGCTAAATCACGAAGATGAAACGTGCATAGGACGGCAAGAAAAACGATGGTGGTTAGATGCAACCAAACGGATTCCACGATACGGCAAACGCAGCATGGTGAGGCCTGCAGGGGTCAGGCGGGCGGACGAAGTTAGGAAACGTGCGAAGATCAGGTGGTGGACGAAAGCGACAGAGGATAGGGTTAATCGTTTAGAAATGGGAGACCCCTGTAACACGTATTAACGAGATGACCGCTCATCACTGGAGATAATGCGTAACATACAGTTGTGCCTGAGAAACAATTGCTTTAGTTTACGCTGCCTTAGCATGCAGACTCCAAAGTTTTCCCTACTTTTCGATGTTATAAGTGCTTTAAAGGATCGCGCGATGCTCTCTCTCTCTCTCTCTGCTACCAGGCGCGCGGTCGGTACATCCTTAGCAAGTGCTCATTATACAGCTAGAGAGACAGCGCAGACGAACCAGTCAGGTACTCTCGGCACAAAGGGATGGGCGACCATGAAAGTGAAGTTTATTTATTATACTAGCACTTCTTTCGCCAATGCAAGATGGTTTGGTTTGATTTGTGGGGTTTAACGTTCCAAAACGACTCAGGCTAAGAGAGACTCCGTATAGTGGAGGACTCCGGAAATTTCGACCACCTGGGGTTCTTTAAAGTGCACTGACATCGACAGCACACGGGCGCCTAGCTTTTCGCCGCCATCGGAAAGCGGCCGTTGAGGCCGGGATTCGATCCCGCATCTTCGGGCACAGTAGGCGAGCGCCGTAACCACTGAAGAAGTAATAGAACAATTTTAAGATTTTTTTCTAACTCTAACCCCTTTATATCCGCTCATCTTTTCGTTTTCGTCCCGGTTGACACACCACGCTTTTCCTTTTCACAGACTTCTCCGTCCCTGCTAAGAATGTGAGATGTTAAGTTACTTTCTGCCGGGACCCGCCAAGGTGGCTCATATAACCACTGGGCTAGGATACTGAGCCGGAGTACCCGAGACGGAGGAAAATAGGTTAAATACCGGCCGCATTTCGATGGAGGACATACACAAGGCACCCGTTCACTGCGCGCTGCGAGACCCACGTTATGGGTCTCAAGGTGGTCGAAATTATTTCCCGAAAGTGAGTTCGGTTAACGTCAGGAGCAAGCGATAGATGGCGGCAGCTGTCAAGCATTCTTTTGCTGGTTGGTGCAACGAAAATGATAGTCACAGTCAACTGTGTGGCCATCGTATTTGAGAGCAACGGGGCAATATTAAGTGCAGGATTATGCAAAGCAGAGCAGGCAGTGGGAATATGGCGCCGTAGTCACTGCGCAACGCATAATGAGCGGGCGCTCCAACTGCATTTTCGCCGACTCCCGGCGTTCATAGAAGTCTAATGAACAAAACAATAATAATACAACAAACAAATAAATGGGTTTAAAAGAAAGGAAAAGCATGCACAGCATAAGAAATTTTTCTGTGGGCTCCTGAACCGCGCTGCAAGGGAAGGAAGGTGGGAGTGAAAGCAAAGAGAAAGAGGTCTTAGGTCTTTCCACATCATGTAGACGTACATACTAATCTTTCGCCTTTACTAAAAAATAATTACTAAAAAATGCCATCGAAGAAGCCTCATCATCTTCGTAATTACTTCACAAAAACCATTGTTAACCGCCGTTCAAGTGACCACCCCTCATGTAATGTCCCATCTGGGGGCCCTTGAGGTTCTAATAAATAAAAATAAATAATAATTCATAAACTTGTTCAAGGAAGTTGAGGCGCAGCATCTGTCACACTTGTTCTGTGGATACCTTAACCGCGCCGTATGAAACGAGAGGAAAGTGGAGTCAGTGGAAAGAAGGGTGCCGTAGTGGAGGGCTGCGGAGTAATTTCGACCACTGCAGATCATTTTTAACGTGCACTGACAACGCACAGCACACGGACAGCTCTCCATTTCACCTCCATCGAAACGCAGCTGACGGTGGCTCAGCACGAGGCAGCTGAGGTGGCTCAACTGCAGAGCCACAGCCGGCCCGTGCATTTTCTTTTCCTTCTTCCTTCAGTCGCAACAACAGGTACTTCGGCACAGCAGTCGGGCATCTTAAACCATGCGTCAAACATATGCGTGCGGGCATGTAATCAAAATCCCTATCTCCCCCTCCCCTATCCCTTTTTGAGATGCATGGGAAGCTGCTGCCGTCCTCAACTGCTCCTCGCTGGAGCTCAACGGGCTCCGGTGAAACGGGCGCGAGACTAGGGCCTCGTTATGGGGTGTGACCCGATCTAAGGACGGTGACTATGTATCAGGACCACTCTGCTGCTCCCAAACTCATTCATCCCATAAAAGCTTTCATAACCACCACAACGACGAGTGCGCGTCCAGTGCGCTAAATTGCGGTTTCGTGCGGGAAAAAAGTGCCGCTTGTCTTTGCCCAAAGGCCACGGCCGACTCCAAAGGGCTTCCGTAAGGAACCTACCTAGTCATCGTAAGTGGCGGTGCCCTCCCTATATAGAACTGTAAATAAATGTTCTTAATTCATTCATTACAAAATGAGCCTTCGTTTTGGGAACTGATACAGGAATCCGCACCCCACTGTGGCGGGCGCGTTGTGATGGTGAAAAGCAAAATGCGCCTGCCAAAATTATTGTAGCGAGAGCTACACAACGCCAGCCGCTTCGCGAGGTCAAACACGGCCGGTCTAGAGGGAGAGCGCGCTTCTCTTCTGGTCAGCGTTGTTGCGCGCCGAGCCGTGGCACCACCGTTGCGCCAGCTGCGCGCATGCGCGGAGTGACGTCAGACTCACTAAAGAAAAGTAAAGTAGTAAAGTCTCATAACTTTACTGACCACCGGAGCGTCTTCATTGGTACAAACAAAAAAGTTCAAGCCGTTACGTAAACCGTGTGTCTTACTTCCAAGAGAAACCTAAGCGAAGCCATGGTTATCTAGCTCTCGCTACTCTACCAGGTTTAACCAGAGGCAGAGCTAAACCACAGCCAATTTTTTCCCAGCCTACCACTACGGCACCCTTTGCCCTTACTTTTTTTCACTCTACCTTCCTCCCTTCTCTCACGGTGCGTTTCAGGTGTCCACCGAGAACTGAAACAGATACCGCGCCTTACCTACGAACCCCCCCCCCCCCCCCTCTAAAAAAAAATGTTTTCCCTAAAGCGTATTATCATGACTCGAAGTCTCAATTGACGTTAACGACCAAGGTGGGGTAATTCAACAGCAAATTAATGCATTTGTTACGTATATGTAATTACAAGACACTCTCAAAGATAGGGAAAGATTAGGAGTTAGAGGTAGAAAACAAAACAAAAAACGCGCCGCGGTGAACGTAATTTAATGTAAAAGCTCTTATAACTACATAGCTAATGAACTAAAATTCACTAATCAACTTTTGATTTACCCCAGTTCGATGGTTAGTGGCAATGGTGAGACGAGCCGTGGGCAAGACAATGTAGCACCAAGTTATGAAATGAAAAACTAGTCTTCTGAACGTCTGCAGTGCGAAGAAATAGAGAAGTTTTTTTTCAACACTAAACTACAGTGTACTAAACCTAACCTGAGCGCCCCTGAGCGCATCAGACGCGCAGGATGCCCGGCGGAAATGCGACGTCCGCTCATGACGTGTTGCTCTAACTACGGCGCCAAATTCGAACTGGCTGCATGCTTACTGTCCCGCACTTTCTTTTGCTCTGTCCAAAACTGGGAACATACAGTTGGTAATGACGGTCCTTTCTCTAGGTTGCACTGAACGGTGAAGAAGAATGTATATGAAGAAGCAGCAACGTGGAGAAATATAAATACTATGAACTTCCCAAACCCAAGAAACTTCCATAAAATATGGCCCGAAAAATAGAGAACACATGGATGCACTGTACGCGGTCGAGTATTCGACATCACTCAGTCAGACGGAGTGGGAGGAGGAGGAGAAATACATTTAATAGCTCTAAATGAGTGTACATGAGGTTTGATTGGATCAACCCTTAAGGGACTGGTCCCAACAAGCAACGCTACTATAGTAACGTTGCTCACAAGCACTGGGTGGAGGCGAAGCTGATCCATTAGGGTCTCCCTTAGCTACAGTGCTCATATTCTAGAGCACCATACTTTAGCATATCAAGCTGCTCAACAGAGCCCAAGGGTCACCCAAGCCTGCCCAAGCCACTGGGATCCTAAACCATAAGGACGACCGGTCATCCGCGCAATTCCAGAAACCCAATAATGCTTATTCTTTCTCTCTCCCCCTCTCTTTCCTCCGACCTTCCTCAAAACCAAAAGCAATGAAAGCTATTATACTGCAAATTGGTAGCACCTGCGGCCACTGTTTCAACAGGTTTCACATTAACATTTATCTTGGAAAAACCAACTAGTAAAAATTGCGGCGAACTTTTCAAACCATCCATAACAATGCGGGAACTCCGAGCATCATATCCACGGAAACAAATGTAGCTAGTGGTTGTCGAACATTAACCATCACTCACCGGGAAGGAAGTCTGCGCGTCATTGTGGCCTTTGCAGCTTGAACCAGCGATCCAGCACATATCGCAGGTTGCCAAAAGAACGATATCTCTTCATTCATAGAGCTGGCATACACAACGTGTGCGGAGCACCCCACGTTTTCAGGAAGACGAAACCGTTGACACTCGAGTAACCAGCCAACGAGAGCATTGACACCGGGCTCGTGGAAACTAGGAGTGAGTTGAAGCGCGTCGGCGTCGTACAGCACAACCATCGTCTTAGTCGAAGGCTGTCTAACGAAAGACTGCACTACGTGTCCGTAATCATTCACTTGGATGCAGAAGTCTAGCGTTTCCTTGGCATGAGCGACTAGCACAACGTGACCATCGCCTCTTGTCAGGAGTCCCACGAAGGAGGACGACTTCTGAGCCAATGATCGCGTCAGAGTATCCCTGAATACGTCGATCGCGGCATCCGTGGCTTTGGATTCAGGCAGCAACAGCGATGCGACGCATGCAATATTGGTCGCCGCGTCGTTCGCACATCCCACTAGAATTCCTGTGCCTTGGCACAGCTGCACAGGTAAGAAAATATTCGCGTAGCTACTCGTCATCTTGGATATATCTTGGAAAAGAGGCGTTTCACGCGCAGTTTCGATTTCACCTTGTCGCCATTTTGAATGTTGCTTTGCGTTGCCAGCTGCTTTTCTTGAATGCTGCTAACTGTGCTAACGTCGTAAAACTTTCTCTCATTAAAAATAAATATTCGATAAACTAAATATAAACTAAAGTGTCTAGTGTAGCATTGTCCCATCAAAATTAATACAGTATTTTTGTAGCTAAATATTTCTATAACTATCAGTCAACGAAGACTGGCTTACGTCAAATAGCAACAAGACAAGCCACGTCGCGCCTAGCCAAGATGGCGGCGCCTGATCGGCAGATATCGAAACCGATTGCAAAGTTCGGCGATCTTCCTTCGAACATCACGCCCTTGGAGTACCACAGACCTCGCCATCTATGTGCTAGCAGTGGCTGCATAGGATTGAAGCTTACCGCGCGTTTCGTTGAGCGTCGCGGAAGCTTCGGCGAGGCGTCAGGGCAATGACGTCACGATGGAAGGGATCGACGAAAACACTAGCAGCGGTGACAGCGATGAGCCGACGGCCGACGACGCTAATCCACGTGTCGCTCCACAGGAGCAGTGCTCCGAGTCCGAAACACGCGTTGACGAGGACAGTCTCAGTAAGCTCAGACAACGCCGGAGGACAATGACGTCGTACGCACGTGAGCTCTTCTTCCTAACGCTCCTGCTCCTCGCGAGCTGGGCGGCGTTGCACGAGACGACCAAGAAGACGCGGCTGGCCGGACCGCCGCGACGTTTCTTCTCGAAGCACTCACCCGTCAACGACTCGTACAGGTGTGTAGCTGGCCAGGTACACACTCGCCAGCATATGCGAGGTGCTGACAACTTGGCCTGCCTGAAAAAAATCCGCAGAAAAGTCATACGTAATTGGGCTACATAACGCTCGTGACAAAAACTACCCATGTTTTTAGTGACTAGTCCTACTGTGTCAGAAAGTGGTCTTTTCAAAGCCGGGTAGTGGACCACCAGTGCGCTTGAGTGGGGTTTCAGTTTCCTAGGGGTGTTGCATTAAATGGTTAACGTCGCAAAAGTATATCATCCTAAAGAAAGCAGCCACACCAGGAAAAGCAGTATCATCGTCGCTGTTCGTCGGCCTATTTTTCGAATGTGGGCGTTGTTTTTCAAAAACGAAAAATTGCGGCAAATATAAACGCTAGATGCGCAAATAGAGAGCGGTCGATGAAGCCTGGAAAAGTACATTGGAGATGCGGGCTTTTCAACTGAAAGCATTTTAGTCTAATGTAGCTTACGTTGCAGATCAATTGAATTAAAATAGCAAAGACCAACAGTCGTTGTTTCTGACCTCATAAAAATGGCGCATACCCACAAGAGGGATTGGTCACGTCCAGGCGGTGATTACAGTTTCTGAGATTCCATTCTGCAGAACTAAGATTAGAATTTTGATAAAATCTGGTTCACTGACAGTGATGGTTGAGTGTGGTGCATGGGTTGCTGGACTTTTAAAGTATTGAAATTAATAAAATAATAATAATAAATAATTAAAGAATACATAATTAGGAATAGCAAAAATGTACATCATAAATAAAGGACAAAAATTATAACAACCAGTTATAATGGAAAACGTTTTGATTCTAGAATAAAATTTTGTATGGCACAGCATACATTCCCATCGGCACGTCCCATCATAGAAGCGGCAAGAGACAGAACAACCACTGACGACAAATGCTAGCTAAGTTTCTGCAATGGCATTTCTAAACACTGCCTGCTTAGCTATGTATGTCGGTGACAGAAGAGCAAAAAATGTTCAGTTGTTTCTGGCTCATCACAATATTAGTACAAAGGAGAGGTTGCAAGACCAGGCCTGTAAAGGTAAAATTTTAGTTGAACACAACAACGAAGTCGCGTGAAGGAAACTTCAAGTTTGCGATACCAGCAGGTTTTGCTCCTCCGAGGGAATAGAAGGTGATGAAAATCATCCAGGGAAGTAAGGGCATTAACGTGTAATTCTCGCCTTAAAATATAATTACGAAAACGTGCTGCCGTGACGATCGCAGAGATTGGAAGGAGTTCAAAGATCGTACCACTCGGGGCTGCTTTCGCTAAAGCATTAGCAGAGTCATTGAAATGAAGGCCCCTGTGGCCAGGAACCCAAACTGTCCTAAACGACTGGACATGATGAAGGATGAGAAATTTAAATGTGCGAACTTCGACTCAGTAGACTCGGGTAGGGAAGTGCACAACGATAATGAGTCTGTAAGTATTAAAGCCGTTGAAAAAGAATTTGGAAGCATGCACAGGGCAAGAACTACTGCTAGTAACTCCGCTAAATAAATAGGGGTGAAATTCGGTAGACGGAGAGAAGAAGACCAGCCAAGGGACAGAGAGAAAATGCCCACACCCGCCTTTTCTTCACATACTGAAGCATCAGTCACAATTATAACATTTGAGTGGAAGGTCCTCAAGTACCTGTAGTATGCCTTTTACCAAGGGGAAAAGTAGTAATTTGGCATTACGTGGATAAATATCATCGTCGATTATATTCACAAATGATGTGATTGGTCCTACCGGAATGATTTCAGTCATTCGCACATTTAGTGCCAGTGGAGACCCACGTGCGTCGCGTGCGACATTGTTTCACCTCCAGTTAATTTTATTTATTTGGTGTATTTGTTGAACTACCGACAGGGCCAGCAGTCATTGCAATGGTGGGGAGTGGCACAGGTCTACAGTCAGGAGAATGAGGACCAAAGTCCACAGCAGTAAACCACTGGAAATACAAATCATTCATTCCGATGCAGAACGGAACGCATCATTGGACATATTGACAACTGTGTGTACGTATTGGCAATACCGACAACTGTAATCCGTTGGTTTGTTCCTCTGAGTCCTCAAGTGACGCCGTTTCGCGCAGGGGACACCTGGACCCTGACAGACTCCACAAGCACGATATCTCGCTCGTCCTTTACTACGCACCCTGGGACGCTACAAGCAAACGGGCCCGCGATGTCTTCGAGAACCTGGCGTTCCGGTTCAGAGGCCAGGTCGCCTTCGGTGCTGTTAACTGCTGGTGGTTGCATGGCCGATGCCGCAAGCAGTACACGGCCACGTTTTTTCCCGTGGTCGTCGCCCACGTCCGAAGTGTCGGCGATGTCGTCTTCCCCATGAACGTCACACCGACTGCTCGCGCGCTCGAGGGCTTTGTACGACATGTCTCCTTGCCTCTCGTGCGCCTCACTGGCACCAAAGATTTGGTGCCGCTGCTGCGGCGACACACAGCGGTCGTCGTAGGTGCGGTGGGCGACCCCCGCGGACAGGGCTATGAGAGCTTCTACGGGTTCGCGATTCAGGCGCTTAGCCGCGACCCCTGGCGGGAGGTCGCTTTCGCCGTCGTGGTGGACAGCCGTGCTGCAGAGGAGATCGGCATCCAGCACTCTGTGACACTATTCACATGGAATGTGTCATTGGTGAGTGAGTGCTCACTTGTGGCAGTTGTTCTTAGGGGTCGGTGTTGCTTATGTTTTCGGCCTGTGAAATCTTTGCTTTAAGCAGTGAATCAAACGTGCTTCTATTCAATACATTGAACAAATAGAAAAGTCCATGTTCTAAATTTTTCTAAGCAAATCTTATCTGTTCTCAAGTTTTTGAACAGTTTTTAATTGGAAATATTTTTCATTATGGCCCAGTGGAGTTTAAATGACTTTTTCAGAAGTAGGACCCTATCCAGTGCCACACAGCATACTACCACAATCAATTTGGGGGTGAAGGTTTGTAGCGGGCTGCAACACGGTGCATCCTTGCCGTGGCATTTGTAATGCTCAAACATTTGCCATTCAGGATTGGGAACATGACAGTATTTAGCACATGCCACCTCCATGTACAGAATCTGAGGCCATGGCTCAAACTGTTGTTCCTTTCATCAGCTGATACTTGATGCTAGTTTGTTCACTGTCATCACGAGTAGCAAAAGTACTTTTTCTGTGTTTACGGCGTGATGGTCTGGAGTTAATATACTGACTTTGTATTGAGTGTCCACTATCAATATCAGGGTTACGCATTCGATGATTACAGCTTTTATTTTACGAATTATAGCACTGCTGCCAGCGATTCACTTTTTCATATGATTATTCATATTTTGAGAATATATGTGCAAGTAGTCAATATTCATACAAGTATTTGATTCATATTCTGTTCTGTTCTTTTACTATTTGATTCATTTTCAAAATAGTGCTATTTGCACGTCTCTAAAATTGACGAAGATCATGTTTGGGATACTTCAACGAACTGGCGCAGTTTAAAACGTCAATAACTTGAAGGTGGCACACACATAGTGCCGTCCTTCAGCCTGATTTCAGGACTGCTGTGAAGTTCAGAATAGTTGGGGCATTTTTAATGATGCTTGCACCACGCTGTAATCTAAGGGATGCAAGGAAAAGTATACAAGCAGGATGTAGTGCAGCCAACTGATGATATCAGTGGGATCTCCTATGTCAGTGTTGACAAAATTAATGCCACAAATAGAGTGTAGTTTATGTAGCAAGTGACAGACAGACATTTTGGATACTTGGGCCAAAAAGTATGGAACGATGAATGTGTAATAGCAGCCGTATTTCTAAAATAACCATCAAGTTGAACAGCTAAGGTTTGGGACAAAGAGGGCTCTTAGGACATTAGAAGGAAGCCAGCAGTCTCCAAAACCAAGGAGAGCATAAGGGAGTGTTTCTTTCTATATATTTTTAAATTTTTCGGTGTTAATAAGGAAATTAAAATTTTAATAAGTTTTACAAAAGAGAATATTGATTAGAATGTATAAGAAAAAATAGCCCCATGCTGCCAGTAGAATTCAAGCCAACGACCTCTGTATGCGAATTATGCCACTCTGTCATTTAAGCCATGGTGGCGACTGTCTAGCCTTCTAGTTTCATTTGTACTTCTGCTGCGCGAATCTAACCACGGGGACTAATGTCGCATTTAAATGTGCAGTCTGCATGTTTCTTTTTCTCTTTTTGTATGTGGCTCTTGGTCATGCTGGCCCGAACTATTTGAAATTGCATTTTATTCGTAACAATATTTTACTAAAAATTTTCTTCAAATCTCGGACTTTACCATCATGTCATATTATGCAAATGAAGAAGATGAGTCATTCCTCATCGTTCGGTCGTTCTTACCAATATTCCTAACAACAGTGGTATCAAAAAGTGAGTGTAGGGCTGTTAAAACCAAATTCCTCGAAAAATGCTTATAGTCGCGATTTTTTGGGATTCCTGGGAAACTGGGGGACTATTGCAACATTCACTTAAAGCCAGCGGTCACCAAAACCAAAGAAAAAATAGGGGGAATGTGTTTTCTTCCTTAGTTTATGGTGTTGTTCAATGAAAAATTAGTATTGGCTCATTTTTGCCTGAAAGGAAATTGATCAGGAAGTAGAAAAAAATCAACCACATATTACTAGTGGAATCCAAAGTCCAAGGCCACAAGTCTGACCCAACTCAAATTTTCAAAAACCATTGCAAAAAAGACTTGCCGAAGCACTCTCAATGAGCCGTCATCATCTTGATTGGTGATTCAGGTGATAAAATTGCATCCATACTGGGCTGCTGCAGATCATTTGGTACTTGGCTCAATATGATATATGTCGAGGGTGTAATGGGGCGATGCCGTTTTTTTGCTTCTGTGAGGTGTACATAAAAGCACATCATGCTCTAATACTGACGCAAAATAGTATGGAGGAGGTTAACTTGATACGCCCAGCTTATATGCATCATCATTTGCATTCACAACCTTGCATTGACCCTTGACCACTTACCTATCATTAGGCATCATCATCAGCCCAACTGCATGCACTGCAGGCCAAAGCCTTCTCCTATTTCTTTATCTATCCTGTCCTGTGCCATGTGCGGCATTGTCACACCTGTGCACTTCCTAATCTTGCCCAAATACCTGACTTTATGCTATTCCCTGCTGCGTTTGCCTTCTTTTGGGATCCACGCCGTCACTATAGGGAACTAGAATAGACTGTGTAGCGACATGGTCTTAAAAGAAAGCCGTCACGCCACGGACAGTATTAATGTTTTTGAGCAGTCATATCTTTTCGCCTAAGCACTCTCGGGAATGCGGGCTGTGCGACCAAACTGCAGTACTTTGTCATATTATACACCATACGCATGCGCAAGGCAAGTGATCAATTCTTTATGTCGAACTTGGTGCCGCTAGTGTTGTCGCTAGTGGTCCAATGTGTAATTGCTGCCACACGCTACACTGTCTTCTAGTAAAATGTGTCATTATCCTCAATTGCCATCAGTTCCTTACCTTCACATTACACCTCCCGTCCATGCCCATAGAATGTTGTCAACTCGCGTTTGTTTCCTGACTCACCCTGCCTGCTTCCTATTTCTTAATGTTACACCTACCATTTTCCATTGCATAGCTCTATGCATTGTCCTCAGTTTAAGTAGAACCCTTTTTGTTAGCCTCCACGTTTCTTCCCCATTGGTGAGGACTGGTAAGATACAGTTGTCATATATTTTTTGCGTTAGGGGTACTTGTAAGCTGGCATTCACTATCTCAGAGTACTCGCCAGATGCCGACCTAATCTGATCCTTCTAGTTATTTGCCTTTTGTGGTGTAGATCTGCTGCCACTGCTTGTCCTGATTAGGCACATTCTCTTACCTCTTTTCAATGATTTGTTGCCTGCCATATGCTGTTGCTGTCATGTCGTTTCTATTAGGGAAAAAAACCATAATCAAATGTGGTGGTTCTACAGATAAGTGCTAAACCATAAAGAAGTGTCTGATGGCGAATTCGGTTGGGGGGACGAGAGCAGAGGCGCCGAGCATTGCAGAATGGTACACGAGCACGCCGAGTGAGGGTGTAAATGTCCTCCCACGGGAATGCTCTCTGCGTGTTGAGAGCAGCGAGCCACTACCACATGACTGCAATTTTCTTCTCAGAATTCTCCACCTGCCCGCAATGGTGGCAGTTGCAACCCGAGGAGAGGCCAACGCTCATGAAGAACCGCTTGTTTTGTATGCCTTTGGTTCTCACAGCACGGCGATTTGCCTCCTTTGGCCCTTTCGACGCCAGCAGCAACTCTCAAACATGCATACAGCACCTGAGCAATGCTTTACGCTCCTGACTCAAATTCGCTTGATTCCGAAGAGCTCGCCGAACGCCGTCGCGACTCAAGAGTAAAAAAAGAAAGACGGCGCGGATATGATGCTTTGTGTCATGTGACTTCCTCTACCCATGTGACTTCCTCTACACTTGCTTTAGACGAGAGAGCAGCCGGAAGTGCACTCGACTGTTCTCAGCAGAGGAAAAGCCCTCCTCCTTTACCATTGGAAGCCAGTGATTTTACTGCTGCTCTCCCACTGGAGGGCGCCCGCTTGTCTGAGAGCACTTTTGGAGGGCTCTTGAGTGCACCTGCTCTCCCACTTGAATTCGACATGAGTTTGTGTGATTTGTTGAGTTTGCATAATTTGTTCATGTTTGAACTTTGGCCATCACAAATGTTGCTTTAGTGGAAGCTGTCAGATTCGCTTCTTGGTTACAGGCAATGGAAATATAAATGAATAGATGAAACTTGATTGGTGAGTGAATCCAAGAAGTGGTCTGTTTCAGTGCAGTGATGTTATAGTGGTAAAAAGAGATTAAGCGTGAACACAGTGTCATCCATTTGTAACATGGGATTGGCCCATTTTGTATTTTTCTTCTTTTTTTCTTTTTCACAGGGCTACAATGAGAAAGGCGTTGACTACAAGACTGCACTTGATTGGACGTTCAACAAAGCTCGTGAGGTATCCCACTCTGTTTACGAGTCAGTTTAAGCTACTTTGGACCAAATATTTGAACCCTCCTTACCTCAGTGAGGATGTTTTAAGAGTGGCTCGCCTTTCTTTACTAAATTATTTAGTATGCCTTACTAAGAAGTCCTCAGTCCTTGTTTGACTTGAATGTATGCTTCACTCACAACCATGTGCTCTGCGCTTCTGCAGTAGGACGACTCCAGCGGCTACAATGACTCTGTGTTCAAAAGGGCAGCTTCATCCTTACTAAACTTTGTATCCATAGCCAGCACCTAGGTTCGACGAGTTCGGCAGACTTGTTTTTCTGTGGCTGAGTTTGCATATCGCGGTATGCATGTGTATTTGTCTCTGACAGTGGCATGGGAGCATGACAAACTGTTTTTTTGCTGCCAAGACATCTGTGGAGCCCTAAGACAGTGTGCATTATTGCACATATTTTAAGGGCACATAAATATAGACATGCATTCAGTTATGTGCACATTATGCTAGCATTAGGTGCATGCGCATGTGTGTGTTTGAATAACAGATACAAAGTTGACTGTGTGTGCTAGTTTTTCTTTATTTAGACAGATATTTTTCTGTTATCAGACACATGGTGTCGGCCCCTGTTGTGTGTAAGCGGCTCTTCATAGCTCTGAGGGCCTCATTACCAAAGGAGCGGCTAAGAGCAGCTTGAAATTTCAATGCTCCCCTCAGTGCTTCCTTTGCTTAAGGAGGGCTGCTCACTTGAGTCTAGAGAAACCATATAAGGGAAGGGGGGCTCTAAAATTTTCCCCTAAATTGCTGTAGTCCAGTGTGATCGTGAATTTTATGCAGATGCGGACGCTTCATTGGATCGCTCCCTCCGGCCTGAAAAGCAGGAGTTTGTCGAGGCTTGTCGAGAACCAGTCTGCGCTGATCCTGTACACAGAGCACGGAAGCCAAGAATATTTTCAGGTACCAAGTTGCTTTATTAACTTGTCTTTACTGCTCCTGATGCAGTAGAAGCATAGACTGTGAAAGGTGCATATCCAGAAAAGTTGTTGATGCTTTGCAACACTGGCTGATTTGGCCTGCTCGGCACATCCGAAACTTGGCAAGGACAAACATCGGCGCTTTTATGTTCACTTTTTGATGACTTTTAAGGCTGGGGATCGGGAGCTACAAGATTGAAACAGACACTTTCTACGCAGCAGAACATATTCACCATTCTCAGTTTTTAATTTTCAGTTTGAGCATAGTGGATTATTATTACACATATTTCAAACAAAACTGCCAATTTCTAATGTTGGAAACTAAGGCAAAAGTTACGGTCAGTGGGATTCATTCCATGGCGTAACATTGAAGCATTACGATTAGTCTTCCTGCGCTTCGTGTCTCTTGTAGGCAGCTCCAGCTACTACAGGAGACCCATATGTGTCTTTGAATTTGCTTTCATGGTGTGTTTGTAATATTGGGAAGCTTCTGGAGACGTCTGAATGCGTGGTGGGTGGCACCTTCTGTAGATTGAATTTAGGTCAGTGCAGACCTACGGGAAGGACAATCGGTGGTTTATTGGCGGCGAGTGGAGTCTCATAGGTTGGAAATGCATGTTCTGGGCCTGGAGGGTGCCCGGAAGGTGAAGTGTTCATGTGCCAACGTCAATGCCTGACTTTTTTTGTGATTGTAGGTGATTGTTGGCATCGAATCCTGTATTGCCTCCTCACTGCCAAGAAAACCTTCTGTGTGACGTTTTACTTCCAAAGTGTGCTACTAGTATAGTTTTTCCTTTAACCTTGCCGCATATGGTGCGCGTGGGTACAGAAATTAAAATATGTGGAAGGTTGATAACCCACTTTGGAATAGAGTTGCAGGCTCTTGAAGTGGCTTACATCACTAGAAGTATGTCAGCGCCTTTTTTTGTCTGTAGAGTGGGACTAGAGCCACTGCCGCAAACCTGAGTGAAGGGTGTGCTTGCAAATTAGATATGTAAAATTTGATTCTTTACAGTTTTAATAGACAGGGCCAGAGAGAACAGCATTTTTCATCATTATTGAAAATGCAGCATGACCCTTGACAAAGTTAAAAAGATCACAAGAGAATGTGACAAATGTTGGTTGGTCTTTCTTCATTTTTTCTGTGCATTGTGCTTTGGTTTCTTTGTGATGAGCAATGACCTAGACTTCTGATGCTACTGTAGCCGGGCTGTGTCTGATTATCATGTGCCGGAAATTTGGAAAAAAAATTTCGTCTTTAATGTAGCACTTCATGTTTTTGTGAAGAACTACAGTTTCGTGCGGATATAGCAAAGTTCTATTATAGTATAGTGAATTTGTCAGTATTATGCCGTTTCTGAATCCCCCAATGCTGAGCCACTTCTTTGAAGTATGTGTATTTGCGAACTCCATCTAATGACAGTATTGCTTTAATAAATATATAATAATCTAATTAATATATCGCAGTGATTGACCTTGATATAGTAAAAACTATTATTGACTAGCTAATATTGAGTGGTGAGTTAGTTGAAATTTGGCTGATGACGGGAACGAGCAAACACGGTTCTTGTAATGTCTCGTTCACCTGTGTATGGAAAATGCAGCCACCTCTGCAGCTTTCACTTCTGTAACGTCACATCAAGTTCATGCTCAGAAACAGTGCGTGACAATAGGACAAAACAAAAGGCATGGGACGAGTGGTACAATGACTTCCTAGAGCAATGGTGGCCAGGCAGACAGAGAAGAGTCGAGGGAAGAGGTAGTTGTCTGCAGCTGCTACCACATCCCCTGCCTCTTGCTAACCCACATGCGATGACATTGTGCTGGTTGTGTCAGTGTGGCGGCGGCTGCTGTCACAGTCGCATCATCTGCGCGATCACAAAATATTTTCGTGCACCCGTGACTTACTGGCGACTACTGTGAACATGTCTGAGGCGATTCCTCCAACATTTATGTCTTATTTTCATTTTTGTTCTGCATTGTCTTCAAAAAGAGGCTTTAATTAAAACCTGCATTTGAAGAAAAATTGAAGACCTTTCTCGCTTTTCGTTACATCCAGGCTTGACTGTTATTGCTTATTTCAATGTTCCTTGAGAGTCTTACTTCAACTTATATTTCGTCTTTCCTTTCATGCAGCTGCATCAGCTGTCCCAGGATTACCAGGCATGCGAGCTGAAGGGCCGCTTTTCTGGGCTGGGCTGCCGCACTAACAGCACGGTCAATTTCGTGGCTCTTGATGGCCGGCACACGGAATTTGCACCGCCCGGGCTTCTCTCTGACGGACTCCCTACTGCAGTTATTTATGCAGCGAAGGTGTGTGTCTGTTAAGTGTTCCCAGTTTGGCGGGCCATGAAATGTTGAGAGAGAAACATTACTGCTGAAGAAAAATAAAAGGAAGGGCGTAGAAGTGACTCTCGCAGTGAAAATCAGGCACTGTTTCTTCATATCATTGGAACGGTCTTAGCTTCACTTAAAGCGATGTGGTGAGTTGAATTAATGGCTTTTGTAGGCAGAAAAACAAACAAACAAACAAACTTATGGACATTTTGCTCCATCATCGAAAGACTCGAATCAGTGAAAATATTATGTAGTTGCTGTTTGCCATGCTTTGGGTTGATGCTATCAATACTGTGAAATCAAAAACTCTAACATGTTGTCTTGTGTCATGACCTACGATAAAGGATTCTTGGGTCATCTGAGCAGTGTTTTGGGAACTTTTGAAAGAGTAGAGACACGAAATTTGTGTACTATGTTTTTGATTTGGATTAATGTGCAAAATGTAAAATGGCTTCAGAAATAGGGTTTTGGGCGGATACAAAATGCTTGCATTGTGTAGACTACAGTTCACTGTGACTTCGTGCTGCATACAAGACCTCAAAAGTAAGCCAATGGCTTGCTAGACATTTTTAAAAGCTCACTTTTGCGCCTTGCTGTCACCTACTGTGCTGAATTTCTGCTCTAATTCCCACACATGATATCGTGTAGCGCTTGTCAGCAGCGGAGGGCTTTGAGTGTTTTCCCACCTCCAGCATCGGGAGAATTCATTGAGCCCAGTGAGCCTGTCGACGAGTCTCTCATTGGTTTGGCACCATGTTCTCTCATGCCGTTTAAATTGTGGTTTCAGTTGTCATGTGGTAATTGGGATGTCACAGTTAGGTATGAGAGTACATGAGGCGTAGAAAAGCTGCAGTATACAGTCGATGACTGATTTTTCGGACACCCAATTTTTCAGACATGCTTGATTATTCGGATTTTTTCTTGACATACCTTATAAAGTCAATGTGTTATGTGGCTCAAAATTTCGGACACTCTAGGGAGGGCTATTCAATTTTTTGGACATTCCAAGCATCAGCCGGGCCAACTGCCACACAGTTTAAGCAGTGTTGCTGCCATCTTGTTTGTTTACTTTTTCCTTCGATAGCCTCGAAACCGGTGCCGGCCTTGCGGCCTCCTCAGCTAAACTGATGCTGGATCGAGGCTATATTATTTGCCTAGCAGCTTCCGCTCCCGGAACAATGTCGCTGCTGGCTGCCAGAGTGCTTTTTTTTTTCTTTTAGCTTGATCGCTTCGACTGCCTGTTTTTCTGTGTTTGCCGTGCGTTTCACGTGCGTTGCCGAGCATAGCGAGTAGGGCTAGCCGCGGTCGTGGTGATGCAAGAACTATGTTCTGTCGCTACTGTGGCTTGCATTTAATTGAATCGGCTTCAGTTCTTCAAGAAGCTGTTTCTGGATTTTATAAGGAGCTTTCTTTTTGTTACGTTTTTGCGTGCAATGTGGCAGCGAGAAGGCACTCAATGGAATCGGTATTGTGATCCAGTGGTCGGTGGGGGTGGTGCGCCTCGACAGTGGGAAAACCTACTCTGTCGATTTGCTTGGAGCACTTAGTACGCTCGCCGATGCGTAGAAGCACCCACAACGCTGTGCAATTGCTTCCGCCACGCGGGATTTGTGCTGAATGACGAGTCGGCTGCCTTGGATGAGGAGAGCGTTGTGGAGCAGCTGTCAGGCAGTGAGCAGCTCATTGACGACCTTCGCACTGCAGGTATCGAAATTTCATCGACCGTCTAGTTTTCAGAGTTCATAGACGTGGACCACGAGTTGGAACTGTGCACTGGGCTCACTGAGGCAGAAGTTATTCGCCAAGTGCTTGCGGAGTCTGAGAGCGACGACAACGATGACTCACCTGCAGTAGCGCAGCCGACGCAAGCTGAGCTGATGCAAGTGGTCGCAACCCTTGCGTCTGCTTACGGCGACACTATAACGCTCGCCGAAATTCAGGCGGAGCTGTTAGCACGGAAGCGGAGCGTGGTGCAGAAAAGCATTCATGACTTTTTCCGGCCTCAAAGTCAATAATAGGCAATAAATTGAGCTTTTTTGGTGTACATTTGTTGTTTTTTCGGACTGCCCAATTTTTCTGACATTTTCACGGTCTGTTGAGAGTCCGAAAAATGGATCGTCAAATGTAATTGCTGTTTCTTCTCTCTCTGTCATATTAGCTTCTGGAGGAAACTAGTGTAAGATTTGGAGTCAATTGAAGTGACCCCCACCCCACCCTCTCACTTCAGGTTTTAAAATTAAAAAATAAAAGATATAGGTAGACTAACAAACTGTGTGGACACAATATTTTGGGATGTCAGTGAGCGATTCCAGAATGCTTCCTTTTCACTCTTTTTCTCTTTGACCCTAGGACCAGGCTCAGTATCTCATTCGAGGACCAGTCACAGCTCCAACATTGAAGAAGCTGGTTGTCGACTTCACTGATAGGATCCTGGACCGCCATTTAAACTCTGTTGGACCTAACTCAATCAGGGTGGATCGCAGCAATCGCCTCGTTGCGGAACTCAGTGGGAGGGCCTTCCGGCAACTCATGCTGGACACTACACACGTGAGCAGAGCATAGACCGTGCTTTGCGAATTTTAAAGCGCTCTCAGATGTCTCAATTCGCTATTTTGTGAGCATTTTTCCTAGGGCTGAGTGGCACCCGCTACCAGGAGTTTACGGAATGCTGTAGCACGCTAGAAAAATATGGATTTGACGAGAATCTTTGCGCACAGAGTTGATTAAACTTGTGTAACATAATATGAGTATGTCAGTTGCAGGGAACACCCTTAAACTTTGAGCCACGCAATGGGAGTGCAGAGAAATGAGAAATTAGTCTTTTTTTTTTAGTCACAATCCATAATCTTTTGACAGCAGATGTACAACATGGATTTCTGAAGTGTAGCATGCTTCACAGGATAAGCACTGCAGATAATTTGACAAAATGGTTAACCAAGGTAGCCCTGTCACAGTTGCAGTGTGTGAGGGAGCTTTGTAGTTGTAGTATTTCATGTCTCAATGCTTCAAATTTCGCCATACCAAACGTGGCTTGCTAAGCTTGTGAGAATGTGAAGGAAATGGTCTTATCAGTTGAGCAGTGTTTGTGACATGAGAAACTTGGTTGGGGCTTCAATGCCATGACTTGCACGATGTATGTTAATTATAAAAGCTTTTTGTGCACCTTTTTGCATTCACTAACTGTGGATTCCTTGATTCTTGTGTGCTGCCTCCTCCAGGATGCCGTCGTGCTCTTTTATGCGTCCTGGTGCGGCTTCTGCAAGTCCATCTACCACCACTTCTTTGCCGCTGCAAAGTTCTTCAAAGGGTTCAAGGGCCTTCTTTTTGCCAGGTCAGCATTTTTATCATGCAGCGTTTGCTCACTGCTGGAATAGAATTGGTCACATATAGTTGTGCACAGTCTCATGGCTATGGAATGATCAGGCTGTGCAATGGTCAAGCGGTGATTGAGTTGTGTTGATCGCTTTGGATCATTCGGTGTGTTGGTAATTTGGGGCTAGAAGGTGCAGTGCTTTGAATGACCCAGCGATGCGGAATATAGAGCTTATGTTTAGATGCTTTTGATTTAGTAGGTGATTCCGGACCTTTTTCTTTTTTACCGTGCATAACAAAGTAATTGTACACTCTTTTAACACTGGACATTTTATACTGTTTAGGTGATGTCTGACTTTGCCCTTTGTCCTTTTGCTGAGCAGAAGAAATAGGAAACTTTCTTCCATTTGTGCACGAGTGCAGCAGCATTTGCCAGCTTGTGTATTAAGCACCACCTAATTTTTACTAGGTAAGGCGTGATAAAACCTGTGTGACTGAAATGTTCCTCATTATTTTACGGCCATGACTACAGTGCAGTCCATTTATAACGATACCAGATATAATGATATATTGCTTACAACGATCAAATTTTTGCGAGTTATCAGTTTTCTCATTGGCCCAGTGTAAAAATAAACCAGATATAACGATCAATTATTGGCGGTACATCGAATACGATAGCTTTATCGCCGTCCGGTAGATGTTTACCACAAAAATTTATCTGAATGTTTGATAAAGAATAAAATACTAAGAAGAAAATGATGTGAACACTCGACATATGCAGCGAAAACGGACTTTTGTGGAGAAATCCTCAAATAGCATTGTGTGCGGTTTGGAAGTGAGCACTATTTTCGTCGTAATTGCTGCCTGTTGATATGCAAAGGGTGCGGCCGTATCGTCATCGCCATCGCATTCGTGGAAGTCGGCGCCATCATATCGACGGCGTGATAGCTCTCGAGACGGAAACAGCAGATTCATCGGGATTTCTGGCAGGTTTTCCAAGGTTAGAAGTCTCATGAAAAAATACGGGCATTCGCACTCTACGATTTTAACGATCATTCAGGCTGGGGATGTCCTGCAGTTCATCCAGTTGCTAGTTTTGTGCATCGCAAAAAGGACTGCCGCAAGCGTACGCGCTACTGGAAGCAATGCTCACAGAGATTGTCCAACTTCAGCTGCTGCTCAAGCGAGCGTGAGTTGCCGACTTTTTTAAGTATGCTTAAGTTATTTTATGGCTATTGATGTATCCTGTAATAAAGTGTTTAGTGCTCTTTACGACGGTTAGCATTGTTGAACCCCATCTACTCATCGCTGGTAGTAGGTAGGTAAGCCTACATGGAAGGGAAAAATTGTGGACGTGCTTTTTTTTTTTTTCATTTTTTCTTTCTTTCGCTTATCCAGATATACGATAATCGGTTATAACGATCAGATTTTCCGATTTTCTCTATATCGTTATAAGTGGTCTGCCCTGTACGCATGATATGTAGCCAACTACATAATCGGCATAGTGAAATGAGTTAAGCCACGTGGGAATAGTTTTCACAGGGATTTTTGACTTGAACAAGTTCGCCACCTGCAACCCTGCGGACTCATACGGCAAGATAGCAAGATTGTTGTGAAACAGCATTGTTGAATGTATGCATTGACAGTGGTGCGATTGCAGGTACAAGAAGCAAATTGCACGCCACACGGGAGGGCTTCTCAGTAATTTAGATCACCTGAGTAACACATGCTGACATGACAGGGCAGCAGTTTGGCTGTAGGTACAGTTCGGTTCGGTTATCAGATGACCATGGCCACAGTTGCTGTCAGTGTTTTAGTTATATCCTGCTGTTGATAAATCTAATGAACTTTTATGAATTGGTTTTCTCATTTTTCAGGATTGATGCATACAAGAATGACCTGCCCTGGGAGTTCACCATGCAACAGTATCCCACTGTCATTTTCTTTTCACGCAAGTGAGTTTTACCCTTCGGAATTGCAGGCTCATGCTGGCCAGCATGTCTGGGACACCTAGTTTTCAGCAATTCCACAAGAATTCCTGGATTTTTTTGTTGCTTGAGGAAATGTGTTAGGAGTCACATTTTAAACGACATTCTGTATGTGGGCATAAGCAGGCATGATGGGAACTTAATTAATTTGATTGCCAGTATTCTCTAGAAAGATCGAACTTCGTGACATACAAAGGTATACCGATATCTTGATACGCTTGCCTCTCCTCTCTGCTCAAGCAAGCTAGTACGTCTAGTGCTGCAGTGCTGTCTGCAGCTGGCTTGCATAATTACGTAAGGAGAGTAACAATACTTGCACCTATAGTGAAAAGTAGTATTACCATATTTGCATGAACATAATGAGCATTTTCTTGAAAGCTCTTCATGAAGTATATTTTCTGTATTTTGAACTGAAGTCTCAGTGTCATTTGATGTTTTTACGTACACTTCAAGATATGCTCAGTAATCTCACCCACTAGGCTTATAAGACTCTAAGCAAAGCCAATTGTGAATGTCCTTAGGTCATTAAGACACTGTTTGGAACCGCATTGTGAGAAAAAAATTGCTGAAAACATGAAACAAAGGGAGTCAGTTCAGCCACAAGGGAAGGCAGTGATGGTCTCATGAGGAGCAGGCAAGGGAATGGAAAGCAAATGGACATGAAATTTCGTGGAATTTCAAATTTTCCACTGAAGGAAATTAGAGGCTACGTCTGTGATGTGCAGCATGCATCTGATGTAGGTTGAATTCCCATGTTCGAATTCTAGCCGAATGGGCAAGTGTGCAGTGTTTTGTTGTAACTCTATGTTGTGAGCTTATGCAGACAATTTATGGGCGATTGTGCTATTTGTGGCTCAGGCCTCCCATGTATGTGCCGCATTCCGATAACAATACTCTGCTTGCTTTCCTTCTGGCCTGGTTCGTTTAGGCAACACTACTCTGGGCGGTCAGCGCTGCCGAGATATTAACAAAAAATGGAGGGCTGTACATGAATGTTACAAAAAGCCGCACAGTGATAATAATTGGGTTTAGAATTGTGGGTGACAAAATAAAATAACTGGACGCGGGATTGAATCCCGGCCTCAGTGCCCGTTTTTCGATGTAGGCGAAAAGCTAGGCACCCGTATGCTGTGCCATGTCAGTGCACGTTAAAGAACCCCAGGTGGTCGAAACTTCCGGAGTCCTCCACTACGCCGTCTCTCATAGCCTGAGTTGCTTTGGGACATTAAACCCCAAGGCCAGACCAGACCATTGTCGCTACTAGATCTCAGAAATGAGAGAAAAACCACTGCACAGGTTACGGAATAGAAACTCAGTGACACAGTCACAGGGGATACGAGTTCTGACATGATACAGATTCATAAAATTACTTGGCCGAGGTGCATTGCGTATAATGTGTAGAATTTCAAGAGTTCTAAGCTCTGTCTTATGCTATAAATGTATCAGATATGACTGCACCTTACAGCAAAAATTCCGAGAGCAGTGTTGAGTCTGCACTGCAGAACTGCGAAAGCCCGAGTGTTGCTGCTGCACAGGGTGCATCAAGTTTGTTCTCATTATCATCAACTAAATGCACCGTCATTATCATTGCTAATGCCAGGCGTGGCGCAGTTGGTTAAACCGTTCGGCAGTGGATCCGAGAGATGAAGGTTCAATTCCTGGTGGAGACAGGATTTATATTTTTCTGGTGACATCATGATGTCATTCGATTGGCAGCTACAGTGTGAACAGATGGACGCCAACAGTATGAGCCATTAAAGGCTTTCCGCCTCAATAAATGCTGCTCGCACAGTGCCTGTTCACAGTCACATTACACGCTAAGTGTGCCAGCTCCCTGCTTGCACGCTGTTTGTCACAAGCAAGGAGCTATGGTGAATGACCGTGAATAAATTTCATCGGTTTTGCAAATGCACCAGTGTAATGGCATTTTCTAAACTTCTCCTTACAAGATCTTTTTCATTTTTGCTTGATAAACAGTTCAGGGGATGTAACAATTATTTTTATTCTCACCACGTCCTTGTTATCAATGTTTTGCTACATAAGATGAACACAGATTCAAGTCAAATTGTCATACTTTGTGAGATTGATCAAGCCATGTCGTAAATTTCAAGTAAGGCAGGCTAATAATTGTTAGCTGTGGCCACATCTGCTTATTCGTTTCTTTAGAGACTGAATTGAACTCAATTTGTTCTTCCTGTCTGGCTCGTTTGCAGAAAAGCAGACAGCGTCCAGTACTCGGGATTCATCACGACCGCACAGTTGGTGCGCTTTGTGTTGAAGCACCTCCGCCACGAGGTGGCGTGGCAGTTGGTGGAAACGCTCTGTGACTCTCGCCACTGCCTGTTGCGGAACTTGCGCAAGCTGCAGGCGTGGCGCCTGCGCTCTTCAGCGTTGAGCCTCTTTCCAACGACAAAGCTGGCCGAAGCGCACCGTCGAGAACGGACATTACGGAAGATGCTGCTAAGTAGACTACGGAAAGTGCCGTCATGAGGTTCCCTGTATTTTACTAAGTAGAGTACGGAAAGTGCCGTTATGAGGTTGCGCGAGCGCTGTAGCAGAGCGGCGCAGTGCGCTGTACATCTACTCTTTACGTGCGTTCAGGCATCTGTTCGCGATTGGAGTGATCGTGCCGGATGCTTAACGGTGATTCTGGACACAACGAATTTTTGGAAACTTCGGTTACCGCAGTATGCGTGCAGAGATTTCTCCATTTTGAAGCTGCAAGTGCCGGTGAGCGTAGACTTTTGAGATCCGAGTGCTGCTGAGAAAGTATGCTCTCTCTAAGCTGTATACATTTGTCTATGTTTTATACGAAGCGCACAACATTGAAAATTGTTGGTCCCAGGCGTTTGTAATGTGATTGCAAGTCTATAATACCCTGAGATTAATCCTTTCGATTATAGGTTGGAAGATGAGTTATGGCTGGTCATTGCTGTGCTGCTCTACGATGAACTGCATTCAAAGTGACGGATTTCAATATTTTGGACTTTCTGTATCGGGAATTGTCTGGTTTGCTAATCAGACATTTATATTGAAAAAATTGTCATAATTCGTAGTGACATATTTAAGACGAGTATGTAATGTTTTCTTTGTGGGCGTGGCCACATTTATGCACTAAAACATCCAGAAATTTGACTTTATGGAAGCTTGATTTTCCATGTATTCTACCTAATGTTATGAGAAAATGGGAAACCCTAGTGCGTGCTCTGGTTGATGGTGTAATTTTTATTGAACTTAATAAGAAATGGTTCTTTATGGCATTAAGGAGATGAGAGAAGTCTGTGCATAAAAACTTTCAATGCCACTTGTATAATTGTGAATCAGCTACTTTTTGAGTGATCAGTAAGAATGAAATGATGTGTTTATTATTCGGTAAGTTCTGTGCTTCTGTTACCACCACTACTTTTTTAGTTACTTATTCTGGGCAGGGCAGTTCTCTCACACCTAGTCTCTCAATATTCTTGTTGGATGATGGGTGTAGTGTCTGTTTATTTTGACAATCCATTCTCATTACAAAGTTTTTTTCGAGCGGGGGATAGGCGGGGGGGGGGGGGGGGGGGGCTACTCCATTGCTGGAACAAATCCTGACATGCTGTTACGATGATGGGCTTTGTTCTGTGTTACTTGTAACGGGAAGTTGTACAACTGTACAGCCATATAGTTTCTTATAATGATCCTGGGGACTCAACTGTGTGGATGACTGCATTCATATCTTGTATGACACAGTTCAGTGATCTATTTCCTTCCTTGAAAGACATCAGGGATGTTTAACAGGTGCAGTGACCTGCAACTATGCACAAAGGTTTTCCTGTGGTTCCTTATTAACTATCCATTTATCATTAGGGGGCTGCTGTGACCGAGGTGGCTTGCATGGCTGGCTAGGCTTTTGAGCTGTGTTTGCCTTTCATGAATGACAGCACGAGAGAATGTGCCTGTTGGTCACCTTTAAGGTGTCTTCAGAAAGATGTAAATTATCTTGTCAGGAACAAGCGAGTTAAGAGGCCATATTTTTTTACTCATTGTTGCTTTTGAACCATGTATTGAGTTGTACGTGCTTTGCGGGGTAGGAGTACTAGATGAATTTTGAACCGTGACACGTTCACTAACTGCACATTTAGAGGAAAGCTCATGGATGAGTATTGCAGCAGTTATTGTTTTTCTCGGTCTCACAGCGAAGAACTTGACCAGCAGTTGTGAAGAGACAACTGGGGTAAATGTTCGTTGCTCTTTCGCACCATATTTCCCGTTCCTTGTCTGTCCAGCTTGCCGGGGCTGTCGGCGCACAGTCGCGCAACGACCTGTGCAAGATATTCCTGACTTGCAATGAAACTAATTAGGTGTGCTATCTGCCTGTGTGCATGTACAAAACCGCGCATTGCTTGTTTTGGGCAGCTGTCTTGAACTTTTGCTACAGGAAACTTTGCTGCATTCGGCACTATACGACTCCATGGAATCCCAAATCTTAAAACCACCTTGACCCCCATCCATAAACTAGTCTAGTTCTTTATGAGCAATTTTAGGTTACCGATTTAGTTGGTTAGTGGTTGGCTTCAACATGTGTACAAAAGTAAAATGTGGTTCTTTTGTGCCACTGACCACTGGTGACTTGGCAAAACTTGATTTTGCCAGCCAAAGTCTCTGAAAATGATACGAACAATGCGCATGCACAACCCACACATGCATGTGCGCATGCACACACACACACACACACACGCATGCACAACAGAGAGAGAGAGAAATTGAATTGAATTGTGCTGGAGATCCCTTTAAAGAAATGCTGCGTATAGTAATCTTAGCATATTTGAAAATCCTTGCAGCTTGGCAGTTTGCAGTTCCTTTTTCTTAAGTAAATTCTGCGCACATGAGTGTTGAAATTGAATGCACATATTTTTTTTTCTTTACACGTTTACTTCAGCCCCTGTATGAGGGATATCTTCACACTCAGTTGTGGTTGCATGTAAATTTCATGCTGGTAATTGTGGTTAAGGTGCTCACTCATTTTGCTTTCTTTTTTTTTACATTGCATTTTGCTCCCTTTCTAACTTACTGATGTTAGTTTGTATTCACAAACATTTTGTTACGCCACTTCAACTTTGAGGCCAGGAGTCATCTACTTTCTCAGCAATGACCCATTGCTTCTGGAGCGATGACCAAGAGGCACTTCTTTATTAAGTGTGGTGTAGCATGTTGATATATCATATTTGTTACTGTCTTGAGGCTGTTACTGGTTTCGTTAATTTTCTGAGACACCTATCGTGTGCCACTAGTACGATAGTCTCTCACCCTTTGTGTCACTGCTTCTAGACTAGAACACTTTAATAGTTATGATCTACAGTAGAACCTCGTTGATATGTTTTAAAAAAAATGCGGGACAAAGACGTATTATCTGAGAAAACTTATGATCCGAACTGTTTGATTTTTAAAAGTTAACTGTGGAGTGACGTACAAAGGGAATGAATATTGAGGCTTTCACTGCATAAAAGTGTAGGTTAACGCATAGACATTAAATATGATCAGTTCCTTTTTTGGCTTTCACAGAATTCAGTTAGTATTTGCGTTTGTCATAAGCACGGAAGAGATTTAGTAACAAATTCGGTTCGCAGATGGCAATGACGAGCCTGGATCGCTTCCTTGGTTGCTTCTGGATGCTTTGCCCCCTTACACATTTGACATGTGGTGAAGCCATCGCAATGCCTACAGTTCTCGCACTTTTTATCATGCTGCATCCCCCAGCCCTAGCCCGCTCGTATGCAAGCAAATAGTTGAGTTCTCAAACGGTTCACTCCTATGCTCCCAAGGCACTGCAAAGAAGCCACCTTGTTTTTGCTCGTGGTCATGTTTCTGCGGTCATGTGCCTCGCATGTTGGCTCATTGGCCTTCTTGGATGCGGTGCCCTTTCGCACCTCGGCACTGCAAGAAGGCAGCTGTGGCGGGTGAGCTCCACTGATAAGTTTTTCATGTCGTGAGCGCTTGTTTGCTTGTCTGGTTCTCAGCAATACGTATTATACGATCACAATTTGTCGAACTGTCGAACATAGTAACCAGGAAATATTGTTATCCAGGAACATATTAACTGGGAGAAAAATAGTGTAACTCTAAGGGAGATTTTTTACTGCCTGCGATTTTGAGCGTACCAAAATAGAAGTTGTATGAACCGGGAACGTATGAATGAGGTTCTACTGTATTGTGTTTTTTTTTTTTTTTTTTTTTATGAAATTTGTTATATCATTTCAAATTTGTCATGGCATTTTTAGTCGCTTTAATGCCTCCTGAGCATGATAGAGAGGCAGGACTCGAGAAGAAAGATTACTGATGGAAACTTCTCAGGAACGTCATCCTTTTCATTTGCAAGCATGGAATAAATATCATGCTGTAATTTGTTTTCAGCAAATAAAATGTGAATAATTGCTGTTATTGGCAAAAGGAAATGGATATGCGAGGTTAAGACCAGGTCTTAACTGGTATTTCTTTGTCTTAGGTTTATGGTGCAGTTCATTTTTATAGCTGCTTGGTAAAAGTGTTTTAAAGTACACGTCTGGCCTAACTGAAACTGAAGTGCCAAACATTGGTGGGTGTGTTCAATGCATGCTCTGCATTAGGTCTTCTTGAATGAGCCTGAACTTAATGAACAGCACGAGTTCACTTGTGAACAAGTTTTCCATGACAGACATTCTGCTTTACGCTACCTATGGCATGCTGGTTTACGCCTGTTCCTACCTCACTACTCTTTTAGATATATATGAGTTTTTTTCTTTGTTAGGGATTGTTGGGGAGGAGAAATCTTCCGATGGCTTCATATTTGCATACCTACTTTTTTGTAGTTCGTTTTTTTTTGTGTAATTATAACCACACGAAGTTATCATTTAAGGCATGCAGTGTTTGACAGCTGTTAAGCTTGGTAAACTAACGTTAACAGAGGGTAAGAAAGGAATCATCGGAAGGGAAAGCACCTTCCTCCGTCATTTTTGCAACAGTTTTTCACTGCCAGCGTGAACCACTAGCCCACACACTACTTTATTTCTTTTTTTATTTTGTAAAGAAAATGAGGTTTTTCTTGTAGTAATTACGTGCTCTTACTAAACTGTAAGCTGATAACGGTTTCATGTTGAACAACGCTTCTTTTTCCGGTGAGCATGTATAAGTTCCACCACAGTTATCAGTTTTGTTTGGTCATTTCTTTATTGTCCTTTTGATTACATTTCATGTAGGTGATGTAATGTTGTCCATGCTGTGATACATTGTCTGATGGTTACGTTTGCTCAGTGTTTTCGTCTGCTCATGCACGTTTTTCGTGTCTCAATTCAGTTTTTCCAGTAGATTTGTCTGAAGTACCTGCTTGTATACGCTGTTGTGTATTCAATGTTCAATTTTTAACAGAATGCTTTGTGGATTTGTTTGTTTTCGTCAAGCATGGTAGGTTTAATGAAAGGTTATAGGTTCAGGCATTGTAGGTTCATTTAGGCACTGTAGGTTCAACGAAAGGCTGGATATAGCAGTCCATATTCCATCTTTTTGTTTTATTTTTTAAGGATGAGTGCGTGTGCATTCTTAACTGACGTTATCTATGCATTAGTCATGATACTTTGGCATCATTTCAGGACCTTTCTATGTCTCCTTCACTTTTGTATTTAGGGAGGTTCTATGGGCTCGTTTAATATGGATCATTTAAATGTTATTAATAAAAAAAACTTGCCTTGATGCAATCTTTTGCCGCTTTAGAACTCAAGTAAGTGCATAGTCTGATTCTGGTTATTTCTCGTGGGGATTTTAGCTGAATTAGTGGCCATAAAAATACATGGTAAACAAATATTTTGAAAACAAAGCAAACTTGCTCTAATTATCCTGAGTTCTGTGGGACATAGACACTGCCAGTGCTCTTAACGATGCATGTTCATCATACACAGACCAGATAGCTCTGTTTGTTTGAATTACCAAGGATTTAACTGCTGTTCAATAATTATAAAACCTCGTTGCAGAGCAACCTTGTAATTATAGGGATCCTCTCGGCAAGTAGTCACAGTTGTGACCATCTTGCACAAGCTGAAATGTTTGTACAATGGCTACTACTGCGTGGAGGTCTCGCTTTAAAGCTAGCTCCGTGAAATGATCGCTAGATTTATTGTTATTGCAGCACACTGAGCTCTCTAGAATAATAACTTTAATGTGCATTTTTCTTGTGCAATATCATTGTAAAGACCCAAACATAAAATCAATTAAGAAAAAGTTAAGCGCATAACTTGGAGGGCATCTAGTTAGCTGTGAGAAACAAATTTATGAATTTATATACAATTAGCCCTTGCTTCTCGGCTGGCATGTTTATATGTTCCGTGAATGCTAAATGAGGTTATATCTGCCTCATGGCTATAATTAAACCTATAGACATTCTTCCTGTGCTAAGTACTTACCATCTGTGATTTCGACACCGCAAGTGCTCAACGGTTTTCAGCGGAAGATTTAAATAGTGCTGAGCAATATTTCACAAAAAGAGCATTCGTTTGTTGTTTTGCAGATATAGATTTAATGTTTGTGTTCTGATTGCGTTCTGAGCTGTACTTCCCTCCCGTCACCTGGGAGGAATTTTAAATTACTATTTAAGAGCTTGATAGTGAAGTTCATGCCCAGAACTTGGAGGACATCTAATTACTATTTATTAGCTGTGACTATGCAACAGCATAACCTCGTTGGGGCTGCCACGCCTGCGTACCACGCGTACCATGCATTACCACGCGCACTGTTCATGGCTGCACATAAGTGCATCACCACACACATTTTTCAAATTGATCAGAATCTTTCGTCTTTCCATGGTAGCCTCCTCCTGGTCTCTCCCTGCTCTCCCCTACAAGAGGGGGAGGTATTCGCGTCTTCATTTTGCCACTGGCTCTACTGGCTCTACTGGCTCTGATTGGATACTAACCTCGGCAGAGGGCACTAATCGGTTTAAAGAACTAGAGTTTTCTTAGGGCAGCTACACAAATATTGGATGTATCTTCGGACCAGGTGAGCTTGTTAGGATGATCAAATATAAAAATTCATCAACTGCTGAAATGTGGCTGTTACAGAGTGAATAAGTGAAAGTACTAACCGACTTTTTCTGAGTAGTACACATACTGTTTTCTCTGTTCAGCTCCATTCTCTAGATCACTCCATCTTTCTATTGCAGGAATACTGTTTTGTAGTAAGATGTGATCATCAGCAAATGGCCCAATAGATTATTCTCTAGCAACCACGTCTACTAAATTATTTACATAAACAACAATGGCTGCAAAACACCCCCTTGTGATACCCACTGCGTAACAGGAAGTACCAGTAATATGCGTTTCGGTGCTTGTTGGTTCATGCTTGTAAACTTATATAAGCGCAACAGAGACTACACAACAGGCAGGAAAGCACGCTGTCGTCTGCTACTGTATATTGGCGCCAAGTATGAAACATGACGATGCTCCTGCAGGAACGGAGCCGCTGCAGTGCATTCCACGATTCGGAAGCCTCGGGTTGCAGTGAGGGTGAGTGAAGTATGTTGTGGCGTTGCGGTATTAGTGTGTCATGACATACTTGCTGTCGGACATTCGACAGCAGCTATGCATGGAGAGGCTGCGCGAGTTTTAGCTGCAGGGCAAGAAGGCAATGGAATATGCGCAGTGGGTTGGTGCAGAATGGGCGCGGAAAGTTGCATTGCTGCTCACATCCGCCGATAACCGCTCACGTTCACTTATCAGCGGCTTTTAAATGCAGGAACTAAAACGTTCAAGGACCTCGTCGTAAACAGAAGGAGTTGACAGATTTCCAAAGTAGCTCCAGCACTGACGAAAAGGCGCCGGCGCAGCCGGCATGGTTTATGTCTGAGGACAACGCTTGCAGTCTCAAAGAATCAATTACTGTTAGGTACTGGCTGTGCGACACACCTTTTTCGAAAAGCTGCGTTCTGACCAGGTACCGTCAGGTCACCAAGTCTGCTTAAAGGTTAACTCCGGTGGTTTTTTCATCATTTTATGTTTTGGTTGAATTACATTCCTCGGCATGTCCTGACTGCAACACAAAAAAGCGTTTTCCGAAATTCCAATTATAAGTATTTTTAAAAAGGAAAAACAGCAAATCGAAACCGAAACTGCTTTCACGGCCAGAAACGACATTTCAGATGACGAAATGGTGATGTCGCACTCAGTATTAGAAAAACACTCGTACGTGCGTTGGATGGTGAAAATTAAGTATGGAAACCATGACGCACTGCATAAAATGTCTGAGGTTGTTCAATATAAGCCTCACAATTTCATAATCACGAGGGAAGTGGACAGTAACGCCGGTATACTGTTTGTGACGTCAGAAACTCGGTGTTGCCCACAAACGGCATATCTTAAAGTCGTGTTGCGCGCGAACGGATTATCATACGGCGCCCAAAATTTGTAGACTACGTCAGGACGGAGAGGGGAACATACAGTAAAATTTTTACTAGAAAATTCGAATGTCAAAAAACCTCCAGAGTTGCCCTGTGCAGAGTTTCTAACATATTGTGTCGGCTTGAGTTGTGTAGAGCGCGGAAAGCAGCGCCGAGAGAGAGAGTGTGTGTGGGGAAGACACACACATTCTCTCCCTCCATCTCTTTCTGCGCTGCACTCCGCGTGTGTGTGTTTCTTCCAACACGCACACGTGAAAAACACGCGCGCGCGCGTGCGCGTGAAGTGGAAGGCATTCGCTGGGCCTTACGCCTAGTCGGTAAAATTTTCATGCGCTGGCGTGCGAAAAGCTTTGCGAAACGCAAAAGATGTCCGAGGAAGACAAAGAAACAGAGGAATTCGTGTTATGAAGCTAGGGAGGCGCCGCGCGCGCGTATATTCCTTACTGTTGAAAAGGTAAATTGCAAATCAATATTGGGAGATTTTTTTCCGGCTCTTAAAAAAAAAAGCAACCAACACAAAATGTCACAAATATATATCACATGATTAAAGCGTACCGTCATAACGTGCTCTGGAGTGCTTTTGTTTTCTAATGAGCAAATGGTGAACCTGCATGCATATTAAAACAAAACTTTATATATGAGACATGTCACATATGTGGCAAGCAGACATGTGCTATGTGCGTGGAACATACATTCCCTTATTAAAATAGAAGTTGTATTTTTGCTTGCTTTTCCCATCGTGGAAGGCTGTTCAATTCATTAACGTTGCAGTGAGTGCATAGTGCTAGGCAATAAAGGCAGTGTTTAGGGCCAACGTTTAAGACAGTCTTTGGTGATCCTTCGCTACCTGTCGCGCTAAGTTCCTGCACAGCCATCGCGCCATATGACCCCTCAGGTTGTATACTCACGAACCGACCAGACAGATATATATCAGAAAGCATCGCGGTGCTCTCTGAAATTCATGATGGTTTTGTTGCCGCTGTTTAACAAAGAGACAAAGAAGAAAACACGGGACTGACGCCTTTCTTTATTTGCTTTTTTTTTTGTTTATGTCTCTGTGTTAAAGAGCGCCCACGAAACCATTATGAACAACGTACAACTCGCCCAACATTCCCTTTTGTTGCTGTCTGAAATTCCTCGTCTCACGCAGACCAACCGCTTGAGTTAGCGGGCCGCATTGCAGCGCTTGGCAACGACGGTGCGGAATGATGGTTTCTATATGAGAGCAAAATATTTGCAATGGGAGGGTAGCTACAACCCTAGTGCGGCTGTAAATTTGCGTCTTCATTATTAATCCTCTAAAAGATGACGCAGCTGAAAAGTTCTCTTATGACGACGTTTCAGTGCTTTCTGAAATTACGACAAGATGTCTCAGCTGACTTTACCACCCACCAAACTGTCTACCAAACTGCGATGAGCTAACAGCCGCATACACTGCACGTCGAATTCGCCATGTTTTTTACTCGGCCGCCTCGTGGTTCGAAATGCGGCGCCCAACTTTGGTCATTTACAGCAATGGCAGAACATCCTTTACGTAATGAAACGTCATTTTGACGCCATCATTAAACGTTTATGCATGGCGTATTTTCCGCCCCACAATGTCAGCCAATCAGATTTCAGGAGGCGGCTCTTGACAGTGGCGAGTTCATTTCAGCCCATTCGTAATACAAGCATAAGTGCTTCCCTTTCTATCATATATAACTCTGTTTTCCCTCCACAATTACTTATAAATACCATCCGACTTCATGAATAGCGCTTCTAAAAGTCAGTTTTCACGTTCACGTCATTTTTACGTCACCGCAGAAAGCCATTTCGACAGACCGCGATTTCGCGCCTCAAATTTGAAACATGTGACTTTTCTGACAACCAATCAGAGAAACAACATGGCGCCGAACGGTGGCCATGTGTGTCGAAAATAGCGCCCCAGGTAAAAACACAAAATCGATTAGGTAGACCTTGTATATAAACCTTGTATAAACTGTTTTTCCCTACCGCCAATCTCATTACGGTACTGAATACTTTGGCTACTGTAGAGGTCAGTATAGAACTCCTCAGCTACTTTGACTATCTTTCCCATATTCGTGATGACGTTGCCCACCTTGCCCCTTAGCGCATACATCTGATTTTTGCCTATGCCGAATTTCGTCTTCACCGCTTTAAGGCTTCCCCCGTTCTTAACAGCATGCTCGATTTTCTCCATGTTATACTTCCTTATATCGGCCACTTTGCGCTTATTGATTAGCTTTGATATCTCTGCCAATTCTATCCGGTCTGTTAGATTGGAAGCTTTCATACTCTGGCGTTTCTTAATCAAATCTTCCGTCCCCTTAGACAGCTTACCGGTATCCTCTCTATCAGACCGCCTACTTCTACAGCGCACTCAGTAATATCATCTCTGAAATTATTGTTTATTTCTTCTAGGGTAATGTCGTCATCCTCAGTTAGAGCTGAATATCTATTCTGGAGCGAGATCCTGAACTCTTCTGCCCTCCTGCTCACCGCTAATTCGTTGATGGACTTCTTTTTTTACTAATCTGTTGCGTTCCTTCTTCAGATTTAGGCTAATTCGGGACCTCACCATCCTGTGGTCACTGCATCGCACTTCCCCGATTACCTCGACATCTTGCATAATGGCGGGTGTTGAACACAGTACGTAGTCAATTTCATTTTTAGTCTCCCCGCTAGGACTTTTCCATGTCCTTTTCCGATTTTTCTGTTTGCTGAAGAAGGTATTCATGATTATTAAGTTATCGCGCTCTGCAAACTCAACTAGTAACTCCCCCCTGCGATTCCTAGAAACAATGCCATAGTCACCTACTGCCTGGTCTCCAGCCTGCTTTTTCCCTACGATGCGATGCAGCGACGACTGGTGGGGGACATCAGAGTAAGAACAATGAGGAATTTATAAAGTACGTCACTTCTGTTAAAACGTTTAACTGCAGTGCACCAAAACAAGCATAACTATGTGGAAGCAAAGTCGTGTAGTCTCAGGCAAGCACTTTCCAGGCAACTTTTGTTTCGCCCCTCTGACATGGCTTTGTGAAGAAGGAGCCACGACGAGGTCGTATACGTATGCTGGTCCCTCCAGTATTAAATGGCAGGGCCTGTTTGCATAATATTACATTTTTTGTTTGCTAGAGCTTAAAATTACGTTGAAGTATTGCATACTATAAAAAAAGGAAAACACATGCTTGTCGCATATAATATGAAATAATTATTCGCTTCATGCTCGAGCTTTGTTCCCTTTCATATTCCACAAACTTATAGAACTTTTCAAAAAGCGGTCTGAGGGACCTGCCGCTGTGCTTGTTGCACAAGGAAAAACCCATGTCAAACAGGTTTCTCCGAGGGTTGTGAAAAGGTTGTATTTCCAATATCTTCAAGACTTTACAAATGTGAACGCACGTGACCATCGCGCAATAAACGAAGAAGACTCAGCACCCCGGCTATTGAGATGGAGAAGTAAGACGAACGCCTCGATTCGCACCTCAGAAGGAGAAGAAGAAGAATCCAGTTAACGGCAACAGGACTGGTGTCCAGCGCACGTCGCAAGGAGCCAAAGGCCAGAGCGCATCGAGGTATCTGTAACGTTTCCTACTGACCTAGAAATACCGACACTACGCGGAAGGCTAATCACAGGTATCTGCTGATAAGGGAAAACATGATGACGCAGCTGGTCAGTTGTGCTTAGAGCTGATAAGCTAGGAAAGCTTGAGTATCGTGCAGCACACAGCTTCTTGAGGACACACTGGGATACTAAACTTTCTAGGAGTTCAAGAGCCACCTCATATTCCTCCTGTTGTGTACACTTGCTTAGAATAATGGACTGTGAAAGGCCTGGCGGTGCCTCAAAAGTTCTCTTTTCGCGGGATTGCGATAAACTAAAATTAGATGAAGGCACAAAATCAGACTAGAACAACCGCCATCAGAGGGCCACAGTGCGAAATCGCATTGTAAAGTTGGATAATGTGAGTAGCATTAACTAAGGATAATATGTTTCTAATGCGATAGCGTTAAAGAAAGTTTGCTTCATAATTTTTTTATTTGCCTTATATAGCCGTTGTTTTTCCAAAAGGAGCGCTAAGCAAGCAGAAAATTTAACGGCTGTGACACAGACCCTGTCCACTATAGTTGGCGCAAAGACAGGAGTACTTCAGGCATATAGTGCGACCCTTTCAGTTCCAACACCCTGCAACTGTTCGTGTTTAACATGAATTCTTTTTCGGGTGTTTTTATCTCTCATATACCAGGTTAAAATCGGGCTTTAAACACTAAGGTTTCTAAAATATTGAAACGTGCACCGTAAGCGAACCTCACTTCTGCAGCGTGCTTCTTTACAACTTTGTCTTATTCCCATACGCGTTCTCTCTCTGATTTCCGCTCTCCGTTTCACGCTACTCGTATTAATTTTTATCTATCTAGGGGCACTGAGACCTTTCAAAGAAAATGAACTTTTTCAGACTAAGAATACCTAAATTTCGAGGTATACTCTGTGGATTAAATCTGGAAGGTGTCCGCAGTTATCGGTGGCGCGGTGGCATCTCACCCGCATACCTCGCCAGAGCTAGCAGAGGCCGCAGTGACCATGCATCACACCTGAGCTCTTTCGCTCCGAAGGAAGCGAGAGCACAAGTTATAAGCACACGTGTTTATTACACAGAACGCTGCATTACAAACACTCAAACACTGAACTAACCCCCAGACCTCTTCACAACCGTAGAACCTCACTCAGTCGCAGCACCCGAAAGCGAGGCCGCGGCGCTGCGCGCGCAAGGAAAAAGCTACTCGGTGTCTGCGGCCGAGCTAAGGGCGCTCGCAGGCTGCACGGACAACTGAAGGGTCAAAGCGCTCGCGACACATCACGAATAAGGGTGAGGGATGCGCAGGGCGCATCTCGACGACGTAGGTCGCATGTAGACTCCTCAGCGCGCGTCGCCACCGGCACTGGCCGGCGGTGACGGAGGACTGCCAAATCAGGCCCTCGTGCGCGGGCGTTCATCTCCTTTCAGGCCTGAATTTAACCAAGGCGAGACGATCTGGGAGAGACGTTTTTATCGAAATTCCGCGTATATCGAACTTATTTTTACCCGCTGCTCAATATTAAGTCAATAACGCCAGTGTTTGGACGAATTGGTTTACGATGTTGATCATTCATAGCAAGCGATCAGAGGAACAGGGCCACAGAATTGGACAGGTCGCGATGTGCTTATTTAAAATCCACTTACTGCTGTCCGATTCCGTGCCGGTCTCCTCGCCGAAAAACAAGATACCAATTAGTCACAGGGAGGTAGCCCAATGGTGACGCGAGACCGACATGGGCAGAACACAAGGGAGGGTAATCTACAGCAGTTCTCGGAAGAGTTGCCCTCGGAGGAGGCTATCAGTGCGACTGCCGTCCCCCTCCTCGCAGGGAGCCCACAGGGGGTCCTAGCTAGCAAAACAGCAGCAGTGGTCGTATATTTCTCCGGGAGCACAATCCCCACAACACAATCGATCTGTTATCTTTGCTCGTAAAGGAAGTTATTCTGGCGAGCTTTGCAATTTGACTGATTTGCAGGATCCTTACCGCAATTCCTAATGCCACAGTAGGAAAGTATCGGGCAATGTAAATAAATTATTGTGGGCAGAAATTATTGCCCACTCCGTATCAGTGTAGTAGCCCAAGCAGAAATGAAGGCACTTTCTACATGCACCCCGCAGCAACGGTGCGTCTGCGAAGTTTTTAACCTTTCTAAAATAAAGCAAATTGCTCAACGAGACTCTCAGGCCGCCCTTTCTAATATGCGAGGAAACTGTGACTGTGATGTGTTGCCCCGCCGGGGGGGGGGGGGGGGGGGGGTGCAGTGCTAAGACGCCCGACTACTGTGCCGGAGCTCCCGGGTTCGAACCCGACCACGGCGGCTGCGTTTCGATGTAGGCGGAAAGAAGTGGTGTCCGTGTGCTGTGCGATGTCAGCGCACGAAGATCCCCAGGTGGTCGAAATTACTCCGCAGCCCTCCACTACGGCTCGCCTTTCTATCTTTCCACTTTCACTCCCACCGTTCTCCCTTCCCTTACGGCGCGGTTCAGGTGTCCGCAGAGCAAGTGTGACATATACTGCGTCTTTCCCTTCCTGTGAACCAATTATATATTGTATTATGTGCACAAACGCTTGTGCTGTGTAATGCTTTGACATAATCAGAATCCTTCATTCGACTGCGTTGAAAAAAAAAATAATTTTCAGAGGTATACCAGAGTCCTCTCGCTATATAAAACACTGAGCCTCCCCCAAGCAGATTCCGCCGTACCACACTATGTACAACGTCCTCTGTGCATTCACACAAAACTAAAAGAGCAAGAAATCAAAGGCAACAGCTTCCTTCTTCATTATCCTGTTCGGACGCCGCAAGATGTGACGACGTCAAATGGAGCCAAAATATGGATATCCACTCCCTTCACCGGTAATCCCTAAAATAAAGATAAGGGATGTTTAAGGAGGGCTTCTTAGTCAATGAAAATGTGGTAATTTCCTTCATAATGGAGCTTGTAACAGGTCCTCGGTAGGCATTTATGTGAATTTGGACATTTTTCACTTCAATTCTTGACACAGGAGCAGTATAGTCAGACAAAATTCAGCTTGCCCCTTTCTCCCCTTTCCTTTCTTGTAGTTCTACTCTGGCGCTGTATTTGTTTCCAAAGTTCTCGCTCCTAGCCAACAACACTTATGCATCGTAACCCATCTCTGATAGTTATATTTGGATATCAATTGTTTTAAAACGAAAGCTTTACCAGGCCCATTTAAAGCAAGACCTGTGCTTCGTGCCACTTCCGTGGTCCTTCGTTAGCAGTTCGAATAGAGCGCATGCTTGTGGAAAGGGAGAGACGCGCCGCTTCAAACCATGCCTGCTCAGCCCATGGAGTCTATGGCGTATGAGGAACGGGCGTGCTTAAGGTGCAATGTGAAGAGTGACCTGTGTCCTCCACGATCACTTGCATCTTTTCGAATTATCGCACATAAGAAGTCTTAACAGTTTCGTTTACTTCTCGTGCGCAGGGAGACAATACGAGCTCTGCCAAACACGTTTACTGTCGCTCCAGCCTACCCCCATGAGCAAAGAGACGAGCAAGAGCATTCCTGACCAGGAAAAGAGTTGCTCCACAGACGAGTCGCGTCTTCCACGGTCCAGGAGCTCAACACGCTACTCCAGTGATTCTATAAGAAAGGGAACGTCCGCTAACAAAGACACACCTGCCAGTCTCCTACGCGACCCTTTTGCCTGCGAGAATCCGGCCTCGTCAAGAGAACAAGTCGGGCCTGCGGCAGACCAGCCACAGCAGTCTTCGTGCGAGGAGTCCAATCTAGAAGACAAGGTGGGCTGTTAAAGTTGGAATAAATAACACTTGGCAGGATGAATGCCACTTTATCCATGCTTGGTCAAACAAGTATTCATTGACGGGTTTATGAGGATGTATGACGTGAATCAAGAGCAGAAGGACGTGCAATACAAATCTGAAGAGAATAGATGCAAAACGCTTAGGGGTGGGTACTGAATGAAGTGACATCAGCGGTGTCGTTCTATCAATAATTACTTTATAGCCTTTGAGACCATTGACAACGTGCTGTGAATTAGCCACCTTGTGACGACACATGATGAGTGACATCAAATATCTCGGGAAGAAATTAATTTATTTTTGGTGCACTATGTTTCGGCTGAGAACCGTAGAATTTCAGGCTTATTCTTTATGTAGACAAATAACAGCAGCGCAAAAATCTGACCGACGTTCGAAAAGAACATAGGGTCCAGCGCTTACGTTTTCACTTCCAGGTCTCAGAGTTATGAACTCGTTCTTTCTTTGTCGTCCAACATCCGGGTTGAACCTATTGCTGAACCCTTTTTTGTTGGCCTCCAAGTTCCTGTATACCATAAGCGAGTACTGATGCCATACACTGCTACATGCTTCTCCCTTCAGGGATACAAGTTACTGGCAAACTGGCAGTATCCGCAGAGTATGTATCAAATCGCCCTCTTAGCCGCATTACTGAACTCCATGTATGAATTGAAGGTAGCTTTAAATAACAGGTAGTGAATAAATATAGCCTGGAGCTTCAATTACCCTGATGAGTTCTGTACGGCCAATATGTGACTATAGTTGTGACCTAAGTGGTGGTCGGATGTAAGCTCTTTTAAACCTGCGCCCAGGGTGCGCTTTCGGAGATGGTATGCGATGCAGCGGAGGCTGTTTGCGCCGGAGGTCATCTCTCTCTCTCTCTCTCTCTCTCTCTATATATATATATATATATATATATATATATATATATATATATATATATATATATATATATATATATATATATATATATATATATATATATTGATTGATTGATTGAATGTCCTTTATTGAATGGGAAGGCTCATGGCCATGGATGGGGATAAAGGGGAGTAGACATAATCTTCATTGTTTAGGTCGTCACTCGAATCACATTGCTCTAACCAGGCCACTAAGCGAGCCATACTTGGCAAATATCATCTGTGTGTTTGCATCAGTTTCTAGAAGGGAACGGTAGTTCAGGCGGTAGGGTTCGATCTCGGGGCGTCCAGTAGAAAAAGCAGGGCATTCCCAAAGTAAATGAGATATGCCGCCGCAGGTTAGAGTCGTACAGTGGGGGCACGTAATCATTTCCTCCTTATACTGACGCCAGCGGGCCATAATACGTGGCGTGTACGCCGAATGGGCGATGAGCTTATTCAAAAAGACTTCTTGACTTCGGGTGAGGTGGGTTCTTCTCGTAAAAGGTGGGTCTGGTGTGGCCACCTGCATGCGATGCTGACTGAGGCTACGAAGACTGGTCCGAGTATAGTGCATAAGGGCAAGAGAAGGGGTGAGTTGCCCGCCCAAGGTCGAATAAGGATGAAGCAAGGGGGGTGGGGAAGTAAATGTGGACATCCCACCTGCCAAGGCAGCCGCGGCGTGTGCCGCCGCATTGCCCCCTGATTCGTCCGAGTGACCTGGGGTCCAGTGAATAGCGACAGTTCTGGTCGCGAGTTGGCGTTTAAGGAGGCGCTGTATAGCCGTAGCTGTTGCATCTTGTGAACCCGGAGTAGCGATTTCCTTGTAAGCTTCAAAGGAATCAGTAAGAATACGTAGTGACCCAGTTCCGGTGCAAGGCACTCCTGACAAGGCTCCCCAAATTGCGAGGAGTTCAGCGTGAAGAGGGGTACCCTGAGGTAGATGGCAGGCATAAGCGCCTGAAAGCGAAGGGTTGTCATCGCATACCCAGGCCATAGATGCGAATTCGCTTGTAATGGATGCGTCGGTGTATATGTCAGTCGTATCGGGGATTCGCTCTTGTCGGTGATGGGCAGCTAGGAGCTCCCGGGGAATGACAAAATCGCGGTTTATAGGTCGGCGATGGACGCGTGTGACTACTGGCATCTCCCAAGGGGGAAGTGATGCATATAGGGCTGGTGTTTTGTCGTTACGCTGTTCATCCCAGGCCAGCAGGCGACGCCCCTGGACAGTGTTCTCTAGACGTATTCGATGACGCGTCTGTGACTCGGTAACGATGGTAGTGAGCGGTGGAAGAGCGGCCAAACGCTCAAGTTCGGCTATAGGAGTGTGCTTAGGTAGACCGGTAATAGTGCGTAGTGTTGCGCGATGAAGGCGTTCGACCTTAGCGAAGTCAGTCTTCGACAGTTGGAGGACCGGTGTGCCATAGAGGATTTTTCCGACCGCCGCTGCTCTGGCCATCGCACGGCAGGCATGCTGCCGCGCACCGCCGTGCCGGTTGGACAGGCGACGAATAGTATGTAGCAGTGCTGGCCAAAGGCGTTGTAACTGATGAACCCATTTCTGGGGGCTGTTGCAGCTTGATATGGGCAGGCCAAGAATGCGGATTTGCCCATTTGAGGAGGTGATGGTGTTGCCTCCGATGTGAAGATGGATCTGCATACTGGGGTTGGTTTTATGTTTTCCGTCGATACTAATCAATTCTGTTTTATGTGGTGCGAGTTCGAGGCCAATTTTGGTTAGTGTATCTTCAAGACAAAGAAGGGCCGCCTGAAGTTCAGTCTCCATAGAATATTTGTCTACGTAATCCGCTGCCTCAGTCCAGACGGTAATATCATCGGCATATATAGCGAATCTTGCGCTTGTGCTGATTTCCAGATTCTCGGCGACGCGTGTCATGGCTAAGTTGAACAATATGGGTCCGAGAATGGAGCCCTGAGGTACACCCCTATCCAAGTAATAGGTTTTGGGCACCCATCCCGGAGCTTTGCCATGTAGCTGAATGGGTATAAATGTCAAAAAATTGCGGATCCAGATTTGGGCACGATTACTAGGAAAGCGTTTGGCGAGTTCCTTCAGGATAACCTCATGGCGAACATTGTCAAAAGCTTTGTGTATATCGACAGCCAGGAGATAGTCAGGTAGCGTTTTACGATGAGCTCTATTCAGAACTCTTCACAAAAGCCAAAGGCAGTCATGCGTTCCAAGGTTAGGGCGGAAGCCGGCTTGAGCTGGATGAAATCCAGGACTGACGTATTCAATGTAGTGACTAATCCGGGTATGCAGCAGGCGCTCGATGAGTTTACAGAGATGTGAAGTCAGTGCAATTGGACGCAAATTACTAGGAAGTCGAGGGTTTTTGCCAGGTTTAGGGATAGGAAGAATAAGAGAAAGCTTGAGGTTATCCGGTACCGTTCCGGTCTCCCAGTAAGAATAAATGATGTCGAGAAGGGCATCCTGGGCTGCCGAGTCGAGATTGCGAAGCTCCTGCCAACTAACTCGGTCATGCCCGGGTGTGGCGCGAGCTCGGCCTCTTCCGAGGGCTGCTTGCAGTTCTCCCTTTGAGAATGGGCGATCCAAGTCTGGATCAGGGTTTCCGACTGGGAAAATGGAAACTGCTGGTGGAGGCGTTAGGCTGGCGTATATATTTAGAGAGAGTATGTATATAGGCTTAACTTGACTACAGAAAGTCACCAAAACCGAAGCTTCATACAAAGACAATATACCATTGTTACAGCAGAGATACAAGATGAAATTGGCTAACAGGAAATCTTCCTTCCACGTCATGGCCGAAGATGCAGGGCATTGCTGAACCTAGCCCAGGACGGCGGACTGGTCTCTTGGACTTGCTTTTAAGCCCTCAATGTGCAGCCGTCTTTTCGATAACGTCCAATCCCCTCGAACGTCAACGTCATTAGTTCGTGGCTGCGTACAATCCTCCTTTAAACTTTGACATTACTAAACACACTCCCTCTATAAAGTTTTTGACCTCTAGGTTAGCCGTGGCCCGAAGGAAATAGCAGTCAAGCGGCCCTATATACCGCACTCTCCTGTAGCCACAAGCTCATCCCTTTTGTTCCATGCCCGCCATCCCGCTTTCCCCAGCACTGTACGAGACTCGATTGTATGGACGCGGCTCTTGCGGGATCAGACGTCTCATCGTCGTCGTCCTTTCGGCTTGGGTAATTTGGTGCGCTCAAGGCTGCACACTTTGGGGTTTCCTTCCCTGTCGGCTGCTCAATAGCGCTCGTCACTTTATATGACGATTCGCATCGCATTCCCGTCTGCGTGTTGTCGTTTCAATTCACACTATATGCAAAACTGCCACGAGGCGCTGGACGCACAGCCGCTTGTTTTCGTGGGCTCCGGCGCTAATTGGTTGCGCCAATATGTTCCTTACAGCCTATGCAATTGGAGGTATGAGATCTGTTTCCACGATTAGCAAACAAATGATCGAATATCTTCTGCATCTACCCCGTGGCACAGAAGAACGCCACTACTTCTAGCATCGACGCGACCGGGGCGGTCAGGTGCAGTGCTAACGAGTCGTACACGAACACCTACGAGTCTCTGCTTGGACGAGATCTGACTCTTGAACGGACATCGATGGGTGAAGATGTCCGTTCACCGCCTCCGGACCGCATCCCTTCTGCTGTTAAAAATCGCAGCGTAAGTATTCACGAAGCCTGTCAGGCCGCAACAATGCAGCGGTAAAAAATTGGAAAATACCTGGCATTGTCTATTTTTCTAGCGTATATTTATCTTTTCCTGGCTGAAAATGGCCTGCCACCCAAGAACAACGCTGTGAAAAATCACATTTCTTCGTTCCATTCTTTCTTTAAAAACAAATATACAGCGTATTGATTGAATAACACAGCTGCAATAGGCTGTTGCTTCACCCACTGCCTGCTCCTCACAAGCAACCTACAGGCCAGGGTTAAGATCACTTGAGGCGAATTAAGTAGACAGACGAGGCACTTCATTGATTCGTAGTTCTGTGCTACTTCAAATGGTCGCCTCTGGAGGCGTCTGCGCCCCTAATTACCGCGTTTTTAATGCTCCGAAGCCCGTCCAATCGGCCTCTCGAGCTTAACCAGTTAATGTTATCTTAACCTAGTCGAAAACAAAAACAAAATGTTGTGTCGTCACAACAAAATTCCTGTGTTTTTGACAGTGAACCTGTCATGACGGTAAAAATCATTGTTGTATAGCATCAAAATTCTGTGTACTTACAACAGAAAAGTACTACTGGACTACAGACTACAGAAAAAAACTATAGAACTGCAAAAAGGAATACAAAACTACAAAAACATCTGATGTTTCAATAGAGCTAAACAATATTTTTTTTTTTGTATTTTGACATGACTCTAAACCTTAATTCCTGGTTAAAAATGAATTTAAAACCTAGTTTCAAATCTCTCGCACATGACTTCTTTTCAGACGGACACCCTTGGCGCTGTGAAGAAAGCTTCCCCGGCCGTGGAAGAGATCTCCGAGGAGCCATCACTGGACCCCCGTGAGCCCCTCAGCAGCCGAGCATCAATAGACCGTAACGTGTCGACGGGGAAGGTTGTCCCCACCAAGCCAGCATCGCGTTGTCACCTGATAACCGCCTGCGAGGCCTGCGACCGCGGTGTACGTGTCTCGAAATTCGAAGAGCCCACAGTAGTTGCAGGAACATCCTTGTGGTTGCTGTAGTGAAGCCTGTTTTCCTTAACAGAAGGTAACTATGCCCCAAGGCAAATTATGTGACCGTTTAAAGAACGCCGACGTGCTAAACACTACCAAACAAGATATTAAATATAGGCAAATCAGAGTTAGAATGAGTGGTATTACACATATATTAAGGATACATTTCAGTTGATCTGATAGCTATTCATTATCGGCCGCAGTGCGGCAACCAACAGGATGTAGAGCGAAACAAACCCATCTTGTCGGGTCTATGACCGATTTTTCTTTCGATGTGCACGCAAAGGATGATTTAATATAACTCCAGTAGTGACTGCAGTAACGACTATGATAAACATGTAACGGGATAATGAGAATGACCGAGAATGAGTTTGGCAACTACTCATTGAGTATGCAACACCTTGTATGCGTACAGTATGCACGACTGATATCTCCTGAACTACGCAGCTGAAGCGGCGAAAATTGAAGGCTAGAGCAGAACCTTGAAACCAAACCGTTTAAATCACGGTGAGCAATGAACAGGTAAGTACTGGGGGTGACGTTAAAAAGTAAATAGCATGATGTCCCTACTGAAAAACCAAAAGTTCTACGTGGCAATAATCTCATAAATCTCATCTAATCGCATAGACTCTCATACGGTTCACATCATTATCATAAAAATCTCGCACATAATTTATGATAATGAACAAGAAGCTATGAGACCTTGTGCAATTATATGCGACCTGTATGTGATTTCTTATGTGAATTGAGTGAGATTATGTGAGAAAATGTGAGGTTATTGCCTTATATAATTTTTTCAGTAGGGGTGGGCTGACACAATATCGACGGACACTTGGTAAGGTCAGTCCTTATGAGGTAGTTGCGGCGGTGTATATCAATTCAAGACGGCGCAAAAAAAAAAAACAAAAAAAAAACAGAGTTGCAGGACAGCGAATACAGATGGCGGCGTTCCTCGTCAAGGAACCACGAGTTGCCTTCACTGCGGTTTAATACACCGCGCTAGTGACATTTGAGAGGAAATAATGAGCAAAAAGAAAAATTCTTTCGCTATCGCTACGGGCACTTTGGACCACTAAAGAGCAATGAGGCGAAAGCCTTTGTTTGAAACGCCGTTAATTCCAGTCATGATCACAACGTGCCGTAATGACAGGATGTGAAGTCATCATGACGACACGTCCGGTTATTATACGTGACCGAATGTGACGCAACGTCACCAGGTAATGACGTCACAATCTTGCGGTATCCCGCGGATTCTCGCGAAGTGTGACACTTCTCTCGGACGGACACTCATTAGCCTAGGCTTTCGCCTTAAAACTTGGAACACGTTATGCCTTTCATGAGACGTGCAATAATAGGTGGGTGGAAAAACAGCAAAGAAAAATGCTGGGATCGTTTAATCGCTGATATCGAAGGGAGGGGCATGTTGGTGATCCATCCGCCGGAGCTTTATTTTGTATGGCCTGATTAGTGATGAAGAAAGAGCTTCACTTTTCTATGGAAATGACTCGGTCGTCACATTTGTGCAGCACCGACGACAAGCGGCCATGAGTTCTCAAATTTTCCTTCTCAACTATCTTCGTGCAGACTACCTGTTTTAATACATATGAATAGAAGCAGCTGTAGTAGGCTTTTAGGACTTAAACCTGTGCTTGAACCGACAAGTTAAACCAGCGTTCAACATCAAATGCAGAGCGTTACTTGTAATATTATGATAGCAAAGAAGACACCAGAGAGTGACATTAGCAGTAGATTATATATATATATATATATATATATATATATATATATATATATATATATATATATATATATATATATATATATAATACCTAATCAGTAACACATTACTGTACGTGCTTTTGTCTTACAGAGGGTTGCCTTAGCCACTATAAAGGATGCACTGGAGGTTTTGAGGAAAGAGAGCATCGATGGGCCTTGTCCAGAAACCCGCATACCCACGAGAAGGCGTGTCACCATAGACCAACGAGTTTCGCAGGTTTTAGTGATCCCGACTTCGCCGTCCGTGAAGTCTCTAAACACCTGCACATGCTACGACTCAACAGCTACAACACCGCGGATGCTCAATGTGGTGAGTTCTTCGGTTTCTTGCCTAGAAATGAACGGGGAAAAAGTTATATAGGCCGATAGGCCGCAGCTCTGCCTTCTCTGTAACTGTGATCGCTGTTGGCACAGTGTTATTGCTTTCATTCCCTTTTCCGGAAGAAAGAAGGAAAATCTGCTCTTATTTACTTAAATACCATCGTGTTTGTTATTTGCAGTTCACCCTCCTGAAAAGCGTAGTTTAATTAATCAATAAACGAACGCATGAATCGCGTGTCTCACACTTCCTTCAGCCTCAACTGCAGACTTCGCTTCACAAACATACGGAGCGGCGCTCCAAGCGAGGTCCGCTGTCCCGATACCTACTCAGCGCAGCCATCGTGGCGGTCGGATTAGTACTACTGGCAGTGTCCGCTCTGGTCGTCCACCCCGTGCGCCGGATCTTCCACTCGCCTCCTGCAGACGTCTGCGACACCGATGACTGCTTGCTGCACGCCAGGTCCATCCTGGCCATGCTGAACGAATTCGACGATCCCTGCACGGACCTCCACGCGCACGTCTGTGGTCGACGCCTTGCGGCCGAGACAGCGAGGGAAACGCTTTTGCGCACCTACAGCCGAGAGGTCGTGGACACGCTCGGAGATGTGGAGGTGATCCAACCTTAGCGTGGTTTAGGCATCATTTAAATTCTGCGGTTTGCACAATGTGGCCTCGGCAGCTAGGATTTCATATCGAGAAAGCTTGTTGGGCATGCAAATACCAAATCCATTGAATTAAGTGGGCGAAGAAAAAGAAATTTTAGGGATTACGCGATGCACGTAATTGGTCATGTAGTCTCGTACACAGGCATATCGAAAGCAAAGAATGGTAGAGGACGCTTACGCTACGCCTTTAAGGGTGTGACGCCATATTCTACCATAAAAAGTTCCCCTACAACTAGTTCGTATGTCATTGCCTGCGTGGCTAAGTGTAGCGTCCTTTACTCAGCATCCAAGATGACTGGAAGGTTGATTTTTATTTCACCTCCTCGCCTCAAATGAACAACCCGAGTTTGCAGTTTCTTCAAACGTTCTAATGTCACGTGTGTTCTTCAAGTCGAAAAACACATCAAAGAATCAGTAAGGCTACAAACGTGTCTGGTTAGCTTTCGATCTTAATGTGCTAGTGTGCTGTATTTAACACAATAAATTCCACCAAATAACAGGAAAGAACATGCCACAAGAAAGAGCGTCTTCTTATCATTTGATGTCTTTTTTTGTGTGTTAAATACAGCTCACTAGCGCATCAAGATTAGTGCCCAGCCATGTCAGCTGCCATCTACCACTTGCCAGCGCCATGTTCGTGAATTTTCGCTCACAACGCTGATACCGACACCGGAGCTTCTGCTTAATGTGTCCTTTAGTAATTTAGGTTCGACGGCAATTTTGGTCAATTTCAGGGGAAGTCAAATATTGAGGGTTCAATGAAGCCAATCTTTTATAGATGGTCCACCCAAATTTGGAGGCCACCATTGAAATGGCCATATTCGAATTAGGTTAGATATCGATATTGGTCCTGTTCTGACGAGGTCATAGTTTAGGTGTCCAGGACCAGAATTTTAGAGGTGTCCCAATCCCACCGAAATTTGGACGTTACCACATGGCCATACTCGAATAAGGTTAGATGTCAATTTTGGTCAAATTCTTAAAAGGCACATTTTGGAAGTCCGGGGAGGCAAATTTTGGAGGTTCATGAGGAAAAATTTTGAGGGTGACCAATCTTAATTTGGAAGTCACGATTATGTTGCCCGCTATCTAATTAGGTGCTTTGGACGTAAATATCGACAAATCAAACTGCAGATAAGCTGAGTGCCAATTTAGAGGGCGTGGACAGACATTTTCTCGCACACTGTCTGCAGATTAACGCTTTTTGTACCATGAGTCTAATTATGCACGCGCATTAAACGAAATATTTTGAAGGATGCAGAGGCTGCCTTGAAGTAGCGAGGTTAATAGAACAGTAGCGTTCCGAGCACGATAAGGAAAACTGTAGGACATAAGAAGGTTTTGTCTAAAGTGAACTTCACGGACTATTCCGAAAACAAGCGATTAATACTGACATGTAACTTTTTATTATTTGGTGCAGGTGTTTCGGGCCACTAACTACTACTCCGCAGCCGCGGCGAAGGCATTCGCTGCTTTCGCCAGATGCTTGGATCGGGGCGCCACCACAGATTTGGGGAACTTTGTGGCTTTCATGCGGGACCGCGGTATCATTTGGCCTCGCCGCCTCTCAACGTCCGGCAAAAGCGACAGCCTTACCGCAGTGCTCGACACTCTCCTAGACCTCGCCATCAACTGGAGAGTGGCTCTCTGGTTCGACGTCACGGTGTCTCTGAACACGACGAACGGTGATGCTCCTATCATCGTCATCGGGGACATCGGGGACGTACCTGCTATGCGCATGGAACAACTCGCAGGACTCGACCATTTTACTTACGCGACTGTCGTCCGGAACGTGTCACACTTTCTGAGTGATGGTGAAGTCGCAATTAGTGACGTGGAGTTGGCAGAGCTTCGTCAGGATGAAACGTCCTTCCGAACGGCCATATTTGCCAGAGACACTTTTACTACCGAGGGAGAATTCGACAGCCTTGTGTCGCTGAAAGAGTTCGCTAAGGTATTCGGATCGGTAGTGTCTCCTGATGAGTGGGAAACACTATTGGGAAAATATTTACAGGATGCCATCAACGTTACCCTAATGACTAAAGTGCTGATTTTGAATGAGCAACAGTTTAAACGAGTCGGGAACGTGATGGGCTACCTTCCGAAGCTGAGACTCTGGAACGTCGTTGGCTGGACATTCTCCTACGCTTACGCCTGGATCATAAACGCAAACTGGGACTCCTTGGATCCGCATTCGACAAGGCGAGACATCCAAACTCGCGTCCAATGCTTCTTCGCAGTCCAAGAATCGTTCGGCATCGCGTATGCGTCGCCCATTTTTCAAGACGCATTCAGCGCCAACGAGAGTAACAAAGTAACCGCTACGCTGAACTGGGCTTCGGTAGCCCTGGTAACTATGGTAAATGAGTCGCCCAGGATAGCAAAATCGACGAAGAGGGTAGCCCAGGGCAAGATCAACTCACTAGCATCAAAGTCTTTCTGGCCCTCAGAACCGTACTTACATTTCGAGTTACTAGACGCGCTCTACTCCAACTTCCCCGACGAGGTGAAGAGCTTCTGGGAGATTTCGCTACAGTCAAGGGATGCTTTGAGGGCTGCGCTAGGAAGCTCTTACTACGATAGCGTCTTGACATCCAGGTAAGACCTAACTACGTGATTTTAAGTATAAAACAAAGTTATGCTAATGACTTCGATACTATGATCAGTCACCGGCAGTGCTTTATTGGCGCCTTGGAAGACGCCGTATTACTAAATTGACGTCACAAAAGAATTCGTCGAAAGGGTTGGCACGTCGCAATACAAAATGAGGATGACCTGGCTTGCCAAGTTTCAGCAGCGCGTTTAGACTAAAACGTGTACAGACGTCATCACGTCTCTCTTGGAAAGTGTAGTGCCTCCTGATGTAATCACTTCTGGTGTATTCAGTGCAAGTAAACAATGCAGAACAATTTCCTGCTCCACGTTGCCTCACGGAACGATACTAGAAAGCATCCTTTCAGCTGCTCACGACCCTTTTCCAGTGTTGCTGATGAAGAACCTAGGAACTTCAATTAAAGAGTGTATCAGTTGTTATATTGATGCATTGCATTATATTTTTTTTTCATCTGCACACCTATCCTTCTTTTGGCGAGGAATATGATTTAGATATCCATTTATCTTTCCGGTCATAGTTTACTGTCGTGTCAATTTGTTTGCATCTACCTCTGCATCTTTTTTGTGTCTGCTAGCGCTGTCACCCTTTTTGTACGATACCCTCGACTGTGATGCCCCAGTGCACAATGTAACAATTAATAATTAATTAATTAGCGTGACACATTAATTAGCGTGATTAATAAGCGTGACACTTTTGCTGATGACAACGATGAGGTAATAAAGGCTTTCGCCATAATAAAAAAGCAGTCTTTTTGACATAAAGCAGTGACTGGCGGCCAGAGAACAAATACTTTATGCGAATACTCTTTCACAGGTATCGATGGCGTTCGGGCGGCATGCTGTATCTATACGCTCTGAACGAGGTCCGGGTGAGCCTGTCCGCCCTGTTTCCGCCGTCATACCTGCGCAGAGGTTCGGCTGCCATGACCTACGCAGGGCTCGGTTTCCAGTTCGCCAGGCAGCTAGTGCGCTCCGTAGACCTGCACGGCCGCCAACTCGACAGGATGGGTCGCAACACCACCTGGTGGCAGCCTAACGAACACGGACAGACTGCTTGCAGGTAAGCTATATTTGCTCACACATGATAATCAGGTATTTAAGGCAGAGTTCATTTACAGCCACATTGAATACACAGCCTCATGGACCCAGATGATTTGTGTTCTTTGCCGTTAATTCGTAATTCGAATGTCAGTGACGAGTACTTTATTTAGGGCCGCGCAAGTTGTCTTTGCTCAGCTGCTACTGACTCTGAAGCCCTACGTCGTAGCGTTCTTGCGCCTGCTTATAAGTTATAGATTTGAGGGCCTTGCCTTATCAGTGCCATCATCAACCTGATAACAGCCGCTGTGAGGCAGAGGCTTCTCCCAGGCTCCTCTAGATAACTTCATTCTGTACTAGCTGCGGCACCTCACTGCAGCTATATTGAGAGTCGCTCCGCACCACAACGCAACACTCCTTCGTAATTGTCTTTTGCTACTATAGCATCTGTGGACTTTTGTAAGAGAACCAGTGACGAATCTCAAAGTAGATTGAATAGATGGTTTCCAAGACCGAGTTTGATAGTGACTATATATAATAACAACCACCTAAGCTAACGCTCCTTATTTCAGTGTCTTCGTCTCGACAAGAGTGCCCATCACCAACAACGCTCAGCTCGAAACACTGTTACCGATTCCTTCCGATCCCCTTTAATAAATGTCGCGTAACATAACTTGCCATTCTTCGCAAATTGGGGCCGCACGACCACATTTCTTTTGTGCACAGGTTGGACAGTGTAAAGTCTGGCAGTGAGCGCCGGCAACTCGGTGACCTGCTTGCCCTGGAAGTGGCCTTTCTCGCCATGGGGATGAGCTGGGCACGGGACCCGGACCAGTGGCCGCTGCGGCTCAAGTCACTCGAAACGCTGACGGCAGCGCAGACATTTTACGTCAGCTACTGCAGTCATTACTGCGGCCAACCTGGCGCTCCACTCATGTGCAACCTGGCCATGAACGCTTCCAAATTCGACGCTGCGTTCAAATGTGGTGCTAGACAGTCGAATGCGTCTTTAACGTGTGTTTTTCTATAGAACACAAAATAAGCAGGATGTTTAGTATTTCTCTTTGTACAAATTAGACTCCTTAGTTACCATCTGAAGTTTCCATTGCGTGTATGATTTGACTTTATCATCTTTGGCATCTCGTCTTGTACATAAAGCATTCGTGATTTAGCAGACCTGGGTGTTAACTAACGGAGACGACACCGAATAATGTAAAATAGGACTCTGAAGGGAACCTCGTTTGCTCACGGGGACAAATGGACTGGTATCGTCTATGAACCTTGGTGAAACCGCTGTAAATCAAACAAATCTTTATAAGGTACTCAAATGGTCGCACTTTCAGCGTTGAATATGTGTTGGCGAGCGTGTTTTGTCCTCGTTATCACAAATAAATTTCAGCACTTGCTTGTTTTCTCATTCGCAGACTATTGGGCTCCGAAATTATAATTATGAAACTCGCCAAATGTTTGCATCAAGACAGAAGTACGCTTTCAATGCGGAAGAATTACTACCCGCATTCTTGGAACTCGCCAGGTGTCTGCGAACTGTCTGTCGAGTAACTGGTCGACAAAAACAAACAAAAAAAGCTATCGTCTGTGGGTGCGCAATCAAGGCCAAAGTAAAGAGATAGCTCCGCTGTAAATGCATGGTCCAAACGCTTTTGTTCTAATAAAGTTATTACTACTACTCCCAGTTTTGCCAACGCTAATCACCAGGTTGGTACGCTGTAACTTGCGCTAGATGCGGCACAAACGTCGCGTGGAAATTGTTGGCTACCATGCGCGAAGTACCATCTAGGCTGTGAACTCGATTAGCAAATGAGAGGAGAGGGTCTGCATAGGATTGCCACCGCTGCTTTCGCTCTAGTCTTGGTTGTATTAACTCTATGGTTAGGTTCAATGGCTAAATCTTCTTAAATTTTTTCGAGCTCTCCTTTTTTTACCAAATTGTTATGTTTGTTATTCTACTTTAGATTCTGTTCTGCCGTTTTTTATCACCACACTTTTCGAAATTCCCGCTTGTCGCTATTATTTTTGTCCTAATTGTCCGTGGAAATATTCTTGGCTATGGCACTACACCTTGGCCATTTCCCCCATGTGGGCATGGACCATGTTTCAAAAAGTCAAGAAGAAGAAGAAGAAGAACGTGAGCACCTGCCTGGTAGCTCGTGCGCCAACGTATTTCGTCCGCCACAGGCACCTTGCAAACCACCCGCAATACCAAGCAGTGGACGTCGCAGCCACCAGGTCTTGTCACGTGTCCAGCGACTCATCATGAAGCCCAATGCAGCGCCGCAGCAGCAGCAGCAGCAGCCCAGCGCGGCTGCCTCTCCTCCACCGGATGGCGGTGAACCTGAGGCGGCTCCCAGGTGACCTGATCAAGATCTATTCTTGATGCCTTATGCAATATGTAGTAGCTGGCGTCGCACAAATTGTCTTACCTCGCTGCTGATAACGTCCGCGTTTATCTGATGGGCAGTTAGACTTGCGCGAGAGCCCATGGCAATCGCTAGAAGCTATGGCGCCTTGCACCTGCAACGCTAGAACTTCATGACAAGTTGGGTCTTTAAAAGAGGGCGTTCTATATGAGGAATTCGCTGCTGCCTTCTTTAAATAGATGTCATATCAGCAAGTTTCACGATGGCGAATATGACAACGTTTGTCTGGTGCATGCCGACAGTCTGAAGCGCGACGTGCCGGGAGGCGGGAAGAAGCCACCTGTGGACGTGAGCGAGAAGCTGATCAAGTCGGACACCTACAGCCCTGATGTCGAGCAGGACCAGATTGCCGGCGATGAAAGGGGCAAGAAGAAGGGGGCACCGGCAGCCACTGGCCTCTTCGCCACGCTGCTCAGCATGAACCCGGTATGCGCATGCGTGCCTGGCGGGAGCGGTGCTCGCGAGAAAATAATGTGCTACGGCTTCCATATTTGGTGCTGAGGTTCGCTCGTCTCAGATACTGTGCGGCGCTTTAGGTTTATTGTCTTCTGTCGTTTCTATTATTTCATTAGTGTCGCTAACAGCCAGCCCCATTCCTGCTACGAACCTAGCTCGTAATTCTAATTATTTTAAGCTCTGTTCAACGTACCGTGTACAACTGTCGTCAAGAGAGTTGAATGTCACTCTCATGTCCCACGTTCACTGGTTCATGGCACCTTGTAAGATTTCGGAAAAAGCCAGCTGAAGATATGTAACAGATGAATGACAAAGGAAAATAGAGCGAACGCTACTTGAACGCTAAAAAGTTTGGATTGCTGGAAACACAACGAGAGGTCACTACGCGACTTATAGGCAATCTGCTCGGACTGTTTACTTTCGCTGAGACCACGCACGTCATACAACTTTTTTAATGCGGCACTGCTGTTTGTATCATTACCTATAAATCATCAGCGCTATTTGTGACATGACACATAAGCACATATAGTCGCACAATCCGCTGGTGACAAGTGCACCGGACACTACTGCAACATGACTGTGAACCGCACATATGTTTATACTGTTACCACTGTAGGCGGCTCTAGCGAATTACGCATACATGTGGTGCACGTATGGAGCTAGAGCATCCGTTGAAAATTATATCTGATCGCGCAGATAACAGTGATAAGGAGATATTGACAGCACTTTGCTCCTCCGATTCGAGAAGCCACTGCGCATGCGCTCGACCGCATTCGGGTATTCTGCGAATGCGCAGCTGCGTATGCCTGCATGCACCACGTACCGCTCCGACATCGGCTTCGTGGAGGATTTTCGATATTCCTAAATTTGCCGCGGCGCACATTTCCTTTTTGCATCTTACTTCGTAGCAGTACCTCGGCGGTGTCGATATGGCAACGAAGTTCCACAGCGCCGTCAGTACCAGACTGCATTGATTGTACGCTGCGCCTCTGTACGCTTACACACGAAAAAGGGCGCATACAGCTCGTGCCTGTGTGGTGCTCGTGCCGGTTTGGTAACTGGAATGATCAAACTTCGATCTAGTAGCTCACCGCTGCAACTTTGGTTAAAATTTTAACTACTCCGAAGATGGGAGAATCACATTGGGGACAGCAGGCGCTGGTAACTGTCCACTATCAGATGATACGTAATATTGATCCTGTTTCCTCTCAATCCTAAAGTAAGAGTTAATGAATCTGCTCAGAATGAAACTTTATTTAGGGCGCTTGAGCATTCAGAACAGATGCACATCTTCCGTGCAGCCCTTAACGACTCATGAAATCGGCAGTCAAGACAGTGTGTGTGAAACATTGACATCAACATTTTTACCTTTTGCGTAATCCTTGTTCCCAGCTCGCTTTTGTCGGCCGTCCAAGAGCGGCGAGGGTGGATTCTCTCGATGTCATACGGTAAGTGTCCCACGTGCGTTGTCTCTGCAGATAACACTAATGCTGCATTGTGCAGCTGGTGTTCCAAGTCAACTCCTGTTCTTTTCCTGATTATCTGCACATAACTGAATTTATAGTAACGTAACGTAAATGATGATGGCAAATAGCGCGAAAAAGAACACGTGTTTTTTTTTCGCACTTTTTTCCATCATGAACGTTAACCAACTTGCCAAACTTTCGGCATACTTAACGCAACGTAGCTATGACATTGTGCAATGTCGGTGTTGGGTTTTGTCAAAAGCACTCAATGACTACCCGATGGCAGTTTCTAAGTACGAGCTCATGAGTTCGGTACCGTTCGCGGGCTGATGTTTGACCTCGTAGCACTCTGCTATCACGTCTACAAATAGCTCATTCGCAGCCAAGCAGGCAGCGTGAACACACTCTGTTTCTTCAGGAAGCAGATATTTACAGTTAACCCCGTTGGCCCCAGCGAACTCAGCGCCTCCTCCTCCTATGAGAAATGCCACGTGTATTGGCTGTTCAGTGGTATTTTTTATCATAACACACAACTTGTAGCCGCCACAAGCATTAACAAGCCTTAAGAGGCATTAACGTGCATAATATATGCTCACTCAAGACAGCGTGCAGTAGCCTTAGAGCTATTCTTATTGTGCTCATAATGCTCCGACTCAAAACACGCCCTCGAGCTGAGTGCAAGCAGTCGGTAAATTTCTTCGCGCAGAGTGATGTGTTTCCAGGCTCGCTTTTATAACACACTCATGAAACACTTCCACAAAACACTCTCTCTCAACATTTTGTACAATGGTAGCAAGGTTTAATATGAATTATCGGCTTATGTTCGCATGCTGTGATTTGGCCTTACAACTGGTACAACAATCGAGTATGAGTTTGTATACATACTTGTGAAGCGTGCCGCGTCCACTTATCACATGCGTTAACGCCAGTTGCTATTCTTTGAGTTCTGTGTGTGCCTTATGTGACTTGGCAGAGCACACTGCCTTGTTGGCTCGGGACCGAGTGCTGTATGGGTAGCCGTTAGGAGGTCTCCCCTGATGGGGCTGGGACAGGTAGGTCACCGCCGCTTGCGGCGCGGGCTTGCCTGTCCGAATTTTTATCTGTTGTAGGCCGTCATTGCACCCGCCACCATTTCGGTGAGGGATGACGGCTGTTGTTGCGGCGCGCGTCTTTTTCTCCCTCTTCCTTTCCTTTCTTCTCTATTTTCTCTTCTTTCCGCACGAGGCAGCGGAGGTGGCTCAGCTACAGAGCCAGTAGCAGCCCCGTGCATTTTCTTTTCCTTCTTCCTACAACCACCACCACCCCGAGTGCTGCGCTTCAAACCGCGTGCGTAAAGTTTTAACGGTGAAAAATAGGACACAGTGAGACACAAAAAGGCCCGAAGGGTGCAAAAAGAGGGAGGCATCGCCAGCGCTTTTATTGCAACTGTCGTTTTAGTGAAGAAAATGAAAAAAAAATAATATAGCCACCTCCATATGTCACAACCGTGAAAGGAAAGAAAGTTAATACACATGGCATAGATTGCTAATCAGCAGCGGCCTGCAACCGATTATCCAAGTGGTAGGAATTCCCTAACAGGGCTACAGAAGGAACACTTCCACATCGATCAGCATTTTTGCTAACACAGAAATGCTTCCATTACCTCTAGAGTGGACCTGTTCTTTTGACGTTTTTTCTGCTCCCTGCGCAGCAAGCGCATCAACGAGAAGGAGGAAGCTCCCGCGCCGTATCCGCTGGAGGCGATCCTGGGCATCTGCCTCACGGCATTCCTCGTGGTCGTCCTGGTTGCCTACGTGGCTATGGGACTGTGTAAGCCACTAGAGTCATTTTAGTCTTCCATACTTTTTTTCGTGTAGACCATTCTCAAGAACGAACCATCTGCTATTTACTCCACCACTACAAAGTAGGGGAATTTTGAAACATTTGGGTTTTCGCTAGGAACATATGTCAAGGTAGCACCGAACAAACTGCCGTCCTGCCATGCTCCGTATAATCTGCTCCCAGTGCTATGAAATCTGAGGTGTGTGCAGAGCCAATGTTCCGGAATTGGGCAAAGAAGCGCCAGTATAATTTGGACATTAGGGAGTACGGGATAGGGAGTTTTAAATTGAGCATGTACTAAACGTCATTTCAAATTGGGCCTTAACGTAAGCTCGATTACATTTATGCTGTGAATTTTTCGCACAACTAAAGAAGTCGGCTCATCTGCACATCGAGAACCTCTTCTTTATATTGAAACCTTTTTGTGAGCACAAATTGGGCGCATCGCTGGAGATATATCTATAGTCCGAATAACGCACCGCTGAAGTCCAAATAACTCTACTCCCAATTCCTGCTGTCTCTGTCTTTTGCTGCTGACGTAAGATATGTGCGGCTTATCTATGTCATTTACTCTCGAGTATCATTAACCTGGCCCCATAGCAACTGCGAAAAGATGCTGCATCCTAGGTTCGGACACCACACAGGGCTTCAAAGTTTTCATTTTCGCATAAACTTTTGCCCTTACAATGAAGCCCATCACTATGGTAACGGGGGTTATTGGTATGGTTGTTTTGTTAACATATTTATTGTTGGAAAGGGGCTCAGACTGTGAGGGACGCCGTAGAGGGCTAAGGAAAGTTCGATCACCTGGGGTTGTTTAACGTAGACTGAAGTCGCACAACACACGGGCACCTTGCCTTTTCTCCTCCGTCGAAAAGTAGCCTCAGCGGTCGAGGTTTGAGCCTGGGTCCAGGGATTCTTCTGTCGAGCGCCCTAACCACTGAATCACCGTGTCAGGGCCGTGTCAGGGGTTTCTCTATATATAAATGCTGACCTACGGAGTTTTGGGTTCATTAAGTGCGCGATAAAATATTCTTTCCAGTATAGAGGCGCACTTCGGAGCAGCATCCTTCGCTTCGAAGTGAATCCATCGCTGTAAATGGGAGGGGGGGGGGGGGGAGATTTCGATTGTGTTCACTTTCCATAAATATATCAAGATTTGGCTTTCTCTCACATCGCCTATATAACAAAGTACTGGGGCAATAGATTTGTGCATTTAAAGTCATTTTATAGAGTGTGACCACTCTGCCACTTTATGCGTTCAGAAGAATGACTTTACCACTCTGTGATGTTTACTGACAAAATGATTTACATTCTAAAAAACCTGATGGCGCTACTAAGCTAAAGTTACACTTGCGTGCGCTGGTGCGCTGAGTGTGTCATAATTTCCTTTCCACGTTCGTTTTCTTTTTCTACTTTTTCGGCTGGGGCACCATCAATACGCCCTGCTGTTATAAAGTGAATAGTCATAGTGAATTAATCATAATCATGACCATCATATTGCTGCGTCTCAGTTATTGTGTCATTCTTTCCATTTGCAGACTTTGATTTAACTATGCGCGTCGCACAATGCAATGCGATCCATAAGGCCTGTGTTTAGCGCACATGAATGCGTACATGTTTTTCTAAAACCGCCGATTGCTTCTTTATTGTTTGTTACGTATGCAAGGTCTATCTCGAGCCAACGACATTACGTAGAGGCAGAGGCGGAGCGTAATTAACGTACTCTCCTCAATGGATGGGGATTTTTCAGGCTTCCACACTGCTGCAGGGAGCGAATGCGACAGAGTATAGATGTTTAATTGTACAATTCTTGATGCATCCTTGCGTTTATACATTGTGATCCAACATGGCTTTCCGGTCACAAGTGTGTTCATTTGAACTCGCACTGTGTATGGAATAAGTCGCTGTGCAAACGAGAAGGTATATTTCATAATTTTTAAAGCGTTTACGCTTGGTATAGAAACTAGCGAGAAACCACACTAATATGTATCAAAATGCGCAAGTGTCCATATCTAAAAATATTCTTTGACGTTACATTCAGACACCTTGTTCCAAAATGCACAGCTCATCGCAAAACACAGCGAATTTACTGCGATGATTTTGCGCTGCGTTACGCTGCAACCGAGACCAAAACAAAGCGAATTACTAGTGTGTACATGATTACGCCATTGCCGAAATGGCTATTGAGCTTTCGCTTATCTGTTATTATTGATTGGCAGATATAATGACTGTATAGACAAGCAAATCTTAACGGTAAGCAAGAAAAAATATTGTGATGAAAACTAAACTAATTTTAACTACCTCGGAAGAGGTTAGTATCAGTTGATTGATTGATTGATTGATTGATTGATTGATTGATTGAGTCAGTAACTCATTACCCGTCTGTTACCTCGGTACTCTTGCAGCGGCGCATGAAACTACCAGCTCAAGCGCGCCAACGAATACACAGAAGCCGTTCGATACAGCCCTTAATGGTGAGACCCGCCACTTGTTTTGACGCGACAGCATCGAGAGTATATCCCGCTTAGCGGCGACCCCAGCGACATGTCGAGAAAATCCGAATTGGTCGAGGGGTAGTGACGCCACATGTGGAGCTGCGGAGTGAAAATGAGACTTGCAGCATGAATTATGTTTTATTGAGGAGAATATAATAAAAAAAGTTAGAAGTCATTCAAGATGGAGAACTTTAATGAATAGGTGTAACGACGACATAATGAAGATAACTTAGATTTGACCAATCCCAATTGAAAAAGAGCACAAAGGGATATTGGAAGATGCATGTCCCAAAGGTAGGGCGTTGTCGGCGTTGGCACACATATACAGTTTACTATTTGAGTATTAGGATCGGCCAAATTTGAAGATTTTTTAATTTGTACTCGACGACAAATTGGTGATTTGTTAACATATAAATTTCACACACTGGGGAAACGAATCCCAAGGAGAAGAAATAAATATCGAATACGGTGACGCCATCTTGATCCAAACGAAAGACTATTATTATACGTACATCCATGCGTGTTCTGTCGGTTAACGTCATTGTCCTTGATAAATAATGACCGTTATTGTTATTTCTCCCCCACAGACACGTAAGTATACCGCTTATTTTTTACCTTGCATTACACTGGACCACATACACACGTGGTGCATGCACCAAAGGGATTCTAGTAGCATGCCACTTATCATGTATTTTGCATCAGGACGTACGCTTGCGCCTATGTAACGCAATATTCGGGGACAGTGAACCGACTTTAGGATGGCACCTGTTTCAGATGGGATGCTATGTGTTGTCGAGTGTTTTCTTTTCTGTAGGTATACGCATGACCTCACCTTTCCTTCACTCGTGATGTCACTGTGCTCGGACCGTTTAGCCTGACCCGTTGCAGTGACGTCATGCGTGGTGTTACTGTATGCAGACAAACTAGCTTGACGCAATGTTGCGCAAACACTGGCGCAACAGAAATGTGTCACGCTCTGTTAACCAGTGTCGTTTTAAATATAGTTACCTAGTATAAAACTAACCATTAAGGGCTATAGGTTTGCAGATTTTCTCTTTTGTGTGTGTTTAGTACTGCTGTACCACATCAACCGTTTCAAAATAACCCCAAAAAGCTCTTTGGAGCCAGATTGGAGCAGTCGTATTTATATCAACTTCACGACCATATTTTTATCATTCAGATTACCATTACTTCTATCTGAAGTAAACTAATCAGCAAAAACAATCAGTAATAAAAATTCGGAATTCAGCGGTCGCTTTTTGAAAGCTTGACGGTGTTCACTTTACATTGTCTTACAGGTCGGACGACGTGGTAAGCGATACTTTGCATTTCGTGTAGTGTTGGTGCGAATCTGATGCGGTTACTGTAGTTGCTCACACGTGCAGCAGAGCGTTAAGTGACGCGAGCCAGACGAACTCAAAGTGGGAGGAAGACGATCTCTCAAGCGTTATTTGAAAAGAAAATCCTTATTAAGAGTCCTTTGGAGGTCGTCCCAGAAGAAAACTGATTCCGAGCAGTCCAAAAAATATGCTCTATGGTTTCATCCTCTTTACATAACAAACAGCGAACTCCTTATGGGACAAAAATTTATTTTTCTTGCAACCACGCTTTAACCGGCAATGTCCCGCTATGTAAAAAAAGAAAGAAAGATTTGGCTGCAGGAGTAATGTCCATTGTTTAAACTCTTTTAAAGACATCTTGACCAGGGCCTGCACTGTACATGGTCCTATACAATAGAGGAGGAAACAGTGCGTCACATATATCTTCTAAGTTTCTTCCGTGTCACATGACTAAGGTAATCCGATGAAAACCGTGTATAAAGAAAATGACAAGCTTGAACAACTTCCCTTAAATACCCCCGAATAATTCCTTTAATACAGCGGGTTGTAACGGCAAATTCAGGGAAAAATCTGCCCAGTCTCAACTCAATAACAAAACGTAAAAAGGGCTCCTTAGTATCACAAAAGAAAATAAAACGGCTAACTGTCACACAAATAAATGACAAACTAAAGCCTTCAGCGCGCACCCTATAAAGAATGTTTGCTCGACTGGTCCTTTTCCCAGAGGAACCCCACACAAACACCGCAAACACCCTATGCAACTTTTACACATTTAGACAGGAAGAGTGTAGCACTTACATCACGTACCACAGCTTGTTGACAAATAAAGGTTGCAAACTGTGGCACGTCCAACCATCGAGAGGTTCAATCCACCAAAGCCTGTTGGCTTTTCGCTAAGTTCTGCAACCTTACATCGCCAATAAGGCTCACTATCTGTATAAACTAAAAAAAGGCACCTAAGCACCTAAGTACCTTAAATTGGCGAAGATAGCCGGGGTCCGAGGCCGTTATCCTAGGCATTTTCCCCAATTGACTGCACTTTCATTTGCTTCACAGAAAGCTTCACCTTTCTAACCACTTCCGAAATGCTTTGCTAATTTGAGTAGAAAACGGCAACATCATCCGCGTATGCCAGCACACGAACATCTTCCCTATGCAATCTAAATCCTGTAATACAATTGTTATATAGGATACTTAAGTAGAACTGTGCAATATAGATGTAAAACAACAGAGGTGAAAGAGGGCACCCTTGGCGCACTGACCGTTCGACCCGAATTCGGTTTCCAACCTTTCTGTTCATGATAAGGCGCGTTGTGTAACCACTGTAAGTCCCTTTTCAATCCATTGTGAATTATCTTCCCAACATGACATGCTCTAGCAGGGTAAGAAGAATATTGTAAGGGACACAGTCAGACGCTTTTTCCAAGTATACTTGCAGCATTGCAACAAGTGCCCCTGTAGCATCACATACCTTCACAACACTGAGCGCCTTCTGTATGTTTATAACAATACTGTGTCCTTTGATATCGCAAGTCTACGAATAATATATCTCGTCACACTTTGAAGCTTTATAACGAATGTGTATTATAAATTTTACTATCCCCGCAGTCGATCACCTCGATTGTTAGTCTCCAATATAATCTCAAGTCGTGCATTGCACATCGTCGCACTCATCTACTTTCATCTGTGCGCGAAACCTTTAGCACTTCCTTCTCTATTTGACAACCTTAAAAACCTACCACTTTTTGCCCTTAGCTCACCAGCTGATCTGATTATAATTTTACAGATTTTTTTATCTTGTACTTTTTATCTTTGCTCTGTATTATTTGATTGTTTGGCACGGTGTGTGAAAGCGTTATTTTCTGTAATAAAATAGTTGTGAAATAGCGCTTGCGTTATCGTCTTAATTTTTCCGGGCTTCTGGAACTCGCTTTCTTATTTAGGAATTGCTTACCTTATTGATTTCGATTACTGCCTCGCCCTTAGTACGTTGGTCGTCATTCGATCGCAGGATTCGAAGATGCTTGACATCGGCACAGACGACGCCGTGGAGATGGAGAAGCTGTCTCTGCTCCTGCCCAACAAGGAGGGCGATGGGCCGGCGACAGATATAGAAGTCGACGCGGAGGTCGACTCCATTGGCCCTACGAATGAAAGCGCCGTCATGGCAGTCTAGCGAAATAATTGCAGTTCAGTGCATTACATACAGGGGAATTTTCTCGAATGATCTTGTGTTTTCAGTTTGATGTTTTCTAGCGCGAAAGTATTCGTGTATATTAACTTCTGTTCATTTGTTGGACTCATTTTACATCAGTGGTGGACATCGAAGCAATCGTGTACGCTTTTCACGTAAAAGGCGCCATCTCGTAACCGCAACTGGAACAGCCGCTATGCCCATCGCGCTGAGAAACACAGGGGCTCTAGCACACAACTTGATCGCGTGGCCCAATGGTCATGAATGAATCATCTGTAATTGGACGAGGGGGCCGCATGACGGGAGGGTATGCGACCCACTGATCACATGAACGATTAGTGACTGATTCATTAAATTGTTCTCACAAAACAATGAACGACAAGTAATTACGATATTCCAGCAGCATTACGTGAAGGTACTCTTTTCAGGGCGATAACATTAAGGAATATAGTAATAATTGGTTCACAGGAAGGGAAAGTTGCAGCATCTCTCACACGTGAACTGTGACCCCTGAATCGCGCCGTAGGGGAAGGGAGCAAGGTGGGAGTGAAAGCTGAAATAAAGGGGTGCCTTTATGGGGGGCTCGGGAGCAATTTCGACCACTTGACGATCTTTAACGTGCAGTGATATTACACAGCACACGGATAGCCGCCTCTTCCCTTCGCCTCCATCAAAACGCAGCCGCCGACGGTCGGGATCGAACCCGGATACTCCGACACAGAGGTCGGTCATCTTAATCACTGCACCACCGCGGCGGGGGGCTTTAAGGGCCCATTCAGAGATAAATGTGGGGGATGGTATAACCCGCCTTTCAGGGCATGACACGATGGCGTTCATGACTCTCGTCTGTAGATCCCCTTGTGGACCCTTTCCCGCCATGGGGACTAGTGCACCGTTTGGGCGCTCGACTAATGAATCCAAGAAAGAGGGTTGAAATCACGGCCACAGCTGCCACTCTTCGACGGAGGCGAAAAGCAAGGCGTCTTTGTACAGTGCGATGTCAGTGCACGTTAGAGGACCCCAGCAGAAAAAAAAACATTTCGAGAGTCATCCAATACGCCATCACTCGCGTCCTTAGTCGCCTTGTGGCGTTAAAACCGACACTAATCATGCTGATCACCGTACATATAGATGCCATTGGCTACTCGCCTAATCGCCAACCCTTTAAGTTGGGCTTGTTTTAGGTCACACACTCAAGAAACTGCCGTAATGTCGTAAGATAATATATCGTGTGAAAGGCCTCGATATATATGCACTGCTTTAACCATGCTATACTAACAAGCCTGTGCGGTTTAGAGGCATTATGTCAGATTACAAATTCAATGGTCCTTGGTTCTAGAGAATGAATCTAGTTGGCCGCACATGACTTGCCACGTGGTCTCGAGAAGTCGAAATGCACCGACCAATCAGTGCTCAGTGTCACTTACCAGCTGCCACCTGCCAGTAACGTGCTCGGTATGTTTCACTATGCGCCAACGTCTACAACCTGGTTTTAACACCGGTTTTTAACGCGACAGCGTTCAAGACCTCCTACTTCAGATCACCTGGCATATCCCGTACAAAAATGACCTATAGACTTTTATGGTCACGCTTTAAGTGGCATGTAAATATTAGTAGGCATCTATAAAAAATTCTATACCACTTCATAACGATATAAAATCGCCTTAGCTATCTATGGAAAATTTTCCTGAGGCCATTGACAAGCAGTCATACAGTTATCTTCAGGTGCCTATAGAGACTAATTGGGTCTAAGCTACAAACTTCAAGCCATATGAGCAGTTCTAGCTGTCTGCAGAAAACTATGTTCCTGAGGTTATATATAAGTAGTCATGTAGTTATATTTGGCGGCCTATGGAGATGTAATTGCTTTTAACGCTGTGGACTGCAATCTATATATACCGTTTTATCTGGCTGTAAAAAACTATGTTCCTGAAGCGATAGACCAGTAATATACACTTACATTTATCAGCCTATAAAGATGTAACTAGATCTATTGCTACATACCGCAAGTCATATGAACAAAGCTGTAGAAACGGTGCTCCAGATGCTATAGACCAGTAATACGCCATCTTTATCTCGCTACACAGATGTAAATGCTTGTAAAGCTACAGACTACAAGTCATATAAGCAGTTTATCTGGCTATAGAACTCTGTAGGTATCTGAAGATATTGATCAAGTGTCTTTCAGTTACCTTTAGCAGCCTATAAAAAGTCCGTAAGGCATGAATTTGAAGGCACTTACATAGTCGGGTCCAATTCCTTTCATGACTTAGCCTCCAACGATGCTACATGCGACGAGAAATGCTATAACATCACCCGTAATGCTGCATGACGAACGATTGCTTCAGAATTGCTTCAGCCTTCAAGTGCACAAGCAGATATATGCTATATGCTACGGTAAACTGTATGTCATCAGCCGGAGTTCTGTACAACGAGCAGATTGCGTCACATTTATGACACATATAAATAATTTTCAAAAGCTGACCACTTCTTAAACTGGGGGTCTATAACGACATTACTGAACTGTACGAGGCGCATATAATCGCACATATAAGGAGGTTGGCCACCACATCAACGAGATGGAAGATTCTGGGTAACTTAAGATTCCGTGATTGAGTCCCGGAAAGGAATGCAAAAGTAAAAATGTCGATCGAACTGAGGAATGTAATCACTATTAAACTGCTAGAAAAAAAAAAGAGAAACATGCACCCTGGTTTTCAAGAAAGCATGAGCAGGGCAAGAGAAAAGGCCCTTGAAGTCATGTTAGACGGCTCGGAATACACTGCTTTTGTTGACGTGGCGGAGTACGGTGGAGGCAACTCTTCTCTGGTCGTGGACGTTAAAGATTCTGGTGAAACATTACCCGCTGATTCGATAAAACAAAACTCGGGGACAGCGGAGGAGGCGACTATCGCTATGACAAAGGTCAGCTGCAAAACAGTCACCACATTTATCAACTCCAAAGTCACTATTAACAATTCAGCATAGCCACGAGGAACCTCTCGGATAAATTAAGGGATGTGGAAAACTTGAAATTCAGCTAATACGCAAATGACGTCAACCTTTGGATCAACAATGGAAGCGACGTGAGCATAAGGGACATCGTGGTGTCCTATGGGGCAGAAAGACCTCTTATGCTCTCCGCAAAAAATGTAGCTCTTCGTCTACAATCCGAAAAAAAAAAAAAAACCAAGATGCAAACTGCAAATAGACATCGGCATCAAGGTAGACGGACAAACGGTACCAAACGTCGAACGCAAAACAATCCTGGGGTTGCTCATATAGACTGATGAATACAATGAAAATAAGATAAAAGGACTGGGCAGCTACACCGCACAGGTAATAGGCCTATTCAGGAGAGTAGCACTCTAGGGCAGTAGCCTCCTGCAGTTGACGCAAGCCTAAGTTATCAGCAGAGTATGCTACGCGACTCCGTACTTGAACATTAGAAGTGTCTAAATTAACAGAATCGATGCACGTATTATCACGCGATGCGTGAAGAGGGCGCTGGGTCTACACACCCTGACCACGACGGAACACTTACCCGATATGGGAGTGCGCAACAAGTGGGTAGAGCTAGAGCTAGTAGAAGTTGTACGTATGAGACAGCTAGAAAGGTTGAGTCAGCCAAACATTCTGGGCTGGGTGAGGCTACAAACAGACAGAGGAAAAAGAAAGGTATCTCCTCAAGGAACTGGCGGAAACGTAGTCGTACCACACCTTCCCAAAATATGCACCGCGCATATAAGAAGGAAAGAAGACAGAAAAAAGCAGAAACGCCGATGAGATGCGCCGACAACGTGAAATGCGAGGAGGTCGCGTACGCAAACGCAGCTAGTAGAAAGATGGGAGCAGCGGCAGCCGCGGAGCACAGTCATCAGTTCAGTTCAGTTCAGTTCAGTTCAGTTCAGTTCAGTCGTTCAGTCGTGTCCGACTCTTCGTGACCCTATGGACCATGTCCCGCCACGCTTTCCGGTCTCTCACTATCTTCCTAACATCACATAATTTCATCTGCAGTGTCTCGAGGATGCCATCTAACAATCGCGTTCGCTGCCTACCCCTTCTCCGGCGACCCTCAACCTTTCCCAACATCACATCTTTCTCCAGCGGCTCTTCTCATCAGATGACCAATGTAGCTGAGCTTTAACTTTAGAATTTGACCCTCCAATGAGCAGTCAGGGTTTATCGTTGACAATATCGACTGATTTGACCTTCTGGCAGTCCAAGGAACTCTCAAGAGCACCACAATTCAAACGCGTCAATTCTTCGGCGGTCAGCCTTCTTCACAGTCCAACTCTCGCATCCATACATCACAACTGGAAAGACCATAGCACGAGTTATACGGATCTTGGTTGGCAGTCTAATGTCTCTGCTCTTCACTAGGCGGTCAAAGCTAACCATGGCTCTCTTTCTCATAAGCAGGCGTCACCGTCATCACCGGCATCCATTGGAAGTCGAAACAACCACGCAGCCTAAGAAGTAGGAATAGCGCTCGCTTGCGTGGGAACCGAAGCTTGCCTAATCATAAGTGGCAGCAAGACAGCTGTCTGGAATTTCGGAACAGGAAGGGTCTCAATTGAGGCAAGCAAAATTCTAGCCAAAACAAAGCGAAATCGAAAGACCGATATTATTAGGACCCCTGCACACGAGTCCGCCCCCGGGCAACGAGGCGGCGCACGAGTTAGTATACGAGGTCTCGACTTCCGATTAACTGTGGTGCAGTCCGAGTGCATGATGATGGACGAGAGGTTGGACACTTATTGTTGAAAGTGTTATAAGTGTTATAAAGAAATTGTTGAAAACTGCAGATTGAGCAGGAGGTTGCTAAAGAGGCAGTCGCTTGGCAGCGCTTACAAGCTGATAACTACCCAAACTCGGTCTGCCGTACCTAACACATGTCGGGAACAGGCTAGAAGATAAATGTGAGGGCTGTGAGGAGAAGGCTACTCTCGACCACATCATATGACAATGCCCTAACTCCCCGGACGCGAGGGAGAATAATGACAATAAAACCACCTGGGAACCTTCTGCGAAGCGAGTTTCTCGCGGATCAGCAGGAAGTCATCCGCCTGACGGCAACACCCGCGAAGACCTAATGTGTATTCGCTGTCTCTAGTCGCGCAGGCACCAGCCCTGCATCCTATGCCTACGTGCCGGGAGTGGGAGTAGGGGGCCTCCTATATTGTTGGACAACTAAATGTTCACACAACTGAACTCAATTCAAAATTGAAGTGTGCTATTGACATGAACTGTCCCACTCCAGAGACAACTTTCATGACTTCGAAGCGCACTCGAAGGTCAAATGAACGCACCACTGAATCCTGAGCGAAACACTTGGGCGTCACTTTATTGGCGTGACAGTGACCGAGGATGGCGCAAGAACATGGCTGTAGTACTCTCTGGACATTTAATTTTGAAGCTTTATATTGCACTTTGCTCCGTGTAAACCAATCCTCTTTCCAGTGCTCAGCGTTGAAGATTATGCGAAAACAAATAATTAAACAAGCATCCTGTTAACACCAAGGGAATGTCTAAATACCTTGCCGCTCCTCAGTTGGTCCTGTCGGCGGCCATCGGCGGGCACACTCTGTCAGTGCATTGGCTAGTACAATGGCGAAATAGTGGGCGCGAGAGCGTAAAGTCAAAATATTGGGAGAACATTTTGGCCGGCTTGTTGACGTGTGTTCGGTTGAAGGCGCTAGAAAACACAGACAAAAAAATAACGAGGGACTTGAGCGACTAAAGTAGGGACAGGCGAAATCCTGAATGCCGCATTCTGCTAACAAAACGAATTAACAATTAGTAGGTAATTACCCAATTACTTAGGAAATAAGTAATTATTACTTATTTAATTATTGACTCAGTTAATAATCAATTGATAATGATTAATTATTTGATTATTAGTAATTAACCATTGATTGACGCAGGGCCATATAAGACACGCATTCGCGCATACTGTGGTGATGCTCTGTGATTGGTCAATACCTCTATGACGTCATACCGCCTCGGCCAATCAGAACGCCGCAAAAGCGGGTCACATTTTGCCCACGACAGCATGAGCCATTAAAGGCTTTCGCCTTAAAATGCACTCTGATGCTCGCTTTGCTCCTGTCATCAAGGCGTTCTTGGTTTCAAGCCTCTATCTAATAAGTGAAGCCGTGTATCACTCTTTGAGGCTTCGGGTGTGAGTCTAAAAACTACCACAGCAAAATATCCCTCGCTTTATATTCCACACACTGCTGCTCCCGTGAGTGTACCGGTCCCGAACGGGGTAAGAACTCCTGTCAGCCGACGCCTGCCCGGCACATGCGTGACATGTAATGACAATTAATACGAAGGTGATCGGTTTTGGAGTCAGGAAGGAAAAGAGGGAGTAGGGGCGGAGGGGAACATTTTTGGGGCAGTGAACCATGCATTTTCTTTTCGGCAGGTAAAGTGTGAAGCAATTCCCTTCGAATTATTTGTTACTGTAATCGGTGCAAAAGGCCCGTTAGCATCGGAACGAGCAGTAGTCAAAACAAGTAAACGACCACAGACACCTAAATTTTGCTTCTTTCTTCAAATTACTTGATGCGTTAGAGAACAGTGTGCATGGATTTCCCTCCAATGCCCACGTACAGTTCTAACTAATTGATAGCTGACGTTTTCCTTGGTCCGCTTTCCGTTTAAATTTTATAAATATAACGATAGTTATGATATGTATGTAATATTTATGCGATGTGAAGCACGAAATATACTCACTGACACGTAGTTTTACCTCACTTCTTGGTTACAGTGGTGCCTCAATGGTATGAGTGACAACAACGGCGTATTAGCGGTACTATTGCAGTTTTGTTTTGGACACCTCACGTGACATAAACAGCATTTTCACGTTACTGCCTTCGTTCGGTTGATGAAGCTAACATCGTATGAGTACTAATAAGAAACTCAATTATAAATTATTTCGAAGTTTCGGTTAAACATATATCGTAATCTATTCTGCATCACAAGGTGAAAAACATGCAACTGATAATGAGCTGTTCACAGTTAAGCTGGGCAGGAAGAGTAGAACCTGGGGCGAAGACAAGAGACAGGTATTGTATATACCTATAGGGTGGCGTAGCAGCCACATAGGTATTTAGGTGCTTGCTTTCGCAATGTTGCGACCATACATTTTTTTTTGTATATTCTGCCTGTTTTCTAACGAAAAAACTTGCAATATATCGTTTGCTCTGTCCCTTTTTCTTTTCCTTTCTCGTGCACTATTTTACTATCACATAAAAGAGATTAACGATACCACACCTCGGTTTTGTAATTTTCTTGAGTCAGTGTGATTTAAAAGATATTCACTTCACATGTCACAAAAGCTTCAAGTTAGAAAACAAAATTCTCAGCGGCGAGCGGCAGTATAATGCAGTATATGGATTACTGAAGTCTCATTGAAGTCTGGCCAATCCTTCCTCGTAGGTATTTGCCATGAGCCAAGGAAGAAGAATAAGAAGAGCCAAAAAGCTGTTCTCCTCGCGCAGCTACGACGAAGAAGAACAAGCACGAGCTTTCCATTCGTCACGGCGTATTAGGCTACGATTTCAAGACACGCATACTCAGGGCCCCCGACGGCAGGGAAGACAGAACCGCACCAGAGCTGCTTCAACTTCTCCTGCCAGGCCAGCCGCCTAACCACCCGGTGCGGCCTTTGGCGCAAAGCACAGCAAAAGGTAACCGCGTCACTCCGGAACCTACATCTCAAAGGCTGAGCTGCGATTCGAGTGGTTTCCCTGATAGAAATGCACAGTGTGGTGATTTCGTCACTGTGCATCTTGTCAAGGACATGATGTAGCCGGCATAATAGCATTAGAAACTCAGATAACATATACTGTTCCTTCGATTTGATCCTACCCTTACGACCCACGCCGTATAGTTTTGCAGTAATGAGATTGGTACACTTATCGTTATACTATACCCAGTCGAAAAAAATTACAGAAAAATTTCTGTTGTTACGACATAATTTCTGTGCGGTTTTTGACAAAAAACCTGTTGTCACAACAGAACTTTCTATAGTAACATCAGAGCTTTCTGTGGTTACAGCAGAAAAGTGCGACAGAATACAGACAACAGAAAGCTACTACAGAAAAACTACAGAACTACAGAAAAGTACTACAGAACTACAGAAAACTCTGACGTTTACGACAGAAATACAAAGTATTCTGTCGTATTATGACATGGTTCTGTAGTTTTTTTCGACCGGGTAGCCATGAGGCAGGACAGGCTCTTGACGAATAATCTTTGCTTTTCAGTAGCGTCAGGGCCAGACACCTCTCCTGCTGCTTCTTAATAAGCTACCAAGTGAGCGCTTTCTGGTCCGAATAAAAAAAAAATGAAGAAAGACATCCCTGACCAGAAACCAAGCGACCCAACAGACGTGTTGCCGCACTCTGCGGGAACCAAAACCTTGACGGAGCACTCTACTCACTCTTCGAGGAAAGGCACTGCCGTCAACGAAGACACCGCCTCCAGTCATCCTCGCAGCCCTTCTGTGCATGAGGAAGCGACGGTGTCTGGGCACAGCGTGGTTGAGACAAAACCGTCACCTCAGCCACCACACGAAGAGTCCCAGCCACAGGTGGGCTCATATTGTAATATTTAGTTTATTAATAAACGGACATCTCGAAGCTCACAAATAACCAAACATTTGTTGATGTCTGCGCTGTTTGGTATTTTTTGAGATCCAGTGGTAAATGTTGTACAATGCCATGAAGCTAAACCTCACCGGAATGCCTCTTTGGGTGCACAGATTCACTGCTTGCCTCTCGTGGCCTTAACGATAAGCTCCATCCCCTTTTAGTTCATACTCGTTATTTCTTCCCTCACCCTGTTCCCTTGTGCTGACATCTACGCTGACACCATTGATACTGGAGTCTCTGGAGTCTCTTTCGTTAACTGTGATTGCTTCAAAAGAACAGAAAAGGAAGAGGCTTTCGACTTTTGTCTGGTGGCTCCATCTTGTACCGCCTGTATGAGTGCTTCGCTCTACGAGCAGCTAAACAGAGGCTTACCCACTCATCACATTTATAAGCCTAATGCACGATGTAAAAAAAAAAAAAAAAAAGGTTTATCATTAAGGCTTACCGCGGAGATCAGAGATATTTGTCACGCATATCATGGGACTCCTTTGTGCAATATGAGCAGTCCCTGCGCTGTTAATAGAATCGGCAGACGAATATACGGAGAATAAGGGACACATTTTCAGATACTTACAAATGGAGGCAGCAGCCACTGACAGGAAATAAAGCACAGGGTGTTTTTTCGCGTTAATTATTGTTAGATAATTATGGGATAAGATATGGCTCTCTATGTAAGCACTTACACTAGTGTTCTCTGGCACGTCGCCACGTTTGGCAGACTTATTTTTTTTTGCCATTTTTTACGTCCAGATTGCCGACATACTCAGGCGACACGTGTCGCATGACGGAGTATATATATAGGCCCGCAATTAAGTATAGATAAATAATAATTATTGAGACTTAAAATTTACTCGATGCAGAACACATCGGTCTCCTCTTCCTGCAAGTGATGTAGGAGGGATTCGTACAACCCTGATGTTCGAATTATGCATTTTCAACTGCAGAGAGCCTAGCTTTTGTTCATGTGACGTGACCCTGATGTTCGAATTATGCATTTTCAACTGCAGAGAGCCTAGCTTTTGTTCATGTGACGTGCTTGAGCAAGCGAACAGTACTCGTATCGACCGTTACTCGTGGCGGGATTCCAGCGCCTGGTTAGGATACACGTCAAGATCGCAACAGCAAATATCCCTCAACGGAGGCCCACTGGGAAGAGGTGACAAACGATTATTATGTGATAGCAGTTGATTTCATTCCATGGAGGCACTTGGCAGTTATATGCGATTTTACGGTAGAAGGTTAACAGGAATGTTCTAGGAACCGAACGGCGTTATGGCCTCCTTGGATGAGCATGTATCGCTGCGTACTTCGATCGTATTCGAATATTTAAAGGTAAGGCTGTCCAGAAGGAACATACACCACCTGAGCCTGTGTTGTATTCGATACGCATTGCACAGACAAGCCGGAATGTTGGCCAGAATCGTGATAGAGCGGTTAATAACTCTCCGGTCTTCAAGTGGCGGCTTGTTTTTCGTCACAAGTACAATGACGTTCGAAGATTAAGCAGTTCAGCATGAATAGTCAAATGAAAGCTTCTACAATTACTGTCAGAATAAAAGAAAGCACGAACAATGTTTTACGCAAATAAACTAACGCGCAACGTCTCTCGTCGCTGCAGGAGGACACTACGGCGTCTTGCGATGACTTGAAAGAAGGCGACAAGTACAATGTCGACGAACCGCGCACGGACCCCCGTGAGCCCTTCCTTGGGCGGGCCTGGATTGACCGACGTCTGTCCTTGGGCGAAGTGATACCCACCCTGCCACCGGACTACTTCTCGGCCAATGTCGCTTTGGTGTCCACTGACTGCAGCGTGAGTTTCGCCGGAAATTGTCTACACTCTTAATCTGGTTCCACATACGTCCTGGTTATAAGTGGAACTTTTTTAAAGTTCCATTTATAACTGGAACCTATGTGGAACGAGATTAAGAGTGTAGAAAAACGCAGTGCAGAACATACGCATCGACTTCACTTCAATGGAATGCAGATCTGGTCGAGTCCGTAATGCATCACTGTGGTAAGGCGTCACAAAAATTGGACACGCGTAATATTCTGTGTAAGTGTTTTCAGAATGTCTGAATCGCATACTCAACTTGATTTCCTTTAATATGTTTTTGTTGTTGCCTTAAATAAATAGCCACCTATGTTCCGAGTCACTTTATTACATTAAATTTCTTTGTCGCTGACAACCTAATTTAGAAACGTCGTCTACAATTACCATTTTTTTTTGTATAAGCTTCATTCGTACAGTTATTATCACAGCAACGAAATAGTGAATGAATTTGGATCAACTTTCGTTGCCGCTGCTGAATTTCCTTACAGACACCATTCGAAAGGCACAGAAAACGTGTTCATGAGAGCACAAGGCGACATGTTCTTATGGACGGTATATAGTTTGTCTGAGTAGAAGACATCCTTCATAAAACTGCCATCCCATAGTTCCTTCGTTACAGCCTACCCTGCTGGTGTGCGACTGTTGGTTGCCTTTAATTTGCGAAGGACACATCGGCCAGGAAAATGTCGGCTTTCCTATAATGGCTTAGGGTATTCCGCGCTAATAATTTATAATTGCAGAAGCACTGCTCCTGCTAGGCTATTATGTCCTCTGATAGACAACTCATAGTGCAAGCTATTACGATGATTCCATAAACGGCCCGCTATCTTCCATATAGCAAAGAAGCCCTCTCGTGTTATTTACGAACACATAATTACATCGCCCTAATTTGCAGCCCTCGTAACCACACCCGGACATCTATTGATATTCCCCCAAGAAGCGAATAACACTAGTGTAAATTCGAAACAGAGCTGGCTTATAAATTAATGAATGAACCTCTTTATTTCCTCCTACTTTCACTACCACCTTCCTACCTTCCCTTACGGCGCGGGCCAGGTGTCCACGGAACATGTGTTACAGATACTGCACCCTTCCTGTGAACCAATTAATACTAGTAGCAGTAAAGAAGAAAGGAATAAAGAACGAAATAAAGAAAATGAATTCATGAATGAATAAACGAAGGATCGAACAAACGAATGGTAAATTCACGCTTACCCGTTTCTCCGCAGAGAGACCTCCTTGGAGCCTTGAGGGAAGCGATGGAAGCGGCTGGCCAAGACAGTTACTCTGCAGAGCCTCAACCCGACCCACGCGAGCCCATGAGTTGCCGTTCCACCATAGACCGGTGCATTTCACAAGGCATTGTGATCGCCACTTCACCGTCAGTGAAGTCTCTACACAGCTACTCGGGAAGTAGCTCAAGTAACCCAGCACCATTTGTGGACAATCTGGTGAGAACTGCCTCACAAAAAGCAAAGGGCGTGCGCCATCACGTTTTTTTTTTTTTTTGCCGTCAAACCCAGAATACTGTTCTCACTGATAGTGCGGTATAGTGAGGTAGATTACACAATGATGAAGGCGTCATGGTGACCAACGATAACTACGAGTTTATGTCGCTGTTGTACCTTGTCGCCCCAAAGGATATGAAGAAAGCAGCGAAGCGATAACCACGATCTGTGTCCTTAATTTACTCAACCTGCTTTACACAGCGCCGAAAATGGAGGAGATTCGTTTAGTCAAAATGATGAACACTGAATCCAATGATTCCATTCTGATTGATGCAGAAGGGGGACGTGGGAGCCGCGAACAACATGGCTCACGAAGCTGAGGGCTCATCCTTGGTTGTGGATCTCCGCGAGCCGATGAGTCACCGGGCCTCGATAGATCGAAGCTTGTCGACGGGGAAGGTGATCCCAACCACGCCACCGCCCGGTTCTCCCGTACGAAGAATTTCCAGCGCTGCTGACGAAACTGTGAGTTGTACCGCTCTAGGAAGTATGCACTTACCTCACAATGGCGGCCATATTGTGCTGCATGTAGCACGGCGAGAGACTACAGGCGTATCTACTGGGCTTATAGTTGTCTTTTTCGACTTACAGGTGACGTCATGTAATCAAAATAAAGTGCATGAAGTCACCTGAATACCTCTCATAATAACGTTGCTTGTCGTCACTTAGGCGAACCTTGTTTTTGTCATGCAGATTTTTTCTTCGTATTTCCCTCACACGTTTTTCTGATACACCACTTATCGGCGGCAGTGACAGTGGCTCTACCCTCACTGGAAAACAGGGGATACCAATGGTAAAACGGAAGCAACTAAGCAGCTAAGGTCGTCTTCTTTTTCTCCCTACTTATTATACGTCCAGTGTCCATTAATCTTTATTCAACTTCTACAACTTCCATTGGTTAATGATCTAGCCTGAACATACGTGAAAATCACTAATAGAATAACTTCTTCATCGAAGCGTTGGGATAGCAGTGCCGATACCGAAGCGTGGCAGTTAAAACAAGCGCCCCTTAACTCTTCCAATTGCACGGTACCATATGCATTCTCATTTGTGTCACATGACCATCACGTACTGCCTAATGCAATTAAGACGACGGTCGCGTTGGCAACCTAATTTGTCCTTGCAATAGAACTGAGAGTCGAGCTAGTTGGTGCATCATTTTGCTAAAATACACCGCGCAATAAACAAAGGACAAGCGAGCATAGGACAGCGCTGTTTCCGTCTACTCGCTTGTCCTATATTTGTTGCACTGTGTATTAAAAAAAAAAAATCATTTGTCCTTCATCGCTTTCCCGCAATGTATCCCTATTTCACCCTAATAGGCCGATCTCGCAGCTTGAAACAACACCACCAATACCCCCCTTTCCCCTTTCCCCTTCCCCCCTCCTCCATTCCCCTGCCCCTGAAGCACCGAAAGCAGAAAGAAGCGCTTGCCGCTGCTTTCCTTCGAGGAGCTTCACTGTTTAGCGCCCTTGTTAGCCCGATTTATGCAGTCTGTATCGTCAGTCACAGCGAACGTCCCTTTGTTACTCCCTGGAAATTAATCTAACTCGCTGAAACTCAATGCAAAGCTACTTTTCTTATTACCAAAAAGAAGTGAGAAGGCTTTTTTGTTGTGTGTTTGCCGGGTCAAGATTCACCCAGGTCAAGAAGATCACTGCATATGCTTTATTCTCGAAAAAATATTTTTAACGTTCCTTAGAACTTCTCTTTGAAATCAATGAAATATACAAAAAATTCGGATGACCAAGCTGTGAAACCGACCTGATGTTGAATGCCAAATATGCTAATAACTACGCCAAAGACGACACGATTGTACAGGTTACTAACAAGTGGTATGTATATGTGCATATAAGATCATAAATGTAAAGTTGTATCACACCACGTTGCGACGAGTGTGTTGAAATTGTCCCCATTATGGTGTTGCAGTCGTTAGGGGGCTCAAATACTGTCCAAAGAGGTGGGATCGAATCCCGGCCACGGCGGCCGCTTTTCGATGGAGGCGAAAAGCAAGGCGCCTGTGTGCTGTGCGATGTCAGTGCACGTTAAAGAACCCCGGCGGTCAAAATTTCTGGAGCCCTCCACTTCGACTCATAGCTTGAGTCGCTTTGACGCGGGCTTTGTAGCCGTCGTTACTGAAAGAGAGCTAAATAAAAAGTAATGAGCCCAATGTGGTTCTGACGCTCTCTTCTATCTACAGAGGACAGATGCTAAAAAAGCGTAGACTCACACATGCAACTCCCACTAAGGTGCCTTACCAACGAGACGTATGAGGTGTCGAACATGAAAGGGATCGCAGTGTACATGGGAGGACAACATGGGCGGTTTTTATCGCACTATTTTATCATATGTCTTACACTTCTAAGTTCGCCACTACGGTAGGGAACTTAGAAGTGTAATTAAGAGGAAGAAATGGGCATGGGCAGGATATGTAGTGCGAAGAGAGGATAACCGATGGTCGCTTAGGGTAACAAACTGGGTTCCAAGGGAAGGAAAGCGTAGCAGGGAGTGGCAGAAAGTTAGGTGGGCGGATGAGGTTAAGACGTTTGCAGGGGTTAAGTGGATGCAGCTAGCACAGGACCGGGTTAATTGGAGAAATATGGGAGAGGCCTTCGTCCTGCAGTGGGTATAGCCAGGCTGATGATGACGATGATGATGGCTTCTAAGTTCAGTAATACTTTCCTGTTCAATCTTTGCATTCTCCTATTATGAATGCAGGGACATCTACCAAAACATGTGATAAATATGGGGTTGCCTGTGCCCCTTTCGCATTTAGCGAATTTTCCGATGGTACTGTTATTACCATACTTCGATGGTGTCGCCCCTCTCCAGACATAGAGTTCCGCTTATGCTTCCGGATCTGAAACTCGGTACCGTTTAGGATCTATGCCGAGCATTTATTACGTTGTTCTTTAGCTTTGCTGCAGTCGGCACTTCGTGACGTATATAATACTGAAACACGTTTCGCCTCATATCAGCTAGAATGAGGATTTCGTACCTTTGAAGCAGCGTCTTCCCGCAGTCCCTTTTTTTACCAGAAGCTCAGATGACGACTTCACCCTGTTGAGCTTTGGAGATTTCAGAGCAAACGGCAAATGGCACGCTCACTCACTCCGGTGAGCTCGTTGGCTTGAGGCGTACATATGACATGGAAAGCTAAGGCTGACTACTCCTTACGCCAACAAGCAGGCTGAACAACATATCATTTGCCTACTTTGACAACCGTCGGCTCTTTAATCTCGTTATGATCTTTGGCGATAGAAGATGTACGGTTTCGGAAGTACACGGTGAACAGCGAAGAGCAGACGTCATTTTCTTGGTGGTGGGTGTCCCGAAAACCCGAGACGGACTTTAATCCAGAAAAACTTTGAACAAAAAAAAAAAAAAAAAAGAAAACCTCTTCGCAGTTACGTTCAACGCTGTATTAAACAGAGTCATGCTACAAATGTGGCCAAAATAACGAGGTTTACGATTTCCGTTTGTTTTAGGGCGCATAATGTTAACACGGGGGCTGTATTCATCTGTGCAGGGTGTTAATGTGTTTCGGTATTGCAGCTTTGTCAGCGCTGCCAAGATAAGCAGTCACGGAATATAGTTGTATTGTTGCGCCGGCATGCAGTGGCCACCGTCACTACTCGCGGTTCTATGTACGGAGCTGCCCTAAGAGATGGCGCACGTTCGAGGGGTACTGATTGCGCCGCTTTGCATTCTAAGCACAGTACTAGGGCATAGTTATTTTCATGTTTGGTTAATCAAACGCCGTCATTAATTGCCGTCAACAGTGTAAAATAATCGATTCCTTCACTACACCTAGCAATGAGCTCACGCCACTGGCCTGGAGAGCCTCTTTGAACGCCACCTCCACTTCGTTGTTCACTTGTATACTACAGCTGTACTCTTGGGAAACTGAAGCCATGTTAGCTAAATTGGTCAAATTCGAAGAAGGGGCACGAACACGTTGTGTTTGATTTTGCTACCGGTTCTATCATATAGTTCCAAGATCAGGCTTCGGGGAAACATAGGCGAAGTTGGTGAATGGAGACCGCTTAGCGCAATTAAGAGGCCAATGTGATAGCGTTGGATTCTGGATCCATTTCTCACAGATGAAAGATCACGGAAACAGCTGCATACTGGGCACAGTGGGAGAGAACGGCAGTAATATGAGTGGTGTTCGGCTGCGGTGTTTGCATAGTGCTCCTTGAGCAGAGGCCAGCGAACTAATGCGATCGCGCCTACGTGAGTTCGGAACCTTAGGTCGGCGCACTTTTGCCATGTTCACCTTTTCTTTCTAAGGATCCGGCTGGGTCCAGAGAAATACAAGCTGTGGTTGATCGTCGCACCAAGAGTGTCAGTGCTATCGTATTTGCGTATGAGAGATAGGTGTCAGGTGTACCTTACTCCGCACATTTAATCTTCAATAGCAGGTTATAACATGGCAATAGTCCTTCAGTTTGTTTGCAGGTAGCGATGAGAATCTCTGATTGGCTCCCTTAAGTAGCCAAATATTTTCCTCAACTATTTTTGTTGTCACAAAATTTGACTCATCATCATCATCAGCCGGACTATACCCACTGCAAGGCGAAGGCCGCTCTCATATCTCTACAATTATCCCTGCCCCTTCTTCCGTTAAATTACTCTCTTACTTCTCATTTATTAGACCTAACCTGGAGTATGCATGCATAACATGGGATCCTCACACTAAGTCAAGTACCAACCGTCTTGAAAAATTACAAAGGAAGGCAGTTCGGTTTATATTTAATAAATTCGCTAGGTTTGACTCACCCTCTCAAGCAGTGATAAAAAATTCTATTCCCACACTTGAGTCCTACAGTAAACAGCTGAGGCTTGAATTTCTTTATGTCCCGGTAAGTAACAAACCTGCAATAAACCAGCCCCCTTATATATCTCCTGAAATAACACGACACACAAACATCACCATCCTGACTTACTGACACCTTATTATGTTCGAACTGACACGTTTAAGTTTTTCTTTTTCCCAAGGACAATATCAGACTGGAGCAATATTTTACAGATGGTATGCAGTGCGACTAATATTGTGTAAATTTGTATCAGTTTTTGTTGTCATTTGCTCTTGTTCATATGCATCTATGCCCCCCTGCTTGGACCCAACGTTATGCAGTATGTAATAAATAAATAAATAAATAAATAAATAAATAAATAAATAAATAAATAAATAAATAAATAAATAAATAAATAAATAAATAAATAAATAAATAAATAAATAAATAAATAAATAAATAAATAAATGAACGCCCTGCCCATGTCCATCAGTGCTTCTTGATTTCCACTAATATTTAATTAACTCGTTTTCTGATCCACTCTGCACGCTTCCTATCCCTTAAATTTACACCTACCATTTTGCGTTCCATAGCCCTCTGCGTTGTCCTAAACTTAAGCAGACCCCTTATATTTGGCCTGCATATTTCAGTCTCAAAGGTGAGAACAGATCAGATGCAACTGTTGTATACTTTCCTGTTGAGCGATGCCGGTAAGCTGCTTGTTATAATCGGCGAGTACTTATCAAATTCGCTCCATCCCAATGTAATTGTCCTAGCTATTTCCCTTTCACGATTTGGATCTGTGGTTACTACCGGTCATAAATAGACATATTGGCTTACAATTTCCAGTGCTTCGCTACCTTTGCAAACTGCTGTTCCCGAGGTTACTGAGCATTATGCTAGTCTTCTTTCTGTATAATAATTTTTAGTCTTTCTGCTTTTCCTGTTTAAATTATCAATCATTTTTCCCATCTTCCCCTCGGTTACTTAGGAAGGCGATGTTATCAGTGAATTACAGATTACTGAGGTATTCTCCATCCACCCTTATCCTTAACTGATCCCTTTGTAAGCCCGAGTACTTCCTTTAAGCAAGCTACGAATAGTACTGGGGAGATCGTGTCTTCTCGCCTAACTCCTTTCTTTATGGGAGTTTGTTTACTTTAATTATTGCAGAACTATGCTTGTTATGGAGCCACTATAGATTTCTTCCACTACTTTCACACATGGCTATAATATCGTAATGCCTGCGTGGCTGCAGGTTTTTCTACTGATTGAAATGCTTTTTCGCAATCCATGAATGCTATGTATAAGGGCTGGTTATATTCTGAGCATTTTTCTATGATATTATCATTAGTAGAGTACTCTTTCCTAAACCTGCTCTATCTTTTGCTTAATTGAAGTCTAAGGAAATTGTACTGATTCTGTTACTTATTACCTTAGTAAATATCTTGTACGTTACGGAGAGTAAGCCGATTAGCCTATACTTTTTCAATTCCTTAGCGTCTCCTTTCTTAGGAATTACGAGAACTTATAGCACGCACTCAGTAATGATATATCTCTGAACGTATCGCTCATCACGTCTACACTAAGGTAGTCATCCTCGGTTAAAGCTTAATATCTCTTCAGTAGCGAGAACCTGAATTTTTCTGTTTCCCCCCCACCGCTATTTCGTTGGTGTTCTTCCTTAGTAATATGTTTCGTTCCCTCTTCAAATCAAGACAAATTTGATACCTTGCCATCCTGTGGTCACTGCATCGCACCTTTCCGATTACCTCTATATCCTACATAATACCAGGGTTAGAACGTAAGAACGCAAAATGTAGCCAATTTCATTTTTAGTCGACCCTTTAGGGCTTTTTCATGCCCACTTCCGGTTCTTCCATATTCCGAAGAAGGTATCCGTAATTACTAAGTTATTAGGCTCTGCAAACCTAACTAGTAGTGCCCCCTGGTATTTCTAGAACCAATGCCATAGCTCCCCACTACCTGGTCTCCAGGCTGCTATGGAAAACCGTATAATAGGTTTTCACTTTCCCCTTTGCCTATTCTACATCTTCGTAGAAGTTTTCGACTGCCTGGTCAGCATGGCTGCATGTAGGCGCGTAATCCCGTGCTATCTTCAGTTTATATCGCTTATTAAGATTAATTACGATGTCTGCCACTCTTTAATTAAATGACTACAAGAGCTGACTACACCGCATTTATATAACGCATCTTTTATTTCACTTTCCTATCAACAGGGGCCCTCAGTATCGCCCCTATCTTCTACGAACCACGACCGCTTCAAGGACCGACCCTTGCCACGACTACTGTTCGCCTCCGGCCTGGTTGCGTTCATTCTGGCAGTAGTCGCCGTGTCCGTGCTGGTCGTCCTCCGAGTGTACCGTTCCGTCTACTCCCCCGTCTTCGACGTCTGCGACAGTGACGACTGCGTGGAGCATGCCAGGTTCATCCTGGTGACACTAAACCAATCCACCAACCCCTGCGTCGACTTCCACGCCTACGTCTGCGGACACAGCGAGGTCGAGCCCGCGAGGGGCAACACTCTCGCACATGTTTACAATCGCGAGGTCGTGAACATGATCCAGGATCCGCAGGTGACAGTATGCTTAGGGATAGCGATCGTCGGAGGCCTTGTGTATTGCGCCTTTTAGTGACAGCCCAGGTACACAAGGACGAGTTTCATGCGTTGTATGCAATAGAAATATATACAGAGGTGATCATAATCTGTCAAACATCTCTAAATGTTTTATAAAGGGTTTTAATTCAGTGTAGGCTATTGGGGTTGGGTGTTTCTAGGACAGGGAGCCTGTTACTGCCGACTCACGGCCAGCTTACTCACGCATTTTTTTTACCTTACGCGGCAATCGTTGGTCGTATAACGGTACAGGTGGACTTTCGTAGGTCACCCCCAATTGTGTTTGCCTTTTGTGCAGACAAGCACCTACTTTTTGATAGCACATGGGCTTGATAATTTTGTGTTTAGTATTCTGTGTTTAGTGTGTTTAGTACTGACCTTTATTTAGTACAATTGTGTTTAGTACTCACCTGTTTAGTACTGTTTAGTACTGTTTAGATTTTGTGTTTAGTACTCACCTATGGGGCTAAAACGTGAAGGCTAACCAAGAGGGTTCTACTTAAGTTGAGGACAAGTCAGAGGGCTATGGAACGAAAAATGGTAGGGGTAACGTTAAGAGATAGGAAGCGTGCAGAGTAGGTCAGAAAAATAACTCAAGTTACTGACATTCTAGTGGAAATCAAGAAGAAGAATTGGGCATGGGCAGGACATGTAATGCGAAGAGAGGATAACCGATGGTCGTTTAGGGAAACAAACTGGATTCCAAGGGAAAGAAAGCGTGGCAGGTGGCGGCAGAAAGTTAGGTGGGCGGATGAGGTTAAGAAGTCCGCAGGGCTCAAGTGGATGCAGCTAGCACAGGACCGGGTTAACTGGAGAAATATGGGAGAGGCCTTCGCCCTGCAGTGGGTATAGTCAGGCTGATGATGATTATGATTCTGTGTGAAAGTGCTCGCACCTTGAACGGTGTTTTGTGTTTCTTCCACACAGAGGCTCCTGGCCTTTACCTACAGCTCGTCCGCGGCAGCCAAGGCATTCGCTGCTTTCTCCAGATGCAACATGGATCGAGGCGGCGACGCGGACGTGAAATATTTTAAGGCGTTCATGCGGGAGCGTGGAATTCCGTGGCCACTTCACGCATCAACTTACGGAAATGACACCGGTCATACTGATGTGCTCGATGTCCTCCTCGACCTCGCCGTAAATTGGAGAGTGGCTCTCTGGTTTGACGTCACTGTTTCCATGCGTAATGGCACTCCTGTCATCATCGTAGGAGACATCGGAGATATACCCGCGTTGCGCATGGAACAACTGGCTGCTTTCGACGACGCCACCTACAGTGATGTCGTTCGGAAATTGTCACTCTTTCTGAGTGACAACAAACTCAGTCCTAACGAAGCGGAAGTGAAGGAACTGCACCAGGACGAAGCAGCCTTCAGAGGGGCCCTCTTTTCTAATGACGCGTATAATACTGAGGAAGCGTTCGATGACCTTGTAATTGTCAGCGATGTCGCCTTGGTCTTTGGATCCGCTGTGACTTCCGAACGGTGGGAGGCGCTCCTGAACAAGTACTTAAACGCCGCTATAAACGTTTCTAACACAACTAAAATTCTCATTATGACGAAGCAGCAGTTTGGTCGAATTGGCAAAGTTGTCGATTCGCTTCCGAACGAGAGGCTCCTAAATGTTATTGGCTGGACATTCGCGTACGCTTACGCTTGGATCGTGAATTCAGACTTCAACTTCCTCTCTCCAGCAGCAGGGCGTATTGCGACGCACGTCCAGTGCTTCCTCGCTGTCCAGGAATCGTTCGGCATTGTGCAGGGGGCGCCCAAATTTCAAGCTGCGTTCGACGCAAACGAAAGGAGCAGTGTGATCTCTACACTATACTGGCTGTCAGCGGCACTCTTCGGAAGAGTTAATTCTTCGTCCAGAATAAGAGAGTCGACGAAAATCGAAGCCCACGGAAAGATCTTCGCCCCGGTGTCGAAGAGGTTATGGCCGCCCATACCCTACTTACACACGGGTCCTCTCGATGAGCTGTACAGTAGTTTTTCCGACGACGCAAAGAGTTTCTTCGAGGCCTGGATCCAGTCGAGGAAAGCGCTGAAGACAACAATGGCGAAACCGTACTTCGGCAGCCTCATGACATCTCGGTGAGGCTCTACGTAAAACTGAATAACCACGTGCATTGAGCGGTGCCCTTAGCTAACCACCATGGTGGCTGGCCACGTTCTGTGCAGTGTAGTGGCCATAGCTTATTAGAAAAATAATGTTAACAAAACTATCGAATAAGTGCTCTAGAACTCGGTGCAAAAACTGGCTGAGGAATCCATGTAGTTTCGCGGTGCTAGATCTGGTCTTGCGGTGACAATAACGGACGCTTTTCTAAATCTGTTGCAATTCATACTTTCCCCAGTAAACAGCCTCCAGAAGCAGTGAATCTCGGAGGTCGGTGCTACCTCGAATAAATTCGTTTACGTGCAGCTGATTGGCAGACTTAACGCTGCTTAATGTGAAGTACTTGAGGCGAAATTGTGCACAGGTATACTTTCTTTCAGGTACCGCTGGCGTTCGGGCAACGCCCTCTACTTGTACTCGCTGAACGAGCTGCGGTTAGGCCTCGCAGTCCTGTTTCCGCCGTCGTACCTGCGCGGAGGATCGGCAGCCATGACATACGCGGGGCTCGGTTTCCAGCTGGCCAGCCAGTTGGTGCGGACCGTGGACTTGCGAGGGCGCACCTTGGACAGGGAGGGCCGCAATGCCACCTGGTGGCTGCCCAGCAGTCAGGGACAGCCGACGTGCAGGTTTGTTCACAGACACTACTATGAATGTATTGAGACGTAAACTTCGGGAAGGAAAAGGGAGGAGGGGGTTTGAGTGTGAACAGATCTCGAAATTTTCGAGGTGCTGCATTCCCTCTTGTCCCCCTCCCTTTGCTCTTCCGATTTTATTTTTCGCGCCCGTGCTCTCTACACACCGCATGAATATATTAAATGTTAACATTAATAGAAGGGCCGGCTTCTCGACAAAAATTGTCCATGTTCAAAAAAAAAAAAAAAAAAGAGCTGGCGCTATTAAGCTTAAGTTATCTTTTCGTCTCCGTTGGAGTGCACTGATCTGGTGGAAGCGACAGTGGAAGTTCGCGCGAAACACTTGCATTCAGCGCGCGTAAGCATTGGAACCTAAAGAGTAAGCAACAACGCCTCCGCATAAGCACCTGAGCTACCTGAAAATGTTTTCCTTGTTTCGCCAAGCATTGATATTCCCTCAAGACTCACAGCCGCCTGGCTGACAGCTTCACTCCGTTTTGGGGTGCACGACTTTTCTAAGGCATTTTCAGGCACATAATAATAATGCCTCCTTTTTTTTTAGTTCTACGATGCCATTTCGTTGCAGTCTTTAAATATACTTTCAATCTTATGCCTGCCTTGCCTGCGTGTGTGATCTTACGTCAGTGACTTAGAAATAGGGTCAACGAACCTCCCATGTTGAAACTAGACAATTTCTCGCTCTCTTTTTCTTTTTGTATGTTCCTTTCTTTTTATCCCCATTCTCTGTTTTTTCTCCTACTATAACTTTAATTTTATTCTCTAAACGGTGGCGTATATTAAGGCTCACTGAAAACATATTTATTGCTACGCCACTAATTAACGGCACTGCCAGAACTGTGAATAAGTACATTAAATCAGTAAATAAAGGAATGGAGAGGCGAGGATGATGTTTTCTAAGAACTGGGCTTCCCACTCTCAGAACCATGATAAAGTACCCGATTGCTGTCCTCGAACTCGAGCATCACCGCTCGTACTTCTTCCTAGCAAGATATTCACACCATGATGGAGCCGAGTCGGCTCCGAAACGTCGTGATTTTCTGTTAAAGAACTTAGTTGGAGTCATTGACCTGTATTTAAAAATTAAAATTAAATTCCCCAACCAGACAGACTACTGTCAAATGTTTTCTTTTGAGGTAAAAATGGATTTACGTTTCTTCCTCAGAAAACAGCAACCGATCTGTTCTCGAGACGAATCCTACAGGCCCGTCGCACATTATATCTTAACTAGATCGCACAACCACTCACACAAGAATGAAAATTGTGAGCACCATTTTTATATATAATTAACATTTTTGCCACATGTAAACAATTTAAACAAAAAAGCTTCCCAGGATCTCAATGTGCGGAAGCTACTATCGCAAAAATGTTCAGGGTCTGACAGTGCATGCCTATTACACATCTATCATTCTCACGTTCGCTCTTAGACTATGGATGCATAGTTATGGCTAACCAAGAGCGCCTTACCTGAAACGACTGGATACCCTCCATAATATCTGTCTATGATTGTCATTCAGGGCCTAAAGGACACCCACAATAGCCAGTCTTCGTGTGGAAACAAATGAACCTGTTATAAGATCGAACAACAGCATTAACTACATATATGCCTTAAAAATTTGTTCCAAGCCAAACTATATATGTTATTCCATAGTCACAAAATGCACATCCAGAACAATCAACACGTCCCGGGCGACAAAGCCACTGCTCTTGCATTCCGAAGAACAATGCCAGAACTTGTATATAATGAATTAAATGCTCAGACCCACGAGCCACTCCCCATCTCTGGTACACTCTCCCTGCAGGTTTAGAGCGCAGCTCTTTGGCGCCAGGCCATGCGTTTCGCATCGTCGTTGTCGCGTCGGCGTTGTCCTCCGCAGTCGAGGCAGCGCAGGCTTCTTTTTCGCAAGGTGAGCCAAGGTTTCGACATGAGAACTTGTCATCGTCTTTGAAGAGACTACAAGTCATCTTGTCTAAACGTTGGCTCAGCTTCCGAACAGCAACTCCCCCTCAATCTTTGTTCAGTGCTCTTGCATGCTGCGAGGTCATCTTCTTTCTGATGTTCTACCCTGTATCATAATATCTAGGAACTTAACAGAGTATCTAACCTTGTGTTTGGCGCATTACAGCCACAGTTTCGCATGCGCCATACGCCACAAAACTCCGCATCTTTTTATGAAGAATAGTATGACAGCATTTCATGGAAGTGCGACAATTAACAACTAAAACAAACATGCAGACTGGACGGTGCCAAATCGGGAATGGAGCGTGGGATTCTCGGTGACCTGTTCGCCCTGGACATTGCGCTGGAAGCTATGCGGACGAGTTCGGCGCAAACCCATCTCCGGGTTCCGCTGCGGCTCAAGTCTCTCGAAGTGCTGACGGCCACGCAGACATTCTATGTTAGCTACTGCAGTCATCATTGTGGCCAGCTTGGTGCGCGATTGATGTGCAACCTGGCCATGAATGCTTCGGAGTTTCACGACGCGTTCAATTGTCCCGCTTGGCAAGGAAATTCAACACCGACCTGTATTTTTGTGTAGAGCACAGAACAAGCGGGATATTCGGTGTTTTCGTTCAACATATTATGTGAAGGTTGTCGTTTCATGCGTTGTTTTTTCTAAGGTTCATCACTGACATTTCATCCCTCAGTGCGTAGACAGCTTGTGATTATGCTTACTTGGCATTTCATAGATACCTATCCAGGGAACGCAAGAAACACCCTTAAGAACTGTCTTTCACATGCATAGACAAAGATCGTGATGGAACATCATCGTTCAACTTGGATTTTTAACTTACTGAGGTGCTTTTACGTTCGAACATTATCTGCGCTACGACCCTAGCTCTTCGAATGGCATTAGCGAACTATCTGAGGCCAAAACGTGAAACGTTAATTTTATTTATTAGGTTTAGCTTTTGAGTAAGCGATTCATTAATTCAATACTCCTACAAGCATTGTTTGTGTATGACACGTAAACTTGGGTATGCTAATTTGTCTCGTGCACAGACTTCTCGCGCTTCGACATTAGCCTCAGAGTAATCCATTTGTCGTTCCATTGTACGACCCAAGTGCGTATCATGAGATTTGTTGCTTAAATACAAAGTAATAAAAGCTCAAACTCCTGTTTCAGTTTCCATTCTAAATGTGCTGCCAGTTAATGATTCTTCGAACATGAAGTGTGGTCTCGTGACGTCACAAATACCACCCAACAATCTGTGCTAGGCCATGCGATTCGCCAGATGTATTCCCGTAAGAGGATCTTGACAGACAGGCATCGGCGAAGTGCAGAAGCGGGGGCTTTAGCGAAACGCGCGAAACCAACTTCAGTTCAGTTCAGTCGCTCAGTCGTGTCCGACTCTTCGTGACTCTATGGACCATATCACGCCACGCTTTACGGTCTCTCACTATTTTTGTAAGATCACATAACTTCATCTGCAGCGCCTCGAGGATGCCATCTAATCATCGCGTTCGCTGCCTACCCCTTCTCCGGCGACCCTCAACCTTTCCCAACATCAAATCTTTCTCCAGCGACTCCTCTCTTCTCATCAGATGACCAAAGTAGCTGAGCTTTAACTTTAGAATTTGACCCTCCAATGAGCAGTCAGGGTTTATGGTCGACAATATCGACTGACTTGATCTTCTGGCAGTCCAAGGAACTCTCAAGAGTCTCCTCCAGCACCACAATTCAAACGCGTCAATTCTTCGGCGGTCAGCCTTCTTCGCAGTCCAACTCTCGCATCCATACATCACAACTGGAAATACCATAGCACGAGTTATACTGATCTTGGTTGGCAGTCTAATGTCTCTGCTTTTTACTAGGCGGTCAAGGCTAGCCATGGCTCTCTTTCCCAGAAACAGGTGTCTCCTAATTTCATGGCTGCAGTCTTCTTTCGGGGTAATCTTGGGACCCAAGAAGAGAAAATCTGTCACAGCTTCCACTTCTTGTCTCTTGATGCTCCAGGACTTGATAGGGCAAGACGCCATGATCTTTGTCTTTTTAATGTTCAGTTTAAGCCCAAAATTCTCACTCTCTTCTTGTACGCGCATCAGAAGTCTCTTGAGTTCCACTTCAATTTCTGCCATTAAAGTGGTATCATCCGCATATCTAAGGTTGTTGATACGTTTTCCAGCAATCTTCATTCCAGCTGAAGACTCGTCCAGACCGGCCTTCCTCATGATGCAGAAACCAACTTAGATGTCACTTAAGCTTTGCCCTAAGACTGAAATGCGAAAGCTCTATCTTCGCTTTCACCTTTTCACTTTTATTGAACGTCACTGCGTCACACGCACACAAAGCGCTCTATAGCGTCCCTTGTACAGCGTTTTGGTGATGGCCCCAGGACGCATGCCTCACGGTGGAAATTTTCTTTCATTGGCGCGCGTTCTTTGCAGAAGTCTTGCAAGTGTGAGAATGGATGGTACACTGCCGTTCCTGTCGCGTGGTGTTCCTTGCTACGCATTCGTTGCGGAGCTCCTGCAAGTGTGTATCAAACAATCCACCTCATTCGCTGAATTACCAAGCGCCATCGCGGCATGCGCGAGCATGACTTCACGCTTGGTACAGGTCTTCGTCCTGAGCCTTATCGTATCTTTTCTCCCCTATCTTTTCCTTTCACCGGCGGAGAAAGACAAGGTCAATGCCGTCATCCGACAGGCATACAAGACCGCTCACAGGTTATTCCCTTTCACCTTCAATGAATGCCTTCTTCACATGGGCTTCCATAACTCTCCGGTGGACCTCACGGAGTTGGAGGGACTATCCTTCACCGTCACCGGCCACAATACCATTGCTCGAATCCAACTTGTACCTCCCGGTCACTGCTCTACACAACATACACTCCCCCCCCCCGCGATACACGGCGTTCATACAGTGCATCTGCTACTTAAGACTATGCTCCAAGAACACCCCGTCGCTCGCCGCAAGGCACATGCGGAAGCTCTCCACAAACACTACCGCTTCCAGCCAGAGACCGCCTATGTACACGCTGCCTCATACTCCTCTGGCCTAGCGTTCCCGCTCAGAACTATCCTCAAAGCAAAAACACATCAGGAAACTAAAACTAAAGATAGAAGTTACGGCAAGAGCTGAAGAATACGCACCACAACTCGCGAGGCAAACTTGAGAACAATTCAGCGACTTGTTTAAGCGAACTTTAGGCACGGCCAGAACCTGGAATCTCCTAAGAGCACTAGTCGATCCGACCAAAATCAAATAAAAAACAATAAAAGCATCCACAGATTCATCCACTCCTTCGAGGGTTCGGACATCGACCTTTTAGAGAAGGCACGAAAAAAATGTTTCGGTGGTCCCAACCCCTCACGATACCAAGGAACCTATTGCGGAGACGAAAAGAGAGACGATCAACCGCCCAATAACTGTGGAAGACGTTTACGCGGCCGTAAGCAACACGACCAGAAACACGGCAGCAGGAGCGGACAGAATCGACAACGCCCTGTTCCGCAACCTGGATGACAACCTCATACAAGAGCTCGTAAGCTTTCTAAACAAACACTGGGAAGCGGGGACGGTTCCAGAAGACAGGAAACCTGCCGAAGTAATTATGATCCCTCAACCTGGAAAAAAGCTCCAAATTAAAAATCTCAGACCTATTTCGCTCACGTCGTGCCTTGGCAAGCTTTACGAGCGGTTGGTGATGTGAATTCGACGAGTCCACGGAACTTTTGCCAGCACTCAAGGTATACTCGGCCATACTAGAAACCTATAGAGGCTGAAGAATCAGATATTTCCCACCGCACAGTTCTCTGAGAGGAAGCTGTTATTTGGAGACAATTACAGACATATTCATACGCAAACCTACACATACTAAACAAGGAAGCTGTTATTTGGAGACAAAACAGACATATTCATACGCAAACCTACACATACTAAACAAGGAAGCTGTTGTTTGGAGACAATTACAGACAGATTCATACGCAAACCTACACACACTAAACGAAATGCACCCTACCATATACGGGGACAGATGTGCGTGGTGCGACGCAGAACCCACACTATCACATCACATGGGCCTGTCAAAACATAGACGCGGTCACCAAATTCGAAACACGAATGCGGAGCTGTGGGAGACTGTGCTGTCCAGCGACCGCTGCGAAGACCAGCAAGGTCTGGTACAGCGAGCTCGACAGGAGGCAGTGGCTAGCGGAGCCCTGGACTGAGGGCAACCGACCATTGGGTAGAAGTGGACGAGTTCGACCGAGAAGACTCCTGTGTGGATGCAACAAGGAGGCACCACTGAAGACGACCCAAAAGCCGCCAAAATTATATAGGGCTAAATAAGGTTTTTCCTTCCTTCCTATCTCCACTTCCCGGCAGGTGGTTGCAGCCGCATTCTACTTTTGCCTATACACTTGTCTGGAGGCCGAGGAGGTGGCGTTTGCCCTCGCCATGTCTTTTACCCAGTGCCACCACCATCTTTAGTGACTCAGAATCCATCATCTGGAAATTCTCCCTTGGTTGGATCTTTGGCTCAGCCTTCCGGTACCTCGCATCCCTCCTCCATCTGACCATCCCCTTCATTTATTATGGATAATCCACGGGAAAAGTCACGCTGAGAAGCTGTACACTGCAGGGGAAAATTTTGTGAGGAACAGGACGAGGATACGACAAGGTTCGTTCACACCCGGCAAGCTAACATGTGGCATGTTAACCACCTGTGAAGGAAAGAGTGCTTGCCGAGGGCGAACAACTGGCGTCGAGCAAACCCTGAAAAAGTGCACAGGCAAGTGTTATCAGTGGGAACATAATTATTTCGATGGGGCTGACTTTTTTATGCGGCCACATTGCTTTTGCCACAAAACCAGGTCTATAAAAAGGCCGTACTAAAAGGTTTTCAAACAGGTCATGCTTTCTCCCCCTGCGTGAAACTCGAACAAATAATACGCGTGAAGCTGTTGTTGTTGTTGTGGCTGTAGGAAGAAGAAAGAGAAAATGCACGGGCCTGCTACTGGCTCTGTAGCTAAGCCACCTCCGCTGCTTCGTGCAGACAGAAGAGAAAATAGAGTAGAATGAAAATGAAGAGCTAAATGGCGGGATGTGCGCGCCACAACACATCTGAGCTCGTATGTTTGCGTCTGTCTTGCCGCAGAACTCGTCCGGGAAGATGCTCCTGCGGTGCAGCCGATCCATAGTGGCTGGTGCTCCCCGCTCGATACGCCAACAAAATCTTCAGCTACCGCCAATAGGCGTTAAAATTAATATTATTATTGGTTCACAGGGAAGGAAAGGCGCAGAATTTGTCATACACATTCCGTGGACACCTTACCGCGCCGTAAAGGGAGGGAGGAAGGTTTAAGTGAAAGAAGGGGTGCCGTAATGAAGGGCTCCGGAATAATTTCGACCACCTGGGGACTTTTAATCTCACAGCATACGGACGCCTCTTCGTTTCGTCTCCATCAAAACGCAGTCGCCGGCTGTCGCGATCGAACCCGAGTCCTTGGCAAAGTGGCGAGAGGCCACTACTTGACTTAGATCTCTTCCGACAGCTTTATTTGCTGGTATTTTATCGCCCATCGGCAGTCATACCAACATTGAACTATAGTCATACCATAGGCTGCTGAGGTGTGCTGGCCTTGTCAAGATCTCGATGGTGACGGTCGGACACTCGAGACACGTTGCATTGCAGCCTCATCCAGTAATGCAGTCAGAGCTCGAGTTTCACCGATGTCGGCATCAACACCGTGGCTACCAACCCAGGCATAAACACTTAGTATGAGTATTTGGTCACCAGGGCATCCCAGGGAACGAGATCGCACACGCCTCAGCCCGAGCATTTCTCCCCCGGGCACCCAATACGGATCTCGTGGAATCTCCCACCCCATTGCTAACCTACACTGAAATACTTGAGCACTTAAGATTATCTCGCCGGGTCTATCCTCCACCGGCAAAGGCACTAGACAAAGGGGAGGAGGTACACCTCCGCAAGCGACAGACCAAAACTTTTAAGAACCCACGAAGACTACACGCAATAGATCCAGAGTCATTTGACTCACAATGCAAATTCTGCGGGGATAAGGCGGACCTGTACCATATGGTGTGGGCCTGCCAGCGAAATCAGACTGTCGCTATTTATAACCAGCCAACACAGGAGGGTTGGGAGGCAGATGTGACCAGCTCGGACACAAGGGGTCAAAAAGAACTAATCGAAAGAGCGCGGACAGACGCCTATACGCCAATGAGGTTCCGGTCTGAAGACTCCAACCGCCGCTACAACCTCCTAAAATTTTTCATTAAAATATTTTTACCACCACCAGGTAGACGCTCTCCCTCACTCTTTCTTGCGCGCTCTCCATTTCCGCATTCCTCTTGCGTTTTTGTCGCCTTGAGGAACTAAACTCGGCTTTGAACCTCCGAGCTTTTGAAGGTACACAACTTCGTTTTTTAGTTTTAGACTTCTTTCGAGCATTACCGAACAGCGTTAACGGTTGCTCCCGTCAGTTAGCTCACCTTGTGGATCCTTGTTCGTGTGCATCTACTTTTCTGCTCGCTTAATTCACACTCCATTAATTTGTGCCTTTCTTATCTCACACATAGCCCCTAGGATATAGACGTAAGCGATCATATTACGTATATCAAGTCGCGTTAAATGAGCTGTACGAACCAACCTCTGTAGCCTAGGGATAGCCTACCTGACTAGGCGTTCACGGGTCCTGGACGTTTAGATTCCTCTCAGCCTCTCCTCTGAGTTGAGATGCTCATGTAGGAATCTTCTAACAAATTGGATATGTCACGTGACTTCGCCCAACCGTACGACCAATAAGTGCCTGTCATTGTCAGGTACCACCTTCCAGAGCCATGCCCGATATTTTGTGCCCTCAACAGCGACAGTGCCAGGGCAGGATTTCATGTTATCATGTTAAACGCTATCATTTCAAAGTATCTTGGTGTAAAAAAAACGCATTGATTGCTTCTTAACAGCCATCGGTGACCTAAAATAATGCTTAGCGTTTGGAGTCAACCAGCATAAATATTCAGGTTTGATTGGAATCAGTTGCTTCCGGAGACTAGGCTTTTTTCCTTCAAAGCTCTATGACCTCGTTCACCATTGTCCTAACATGCTACTCCTTTCAGTGCTACTTATAGTAGCTGTTGTCGTTACGAGTAATAGCAGCCGTGACAGATATAACCGTTCTGCAGCTTTTTGCACGCTTTGTTCAGAACACGCGGGTAAGCAAATCCCTGAAGGTCCACATGAAAAGTCTTTCTAAAACCCATGAGATGTTTATTGCAAGAGTTTCAGACTTTATTTTCTGTTTTATTACGCTTTTAAAGTACGAGAAGAGTAAGAAGCTGGCTGCTAATCTTGGCATATGCAAAAAGTATCCGTCCATGTGTTAACAATTTCTCTACAAGTATGTAGAATGAAGCATCTCTATCTGAAAAGTGATAGCAGGTGTACAGACATGCACATGGTTCGCAAAAACGTTAGTAGTAATGAGCGCCTCTATGACATGTGGCATGAATGAGGTTTTATATATCATATGCTCAAGTACTGGTAGAAGATCGTCCGTTTCGTCGCTCATGACGGGGCTGGTTGCGCGGTGTCCTTGAGGACGGCTTGCAACTTTTCTGCCGCGTCTTCCCCTCCCAACCTCAGCAGAACGCTGAAAGCTGTTTCCAGAGTGCCCTGCGTACCAATGGTGACACCCAGGTCTGCGAGCACCTGCAGCGGTACAAAACGAAGAGAAAGAAAAATATTATTGAGAAAGCATGAGGATTTTGAAAGATAGAAATTGTGGGGGTTTAAGCATGGCTTGAACCTACTGATAGAGCGAAAGCTGTGAGTGTTGCCGCGATAGCCTTTTTTAACGAGGAGTGAAGGGTGCCTGATCCTAGCCCTGATGGGGCTGGGACAAGTAGGTCACCGCCGATTGCGGCGGGGGCTAGCCTGCCACCAAATTTTATCTATTGTAGGCCGTCATTGCACCCGCCACTGCTTCGGTGGTGGACAACGGCTGTTGTTGCGGCGTGCGTCTTTCTCTCCCTCTTCTTTTTTCTTTCTTCTCTGTTTTCTCTTCTGTCCGCACGAGGCAGCGGAGATGGCTCAACTACAGAGCCAGTAGCACGCCCGTGCATTTTTTTCCTTACTACGGCCACAACAACAACAGAAAAGAAAATAGAGAAGAAAGAAAAAGAAGAGGGAGAGAAATACGCGCGCCACAATAGCCGTCGTCCACCTCCTAAGCGGTGGCGAGTGCAATGACGGCCTACAGCAGATAAACATTTGGTGGCAGGCTAGCCCCCGCCGCAAGCGGTGTTGACTTACCAGTCCCAGCCCCTTAGGGCGAGGAACAGCCACCCGTCACCACTCAGGCTTTCGCCTTTCACTACTTTAGCCACTAATTTAGTCGCTAAAGTTCGTCCCAATTTTTACTCATTGTTTTTTCTTCTTTACACACTTTTATCACTCAAGCGAGGGAGTTTTCCGGAAGTCGCCTTTTAAATCAAAATATATGTTAACAGCTTATAGCGTATTGAGGTACGTAATGCAAGGTAAGGTAAATGCCCACGTTAAAGAATATATACTGCTTGGGTAGAACGCAGGAAGTATCACCTCGGCCTTGGCTTATAAGCAGGTTTTTGGACAGGGCATTGAGAGCCTAGCCGTGGTATTAGTCGAGTGCGACAGCATTTCTTGTATGCTGTTCTTTAGGAGTAGTCTAATAAACTTTTTCTAAACACTCAACAGTTAAGCGTCTCCTGAGTTGTTCGCGGAGTGCTAAAAGCTGAAGCGTATTGGGCGCCTCTACGTGTTTCACGTTAGGGGCGTTCCGTGATTTGGTAGCATGGTACCCTCAACGCCGTGGAGTCATTCGAGGACCCGTGCGACGGCAATGCTTGGATGAGTCTTCAATAATTCAGGGCTCTTTTATTGCGAAAGCAATACTACACTAGGTTTCGCTTTTTCTCTGTACCGGAGCCTACTGAGCCTACCCTTCACGGTCGCTGGTCGGTCATGTGACAACTGACGTCATACCAGAACGAGAGACAGGGTAGCAAGTCGGCTCCTCAGCGCGCCGTAGTTACGCTTCACGGTCGAGCGACGGCGGAGGTAGGTCACGTGACTACTGACGTCATACCAGAGCGAGACGGGGTTGCAAGTCGGCTCTTCGGCGCGTCGTAGCTAAGCTCCACGGTCCAGCGGCGGCGGTGGTCGGTCACGTGACTACTGAGGTCATACCAGAGCGAGAGACGGGGGACCAAGTACTTCAGTGTAATCATGTGTTCAACATTGAAGCATAGTGGGTGTCCCTGCGTTTCACGTTAGGGACGTCCCATGATTTGGCCGTCATGGCTCCCTCAATGCCGTGGAGGCCTTCGAAGAGCTTAGTCTTCGAAGGACTCCACGACGCCGAAGTATCTCCGCAAGAGCTTTTCACTGTCCGCCCCGCCGGGGTGGCGCAGTGGTTACGGCGCTCGACTACTGTTCCCAAGGATGCGGGATCGAATCCCGGCCTCGGCGGCCGCTTTTCGGTGGAGGCGAAAAGCAAGGCGCCCGTGTGCTGTGCGATGTCAGTGCACGTTAAAGAACCCCAGGTGGTCGAAATTTCCGGAGTCCTCCACTACGGCGTCTCTCATAGCCTGAGTCGCTTTGGGACGTTAAACCCCACAAACCAACCAACCAACCTTTTCACTGTCCGTGACAGCGGGTCGGGGTCCAAACATAAACGTGATCGCCTGGTTTGTACTCTGCGTCGCGTCGTCGCAAGTTGTATCGTCGGGCATCGGTGCGTTGCTGGTCTTTGATGCGCAGCCGGGCGAGTCGTCGGGCTTTTTTAGCATGCTGCAGGTAGGCGGCCACGTCGGTTTTCTTTCAGGTGCGGCAGCATCGCGCCGAGCTTTAGCGTGGGCTCCCTGCCGTACACAAGGTTCAACGGGGTTGCTCTGGTTGTCTCCTGGACGGCCGTGTTATACGCGAAGATCACGTGCAGCAAGATGGCGTCCCAGGTCGTGTTCGACGTCGACGTACATAGTGATCATGTCCGCAATCATTTTGTTAAGGCGCCCTGTAGGTTCATTGGTGGAGATGGTACACTGTTGTACGTTGGTGGCTTGTATGGCTGCAGGTCAAGATGGCTTGCGTGAGCTCTGCCATAAATGATGTTTTCCTATCCGCAATGAGTACTTCGCAGTAGAGTGCCCTCGACGAACTTTGCGACTTCTGCCGCGGTACCATTAGGCAGGGCTTTCGTTTCGGCGTAGCGGGTAAGGCAGTCAGTGGTCACAATGGTCGACTTATTACCCGCAGATGTTGTAAACGAACCGATGAAATAAATATTCATTGACAAGAAGGGAAAGGCGCAGTATCTGTCACACTTGTTTCTGTGGGCACCTGAACCGCGCCTTAAGGGAAAGAAAGAAGGTGGAAGTTAAAGTAGAAAGAGAGAAATAGGAGCCGTAGTGGAGGGCTACGGAGTAGTTTCGATCACCTGTGGATCTTTAACGTGCGCTGACATCGCACATCACACGGACGCCTCTTCGCGTTGAAACGCAGCCACCGCGGTCGGGTTAACATTGGTAAGGATCGAACGCTGGTGGCTGCGTTTTGACGTAGGTTAAACGAGGCGGTGTCCGTGTGCTGTGCGATGTTAGCGCACGTTAACAAGGTGCGCTGTTGTTGTGGCTGTAGGAAGAAGGAAAAGAAAATGCACGGGCCTGCTACTGGCTTTGTAGCTGACCCACCTCCGCTGCCTCGTGCAGATAGAAGAGAATATAGAGAAGAAAGAAAAGGAAGAGGGAAAGAAAGACGCGCGCCGCAACAACAGCCGTCGTCCACCACCAGCGGTGGCGTGTGCAATGACGGCCTAGTACAGATATAAAAATTCGGTGCCAGGCTAGCTCCCGCCGCAAGCGGCGGTGACCCACCTGTACCAGCCCCATCAGGGGAGAGCACTTAACAGGTGGTCGAAATTGCTCCGTAGCCCTCCACTATGGCTCCCCCTTCTCTCTTTCCACTGTCACTCCCGCCTTCAACTCGTACCTCACGGCGCAGTTCAGGTGTCCACATAGCAAGCCCCGCTGGGGTGGTGCAGTGGTAAGACGCCCGACAACTGTGCCGGAGTATCCGGGTTCGAACTCGAGCTCGGCGGCTGCGTTTCGATGGAGGCGAAACGAAAAGGTGTCCGTGTGCTGTGCAATGTCAGCGCACGTTAAAGATCCCCAGGTGGTCGAAATTACTCCGTAGCCCTCCACTACGGCTCCTCTTTCTCTCTTTCCACTTTCACTCCCACCTGTTTCAGGTGTCCACAGAAAACAAGTGAGACAGTTACCGCGCCTTTCCCTTCCTATAAATCAATCAATCAGTTTGTCCACATAGCAAGTGTGACAGATACTGCGCCTTTCCCTTCCTGTGAACCAATTATTATTATTATATTATGAAATATTCGGATTGTCGTCCGATTTCTCAGGGATGTTGTCACAACCATAGGAGAGTAAGCTGAGAAGAACATGGTGTTAATTAAGATGGGACAGGACCTTCCCACCCCAGCCCAGCACCTTCCAACCCAGCACCATCTGATTGCGAGTCGGATTGCTATCATAATTTCCTCAGTGTGAAATATCTACAAGCGGCGCGCGTTATACCGCGTGCAGCAGCAATGCTCAGACTTGCGCATTTCTGCAATGCAGAATCTGTAGCACTCTCGGAAAGTTTTTTTTTATTATACTGCGATAAAGAGTTAAGGTATGCTGGTTTCAATTGCCTTCTCAGAATGACCCATCACGATAAACATAGCATAGTCGATAACGAAATGAACAAACCTTTTGGGCCGTGGTCTGGCAGCTGGCCGTCAACTCGTCGTATTCGGGAGGGCAGGCTCCTTCCTTGGCTGCCACGTCTTTCACTTGATCTATGGTGAGCGGGTAAGAGCCGCACTCCACCTTTGAGGAGGAGAAAAAAATTGGTGGCCACTTAGGCAAAGCTTTTAGAGGTATGCCGAGATAAGATTAATGGCTCTCGTCTCCTTCTGCGGATCGTTGTTTGCATGCGTGCACTTTGCCACTCGCCAATCCCTTAATTGTTTGGTTCTGTTTGGTTTAATAGCACATAACGCCCCGAAGTGACACAGACTATGAGGCGCACTGTAGTTGAAGGCGCTGGATAATTTATATAACCTGAGCACTGACATCACACACCACAGCGGCGCCTTGCCTTTCGCCGCCGCCATCGATATGATGGCGCCGGTATGCTGATGAATAGAGATAATAGAAAGTGCACACATCGTCAATAGGAGTTGAAAGGCGATAGTGTGTGGCCGCAGCGCTTTCAGGACTCACGATGGTGTCGATAAACGGCGCGTTTGAAAACGAAGTGGAAATGACTTCGCTCCTCCGACAGTGCACTGCATCCTACTCCTTATGTGTTCAACGTTCTCAAAGCGGACAGCCTGGTCCGCATTGGAAGTTTTTTTTTTATTTTAGAAGCACTAATGCGGTGGCTTACAGCCTAGCGAAATCGTCACACGCTTGTATGTCCGCTTGTTGTATTAGCACGACACACTACCTCATTGTGAACTGCACGTCGTCGTCTCCATCAACTTCAATCATCGATCCTGCCTGTCATCAAGTACTCAAATATATGAAAAATAAGTAAAACGGGTTAAATTTGGGTGCGCTTAAACGAATACAGAAACGACGACACCGAACAATGAGCGCAAACTGTCAACAAGTTTTATTTTCAGAGAATGAATTTAAATAGCCTTGTTATGTGAGAAGGGCACGTTAAGAAGACGGGGAACTGCGCAGGTGCATTGCTTAACGTAGTTGTAGCATACTGGCGGATTGTTGCTTCTCGCAGAAACCTTAGCGAGTGGGCGGGGATTTTAGTTGGCTTTTATGAAACGTGAGCGTCGATCGTATAAATTTAGAGCACTGCGAACGAAAGCCAACCATCAACATGGACCGCAGTTTGTTTTGCCTTATGTTTTCCGTACTTCTGAAACGCACGCGACGCACGCGTTTCTTGTATGCCACGCGCGTTGGCTGTGCACACTGTTGCAGCATGGTAATCGCGACGGAAATTATAAAAACCTCAGCGTTGTAACAAACCTACCACTACCAATCCACGCTTCAGCATCAAGTTCTTGATTGCACGCCGTACGCAGACAGTACACACCCAATGGACCCGAGTTGACGACGCTTCTCAAGCGCTCGGTTCTATGTCATATCCGGTAAATTGCACAACTCTACGACATGCCGCCAGGTGGGCGTGTCATCCGCTACACAGATGTGAAACATTTTTAACTCCAAAAATAGTTTCCTACGGAGTATGAAACTTCGTCTGGACTAGTTTTGCGACTCGCCGATCACATTGAAGCCAAAATAAAATTTTGTTTCAGTAGCCTTAAAGACGGAGCTTAAATGTCCTCCCTCTCCTCAATTTTTCATTTCAGCTCATAAAAAATAATGTTGGATTCTTGATGATTGAGACAAGCCGTGCACGAGAGAGCAGTACCTCGCTATCACGTTTAGCCCTCCTGGTAAAGGTTACGGCGGCAAGCCTTTAGTGTAGTGGGAGGCGTGTGAATTTTAAACGTAACCATAATTGTCTCAAAGCGAGCCCTTATCATCGTGAGTTAAACAAGGGAATCATTCTGCATTTTTTCAGTATTGGTGCAATGCATTGAGAAAGGCTGAATGCGATGCTAAAACCCTAAGAATGAAAGCCGGCGTGCCCTGCCTTGCTTGCAGCATGCAGTTTTTTTTTTCCCTGCGAATAAGAGGCATAGATTCAGGCTTTGCAATATCGGTCGTTGCAACAGGCACGCATACCACTCTTCCCTTTCCACTGTCTTTTATATGTCATGATAATGCTCTAAAGGGTTGCAAAACTCTTATCTCGTGCTGTTTCATGCTGCGCGCGGCATTATCTTCAAGCCGCTCAATCCGTGGCAGATACGGCCCAGTGCTGTCGTGGAGGCAAATACGTTCAACTGCGCATTGCTGCCCGCAAAGTGTTAATAAGAACCACAAAGGCACGCTTTTAGTTTGCCAAGTGTGGGCAGAATATGAATACAGTTGTTGTATAAGATAATCTGAGCTGGCCTATTTGCGCCTAACTGAATACATTAGGCTTACGAGTGCGCCTATGCAGCAGTGTGGAGTGTACCAGATAACTGATATTTATTGCTCAGGCTCAGTTATTTGCTACTGTTTTAGACGCTAATGTTCCAGATTTCATTGTTTGCCCCAACTTTTATCAGAAGGTTGGAGCAACATCAGTGAGATGCTTGCAGTTCCTTAAAAACTAGCCAGCAGGGAATAAATATCCCTTCCTCCGCATAAACTGCTCAAATAACTTCCCACAAATTAGCTTTGGAATAAAGGGATTTGTTACAAACTGGTTTTATATGCCTTTTAGCTGTTATAAATTTTGCGGGTTTCACCAGAAGCGAAGGTGTGTGATACAAGAAAACAGTCTTAAGGGCCATTAATGTGCTGCCTTTAGAATTTCAGATAAGAGAATATTGTTTTCATTGTCCATATTGTTTATAATCAAAATATTTCCAGATAGTAACAATACGCTACGCGTAACAAAATCATATATATCGTGCACTTTCTTCCTAGTGTTCATGACCGACTACAGTGCGAAGAACGAGAAACCAAATAATCGACAGGGATTGCTGAGCTCTCGCGTAAGGTTTGGTTTGGTTTGGTTTATGGTGTTTAAAGTCCCAAAGCGACTCAGGCGATGAGGTACGCCGTAGTGGAAGGATCCGGAAATCTCGAACATCTGGGGTTCTTAAACGTGCCCTGACGTCGCGCACCACACGGGCGTCTTGCTTTTCGCCTCCGTCGAAAAGTGGCCTTTGCGGTCGAAATTAGATCCCGCGTCCTTGGGCACAGTAGTCGAGCACTCCGATCCCTGGGGCGGGGATGTTGTTTGAGGTTCGTCGGCGCTACCACAGTGCATTATTACTTCGCGCCATGAGCCCGGCATCTGTGACAGTGACACGAAAGAGAAATCGCGTGATTTTGTTGCTAGAATTTTGATTGCAAACAAAATTAACTACAAAAAATGACAGGTCGGACAAGGGAGGTCCCAAGTACGGGTAGTCGTGTAATTATTTTGCTTACATCTGAAAGGTCCCTTCTGCAGTCCCTGTATGTCATTCATGATATCAGAGAAGCTTCAAATTTGGAGCAGTGCGTGAGGGAGAAGAGGCACAGGTAATTTAATTCGAATGCCGCAAAAAGTACGAATGAAAAATGAATAAATATAAAAAAATCAATCTACCACCAGGGAATAAAACATGAAAAGAAAGCTTGTCACGCTAACACATAAAGAATGAGAAAAATTATGAAGTAGTTTTAGGCCTTACATGGGCTCAAGTATCGCGTGGCAAGTGTTTCACATGAGGTATTACGACAACAGGTACTAACAGGCACAGCAGACGGGGGCCTTTCTTTTCGCCTAGGCCGCTTTTCGGTGGAGGCGAAAAGCAAGGCGCCCGTGTGCTGTGCGTTGTCAGTTCACGTTAAAGAACCCCAGGTGGTCGAAATTTCCGGAGTCCTCCACTACGGCGTCTCTCATAGCCTGAGTCGCTTTGGGACGTTAAACCCCCCAAACCAAACCAAACCTAATCTAAGTGGTTAATGTTTGTTAGCTATGTGATACAGAAGGCTATCCAAACAATTTATAACTTGTGGCACAATAACTGAGCTAGTGTGCTAGGCACAATAAAAAAGATAAACTTAGATTATTGCCCGGTGTCTTGAAATGCTAGTTAATCGGGTGAGATGGAGTCTGCGAGAAAACCGTATTATAACGGGTCCACAGTTTCACATTTTAACAATCATTTTCTGCTTATCGAATTTGTACTTGGTACGAACGAACTAGGAAACCTATCTTCATCCGAAATTCGTCCCTTTACATGCTTCTGGCGTACTATCGTGCGGCGAATATGGCAGTGCAGTATGCATTCAAATTCGGCATTCGTAAATAGCTCGTGCCGCGCGAAAGTCTGATTTCAGACATGAATATTCCTAGGATTGTTGTCCGGAAACTACTCTCCTTCCATACCTGACCGCACGAGCTGTAACTCCCGTTGAATGTATTTGGGAATCTCTGACGTGTTGACGCGATGCGAAAATGTTCCCTTCCCCAATATAATGGCTTGTGGTTATCAAATAATTGATATTTTCATACAATAAACTATCACATTGTGGCCAGCAGCTTGCGTAATCCTGAAACAAAGTGCTCAAGTTGAACCAGGGCTCTTGGAAAACCCTAGTCAGGGGCATGGAAAAGCGGATATATGCCCCACCGTTGACTATTTACACACGTTATGTGAAGTGCACGCGTCCTAAGTCTTCTCCAAAAATAATACAAAAATAACAAGACCTACACTGAGGCAAATAACTGTCACCAATAACTACCATACTATGTGCATTTCGCCCTGAGCACCCGTGAGTCAAGCGAATTCCAGGCCTTCCTGAATCATGTGAGCACCGATGGTGTATTCTCAGAAGCACCCCTTGCCCAATGCCGACAGATTGTGTTGACGTACGCGGTACATAGTTTCGTTCGCCCCACATGTCTCTTACAGATCTAGTACACGTAGCCACCAATGTTTGAACGCTGATGGTGATCGCAAGAATGTCTGGTAATACCATATTACAATGCCAGTTCCAATGCCATTCACAACGAAGACTACCCTGAAATGAATAAAGAAGAGAAATGAAACCTTGGTGCCAGGTTGCTGGAGGCCCTCTTCGTAGGTCATCTCTCGCACCTTGACCTCGCACTTGCCCTCTTCTTCGATGCCCTCGACCCGCAGGGCACAGTCGCTCTGCTCCCACAGGAATATGATGGCCCAGTGTTGGATCCAGCTGGGTAGCTGCACGCCGGACTCTACCAGCTCCTGTGCTCCATGGCTGGCCTGGAGCGGTGTCATATGCAGCTTCACCTGGCATAGTTCTTCGCCTTCGGACGCCATTTTGTGCCTTCCTGTTTCCCACTCGCTCGTCGAACTACTTCGCTGATCTCTTGACCCTTCACCTGCAATATGTAAAAATTAAACTTGCTCACTGAGGGAAACGTAGAAGTCTTGTTCTGATTTTGTTTCCCCATCCATCAGTCCTTAGTTTCAAAGGCACAAAAACATCAATCAACGGCCAGTATACTATAATACCGCAGAGCATGCTTTCGTTGACTGCAGGCGGTCACAGTTATTCGTCATTCTTGCTACATGGCTTCACGCTTTGATCGCAGTGTTACTGCGGGTGATAAATAAATAAATGAATATATAAATCATTGAATTAAACAGTCAATCTACCAATCAACCAATCAATCAATCAATCAATCAATCAATCAATCAATCAATCAATCAATCAATCAATCAATCAATCAATCAATCAATCAATCAATCAATCCTTATTTCTAAAGGTACAGGGAAACAAAGGAAACAAACACCAAGCAATCGGGTCGCACGTATTAGCACCACGCAGTAATCTTCGTAAACACCAAAGGTGTGTTGTAGAAACAAATGATTGACTCTTACGAAATCAGCCACTTTAGCTAGGGCACTTAGACTGTGGCGGTGGGTAGAGATATTATTGAATGAACCTAACAAGAAACAGTGAGGAACGATCGCGTCATCTTTTAGTGCTTGAGTTCCGTTTGTGTCATTCCCAAAATATATCGTCTAGACGCTTTAATTAAATGTTTCGTGTTAGGCAGCGCAATAAGATACGAAACGAAAATGAAAATGTCATCTAACATTCGAGGTAAACGCTCACCGCTCAGGTAGTAGCATTTTTTTGTAACCATGGCGAGTAATGCGTCACTGACGAAGTGAAAAACTCGCAAAAATGATGTTTTGCGTTACATGCGTCACCCACCACAATAAGAATAAGAAGAGGCCCCGCTATTTTCTTCCGAGACAGTATTACTGTGAAGACGGCTCTCTCATGGGGCATTAAAACATCATTTGGTTCGTTTTTCGGTTGGATAATAGAACTTTAGCCTTGTTATAAAAGTAATACCGATTAACAGATATTTAAGAGGTCGGAAAATCAACGACAGGTGACGCATATGAAGAGAAATGACAAAGGAGTGAAGAGCTGCACGCTATATGATACAACGCGCGGCCAGGGTGACAGCAAGGTGAGGCAGTCTTGAATTAATGAATTTCAAGACAACGAATTCGTTTTGCTTAGAAAAAGAATCTAAATCTAAACAAGACAACTAGTAAACTAACAGATATGCAGCTGCTGCGGAATGACTGCTGCACAGAGGCCGATCGTGCATAAATATATTACGCTGCATGAATTATGATGCATGATTATGCCGAGAAACAGAACGAGAGATTTCGTGGAGAAACACAAACACGAGTAAACACTAGAACACAGGCATGAGTGTATTTTCCAGGCCTATAGCCCATGTCGTGTGTCTAGGTGTTCGTAAACATGCATAACAACGGCTACAAGAAACGCTGACAACTCATTACACTTAGCAATGTTTCGGAAAAAGCAGGGTAACAGCGAATAGAGTACATATTTGCGAATACTTCTGAAAGGGGCACTTTGTTTACAGACCGTTTTGGAGTCCCGCCGCACTTGTACCACGAAGAGGAGCAACGCGTCTGCCGTCTCAGCAAGGAGCCCGACGGGACGAGTGTGCCAGACCGAAGGTTTATTGATTCCTCGGGTGGCGCCGCCTAGACATCTTTGTTTTTGCGGCTGCTCTACATGTTCCTGCGGGGGCGGATCTCCGTCTCTCCACTCTTTCCCTTCTCTCTTTCTATTTCGTCGAACCCTCTTTCCCCTTTGCGTAGCGAACAGGTCAGAGTGAGGCAATTCTATGCACCTCTTCGCTGTCGCCACTCGAGTGCGCATAAATATAGGGCATGCAGTGGATTAAGGGTGACAGGAATAATTTTTATTGCGCATGTAAGCATTGAGGAGCTGTAATAGATAAAAATGCGCATCACATTGACTACAATCGGGAAGCTATAATTTAACTGCGACGCTAAAGTTACTTCAGTCTAAGTTAAATATTATGGGTTCAATACATTAAGGTCGCAGGGTACACCGCTCTTGGTGTGCTGTGCGAACTGATGACGTATCTCTGAATGCGGATAGAGCTTTCATACACATCAGCAAGATTTAACCGTGAAGCTAAATGAATTGCGCTCACCACTGGTTTTCGTTGTTATTCCTCCGGTTCTTATTAAAAACGAAGTTCATAATCGATCATGCAAGCACTTGGTGATATATAATTTTCAGCACTTCTACTTGTGTCTCTTCTACATTTTGGCAGTGATTGGCCTAATGACTGCTGATATCTGAACTTCATCAAATGCCTTCTTGCGGTCTCTGGGGAATATAGTGCCTCTCCATGTCATAATGACATCTGTCACATCACCGCGAAAGTGTTCTGTTTCACCAACTAAATGATACATAGAGGAAAGATGGAAAGCTGGACGCTGTTCTACCCTAAATGTTACAGTAATATGCAGCTGCTTACAAAACCTCCGCGACTATGAATACTGGGGATCTTGCTTTATTTTTGAGTGTAATACTCTGCAAACAGGAATGATGAGAACTTCTCTATATTTTCAATTTTCAGGGTGGAGCAACGTACTCAAACGACAGCTCTAGCGGTTTTCCAGCCGTTCCAAGTTAATGGCTCGTTTGGGGTTATGAAACATCTCCATGGTTGTGCAATGGGAAACGTTAAGAAAAACAACAGGTGAATTTATTGAAGAAGAAATGCTCAAATGTTAAGCCGGAGCAACGAACCCGAAACTGCAGAGGCTTCTTGATGTGACATTGACTCTGACGTAGTGGGCGGGTTCACCAAGCTGCGCAGGGCAGTAGAAGTCAAGAAATACAGGAAGGCGTGTTATGCACTTTTGTAAATTAGTTTGAAAGCAGGCATAAGCTTCCAGGCACCAGTGATCTTCACAAGAGGTTTCTTTACTGTTTGCGACTAGGTGAGTTACCCCCACGTATGAGTCACCTTTGCGAAAGCCAGCGGACTCTCCTACCGCGCCTTCTGAAAGACAGAGGGGACGTGTTAAGCTCAAAATACGTACTCATGTCAGTTATTGCGGATGCATTTTTGTGGGACTGTAAAGTGATGCTCCTGCTTTCAGATGTTACTGTTGCAAGTTGGCGTCATCGAACACCTTTTATCACAACAAAAATGATTTCTTGGCAGCAGTAAGTGCACTTAGACGATCAATGTACCTAATATTGAACTGTGAAACCATCTGCGAAGCGCAGTGTAAGTATAAATTTTCAATTACCTTGTAGTAATAAAAATAATATGGCTATTATTTGAGAATTGTGTGTGATCGTTGTTATTAGTGCTGCTGGAGTGAGTAAATGTATCTTCCTTAACTTTCGCTCATCCTTCTTGCCCCTTTCGAAAAAATGGTTTGCCATGCATTCGTTTTTTTTTTTATTCGGCAGTTCTATCATAGCTATGTGTTTTTATGTATAAATTATGCGAGCTGAAAGTGGCAATCAGTCTCTGCAATATTTTTTTAATACAGTATTTTCTGTCCCTTAGCAATTAAAGAAGAATACATCGGTAAGGCTAGAGTGCAGGCTAGTTGATGTTCCAGGATGTATACCAGTGGAATACACCAGACACGAAGAAGGCAGGTAGACACACAAGTACTGAATAGCGCTTGTGTGTCATATGATCATATGCTCTAGCTGAATAATGATAACGGCAAGGTGTGATGGAAAAAGGATTAAGCCCAATGCGCACGTTCAGCCAACGTCTCGAACAAGTGAACTTGTCTTCGCCTGGGCAAGACCACTTGTCTAAACATTGGCTCGACTTGCAGATGAGCCTCCCCCCCCCCCCCCCTTGTACCCTTGTTCAGGGCTCTTTCATACTATAAATAAGTTCAGTTAACATATTTATGACACCCATTCTCTAGTTATTCATTTCAGCGGCTGAGTACTTCATCAATTGATTTGCGTTTCGATATGCATTCAAGCTACAATGCAAATCTGGCAAGCAGCTGTGAAAAAAGGAAAGGGAGCCTTAATTACTTCCATATTTGATGAGTTGTTTGGAAGGACCTGTTTGGCTACTTCCCATCGAACCAAGCTGTCAATCCATGCCTCGGTAACTTGCTAGGCCAAGCAATACTTTTGAGCGCGCGATTTTGCTATGGCATTAGAGATGATATCAACATTCACAGCTGACTCAGTGCGCCATTTTGGTGTGCTTCACACAATTGATACTATCTTGTTTGTAGTTCTTTCTAAGCTGTTGAATTGATTGGCCGTGTTCGCTATCGAAACAAGGTCGTCAAATCAAAAATCTAGAAACCATCTTAAGCCCTGTGTGCAAAGCAGTGAAGGAGTTTATTGGAGTTAGGCTGGATGTCCTGTTAAGTGTATTTCATGCTAGAACATTCGCACCATTAGGAAATGCTTATGGGAAGCTGGGAGGTTAACAAAAATACGTGAAATAAGTCAGGACAAATTAAGTGTGAGCTATTCGCTAGAGTATCCTGGGGCTAACGTGAAGATACATGAGCAGATGCACGATCAGGCAAGCGAACGAAACTGATTTGATATTTTACCTGGAACAAAGAAGAGGAAACAGTGGGGATGAAAGAGGTCATAATGGTAAGATATGATCGATGATATATTTCGGCTGTGGAGGTGACGCCAAGAAAGTACAATTGTAGGAAGGTTTGGAGACAGGCATGGGGACATGTAAGTAGTTTTGCCGCGATTCTCGCCCAATGCCTTTGATTTAGAACATCTATTTTTCTTTATCTCTGTCTTTTTAGCGTATTGGTGTTGATGAGGACACTTTTGAGGATTCTAATATAAAGCTTATAGTGCTCGACAGCTATTGTGCCCCTTAATAGTCAGAAACACGAGAACATTTCTCATTGACTTGTGCACCATAACTTTTGATTGTTAGCAGGGCTCATTACCGCACATATCTACTCTAGGGGTGTGAGCTGCATCTCATTTCAAAGGGTGTCTCAGGTAACCCAAAGGGGTACTTAGGGGACGAGAGACTGAAGAAATTTTCGAACCTTCTGTAGTGCAGAGCGCCAATGTCCTCGCTCGCCTCAAAAGAGTTTTAAACAGCGACTATGGCTCTAAACCATCTCAGAATAGAATCTAAAAGGTAAAAAGCCCTAACTGTTTTCTACATGAGAAAAAAAAAGACAAAAACTTGTTTATGCACTTAACGAGCATTTGGGGTTTAAGGCGTCTCAGAATGATATCAAGTCAACACAGCTGCAGGAAGCGATGAACAATTACTTGCGCAGTACAAATATTACAAAGAAAGCGTTGGTAGGAGTGTATTTTCATCTTTCATCTTTCATCTTTATTTTCACTGTGAGGTACATGTGCACGGATTATCAGTATTACAGAAGGAGGTCCCGAAGTATAAACTGTCCGGGGGACCTCCTAATTTGAATAACTGTCAGAAACGCTCAAAAGCAGTGTGCCGTCGTCAGCACTTATGGCTGTCTAGACTGCTCGAACGGGCTCGTTTTGGCTGCATGCGCGACGCCTGTCGATAACGCCTGGTTTGAGATAGCCTACATCTGAGCATGCATCGCCAGGCTGATTAGAATTAGATTAGACCAGGCGCGATGATATGCTCGCTTTGCAATGCGCATAAGCAGTACTGTGCATTTGCAATAGGCAAATATGCATATATGCGCCATGTGCGCTTTCCAAAATGCTACTCATTCTGAATATTCCCGCGTGCAGAACTTTTCCTTGTCGTGTTTCCTCGACTTTGCTCTCGCGGCCCGCACCACCTTCACCGGCAATCGTTAGTGATCGCGACTGTGAAACACCATGACGATAAAAAGCAGCCAGAGCAAACAGTGTGGTGGCGCATTCTCAGATCCAGGCTATCTGAAACCAGGCGTTCGAGTAGGCGTCGCATCTGCAGCCACGAGATGCCCGTTCGAGCCCTCTAGACAGAGATGCTCACATCTGTACTAACCAAATGCAATACAAAAGAAACGATTAGAGCCAGAGCTGCCCATGGCGTTATTACTCGTTTCCACGCATATTGTTATCCGCTAGCTGGCGCACCTGGCGTCAATAGCGTTACATGCCCTGCACTGAAAATAGTTCGGAACAGCGCCCTAAAGACACTCTGCCACCGCCACTGCATCACGTCTCTTGCAGCGAGAAGGGTACATATTTAACCATCATACAATTCATAAATATCTCCCGGTCTTGAGAGAAAGAGAGAGAGAGAGAGAGAGAGAGAGAGAGAGAGATGGGGATAGTGAGAGAGAGACTAATGAAAAAGAAAAGTTAGCCGGCGTTAAGAATTTGCTGACATGCTACTATGCGTAGGCTTTATGAAATCGCGGCAAATGTAGTTAATAGTCTTCGCTGGCAGCTGCATTATACGACTGCTCTATCGCCGCAGCCAAACATTCCCCGTGTTATAACACCAGGATAACACACCGTGCTTTAGGAATAGTATTCTTCAATTGCCATCCGCGTGCAAGTAAGTGCAAGAGGAAGGACACGCGGGAGACTGTACGCGCAAGTTTGAAAGTCTAGCAGGCGTCTTCTTCAGTGGGAACTTGCTTGGAAGCGCAATTCGTATGTATGCAGTAAACGATGAAATGGCGGAAGAATTGAAGCTGCAATTTACATAATTATGACTGTGCATTGTCTTAATTAAAATACTTAATTATTTCGCATTGTGAACGCGCAATGATAATTAATCGACCACAAATTTCCTTGCCTAGCGCTGGAGATTGGAGTTTAAAACAGAGCGCTTGTTTAGAGAACAGTTCGGCTTCGTTTAAGGTCTGCAAGGCAAGCTGTTTATTTCTTCCGTTGCTCTGTTGGTGAAACGCCCCGGGTGTTCGCATGGACCGTGCTTTCCTCCTTCCCACGATAATGTGCTGGACCGCATACCAGTGACTTCAGGGCCAGGGAATTCTAAACACCAACACACCTCCAGAAGCTAGCTGGCTCCATAAATATACGGTGATGAAAAATTCAAACATGTAAATTGGTTGCCTAGTAGCAGAAGCTAACGCAAACGGTAGCCAGACTAACCCTAACACGCACACAGCCAATTGTCTGTAATTGCTTGCTTTCCGATACACTCACTTATTCTTCGCCTGTAATATTGCAACATAGTGTGTATGACTGGCAGTATAGCCATTGCTGTATGCAGAGAGGCACAGCGGCTGTGATGTCAAGTTGTTGTCCATAGTACCATCTCCTTATTCGTAAAGAAAAAAAAAACAATGAACACGAACATAAAGTCAAACAAAAAGAGTCGTTTTAATATATGTAAGTCATTTAATATACACATCAGAAACTTGAGTTTGAAACTTTGATCCACTTTCGTGTACTACACAATATGAATGCTGATTTGCAGCGGCAAGATAAACAGTAGAACCTTCTCTATACTCCTAAAAAGAAATCCTGCACGAGCACGTAGAACGAAGCATTAATTGCTGGAGAAACATTCTGAAAGACAACCACGAAAATATTTCTTAATATGGAGGCCAGCGAAATTGTACCAACATCAGCAGGTATAGGACGTTAACAAAATTGCTGAAATCAGTTTCCCAGCGAAAGCGAAACGTTTACTTCATGGCGGTACGAGTGGCTTTGGAGGTAAGAATCGGTGCTTTGCTGGAGAAATGAATAATAAAGATAATATCGTGCGTCTTGCCTTCCCGCTTGTTCAGGGAGTTGCTATTCGCATTAAAGGTGTTGAGCGCATATCTGCTATGCCTCTGCTTTTCTCTTTGCTAGGTATTTACATGAGATTAGCCGGAACATCCAAGCGCAACAGAAGACATTTCAATCTTTGTAGCCCGAATTACCATGTTTTCACTAAACGTTCGAAAATAATCGGCTGCACACATGCCCGGATCGTGAGAAATATATTCGAAGGTATAGGCTTTCCAGTCAGGTCTGCAAAGATGTCAAAACCCATTTCCTACGCTGTTGCGCTTCAGTGCAGAAAGATGGCACCACACTCTCCCATATTCGCGCCAAGTGCGTAGAGCCCCGTTTCGAGCAATATGGCAGCGCCAAAAAAAGCGTAGATAAAAAGCTTTGCGTTATGCAAAGCTACGAAACCCTCAAAACATTCACGAACACTTTTGCAGCTGTAGGCACCAGGGTGAGAAGCATCGGAATTTGTGTGTATTCTCAATACGAATAACAATGCCGAAGAGGTCGTCACTTCTGGTTGTCTCTTTATGATGCGGTTACGGTAGCGTTCCCTCGAGCATTGAGCACAGCCTGCAACTTTTCCGCAGCCTCTTCTCCTCCAAACTTCAGCAGCACGGTCAGCGCTGTTTCCAAGGCGCCCATCGTGCCGATGGTGATGCCCAAGTCTCCAAGAATCTGAAAGAGTACAGATTGCGCAGGAAATCACTAAATTATTCCTTCAGGAGAAAATAGGGATGTGAAGGATGCGAAACAAAATGAATTAACTCCTTAGTCATTAAAACAGACGCTACGCTGTAGGCGGTGAAATAGAAGGGCAGAAAGACTATCTGAAAAAAACTAAAATATCGAAATCAAGGCGAGTGGTGGAGCAACCCATTTGGTAGGTTTCGTGGTGTCGCAGCTTAGTATGCATAGTTCGTTATGGTCTTCAGGAGGAACGATGTTTGCAGCACATTATTGGTGCCTTTTAGCATCGCGGGATCCGTGAGCTGATACCGCAAGGAGCAAGCTGCACATGCGTGTTTTTTACAGACAAGGGTGCCTGTCTCGAGGAGTGAAGTGAAGAAAAAAACCAGACCACTGTAGAGGCGCATCTGGCGCTTCGTGCGTGCAGAGCAATTTAGCGAAGCGCGGAAGGCTACCTTTCTACAGCTATCTTTGGTTTTCGCATGACGCGATTAGTGAACCCCTAACGGCGACACCTACCGTATCCAACCAAATATCGGTAAATTATGCATAGGTCACCTTTTGCCACCCCCTGCTACGTCTACCAGCATTTGGAATCAACACTGCTAAGGCAACCGACCATCTGTTATCATTAGAAAATGCTACGCCAGAGTTCATAAATTTTTTGTTCTTCATTCTTTGTGTAGATAATTAACCCAGATAATTAATTCATGTACACATGTGTTCTCACACAGTAGTGCATGTGAAGCAGCAAAGAGAAGAGAGTCTTTCAAGAGGTTCTATTGTAAAGGCGAACAATACTGCACTTTTTACTTTTAGCAGTGTGGTAGATAACAAACCTTCTTGGCCGTGGTCTGGCAGCTTGCCGCCAACTCGTTGTAGTCGGGAGGGCTGGCGCCTTCCTTGGCCGCCACTGCTTTAACTTGCTCAATGGTCAACTGGTAGGTGCCACACTCCACCTGTTAGAAGTGGGGAAAACAATTAGCAGTGTGTTGTAGAAAGGAATGGACGAATGAATGCTTCTGCAAATGTGATCAGTTGCTTCAGAATGATGAAAAGAAACACTAATTGAACTGTAGAGGTTCCTGTTTCGGCGGTACTTCGTTCTCCAAGCTGTAAATTCAGACAGTTAATTTTTCTGCAGACCTCATTTTTTTGAATGGCTGACACATGTTCACTCTGCCCTGTCTGTTTGCAAAGTATGCGATACTCACCGTTTTTGCTTTCTGTAGAGAACACATCGAAGGTTTATTGTCAGCTACAGCGTTTAAGTATCTTCCACCGCCCTTTGAGATCCATGCGTGTACTGACGCAGGCGTAGATCGCAGACTTCTTGCTATACGCTTACACCGAAAAGCAGCCACCGCGGCCCGGATTCGACCCCTTGTCCTTGGACTAGTAGTCGAGCACAGTCAGTTATATTAAGCATTTAGTAAATTAATGTAACTGCTACTCGCCACAGTGGGCAGGCGGCAAAATGGAGAGAGAGAAAACCTTTTGTCAGCTTTACGAGAACAAAAAGAGCGTAAGTGCGAGCGAGCGGACAGAGAGGTAGTCAACGGCTGACATTGGCTTCGTAGGTTAGGGCGAGAGACAATGCTCAACTGAATTTGGTGCGGCGGGAAGACCCTGAGCACCATGGTAGGAATTAGGGCTGGATGAATGCGGAACGAGACGGCGATTCCACTCTGAGGGCAGCGCAAACCCAAAGCTATAACAGCTTTCGTTAATTGACGCTCTAAGCCGATCAGCCTAGCTGTATGAATTTTATTTATCTCTTCTCGCTTGCTTGCTGACAGACGACCACATAGAGGTTTGCTTGACTAAGCGGTCCAACGCTATTTTATAACAATAACGTGGTCTGTCGAGAAAGAAAAAGAGTGCTTTTGCATTCAGTCTTTCTTTCTTAAACGTTTCACCCTTGTACAGAAAGGAGAATTATCTGTTGTTCTGTAAATGCAATTGATTGGTTTGGTTTGGTTTGTGGGGTTTAACGTCCCAAAGCAACTCAGGCTATGAGAGACGCCGTAGTGGAGGACTCCGGAAATTTCGACCATCTAGGATTCTTCAACGTGCACTGACATCGCACATCACACGGACGCCTAGTTTTTCGCCTCCATCGAAAAGCGGCCGCCGAGACTGGGATTCGATCCCGTATCCTTGGGAACAGTAGTCGTGCGCCGTAATCACTGCGGCACCCGAAGTTTCAACAGCAGTGACGCGAGTACCTTCTCTGCATAGTTGCTGCCGCGTCAAGGGCGTATGCATTTCATATACTGCGACTCCAGTTCAAAGCGTTAGCAAGTCACTGGAATGCAGGCGATAAACGGAGATCCCCGTCCCAGACTAGAGGTCTTGGGCCAATTTTTTTCTTTAAACGATGTGCATCTAGCTACCCCAGACGTATATATATCACTCCGCCCATAACTAGATAAGAAAACCTCGTGTTCAATCAGGCCCCCAGGAAAGATCTAATCAGTGGCCAGGAAAGGTGCTGGAGCAAAACGCGGCTGCAGAGTAACAATGAGGATAAGCGCAACGATAAGAACAATAAAGAATTGACACCAAGAACAGTACTAGACCAACTATACGACACGACCGTCTCTTCATTTCCCCCTTCTGCTCCTCTCCCACATTGTTCCACGATTCTTTCAGTTCAAGGCCTTCTCAAATCGAAAGAGCACAGATGGCCCGTTGTCCAAAGCGCTCACTTGCTACTGTCGACGAAATTTATCGATATTGGGTAGGCGGCCTTTTGAATTACCTTCGGCTCACACTGCTCTTATAGATCGGGTACAGGTGGTCGACAATCTCTGGGCAGACGAAGATCGCAATATGTTTTTGTTACGCCTTATTAAAACACCGACGGTAATATTGTTCAGTCAAGATGAAGCCTATTTAAAGTACACACGATGAGGAACGACAGGTCAGCCCTCACCTTGGTGCCAGGTTGCTGAAGGCCCTCTTCATAGGTCATATCTCGCACCTTGACTTCGCACTTGCCCTCCTCCTCGATGCCTTCGACCCGCAGGGCACAGTCGCTCTGTTTCCACAGGAATATGATGGCCCAGTGTTCGATCCAGCTAGGCAGCTTCACGCCTGCCTCCGCTAGCTTTTGGGCTCCGCGGCTCGCTTGGAGCGGCGTCATGTGCAGGTTCACCTGGCAGTTGTTGTCGGCCTCGGATGCCATGATTTTTTTTTTTTGATTTCCGGTATTTTAACTGGGCTCCTCCGCTGATCAGTGCACCTTCGACCTGCAGTACATAACATTACCAGTGCAAACGTTGAGGCAGAAATTTCTACTTTTGAACGTAAACACCTAGGAATCGAGTCATTTCAGCGTCTATTCAAGGCTTCGGTGATTCTATTCTCGGTCCCATGCAAAAAGAAAAATGTCTGCCATGAGGTGCACTATTTCATTGGTCCACGGAAAGTACCGGACATGCGATTATGAGTCTATGGTAAAAATTAATTGATGCCAAACGGTAGTGTTGTGGAGCAAAGTGTCCCAAAGATATAATTAGAGTGCTCTGCTCTAGACATGCCGGAGGAACAAAAATTGGGGTTATGCGAAGCTGGGCCGTCAAGTCTACATATAAGACTCCTGATATGAACCGATGTTGGGAGGAACTGCCAACTCTGCTTACTCATTTTTGAAGTGGAAGGTGGAACAACAATCAACACACCAGTGCTCTTGGATGCCAAGTCAGCCACGTTACTCCTAGGCCATGCGGGCATTGTCATATATTGGTATACTGGGCACTTTATATGTCGGCGTAGTAGCCTACACTACCGCGCCATACCCTTAAGACAAAGTGTAAGTGCTCTCTATTAGTGTTTTACTACTTTTCGCTATGACAGTGTCTAAGTAGGAGTCTTCTTAAATTGGGTACGTTAATACAGATTCTGTGGTTGTGTTCGCGGCGACTGCAGATCATATTTTTTAACTATTTACACTATTTACGGATCGTTTTTTTTAAGACCCTGCGAGAAATGCATCGATGTAGTCTGTGCTGATGAACTGTACAGCAAGGCGGATATACATGAGTGATAGAATTAATCAACTTTATTTCTTGTTTTAGGAGCAAATATTTCAGCAAGGAAACGAAGGCCAGGAAGACAGAAGCAGAGTCCAGTTTTTAAATATTTCGTTATCGCCAATGCAGTTCCAAATATTTACCTTCAAAAATGAGCCTGTTTTATAGCTCGTAAAGCAGTGTTACCGTAATGTCCATTTTAAGAACGACGTCGCTTTGTCTTGTTTATGCCGCAGATGCAGCGAGCGCTATTTCTGAGACTATACAGCGTCCAGCGACGCAGTTAAATAAAATAAGTTTAATGCGGGAAGCGAAGGTTAAAAACCAAAAATGCTTCTTTCTGGCATTAAATATTTTGAATTGCCCTGCCGATAACGAAAATTTAGAAACTGGACCTAGCTTTTTTGTTGACGGCTTTATTTTCGCAATATAATTTTAGACCCTAAAATCAAGAATAAAAAGATTACTTATAAATTTTTTTATTTGATTAATTACTGAGCTCTATTACGTCCATAATGTCCACCTTTCTGTATAATCTAAATGCGCAGACCGCACTTTGACGTAATTTTGACAGGGCTTAAAATAACCTGTAAACACCTAAAAAAAAAAGCACACTGTATAACATTGCATTGACGGCGTTTTACTTCAGCTTGCCTTTGTATAACAAAACTCAGAGTCCTATACTTGAATGCGATCTTGAAATACAGCGCGGTTAATCGCACCCCTCATGGAAGGGCTGTATGTCGTCACGTAAAGCCTGTAGCTGTGCTTTCGTCGTCACTACCTTGACACAGATCCAAAACAGTGTACCTTTATGTCTTCCTTGCTGTGATCTGGATCGGTTAGGCTTGAAACCCCGCCATACCTAGCCTATTGAATTGTTTGCAAGTAGCGATGCAGACATACCTAGTTCATTAAAGTAAGTGATGTATAACTGGGGCACTAATTACGAAAGCAGCTATCAACTTAGAACGTTCTCAACTCTGACATTCTGACATTCCCCTGCCTTCGCCATTGCGCTTGGACGAGGTGGGCGTGACAGTTTGGTTTATGGAGTTTAACGTTCCAAGGCGAAACAGGCTATGAGAGACGCAAGGCGGGCGTGACGTCGAAATACCAGCAAGCATTGTGAAGCCCTAGTGAGGAATCTTAATAAATAAGGACTTTTTTTATTGTTGGATGAAGTTGTCTCAGTGACCTTTATAGGCAGCTACCACTGGGCGTCACCTTAGGCAATAGTCATCGCTCCAAGGCGTCAGCTGTGGCTGAATTCCCTAATCAGTAATAACGCGTGCAACAATAGCGGGAGAAACTTCGATAAGCTGAATGCATGGCTGTTGAACAACCACCACAGGTAGAGTAAAATTTGTACACCATAAATGAAACACTTACTGAAGTTTCCGGAGGGCTGTCTTGGTGCCGTAAAGCTTGTGGTATGCCTTCGAAAGGAATGCAGGGTGGTGAAGATGCGGCTTCTATTTATAGTGTTATCCACGCAGCCTCGGCACGTGGATTTGGGCACTGGCCTCCGATCGTCTAAGTGAGGTATTAGATAAAGTGCGACCACTAAGTAGATAAGACACTCGTATCGATACGCATTCCTCGCGTTGGCAGTATATACACTAACAAAGCATCCTCTGCTGAACAAGCCGTACGTTATCGCACGGTGACCGGAAGCTTATTCCTCGAATCAAAGTGTTCTTGTCCTGTACGTACACTGTTCATCTCTAAATAACGCCTTGTTTGGGAGACCCACTCGATCCGCTTATCTAGACGTGGTTGGCAATCCGATGTAATCGTGAGAGCAGTCCAAGGTAGCCACATAAGTCTGCGATTTCGGTTTTTGTGGCTTGCAGGTGCTATAGTTTTGTCACGGAAGGTGGGAGTACAGCTACTGAATAGGACAAAATTTCATTCTTTTGTGAGTGTACAGCTGGCATTTCTCAAAAGGTGGCTGCGAACAAGGCTCATTCTAGGATCTCGTATTAGGGAAACTATAGCATTCAAGTAAGAAAGATGGTAGATAAAATAACAAACAGCTACACTGCAGTGATAGCCGATGTGTCAGAGTGTTCACGTGTCACATGAATAAAGCAGCGCGAACGAAGTTGCGTGAATTCGAAACGAGGAAGTGACAGGAAAGAACGCTGATTGACAACTAATCTTTGTTGAGCAAAACGTGCTCAATACATACGAAAGCAATGGCAGGAATATTCAAACGCAGAGAACGTAACATGGTGTAAATGGGCATAAGAGAAATGATAACCAAAACATGGTGATCAGGCTAAAAAATGATGGTACCACAAAAGAGTGGTAAAAATTACGTTGGTCTGTCGAAGTATACAACAGATAGGACCATGAACGATGATTGAACCATGTGTGGGCTGTCAAAAACTAAAATTTAACAATGCGCTTCTACGAAGCCAAGCTCATTCTCACACGATTCCGACGCGTAATTCACACACTCTGAGCCTTTTTTTTATAGAAAAGGCGTCCCTCAAATTACTGGCTACGCTGTCTTGACTTTTATCCAGAATCACGGTTTCAAGTAAGCAAGGCATGTATTTACATTTGTTGCAATGAACCGCTGGAATGAACCCAGTGCCTTTTCTGAGTAGGCGCTTGTGTTCGCTTAAATGTTCATTTAAGTGTCCCCATTTGTCCGATGTTAACTTTGCTACACGTTAACGGAATGTTGTAGATCACCCCTTTTCTACAACTTGCAAACATATGGAAATGCCTTATGCCCCATGTTAGCTATTTAGGATCTTCCTTGTTGATACTGGGACCCAATGCAGCCAGCTTACAAGAAGCGGAAAACACTACAGTGTCCTTGTATGTATTGGCCACCTTCGTCAAATTAGGTGGTAAATGGTGAGAGCACGATAGGACAATTGTCCTCGCCCACCTGTTTTCTCCCTGTTATAATCTTATTTTTGCCGTTGACCTTCTCAAGCAAGGAGTCTGCCACTGCGAAAATAACTGTCTGCGGAAAAGCTGTTTTTTGCAACCGTGCAGTAACTGAAAACACTTCTGCACGAAGTGCTCAAAGGATTGATTTAATGCCGGTTCTTATCCCGATGTTGCTACAGCCCGTTTAACGGTATCGTAGTAGGACCATTCGTACGAAAAAACTTATTTTGGGATTCGATGTTTGTAGATTCAATAGAATGTACTTTGTTCCAGTTTGCCTTACAGAAGGCATATTGTCTTGGGTAATATTGTCATGCTGCCTGTAAATGTCAAGTATGGTGCTAGTACTTTGACATTTAGCATGCAGCTGACGTAATCTATCTAAAAGAAAGTAAATAGATACAAGATCTATCCTCATGTTTTACGCTAAGTGGATACAGCCTGCTCGGTGTCGCCGTCCCCGTTGGCTTAACTCAGAATGGAGAAAAACGTGACGGAAAAAAAATATGCACGTGATTTCGGCTGATGTCATACCGTTTTGTCTCCCACTTAGCATTTATCTGCTTATGAAGTTGGACGTCTCACCAGAAATTTGATTACTGCGACCCCTGAAGAGTCGTATATAGTAGTGCTAAGTAGGATACATATGAAAAAAAAAAGCAATTGGCAACTATGGGCAGCGGCACGTGGCGTGTGTATCACTTCGCTGAACAGTAAACGATATCTGGTTTTGTTGCTGGACTACACCTAACAAGCCAGATGCATAAAACGTCTTCCGCGAATAATTTAATGGATTGCTAGCTTTTTACTTAGACCAGCGGAATAGCAGAAATTGCGCACTTTATTTTCTATCATGGAGAAATCGTGTTTGGTGGTTGTTTCAGACTTAAGTTATGTTCGACTATAGAAGGCACCAAAAAATGAACAGAGCTGTAGTTAAAAAAGCCCGAAAAGGGAGAGGGTTCATGACGACCAGAAACATTTCAGGGGGTGCCCTGACACCGAAACACCCCCACGGGCTATGCCTCTGATAAATAATACTTGACGTGCTTCCGTGTGCGTCAAAACTTAAAAGCCTCCTGGAAAGAGAACCACAACTTTCTGAACACAAGTCGAGATAATGGTTCATTAACAAGCCACCCTGATATCGTTTTATGTCTTACTGTTGTAACTAAGCTTCAGTATTGCTAGATAGCGTATATTGCTCTTCCGCCCCGCCGGGGTGGCGCAGTGGTTAGGGTGCTCGATTATTGTGCCCAAGGTAGCGGTATCGAATCCTGGCCTCGTCGGCCAGGCGAAAAGCAAGGCGCACGTGTGCTGTGCGATGTCAGTGCACGTTAAAATAACGCAGCTGGTCGACAATCCCGGAGTCCTCCACTACGGCGTCTTTCATAGCCTGAGTCGCTTTGGGACGTTAAACCACACAAACAAAACCAAACCCCCCATACAAGTCTTTCGCTCGAAAATTTCTTAGCACGCTTAGGCTTCGCGTAGACGTAGAATGGAACAGCACCTTTAAAACCGGATTTTTATTCCGCGAATTTGTGACATTGAGAATGTGGCGCATAGTTTGGCAATGCGTTATAGAGATGTAATCAGTTTGGTTTGTAAGGAACCGAAGATGCAGTATCAACCTGACTTCCCGATGATTACCTGCGCTAGCAATGAAGATCATAAAATTAGACAAATTTGTCATTGGGTCGAATTACTATCTCCAATTATCCGCTAGCTTCACAATGAAACAGACGTTAAATGAAAAGGAATATGATGTAACACAGCCTCGAACGCTGCACAAATATCTTCTTCGTCGTAATTTTGATAGGAACTCGTGAACCTCTTTTTTCAGACACGTATTTCTCACTTCTGGGATAAGGCAACGGCAACGTCTTTTCGACCGAAGGGGCTGCATCAACACCACCTTGACTAAGAGAAGGCCAGCGCAAGTCCCCCTTTCCACTAGTCTTACGTCACGACAGTGAGACCTGTGTATATATTGTCGGCGCCGAGCGCAAGCGTGCGCAAACTCTGGAACGACTCGGCCTGAGTGTGCGTGTTTTCAGCCCGTGTTTGCTGTGTTCCTAATCCGTGCTTCATAGGCGCTTGCGAGCAAGGTATCTACAGGGTCTTGAATATTTGGGGGCTGGGATTTAAAAAATTCCTATGCAAAATCTACTACCCCATTCGAGCTGAAGTAAGGTTCACAAAGTAGCAAAATATAGTCTACATTATCTGATAAGTGATTCAACATCGGCACTCGCCTAGATTTCCCGAAATCGAGAAAAAACTGCTCTCGGTGGCGTGCACAATTTTCGCAGAAGAGAGTCGAAAAAATATTCTGACATGGTGCGTCATCTGTCGGGCAGCGAGGCAAGCGCGCCAACGGCCGGAATGGCGCTTGTTTTACGGAAGATAGGACGCAAGGGCTCCTAGCTGTGCTGCAATTTTTGTCCTGTCGTCGTCAAGTGAGCGAACGCCTGTTACTCTGTCACAAACAAGGTGTCCCACTGAAAATTAGTAAAATCGCCATGGGATACACAACGGTGTTGCTATGGGTACACGTTTTATAAAGAGAAAGACGAGCGCAGATGATGCATGCGCACGCATGCACTGAAAGAGCAGTAAATACAGAACATCTTGCTGCTGCGTGAGATGCAGATGTTGCTTGCACGTCTTTCTAGGGCACAGCAACAAGCTCCTACTTGCCTCACGACTGACTCTGCTGGAGCAGAATGGTTTGAAATCGAGACCTCTACCTTGCCTTTAGTGGGAGAAAGATGGCACTACTCACCCAGAATTGCCTTTGAAGCAATAAAACCCAACTCGTTATCATCATCATTCCCTTTCTCGATGACGCCCACGTGATATGCTTTATAAGCGATTAGCGCTGCTCTGCTGTCTCCGACTGCTCTAGAATGCACTCGACGAACGCAAATAACTACTTCGTAGAGTTATAAGAACAGCGAGGAAAATAGCGACGGAGAGAGCGCGCGCTCTCCTCTTGAACCTTTTCGTTCGGCCATTTTTCTTTTGTGCAGTTTCTGCACAGCGAACGCGTTCCCCCAACTAGCCGAAAACAAAAGTATCATTCTCCCTAGAAATTTGTTCTAGTGACTATATATGGATCTGAGTGCGTAATGAACAGAAAGAAAAAGTCTAGAAAAAAGTCTTCGCCGAAATAATTATATGCTACATTTCAAGTTGTGAGAGCAAAAGATACCGGATTCTGCATTTAGAAGGAAAAGAATTCTTTTGTTACTTTTTTCTAGTGCTTAAAATCAGAAGGCTATGGGCGTGCTCTTTTCACTTCACATTATTACTATGAATATATAGGAACCATGAAAACTAATGAGCGCATAACTGAAAAAAAAAAAATTGCTTCTTTCCTGCCTGACTGAGACTTTGCGGTGGCCTGTGGAGTTTCAGAAGCTTACATCATTATACTCTGCCTCCTCTTTTTTCAGACAGCCACACGCCTCCCTCGAGGACTCAAAAAAAGATGCTCACCGAAAAGTCTGCGCGCGCCTCTTTCTCAGAAACATTGCAAGAAGCCTCGGGCCGGAAGTCTGACATACTCACCTGAGGAGTGCGACCGTGAGCCTCAGACGTAAACGAGATCACTACAGAGAAAAAATAAACAGATTGCGGCATTATATCCGTAGGTATTAGAGTCTGTTCCCCGGAATTTTATTTTCCTCCTTCTTTTTTATTGCGGAGTGTCTGCCCAGCCGCGTCCAGTCACGCGAAGATCTTTAGCCCATGCTAGCATGCACCCAGTAAAGACAACCGTAGTTCGATAAGATTTCGTTATCCTTCAGGGAGGACGAAATGTTTTTAGCACACTCCTGCTGCTATCATAGAACGCAAAAAAATGAGATTCTCAGGAACGTAAAATGTTGAAGTATGGAATGGAACGAGCGCCAAACGTTTCTTTTTGAATCTTCAAAATATACGATGTAGCAAAAGCAAACGGTACAGGAGAGCAAGGGATGGGGACAGATGGCAAAAAAAAAGAAGAAAGAGATTTGGACTTTGATAAATTCCTTTTGGGGAGAATATTTCATGAACTCGAGACATCACGTCTCATCGTCACGTGTGGAATGGCCTCTGCGCGAAAGACGTGCACAAGATTTGAAACGAAATATAAAGAAGGAAATGGAAGTAAGAAGACAGTTTCCCAGATTTGAGCCATTCCCGCGTTCGACACTCATGCAAAACGGACTCGAAAGGAGGAAAAGAAATCCCTTATCCTAGCGTGCCAGATTGTGAGCCTTGCTTGGCACGTAGGCGACAGAACCGAAGTCGGTGTAATAAAATTTTGCGTCTAGATTGATGTTTGCGTTTGCATGCATCCTTTAAACTAAGCTTCACTCAGAACACCAGAATGGTGTTTCGATAATTGCAAATGTTATGTGTATTTTGCGGTTGTTCTGCGAAACGTCAGAAAAATCCGCCGGTAGGCTACTGCTTGTGAGATCTGAAATAAAACCCTAGGTAGAGCAGAATACAAATAGAAATTTAATATCCAACTCTTCCTCTTCCTTTTTCTGATGCAAGAAATTTTTTCATATGAAAACGAAACTGTTGAGAGCATAGCTACGAAGTCTAAGCATCCCTTTGAGTCTGCTCAGCAAATGGCGTGATGAACTTGAAATTGCATTGAATACAGCCGTAAAGGGACTCCAACTATCGCTCTCCTTTTGTAGTATTGTTGCATTGCAATACATTTCACGCATTACATTACGTAAAGAAAAAACAACCTTATTGGATAAAATATTGAAAAGAACAGAATTCCACGTTTAGTATTAAGCAGTGTGGTATGCTTTGTGATAGAAGCTGGGAAGATAACGCTGTCAAATGGATAATTTGTCGACGGTAGTTTTCGTGTGATTGATGGTAGTGCGGTAGGAGGTAAGCGTTTAAAGCTAGTAGAAAATGGACCCTTACGCTTAGAGTAAACGATTTCTTTTATGACAGGGCTACGAAAGTTTCATTTATCCTTACATTCTCGCAGTTCTAGAAGAGTATGTTTTCTGCGTTGTCGTTCGCACTGGGTTGTCTGGACGCTGCTGTGGCTAACAAGTGAGATTGAAATGTATTGTCGAGTTGCCCTTTGGCGTCCTGGTAACGCAGTGCAGAGTGCCATTCGCTGACGATTGTTCATTTCCTTCGCGAACATATAGTGTACGGCACAAACAATGTTGTCATTCTGCAGCTACAGCAAAAAGTTAAACTGCCGATCTCCACGTTTTTCAGGACGTCCGGCTCACTTAACAAATAAATATGATCTGGTAAATACTAATCGTTGTCGAAAAATGGCATGAAGTAAGACAGCACAGTAAATGTAAAGAGATAAATGTTTGGAAGCCATTTTTTAGGGGGGCCAAGGAGCATTTTTACTAGCACGGCGTTCATGACGTGTATTTACAAATTTTTTCTTGCTCACATAAAGGGGACGCTAGCACTCCTGACCTGAAGGGGTCGTTGCCAGGGACATCCGAATGACGTCAGCCTCTCCAAGTATTTTAGGGCTGATGCGTTGTTTGTATATCGGTTTTTCCAAGAGCCAGACATTTTATTTATAATGGCGCTAGACGCTTTGTCCCTCCCTGTTTTCCTTCTTAGTCTTTTTTTTTTTATCTTCTTTTCTCTCATGAGAGGTCTTGACATTGATCCGCGGATTATAATACAAAAAAGAGCGCTTTTAGGACAAATGTACGACCCACTTTTTGGCGCCTTATGCCTCAGCTAAAACTGTCGATGCTTTCCTTTGTGTGCAAATTGTTTTTATCTTCTTTCTTGGTGCGAATTTCTCTCGGTGTGCCGGAGGCAAAATTCACACTGCTAGCGTAGTCAATCTTTTTCACCGCGATAGGTTACGTTAGTGATTGCGCATAACAATGGCGACTTCATGATGTGCTGCATGTGTACCCCGAGCTGGTGGCTAAGTGCTCAGGGTGGTCGACTGCTCAATCCGATGACGCGTGCTCAATGCCGACCATGGCTGGCTGCATTTTGACGGAGACGAAACGCAAAACAGTTAGTGCATTGTACGACGTCAGTACGAATTAAAAAAGTTCAAAATGGCCTAAATTTTCTGAGCCCTCATTACTACGCCGCTAATATGTAATCTGTCATAGGACATTAAACATCTTGGACCACTTTCTCCATGTTATATTTGTATATACAGCGATCCACTACAACCTCGTTCTTATTCCAAGGTTTAGCTATAATGGCACCAGAGTGAGCATTTATCAAGACCGATACTCCCAGCATGGAGCCGTTTTGTGGTTGTTCCTGAAAGGTAAGTAGGCATGATGAAAATGGATTTAAATAATGCCTTTTCCAGAAGAGTCTGAAAATTGAGACCAATGACAACAAGGGAACAATACGGGCCCAAGGGAATTCAGATACGAGATCTCGGAGACTTAATTAGTGTTTCCGTCCTTAGCCTTTCTAGGTATTTTGAACTCCAAACGTGTTACACTATTGAGACTTTTGGAGGATGGCCAGCATCTCAATATTGCACTCTTTTAAATATGCTCTCAGCGATCTCCGGTGGGAGAACATCCGGCCCAGATCGGTAGTTTATCTGACCTTGTATTGTACCTGAATAATGGCTTGAAAGGGGCGTCGACTGTCGTCTGGCTTGATGTCGAGGATTTGTTCTATTCTGTTCCGCATGATGGTCTTAATGGAGCAGTTCGCCAAAGGATAGAAGCCATTGGACTTCTAAGTTTCCAGAATATAGCCGGCATTGATGCGAATACCTTTTTAAAGCTCCTTAGGTTCAACCTCACGTGGAACATTGTGCTAGTGGGCAATTCTTTGTACAAAAAGTAGGCGCCTAGCATTCGGGTCGTCTGTACCCCCGGTTAATAAAAAAGAGTCAGCCCCCGTCCTGTAGTTTTGCGTTCCTCCGTCCGCGTTCTTTGTTTTTTGCGCTGTTCCTTTTTATGTGCTATGTATGACCCAACTGGCCAGAGAACTGTTTAAAAGAAAATTGCACAAAGAGACGATAACAGGTTGGGAAGTTATCTTATATTGTACTTTTTTTTTTCATTATATATAACAAGACGCGTTCAGTGAGTAGCCATTTAATTACCAGACAGAATCTTCACTAACATGCAGTTACCAGCTACTGATATAGTGAAGACCCTGATATAGTTCTGCCGCACTGAATTGATCTGTTATGGAAGTGAAGGTGTGGTGGTTTTACAGTGTCTTCCACGTCTGCGGTATGCGAGTGGTGTTTTTCTCCGTGAGGTTTACTACGAGCAGTTTTTCCTGCGCATAAATAGGGATTTGTATACGGTGAGCGTTTTGTTTTCAATCGTTGTGTTGAGTGTTCGAGCTGTACGCATTAAGCTGCCACGAGCGACATATAGTCCCACTCTACGCCATACGAACATGCATTTGGGCAGCCAACATGGGCCAGTTTGGCGACGAATCAAATTAGTGAGCTAGTTAGGCCTATCAAGTAAAGTTTTCGCACTAAAGGAAAAACGACTGCTGCTTCTCCTCGAACTTCGCCAGCACGTGCTTCCGATAAATTTAGCCGTCGCCCGCCTCCAACTGCATTAAATGTTTTCTGCATGGTATGTGATTAAAGCAGTCGAAGCCAAGTAGCATAGCTGATTTCTGATATGCGTCATGCAATTCTAAATGCCCAGCGCTGATGCGCACAGTTTCTTGAATTCATGAAGACTGTAGACGAAAGAACTCGACGCTAGATGCCTTCAGACAAAAGGTTTACAGTTGATCCCGGATATATAGAACTTGGATGGGAACAACGAAGTAGTGTGATGTGTCAATGCATAAGACTCTGCAATGAATAAGGTTGTCTGTAATCTATAAGTAAGAGTACGGTGCCCAAGGCGACGCCTGGCAAATGGTCGCGGGAATGTCATTAGAAGCAGCACCACTTGAGATACAACGTTTGAAGGGAATTCTTTCCTGTTCGATATACCCAGAATAAAGTATCTTCAATAACAAAGAGAACCTCTTTTATAATTTTTACATGTTATATCGAAGGCTGCCTATATTGTATTTCATCGGTGGGTAAAGCTAGAACGGTAGTTGAGACGAAAGCTCTTTTACGACATCCCACATCATAAGCACTGCTGCCTGTGCAGTCCAGTCTGTTTTGCCGCCCTCAGCTGTTGTCTTCAGAAAAATACACAGTATGTAGCATGTTTCCCCGACATTTTGCCAGTTGTAAGCGCACTAGGTGAGACCTTATCAGTCTGCTGGATTACAAGAACATTGGAAAGCTTCTTAAGTGGTCCTGACTGCTCGCCCCTTTGGGTGTCTTGTGCGAAAAGTAGGGTCTACAGAGATAGTCATTCTGATGCTGGCAGCTGTGAAATTCGCGCAATCAATGCTTCCTCAGGATAAACGCATTCTATAATTTGCTCCACCAAACTAGCCACAAGCCAGCTTATGCCAGTGGGCAAGGAGGTGGTGGCAATAACTCATAATACAGGGGTGCACGGGTTGTATGTATTTATTGGCACAGTTTAGGTTGCAGAAATACTTGTAAATAATGACAGGTTATATTTTATTTCTGAAACTGCACATCAACATTGTCATGGGTGAAAATCAGCACATCAACAGCCAATTTGGCAGCTTGCGCGAACACATGCACTTCTACCTCTTTGATGTTCCACGAGGGAGCAACACTGATGCCAACTGGCGATGCCACTGACACAAGTAGCGCGATGCCTTGCCTTCATCCTCAAGAGGAGCCTCATCCCAATTCTAAATTGAAGCAAGAAAAAAGAAAGACGGAAGAACACGCAACTGCACAAAGGCGGCAAAGAGCTCAGTGTACAAACACTATATTTAATAAAAATGACAAGGTTTCAGTCTGCCGACATGCTCGACGCGAACAGGAGACATTCTTTTAGGAAGGGCATTGTAAACTATGGCTGTAACTCAGCGGAGGAGCTTTTAAGGGCCTAAATAGTGGCGTGAGAGTTTCGGAGCAACCTCGCCGACAGATGGGGCTCCATATTCAGATATGGTCACTCGATAATATTCGGCATCCCGGTGACGGAGGTTGTATCGCTGAGCGTTACAGATTTGTCGCTCATGAGAGCGAAGCCCGGCCAATCGGCGGGCTTCTTCAACAAAAGCAGGGCAAATTATTCTCATTATAAGACACAATTATGCTTGGGCGGTACTTACCTGCACTGGGCTGGTACATTCAAACAAGACGTAGGGAAGAACAATAAATCAGTTTTTGTAGTGGGCATCTATGTACATGGTCATCTACGCACCTACAACGAGTTGTTCTGCCAGTCTAATCATATGGGTTGCGAAAGGCCATAGTCTTTCAACGAGTGGTGAAACTGAGCCGCATTACTTCATGCACTAGTTGAGCATTAAATGTGGTTCCGCGGTCCATGATATCAACAGGAGTGCCATGGTGAAGCCTGAAGCTGCGTACAAAATACACCTATTTTCGTAGCAGTGTTGCACTGCATTTTTTTTTTATAACGGGACAAGTAATCGGCGGGAACAACAGTTCACTTTCGCCCCAAAGATGATTCAGGAAATGGACCCAACAAGTACATTCCGACTTGTTGAAACGTAGCTGTCGGCAGATGAACAGTTTGGAGGAAACTGTTACGCATTTCTGCTCTGGCAGTCATGACAGCTCTTCACACACTGTATCAGTTTGCCCGCAAGCCGCCAGTAGTACTTCTGGAGAATTCAGGCCGATATGAGAGTGAAGCCGAGATGTAAAGAGATGGCTCATCATCGCAGACATTCTGACATTTGCTGCGAAAAGCGACCTCACACCTCAAGCGTGCGGAGGTGTGTTTATACAGGATGTTGTTTTCAACGGAATACGAGGAAAGGGTACGCGAGGAACGACGGGGTGGTTGGGATGTGCAGCCTTCACGATGGTCAATTAGCAGGCAAAGTGCAGGGCTTTCTCGTCGCAGTTGAGCAACGTCTGAGGTTTTTGGAGCGCCAAAGAATGCGTCATCGTCCAAGCCAGCATCAGCCAAGTCGTATGGTACTATATCACTGACAGACAGTCAGCATGTGTGTGTTTTGGCCATACGTGTACAGGAAAGTAGCGTAGAACACTTCGGGTCACAAGCTCCATCGGACAAGGCGTCAAGAAGGGCCGTTGAGGATTGCACATTCCAATTCTTGAGCCTAAACAAAGGACACATCTTCCTTGGTGAGACGATTCAAGGGCTCAGTGATATTAAAAAAAAAGTAGCTACAAATTGTCAATTGTATGCGCATAGGCCCAAAAATTGGCACAGGTGGGATTGCTGCTAGTTGGTGCTAGAACTTCCGCTACATTAGTGGTCTGCTGAAAGACAGAGCCGATGGCATCAGGGCACATAAAATGACCTGTAAATTTGAGTTCTCCGACGAAAAGTGTCAATTCGTGACATGAGGGACACACCAGGAGAACAGATGGCTTCATGCAGCGGAATTCTTTTCGGCAACTAGGTCTCTGGAATGCCACGATACCTAGCAAAGGCACAGGATCTATGAGGACCAAATCACGTCGCTATTGGCACACTTCAAATGATGAAAACACCAATCGAACGAAAAGAACCCTCACGATATGGAGTACATGGTCGTCGAACGTTTGGTCTCATATCCTTGAATTTCCAGTCTGGGATCTTTGCATTCTCCGTTTCATCGACACTGCCGAAGCAAAGGACTCCAGGATAAAATACGAAAAGCTCTTCTCCGGTATCAACAGCATGCCATCTGATTGAAATGAAGATGCGTTATTGCATGTCATCGCACTATGCGAGGAGGATTCGGATTCTCGTGACGAGCAAATTAAACGAGCTCGAAAACACCAATAATCAATGAAAAATTCCTCAGGTTGAAAAGCCGAAGATCTGTTGCGTTCATGTTGTTCCAGTCCCAAGATTTCTGCCGATGTGGCTTCTTGTGTCGCTTTGCAATACATGAATACGTTTGCGACTATGCAGCGGACTTCTTTTCGGCAACTACTTCTCTGGCATACCACGATACCTAGCAAAGGCACAGAACTTGTGAGGACCGACTGACGCCGCTATTGGCACACTTCAAATGATGAAAACACATATCTAACGCGAAAAGGAGTATATGATCGTCGAACGTTTGGTCTCATCTGCTTGAATGTTCAGTTTGGGATTTTTGCAGTCTCCGTTTCATCGACACTGCCGCAGCTAAGAACTACAGGATAAAATACGAGAAGCTCTTCTCCGGTATCAACAGTATGCCATCTGATTGAAGATGCATTATCGCATGTCATTGCAGTATGCGAAGAAGGATTCCAATACTCGTGAAGAGCAAATTAAACAAGCTCGAAAACACGAAGAATCAATGCATAATTCCTCAGGTAGAAAAGCCGAAGATCTGTTGCGTTCATGTAGTTCCAGTCCAAAGATTTCTGGCGATGTAGCTTCTTGTGTAGACTTGCAAAATATGAATAAGTTTGTGACTATGTAGCGGAATTCATTTCGGCAACAAGTTCTCTAGCATACCGCGATACCTAGCAAAGGCACAGGACTTTTGGGGACCGACTGACGCCGCTATTGACACACTTAAAATGATGAAAACACAAATCGAACGCGAAAAGGAGTACGTGATCGTCGAACGTTTGGTCTCATCCCCTTGAATTTCCAGTTTGGGATCATTGCATTCTCCGTTTCATCGACACTGCCGCAGCAGAGAACTCCAGGATAAAATACCAAAACCTCTTCTCCGGTATCAACACTATGCGATCTGATTGAAGATGCGTTATCGCATGTCATCGCAGTATGCCGAGAAGGTCTCCTATTCTCGTGACGAGCTAATTCAAGAAGCTGGAAAACACGAAGAATCAATGCAGAATTCCTCAGGTAGAAAAGCTGAAGACATGTTGCGTTCAAGTAGTTCCAGTCCAAAGATTTCTGGCGATGTAGCTTGTGTTGACTTGCAATATACGATATGCGTTTGTGACTGTGTAGCGGAATTATTTTCGGCAACTAGTTCTTTGGCATACCACGATACCTAGCAAAGGCACAGGACTTCTGAGGACCGACTGACGCCGCTATTGACACACTTTAAATGATGAAAACACAAATCCCCCCGCTGGGGTGGCGCAGTGGTCACGGCGCTCGACTACTGTTGTCAAGGACGCGGGATCGAATCACGGCCTCGGCGGCAGCTTTTCGATCGAGGCGAAAAGCAAGGCGCCCGTGTGCTGAGCGATGTCAGTGCACGTTAAAGAACGCCAGGTGGTCGAAACTTCCGGAGTTCTCACCTACGGCGTCTCTGATAGCCTTAGTTGTTTTGGGACGTTAAACCCCACAAACCAAACCAAACCAACCGAAACGCAAATCGAACGGGAAAAGGAGTACATGGTCGTCTAACGTTGGTCTCATCTCATTAAATTTCCAGTTTGGGGTCTTTGCATTCTCCGTTTCATCGACACTGCCGCAGCAAAGGACTCCAGGACAAAATTCGGATAGCTCTTCTGCTGTATCAACAGCATACCATCTGATTGAAGATGCGTTATCGCATGTCGTCGCAGTATGCCGAGAAGGTTTTCGATTCTCGTGACGAGCAAATTAAACGAGCTCAAAAACACGAAAAATCAATGCCTAATTCCTCAGTTTGAAAAGCGAAGATCTGTTGCGTTCGTGTAGTTCCAGTCCAAAGATTTCTAGCGATGTAGCTTCTTGTGTCACCTTGCAATATATGAATGCGTTTGTGACTATGTACCGGACATCTTTTCAGCAACTAGTTCTCTGGCATACCACGATACCTAGCAAAGGCACATGTATTGTGAGGACCGACTGACGCCGCTATTGACACACTTCAAATGATGAAAACACAAATCGAACGCGAAAAGGAGTACATGATCGTCTAACGTTTGGTCTTATCTCCCACTTGAATTTCCAGTTTGGGCTCATTGCATTCTCCGTTTCATTGACACTGCCGCAGTAAAGGACTCCAGGATACAATGCGAAGAACGTTTTTGCTGTATCAACAGCATACCATCTGATTGAAGATTCGTTATCGCATGTCATCGCAGTATGCCGAGAAGGATTCGGATTCTCGTGACGAGCAAATTAAAAGAGCTCGAAAACACGAAGAATCAAGGCATAATTCCTCAGGTTGAAAAGCTGAAGATCTGTCGCGTTCATGTAGTTCCAGTCCAAAGATTTCTGGCGATGTAACGTCTTGTGTCGACTTGCAATATATGAATACGTTTGTGACTGTTTAGCGGCATACCTTTCGAAACTCATTCTATGGCATGAAATAATACGTAGAAAAAGCATAGAACTTGTGTGGACCAAACGCCGCCTTGGTTGAACGACATCAAGTGTTGAAAACCCAAATCGAATGAAAGAAGCCCCGAATAAATGGACGTGGCCGCCGAAATTTTGCTCTCATCACCTTGTATTTATAGTATGGCATCTGCATTCTCCGTTTCATCGACACTGCCGCAGCAAAGGACTCCAGGATAAAATGCGAAAAACTCTTCTGCGGTATCAACAGCATACCATTTGATTGAAGATGCGTTATTGTATGTCATCGCAGTATGCGGAGAAGGATTGCGATTCTCGTGACGAGCAAATTAAACGAGCTCGAAAACACCAAGAATCAATTCATAATTCCTCAGGTTGAAAAGCCGAAGATATGTTGCGTTCATGTAGTTCCAGTCCAAACATTTCTGGCAATATTGCTTCGTGCATCGACCTGAAGAATATGAATACGTTTGTGACTATTTAGCAGCATACCTTTCGTAACTCGTTCTATGGCATGAAATAATACGTAGAAAAGGCATAGGACTTGTGAGGACCAAACGCCGCCTTGATTGAACGACATCAAGTGTTGAAAGCCCAAATCGAATGAAAGAAGCCCCGAATAAATGGACGTGGCCGCCGAACTTTTGCTCTCATCACCCACACACACACACAGCCACACACGTATTGACAGTATGGCATCTGCATTCTCCGTTTCATCGACACTGCCGCAGCAAAGGACTCCAGGATAAAATGCGAAAAACTCTTCTGCGGTATAAACAGCCTACCATTTGATTGAAGATGCGTTATTGTATGTCATCGCAGTATGCGGAGCAGGATTGCGATTCTCGTAACGAGCAAATTAAACGAGCTCGAAAACACGAAGAATCAATTCATAATTCCTCAGGTTGAAAAGCCGAAGATGCGTTGCGTTCATGTAGTTCCAGTCCAAACATTTCTGGCGATGTAGCTTGTGTCGACTTGCAATATATGATATGCGTTTGTGACTATGTAGCGGAGTTCCTTTCGGCAACTAGTTCTCTGGCAGGAAATAATACGAAGAAAAGAAACAGGACCTTTGAGGACCAAACGACTCCGTGGTAAAACCACATCAAGCGTTGAAAACCCAAATCGAATGAAAAGAGCCCTGACTAAATGGACGTGGCCACCGAACTTTTGCTCTCAGCACCTTGTATTCATAGTATGGCATCTGCATTCTTCGTTTCGTCGACACAGCCGCAGCAAAGACTTCATGGTAAAATACGAAAAGCTCTTCTCCGGTATCAACCACGTACCATCTGATTGAAGACGCGTTATCCCATATTGTCGCAGTATGCAGAGAAGGATTGCGATTCTCGTGAGGAGCAAATTAAACGAGCTCGAAAACACGAAGAATCAATGCATAATTCCTCAGGTAGAAAAGCTGAAGATCTGTCGCGTTCATGTAGTTTCAGTCCAAAGATTTCTGGCAATATTGCTGCGTGCATCGACCTGAAGTATATGAATACGTTTGTGACTATTTAGCAGCATACCTTTCGTAACTCGTTCTATGCCATGAAATAATACGTAGAAATAGCATAGGACTTGTGAGGACCAAACGCCGCCTTGGTTCAAGGACATCAAGTGTTGAAAACCCAAATCGAATGAAAAAAGCCCTGACTAAATGGACGTGGCCGCCGAACGTTTGCTCTCATCACCTTGTATTCATAATATGGCATCTGCATTCTCTGTTTCATCGAGACTGCCGCAACAAAGGACTCCAGGATAAAATGCGAAAAGCTCTTCTGCGGTATAAACAGAATACCGTTTGATTGAAGATGCGTTATTGTATGACATCGCAGTACGCGGAGGAGGATTGCGATTCTCGTGACGAGCAAATTAAACGAGCTCGAGAACACGAAGAATCAATTCATAATTCCTCAGGTTGAAAAGCCGAAGATCCGTCGCGTTCATGTAGTTCCAGTCCAAACATTTCTGGCGATGTCGCTTGTGTCGACTTGCAATATATGAATGGGTTCCTGACTATGTAGCGGAGTTCCTTTCGGCAACTAGTTCTCTGGCAGAAAATAATACGAAGAAAAGAAACAGGACCTTTGAGGACCAAACGACTCCGTGGTAAAACCACATCAAGCGTTGAAAACCCAAATCGAATGAAAAGAGCCCTGACTAAATGGGCGTGGCCGCCGAACTTTTGCTCTCAGCACCTTGTATTCATAGTTTGGCATCTGCATTATTCGTTTCGTCGACACTGCCCCAGCAAAGACTCCATGGTAAAATACGAAGAGCTCTTCTGCGGTATCAACCACGTACCATCTGATTGAAGACGCGTTATCCCATGTTGTCGCGGTATGCAGAGAAGGATTGCGATTCTCGTGACGAGCAAATTAAACAAGCTCGAAAACACGAAGAATCAAAGCATAATTCCTCAGGTAGAAAAGCTGAAGATCTGTCGCGTTCATGTAGTTCCAGTACAAAGATTTCTGGCATTATTTCTGCGTGCATCGACCTGAAGTACATGAATACGTTTGTGACTATTTAGCAGCATACCTTTCGTAACTCGTTCTATGGCATGAAATAATACGTAGAAAAAGCATAGGACTTGTGAGGGCCAAACTCCGCCTTGGTTGAACGACATCAAGTGTTGAAAACCAAATCGAATGAAAAAAGCCCTGACTAAATGGACGTGGCCGCCGAACTTTTGCTCTCATCACCTTGTATTCATAGTATGGCATATGCATACTCCGTTTCATCGACACTGCCGCAACAAAGGACTCCAGGATAAAATGCGAAAAGCTCTTCTGCGGTATAAACAGCATACCGTTTGATTGACGATGCGTTATTGTATGACATCGCAGTATGCGGAGGAGGATTGCGATTCTAGTGACGAGCAAATTAAACGTGCTCGAAAAGACGAAGAATTAATTCATAATTCCTCAGGTTGAAAAGCCGAAGATCTGTTGTGTTCATGTAGTTCCAGTCCAAACATTTCTGGCGATGTAGCTTGTGTCGACTTGCAATATATGAATGGGTTTCTGACTATGTAGCGGAGTTCCTTTCGGCAACTAGTTCTCTGGCAGAAAATAATACGAAGAAAAGGAACAGGACCTTTGAGGACCAAACGACTCCGTGGTAAAACCACATCAAGCGTTGAAAACCCAAATCGAATGAAAAGAGCCCTGACTAAATGGACGTGGCCGCCGAACTTTTGCTCTCATCACCTTGTATTCATAGTGTGGCATCTGCATGCTTCGTTTCGTCGACACTGCCGCAGCAATGACTCCATGGTAAAATACGAAGAGCTCTTCTCCGGTAACAAGCTCGTACCATCTGATTGAAGACGCGTTATCCCATGTTGTCGCCGTATGCAGAGAAGGATTGCGATTCTCGTGACGAGCAAATTAAACGAGCTCGAAAACACGAAGAATCAATGCATAATTCCTCAGGTAGAAAAGCTGAAGATCTGTCGCGTTCATGTAGTTCCAGTACAAAGATTTCTGGCAATATTTCTGCGTGCATCAACCTGAAGTATATGAATACGTTTGTGACTATTTAGCAGCATACCTTTCGTAACTCGTTCTATGGCATGAAATAATACGTAGAAAAAGCATAGGACTTGTGAGGACCAAACTCCGCCTTGGTTGAACGACATCAAGTGTTGGAAACCAAATCGAATGAAAAAAGCCCCGACTAAATGGACGTGGCCGCCGAACTTTTGCTCTCATCACCTTGTATTCATAATATGGCATCTGCATTCTCCGTTTCATCGACACTGCCGCAGCAAAGGACTCCAGGATAAAATGCGAAAAGCTCTTCTGCGGTATAAACAGCATACCGTTTGATTGACGATGCGTTATTGTATGACATCGCAGTATGCGGAGGAGGATTGCGATTCTAGTGACGAGCAAATTAAACGTGCTCGAAAAGACGAAGAATCAATGTATAATTCCTCAGGTTGAAAAGCCGAAGATCCGTTGCATTCATGTAGCTCCAGTCCAAACATTTCTGGCGATGTGGCTTGTGTCGACTTGCAATATATGAATGCGTTTCTGACGATGTAGCGGAATTCCTTTCGGCAACTAGTTCTCTGGCAGGAAATAATATGAAGAAAAGGAACAGGACTTTTGAGGACGAAACGACTCCGTGGTAAAACCACATCAAGCGTTGAAAACCCAAATCGAATGAAAAGAACCTTGACTAAATGGACGTGGCCGCTGAACTTTTGCTCTCAGCACCTTGTATTCATAGTGTGGCATCTGCATGCTTCGTTTCGTCGACACTGCCGCAGCAAAGACTCCATGGTAAAATAAGAAGAGCTCTTCTCCGGTAACAAGCCCGTACCATCTGATTGAAGACGCGTTATCCCATGTTGTCGCCGTATGCAGAGGAGGATTCTGATTCTCGTGACGAGCAAATTAAACGAGCTCGAAAACACGAAGAATCAATGCATAATTCCTCAGGTAGAAAAGCCGAATATCTGTTGCGTTCATGTAGTTCCAGTCCAAACATTTCTGGCGATGTGGCTTGTGTCGACTTGCAATATATGAATGCGTTTCTGACGATGTAGCGGAATTCCTTTCGGCAACTAGTTCTCTGGCAGGAAATAATATGAAGAAAAGGAACAGGACTTTTGAGGACCAAACGACACCGTGGTAAAACCACATCAAGCGTTGAAAACCCAAATCGAATGAAAAGAACCTTGACTAAATGGACGTGGCCGCTGAACTTTTGCTCTCAGCACCTTGTATTCATAGTGTGGCATCTGCATGCTTCGTTTCGTCGACACTGCCGCAGCAAAGACTTCATGGTAAAATACGAAGAGCTCTTCTCCGGTATCAAGCCCGTACCATCTGATTGAAGACGCGTTATCCCATGTTGTCGCCGTATGCAGAGGAGGATTCTGATTCTCGTGACGAGCAAATTAAACGAGCTCGAAAACACGAAGAATCAATGCATAATTCCTCAGGTAGAAAAGCCGAATATCTGTTGCGTTCATGTAGTTCCAGTCCAAACATTTCTGGCGATGTGGCTTGTGTCGACTTGCAATATATGAATGCGTTTCTGACGATGTAGCGGAATTCCTTTCGGCAACTAGTTCTCTGGCAGGAAATAATACGAAGAAAAGGAACAGGACTTTTGAGGACCAAACGACACCGTGGTAAAACCACATCAAGCGTTGAAAACCCAAATCGAATGAAAAGAACCTTGACTAAATGGACGTGGCCGCTGAACTTTTGCTCTCAGCACCTTGTATTCATAGTGTGGCATCTGCATGCTTCGTTTCGTCGACACTGCCGCAGCAAAGACTTCATGGTAAAATACGAAGAGCTCTTCTCCGGTATCAAGCCCGTACCATCTGATTGAAGACGCGTTATCCCATGTTGTCGCCGTATGCAGAGGAGGATTCTGATTCTCGTGACGAGCAAATTAAACGAGCTCGAAAACACGAAGAATCAATGCATAATTCCTCAGGTAGAAAAGCCGAATATCTGTTGCGTTCATGTAGTTCCAGTCCAAACATTTCTGGCGATGTGGCTTGTGTCGACTTGCAATATATGAATGCGTTTCTGACGATGTAGCGGAATTCCTTTCGGCAACTAGTTCTCTGGCAGGAAATAATATGAAGAAAAGGAACAGGACTTTTGAGGCCCAAACGACACCGTGGTAAAACCACATCAAGCGTTGATAACCCAAATCGAATGAAAAGAACGTTGACTAAATGGACGTGGCCGCTGAACTTTTGCTCTCAGCACCTTGTATTCATAGTGTGGCATCTGCATGCTTCGTTTCGTCGACACTGCCGCAGCAAAGACTTCATGGTAAAATACGAAGAGCTCTTCTCCGGTATCAAGCGCGTTCCATATGATTGAAGACGCGTTATCCCATGTTATTGCAGTATGCAGAGGAGGATTCTGATTCTCGTGACGAGCAAATTAAACGAGCTCGAAAACACGAAGAATCAATGCATAATTCCTCAGGTAGAAAAGCCGAATATCTGTTGCGTTCATGTAGTTCCAGTCCAAACATTTCTGGCGATGTGGCTTGTGTCGACTTGCAATATATGAATGCGTTTCTGACGATGTAGCGGTATTCCTTTCGGCAACTAGTTATCTGGCAGGAAATAATACGAAGAAAAGGAACAGGACTTTAGAGGGCCAAACGACTCCGTGGTAAAACCACATCAAGCGTTGAAAACCCAAATCGAATGAAAAGGGCCCTGACTAAATGGACGTGGCCGCCGAACTTTTGCTCTCATCACCTTGTATTCATAGTGTGGCATCTGCATGCTTCGTTTCGTCGACACTGCCGCAGCAAAGACTTCATGGTAAAATACGCAGAGCTCTTCTCCGGTATCAAGCGCGTTCCATATGATTGAAGACGCGTTATCCCATGTTATTGCAGTATGCAGAGGAGGATTCTGATTCTCGTGACGAGCAAATTAAACGAGCTCGAAAACACGAAGAATCAATGCATAATTCCTCAGGTAGAAAAGCCGAATATCTGTTGCGTTCATGTAGTTCCAGTCCAAACATTTCTGGCGATGTGGCTTGTGTCGACTTGCAATATATGAATGCGTTTCTGACGATGTAGCGGAATTCCTTTCGGCAACTAGTTCTCTGGCAGGAAATAATATGAAGAAAAGGAACAGGACTTTTGAGGACCAAACGACACCGTGGTAAAACCACATCAAGCGTTGAAAACCCAAATCGAATGAAAAGAACCTTGACTAAATGGACGTGGCCGCTGAACTTTTGCTCTCAGCACCTTGTATTCATAGTGTGGCATCTGCATGCTTCGTTTCGTCGACACTGCCGCAGCAAAGACTCCATGGTAAAATAAGAAGAGCTCTTCTCCGGTAACAAGCCCGTACCATCTGATTGAAGACGCGTTATCCCATGTTGTCGCCGTATGCAGAGAAGGATTGCAATTCTCGTGACGAGCAAATTAAACGAGCTCGAAAACACGAAGAATCAATGCATAATTCCTCAGGTAGAAAAGCTGAAGATCTGTCGCGTTGATGTAGTTCCAGTACAAAGATTTCTGGCAATATTTCTGCGTGCATCGACCTGAAGTATATGAATACGTTTGTGACTATTTAGCAGCATACCTTTCGTAACTTGTTCTTTGGCATGAAATAATACGTAGAAAAAGCATAGGACTTGTGAGGACCAAACTCCGCCTTGGTTGAACGACATCAAGTGTTGGAAACCAAATCGAATGAAAAAAGCCCCGACTAAATGGACGTGGCCGCCGAACTTTTGCTCTCATCACCTTGTATTCATAATATGGCATCTGCATTCTCCGTTTCATCGACACTGCCGCAGCAAAGGACTCCAGGATAAAATGCGAAAAGCTCTTCTGCGGTATAAACAGCATACCGTTTGATTGACGATGCGTTATTGTATGACATCGCAGTATGCGGAGGAGGATTGCGATTCTAGTGACGAGCAAATTAAACGTGCTCGAAAAGACGAAGAATTAATTCATAATTCCTCAGGTTGAAAAGCCGAAGATCTGTTGCGTTTATGTAGTTCCTGTCCAAACATTTCTGGCGATGTAGCTTGTGTCGACTTGCAATATATGAATGGGTTTCTGACTATGTAGCGGAGTTCCTTTCGGCAACTAGTTCTCTGGCAGAAAATAATACGAAGAAAAGGAACAGGACCTTTGAGGACCAAACGACTCCGTGGAAAAACCACATCAAGCGTTGAAAACCCAAATCGAATGAAAAGAGCCCTGACTAAATGGACGTGGCCGCTGAACTTTTGCTCTCATCACCTTGTATTCATAGTGTGGCATCTGCATGCCTCGTTTCGTCGACACTGCCGCAGCAAAGACTCCATGGTAAAATACGAAGAGCTCTTCTCCGGTATCAAGCCCGTACCATCTGATTGAAGACACGTTATCCCATTATTAATATAAACAGCGCGAACACAAAGCCAACACACGCCCAACAAAGTATCCTGGTAAACGTTATCCCATGTTGTCGCAGTATGCAGAGAGGGATTGCAATTCTCGTGACGAGCAAATTAAACGAGCTCGAAAACACGAAGAATCAATGTATAATTCCTCAGGTTGAAAAGCCGAAGATCCGTTGCATTCATGTAGCTCCAGTCCAAACATTTCTGGCGATGTAGCGTGTGTCGACTTGCAATATATGAATGCGCTTCCGACTATGTAGCGGCATTCCTTTCGGCAACTAGTTATCTGGCAGGAAATAAACCGAAGAAAAGGAACAGGACCTTTGAGGACCAAACGACTCCGTGGTAAAACCACATCAAGCGTTGAAAACCCAAATCGAATGAAAAGAGCCCTGACTAAATTAACGTGGCCGCCGAACTTTTGCTCTCATCACCTTGTATTCACAGTTTGGCATCTGCATTCTTCGTTTCATCGACACTGCCGCAGCAAAGACTCCATGGTAAAATACGGAGTGCTCTTCTCCGGTATCAAGCCCGTTCCATATGATTGAAGACGCGTTATCCCATGTTGTTGCAGTATGCAGAGAAGGATTGCGATTCTCGTGACGAATAAATTAAGCGAGCTCGAAAACACGAAGAATCAATGTATAATTCCTCAGGTTGAAAAGCCGAAGATCCGTTGCATTCATGTAGCTCCAGTCCAAACATTTCTGGCGATGTAGCGTGTGTCGACTTGCAATATATGAATGCGCTTCCGACTATGTAGCGGCATTCCTTTCGGCAACTAGTTATCTGGCAGGAAATAATACGAAGAAAAGGAACAGGACTTTAGAGGACCAAACGACTCCGTGGTAAAACCACATCAAGCGTTGAAAACCCAAATCGAATGAAAAGGGCCCTGACTAAATGGACGTGGCCGCCGAACTTTTGCTCTCATCACCTTGTATTCATAGTGTGGCATCTGCATGCTTCGTTTCGTCGACACTGCCGCAGCAAAGACTCCATGGTAAAATACGAAGAGCTCTTCTCCGGTATCAAGCCCGTTCCATATGATTGAAGACGCGTTATCCCATGTTGTTGCAGTATGCAGAGAAGGATTGCGATTCTCGTGACGAGCAAATTAAGCGAGCTCGAAAACACGAAGAATCAATGCATAATTCCTCAGGTTGAAAAGCCGAAGATCCGTTGCGTTCATATAGCTCCAGTCCAAACATTTCTGGCGATGTAGCTTGTGTCGACTTGCAATATATGAATGCGTTTCGGACTATGTAGCGGCATTCCTTTCGGCAACTAGTTATCTGGCAGGAAATAATACGAAGAAAAGGAACAGGACTTTAGAGGACCAAACGACTCCGTGGTAAAACCACATCAAGCGTTGAAAACCCAAATCGAATGAAAAGAGCCCTGACTAAATGGACGTGGCCGCCGAACTTTTGCTCTCATCACCTTGTATTCATAGTGTGGCATCTGCATGCTTCGTTTCGTCGACACTGCCGCAGCAAAGACTCCATGGTAAAATACGAAGAGCTCTTCTCCGGTAACAAGCCGGTACCATCTGATTGAAGACACGTTATCCCATGTCGCAGTATGCAGAGAAGGATTGCGATTCTCGTGAGGAGCAAATTAAACGAGCTCGAAAACAAGAAAAATCAATGCATAAATCTCAGGTAGAAAAGCTGAAGATCTGTCGCGTTCATGTAGTTCCAGTCCAAAGATTTCTGGCAATATTGCTGCGTGCATCGACCTGAAGTATATGAATACGTTTGTGACTATTTAGCAGCATAACTTTCGTAACTCGTTCTATGGAATGAAATAATACGTAGAAAAAGCATAGGACTTGTGAGGACCAAACGCCGCCTTGGTTGAAGGACATCAAGTGTTGAAAACCCAAATCGAATGCAAAAAAGCCCTGACTAAATGGACGTGGCCGCCGAACGTTTGCTCTCATCACCTTGTATTCATAATATGGCATCTGCATTCTCCGTTTAATCGACACTGCCGCAGCAAAGGACTCCAGGATAAAATGCGAAAAGCTCTTCTGCGGTATAAACAGCCTACCATTTGATTGAAGATGCGTTATTGTATGTCATCGCAGTATGCGGAGCAGGATTGCGATTCTCGTGACGAGCAAAATTAAACGAGGTCGAAAACACGAAGAATCAATGCATAATTCCTCAGGTAGAAAAGCCGAAGATCTGTTGCGTTCATGTAGTTCCAGTACAAACATTTCTGGCGATGTAGCTCGTGTCGACTTGCAATATATGAATGCGTTTGTGACTATATAGCGGAATTCCTTTCGGCAACTAGTTCTCTGGCAGGAAATAATACGAGAAAAAGAACAGGACTTTTGAGGACCCGACGACTCCGTGGTAAAACCACATCAAGTGTTGAAAACCCAAAACGAATCAAAAGAGCCCTGACTAAATGGACGTGGCCACCGAATTTTTGCTCTCATCACCTTATATTCATAGTATGGCATCTGCATTCTCCGTTTTATCGACACTGTCGCAACAAAGGACTCCAGGATAAAATGCGAAAAGCTGTTCTGCGGTATCAACAGCAAACCATTTGATTGAAGATGCCTTATTGTATGTCATAGTAAGCGGAGAAGGATTGCGATTCTCGTGACGAGCAAATTAAACGAGGTCGAAAACACGAAGAATCAATGCATAATTCCTCAGGTAGAAAAGCCGAAGATCTGTTGCGTTCATGTAGTTCCAGTCCAAACATTTCTGGCGATGTAGCTTGTGTCGACTTGCAATATATGAATGCGTTTGTGACTATATAGCGGAATTCCTTTCGGCAACTAGTTCTCTGGCAGGAAATAATACGAGAAAAAGAACAGGACTTTTGAGGACCAAACGACTCCGTGTTAAAACAACATCAATTGTTGAAAACCCAAATCGAATCAAAAGAGCCCTGACTTAATTGACGTGGCCACCGAATTTTTGCTCTCATCACCTTGTATTCATAGTATGGCATCTGCATTCTCCGTTTCATCGACACTGTCGCAGCAAAGGACTCCAGGATAAAATGCGAAAAGCTCTTCTGCGGTATCAACAGCAAACCATTTGATTGAAGATGCGTTATTGTATGTCATCGCAGTATGCGGAGAAGGATTGCGATTCTCGTCACAAGCAAATTAAACGAGCTCGAAAACACGAAGAATCAATGCATAATTCCTCACGTAGAAAAGCCGAAGATCTGTTGCGTTCATGTAGTTCCAGTCCAAACATTTCTGGCGATGTAGCTTGTGTCGACTTGCAATATATGAATGCGTTTGTGACTATATAGCGGAATTCCTTTCGGCAACTAGTTCTCTGGCAGGAAATAATGCGAAGAAAAGGAACAGGATTTTTGAGGACCAAACGACTCCGTGGTAAAACAACATCAAGTGTTGAAAACCTAAATCGAATGAAAAGAGCCCTGACTAAATGGACGTGGCCACCGAATTTTTGCTCTCATCACCTTGTATTCATAGTATGGCATCTGCATTCTCCGTTTCATCGACACTGCCGCAGCAAAGGACTCCAGGATAAAATGCGAAAAGCTCTTCTGCGGTATAAACAGCATACCGTTTGATTGACGATGCGTTATTGTATGACATCGCAGTATGCGGAGGAGGATTGCGATTCTAGTGACGAGCAAATTAAACGTGCTCGAAAAGACGAAGAATTAATTCATAATTCCTCAGGTTGAAAAGCCGAAGATCTGTTGCGTTTATGTAGTTCCAGTCCAAACATTTCTGGCGATGTAGCTTGTGTCGACTTGCAATATATGAATGGGTTTCTGACTATGTAGCGGAGTTCCTTTCGGCAACTAGTTCTCTGGCAGAAAATAATACGAAGAAAAGGAACAGGACCTTTGAGGACCAAACGACTCCGTGGAAAAACCACATCAAGCGTTGAAAACCCAAATCGAATGAAAAGAGCCCTGACTAAATGGACGTGGCCGCCGAACTTTTGCTCTCATCACCTTGTATTCATAGTGTGGCATCTGCATGCCTCGTTTCGTCGACACTGCCGCAGCAAAGACTCCATGGTAAAATACGAAGAGCTCTTCTCCGGTATCAAGCCCGTACCATCTGATTGAAGACACGTTATCCCATGTTGTCGCAGTATGCAGAGAAGGATTGCAATTCTCGTGACGAGCAAATTAAACGAGCTCGAAAACACGAAGAATCAATGTATAATTCCCCAGGTTGAAAAGCCGAAGATCCGTTGCATTCATGTAGCTCCAGTCCAAACATTTCTGGCGATGTAGCGTGTGTCGACTTGCAATATATGAATGCGCTTCCGACTATGTAGCGGCATTCCTTTCGGCAACTAGTTATCTGGCAGGAAATAAACCGAAGAAAAGGAACAGGACCTTTGAGGACCAAACGACTCCGTGGTAAAACCACATCAAGCGTTGAAAACCCAAATCGAATGAAAAGAGCCCTGACTAAATTAACGTGGCCGCCGAACTTTTGCTCTCATCACCTTGTATTCACAGTTTGGCATCTGCATTCTTCGTTTCATCGACACTGCCGCAGCAAAGACTCCATGGTAAAATACGAAGTGCTCTTCTCCGGTATCAAGCCCGTTCCATATGATTGAAGACGCGTTATCCCATGTTGTTGCAGTATGCAGAGAAGGATTGCGATTCTCGTGACGAATAAATTAAGCGAGCTCGAAAACACGAAGAATCAATGTATAATTCCTCAGGTTGAAAAGCCGAAGATCCGTTGCATTCATGTAGCTCCAGTCCAAACATTTCTGGCGATGTAGCGTGTGTCGACTTGCAATATATGAATGCGCTTCCGACTATGTAGCGGCATTCCTTTCGGCAACTAGTTATCTGGCAGGAAATAATACGAAGAAAAGGAACAGGACTTTAGAGGACCAAACGACTCCGTGGTAAAACCACATCAAGCGTTGAAAACCCAAATCGAATGAAAAGGGCCCTGACTAAATGGATGTGGCCGCCGAACTTTTGCTCTCATCACCTTGTATTCATAGTGTGGCATCTGCATGCTTCGTTTCGTCGACACTGCCGCAGCAAAGACTTCATGGTAAAATACGAAGAGCTCTTCTCCGGTATCAAGCGCGTTCCATATGATTGAAGACGCGTTATCCCATGTTATTGCAGTATGCAGAGGAGGATTCTGATTCTCGTGACGAGCAAATTAAACGAGCTCGAAAACACGAAGAATCAATGCATAATTCCTCAGGTAGAAAAGCCGAATATCTGTTGCGTTCATGTAGTTCCAGTCCAAACATTTCTGGCGATGTGGCTTGTGTCGACTTGCAATATATGAATGCGTTTCTGACGATGTAGCGGAATTCCTTTCGGCAACTAGTTCTCTGGCAGGAAATAATATGAAGAAAAGGAACAGGACTTTTGAGGACCAAACGACACCGTGGTAAAACCACATCAAGCGTTGAAAACCCAAATCGAATGAAAAGAACCTTGACTAAATGGACGTGGCCGCTGAACTTTTGCTCTCAGCACCTTGTATTCATAGTGTGGCATCTGCATGCTTCGTTTCGTCGACACTGCCGCAGCAAAGACTCCATGGTAAAATAAGAAGAGCTCTTCTCCGGTAACAAGCCCGTACCATCTGATTGAAGACGCGTTATCCCATGTTGTCGCCGTATGCAGAGAAGGATTGCAATTCTCGTGACGAGCAAATTAAACGAGCTCGAAAACACGAAGAATCAATGCATAATTCCTCAGGTAGAAAATCTGAAGATCTGTCGCGTTCATGTAGTTCCAGTACAAAGATTTCTGGCAATATTTCTGCGTGCATCGACCTGAAGTATATGAATACGTTTGTGGCTATTTAGCAGCATACCTTTCGTAACTTGTTCTTTGGCATGAAATAATACGTAGAAAAAGCATAGGACTTGTGAGGACCAAACTCCGCCTTGGTTGAACGACATCAAGTGTTGGAAACCAAATCGAATGAAAAAAGCCCCGACTAAATGGACGTGGCCGCAGAACTTTTGCTCTCATCACCTTGTATTCATAATATGGCATCTGCATTCTCCGTTTCATCGACACTGCCGCAGCAAAGGACTCCAGGATAAAATGCGAAAAGCTCTTCTGCGGTATGAACAGCATACCGTTTGATTGACGATGCGTTATTGTATGACATCGCAGTATGCGGAGGAGGATTGCGATTCTAGTGACGAGCAAATTAAACGTGCTCGAAAAGACGAAGAATTAATTCATAATTCCTCAGGTTGAAAAGCCGAAGATCTGTTGCGTTTATGTAGTTCCAGTCCAAACATTTCTGGCGATGTAGCTTGTGTCGACTTGCAATATATGAATGGGTTTCTGACTATGTAGCGGAGTTCCTTTCGGCAACTAGTTCTCTGGCAGAAAATAATACGAAGAAAAGGAACAGGACCTTTGAGGACCAAACGACTCCATGGAAAAACCACATCAAGCGTTGAAAACCCAAATCGAATGAAAAGAGCCCTGACTAAATGGACGTGGCCGCCGAACTTTTGCTCTCATCACCTTGTATTCATAGTGTGGCATCTGCATGCCTCGTTTCGTCGACACTGCCGCAGCAAAGACTCCATGGTAAAATACGAAGAGCTCTTCTCCGGTATCAAGCCCGTACCATCTGATTGAAGACACGTTATCCCATGTTGTCGCAGTATGCAGAGAAGGATTGCAATTCTCGTGACGAGCAAATTAAACGAGCTCGAAAACACGAAGAATCAATGTATAATTCCTCAGGTTGAAAAGCCGAAGATCCGTTGCATTCATGTAGCTCCAGTCCAAACATTTCTGGCGATGTAGCGTGTGTCGACTTGCAATATATGAATGCGCTTCCGACTATGTAGCGGCATTCCTTTCGGCAACTAGTTATCTGGCAGGAAATAAACCGAAGAAAAGGAACAGGACCTTTGAGGACCAAACGACTCCGTGGTAAAACCACATCAAGCGTTGAAAACCCAAATCGAATGAAAAGAGCCCTGACTAAATTAACGTGGCCGCCGAACTTTTGCTCTCATCACCTTGTATTCACAGTTTGGCATCTGCATTCTTCGTTTCATCGACACTGCCGCAGCAAAGACTCCATGGTAAAATACGAAGTGCTCTTCTCCGGTATCAAGCCCGTTCCATATGATTGAAGACGCGTTATCCCATGTTGTTGCAGTATGCAGAGAAGGATTGCGATTCTCGTGACGAATAAATTAAGCGAGCTCGAAAACACGAAGAATCAATGTATAATTCCTCAGGTTGAAAAGCCGAAGATCCGTTGCATTCATGTAGCTCCAGTCCAAACATTTCTGGCGATGTAGCGTGTGTCGACTTGCAATATATGAATGCGCTCCCGACTATGTAGCGGCATTCCTTTCGGCAACTAGTTATCTGGCAGGAAATAATACGAAGAAAAGGAACAGGACTTTAGAGGACCAAACGACTCCGTGGTAAAACCACATCAAGCATTGAAAACCCAAATCGAATGAAAAGGGCCCTGACTAAATGGACGTGGCCGCCGAACTTTTGCTCTCATCACCTTGTATTCATAGTGTGGCATCTGCATGCTTCGTTTCGTCGACACTGCCGCAGCAAAGACTCCATGGTAAAATACGAAGAGCTCTTATCCGGTATCAAGCCCGTTCCATATGATTGAAGACGCGTTATCCCATGTTGTTGCAGTATGCAGAGAAGGATTGCGATTCTCGTGACGAGCAAATTAAGCGAGCTCGAAAACACGAAGAATCAATGCATAATTCCTCAGGTTGAAAAGCCGAAGATCCGTTGCGTTCATATAGCTCCAGTCCAAACATTTCTGGCGATGTAGCTTGTGTCGACTTGCAATATATGAATGCGTTTCGGACTATGTAGCGGCATTCCTTTCGGCAACTAGTTATCTGGCAGGAAATAATACGAAGAAAAGGAACAGGACTTTAGAGGACCAAACGACTCCGTGGTAAAACCACATCAAGCGTTGAAAACCCAAATCGAATGAAAAGAGCCCTGACTAAATGGACGTGGCCGCCGAACTTTTGCTCTCATCACCTTGTATTCATAGTGTGGCATCTGCATGCTTCGTTTCGTCGACACTGCCGCAGCAAAGACTCCATGGTAAAATACGAAGAGCTCTTCTCCGGTAACAAGCCCGTACCATCTGATTGAAGACACGTTATCCCATGTCGCAGTATGCAGAGAAGGATTGCGATTCTCGTGAGGAGCAAATTAAACGAGCTCGAAAACAAGAAAAATCAATGCATAAATCTCAGGTAGAAAAGCTGAAGATCTGTCGCGTTCATGTAGTTCCAGTCCAAAGATTTCTGGCAATATTGCTGCGTGCATCGACCTGAAGTATATGAATACGTTTGTGACTATTTAGCAGCATAACTTTCGTAACTCGTTCTATGGAATGAAATAATACGTAGAAAAAGCATCGGACTTGTGAGGACCAAACGCCGCCTTGGTTGAAGGACATCAAGTGTTGAAAACCCAAATCGAATGCAAAAAAGCCCTGACTAAATGGACGTGGCCGCCGAACGTTTGCTCTCATCACCTTGTATTCATAATATGGCATCTGCATTCTCCGTTTCATCGACACTGCCGCAGCAAAGGACTCCAGGATAAAATGCGAAAAGCTCTTCTGCGGTATAAACAGCCTACCATTTGATTGAAGATGCGTTATTGTATGTCATCGCAGTATGCGGAGCAGGATTGCGATTCTCGTGACGAGCAAAATTAAACGAGGTCGAAAACACGAAGAATCAATGCATAATTCCTCAGGTAGAAAAGCCGAAGATCTGTTGCGTTCATGTAGTTCCAGTACAAACATTTCTGGCGATGTAGCTCGTGTCGACTTGCAATATATGAATGCGTTTGTGACTATATAGCGGAATTCCTTTCGGCAACTAGTTCTCTGGCAGGAAATAATACGAGAAAAAGAACAGGACTTTTGAGGACCCGACGACTCCGTGGTAAAACCACATCAAGTGTTGAAAACCCAAATCGAATCAAAAGAGCCCTGACTAAATGGACGTGGCCACCGAATTTTTGCTCTCATCACCTTATATTCATAGTATGGCATCTGCATTCTCCGTTTTATCGACACTGTCGCAACAAAGGACTCCAGGATAAAATGCGAAAAGCTGTTCTGCGGTATCAACAGCAAACCATTTGATTGAAGATGCCTTATTGTATGTCATAGTAAGCGGAGAAGGATTGCGATTCTCGTGACGAGCAAATTAAACGAGGTCGAAAACACGAAGAATCAATGCATAATTCCTCAGGTAGAAAAGCCGAAGATCTGTTGCGTGCATGTAGTTCCAGTCCAAACATTTCTGGCGATGTAGCTTGTGTCGACTTGCAATATATGAATGCGTTTGTGACTATATAGCGGAATTCCTTTCGGCAACTAGTTCTCTGGCAGGAAATAATACGAGAAAAAGAACAGGACTTTTGAGGACCAAACGACTCCGTGGTAAAACAACATCAAGTGTTGAAAACCCAAATCGAATCAAAAGAGCCCTGACTTAATTGACGTGGCCACCGAATTTTTGCTCTCATCACCTTGTATTCATAGTATGGCATCTGCATTCTCCGTTTCATCGACACTGTCGCAGCAAAGGACTCCAGGATAAAATGCGAAAAGCTCTTCTGCGGTATCAACAGCAAACCATTTGATTGAAGATGCGTTATTGTATGTCATCGCAGTATGCGGAGAAGGATTGCGATTCTCGTCACAAGCAAATTAAACGAGCTCGAAAACACGAAGAATCAATGCATAATTCCTCACGTAGAAAAGCCGAAGATCTGTTGCGTTCATGTAGTTCCAGTCCAAACATTTCTGGCGATGTAGCTTGTGTCGACTTGCAATATATGAATGCGTTTGTGACTATATAGCGGAATTCCTTTCGGCAACTAGTTCTCTGGCAGGAAATAATGCGAAGAAAAGGAACAGGATTTTTGAGGACCAAACGACTCCGTGGTAAAACAACATCAAGTGTTGAAAACCTAAATCGAATGAAAAGAGCCCTGACTGAATGGACGTGGCCACCGAATTTTTGCTCTCATCACCTTGTATTCATAGTATGGCATCTGCATTCTCCGTTTCATCGACACTGTCGCAGCAAAGGACTCCAGCATAAAATGCGAAAAGCTCTTCTGCGGCATCAACAGCAAACCATTTGATTGAAGATGCGTTATTGTATGTCATCGCAGTATGCGGAGAAGGATTGCGATTCTCGTGACAAGCAAATTAAACGAGCTCGAAAACAGGAAGAATCAATGCATAATTCCTCAGGTAAAATGCCGAAGATCTGTTGCGTTCATGTAGTTCCAGTCCAAAAATTTCTGGCGATGTAGCTTGTGTCGACTTGCAATATATGAATGCGTTTGTGACTATATAGCGGAATTCCTTTCGGCAACTAGTTATCTGGCAGGAAATAATACGAAGAAAAGGAACAGGACTTTTGAGGACATAACGACTCCGTGGTAAAACAACATCAAGTGTTGAAAACCCAAATCGAATCAAAATAGCCCTGACTAAATGGACGTGGCCACCGAATTTTTGCTCTCATCACCTCGTATTCATAGTATGGCATCTGCATTCTCCGTTTCATCGACACTGTCGCAGCAAAGGACTCCAGGATAAAATGCGAAAAGCTCTTCTGCGGTATCAACAGCAAGCCATTTGATTGAAGATGCCTTATTGTATGTCATAGTATGCGGAGAAGGATTGCGATTCTCGTGACGAGCAAATTAAACGAGGTCGAAAACACGAAGAATCAATGCATAATTCCTCAGGCAGAAAAGCCGAAGATCTGTCGCGTTCATGTAGTTCCAGTCCAAACATTTCTGGCGATGTAGCTTGTGTCGACTTGCAATATATGAATGGGTTTCTGACTATGTAGCGGAGTTCCTTTCGGCAACTAGTTCTCTGGCAGAAAATAATACGAAGAAAAGGAACAGGACCTTTGAGGACCAAACGACTCCATGGAAAAACCACATCAAGCGTTGAAAACCCAAATCGAATGAAAAGAGCCCTGACTAAATGGACGTGGCCGCCGAACTTTTGCTCTCATCACCTTGTATTCATAGTGTGGCATCTGCATGCCTCGTTTCGTCGACACTGCCGCAGCAAAGACTCCATGGTAAAATACGAAGAGCTCTTCTCCGGTATCAAGCCCGTACCATCTGATTGAAGACACGTTATCCCATGTTGTCGCAGTATGCAGAGAAGGATTGCAATTCTCGTGACGAGCAAATTAAACGAGCTCGAAAACACGAAGAATCAATGTATAATTCCTCAGGTTGAAAAGCCGAAGATCCGTTGCATTCATGTAGCTCCAGTCCAAACATTTCTGGCGATGTAGCGTGTGTCGACTTGCAATATATGAATGCGCTTCCGACTATGTAGCGGCATTCCTTTCGGCAACTAGTTATCTGGCAGGAAATAAACCGAAGAAAAGGAACAGGACCTTTGAGGACCAAACGACTCCGTGGTAAAACCACATCAAGCGTTGAAAACCCAAATCGAATGAAAAGAGCCCTGACTAAATTAACGTGGCCGCCGAACTTTTGCTCTCATCACCTTGTATTCACAGTTTGGCATCTGCATTCTTCGTTTCATCGACACTGCCGCAGCAAAGACTCCATGGTAAAATACGAAGTGCTCTTCTCCGGTATCAAGCCCGTTCCATATGATTGAAGACGCGTTATCCCATGTTGTTGCAGTATGCAGAGAAGGATTGCGATTCTCGTGACGAATAAATTAAGCGAGCTCGAAAACACGAAGAATCAATGTATAATTCCTCAGGTTGAAAAGCCGAAGATCCGTTGCATTCATGTAGCTCCAGTCCAAACATTTCTGGCGATGTAGCGTGTGTCGACTTGCAATATATGAATGCGCTTCCGACTATGTAGCGGCATTCCTTTCGGCAACTAGTTATCTGGCAGGAAATAATACGAAGAAAAGGAACAGGACTTTAGAGGACCAAACGACTCCGTGGTAAAACCACATCAAGCATTGAAAACCCAAATCGAATGAAAAGGGCCCTGACTAAATGGACGTGGCCGCCGAACTTTTGCTCTCATCACCTTGTATTCATAGTGTGGCATCTGCATGCTTCGTTTCGTCGACACTGCCGCAGCAAAGACTCCATGGTAAAATACGAAGAGCTCTTATCCGGTATCAAGCCCGTTCCATATGATTGAAGACGCGTTATCCCATGTTGTTGCAGTATGCAGAGAAGGATTGCGATTCTCGTGACGAGCAAATTAAGCGAGCTCGAAAACACGAAGAATCAATGCATAATTCCTCAGGTTGAAAAGCCGAAGATCCGTTGCGTTCATATAGCTCCAGTCCAAACATTTCTGGCGATGTAGCTTGTGTCGACTTGCAATATATGAATGCGTTTCGGACTATGTAGCGGCATTCCTTTCGGCAACTAGTTATCTGGCAGGAAATAATACGAAGAAAAGGAACAGGACTTTAGAGGACCAAACGACTCCGTGGTAAAACCACATCAAGCGTTGAAAACCCAAATCGAATGAAAAGAGCCCTGACTAAATGGACGTGGCCGCCGAACTTTTGCTCTCATCACCTTGTATTCATAGTGTGGCATCTGCATGCTTCGTTTCGTCGACACTGCCGCAGCAAAGACTCCATGGTAAAATACGAAGAGCTCTTCTCCGGTAACAAGCCCGTACCATCTGATTGAAGACACGTTATCCCATGTCGCAGTATGCAGAGAAGGATTGCGATTCTCGTGAGGAGCAAATTAAACGAGCTCGAAAACAAGAAAAATCAATGCATAAATCTCAGGTAGAAAAGCTGAAGATCTGTCGCGTTCATGTAGTTCCAGTCCAAAGATTTCTGGCAATATTGCTGCGTGCATCGACCTGAAGTATATGAATACGTTTGTGACTATTTAGCAGCATAACTTTCGTAACTCGTTCTATGGAATGAAATAATACGTAGAAAAAGCATCGGACTTGTGAGGACCAAACGCCGCCTTGGTTGAAGGACATCAAGTGTTGAAAACCCAAATCGAATGCAAAAAAGCCCTGACTAAATGGACGTGGCCGCCGAACGTTTGCTCTCATCACCTTGTATTCATAATATGGCATCTGCATTCTCCGTTTCATCGACACTGCCGCAGCAAAGGACTCCAGGATAAAATGCGAAAAGCTCTTCTGCGGTATAAACAGCCTACCATTTGATTGAAGATGCGTTATTGTATGTCATCGCAGTATGCGGAGCAGGATTGCGATTCTCGTGACGAGCAAAATTAAACGAGGTCGAAAACACGAAGAATCAATGCATAATTCCTCAGGTAGAAAAGCCGAAGATCTGTTGCGTTCATGTAGTTCCAGTACAAACATTTCTGGCGATGTAGCTCGTGTCGACTTGCAATATATGAATGCGTTTGTGACTATATAGCGGAATTCCTTTCGGCAACTAGTTCTCTGGCAGGAAATAATACGAGAAAAAGAACAGGACTTTTGAGGACCCGACGACTCCGTGGTAAAACCACATCAAGTGTTGAAAACCCAAATCGAATCAAAAGAGCCCTGACTAAATGGACGTGGCCACCGAATTTTTGCTCTCATCACCTTATATTCATAGTATGGCATCTGCATTCTCCGTTTTATCGACACTGTCGCAACAAAGGACTCCAGGATAAAATGCGAAAAGCTGTTCTGCGGTATCAACAGCAAACCATTTGATTGAAGATGCCTTATTGTATGTCATAGTAAGCGGAGAAGGATTGCGATTCTCGTGACGAGCAAATTAAACGAGGTCGAAAACACGAAGAATCAATGCATAATTCCTCAGGTAGAAAAGCCGAAGATCTGTTGCGTGCATGTAGTTCCAGTCCAAACATTTCTGGCGATGTAGCTTGTGTCGACTTGCAATATATGAATGCGTTTGTGACTATATAGCGGAATTCCTTTCGGCAACTAGTTCTCTGGCAGGAAATAATACGAGAAAAAGAACAGGACTTTTGAGGACCAAACGACTCCGTGGTAAAACAACATCAAGTGTTGAAAACCCAAATCGAATCAAAAGAGCCCTGACTTAATTGACGTGGCCACCGAATTTTTGCTCTCATCACCTTGTATTCATAGTATGGCATCTGCATTCTCCGTTTCATCGACACTGTCGCAGCAAAGGACTCCAGGATAAAATGCGAAAAGCTCTTCTGCGGTATCAACAGCAAACCATTTGATTGAAGATGCGTTATTGTATGTCATCGCAGTATGCGGAGAAGGATTGCGATTCTCGTCACAAGCAAATTAAACGAGCTCGAAAACACGAAGAATCAATGCATAATTCCTCACGTAGAAAAGCCGAAGATCTGTTGCGTTCATGTAGTTCCAGTCCAAACATTTCTGGCGATGTAGCTTGTGTCGACTTGCAATATATGAATGCGTTTGTGACTATATAGCGGAATTCCTTTCGGCAACTAGTTCTCTGGCAGGAAATAATGCGAAGAAAAGGAACAGGATTTTTGAGGACCAAACGACTCCGTGGTAAAACAACATCAAGTGTTGAAAACCTAAATCGAATGAAAAGAGCCCTGACTGAATGGACGTGGCCACCGAATTTTTGCTCTCATCACCTTGTATTCATAGTATGGCATCTGCATTCTCCGTTTCATCGACACTGTCGCAGCAAAGGACTCCAGCATAAAATGCGAAAAGCTCTTCTGCGGCATCAACAGCAAACCATTTGATTGAAGATGCGTTATTGTATGTCATCGCAGTATGCGGAGAAGGATTGCGATTCTCGTGACAAGCAAATTAAACGAGCTCGAAAACAGGAAGAATCAATGCATAATTCCTCAGGTAAAATGCCGAAGATCTGTTGCGTTCATGTAGTTCCAGTCCAAAAATTTCTGGCGATGTAGCTTGTGTCGACTTGCAATATATGAATGCGTTTGTGACTATATAGCGGAATTCCTTTCGGCAACTAGTTATCTGGCAGGAAATAATACGAAGAAAAGGAACAGGACTTTTGAGGACATAACGACTCCGTGGTAAAACAACATCAAGTGTTGAAAACCCAAATCGAATCAAAATAGCCCTGACTAAATGGACGTGGCCACCGAATTTTTGCTCTCATCACCTCGTATTCATAGTATGGCATCTGCATTCTCCGTTTCATCGACACTGTCGCAGCAAAGGACTCCAGGATAAAATGCGAAAAGCTCTTCTGCGGTATCAACAGCAAGCCATTTGATTGAAGATGCCTTATTGTATGTCATAGTATGCGGAGAAGGATTGCGATTCTCGTGACGAGCAAATTAAACGAGGTCGAAAACACGAAGAATCAATGCATAATTCCTCAGGCAGAAAAGCCGAAGATCTGTCGCGTTCATGTAGTTCCAGTCCAAACATTTCTGGCGATGTAGCTTGTGTCGACTTGCAATATATGAATGGGTTTCTGACTATGTAGCGGAGTTCCTTTCGGCAACTAGTTCTCTGGCAGAAAATAATACGAAGAAAAGGAACAGGACCTTTGAGGACCAAACGACTCCATGGAAAAACCACATCAAGCGTTGAAAACCCAAATCGAATGAAAAGAGCCCTGACTAAATGGACGTGGCCGCCGAACTTTTGCTCTCATCACCTTGTATTCATAGTGTGGCATCTGCATGCCTCGTTTCGTCGACACTGCCGCAGCAAAGACTCCATGGTAAAATACGAAGAGCTCTTCTCCGGTATCAAGCCCGTACCATCTGATTGAAGACACGTTATCCCATGTTGTCGCAGTATGCAGAGAAGGATTGCAATTCTCGTGACGAGCAAATTAAACGAGCTCGAAAACACGAAGAATCAATGTATAATTCCTCAGGTTGAAAAGCCGAAGATCCGTTGCATTCATGTAGCTCCAGTCCAAACATTTCTGGCGATGTAGCGTGTGTCGACTTGCAATATATGAATGCGCTTCCGACTATGTAGCGGCATTCCTTTCGGCAACTAGTTATCTGGCAGGAAATAAACCGAAGAAAAGGAACAGGACCTTTGAGGACCAAACGACTCCGTGGTAAAACCACATCAAGCGTTGAAAACCCAAATCGAATGAAAAGAGCCCTGACTAAATTAACGTGGCCGCCGAACTTTTGCTCTCATCACCTTGTATTCACAGTTTGGCATCTGCATTCTTCGTTTCATCGACACTGCCGCAGCAAAGACTCCATGGTAAAATACGAAGTGCTCTTCTCCGGTATCAAGCCCGTTCCATATGATTGAAGACGCGTTATCCCATGTTGTTGCAGTATGCAGAGAAGGATTGCGATTCTCGTGACGAATAAATTAAGCGAGCTCGAAAACACGAAGAATCAATGTATAATTCCTCAGGTTGAAAAGCCGAAGATCCGTTGCATTCATGTAGCTCCAGTCCAAACATTTCTGGCGATGTAGCGTGTGTCGACTTGCAATATATGAATGCGCTTCCGACTATGTAGCGGCATTCCTTTCGGCAACTAGTTATCTGGCAGGAAATAATACGAAGAAAAGGAACAGGACTTTAGAGGACCAAACGACTCCGTGGTAAAACCACATCAAGCATTGAAAACCCAAATCGAATGAAAAGGGCCCTGACTAAATGGACGTGGCCGCCGAACTTTTGCTCTCATCACCTTGTATTCATAGTGTGGCATCTGCATGCTTCGTTTCGTCGACACTGCCGCAGCAAAGACTCCATGGTAAAATACGAAGAGCTCTTATCCGGTATCAAGCCCGTTCCATATGATTGAAGACGCGTTATCCCATGTTGTTGCAGTATGCAGAGAAGGATTGCGATTCTCGTGACGAGCAAATTTAGCGAGCTCGAAAACACGAAGAATCAATGCATAATTCCTCAGGTTGAAAAGCCGAAGATCCGTTGCGTTCATATAGCTCCAGTCCAAACATTTCTGGCGATGTAGCTTGTGTCGACTTGCAATATATGAATGCGTTTCGGACTATGTAGCGGCATTCCTTTCGGCAACTAGTTATCTGGCAGGAAATAATACGAAGAAAAGGAACAGGACTTTAGAGGACCAAACGACTCCGTGGTAAAACCACATCAAGCGTTGAAAACCCAAATCGAATGAAAAGAGCCCTGACTAAATGGACGTGGCCGCCGAACTTTTGCTCTCATCACCTTGTATTCATAGTGTGGCATCTGCATGCTTCGTTTCGTCGACACTGCCGCAGCAAAGACTCCATGGTAAAATACGAAGAGCTCTTCTCCGGTAACAAGCCCGTACCATCTGATTGAAGACACGTTATCCCATGTCGCAGTATGCAGAGAAGGATTGCGATTCTCGTGAGGAGCAAATTAAACGAGCTCGAAAACAAGAAAAATCAATGCATAAATCTCAGGTAGAAAAGCTGAAGATCTGTCGCGTTCATGTAGTTCCAGTCCAAAGATTTCTGGCAATATTGCTGCGTGCATCGACCTGAAGTATATGAATACGTTTGTGACTATTTAGCAGCATAACTTTCGTAACTCGTTCTATGGAATGAAATAATACGTAGAAAAAGCATCGGACTTGTGAGGACCAAACGCCGCCTTGGTTGAAGGACATCAAGTGTTGAAAACCCAAATCGAATGCAAAAAAGCCCTGACTAAATGGACGTGGCCGCCGAACGTTTGCTCTCATCACCTTGTATTCATAATATGGCATCTGCATTCTCCGTTTCATCGACACTGCCGCAGCAAAGGACTCCAGGATAAAATGCGAAAAGCTCTTCTGCGGTATAAACAGCCTACCATTTGATTGAAGATGCGTTATTGTATGTCATCGCAGTATGCGGAGCAGGATTGCGATTCTCGTGACGAGCAAAATTAAACGAGGTCGAAAACACGAAGAATCAATGCATAATTCCTCAGGTAGAAAAGCCGAAGATCTGTTGCGTTCATGTAGTTCCAGTACAAACATTTCTGGCGATGTAGCTCGTGTCGACTTGCAATATATGAATGCGTTTGTGACTATATAGCGGAATTCCTTTCGGCAACTAGTTCTCTGGCAGGAAATAATACGAGAAAAAGAACAGGACTTTTGAGGACCCGACGACTCCGTGGTAAAACCACATCAAGTGTTGAAAACCCAAATCGAATCAAAAGAGCCCTGACTAAATGGACGTGGCCACCGAATTTTTGCTCTCATCACCTTATATTCATAGTATGGCATCTGCATTCTCCGTTTTATCGACACTGTCGCAACAAAGGACTCCAGGATAAAATGCGAAAAGCTGTTCTGCGGTATCAACAGCAAACCATTTGATTGAAGATGCCTTATTGTATGTCATAGTAAGCGGAGAAGGATTGCGATTCTCGTGACGAGCAAATTAAACGAGGTCGAAAACACGAAGAATCAATGCATAATTCCTCAGGTAGAAAAGCCGAAGATCTGTTGCGTGCATGTAGTTCCAGTCCAAACATTTCTGGCGATGTAGCTTGTGTCGACTTGCAATATATGAATGCGTTTGTGACTATATAGCGGAATTCCTTTCGGCAACTAGTTCTCTGGCAGGAAATAATACGAGAAAAAGAACAGGACTTTTGAGGACCAAACGACTCCGTGGTAAAACAACATCAAGTGTTGAAAACCCAAATCGAATCAAAAGAGCCCTGACTTAATTGACGTGGCCACCGAATTTTTGCTCTCATCACCTTGTATTCATAGTATGGCATCTGCATTCTCCGTTTCATCGACACTGTCGCAGCAAAGGACTCCAGGATAAAATGCGAAAAGCTCTTCTGCGGTATCAACAGCAAACCATTTGATTGAAGATGCGTTATTGTATGTCATCGCAGTATGCGGAGAAGGATTGCGATTCTCGTCACAAGCAAATTAAACGAGCTCGAAAACACGAAGAATCAATGCATAATTCCTCACGTAGAAAAGCCGAAGATCTGTTGCGTTCATGTAGTTCCAGTCCAAACATTTCTGGCGATGTAGCTTGTGTCGACTTGCAATATATGAATGCGTTTGTGACTATATAGCGGAATTCCTTTCGGCAACTAGTTCTCTGGCAGGAAATAATGCGAAGAAAAGGAACAGGATTTTTGAGGACCAAACGACTCCGTGGTAAAACAACATCAAGTGTTGAAAACCTAAATCGAATGAAAAGAGCCCTGACTGAATGGACGTGGCCACCGAATTTTTGCTCTCATCACCTTGTATTCATAGTATGGCATCTGCATTCTCCGTTTCATCGACACTGTCGCAGCAAAGGACTCCAGCATAAAATGCGAAAAGCTCTTCTGCGGCATCAACAGCAAACCATTTGATTGAAGATGCGTTATTGTATGTCATCGCAGTATGCGGAGAAGGATTGCGATTCTCGTGACAAGCAAATTAAACGAGCTCGAAAACAGGAAGAATCAATGCATAATTCCTCAGGTAAAATGCCGAAGATCTGTTGCGTTCATGTAGTTCCAGTCCAAAAATTTCTGGCGATGTAGCTTGTGTCGACTTGCAATATATGAATGCGTTTGTGACTATATAGCGGAATTCCTTTCGGCAACTAGTTATCTGGCAGGAAATAATACGAAGAAAAGGAACAGGACTTTTGAGGACATAACGACTCCGTGGTAAAACAACATCAAGTGTTGAAAACCCAAATCGAATCAAAATAGCCCTGACTAAATGGACGTGGCCACCGAATTTTTGCTCTCATCACCTCGTATTCATAGTATGGCATCTGCATTCTCCGTTTCATCGACACTGTCGCAGCAAAGGACTCCAGGATAAAATGCGAAAAGCTCTTCTGCGGTATCAACAGCAAGCCATTTGATTGAAGATGCCTTATTGTATGTCATAGTATGCGGAGAAGGATTGCGATTCTCGTGACGAGCAAATTAAACGAGGTCGAAAACACGAAGAATCAATGCATAATTCCTCAGGCAGAAAAGCCGAAGATCTGTCGCGTTCATGTAGTTCCAGTCCAAACATTTCTGGCGATGTAGCTTGTGTCGACTTGCAATATATGAATGCGTTTGTGACTATATAGCGAAATTCCTTGCGGCAACTAGTTCTCTGGCAGGAAATAATACCAAGAAAAGGAACAGGACTTTTGAGGACCAAACGACTCCGTGGTAAAACAACATCAAGTGTTGAAAACCCAAATCGAATGAAAAGAGCCCTGACTAAATGGACGTGGTCACCGAATATTTGCTCTCATCACCTTGTATTCATAGTATGGCATCTGCATTCTCCGTTTCATCGACACTGCCGCAGCAAAGGACTCCAGGATAAAATGCGAAAAGCTCTTCTGCGGTATAAACAGCAAACCATTTGATTGAAGATGTGTTATTGTATGTCATCGCAGTATGCGGAGAAGGATTGCGATTCTCGTGACAAGCAAATAAACGAGCTCGAAAACACGACGAATCAATGCATAATTCCTCAGGTAGAAAAGCCGAAGATCTGTTGCGTTCATGTAGTTCTAGTCCAAACATTTCTGGCGATGTAGCTTGTGTCGACTTGCAATATATGAATGCGTTTGTGACTATATAGCGAAATTCCTTTCGGCAACTAGTTCTCTGGCAGGAAATAATACGAAGAAAAGGAACAGGACTTTTGAGGACCAAACGACTCCGTGGTAAAACAACATCAAGTGTTGAAAACCCAAATCGAATGAAAAGAGCCCTGACTAAATGGACGTGGTCACCGAATTTTTGCTCTCATCACCTTGTATTCATAGTATGGCATCTGCATTCTCCGTTTCATCGACACTGCCGCAGCAAAGGACTCCAGGATAAAATGCGAAAAGCTCTTCTGCGGTATCAACAGCAAACCATTTGATTGAAGATGCCTTATTGTGTGTCATAGTATGCGGAGAAGGATTGCGATTCTCGTGACGAGCAAAATTAAACAAGGTCGAAAACACGAAGAATCAATGCATAATTCCTCAGGTAGAAAAGCCGAAGATCTGTTGCGTTCATGTAGTTCCAGTCCAAACATTTCTGGCGATGTAGCTTGTGTCGACTTGCAATATATGAATGCGTTTGTGACTATATAGCGGAATTCCTTTCGGCAACTAGTTCTCTGGCAGGAAATAATACGAGAAAAAGAACAGGACTTTTGAGGACCAGACGACTCCGTGGTAAAACCACATCAAGCGTTGAAAACCCAAATCGAATCAAAAGAGCCCTGACTAAATGGACGTGGCCACCGAATTTTTGCTCTCATCACCTTATATTCATAGTATGGCATCTGCATTCTCCGTTTCATCGACACTGTCGCAGCAAAGGACTCCAGGGTAAAATGCGAAAAGCTGTTCTGCGGTATCAACAGCAAACCATTTGATTGAAGATGCCTTATTGTATGTCATAGTATGCGGAGAAGGATTGCGATTCTCGTGACGAGCAAATTAAACGAGGTCGAAAACACGAAGAATCAATGCATAATTCCTCAGGTAGAAAAGCCGAAGATCTGTTGCGTTCATGTAGTTCCAGTCCAAACATTTCTGGCGATGTAGCTTGTGTCGACTTGCAATATATGAATGCGTTTGTGACTATATAGCGGAATTCCTTTCGGCAACTAGTTCTCTGGCAGGAAATAATACGAGAAAAAGAACAGGACTTTTGAGGACCAAACGACTCCGTGGTAAAACAACATCAAGTGTTGAAAATCCAAATCGAATCAAAAGAGCCCTGTCTAAATGGACGTGGCCACCGAATTTTTGCTCTCATCACCTTGTATTCATAGTATGGCATCTGCATTCTCCGTTTCATCGACACTGTCGCCGCAAAGGACTCCAGGATAAAATGCGAAAAGCTCTTCTGCGGTATCAACAGCAAACCACTTGATTGAAGATGCGTTATTGTATGTCATCGCAGTATGCGGAGAAGGATTGCGATTCTCGTGACGAGCAAATTACACGAGCTCGAAAACACGAAGAATCAATGCATAATTCCTCAGGTAGAAAAGCCCAAGATCTGTTGCGTTCATGTAGTTCCAGTCCAAAGATTTCTGGCGATGTAGCTTGTGTCGACTTGCAATATATGAATGCGTTTGTGACTATATAGCGGAATTCCTTTCGGCAACTAGTTCTCTGGCAGGAAATAATACGAAGAAAAGGAACAGGAAATTTGAGGACCAAACGACTCCGTGGTAAAACAACATCAAGTGTTGAAAACCCAAATCGAATCAAAATAGCCCCGACTAAATGGACGTGGCCGCCGAATTTTTGCTCTCATCACCTTGTTTTCATAGTATGGCATCTGCATTCTCCGTTTCATCGACACTGTCGCAGCAAAGGACACCAGGATAAAATGCGAAAAGCTCTTCTGCGGTATCAACAGCAAACCACTTGATTGAAGATGCGTTATTGTATGTCATCGCAGTATGCGGAGAAGGATTGCGATTCTCGTGACGAGCAAATTAAACGAGCTCGGAAACACGAAGAATCAATGCATAATTCCTCAGGTAGAAAAGCCAAAGATCTGTTGCGATCATGTAGTTCCAGTCCAAAGATTTCTGGCGATGTAGCTTGTGTCGACTTGCAATATATGAATACGTTTGTGACTATATAGCGGAATTCCTTTCGGCAACTAGTTCTCTGGCAGGAAATAATACGAAGAAAAGGAACAGGACTTTTGAGGACCAAACGACTCCGTGGTGAAACAACATCAAGTGTTGAAAACCCAAATCGAATCAAAATATCCCCGACTAAATGGACGTGGCCGCCGAATTTTTGCTCTCATCACCTTGTTTTCATAGTATGGCATCTGCATTCTCCGTTTCATCGACATTGTCGCAGCAAAGGACTCCAGGATAAAATGCGAAAAGGTCTTCTGCGGTATCAACAGCAAACCATTTCATTGAAGATGCGTTATTGTATGTCATCGCAGTATGCGGAGAAGGATTGCGATTCTCGTGACAAGCAAATTAAACGAGCTCGAAAACACGAAGAATCAATGCATAATTCCTCAGGTAGACAAGCCGAAGATGCGTTATTGTATGTCATCGCAGTATGCGGAGAAGGATTGCGATTCTCGTGACAAGCAAATTAAACGAGCTCGAAAACACGAAGAATCAATGCATAATTCCTCAGGTAGACAAGCCGAAGATCTGTTGCGTTCATGTAGTTCTAGTCCAAACATTTCTGGCGATGTAGCTTGTGTCGACTTGCAATATATGAATGCGTTTGTGACTATATAGCGGAATTCCTTTCGGCAACTAGTTCTCTGGCAGGAAATAATACGCAGAAAAGGAACAGGAATTTTGAGGACCAAACGACTCCGTGGTAAAACAACATCAAGTGTTGAAAACCCAAATCGAATCAAAATAGCCCCGACTAAATGGACGTGGCCGCCGAATTTTTGCTCTCATCACCTTGTTTTCATAGTATGGCATCTGCATTCTCCGTTTCATCGACACTGTCGCAGCAAAGGACACCAGGATAAAATGCGAAAAGCTTTTCTGCGGTATCAACAGCAAACCACTTGATTGAAGATGCGTTATTGTATGTCATCGCAGTATGCGGAGAAGGATTGCGATTCTCGTGACGAGCAAATTAAACGAGCTCGAAAACACGAAGAATCAATGTATAATTCCTCAGGTAGAAAAGCCAAAGATCTGTTGCGTTCATGTAGTTCCAGTACAAAGATTTCTGGCGATGTAGCTTGTGTCGACTTGCAATATATGAATGCGTTTGTGACTATATAGCGGAATTCCTTTCGGCAACTAGTTCTCTGGCAGGAAATAATACGAAGAAAAGGAACAGGACTTTTGAGGACCAAGCGACTCCGTGGTAAAACAACATCAAGTATTGAAAACCCAAATCGAATCAAAATATCCCCGACTAAATGGACGTGGCCGCCGAATTTTTGCTTTCATCACCTTGTTTTCATAGTATGGCATCTGCATTCTCCGTTTCATCGACACTGTCGCAGCAAAGGACTCCAGGATAAAATGCGAAAAGCTCTTCTGCGGTATCAACAGCAAACCATTTGATTGAAGATGCGTTATTGTATGTCATCGCAGTATGCGGAGAAGGATTGCGATTCTCGTCACAAGCAAATTAAACGAGCTCGAAAACACGAAGAATCAATGCATAATTCCTCACGTAGAAAAGCCGAAGATCTGTTGCGTTCATGTAGTTCCAGTCCAAACATTTCTGGCGATGTAGCTTGTGTCGACTTGCAATATATGAATGCGTTTGTGACTATATAGCGGAATTCCTTTCGGCAACTAGTTCTCTGGCAGGAAATAATGCGAAGAAAAGGAACAGGATTTTTGAGGACCAAACGACTCCGTGGTAAAACAACATCAAGTGTTGAAAACCTAAATCGAATGAAAAGAGCCCTGACTGAATGGACGTGGCCACCGAATTTTTGCTCTCATCACCTTGTATTCATAGTATGGCATCTGCATTCTCCGTTTCATCGACACTGTCGCAGCAAAGGACTCCAGCATAAAATGCGAAAAGCTCTTCTGCGGCATCAACAGCAAACCATTTGATTGAAGATGCGTTATTGTATGTCATCGCAGTATGCGGAGAAGGATTGCGATTCTCGTGACAAGCAAATTAAACGAGCTCGAAAACAGGAAGAATCAATGCATAATTCCTCAGGTAAAATGCCGAAGATCTGTTGCGTTCATGTAGTTCCAGTCCAAAAATTTCTGGCGATGTAGCTTGTGTCGACTTGCAATATATGAATGCGTTTGTGACTATATAGCGGAATTCCTTTCGGCAACTAGTTATCTGGCAGGAAATAATACGAAGAAAAGGAACAGGACTTTTGAGGACATAACGACTCCGTGGTAAAACAACATCAAGTGTTGAAAACCCAAATCGAATCAAAATAGCCCTGACTAAATGGACGTGGCCACCGAATTTTTGCTCTCATCACCTCGTATTCATAGTATGGCATCTGCATTCTCCGTTTCATCGACACTGTCGCAGCAAAGGACTCCAGGATAAAATGCGAAAAGCTCTTCTGCGGTATCAACAGCAAGCCATTTGATTGAAGATGCCTTATTGTATGTCATAGTATGCGGAGAAGGATTGCGATTCTCGTGACGAGCAAATTAAACGAGGTCGAAAACACGAAGAATCAATGCATAATTCCTCAGGCAGAAAAGCCGAAGATCTGTCGCGTTCATGTAGTTCCAGTCCAAACATTTCTGGCGATGTAGCTTGTGTCGACTTGCAATATATGAATGCGTTTGTGACTATATAGCGAAATTCCTTGCGGCAACTAGTTCTCTGGCAGGAAATAATACCAAGAAAAGGAACAGGACTTTTGAGGACCAAACGACTCCGTGGTAAAACAACATCAAGTGTTGAAAACCCAAATCGAATGAAAAGAGCCCTGACTAAATGGACGTGGTCACCGAATATTTGCTCTCATCACCTTGTATTCATAGTATGGCATCTGCATTCTCCGTTTCATCGACACTGCCGCAGCAAAGGACTCCAGGATAAAATGCGAAAAGCTCTTCTGCGGTATAAACAGCAAACCATTTGATTGAAGATGTGTTATTGTATGTCATCGCAGTATGCGGAGAAGGATTGCGATTCTCGTGACAAGCAAATAAACGAGCTCGAAAACACGACGAATCAATGCATAATTCCTCAGGTAGAAAAGCCGAAGATCTGTTGCGTTCATGTAGTTCTAGTCCAAACATTTCTGGCGATGTAGCTTGTGTCGACTTGCAATATATGAATGCGTTTGTGACTATATAGCGAAATTCCTTTCGGCAACTAGTTCTCTGGCAGGAAATAATACGAAGAAAAGGAACAGGACTTTTGAGGACCAAACGACTCCGTGGTAAAACAACATCAAGTGTTGAAAACCCAAATCGAATGAAAAGAGCCCTGACTAAATGGACGTGGTCACCGAATTTTTGCTCTCATCACCTTGTATTCATAGTATGGCATCTGCATTCTCCGTTTCATCGACACTGCCGCAGCAAAGGACTCCAGGATAAAATGCGAAAAGCTCTTCTGCGGTATCAACAGCAAACCATTTGATTGAAGATGCCTTATTGTGTGTCATAGTATGCGGAGAAGGATTGCGATTCTCGTGACGAGCAAAATTAAACGAGGTCGAAAACACGAAGAATCAATGCATAATTCCTCAGGTAGAAAAGCCGAAGATCTGTTGCGTTCATGTAGTTCCAGTCCAAACATTTCTGGCGATGTAGCTTGTGTCGACTTGCAATATATGAATGCGTTTGTGACTATATAGCGGAATTCCTTTCGGCAACTAGTTCTCTGGCAGGAAATAATACGAGAAAAAGAACAGGACTTTTGAGGACCAGACGACTCCGTGGTAAAACCACATCAAGCGTTGAAAACCCAAATCGAATCAAAAGAGCCCTGACTAAATGGACGTGGCCACCGAATTTTTGCTCTCATCACCTTATATTCATAGTATGGCATCTGCATTCTCCGTTTCATCGACACTGTCGCAGCAAAGGACTCCAGGGTAAAATGCGAAAAGCTGTTCTGCGGTATCAACAGCAAACCATTTGATTGAAGATGCCTTATTGTATGTCATAGTATGCGGAGAAGGATTGCGATTCTCGTGACGAGCAAATTAAACGAGGTCGAAAACACGAAGAATCAATGCATAATTCCTCAGGTAGAAAAGCCGAAGATCTGTTGCGTTCATGTAGTTCCAGTCCAAACATTTCTGGCGATGTAGCTTGTGTCGACTTGCAATATATGAATGCGTTTGTGACTATATAGCGGAATTCCTTTCGGCAACTAGTTCTCTGGCAGGAAATAATACGAGAAAAAGAACAGGACTTTTGAGGACCAAACGACTCCGTGGTAAAACAACATCAAGTGTTGAAAATCCAAATCGAATCAAAAGAGCCCTGTCTAAATGGACGTGGCCACCGAATTTTTGCTCTCATCACCTTGTATTCATAGTATGGCATCTGCATTCTCCGTTTCATCGACACTGTCGCCGCAAAGGACTCCAGGATAAAATGCGAAAAGCTCTTCTGCGGTATCAACAGCAAACCACTTGATTGAAGATGCGTTATTGTATGTCATCGCAGTATGCGGAGAAGGATTGCGATTCTCGTGACGAGCAAATTACACGAGCTCGAAAACACGAAGAATCAATGCATAATTCCTCAGGTAGAAAAGCCCAAGATCTGTTGCGTTCATGTAGTTCCAGTCCAAAGATTTCTGGCGATGTAGCTTGTGTCGACTTGCAATATATGAATGCGTTTGTGACTATATAGCGGAATTCCTTTCGGCAACTAGTTCTCTGGCAGGAAATAATACGAAGAAAAGGAACAGGAATTTTGAGGACCAAACGACTCCGTGGTAAAACAACATCAAGTGTTGAAAACCCAAATCGAATCAAAATAGCCCCGACTAAATGGACGTGGCCGCCGAATTTTTGCTCTCATCACCTTGTTTTCATAGTATGGCATCTGCATTCTCCGTTTCATCGACACTGTCGCAGCAAAGGACACCAGGATAAAATGCGAAAAGCTCTTCTGCGGTATCAACAGCAAACCACTTGATTGAAGATGCGTTATTGTATGTCATCGCAGTATGCGGAGAAGGATTGCGATTCTCGTGACGAGCAAATTAAACGAGCTCGGAAACACGAAGAATCAATGCATAATTCCTCAGGTAGAAAAGCCAAAGATCTGTTGCGATCATGTAGTTCCAGTCCAAAGATTTCTGGCGATGTAGCTTGTGTCGACTTGCAATATATGAATACGTTTGTGACTATATAGCGGAATTCCTTTCGGCAACTAGTTCTCTGGCAGGAAATAATACGAAGAAAAGGAACAGGACTTTTGAGGACCAAACGACTCCGTGGTGAAACAACATCAAGTGTTGAAAACCCAAATCTAATCAAAATATCCCCGACTAAATGGACGTGGCCGCCGAATTTTTGCTCTCATCACCTTGTTTTCATAGTATGGCATCTGCATTCTCCGTTTCATCGACATTGTCGCAGCAAAGGACTCCAGGATAAAATGCGAAAAGGTCTTCTGCGGTATCAACAGCAAACCATTTCATTGAAGATGCGTTATTGTATGTCATCGCAGTATGCGGAGAAGGATTGCGATTCTCGTGACAAGCAAATTAAACGAGCTCGAAAACACGAAGAATCAATGCATAATTCCTCAGGTAGACAAGCCGAAGATCTGTTGCGTTCATGTAGTTCCAGTCCAAACATTTCTGGCGATGTAGCTTGTGTCGACTCGCAATATATGAATGCGTTTCTGACTATATAGCGGAATTCCTTTCGGCAACTAGTTGTCTGGCGGGAAATAATACGAAGAAAAGGAATAGGTCTTCTGAGGACCAAACGACTCCGTGGTAAAACAACATCAAGTGTTGAAAACCCAAATCGAATCAAAATAGCCCTGACTAAATGGACGTGGCCACCGAATTTTTGCTCTGATCACCTTGTTTTATAGTATGGCATCTGCATTCTCCGTTTCATCGACACTGTCGCAGCAAAGGACTCCAGGATAAAATGCGAAAAGCTCTTCTGCGGTATCAACAGCAAACCACTTTATTCAAGATGCGTTATTGTATGTCATCGCAGTATGCGGAGAAGGATTGCGATTCTCGTGACGAGCAAATTAAACGAGCTCGAAAACACGAAGAATCAATGCATAATTCCTCAGGTAGAAAAGCCAAAGATCTGTTGCGTTCATGTAGTTCCAGTCCAAAGATTTCTGGCGATGTAGCTTGTGTCGACTTGCAATATATGAATGCGTTTGTGACTATATAGCGGAATTCCTTTCGGCAACTAGTTCTCTGGCAGGAAATAATACGAAGAAAAGGAACAGGTCTTCTGAAGACCAAACGACTCCGTGGTAAAACAACATCAAGTGTTGAAAACCCAAATCGAATCAAAAGAGCCCTGACTAAATGGACGTGGCCACCGATTTTTTGCTCTCATCACCTTGTTTTCATAGTATGGCATCTGCATTCTCCGTTTCATCGACACTGTCGCAGCAAAGGACACCAGGATAAAATGCGAAAAGCTTTTCTGCGGTATCAACAGCAAACCACTTGATTGAAGATGCGTTATTGTATGTCATCGCAGTATGCGGAGAAGGATTGCGATTCTCGTGACGAGCAAATTAAACGAGCTCGAAAACACGAAGAATCAATGTATAATTCCTCAGGTAGAAAAGCCAAAGATCTGTTGCGTTCATGTAGTTCCAGTACAAAGATTTCTGGCGATGTAGCTTGTGTCGACTTGCAATATATGAATGCGTTTGTGACTATATAGCGGAATTCCTTTCGGCAACTAGTTCTCTGGCAGGAAATAATACGAAGAAAAGGAACAGGACTTTTGAGGACCAAGCGACTCCGTGGTAAAACAACATCAAGTATTGAAAACCCAAATCGAATCAAAATATCCCCGACTAAATGGACGTGGCCACCGAACTTTTGCTCTCATCACCTTGTATTCATAGTATGACATCTGCATTTTTCGTTTCGTCGACACTGCCACAGCAAAGACTCCAGGGTAAAATACGAAGAGCTCTTCTCCGCTATCAACCACGCACCATCTGATTGAAGACGCGTTAGCCCATGTTGTCGCAGTATGCAAAGAAGGATTGCGATTCTCGTGACGAGCAAATTAAACGAGCTCGACAACACGAAGAATCAATACATAATTCCTCAGGTAGAAAAGCCGAAGATCTGTTGCGTTCATGTAGTTCCCGTCCAAACATTTCTGGCGATGTAGCTTCTTGTTTCGACTTGCAATATATGAATACGTTCGTGACTGTTTAGCGGCATACCTTTCGAAACTCATTCTATGGCAAGAAATTATACGAAGAAAATCATAGAATTTTGTGAGGACCGAACGCCGCCTTGGTTGAACCACATCAAGTGTTGAAAACCCAAATCGAATGAAAAGAGCCCTGACTAAATGGACGTCGCCGCCGAACTTTTGCTCTCAGCACCTTGTATTCATAGTTTGACATCTGCATTCTTCGTTTCGTCGACACTGCCGCAGCAGACTCCAGGGTAAAATACGAACAGCTCTTCTCCGGTATCAACCACGTACAATCTGATTGAAGACGCGTTATCCCGTGTTGTCGCAGTATGCAGAGAAGGATTGAGATTGTCGTGAGGAGCAAATTAAACGAGCTCGAAAAAACGAAGATTAAATTCATAATTCCTCAGGCTGAAAAGCCGAAGATCTGTTGGGTTCATGTAGTTCCTGTCCAAACATTTCTGGCGATGTAGCTTGTGTCGACTTGCAATATATGAATGCGTTTCTGACTATGTAGCAGAATTCCTTTCGGCAACTAGTTCTCTGGCAGGAAATAATACGAAGAAAAGGAACAGGATTTTTGAGGACCAAACGACTCCGTGGTAAAACCAAATCAAGAGTTGGAAACCCAAATCGAATGAAAAGAGCCCTGACTAAATGGACGTGGCCACCGAACTTTTGCTCTCATCACCTTGTATTCATAGTATGGCATCTGCATTCTTCGTTTCGTCGACACTGCCGCAACAATGACTCCAGGGTAAAATACGAAGAGCTCTTCTCCGGTATCAACCACGTACCATCTGATTGAAGACGCGTTATCCCATGTTGTCGCAGAATGCAGAGAAGGATTTCGATTCTTGTGACGAGCAAATTAAACGAGCTCGAAAAAACGAAGATTAAATTCATAATTCCTCAGGCTGAAAAGCCGAAGATCTGTTGGGTTCATGTAGTTCCTGTCCAAACATTTCTGGCGATGTAGCTTGTGTCAACTTGCAATATATGAATGCGTTTCTGACTATGTAGCAGAATTCCTTTCGGCAACTAGTTCTCTGGCAGGAAATAATACGAAGAAAAGGAACAGGATTTTTGAGGACCAAACGACTGCGTGGTAAAACCAAATCAAGAGTTGGAAACCCAAATCGAATGAAAAGAGCCCTGACTAAATGGACGTGGCCACCGAACTTTTGCTCTCATCACCTTGTATTCATAGTATGGCATCTGCATTCTTCGTTTCGTCGACACTGCCGCAACAATGACTCCAGGGTAAAATACGAAGAGCTCTTCTCCGGTATCAACCACGTACCATCTGATTGAAGACGCGTTATCCCATGTTGTCGCAGAATGCAGAGAAGGATTTCGATTCTTGTGACGAGCAAATTAAACGAGCTCGAAAAAACGAAGTATAAATTCATAATTCCTCAGGCTGAAAAGCCGAAGATCTGTTGGGTTCATGTAGTTCCTGTCCAAACATTTCTGGCGATGTAGCTTGTGTCGACTTGCAATATATGAATGCGTTTCTGACTATGTAGCGGAATTCCTTTCGGCAACTAGTTCTCTGGCAGGAAATAATACGAAGAAAAGGAACAGGACTTTTGAGGACCAAACGACTCCGTGGTAAAACCAAATCAAGAGTTGGAAACCCAAATCGAATGAAAAGAGCCCTGACTTAATGGACGTGGCCACCGAACTTTTGCTCTCATCACCTTGTATTCATAGTATGGCATCTGCATTTTTCGTTTCGTCGACACTGCCACAGCAAAGACTCCAGGGTAAAATACGAAGAGCTCTTCTCCGCTATCAACCACGCACCATCTGATTGAAGACGCGTTAGCCCATGTTATCGCAGTATGCAAAGAAGGATTGCGATTCTCGTGACGAGCAAATTAAACGAGCTCGACAACACGAAGAATCAATGCATAATTCCTCAGGTAGAAAAGCCGAAGATCTGTTGCGTTCATGTAGTTCCCGTCCAAACATTTCTGGCGATGTAGCTTCTTGTGTCGACTTGCAATATATGAATACGTTTTTGACTGTTTAGTGGCATACCTTTCGAAACTCATTCTATGGCATGAAATAATAGGTAGAAAAAGCATAGAACTTGTGAGGACCAAACGCCGCCTCGATTGAACCACATCAAGTGTTCAAAAACCCAAATCGTATGAAAAGAGCCCTGACTAAATGGACGTGGCCGCCGAACGTTTGCTCTCAGCACCTTGTATTCATAGATTGACATCTGCATTCTTCGTTTCGTCGACACTGCCGCAGCAGACTCCAGGGTAAAATACGAACAGCTCTTCTCCGGTATCAACCACGTACCATCTGATTGAAGACGCGTTATCCCATGTTCTCGCAGTATGCAGAGGAGGATTCTGATTCTCGTGACGAGCAAATTAAACGAGCTCGAAAATACGAAGAATCAATGCATAATTCCTCAGGTAGAAAAGCTGAAGATCTGTCTTGTTCATGTAGTTCCAGTCCAAACATTTCTGGCGATGTAGCTTGTGTCGACGTGCAATATATGACTGGGTTTCTGCCTATGTAGCGGAATTCCTTTCGGCAACTAGTTCTCTGGCAGGAAATAATACGAAGAAAAGGAACAGGACTTTTGAGGACCAAACGACTCCGTGGTAAAACCACATCAAGTGTTGAAAACTCAAATCGAATGAAAAGAGCCCTGACTAAATGGACGTGGCCACCGAACTTTTGCTCTCATCACCTTGTATTCATAGTATGGCATTTGCATTCTTCGTTTCGTCGACACTGCCGCAGCAAAGACTCCAGGGTAAAATACGAAGAGCTCTTCTTCGGTATAAACCACGCAATATCTGATTGAAGACGCGTTATCCCATGTTGTCGCAGTATGCAGAGGATTGCGATTCTCGTGACGAGCAAATTAAACGAGCTCGAAAACACGAAGAATCAAACCTTAATTGCTCAGGTATAAAAGCCGAAGATCTGTTGCGTTCATGTAGTTCCAGTCCAAACATTTCTGGCGATGTAGCTTCGTGTGTCGACTTGCAATATATGAATACGTTTGTGACTGTTTAGCGGCATACCTTTCGAAACTCATTCTATGGCATAAAATTATACGAAGAAAAAGCATAGAATTTTGTGAGGCAAGAACGCCGCCTTGGTTGAACCACATCAAGTGTTGAAAACCCAAATCGAATGAAAAGAGCCCTGACTAAATGGACGTGGCCGCACACTTTTGCTCTCAGCACCTTGTATTCATAGTTTGACATCTGCATTCTTCGTTTCGTCGACACTGCCGCAGCAGACTCCAGGGTAAAATACGAACAGCTCTTCTCCGGTATCAACCACGTACCATCTGATTGAAGACGCGTTATCCCATGTTCTCGCAGTATGCAGAGGAGGATTCTGATTCTCGTGACGAGCAAATTAAACGAGCTCGAAAATACGAAGAATCAATGCATAATTCCTCAGGTAGAAAAGCCGAAGTTCTGTTGCGTTCATGTAGTTCCAGTCGAAACATTTCTGGCGAAGTAGTTTGTGTCGACTTGCAATATATGACTGGGTTTCTGCCTATGTAGCGGAATTCCTTTCGGCAACTAGTTCTCTGGCAGGAAATAATATGAAGAAAAGGAACATGACTCCTGAGGACCAAACGACTCCGTGGTAAAACACATCAAGTGTTGAAAACCCAAATCGAATGAAGAGCCCTGACTAAATGGACGGGGCCACCGAACTTTTGCTCTCATCACCTTGTATTCATAGTATGGCATCTGCATTTTTCGTTTCGTCGACACTGCCAAAGCAAAGACTCCAGGGCAAAATACGAAGAGCTCTTCTCCGCTATCAACCACGCACCATCTGATTGAAGACGCGTTATCCCATGTTGTCGCAGTATGCAAAGAAGGATTGCGATTCTCGTGACGAGCAAATTAAACGAGCTCGACAACACGAAGAATCAATGCATAATTCCTCAGGTAGAAAAGCCGAAGATCTGTTGCGTTCATGTAGTTCCAGTCCAAACATTTCTGGCGATGTAGCTTCTTGTGTCGACTTGCAATATATGAATACGTTTGTGACTGTTTAGTGGCATACCTTTCGAAACTCATTCTATGGCATGAAATAATAGGTAGAAAAAGCATAGAACTTGTGAGGACCAAACGCCGCCTTGGTTGAACCACATCAAGTGTTGAAAACCCAAATCGAATGACAACAGCCCTGACTAAATGGACGTGGCCGCCGAACGTTTGCTCTCAGCACCTTGTATTCATAGATTGACATCTGCATTCTTCGTTTCGTCGACACTGCCGCAGCAGACTCCAGGGTAAAATACGAACAGCTCTTCTCCGGTATCAACCACGTACCATCTGATTGAAGACGCGTTATCCCATGTTCTCGCAGTATGCAGAGGAGGATTCTGATTCTCGTGACGAGCAAATTAAACGAGCTCGAAAATACGAAGAATCAATGCATAATTCCTCAGGTAGAAAAGCTGAAGATCTGTCTTGTTCATGTAGTTCCAGTCCAAACATTTCTGGCGATGTAGCTTGTGTCGACGTGCAATATATGACTGGGTTTCTGCCTATGTAGCGGAATTCCTTTCGGCAACTAGTTCTCTGGCAGGAAATAATACGAAGAAAAGGAACAGGACTTTTGAGGACCAAACGACTCCGTGGTAAAACCACATCAAGTGTTTAAAACCCAAATCGAATGAAAAGAGCCCTGACTAAATGGACGTGGCCACCGAACTTTTGCTCTCATCACCTTGTATTCATAGTATGGCATCTGCATTCTTCGTTTCGTCGACACTGCCGCAGCAGACTCCAGGGTAAAATACGAACAGCTCTTCTCCGGTATCAACCACGTACCATCTGATTGAAGACGCGTTATCCCATGTTGTCGCAGTATGCAGAGGAGGATTCTGATTCTCGTGACGAGCAAATTAAACGAGCTCGAAAACACGAAGAATCAATGCATAATTCCTCAGGTTGAAAAGCTGAAGATCTGTCTTGTCCATGTAGTTCCAGTCCAATGATTTCTGGCAGTATTGCTGCGTGCATCCACCTGAAGTATATGTATACGTTTGTGACTATTTAGCAGCATACCTTTCGTAACTCGTTCTATGGCATGAAATAATACGTAGAAAAAGCATAGGACTTGAGAGGACCAAACGCCGCCTTGGCTGAACGACATCAAGTGTTGAAAACCGAAATCGAATGAAAAAAGCCCTGAGTAAATGGACGTGGCCGCCGAACTTTTGCTCTCATCACCTTGTATTCATAGTATGGCATCTGCATTCTCCGTTTCATCGACACTGCCGCAGCAAGGGACTCCAGGATGAAATGCGAAAAGCTCTTCTGCGGTATCAACAGCATACAATTTGATTGAAGTTGTGTTATTGTATGTCATCGACGTATGCGGAGAAGGATTGAGATTCTCGTGACGAGCAAATTAAACGGGCTCGAAAACACGAAGAATCAATGCATAATTCCTCAGGTAGAAAAGCCGAAGATCTGTTGCGTTCATGTAGTTCCAGTCCAAACATTTCTGGCGATGCAGCTTCTTGTGTCGACTTGCAATATATGAATACGTTTGTGACTGTTTAGTGGCATACCTTTCGAAACTCATTCTATGGCATGAAATAATAGGTAGAAAAAGCATAGAACTTGTGAGGACCAAACGCCGCCTTGATTGAACCACATCAAGTGTTGAAAACCCAAATCGAATGAAAAGAGCCATGACTAAATGGACGTTGCCGCCGAACTTTTGCTCTCAGCCCCTTGTATTCATTAGTATGGCATCTGCATTCTTCGTTTCGTCGACACTGCCGCAGCAAAGACTCCAGGGTAAAATACGAAGAGCTCTTCTCCGGTATCAACCACGTACCATCTGATTGAAGACGCGTTATCCCATGTTGTCGCAGTATGTAGAGAAGGACTGCGATTCTCGTGACGAGCAAATTAGACGAGCTCGAAAGCACGAAGAATCACTGCATCATTCCTCAGGTAGAAAAGCCGAAGGTCTGTTGCGTTCATGTAGTTCCAGTTCAAACATTTCTGGTGATGTAGATTGTGTCGACTTGCAATATATGAATACGTTTGTGACTGTTTAGTGGCATACCTTTCGAAACTCATTCTATGGCATGAAATAATAGGTAGAAAAAGCATAGAACTTGTGAGGACCAAACGCCGCCTTGATTGAACCACATCAAGTGTTGAAAACCCAAATCGAATGAAAAGAGCCATGACTAAATGGACGTGGCCGCCGAATTTTTGCTCTCAGCCCCTTGTATTCATTAGTATGGCATCTGCATTCTTCGTTTCGTCGACACTGCCGCAGCAAAGACTCCAGGGTAAAATACGAAGAGCTCTTCTCCGGTATCAACCACGTACCATCTGATTGAAGACGCGTTATCCCATGTTGTCGCAGTATGCAGAGAAGGATTACGATTCTCGTGACGAGCAAAATAAACGAGCTCGAAAACACGAACAATCAATGCATAATTCCTCAGGTTGAAAAGCCGAAGATCTGTTGCGTTCATGTAGTTCCAGTCCAAACATTTCTGGTGATGTAGCTTGTGTCGACTTGCAATATATGACTCTGTTTCTGACTATGTAGCGGAATTCCTTTCGGCAACTAGTTCTCTGGCAGGAAATAATGCGATGAAAAGGAACAGGATTTTTGAGGACCAAACGACTCCGTGGTAAAACCACATAGGTGTTGAAAACCCAAATCGAATTAAAAGATCCCTGACTAAATGGACGTGGCCACCGAACTTTTGCTCTCATCACCTTGTATTCATAGAATGGCATCTGCATTCTTCGTTTCGTCGACACTGCCGCAACAAAGACTCCATGGTAAAATACGAAGAGCTCTTCTCCGGTATCAACAAAGTACCATCTGATTGAAGACGCGTTATCCCATGTTGTCGCAGTATGCAGAGAAGGATTACGATTCTCGTGACGAGCAAAATAAACGAGCTCGAAAACACGAACAATCAATGCATAATTCCTCAGGTTGAAAAGCCGAAGATCTGTTGCGTTCATGTAGTTCCAGTTCAAACATTTCTGGTGATGTAGCTTGTGTCGACTTGCAATATATGACTCTGTTTCTGACTATGTAGCGAAATTCCTTTCGGCAACTAGTTCTCTGGCAGGAAATAATACGAGAAAAAGAACAGGACTTTTGAGGACCAAACGACTCCGTGGTAAAACCACATAGGTGTTGAAAACCCAAATCGAATTAAAAGATCCCTGACTAAATGGACTTGGCCACCGAACTTTTGCTCTCATCACCTTGTATTCATAGTATGGGATCTGCATTCTCCGTTTCATCGACACTGCCACAGCAAAGGACTCCAGGATGAAATGCGAAAAGCTCTTCTGCGGTATCAACAGCATACCATTTGATTGAAGTTGTGTTATTGTATGTCATCGAAGTATGCGGAGAAGGATTGAGATTCTCGTGACGAGCAAATTAAACGAGCTCGAAAACACGAAGAATCAATGCATAATTCCTCAGGTAGAAAAGACGAAGATCAGTTGCGTTCATGTAGTTCCAGTCCAAACATTTCTGGCGATGTAGCTGCTTGTGTGGACTTGCAATATATGAATACGTTTGCGACTGTTTAGCGGCATACCTTTCGAAACTCATTCTATGGCATGAAATATTACGAAGAAAAAGCATAGAATTTTGTGAGGACCAAACGCCGCCTTGGTTGAACCACATCAAGTGTTGAAAACCCAAATCGAATGACAAGAGCCCTGACTAAATGGACGTGGCCGCCGAACTTTTGCTCTTATCACCTTGTATTCATAGTATAGCATCTACATTCTTCGTTTCGTCGACACTGCCGCAGCAGACTCCAGGGTAAAATACGAAAAGCTCGTCTCCTGTATGAACAGCATACCATCTCATTGAAGACGCTTTATCCGATGTTATCGCAGTATGCAGAGGAGGATTCTGATTCTCGTGACGAGCAAATTAAACGAGCTCGAAAACACGAAGAATCAATGCATAATTCCTCAGGTTGAAAAGCTGGACATCGGTCTTGTTCATATAGTTCCAGTCCAAACATTTCTGGCGATGTAGCTTGTGTCGACGTGCAATATATGACTGGGTTTCTGCCTATGTAGCGGAATTCCTTTCGGCAACTAGTTCTCTGGCAGGAAATAATACGAAGAAAAGGAACAGGACTTTTGAGGACCAAACGACTCCGTGGTAAAACCACATCAAGTGTTTAAAACCCAAATCGAATGAAAAGAGCCCTGACTAAATGGACGTGGCCACCGAACTTTTGCTCTCATCACCTTGTATTCATAGTATGGCATCTGCATTCTTCGTTTCGTCGACACTGCCACAGCAAAGACTCCAGGGTAAAATACGAAGACCTCTTCTTCGGTATAAACCACGCAATATCTGATTGAAGACGCGTTATCCCATGTTGTCGCAGTATGCAGAGGATTGCGATTCTCGTGACGAGCAAATTAAACGAGCTCGAAAACACGAAGAATCAAACCATAATTGCTCAGGTAGAAAAGCCGAAGATCTGTTGCGTTCATGTAGTTCCAGTCCAAACATTTCTGGCGATGTAGCTTCGTGTGTCGACTTGCAATATATGAATACGTTTGTGACTGTTTAGCGGCATACCTTTCGAAACTCATTCTATGGCATAAAATTATACGAAGAAAAAGCATAGAATTTTGTGAGGACCGAACGCCGCCTTGGTTGAACCACATCAAGTGTTGAAAACCCAAATCGAATGAAAAGAGCCCTGACTATATGGACGTGGCCGCCGAACGTTTGCGCTCAGCACCTTGTATTCATAGATTGACATTTGCATTCTTCGTTTCGTCGACACTGCCGCAGCAGACTCCAGGGTAAAATACGAAGAGCTCTTCTCCGGTATCAACCAAGTACCATCTGATTGAAGACGCGTTATCCCATGTTCTCGCAGTATGCAGAGGAGGATTCTGATTCTCGTGACGAGCAAATTAAACGAGCTCGAAAATACGAAGAATCAATGCATAATTCCTCAGGTAGAAAAGCTGAAGATCTGTCTTGTTCATGTAGTTCCAGTCCAAACATTTCTGGCGATGTAGCTTGTGTCGACGTGCAATATATGACTGGGTTTCTGCCTATGTAGCGGAATTCCTTTCGGCAACTAGTTCTCTGGCAGGAAATAATACGAAGAAAAGGAACAGGACTTTTGAGGACCAAACGACTCCGTGGTAAAACCACATCAAGTGTTTAAAACCCAAATCGAATGAAAAGAGCCCTGACTAAATGGACGTGGCCACCGAACTTTTGCTCTCATCACCTTGTATTCATAGTATGGCATCTGCATTCTTCGTTTCGTCGACACTGCCACAGCAAAGACTCCAGGGTAAAATACGAAGACCTCTTCTTCGGTATAAACCACGCAATATCTGATTGAAGACGCGTTATCCCATGTTGTCGCAGTATGCAGAGGATTGCGATTCTCGTGACGAGCAAATTAAACGAGCTCGAAAACACGAAGAATCAAACCATAATTGCTCAGGTAGAAAAGCCGAAGATCTGTTGCGTTCATGTAGTTCCAGTCCAAACATTTCTGGCGATGTAGCTTCGTGTGTCGACTTGCAATATATGAATACGTTTGTGACTGTTTAGCGGCATACCTTTCGAAACTCATTCTATGGCATAAAATTATACGAAGAAAAAGGATAGAATTTTGTGAGGACCGAACGCCGCCTTGGTTGAACCACATCAAGTGTTGAAAACCCAAATCGAATGAAAAGAGCCCTGACTATATGGACGTGGCCGCCGAACGTTTGCGCTCAGCACCTTGTATTCATAGATTGACATTTGCATTCTTCGTTTCGTCGACACTGCCGCAGCAGACTCCAGGGTAAAATACGAACAGCTCTTCTCCGGTATCAACCACGTACCATCTGATTGAAGACGCGTTATCCCATGTTGTCGCAGTATGCAGAGGAGGATTCTGATTCTCGTGACGAGCAAATTAAACGAGCTCGAAAACACGAAGAATCAATGCATAATTCCTCAGGTTGAAAAGCTGAAGATCTGTCTTGTCCATGTAGTTCCAGTCCAATGATTTCTGGCAGTATTGCTGCGTGCATCCACCTGAAGTATATGTATACGTTTGTGACTATTTAGCAGCATACCTTTCGTAACTCGTTCTATGGCATGAAATAATACGTAGAAAAAGCATAGGACTTGAGAGGACCAAACGCCGCCTTGGCTGAACGACATCAAGTGTTGAAAACCGAAATCGAATGAAAAAAGCCCTGAGTAAATGGACGTGGCCGCCGAACTTTTGCTCTCATCACCTTGTATTCATAGTATGGCATCTGCATTCTCCGTTTCATCGACACTGCCGCAGCAAGGGACTCCAGGATGAAATGCGAAAAGCTCTTCTGCGGTATCAACAGCATACCATTTGATTGAAGTTGTGTTATTGTATGTCATCGACGTATGCGGAGAAGGATTGAGATTCTCGTGACGAGCAAATTAAACGGGCTCGAAAACACGAAGAATCAATGCATAATTCCTCAGGTAGAAAAGCCGAAGATCTGTTGCGTTCATGTAGTTCCAGTGCAAACATTTCTGGCGATGCAGCTTCTTGTGTCGACTTGCAATATATGAATACGTTTGTGACTGTTTAGTGGCATACCTTTCGAAACTCATTCTATGGCATGAAATAATAGGTAGAAAAAGCATAGAACTTGTGAGGACCAAACGCCGCCTTGATTGAACCACATCAAGTGTTGAAAACCCAAATCGAATGAAAAGAGCCATGACTAAATGGACGTTGCCGCCGAACTTTTGCTCTCAGCCCCTTGTATTCATTAGTATGGCATCTGCATTCTTCGTTTCGTCGACACTGCCGCAGCAAAGACTCCAGGGTAAAATACGAAGAGCTCTTCTCCGGTATCAACCACGTACCATCTGATTGAAGACGCGTTATCCCATGTTGTCGCAGTATGTAGAGAAGGACTGCGATTCTCGTGACGAGCAAATTAGACGAGCTCGAAAGCACGAAGAATCACTGCATCATTCCTCAGGTAGAAAAGCCGAAGGTCTGTTGCGTTCATGTAGTTCCATTCCAAACATTTCTGGCGATGTAGCTTGTGTCGACGTGCAATATATGAATGCGTTTCTGACAATGTAGCAGAATTCGTTTCGGCAACTAGTTCTCTGGCAGGAAATAATACGAAGAAAAGGAACAGGACTTTTGAGGACCAAACGACTCCGTGGTAAAAGCACATCAAGTGTTGAACACCCAAATCGAATGAAAAGAGCCCTGACTAAATGGACGTGGCCACCGACGTTTGCTATCATCACCTTGTATTCATAGAATGGCATCTGCATTCTTCGTTTCGTCGACACTGCCGCAACAATGACTCCAGGGTAAAATACGAAGAGCTCTTCTCCGGTATCAACCGCGTACCACCTGATTGAAGACGCGTTATCCCATGTTGTCGCAGAATGCAGAGAAGGATTTCGATTCTCGTGACGAGCAAATTAAACGAGCTCGAAAAAACGAAGATTAAATTCATAATTCCTCAGGCTGAAAAGCTGAAGATCTGTTGCGTTCATGTAGTTCCTGTCCAAACATTTCTGGCGATGTAGCTTGTGTCGACTTGCAATATATGAATGCGTTTGTGACTGTTTAGTGGCATACCTTTCGAAACTCATTTTTTGGCATGAAATAATAGGTAGAAAAAGCATAGAACTTGTGAGGACCAAACGCCGCCTCGATTGAACCACATCAAGTGTTGAAAACCCAAATCGAATGAAAAGAGCCCTGACTAAATGGACGTGGCCGCCGAACTTTTGCTCTCAGCACCTTGTATTCATAGTTTGACATCTGCATTCTTCGTTTCGTCGACACTGCCGCAACAATGACTCCAGGGTAAAATACGAAGAGCTCTTCTCCGGTATCAACCACGTACCATCTGATTGAAGACGCGTTATCCCATGTTGTCGCAGAATGCAGAGAAGGATTTCGATTCTCGTGACGAGCAAATTAAACGAGCTCGAAAAAACGAAGATTAAATTCATAATTCCTCAGGCTGAAAAGCCGAAGATCTGTTGCGTTCATGTAGTTCCTGTCCAAACATTTCTGGCGATGTAGCTTGTGTCGACGTGCAATATATGAATGCGTTTCTGACAATGTAGCAGAATTCGTTTCGGCAACTAGTTCTCTGGCAGGAAATAATACGAAGAAAAGGAACAGGACTTTTGAGGACCAAACGACTCCGTGGTAAAAGCACATCAAGTGTTGAACACCCAAATCGAATGAAAAGAGCCCTGACTAAATGGACGTGGCCACCGAACTTTTGCTCTCATCACCTTGTATTCATAGTATGGCATCTGCATTTTTCGTTTCGTCGACACTGCCACAGCAAAGACTCCAGGGTAAAATACGAAGAGCTCTTCTCTGCTATCAACCACGCACCATCTGATTGAAGACGCGTTATCCCATGTTGTCGCAGTATGCAGAGAAGGATTGCGATTCTCGTGACGAGCAAATTAAACAAGCTCGACAACACGAAGAATCAATGCATAATTCCTCAGGTAGAAAAGCCGAAGATCTGTTGCGTTCATGTAGTTCCAGTCCAAACATTTCTGGCGATGTAGCTTCTTGTGTCGACTTGCAATATATGAATACGTTTGTGACTGTTTAGTGGCATACCTTTCGAAACTCATTCTTTGGCATGAAATAATAGGTAGAAAAAGCATAGAACTTGTGAGGACCAAACGCCGCCTCGATTGAACCACATCAAGTGTTGAAAACCCAAATCGAATGAAAAGAGCCCTGACTAAATGGACGTGGCCGCCGAACTTTTGCTCTCAGCACCTTGTATTCATAGTTTGACATCTGCATTCTTCGTTTCGTCGACACTGCCGCAACAATGACTCCAGGGTAAAATACGAAGAGCTCTTCTCCGGTATCAACCACGTACCATCTGATTGAAGACGCGTTATCCCATGTTGTCGCAGAATGCAGAGAAGGATTTCGATTCTCGTGACGAGCAAATTAAACGAGCTCGAAAACACGAAGAATCAATGCATAATTCCTCAGGTAGAAAAGCCGAAGATATGTTGCGTTCATGTAGTTCCAGTCCAAACATTTCTGGCGATGTAGCTTCTTGTGTCGACTTGTAATATATGAATACGTTTGTGACTGTTTAGTGGCATACCTTTCGAAACTCACTCTATGGCATGAAATAATAGGTAGAAAAAGCATAAAACTTGTCAGGACCAAATGCCGCCTTGATTGAACCAAATCAAGTGTTGAAAACCCAAATCGAATGAAAAGAGCCCTGACTAAATGGACGTGGCCGCCGAACTTTTGCTCTCAGCACTTTGTATTCATAGTTTGACATCTGCATTCTTCGTTTCGTCGACACTGCCGCAGCAGACTCCAGGGTAAAATACCAACAGCTCTTCTCCGGTATCAACCACGTACCATCTGATTGAAGACGCGTTATCCCATGTTGTCGCAGTATGCAGAGGAGCATTCTGATTCTCGTGACGAGCAAATTAAACGAGCTCGAAAAAACGAAGATTAAATTCATAATTCCTCAGGCTGAAAAGCCGAAGATCTGTTGCGTTCATGTAGTTCCTGTCCAAACATTTCTGGCGATGTAGCTTGTGTCGACTTGCAATATATGACTGGGTTTCTATGTAGCGGAATTCCTTTCCGCAACTAGTTCTCTGGCAGGAAATAATGCGATGAAAAGGAACAGGATTTTTGAGCACCAAACGATTCCGTGGTAAAACCGCATCAAGTGTTGAAAACCCAAATCGAATGAAAACAGCCCTGACTAAATGGACGTGGCAGCCGAACTTTTGCTCTCATCACCTTATATTCATAGTATGGCATCTGCATTCTCCGTTTCATCGACACTGCCGCAGCAAAGGACTCCAGGATGAAATGCGAAAAGCTCTTCTGCGGTATCAACAGCATACCATTTGATTGAAGTTGTGTTATTGTATGTCATCGAAGTATGCGGAGAAGGATTGAGATTCTCGTGACGAGCAAATTAAACGAGCTCGAAAACACGAAGAATCAATGCATAATTCCTCAGGTTGAAAAGCTGAAGATCTGTCTTGTTCATGTAGTTCCAGTCCAATGATTTCTGGCAGTATTGCTGCGTGCATCCAACTGAAGTGTATGAATACGTTTCTGACTATTTATCAGCATAACTTTCGTAACTCGTTCTATGGCATGAAATAATACGTCGACAAAGCATAGGACTTGAGAGGACCAAACGCCGCCTTGGTTGAACATCAAGTGTTGAAAACCCAAATCGAATGAAAAAAGCCCTGACTAAATGGACGTGGCCGCCGAACTTTTGCTCTCATCACCTTGTATTCATAGTATGGCATCTGCATTCTCCGTTTTATCGACACTGCCGCAGCAAAGGACTCCAGGATGAAATGCGAAAAGCTCTTCTGCGGTATCAACAGCATACCATTTGATTGAAGCTGTGTTATTGTATGTCATTGAAGTATGCGGAGAAGGATTGAGATTCTCGTGACGAGCAAATTAAAGGAGCTCGAAAACACGAAGATTAAATTCATAATTCCTCAGGTTGAAAAGCCCAAGATCTGTTGCGTTCATGCAGTTCCTGTCCAAACATTTCTGGCGATGTAGCTTGTGTCGACTTGCAATATATGACTGGGTTTCTGACTATGTAGCGGAATTCCTTTCGGCAACTAGTTCTCTGGCAGGAAATAATACGAAGAAAAGGAACAGGACTTTTGAGGACCAAACGACTCCGTGGTAAAACCACATAAAGAGTTGGAAACCCAAATCGAATGAAAAGAGCCCTGACTAAATGGACGTGGCAGCCGAACTTTTGCTCTCATCACCTTGTATTCATAGTATGGCATCTGCATTCTTCGTTTCGTCGACACTGCCACAGCAAAGACTCCAGGGTAAAATACGAAGAGCTCTTCTCCGGTATCAACCACGCACCATCTGATTGAAGACTCGTTATCCCATGTTGTCGCAGTATGCAGAGAAGGAATGCGATTCTCGTGACGAGCAAATTAAACGAGCTCGAAAACACGAAGAATCAATGCATAATTCCTCAGGTTGAAAAGCTGAAGATCTGTCTTGTTCATGTAGTTCCAGTCCAAACATTTCTGGCGATGTAGCTTCTTGTGTCGACTTGCAATATATGAATACGTTTGTGACTGTTTAGCGGCATACCTTTCGAAACTCATTCTATGGCAAGAAATTATACGAAGAAAATCATAGAATTTTGTGACGACCGAACGCCGCCTTGGTTGAACCACATCAAGTGTTGAAAACCCAAATCGAATGAAAAGAGCCCTGACAAAATGGACGTCGCCGCCGAACTTTTGCTCTCATCACCTTGTATTCATAGTTTGACATCTGCATTCTTGGTTTCGTCGACACTGCCGCAGCAGACTCCAGAGTAAAATACGAACAGCTCTTCTCCGGTATCAACCACGTACCATCTGATTGAAGACGCGTTATCCCATGTTGCCGCAGTATGCAGAGAAGGGTTGAGATTCTCGTGAGGAGCAAATTAAACGAGCTCGAAAACACGAAGAATCAATGCATAATTCCTCAGGTAGAAAAGCTGAAGGTCTGTTGCGTTCATGTAGTTCCATTCCAAACATTTCTGGCGATGTAGCTTGTGTCGACGTGCAATATATGAATGCGTTTCTGACTATGTAGCAGAATTCGTTTCGGCAACTAGTTCTCTGGCAGGAAATAATACGAAGAAAAGGAACAGGACTTTTGAGGACCAAACGACTCCGTGGTAAAAGCACATCAAGTGTTGAACACCCAAATCGAATGAAAAGAGCCCTGACTAAATGGACGTGGCCACCGAACGTTTGCTCTCATCACCTTGTATTCATAGAATGGCATCTGCATTCTTCGTTTCGTCGACACTGCCGCAACAATGACTCCAGGGTAAAATACGAAGAGCTCTTCTCCGGTATCAACCACGTACCATATGATTGAAGACGCGTTATCCCATGTTGTCGCAGTATGCAGAGGAGGATTCTGATTCTCGTGACGAGCAAATAAAACGAGCTCGAAAACACGAAGAATCAATTCATAATTCCTCAGGTAGAAAAGCCGAAGATCTGTAGCGTTCATGTAGTTCCAGTCCAAACATTTCTGGCGATGTAGCTTGTGTCGACTTGCAATATATGACTGGGCTTCTGACTATGTAGTGGAATTCCTTTCGGCAACTAGTTCTCTGGCAGGAAATAATACGAAGAAAAGGAACAGGACTTTTGAGGACCAAACGACTCCGTGGTAAAACCACATCAAGTGTTGAAAACCCAAATCGAATGAAAAGAGCCCTGACTTAATGGACGTGGCCACCGAACTTTTGCTCTCATCACCTTGTATTCATAGTATAGCATCTGCATTTTTCGTTTCGTCGACACTGCAACAGCAAAGACTCCAGGGTAAAATACGAAAAGCTCTTCTCCGGTATCAACCACGCACCATCTGATTGAAGACGTGTTATCCCATGTTGTCGCAGTATGCAGAGAAGGATTGCGATTCGCGTGACGAGCAAATTAAAAGAGCTCGACAACACGAGGAATCAATGCATAATTCCTCAGGTAGAAAAGCCGAAGATCTGTTGCGTTCATGTAGTTCCAGTCCAAACATTTCTGGCGATGTAGCTTCTTGTGTCGACTTGCAATATATGAATACGTTTGTGTCTGTTTAGTGGCATACCTTTCGAAACTCATTCTATGGCATGAAATAACAGGTAGAAAAAGCATAGAACTTGTGAGGACCAAACGCCGCCTTGATTGAACCACATCAAGTGTTGAAAACCCAAATCGAATGAAAAGAGCCCTGACTAAATGGACGTGGCCGCCGAACTTTTGCTGTCAGCACCTCGTATTCATAGTTTGACATCTGCATTCTTCGTTTCGTCGACACTGCCGCAGCAGACTCCAGGGTAAAATACGAAAAGCTCTTCTCCGGTATCAACCACGTACCATCTGATTGAAGACGCGTTATCCAATGTTGTCGCAGTATGCAGAGGAGGATTCTGATTCTCGTGACGAGCAAATTAAACGAGCTCGAAAACACGAAGAATCAATTCATAATTCCTCAGGTAGAAAAGCCGAAGATCTGTTGCGTTCATGTAGTTCCAGTCCAAACATTTCCGGCGATGTAGCCTCTTGTGTCGACTTGCAATATATGAATACGTTTCTGACTGTTTAGCGGCATACCTTTCGAAACTCATTCTATGGCATGAAATTATACGAAGAAAAAGCATAGAATTTGTGAGGACCGAACGCCGCCTTGGTTGAACCACATCAAGTGTTGAAAACCCAAATCAAATGAAAAAAGCCCTGACTAAATGGACGTGGCCGCCGAACTTTTGCTCTGATCACCTTGTATTCATAGTATGGCATCTGCATTCTCCGTTTCATCGACACTGCCGCAGCAAAGGACTCCAGGATGAAATGCGAAAAGCTCTTCTGCGGTATCAACAGCATACCATTTGATTGAAGTTGTGTTATTGTATGTCATCGAAGTATGCGGAGAAGGATTGAGATTCTCGTGACGAGCAAATTAAACGAGCTCGAAAACACGAAGAATCAATGCATAATTCCTCAGGTAGAAAAGACGAAGATCAGTTGCGTTCATGTAGTTCCAGTCCAAACAGTTCTGGCGATGTAGCTGCTTGTGTGGACTTGCAATATATGAATACGTTTGTGACTGTTTAGCGGCATACCTTTCGAAACTCATTCTATGGCATGAAATATTACGAAGAAAAAGCATAGAATTTTGTGAGGACCAAACGCCGCCTTCATTGAACCACATCAAGTGTTGAAAACCCAAATCGAATGAAAAGAGCCCTGACTAAATGGACGTGGCAGCCGAACTTTTGCTCTCATCACCTTGTATTCATAGTATGGCATCTGCATTCTCCGTTTCATCGACACTGCCGCAGCAAAGGACTCCAGGATGAAATGCGAAAAGCTCTTCTGCGGTATCAACAGCATACCATTTGATTGAAGTTGTGTTATTGTATGTCATCGAAGTATGCGGAGAAGGATTGAGATTCTCGTGACGAGCAAATTAAACGAGCTCGAAAACACGAAGAATCAATGCATAATTCCTCAGGTAGAAAAGCCGAAGATATGTTGCGTTCATGTAGTTCCAGTCCAAACATTTCTGGCGATGTAGCTTCTTGTGTCGACTTGTAATATATGAATACGTTTGTGACTGTTTAGTGGCATACCTTTCGAAACTCACTCTATGGCATGTAATAATAGGTAGAAAAAGCATAAAACTTGTCAGGACCAAATGCCGCCTTGATTGAACCAAATCAAGTGTTGAAAACCCAAATCGAATGAAAAGGGCCCTGACTAAATGGACGTGGCCGCCGAACTTTTCCTCTCAGCACCTTGTATTCATAATTTGACATCTGCATTCTTCGTTTCGTCGACACTGCCGCAGCAGACTCCAGGGTAAAGTACGAACACCTCTTCTCCGGTATCAACCACGTACCATCTGATTGAAGACGCGTTATCCCATGTTGTCGCAGTATGCAGAGGAGGATTCTGATTCTCGTGACGAGCAAATTAAACGAGCTCGAAAACACGAAGAATCAATGCATAATTCCTCAGGTAGAAAAGCCGAAGATATGTTGCGTTCATGTAGTTCCAGTCCAAACATTTCTGGCGATGTAGCTTCTTGTGTCGACTTGTAATATATGAATACGTTTGTGACTGTTTAGTGGCATACCTTTCGAAACTCACTCTATGGCATGAAATAATAGGTAGAAAAAGCATAAAACTTGTCAGGACCAAATGCCGCCTTGATTGAACCAAATCAAGTGTTGAAAACCCAAATCGAATGAAAAGAGCCCTGACTAAATGGACGTGGCCGCCGAACTTTTGCTCTCAGCACCTTGTATTCATAGTTTGACATCTGCATTCTTCGTTTCGTCGACACTGCCGCAGCAGACTCCAGGGTAAAATACCAACAGCTCTTCTCCGGTATCAACCACGTACCATCTGATTGAAGACGCGTTATCCCATGTTGTCGCAGTATGCAGAGGAGCATTCTGATTCTCGTGACGAGCAAATTAAACGAGCTCGAAAACACGAAGAACCAATGCATAATTCCTCAGGTAGAAAAGCCGAAGATCTGTTGCGTTCATGTACTTCCAGTCCAAACATTTCTGGCGATGTAGCTTCTTGTGTCGACGTGCAATATATGAATACGTTTGTGACTGTTTAGTGGCATAAATTTCGAAACTCATTCTATGGCATGAAATAATAGGTAGAAAAAGCATAGAACTTGTGAGGACCAAACGCCGCCTTGATTGAACCACATCAAGTGTTGAAAACCCAAATCGAATGAAAAGAGCCCTGACTAAATGGACGTGGCCGCCGAACTTTTGCTCTCAGCACCTTGTATTCATAATTTGACATCTGCATTCTTCGTTTCGTCGACACTGCCGCAGCAGACTCCAGGGTAAAGTACGAACACCTCTTCTCCGCTATCAACCACGTACCATCTGATTGAAGACGCGTTATCCCATGTTGTCGCAGTATGCAGAGGAGCATTCTGATTCTCGTGACGAGCAAATTAAACGAGCTCGAAAACACGAAGAACCAATGCATAATTCCTCAGGTAGAAAAGCCGAAGATCTGTTGCGTTCATGTACTTCCAGTCCAAACATTTCTGGCGATGTAGCTTCTTGTGTCGACGTGCAATATATGAATACGTTTGTGACTGTTTAGTGGCATAAATTTCGAAACTCATTCTATGGCATGAAATAATAGGTAGAAAAAGCATAGAACTTGTGAGGACCAAACGCCGCCTTGATTGAACCACATCAAGTGTTGAAAACCCAAATCGAATGAAAAGAGCCCTGACTAAATGGACGTGGCCGCCGAACTTTTGCTCTCAGCACCTTGTATTCATAATTTGACATCTGCATTCTTCGTTTCGTCGACACTGCCGCAGCAGACTCCAGGGTAAAGTACGAACACCTGTTCTCCGCTATCAACCACGTACCATCTGATTCAAGACGCGTTATCCCATGTTGTCGCAGTATGCAGAGAAGGACTGCGATTCTCGTGACGAGCAAATTAGACGAGCTCGAAAGCACGAAGAATCAATGCATCATTCCTCAGGTAGAAAAGCGGAAGGTCTGTTGCGTTCATGTAGTTCCAGTTCAAACATTTCTGGTGATGTAGCTTGTGTCGACTTGCAATATATGAATACGTTTGTGACTGTTTAGCGGCATACGTTTCGAAACTCATTCTATGGCAAGAAATTATACGAAGAAAATCATAGAATTTTGTGACGACCGAACGCCGCCTTGGTTGAACCACATCAAGTGTTGAAAACCCAAATCGAATGAAAAGAGCCCTGACAAAATGAACGTCGCCGCCGAAGTTTTGCTCTCATCACCTTGTATTCATAGTTTGACATCTGCATTCTTCGTTTCGTCGACACTGCCGCAGCAGACTCCACTATAAAATACGAACAGCTCTTCTCCGGTATCAACCACGTACCATCTGATTGAAGACGCGTTATCCCATGTTGCCGCAGTATGCAGAGAAGGGTTGAGATTCTCGTGAGGAGCAAATTAAACGAGCTCGAAAACACGAAGAATCAATGCATAATTCCTCAGGTAGAAAAGCTGAAGGTCTGTTGCGTTCATGTAGTTCCATTCCAAACATTTCTGGCGATGTAGCTTGTGTCGACTTGCAATATATGAATGCGTTTCTGACTATGTAGCGGAATTCCTTTCGGCAACTAGTTCTCTGGCAGGAAATAATACGAAGAAAAGGAACAGGACTTTTGAGGACCAAACGACTCCGTGGTAAAACCACATCAAGAGTTGGAAACCCAAATCGAATGAAAAGAGCCCTGACTAAATGGACGTGGCCGCCGAACTTTTGCTCTCAGCACCTTGTATTCATAGTTTGACATCTGCATTCTTCGTTTCGTCGACACTGCCGCAACAATGACTCCAGGGTAAAATACGAAGAGCTCTTCTCCGGTATCAACCACGTACCATCTGATTGAAGACGCGTTATCCCATGTTGTCGCAGAATGCAGAGAAGGATTTCGATTCTCGTGACGAGCAAATTAAACGAGCTCGAAAAAACGAAGATTAAATTCATAATTCCTCAGGCTGAAAAGCCGAAGATCTGTTGCGTTCATGTAGTTCCTGTCCAAACATTTCTGGCGATGTAGCTTGTGTCGACTTGCAATATATGACTGGGTTTCTATGTAGCGGAATTCCTTTCGGCAACTAGTTCTCTGGCAGGAAATAATGCGATGAAAAGGAACAGGATTTTTGAGCACCAAACGACTCCGTGGTAAAACCGCATCAAGTGTTGAAAACCCAAATCGAATGAAAACAGCCCTGACTAAATGGACGTGGCAGCCGAACTTTTGCTCTCATCACCTTATATTCATAGTATGGCATCTGCATTCTCCGTTTCATCGACACTGCCGCAGCAAAGGACTCCAGGATGAAATGCGAAAAGCTCTTCTGCGGTATCAACAGCATACCATTTGATTGAAGTTGTGTTATTGTATGTCATCGAAGTATGCGGAGAAGGATTGAGATTCTCGTGACGAGCAAATTAAACGAGCTCGAAAACACGAAGAATCAATGCATAATTCCTCAGGTAGAAAAGCCGAAGATATGTTGCGTTCATGTAGTTCCAGTGCAAACATTTCTGGCGATGTAGCTTCTTGTGTCGTCGTGCAATATATGAATACGTTTGTGACTGTTTAGCGGCATACCTTTCGAAGCTCATTCTATGGCAAGAAATTATACGAAGAAAATCATAGAATTTTGTGACGACCGAACGCCGCCTTGGTTGAACCACATCAAGTGTTGAAAACCCAAATCGAATGAAAAGAGCCCTGACAAAATGGACGTCGCCGCCGAAGTTTTGCTCTCATCACCTTGTATTCATAGTTTGACATCTGCATTCTTCGTTTCGTCGACACTGCCGCAGCAGACTCCAGGGTAAAATACGAACAGCTCTTCTCCGGTATCAACCACGTACCATCTGATTGAAGACGCGTTATCCCATGTTGCCGCAGTATGCAGAGAAGGGTTGAGATTCTCGTGAGGAGCAAATTAAACGAGCTCGAAAACACGAAGAATCAATGCATAATTCCTCAGGTAGAAAAGCTGAAGGTCTGTTGCGTTCATGTAGTTCCATTCCAAACATTTCTGGCGATGTAGCTTGTGTCGACGTGCAATATATGAATGCGTTTCTGACTATGTAGCAGAATTCGTTTCGGCAACTAGTTCTCTGGCAGGAAATAATACGAAGAAAAGGAACAGGACTTTTGAGGACCAAACGACTGCGTGGTAAAAGCACATCAAGTGTTGGACACCCAAATCGAATGAAAAGAGCCCTGACTAAATGGACGTGGCCACCGACGTTTGCTATCATCACCTTGTATTCATAGAATGGCATCTGCATTCTTCGTTTCGTCGACACTGCCGCAACAATGACTCCAGGGTAAAATACGAAGAGCTCTTCTCCGGTATCAACCACGTACCACCTGATTGAAGACGCGTTATCCCATGTTGTCGCAGAATGCAGAGAAGGATTTCGATTCTCGTGACGAGCAAATTAAACGAGCTCGAAAAAACGAAGATTAAATTCATAATTCCTCAGGCTGAAAAGCTGAAGATCTGTTGCGTTCATGTAGTTCCTGTCCAAACATTTCTGGCGATGTAGCTTGTGTCGACTTGCAATATATGAATGGGTTTCTGCCTATGTAGCGGAATTCCTTTCGGCAACTAGTTCTCTGGCAGGAAATAATACGAAGAAAAGGAACAGGACTTTTGAGGACCAAACGACTCCGTGGTAAAACCACATCAAGAGTTGGAAACCCAAATCGAATGAAAAGAGCCCTGACTAAATGGACGTGGCCACCGAACTTTTGCTCTCATCACCTTGTATTCATAGTATGGCATCTGCATTTTTCGTTTCGTCGACACTGCCACAGCAAAGACTCCAGGGTAAAATACGAAGAGCTCTTCTCTGCTATCAACCACGCACCATCTGATTGAAGACGCGTTATCCCATGTTGTCGCAGTATGCAGAGAAGGATTGCGATTCTCGTGACGAGCAAATTAAACAAGCTCGACAACACGAAGAATCAATGCATAATTCCTCAGGTAGAAAAGCCGAAGATCTGTTGCGTTCATGTAGTTCCAGTCCAAACATTTCTGGCGATGTAGCTTCTTGTGTCGACTTGCAATATATGAATACGTTTGTGACTGTTTAGTGGCATACCTTTCGAAACTCATTCTTTGGCATGAAATAATAGGTAGAAAAAGCATAGAACTTGTGAGGACCAAACGCCGCCTCGATTGAACCACATCAAGTGTTGAAAACCCAAATCGAATGAAAAGAGCCCTGACTAAATGGACGTGGCCGCCGAACTTTTGCTCTCAGCACCTTGTATTCATAGTTTGACATCTGCATTCTTCGTTTCGTCGACACTGCCGCAACAATGACTCCAGGGTAAAATACGAAGAGCTCTTCTCCGGTATCAACCACGTACCATCTGATTGAAGACGCGTTAACCCATGTTGTCGCAGAATGCAGAGAAGGATTTTGATTCTCGTGACGAGCAAATTAAACGAGCTCGAAAAAACGAAGATTAAATTCATAATTCCTGAGGCTGAAAAGCCGAAGATCTGTTGCGTTCATGTAGTTCCTGTCCAAACATTTCTGGCGATGTAGCTTGTGTCGACTTGCAATATATGACTGGGTTTCTATGTAGCGGAATTCCTTTCCGCAACTAGTTCTCTGGCAGGAAATAATGCGATGAAAAGGAACAGGATTTTTGAGCACCAAACGACTCCGTGGTAAAACCGCATCAAGTGTTGAAAACCCAAATCGAATGAAAACAGCCCTGACTAAATGGACGTGGCAGCCGAACTTTTGCTCTCATCACCTTGTAATCATAGTATGGCATCTGCAATTCTCCGTTTCATCGACACTGCCGCAGCAAAGGACTCCAGGATGAAATGCGAAAAGCTCTTCTGCGGTATCAACAGCATACCATTTGATTGAAGTTGTGTTATTGTATGTCATCGAAGTATGCGGAGAAGGATTGAGATTCTCGTGACGAGCAAATTAAACGAGCTCGAAAACACGAAGAATCAATGCATAATTCCTCAGGTAGAAAAGCCGAAGATATGTTGCGTTCATGTAGTTCCAGTGCAAACATTTCTGGCGATGTAGCTTCTTGTGTCAACTTGCAATATATGAATACGTTTGTGACTGTTTAGTGGCATACCTTTCGAAACTCACTCTATGGCATGAAATAATAGGTAGAAAAAGCATAAAACTTGTCAGGACCAAATGCCGCCTTGATTGAACCAAATCAAGTGTTGAAAACCCAAATCGAATGAAAAGAGCCCTGACTAAATGGACGTGGCCGCCGAACTTTTGCTCTCAGCACTTTGTATTCATAGTTTGACATCTGCATTCTTCGTTTCGTCGACACTGCCGCAGCAGACTCCAGGGTAAAATACCAACAGCTCTTCTCCGGTATCAACCACGTACCATCTGATTGAAGACGCGTTATCCCATGTTGTCGCAGTATGCAGAGGAGCATTCTGATTCTCGTGACGAGCAAATTAAACGAGCTCGAAAACACGAAGAATCAATGCATAATTCCTCAGGTAGAAAAGCTGAAGGTCTGTTGCGTTCATGTAGTTCCATTCCAAACATTTCTGGCGATGTAGCTTGTGTCGACGTGCAATATATGAATGCGTTTCTGACTATGTAGCAGAATTCGTTTCGGCAACTAGTTCTCTGGCAGGAAATAATACGAAGAAAAGGAACAGGACTTTTGAGGACCAAACGACTCCGTGGTAAAAGCACATCAAGTGTTGAACACCCAAATCGAATGAAAAGAGCCCTGACTAAATGGACGTGGCCACCGACGTTTGCTATCATCACCTTGTATTCATAGAATATCATCTGCATTCTTCGTTTCGTCGACACTGCCGCAACAATGACTCCAGGGTAAAATACGAAGAGCTCTTCTCCGGTATCAACCACGTACCACCTGATTGAAGACGCGTTATCCCATGTTGTCGCAGAATGCAGAGAAGGATTTCGATTCTCGTGACGAGCAAATTAAACGAGCTCGAAAAAACGAAGATTAAATTCATAATTCCTCAGGCTGAAAAGCTGAAGATCTGTTGCGTTCATGTAGTTCCTGTCCAAACATTTCTGGCGATGTAGCTTGTGTCGACTTGCAATATATGAATGCGTTTCTGACTATGTAGCGGAATTCCTTTCGGCAACTAGTTCTCTGGCAGGAAATAATACGAAGAAAAGGAACAGGACTTTTGAGGACCAAACGACTCCGTGGTAAAACCGCATCAAGAGTTGGAAACCCAAATCGAATGAAAAGAGCCCTGACTAAATGGACGTGGCCACCGAACTTTTGCTCTCATCACCTTGTATTCATAGTATGGCATCTGCATTTTTCGTTTCGTCGACACTGCCACAGCAAAGACTCCAGGGTAAAATACGAAGAGCTCTTCTCTGCTATCAACCACGCACCATCTGATTGAAGACGCGTTATCCCATGTTGTCGCAGTATGCAGAGAAGGATTGCGATTCTCGTGACGAGCAAATTAAACAAGCTCGACAACACGAAGAATCAATGCATAATTCCTCAGGTAGAAAAGCCGAAGATCTGTTGCGTTCATGTAGTTCCAGTCCAAACATTTCTGGCGATGTAGCTTCTTGTGTCGACTTGCAATATATGAATACGTTTGTGACTGTTTAGTGGCATACCTTTCGAAACTCATTCTTTGGCATGAAATAATAGGTAGAAAAAGCATAGAACTTGTGAGGACCAAACGCCGCCTCGATTGAACCACATCAAGTGTTGAAAACCCAAATCGAATGAAAAGAGCCCTGACTAAATGGACGTGGCCGCCGAACTTTTGCTCTCAGCACCTTGTATTCATAGTTTGACATCTGCATTCTTCGTTTCGTCGACACTGCCGCAACAATGACTCCAGGGTAAAATACGAAGAGCTCTTCTCCGGTATCAACCACGTACCATCTGATTGAAGACGCGTTAACCCATGTTGTCGCAGAATGCAGAGAAGGATTTTGATTCTCGTGACGAGCAAATTAAACGAGCTCGAAAAAACGAAGATTAAATTCAAAATTCCTCAGGCTGAAAAGCCGAAGATCTGTTGCGTTCATGTACTTCCAGTCCAAACATTTCTGGCGATGTAGCTTCTTGTGTCGACGTGCAATATATGAATACGTTTGTGACTGTTTAGTGGCATAAATTTCGAAACTCATTCTATGGCATGAAATAATAGGTAGAAAAAGCATAGAACTTGTGAGGACCAAACGCCGCCTTGATTGAACCACATCAAGTGTTGAAAACCCAAATCGAATGAAAAGAGCCCTGACTAAATGGGCGTGGCCGCCGAACTTTAGCTCTCATCCCCTTGTATTCATAGTATGGCATCTGCATTTTCCGTTTCATCGACACTGCCGCAGCAAAGACTCCAGGATGAAATGCGAAAAGCTCTTCTGCGGTATCAACAGCATACCATTTGATTGAAGTTGTGTTATTGTATGTCAACGAAGTATGCGGAGAAGGATTGAGATTCTCGTGACGAGCAAATTAAACGAGCTCGAAAACACGAAGATTAAATTCATAATTCATCAGGTTGAAAAACCGAAGATCTCTTGCGTTCATGCAGTTCCAGTCCAAACATTTCTGGCGATGTAGCTTGTGTAGACTTGCATTATATGACTGGGTTTCTGACTATGTAGCGGAATTCCTTTCGGCAACTAGTTCTCTGGCAGGAAATAATACGAAGAAAAGGTACAGGACTTTTGAAGACAAAACGACTCCGTGGTAAAACCACATCAAGTGTTGAAAACCCAAATCGAATGAAAAGAGCCCTGACTAAATGGACGTGGCAGCCGAACTTTTGCTCTCATCACCTTGTATTCATAGTATGGCATCTGCATTCTTCGTTTCGTCGACACTGCCACAGCAAAGACTCCAGGGTAAAATACGAAGAGCTCTTCTCCGGTATAAACCACGCACCATCTGATTGAAGACGCGTTATCCCCTGTTGTCGCAGTATGCAGAGAAGGATTGCGATTCTCGTGACGAGCAAATTAAACGAGCTCGAAAACACGAAGAATCAATGCATAATTCCTCAGGTTGAAAAGCTGAAGATCTGTCTTGTTCATGTAGTTCCAGTCCAATGATTTCTGGCAGTATTGCTGCGTGCATCCACCTGAAGTATATGAATACGTTTGTGACTATTTAGCAGCATACCTATCGTAACTCGTTCTACGGCATGAAATAATACGTAGAAAAAGCATAGGACTTGAGAGGACCAAACGCCGCCTTGGTTGAACATCAGGTGTTGAAAACCCAAATCGAATGAAAAAAGCCCTGACTAAATGGGCGTGGCCGCCGAACTTTTGCTTTCATCACCTTGTATTCATAGTATGGCATCTGCATTCTCCGTTTCATCGACACTGCCGCAGCAAAGGACTCCAGGATGAAATGCGAAAAGCTCTTCTGCGGTATCAACAGCATACCATTTGATTGAAGTTGTGTTATTGTATGTCATCGAAGTATGCGGAGAAGGATTAAGATTCTCGTGACGAGCAAATAAACGAGCTCGAAAACACGAAGAACCAATGCATAATTCCTCAGGTAGAAAAGCCGAAGATCTGTTGCGTTCATGTAGCTCCAGTCCAAACATTTCTGGCGATGTAGCTTCTTGTGTCGACTTGCAATATATGAATACATTTGTGACTGTTTAGCGGCATACCTTTCGAAACTCATTCTATGGCATGAAATAATAGGTAGAAAAAGCATAGAACTTGTGAGGACCAAACGCCGCCTTGATTGAACCACATCAAGTGTTGAAAACCCAAATCGAATGAAAAGAGCCATGACTAAATGGACGTGGCCACCGAACTTTTGCTCTCAGCCCCTTGTATTCATTAGTATGGCATCTGCATTCTTCGTTTCGTCGACACTGCCGCAGCAAAGGACTCCAGGATGAAATGCGAAAAGCTCTTCTGCGGTATCAACCACGTACCATTTGATTGAAGTTGTGTTATTGTATGTCATCGAAGTATGCGGAGAAGGATTGAGATTCTCGTGACGAGCAAATTAAACGAGCTCGAAAACACGAAGATTAAATTCATAATTCATCAGGTTGAAAAGCCCAAGATCTGTTGCGTTCATGCAGTTCCAGTCCAAACATTTCTGGCGATGTAGCTTGTGTCGACTTGCAATATATGAATGCGTTTCTGACTATGTAGCGGAATTCCTTTCGGCAACTAGTTCTCTGGCAGGAAATAATGCGAAGAAAAGGAACAGGACTTTTGAGGACCAAACGACTCCGTGGTAAAACCACATCAAGTGTTGGAAACCCAATTCCAATGAAAAAGGGCCCTGACTAAATGGACGTGGCAGCCGAACTTTTGCTCTCATCACCTTGTATTCATAGTATGGCATCTGCATTCTTCGTTTCGTCGACACTGCCACAGCAAAGACTCCAGGGTAAAATACGAAGAGCTCTTCTCCGGTATCAACCACGCACCATCTGATTGAAGACTCGTTATCCCATGTTGTCGCAGTATGCAGAGAAGGAATGCGATTCTCGTGACGAGCAAATTAAACGAGCTCGAAAACGCGAAGAATCAATGCATATTTCCTCAGGTTGAAAAGCTGAAGATCTGTCTTGTTCATGTAGTTCCAGTCCAAACATTTCTGGCGATGCAGCTTCTTGTGTCGACTTGCAATATATGAATACGTTTGTGACTGTTTAGCGGCATACCTTTCGAAACTCATTCTATGGCAACAAATTATACGAAGAAAATCATAGAATTTTGTGACGACCGAACGCCGCCTTGGTTGAACCACATCAAGTGTTGAAAACCCAAATCGAATGAAAAGAGCCCTGACAAAATGGACGTCGCCGCCGAACTTTTGCTCTCATCACCTTGTATTCATAGTTTGACATCTGCATTCTTCGTTTCGTCGACACTGCCGCAGCAGACTCCAGGTTTAAAATACGAACAGCTCTTCTCCGGTATCAACCACGTACCATCTGATTGAAGGCGCGTTATCCCATGTTGCCGCAGTATGCAGAGAAGGGTTGAGATTCTCGTGAGGAGCAAATTAAACGAGCTCGAAAACACGAAGAATCAATGCATAATTCCTCAGGTAGAAATGCCGAAGATCTGTTGCGTTCATGTAGTTCCAGTCCAAACATTTCTGGCGATGTAGCTTGTGTCGACTTCCAATATATGAATGCGTTTCTGATTATGTAGCGGAATTTCTTTAGGCAACTAGTTCTCTGGCAGGAAATAATACGACAAAAAGAACAGGACTTTTGAGGACCAAACGACTCCGTGGTAAAACCACATCAAGTGCTGAAAACCCAAATCGAATTAAAAGATCCCTGACCAAATGGACGTGGCCGCCGAACTTTTGCTCTCAGCACCTTGTATTCATAGTATGGCATCTGCATTCTTTGTTTCGTCGACACTGCCGCAGCAGACTCCAGGGTGAAATACGAAATGCTCGTCTCCTGTATCAACAGCATACCATCTGATTGAAGACGCTTTATCCGATGTTATGGCAGTATGCAGAGGAGGATTCTGATTCTCGTGACGAGCAAATTAAACGAGCTCGAAAACACGAAGAATCAATGCATAATTCCTCAGGTAGAAAAACCGAAGATCTGTTGCGTTCATGTAGTTCCAGTCCAAACATTTCTGGCGATGTAGCTTCTTGTGTCGACTTGCAATATATGAATACGTTTGTGACTGTTTAGTGGCATACCTTTCGAAACTCATTCTTTGGCATGAAATAATAGGTAGAAAAAGCATAGAACTTGTGAGGACCAAACGCCGCCTCGATTGAACCACATCAAGTGTTGAAAACCCAAATCGAATGAAAAGAGCCCTGACTAAATGGACGTGGCCGCCGAACTTTTGCTCTCAGCACCTTGTATTCATAGTTTGACATCTGCATTCTTCGTTTCGTCGACACTGCCGCAGCAGACTCCAGGGTAAAATACGAACAGCTCTTCTCCGGTATCAACCACGTACCATCTGATTGAAGACGCGTTATCCCATGTTGTCGCAGTATGCAGAGAAGGATTGCGATTCTCGTGACGAGCAAATTAAACGAGCTCGACAACACGAAGAATCAATGCATAATTCCTCAGGTAGAAAAGCCGAAGATCTGTTGCGTTCATGTAGTTCCAGTCCAAACATTTCCGGCGATGTAGCTTGTGTCGACTTGCAATATATGAATGCGTTTCTGATTATGTAGAGGAATTCCTTTCGGCAACTAGTTCTCTGGCAGGAAATAATACGAGAAAAAGAACAGGACTTTTGAGGACCAAGCGACTCCGTGGTAAAACCACATCAAGTGTTGAAAACCCAAATCGAATTAAAAGATCCCTGACTAAATGGACGTGGCCACCGAACTTTTGCTCTCATCACCTTGTATTCATAGTATGGCATCTGCATTTTTCGTTTCGTCGACACTGCCACAGCAAAGACTCCAGGGTAAAATACGAAGAGCTCTTCTCTGCTATCAACCACGCACCATCTGATTGAAGACGCGTTATCCCATGTTGTCGCAGTATGCAGAGAAGGATTGCGATTCTCGTGACGAGCAAATTAAACGAGCTCGACAACACGAAGAATCAATGCATAATTCCTCAGGTAGAAAAGCCGAAGATCTGTTGCGTTCATGTAGTTCCAGTCCAAACATTTCTGGCGATGTAGCTTCTTGTGTCGACTTGCAATATATGAATACGTTTGTGACTGTTTAGTGGCATACCTTTCGAAACTCATTCTTTGGCATGAAATAATAGGTAGAAAAAGCATAGAACTTGTGAGGACCAAACGCCGCCTCGATTGAACCACATCAAGTGTTGAAAACCCAAATCGAATGAAAAGAGCCCTGACTAAATGGACGTGGCCGCCGAACTTTTGCTCTCAGCACCTTGTATTCATAGTTTGACATCTGCATTCTTCGTTTCGTCGACACGGCCGCAGCAGACTCCAGGGTAAAATACGAAGAGCTCTTCTCCGGTATCAATCACGTACCATCTGATTGAAGACGCGTTATCCCATGTTGTCGCAGTATGCAGAGAAGGATTGCGATTCTCGTGACGAGCAAATTAAACGAGCTCGAAAACACGAAGAATCAATGCATAATTCCTCAGGTAGAAAAGCCGAAGATCTGTTGCGTTCACGTAGTTCCAGTCCAAACATTTCCGGCGATGTAGCTTGTGTCGACTTGCAATATATGAATGCGTTTCTGATTACGTAGCGGAATTCCTTTCGGCAACTAGTTCTCTGGCAGGAAATAATACGAGAAAAAGAACAGGACTTTTGAGGACCAAGCGACTCCGTGGTAAAACCACATCAAGTGTTGAAAACCCAAATCGAATGAAAAGATTCCTGACTAAATGGACGTGGCCACCGAACTTTTGCTCTCATCACCTTGTATTCATAGTATGGCATCTACATTTTTCGTTTCGTCGACACTGCCACAGCAAAGACTCCAGAGTAAAATACGAAGAGCTCTTCTCCGGTATCAATCACGTACCATCTGATTGAAGACGCGTTATCCCATGTTGTCGCAGTATGCAGAGAAGGATTGCGATTCTCGTGACGAGCTAATTAAACGAGCTCGAAAACACCAAGAATCAATGCATAATTCCTCAGGTAGAAAAGCCGAAGATCTGTTGCGTTCATGTAGTTCCAGTCCAAACATTTTTGGCGATGTAGCTTGTGTCGACTTGCAATATATGAATGCGTTTCTGATTACGTAGCGGAATTCCTTTCGGCAACTAGTTCTCTGGCAGGAAATAATACGAGAAAAAGAACAGGACTTTTGAGGACCAAACGACTCCGTGGTAAACTCACATCAAGTGTTGAAAACCCAAATCGAATTAAAAGATCCCTGACTAAATGGACGTGGCCACCGAACTTTTGCTCTCATCACCTTGTATTCATAGTATGGCATCTGCATTTTTCGTTTCGTCGACACTGCCACAGCAAAGACTCCAGGGTAAAATACGAAGAGCTCTTCTCTGCTATCAACCACGCACCATCTGATTGAAGACGCGTTATCCCATGTTTTCGCAGTATGCAGAGAAGGATTGCGATTCTCGTGACGAGCGAATTAAACGAGCTCGAAAACACGAAGAATCAATGCATAATTCCTCAGTTAGAAAAGCCGAAGATCTGTTGCGTAAACGTAGTTCCAGTCCAAACATTTCCGGCGATGTAGCCTCTTGTGTCGACTTGCAATATATGAATACGTTTGAAACTGTTTAGCGGCAGAGCTTTCGAAACTGATTCTATTGCATGAAATTATACGAAGAAAAAGCATAGAATTTGTGAGGACCGAACGCCGCCTTGGTTGAACCACATCAAGTGTTGAAAACCCAAATCAAATGAAAAAAGCCCTGACTAAATGGACGTGGCCGCGGAACTTTTGCTCTCATCACATTGTATTCATAGTATGGCATATGCATTCTCCGTTTCATCGACACTGCCGCAGCAAAGGACTCCAGGATAAAATGCGAAAAGCTCTTCTGCGGTATAAAACGCATACCATTTGATTGAAGATGCGTTATTGTATGTCATCGCCGTATGCAGAGAAGGATTGCGATTGTCGTGACGAGCAAATTAAACGAGCTCGAAAACACGAAGAATCAATTCATAATTCCTCAGGTTGAAAAGCCGAAGATCTGTTGCGTTCATGTAGTTCCAGTCCAAACATTTCTGGCGATGTAGCTTGTGTCGACTTCCAATATATGAATGCGTTTCTGATTATGTAGCGGAATTTCTTTAGGCAACTAGTTCTCTGGCAGGAAATAATACGACAAAAAGAACAGGACTTTTGAGGACCAAACGACTCCGTGGTAAAACCACATCAAGTGCTGAAAACCCAAATCGAATTAAAAGATCCCTGACCAAATGGACGTGGCCGCCGAACTTTTGCTCTCAGCACCTTGTATTCATAGTATGGCATCTGCATTCTTTGTTTCGTCGACACTGCCGCAGCAGACTCCAGGGTGAAATACGAAATGCTCGTCTCCTGTATCAACAGCATACCATCTGATTGAAGACGCTTTATCCGATGTTATGGCAGTATGCAGAGGAGGATTCTGATTCTCGTGACGAGCAAATTAAACGAGCTCGAAAACACGAAGAATCAATGCATAATTCCTCAGGTAGAAAAACCGAAGATCTGTTGCGTTCATGTAGTTCCAGTCCAAACATTTCTGGCGATGTAGCTTCTTGTGTCGACTTGCAATATATGAATACGTTTGTGACTGTTTAGTGGCATACCTTTCGAAACTCATTCTTTGGCATGAAATAATAGGTAGAAAAAGCATAGAACTTGTGAGGACCAAACGCCGCCTCGATTGAACCACATCAAGTGTTGAAAACCCAAATCGAATGAAAAGAGCCCTGACTAAATGGACGTGGCCGCCGAACTTTTGCTCTCAGCACCTTGTATTCATAGTTTGACATCTGCATTCTTCGTTTCGTCGACACTGCCGCAGCAGACTCCAGGGTAAAATACGAACAGCTCTTCTCCGGTATCAACCACGTACCATCTGATTGAAGACGCGTTATCCCATGTTGTCGCAGTATGCAGAGAAGGATTGCGATTCTCGTGACGAGCAAATTAAACGAGCTCGACAACACGAAGAATCAATGCATAATTCCTCAGGTAGAAAAGCCGAAGATCTGTTGCGTTCATGTAGTTCCAGTCCAAACATTTCCGGCGATGTAGCTTGTGTCGACTTGCAATATATGAATGCGTTTCTGATTATGTAGAGGAATTCCTTTCGGCAACTAGTTCTCTGGCAGGAAATAATACGAGAAAAAGAACAGGACTTTTGAGGACCAAGCGACTCCGTGGTAAAACCACATCAAGTGTTGAAAACCCAAATCGAATTAAAAGATCCCTGACTAAATGGACGTGGCCACCGAACTTTTGCTCTCATCACCTTGTATTCATAGTATGGCATCTGCATTTTTCGTTTCGTCGACACTGCCACAGCAAAGACTCCAGGGTAAAATACGAAGAGCTCTTCTCTGCTATCAACCACGCACCATCTGATTGAAGACGCGTTATCCCATGTTGTCGCAGTATGCAGAGAAGGATTGCGATTCTCGTGACGAGCAAATTAAACGAGCTCGACAACACGAAGAATCAATGCATAATTCCTCAGGTAGAAAAGCCGAAGATCTGTTGCGTTCATGTAGTTCCAGTCCAAACATTTCTGGCGATGTAGCTTCTTGTGTCGACTTGCAATATATGAATACGTTTGTGACTGTTTAGTGGCATACCTTTCGAAACTCATTCTTTGGCATGAAATAATAGGTAGAAAAAGCATAGAACTTGTGAGGACCAAACGCCGCCTCGATTGAACCACATCAAGTGTTGAAAACCCAAATCGAATGAAAAGAGCCCTGACTAAATGGACGTGGCCGCCGAACTTTTGCTCTCAGCACCTTGTATTCATAGTTTGACATCTGCATTCTTCGTTTCGTCGACACGGCCGCAGCAGACTCCAGGGTAAAATACGAAGAGCTCTTCTCCGGTATCAATCACGTACCATCTGATTGAAGACGCGTTATCCCATGTTGTCGCAGTATGCAGAGAAGGATTGCGATTCTCGTGACGAGCAAATTAAACGAGCTCGAAAACACGAAGAATCAATGCATAATTCCTCAGGTAGAAAAGCCGAAGATCTGTTGCGTTCACGTAGTTCCAGTCCAAACATTTCCGGCGATGTAGCTTGTGTCGACTTGCAATATATGAATGCGTTTCTGATTACGTAGCGGAATTCCTTTCGGCAACTAGTTCTCTGGCAGGAAATAATACGAGAAAAAGAACAGGACTTTTGAGGACCAAGCGACTCCGTGGTAAAACCACATCAAGTGTTGAAAACCCAAATCGAATGAAAAGATTCCTGACTAAATGGACGTGGCCACCGAACTTTTGCTCTCATCACCTTGTATTCATAGTATGGCATCTACATTTTTCGTTTCGTCGACACTGCCACAGCAAAGACTCCAGAGTAAAATACGAAGAGCTCTTCTCCGGTATCAATCACGTACCATCTGATTGAAGACGCGTTATCCCATGTTGTCGCAGTATGCAGAGAAGGATTGCGATTCTCGTGACGAGCTAATTAAACGAGCTCGAAAACACCAAGAATCAATGCATAATTCCTCAGGTAGAAAAGCCGAAGATCTGTTGCGTTCATGTAGTTCCAGTCCAAACATTTTTGGCGATGTAGCTTGTGTCGACTTGCAATATATGAATGCGTTTCTGATTACGTAGCGGAATTCCTTTCGGCAACTAGTTCTCTGGCAGGAAATAATACGAGAAAAAGAACAGGACTTTTGAGGACCAAACGACTCCGTGGTAAACTCACATCAAGTGTTGAAAACCCAAATCGAATTAAAAGATCCCTGACTAAATGGACGTGGCCACCGAACTTTTGCTCTCATCACCTTGTATTCATAGTATGGCATCTGCATTTTTCGTTTCGTCGACACTGCCACAGCAAAGACTCCAGGGTAAAATACGAAGAGCTCTTCTCTGCTATCAACCACGCACCATCTGATTGAAGACGCGTTATCCCATGTTTTCGCAGTATGCAGAGAAGGATTGCGATTCTCGTGACGAGCGAATTAAACGAGCTCGAAAACACGAAGAATCAATGCATAATTCCTCAGTTAGAAAAGCCGAAGATCTGTTGCGTAAACGTAGTTCCAGTCCAAACATTTCCGGCGATGTAGCCTCTTGTGTCGACTTGCAATATATGAATACGTTTGAAACTGTTTAGCGGCAGAGCTTTCGAAACTGATTCTATTGCATGAAATTATACGAAGAAAAAGCATAGAATTTGTGAGGACCGAACGCCGCCTTGGTTGAACCACATCAAGTGTTGAAAACCCAAATCAAATGAAAAAAGCCCTGACTAAATGGACGTGGCCGCGGAACTTTTGCTCTCATCACATTGTATTCATAGTATGGCATATGCATTCTCCGTTTCATCGACACTGCCGCAGCAAAGGACTCCAGGATAAAATGCGAAAAGCTCTTCTGCGGTATAAAACGCATACCATTTGATTGAAGATGCGTTATTGTATGTCATCGCCGTATGCAGAGAAGGATTGCGATTGTCGTGACGAGCAAATTAAACGAGCTCGAAAACACGAAGAATCAATTCATAATTCCTCAGGTTGAAAAGCCGAAGATCTGTTGCGTTCATGTAGTTCCAGTCCAAACATTTCTGGCGATGTAGCTTGTGTCGACTTCCAATATATGAATGCGTTTCTGATTATGTAGCGGAATTTCTTTAGGCAACTAGTTCTCTGGCAGGAAATAATACGACAAAAAGAACAGGACTTTTGAGGACCAAACGACTCCGTGGTAAAACCACATCAAGTGCTGAAAACCCAAATCGAATTAAAAGATCCCTGACCAAATGGACGTGGCCGCCGAACTTTTGCTCTCAGCACCTTGTATTCATAGTATGGCATCTGCATTCTTTGTTTCGTCGACACTGCCGCAGCAGACTCCAGGGTAAAATACAAACAGCTCGTCTCCTGTATAAACAGCATACCATCTGATTGAAGACGCTTCATCCGATGTTAACGCAGTATGCAGAGGAGGATTCTGATTCTCGTGACGAGCCAATTAAACGAGCTCGAAAACACGAAGAATCAATGCATAATTCCTCAGGTTGAAAAGCTGAAGATCTGTCTTGTTCATGTAGTTCCAGTCCAATGATTTCTGACAGTATTGCTGCGTGCATCCACCTGAAGTATATGAATACGTTTGTGACTATTTAGCAGCATACCTATCGTAACTCGTTCTATGGCATGAAATAATACGTAGAAAAAGCATAGGACTTGAGAGGACCAAACGCCGCCTTGGTTGAACATCATCAAGTGTTGAAAACCCAAATCGAATGAAAAGAGCCCTGACTAAATGGATGTGGCCGCCGAACTTTTGCTCTCATCACCTTGTATTCATAGTATGCCATCTGCATTCTCCGTTTCATCGACACTGCCGCAGCAAAGGACTCCAGGATGAAATGCGAAAAGCTCTTCTGCGGTATCAACAGCATTCCATTTGATTGAAGTTGTGTTATTGTATGTCATCGAAGTATGCGGAGAAGGATTGAGATTCTCGTGACGAGCAAATTAAACGAGCTCGAAAACACGAAGAATCAATGCATAATTCCTCAGTTAGAAAAGCCGAAGGTCTGTTGCGTTCATGCAGTTCCAGTCCAAACATTTCTGGCGATGTAGCTTGTGGCGACTTGCAATATATGACTGGGTTTCTGACTATGTAGCGGAATTCCTTCCGGCAAGTAGTTCTCTGGCAGGAAATAATACGAAGAAAAGGAACAGGACTTTTGAAGACCAAACGACTCCGTGGTAAAACCACATCAAGTGTTGAAAACCCAAATCGAATGAAAAGAGCCCTGACTAAATGAACGTGGCCACCGAACTTTTGCTCTCATCACCTTGTATTCATAGTATGGCATCTGACTCCAGGGTAAAATACGAAGAGCTCTTCTCCGGTATCAATCACGTACCATCTGATTGAAGACGCGTTATCCCATGTTGTTGCAGTATGCAGAGAAGGATTGCGATTCTCGTGACGAGCAAATTAAACGAGCTCGAAAACACGAAGAATCAATGCATAATTCCTCAGTTAGAAAAGCCGAAGATCTGTTGCGTAAACGTAGTTCCAGTCCAAACATTTCCGGCGATGTAGCCTCTTGTGTCGACTTGCAATATATGAATACGTTTGTGACTGTTTAGCGGCATACCTTTCGAAACTCATTCTATGGCATAAAATTATACGAAGAAAAAGCATAGAATTTGTGAGGACCGAACGCCGCCTTGGTTGAACCACATCAAGTGTTGAAAACCCAAATCAAATGAAAAAAGCCCTGACTAAATGGACGTGGCCGCCGAACTTTTGCTTTCATCACATTGTATTCATAGTATGGCATATGCATTCTCCGTTTCATCGACACTGCCGCAGCAAAGGACTCCAGGATAAAATGCGAAAAGCTCTTCTGCGGTATAGAACGCATACCATTTGATTGAAGATGCGTTATTGTATGTCATCGCCGTATGCAGAGAAGGATTGCGATTCTCGTGACGAGCAAATTAAACGAGCTCGAAAACACGAAGAATCAATTCATAATTCCTCAGGTTGAAAAGCCGAAGATCTGTTGCATTCATGTAGTTCCAGTCCAAACATTTCTGGCGATGTAGCTTGTGTCGACTTCCAATATATGAATGCGTTTCTGATTATGTAGCGGAATTTCTTTAGGCAACTAGTTCTCTGGCAGGAAATAATACGACAAAAAGAACAGGACTTTTGAGGACCAAACGACTCCGTGGTAAAACCACATCAAGTGCTGAAAACCCAAATCGAATTAAAAGATCCCTGACTAAATGGACGTGGCCGCCGAACTTTTGCTCTCATCACCTTGTATTCATAGTATGGCATCTACATTTTTCGTTTCGTCGACACTGCCACAGCAAAGACTCCAGAGTAAAATACGAAGAGCTCTTCTCCGGTATCAATCACGTACCATCTGATTGAAGACGCGTTATCCCATGTTGTCGCAGTATGCAGAGAAGGATTGCGATTCTCGTGACGAGCAAATTAAACGAGCTCGAAAACACGAAGAATCAATGCATAATTCCTCAGGTAGAAAAGACGAAGAACTGTTGCGTTCATGTAGTTCCAGTCCAAACATTTGTGGCGATGTAGCTTGTGTCGACTTGCAATATATGAATGCGTTTCTGACTATGTAGCGGAATTCCTTTCGGCAACTAGTTCTCTGGCAGGAAATAATACGACAAAAAGAACAGGACTTTTGAGGACCAAACGACTCCATGGCAAAACCACATCGAGTGTTGAAAACCCAAATCGAATGAAAAGAGCCCTGACTAAATGGACGTGGCCACCGAACTTTTGCTCTCATCACCTTGTATTCATAGTATGGCATCTGCATTTTTCGTTTCGTCGACACTGCCACAGCAAAGACTCCAGAGTAAAATACGAAGAGCTCTTCTCCGGTATCAATCACGTACCATCTGATTGAAGACGCGTTATCCCATGTTGTCGCAGTATGCAGAGAAGGATTGCGATTCTCGTGACGAGCAAATTAAACGAGCTCGAAAACACGAAGAATCAATGCATAATTCCTCAGGTAGAAAAGACGAAGAACTGTTGCGTTCATGTAGTTCCAGTCCAAACATTTGTGGCGATGTAGCTTGTGTCGACTTGCAATATATGAATGCGTTTCTGACTATGTAGCGGAATTCCTTTCGGCAACTAGTTCTCTGGCAGGAAATAATACGACAAAAAGAACAGGACTTTTGAGGACCAAACGACTCCATGGCAAAACCACATCGAGTGTTGAAAACCCAAATCGAATGAAAAGAGCCCTGACTAAATGGACGTGGCCACCGAACTTTTGCTCTCATCACCTTGTATTCATAGTATGGCATCTCCATTTTTCGTTTCGTCGACACTGCCACAGCAAAGACTCCAGAGTAAAATACGAAGAGCTCTTCTCCGGTATCAATCACGTACCATCTGACTGAAGACGCGTTATCCCATGTTGTCGCAGTATGCAGAGAAGGATTGCGATTCTCGTGACGAGCAAATTAAACGAGCTCGAAAACACGAAGAATCAATGCATAATTCCTCAGGTAGAAAAGACGAAGAACTGTTGCGTTCATGTAGTTCCAGTCCAAACATTTCTGGCGATGTAGCTTGTGTCGACTTCCAATATATGAATGCGTTTCTGATTATGTAGCGGAATTTCTTTAGGCAACTAGTTCTCTGGCAGGAAATAATACGACAAAAAGAACAGGACTTTTGAGGACCAAACGACTTCATGGCAAAACCACATCGAGTGTTGAAAACCCAAATCGAATGAAAAGAGCCCTGACTAAATGGACGTGGCCACCGAACTTTTGCTCTCATCACCTTGTATTCATAGTATGGCATCTGCATTTTTCGTTTCATCGACACTGCCACAGCAAAGACTCCAGGGTAAAATACGAACAGCTCTTCTCCGGTATCAATCACGTACCATCTGATTGAAGACGCGTTATTCCATGTTGTCGCAGTATGCAGAGAAGGATTGCGATTCTCGTGACGAGCAAATTAAACGAGCTCGAAAACACGAAGAATCAATGCATAATTCCTCAGGTAGAAAAGGCGAAGATCTGTTGCGTTCACGTAGTTCGAGTCCAAACATTTCCGGCGATGTAGCCTCTTGTGTCGACTTGCAATATATGAATACGTTTGTGACTGTTTAGCGGCATACCTTTCGAAACTCATTCTATGGCATGAAATTATACGAAGAAAAAGCATAGAATTTGTGAGGACCGAACGCCGCCTTGGTTGAACCACATCAAGTGTTGAAAACCCAAATAAATAAAAAAAGCCCTGACTAAATGGACGGGGCCGCCGAACTTTTGCTCTCATCACCTTGTATTCATAGTATGGCATCTGCATTCTCCGTTTCCTCGACACTGCCGCAGCAAAGGACTCCAGGATAAAATGCGAAAAGCTCTTCTGCGGTATAAAACGCATACCATTTGATTGAAGATGCGTTATTGTATGTCATCACCGTATGCAGAGAAGGATTGCGATTCTCGTGACGAGCAAATTAAACCAGCTCGAAAACACGAAGAATCAATTCATAATTCCTCAGGTTGAAAAGCCGAAGATCTGTTGCGTTCATGTAGTTCCAGTCCAAACATTTCTGGCGATGTAGCTTCTGTCGACTTCCAATATATGAATGCGTTTGTGACTGTTTAGCGGCATACCTTTCGAAACTCATTCTATGGCATGAAATTATACGAAGAAAAAGCATACAATTTCTGAGGACCGAACGCCGCCTTGGTTGAACCACATCAAGTGTTGAAATCCCAAATCGAATGAAAAAAGCCCTGACTAAATGGACGTGGCCGCCGAACTTTTGCTGTCAGCACCTCGTATTCATAGTTTGACATCTGCATTCGTCGTTTCGTCGACACTGCCGCAGCAGACTCCAGGGTAAAATACGAAAAGCTCTTCTCCGGTATCAACCACGTACCATCTGATTGAAGACGCGTTATCCCATGTTGTCGCAGTATGCAGAGAAGGATTGCGATTCTCGTGACGAGCAAATTAAACGAGCTCGAAAACACGAAGAATCAATGCATAATTCCTCAGGTAGAAAAGACGAAGAACTGTTGCGTTCATGTAGTTCCAGTCCAAACATTTGTGGCGATGTAGCTTGTGTCGACTTGCAATATATGAATGCGTTTCTGATTATGTAGCGGAATTCCTTTCGAAACTAATTCTATGGCATGAAATTATACGAAGAAAAAGCATAGAATTTCTGAGGACCGAACGCCGCCTTGGTTGAACCACATCAAGTGTTGAAATCCCAAATCGAATGAAAAAAGCCCTGACTAAGTGGACGTGGCCGCCGAACTTTTGCTCTCATCACCTTGTATTCATAGTATGGCATCTGCATTCTCAGTTTCATCGACACTGCCGCAGCAAAGGACTCCAGGATAAAATGCGAAAAGCTCTTCTGCGGTATAAAACGCATACCACTTGATTGAAGATGCGTTATTGTATGTCATCGCCGTATGCGGAGAAGGATTGCGATTCTCGTGACGAGCAAATTAAACGAGCTCGAAAACACGAAGAATCAATTCATAATTCCTCAGGTTGAAAAGCTGAAGATCTGTCTTGTTCACGTAGTTCCAGTCCAAACATTTCTGGCGATGTAGCTTGTGTCGACTTGCAATATATGACTCGGCTTCTGACTATGTAGTGGAATTCCTTTCGGCAACTAGTTCTGTGGCAGGAAATAATACGAAGAAAAGGAAGAGGACTTTTGAGGACCAAACGACTCCGTGGTAAAACCACATCAAGTGTTGAAAACCCAAATCGAATGAAAAGAGCCCTGACTAAATGGACGTGGCCGCAGAACTTTTGCTCTCATCACCTTGTATTCATAGTATGGCATCCGCATTCTCCGTTTCATCGACACTGCCGCAGCAAAGGACTCCAGGATAAAATGCGAAAAGCTCTTCTGCGATATCAATGACGTACCATCTGATTGAAGACGCGTTATTGTATGTCATCACCGTATGCAGAGAAGGATTGCGATTCTCGTGACGAGCAAATTAAACGAGCTCGAAAACACGAAGAATCAATGCATAATTCCTCAGGTAGAAATGCCGAAGATCTGTTGCGTTCATGTAGTTCCAGTCCAAACATTTCCGGCGATGTAGCCTCTTGTGTCGACTTGCAATATATGAATACGTTTGTGACTGTTTAGCGGCATACCTTTCGAAACTCATTCTATGGCATGAAATTATACGAAGAAAAAGCATAGAATTTCTGAGGACCGAACGCCGCTGGTTGAACCACATCAAGTGTTGAAATCCCAAATCGAATGAAAAAAGCCCTGACTAAATGGACGTGGCCGCCGAACTTTTGCTCTCATCACCTTGTATTCATAGTATGGCATCTGCATTCTCAGTTTCATCGACACTGCCGCAGCAAAGCACTCCAGGATAAAATGCGAAAAGCTTTTTTGCGGTATAAAACGCATACCACTTGATTGAAGATGCGTTATTGTATGTCATCGCCGCATGCGGAGAAGGATTGCGATTCTCGTGACGAGCAAATTAAACGAGCTCGAAAACACGAAGAATCAATTCATAATTCCTCAGGTTGAAAACCCGAAGATCTGTTGCGTTCATGTAGTTCCAGTCCAAGCATTTCTGGCGATGTAGCTTGTGTCGACTTGCAATATATGACTCGGCTTCTGACTATGTAGTGGAATTCCTTTCGGCAACTAGTTCTGTGGCAGGAAATAATACGAAGAAAAGGAACAGGACTTTTGAGGACCAAACGACTCCGTGGTAAAACCACATCAAGTGTTGAAAACCCAAATCGAATGAAAAGAGCCCTGACTAAATGGACGTGGCAGCCGAACTTTTGCTCTCATCACCTTGTATTCATAGTATGGCATCTGCATTCTTCGTTTCGTCGACACTGCCACAGCAAAGACTCCAGGGTAAAATACGAAGAGCTCTTCTCCGGTATCAACCACGCACCATCTGATTGAAGACGCGTTATCCCATGTTGTCGCAGTATGCAGAGAAGGAATGCGATTCTCATGACGAGCAAATTAAACGAGCTCGAAAACACGAAGAATCAATGCATAATTCCTCAGGTAGAAAAGCCGAAGATCTGTTGCGTTCATGTAGTTCCAGTCCAAACATTTCTGGCGATGTAGCTTCTTGTGTCGACTTGCAATATATGAATACGTTTGTGACTGTTTAGCGGCATACCTTTCGAAACTCATTCTATGGCAAGAAATTATACGAAGAAAATCATAGAATTTTGTGCAGACCGAACGCCGCCTTGGTTGAACCACATCAAGTGTTGAAAACCCAAATCGAATGAAAAGAGCCCTGACTAAATGGACGTCGCCGCCGAACTTTTGCTCTCAGCACCTTGTATTCATAGTTTGACATCTGCATTCTTCGTTTCGTCGACACTGCCGCAGCAGACTCCAGGGTAAAATACGAACAGCTCTTCTCCGGTATCAACCACGTACCATCTGATTGAAGACGCGTTATCCCATGTTGTAGCAGTATGCAGAGAAGGATTGAGATTCTCGTGAGGAGCAAATTAAACCAGCTCGAAAACACGAAGAATCAATGCATAATTCCTCAGGTAGAAAAGCTGAAGGTCTGTTGCGTTCATGTAGTTCCAGTCCAAACATTTCTGGCGATCTAGCTTGTGTCCACTTGCAATATATGAATGCGTTTCTGACTATGTAGCAGAATTCCTTTCGGCAACTAGTTCTCTGGCAGGAAATAATACGAAGAAAAGGAAGAGGACTTTTGAGGACCAAACGACTCCGTGGTAAAAGCACATCAAGTGCTGAAAACCCAAATCGAACGAAAAGAGCCCTGACTAAATGGACGTGGCCACCGAACTTTTGCTCTCATCACCTTGTATTCATAGTATGGCATCTGCATTCTTCGTTTCGTCGACACTGCCGCAACAATGACTGCAGGGTAAAATACGAAGAGCTCTTCTCTGCTATCAACCACGCACCATCTGATTGAAGACGCGTTATCCCATGTTGTCGCAGTATGCAGAGAAGGTTTGCGATTCTCGTGACGAGCAAATTAAACGAGCTCGAAAAAACGAAGATTAAATTCATAATTCCTCAGGCTGAAAAGCCGAAGATCTGTTGCGTTCATGTAGTTCCTGTCCAAACATTTCTGGCGATGTAGCTTGTGTCGACTTGCAATATATGAATGCGTTTCTGACTATGTAGCAGAATTCCTTTCGGCAAGTAGTTCTCTGGCAGGAAATAATATGAAGAAAAGGAACATGACTTTTGAGGACCAAACGGCTCCGTGGTAAAACCACATCAAGTGTTGAAAACCCAAATCGAATTAAAAGATCCCTGACTAAATGGACGTGGCCGCCGAACTTTTGCTCTCAGCACCTTGTATTCATAGTATGGCATCTGCATTCTTTGTTTCGTCGACACTGCCGCAGCAAAGGACTCCAGGATAAAATGCGAAAAGCTCTTCTGCGGTATAAAACGCATACCATCTGATTGAAGACGCGTTATCCCATGTTGTCGCAGTATGCAGAGGAGGATTCTGATTCTCGTGACGAGCAAATTAAACGAGCTCGAAAACACGAAGAATCAATGCATAATTCCTCAGGTAGAAAAGCCGAAGATCTGTTGCGTTCACGTAGTTCCAGTCCAAACATTTCCGGCGATGTAGCCTCTTGTGTCGACTTGCAATATATGAATACGTTTGTGACTGTTTAGCGGCATACCTTTCGAAACTCATTCTATGGCATGAAATTATACGAAGAAAAAGCATAGAATTTGTGAGGACCGAACGCCGCCTTGGTTGAACCACATCAAGTGTTGAAAACCCAAATCAAATGAAAAAAGCCCTGACTAAATGGACGTGGCCGCCAAACTTTTGCTCTCATCACCTTGTATTCATAGTATGGCATCTGCATTCTCCGTTTCATCGACACTGCCGCAGCAAAGGACTCCAGGATAAAATGCGAAAAGCTCTTCTGTGGTATAAAACGCATACCATTTGATTGAAGATGCGTTATTGTATGTCATCGCCGTATGCAGAGAAGGATTGCGATTCTCGTGACGAGCAAATTAAACGAGCTCGAAAACACGAAGAATCAATTCATAATTCCTCAGGTTGAAAAGCCGAAGATCTGTTGCGTTCATGTAGTTCCAGTCCAAACATTTCAGGCGATGTAGCTTGTGTCGACTTCCAATATATGAATGCGTTTCTGATTATGTAGCGGAATTCCTTTCGGCAACTAGTTCTCTGGCCGGAAATAATACGACAAATAGAACAGGACTTTTGAGGACCAAACGACTCCGTGGTAAAACCACATCAAGTGCTGAAAACCCAAATCGAATTAAAAGATCCCTGACCAAATGGGCGTGGCCGCCGAACTTTTGCTCTCAGCACCTTGTATTCATAGTATGGCATCTGCATTCTTTGTTTCGTCGACACTGCCGCAGCAGACTCCAGGGTGAAATACGAAATGCTCGTCTCCTGTATCAACAGCATACCATCTGATTGAAGACGCTTTATCCGATGTTATCGCAGTATGCAGAGGAGGATTCTGATTCTCGTTACGAGCAAATTAAACGAGCTCGAAAACACGAAGAATCAATTCATAATTCCTCAGGTTGAAAAGCCGAAGATCTGTTGCGTTCATGTAGTTCCAGTCCAAACATTTCAGGCGATGTAGCTTGTGTCGACTTCCAATATATGAATGCGTTTCTGATTATGTAGCGGAATTCCTTTCGGCAACTAGTTCTCTGGCAGGAAATAATACGAAGAAAAGGAACAGGACTTTTGAGGACCAAACGACTCAGTTGTAAAAGCACATCAAGTGTTGAAAACCCAAATCGAATGAAAAGAGCCCTGACTAAATGGACGTGGCCACCGAACTTTTGCTCTCATCACCTTGTATTCATAGTATGGCATCTGCATTCTCCGTTTCATCGACACTGCCGCAGCAAAGGACTCCAGGATAAAATGCGAAAAGCTCTTCTGCGGTATAAAACGCATACCATTTGATTGAAGATGCGTTATTGTATGTCATCGCCGTATGCAGAGAAGGATTGCGATTCTCGTGACGAGCAAATTAAACGAGCTCGAAAACACGAAGAATCAATTCATAATTCCTCAGGTTGAAAAGCCGAAGATCTGTTGCGTTCATGTAGTTCCAGTCCAAACATTTCTGGCGATGCAGCTTCTTGTGTCGACTTGCAATATATGAATACGTTTGTGACTGTTTAGTGGCATACCTTTCGAAACTCATTCTATGGCATGAAATAATAGGTAGAAAAAGCATAGAACTTGTGAGGACCAAACGCCGCCTCGATTGAACCACATCAAGTGTTGAAAACCCAAATCGAATGAAAAGAGCCCTGACTAAATGGACGTGGCCGCCGAACTTTTGCTCTCAGCACCTTGTATTCATAGTTTGACATCTGCATTCTTCGTTTCGTCGACACTGCCGCAGCAGACTCCAGGGTAAAATACGAACAGCTCTTCTCCGGTATCTACCACGTACCATCTGATTGAAGACGCGTTATCCCATGTTCTCGCAGTATGCAGAGGAGGATTCTGATTCTCGTGACAAGCAAATTAAACGAGCTCGAAAACACGAAGAATCAATGCATAATTCCTCAGGTAGAAAAGCCGAAGATCTGTTGCGTTCATGTAGTTCCAGTCCAAACATTTCTGGCGAAGTAGCTTGTGTTGACTTGCAATATATGAATGGGTTTCTGACTATGTAGTGGAATTCCTTTCGGCAAGTAGTTCTCTGGCAGGAAATAATATGAAGAAAAGGAACATGACTTTTGAGGACCAAACGACTCCGTGGTAAAACCACATCAAGTGTTGAAAACCCAAATCGAATGAAAAGAGCCCTGACTAAATGGACGTGGCCGCCGAACTTTTGCTCTCATCACCTTGTATTCATAGTATGGCATCTGCATTCTGCGTTTCATCGACACTGCCGCAGCAGAGGACTCCAGGATAAAATGCGAAAAGCTCTTCTGCGATATCAACAGCATACCATTTGATTGAAGATGCGTTATTGTATGTCATCGCCGTATGCGGAGAAGGATTGCGATTCTCGTGACGAGCAAATTAAACGAGGTCGAAAACACGAAGACTCAATTCATAATTCCTCAGGTTGAAAAGCCGAAGATCTGTAGCGTTCATGTAGTTCCAGTCCAAACATTTTTGGCAATGTAGCTTGTGTCGACTTCCAATATATGAATGCGTTTCTGATTATGTAGCGGAATTCCTTTCGGCAACTAGTTCTCTGGCAGGAAATAATACGACAAAAAGAACAGGACTTTTGAGGACCAAACGACTCCGTGGTAAAACCACATCAAGTGCTGAAAACCCAAATCGAATGAAAAGAGCCCTGACTAAATGGACGTGGCCGCCGAACTTTTGCTCTCATCACCTTGTATTCATAGTATGGCATCTGCATTCTGCGTTTCATCGACACTGCCGCAGCAGAGGACTCCAGGATAAAATGCGAAAAGCTCTTCTGCGATATCAACAGCATACCATTTGATTGAAGATGCGTTATTGTATGTTATCGCAGTATGCAGAGGAGGATTCTGATTCTCGTTACGAGCAAATTAAACGAGCTCGAAAACACGAAGAATCAATGCATAATTCCTCAGGTAGAAAAGACGAAGATCTGTTACGTTCATGTAGTTCCAGTCCAAACATTTCTGGCGATGTAGCTTGTGTCGACTTCCAATATATGATTTCGTTTCTGATTATGTAGCGGAATTCCTTTCGGCAAATAGTTCTCTGGCAGGAAATAATACGAGAAAAAGAACAGGACTTTTGGGGACCAAACGATTCCGTGGTAAAACCACATCAAGTGTTGAAAACCCAAATCGAATTAAAAGCTCCCTGACTAAATGGACGTGGCCGCCGAACTTTTGCTCTCATCACCTTGTATTCATAGTATGGCATCTGCATTTTTCGTTTCGTCGACACTGCCGCAACAATGACTCCAGGGTAAAATACGAAGAGCTCTTCTGCGGTATAAAACGCATACCATTTGATTGATGATGCGTTATTGTATGTCATCACCGTATGCAGAGAAGGATTGCGATTCTCGTGACGAGCAAATTAAACGAGCTCGAAAACACGAAGAATGAATGCATAATTCCTCAGGTAGAAAAGCTGAAGGTCTGTTGCGTTCATGTAGTTCCAGTCCAAACATTTCTGGCGATGTAGCTTGTGTCGACTTGCAATATATGAATGCGTTTCTGACTATGTAGCAGAATTCCTTTCGGCAACTAGTTCTCTGGCAGGAAATAATACGAAGAAAAGGAACAGGACTTTTGTGGACCAAACGACTCCGTGGTAAAAGCACATCAAGTGTTGAAAACCCAAATCAAATGAAAAAAGCCCTGACTAAATGGACGTGGCCGCCGAACTTTTGCTCTCATCACCTTGTAGTCATAGTATGGCATCTGCATTCTCCGTTTCATCGACAGTGCCGCCGCAAAGGACTCCAGGATAAAATGCGAAAAGCTCTTCTGCGGTATAAAACGCATACCATTTGATTGAAGATGCGTTATTGTATGTCATCGCCGTATGCAGAGAAGGATTGCGATTCTCGTGACGAGCAAATTAAACGAGCTCGAAAACACGAAGAATCAATTCATAATTCCTCAGGTTGAAAAGCCGAAGATCTGTTGCGTTCATGTAGTTCCAGTCCAAACATTTCTGGCGATGTAGCTTGTGTCGACTTCCAATATATGATTTCGTTTCTGATTATGTAGCGGAATTCCTTTCGGCAACTAGTTCTCTGGCAGGAAATAATACGAGAAAAAGAACAGGACTTTTGAGGACCAAACGATTCCGTGGTAAAACCACATCAAGTGTTGAAAACCCAAATCGAATTAAAAGCTCCCTGACTAAATGGACGTGGCCGCCGAACTTTTGCTCTCATCACCTTGTATTCATAGTATGGCATCTGCATTCTTCGTTTCGTCGACACTGCCGCAACAATGACTCCAGGGTAAATTACGAAGAGCTCTTCTCTGCTATCAACCACGCACCATCTGATTGAAGACGCGTTATCCCATGTTGTCGCAGTATGCAGAGAAGGATTGCGATTCTCGTGACGAGCAAATTAAACGAGCTCGAAAACACGAAGAATCAATGCATAATTCCTCAGGTAGAAAAGCGGAAGATCTGTTGCGTTCATGTTGTTCCAGTCCAAACATTTCTGGCGATGTAGCTTGTGTCGACTTGCAATATATGAATGCGTTTCTGACTATGTAGCAGAATTCCTTTCGGCAACTAGTTCTCTGGCAGGAAATAATACGAAGAAAAGGAACAGGACTTTTGAGGACCAAACGACTCCGTGGTAAAAGCACATCAAGTGTTGAAAACCCAAATCGAATGAAAAGAGCCCTGACTAAATGGACGTGGCCACCGAACTTTTGCTCTCATCACCTTGTATTCATAGTATGGCATCTGCATTCTCCGTTTCATCGACACTGCCGCAGCAAAGGACTCCAGGATAAAATGCGAAAAGCTCTTCTGCGGTATAAAACGCATACCATTTGAATGATGATGCGTTATTGTATGTCATCACCGTATGCAGAGAAGGATTGCGATTCTCGTGACGAGCAAATTAAACGAGCTCGAAAACACGAAGAATGAATGCATAATTCCTCAGGTAGAAAAGCTGAAGGTCTGTTGCGTTCATGTAGTTCCAGTCCAAACATTTCTGGCGATGTAGCTTGTGTCGACTTGCAATATATGAATGCGTTTCTGACTATGTAGCAGAATTCCTTTCGGCAACTAGTTCTCTGGCAGGAAATAATACGAAGAAAAGGAACAGGACTTTTGAGGACCAAACGACTCCGTGGTAAAACCACATCAAGTGTTGAAAACCCAAATCGAATTAAAAGCTCCCTGACTAAATGGACGTGGCCGCCGAACTTTTGCTCTCATCACCTTGTATTCATAGTATGGCATCTGCATTCTTCGTTTCGTCGACACTGTCGCAACAATGACTCCAGGGTAAAATACGAAGAGCTCTTCTCTGCTATCAACCACGCACCATCTGATTGAAGACGCGTTATCCCATGTTGTCGCAGTATGCAGAGAAGGATTGCGATTCTCGTGACGAGCAAATTAAACGAGCTCGAAAACACGAAGAATCAATTCATAATTCCTCAGGTTGAAAAGCCGAAGATCTGTTGCGTTCATGTAGTTCCAGTCCAAACATTTCTGGCGATGTAGCTTGTGTCGACTTGCAATATATGAATGCGTTTCTGACTATGTAGCAGAATTCCTTTCGGCAACTAGTTCTCTGGCAGGAAATAATACGAAGAAAAGGAACAGGACTTTTGAGGACCAAACGACTCCGTGGTAAAAGCACATCAAGTGTTGAAAACCCAAATCGAATGAAAAGAGCCCTGACTAAATGGACGTGGCCACCGAACTTTTGCTCTCATCACCTTGTATTCATACTATGGCACCTGCATTCTTCGTTTCGTCGACACTGCCGCAACAATGACTCCAGGGTAAAATACGAAGAGCTCTTCTCTGCTATCAACCACGCACCATCTGATTGAAGACGCGTTATCCCATGTTGTCGCAGTATGCAGAGAAGGATTGCGATTCTCGTGACGAGCAAATTAAACGAGCTCGAAAACACGAAGAATCAATGCATAATTCCTCAGGTAGAAAAGCGGAAGATCTGTTGCGTTCATGTTGTTCCAGTCCAAACATTTCTGGCGATGTAGCTTGTGTCGACTTGCAATATATGAATGCGTTTCTGACTATGTAGCAGAATTCCTTTCTGCAACTAGTCCTCTGGCAGGAAATAATACAAAGAAAAGGAACAGGACTTTTGAGGACCAAACGACTCCGTGGTAAAAGCACATCAAGTGTTGAAAACCCAAATCGAATGAAAAGAGCCCTGACTAAATGGACGTGGCCACCGAACTTTTGCTCTCATCACCTTGTATTCATAGTATGGCATCTGCATTCTCCGTTTCATCGACACTGCTGCAGCAAAGGACTCCAGGATGAAATGCGAAGAGCTCTTCTCCGGTATCAACCACGCACCATCTGATTGAAGACGCGTTATCCCATGTTGTCGCAGTATGCAGAGAAGGATTGCGATTCTCGTGACGAGCAAATTAAACGAGCTCGACAACACGAGGAATCAATGCATAATTCCTCAGGTAGAAAAGCCGAAGATCTGTTGCGTTCATGTAGTTCCAGTCCAAACATTTCTGGCGATGTAGCTTTTTGTGTCGACTTGCAATATATGAATACGTTTGTGTCTGTTTAGTGGCATACCTTTCGAAACTCATTCTATGGCATGAAATAACAGGTAGAAAAAGCATAGAACTTGTGAGGACCAAACGCCGCCTTGATTGAACCACATCAAGTGTTGAAAACCCAAATCGAATGAAAAGAGCCCTGACTAAATGGACGTGGCCGCCGAACTTTTGCTGTCAGCACCTCGTATTCATAGTTTGACATCTGCATTCTTCGTTTCGTCGACACTGCCGCAGCAGACTCCAGGGTGAAATACGAAATGCTCGTCTCCTGTATCAACAGCATACCATCTGATTGAAGACGCTTTATCCGATGTTATCGCAGTATGCAGAGGAGGATTCTGATTCTCGTGACGAGCAAATTAAACGAGCTCGAAAACACGAAGAATCAATGCATAATTCCTCAGGTAGAAAAGCCGAAGATCTGTTGCGTTCATGTAGTTCCAGTCCAAACATTTCTGGCGAAGTAGCTTGTGTTGACTTGCAATATATGAATACGTTTGTGATTATGTAGCGGAATTCCTTTCGGCAACTAGTTCTCTGGCAGGAAATAATATGAAGAAAAGGAACATGACTTTTGAGGACCAAACGACTCCGTGGTAAAACCACATCAAGTGTTGAAAACCCAAATCGAATTAAAAGAGCCCTGACTAAATGGACGTGGCCGCCGAACTTTTGCTCTCATCACCTTGTATTCATAGTTTGACATCTGCATTCTCCGTTTCGTCGACACTGCCGCAGCAGACTCCAGGGTAAAATACGAAGAGCTCTTCTCCGGTATCAATCACGTACCATCTGATTGAAGACGCGTTATCCCATGTTATCGCAGTATGCAGAGGAGGATTCTGATTCTCGTGACGAGCAAATTAAACGAGCTCGAAAACACGAAGAATCAATGCATAATTCCTCAGGTAGAAAAGCCGAAGATCTGTTGCGTTCATGTAGTTCCAGTCCAAACATTTCTGGCGAAGTAGCTTTTGTCGACTTCCAATATATGAATGCGTTTCTGATTATGTAGCGGAATTCCTTTCGGCAACTAGTTCTATGGCAGGAAATAATACGAAGAAAAGGAACAGGACTTTTGAGGACCAAACGACTCAGTTGTAAAAGCACATCAAGTGTTGAAAACCCAAATCGAATGAAAAGAGCCCTGACTAAATGGACGTGGCCGCCGAACTTTTGCTCTCAGCACCTTGTATTCATAGTATGGCATCTGCATTCTTCGTTTCGTCGACACTGCCGCAGCAGACTCCAGGGTGAAATACGAAATGCTCGTCTCCTGTATCAACAGCATACCATCTGATTGAAGACGCTTTATCCGATGTTATCGCAGTATGCAGAGGAGGATTCTGATTCTCGTGACGAGCAAATTAAACGAGCTCGAAAACACGAAGAATCAATGCATAATTCCTCAGGTAGAAAAGCCGAAGATCTGTTGCGTTCATGTAGTTCCAGTCCAAACATTTCTGGCGAAGTAGCTTGTGTCGACTTCCAATATATGAATGCGTTTCTGATTATGTAGCGGAATTTCTTTCGGCAAGTAGTTCTCTGGCAGGAAATAATATGAAGAAAAGGAACAGGACTTTTGAGGACCAAACGACTCCGTGGTAAAACCACATCAAGTGTTCAAAACCCAAATCGAATGAAAAGAGCCCTGACTAAATGGACGTGGCCGCCGAACTTTTGCTCTCAGCACCTTGTATTCATAGTATGGCATCTGCATTCTTCGTTTCGTCGACACTGCCGCAGCAGACTCCAGGGTGAAATACGAAATGCTCGTCTCCTGTATCAACAGCATACCATCTGATTGAAGACGCTTTATCCGATGTTATCGCAGTATGCAGAGGAGGATTCTGATTCTCGTGACGAGCAAATTAAACGAGCTCGAAAACACGAAGAATCAATGCATAATTCCTCAGGTAGAAAAGCCGAAGATCTGTTGCGTTCACGTAGTTCCAGTCCAAACATTTCCGGCGATGTAGCCTCTTGTGTCGACTTGCAATATATGAATACGTTTGTGACTGTTTAGCGGCATACCTTTCGAAACTCATTCTATGGCATGAAATTATACGAAGAAAAAGCATAGAATTTGTGAGGACCGAACGCCGCCTTGGTTGAACCACATCAAGTGTTGAAAACCCAAATCAAATGAAAAAAGCCCTGACTAAATGGACGTGGCCGCCGAACTTTTGCTCTCATCACCTTGTATTCATAGTATGGCATCTGCATTCTCCGTTTCATCGACACTGCCGCAGCAAAGGACTCCAGGATAAAATGCGAAAAGCTCTTCTGCGGTATAAAACGCATACCATTTGATTGAAGATGCGTTATTGTATGTCATCACCGTATGCGGAGATGGATTGCGATTCTCGTGACGAGCAAATTAAACGAGCTCGAAAACACGAAGAATCAATTCATAATTCCTCAGGTTGAAAAGCCGAAGATCTGTTGCGTTCATGTAGTTCCAGTTCAAACATTTCTGGCGATGTAGCTAGTGTCGACTTGCAATATATGAATGCGTTTCTGATTATGTAGCGGAATTCCTTACGGCAACTAGTTCTCTGGCAGGAAATAAAACGACAAAAAGAACAGGACTTTTGAGGACCAAACGACTCCGTGGTAAAACCACATCAAGTGTTGAAAACCCAAATCGAATGAAAAAAGCCCTGACTAAATGGACGTGGCCGCCGAACTTTTGCTCTCATCACCTTGTATTCATAGTATGGCATCTGCATTCTCCGTTTCATCGACACTGCTGCAGCAAAGGACTCCAGGATGAAATGCGAAGAGCTCTTCTCCGGTATCAACCACGCACCATCTGATTGAAGACGCGTTATCCCATGTTGTCGCAGTATGCAGAGAAGGATTGCGATTCTCGTGACGAGCAAATTAAACGAGCTCGACAACACGAGGAATCAATGCATAATTCCTCAGGTAGAAAAGCCGAAGATCTGTTGCGTTCATGTAGTTCCAGTCCAAACATTTCTGGCGATGTAGCTTTTTGTGTCGACTTGCAATATATGAATACGTTTGTGTCTGTTTAGTGGCATACCTTTCGAAACTCATTCTATGGCATGAAATAACAGGTAGAAAAAGCATAGAACTTGTGAGGACCAAACGCCGCCTTGATTGAACCACATCAAGTGTTGAAAACCCAAATCGAATGAAAAGAGCCCTGACTAAATGGACGTGGCCGCCGAACTTTTGCTGTCAGCACCTCGTATTCATAGTTTGACATCTGCATTCTTCGTTTCGTCGACACTGCCGCAGCAGACTCCAGGGTGAAATACGAAATGCTCGTCTCCTGTATCAACAGCATACCATCTGATTGAAGACGCTTTATCCGATGTTATCGCAGTATGCAGAGGAGGATTCTGATTCTCGTGACGAGCAAATTAAACGAGCTCGAAAACACGAAGAATCAATGCATAATTCCTCAGGTAGAAAAGCCGAAGATCTGTTGCGTTCATGTAGTTCCAGTCCAAACATTTCTGGCGAAGTAGCTTGTGTTGACTTGCAATATATGAATACGTTTGTGATTATGTAGCGGAATTCCTTTCGGCAACTAGTTCTCTGGCAGGAAATAATATGAAGAAAAGGAACATGACTTTTGAGGACCAAACGACTCCGTGGTAAAACCACATCAAGTGTTGAAAACCCAAATCGAATTAAAAGAGCCCTGACTAAATGGACGTGGCCGCCGAACTTTTGCTCTCATCACCTTGTATTCATAGTTTGACATCTGCATTCTCCGTTTCGTCGACACTGCCGCAGCAGACTCCAGGGTAAAATACGAAGAGCTCTTCTCCGGTATCAATCACGTACCATCTGATTGAAGACGCGTTATCCCATGTTATCGCAGTATGCAGAGGAGGATTCTGATTCTCGTGACGAGCAAATTAAACGAGCTCGAAAACACGAAGAATCAATGCATAATTCCTCAGGTAGAAAAGCCGAAGATCTGTTGCGTTCATGTAGTTCCAGTCCAAACATTTCTGGCGAAGTAGCTTTTGTCGACTTCCAATATATGAATGCGTTTCTGATTATGTAGCGGAATTCCTTTCGGCAACTAGTTCTATGGCAGGAAATAATACGAAGAAAAGGAACAGGACTTTTGAGGACCAAACGACTCAGTTGTAAAAGCACATCAAGTGTTGAAAACCCAAATCGAATGAAAAGAGCCCTGACTAAATGGACGTGGCCGCCGAACTTTTGCTCTCAGCACCTTGTATTCATAGTATGGCATCTGCATTCTTCGTTTCGTCGACACTGCCGCAGCAGACTCCAGGGTGAAATACGAAATGCTCGTCTCCTGTATCAACAGCATACCATCTGATTGAAGACGCTTTATCCGATGTTATCGCAGTATGCAGAGGAGGATTCTGATTCTCGTGACGAGCAAATTAAACGAGCTCGAAAACACGAAGAATCAATGCATAATTCCTCAGGTAGAAAAGCCGAAGATCTGTTGCGTTCATGTAGTTCCAGTCCAAACATTTCTGGCGAAGTAGCTTGTGTCGACTTCCAATATATGAATGCGTTTCTGATTATGTAGCGGAATTTCTTTCGGCAAGTAGTTCTCTGGCAGGAAATAATATGAAGAAAAGGAACAGGACTTTTGAGGACCAAACGACTCCGTGGTAAAACCACATCAAGTGTTCAAAACCCAAATCGAATGAAAAGAGCCCTGACTAAATGGACGTGGCCGCCGAACTTTTGCTCTCAGCACCTTGTATTCATAGTTTGACATCTGCATTCTTCGTTTCGTCGACACTGCCGCAGCAGACTCCAGGGTGAAATACGAACAGCTCTTCTCCGGTATCTACCACGTACCATCTGATTGAAGACGCGTTATCCCATGTTCTCGCAGTATGCAGAGGAGGATTCTGATTCTCGTGACGAGCAAATTAAACGAGCTCGAAAACACGAAGAATCAATGCATAATTCCTCAGGTAGAAAAGCCGAAGATCTGTTGCGTTCACGTAGTTCCAGTCCAAACATTTCCGGCGATGTAGCCTCTTGTGTCGACTTGCAATATATGAATACGTTTGTGACTGTTTAGCGGCATACCTTTCGAAACTCATTCTATGGCATGAAATTATACGAAGAAAAAGCATAGAATTTGTGAGGACCGAACGCCGCCTTGGTTGAACCACATCAAGTGTTGAAAACCCAAATCAAATGAAAAAAGCCCTGACTAAATGGACGTGGCCGCCGAACTTTTGCTCTCATCACCTTGTATTCATAGTATGGCATCTGCATTCTCCGTTTCATCGACACTGCCGCAGCAAAGGACTCCAGGATCAAATGCGAAAAGCTCTTCTGCGGTATAAAACGCATACCATTTGATTGAAGATGCGTTATTGTATGTCATCACCGTATGCGGAGAAGGATTGCGATTCTCGTGACGAGCAAATTAAACGAGCTCGAAAACACGAAGAATCAATTCATAATTCCTCAGGTTGAAAAGCCGAAGATCTGTTGCGTTCATGTAGTTCCAGTCCAAACATTTCTGGCGATGTAGCTTGTGTCGACTTGCAATATATGAATGCGTTTCTGACTATGTAGCAGAATTCCTTTCGGCAACTAGTTCTCTGGCAGGAAATAATACGAAGAAAAGGAACAGGACTTTTGAGGACCAAACGACTCCGTGGTAAAAGCACATCAAGTGTTGAAAACCCAAATCGAATGAAAAGAGCCCTGACTAAATGGACGTGGCCACCGAACTTTTGCTCTCATCACCTTGTATTCATACTATGGCATCTGCATTCTCCGTTTCATCGACACTGCTGCAGCAAAGGACTCCAGGATGAAATGCGAAGAGCTCTTCTCCGGTATCAACCACGCACCATCTGATTGAAGACGCGTTATCCCATGTTGTCGCAGTATGCAGAGAAGGATTGCGATTCTCGTGACGAGCAAATTAAACGAGCTCGAAAACACGAAGAATGAATGCATAATTCCTCAGGTAGAAAAGCTGAAGGTCTGTTGCGTTCACGTAGTTCCAGTCCAAACATTTCCGGCGATGTAGCCTCTTGTGTCGACTTGCAATATATGAATACGTTTGTGACTGTTTAGCGGCATACCTTTCGAAACTCATTCTATGGCATGAAATTATACGAAGAAAAAGCATAGAATTTGTGAGGACCGAACGCCGCCTTCGTTGAACCACATCAAGTGTTGAAAACCCAAATCAAAAGAAAAAAGCCCTGACTAAATGGACGTGGCCGCCGAACTTTTGCTCTCATCACCTTGTATTCATAGTATGGCATCTGCATTCTCCGTTTCATCGACACTGCCGCAGCAAAGGACTCCAGGATAAAATGCGAAAAGCTCTTCTGCGGTATAAAACGCATACCATTTGATTGAAGATGCGTTATTGTATGTCATCACCGTATGCGGAGATGGATTGCGATTCTCGTGACGAGCAAATTAAACGAGCTCGAAAACACGAAGAATCAATTCATAATTCCTCAGGTTGAAAAGCCGAAGATCTGTTGCGTTCATGTAGTTCCAGTTCAAACATTTCTGGCGATGTAGCTAGTGTCGACTTGCAATATATGAATGCGTTTCTGATTATGTAGCGGAATTCCTTTCGGCAACTAGTTCTCTGGCAGGAAATAAAACGACAAAAAGAACAGGACTTTTGAGGACCAAACGACTCAGTTGTAAAAGCACATCAAGTGTTGAAAACCCAAATCGAATGAAAAGAGCCCTGACTAAATGGACGTGGCCACCGAACTTTTGCTCTCATCACCTTGTATTCATAGTATGGCATCTGCATTCTCCGTTTCATCGACACTGCCGCAGCAAAGGACTCCAGGATAAAATGCGAAAAGCTCTTCTCCGGTATCAACCACGTACCATCTGATTGAAGACGCGTTATCCCATGTTGTAGCAATATGCAGAGAAGGATTGAGATTCTCGTGAGGAGCAAATTAAACCAGCTCGAAAACACGAAGAATCAATGCATAATTCCTCAGGTAGAAAAGCTGAAGGTCTGTTGCGTTCATGTAGTTCCAGTCCAAACATTTCTGGCGATGTAGCTTGTGTCGACTTGCAATATATGAATGCGTTTCTGACTATATAGCAGAATTCCTTTCTGCAACTAGTCCTCTGGCAGGAAATAATACAAAGAAAAGGAACAGGACTTTTGAGGACCAAACGACTCCGTGGTAAAAGCACATCAAGTGTTGAAAACCCAAATCGAATGAAAAGATCCCTGACTAAATGGACGTGGCCACCGAACTTTTGCTCTCATCACCTTGTATTCATAGTATGGCATCTGCATTCTCCGTTTCATCGACACTGCCGCAACAAAGGACTCCAGGGTAAAATACGAAGAGCTCTTATCCGGTATCAACCACGTACCATCTGATTGAAGACGCGTTATCCCATGTTGTCGCAGAATGCAGAGAAGGATTTCGATTCTCGTGACGAGCAAATTAAACGAGCTCGAAAAAACGAAGATTAAATTCATAATTCCTCAGGCTGAAAAGCCGAAGATCTGTTGCGTTCATGTAGTTCCAGTCCAAACATTTCTGGCGATGTAGCTTGTGTCGACTTGCAATATATGAATGCAGTTCTGACTATGTAGCAGAATTCCTTTCGGCAACTAGTTCTCTGGCAGGAAATAATACGAAGAAAAGGAAGAGGACTTTTGAGGACCAAACGACTCCGTGGTAAAAGCACATCAAGTGTTGAAAACCCAAATCGAATGAAAAGAGCCCTGACTAAATGGACGTGGCCACCGAACTTTTGCTCTCATCACCTTGTATTCATAGTATGGCATCTGCATTTTTCGTTTCGTCGACACTGCCACAGCAAAGACTCCAGGGTAAAATACGAAGAGCTCTTCTCTGCTATCAACCACGCACCATCTGATTGAAGACGCGTTATCCCATGTTGTCGCAGTATGCAGAGAAGGATTGCGATTCTCGTGACGAGCAAATTAAACGAGCTCGACAACACCAGGAATCAATGCATAATTCCTCAGGTAGAAAAGCCGAAGATCTGTTGCGTTCATGTAGTTCCAGTCCAAACATTTCTGGCGATGTAGCTTTTTGTGTCGACTTGCAATATATGAATACGTTTGTGTCTGTTTAGTGGCATACCTTTCGAAACTCATTCTATATGGCATGAAATAACAGGTAGAAAAAGCATAGACCTTCTGAGGACCAAACGACTCCGTGGTAAAACCACATCAAGTGTTGAAAACCCAAATCGAATGAAAAGAGCCCTGACTAAATGGACGTGGCCGCAGAACTTTTGCTCTCATCACCTTGTATTCATAGTATGGCATCTGCATTCTCAGTTTCATCGACACTGCCGCAGCAAAGGACTCCAGGATAAAATGCGAAAAGCTCTTCTGCGATATCAATCACGTACCATCTGATTGAAGACGCGTTATCCCATGTTGCCGCAGTATGCAGAGAAGGATTGCGATTCTCGTGACGAGCAAATTAAACGAGCTCGAAAACACGAAGAATCAATGCATAATTCCTCAGGTAGAAATGCCGAAGATCTGTTGCGTTCATGTAGTTCCAGTCCAAACATTTCCGGCGATGTAGCCTCTTGTATCGACTTGCAATATATGAATACGTTTGTGACTGTTTAGCGGCATACCTTTCGAAACTCATTCAATGGCATGAAATTATACGAAGAAAAAGCATAGAATTTCTGAGGACCGAACGCCGCTGGTTGAACCACATCAAGTGTTGAAATCCCAAATCGAATGAAAAAAGCCCTGACTAAATGGACGTGGCCGCCGAACTTTTGCTCTCATCACCTTGTACTCATAGTATGGCATCTGCATTCTCAGTTTCATCGACACTGCCGCAGCAAAGGACTCCAGGATAAAATGCGAAAAGCTCTTCTGCGGTATAAAACGCATACCACTTGATTGAAGATGCGTTATTGTATGTCATCGCCGCATGCGGAGAAGGATTGCGATTCTCATGACGAGCAAATTAAACGAGCTCGAAAACACGAAGAATCAATTCATAATTCCTCAGGTTGAAAACCCGAAGATCTGTTGCGTTCATGTAGTTCCAGTCCAAACATTTCTGGCGATGTAGCTTGTGTCGACTTGCAATATATGACTGGGCTTCTGACTATGTAGTGGAATTCCTTTCGGCAACTAGTTCTCTGGCAGGAAATAATACGAAGAAAGGGAACAGGACTTTTGAGGACCAAGCGACTCCGTGGTAAAACCACATCAAGTGTTGAAAACCCAAATCGTATGAAAAGAGCCCTGACTAAATGGACGTGGCAGCCGAACTTTTGCTCTCATCACCTTGTATTCATAGTATGGCATCTGCATTCTTCGTTTCGTCGACACTGCCACAGCAAAGACTCCAGGGTAAAATGCGAAGAGCTCTTCTCCGGTATCAACCACGCACCATCTGATTGAAGACGCGTTATCCCATGTTGTCGCAGTATGCAGAGAAGGAATGCGATTCTCATGACGAGCAAATTAAACGAGCTCGAAAACACGAAGAATCAATGCATAATTCCTCAGGTAGAAAAGCCGAAGATCTGTTGCGTTCATGTAGTTCCAGTCCAAACATTTCTGGCGATGTAGCTTCTTGTGTCGACTTGCAATATATGAATACGTTTGTGAGTGTTTAGCGGCATACCTTTCGAAACTCATTCTATGGCAAGAAATTATACGAAGAAAATCATAGAATTTTGTGAAGACCGAACGCCGCCTTGGTTGAACCACATCAAGTGTTGAAAACCCAAATCGAATGAAAAGAGCCCTGACTAAATGGACGTCGCCGCCGAACTTTTGCTCTCAGCACCTTGTATTCATAGTTTGACATCTGCATTCTTCGTTTCGTCGACACTACCGCAGCAGACTCCAGGGTAAAATACGAACAGCTCTTCTCCGGTATCAACCACGTACCATCTGATTGAAGACGCGTTATCCCATGTTGTAGCAGTATGCAGAGAAGGATTGAGATTCTCGTGAGGAGCAAATTAAACCAGCTCGAAAACACGAAGAATCAATGCATAATTCCTCAGGTAGAAAAGCTGAAGGTCTGTTGCGTTCATGTAGTTCCAGTCCAAACATTTCTGGCGATGTAGCTTGTGTCGACTTGCAATATATGAATGCAGTTCTGACTATGTAGCAGAATTCCTTTCGGCAACTAGTTCTCTGGCAGGAAGTAATACGAAGAAAAGGAAGAGGACTTTTGAGGACCAAACGACTCCGTGGTAAAAGCACATCAAGTGTTGAAAACCCAAATTGAATGAAAAAAGCCCTGACTAAATGGACGGGGCCACCGAACTTTTGCTCTCATCACCTTGTATTCATAGTATGGCATCTGCATTCTTCGTTTCGTCGACACTGCCGCAACAATGACTGCAGGTTAAAATACGAAGAGCTCTTCTCTGCTATCAACCACGCACCATCTGATTTAAGACGCGTTATCCCATGTTGTCGCAGTATGCAGAGAAGGATTGCGATTCTCGTGACGAGCAAATTAAACGAGCTCGAAAAAACGAAGATTAAATTCATAATTCCTCAGGCTGAAAAGCCGAAGATCTGTTGCGTTCATGTAGTTCCTCTCCAAACATTTCTGGCGATGTAGCTTGTGTCGATATTGCAATATATGAATGCGTTTCTGATTATGTAGCGGAATTCCTTTCGGCAACTAGTCCTCTGGCAGGAAATAATACGAGAAAAAGAACAGCACTTTTGAGGACCAAACGACTCCGTGGTAAAACCACATCAAGTGTTGAAAACCCAAATCGAATTAAAAGAGCCCTGACTAAATGGACGTGGCCGCCGAACTTTTGCTCTCATCACCTTGTATTCATAGTATGGCATCTGCATTCTCCGTTTCATCGACACTGCCGCAGCAGAGGACTCCAGGATAAAATGCGAAAAGCTCTTCTGCGATATCAACAGCATACCATTTGATTGAAGATGCGTTATTGTATGTCATCGCCGTATGCGGAGAAGGATTGCGATTCTCGTGACGAGCAAATTAAACGAGCTCGAAAACACGAAGAATCAATTCATAATTCCTCAGGTTGAAAAGCCGAAGATCTGTTGCGTTCATGTAGTTCCAGTCCAAACATTTCTGGCGATGTAGCTTGTGTCGACTTGCAATATATGAATGCGTTTCTGATTATGTAGCGGAATTCCTTTCGGCAACTAGTCCTCTGGCAGGAAATAATACGAGAAAAAGAACAGCACTTTTGAGGACCAAACGACTCCGTGGTAAAACCACATCAAGTGTTGAAAACCCAAATCGAATTAAAAGATCCCTGACTAAATGGACGTGGCCGCCGAACTTTTGCTCTTAGCACCTTGTATTCATAGTTTGGCATCTGCATTATTCATTTCTTCGACACTGCCGCAGCAAAGACTCCATGGTAAAATACGAAGAGCTCTTCTCCGGTATCAATCACGTACCATCTGATTGAAGACGCGTTATCCCATGTTCTCGCAGTATGCAGAGGAGGATTCTGATTCTCGTGACAAGCAAATTAAACGAGCTCGAAAACACGAAGAATCAATGCATAATTCCTCAGGTAGAAAAGCCGAAGATCTGTTGCGTTCATGTAGTTCCAGTCCAAACATTTCTGGCGAAGTAGCTTGTGTTGACTTGCAATATATGAATGCGTTTCTGACTATGTAGCGGAATTCCTTTCGGCAACTAGTTCTCTGGCAGGAAATAATGCGAAGAAAAGGAACAGGACTTTTGAGGACCAAACGACTCTATGGCAAAACCACATCAAGTGTTGAAAACCCAAATCGAATGAAAAGAGCCCTGACTAAATGGACGTGGCCACCGAACTATTGCTCTCATCACCTTGTATTTATAGTATGGCATCTGCATTCTCCTTTTCATCGAGACTGCCGCAGCAAAGGACTCCAGGATAAAATGCGAAAAGCTCTTCTGCGGTATAAAACGCATACCATTTGATTGAAGATGCGTTATTGTATGTCATCGCCGTATGCAGAGAAGGATTGCGATTCTCGTGGCGAGCAAATTAAACGAGCTCGAAAACACGAAGAATCAATTCATAATTCCTCAGGTTGAAAAGCCGAAGATCTGTTGCGTTCATGTAGTTCCAGTCCAAACATTTCAGGCGATGTAGCTTGTGTCGACTTCCAATATATGAATGCGTTTCTGATTATGTAGTCGAATTCCTTTCGGCAACTAGTTCTCTGGCAGGAAATGATACGACAAATAGAACAGGACTTTTGAGGACCAAACGACTCCGTGGTAAAATCACATCAAGTGCTGAAAACCCAAATCAAATTAAAAGATCCCTGACCAAATGGACGTGGCCGCCGAACTTTTGCTCTCAGCACCTTGTATTCATAGTATGGCATCTGCATTCTTTGTTTCGTCGACACTGCCGCAGCAGACTCCAGGGTGAAATACGAAATGCTCGTCTCCTGTATCAACAGCATACCATCTGATTGAATACGCTTTATCCGATGTTATCGCAGTATGCAGAGGAGGATTCTGATTCTCGTTACGAGCAAATTAAACGAGCTCGAAAACACGAAGAATCAATGCATAATTCCTCAGGTAGAAAAGACGAAGATCTGTTACGTTCATCTAGTTCCAGTCCAAACATTTTTGCGATGTAGTTTGTGTCGACTTGCAATATATGAATGCGTTTCTGACTATGTAGCAGAATTCCTTTCGGCAACTAGTTCTCTGGCAGGAAATAATACGAAGAAAAGGAACAGGACTTTTGAGGACCAAACGACTCCGTGGTAAAAGCACATCAAGTGTTGAAAACCCAAATCAAATGAAAAAAGCCCTGACTAAATGGACGTGGCCGCCGAACTTTTGCTCTCATCACCTTGTAGTCATAGTATAGCATCTGCATTCTCCGTTTCATCGACAGTGCCGCAGCAAAGGACTCCAGGATAAAATGCGAAAAGCTCTTCTGCGGTATAAAACGCATACCATTTGATTGAAGATGCGTTATTGTATGTCATCGCCGTATGCAGAGAAGGATTGCGATTCTCGTGACGAGCAAATTAAACGAGCTCGAAAACACGAAGAATCAATTCATAATTCCTCAGGTTGAAAAGCCGAAGATCTGTTGCGTTCATGTAGTTCCAGTCCAAACATTTCTGGCGATGTAGCTTGTGTCGACTTCCAATATATGATTTCGTTTCTGATTATGTAGCGGAATTCCTTTCGGCAACTAGTTCTCTGGCAGGAAATAATACGAGAAAAAGAACAGGACTTTTGAGGACCAAACGATTCCGTGGTAAAACCACATCAAGTGTTGAAAACCCAAATCGAATTAAAAGCTCCCTGACTAAATGGACGTGGCCGCCGAACTTTTGCTCTCATCACCTTGTATTCATAGTATGGCATCTGCATTCTTCGTTTCGTCGACACTGCCGCAACAATGACTCCAGGGTAAAATACGAAGAGCTCTTCTCTGCTATCAACCACGCACCATCTGATTGAAGACGCGTTATCCCATGTTGTCGCAGTATGCAGAGAAGGATTGCGATTCTCGTGACGAGCAAATTAAACGAGCTCGAAAACACGAAGAATCAATGCATAATTCCTCAGGTAGAAAAGCGGAAGATCTGTTGCGTTCATGTTGTTCCAGTCCAAACATTTCTGGCGATGTAGCTTGTGTCGACTTGCAATATATGAATGCGTTTCTGACTATGTAGCAGAATTCCTTTCGGCAACTAGTTCTCTGGCAGGAAATAATACGAAGAAAAGGAACAGGACTTTTGAGGACCAAACGACTCCGTAGTAAAAGCACATCAAGTGTTGAAAACCCAAATCAAATGAAAAAAGCCCTGACTAAATGGACGTGGCCGCCGAACTTTTGCTCTCATCACCTTGTAGTCATAGTATGGCATCTGCATTCTCCGTTTCATCGACAGTGCCGCAGCAAAGGACTCCAGGATAAAATGCGAAAAGCTCTTCTGCGGTATAAAACGCATACCATTTGATTGAAGATGCGTTATTGTATGTCATCGCCGTATGCAGAGAAGGATTGCGATTCTCGTGACGAGCAAATTAAACGAGCTCGAAAACACGAAGAATCAATTCATAATTCCTCAGGTTGAAAAGCCGAAGATCTGTTGCGTTCATGTAGTTCCAGTCCAAACATTTCTGGCGATGTAGCTTGTGTCGACTTCCAATATATGATTTCGTTTCTGATTATGTAGCGGAATTCCTTTCGGCAACTAGTTCTCTGGCAGGAAATAATACGAGAAAAAGAACAGGACTTTTGAGGACCAAACGATTGCGTGGTAAAACCACATCAAGTGTTGAAAACCCAAATCGAATTAAAAGCTCCCTGACTAAATGGACGTGGCCGCCGAACTTTTGCTCTCATCACCTTGTATTCATAGTATGGCATCTGCATTCTTCGTTTCGTCGACACTGCCGCAACAATGACTCCAGGGTAAAATACGAAGAGCTCTTCTCTGCTATCAACCACGCACCATCTGATTGAAGACGCGTTATCCCATGTTGTCGCAGTATGCAGAGAAGGATTGCGATTCTCGTGACGAGCAAATTAAACGAGCTCGAAAACACGAAGAATCAATGCATAATTCCTCAGGTAGAAAAGCGGAAGATCTGTTGCGTTCATGTTGTTCCAGTCCAAACATTTCTGGCGATGTAGCTTGTGTCGACTTGCAATATATGAATGCGTTTCTGACTATGTAGCAGAATTCCTTTCGGCAACTAGTTCTCTGGCAGGAAATAATACGAAGAAAAGGAACAGGACTTTTGAGGACCAAACGACTCCGTGGTAAAAGCACATCAAGTGTTGAAAACCCAAATCGAATGAAAAGAGCCCTGACTAAATGGACGTGGCCACCGAACTTTTGCTCTCATCACCTTGTATTCATAGTATGGCATCTGCATTCTCCGTTTCATCGACACTGCCGCAGCAAAGGACTCCAGGATAAAATGCGAAAAGCTCTTCTGCGGTATAAAACGCATACCATTTGATTGATGATGCGTTATTGTATGTCATCACCGTATGCAGCGAAGGATTGCGATTCTCGTGACGAGCAAATTAAACGAGCTCGAAAACACGAAGAATGAATGCATAATTCCTCAGGTAGAAAAGCTGAAGGTCTGTTGCGTTCATGTAGTTCCAGTCCAAACATTTCTGGCGATGTAGCTTGTGTCGACTTGCAATATATGAATGCGTTTCTGACTATGTAGCAGAATTCCTTTCGGCAACTAGTTCTCTGGCAGGAAATAATACGAAGAAAAGGAACAGGACTTTTGAGGACCAAACGACTCCGTGGTAAAACCACATCAAGTGTTGAAAACCCAAATCGAATTAAAAGCTCCCTGACTAAATGGGCGTGGCCGCCGAACTTTTGCTCTCATCACCTTGTATTCATAGTATGGCACCTGCATTCTTCGTTTCGTCGACACTGCCGCAACAATGACTCCAGGGTAAAATACGAAGAGTTTTCTCTGCTATCAACCACGCACCATCTGATTGAAGACGCGTTATCCCATGTTGTCGCAGTATGCAGAGAAGGATTGCGATTCTCGTGACGAGCAAATTAAACGAGCTCGAAAACACCAATGCATAATTCCTCAGGTAGAAAAGCGGAAGATCTGTTGCGTTCATGTTGTTCCAGTCCAAACATTTCTGGCGATGTAGCTTGTGTCGACTTGCAATATATGAATGCGTTTCTGACTATGTAGCAGAATTCCTTTCTGCAACTAGTCCTCTGGCAGGAAATAATACAAAGAAAAGGAACAGGACTTTTGAGGACCAAACGACTCCGTGGTAAAAGCACATCAAGTGTTGAAAACCCAAATCGAATGAAAAGAGCCCTGACTAAATGGACGTGGCCACCGAACTTTTGCTCTCATCACCTTGTATTCATAATATGGCATCTGCATTCTTCGTTTCGTCGACACTACCGCAACAAAGACTCCAGGGTAAAATACGAAGAGCTCTTCTCCGGTATCAACCACGTACCATCTGATTGAAGACGCGTTATCCCATGTTGTCGCAGTATGCAGAGAAGGATTGCGATTCTCGTGACGAGCAAATTAAACGAGCTCGAAAACACGAAGAATCAATGCATAATTCCTCAGGTAGAAAAGCGGAAGATCTGTTGCGTTCATGTTGTTCCAGTCCAAACATTTCTGGCGATGTAGCTTGTGTCGACTTGCAATATATGAATGCGTTTCTGACTATGTAGCAGAATTCCTTTCTGCAACTAGTCCTCTGGCAGGAAATAATACAAAGAAAAGGAACAGGACTTTTGAGGACCAAACGACTCCGTGGTAAAAGCACATCAAGTGTTGAAAACCCAAATCGAATGAAAAGAGCCCTGACTAAATGGACGTGGCCACCGAACTTTTGCTCTCATCACCTTGTATTCATAGTATGGCATCTGCATTCTCCGTTTCATCGACACTGCCGCAGCAAAGGACTCCAGGATAAAATGTGAAAAGCTCTTCTGCGGTATAAAACGCATACCATTTGATTGATGATGCGTTATTGTATGTCATCACCGTATGCAGAGAAGGATTGCGATTCTTGTGACGAGCAAATTAAACGAGCTCGAAAACACGAAGAATGAATGCATAATTCCTCAGGTAGAAAAGCTGAAGGTCTGTTGCGTTCATGTAGTTCCAGTCCAAACATTTCTGGCGATGTAGCTTGTGTCGACTTGCAATATATGAATGCGTTTCTGACTATGTAGCAGAATTCCTTTCGGCAACTAGTTCTCTGGCAGGAAATAATACGAAGAAAAGGAACAGGACTTTTGAGGACCAAACGACTCCGTGGTAAAAGCACATCAAGTGTTGAAAACCCAAATCGAATGAAAAGAGCCCTGACTAAATGGACGTGGCCACCGAACTTTTGCTCTCATCACCTTGTAATCATAGTATGGCATCTGCATTCTTCGTTTCGTCGACACTACCGCAACAAAGACTCCAGGGTAAAATACGAAGAGCTCTTCTCCGGTATCAACCACGTACCATCTGATTGAAGACGCGTTATCCCATGTTGTCGCAGTATGCAGAGAAGGATTGCGATTCTCGTGACGAGCAAATTAAACGAGCTCGAAAACACGAAGAATCAATGCATAATTCCTCAGGTTGAAAAGCCGAAGATCTGTTGCGTTCATGTAGTTCCAGTTCAAACATTTCTGGCGATGTAGCTAGTGTCGACTTGCAATATATGAATGCGTTTCTGATTATGTAGTGGAATTCCTTTCGGCAACTAGTTCTCTGGCAGGAAATAAAACGACAAAAAGAACAGGACTTTTGAGGACCAAACGACTCCGTGGTAAAACCACATCAAGTGTTGAAAACCCAAATCGAATGAAAAAAGCCCTGACTAAATGGACGTGGCCGCCGAACTTTTGCTCTCATCACCTTGTACTCATAGTATGGCATCTGCATTCTCCGTTTCATCGACACTGCTGCAGCAAAGGACTCCAGGATGAAATGCGAAGAGCTCTTCTCCGGTATCAACCACGCACCATCTGATTGAAGACGCGTTATCCCATGTTGTCGCAGTATGCAGAGAAGGATTGCGATTTTCGTGACGAGCAAATTAAACGAGCTCGACAACACGAGGAATCAATGCATAATTCCTCAGGTAGAAAAGCCGAAGATCTGTTGCGTTCATGTAGTTCCAGTCCAAACATTTCTGGCGATGTAGCTTTTTGTGTCGACTTGCAATATATGAATACGTTTGTGTCTGTTTAGTGGCATACCTTTCGAAACTCATTCTATGGCATGAAATAACAGGTAGAAAAAGCATAGAACTTGTGAGGACCAAACGCCGCCTTGATTGAACCACATCAAGTGTTGAAAACCCAAATCGAATGAAAAGAGCCCTGACTAAATGGACGTGGCCGCCGAACTTTTGCTGTCAGCACCTCGTATTCATAGCTTGACATCTGCATTCTTCGTTTCGTCGACACTGCCGCAGCAGACTCCAGGGTAAAATACGAAAAGCTCTTCTCCGGTATCAACCACGTACCATCTGATTGAAGACGCGTTATCCCATGTTGTCGCAGTATGCAGAGGAGGATTCTGATTCTCGTGACGAGCAAATTAAACGAGCTCGAAAACACGAAGAATCAATTCATAATTCCTCAGGAAAAAAAGCCGAAGATCTGTTGCGTTCATGTAGTTCCAGTCCAAACATTTCTGGCGATGTAGCTTCTTGTGTCGACTTGCAATATATGAATACGTTTGTGACTGTTTAGCGGCATACCTTTCGAAACTCATTCTATGGCAAGAAATTATACGAAGAAAATCATAGAATTTTGTGAAGACCGAACGCCGCCTTGGTTGAACCACATCAAGTGTTGAAAACCCAAATCGAATGAAAAGAGCCCTGACTAAATGGACGTCGCCGCAGAACTTTTGCTCTCATCACCTTTTATTCATAGTATGGCATCTGCATTCTCCGTTTCATCGACACTGCCGCAGCAAAGGACTCCAGGATAAAATGCGAAAAGCTCTTCTGCGATATCAATCACGTACCATCTGATTGAAGACGCGTTATCCCATGTTGTCGCAGTATGCAGAGAAGGATTGCAATTCTCGTGACGAGCAAATTAAGCGAGCTCGAAAACACGAAGAATCAATGCATAATTCCTCAGGTAGAAATGCCGAAGATCTGTTCCGTTCATGTAGTTCCAGTCCAAACATTTCTGGCGATGTAGCTTCTTGTGTCGACTTGCAATATATGAATACGTTTGTGACTGTTTAGCGGCATACCTTTCGAAACTCATTCTATGGCAAGAAATTATACGAAGAAAATCATAGAATTTTGTGAAGACCGAACGCCGCCTTGGTTGAACCACATCAAGTGTTGAAAACCCAAATCGAATGAAAAGAGCCCTGACTAAATGGACGTCGCCGCAGAACTTTTGCTTTCATCACCTTTTATTCATAGTATGGCATCTGCATTCTCCGTTTCATCGACACTGCCGCAGCAAAGGACTCCAGGATAAAATGCGAAAAGCTCTTCTCCGGTATCAACCACGTACCATCTGATTGAAGACGCGTTATCCCATGTTGTAGCAATATGCAGAGAAGGATTGAGATTCTCGTGAGGAGCAAATTAAACCAGCTCGAAAACACGAAGAATCAATGCATAATTCCTCAGGTAGAAAAGCTGAAGGTCTGTTGCGTTCATGTAGTTCCAGTCCAAACATTTCTGGCGATGTAGCTTGTGTCGACTTGCAATATATGAATGCAGTTCTGACTATGTAGCAGAATTCCTTTCGGCAACTAGTTCTCTGGCAGGAAATAATACGAAGAAAAGGAAGAGGACTTTTGAGGACCAAACGACTCCGTGGTAAAAGCACATCAAGTGTTGGAAACAAAAATCGAATGAAAAGAGACCTGACTAAATGGACGTGGCCACCGAACTTTTGCTCTCATCACCTTGTATTCATAGTATGGCATCTGCATTCTTCGTTTCGTCGACACTGCCGCAACAATGACTCCAGGGTAAAATACGAAGAGCTCTTATCCGGTATCAACCACGTACCATCTGATTGAAGACGCGTTATCCCATGTTGTCGCAGAATGCAGAGAATGATTTCGATTCTCGTGACGAGCAAATTAAACGAGCTCGAAAAAACGAAGATTAAATTCATAATTCCTCAGGCTGAAAAGCCGAAGATCTGTTGCGTTCATGTAGTTCCAGTCCAAACATTTCTGGCGATGTAGCTTGTGTCGACTTGCAATATATGAATGCAGTTCTGACTATGTAGCAGAATTCCTTTCGGCAACTAGTTCTCTGGCAGGAAATAATACGAAGAAAAGGAAGAGGACTTTTGAGGACCAAACGACTCCGTGGTAAAAGCACATCAAGTGTTGAAAACCCAAATCGAATGAAAAGAGCCCTGACTAAATGGACGTGGCCACCGAACTTTTGCTCTCATCACCTTGTATTCATAGTATGGCATCTGCATTTTTCGTTTCGTCGACACTGCCGCAGCAAAGACTCCAGGGTAAAATACGAAGAGCTCTTCTCTGCTATCAACCACGCACCATCTGATTGAAGACGCGTTATCCCATGTTGTCGCAGTATGCAGAGAAGGATTGCGATTCTCGTGACGAGCAAATTAAACGAGCTCGACAACACCAGGAATCAATGCATAATTCCTCAGGTAGAAAAGCCGAAGATCTGTTGCGTTCATGTAGTTCCAGTCCAAACATTTCTGGCGATGTAGCTTTTTGTGTCGACTTGCAATATATGAATACGTTTGTGTCTGTTTAGTGGCATACCTTTCGAAACTCATTCTATGGCATGAAATAACAGGTAGAAAAAGCATAGACCTTCTGAGGACCAAACGACTCCGTGGTAAAACCACATCAAGTGTTGAAAACCCAAATCGAATGAAAAGAGCCCTGACTAAATGGACGTGGCCGCAGAACTTTTGCTCTCATCACCTTGTATTCATAGTATGGCATCTGCATTCTCAGTTTCATCGACACTGCCGCAGCAAAGGACTCCAGGATAAAATGCGAAAAGCTCTTCTGCGATATCAATCACGTACCATCTGATTGAAGACGCGTTATCCCATGTTGCCGCAGTATGCAGAGAAGGATTGCGATTCTCGTGACGAGCAAATTAAACGAGCTCGAAAACACGAAGAATCAATGCATAATTCCTCAGGTAGAAATGCCGAAGATCTGTTGCGTTCATGTAGTTCCAGTCCAAACATTTCCGGCGATGTAGCCTCTTGTATCGACTTGCAATATATGAATACGTTTGTGACTGTTTAGCGGCATACCTTTCGAAACTCATTCAATGGCATGAAATTATACGAAGAAAAAGCATAGAATTTCTGAGGACCGAACGCCGCTGGTTGAACCACATCAAGTGTTGAAATCCCAAATCGAATGAAAAAAGCCCTGACTAAATGGACGTGGCCGCCGAACTTTTGCTCTCATCACCTTGTATTCATAGTATGGCATCTGCATTCTCAGTTTCATCGACACTGCCGCAGCAAAGGACTCCAGGATAAAATGCGAAAAGCTCTTCTGCGGTATAAAACGCATACCACTTGATTGAAGATGCGTTATTGTATGTCATCGCCGCATGCGGAGAAGGATTGCGATTCTCATGACGAGCAAATTAAACGAGCTCGAAAACACGAAGAATCAATTCATAATTCCTCAGGTTGAAAACCCGAAGATCTGTTGCGTTCATGTAGTTCCAGTCCAAACATTTCTGGCGATGTAGCTTGTGTCGACTTGCAATATATGACTGGGCTTCTGACTATGTAGTGGAATTCCTTTCGGCAACTAGTTCTCTGGCAGGAAATAATACGAAGAAAGGGAACAGGACTTTTGAGGACCAAGCGACTCCGTGGTAAAACCACATCAAGTGTTGAAAACCCAAATCGTATGAAAAGAGCCCTGACTAAATGGACGTGGCAGCCGAACTTTTGCTCTCATCACCTTGTATTCATAGTATGGCATCTGCATTCTTCGTTTCGTCGACACTGCCACAGCAAAGACTCCAGGGTAAAATGCGAAGAGCTCTTCTCCGGTATCAACCACGCACCATCTGATTGAAGACGCGTTATCCCATGTTGTCGCAGTATGCAGAGAAGGAATGCGATTCTCATGACGAGCAAATTAAACGAGCTCGAAAACACGAAGAATCAATGCATAATTCCTCAGGTAGAAAAGCCGAAGATCTGTTGCGTTCATGTAGTTCCAGTCCAAACATTTCTGGCGATGTAGCTTCTTGTGTCGACTTGCAATATATGAATACGTTTGTGAGTGTTTAGCGGCATACCTTTCGAAACTCATTCTATGGCAAGAAATTATACGAAGAAAATCATAGAATTTTGTGAAGACCGAACGCCGCCTTGGTTGAACCACATCAAGTGTTGAAAACCCAAATCGAATGAAAAGAGCCCTGACTAAATGGACGTCGCCGCCGAACTTTTGCTCTCAGCACCTTGTATTCATAGTTTGACATCTGCATTCTTCGTTTCGTCGACACTACCGCAGCAGACTCCAGGGTAAAATACGAACAGCTCTTCTCCGGTATCAACCACGTACCATCTGATTGAAAACGCGTTATCCCATGTTGTAGCAGTATGCAGAGAAGGATTGAGATTCTCGTGAGGAGCAAATTAAACCAGCTCGAAAACACGAAGAATCAATGCATAATTCCTCAGGTAGAAAAGCTGAAGGTCTGTTGCGTTCATGTAGTTCCAGTCCAAACATTTCTGGCGATGTAGCTTGTGTCGACTTGCAATATATGAATGCAGTTCTGACTATGTAGCAGAATTCCTTTCGGCAACTAGTTCTCTGGCAGGAAGTAATACGAAGAAAAGGAAGAGGACTTTTGAGGACCAAACGACTCCGTGGTAAAAGCACATCAAGTGTTGAAAACCCAAATTGAATGAAAAAAGCCCTGACTAAATGGACGTGGCCACCGAACTTTTGCTCTCATCACCTTGTATTCATAGTATGGCATCTGCATTCTTCGTTTCGTCGACACTGCCGCAACAATGACTGCAGGGTAAAATACGAAGAGCTCTTCTCTGCTATCAACCACGCACCATCTGATTTAAGACGCGTTATCCCATGTTGTCGCAGTATGCAGAGAAGGATTGCGATTCTCGTGACGAGCAAATTAAACGAGCTCGAAAAAACGAAGATTAAATTCATAATTCCTCAGGCTGAAAAGCCGAAGATCTGTTGCGTTCATGTAGTTCCTGTCCAAACATTTCTGGCGATGTAGCTTGTGTCGATATTGCAATATATGAATGCGTTTCTGATTATGTAGCGGAATTCCTTTCGGCAACTAGTCCTCTGGCAGGAAATAATACGAGAAAAAGAACAGCACTTTTGAGGACCAAACGACTCCGTGGTAAAACCACATCAAGTGTTGAAAACCCAAATCGAATTAAAAGAGCCCTGACTAAATGGACGTGGCCGCCGAACTTTTGCTCTCATCACCTTGTATTCATAGTATGGCATCTGCATTCTCCGTTTCATCGACACTGCCGCAGCAGAGGACTCCAGGATAAAATGCGAAAAGCTCTTCTGCGATATCAACAGCATACCATTTGATTGAAGATGCGTTATTGTATGTCATCGCCGTATGCGGAGAAGGATTGCGATTCTCGTGACGAGCAAATTAAACGAGCTCGAAAACACGAAGAATCAATTCATAATTCCTCAGGTTGAAAAGCCGAAGATCTGTTGCGTTCATGTAGTTCCAGTCCAAACATTTCTGGCGATGTAGCTTGTGTCGACTTGCAATATATGAATGCGTTTCTGATTATGTAGCGGAATTCCTTTCGGCAACTAGTCCTCTGGCAGGAAATAATACGAGAAAAAGAACAGCACTTTTGAGGACCAAACGACTCCGTGGTAAAACCACATCAAGTGTTGAAAACCCAAATCGAATTAAAAGATCCCTGACTAAATGGACGTGGCCGCCGAACTTTTGCTCTTAGCACCTTGTATTCATAGTTTGGCATCTGCATTATTCATTTCTTCGACACTGCCGCAGCAAAGACTCCATGGTAAAATACGAAGAGCTCTTCTCCGGTATCAATCACGTACCATCTGATTGAAGACGCGTTATCCCATGTTCTCGCAGTATGCAGAGAAGGATTGCGATTCTCGTGACGAGCAAATTAAACGAGCTCGAAAACACGAAGAATCAATGCATAATTCCTCAGGTAGAAAAGCCGAAGATCTGTTGCGTTCACGTAGTTCCAGTCCAAACATTTCCGGCGATGTAGCCTCTTGTGTCGACTTGCAAGATATGAATACGTTTGTGACTGTTTAGCGGCATACCTTTCGAAACTCATTCTATGGCATGAAATTATACGAAGAAAAAGCATAGAATTTGTGAGGACCGAACGCCGCCTTGGTTGAACCACATCAAGTGTTGAAAACCCAAATCAAATGAAAAAAGCCCTGACTAAATGGACGTGGCCGCCGAACTTTTGCTCTCATCACCTTGTAGCCATAGTATGGCATCTGCATTCTCCGTTTCATCGACAGTGCCGCAGCAGAGGACTCCAGGATAAAACGCGAAAAGCTCTTCTGCGGTATAAAACGCATACCATTTGATTGAAGATGCGTTATTGTATGTCATCACCGTATGCAGAGAAGGATTGCGATTCTCGTGACGAGCAAATTAAACGAGCTCGAAAACACGAACAATCAATTCATAATTCCTCAGGTTGAAAAGCCGAAGATCTGTTGCGTTCATGAAGTTCCAGTCCAAACATTTCTGGCGATGTAGCTTGTGTCGACTTCCAATATATTAATGCGTTTCTGATTATGTAGCGGAATTCCTTTCGGCAACTAGTTCTCTGGCAGGAAATAATACGAGAAAAAGAACACGACTTTTGAGGACCAAACGACTCCGTGGTAAAACCACATCAAGTGTTGAAAACCCAAATCGAATTAAAAGCTCCCTGACTAAATGAACGTGGCCGCCGAACTTTTGCTCTCAGCACCTTGTATTCATAGTTTGGCATCTGCATTATTCATTTCTTCGACACTGCCGCAGCAAAGACTCCATGGTAAAATACGAAGAGCTCTTCTCCGGTATCAATCACGTACCATCTGATTGAAGACGCGTTATCCCATGTTCTCGCAGTATGCAGAGGAGGATTCTGATTTTCGTGACGAGCAAATTAAACGAGCTCGAAAACACGAAGAATCAATGCATAATTCCACAGGTTGAAAAGCTGAAGATGTTTCGCGTTCATGTAGTTCCAGTCCAAAGATTTCTGGCAATATTGCTGCGTGCATCGACCTGAAGTATATGAATACGTTTGTGACTATTTAGCAGCATACCTTTCGTAACTCGTTCTATGGCATGAAATAATACGTAGAAAAAGCATAGGACTTGAGAGGACCTAACGCCGCCTTGGTTGAACGACATCAAGTGTTGAAAACCCAAATCGAATGAAAAGAGCCCTGACTAAATGAACGTGGCAGCCGAACTTTTGCTCTCATCACCTTGTATTCATAGTATGGCATCTGCATTCTTCGTTTCGTCGACACTGCCACAGCAAAGACTCCAGGGTAAAATACGAAGAGCTCTTCTGCGGTATCAACCACGCACCATCTGATTGAAGACGCGTTATCCCATGTTGTCGCAGTATGCAGAGAAGTAATGCGATTTTCATGACGAGCAAATTAAACGAGCTCGAAAACACGAAGAATCAATACATAATTCCTCAGGTAGAAAAGCCGAAGATCTGTTGCGTTCATGTAGTTCCAGTCTAAACATTTCTGGCGATGTAGCTGCTTGTGTGGAGAATTTTGTGAGGACCAAACACCGCCTTGGTTCAACCACATCAAGTGTTGAAAACCCAAATCGAGTGAAAAGAGCCCTGACTAAATGGACGTGGCCGCCGAACTTTTGCTCTCATCACCTTGTATTCATAGTATGGCATCTACATTCTTCGTTTCGTCGACACTGCCGCAGCAGACTCCAGGGTAAAATACGAACAGCTCGTCTCCTGTATCAACAGCATACCATCTGATTGAAGACGCTTTATCCGATGTTATTGCAGTATGCAGAGGAGGATTCTGATTCTCGTGACGAGCAAATTAAACGAGCTCGAAAACACGAAGAATCAATGCATAATTCCTCAGGTTGAAAAGCCGAAGATCTGTTGCGTTCATGTAGTTCCAGTCCAAACATTTCTGGCGATGTAGCTGCTTGTGTGGAGAATTTTGTGAGGACCAAACGACGCCGTGGTAAAACCACATCAAATGTTGAAAACCCAAATCGAATGAAAAGAGCCCCGACTAAATGGACGTGGCCACCGAACTTTTGCTCTCATCACCTTGTATTCATAGTATGGCATCTGCATTCTTCGTTTCGTCGACACTGCCACAGCAAAGACACCAGGGTAAAATACGAAGAGCTCTTCTCCGGTATCAACCACGCACCATCAGATTGAAGACGCGTTATCCCATGTTGTCGCAGTATGCAGAGAAGGATTGCGATTCTCGTGACGAGCAAATTAAAAGAGCTCGACAACACGAGGAATCAACGCATAATTCCTCAGATAGAAAAGCCGAAGATCTGTTGCGATCATGTAGTTCCAGTCCAAACATTTCTGGCGATGTAGCTTCTTGTGTCGACTTGCAATATATGAATACGTTTGTGTCTGTTTAGTGGCATACCTTTCGAAACTCATTCTATGGCATGAAATAACAGGTAGAAAAAGCATAGAACTTGTGAGGACCAAACGCCGCCTTGATTGAACCACATCAAGTGTTGAAAACTCAAATCGAATGAAAAGAGCCCTGACTTAATGGACGTGGCCACCGAACTTTTGCTCTCATCACCTTGTATTCATAGTATGGCATCTGCATTCTCAGTTTCATCGACACTGCCGCAGCAAAGGACTCCAGGATAAAATGCGAAAAGCTCTTCTGCGATATCAATCACGTACCATCTGATTGAAGACGCGTTATCCCATGTTGCCGCAGTATGCAGAGAAGGATTGCGATTCTCGTGACGAGCAAATTAAACGAGCTCGAAAACACGAAGAATCAATGCATAATTCCTCAGGTAGAAATGCCGAAGATCTGTTGCGTTCATGTAGTTCCAGTCCAAACATTTCCGGCGATGTAGCCTCTTGTATCGACTTGCAATATATGAATACGTTTGTGACTGTTTAGCGGCATACCTTTCGAAACTCATTCAATGGCATGAAATTATACGAAGAAAAAGCATAGAATTTCTGAGGACCGAACGCCGCTGGTTGAACCACATCAAGTGTTGAAATCCCAAATCGAATGAAAAAAGCCCTGACTAAATGGACGTGGCCGCCGAACTTTTGCTCTCATCACCTTGTATTCATAGTATGGCATCTGCATTCTCAGTTTCATCGACACTGCCGCAGCAAAGGACTCCAGGATAAAATGCGAAAAGCTCTTCTGCGGTATAAAACGCATACCACTTGATTGAAGATGCGTTATTGTATGTCATCGCCGCATGCGGAGAAGGATTGCGATTCTCATGACGAGCAAATTAAACGAGCTCGAAAACACGAAGAATCAATTCATAATTCCTCAGGTTGAAAACCCGAAGATCTGTTGCGTTCATGTAGTTCCAGTCCAAACATTTCTGGCGATGTAGCTTGTGTCGACTTGCAATATATGACTGGGCTTCTGACTATGTAGTGGAATTCCTTTCGGCAACTAGTTCTCTGGCAGGAAATAATACGAAGAAAGGGAACAGGACTTTTGAGGACCAAGCGACTCCGTGGTAAAACCACATCAAGTGTTGAAAACCCAAATCGTATGAAAAGAGCCCTGACTAAATGGACGTGGCAGCCGAACTTTTGCTCTCATCACCTTGTATTCATAGTATGGCATCTGCATTCTTCGTTTCGTCGACACTGCCACAGCAAAGACTCCAGGGTAAAATGCGAAGAGCTCTTCTCCGGTATCAACCACGCACCATCTGATTGAAGACGCGTTATCCCATGTTGTCGCAGTATGCAGAGAAGGAATGCGATTCTCATGACGAGCAAATTAAACGAGCTCGAAAACACGAAGAATCAATGCATAATTCCTCAGGTAGAAAAGCCGAAGATCTGTTGCGTTCATGTAGTTCCAGTCCAAACATTTCTGGCGATGTAGCTTCTTGTGTCGACTTGCAATATATGAATACGTTTGTGAGTGTTTAGCGGCATACCTTTCGAAACTCATTCTATGGCAAGAAATTATACGAAGAAAATCATAGAATTTTGTGAAGACCGAACGCCGCCTTGGTTGAACCACATCAAGTGTTGAAAACCCAAATCGAATGAAAAGAGCCCTGACTAAATGGACGTCGCCGCCGAACTTTTGCTCTCAGCACCTTGTATTCATAGTTTGACATCTGCATTCTTCGTTTCGTCGACACTACCGCAGCAGACTCCAGGGTAAAATACGAACAGCTCTTCTCCGGTATCAACCACGTACCATCTGATTGAAAACGCGTTATCCCATGTTGTAGCAGTATGCAGAGAAGGATTGAGATTCTCGTGAGGAGCAAATTAAACCAGCTCGAAAACACGAAGAATCAATGCATAATTCCTCAGGTAGAAAAGCTGAAGGTCTGTTGCGTTCATGTAGTTCCAGTCCAAACATTTCTGGCGATGTAGCTTGTGTCGACTTGCAATATATGAATGCAGTTCTGACTATGTAGCAGAATTCCTTTCGGCAACTAGTTCTCTGGCAGGAAGTAATACGAAGAAAAGGAAGAGGACTTTTGAGGACCAAACGACTCCGTGGTAAAAGCACATCAAGTGTTGAAAACCCAAATTGAATGAAAAAAGCCCTGACTAAATGGACGTGGCCACCGAACTTTTGCTCTCATCACCTTGTATTCATAGTATGGCATCTGCATTCTTCGTTTCGTCGACACTGCCGCAACAATGACTGCAGGGTAAAATACGAAGAGCTCTTCTCTGCTATCAACCACGCACCATCTGATTTAAGACGCGTTATCCCATGTTGTCGCAGTATGCAGAGAAGGATTGCGATTCTCGTGACGAGCAAATTAAACGAGCTCGAAAAAACGAAGATTAAATTCATAATTCCTCAGGCTGAAAAGCCGAAGATCTGTTGCGTTCATGTAGTTCCTGTCCAAACATTTCTGGCGATGTAGCTTGTGTCGATATTGCAATATATGAATGCGTTTCTGATTATGTAGCGGAATTCCTTTCGGCAACTAGTCCTCTGGCAGGAAATAATACGAGAAAAAGAACAGCACTTTTGAGGACCAAACGACTCCGTGGTAAAACCACATCAAGTGTTGAAAACCCAAATCGAATTAAAAGAGCCCTGACTAAATGGACGTGGCCGCCGAACTTTTGCTCTCATCACCTTGTATTCATAGTATGGCATCTGCATTCTCCGTTTCATCGACACTGCCGCAGCAGAGGACTCCAGGATAAAATGCGAAAAGCTCTTCTGCGATATCAACAGCATACCATTTGATTGAAGATGCGTTATTGTATGTCATCGCCGTATGCGGAGAAGGATTGCGATTCTCGTGACGAGCAAATTAAACGAGCTCGAAAACACGAAGAATCAATTCATAATTCCTCAGGTTGAAAAGCCGAAGATCTGTTGCGTTCATGTAGTTCCAGTCCAAACATTTCTGGCGATGTAGCTTGTGTCGACTTGCAATATATGAATGCGTTTCTGATTATGTAGCGGAATTCCTTTCGGCAACTAGTCCTCTGGCAGGAAATAATACGAGAAAAAGAACAGCACTTTTGAGGACCAAACGACTCCGTGGTAAAACCACATCAAGTGTTGAAAACCCAAATCGAATTAAAAGATCCCTGACTAAATGGACGTGGCCGCCGAACTTTTGCTCTTAGCACCTTGTATTCATAGTTTGGCATCTGCATTATTCATTTCTTCGACACTGCCGCAGCAAAGACTCCATGGTAAAATACGAAGAGCTCTTCTCCGGTATCAATCACGTACCATCTGATTGAAGACGCGTTATCCCATGTTGTCGCAGTATGCAGAGAAGGATTGCGATTCTCGTGACGAGCAAATTAAAAGAGCTCGACAACACGAGGAATCAACGCATAATTCCTCAGATAGAAAAGCCGAAGATCTGTTGCGATCATGTAGTTCCAGTCCAAACATTTCTGGCGATGTAGCTTCTTGTGTCGACTTGCAATATATGAATACGTTTGTGTCTGTTTAGTGGCATACCTTTCGAAACTCATTCTATGGCATGAAATAACAGGTAGAAAAAGCATAGAACTTGTGAGGACCAAACGCCGCCTTGATTGAACCACATCAAGTGTTGAAAACTCAAATCGAATGAAAAGAGCCCTGACTTAATGGACGTGGCCACCGAACTTTTGCTCTCATCACCTTGTATTCATAGTATGGCATCTGCATTCTCAGTTTCATCGACACTGCCGCAGCAAAGGACTCCAGGATAAAATGCGAAAAGCTCTTCTGCGGTATAAAACGCATACCACTTGATTGAAGATGCGTTATTGTATGTCATCGCCGTATGCGGAGAAGGATTGCAATTCTCGTGACGAGCAAATTAAACGAGCTCGAAAACACGAAGAATCAATTCATAATTCCTCAGGTTGAAAACCCGAAGATCTGTTGCGTTCATGTAGTTCCAGTCCAAACATTTCTGGCGATGTAGCTTGTTGTGTCGACTTGCAAGATATGAATGCGTTTCTGACTATGTAGCAGAATTCCTTTCTGCAACTAGTTCTCTGGCAGGAAATAATACGAAGAAAAGGAACAGGACTTTTGAGGACCAAACGACTCCGTGGTAAAACCACATCAAGTGTTGAAAACCCAAATCGAATGAAAAGAGCCCTGACTAAATGGACGTGACAGCCGAACTTTTGCTCTCATTACCTTGTATTCATAGTATGGCATCTGCATTCTTCGTTTCGTCGACACTGCCACAGCAAAGACTCCAGGGTAAAATACGAAGAGCTCTTCTCCGGTATCAACCACGCACCATCTGATTGAAGACGCGTTATCCCATGTTGTCGCAGTATGCAGAGAAGGAATGCGATTCTCATGACGAGCAAATTAAACGAGCTCGAAAACACGAAGAATCAATGCATAATTCCTCAGGTAGAAAAGCCGAAGATCTGTTGCGTTCATGTAGTTCCAGTCCAAACATTTCTGGCGATGTAGCTTGTTGTTTCGACTTGCAATATATGAATACGTTTGTGACTGTTTAGCGGCATACCTTTCGAAACTCATTCTATGGCAAGAAATTATACGAAGAAAATCATAGAATTTTGTGAAGACCGAACGCCGCCTTGGTTGAACCACATCAAGTGTTGAAAACCCAAATCGAATGAAAAGAGCCCTGACTAAATGGACGTCGCCGCCGAACTTTTGCTCTCAGCACCTTGTATTCATAGTTTGACATCTGCATTCTTCGTTTCGTCGACACTGCCGCAGCAGACTCCAGGGTAAAATACGAACAGCTCTTCTCCGGTATCAACCACGTACCATCTGATTGAAGACGCGTTATCCCATGTTGTAGCAGTATGCAGAGAAGGATTGAGATTCTCGTGAGGAGCAAATTAAACGAGCTCGAAAACACGAAGAATCAATGCATAATTCCTCAGGTAGAAAAGCTGAAGGTCTGTTGCGTTCATGTAGTTCCAGTCCAAACATTTCTGGCGATGTAGCTTGTGTCGATTTGCAATATATGAATGCGTTTCTGACTATGTAGCAGAATTCCTTTCGGCAACTAGTTCTCTGGCAGGAAATAATACGAAGAAAAGGAACAGGACTTTTGAGGACCAAACGACTCCGTGGTAAAACCACATCAAGAGTTGGAAACAAAAGTCGAATGAAAAGAGCCCTGACTAAATGGACGTGGTTACCGAACTTTTGCTCTCATCACCTTGTATTCATAGTATGGCATCTGCATTTTTCGTTTCGTCGACACTGCCACAGCAAAGACTCCAGGGTAAAATACGAAGAGCTCTTCTCTGCTATCAACCACGCACCATCTGATTGAAGACGCGTTATCCCATGTTGTCGCAGTATGCAGAGAAGGATTGCGATTCTCGTGACGAGCAAATTAAACGAGCTCGACAACACGAAGAATCAATGCATAATTCCTCAGGTAGAAAAGCCGAAGATCTGTTGCGTTCATGTAGTTCCAGTCCAAACATTTCTGGCGATGTAGCTTCTTGTGTCGACTTGCAATATATGAATACGTTTGTGACTGTTTAGCGGCATACCTTTCGAAACTCATTCTATGGCAAGAAATTATACGAAGAAAATAATAGAATTTTGTGAAGACCGAACGCCGCCTTGGTTGAACCACATCAAGTGTTGAAAACCCAAATCGAATGAAAAGAGCCCTGACTAAATGGACGTCGCCGCCGAACTTTTGCTCTCAGCACCTTGTATTCATAGTTTGACATCTGCATTCTTCGTTTCGTCGACACTGCCGCAGCAGACTCCAGGGTAAAATACGAACAGCTCTTCTCCGGTATCAACCACGTACCATCTGATTGAAGACGCGTTATCCCATGTTGTAGCAGTATGCAGAGAAGGATTGAGATTCTCGTGAGGAGCAAATTAAACGAGCTCGAAAACACGAAGAATCAATGCATAATTCCTCAGGTAGAAAAGCTGAAGGTCTGTTGCGTTCATGTAGTTCCAGTCCAAACATTTCTGGCGATGTAGCTTGTGTCGATTTGCAATATATGAATGCGTTTCTGACTATGTAGCAGAATTCCTTTCGGCAACTAGTTCTCTGGCAGGAAATAATACGAAGAAAAGGAACAGGACTTTTCAGGACCAAACGACTCCGTGGTAAAACCACATCAAGAGTTGGAAACAAAAGTCGAATGAAAAGAGCCCTGACTAAATGGACGTGGTTACCGAACTTTTGCTCTCATCACCTTGTATTCATAGTATGGCATCTGCATTTTTCGTTTCGTCGACACTGCCACAGCAAAGACTCCAGGGTAAAATACGAAGAGCTCTTCTCTGCTATCAACCACGCACCATCTGATTGAAGACGCGTTATCCCATGTTGTCGCAGTATGCAGAGAAGGATTGCGATTCTCGTGACGAGCAAATTAAACGAGCTCGACAACACGAAGAATCAATGCATAATTCCTCAGGTAGAAAAGCCGAAGATCTGTTGCGTTCATGTAGTTCCAGTCCAAACATTTCTGGCGATGTAGCTTCTTGTGTCGACTTGCAATATATGAATACGTTTGTGACTGTTTAGTGGCATACCTTTCGAAACTCATTCTATGGCATGAAATAATAGGTAGAAAAAGCATAGAACTTGTGAGGACCAAACGCCGCCTTGATTGAACCACATCAAGTGTTGAAAACCCAAATCGAATGAAAAGAGCCCTGACTAAATGGACGTGGCCGCCGAACTTTCGCTCTCAGCACCTTGTATTCATAGTTTGACATCTGCATTCTTCGTTTCGTCGACACTGCCGCAGCAGACTCCAGGGTAAAATACGAACAGCTCTTCTCCTGTATCAACCACGTACCATCTGATTGAAGACGCGTTATCCCATGTTGTAGCAGTATGCAGAGAAGGATTGAGATTCTCGTGAGGAGCAAATTAAACGAGCTCGAAAACACGAAGAATCAATGCATAATTCCTCAGGTAGAAAAGCTGAAGGTCTGTTGCGTTCATGTAGTTCCAGTCCAAACATTTCTGGCGATGTAGCTTGTGTCGATTTGCAATATATGAATGCGTTTCTGACTATGTAGCAGAATTCCTTTCGGCAACTAGTTCTCTGGCAGGAAATAATACGAAGAAAAGGAACAGGACTTTTGAGGACCAAACGACTCCGTGGTAAAACCACATCAAGAGTTGGAAACAAAAGTCGAATGAAAAGAGCCCTGACTAAATGGACGTGGTTACCGAACTTTTGCTCTCATCACCTTGTATTCATAGTATGGCATCTGCATTTTTCGTTTCGTCGACACTGCCACAGCAAAGACTCCAGGGTAAAATACGAAGAGCTCTTCTCTGCTATCAACCACGCACCATCTGATTGAGGACGCGTTATCCCATGTTGTCGCAGTATGCAGAGAAGGATTGCGATTCTCGTGACGAGCAAATTAAACGAGCTCGACAACACGAAGAATCAATGCATAATTCCTCAGGTAGAAAAGCCGAAGATCTGTTGCGTTCATGTAGTTCCAGTCCAAACATTTCTGGCGATGTAGCTTCTTGTGTCGACTTGCAATATATGAATACGTTTGTGACTGTTTAGTGGCATACCTTTCGAAACTCATTCTATGGCATGAAATAATAGGTAGTAAAAGCATAGAACTTGTGAGGGCCAAACGCCGCCTTGATTGAACCACATCAAGTGTTGAAAACCCAAATCGAATGAAAAGAGCCCTGACTAAATGGACGTGGCCGCCGAACTTTCGCTCTCAGCACCTTGTATTCATAGTTTGACATCTGCATTCTTCGTTTCGTCGACACTGCCGCAGCAGACTCCAGGGTAAAATACGAACAGCTCTTCTCCGGTATCAACCACGTACCATCTGATTGAAGACGCGTTATCCCATGTTCTCGCAGTATGCGGAGGAGGATTCTGATTCTCGTGACAAGCAAATTAAACGAGCTCGAAAACACGAAGAATCAATGCATAATTCCTCAGGTAGAAAAGCCGAAGATCTGTTGCGTTCATGTAGTTCCAGTCCAAACATTTCTGGCGAAGTAGCTTGTGTCGATTTGCAATATATGAATGCGTTTCTGACTATGTAGCAGAATTCCTTTCGGCAACTAGTTCTCTGGCAGGAAATAATATGAAGAAAAGGAACATGACTTTTGAGGACCAAACAACTCCGTGGTAAAACCACATCAAGTGTTGAAAACCCAAATCGAATTAAAAGAGCCCTGACTAAATGGACGTGGCCGCCGAACTTTTGCTCTCAGCACCTTGTATTCATAGTTTGGCATCTGCATTCTTCGCTTCGTCGACACTGCCACAGCAAAGACTCCAGGGTAAAATACGAAGAGCTCTTCTCCGGTATCAATCACGTACCATCTGATTGAAGACGCGTTATCCCATGTTCTCGCAGTATGCAGAGAACGATTGCGATTCTCGTGACGAGCAAATTAAACGAGCACGAAAACACGAAGAATCAATGCATAATTCCTCAGGTAGAAAAGCCGGAGATCTGTTGCGTTCACGTAGTTCCAGTCCAAACATTTCCGGCGATGTAGCATCTTGTGTCGACTTGCAATATATGAATACGTTTGTGACTGTTTAGCGGCATACCTTTCGAAACTCATTCTATGGCATGAAATTATACGAAGAAAAAGCATAGGGCTTTTTAGGACCGAACGCCGCCTTGGTTGAACCACATCAAGTGTTGACAACCCATATCAAATGAAAAAATCCCTGACTAAATGGACGTGGCCGCCGAACTTTTGCTCTCATCACCTTGTATTCATAGTATGGCATATGCATTCTCCGTTTCATCGACACTGCCGTAGCAAAGACTCCATGGTAAAATACGAAGAGCTCTTCTCCGGTATCAATCACGTACCATCTGTTTGAAGACGCGTTATCCCATGTTGTCGCAGTATGCCGAGAAGGATTGCGATTCTCGTGACGAGCAAATTAAACGAGCTCGAAAACACGAAGAATCAATGCATAATTCCTCAGGTAGAAAAGAGGAAGATCTGTTGCGTTCATGTAGTTCCAGTCCAAACATTTCTGGCGATGTAGCTTGTGTTGACTTGCAATATATGAATGGGTTTCTGACTATGTAGCGGAATTCCTTCCGGCAACTAGTTCTCTGGCAGGAAATAATACGAAGAAAAGGAACAGGACTTTTGAGGACCAAACGACTCAGTTGTAAAAGCACATCAAGTGTTGAAAACCCAAATCGAATGAAAAGAGCCCTGACTAAATGGACGTGGCCACCGAACTTTTGCTCTCATCACCTTGTATTCATAGTATGGCATCTGCATTTTTCGTTTCGTCGACACTGCCACAGCAAAGACTCCAGGGTAAAATACGAACAGCTCTTCTCCGGTATCAATCACGTACCATCTGATTGAAGACGCGTTATCCCATGTTGTCGCAGTATGCAGAGAAGGATTGCGATTTTCGTGACGAGCAAATTAAACGAGCTCAAAAACACGAAGAATCAATGCATAATTCCTCAGGTAGAAAAGCCGAAGATCTGTTGCGTTCACGTAGTTCAAGTCCAAACATTTCCGGCGATGTAGCCTCTTGTGTCGACTTGCAATATATGAATACGTTTCTGACTGTTTAGCGGCATACCTTTCGAAACTCATTCTATGGCATGAAATTATACGAAGAAAAAGCATAGAATTTGTGAGGACCGAACGCCGCCTTGGTTGAACCACATCAAGTGTTGAAAACCCAAATCAAATGAAAAAAGCCCTGACTAAATGGACGTGGCCGCCAAACTTTTGCTCTCATCACCTTGTATTCATAGTATGGCATCTGCATTCTCCGTTTCATCGACACTGCCGCAGCAAAGGACTCCAGGATAAAATGCGAAAAGCTCTTCTGCGGTATAAAACGCATACCATTTGATTGAAGATGCGTTATTGTATGTCATCACCGTATGCAGAGAAGGATTGCGATTCTCGTGACGAGCAAATTAAACGAGCTCGAAAACACGAAGATTAAATTCATAATTCCTCAGGCTAAAAAGCTGAAGATCTGTTGCGTTCATGTAGTTCCTGTCCAAATATTTCTGGCGATGTAGCTTGTGTTGACTTGCAATATATGAATGCGTTTCTGACTATGTAGCGGAATTCCTTTCGGCAACTAGTTCTCTGGCAGGAAATAATATGAAGAAAAGGAACATGACTTCTGAGGACCAAACGACTCCGTGGTAAAACCACATCAAGTGTTGAAAACCCAAATCGAATGAAAAGAGCCCTGACTAAATGGACGTGGCCACCGAACTTTTGCTCTCATCACCTTGTATTCATAGTATAGCATCTGCATTTTTCGTTTCGTCGACACTGCAACAGCAAAGACTCCAGGGTAAAATACGAAAAGCTCTTCTCCGGTATCAACCACGCACCATCTGATTGAAGACGTGTTATCCCATGTTGTCGCAGTATGCAGAGAAGGATTGCGATTCTCGTGACGAGCAAATTAAAAGAGCTCGACAACACGAGGAATCAATGCATAATTCCTCAGGTAGAAAAGAGGAAGATCTGTTGCGTTCATGTAGTTCCAGTCCAAACATTTCTGGCGATGTAGCTTGTGTTGACTTGCAATATATGAATGGGTTTCTGACTATGTAGCGGAATTCCTTTCGGCAACTAGTTCTCTGGCAGGAAATAATATGAAGAAAAGGAACAGGACTTTTCAGGACCAAACGACTCCGTGGTAAAACCACATCAAGTGTTGAAAACCCAAATCGAATGAAAAGAGCCCTGACTTAATGGACGTGGCCACCGAACTTTTGCTCTCATCACCTTGTATTCATAGTATAGCATCTGCATTTTTCGTTTCGTCGACACTGCAACAGCAAAGACTCCAGGGTAAAATACGAAAAGCTCTTCTCCGGTATCAACCACGCACCATCTGATTGAAGACGTGTTATCCCATGTTGTCGCAGTATGCAGAGAAGGATTGCGATTCTCGTGACGAGCAAATTAAAAGAGCTCGACAACACGAGGAATCAATGCATAATTCCTCAGGTAGAAAAGCCGAAGATCTGTTGCGTTCATGTAGTTCCAGTCCAAACATTTCTGGCGAATGTAGCTTCTTGTGTCGACTTGCAATATATGAATACGTTTGTGTCTGTTTAGTGGCATACCTTTCGAAACTCATTCTATGGCATGAAATAACAGGTAGAAAAAGCATAGAACTTGTGAGGACCAAACGCCGCCTTGATTGAACCACATCAAGTGTTGAAAACCCAAATCGAATGAAAAGAGCCCTGACTAAATGGACGTGGCCGTTAAACTTTTGCTCTCATCACCTTGTATTCATAGTATGGCATCTGCATTCTCCGTTTCATCGACACTGCCGCAGCAAAGGACTCCAGGATAAAATGCGAAAAGCTCTTCTGCGGTATAAAACGCATACCATTTGATTGAAGATGCGTTATTGTATGTCATCACCGTATGCAGAGAAGGATTGCGATTCTCGTGACGAGCAAATTAAACGAGCTCGAAAACACGAAGATTAAATTCATAATTCCTCAGGCTAAAAAGCTGAAGATCTGTTGCGTTCATGTAGTTCCTGTCCAAATATTTCTGGCGATGTAGCTTGTGTCGACTTGCAATATATGAATGCGTTTCTGACTATGTAGCGGAATTCCTTTCGGCAACTAGTTCTCTGGCAGGAAATAATACGAAGAAAAGGAACAGGACTTTTGAGGACCAAACGACTCCGTGGTAAAACCACATCAAGTGTTGAAAACCCAAATCGAATGAAAAGAGCCCTGACTAAATGGACGTGGCCGCAGAACTTTTGCTCTCATCACCTTGTATTCATAGTATGGCATCTGCATTCTCCGTTTCATCGACACTGCCGCAGCAAAGGACTCCAGGATAAAATGCGAAAAGCTCTTCTGCGATATCAATCACGTACCATCTGATTGAAGATGCGTTATCCCATGTTGTCGCAGTATGCAGAGAAGGATTGCGATTCTCGTGACGAGCAAATTAAACGAGCTCGAAAACACGAAGAATCAATTCATAATTCCTCAGGTAGAAAAGCCGAAGATCTGTTGCGTTCATGTAGTTCCAGTCCAAACATTTCTGGCGAAGTAGTTTGTGTCGACCTGCAATATATGAATGGGTTTCTGACTATGTAGCGGAATTCCTTTCGGCAACTAGTTCTCTGGCAGGAAATAATACGAAGAAAAGGAACAGGACTTTTGAGGACCAAACGACTCCGTGGTAAAACCACATCAAGTGTTGAAAACCCAAATCGAATGAAAAGAGCCCTGACTAAATGGACGTGGCCGCAGAACTTTTGCTCTCATCACCTTGTATTCATAGTATGGCATCTGCATTCTCCGTTTCATCGACACTGCCGCAGCAAAGGACTCCAGGATAAAGTGCGAAAAGCTCTTCTGCGATATCAATCACGTACCATCTGATTGAAGATGCGTTATCCCATGTTGTCGCAGTATGCAGAGAAGGATTGCGATTCTCGTGACGAGCAAATTAAACGAGCTCGAAAACACGAAGAATCAATGCATACTTCCTCAGGTAGAAAAGCCGAAGATCTGTTGGGTTCATGTAGTTCCAGTCCAAACATTTCCGGCAATGTAGCCTCTTGTGTCGACTTGCAATATATGAATACGTTTGTGACTGTTTAGCGGCATACCTTTCGAAACTCATTCTATGGCATGAAATTATACTAAGAAAAAGCATAGAATTTCTGAGGACCGAATGCCGCCTTGGTTGAACCACATCAAGTGTTGAAATCCCAAATCGAATGAAAAAAGCCCTGACTAAATGGACGTGGCCGCCGAACTTTTGCTCTCATCACCTTGTATTCATAGTATGGCATCTGCATTCTCAGTTTCATCGACACTGCCGCAGCAAAGGACTCCAGGATAAAATGCGAAAAGCTCTTCTGCGGTATAAAACGCATACCACTTGATTGAAGATGCGTTATTGTATGTCATCGCCGTATGCGGAGAAGGATTGCGATTCTCGTGACGAGCAAATTAAACGAGCTCGAAAACACGAAGAATCAATTCATAATTCCTCAGGTTGAAAACCCGAAGATCTGTTCCGTTCATGTAGTTCCAGTCCAAACATTTCTGGCGATGTAGCTTGTGTCGACTTGCAATATATGACTGGGCTTCTGACTATGTAGTGGAATTCCTTTCGGCAACTTGTTCTCTGGCAGGAAATAATACGAAGTAAAGGAACAGGACTTTTGAGGACCAAACGACTCCGTGGTAAAACCACATCAAGTGTTGAAAACCCAAATCGAATGAAAAGAGCCCTGACTTAATGGACGTGGCCACCGAACTTTTGCTCTCATCACCTTGTATTCATAGTATGGCATCTGCATTTTTCGTTTCGTCGACACTGCCACAGCAAAGACTCCAGGGTAAAATACGAAGAGCTCTTCTCCGGTATCAACCACGCACCATCTCATTGAAGACGCGTTATCCCATGTTGTCGCAGTATGCAGAGAAGGATTGCGATTCTCGTGACGAGCAAATTAAAAGAGCTCGACAACACGAGGAATCAATGCATAATTCCTCAGGCAGAAAAGCCGAAGATCTGTTGCGTTCATGTAGTTCCAGTCCAAACATTTCTGGCGATGTAGCTTCTTGTGTCGACTTGCAATATATGAATACGTTTGTGTCTGTTTAGTGGCATATTTTTCGAAACTCATTCTATGGCATGAAATAACAGGTAGAAAAAGCATAGAACTTGTGAGGACCAAATGCCGCCTTGATTGAACCACATCAAGTGTTGAAAACCCAAATCAAATGAAAAGAGCCCTGACTAAATGGACGTGGCCGCCGAACTTTTGCTGTCAGCACCTCGTATTCATAGTTTGACATCTGCATTATTCGTTTCGTCGACACTGCCGCAGCACACTCCAGGGTAAAATACGAAAAGCTCTTCTCCTGTATCAACCACGTACCATCTGATTGAAGACGCGTTATCCCATGTTGTCGCAGTATGCAGAGGAGGATTCTGATTCTCGTGACGAGCAAATAAAACGAGCTCGAAAACACGAAGAATCAATTCATAATTCCTCAGGTAGAAAAGCCGAAGATCTGTAGCGTTCATGTAGTTCCAGTCCAAACATTTCTGGCGATGTAGCTTGTGTCGATTTGCAATATATGAATGCGTTTCTGACTATGTAGCAGAATTCCTTTCGGCAACTAGTTCTCTGGCAGGAAATAATATGAAGAAAAGGAACATGACTTTTGAGGACCAAACGACTCCGTGGTAAAACCACATCAAGTGTTGAAAACCCAAATCGAATTAAAAGAGCCCTGACTAAATGGACGTGGCCGCCGAACTTTTGCTCTCAGCACCTTGTATTCATAGTTTGGCATCTGCATTCTTCGTTTCGTCGACACTGCCACAGCAAAGACTCCAGGGTAAAATACGAAGAGCTCTTCTCCGGTATCAATCACGTACCATCTGATTGAAGACGCGTTATCCCATGTTCTCGCAGTATGCAGAGAACGATTGCGATTCTCGTGACGAGCAAATTAAACGAGCTCGAAAACACGAAGAATCAATGCATAATTCCTCAGGTAGAAAAGCCGGAGATCTGTTGCGTTCACGTAGTTCCAGTCCAAACATTTCCGGCGATGTAGCATCTTGTGTCGACTTGCAATATATGAATACGTTTGTGACTGTTTAGCGGCATACCTTTCGAAACTCATTCTATGGCATGAAATTATACGAAGAAAAAGCATAGAGCTTTTTAGGACCGAACGCCGCCTTGGTTGAACCACATCAAGTGTTGACAACCCATATCAAATGAAAAAAGCCCTGACTAAATGGACGTGCCCGCCGAACTTTTGCTCTCATCACCTTGTATTCATAGTATGGCATATGCATTCTCCGTTTCATCGACACTGCCGTAGCAAAGACTCCATGGTAAAATACGAAGAGCTCTTCTCCGGTATCAATCACGTACCATCTGTTTGAAGACGCGTTATCCCATGTTGTCGCAGTATGCCGAGAAGGATTGCGATTCTCGTGACGAGCAAATTAAACGAGCTCGAAAACACGAAGAATCAATGCATAATTCCTCAGGTAGAAAAGAGGAAGATCTGTTGCGTTCATGTAGTTCCAGTCCAAACATTTCCGGCAATGTAGCCTCTTGTGTCGACTTGCAATATATGAATACGTTTGTGACTGTTTAGCGGCATACCTTTCGAAACTCATTCTATGGCATGAAATTATACTAAGAAAAAGCATAGAATTTCTGAGGACCGAATGCCGCCTTGGTTGAACCACATCAAGTGTTGAAATCCCAAATCGAATGAAAAAAGCCCTGACTAAATGGACGTGGCCGCCGAACTTTTGCTTTCATCACCTTGTATTCATAGTTTGGCATCTGCATTTTTCGTTTCGTCGACACTGCCACAGCAAAGACTCCAGGGTAAAATACGAACAGCTCTTCTCCGGTATCAATCACGTACCATATGATTGAAGACGCGTTATCCCATGTTGTCGCAGTATGCAGAGAAGGATTGCGATTTTCGTGACGAGCAAATTAAACGAGCTCAAAAACACGAAGAATCAATGCATAATTCCTCAGGTAGAAAAGCCGAAGATCTGTTGCGTTCACGTAGTTCAAGTCCAAACATTTCCGGCGATGTAGCCTCTTGTGTCAACTTGCAATATATGAATACGTTTCTGACTGTTTAGCGGCATACCTTTCGAAACTCATTCTATGGCATGAAATTATACGAAGAAAAAGCATAGAATTTGTGAGGACCGAACGCCGCCTTGGTTGAACCACATCAAGTGTTGAAAACCCAAATCAAATGAAAAAAGCCCTGACTAAATGGACGTGGCCGCCAAACTTTTGCTCTCATCACCTTGTATTCATAGTATGGCATCTGCATTCTCCGTTTCATCGACACTGCCGCAGCAAAGGACTCCAGGATAAAATGCGAAAAGCTCTTCTGCGGTATAAAACGCATACCATTTGATTGAAGATGCGTTATTGTATGTCATCACCGTATGCAGAGAAGGATTGCGATTCTCGTGACGAGCAAATTAAACGAGCTCGAAAACACGAAGATTAAATTCATAATTCCTCAGGCTAAAAAGCTGAAGATCTGTTGCGTTCATGTAGTTCCTGTCCAAATATTTCTGGCGATGTAGCTTGTGTTGACTTGCAATATATGAATGCGTTTCTGACTATGTAGCGGAATTCCTTTCGGCAACTAGTTCTCTGGCAGGAAATAATATGAAGAAAAGGAACATGACTTCTGAGGACCAAACGACTCCGTGGTAAAACCACATCAAGTGTTGAAAACCCAAATCGAATGAAAAGAGCCCTGACTAAATGGACGTGGCCACCGAACTTTTGCTCTCATCACCTTGTATTCATAGTATAGCATCTGCATTTTTCGTTTCGTCGACACTGCAACAGCAAAGACTCCAGGGTAAAATACGAAAAGCTCTTCTCCGGTATCAACCACGCACCATCTGATTGAAGACGTGTTATCCCATGTTGTCGCAGTGTGCAGAGAAGGATTGCGATTCTCGTGACGAGCAAATTAAAAGAGCTCGACAACACGAGGAATCAATGCATAATTCCTCAGGTAGAAAAGAGGAAGATCTGATGCGTTCATGTAGTTCCAGTCCAAACATTTCTGGCGATGTAGCTTGTGTTGACTTGCAATATATGAATGGGTTTCTGACTATGTAGCGGAATTCCTTTCGGCAACTAGTTCTCTGGCAGGAAATAATATGAAGAAAAGGAACAGGACTTTTCAGGACCAAACGACTCCGTGGTAAAACCACATCAAGTGTTGAAAACCCAAATCGAATGAAAAGAGCCCTGACTTAATGGACGTGGCCACCGAACTTTTGCTCTCATCACCTTGTATTCATAGTATAGCATCTGCATTTTTCGTTTCGTCGACACTGCAACAGCAAAGACTCCAGGGTAAAATACGAAAAGCTCTTCTCCGGTATCAACCACGCACCATCTGATTGAAGACGTGTTATCCCATGTTGTCGCAGTATGCAGAGAAGGATTGCGATTCTCGTGACGAGCAAATTAAAAGAGCTCGACAACACGAGGAATCAATGCATAATTCCTCAGGTAGAAAAGCCGAAGATCTGTTGCGTTCATGTAGTTCCAGTCCAAACATTTCTGGCGATGTAGCTTCTTGTGTCGACTTGCAATATATGAATACGTTTGTGTCTGTTTAGTGGCATACCTTTCGAAACTCATTCTATGGCATGAAATAACAGGTAGAAAAAGCATAGAACTTGTGAGGACCAAACGCCGCCTTGATTGAACCACATCAAGTGTTGAAAACCCAAATCGAATGAAAAGAGCCCTGACTAAATGGACGTGGCCGCCGAACTTTTGCTGTCAGCACCTCGTATTCATAGTTTGACATCTGCATTCTTCGTTTCGTCGACACTGCCGCAGCAGACTCCAGGGTAAAATACGAAAAGCTCTTCTCCGGTATCAACCACGTACCATCTGATTGAAGACGCGTTATCCAATGTTGTCGCAGTATGCAGAGGAGGATTCTGATTCTCGTGACGAGCAAATTAAACGAGCTCGAAAACACGAAGAATCAATTCATAATTCCTCAGGTAGAAAAGCCGAAGATCTGTTGCGTTCATGTAGTTCCAGTCCAAACATTTCTGGCGAAGTAGTTTGTGTCGACCTGCAATATATGAATGGGTTTCTGACTATGTAGCGGAATTCCTTTCGGCAACTAGTTCTCTGGCAGGAAATAATATGAAGAAAAGGAACATGACTTCTGAGGACCAAACGACTCCGTGGTAAAACCACATCAAGTGTTGAAAACCCAAATCGAATGAAAAGAGCCCTGACTAAATGGACGTGGCCGCAGAACTTTTGCTCTCATCACCTTGTATTCATAGTATGGCATCTGCATTCTCCGTTTTATCGACACTGCCGCAGCAAAGGACTCCAGGATAAAATGCGAAAAGCTCTTCTGCGATATCAATCACGTACCATCTGATTGAAGATGCGTTATCCCATGTTGTCGCAGTATGCAGAGAAGGATTGCGATTCTCGTGACGAGCAAATTAAACGAGCTGGAAAACACGAAGAATCAATGCATAATTCCTCAGGTAGAAAAGAGGAAGATCTGTTGCGTTCATGTAGTTCCAGTCCAAACATTTCTGGCGATGTAGCTTGTGTCGACTTGCAATATATGAATGCGTTTCTGACTATGTAGCGGAATTCCTTTCGGCAACTAGTTCTCTGGCAGGAAATAATACGAAGAAAAGGAACAGGACTTTTGAGGACCAAACGACTCAGTTGTAAAAGCACATCAAGTGTTGAAAACCCAAATCGAATGAAAAGAGCCCTGACTAAATGGACGTGGCCACCGAACTTTTCCTCTCATCACCTTGTATTCATAGTATGGCATCTGCATTTTTCGTTTCGTCGACACTGCCACAGCAAAGACTCCAGGGTAAAATACGAACAGCTCTTCTCCGGTATCAATCACGTACCATCTGATTGAAGACGCGTTATCCCATGTTGTCGCAGTATGCAGAGAAGGGTTGCGATTCTCGTGACGAGCAAATTAAACGAGCTCAAAAACACGAAGAATCAATGCATAATTCCTCAGGTAGAAAAGCCTAAGATCTGTTGCGTTCACGTAGTTCAAGTCCAAACATTTCCGGCGATGTAGCCTCTTGTGTCGACTTGCAATATATGAATACGTTTCTGACTGTTTAGCGGCATACCTTTCGAAACTCATTCTATGGCATGAAATTATACGAAGAAAAAGCATAGAATTTGTGAGGACCGAACGCCGCCTTGGTTGAACCACATCAAGTGTTGAAAACCCAAATCAAATGAAAAAAGCCCTGACTAAATGCACGTGGCCGTTAAACTTTTGCTCTCATCACCTTGTATTCATAGTATGGCATCTGCATTCTCCGTTTCATCGACACTGCCGCAGCAAAGGACTCCAGGATAAAATGCGAAAAGCTCTTCTGCGGTATAAAACGCATACCATTTGATTGAAGATGCGTTATTGTATGTCATCACCGTATGCAGAGAAGGATTGCGATTCTCGTGACGAGCAAATTAAACGAGCTCGAAAACACGAAGATTAAATTCATAATTCCTCAGGCTAAAAAGCTGAAGATCTGTTGCGTTCATGTAGTTCCTGTCCAAATATTTCTGGCGATGTAGCTTGTGTCGACTTGCAATATATGAATGCGTTTCTGACTATGTAGCGGAATTCCTTTCGGCAACTAGTTCTCTGGCAGGAAATAATACGAAGAAAAGGAACAGGACTTTTGAGGACCAAACGACTCCGTGGTAAAACCACATCAAGTGTTGAAAACCCAAATCGAATGAAAAGAGCCCTGACTAAATGGACGTGGCCGCAGAACTTTTGCTCTCATCACCTTGTATTCATAGTATGGCATCTGCATTCTCCGTTTCATCGACACTGCCGCAGCAAAGGACTCCAGGATAAAATGCGAAAAGCTCTTCTGCGATATCAATCACGTACCATCTGATTGAAGATGCGTTATCCCATGTTGTCGCAGTATGCAGAGAAGGATTGCGATTCTCGTGACGAGCAAATTAAACGAGCTCGAAAACACGAAGAATCAATGCATACTTCCTCAGGTAGAAAAGCCGAAGATCTGTTGGGTTCATGTAGTTCCAGTCCAAACATTTCCGGCGATGTAGCCTCTTGTGTCGACTTGCAATATATGAATACGTTTGTGACTGTTTAGCGGCATACCTTTCGAAACTCATTCTATGGCATGAAATTATACTAAGAAAAAGCATAGAATTTCTGAGGACCGAATGCCGCCTTGGTTGAACCACATCAAGTGTTGAAATCCCAAATCGAATGAAAAAAGCCCTGACTAAATGGACGTGGCCGCCGAACTTTTGCTCTCATCACCTTGTATTCATAGTATGGCATCTGCATTCTCAGTTTCATCGACACTGCCGCAGCAAAGGACTCCAGGATAAAATGCGAAAAGCTCTTCTGCGGTATAAAACGCATACCACTTGATTGAAGATGCGTTATTGTATGTCATCGCCGTATGCGGAGAAGGATTGCGATTCTCGTGACGAGCAAATTAAACGAGCTCGAAAACACGAAGAATCAATTCATAATTCCTCAGGCAGAAAAGCCGAAGATCTGTTGCGTTCATGTAGTTCCAGTCCAAACATTTCTGGCGATGTAGCTTCTTGTGTCGACTTGCAATATATGAATACGTTTGTGTCTGTTTAGTGGCATACCTTTCGAAACTCATTCTATGGCATGAAATAACAGGTAGAAAAAGCATAGAACTTGTGAGGACCAAATGCCGCCTTGATTGAACCACATCAAGTGTTGAAAACCCAAATCAAATGAAAAGAGCCCTGACTAAATGGACGTGGCCGCCGAACTTTTGCTGTCAGCACCTCGTATTCATAGTTTGACATCTGCATTATTCGTTTCGTCGACACTGCCGCAGCAGACTCCAGGGTAAAATACGAAAAGCTCTTCTCCGGTATCAACCACGTACCATCTGATTGAAGACGCGTTATCCAATGTTGTCGCAGTATGCAGAGGAGGATTCTGATTCTCGTGACGAGCAAATTAAACGAGCTCGAAAACACGAAGAATCAATTCATAATTCCTCAGGTAGAAAAGCCGAAGATCTGTTGCGTTCATGTAGTTCCAGTCCAAACATTTCTGGCGAAGTAGTTTGTGTCGACCTGCAATATATGAATGGGTTTCTGACTATGTAGCGGAATTCCTTTCGGCAACTAGTTCTCTGGCAGGAAATAATATGAAGAAAAGGAACATGACTTCTGAGGACCAAACGACTCCGTGGTAAAACCACATCAAGTGTTGAAAACCCAAATCGAATGAAAAGAGCCCTGACTAAATGGACGTGGCCGCAGAACTTTTGCTCTCATCACCTTGTATTCATAGTATGGCATCTGCATTCTCCGTTTCATCGACACTGCCGCAGCAAAGGACTCCAGGATAAAATGCGAAAAGCTCTTCTGCGATATCAATCACGTACCATCTGATTGAAGATGCGTTATCCCATGTTGTCGCAGTATGCAGAGAAGGATTGCGATTCTCGTGACGAGCAAATTAAACGAGCTGGAAAACACGAAGAATCAATGCATAATTCCTCAGGTAGAAAAGAGGAAGATCTGTTGCGTTCATGTAGTTCCAGTCCAAACATTTCTGGCGATGTAGCTTGTGTCGACTTGCAATATATGAATGCGTTTCTGACTATGTAGCGGAATTCCTTTCGGCAACTAGTTCTCTGGCAGGAAATAATACGAAGAAAAGGAACAGGACTTTTGAGGACCAAACGACTCAGTTGTAAAAGCACATCAAGTGTTGAAAACCCAAATCGAATGAAAAGAGCCCTGACTAAATGGACGTGGCCACCGAACTTTTCCTCTCATCACCTTGTATTCATAGTATGGCATCTGCATTCTCCGTTTCATCGACACTGCCGCAGCAAAGGACTCCAGGATAAAATGCGAAAAGCTCTTCTGCGATATCAATCACGTACCATCTGATTGAAGATGCGTTATCCCATGTTGTCGCAGTATGCAGAGAAGGATTGCGATTCTCGTGACGAGCAAATTAAACGAGCTCGAAAACACGAAGAATCAATTCATAATTCCTCAGGTAGAAAAGCCGAAGATCTGTTGCGTTCATGTAGTTCCAGTCCAAACATTTCTGGCGAAGTAGTTTGTGTCGACCTGCAATATGTGAATGGGTTTCTGACTATGTAGCGGAATTCCTTTCGGCAACTAGTTCTCTGGCAGGAAATAATACGAAGAAAAGGAACAGGACTTTTGAGGACCAAACGACTCCGTGGTAAAACCACATCAAGTGTTGAAAACCCAAATCGAATGAAAAGAGCCCTGACTAAATGGACGTGGCCGCAGAACTTTTGCTCTCATCACCTTGTATTCATAGTATGGCATCTGCATTCTCCGTTTCATCGACACTGCCGCAGCAAAGGACTCCAGGATAAAATGCGAAAAGCTCTTCTGCGATATCAATCACGTACCATCTGATTGAAGATGCGTTATCCCATGTTGTCGCAGTATGCAGAGAAGGATTGCGATTCTCGTGACGAGCAAATTAAACGAGCTCGAAAACACGAAGAATCAATGCATACTTCCTCAGGTAGAAAAGCCGAAGATCTGTTGGGTTCATGTAGTTCCAGTCCAAACATTTCCGGCGATGTAGCCTCTTGTGTCGACTTGCAATATATGAATACGTTTGTGACTGTTTAGCGGCATACCTTTCGAAACTCATTCTATGGCATGAAATTATACTAAGAAAAAGCATAGAATTTCTGAGGACCGAATGCCGCCTTGGTTGAACCACATCAAGTGTTGAAATCCCAAATCGAATGAAAAAAGCCCTGACTAAATGGACGTGGCCGCCGAACTTTTGCTCTCATCACCTTGTATTCATAGTATGGCATCTGCATTCTCAGTTTCATCGACACTGCCGCAGCAAAGGACTCCAGGATAAAATGCGAAAAGCTCTTCTGCGGTATAAAACGCATACCACTTGATTGAAGATGCGTTATTGTATGTCATCGCCGTATGCGGAGAAGGATTGCGATTCTCGTGACGAGCAAATTAAACGAGCTCGAAAACACGAAGAATCAATTCATAATTCCTCAGGTTGAAAACCCGAAGATCTGTTCCGTTCATGTAGTTCCAGTCCAAACATTTCTGGCGATGTAGCTTGTGTCGACTTGCAATATATGACTGGGCTTCTGACTATGTAGTGGAATTCCTTTCGGCAACTAGTTCTCTGGCAGGAAATAATACGAAGTAAAGGAACAGGACTTTTGAGGACCAAACGACTCCGTGGTAAAACCACATCAAGTGTTGAAAACCCAAATCTAATGAAAAGAGCCCTGACTTAATGGACGTGGCCACCGAACTTTTGCTCTCATCACCTTGTATTCATAGTATGGCATCTGCATTTTTCGTTTCGTCGACACTGCCACAGCAAAGACTCCAGGGTAAAATACGAAGAGCTCTTCTCCGGTATCAACCACGCACCATCTCATTGAAGACGCGTTATCCCATGTTGTCGCAGTATGCAGAGAAGGATTGCGATTCTCGTGACGAGCAAATTAAAAGAGCTCGACAACACGAGGAATCAATGCATAATTCCTCAGGCAGAAAAGCCGAAGATCTGTTGCGTTCATGTAGTTCCAGTCCAAACATTTCTGGCGATGTAGCTTCTTGTGTCGACTTGCAATATATGAATACGTTTGTGTCTGTTTAGTGGCATACCTTTCGAAACTCATTCTATGGCATGAAATAACAGGTAGAAAAAGCATAGAACTTGTGAGGACCAAATGCCGCCTTGATTGAACCACATCAAGTGTTGAAAACCCAAATCAAATGAAAAGAGCCCTGACTAAATGGACGTGGCCGCCGAACTTTTGCTGTCAGCACCTCGTATTCATAGTTTGACATCTGCATTATTCGTTTCGTCGACACTGCCGCAGCACACTCCAGGGTAAAATACGAAAAGCTCTTCTCCTGTATCAACCACGTACCATCTGATTGAAGACGCGTTATCCCATGTTGTCGCAGTATGCAGAGGAGGATTCTGATTCTCGTGACGAGCAAATAAAACGAGCTCGAAAACACGAAGAATCAATTCATAATTCCTCAGGTAGAAAAGCCGAAGATCTGTAGCGTTCATGTAGTTCCAGTCCAAACATTTCTGGCGATGTAGCTTGTGTCGACTTGCAATATATGACTGGGCTTCTGACTATGTAGTGGAATTCCTTTCGGCAACTAGTTCTCTGGCAGGAAATAATACGAAGAAAAGGAACAGGACTTTTGAGGACCAAACGACTCCGTGGTAAAACCACATCAAGTGTTGAAAACCCAAATCGAATGAAAAGAGCCCTGACTTAATGGACGTGGCCACCGAACTTTTGCTCTCATCACCTTGTATTCATAGTATAGCATCTGCATTTTTCGTTTCGTCGACACTGCAACAGCAAAGACTCCAGGGTAAAATACGAAAAGCTCTTCTCCGGTATCAACCACGCACCATCTGATTGAAGACGTGTTATCCCATGTTGTCGCAGTATGCAGAGAAGGATTGCGATTCTCGTGACGAGCAAATTAAAAGAGCTCGACAACACGAGGAATCAATGCATAATTCCTCAGGTAGAAAAGCCGAAGATCTGTTGCGTTCATGTAGTTCCAGTCCAAACATTTCTGGCGATGTAGCTTCTTGTGTCGACTTGCAATATATGAATACGTTTGTGTCTGTTTAGTGGCATACCTTTCGAAACTCATTCTATGGCATGAAATAACAGGTAGAAAAAGCATAGAACTTGTGAGGACCAAACGCCGCCTTGATTGAACCACATCAAGTGTTGAAAACCCAAATCGAATGAAAAGAGCCCTGACTAAATGGACGTGGCCGCCGAACTTTTGCTGTCAGCACCTCGTATTCATAGTTTGACATCTGCATTCTTCGTTTCGTCGACACTGCCGCAGCAGACTCCAGGGTAAAATACGAAAAGCTCTTCTCCGGTATCAACCACGTACCATCTGATTGAAGACGCGTTATCCAATGTTGTCGCAGTATGCAGAGGAGGATTCTGATTCTCGTGACGAGCAAATTAAACGAGCTCGAAAACACGAAGAATCAATTCATAATTCCTCAGGTAGAAAAGCCGAAGATCTGTTGCGTTCATGTAGTTCCAGTCCAAACATTTCTGGCGAAGTAGTTTGTGTCGACCTGCAATATATGAATGGGTTTCTGACTATGTAGCGGAATTCCTTTCGGCAACTAGTTCTCTGGCAGGAAATAATATGAAGAAAAGGAACATGACTTCTGAGGACCAAACGACTCCGTGGTAAAACCACATCAAGTGTTGAAAACCCAAATCGAATGAAAAGAGCCCTGACTAAATGGACGTGGCCGCAGAACTTTTGCTCTCATCACCTTGTATTCATAGTATGGCATCTGCATTCTCCGTTTCATCGACACTGCCGCAGCAAAGGACTCCAGGATAAAATGCGAAAAGCTCTTCTGCGATATCAATCACGTACCATCTGATTGAAGATGCGTTATCCCATGTTGTCGCAGTATGCAGAGAAGGATTGCGATTCTCGTGACGAGCAAATTAAACGAGCTGGAAAACACGAAGAATCAATGCATAATTCCTCAGGTAGAAAAGAGGAAGATCTGTTGCGTTCATGTAGTTCCAGTCCAAACATTTCTGGCGATGTAGCTTGTGTCGACTTGCAATATATGAATGCGTTTCTGACTATGTAGCGGAATTCCTTTCGGCAACTAGTTCTCTGGCAGGAAATAATACGAAGAAAAGGAACAGGACTTTTGAGGACCAAACGACTCACTTGTAAAAGCACATCAAGTGTTGAAAACCCAAATCGAATGAAAAGAGCCCTGACTAAATGGACGTGGCCACCGAACTTTTCCTCTCATCACCTTGTATTCATAGTATGGCATCTGCATTTTTCGTTTCGTCGACACTGCCACAGCAAAGACTCCAGGGTAAAATACGAACAGCTCTTCTCCGGTATCAATCACGTACCATCTGATTGAAGACGCGTTATCCCATGTTGTCGCAGTATGCAGAGAAGGGTTGCGATTCTCGTGACGAGCAAATTAAACGAGCTCAAAAACACGAAGAATCAATGCATAATTCCTCAGGTAGAAAAGAGGAAGATCTGTTGCGTTCATGTAGTTCCAGTCCAAACATTTCTGGCGATGTAGCTTGTGTCGACTTGCAATATATGAATGCGTTTCTGACTATGTAGCGGAATTCCTTTCGGCAACTAGTTCTCTGGCAGGAAATAATACGAAGAAAAGGAACAGGACTTTTGAGGACCAAACGACTCAGTTGTAAAAGCACATCAAGTGTTGAAAACCCAAATCGAATGAAAAGAGCCCTGACTAAATGGACGTGGCCACCGAACTTTTCCTCTCATCACCTTGTATTCATAGTATGGCATCTGCATTCTCCGTTTCATCGACACTGCCGCAGCAAAGGACTCCAGGATAAAATGCGAAAAGCTCTTCTGCGATATCAATCACGTACCATCTGATTGAAGATGCGTTATCCCATGTTGTCGCAGTATGCAGAGAAGGATTGCGATTCTCGTGACGAGCAAATTAAACGAGCTCGAAAACACGAAGAATCAATTCATAATTCCTCAGGTAGAAAAGCCGAAGATCTGTTGCGTTCATGTAGTTCCAGTCCAAACATTTCTGGCGAAGTAGTTTGTGTCGACCTGCAATATGTGAATGGGTTTCTGACTATGTAGCGGAATTCCTTTCGGCAACTAGTTCTCTGGCAGGAAATAATACGAAGAAAAGGAACAGGACTTTTGAGGACCAAACGACTCCGTGGTAAAACCACATCAAGTGTTGAAAACCCAAATCGAATGAAAAGAGCCCTGACTAAATGGACGTGGCCGCAGAACTTTTGCTCTCATCACCTTGTATTCATAGTATGGCATCTGCATTCTCCGTTTCATCGACACTGCCGCAGCAAAGGACTCCAGGATAAAATGCGAAAAGCTCTTCTGCGATATCAATCACGTACCATCTGATTGAAGATGCGTTATCCCATGTTGTCGCAGTATGCAGAGAAGGATTGCGATTCTCGTGACGAGCAAATTAAACGAGCTCGAAAACACGAAGAATCAATGCATACTTCCTCAGGTAGAAAAGCCGAAGATCTGTTGGGTTCATGTAGTTCCAGTCCAAACATTTCCGGCGATGTAGCCTCTTGTGTCGACTTGCAATATATGAATACGTTTGTGACTGTTTAGCGGCATACCTTTCGAAACTCATTCTATGGCATGAAATTATACTAAGAAAAAGCATAGAATTTCTGAGGACCGAATGCCGCCTTGGTTGAACCACATCAAGTGTTGAAATCCCAAATCGAATGAAAAAAGCCCTGACTAAATGGACGTGGCCGCCGAACTTTTGCTCTCATCACCTTGTATTCATAGTATGGCATCTGCATTCTCAGTTTCATCGACACTGCCGCAGCAAAGGACTCCAGGATAAAATGCGAAAAGCTCTTCTGCGGTATAAAACGCATACCACTTGATTGAAGATGCGTTATTGTATGTCATCGCCGTATGCGGAGAAGGATTGCGATTCTCGTGACGAGCAAATTAAACGAGCTCGAAAACACGAAGAATCAATTCATAATTCCTCAGGTTGAAAACCCGAAGATCTGTTCCGTTCATGTAGTTCCAGTCCAAACATTTCTGGCGATGTAGCTTGTGTCGACTTGCAATATATGACTGGGCTTCTGACTATGTAGTGGAATTCCTTTCGGCAACTAGTTCTCTGGCAGGAAATAATACGAAGTAAAGGAACAGGACTTTTGAGGACCAAACGACTCCGTGGTAAAACCACATCAAGTGTTGAAAACCCAAATCGAATGAAAAGAGCCCTGACTTAATGGACGTGGCCACCGAACTTTTACTCTCATCACCTTGTATTCATAGTATGGCATCTGCATTTTTCGTTTCGTCGACACTGCCACAGCAAAGACTCCAGGGTAAAATACGAAGAGCTCTTCTCCGGTATCAACCACGCACCATCTCATTGAAGACGCGTTATCCCATGTTGTCGCAGTATGCAGAGAAGGATTGCGATTCTCGTGACGAGCAAATTAAAAGAGCTCGACAACACGAGGAATCAATGCATAATTCCTCAGGCAGAAAAGCCGAAGATCTGTTGCGTTCATGTAGTTCCAGTCCAAACATTTCTGGCGATGTAGCTTCTTGTGTCGACTTGCAATATATGAATACGTTTGTGTCTGTTTAGTGGCATACCTTTCGAAACTCATTCTATGGCATGAAATAACAGGTAGAAAAAGCATAGAACTTGTGAGGACCAAATGCCGCCTTGATTGAACCACATCAAGTGTTGAAAACCCAAATCAAATGAAAAGAGCCCTGACTAAATGGACGTGGCCGCCGAACTTTTGCTGTCAGCACCTCGTATTCATAGTTTGACATCTGCATTATTCGTTTCGTCGACACTGCCGCAGCACACTCCAGGGTAAAATACGAAAAGCTCTTCTCCTGTATCAACCACGTACCATCTGATTGAAGACGCGTTATCCCATGTTGTCGCAGTATGCAGAGGAGGATTCTGATTCTCGTGACGAGCAAATAAAACGAGCTCGAAAACACGAAGAATCAATTCATAATTCCTCAGGTAGAAAAGCCGAAGATCTGTAGCGTTCATGTAGTTCCAGTCCAAACATTTCTGGCGATGTAGCTTGTGTCGACTTGCAATATATGACTGGGCTTCTGACTATGTAGTGGAATTCCTTTCGGCAACTAGTTCTCTGGCAGGAAATAATACGAAGAAAAGGAACAGGACTTTTGAGGACCAAACGACTCCGTGGTAAAACCACATCAAGTGTTGAAAACCCAAATCGAATGAAAAGAGCCCTGACTTAATGGACGTGGCCACCGAACTTTTGCTCTCATCACCTTGTATTCATAGTATAGCATCTGCATTTTTCGTTTCGTCGACACTGCAACAGCAAAGACTCCAGGGTAAAATACGAAAAGCTCTTCTCCGGTATCAACCACGCACCATCTGATTGAAGACGTGTTATCCCATGTTGTCGCAGTATGCAGAGAAGGATTGCGATTCTCGTGACGAGCAAATTAAAAGAGCTCGACAACACGAGGAATCAATGCATAATTCCTCAGGTAGAAAAGCCGAAGATCTGTTGCGTTCATGTAGTTCCAGTCCAAACATTTCTGGCGATGTAGCTTCTTGTGTCGACTTGCAATATATGAATACGTTTGTGTCTGTTTAGTGGCATACCTTTCGAAACTCATTCTATGGCATGAAATAACAGGTAGAAAAAGCATAGAACTTGTGAGGACCAAACGCCGCCTTGATTGAACCACATCAAGTGTTGAAAACCCAAATCGAATGAAAAGAGCCCTGACTAAATGGACGTGGCCGCCGAACTTTTGCTGTCAGCACCTCGTATTCATAGTTTGACATCTGCATTCTTCGTTTCGTCGACACTGCCGCAGCAGACTCCAGGGTAAAATACGAAAAGCTCTTCTCCGGTATCAACCACGTACCATCTGATTGAAGACGCGTTATCCAATGTTGTCGCAGTATGCAGAGGAGGATTCTGATTCTCGTGACGAGCAAATTAAACGAGCTCGAAAACACGAAGAATCAATTCATAATTCCTCAGGTAGAAAAGCCGAAGATCTGTTGCGTTCATGTAGTTCCAGTCCAAACATTTCTGGCGAAGTAGTTTGTGTCGACCTGCAATATATGAATGGGTTTCTGACTATGTAGCGGAATTCCTTTCGGCAACTAGTTCTCTGGCAGGAAATAATATGAAGAAAAGGAACATGACTTCTGAGGACCAAACGACTCCGTGGTAAAACCACATCAAGTGTTGAAAACCCAAATCGAATGAAAAGAGCCCTGACTAAATGGACGTGGCCGCAGAACTTTTGCTCTCATCACCTTGTATTCATAGTATGGCATCTGCATTCTCCGTTTCATCGACACTGCCGCAGCAAAGGACTCCAGGATAAAATGCGAAAAGCTCTTCTGCGATATCAATCACGTACCATCTGATTGAAGATGCGTTATCCCATGTTGTCGCAGTATGCAGAGAAGGATTGCGATTCTCGTGACGAGCAAATTAAACGAGCTGGAAAACACGAAGAATCAATGCATAATTCCTCAGGTAGAAAAGAGGAAGATCTGTTGCGTTCATGTAGTTCCAGTCCAAACATTTCTGGCGATGTAGCTTGTGTCGACTTGCAATATATGAATGCGTTTCTGACTATGTAGCGGAATTCCTTTCGGCAACTAGTTCTCTGGCAGGAAATAATACGAAGAAAAGGAACAGGACTTTTGAGGACCAAACGACTCACTTGTAAAAGCACATCAAGTGTTGAAAACCCAAATCGAATGAAAAGAGCCCTGACTAAATGGACGTGGCCACCGAACTTTTCCTCTCATCACCTTGTATTCATAGTATGGCATCTGCATTTTTCGTTTCGTCGACACTGCCACAGCAAAGACTCCAGGGTAAAATACGAACAGCTCTTCTCCGGTATCAATCACGTACCATCTGATTGAAGACGCGTTATCCCATGTTGTCGCAGTATGCAGAGAAGGGTTGCGATTCTCGTGACGAGCAAATTAAACGAGCTCAAAAACACGAAGAATCAATGCATAATTCCTCAGGTAGAAAAGCCTAAGATCTGTTGCGTTCACGTAGTTCAAGTCCAAACATTTCCGGCGATGTAGCCTCTTGTGTCGACTTGCAATATATGAATACGTTTCTGACTGTTTAGCGGCATACCTTTCGAAACTCATTCTATGGCATGAAATTATACGAAGAAAAAGCATAGAATTTGTGAGGACCGAACGCCGCCTTGGTTGAACCACATCAAGTGTTGAAAACCCAAATCAAATGAAAAAAGCCCTGACTAAATGGACGTGGCCGTTAAACTTTTGCTCTCATCACCTTGTATTCATAGTATGGCATGTGCATTCTCCGTTTCATCGACACTGCCGCAGCAAAGGACTCCAGGATAAAATGCGAAAAGCTCTTCTGCGGTATAAAACGCATACCATTTGATTGAAGATGCTTTATTGTATGTCATCACCGTATGCAGAGAAGGATTGCGATTCTCGTGACGAGCAAATTAAACGAGCTCGAAAACACGAAGATTAAATTCATAATTCCTCAGGCTAAAAAGCTGAAGATCTGTTGCGTTCATGTAGTTCCTGTCCAAATATTTCTGGCGATGTAGCTTGTGTCGACTTGCAATATATGAATGCGTTTCTGACTATGTAGCGGAATTCCTTTCGGCAACTAGTTCTCTGGCAGGAAATAATACGAAGAAAAGGAACAGGACTTTTGAGGACCAAACGACTCCGTGGTAAAACCACATCAAGTGTTGAAAACCCAAATCGAATGAAAAGAGCCCTGACTAAATGGACGTGGCCGCAGAACTTTTGCTCTCATCACCTTGTATTCATAGTATGGCATCTGCATTCTCCGTTTCATCGACACTGCCGCAGCAAAGGACTCCAGGATAAAATGCGAAAAGCTCTTCTGCGATATCAATCACGTACCATCTGATTGAAGATGCGTTATCCCATGTTGTCGCAGTATGCAGAGAAGGATTGCGATTCTCGTGACGAGCAAATTAAACGAGCTCGAAAACACGAAGAATTAATTCATAATTCCTCAGGTAGAAAAGCCGAAGATCTGTTGCGTTCATGTAGTTCCAGTCCAAACATTTCTGGCGAAGTAGTTTGTGTCGACCTGCAATATGTGAATGGGTTTCTGACTATGTAGCGGAATTCCTTTCGGCAACTAGTTCTCTGGCAGGAAATAATACGAAGAAAAGGAACAGGACTTTTGAGGACCAAACGACTCCGTGGTAAAACCACATCAAGTGTTGAAAACCCAAATCGAATGAAAAGAGCCCTGACTAAATGGACGTGGCCGCAGAACTTTTGCTCTCATCACCTTGTATTCATAGTATGGCATCTGCATTCTCCGTTTCATCGACACTGCCGCAGCAAAGGACTCCAGGATAAAATGCGAAAAGCTCTTCTGCGATATCAATCACGTACCATCTGATTGAAGATGCGTTATCCCATGTTGTCGCAGTATGCAGAGAAGGATTGCGATTCTCGTGACGAGCAAATTAAACGAGCTCGAAAACACGAAGAATCAATGCATACTTCCTCAGGTAGAAAAGCCGAAGATCTGTTGGGTTCATGTAGTTCCAGTCCAAACATTTCCGGCGATGTAGCCTCTTGTGTCGACTTGCAATATATGAATACGTTTGTGACTGTTTAGCGGCATACCTTTCGAAACTCATTCTATGGCATGAAATTATACTAAGAAAAAGCATAGAATTTCTGAGGACCGAATGCCGCCTTGGTTGAACCACATCAAGTGTTGAAATCCCAAATCGAATGAAAAAAGCCCTGACTAAATGGACGTGGCCGCCGAACTTTTGCTCTCATCACCTTGTATTCATAGTATGGCATCTGCATTCTCAGTTTCATCGACACTGCCGCAGCAAAGGACTCCAGGATAAAATGCGAAAAGCTCTTCTGCGGTATAAAACGCATACCACTTGATTGAAGATGCGTTATTGTATGTCATCGCCGTATGCGGAGAAGGATTGCGATTCTCGTGACGAGCAAATTAAACGAGCTCGAAAACACGAAGAATCAATTCATAATTCCTCAGGTTGAAAACCCGAAGATCTGTTCCGTTCATGTAGTTCCAGTCCAAACATTTCTGGCGATGTAGCTTGTGTCGACTTGCAATATATGACTGGGCTTCTGACTATGTAGTGGAATTCCTTTCGGCAACTAGTTCTCTGGCAGGAAATAATACGAAGTAAAGGAACAGGACTTTTGAGGACCAAACGACTCCGTGGTAAAACCACATCAAGTGTTGAAAACCCAAATCGAATGAAAAGAGCCCTGACTTAATGGACGTGGCCACCGAACTTTTGCTCTCATCACCTTGTATTCATAGTATGGCATCTGCATTTTTCGTTTCGTCGACACTGCCACAGCAAAGACTCCAGGGTAAAATACGAAGAGCTCTTCTCCGGTATCAACCAGGCACCATCTCATTGAAGACGCGTTATCCCATGTTGTCGCAGTATGCAGAGAAGGATTGCGATTCTCGTGACGAGCAAATTAAAAGAGCTCGACAACACGAGGAATCAATGCATAATTCCTCAGGCAGAAAAGCCGAAGATCTGTTGCGTTCATGTAGTTCCAGTCCAAACATTTCTGGCGATGTAGCTTCTTGTGTCGACTTGCAATATATGAATACGTTTGTGTCTGTTTAGCGGCATACCTTTCGAAACTCATTCTATGGCAAGAAATTATACGAAGAAAATCATAGAATTTTGTGAAGACCGAACGCCGCCTTGGTTGAACCACATCAAGTGTTGAAAACCCAAATCGAATGAAAAGAGCCCTGACTAAATGGACGTGGCCGCCGAACTTTTGCTCTCATCACCTTGTATTCATAGTTTGACATCTGCATTCTCCGTTTCGTCGACACTGCCGCAGCAGACTCCAGGGTAAAATACGAACAGCTCGTCTCCTGTATCAACAGCATACCATCTGATTGAAGACGCGTTATCCCATGTTCTCGCAGTATGCAGAGGAGGATTCTGATTCTCGTGACAAGCAAATTAAACGAGCTCGAAAACACGAAGAATCAATGCATAATTCCTCAGGTAGAAAAGCCGAAGATCTGTTGCGTTCACGTAGTTCCAGTCCAAACATTTCTGGCGATGTAGCTTGTGTCGACTTCCAATATATGAATGCGTTTCTGATTATGTAGCGGAATTCCTTTCGGCAACTAGTTCTCTGGCAGGAAATAATATGAAGAAAAGGAACATGACTTTTGAGGCCCAAACGACTCCGTGGTAAAACCACATCAAGTGTTGAAAACCCAAATCGAATTAAAAGAGCCCTGACTAAATGGACGTGGCCGCCGAACTTTTGCTCTCATCACCTTGTATTCATAGTTTGACATCTTCATTCTCCGTTTCGTCGACACTGCCGCAGCAACTCCAGGGTAAAATACGAACAGCTCGTCTCCTGTATCAACAGCATACCATCTGATTGAAGACGCGTTATCCCATGTTCTCGCAGTATGCAGAGGAGGATTCTGATTCTCGTGACGAGCAAATTAAACGAGCTCGAAAACACGAAGAATCAATGCATAATTCCTCAGGTAGAAAAGCGGAAGATCTGTTGCGTTCATGTTGTTCCAGTCCAAACATTTCTGGCGATGTAGCTTGTGTCGACTTGCAATATATGAATGCGTTTCTGATTATGTAGCGGAATTCCTTTCGGCAACTAGTTCTCTGGCAGGAAATAATACGAAGAAAAGGAACAGGACTTTTGAGGACCAAACGACTCAGTTGTAAAAGCACATCAAGTGTTGAAAACCCAAATCGAATGAAAAGAGCCCTGACTAAATGGACGTGGCCGCCGAACTTTTGCTCTCAGCACCTTGTATTCATAGTATGGCATATGCATTCTTTGTTTCGTCGACACTGCCGCAGCAGACTCCAGGATGAAATACGAAATGCTCGTCTCCTGTATCAACAGCATACCATCTGATTGAAGACGCTTTATCCGATGTTATCGCAGTATGCAGAGGAGGATTCTGATTCTCGTGACAAGCAAATTAAACGAGCTCGAAAACACGAAGAATCAATGCATAATTCCTCAGGTAGAAAAGCGGAAGATCTGTTGCGTTCATGTTGTTCCAGTCCAAACATTTCTGGCGATGTAGCTTGTGTCGACTTGCAATATATGAATGCGTTTCTGATTATGTAGCGGAATTCCTTTCGGCAACTAGTTCTCTGGCAGGAAATAATATGAAGAAAAGGAACATGACTTTTGAGGACCAAACGACTCCGTGGTAAAACCACATCAAGTGTTGAAAACCCAAATCGAATTAAAAGAGCCCTGACTAAATGGACGTGGCCGCCGAACTTTTGCTCTCATCACCTTGTATTCATAGTTTGACATCTGCATTCTCCGTTTCGTCGACACTGCCGCAGCAGACTCCAGGGTAAAATACGAACAGCTCGTCTCCTGTATCAACAGCATACCATCTGATTGAAGACGCCTTATCCCATGTTCTCGCAGTATGCAGAGGAGGATTCTGATTCTCGTGACAAGCAAATTAAACGAGCTCGAAAACACGAAGAATCAATGCATAATTCCTCAGGTAGAAAAGCCGAAGATCTGTTGCGTTCACGTAGTTCCAGTCCAAACATTTCTGGCGATGTAGCTTGTGTCGACTTCCAATATATGAATGCGTTTCTGATTATGTAGCGGAATTCCTTTCGGCAACTAGTTCTCTGGCAGGAAATAATATGAAGAAAAGGAACATGACTTTTGAGGACCAAACGACTCCGTGGTAAAACCACATCAAGTGTTGAAAACCCAAATCGAATTAAAAGAGCCCTGACTAAATGGACGTGGCCGCCGAACTTTTGCTCTCATCACCTTATATTCATAGTTTGACATCTGCATTCTCCGTTTCGTTGACACTGCCGCAGCAGACTCCAGGGTAAAATACGAACAGCTCGTCTCCTGTATCAACAGCATACCATCTGATTGAAGACGCGTTATCCCATGTTCTCGCAGTATGCAGAGGAGGATTCTGATTCTCGTGACGAGCAAATTAAACGAGCTCGAAAACACGAAGAATCAATGCATAATTCCTCAGGTAGAAAAGCGGAAGATCTGTTGCGTTCATGTTGTTCCAGTCCAAACATTTCTGGCGATGTAGCTTGTGTCGACTTGCAATATATGAATGCGTTTCTGATTATGTAGCGGAATTCCTTTCGGCAACTAGTTCTCTGGCAGGAAATAATACGAAGAAAAGGAACAGGACTTTTGAGGACCAAACGACTCAGTTGTAAAAGCACATCAAGTGTTGAAAACCCAAATCGAATGAAAAGAGCCCTGACTAAATGGGCGTGGCCGCCGAACTTTTGCTCTCATCACCTTGTATTCGTAGTATGGCATCTGCATTCTTCGTTTCGTCGACACTGCCACAGCAAAGACACCAGGGTAAAATACGAAGAGCTCTTCTCCGGTATCAACCACGCACCATCAGATTGAAGACGCGTTATCCCATGTTGTCGCAGTATGCAGAGAAGGATTGCGATTCTCGTGACGAGCAAATTAAACGAGCTCGAAAACACGAAGAATCAATTCATAATTCCTCAGGTAGAAAAGCCGAAGATCTGTTGCGTTCATGTAGTTCCAGTCCAAACATTTCTGGCGAAGTAGTTTGTGTCGACCTGCAATATGTGAATGGGTTTCTGACTATGTAGCGGAATTCCTTTCGGCAACTAGTTCTCTGGCAGGAAATAATACGAAGAAAAGGAACAGGACTTTTGAGGACCAAACGACTCCGTGGTAAAACCACATCAAGTGTTGAAAACCCAAATCGAATGAAAAGAGCCCTGACTAAATGGACGTGGCCACCGAACTTTTGCTCTCATCACCTTGTATTCATAGTATGGCATCTGCATTTTTCGTTTCGTCGACACTGCCACAGCAAAGACTCCAGGGTAAAATACGAAGAGCTCTTCTCCGGTATCAACCACGCACCATCTCATTGAAGACGCGTTATCCCATGTTGTCGCAGTATGCAGAGAAGGATTGCGATTCTCGTGACGAGCAAATTAAAAGAGCTCGACAACACGAGGAATCAATGCATAATTCCTCAGGCAGAAAAGCCGAAGATCTGTTGCGTTCATGTAGTTCCAGTCCAAACATTTCTGGCGATGTAGCTTCTTGTGTCGACTTGCAATATATGAATACGTTTGTGTCTGTTTAGTGGCATACCTTTCGAAACTCATTCTATGGCATGAAATAACAGGTAGAAAAAGCATAGAACTTGTGAGGACCAAATGCCGCCTTGATTGAACCACATCAAGTGTTGAAAACCCAAATCAAATGAAAAGAGCCCTGACTAAATGGACGTGGCCGCCGAACTTTTGCTGTCAGCACCTCGTATTCATAGTTTGACATCTGCATTATTCGTTTCGTCGACACTGCCGCAGCACACTCCAGGGTAAAATACGAAAAGCTCTTCTCCTGTATCAACCACGTACCATCTGATTGAAGACGCGTTATCCCATGTTGTCGCAGTATGCAGAGGAGGATTCTGATTCTCGTGACGAGCAAATAAAACGAGCTCGAAAACACGAAGAATCAATTCATAATTCCTCAGGTAGAAAAGCCGAAGATCTGTAGCGTTCATGTAGTTCCAGTCCAAACATTTCTGGCGATGTAGCTTGTGTCGACTTGCAATATATGACTGGGCTTCTGACTATGTAGTGGAATTCCTTTCGGCAACTAGTTCTCTGGCAGGAAATAATACGAAGAAAAGGAACAGGACTTTTGAGGACCAAACGACTCCGTGGTAAAACCACATCAAGTGTTGAAAACCCAAATCGAATGAAAAGAGCCCTGACTTAATGGACGTGGCCACCGAACTTTTGCTCTCATCACCTTGTATTCATAGTATAGCATCTGCATTTTTCGTTTCGTCGACACTGCAACAGCAAAGACTCCAGGGTAAAATACGAAAAGCTCTTCTCCGGTATCAACCACGCACCATCTGATTGAAGACGTGTTATCCCATGTTGTCGCAGTATGCAGAGAAGGATTGCGATTCGCGTGACGAGCAAATTAAAAGAGCTCGACAACACGAGGAATCAATGCATAATTCCTCAGGTAGAAAAGCCGAAGATCTGTTGCGTTCATGTAGTTCCAGTCCAAACATTTCTGGCGATGTAGCTTCTTGTGTCGACTTGCAATATATGAATACGTTTGTGTCTGTTTAGTGGCATACCTTTCGAAACTCATTCTATGGCATGAAATAACAGGTAGAAAAAGCATAGAACTTGTGAGGACCAAACGCCGCCTTGATTGAACCACATCAAGTGTTGAAAACCCAAATCGAATGAAAAGAGCCCTGACTAAATGGACGTGGCCGCCGAACTTTTGCTGTCAGCACCTCGTATTCATAGTTTGACATCTGCATTCTTCGTTTCGTCGACACTGCCGCAGCAGACTCCAGGGTAAAATACGAAAAGCTCTTCTCCGGTATCAACCACGTACCATCTGATTGAAGACGCGTTATCCAATGTTGTCGCAGTATGCAGAGGAGGATTCTGATTCTCGTGACGAGCAAATTAAACGAGCTCGAAAACACGAAGAATCAATTCATAATTCCTCAGGTAGAAAAGCCGAAGATCTGTTGCGTTCATGTAGTTCCAGTCCAAACATTTCCGGCGATGTAGCCTCTTGTGTCGACTTGCAATATATGAATACGTTTCTGACTGTTTAGCGGCATACCTTTCGAAACTCATTCTATGGCATGAAATTATACGAAGAAAAAGCATAGAATTTGTGAGGACCGAACGCCGCCTTGGTTGAACCACATCAAGTGTTGAAAACCCAAATCAAATGAAAAAAGCCCTGACTAAATGGACGTGGCCGTTAAACTTTTGCTCTCATCACCTTGTATTCATAGTATGGCATCTGCATTCTCCGTTTCATCGACACTGCCGCAGCAAAGGACTCCAGGATAAAATGCGAAAAGCTCTTCTGCGGTATAAAACGCATACCATTTGATTGAAGATGCGTTATTGTATGTCATCACCGTATGCAGAGAAGGATTGCGATTCTCGTGACGAGCAAATTAAACGAGCTCGAAAACACGAAGATTAAATTCATAATTCCTCAGGCTAAAAAGCTGAAGATCTGTTGCGTTCATGTAGTTCCTGTCCAAATATTTCTGGCGATGTAGCTTGTGTCGACTTGCAATATATGAATGCGTTTCTGACTATGTAGCGGAATTCCTTTCGGCAACTAGTTCTCTGGCAGGAAATAATACGAAGAAAAGGAACAGGACTTTTGAGGACCAAACGACTCCGTGGTAAAACCACATCAAGTGTTGAAAACCCAAATCGAATGAAAAGAGCCCTGACTAAATGGACGTGGCCGCAGAACTTTTGCTCTCATCACCTTGTATTCATAGTATGGCATCTGCATTCTCCGTTTCATCGACACTGCCGCAGCAAAGGACTCCAGGATAAAATGCGAAAAGCTCTTCTGCGATATCAATCACGTACCATCTGATTGAAGATGCGTTATCCCATGTTGTCGCAGTATGCAGAGAAGGATTGCGATTCTCGTGACGAGCAAATTAAACGAGCTCGAAAACACGAAGAATTAATTCATAATTCCTCAGTTAGAAAAGCCGAAGATCTGTTGCGTTCATGTAGTTACAGTCCAAACATTTCTGGCGAAGTAGTTTGTGTCGACCTGCAATATGTGAATGGGTTTCTGACTATGTAGCGGAATTCCTTTCGGCAACTAGTTCTCTGGCAGGAAATAATACGAAGAAAAGGAACAGGACTTTTGAGGACCAAACGACTCCGTGGTAAAACCACATCAAGTGTTGAAAACCCAAATCGAATGAAAAGAGCCCTGACTAAATGGACGTGGCCGCAGAACTTTTGCTCTCATCACCTTGTATTCATAGTATGGCATCTGCATTCTCCGTTTCATCGACACTGCCGCAGCAAAGGACTCCAGGATAAAATGCGAAAAGCTCTTCTGCGATATCAATCACGTACCATCTGATTGAAGATGCGTTATCCCATGTTGTCGCAGTATGCAGAGAAGGATTGCGATTCTCGTGACGAGCAAATTAAACGAGCTCGAAAACACGAAGAATCAATGCATACTTCCTCAGGTAGAAAAGCCGAAGATCTGTTGGGTTCATGTAGTTCCAGTCCAAACATTTCTGGCGATGTAGCTTCTTGTGTCGACTTGCAATATATGAATACGTTTGTGTCTGTTTAGTGGCATACCTTTCGAAACTCATTCTATGGCATGAAATAACAGGTAGAAAAAGCATAGAACTTGTGAGGACCAAATGCCGCCTTGATTGAACCACATCAAGTGTTGAAAACCCAAATCAAATGAAAAGAGCCCTGACTAAATGGACGTGGCCGCCGAACTTTTGCTGTCAGCACCTCGTATTCATAGTTTGACATCTGCATTATTCGTTTCGTCGACACTGCCGCAGCACACTCCAGGGTAAAATACGAAAAGCTCTTCTCCTGTATCAACCACGTACCATCTGATTGAAGACGCGTTATCCCATGTTGTCGCAGTATGCAGAGGAAGATTCTGATTCTCGTGACGAGCAAATAAAACGAGCTCGAAAACACGAAGAATCAATTCATAATTCCTCAGGTAGAAAAGCCGAAGATCTGTAGCGTTCATGTAGTTCCAGTCCAAACATTTCTGGCGATGTAGCTTGTGTCGACTTGCAATATATGACTGGGCTTCTGACTATGTAGTGGAATTCCTTTCGGCAACTAGTTCTCTGGCAGGAAATAATACGAAGAAAAGGAACAGGACTTTTGAGGACCAAACGACTCCGTGGTAAAACCACATCAAGTGTTGAAAACCCAAATCGAATGAAAAGAGCCCTGACTAAATGGACGTGGCAGCCGAACTTTTGCTCTCATCACCTTGTATTCATAGTATGGCATCTGCATTCTTCGTTTCGTCGACACTGCCACAGCAAAGACTCCAGGGTAAAATACGAAGAGCTCTTCTCCGGTATCAACCACGCACCATCTGATTGAAGACGCGTTATCCCATGTTGTCGCAGTATGCAGAGAAGGAATGCGATTCTCATGACGAGCAAATTAAACGAGCTCGAAAACACGAAGAATCAATGCATAATTCCTCAGGTAAAAAGCCGAAGATCTGTTGCGTTCAAGTAGTTCCAGTCCAAACATTTCTGGCGATGTAGCTGCTTGTGTGGAGAATTTTGTGAGGACCAAACGCCGCCTTGGTTGAACCACATCAAGTGTTGAAAACCCAAATCGAATGAAAAGAGCCCTGACTAAATGGACGTGGCCGCCGAACTTTTGCTCTCATCACCTTGTATTCGTAGTATGGCATCTGCATTCTTCGTTTCGTCGACACTGCCACAGCAAAGACACCAGGGTAAAATACGAAGAGCTCTTCTCCGGTATCAACCACGTACCATCTGATTGAAGACGCGTTATCCCATGTTGTAGCAGTATGCAGAGAAGGATTGAGATTCTCGTGAGGAGCAAATTAAACGAGCTCGAAAACACGAAGAATCAATGCCTAATTCCTCAGGTAGAAAAGCCGAAGATCTGTTGCGTTCATGTAGTTCCAGTCCAAACATTTCTGGCGATGTAGCTGCTTGTATGGAGAATTTTGTGAGGACCAAACGACTCCGTGGTAAAACCACATCAAATGTTGAAAACCCAAATCGAATGAAAAGAGCCCTGACTAAATGGACGTGGCCGCCGAACTTTTGCTCTCATCACCTTGTATTCATAGTATGGCATCTACATTCTTTGTTTTGTCGACACTGCCACAGCAAAGACACCAGGGTAAAATACGAAGAGCTCTTCTCCGGTATCAACCACGCACCATCTGATTAAAGACGCGTTATCCCATGTTGTCGCAGTATGCAGAGAAGGATTGCGATTCTCGTGACGAGCAAATTAAACGAGCTCGAAAACACGAAGAATCAATGCATAATTCCTCAGGTAGAAAAACCGAAGATCTGTTGCGTTCATGTAGTTCCAGTCCAAACATTTCTGGCGATGTAGCTTCTTGTGTCGACTTGCAATATATGAATACGTTTGTGACTGTTTAGCGGCATACCTTTCGAAACTCATTCTATGGCAAGAAATTATACGAAGAAAATCATAGAATTTTGTGAAGACCGAACGCCGCCTTGGTTGAACCACATCAAGTGTTGAAAACCCAAATCGAATGAAAAGAGCCCTGACTAAATGGACGTGGCCGCCGAACTTTTGCTCTCATCACCTTGTATTCATAGTTTGACATCTGCATTCTCCGTTTCGTCGACACTGCCGCAGCAGACTCCAGGGTAAAATACGAACAGCTCGTCTCCTGTATCAACAGCATACCATCTGATTGAAGACGCGTTATCCCATGTTCTCGCAGTATGCAGAGGAGGATTCTGATTCTCGTGACAAGCAAATTAAACGAGCTCGAAAACACGAAGAATCAATGCATAATTCCTCAGGTAGAAAAGCCGAAGATCTGTTGCGTTCACGTAGTTCCAGTCCAAACATTTCTGGCGATGTAGCTTGTGTCGACTTCCAATATATGAATGCGTTTCTGATTATGTAGCGGAATTCCTTTCGGCAACTAGTTCTCTGGCAGGAAATAATATGAAGAAAAGGAACATGACTTTTGAGGACCAAACGACTCCGTGGTAAAACCACATCAAGTGTTGAAAACCCAAATCGAATTAAAAGAGCCCTGACTAAATGGACGTGGCCGCCGAACTTTTGCTCTCATCACCTTGTATTCATAGTTTGACATCTTCATTCTCCGTTTCGTCGACACTGCCGCAGCAACTCCAGGGTAAAATACGAACAGCTCGTCTCCTGTATCAACAGCATACCATCTGATTGAAGACGCGTTATCCCATGTTCTCGCAGTATGCAGAGGAGGATTCTGATTCTCGTGACGAGCAAATTAAACGAGCTCGAAAACACGAAGAATCAATGCATAATTCCTCAGGTAGAAAAGCGGAAGATCTGTTGCGTTCATGTTGTTCCAGTCCAAACATTTCTGGCGATGTAGCTTGTGTCGACTTGCAATATATGAATGCGTTTCTGATTATGTAGCGGAATTCCTTTCGGCAACTAGTTCTCTGGCAGGAAATAATACGAAGAAAAGGAACAGGACTTTTGAGGACCAAACGACTCAGTTGTAAAAGCACATCAAGTGTTGAAAACCCAAATCGAATGAAAAGAGCCCTGACTAAATGGACGTGGCCGCCGAACTTTTGCTCTCAGCACCTTGTATTCATAGTATGGCATATGCATTCTTTGTTTCGTCGACACTGCCGCAGCAGACTCCAGGATGAAATACGAAATGCTCGTCTCCTGTATCAACAGCATACCATCTGATTGAAGACGCTTTATCCGATGTTATCGCAGTATGCAGAGGAGGATTCTGATTCTCGTGACAAGCAAATTAAACAAGCTCGAAAACACGAAGAATCAATGCATAATTCCTCAGGTAGAAAAGCGGAAGATCTGTTGCGTTCATGTTGTTCCAGTCCAAACATTTCTGGCGATGTAGCTTGTGTCGACTTGCAATATATGAATGCGTTTCTGATTATGTAGCGGAATTCCTTTCGGCAACTAGTTCTCTGGCAGGAAATAATATGAAGAAAAGGAACATGACTTTTGAGGACCAAACGACTCCGTGGTAAAACCACATCAAGTGTTGAAAACCCAAATCGAATTAAAAGAGCCCTGACTAAATGGACGTGGCCGCCGAACTTTTGCTCTCATCACCTTGTATTCATAGTTTGACATCTGCATTCTCCGTTTCGTCGACACTGCCGCAGCAGACTCCAGGGTAAAATACAAACAGCTCGTCTCCTGTATCAACAGCATACCATCTGATTGAAGACGCCTTATCCCATGTTCTCGCAGTATGCAGAGGAGGATTCTGATTCTCGTGACAAGCAAATTAAACGAGCTCGAAAACACGAAGAATCAATGCATAATTCCTCAGGTAGAAAAGCCGAAGATCTGTTGCGTTCACGTAGTTCCAGTCCAAACATTTCTGGCGATGTAGCTTGTGTCGACTTGCAATATATGAATGCGTTTCTGATTATGTAGCGGAATTCCTTTCGGCAACTAGTTCTCTGGCAGGAAATAATATGAAGAAAAGGAACATGACTTTTGAGGACCAAACGACTCCGTGGTAAAACCACATCAAGTGTTGAAAACCCAAATCGAATTAAAAGAGCCCTGACTAAATGGACGTGGCCGCCGAACTTTTGCTCTCATCACCTTATATTCATAGTTTGACATCTGCATTCTCCGTTTCGTTGACACTGCCGCAGCAGACTCCAGGGTAAAATACGAACAGCTCGTCTCCTGTATCAACAGCATACCATCTGATTGAAGACGCGTTATCCCATGTTCTCGCAGTATGCAGAGGAGGATTCTGATTCTCGTGACGAGCAAATTAAACGAGCTCGAAAACACGAAGAATCAATGCATAATTCCTCAGGTAGAAAAGCGGAAGATCTGTTGCGTTCATGTTGTTCCAGTCCAAACATTTCTGGCGATGTAGCTTGTGTCGACTTGCAATATATGAATGCGTTTCTGATTATGTAGCGGAATTCCTTTCGGCAACTAGTTCTCTGGCAGGAAATAATACGAAGAAAAGGAACAGGACTTTTGAGGACCAAACGACTCAGTTGTAAAAGCACATCAAGTGTTGAAAACCCAAATCGAATGAAAAGAGCCCTGACTAAATGGGCGTGGCCGCCGAACTTTTGCTCTCAGCACCTTGTATTCATAGTTTGACATCTGCATTCTTCGTTTCGTCGACACTGCCGCAGCAGACTCCAGGGTAAAATACGAACAGCTCTTCTCCGGTATCAACCACGTACCATCTGATTGAAGACGCGTTATCCCATGTTCTCGCAGTATGCAGAGGAGGATTCTGATTCTCGTGACAAGCAAATTAAACGAGCTCGAAAACACGAAGAATCAATGCATAATTCCTCAGGTAGAAAAGCCGAAGATCTGTTGCGTTCACGTAGTTCCAGTCCAAACATTTCTGGCGATGTAGCTTGTGTCGACTTCCAATATATGAATGCGTTTCTGATTATGTAGCGGAATTCCTTTCGGCAACTAGTTCTCTGGCAGGAAATGATACGACAAATAGAACAGGACTTTTGAGGACCAAACGACTCCGTGGTAAAATCACATCAAGTGCTGAAAACCCAAATCGAATTAAAAGATCCCTGACTAAATGGACGTGGCCGCCGAACTTTTGCTCTCATCACCTTGTATTCATAGTTTGACATCTGCATTCTCCGTTTCGTCGACACTGCCGCAGCAGACTCCAGGGTAAAATACGAAGAGTTCTTCTCCGGTATCAATCACGTACCATCTGATTGAAGACGCGTTATCCCATGTTCTCGCAGTATGCAGAGACCGATTGCGATTCTCGTGACGAGCAAATTAAACGAGCTCGAAAACACAAAGCATCAATGCATAATTCCTCAGGTAGAAAAGCCGAAGATCTGTTGCGTTCACGTAGTTCCAGTCCAAACATTTCTGGCGATGTAGCTTGTGTCGACTTCCAATATATGAATGCGTTTCTGATTATGTAGCGGAATTCCTTTCGGTAACTAGTTCTCTGGCAGGAAATAATACGACAAAAAGAACAGGACTTTTGAGGACCAAACGACTCCGTGGTAAAACCACATCAAGTGTTGAAAACCCAAATCGAATTAAAAGAGCCCTGACTAAATGGACGTGGCCGCCGAACTTTTGCTCTCATCACCTTGTATTCATAGTTTGACATCTGCATTCTCCGTTTCGTCGACACTGCCGCAGCAGACTCCAGGGTAAAATACGAACAGCTCTTCTCCGGTATCAACCACGTACCATCTGATTGAAGACGCGTTATCCCATGTTGTAGCAGTATGCAGAGAAGGATTGAGATTCTCGTGAGGAGCAAATTAAACGAGCTCGAAAACACGAAGAATCAATGCATAATTCCTCAGGTAGAAAAGCCGCAGATCTGTTGCGTTCACGTAGTTCCAGTCCAAACATTTCTGGCGATGTAGCTCGTGTCGACTTCAAATATATGAATGCGTTTCTGATTATGTAGCGGAATTCCTTTCGGCAACTAGTTCTCTGGCAGGAAATAATATGAAGAAAAGGAACATGACTTTTGAGGAACAAACGACTCCGTGGTAAAACCACATCAAGTGTTGAAAACCCAAATCGAATTAAAAGAGCCCTGACTAAATGGACGTGGCCGCCGAACTTTTGCCCTCATCACCTTGTATTCATAGTTTGACATCTGCATTCTCCGTTTCGTCGACACTGCCGCAGCAGACTCCAGGGTAAAATACGAACAGCTCGTCTCCTGTATCAACAGCATACCATCTGATTGAAGACGCGTTATCCCATGTTCTCGCAGTATGCAGAGGAGGATTCTGATTCTCGTGACAAGCAAATTAAACGAGCTCGAAAACACGAAGAATCAATGCATAATTCCTCAGGTAGAAAAGCCGAAGATCTGTTGCGTTCACGTAGTTCCAGTCCAAACATTTCTGGCGATGTAGCTTGTGTCGACTTGCAATATATGAATGCGTTTCTGACTATGTAGCGGAATTTCTTTCGGCAACTAGTTCTCTGGCAGGAAATAATACGAAGAAAAGGAACAGGACTTTTGAGGACCAAACGATTCCGTGGTAAAACCACATCAAGTGTTGAAAACCCAAATCGAATTAAAAGAGCCCTGACTAAATGGACGTGGCCGCCGAACTTTTGCTCTCATCACCTTGTATTCATAGTATGGCATCTGCATTCGCCGTTTCATCGACACTGCCGCAGCAAAGGACTCCAGGATCAAATGCGAAAAGCTCTTCTGCGGTATAAAACGCATACCATTTGATTGAAGATGCGTTATTGTATGTCATCACCGTATGCGGAGAAGGATTGCGATTCTCGTGACGAGCAAATTAAACGAGCTCGAAAACACGAAGAATCAATTCATAATTCCTCAGGTTGAAAAGCCGAAGATCTGTTGCGTTCATGTAGTTCCAGTCCAAACATTTCTGGCGATGTAGTTTGTGTCGACTTGCAATATATGAATGCGTTTCTGATTATGTAGCGGAATTCCTTTCGGCAACTAGTTCTCTGGCAGAAAATAATACGAGAAAAAGAACAGGACTTTTGAGGACCAAACGACTCCGTGGTAATACCACATCAAGTGCTGAAAACCCTAATCGAATTAAAAGATAACTGACTAAATGGACGTGGCCGCCGAACTTTTGCTCTCAGCACCTTGTATTCATAGTATGGCATATGCATTCTTCGTTTCGTCGACACTGCCGCAGCAGACTCCAGGGTAAAATACGAACAGCTCGTCTCCTGTATCAACAGCATACCATCTGATTCAAGACGCTTTATCCGATGTTATCGCAGTATGCAGAGCAGGATTCTGATTCTCGTGACGAGCAAATTAAACGAGCTCGAAAACACGAAGAATCAATGCATAATTCCACAGGTTGAAAAGCTGAAGATGTTTCGCGTTCATGTAGTTCCAGTCCAAAGATTTCTGGCAATATTGCTGCGTGCATCGACCTGAAGTATATGAATACGTTTGTGACTATTTAGCAGCATACCTTTCGTAACTCGTTCTATGGCATGAAATAATACGTAGAAAAAGCGTAGGACTTGAGAGGACCTAACGCCGCCTTGGTTGAACGACATCAAGTGTTGAAAACCCAAATCGAATGAAAAAAGCCCTGACTAAATGGACGTGGCCGCCGAACTTTTGTCTCATCACCTTGTATTCATAGTATGGCATCTGCATTCTCCGTTTCATCGACACTGCCGCAGCAAAGGACTCCAGGATGAAATGCGAAAAGCTCTTCTGCGGTATCAACAGCATACCATTTGATTGAAGTTGTGTTATTGTATGTCATCGAAGTATGCGGAGAAGGATTGAGATTCTCGTGACGGGCAAATTAAACGAGCTCGAAAACACGAAGCATCAATGCATAATTCCTCAGGTAGAAAAGCCGAAGATCTGTTGCGTTCACGTAGTTCCAGTCCAAACATTTCCGGCGATGTAGCCTCTTGTGTCGACTTGCAATATATGAATACGTTTGTGACTGTTTAGCGGCATACCTTTCGAAACTCATTCTATTGCATGAAATTATACGAAGAAAAAGCATAGAATTTGTGAGGACCGAACGCCGCCTTGGTTGAACCACATCAAGTGTTGAAAACCCAAATCAAATGAAAAAAGCCCTGACTAAATGGACGTGGCCGCCGAACTTTTGCTCTCATCACCATGCATTCTCCGTTTCATCGACACTGCCGCAGCAAAGGACTCCAGGATAAAATGCGAAATGCTCTTCTGCGGTATAAAACGCATACCATTTGATTGAAGATGCGTTATTGTATGTCATCGCCGTATGCAGAGAAGGATTGCGATTCTCGTGACGAGCAAATTAAACGAGCTCGAAAACACGAAGAATCAATTCGTAATTCCTCAGGTTGAAAAGCCGAAGATCTGTTGCGTTCATGTAGTTCCAGTCCAAACATTTCTGGCGATGTAGCTTGTGTCGACTTGCAATATATGAATGCGTTTCTGACTATGTAGCGGAATTTCTTTCGGCAAGTAGTTCTCTGGCAGGAAATAATATGAAGAAAAGGAACAGGACTTTTGAGGACCAAACGACTCCGTGGTAAAACCACATCAAGTGTTCAAAACCCAAATCGAATGAAAAGAGCCCTGACTAAATGGACGTGGCCGCCGAACTTTTGCTCTCAGCACCTTGTATTCATAGTATGGCATCTGCATTCTTCGTTTCGTCGACACTGCCACAGCAAAGACTCCAGGGTAAAATACGAAGAGCTCTTCTCCGGTATCAATCACGTACCATCTGATTGAAGACGCGTTATCCCATGTTGTCGCAGTATGCCGAGAAGGATTGCGATTCTCGTGATGAGCAAATTAAACGAGCTCGAAAACACGAAGAATCAATTCGTAATTCCTCAGGTTGAAAAGCCGAAGATCTGTTGCGTTCATGTAGTTCCAGTCCAAACATTTCTGGCGATGTAGCTTGTGTCGACTTGCAATATATGAATGCGTTTCTGACTATGTAGCGGAATTTCTTTCGGCAAGTAGTTCTCTGGCAGGAAATAATATGAAGAAAAGGAACAGGACTTTTGAGGGCCAAACGACTCCGTGGTAAAACCACATCAAGTGTTCAAAACCCAAATCGAATGAAAAGAGCCCTGACTAAATGGACGTGGCCGCCGAACTTTTGCTCTCAGCACCTTGTATTCATAGTATGGCATCTGCATTCTTCGTTTCGTCGACACTGCCACAGCAAAGACTCCAGGGTAAAATACGAAGAGCTCTTCTCCGGTATCAATCACGTACCATCTGATTGAAGACGCGTTATCCCATGTTGTCGCAGTATGCTGAGAAGGATTGCGATTCTCGTGACGAGCAAATTAAACGAGCTCGAAAACACGAAGAATCAATGCATAATTCCCGAGGTTGAAAAGCCGAAGATCTGTTGCGTTCATGTAGTTCCAGTCCAAACATTTCTGGCGATGTAGCTTGTGTCGACTTGCAATATATGAATGCGTTTCTGACTATGTAGCGGAATTTCTTTCGGCAAGTAGTTCTCTGGCAGGAAATAATATGAAGAAAAGGAACAGGACTTTTGAGGGCCAAACGACTCCGTGGTAAAACCACATCAAGTGTTAAAAACCCAAATCGAATGAAAAGAGCCCTGATTAAATGGACGTGGCCGCCGAACTTTTGCTCTCAGCACCTTGTATTCATAGTATGGCATCTGCATTCTTCGTTTCGTCGACACTGCCACAGCAAAGACTCCAGGGTAAAATACGAAGAGCTCTTCTCCGGTATCAATCACGTACCATCTGATTGAAGACGCGTTATCCCATGTTGTCGCAGTATGCCGAGAAGGATTGCGATTCTCGTGACGAGCAAATTAAACGAGCTCGAAAACACGAAGAATCAATTCGTAATTCCTCAGGTTGAAAAGCCGAAGATCTGTTGCGTTCATGTAGTTCCAGTCCAAACATTTCTGGCGATGTAGCTTGTGTCGACTTGCAATATATGAATGCGTTTCTGACTATGTAGCGGAATTTCTTTCGGCAAGTAGTTCTCTGGCAGGAAATAATATGAAGAAAAGGAACAGGACTTTTGAGGACCAAACGACTCCGTGGTAAAACCACATCAAGTGTTCAAAACCCAAATCGAATGAAAAGAGCCCTGACTAAATGGACGTGGCCGCCGAACTTTTGCTCTCAGCACCTTGTATTCATAGTATGGCATCTGCATTCTTCGTTTCGTCGACACTGCCACAGCAAACACTCCAGGTTAAAATACGAAGAGCTCTTCTCCGGTATCAATCACGTACCATCTGATTGAAGACGCGTTATCCCATGTTGTCGCAGTATGCCGAGAAGGATTGCGATTCTCGTGACGAGCAAATTAAACGAGCTCGAAAACACGAAGAATCAATTCGTAATTCCTCAGGTTGAAAAGCCGAAGATCTGTTGCGTTCATGTAGTTCCAGTCCAAACATTTCTGGCGATGTAGCTTGTGTCGACTTGCAATATATGAATGCGTTTTTGACTATGTAGCGGAATTTCTTTCGGCAAGTAGTTCTCTGGCAGGAAATAATATGAAGAAAAGGAACAGGACTTTTGAGGACCAAACGACTCCGTGGTAAAACCACATCAAGTGTTCAAAACCCAAATCGAATGAAAAGAGCCCTGACTAAATGGACGTGGCCGCCGAACTTTTGCTCTCAGCACCTTGTATTCATAGTATGGCATCTGCATTCTTCGTTTCGTCGACACTGCCACAGCAAAGACTCCAGGGTAAAATACGAAGAGCTCTTCTCCGGTATCAATCACGTACCATCTGATTGAAGACGCGTTATCCCATGTTGTCGCAGTATGCAGAGAAGGATTGCGATTCTCGTGACGAGCAAATTAAACGAGCTCAAAAACACGAAGAATCAATGCATAATTCCTCAGGTAGAAAATCCGAAGATCTGTTGCGTTCACGTAGTTCCAGTCCAAACATTTCCGGCGATGTAGCCTCTTGTGTCGACTTGCAATATATGAATACGTTTGTGACTGTTTAGCGGCATACCTTTCGAAACTCATTCTATGGCATGAAATTATACGAAGAAAAAGCATAGAATTTGTGAGGACCGAACGCCGCCTTGGTTGAACCACATCAAGTGTTGAAAACCCAAATCAAATGAAAAAAGCCCTGACTAAATGGACGTGGCCGCCGAACTTTTGCTCTCATCACCTTGTATTCATAGTATGGCATCTGCATTCTCCGTTTCGTCGACACTGCCGCAGCAAAGGACTCCAGGATCAAATTCGAAAAGCTCTTCTGCGGTATAAAACGCATACCATTTGATTGAAGATGCGTTATTGTATGTCATCACCGTATGCGGAGAAGGATTGCGATTCTCGTGACGAGCAAATTAAACGAGCTCGAAAACACGAAGAATCAATTCATAATTCCTCAGGTTGAAAAGCCGAAGATCTGTTGCGTTCATGTAGTTCCAGTCCAAACATTTCTGGCGATGTAGCTTGTGTCGACTTGCAATATATGAATGCGTTTCTGATTATGTAGCGGAATTCCTTTCGGCAACTAGTTCTCTGGCAGGAAATAATACGAGAAAAAGAACAGGACTTTTGAGGACCAAACGACTCCGTGGTAAAAGCACATCAAGTGCTAAAAACCCAAATCGAATTAAAAGATAACTGACTAAATGGACGTGGCCGCCGAACTTTTGCTCTCAGCAACTTGTATTCATAGTATGGCATATGCATTCTTCGTTTCGTCGACACTGCCGCAGCAGACTCCAGGGTAAAATACGAACAGCTCGTCTCCTGTATCAACAGCATACCATCTGATTCAAGACGCTTCATCCGATGTTATCGCAGTATGCAGAGCAGGATTCTGATTCTCGTGACGAGCAAATTAAACGAGCTCGAAAACACGAAGAATCAATGCATAATTCCACAGGTTGAAAAGCTGAAGATGTTTCGCGTTCATGTAGTTCCAGTCCAAAGATTTCTGGCAATATTGCTGCGTGCATCGACCTGAAGTATATGAATACGTTTGTGACTATTTAGCAGCATACCTTTCGTAACTCGTTCTATGGCATGAAATAATACGTAGAAAAAGCGTAGGACTTGAGAGGACCTAACGCCGCCTTGGTTGAACGACATCAAGTGTTGAAAACCCAAATCGAATGAAAAAAGCCCTGACTAAATGGACGTGGCCGCCGAACTTTTGTCTCATCACCTTGTATTCATAGTATGGCATCTGCATTCTCCGTTTCATCGACACTGCCGCAGCAAAGGACTCCAGGATGAAATGCGAAAAGCTCTTCTGCGGTATCAACAGCATACCATTTGATTGAAGTTGTGTTATTGTATGTCATCGAAGTATGCGGAGAAGGATTGAGATTCTCGTGACGAGCAAATTAAACGAGCTCGAAAACACGAAGAATCAATGCATAATTCCTCAGGTAGAAAAGCCGAAGACCTGTTGCGTTCATGTAGTTCCAGTCCAAACATTTCTGGCGAAGTAGCTTGTGTTGACTTGCAATATATGAATGCGTTTCTGATTATGTAGCGGAATTCCTTTCGGCAAGTAGTTCTCTGGCAGGAAATAATATGAAGAAAAGGAACATGACTTTTGAGGACCAAACGATTCCGTGGTAAAACCACATCAAGTGTTGAAAACCCAAATCGAATTAAAAGAGCCCTGACTAAATGAACGTGGCAGCCGAACTTTTGCTCTCATCACCTTGTATTCATAGTATGGCATCTGCATTCTTCGTTTCGTCGACACTGCCACAGCAAAGACTCCAGGGTAAAATACGAAGAGCTCTTCTTCGGTATCAACCACGCACCATCTGATTGAAGACGCGTTATCCCATGTTGTCGCAGTATGCAGAGAAGTAATGCGATTTTCATGACGAGCAAATTAAACGAGCTCGAAAACACGAAGAATCAATGCATAATTCCTCAGGTAGAAAAGCCGAAGATCTGTTGCGTTCATGTAGTTCCAGTCTAAACATTTCTGGCGATGTAGCTGGTTGTGTGGAGAATTTTGTGAGGACCAAACACCACCTTGGTTCAACCACATCAAGTGTTGAAAACCCAAATCGAGTGAAAAGAGCCCTGACTAAATGGACGTGGCCGCCGAACTTTTGCTCTCATCACCTTGTATTCATAGTATGGCATCTACATTCTTCGTTTCGTCGACACTGCCGCAGCAGACTCCAGGGTAAAATACGAACAGCTCGTCTCCTGTATCAACAGCATACCATCTGATTGAAGACGCTTTATCCGATGTTATTGCAGTATGCAGAGGAGGATTCTGATTCTCGTGACGAGCAAATTAAACGAGCTCGAAAACACGAAGAATCAATGCATAATTCCTCAGGTTGAAAAGCCGAAGATCTGTTGCGTTCATGTAGTTCCAGTCCAAACATTTCTGGCGATGTAGCTGCTTGTGTGGAGAATTTTGTGAGGACCAAACGACGCCGTGGTAAAACCACATCAAATGTTGAAAACCCAAATCGAATGAAAAGAGCCCCGACTAAATGGACGTGGCCACCGAACTTTTGCTCTCATCACCTTGTATTCGTAGTATGGCATCTGCATTCTTCGTTTCGTCGACACTGCCACAGCAAAGACACCAGGGTAAAATACGAAGAGCTCTTCTCCGGTATCAACCACGCACCATCAGATTGAAGACGCGTTATCCCATGTTGTCGCAGTATGCAGAGAAGGATTGCGATTCTCGTGACGAGCAAATTAAAAGAGCTCGACAACACGAGGAATCAATGCATAATTCCTCAGGTAGAAAAGCCGAAGATCTGTTGCGTTCATGTAGTTCCAGTCCAAACATTTCTGGCGATGTAGCTTCTTGTGTCGACTTGCAATATATGAATACGTTTGTGTCTGTTTAGTGGCATACCTTTCGAAACTCATTCTATGGCATGAAATAATAGGTAGAAAAAGCATAGAACTTGTGAGGACCAAACGCCGCCTTGATTGAACCACATCAAGTGTTGAAAACCCAAATCGAATGAAAAGAGCCCTGACTAAATGGACGTGGCCGCCGAACTTTCGCTCTCAGCACCTTGTATTCATAGTTTGACATCTGCATTCTTCGTTTCGTCGACACTGCCGCAGCAGACTCCAGGGTAAAATACGAACAGCTCTTCTCCGGTATCAACCACGTACCATCTGATTGAAGACGCGTTATCCCATGTTCTCGCAGTATGCAGAGGAGGATTCTGATTCTCGTGACAAGCAAATTAAACGAGCTCGAAAACACGAAGAATCAATGCATAATTCCTCAGGTAGAAAAGCCGAAGATCTGTTGCGTTCACGTAGTTCAAGTCCAAACATTTCCGGCGATGTAGCATCTTGTGTCGACTTGCAATATATGAATACGTTTGTGACTGTTTAGCGGCATACCTTTCGAAACTCATTCTATTGCATGAAATTATACGAAGAAAAAGCATAGAATTTGTGAAGACCGAACGCCGCCTTGGTTGAACCCCATCAAGTGTTGAAAACCCAAATCAAATGAAAAAAGCCCTGACTAAATGGACGTGGCCGCCGAACTTTTGCTCTCATCACCTTGTATTCATAGTATGGCATATGCATTCTCCGTTTCATCGACACTGCCGCAGCAAAGGACTCCAGGATAAAATGCGAAAAGCTCTTCTGCGGTATAAAACGCATACCATTTGATTGAAGATGCGTTATTGTATGTCATCGCCGTATGCAGAGAAGGATTGCGATTCTCGTGACGAGCAAATTAAACGAGCTCGAAAACACGAAGAATCAATGCATAATTCCTCAGGTAGAAAAGCCGAAGGTCTGTTGCGTTCATGTAGTTCCAGTCCAAACAAATCTGGCGATGTAGCTTGCGTCGACTTGCAATATATGAATGCGTTTCTGATTATGTAGCGGAATTCCTTTCGGCAACTAGTTCTCTGGCAGGAAATAAAACGACAAAAAGAACAGGACTTTTGAGGACCAAACGACTCCATGGCAAAACCACATCAAGTGTTGAAAACACAAATCGAATGAAAAGAGCCCTGACTAAATGGACGTGGCCACCGAACTTTTGCTCTCATCACCTTGTATTCATAGTATGGCATCTGCATTTTTCGTTTCGTCGACACTGCCACAGCAAAGACTCCAGGGTAAAATACGAACAGCTCTTCTCCGGTATCAATCACGTACCATCTGATTGAAGACGCGTTATCCCATGTTGTCGCAGTATGCAGAGAAGGATTGCGATTCTCGTGACGAGCAAATTAAACGAGCTCAAAAACACGAAGAATCAATGCATAATTCCTCAGGTAGAAAAGCCGAAGATCTGTTGCGTTCACGTAGTTCAAGTCCAAACATTTCCGGCGATGTAGCCTCTTGTGTCGACTTGCAATATATGAATACGTTTCTGACTGTTTTGCGGCCTACCTTTCGAAACTCATTCTATGGCATGAAATTATACGAAGAAAAAGCATAGAATTTGTGAGGACCGAACGCCGCCTTGGTTGAACCACATCAAGTGTTGAAAACCCAAATCAAATGAAAAAAGCTCTGACTAAATGGACGTGGCCGCCAAACTTTTGCTCTCATCACCTTGTATTCATAGTATGGCATCTGCATTCTCCGTTTCATCGACACTGCCGCAGCAAAGGACTCCAGGATAAAATGCGAAAAGCTCTTCTGCGGTATAAAACGCATACCATCTTATTGAAGACGCGTTATCCCATGTTGTCGCAGTATGCAGGGGATTGAGATTCTCGTGACGAGCAAATTAAACGAGCTCGAAAACACGAAGAATCAATTCATAATTCCTCAGGTTGAAAACCCGAAGATCTGTTGCGTTCATGTAGTTCCAGTCCAAACATTTCTGGCGATGTAGCTTGTGTCGACTTGCAATATATGACTGGGCTTCTGACTATGTAGTGGAATTCCTTTCGGCAACTAGTTCTCTGGCAGGAAATAATACGAAGAAAAGGAACAGGACTTTTGAGGACCAAACGACTCCGTGGTAAAACCACATCAAGTGTTGAAAACCCAAATCGAATGAAAAGAGCCCTGACTAAATGGACGTGGCAGCCGAACTTTTGCTCTCATCACCTTGTATTCATAGTATGGCATCTGCATTCTTCGTTTCGTCGACACTGCCACAGCAAAGACTCCAGGGTAAAATACGAAGAGCTCTTCTCCGGTATCAACCACGCACCATCTGATTGAAGACGCGTTATCCCATGTTGTCGCAGTATGCAGAGAAGGAATGCGATTCTCATGACGAGCAAATTAAACGAGCTCGAAAACACGAAGAATCAATGCATAATTACTCAGGTAAAAAGCCGAAGATCTGTTGCGTTCAAGTAGTTCCAGTCCAAACATTTCTGGCGATGTAGCTGCTTGTGTGGAGAATTTTGTGAGGACCAAACGCCGCCTTGGTTGAACCACATCAAGTGTTGAAAACCCAAATCGAATGAAAAGAGCCCTGACTAAATGGACGTGGCCGCCGAACTTTTGCTCTCATCACCTTGTATTCGTAGTATGGCATCTGCATTCTTCGTTTCGTCGACACTGCCACAGCAAAGACACCAGGGTAAAATACGAAGAGCTCTTCTCCGGTATCAACCACGTACCATCTGATTGAAGACGCGTTATCCCATGTTGTAGCAGTATGCAGAGAAGGATTGAGATTCTCGTGAGGAGCAAATTAAACGAGCTCGAAAACACGAAGAATCAATGCCTAATTCCTCAGGTAGAAAAGCCGAAGATCTGTTGCGTTCATGTAGTTCCAGTCCAAACATTTCTGGCGATGTAGCTGCTTGTATGGAGAATTTTGTGAGGACCAAACGACTCCGTGGTAAAACCACATCAAATGTTGAAAACCCAAATCGAATGAAAAGAGCCCTGACTAAATGGACGTGGCCGCCGAACTTTTGCTCTCATCACCTTGTATTCATAGTATGGCATCTGCATTCTTCGTTTCGTCGACACTGCCACAGCAAAGACACCAGGGTAAAATACGAAGAGCTCTTCTCCGGTATCAACCACGTACCATCTGATTGAAGACGCGTTATCCCATGTTGTAGCAGTATGCAGAGAAGGATTGAGATTCTCGTGAGGAGCAAATTAAACGAGCTCGAAAACACGAAGAATCAATGCCTAATTCCTCAGGTAGAAAAGCCGAAGATCTGTTGCGTTCATGTAGTTCCAGTCCAAACATTTCTGGCGATGTAGCTGCTTGTATGGAGAATTTTGTGAGGACCAAACGACTCCGTGGTAAAACCACATCAAATGTTGAAAACCCAAATCGAATGAAAAGAGCCCTGACTAAATGGACGTGGCCGCCGAACTTTTGCTCTCAGCACCTTGTATTCATAGTATGGCATCTGCATTCTTCGTTTCGTCGACACTGCCGCAGCAGACTCCAGGGTAAAATACGAACAGCTCGTCTCCTGTATTAACAGCATACCATCTGATTGAAGACGCTTTATCCGATGTTATCGCAGTATGCAGAGGAGGATTCTGATTTTCGTGACGAGCAAATTAAACGAGCTAGAAAACACGAAGAATCAATGCATAATTCCACAGGTTGAAAAGCTGAAGATGTTTCGCGTTCATGTAGTTCCAGTCCAAAGATTTCTGGCAATATTGCTGCGTGCATCGACGTGAAGTATATGAATACGTTTGTGACTATTTAGCAGCATACCTTTCGTAACTCGTTCTATGACATGAAATAATACGTAGAAAAAGCATAGGACTTGAGAGGACCTAACGCCGCCTTGGTTGAACGACATCAAGTGTTGAAAACCCAAATCGAATGAAAAAAGCCCTGTCTAAATGGACGTGGCCGCCGAACTTTTGCTCTCAGCACCTTGTATTCATAGTATGGCATCTGCATTCTTCGTTTCGTCGACACTGCCGCAGCAGACTCCAGGGTAAAATACGAACAGCTCGTCTCCTGTATTAACAGCATACCATCTGATTGAAGACGCTTTATCCGATGTTATCGCAGTATGCAGAGGAGGATTCTGATTTTCGTGACGAGCAAATTAAACGAGCTAGAAAACACGAAGAATCAATGCATAATTCCACAGGTTGAAAAGCTGAAGATGTTTCGCGTTCATGTAGTTCCAGTCCAAAGATTTCTGGCAATATTGCTGCGTGCATCGACCTGAAGTATATGAATACGTTTGTGACTATTTAGCAGCATACCTTTCGTAACTCGTTCTATGACATGAAATAATACGTAGAAAAAGCATAGGACTTGAGAGGACCTAACGCCGCCTTGGTTGAACGACATCAAGTGTTGAAAACACAAATCGAATGAAAAGAGCCCTGACTAAATGGACGTGGCCGCCGAACTTTTGCTCTCAGCACCTTGTATTCATAGTATGGCATCTGCATTCTTCGTTTCGTCGACACTGCCGCAGCAGACTCCAGGGTAAAATACGAACAGCTCGTCTCCTGTATTAACAGCATACCATCTGATTCAAGACGCTTTATCCGATGTTATCGCAGTATGCAGAGGAGGATTCTGATTTTCGTGACGAGCAAATTAAACGAGCTAGAAAACACGAAGAATCAATGCATAATTCCACAGGTTGAAAAGCTGAAGATGTTTCGCGTTCATGTAGTTCCAGTCCAAAGATTTCTGGCAATATTGCTGCGTGCATCGACCTGAAGTATATGAATACGTTTGGGACTATTTAGCAGCATACCTTTCGTAACCCGTTCTATGACATGAAATAATACGTAGAAAAAGCATAGGACTTGAGAGGACCTAACGCCGCCTTGGTTGAACGACATCAAGTGTTGAAAACCCAAATCGAATGAAAAAAGCCCTGTCTAAATGGACGTGGCCGCCGAACTTTTGCTCTCATCACCTTGTATTCATAGTATGGCATCTGCATTCTCCGTTTCATCGACACTCCTGCAGCAAAGGACTCCAGGATGAAATGCGAAAAGCTCTTCTGCGGTATCAACAGCATACCATTTGATTGAAGTTGTGTTATTGTATGTCATCGAAGTATGCGGAGAAGGATTGATATTCTCGTGACGAGCAAATTAAACGAGCTCGAAAACACGAAGATTAAATTCATAATTCCTCAGGTTGAAAAGCCCAAGATCTGTTGCGTTCATGCAGTTCCAGTCCAAACATTTCTGGCGATGTAGCTGCTTGTGTGGAGAATTTTGTGAGGACCAAACACCGCCTTGGTTCAACCACATCAAGTGTTGAAAACCCAAATCGAGTGAAAAGAGCCCTGACTAAATGGACGTGGCCGCCGAACTTTTGCTCTCATCACCTTGTATTCATAGTATGGCATCTACATTCTTCGTTTCGTCGACACTGCCGCAGCAGACTCCAGGGTAAAATACGAACAGCTCGTCTCCTGTATCAACAGCATACCATCTGATTGAAGACGCTTTATCCGATGTTATTGCAGTATGCAGAGGATGATTCTGATTCTCGTGACGAGCAAATTAAACGAGCTCGAAAACACGAAGAATCAATGCATAATTCCTCAGGTAGAAAAGCCGAAGATCTGTTGCGTTCATGTAGTTCCAGTCCAAACATTTCTGGCGAAGTAGCTTGTGTCGACTTCCAATATATGAATGCGTTTCTGATTATGTAGCGGAATTCCTTTCGGCAACTAGTTCTATGGCAGGAAATAATACGAAGAAAAGGAACAGGACTTTTGAGGACCAAACGACTCAGTTGTAAAAGCACATCAAGTGTTGAAAACCCAAATCGAATGAAAAGAGCCCTGACTAAATGGACGTGGCCGCCGAACTTTTGCTCTCAGCACCTTGTATTCATAGTTTGACATCTGCATTCTCCGTTTCGTCGACACTGCCGCAGCAGACTCCAGGGTAAAATACGAAGAGCTCTTCTCCGGTATCAATCACGTACCATCTGATTGAAGACGCGTTATCCCATGTTCTCGCAGTATGCAGAGAACGATTGCGATTCTCGTGACGAGCAAATTAAACGAGCTCGAAAACACGAAGCATCAATGCATAATTCCTCAGGTAGAAAAGCCGAAGATCTGTTGCGTTCACGTAGTTCCAGTCCAAACATTTCTGGCGATGTAGCTTGTGTCGACTTCCAATATATGAATGCGTTTCTGATTATGTAGCGGAATTCCTTTCGGCAACTAGTTCTCTGGCAGGAAATAATACGACAAAAAGAACAGGACTTTTGAGGACCAAACGACTCCGTGGTAAAACCACATCAAGTGCTCAAAACCCAAATCGAATTAAAAGATCCCTGACCAAATGGACGTGGCCGCCGAACTTTTGCTCTCATCACCTTGTATTCATAGTTTGACATCTGCATTCTCCGTTTCGTCGACACAGCCACAGCAGACTCCAGGGTAAAATACGAAGAGCTCTTCTCCGGTATCAATCACGTACCATCTGATTGAAGACGCGTTATCCCATGTTCTCGCAGTATGCAGAGAACGATTGCGATTCTCGTGACGAGCAAATTAAACGAGCTCGAAAACACGAAGCATCAATGCATAATTCCTCAGGTAGAAAAGCCGAAGATCTGTTGCGTTCACGTAGTTCCAGTCCAAACATTTCTGGCGATGTAGCTTGTGTCGACTTCCAATATATGAATGCGTTTCTGATTATGTAGCGGAATTCCTTTCGGCAACTAGTTCTCTGGCAGGAAATAATACGACAAAAAGAACAGGACTTTTGAGGACCAAACGACTCCGTGGTAAAACCACATCAAGTGCTCAAAACCCAAATCGAATTAAAAGATCCCTGACCAAATGGACGTGGCCGCCGAACTTTTGCTCTCATCACCTTGTATTCATAGTTTGACATCTGCATTCTCCGTTTCGTCGACACTGCCGCAGCAGACTCCAGGGTAAAATACGAAGAGCTCTTCTCCGGTATCAATCACGTACCATCTGATTGAAGACGCGTTATCCCATGTTCTCGCAGTATGCAGAGAACGATTGCGATTCTCGTGACGAGCAAATTAAACGAGCTCGAAAACACGAAGCATCAATGCATAATTCCTCAGGTAGAAAAGCCGAAGATCTGTTGCGTTCACGTAGTGCCAGTCCAAACATTTCTGGCGATGTAGCTTGTGTCGACTTCCAATATATGAATGCGTTTCTGATTATGTAGCGGAATTCCTTTCGGCAACTAGTTCTCTGGCAGGAAATAATACGAGAAAAAGAACAGGACTTTTGAGGACCAAACGACTCCGTGGTAAAACCACATCAAGTGCTGAAAACCCAAATCGAATTAAAAGATAACTGACTAAATGGACGTGGCCGCCGAACTTTTGCTCTCAGCACCTTGTATTCATAGTATGGCATCTGCATTCTTTGTTTCGTCGACACTGCCGCAGCAGACTCCAGGGTGAAATACGAAATGCTCGTCTCCTGTATCAACAGCATACCATCTGATTGAAGACGCTTCATCCGATGTTATCGCAGTATGCAGAGGAGGATTCTGATTCTCGTGACGAGCAAATTAAACGAGCTCGAAAACACGAAGAATCAGTGCATAATTCCACAGGTTGAAAAGCTGAAGATGTTTCGCGTTCATGTAGTTCCAGTCCAAAGATTTCTGGCAATATTGCTGCGTGCATCGACCTGAAGTATATGAATACGTTTGGGACTATTTAGCAGCATACCTTTCGTAACTCGTTCTATGGCATGAAATAATACGTAGAAAAAGCGTAGGACTTGAGAGGACCTAACGCCGCCTTGGTTGAACGACATCAAGTGTTGAAAACCCAAATCGAATGAAAAAAGCCCTGACTAAATGGACGTGGCCGCCGAACTTTTGCTCTCATCACCTTGTATTCATAGTATGGCATCTGCATTCTCCGTTTCATCGACACTGCCGCAGCAAAGGACTCCAGGATGAAATGCGAAAAGCTCTTCTGCGGTATCAACAGCATACCATTTGATTGAATTGTGTTATTGTATGTCATCGAAGTATGCGGAGAAGGATTGAGATTCTCGTGACGAGCAAATTAAACGAGCTCGAAAACACGAAGAATCAATGCATAATTCCTCAGGTAGAAAAGCCGAATATCTGTTGCGTTCATGTAGTTCCAGTCCAAACATTTCTGGCGAAGTAGCTTGTGTTGACTTGCAATATATGAATGGGTTTCTGACTATGTAGCGGAATTCCTTTCGGCAACTAGTTCTCTGGCAGGAAATAATACGAAGAAAAGGAACATGACTTTTGAGGACCAAACGATTCCGTGGTAAAACCACATCAAGTGTTGAAAACCCAAATCGAATTAAAAGAGCCCTGACTAAATGGACGTGGCCGCCGAACTTTTGCTCTCATCACCTTGTATTCATAGTTTGACATCTGCATTCTCCGTTTCGTAGACACTGCCACAGCAAAGACTCCAGGGTAAAATACGAACAGCTCTTCTCCGGTATCAATCACGTACCATCTGATTGAAGACGCGTTATCCCATGTTGTCGCAGTATGCAGAGAAGGATTGCGATTCTCGTGACGAGCAAATTAAACGAGCTCAAAAACACGAAGAATCAATGCATAATTCCTCAGGTAGAAAAGCCGAAGATCTGTTGCGTTCATGTTGTTCCAGTCCAAACATTTCTGGCGATGTAGCTTGTGTTGACTTGCAATATATGAATGCGTTTCTGACTATGTAGCGGAATTCCTTTCGGCAACTAGTTCTCTGGCAGGAAATAATACGAAGAAAAGGAACAGGACTTTTGAGGACCAAACGACTCTATGGCAAAACCACATCAAGTGTTGAAAACCCAAATCGAATTAAAAGAGCCCTGACTAAATGGACGTGGCCGCCGAACTTTTGCTCTCATCACCTTGTATTCATAGTTTGACATCTGCATTCTCCGTTTCGTCGACACTGCCACAGCAAAGACTCCAGGGTAAAATACGAACAGCTCTTCTCCGGTATCAATCACGTACCATCTGATTGAAGACGCGTTATCCCATGTTGTCGCAGTATGCAGAGAAGGATTGAGATTCTCGTGACGAGCAAATTAAACGAGCTCGAAAACACGAAGAATCAATGCATAATTCCTCAGGTAGAAAAGCCGAATATCTGTTGCGTTCATGTTGTTCCAGTCCAAACATTTCTGGCGAAGTAGTTTGTGTCGACTTGCAATATATGACTGGGTTTCTATGTAGCAGAATTCCTTTCGGCAACTAGTTCTCTGGCAGGAAATAATACGAAGAAAAGGAACATGACTTTTGAGGACCAAACGATTCCATGGTAAAACCACATCAAGTGTTCAAAACCCAAATCGAATTAAAAGAGCCCTGACTAAATGGACGTGGCCACCGAACTTTTGCTCTCATCACCTTGTATTCATAGTTTGACATCTGCATTCTCCGTTTCGTCGACACTGCCACAGCAAAGACTCCAGGGTAAAATACGAAGAGCTCTTCTCCGGTATCAATCACGTACCATCTGATTGAAGACGCGTTATCCCATGTTCTCGCAGTATGCAGACAACGATTGCGATTCTCGTGACGAGCAAATTAAACGAGCTCGAAAACACGAAGAATCAATGCATAATTCCTCAGGTAGAAAAGCGGAAGATCTGTTGCGTTCATGTTGTTCCAGTCCAAACATTTCTGGCGAAGTAGTTTGTGTCGACTTGCAATATATGACTGGGTTTCTATGTAGCAGAATTCCTTTCGGCATCTAGTTCTCTGGCAGGAAATAATACGAAGAAAAGGAACATGACTTTTGAGGACCAAACGACTCTATGGCAAAACCACATCAAGTGTTGAAAACCCAAATCGAATGAAAAGAGCCCTGACTAAATGGACGTGGCCACCGAACTATTGCTCTCATCACTTTGTATTCATAGTATGGCATCTGCATTTTTCGTTTCGTCGACACTGCCACAGCAAAGACTCCAGGGTAAAATACGAACAGCTCTTCTCCGGTATCAATCACGTACCATCTGATTGAAGACGCGTTATCCCATGTTGTCGCAGTATGCAGAGAAGGATTGCGATTCTCGTGACGAGCAAATTAAACGAGCTCAAAAACACGAAGAATCAATGCATAATTCCTCAGGTAGAAAAGCCGAAGATCTGTTGCGTTCACGTAGTTCCAGTCCAAACATTTCCGGCGATGTAGCCTCTTGTGTCGACTTGCAATATATGAATACGTTTGTGACTGTTTAGCGGCATACCTTTCGAAACTCATTCTATGGCATGAAATTATACGAAGAAAAAGCATAGAATTTGTGAGGACCGAACGCCGCCTTGGTTGAACCACATCAAGTGTTGAAAACCCAAATCAAATGAAAAAAGCCCTGACTAAATGGACGTGGCCGCCGAACTTTTGCTCTCATCACCTTGTATTCATGGTATGGCATCTGCATTCTCCGTTTCATCGACACTGCCGCAGCAAACGACTCCAGGATCAAATGCGAAAAGCTCTTCTGCGGTATAAAACGCATATCATTTGATTGAAGATGCGTTATTGTATGTCATCACCGTATGCGGAGAAGGATTGCGATTCTCGTGACGAGCAAATTAAACGAGCTCGAAAACACGAAGATTAAATTCATAATTCCTCAGGTTGAAAAGCCGAAGATCTGTTGCGTTCATGCAGTTCCAGTCTAAACATTTCTGGCGATGTAGCTTGTGTCGACTTGCAATATATGACTGGGTTTCTATGTAGCAGAATTCCTTTCGGCAACTAGTTCTCTGGCAGGAAATAATACGAAGAAAAGGAACAGGACTTTTGAGGACCAAACGACTCCGTGGTAAAACCACATCAAATGTTGAAAACCCAAATCGAATGAAAAGAGCCCTGACTAAATGGACGTGGCCACCGAACTTTTGCTCTCATCACCTTGTATTCATAGTATGGCATCTGCATTTTTCGTTTCGTCGACACTGCCACAGCAAAGACTCCAGGGTAAAATACGAAGAGCTCTTCTCCGGTATCAACCACGCACCATCTGATTGAAGACGCGTTATCCCATGTTGTCGCAGTATGCAGAGAAGGATTGCGATTCTCGTGACGAGCAAATTAAACGAGCTCGACAACACGAAGAGTCAATGCATAATTCCTCAGGTTGAAAAGCCGAAGATCTGTTGCGTTCATGTAGTTCCAGTCCAAACATTTCTGGCGATGTAGCTTCTTGTGTCGACTTGCAATATATGAATACGTTTGTGTCTGTTTAGTGGCATACCTTTCGAAACTCATTCTATGGCATGAAATAATAGGTAGAAAAAGCATAGAACTTGTGAGGACCAAACGCCGCCTTGATTGAACCACATCAAGTGTTGAAAACCCAAATCGAATGAAAAGAGCCCTGACTAAATGGACGTGGCCGCCGAACTTTTGCTGTCAGCACCTTGTATTCATAGTATGGCATCTGCATTCTCCGTTTCATCGACACTGCCGCAGCAAAGGACTCCAGGTTGAAATGCGAAAAGCTCTTCTGCGGTATCAACAGCATACCATTTGATTGAAGTTGTGTTATTGTATGTCATCGAAGTATGCGGAGAAGGATTGCGATTCTCGTGACGAGCAAATTAAACGAGCTCAAAAACACGAAGAATCAATGCATAATTCTTCAGGTAGAAAAGCCGAAGATCTGTTGCGTTCATGTAGTTCCAGTCCAAACATTTCTGGCGATGTAGCTGGTGTCGACTTGCAATATATGACTGGGTTTCGGACTATGTAGTGGAATTCCTTTCGGCAACTAGTTCTCTGGCAGGAAATAATACGAAGAAAAGGAACAGGACTTTTTAGGACCAAACGGCTCCGTGGTAAAACCACATCAAGAGTTGGAAACCCAAATCGAATTAAAAGAGCCCTGACTAAATGGACGTGGCCACCGAACGTTTGCTCTCATCACCTTGTATTCATAGTTTGACATCTGCATTCTCCGTTTCGTCGACACTGCCACAGCAAAGACTCCAGGGTAAAATACGAACAGCTCTTCTCCGGTATCAATCACGTACCATCTGATTGAAGACGCGTTATCCCATGTTGTCGCAGTATGCAGAGAAGGATTGAGATTCTCGTGACGAGCAAATTAAACGAGCTCGAAAACACGAAGAATCAATGCATAATTCCTCAGGTAGAAAAGCCGAATATCTGTTGCGTTCATGTTGTTCCAGTCCAAACATTTCTGGCGAAGTAGTTTGTGTCGACTTGCAATATATGACTGGGTTTCTATGTAGCAGAATTCCTTTCGGCAACTAGTTCTCTGGCAGGAAATAATACGAAGAAAAGGAACAGGACTTTTGAGGACCAAACGACTCCGTGGTAAAACCACATCAAATGTTGAAAACCCAAATCGAATGAAAAGAGCCCTGACTAAATGGACGTGGCCACCGAACTTTTGCTCTCATCACCTTGTATTCATAGTATGGCATCTGCATTTTTTGTTTCGTCGACACTGCCACAGCAAAGACTCCAGGGTAAAATACGAAGAGCTCTTCTCCGGTATCAACCACGCACCATCTGATTGAAGACGCGTTATCCCATGTTCTCGCAGTATGCAGACAACGATTGCTTTTCTCGTGACGAGCAAATTAAACGAGCTCGACAACACGAAGAGTCAATGCATAATTCCTCAGGTTGAAAAGCCGAAGATCTGTTGCGTTCATGTAGTTCCAGTCCAAACATTTCTGGCGATGTAGCTGGTGTCGACTTGCAATATATGACTGGGTTTCGGACTATGTAGTGGAATTCCTTTCGGCAACTAGTTCTCTGGCAGGAAATAATACGAAGAAAAGGAACAGGACTTTTTAGGACCAAACGGCTCCGTGGTAAAACCACATCAAGAGTTGGAAACCCAAATCGAATGAAAAGAGCCCTGACTAAATGGACGTGGCCACCGAACGTTTGCTCTCATCACCTTGTATTCATAGTATGGCATCTGCATTTTTCGTTTCGTCGACACTGCCGCAGCAGACTCCAGGGTAAAATACGAACAGCTCGTCTCCTGTATCAACAGCATACCATCTGATTGAAGACGTTTTATCCGATGTTATTGCAGTATGCAGAGGAGGATTCTGATTCTCGTGACGAGCAAATTAAACGAGCTCGAAAACACGAAGAATCAATGCATAATTCCTCAGGTTGAAAAGCCGAAGATCTGTTGCGTTCATGTAGTTCCAGTCCAAACATTTCTGGCGATGTAGCTGCTTGTGTGGAGAATTTTGTGAGGACCAAACGACTCCGTAGTAAAACCACATCAAATGTTGAAAACCCAAATCGAATGAAAAGAGCCCCGACTAAATGGACGTGGCCACCGAACTTTTGCTCTCATCACCTTGTATTCATAGTATGGCATCTGCATTCTTCGTTTCGTCGACACTGCCACAGCAAAGACACCAGGGTAAAATACGAAGAGCTCTTCTCCGGTATCAACCACGCACCATCTGATTGAAGACGCGTTATCCCATGTTGTCGCAGTATGCAGAGAAGGATTGCGATTCTCGTGACGAGCAAATTAAACGAGCTCGAAAACACGAATAATCAATGCATAATTCCTCAGGTAGAAAAACCGAAGATCTGTTGCGTTCATGTAGTTCCAGTCCAAACATTTCTGGCGAAGTAGTTTGTGTCGACCTGCAATATATGACTGGGTTTCTATGTAGCAGAATTCCTTTCGGCAACTAGTTCTCTGGCAGGAAATAATACGAAGAAAAGGAACAGGACTTTTGAGGACCAAACGACTCCGTGGTAAAACCACATCAAATGTTGAAAACCCAAATCGAATGAAAAGAGCGCTGACTAAATGGACGTGGCCACCGAACTTTTGCTCTCATCACCTTGTATTCATAGTATGGCATCTGCATTTTTCGTTTCGTCGACACTGCCACAGCAAAGACTCCAGGGTAAAATACGAAGAGCTCTTCTCCGGTATCAACCACGCACCATCTGATTGAAGACGCGTTATCCCATGTTGTCGCAGTATGCAGAGAAGGATTGCGATTCTCGTGACGAGCAAATTAAACGAGCTCGACAACACGAAGAATCAATGCATAATTCCTCAGGTAGAAAAGCCGAAGATCTGTTGCGTTCATGTAGTTCCAGTCCAAACATTTCTGGCGATGTAGCTTCTTGTGTCGACTTGCAATATATGAATACGTTTGTGTCTGTTTAGTGGCATACCTTTCGAAACTCATTCTATGGCATGAAATAGGTAGAAAAAGCATAGAACTTGTGAGGACCAAACGCCGCCTTGATTGAACCACATCAAGTGTTGAAAACCCAAATCGAATGAAAAGAGCCCTGACTAAATGGACGTGGCCGCCGAACTTTTGCTGTCAGCACCTTGTATTCATAGTATGGCATCTGCATTCTCCGTTTCATCGACACTGCCGCAGCAAAGGACTCCAGGATGAAATGCGAAAAGCTCTTCTGCGGTATCAACAGCATACCATTTGATTGAAGTTGTGTTATTGTATGTCATCGAAGTATGCGGAGAAGGATTGAGATTCTCGTGACGAGCAAATTAAACGAGCTCGAAAACACGAAGAATCAATGCATAATTCCACAGGTTGAAAAGCTGAAGATGTTTCGCGTTCATGTAGTTCCAGTCCAAACATTTCTGGCGATATAGCTTGTGTCGACTTGCAATATATGAATGCGTTTGTGACTATGTAGCTGAATTCTTTTCGGCAACTAGTTCTCTGGCATGCCACGATGCCTAGCATAGGCACAGGAATATTGAGGACAGACTGACGACGCTATTGACACACTTCAGATGATGAAAACCCAAATTGAACCCTCACAAAAGGAAGTACATGGTCGTCGAACATTGGTCTCATCTCCTTGAATTTCCAGTTTGGGATCTTTGCATTCCCCGTTTCATCGACACTGCCGCAGCAAAGGACTCCAGGATAAAATGCGAAGAGCTCTTCTGCTGTATCAACAGCATACCATCTGATTGAAGATTCGTTATCACATGTCATCGCAGTATGCCGAGTTGTATTCGGATTCTCGTGACGAGCAAATTAAACGACCTCGAAAACACGAAGAATCAATGCATAATTCCTCAGGTTGAAAAGCCGAAGATCTGTTGCTTTCATGTAGTTCCAGTCCAACGATTTCTGGCGTTGTAGCTTCTTGTGTCGCCTTGCACTATATGAATACGTTTGTGACTGTATAGCGGACTTTTTTTCGGCACCTAGTTCTCTGCATTGCCACGATACCTAGCAAATGCACAGGAATTGTGAGGACCGACTGACGCCGCTATTGACACACTTCAAATGATGAAAACACAAATCGAACGCGAAAAGGAGTACATGATCGTCGAACGTTTGGTCTCATCTCCTTGAATTTCCAGTTTTAGATCCTTGCATTCCCCGTTTCATCGACACTGCCGCAGTAAAGGAACTCAGGACAAAATGCGAAGAGCTCTTCTGCTGTATTAACAGCATACCATCTGATTGAAGATGCGTTATCGCATGTTGTCGCAGTATGCAGAGAAGGCTTCCAATTCTCGTGAAGAGCAAAGTAAACGAGCTCGAAAACGTGAGGAATCAATGCATAATTCGTCAGGTAGAAAAGCGCAGGATCTGCGTTCACGTAGTCTTCGGCATTCTCGAAAAGGTCGCCATGGAAGAATCTTGGATATGTGGTGAGTAGGCGACGCGGGGTGGGTATTGAACCTACAGCGACTGGTAGACCACAAGCTTTGGTGGCCGTTGTGAGTGGCATTCCGTCAGAGAAAGGGCTAAGTTGCGGAGCGAACTCAAACAACTAAGACAGAAAACCTTGACGGCAGCTGCTATTATGCCTGCACTCTCTTCTCTTTCATCAAGGGCAAAAAGTATAGATCTTTCCGGCAGCTGCACCAATTTGTCATTGGTAAAAATAGCGTAATAACAACTGTTTGGGCATCCTCATTGCACACATGCACATTCACACAACTGTCTTCTTACAAAGTATCAACACCGGTGCCGACTAAACACGCCACTGACACAACTAAGTCATGCAATACATGGGGAAATATGCACGATCAATGTAGTTGATCATGCATGAGGTCTGGCACATCGTAGTATTCCCTGCCGACAGCACTGGCTCTAGTGGAGAAAGGATACCTGCAAACAAAGCACCCGAGAGTGCACGCAGTTTTGAAACATCCAACACAATAACCAGGTTACTGCAACGAATGGTAAAAGAGGCAGGTAAAGTGGAACAAAACGGCCGGATACACAGGAGGTCCTCTTGTATGCATGAGGGTGCTTGACTGCATGACACAATAAGAGTACAGAAATAAAGGCTGCTTGCAACCGAGGCTTTAAGGGAAGCTGAAACACGTCTTTATAGTGTTTTGTCCACTGAACAAGACTATCGTGGCTAAAAATGGCAGAAATAAACGCAAACGACACTTTTTACAAGAAAACGAGCCCAAGCGCGTCCGCCCTCCAAACAAACGCCGCTGTTGTCCGTGATAGGCCGGGCCCATCATGACGTCATTCTCGGTATACCAAGCCGAAGCCGGCGATGTTGCTGCGTGCGCGCTGCTTCAGATGACTTCACAGCCCGATTTAAAATCTCATTGACCATTCGAACAATGTAAAACAGCTTGGACACTTACTGTAAATGTTAAAGCAACCAACAGTTCCAAAAAACGGTGCTGCGAAAAACGCTGGCGAGTAAGTCGACAGCGAAACTTTGTCTATCTATTCTCCTCTGCCTCAGCTTTCAAAATCATTAAAACGTGCTGCGTAATTTTGTTGCACTAGTAATAACGGCCACTTCAATAAGGCCCTTATGCAAGGCTCTGGCACCACGCAGATATGAAGATTCTAGGGCATTTGTGAATAGCCCAGGATATTTAAATTTTGGCATAATATTGTAACAGGAAGAAATACATTTACAAAAAAGGATTAAATGCATATGCATTGAGAGACGGCCAAGGAGCCAGACATTGAGGGCCCAGCGTTCGACGCACTTCTCACCTTCCACAAAGGAGCGCGCGACTTCGTCCCGAACGTTTTCCAGCAGTAGCATTATTGCATATAGTCATTTCTTGTCTCGACGTTGCACAGTAGCGGTGACAGACAAAGCAGTGAATGATTCGGAATCAGTTTTGTACGCTTAAAGTTCCTGATGCGAGGCGGCATTGGACCGCACACAAACGTTTCTCGCAATCACCATAACGCGGATTACACAGAAAGACGATAAAGTTCGATGAAAATGCAACGTATTCCAAGTAATTTTAGTGGAATGGAAAAATTGTGAAGGGCATAGAAAACTGCCTCATTAAAACGGTGTTTCTGGGCTGCGTTCATTTATTCGAATGATTCGAGAGCGCATATTTTCATTCCTGTACACAGTTTCTTCCATGTAGTCCCGGCTATGCGTGTTATCCCGTGTTATTAGCAACTTGTAGTGACGCGAGCAAGGAAAGGGCAGATAAAATAGCGAAGCTTCAGTGCACATGCGTTGAACAGCTACCCGAGAGGTACCACTGTTTTGAACTCTGGCGGTGTGAAGACGCGAAAACGAGTTCTCACTGCGCCGCCTCTTTTAACGAACGTCTGGGGTGAGCATACCCCAGCACTCATGACCGCTCCGGTGACCATATCATCTCAAAATTGACGTCCTCAGTTGCGTCGGTATCTTTTCTGTACAGTTGGGCATCTTTTAAATACCTTAAATTCAATCCTGCTTGCATTTTCTACGCTTAGCGGGCAAGAATTCGAATCTACAACAATTGCAAATTCTTCTGTAAGCGTCTTATTGGACTGGCCGTAACTACTAGCGCATCAATATTATGCAATATGTTTTTAATAATATTGAATGTTAACGCGAAGGAGAATACCTAGACAAAGTTTAGAAGGTATCAAAAATGGGATTTTTTTTTTCTGTCCCCAGAAAGTTTTATTGTTATGATGAAGGTGATTGCGAAGAACGTCTGTGCGCTGCCCGATGATACAGCGCATCATGAACTATACGCGTACAAAACTAATTCTGAATCATTCACTGCTGTGTCTTTCACTACTAATTTACAATGTCGAAACAAAAGATGACTAGATGCAATATTGTTACGGGTGGAGAACGATAAGGTTGAAGTGGCGCGCTCGTTTGTGGAAGGTGAAGATAAGTGCGTCGAATGCTGGGGCCACATTTGCCTGGCTCCTTGGGTGTCTCTCAATGTATATATCTTTAATCCTCTTTTGTAAATATATTTCTTCCTGACACAATATTATGCCAAATTTTAAAAATCGTGGGCTATTCACAAATGCCCTAGAATCTTGATATCTGCGTGGTGCCAGTGCCTTGCACAAGGGCCTTATTGAAGTTGCCGTAATTACTAGTGCAACAAAATTATATATGTTTTATATGATTTTGAAAGTTGAGGCAGAGGAGAATAGATGGACAAAGTTTAAAATATATAATTTTTTTTAATTGTCCTCAGAAATTTTTATTGTTGGCTGTTTTCTTGAAATTAGCGATATTGTATCTCTCTATTGAAACGTTATATAATAATAAGCTTTAGCTTTTTGATAGATAACTATGCTGAGAACAAAGGGTCAAATTATTGCTGTTCTGCCATAAATATTTATTGAAATAAAGCACTGCAAAGTAGGTAAAATGTTAAGCAAACATTTACTGCATAAAAATAAAAACATGCATGAATTTAGTCAGACACTTTTCAGCTATCTAACATTAACATATTTGTATAATTCATAACCAAAGTTCGTCAAAACAGCAGAGAAGATAAGCGCAGCACTCCAGCCCTTCGTCGTTATTAATTCCCTGTGCCCCGAAAAATGTTTTGGCAGCAAAACCAATCGCAGCACTCTTCTTTGCAGTCATCAGACAACAATGTATAAAATTTTGCAAGAAATATAAAAGGTCGACCAACCATCGTTTGTTCGATCTTACGTGGAAACACCCTATTAATTTCTCATTGGCGCTAGAGCAGACGACGCTTGGGAATTGAGCAGCGCTGTAGTAAACGAGCTACTCATACAACTGCCTACTGTAAATCACTGTCTCATACTGAAATGAAGATATCGTTAATTACGACGCCGCCTTAGCAAAGGAGCTAATGTATACAAGACACTCGGATGAGCCGCTACGCAGCTGTGAAGAGAAATTTGCTTGTATCGCAGTTATTACTCCAACCCGCATCTCGCTGTGGGTCAGCGATCCACAATAAGGATTAATTTTTTTTTTTTTACATTCCGTTATTCCTGGGCTTATTATTTAAGATAGCAATAACTCTAAGCACGCTTTCTTGACGCTAGCGCAAGGGATCGACGGACAGCTTGCGGGAGGCGTGGCATGTGGAGGCAGTGCTGCCTTCGGACGATGCTTGAGTGTACCGCTGCCGCGCGAGCAGCACGGCATTCCACTCACTGCGTTATAAATGACTACTGAAAATGCAGCTTCATTCTACCAATCACATATCGTTTGCTGTGCCTAACTGGTAACTGTTGACTAGCCGTGAACGGCAGCGAGCTGTGCAACAGTAAGCCACGAATCGCGTATTAAGTTTAGTCTCCTCTGTTAAGAGCAACGACGTAAAAACCAGCCGTGCAAAAACGGTATTAACCTAATTAGGTGCGGGAACAATGGCAGGACGGCATGCGGACTTAGTTGCGCTGATTTAATTAGAATCCCGAGTGGCCGCAATCGCTACCGAGAATCGATTATCGTCATCGACAATCATCAGTGCAAAGCACAGCTTATTCCAGAGAATAATCATATTTTTTCTTTCCTTTTCATGACAGAGACCCACTGCGCTGAAAGCTTATTCTGGAAAACTACAAAGCACCACGTCACCTTGACCACCAATGGTTAGCACAAGGGAAAGCCTCGCTGATAGGCACTAGTCGCTTCACGCACTTACAATGCTTTCTGACACGAGGAAAGTATTTTTTGAACATCGGACGACGTTTATTTTACAACTGAGAAAAATAGGCTCACTATATAGTCGGAGAGCGTCGAGAAGCGCGGCGCCGCACTCCGCAACAGCCGCGTATCTGCTGGTTGACCTCGTCGAATCTGAACACGCGGAAACTTCAGCGCAGAACCGAACTGTAAACAAACGGCACCAGCAGCAGATTGCGCTGACCTGTCGATCACTAAAGCGTACGTGGGATGGAGAGAAGCATGCAAAACGCGCGTCCGACCTAGCCGACCGGCAGGCATGCCGTGATTCGCGTCACATTCGCCCTTTCCCCAGTTTCGGCGATGGCATGGCCGTGGCGTGTTTTTAACAAGCGTTCGTTTTTCTTTTTTTTTTGTCTACATAATTTACAATAAATTGACGCACATTATTAACGAGACCCCTTCTTTCCAACCACCGATTTTTATGCAATACGAAAACCGTTTCAGCTTCCCTTAAAGTACACATCTGCCGTACATATGATGTGGCAAGCCTGGTTTAAAATGATTTCGGTTGCACTCCTCACTTGGTATAGAAACTGCGATGGGTTCCAAGCGCCTCTGAAGAATGACAAATGTGGCAGAAGCTTGCCAGCGCATCAGGTGTGAGCACGAACGACGGGCCCCCGGTGCCATGTGCAGTCAGAACCGAAGCCCACGCATCTGTAATAACAACACAGATTTAAGCTAGTTGGTCCATCTTCGATATTTTACCGGCGCGGCGACAGGGGACGAGGAACAAGAAGAGACGACAAGACAAGCGCTCGGACTAACAACTGAAGGTTTAATGAAACATACAAGGAAATATATTCTCACATGACAACCAGAAGCCCATGCGCTATCCCCTCCCATGAAAAAACCAAAACATACAGCTATGGATCCAAATATGACAGTTCACAATCACTGATAATTACTGAAGGTGTGCTAACGCACGTGTCACTATTTTTATGGATGTGATAGGCTTCACTGAGTTCTCTGGTCAATTTGTTTTGATTCCTGAAAATAATCTTAGCTTTATCAATGATCGGAATGCATGCATCGAAGGTGTCGAAAAACGCATGCACTCCTATCCTTGATAAAGCGAAGATTATTTTCAGGAATCAAAACAAATTGACCAGAGAACTCAGTGAAGCCTATCACATCCATAAAAATAGTGACACGTGCGTTAGCACACCTTCAGTAATTATCAGTGATTGTGAGCTGTCATATTTGGATCCATAGCTGTATGTTTTGGTTTTTTCGTGGGAGGGGATAGCGCATGGGCTTCTGGTCGTCATGTGAGAATATATTTCCTTGTTTCATTAAACCTTCAGTTGTTAGTCCGAACGCTTGTCTTGTCTCTTCTTGTTCCTCGTCCCCTGTCGCCGCGCCGGTAAAATACCTGTAATAACAAGGACAGAGCTGTAACCAGAAAACGTGAGCAAATATAATCTGAGGGCTTACTCTAGGAACGTTGAACCGACGGCCTGAAGCACTGTGGAGGTATGTCGCAGCAGGAGAAATATTCTACACAGTGTGCAACTGGTACGCGTGTGGTGTCGAAATCAGCTGGTCGCACGAATGGCGTCATGATAGGAAGGCCTGCAGCAAAAAATAAATGAAACAAAGTCTTACACATTGTAAAAACATGGCACGTGTACACCTGTCATCGGTAGCGGTGTTGCAGGAGGCGTAATAACAACGTGCAGAGGTTTGCTGTCGCCGCCATAAAGGGTTTCGAGCGGTCATGAAGAGCACTTTTCAAAAAGCTTTTACAAATTACAGGCTCCACGCAAAGATTTTAAATTTCACTCAAATACAAAGACTACCTATATACATTTCTTGAATTAGAATATCACTGCAAGAATCGTTTCGGAGTCCTTCGAGTCCCCTTAAGAGCGGAATGCGAAACGTTGGGAAGTTCCGAACATCGTTCCGTCATAAGGTTGTTCTGCGTTTTCCAACTTCCGATGCTATTTCGACACCTCCGGTGCTATTCCAACATCTACACTTGTCAAAACATGTTTAGTTGCATGTACGCAGGACGCCATAAACTTCACATCTTGTCCATCCATTTTCCTATTGCGTGATCAGCTGATGACTCATCGGTATCATTAACTATCACTATTTTATTAACTAATCTGTTGACCTCAAGTGATGAGGACTATAGCTGACCTAAAATCTCACTCAATTACCTAATCAGTCTTACTAACAAAAACTGGCACTATTATTGGCTATCACTGTCTTAGTAACTATCTATACAGGGTGTGCAAGCTAAATTTAGTGAAAGGTTAAAAAATACAACATTTGAGATAGGTCAGGAAAACCAGTTGCTAAAGCTGGCCGTCTGACGTACCACAGGCAATTTTTTGTTTCGCAATAATTATTACTGAAGACAATTTTCCTAAATTTCTAACTAGTGTTTACTTTAGGCAATAAATGTGATTTGCAAAGGTGGAGAGCACCTTAAGAACATATTCCATTTATTTGTGACAACGAACGCCTCACGCGTTTTTTCCCCTCGATCTGTAAGGAATGCGCGCGAAATACAAAAAAAAATCACGTGACTCGCATTCGCGCGCTACGACTGCGCTGCTCTGAACGATGGTTTAAGTGAACGAACCACCATCTGCTAAGCGATAAGGATTTACGACCTCGTTAAAAGCTTTTAGCAGTGGGACTCGTCCGGGATGTTTCTTGGGCGTATTAAGAAATCAAAAAAAAAAAAACAGCTGAGACGGCAGCGTCATGGCCCTGTTGCAGCGGCAGGCCGATATGTCCGCGTTAGATTCTTCGCCCGCCTCAGCCAGCCGGCGCACGTGACGGTGCACGTTGCAGTGAGCTCACCGCGCTCGCTGCAACCATCGCCAGCATATCCTCCTACCACCGGAAATCGGCTGTCGAGTCACTGCTGTCGAGTTCGTTAATGGCGCGCGAAAGCGTTAGACAAGTGTTTTTTCGCGGGCTTTCTCTCATAGAGCCCGAAAAAAAAAGAAAAGATACACGTGAGGCTTTCTTTGTCAGAAATAAATCGAATGGGGGTTTCCGAAGGTGCTCTCCAACTATGAAAATCACATTTATTGTCTAAAGTGAATATTGAAAGGTTTAGGGAGTTATCCCAATTATTAACGTTAATAACAAAAAAAAGTTGCCTGTAGTGCGCCAGACGGCTGTATTCAAGTGGTTTCCCTTGTCTAGCTCAAATGTTTTATTTTTTAACCCTTGGCCAAAGTTAGCTTACGGTGGTTTAGTGAGGGGGCAGGAATGCAAAGCGGCGCAGGGAGTTCTGAGGAGTGTGCTTCTGCGCAGTGAAGTTTGCTTTCCTCGTTGTAAGCGTACAGAGTACGTGCGGTGCTGGGAATATGTTGCTCGCTTGCAGTACCTGCGCGTGAGTTATTCGCAAACGCCCAACACATGCAGTGGCGGAAAAGAAAAAACAACTACCACATCTGATAAAAAGGGCGGTTGTATACATTGAAGCTTGGAGTCAAAACCTGGCAAATTAGACAAAACGCTGCTTAGCTGATGCATGAATAATTTTAACGTCTCTATAGCCGTATCACATAGCTGGCGCGAAAATTAGCAGGACACGTGTGCTCCCTTATGATGTGTTAGCGTTTCATAAAAAAGGTTTCTCACTTTTTCATATTTTATATTTTTATTTCATATTCTTTATGCACGAATGCTCGCCATCATTAAACATTAGCCTGGCATTCTGAGCAGAAATGCATTTTGAATGCATTTCTGCCTCTGATTATTTTATTTAACTGATCAATTATATTAATGACCTACCCAGCTCCATCTCTTCTAATATCCGCCTTTTTGCCGATGACTGTTATTTACCGTCCCATACATAACCCTACTGATAATTTGGCTCTTCAGGCCGATCTGGCAAAAGTCGAGGAATGGTGTCGAAATTGGTTATTGACCCTAAATGTTAACAAAACGGCCCTAATTACCTTCCACCGACGCCAACACTATTCTTCGTACAACTACTTACTAAACGGAACTACTATCTCCTCGGTATCTTTTTTGAAATATTTAGGTGTCACAATTTCTAGTGATCTTACATGGAATTCTCACGTTACATCCGTTACTAACGATGCTAACCGCACACTTGCCTTTCTTCGGCGTAACCTAGCTCAGGCACCTTCTTCTGTTAAACATCTAGCTTATGTAACTCTTGTAAGGCCAAAATTGGAGTACGCATGCGCATTGTGGGACCCGCATCTTCAAAACTTGATATCTACCACTGAATTAACACAAAACCGTGTAGCCAGATTTATCTTCTCTGACTATTCTCGTAATACTAGCGTCACTAATCTAAAAGCTAATGCCGGTCTCCCAAGCTTGCAAGTACGCCGTAAAATATCTAGACTTTGTTTATTTCATAAATTTTATCATGCCTTATCATCTAGCACAGCAGTCATCATGCCGATTCATTGAACATCCAGTCGCATCAGCCACACCTTCGCTGTTTATCCGCCACATTTTCAACGACAATGCACCTCAACTCATTTTTTGTAAGGACAGCCATCGACTGGAACGATCTTCCAGCTGACATCGTCACTCACTCTAACCCAAGCCATTTCAGAACCGCCATAGAAATTTTTTTTTGTTCATCTCGACAATACTGTCAAGCCTACCCCTCATGTAAAATACTCCTGGAGTCTTTGAAGTATTGGAAATAAATAAATAAATAAAATTATCAACTTTTCATTCTGAGCATTTTGACGCCTCTGAACCCCCTTTATCCAGTTTTAATTTCTATAATGATTTCAATTCTTCAATCAATCAATTTTTGATTAGCGTCATCAAGCATTGGCTTCATTCTGAGCGTCTTGACACCTTTAAACCCCCTTTTATCCAATATTTGATTTTGTTCAATTAGATTCGGTTTTGGTTTTAAAAGAGACGCAGGCTCTGAAAGGAGTCCGGAAATTTCGGCCAACTGGGGTTCATTAAAGTGTGCTGACATCGCAATGCACTCGGGCGCCCTGCTTTCGTCTACATCAAAAATCGGCGCCGTGGCCGTGATTAGATCCCGCATTCTTGGGAACAGCATGCAGGGTGCCTTATTAATTAATTGATCTATAACTCAATAAATTTAGCATCATCGAGCATTGGTTTTTCCATCTGAGTACATTGGCACCTTTGAACATTTGTTCTAGTTTTTACATTTCTTTATTTCATCATTTAATAAATAAATCAATTACAATTATTTCATTAATCTGTCATCCCCCATTACATCGCTATCAATAACCAATCACAAGAACGACAAATTATCATGATACTATGTTTTTACGCAGTCCCCAAATTCCGGCACGCGGCACCGATTAGTACTACACCTAGGCCGAAGGCTTTTCGACCGGACGAGCAGTACGAGATATCGTTGGAAAATTAGGAGGGCACTCATGCTCTACCATTGAGGGTATGACGCAATGGCATTTCGAACACTTGAACGTTTTTTTTATTCACTTTTATGTTTTTTTTTAATTCCTTTTCTTGTTGTCATACACACACACACACATACACAATGACAACCGGTATTAATTTCACTATCATTGTCTAATCTTGTAGTTAATTATATCTATTATCACTATATATATATCTTATCAATATATGCTATAAATCATTATTTACTATTAGTTTCATAGCTTATATTCATTTGCAATCCTTAATTAACACATAGCATACCATCAAGTACAATGCACACACATTAGCTCACACCAATTGAAGGCACTTCCGACACACACTCCCTTCGCTCTTTACACCACTCATGAGCCAAGAAAGGCTTTCTCCCTAAAAGTATGCGGCTGTACATTAAATAACGCATGGAAGTCGTGCACAGAGTAAACACATATAAAAGGAAGCTCACACTAGTTGGTAAACGCGCAACGTAGAACGCTTTCCGCGTGCAGATTCCAGCAGAAGCCGGCTTTTTTTCTTTTTTTACCCGCTGATTGACTTTCTTAACTTCCGTAGAAGGATGAGGTCGCGGTTTATCTTCGCAGAAGAAAGCGAATCGAAGCTGGCCGTTCACCCGCAAGCGGAGGCTGACAGCAAAGCATGACGACGCGGGGCTCACGTTCAATGACCCGCGCGTGGAGGTGGCGTCTGACAGTGCAACAAGATGGCGCCGTGACAGTGCAGACGGCGGCTGCGCGGGCTGTAGGAGAGCAAGATGGCGACGCGGGGGGAGCTCAGCAGACGGCGGCTGCGCAGGCTCGAGGAGGCCAAGATGGCGACTCGGGAAAAGCTTTCTCGTTTTCACTAGTGTGATGAGACTGCCCCCCCCCCCCCCCCTTTGCACTCTTCTTGTTAACGTCCTCTTTCAGCGTCTTCTCTTTTGCATTATACGGTAAACACAGGGGAAAACGCGAATATCGTGAGCGTGGTCGTCAACGCTACGCCACTGCGGGAATTTGCTCGCTACTGTGACGAGGCCTAACGAGGGCAAATCTGGCGGCGGCGGTGGGCCCACCAGAGGCAGAAGAATGCGACAAATCGCGGCACACGCTTCTATGCGGTAGCGAGGCGGAAATGCTTCATGCTCAGGAATGTCTAGCAAACCACGGGCAAACTGTTCCTCCACTCGACACAGTGGCCGTGTCACAAAGGGTTTTAACGGGTACTTATTGCGCGACAGAAACGGCAGTGAGCTCGTATCGCTATCATTTCTGGAAACAGCGACGAAATACAAGGCAAGGCGCGGCAAACTACTATACAAGCACCGAGCTAATTTCATGTTACATTTTTGATGGCAGAAATGCCATTAATCCAATGTAACCAGTTAATAAAGCTTCACAGACACAAGCATAACTCGCCGCGAGGCCTAAATCTACACTCACCTGGAAGCCGAAGGCATAGCTCGGACATCCCAATTCCTCGGTCGACCAGGAGTATAACTGCCTCTACAGCCTCCCGTGGCGACGAACGAAAACGACGGCAAACAACCGCCAGCGTCCAGACATCCACGAAGAGCACGGTGGTCAATAGCGCTGAAGGGAACCTGGCACGTCACGCAACGCCTGCGACGAAAGACGATCTGGCTGCCCGTGAGCCAGTCAAGCCAGTCCTCCAAGAAAAACGGGTGGCGCGCATGCGCAGTCACTCATAAAAAGTTCCAGAATGTTCTTTTTCGCTGTGATTGGTTTATTTCTTGGGGCTGCTAACACTTCCGCATCCGCTCGACTGTGCACTTGTTGGACACGTGTACACGCCGACGCCATGACGAAGCACTTCGGCGCCGTCTCCGAGCTGTCTGACCTTTTCTTTTTGTTTTGCGTCCGTCTGCGTCTGACTGAAGCGATGTTAAGATGTCTGGAATTTTTTGAACAGGGGAGATTTCAGGCCCCGCTTGCAGGCGTTTGCTTGGGCGGCGCGTTTTCGCTACCGTCATCAGTACTTTGAGGGGGAGCCGAGTGAAAGCTTTTAACCACCGTTCTTTCTTGATAACTAACCATTCCATACCAAACGTACCAGATTTTGTGCTCGACCACTTCGGACATTGTTGCAAAATATTCGTGGACCTTTATCTGACTGGCTGTAGTAATTATCCTCAATATCTTTGGCGCAAAAGTATTCCGGGTCATGTAGTAACCCTTCGAATTCCTCAGAGGAGTGCAAAACTTGGTCTTAGTATAGCATTTACACAAATCAATTGCGTTATTCCTTTTGAGAAGTTTGTAGATTGGATTGGTAAAACGTTTCTTCGGGGCCTGCAGTAGAACGCGCGCTCCGGACGGGGCCTACGTCGTCCTCTGGGCACCGGCCGCGCGGCCTGGGTCACCGCTCGCCGTGGCCGGCTCGCTGGTTCCTTGCGGGCCAGCGCCTTGATGACCTGAGTTTGTAGAGTTAAAAAATATGCATTGCGATTTTCAATTGCACAGCAAATACATTTGTAGCGCAAAGTGTTTGTCCTTTTTATTTGATTATTTTATCAAGAAATACGGTTTTTGGCGGCTTTTTTAATACTTTCGGGACATTGGCGATCATGTTCCGCCGCTTTTTTGTAAATAAGCTAATATCATGCATGTCTGGTATGTTGTTTGCTATTGTATTTGTGCGAAGTTTTTGTATTTCTAGAAAAGCGTCACGCTATATACATGGTGTTGTCAAGGAAAAGATTCATACTTAAATACATGCTGTAGCATCTTTCCGGCCTACATAGGCACCAATTGCATTTAGCTTGTGTTCCTGCATCATGCATTGCATTTGTCTGCTGTCAAAAAGCGAAATAATAAATAAATGAGCGGAAATGGGAGCAGCCATCGCGGCACCATGGCTAACGCAACTCTGCTGTATGTTCCGGAGGTTCTGGTGGCCCTGGTAACGTAATTCATGCTGACCTCACCGTGCTGCAGGACAAGCCCTGTTTTTGCTCCGTCTGCGGAATAAGAAGAATCTTCCGCTGCTTACGCATTGTTTGAATGAACGCTTCACCACACGTGTTCATCGGATCTGGGACTGCAGCTTTGCTTTGGAGCCGAAGTCTTTGCTTCGGTTCCAATTACTTAAAACCTTCGTTCAATTGTTCGTTCGATTAGGTAAAATATAGTAATCAATTATTTTCCGCTTTTTCGCGCGATCCGCGTGAAAGCTGGTATTCTGTATAATGCCATGCGCGTCATTACAGAAACAGTGAACAAAAAATTGATGACTGCTAATTTAAAGTGCGCTAGTACCGCACATCTCATGAGCTTTTTTGCATTTCTACTTTGCTGAATATATGGCTGCTGCGACCTTCGTCGAACCCGCGGCCTTGAAATCAGTAGCCGAATGCCAAATCAAGCGTGTAAGGTGCAGACTGGGAAGAATTTTGTTTGTTTAAAAATCCATTTCTGCGCGTGTTGCATCCGCATGTACTTGGGTGTTTTCCTAACGGCATAAAATGTTTTAATACGTGCTTCAGGAATCATAGCTTTATTCCTTCATAACTACATTTAATTTAAGGTGGCTTCTATTCGTTCTTTTGTTGCATACAATTACTCTTACTAACTATTACAATTACGTTCTTTATTGCAATACAATTACTAACGATGCTAACCGCACACTTTGCTTTCTTCGCCGTAACCTAGCTCAGGCACCTTCTGTTAAACATCTAGCTTATGTAACTCTTGTAAGGCTAAAATTGGAGTACGCATGCGCATTGTGGGACCCGCATCTTCAAAACTTGATATCTACCACTGAATTAACACAAAACCGTGTAGCCAGATTTATCTTCTCTGACTATTCTCGTAATACTAGCGTCACTAATCTAAAAGTTAATGCCGGTCTCCCAAGCTTACAAGTACGCTGTAAAATATCTAGACTGTATATTTCATATATTTTATCATGCCTTATCTAGCACAGCAGTCATCGTGCCGATTCATCGAACATCCAGTCGCATCAGCCACACCTTGGCTGTTTATCCGCCACATGTTGGAACGACAATGGACCTCAACTCATTTTTTGTAAGGACAGCCATCGACTGGAACAATCTTCCCGCTGACATCGTCGCTCACTCTAACCCAAGCCATTTCAGAACCGCCATTGATTTTATTTTTTTTTTTGTTAATCTTGACAATACTGTCAAGCCTACCCCTCATGTAAAATACTCCTGGAGTCTTTGAAGTATTGGAAATAAATAAATAAATAAAATTATCTTATCAACTTTTCATTCTGAGCATTTTGACGCCTCTGAACCCCCTTTATCCAGTTTTAATTTCTATAATGATTTCAATTCTTCAATCAATCAATTTTTGATTAGCCTCATCAAGCATTGGCTTCATTCTGAGCGTCTTGACACCTTTAAACCCCCTTTTATCCAATATTTGATTTTTTTTCAATTATTTCAATTAGATTCGGTTTTGGTTTTAAAAGAGACGCAAGCTCTGAACGGAGTCCGGAAATTTCGGCCAACTGGGGTTCATTAAAGTGTGCTGACATCGCAATGCACTCGGGCGCCTTGCTTTCGTCTACATCGAAAATCGGCGCCGTGGACGTGATTCGATCCCGCATCCTTGGGAACAGCATGTCGGGCGCCTTATTAATTAATCTATAACTCATTAAATTTGGCATCATCAAGCATTGGTTCTTCCATCTGAGTACATTGGCACCTTCGAACATTTGTTCTAGTTTTTACATTTCTTTATTTCATCATTTAATAAATCAATCAATTACAATTATTTCATTAATCTGCCATCCCCCATTACATCGCTATTAATAATCAATCACAAGAACGACAAATTATCTAGATACTATGTTTTTACGACCGGACGAGCAGTACGAGATATCGTTGGAAAATTAGGAGGGCACTCATGCTCTACTGTTGAGGGTATGACGCAATGGCATTTCGAACACACGCACGTTTTTTTTATTCACTTTTATGATTTTTTTATTCCTTTTCTTGTTTTCATGCACACACACACATACACAATGACAACCAGTATTAATTTCACTATCATTGTCTAATCTTGGAGTTAATTATCTCTATTATCACTATATACATCTCTTGTCAATATACGCTATAAGTCATTATTTACTATTAGTTTCATAGCTTATATTCATTTGCAATCCTTAATTAACACATAGCATACCATCAAGTACAATGCACACACATTAGCTCACACCAATTGAAGGCACTTCCGACACACACTCCCTTCGCTCTTTACACCACTCATCAGCCAAGAAGACTTTCGCCTTAAACGTCTGCGGCAGTACACGAAATAAGGCATGGAAGTCGTGCACAGAGTAAACACATAAAAACAAGCTCACACTAGTTGGTAAACGCGCAACGTAGAACGCTTTCCGCGTGCAGATTCCAGCAGAAGCCGGCTTTTTTTCTTTTTTTACCCGCTGATTGACTTTCTTAACTTCCGTAGAAGGATGAGGTCGCGTTTTATCTTCGCAGAAGAAAGCGAATCGAAGCTGGCCGTTCACCCGCAAGCGGAGGCTGACAGCAAAGCATGACGACGCGGGGCTCACGTTTAATGACCCGCGCGTGGAGGGCGTCTGACAGTGCAACAAGATGGCGCCCTGACAGTGCAGACGACGGCTGCGCGGGCTGTAGGAGAGCAAGATGGCGACGCGGGGGGAGCTCAGCAGACGGCGGCTGCGCAGGCTCGAGGAGGCCAAGATGGAGACTCGGGAAAAGCTTTCTCGTTTTCACTAGTGTGATGAAACTGCCCCCTCCCCCCCTTTGCACTCTTCTTGTTAACGTTGTCTTTCAGCATCTTCTCTTTTGCATTACACGGTAAACGCAGGGCAAAACGCGAATATCGTGAGCGTTGTCTTCAACGCTACGCCACTGCGAGAATTTGCTCGCTACTGTGACGAGGCCTAACGAGGGCAAATCTGGCGGCGGCAGTGGGCCCACCAGAGGCAGAAAAATGCGATAAATGGCGGCACACGCTTCTATGCGGTAGCGAGGCGGGAATGCTTCTTGCTCAGGAATGTCTAGCAAACCACGGGCAAACTGTTCCTCCACACGACACAGAGACCGTGTCACAAAGGCTTTTGAACGGGTACTTAGTGCGCGACAGAAACGGCAGTGAGCTCGTATCGCTATCATTTCTGGAGACAGCGACGAAATACAAGGCACGACGCGGCAAACTACTATACAAGCACTGAGCTAATTTGATGTTACATTTTTGATGGCAGAAATGCCATTAATCCAATGTAAGCAGTTAATAAAGCTTCACAGACACAAGCATAACTCGCCGCGAGGACTAAATCCACACTCACCTGGAAGCCGAAGGCATAGCTCGAAGACATCCAGGTTCCTCGGTCGACCAGGAGTATAACTGCCTCTACAGCCTCCCATGGCGACGAACAAAGACGACGGCAAACAGCCGCCAGCGCCCAAACATCCACGAAGAGCACAGTGGTCAATAGCGCTAAAGGGAACCTGGCACGTCACGCAACGCCAGCGACGAAAGATTATCTGGCTGCCCGTGAGCCAGTCCTCCAAGAAAAACGGGTGGCGCGCATGCGCAGTCACTGGTAAAACGTTCTAGAACGTTCTTTTTCGCTGTGATTGGTTTATTTCTTGGGGCTGCTAACACTTCCGCATCCGCTCGACTGTGCGCTTTTTGGACACGTGTACACGCCGAAGCCATGACGAAGCACTTCTGCGCCGCTCTCCGAGCTGTCTGACCTTTTCTTTTTGTTTTGCGTCCGTCTGCGTCTGGCTGAAGCGATGTTAAGATAACTTGAATTTTTTGAACAGGGGAGATTTCAGTGTGCGTGCCGTTCAGGCCCCGCTTGCAGGCGTTTGCTTGGGCGGCGCGTTTTCGCTACCGTCATCAGTACTTGAGGGGGAGCCGAGTGAAAGCTTTTCACCACCGTTCTTTCTTGATAACGAATCATTCCATACCAAACGTACCAGATTTTGTGCTCGACCGCTTCGGACATTGTTGCAAAATATTCGTGGACCTTTATCTGACTGGCTGTAGTAATTATCCTCAATATCTTTGGCGCAAAAGTATTCCGGGTCATGTAGTAACCCTTCGAATTTCTCAGAGGAGTGCAAAACTTGGTCTTAATATAGCATTTACACAAATCAATTGCGTTATTCCTTTTGAGAAGTTTGTAGATTGGATTGGTAAAACGTTTCTTCGGGGCCTGCAGTAGAACGCGCGCTCCGGACGGGGCCTACGTCGTCCTCTGGGCACCGGCCGCGCGGCCTGGGTCCCCGCTCGCCGTGGCCGGCTCGCTGATTCCTTGCGGGCCAGCGCCTAGATGACCTGAGTTTGTAGAATTAAAAAAATATGCATTGCGATTTTCAATTGCACAGCAAATACATTTGTAGCGCAAAGTGTTCGTCCTTTTTATTTGATTATTTTATCAAGAAATACGGTTTTAGCGGCTTTTTTAATACTTTCGAGACATTGGCGATCATGTTCCGCCGCTTTTTTGTAAATAAGCTAATATCATGCAATGCCTGGTATGTTGTTTGCTATTGTATTTGTGCGAAGTTTTTGTATTTCTAGAAAAGCGTCAGGCTATATACCTGGTCATGTCAAGGAAAAGATTTATACTTAAATACATGCTGTAGCATCTTTCCGGCCTGCATAGGCACAGACGCCTCGTCAGGCACCAATTGCATTTAGCTTGTGTTCCTGCATCAGGCATTGCATTTGTCTGCTGTCAAAAAGCGAAATAATAAATATATGAGCGGAAATGGGAGCAGCCATCGCGGCACCATGGCTAACGCAACTGTGCTGTATGTTCCGGAGGTTCTGGTGGCCCTGGTAACATCCTTCATGCTGACCTCACCGTGCTGCAGGACAAGCCCTGTTTTTGCTCCGTCTGCGGAATAAGAAGAATCTTCCGCTGCTTACGCATTGTTTGAATGAACGCATGACCACACGTGTTCATCGGATCTGGGACTGCAGCTTTGCTTTGGAGCCGAAGTCTTTGCTTCGGTTCCAATTACTTAAAACCTTCGTTCAATTGTTCGTTCGATTCGGTAAAATATAGTAATCAATTATTTTCCGCTTTTTCGCGCGATCCGCGTGAAAGCTGGTATTCTGTATAATGCCATGCGCGTCATTACAGAAAGAGTAAACAAAAAATTGATGACTGCTAATTTAAAGTGCGCTAGTACCGCACATCTCATGAGCTTTTTTGCATTTCTACTTTGCTGAATATATGGCTGCTGCGACCTTCGTCGAACCCGCGGCCTTGAAATCAGTAGCCGAATGCCAAATCAAGCGTGTAAGGTGCAGACTGGGAAGAATGTTGTTTGTTTAAAAATCCATTTCTGCGTGTGTTGCATCCGCATGTACTTGGGTGTTTTCCTAACGGCATAAAATGTTTTAATACATGCTTCAGGAATCATAGCCTTATTCTTTCATAACTACATTTAATTTAAGGTGGCTTCTATTCGTTCTTTATTGCATACAATTACTCTTACTAACTCTTACAATTACGTTCTTTATTGCAATACAATTACTAACGATGCTAACCGCATACTTTGCTTTCTTCGGCGTAACCTAGCTCAGGAACCTTCTGTTAAACATCTAGCTTATGTAACCCTTGTAAGGCTAAAATTGGAGTACGCATGCGCACTGTGGGATCCGCATCTTCAAAACTTGAATTAACACAAAACCGTGTAGCTAGATTTATCTTCTCTGACTATTCTCGTAATACTAGCGTCACTAATCTAAAAGCTAATGCCGGTCTCCCAAGCTTACAAGTACGCCGTAAAATATCTAGACTGTATATTTCATATATTTCATCATGCCTTATCTAGCACAGCAGTCATCGTGCCGATTCATCGAACATCCAGTCGCATCAGCCACACCTTGGCTGTTTATCCGCCACATGTTGGAACGACAATGCACCTCAACTCATTTTTTGTAAGGACAGCCATCGACTGGAACAATCTTCCCGCTGACATCGTCGCTCACTCTAACCCAAGCCATTTCAGAACCGCCATTGATTTTTTATTTTTTTGTTAATCTCGACAATACTGTCAAGCCTACCCCTCATGTAAAATACTCCTGGAGTCTTTGAAGTATTGGAAATAAATAAATAAATAAAATTATCTTATCAACTTTTCATTCTGAGCATTTTGACGCCTCTGAACCCCCTTTATCCAGTTTTAACTTCTATAATGATTTCAATTCTTCAATCAATCAATTTTTGATTAGCGTCATCAAGCATTGGCTTCATTCTGAGCGTCTTGACACCATTAAACCCCCTTTTATCCAATATTTGATTTTGTTCAATTATTTCAATTAGATTCGGTTTTAAAAGAGATGCAAGCTCTGAACGGAGTCCGGAAATTTCGGCCTACTGGGGTTCATTAAAGTGTGCTGACATCGCAATGCACTCGGGCGCCTTGCTTTCGTCTACATCAAAAATCGGCGCCGTGGCCGTGATTCAATCCCGCATCCTTAGAAACAGCATGTCGGGCGCCTTATTAATTATTTGATCTATAACTCATTAAATTTAGCATCATCAAGCATTGGTTTTTCCATCTGAGTACATTGGCACCTTTGAACATTTGTTCTAGTTTTTACATTTCTTTATTTCGTCATTTAATAAATAAATCAATTACAATTATTTCATTAATCTGTCATCCCCCATTACATCGCTATCAATAATCAATCACAAGAACGACAAATTATCATGATACTATGTTTTTACGCAGTCCCCAAATTCCGGCACGCGGCACCGACTAGTACTACACCTACTAGTACGACCGGACGAGCAGTACGAGATATCGTTGGAAAATTAGGAGGGCACTCATGCTCTACCGTTGAGGGTATGACGCAATGGCATTTCGAAAACACGCACGTTTTTTTTATTCACTTTTATGATTTTTTTATTCCTTTTCTTGTTTTCATGCACACACACACATACACAATGACAACCAGTATTAATTTCACTATCATTGTCTAATCTTGTAGTTAATTATATCTATTATCACTATATATATATCTTATCAATATATGCTATAAATCATTATTTACTATTAGTTTCATAGCTTATATTCATTTGCAATCCTTAATTAACACATTGCATACCATCAAGTACAATGCACACACATTAGCTCACACCAATTGAAGGCACTTTCGACACACACTCCCTTCCCTCTTTACATCACTCTTGAGCCAAGAAAGGCTTTCCCCCTAAAAGTCTGCGGCAGTACATGAAATAAGGCATGCAAGTAGTGCACAGAGTAAACACACATAAAGGCATGCTTACACTAGTTGGTAAACGCGCACCGTAGGACGTTTTCCGCGTGCCGATTCCAGCAGAAGCCGGCTTTTTTTTTTTTTACCCGCTGATTGACTTTCTTAACTTCCGCAGAAGGATGAGGTCGCGGTTTATTTTCCCAGTTTCGCGGAAGAAAGCGAATCGAAGCTGGCCCTTCACCCGCAAGCGGAGGCTGACAGCAAAGCATGACGACGCGGGGCTCACGTTCAATGACCCGTGCGTGGAGGTGGCGTCTGACAGTGCAACAAGATGGCGCCCTGACAGTGCAGACGGCGGCTGCGCGGGCTGTAGGAGAGCAAGATGGCGACGCGGGGGGAGCTCAGCAGACGGCGGCTGCGCAGGCTCGAGGAGGCCAAGATGGCGACTCGGGAAAAGCTTTCTCGTTTTCACTAGTGTGATGAGACTGCCCCCCCTTTGCACTCTTCTTGTTAACGTCCTCTTTCAGCGTCTTCTCTTTTGCATTACACGGTAAACGCAGGGCAAAACGCGAATATTGTGAGCGTTGTCGGGAACGCTACGCCACTAGGAGATTTTCTTGCTACAATGTGACGAGGCCTAACGAGTGCAAATCTGGCGGCGGCAGTAGGCCCACCAGAGGCAGAAGAATGCGATAAATGGCGGCACACGCTTCTATGCAGTAGCGAGGCGGAAATGATTCTTGCTCAGGAATGTCTAGCAAAACGCGGGCAAACTGTTCCTCCACACGACACAGTGGCCGTGTGTGTCACAAAGGCTTTTGAACGGGTACTTAGTGCGCGACAGAAACAGCAGTGAGCTCGTATCGCTATCATTTCTGGAGACAGCGACGAAATACAAGGCAAGACGCGGCAAACTACTATACAAGCACTGAGCTAATTTCATGTTACATTTTTTATGGCAGAAACGCCATTAATCCAATGTAAGCAGTTAATAAAGCTTCACAGACACAAGCATAACTCGCCGCGAGGCCTAAATCCACACTCACCTGGAAGCCGAAGGCATAGCTCGAAGACATCCCAGTTCCTCGGTCGACCAGGAGTATAACAACTGCCTTTACAGCCTCCCGTGGCAACGAACGAAGACGACGGCAAACAGCCGCCAGTGCCCAAACATCCATGAAGAGCACGGTGGTCAATAGCGCTAAAGGGAACCTGGCACGTCACGCAACGCCAGCGACGAAGGACGATCTGGCTGCCCGTGAGCCAGTCCTCCAAGAAAAACGGGTGGCGCGCATGCGCAGTCACTGATAAAACGTTCTAGAACGTTCTTTTTCGCTGTGATTGGTTTATTTCTTGGGGTTGCTAACACTTCCGCATCCGCTCGACTGTGCGCTTGTTGGACACGTGTACACGCCGAAGCCATGACGAGGCACTTCGGCGCCGCTCTCCGAGCGGTCTGACCTTTTCTTTTTGTTTTGCGTCCATCTGCGTCTGGCTGAAGCGATGTTAAGATGTCTTGAATTTTTTGAACAGGAGAGATTTCAGTGTGCGTGCCGTTCAGGCCCCGCTTGCAGGCGTTTGCTTGGGCGGCGCGTTTTCGCTACCGTCATCAGTACTTGAGGGGGAGCCGAGTGAAAGCTTCTCACCACCGTTCTTTCTTGATAACGAATCACTCCATACCAAACGTCCCAGATTTTGTGCTCGACCGCTTCGGATATGTTGCAAAATATTCGTGGACCTTTATCTGACTGGCTGTAGTAATTATCCTCAATAAGGAGTGCAAAACTTGGTCTTAGTATAGCATTTACACAAATCAATTGCGTTATTCCTTTTGAGAAGTTTGTAGATTGGATTGGTAAAACGTTTATTCGGGGCCTGCAGTACGTCGTCCTCTGGGCACCGGCCGCGCGGCCTGGGTCCCCGCTCGCCGTGGCCGGCTCGCTGGTTCCTTGCGGGCCAGCGCCTTGATGACCTGAGTTTGTAGAATTAAAAAAATATGCATTGCGATTTTCAATTGCACAGCAAATACATTTGTAGCGCAAAGTGTTTGTCCTTTTTACTTGATTATTTTATCAAGAAATACGGTTTTAGCGGCTTTTTTAATACTTTCGGGACATTGGCGATCATGTTCCGCCGCTTTTTTGTAAATAAGCTAATATCACGCAATGCCTGGTATGTTGTTTGCTATTGTATGTGTGAGAAGTATTTGTAGAAAGGCGTCACGCTATATACCTCGTCATGTCAAGGAAAAGATTCATACTTAAATACATGCTGCAGCATCTGTCCTACCTGCATAGGGACAGAAGCCTCGTCAAGCACCAACTGCATTTAGCTTATGTTCCTGCATCAGGCATTGCATTTGTCTGCTGTCAAAAAGCGAAATAATAAATAAATGAGCGGTCATGGGAGCAGCCATCGCGGCACCATGGCTAACGCAACTCTGCTGTATGTTCCGGAGGTTCTGGTGGCCCTGGTAACGTCCTTCATGCTGACCTCACCGTGCTGTCCGACAAGCCCTGTTTTTGCTCCGTCTGCGGAATAAGAAGAATCTTCCGCTGCTTACGCATTGTTTGAATGTACGCTTCACCGCACCTGTTCATCGGATCTGGGACTGCAGCTTTGCTTTGGAGCTGCTTCGGTTCCAATTACTTAAAACCTTCGTTCATTTGTTCGTTCGTTCGGTTCGGTAAAATATAGTAATCAATTATTTTCCGCTTTTCCGCGTGAATGCTGGTATTCTGTATAATGTCATGCGCGTCATTACAGAAACAGTAAACAAAAAATTGATGATTGCTAATTTAAAGTGCGCTAGTACCGCACATCACATGAGCTTTTTTGCATTTCTACTTTGCTGAATATATGGCTGCTACGGCCTTCGTCGAACCCGCGGCCTTGAAATCAGTAGCCGAATGCCAAATCAAGCGTGTGAGGTGCAGACTGGAAAGAATGCTGTTTGTTTAAAAATCCATTTCTGCGTGTGTTGCATCCGCATGTACTTGGGTGTTTTCCTAACGGCATAAAATGTTTTAATATGTGCTTCAGGAATCATAGCTTTATTCTTTCATAACTACATTTAATTTAAGGTGGCTTCTATTCGTTCTTTATTGCATACAATTACTCTTACTAACTCTTACAATTACGTTCTTTATTGCAATACAATTACTAACGATGCTAACCGCACACTTTGCTTTCTTCGGCGTAACCTAGCTCAGGCACCTTCTGTTAAACATCTAGCTTATGTAACTCTTGTAAGGCTAAAATTGGAGTACGCATGCGCATTGTGGGACCCGCATCTTCAAAACTTGATATCTACCACTGAATTAACACAAAACCTGTAAAAACAAAAACACCTTTTTGGGCATTTGTCTGATTCAAAACACCCTTACACCCTGAGTCTAGGGTGTTCGTGCCATTGGAAATCACCTCTTGCATGCCAAAGGGGTGCTTTGGTTGGAGAATATGCCTTAGGGTGTTACGGGCAAGCAATATAACCTAACATGCTGGGGGTATATGGCTGCGTAACTTCGTAGCCTTTTATACACAAACGGCGCTGCTAATGTAACCGAACACCTAAATAAAGCACCAAAAGTAACGCTAAAATTAAAATTACACACGAGTGCTTTCTAAAAATGAAACAGAAACTGAAACAAAATTTCACCGCCAGGAGGCTGCCGGTAGCTACGAAGGCTCTTTTCAAATTTCACAATATGGCCGTTAGCATTGTGGGGTGCGTTTCGACCACGTTTCGGCGAATGCTGAATGTGCTTCTTCGATTGTTTACCCTCGTGAAATGTGTTGCATTTCCCATGCATATGTGTTACAGAAGTGTGTACGCTTGTGAAGTGCCTTCTACATGTGGTGTTTAACGCAAACATGCATTTATCGTGTCGGCCAGTGTCCGGGCTTCTTTTTGCTTTGTTGAGGCGGAAGACTGATGCACCGCTTTGTGTTTTAGATGTTCGAAAGAAGGCATGGACGATTTTTTTTTTTCTGCGTGACTAAGAGGTATATGCGCCGACTACATTGCACTCGCGCTGAAATCGCACTGGTTGGTTCGGTGCCGGTGATACGAAGGCGGACAGCGTACTGCGCGGCTGACGCAATCGCCTGTAAAGTATATTCTCATGCATATTGCGCTTTGTGGGAACAGTGTCCTACCGGTTTGCTGCATTCTGTGCCTGTTTCTGCCGGAACGCTCCAGAATGTGCTGAAATGAAAACTTGGGACACGCGCTTGTTTTCACCTGGCTGCCAAAATGACATCGCACATGTGGTAGATATCGCGGCGAGTTACGCAGATTTCGCACAAGAACATCAGTCTCAACTTTCTTGAACAGAAATAATGTATGTGCTACGTTTCCTTGCATTTTGTACGCGCAGGAGGTTCACGAAACGATTTTCGTTTCTTGACAGTTTGCAACGACTCGGTTTTGTTCTACCGTTTCCGTTCGTGCGGCAAGATCATGTTGGCGTACTACCTTAATTCTCCTAGCACTCTCGACTCCCCCCTCCTCCCTTATCTCTTGCACTTCGCGCTCGCTCACCTGAAACCTCCTTCATGCTTCCTCATCTCCTTTCACTCGGAGCGCTGCGACCCCCCTCCCCTTTTTTTTTTTCTTTACTCGGAGCATATATGCACGCGCCGTCCTGCTGCTCGGGGAGCGTCCTCCCGCAGCCCTTCTGTTTACACTTTTTGTTCGAGGAGGCTATGTTCGTTCTCGGCGGCCGTTGTTCTCGGCGGCCGTTCAGCGCGGCACGCCTCTGCGCTCGTGCTCTCGGCATCGAAGTGCGCTGGTCGGCCGGTCTGGTAGCATAATAGTTTATTCCAAACTGCGTAAACTATATGCCGCTATCATCAACCTATGTTAACTTCCCCGTGTCTGGATTTGCCTTTTTTAATCACAATGGGAGCATTTTTCATTTCACGGGGACCATATTTTGCGGTTGCATGGAGTGTGAAGTTGCATTTTTATTATGCTGCTTTTGTTATGGCGTTTACTTTCGCTCTCGAAGAATCATTTAGGTACGTATTTTATTTTCAGCAAGACCTCAATTAAGGCACTTGTACACGTGCTAAGTCAGCTGATGTGGTTCAAACCATCCAGTTTACATTATTTCCGTGGTCACATTTCAACATAACTGTTTGACCGCATTACTTGATTTTTGTAGTGTCTTTAACTAGAATAAATGGATATTCGATACTGATGCCTCAGCATTCAAGTAGAGGTCGACAGCTTGAATTCTGTGGCCAAATAATTGTACCGGATGTTGCTATTACAGAGTTTGATTCTGACCAGATGTTTACTTTTTTTGTCTTTTGCTTAAATGTACATATGAAGCGGTTATCATAGCCTTAGTCGCATATGTTTACCTGCTTTGCTCATCACAGTGCGCATATTGCAGGCAAATTTGTGACTTACTGTTATTAAAAAATTTGTAATGTAGTGTTGAAAGCAGTTTACTTATTTAAAGGGCCCAGAAAACAATTTGACTTTCATATGCTAACGATGCATGTCTGTAGATTGTCTCTAAGAATTGAAGCCTACTTTTTAAAGCTGAGCGTGGACCCTTAGTTTAGAGATATATTACATATTTTATTGCCATTCAGCCGTGTGCCAAGTTGAGGGGAGGAGGAGGATCATAATTTTTGCTTTTTTATTTTTTATATTAGACCTTCCTTAATATTTCTTGCAGTTTGGTGATGAGTGGCAAAATACTGATGGTTTTTGCAGTTTTCTAACCTTAGTAAATATTTGTATTTGATGCTTGCTAATGCCAGTTTTTTTTTTTTAGATATGTACAAAGGCATCAATTGCCTTAGCTTTTGTACAACGATTTTTAATATTCAGTTACTTAAAACATTGAGTAAAATGAATTCTTTATGGCTACCATTCACACACACTTGCAGTTCTTACATGACTTCAACATGCTGATCAAGAAGGACGGCAAAGAGGCAGTTGAAATTGGCCTTAACAAGACACTTGTCTTGGTTTTGAAGGACACTATTCGTGCAAGAAAAAAGGACATTTCCCGGGTGCTCGAAGTACGTTCTGAGGGAATACGTGAAAGGAGAAAGAAGCGTAAGTATTAAGCTGTTTCCTTCTGTTTGCTGCATGTGCTAGCTAATTGGCAGTTTTTCGCTAAATGCCTACATTTTTGCCATTTTGCATTGCCTTATAGATATACTAAAAACATGGCTGAGCATCAGAAAGAATAATAAAACCATAACTAGCCTGTGCATTTCTTCATATGTAACAATTTTCGCATTAGCTAATTTTAAATTACCTATTGTTCTTCTCCATTGTAATGGTGCAGCCTTTTCGAATCTGTTCAACTAGTAGCAGAGAATTAGGTGATACCTGATTCAAATCTTCACATGCTTTGCTAATTTTTGCTGTAAGATGTTTGGCTTTCAGTTTGAGTGCCTCTACATGTTTTCAATTTTGTTTATTTGCCTTCCTAAATTAAACACTAAATTATCGCCTCAAAACTCGGCTGTCTCTTTTTACCTGCAAGGAGGTACACCATTGTTGTGTTGCTTATTTCTATTGTAGATGTACAGACAGTATGCATTCTGCAACTCTTGGCAAACATTGGGAACTGTCCGGGAGCTCTGGATGTTGTTTGTATCATTTGTAAGTTTTCTATTTGTCATTTGAATATTCAGGAAGCCTACTTGAAACCGACATTATTAGCCAATTTTGTTTGTTTCTAAAATGGCTTACAGTCTAACTTGTAATATGTATTAGTGATTCATAATTCAAATAGAAATACTACACAAGTTTTAATCACAACTGGGAATTCTTTCCTGTGAAAGGATTATTTGCACTGTAAGTACAATCAAAAGCACTTTTAAGAGACTCCTGTCATCACATGCTTACCACGTCGTATTGCATACAAGAGTCACCTGATGAAGCACTGGTAATGTCAAGATTTGTGCAGTGTGCCATTTGACTAAGCACTCTGCTGCAGTGGACCAGCAGTGCTTTATCAGATGGCTCTTGCAGGCAGCTTGGTGGGGTTTAGCATTTGCTGGAAAGGGGTCTCTCAACCTGCTCATGCATGCTAGTACCTAACATGTTCTTAATGTCTCGAATATATAAATCTGAGACTGCTTCAAAAGAAATATTTGCCGCATTGTCTTATCCTACAGGCTTCTGAAGGTGGGTAATGCAGTTTAATAGTGGTTTAAAAAAAATGCTGTAATTTGCTAGCCAAGTTTGAAATGATGTAAGAATTTTAATTCTTCTGAGATTAGGTTTACCACATTGGTTGGGAGAAAATACTGCTGTGTTTCAAGGTTCATGCTGTATAATTATAATGCCTTCAACTACAGATGCTAACGTTTCATGCATTAACCATGTGGCTTTGTCATAGACATTCTCATTTGTAGTAAACATTCTCAATAAATCCAAATTATTATTTTTGCATTTCAATTTAGTCAACATATTTTTAGTAGTGCCCCATCACTAAGTATGTTCTTTCCACGTTTTTTTGTTTGGTTCTGCAGTATCTACTTGGCCAGTGTAGGGTATGATGTAGGCCTTGTGTGAAGCCTTCAATTGAGCCAGTTGTTAATATTTTAGTAGTAAACACCGGTGTTCCAGTGCTGTCAACAAATCATTACAAATTTTGAAGGTAGCCTATAACTAATTTTATTTTCAGTTGCAAGATATTCAGCAGTGGGTAAAGTGAGGATCAGAACTGCACCAATCATGGTTGCTTAAGAAAGATGCTCTCCCAATAATGCTAGAAAAAAGAAACTACCTTAATTTTATATTCAAGTGCACATTGAGTTCCAAGAAAACTGTGCTTATTGGGGCACTGTTATTCAATTGCCCCATTTCTCTGCCTATTTCGAAAATGATACTGGGACCAGTGCAGCCCCAGCATCCATTCAGCACTTGTTTCAGTGCATTGTGGGATACCAGCAATGCACCTGCATCGTTGTAAAGTAAATGTCAATATTTTCTCCCATCATACAAGTGCAACCAGTGTCTTCGCGTCACAGCTTCGCTGAATCTCGCAGACCACCAGCGTACCCAACAGAAGTGTGTGAAAAAGAATTGGTTTTGCACTGGAAGGTGGTGGTTTCTGTAATAGGGCAGTTCAATTTACAAATGCTGTTAAACCATTATGTAAAATACAAGGCAGTATATCTGTCTTTTGGCCTGCATTACCAGTTTTTTTTTAATTTGTTACCATTTTTGAAACATTTTTTTCCGGTTGAAATCATTAGAATGCTGTTAGGAGTGATAGAAATCCAGCTGGTATTATTTCCTTCTGCATACTTTAACAAGCTATTGGTTATTTACATTTTTAACTATCATATTAAACATTCCAGTTCATGTGAAATGAAAGGTTTGTGGGGCAGCATGGAAGTTCTCTAACCCAGGTGTTTTTGATTAGTGTAGCCATTTTTATTCAACAAAATAGCTTGCATAATCTGAAAATACCATGCAACAGTATGCTGCATGAATAAAAATGGGTTGACCTTACATGCTCTCATTTATGACTTGATCAAACACTGCCAGCTTTGTGCCTCCTGAATCAACCATAACAGTATACTCAGCATTGTTAATTGTGAGATACCACCAGTGGTTTCTGATGGGGCCCTTTTCCAGCACACTGCTGTACACTAAAGGGGCATTGGTGTATTGTAAATATAGAGTAGAAAATATGTTGAATTTGCTCAGGCGCAATGGACACAGCTCGATACAGCTGCTCTCTTATGGACTTCTTTCACATTTTTATCAAGGAACAGGAGGAAAAGCCTGCCACGACGTGCGTCGGATATACTGGGAGCAGCATCAAAGAAGCTGAAGAGCATTTCTTCTTCATTGAGCAGCGGAAGCTTCTTCGAGTCATCGACTCTACGTAGGGTATTGTTCCAAAAATGGGTCGATTTTGGCTGTTCAATCTGTGATATGACAAGGCGTCCGATAATTTTTGCTGCTTTATAGAGCACCTCGTTTTGGGCGTATGTGTGTTGAAGTCAAGATGCGCTGCACGACGCTTTATTTCATCGCACAAGGCCGAATTTTATGCAAGTGCACATGTTGACACTGACAAAGTGTAGGATTATTATTGTGTGCTCCGAGTATTGTTGCATACGACGAAAATTTTTGTTGTCGTTTTTTAAGAAATGTCACCATGCTGTTGTGGGCATTGTTCGGATATGTTTTTCAAAAAAATTGTATACTTTGTTGTCTGCATTTGTTGAAACTGTTTTGATTCTTTCATTTTTTTAGGTGTTTACGTACATAACATGTATGTTTTTGCCCGTCTGCTAGGCTCTCGGTTGAGAGCGGCCGTATTGTTAAATAAATGAGGTTCCATAACGCAAATCAATGAAGGAACAGAACACAAGTACCCCTCGTGACCCCCTCCCCCCACTGGCACCCTGGCACCCACTAGTCCGAACCTTGACCCTTCTATGCCGAATAAAATGCTTCCAGTTTCCTTCTGTGTTTGAAGCTGTGACATTTTTTCGTAACATGCTCTGTGAATTTGAGAAAACAATCATACTGGCATGGGCCATTCAAGATGTCAAAATAATGGCATGCAGCATCTCTACATGCTCATTTGGCATTACAGGTGGTTACCAGCTATACCATTAAGCTTGATTGCAAATGTGCACATAGGAAAAGCATTAAAGAACGTGTAGTGGCAAAGGTATTTCCTAATTAGGGAATGCAATATATGCCGGTTATCCCCACTGATTTTTTTCAATGGGTGTAAGGGTGTAATGCCACTGTTCCCACCCTGCAATAGGGTGTAAAGGTGATGAAAACACCCCAGTGCATTGGCCCCATAGAAGGGTGTTATGACCAACCGAATCACCATCTTTGAGGGTGTACTGGCACACTGAAGCCACTTTTTTTCATGGGTGCATGGGTGTTAGTTATAGACATGCGAAAACACCTAAAGAGGTGTTTTTGTTTTTACAGTGTGTAGCTAGATTTATCTTCTCTGACTATTCTCGTAATACTAGCGTTACTAATCTAAAAGCTAATGCCGGTCTCCCAAGCTTACAAGTACGCCGTAAAATATCTAGACTCTGTATATTTCATATATTTTATCATGCCTTATCATCTAGCACAGCAGTCATCGTGCCGATTCATCGAACATCCAATCGCATCAGCCACACCTTGGCTGTTTATCCGCCACATGTTGGAACGACAATGCACCTCAACTCATTTTTTGTAAGGTCAGCCATCGACTGGAACGATGTTCCCGCTGACATCGTCGCTCACTCTAACCTAAGCCATTTCAGAACCGCCATTGAATTTTTTTTTTGTTAATATCGACAATACTGTCAAGCCTACCCCTCATGTAAAACCCCGTACTCCTGGAGTCATTGAAGTATTCGAAATAAATAAATAAATAAAATTATCTTATCAACTTTTCATTCTGAGCATTTTGACGCCTCTGAACCCCCTTTATCCAGTTTTAATTTCTACAATGATTTTAATTCTTTAATCAATCAATTTTTGATTAGCGTCATCAAGCATTGGCTGCATTCTGAGCGTCTTGACACCTTTAAACCCTCTTTTATCCAATATTTGATTTTGTTCAATTAGATTCGGTTTTGGTTTTAAAAGAGACGCAGGCTCTGAAAGGAGTCCGGAAATTTCGGCCAACTGGGGTTCATTAAAGTGTGCTGACATCGCAATGCACTCGGGCGCCTTGCTTTCGTCTACATCAAAAATCGGCGCCGTGGCCGTGATTCGATCCCGCATCCTTGGGAACAGCATGTCGGGCGCCTTATTAATTAATCTATAACTCATTAAATTTGGCATCATCAAGCATTGGTTTTTCCATCTGAGTACATTGGCACCTTCGAACATTTGTTCTAGTTTTTACATTTCTTTAATTCATTAATTCAGACGAAGACGGCTGGGTGGCAGGCCGTTCTTTTCGCTTTTCGTGGTGCTTGAATTTGATATGAACTGCCGGGCCTCTTGGCATCAATGTTACTAGGCGGAGACCGGTAAGACCTGAACGACACCCTGAGTGGCCTTTGGTCAGTGCCTTTGAATCAATTTTTCCCCTTCTGCTATCCGACGGCTGGCGAGTTGGGCCTACCGGCTGCTTGAGGCCATGACTGACCAGGCTGCTCCAGGCAGGCCACCGCCTCCGTGCGACGCGTCCTCCTGTCAGGCGGCTTCTAACATCGTCGCGGACCTGACCTCCTACAACCCCGACGTTGCACCTCCTGGTAAGCTTCCGGAGTCCGACCCTGCCTCCCCATCTGCCAGTCTCCATTTGGAACGCGACATTTCTAAGTTGCCGGGAACCCTGGACCTTCCGCCGCGGTCAACTGTGGACTCGGAGTCGCCGAAGTACAACAGCTTGGAACTTGGAACGGACGCTGACGCCATGAGGGTCCATGAGCAGATCGTTGCGGCTATTCTGGACAGGGATAGCAAGATTGGTCCCTCAACCAGGGCAGTCCTCTTGCCTCTTGTCTGTGCCCTGTACCGCCACACTGCGCACTTCTTCGCGTGTGCTGTCGCCGAAATGAACCATTCCCAAACACTTCGGACCTCTTTGGCTGCACGAGATCATGAACTGAGTGTCCTCCGAACGCGGCTTGCTGGGGGACCTTGCCGGACACCACGGCTGCGGTGCACCTTTCCGGCGGGAGACAAGAGCCCCAGGTCTCTAGGACATATGCTGCTGCAAAAAGTGGCTCTTCAATAACTGCTCTACAGGCTGACACAGCCATTGCAGCCCCTACTGCGACCTCTGACTCGTGTGAGTATCCTGCTTCCGGAGATTCCTGCATCAATCCCCAGCCGCACCAGATGGTTTTAACTTCTGCTGCATCTTCGGACCACGTCGGCAATGAAGTGGTGGCTCTTCTCAAGGCAAACATTGATCCCGAAGTCGAGGGAATCGGGGCTGTTACTCTGCGGGCCTCCCGTCGCGCCCTGACGGTTACCTCCAGGGATCCTGAGGACCTCTATCGCCTCAAGTCTGCCATCTCGCGGATCGAGGCCACGCGGACCTCCGTCAACGTCCGAATCCCCAAGCAGCGGAATCCGCACGTTCGATTGACGGGGGTTGACCCTGATATCAGGCCGGAGGAACTTATCTCTGCACTCAACCATCGCAACCCGACTCTTCATCTGGACCCCTCTTCCTGCAAGGTCAGGCTATCTTTTCTACAACGCTCCGGACAGTTCGTTCACGTCATTGAAACAGACCCCCCAGCTTTTGCCCGTCTCTGCAAGGCACGTCGAGTAATCATAGGGTGGACTTCCGTCGAGGTGTGCGAGGACTTGCATGTACCTCTGTGCACATTTTGTGCACAGTATGGGCACGCTTTGAAAAAGTGTAAGCTTAGGAATGACCCTTCGAAGGCGCGTTGCACCCGTTGTGCGGGGCCGCATGCCTTGGCAGCTTGCCCGAGTTCCATCCGGGATCCTAACGTTAAGTGTGCCCCTTGTGCTGCCGCCGGTCGCCCATCAAATCATCATGCGGGACACGTGTCATGTTCTATTTTCAATGAACTCTCGGACAAGATCCGCGCGCGAACTAAGTGTGGGCCGTGCACGGAACACAAGCACAGTGAAAATGGCACACAATAAGAAGACGCATCGGTCTGCAGCCTCGGGCATCACAGTTTGGCAATGGAACTGCCGTAGCTTCAGACGGAAAAGGGCATCCCTACAACTCTACATTCAGAACCACGCAACTACTCCGGATGTCATAGCCATTCAGGAAACAGGCTGCTCGCCCACTTTGACCGGATACAATACCACCTCCCTATCTGCACGCACTGCAATTCTCGTCAAAAACACTCTCACGGCCATAGACCATACACTCAGCAATCAAGTAATTGAGCATACGTTCACTGAAATACTGCCGCCTACACCAGATGCCCCCAGCCTTTTCATAACGAACGTTTACGACCCACCCCGAGCCAAAGGACACGGCTTCCTCACATTTCTATCCGACATCAAACGCATATCTGGCTCACATACACTGATAGTAGGTGATTTTAACGCTGGACACACAGCCTGGGGATACCTTAAAAACACTCCCAAGGGCACACGTCTGTACAACGCATTTATGCAACTCTCTCTCACCCTCATCACGGACCCCAACGCCCCTACCCGAATCGGCACTAGCACCGCCAGAGACACCACCCCAGACATTACACTGACCAACATTCGCTCTCCCATTTTCTACAACGTACTACCAGACACACTGGGCAGCGACCATTATATTATCCAAACTCAAGTGCAATATGGCGCAAAACAGTTCACATCCAAGAGCCAGCGTCTCACTAATTGAAAAGAATTTCGTGAGCAATTAGCGGTAGTCACTTCCGAGGACAGCAATCTCCCACTGGACGCCTGGGTAGATACGCTTCACTCTGCACTCAAACGCACCACTAAAAACATCAAAATCACTCCGCAAGCACCTCAAATCGACCCTCATCTTTTGCATCTCTGGGAGGCAAGGCGAAGCCTCGTTAGGAGATGGAAAAGACAACGACACAACAGAAAACTCCGCCTCCGAATCGCACATATTACCACTGAGGCCATAGAGTATGCATCCAATCTGGCAAACTCGAACTGGCGAAACCTCTGCAATAGCCTTCAGGGTACTTTAGGCACGCGAAAAACTTGGAATATTCTCCGAACCCTGCTCGACCCCACAGCCACCAAACAACAGACAGCCATCAACACGCACCGCCTCATTCACACTACAGCACAACAAGGCACAGACATCCTTCAATACCTCACACAGCGATACATTTCGCCCCCGCTCCCACCTTCTTCCACGCCCCCATCCCCTCCCCCACCTAACCCAAGGCTAGATGAGGACATAACCACCCCGGAGGTACGGTCCACCCTCGCCCATATCACTCGTAGCACCGCACCCGGGCCAGACCAAATTACATACAAACTCCTTCGAAACCTTGATGATACATCTCTTTCTCAACTCACAGCTTACTACAACCAACATTGGAGGGAGGGTACTTTACCAGCCTCTTGGAAACATGCTGCAATCAACTTCATTCCTAAGCCCGGAAAACCCCTTTCCTTAGACAACCTACGCCCCATTTCTCTCACAAGTTGTCTTGGCAAACTCTATGAACATGTAATCCTTAGACGGCTTCAACCTGAACTCGAATCTACCGGTTTTTTTGCCCACTCTCAATTCGGCTTCCGCCCACATCTCTGTACCCACGACATTCTACTGCACCTGAAAGAGACCATCCTAAACAATACCCTCCATAAACATGCCACACGGGCTATACTTGCACTTGATATACAAAAGGCATTTGACAACGTGAGCCATGACCACATTCTGTCTACCCTTGCCACAACTAACTGCGGGCTACGCATCTGGCGCTACGTTGAGGCATTCCTAACGAAACGCACGGCTCATATCACACTCGGGTCCTACACCTCCCCGACCATCTATTTACCCAACCGAGGCACACCGCAGGGCTCAGTCCTCTCACCCATCCTCTTTAACATCGCCCTAACTCCCTTAGCCCGGATCATCATCATCATCATCATCAGCCTGATTATACCCACTGCAGGGCGAAGGCCTCTCCCATATTTCTCCACTTAACCCGGTTCTGTGCTAGCTGCATCCACTTGACCCCTGCGAACTTCTTAATCTCATCCGCCCACCTAACTTTCTGCCTCCCCCTGCTACGCTTTCCTTCCCTTGGAATCCAGTTTGTTACCCTCAGCGACCATCGGTTATCCTCTCTTCGCACTACATGTCCTGCCCATGTCCATTTCTTCTTCTTAATTTCCACTAGAATGTCATTAACTTGAGTTATTTCTCTGACCCACTCTGCACGCTTTCTATCTCTTAATGTTACCCCTACCATTTTTCGTTCCATAGCCCTCTGGGTTGTCCTCAACTTAAGTAGAACTCTCTTGGTTAGCCTCCACGTTTCAGCCCCATAGGTGAGTACAGGCAAGATGCAACTGTTGTACACTTTCCTCTTGAGCGATACCGGTAAGCTGCTAGTCATAATCTGCGAGTGCTTGCCAAATGCGCTCCATCCCAATCTTATTCTTCTTGATATTTCCTTTTCATGGTCTGGATCTGCGGTTACTACCTGTCCTAAGTAGACATATTCGCCTACTATTTCCAGTGTTTCGCTACCTAATGTAAACTGCTGTTCCTTCCCGAGGCTGTTGAACATTACCTTAGTCTTCTGCATATTGATTTTCAAGCCTACCATTCTACTTTTTCTGTCTAGGTCATCAATCATTATTTGCAGTTCATCCCCCGAGTTGCTTAGCAAGGCAATGTCATCAGCAAATCGCAGATTACTGAGGTATTCTCCATCTACCCTTATCCCTAACTGCTCCCATTCCAAGTCTCTAAATACTTCCTCTAAACAAGCTGTGAATAGTACTGGGGAGATTGTGTCTCCTTGCCTAACACCTTTCTTTATGGGAATTTTATTGCTTTCTTTATGTAGAACTATGGTTGCTGTGCAGCCACTATATATATCTTCCAGCACTTTCACGTATGGCTCGTCTACCCCCTGATTTCGCAATGCCTGCATCACCGCCGAGGTTTCAACTGAGTCAAATGCTTTTTCGTAATCAATGAATGCTATGTATAAGGGCTGGTTATATTCCGAGCATTTTTCTATCACCTGATTGATGGTATGGATATGATCGATAGTAGAGTACCGTCATACTCTACTATCCCGGATACTCCGTTAGCCCGGATACTCGAGACTATACCTGACCTTCAGCACGCAATATACGCAGACGACATCACACTATGGGCTACTAAGGGTTGCCCTGGCCAAGTTGAACAAACTTTCCAATTCGCTACAGGTGCCATCCACACATATGCAGAGGCTATAGGTCTTGCGTGTGCACCGCAGAAATCTGAGCTCCTAGTCACCAAGCCTTCCCCACGTGCCCCAACCATCACCGTACTCCTTGACAACGCTCCGATTCCCAAAGTACCACGGCTCCGACTGCTAGGTCTCCACATTCAACAGGACACTAGAGCCACCTACACCATACACCTCCTGCAGCGTCAAATCAACCAGATAACACATCTCATTCGTCGCATTTCAAGCCGCAATCATGGCCTCAAGGAAAAAGACACTTTAAGACTCGTAGATGCCCTTATCGTTAGTCGACTAGCTTACCACCTCCCCTACCATCACATCACCAAAACCCAACTCAATAAACTTAACGTCCTACACCGCTCAGCCGTTAAAGCAGCCCTCCATTTACCTCGTCATACCAGTACAATTCGGCTCCTTCAATTAGGCATTCATAACAATGTTGAGGAGATCATAGAGGCGCACCTCTCATATACATATACAGGCACTCATCTCTTGCGCTCAATGGGCTACAATACCCCTGATCCGTCACCTCATACTCATATACCCATCCCTCCGCATCTGCGGAGCCTCCTCGAGCTCAAACCCCTCCCACAAAATATGGATCCCGAACACCACAAAGGTCGTCGCGCAGCCCGTGCCTCATATTTTTCCAAACAGTACTCCACACGCCAAGACATCATCTACACGGATGCTTCACACAATCCGGACATTCCACACATCTGCACTGCTGTATTCACGGACATTCGCCGCTCAACATTCAATGCCGCCTCCATCCACTGCACTAGCATCGCCGAGGCCGAATGCTTGGCCATTACACTTGCAATTGCACACATCAGTCAGTTGCAGACTCAGCACACCACAATATGCACAGACTCCCAAACAGCATACAGATATCTACAGCGAGGAACCCTCCCACACTCATCTGCTAAAATATTATCTACTCTACCTACCCCTCCCGATACCATCACCATCACATGGGTTCCTGGGCATGAGGACATCCTCGGAAATGAGCGCGCTCATGCGTTTGCCCGAGAACTAAGCTTCCGGGCGCCGGTGGATGTCCTCCCCAAACCTTCATTATACACCACCATCGAACCTCTTGACTACACTACAATTCTTCAGTACTATCGTCGCTGCCGTGCCACGTTCCCGCCACCACATCCCACGCTTTCTCACATCGACAGCACGTACTGGCGACAACTCCAAACACATTCGTTTCCATCTCCTCAATTTGCCCACATATTTCACCCCACGGACTTCCCACCGTACTGCACCACATGCAACGCCCGCCATTACCATTACTTATGGGAATGCCCACATCCAATCCGCGTTCCTCCCGTCAAACACTCCACCCCCTCCTCCTGGGAGGCTGCCCTTCTAGCCACGCAACCTGCAGATCAGTTACGGCTGGTCGAGCGGGCTAAGCTAGAAGGAACAGCCAGAGGGCTCCTGGACTAAGAGGTCCTCCTGGGAGTGTTTACATTTTTTTTTAATAAAGTTTTTTCCTCCTCCTCCTCCTTTAATTCATCATTTAATAAATAAATCAATTACAATTATTTCATTAATCTGTCATCCCCCATTACATCGCTATCAATAATCAATCACAAGAACGACAAATTATCATGATACTATGTTTTTACGCAGTCCCCAAATTCCGGCACGCGGCACCGACTAGTACTACACCTACTAGTACGACCGGACGAGCAGTACGAGATATCGTTGGAAAATTAGGAGGGCACTCATGCTCTACCGTTGAGGGTATGACGCAATGGCATTTCGAACACTTGAACGTTTTTTTTATTCACTTTTATGTTTTTTTTAATTCCTTTTCTTGTTGTCATACACACACACACATACACAATGACAACCGGTATTAATTTCACTATCATTGTCTAATCTTGTAGTTAATTATATCTATTATCACTATATATATATCTTATCAATATACGCTATAAGTCATTATTTACTATTAGTTTCACAGCTTATATTCATTTGCAATCCTTAATTAACACATAGCATACCATCAAGTACAATGCACACACATTAGCTCACACCAACTGAAGGCACTTTCGACACACACTCCCTTCGCTCTTTACATCACTCATGAGCCAAGAAAGGCTTTCCCCCTAAAAGTCTGCGGCAGTACATGAAATAAGGCATGCAAGTCGTGCACAGAGTAAACACACATAAAGGCAAGCTTACACTAGTTGGTAAACGCGCACCGTAGGACGTTTTCCGCGTGCCGATTCCAGCAGAAGCCGGCTTTTTTTTTTTACCCGCTGATTGACTTTCTTAACTTCCGTAGAAGGATGAGGTCGCGGTTTATCTTCCCAGTTTCGCAGAAGAAAGCGAATCGAAGCTGGCCGTTCACCCGCAAGCGGAGGCTGGCAGCAAAGCATGACGACGCGGGGCTCACGTTCAATGACCCGCGCGTGGAGGTGGCGTCTGACAGTGCAACAAGATGGCGCCCTGACAGTGCAGACGGCGGCTGCGCGGGTTGTAGGAGAGCAAGATGGCGACGCGGGGGGAGCTCAGCAGACGGCAGCTGCACAGGCTCGAGGAGGCCAAGATGGAGACTCGGGAAAAGCTTTCTCGTTTTCACTAGTGTGATGAGACTGCCCCCCCCCCCCCCCCCCCCTGCACTCTTCTTGTTAACGTCCTCTTTCAGCGTCTTCTCTTTTGCATTACACGGTACACGCAGGGCAAAACGCGAATATCGTGAGCGTTGTCGTGAACGCTACGCCACTAGGAGGTTTTCTTGCTACAATGTGACGAGGCCTAACGAGTGCAAATCTGGCGGCGGCAGTGGGCCCACCAGAGGCAGAAAAATGCGATAAATGGCGGCACACGCTTCTATGCGGTAGCGAGGCGGAAATGCTTCTTGCTCAGGAATGTCTAGCAAAACACGGGCAAACTTCCTCCACACGACATAGTGGCCGTGTCACAAAGGCTTTTGAATGGGTACTTAGTGCGCGACAGAAACGGCAATGAGCTCGTATCGCTATCATTTCTGGAGACAGCGACGAAATACAAGGCACGACGCGGCAAACTACTATACAAGCTCTGAGCTAATTTCATGTTACATTTTTGATGGCAGAAATGCCATTAATCCAATGTAAGCAGTTAATAAAGCTTCACAGACACAAGCAAAACTCGCCGCGAGGACTAAATCTGCACTCACCTGGAAGCCGAAGGCATAGCTCGAAGACATCCCAGTTCCTCGGTCGACCAGAAGTGTAACTGCCTCTACAGCCTCCCGTGGCGACGAACGAAGACGACGGCAAACAGCCGCCAGCGTCCAGACATCCACGAAGAGCACAGTAGTCAATAGCGCTAAAGGGAACCTGGCACGTCACGCAACGCCAGCGACGAAAGACGATCTGGCTGCCCGCGAGCCAGTCCTCCAAGAAAAACGGGTGGCGCGCATGCGCAGTCACTGATAAAACGTTCTAGAACGTTCTTTTTCGCTGTGATTGGTTTATTTCTTGGGGCTGCTAACACTTCCGCATCCGCTCGACTGTGCGCTTGTTGGACACGTGTACACGCCGAAGCCATGACGAGGCACTTCGGCGCCGCTCTCCGAGCGGTCTGACCTTTTCTTTTTGTTTTGCGTCCGTCTGCGTCTGACTGAAGCGATGTTAAGATGTCTTGAATTTTTGGAACAGGGGAGATTTCAGGGGAGTTCAGGCCCCGCTTGCAGGCGTTTGCTTGGGCGGCGCGTTTTCGCTACCGTCATCAGTACTTGAGGGGGAGCCGAGTGAAAGCTTTTCACCACCGTTCTTTCTTGATAACGAATCATTCCATACCAAACGTACCAGATTTTGTGCTCGACCGCTTCGGACATTGTTGCAAAATATTCGTGGACCTTTATCTGACTGGCTGTAGTAATTATCCTCAATATCTCTGGCGCAAAAGTATTTCGGGTCATGTAGTAACCCTTCGAATTTCTCAGAGGAGTGCAAAACTTGGTCTTAGTATAGCATTTACACAAATCAATTGCGTTATTCCTTTTGAGAAGTTTGTAGATTGGATTGGTAAAACGTTTCTTCGGGGCCTGCAGTAGAACGCGCGCTCCGGACGGGGCCTACGTCGTCCTCTGGGCACCGGCCGCGCGGCCTGGGTCCCCGCTCGCCGCGGCCGACTCGCTGGTTCTCTGCCGGGCCAGCGCCTTGATGACCTGAGTTTGTAGAGTTAAAAAATATGCATTGCGATTTTCAGTTGCACAGCAAATACATTTGTAGCGCAAAGTGTTTGTCCTTTTTATTTGATTATTTTATCAAGAAATACGGTTTTAGCGGCTTTTTCAATACTTTCGGGACATTGGCGATCATGTTCCGCAGCTTTTTTGTAAATAAGCTAATATCATGCAATGCCTGGTATGTTGTTTGCTATTGTATGTGTGAGAAGTTTTTGTATTTGTAGAAGAGCGTCACGCTATATACCTGGTCTTGTCAAGGAAAAGGTTCATACTTAAATACATGCTGCAGCATCTGTCCAGCCTGCATAGGGACAGAGGCCTCGTCAGGCACCAATTGCATTTAGCTTATGCTCCTGCATCAGGCATTGCATTTGTCTGCTGTCAAAAATTGAAATAATAAATAAATGAGCGGTCATGGGAGCAGCCATCGCGGCACCATGGCTAACGCAACTCTGCTGTATGTTCCGGAGGTTCTGGTGGCCCTGATAACGTCCTTCACGCTGGCCTCACCGTGCTGCACGACAAGCCCTGTTTTTGCTCCGTCTGCGGAATAAGAAGAATCTTCGGCTGCTTACGCGTTGTTTGAATGTACGCTTCACCAAACGTGTTCATCGGGTCTGGGACTGCAGCTTTGCTTTGGAGCCGAAGTCTTTGCTTCGGTTCCAATTACTTAAAACCTTCGTTCATTTGTTCGTTCGGTTCGGTAAAATATAGTAATCAATTATTTTCCGCACGATCCGCGTGAATGCTGGTATTCAGTATAATGTCATGCGCGTCATTACAGAAATAGTTAACAAAAATTGATGACTGCTAATTTAGAGTGCGCTAGTACCGCACATCACATGAGCTTTTTTGCATCGATTGGTGCATAGCGTTAAAAAGACAAGGACACAGCGAGACACACAGGACGGGCGCTAACTTTCTACTTTGGTGAATATATGGCTGCTGCGGCCTTCATCGAACCCGCGGCCTTGAAATCAGTAGCCGAATGCCAAATCAAGCGTGTAAGGTGCAGACTGGTAAAAATGTAGTTTGTTTAAAAATCAATTTCTGCCTGTGTTGCATCCGCATGCACTTGGGTGTTTTCCTAACTGCATAAAATGATTTAACACGTGCTTCAGGAATCCTAGCTTTATTCTTTCATAACTATTAATTTAAGGTGGCTTCTATTTGTTCTTTATTGCATACAATTACTCATTTACAGTGCGCTAAAGGCGTCACAGATGGCGTGGTGCTAGGTATGAAGCAGTAGAAGCAGCGTACATAAATGATCTGTAACGTTGGCGTAGACAGCTACACAAGAAATAAGGAAGCCATCATGCCTAAACAATTTAAATAAGCTTTCGAGAATATAAACCGAGCATTTTTTTTTCTATCAATGAATGCAAATTAAGGAATAAACTTGCCTTAAGAGAGCAAAGAAGACGCTTAATCAAGCAAATCTACTTCAGAAGGCTTAATCTTGATAACAAGCCACAGCTAAGAGGAAAGAGACAGCTCATGCCTTCCCACAGCACACGCACAGACGGAGTCAACCGGCCCGCGAGGAAGCGGGTGGCTGGCGCGCTCGCGGGTAGCGTGCACAAAAAAAAAGTAATAAAAATAAGAGCATGAAACCATTACCATGGGGGTCAAGAAGCGGGCGAGGAGGATGAGGAGGGGGGGGGGGGGGAGCTGTCATTTTTTATGGTGCTCCTGGGCTGCGGCGTGTTCACGTAACGCTGAGTCGTATGAGGATGATTCGCATTGCTAGCTTCCGTTTCTGTCTCGCGAAAGGCGTGAAACCGTTTCGTCGGCGGCGTGGTACGTTGCTTGTTGGCATATCTCGTCGGACTCGAGCACTGGAGCAGTCGATGGCGTCGTCTACTTTACATGAAATTGGACGTGACGGAGAAAAATAAGGTGGATGCTATAATTAGACAGCGTATAAGGCAGCCCTGGGGTTACCTAACAATGCGTCCACCGAAAGGCTGCTGGGTGCAAAACACCGAGGCACACCTGGCGATGCAACTCGGGAGGCTTTCGAAGCCAAAAACGGGAAGGTACATATTGGAGAAGATCGGTATTGGGGTTGAGGCGCGATCCAGCCGGGGGCATGAAAGTTCATGTGAGGCGGGAAATGCAAAAAGGGTTGTAAATAAAGCCTTTGCGCAAGAATAAAGCTTTCGGGGAACGACAAAGGGGCCGTCTATGTAGACGTTGCAGATTATAAGGACACGGACAAATTTGCAGTTGTGGTGGTGGACGGACTACTTAAGCCGGCCGTATCCTGACCGCACTTTCAATGAAAATGGGAGCAGCCATCACGGCATCATGGCTAACGCAACACTGCTGTATGTTCCGCAGGTTAGTAGAAGTTATTCCCTTCTCGTCAAGAAATCAGACAATCGGTTCCTATTACTGAATCCATGTAAACAGGTGCTGTTCATCACTTTCAGTGAATGTGTTGCCGTGATGCGTGCACTGCCTCTTTGTTCCGGTGAAATTTAAAGCAAGCCAAGAACGCCCAAGCTGCGCTCTTACAGTTTAAACACGAATGACGAGACAGATACCAATCTCGAAGGGTCCATGTTAGCTATACTTAATCAACGACTGGACCGTGGAATTAACTAAAAGCCAAAGCCTGCTGTGCGCCAAAGTTAAAATCGTGAAAGGCAATCAAGCAATACTGGAAAGCAAAATATTAGACGTATTTAATCGCCTAGAAGTTCTCGAATCGAAAACTAAGATTGCTAATACTATAGAACCTGAGCTGTTTTCAGTTCAGGACGCAGCTAACCATCTGACATCCCACCATGCAGTACTGCAGTCTCGTTTAGATAGTCTGGAAGACCGTTCGCGAAGAAATAATATGATCATGTGTGGCTTTACTGATGCACGCGAATCATGGAAAGAGACTGAAGAGAAAACACGTTGCATTGTCAGACCTATTAGACGGAGATAATGAACGTGCCCATCGTCTTGACACTTCTACATCGTCGAAGTGTCGCCCTGTTATCAAAATTTCTACTTTCAAAGATAAGATGAAGGTATTGGACCTCCGTTCAAGGCGAACCTTTCCGTATCAGATGATTTTACCCCAGCCGCCAATTTAGCACGCAAGAAATTAACGGAATTCACAAGGAGCTCGACGCAGTCACCAAAATACCACCTGCGACAAACAAGTTGGTCGTTAATAACAGTGCTACGTCTTTCATCCAGGTTACGATAGCATTGAAGAACTGCAAGCGCTATGTTTTGTCAAAAGAGCACGGAATCGCCCTCTCCTGCAGTCTGAAAACAAGTCTTGTGAGCGGAGGGAGCCTATAGCTTGATATGAGGGGAAGTGGGCTGCCTTTATCACCTTCACACATATTCGTTCTGCTGGCAAATGCTAGAAGCATTCTTAATAAACGCGAATCATTTGGTGCTGGTGTCGACGCGTGCGAGGCTGTATTATCGCAGTAACCGAAAAATGGCTTCCCCCCTCCCCCCCTCCCCCCCCCCCCAAAAAAAAAAGAAGAGGGAGAGTAGGACGTGGGGAATCACAGTAATTTAACTCCTTTCTGCCACTTCGTGACTGATTGTCCTAAAAGAAGCCATAAAATGAATAAATGGCTGCAATCTCCTTCTCTGCGGGACTCTTACCCCCTCCCCCCGTGTGGCCCGAACGCAGTCACGGCCAAATACGGCATGGTGCACTTGATACTGCAGCTAAAGCATAATCGGCAAGCAAAGCAATTCGAAGGCGTTTATAAGAAATCAAACGAAAAAACTCACTCTATATATGGCATACGTCTAACAAAACAACGTATTTATCTGATTCTTAGCCTCACTTTTGCCATGAAAATTGACTCATCGACCTTTCATTACGCCTGTTACGGTTAAGTACAAACCAAAATCACGTAATAACGGCCGCTCGTTACGTTTGGGGCGTGTTGAAATCAAGTAATAACGCTAATCACTGTACGTTTCCGCATGTCCGTTGCTGTAGCCTTAGCAGCATAAATGAAGTCTTTAAGTGATCAATTACTTAAAACCTTCGTTCATTTGTTGGTTCATTCGGTTCGGTAAAAGATAGTAATAAATTATTTTCCGCTTTTTCGCGCGATCCGCGTGAATCCTGGTATTCTGTACAATGTCATGCGCGTCATTACAGAAACAGTAAACAAAAAATTGATGACTGCTAATTTACAGTGCGCTAGTACCGCACATCACATGAGCTTTTTTGCATTTCGACTTTGCTGAATATATGGCTGCTACGGCCTTCGTCGAACCCGCGGCCTTGAAATCAGTAGTCGAATGCCAAATCAAACGTGTAAGGTGCAGACTGTGAAGAATGTAGTTTGTTTAAAAATTAATTTCTGCGTTTGTTGCATCCGCGTGCACTTGGGTGTTTTCCTAACGGCATAAAATGTTTTAATACGTGCTTCAGGAATCATAGCTTTATTCTTTCATAACTATTAATTTAAGGTGGCTTCTATTCGTTCTTTATTGCATACAGTTACTCATTTACAGTGCGCTTAAGGCATCACAGATGGTGTGGTGCTAGGTATCAAGCAGTAGAAGCAGCGTACATAAATGATCTAGTAACGTTGGCGTAGACAGCTACACAAGAAATAAGGAAGCCATCACGCCTAAACAATTTAAATAAGCTTTCGAGAATATAAGTTGAGCATATTTTTTTCTACCAGTGAATGCAAATTAAGGAATAAACCTGCCTTAAGAGAGCAAAGGAGACGCTTAAACAAGCAAATCTATTTCAGAAAGCTTAATCTTGCTAAGAAGCCACAGCTAAGAGAAAAGAGACAGCTCATCCCTTCCCACAGCACACGCACAGGCGAAGCCAACCGGCCAGCTAGGAAGCGGGTGGCTGGCGCGCTGGCGGGTAGCGTGCGCAAAAAAAGTAATAAAAATAAGAGCATGAAACCATTACCATGGGGGGTCAAGAAGCGGGCGAGGAGGATGACGAATGGGGGGAGCTGTCATTTTTTATGGTGCTCCTGGGCTGCGGCGTGTTCACGTAACTCTGAGTCGTACGAGGATGATTCGCATTGCTAGCTTCCGTTTCTGTCTCGTCGGCGGCGTGGTCCTTGCTCGTTGGCATATCTCGTCGGACTCTCGCACTGGAGCCGTCGTTGGCGTCGTCTACTTTATATGAAATTGGACGTGACGGAGAAAAATAAGGTGGATGCTATAATTAGACAGCGTATAAGGCAGCAATGGGGTTACCTAACAATGCGTCCACCGAAAGGCCGCTGGGATTAGGGGTACACAAAACCGAGGCACACCTGGCGATGCAACTAGGAAGGCTTTCGAAACCAAAAACGGGAAGGTACATATGGAAGATCGGCATTGGTGTTGAGGCTCTAGCCGGGGGCATTAAAGTTCAGATGATGCGGGAAATGCACAAAGGGTTGTACATAATGCCTTTGCCCAAGAATATGCATCCGGTAGTATATTGTATCTCTACCAGAAACTCATCCTATTATCCTTTACGCCGACGTTACAAGTGTATTTGTTTTTCAGCAGAAACCTTAGACTCCTTAATTCCCCATGTAAATTTATGGCTTGAGAATTTATCTGATTGGCTTATTGCAAATGAGCTAGCATTAAATGTTGAAAAAACAAAGTACATTGTGCTTACTCCAGTTATCAGGGCTCTTTATGTTAGTAATGAAGTGATATTTCAGTCGCGACCACTAGAACGGGTTTCAGAAATCAAATTTTTAGGCGTTAGGTTTCCGAAAAACCTGAGTTGGTCTTCTCATGTTCGCTTCATTAAGCGCAGTGTTGCACAGTGCATTGGTATGCTCAATCGGTTCCGTTTATTGTTGCCTCGTTATCTGCAGCATCAGCGCTATTTCAGCACTGTTCACTGGCGGCTGGAAGATCAGGTTCTGGAATGCCTTTTTTTTCGCTCTGCAAAGTTAACGTATCCGTTTTTATCATTTTATCTGAAACAAAGGTGGGATTTTTTTTTTTTTGTTCAAGTAAACCTATCCGTGGGTATTTGTTTTGTAACAAAGGTGGTTTTTTTTTTTCTCTATGTATACATTGCAATATGAAATCCCTTGCTGTGTTCTTGCTGTGTTCCAAATTCTGTGTGTATGAATTTAGGGTGTCTAGGGCTCAGTCAGGTGACCACGCGTGTCACCTTTAGCCATCTTCACCCAGACAATTCTGTCTAAATCAAAAAATAAGCTCAACTCAACTCATGAAGGTCGCTGGAAGGCGAGAGCCAGAGCATTGCAAGCTAAGTTTGGGAACGACACAGGGGCCGTCTATGTAGACGTTGCAGATTATAACGACAAGGGCACATTTGCATGTGGTGGTGGACTGACGAGAATGATCAGTGCCCTCTGGATCAGTCAGAACCCGCTCCTCAGAAACTGCAGAGGAGACGGCTATAGCATAGCATTAGCTATATCTCCCACTGACGCTGGCCTGATATTCAGCGACTCAAAAACAGCCATTCGAAATTTGGCGAGAGGCAGAATATATGGTACAACGACACTTCTTAATCAGGACAAGGGACGAGAGATTAAGGAGGTGGAAATAGTATGGGTGCCGGCGCACTTGGGAACCCTTGGAATGAGGCGGCTCGCATAAATGCTCGAGGATTCGTCAGCCGAGCAGGTGAGCCGGCGGTTCCGGGGGAGGTCCACGAGAGATGGGCTGGTATCATTTCACGATATCATAAATCACTGTAAACTCGAGCGGAGGACTTATCTGCCCCCGGACAAGCAATCGGTCAAGGCACAAGAATGCGTCTGGCGAATATTGCCGCTCTTTCCTCAATCTCGATATATTGAACAAAATATACCCTGAAGAAATTAAGCCGGAGTGTAGATGGTGCCAGGAGCTGGCAATATATATGACCATAGGTTGAAGGTTGAAGGTTTATTTTCGCAACTGGTGTTGCGAGGACAGCCAGTGGAAAAGCTGTATAGACACCTTGAGAGGTCCTGGCTTCCTCTTACAGAGCAGCATTGAAGGCGGCAGAGTACGACAACATCAAACAAGATGTGAGGAAAAAAAAAGACATGTTCGGTACAAAGAAAGAGACATGTACGTTCAGTACGCAGTACATTGCATTTGTACAGTACAAAAACTACACGAACATTTGGGGCAATTCTTTCAGAGAAATATTGGATAAATCTATATTTTCGAAGCAGTACAACTGATTCAGAAGGGTCGGTATTGTATGACGCAACATTTGTTTGCCATAGTTTGTGCGGCATTTCTTAACATGCCAAGGTTCTGCTGCGCGGGTATCGTACACAGTTCTGCTTTGCTCTAATCCAGCAAGTGTAAGTAATCCTATGGGAATGCAGAATGGCGCCGCCGCCGGCAGATATTATGCGAAATCCTTCTTTCGAGCAGTGGCAGGCCGTGCTGCCCAACTCAAACCCGGCCGTCCAGGCCCGGGCCGTGGAGTGGGTCACCCAGGTCGCCGTTAGCCATAGTTTGATGGCCAACTAGCACGGAACAGTCCAGAGCAGCCGTCGGATGACATAAAGTCTTAATTTCCATCCATGCCGTCGTCTACGTACTGCGAGCGACGGTCTCGGCCAGATCGGCTCTCTTTCGTCGCACGGTTATGGCGCCAGAGGCTGGGTCATCCTGTGTCTGTATAAGGCTTTCGTTTGGCTATAACGCGGTTCATGGCTGTCCTTTAAAGGGACATTGCGGCGGTTTTCAAATGTGCTGATATTCTAGATTTATAAAGTAGAACGTCTATGAAACTATTTTTTCGATTACGCATAAAATATCTTCGCAATCACCGACTCCACGCGCGCAATAAAAATCTCCTGCGCCCCGCGCGACTGCTACGGAGGAGGAAAGCAGAGGGACAAACCTCGCTTCTCCTTCCGTTGTGACGTCACTTTAAGGAGCCGCCCGAGGCAGCTTTCGGCGTGCGCTTTTCCTCGTCTCGCGTGCATTGCACATGTACAAAGCATGTCAACTTCGTGTTGGGCGCCTGACACAACACTGCTCTGCATGTGTTCGTATGCATGAGCAACTATGGGCACGACGATGTGGTCTTCTATCGTTTCTCTCGCAATGTCAAAAGCTCGCGGTGCAATGCGACGCTGCTGAGAAGAGAAATAAATTCAAGCCGCGACCGAAGGAAACATTCTACTCGAAGCATTTTCGTGACTGTGACTATAGGTGCAGCTTGTTCCTAAGGCAATTTCTATAGGGCTTTGTCAAAAAGGCATGGCTAAATCATGACGTTCTTCCTATTTTCTCTCACAAAAGAGTCGTGCCAGTCACCATTACCAAGAACCGCGTCTATTAAATGAAGAAAATGGAGGTAAGGTTTAATTGTACTTGTGACTGTAGTTCCATTACTTCCTCACTATTCAGGTCTCGTTTGCATGTGAACTGTCGCGTTTAGCGCTGATTGCGATCTGTTCACGGCGCGCAATTTCGGGACGAGGCGGGCAGACAGCATCGGCACGTGGTTGTACTGATTGTACTTCGGTGACTTTTTTTTTTTTTTTTTTGGCGGAAAGGTAGCGCAACGGCTTCTGTGCTAAACATCGGGCAACTCATCAGCATTAAGCGCTGATGATCATTTTCGAACGAGCAGATGATTAAGACGAGCTCACTGTTGTGTCGCAGCTAGGTTGCGACGGCTTTGCGAGATCTTTTCCAGCACAGAACGTGGCTGATATGTTCGTGGAACAACCTACGGGTGCGAGAAGATAAGGCGTGTAACGGCTGAGCTGTATGAGCGCATTCAGGTATGAAGCGCACTGAGCGAGGTTTCTTGCGATGCGTCCAAACAGGCAGTCATCGATGTTGGTCACATATGGCCTCGTGATTTTGTATCCGTTGCTGCCTCGTCATTTTACATAGTCCTGTCTTCTTTAGGGATGCAAATTAAATTAGAAATCAAACCGACGAGGCTCCTGTAAGAAGGCACATTTCAGAGCCTCATGAAGGTATATGGGTGCGGTGGAGCTGCAGCTTGGCTTTCAACATACGTCGGCCGTCAATTCACTAAGCTTATATTGTGAGCGTACGATAAAAGGGAAAGGTTCTCTACGTCTGCTAAATGTCCCATGACTGAAGCAGCATACTGCGCATGTTTCAGTCGGTCTCTGGTACAAGAACTCCGTCACTTCCTCGCATGCATCGCAGAGCTCGGCAACCGCGCTTCGCTTACTATTCATTTGTCTTGTGGCAAACGTGTACTGCTTCACCCTTTCAACAAAATCCTTTCCTCAAGGTATGAAGCCTGGCACTCAAAGCAGGATTTGGTTTTGGTGCACCATGCCTTCGACACTTTTTTTCACAACAATAACTTTTCAGGCGGGGCGGGAGGCCTAAGACGGGGGTAGTCGGCTAGTGCATTGTTCGCTGCCCTTACTTCCCAGGAATATGTGAATATGTGTGCCGAGGTTTCGCTGAGGGACATGCAGTTCCTGCTAATAATTCCGCGCACATTTTTCAAAATGCCTTAATCTATACCACAGCAAGATTTGCACGCAAAACCTACGCTCCCCACAAGGAAAGTGCTGATCGTTTGTGGGCGCATTTGGTACGGGTACATGCGGTGAAAAACGCGATGGTCATGCGAGTGGAAATGGCGAGCCATAATTACTTTCACAAAGCCACAGAGAGCTGAAACCAGGGCCGGTATTACAGAAAGTGAACGCAAGCTGAACGCTTTTACGTCACCTGATACGCACTTCTGCATTTATATCGATAGAAAAAAATACTCAAGATGTCATTACAAAAGTTTAAATTCTATGAAGCAGTGCCCTTTCGCATCTACATATTTTTCGAAAGCCTCTCCCATATACTGTCTACACATCAAGGAAGGCGCTGACAGGACCCTTGTTTAGAACCTTTATACCGGCGGTCTGGCTCTCTTCGATGTTTGCAAAACAAACTCCTTTCAGAGCACTCTTGATTCTCGGGAACAAAAAATGTCTGCTGGAGGCCGGTGAGGAATAGGGAGAGTGGGGCAGTGTCGCAAAGTTGTGTTTGGCCAGGAACTCCCGTACGAGCGCAAAAGTGCAGCTGAGAACGTCTTCGTGGTGAAAATAACTGCCAAGCATCGGCGATCTCCTGTCGCACTCAGAGCACCATTTTTATAAATCTCTCGAGCACATCCGCAAGTATACAGGGTTGATTGTCTGCCGTTTGGGTACAAACGCTTTGTGAACCACATCACTGGCGTCAAAAAAAGACAGATTGCGTTGTTTTCAGCCCCTCCGTGGGGGTGCAGTTCAATAAAGAGAAAAAAAGAAAACAGCCGCGGTGGTGCAGTGGTAAGACGCCCGACCACTGTGCCAGAGTACCAGGGTTCGATCCCGACCACCGGCGATTGCGTTTCGATGGAGACGAAACAAGTGGCATCCGTGTGCTGTGCGATGTCAGTGCACGTTAAAGATCCCCTGCTGGTCGAAATTACACGGTAGCCGTCCATTACGGCCCTTTTTCTCGCTTTCAGCTTTCACTCCCACCTTCCTCCCTTCCCTTACGGCACGGGTCAGGTGTCCACAGAAAAAAGATTGACAGATATAGCGCCTTTCCTTTCATGTGAACCAATTGTTATTATTTTTTTTCACTTTCGACTGCGTCATTCTTGCCTTCTTGGCACGAGGGAACACAGGTATGCCGTTCGCAAAATTGACGCTTCGCGTCAAAGTTGTTCTCAAATAGACATATTTAGTCGACGGTGGTAATGACACTTTCCAACAAATAAAGTTCAGCTTCGTGGTTGAAATAAGGTGCAAAAGATCGCTCGCGATCACCACTGGGTTGTTCTTGCGCCCGTCAATCAACAATTTGGGGACCAGCTTGGCGCATACTTCCCGCATGTTCGAATTGTCGCTTATAATGTCGTGCACGGCGATGTTTGGAATATTAAGTCTCTGCTATCATCCATACACTCATTCGACTGCGGGTGTTCAAAACGTTGCAAACATGAGACACATTTTCCTAATTTTTCTTATTCATGGCCGTCTAGAGCTGGAGTGATCATCGACATCTTCCCGGCTGCCTTAAAAGCCTTCAACAACCTTGAAACATAAGAATATAACAAAACAGAACTCCCGTAGTCTCGCTGAATTATTTGGTAAGCGTCGACGATAGTCTCATTAAGTTATCACAGAACTTGATCTAGTAGCGTCGTTCACGTGTGGATGCCATTGCACGTCATGACAACGCACTATCAGTAGGTACATGGAAAAATCGATTCTGATGCCCCAAGAAGAGCAGACTGCACTAGGCAGTCATAAAAAGCCCAATCAATGTGAGTGCGGTAGAACCGATAGCGGTTCCCGACAAAAATAATTGCATTACTCTCCGAACCCACCCTGTGTTGTCATTTTCCAGTCAATATCACAGACTTACACATGCACGGCATTCATTTCCTGAAAAGGAGCAGTCTGACTTCAAGATGTCCACCCAATTTTATTAGAACAATTACGAAGCAATGCTCTGAATGCATATTTGTCGATATCATGTAATATTACGAATCCTGAATTAGCTTTTCATTGTCTTCATTCTACAAAACTTATGTTGACCTTTCTTTCAAGAAGAGGAGAGGGAAGGGAATAGAAAACAAAATCTCACAACCAATAACTGAGAACACATTGGATCCCAGAGCATAGAGTTCCTTATTCTCTGAAAATATAGGCAGTGATTGCATGGAAATAAACGTCAACCAAGACAGCGAAATCACTTCCAGAAATTTAGAATCTTGCAGAAAGAAATGCCAGAACATGACCTACCTATTCACATCCCCAAGATATTAAAAATTAATAAGGTGTCATCTTTGACTAAGAATTGCTTTGTATTGCAGTTGCTGTATCGCCCCTTCCTATCTTCTAGCATGAAGTCTGGTCCTCGGAATCATGTGACCGAAGAAAATTTTTTATTTAGGTGACGACACAAGTGCTATCACATTATAAAAGATTGGTTAAAGCTGCGAATGAGCATAATGTGCTTGCATGTACATGTGATGACTTTATACAAACCTATCGCAGCACTACATGGCACCTGCGGGTGTCGTACATTACATAGGTACTATGTGTCCGTCAGCTCGTTCACGAAAGCGTTTTTTTTTTTTCAAGGAAGCACAGCGCTTTTGAAACAAGGACAACACGAGAGTTTACAGCACGTGTCCACTCTTGTGTTTTCCTTGTTTCAAAAGCGCTTTATTTGCTTGAAGATGAACCAACTGGCCCGAACATCCACGCTGATCAAGAAAGCAATGTTTGTCAAAAGGCTAGTTACACTGAAACATGTCCACCACTCAACTGAAACTTTTCCTCTCTCTCGCCGTAGGTACTTGTGCTAACCTTTACCCTTTTTTTCTATTTTTTATTTCCCTGAACTCCACTAGCCGTCAAATTTCCCGCAGGAGACTTAGTCGGTCCGAGAAAAACGGCGCAGACGAAACTGAGCCAGCTGCTTTGATTGACAAAGAACCTCTTTTTTCGAAGTCTCCATCGTCCCTTCAAAGCCGCGTTTCGCGCGATCTCCGCCGAGCCGTCATGCTACCGTGAGACCATTCGCCTAGCTCGCATAAACTAGCGCGACTTTTATACAGAGAATAAATTTCCATTGCTCGAGCGTCCTCCAATCGATATGCTGATTTCCGTCATAACCAAACCTTTCTCCGTCCTTTCACACCCGAGCTTCGTAAATCCTCCCAAACTCGGGGGACCTTCTGCCGTGGAGTGATGGGATTTCGCGTTCGAACTGGATGTGAAAGAGAGGAGGGCGGGAGAGTTGGGATGAGGCACTATCTCGTTTTGTACCGTGTCCAGGGCATGTCGAAACGAAAGTTTGAACTCGGACTCCACTCGTCCTCGATTCTGGACATGCCCCGACAATGAGTGGTTGCTTGCCAAGAAGCGGAAATGGCAATTGCCCTTGAATATCTGCACTGTGTGTTTATAGGCGCGTATTTTCTCACTTTCGATCCCTCTTCGGCGGGAGGAAGAGTTGGGCATTAGAAGTTGCTCCCCGTGTCCGCGCGGCAGATTAGAGTGGTCGGGCAAAGTTCATCTCAGAGTTCGTGCACAGGACGATTGGAGTGTGGATGCATAAGAAGGGAAGGAGGGAGGCGACGTGCGCGTACTGTTCACAGCGCGGGCTAATCGACAGCTGGGTATCAGTGCAGCCTGCACCTTCGGGCGGCTTTTCTGTGGGTCTTCGCCTTGTTCACCGAACATGACTCTTTAGAGCGACGAAACTCGTTAGGAAGCCCGTCCTCCTCTCTCTCTTTTGATTTGGCAGCAGAGGCGACGACTGGAGAAACAACAATGGGGACAGATCTGCGACAGTCTAACCGGACAACTGGGAAGGAAGAAAACGTGGCTCCTGCTCCGACACCTGCTAGATCCCACGCAGACAAAGTCCACACATCGTGATCAACTTGCACAGCTCATCCACCAATACCAGGGCACGGACGCAGATCTGCTTATGACAGATCTCGCGCACAGGTCTCGCGTACAACTGTCGCACATGGGACTTCGTTTCATGTTCTCCGCGTACAAAAAAAAAAACATACAGTAATCCTTGCTGGTGGCTAGTTAGTGGATATTTTAGTAAAAAGAATTGGCGCCAAAATAGACAGCACGCAATTAGAGAGACTGGGTAGGGATGACCGTCTATTTTGAAGGGAGCCTAGAAGATTCTGAGCCTTGCGGAATGAATGGTACTCTTCCTTTATTCCCGCTAATTATTTTTTGTACACTAAAAATGAGCTTGAACGTCTCACTACAGTTCAGAATCTGGGTTGAAACAAGATGTGACCCTATGCTTGAGCCTTGTGTGGGGCCTTGCGTTACCTTATATTCTACAACGATGAATGGGGGAGCACTGAAAGGTGCCTTCCATTGGTCAGTTCAGTCCAGGATTGGAAAAACTGATGCTCTGATATCACCTCATCTAATAACGAAGAGCGAAAAGTAATGAGTCTGAAACACAGTGGTTATGTTGTCCCAGCGCAGAGCTATACTTTAAGAGCGTTTGCTCTCAAATTTTGTCTCGTTCCTCTGTTTCTCCTCGTCTCTTCGGCCCAAGGGTGGCAAGATGGAGAGAGCCCATTCCTGTTACGTGGTGCGGAAGAGGTGTTGTACGATCGTTTTGCTGACTGCCGTTACGCCGGACGGTTCCAGCGTCCCGACTGGCGCGCCCGGGCATCGCCTCCTGTCCAATAGCATGCTCCCTCTAATGACGTTCAAAGCTGGCGCGCAGCCTGTGCTGCGGGGTGCTACCGATTTCGGCACCTCGGCGCTGTTCGCTTGCCATCTGAAGAGGCTTTGCAAATAGCTGAGGAAAGGAGGATGGCAAACGTTATGGGGAAAAGAGAAAGATGCAAGGTTCTCAATGCGGATTTTCAGAAAATAGCAAGGAGAGATAAGAATGCCTTCCTGAACATACAGTGCCAAGCAGTTGAGGACAACAGCCAAATAAGGAACACAAGAGCTTTGTATAAGACAATCAAAGATATCAAAGGAAGCTTCTGTGCTAAGCTGGGCGTGATAAAGGACAAACGAGGCAAGGACCTCACTGAAGCCTCAGAGATAAAGAAGAGGTGGCAAGAATACACAGAAGAACGTTACAAGAAGGACTTGAATGTGCAAGCCCAACATAAGACGGTTGTGATTACTGATCTCGAGCCGGGCATCCTGAAGAGTGAAGTTGAATGGGCCTTAGCCAGCCTTGCTAAGAACAAAGCTAGCGGAATTGACGGCATTCCAGCCGAGTTGCTTCAAAACCTCAACCATGACGCTGTTAACATTCTGCATACATTATGTCAGATTTGGACCACCCTGCAGTGGCCACAGGATTGGAGGAGGTCAGTTTACATCCCCATTCCAAAGAAAGGCAGTGCCAAAGATTGTTACAACTACCGCACGATCGCGCTTATTTCGCATGCTAGCAAGGTGATGTTGAAAATCCTCCAAGGTAGGCTGCAGCAGTATGTGGATCGGGAGCTTCCGGACGTGCAAGCTGGGTTTCGCAAGGGCAGAGGAACTAGAGACCAAATTGCCAACCTTCGCTGGATCATGGAAAAATCAAGAGAGTTCCAGAAACCCATCTACTTCTGCTTTATTGATTATGCGAAAGCATTTGACTGCGTAGATCACAGCAGATTGTGGCAAGCTCTCCAAGAGATGGGAGTTCCAATTCACCTCATCTGTCTCCTCAGGAACCTGTATGAAGGATAAGAGGCCACAGTCAGAACTGGGCATGGTCTTACTAATTGGTTTCCGATTGAGAAAGGAGTGAGGCAAGGCTGCACACTGTCGCCCTGCCTATTTAACCTATGTGCAGAGTGCATCATGAGGAAGGCCGTTCTGCACGAGTCTTCAACTGGAGTGAAGATTGCTGGAAAACGTATCAACAACCTTAGATATGCGGATGATACCACTTTGCAGAAAGTGAAGTGGAACTCAAGAGACTTCTGATGCGCGTACAAGAAGAGAGTGAGAAGTTTGGGCTTAAACTGAACATTAAAAAGACAAAGATCATGGCGTCTTGCCCTATCAAGTCCTGGAGCATCAATGGACAAGAAGTGGAAGCTGTGGCACATTTTCTCTTCTTGGGCTCCAAGATTACCTCGGAAGGAGACTGCAGCCATGAAATTAGGAGACGCCTGCTTCTGGGAAAGAGAGCAATGGTTAGCCTTGACCGCCTAGTAAAGAGCAGAGACATTAGTCTGCCAACCAAGATCCGTATAACTCATGCTATGGTCTTTCTAGTTGTGATGTATGGATGCGAGAGGTTGACTGTGAAAAAGGCTGACCGCCGAAGAATTGACGCGTTTGAATTGTGGTGCTGGCGAACACTCTTGAGAGTTCCTTGGACTGCCAGAAGATCAAATCAGTCGATATTGTCGACCATAAACCCTGACTGCTCATTGGAGGGTCAAATTCTAAGGTTAAAGCTCAGCTACTTTGGTCATCTGATGAGAAGAGAGGAGTCGCTGGAGAAAGATTTGATGTTGGGAAAGGTTGAGGGTCGCCGAAGAAGGGGTAGGCAGCGAACGCGATGGTTAGATGGCATCCTCGAGGCACTGCAGATGAAGTTATGTGATGTTAAGAAGATAGTGAGAGACCGGAAAGCGTGGCGTGACATTGTCCATAGGGTCACGAAGAGTCGGACACGACTGAACGACTGAACTATTAAAGCATAGGCGTGCCCATATCGAGCACACAATTTGGACAGCACAGCTACCAATAATCGAGTAGCCTTCGCCCTGTTTTCAATGCGGAACAAAATTGTTTTGCAACCTAAATTATTTTCTTATGGAAGCAATTTTATTTCGCTAGTGGCCACGTGATCGTAGTTGCCGTAGTAAATGACTGGTTTAAAGTCGAGTTAGCTGCTTGCTGTGTCAATATACTCATGGCAATCACTCCTCCCATGGATTAAGAAGCGTTTTTATATTTACGTTACAGCTTTGTGAATAGCACTTCCGTGAAGCGACCTCGTATTCACGATAAGCTACACCGAGCGTCGTTAAGGTGACCGTTCTGAGTAATATCTCTGCCTACCATACTAAGCTTTATCTATTTATCTAACAATTAATGTGCTCTCAGGTTAATTTTCTGCCTGTCTTAATGTTTATTCAAGTAACTCTGAATGAAGGTGAAAATTTCCTCGCAACTTCATTTCTGCCATTGAAATAAATGTCAGGTGGATTGTGTGAAACTTCTCATATACTTCAAAATACTGGCAATATTAGATAACACGGGTAACACACGTATAACTCTCTTCATCGCTAGCACTAAACATTTCAAGAAGTAGCTCCAGAGCAGCGTTGAATAAAAAAAACGCAACCGCGTAGGCTGAAGCCGACTTTCAGCATGATCTCACTACGATGACGTCACATAAGCTTGCACAGGCCTTGCAGTAGTCTAGGTGGTGTTGGCTGTATACGTAAAAGTCAGTTGTCTAAAAGCCGTCGTCCTTACCGTGTCTTTGCAGCAAGAAAAAGGTTACGGAAAAATACGTGAATTCGTGTCACAGTTGTGACTCAGCAGTTTTCCGTGCAGCGTTCAGGATGGTGTCACCGTTTTGTTTCTCGTTCACTATCGATCTGTTTGTCATGTTGGCGATATAGATTCGAACTAACAGTATAGGTACCTCAAACGGTGTGTCGTTTTTATTGTAAGTGTAGTTGTCGATCGAGAAGTGAGAAAGATACTGCGCCATCCTTTGACCAAAAACCAAAGCAACTAAAGAGGTTTAAAGCAATGCCCAAAAGATTTGCGTCAATTTCTCACTACCGAAAATTCACGGAATCACTTATAAAGCGAAGCTTAAGCGTCCTCCTAATTTCTTTTTGTGCAAGTCAACGACATCAAATTCCGGAGTAACTTTTTCCAGCTGATGCGATTCATTTAGGATACACCTCAATATACAGAAAGTGATGGGGCTTCAGAAATTTGAGGAAGTATACAAAAAGCTGTCCGTCTACCATCGATCTGCTGGTAAGGTGGTACTCCAGACTTCATGGGCGGAAGAATTTAACACCTTTCAGGACTCCATGGATGACAGAGTGCCTCTTAAACGTCACGTGGAAGAGGAGCAGGGTTGTAGCGGAGATGCGGTCAATGTATCCGAAGCTGAGAGGAAATGGAAGCTTCTTGCCTAAAAGAGGGTAACGACGGCCCTAAATGCCATTTATTCGCATGTGGTCCTTCCTGCTCCGGCAGATGGACCGGAATAAGGTAAAGCTAGAAGCAAAATGAAAGGGAACACGTGAGCGCGTGACCTCCGCGCTTTGCAAAGCGCTGCCACCAACACAAGACGATGATGGGTGGCACCAAGGGCATACTCGGACAGAGCAGCCCGCCAAGCTTACTTCGGATGCGTCTTTACCACTGATTCTTATCACCTGTCGGTGACAGCGTATTTGAAAGTGTGGAGGCCACGCGCTCCCGTGTTCTTTTTCATATTGAGTTTAGCTGTACACAGACGAAGTGCCGTGCATGAGTGACAAGTATTGATATCGCTAGCATTCGCACCTGCCTGTGTAGAAACAGCACTGAAGGGTGCTCTTAAGCTCCATCAGCTTTTCATCGCTTATCTAACAATTCATTGTAGCAAAAAAGGAGGCATTGTTATGTACTGTCGTTTTGAAAGTATAAGGTTCAGTAATTTGGCTCAGTCCCCTGCTGATTTCGTAATAGTTTCGGCCATGGAGGGAATGGTCTGTAGCTTGAAGAATACTACACCTAGAAGAAACAAAGAAAACCATGAAACCGTTTTTGGCTGATAGGCCGGCATCTGGAACATAATGTTACGGACTTGTTCTCAAGCAGAGCACGGAGGAGGGAAGAAGGAAGAGGAAGAAGTGTGCGCGCCCGTTCAACCTTTGTTTTGCGGCACCTGTGTTGCTCCCCCCTGGCCGTGTGTACCTGGCGTACTGAACCGGCTAGAACGTCTCGGTCGCGACGCTAAGGGCGTAACAATAAGAACAAAATCAAAATTTTGTTCAAAAAAGGTTCTTTCTTTTGAGCACCTTTTTAACCCCCCTGTCACCCGTCCAAAACGTCTGAGCTGTTTGTTAAGGTTTGTTATTACTCCAGTTTCATAGCCAAAACGGCTACCTCGGCCAGTGAGCGAAATTCAGAACACTGCAGAATCTGCACTGAAGAAATGCGAAAGCCTGAGCGCTGCTGCTGCGCACGATATATTAACGCCCCTTGTACAGCTTTGCTGCTAACAAGGACGGGGCTGGTGCGGCACATTGGAAATTGCCTTTGCTTGGCGCGCGTTCGCTGCTGTGCTATATATAGTTATAATTGGTTTACAGGAAAAGAAAGATGCAGTATCTGTCACAATTTCTCCGGCATGTGCAAGTTTGGATGGTGCACCTTCGATCCTGTCGCGTGGCGTTGCTTGACGTGGATTCAAGTCTGGGATTGCAGATGACCGGAACGTTAGACAAGGAGAAACATCTCGCGAAATCTCGCGAACAGATCTCGCGAACAGATCTCGCGCACAAATCTCGCGCTTGCAAGATTTTGACCATGAGCCAAGAAAGGATTTCGCCTTAAAAGCCAACGAAAGCACAGCTTTTCCCAAGAAAAGGGTAGTTATAAAATTCTTCAGCGCGTGGCACTAGCATCCTGTTATTTTCTTGTTGCGTTCCTGCAAGCTCCAGCTTTCGCGTTTTTATTCTACTGACGCTTATCTCTTTTTTTTTTTTTACCTTCGCTGCTATAATTCTTGCTCCCGATATAAACAAAGTTATCGTAATTTTGTAACAACCACCATCAAGCTGTAGGCGACCTCAACATTCGTAAAAGAGCGTGACTGACCCCCATAGCTTGGACCTGGCCTGTACGTGCGCCTGAAGTTTGTACGCAAAATGGCTGCATACGCCTGCTGAAGCTGGCGGGGCTCTTATTTTTGTATCGAAAAATACTACTTCTGTCGGATTTACAAAGCACTTCCCCTCTCCGCCGAAGAAGCCTCGCTCGTTACGGCGATTAGCCTGCTGTGATCACGCGCATGCAGCGGCATTCTGATAAAGCCCTGCTGCAGTCACGCTTTTACACAGCATTGTCGATTATTCAATCTGTGTTGTCGGTATAAATAATGTTCTTACCATTTAAGGAGCTTAATTTCTCGGCCTGACTGGAGATGTATCCGGTTGCAACTAAGGAATTCAGCGACGAATGTCCCTCCGGCGAATGTCCCTCTAAGAGGGACCTTCATTCACCAGTTCACATGGCGGTGTGGTCGAACACTATAGTGTGAAAAGGCGTGACCGTGAAGTAGGAAGTAGGATGCCCCTGAGAAGATTATCACCGATATTTGCATGCTGCCAGATCGCGAGTAAGAATTCGTAACGGAGTTACACCAAACGCTTTTGCAAGGTCAATCTGAATTAGAGCCACCTGGTCACTTTCATCTGATTCTGTATCTAATAACGAGTGTGCAATATGGATATTGGTTTGCATACTACGGCCTCTAATGCCACAAACCTGGTGCATTCCTATTACGTGTGGGACTACCAGCTGCATACGGCCATAAAGGACCTTGGCGAACTTTTTGTAATCTACACTGCTGAGGGAAGCTGATCGATACCCTTCTAAAGTGTACAAGCGTTCACGTCCTTTTTGGTATGTATACAGTACGACCCTAGAATAAGTGGGAAGCAGAAAATCAGCGTTATAAGATGCTTGGAAAACTTTCAGCAAAAGAGGTGCAAGGCAAGAAATACTTTATAAAACTCGCAAGTGGTACCATTCTGCCCAGGGGATTTCTGACCCTCTAATTCAAAACTAGCAGATTTAACTTCGTCCATAGGTCCTTCTACTACAGAACGCTTCTCATCGTCAAGTTTGGGAAAAGCTTGGAGCAATCGACTGAAATCTGGTGTTACATTGTGGCCACCCCAACTCCCGAAAAACTTCCGATAAGAGTAAAATAAAGATTCCAGAATTCTAGGTGCGACACTGTAGGTAATTTACAACTTCCAATATTTCCTTGCCAAGAGCAGACTCTCTTTTATCTCTCTTGGACCGACCGCCAAGATGGCTATTCATGTAGAAACCTATTGGATCTAGACCTTATGAAAGCCCCCTTATATCTCGCAGTTGCGAATTATTGAAAGACTGCTTTAACATTATTGGTTTCTTCTACATAGGCACCGGGGCAAATTCTTTCTAGTTTATGTAGCTGAATTAAAGCACGCCCTAGCTCATGAAGGTGATGCCTTTTCAGTAATGAGATCCTTTGTTGAAGCTTCGATGGCCAAACTATTTTTGCCTTTTTTTTTTTAATTAGTGTGGCCTTTTAAAAATGGGCAGATCAATGCGCGACTATGTATCTCCCAGTCAAGCAAACACAGTACGTTGAAAGATTCTCTCTGACAGGAGATCTCTATTCAATTTTCACAGCTGTCAACGAGGGTAGCACACGAGCTGTACTTTCCTATCTGGACAGACACCATGCAGTGATGGCGGAAAAATATGGGCTGCACCCAACAACCAAAAACAGTGCCTAACGCGTCTAGTGAAACGTAAGTTCTGTCAAGTCAAGACCTAGAGGAACAATGAAAAAAAGTAAAATTAATATTCTCCTTATGATGTCCAACAGCCACAAGGCTGTACTCAGACGCTAAATCAATAAGTAAAGCAGCTCTAGGGTCATAACGCTTACTTAACACTGATCGATCTTCCTCCCTGCAAACACAAGTGAAATATTCCTAGAGCATAATTTCACGATCTGTGCCCAAATGGTCAACCAATAGCCACGCCAGGTTTTTTTTTTTCTTTCGCGCCACTTCCGAGTATGAGATAATAAAACAGCTAATTCCTCAAATCCCCGAGCTGCATATTGCAAGTCCGTTAGAACGTAGTAATGCTCTACCATAGAAACTATTAAAATTACGGAAGACACATGCAAGCATCCAGATGAAGGAGCCAACTAGGGGGCACTTCGAGGGCAGCGTTCACTCCCCACATCAAAGCGCACTGCTCTGGGAATAAAAACTTCTGATTATGTGGATTCAGCATGGCGATCCATCATTCGGCTTTGCCATAGACTAAATAGACCCATCAAGATAAACAAATCGTAAGGCACATCACACTTCTCGACCAGACAGAAAACGAGTTCTATATGACGTGATTCTAGTGTCCTTCTTTAGCGTACGCTGCAATATGTCCCAGAAAAATACAGAATCTCGGCACCGGGTTCGTGAGATACCGATCGTACTTGAGGAGAGCGAGGATAATAGTAGCGATGACAACGACGATGCAGTCAGTGATAATGATAGTTGTAGGCGTAATTCTGTCTCCTCAACGGTAGGGTCCCGCAACTTTTTTCTCCTCACTCGTCGCCTCTGAGCGGGTTAAACGGCAATTGTTACCGAGAGGTGTCTCTGAACGTAACCTAAAGGAAACATACACTCACTGAAGGCAGGAAATGAATAAGGGGAAGCTAATTGATTAGTGTTACCATTGTCATGGCGTCACCTCGTGGCTCTGTTCACGGCTGGTTTTGCGGCTAATAAGAATTAAGAATATCACATAATGCAACCTAAGGGGGAACAGCCCCCTGGAAAGATCTTGGTAGCTTATTTTAAAGTTGCGATTTCTAAATAAAATAAGAAAAAAAGTTACAGTTATAGGATTCGAACAGATGTTTTATTCACTTAGTGCTCAGGTAAGTAGTGTCAATCCATTACGCCAATGAATTGTTTTAATTTATTACAGTCTTGACAGCACAAACAAACATAAAATACATTTACATGGCAATAAAAGCAACAATCACTTTCTGGCTACTGCACGATGGTAGAATGGATTACGGGATTTTAGTTTGTTAAGGACTGGCAGCCACTCAGGTTGAGGCTTTGCTGCCCGAACACTTCCTGTGTGTAGATGATGCTTTCAATGAAATACTGATAAGCAGGATGCACAATCATACGCTCATGTCTTACATCTCTTCGCGTGCGCATGGAGAGCAACATTAACAGGTCGCAAGGCACTTCGCCTGGTTCTGAGCATGGTAGAAAACGTATTGTGCTGAAAAGAATCAAAAGGACTACGCCACTGCATCAACGAGTGCGGCAGGCTTTAAACGCGCTCTTATTCTTTTTTACAATATTTGTGTTATCTGTCGCCAGGTGACGCTGCTCAGAGGACCCTACCCTGCTCAGAGGAACGTGTAAAGGGTGACAAGAGAGTTTTGGTTGGAGCCTTCCCAGGGAGAACAATGAGGGCAGTGCTGAAGGGAGTAAAAATAGGCTGTTGAAGAATTCCGCAGAGCGCAGTGTGGTAATAGTAGCCGCGGGGCTAAACGATGTCCTAAATGGTGTCGCTGCAGGAGTGGTGGAAAGTTTAGCTAAGGGAGTTGACGAGATCAGGGAGATAGCACAGCAAACGCAGATTTGTATGCACAGTACCAGAGGTGCCAGGATTGAACGGAAAGCTGGAAAAGGACGTGGTGACAGTTAATCAGGACATAAGAAAGTTAAGCCTGGAGAAGCGTTTCGAAGTGGTTGAGGTAAACATGGAGGTACATAAAGCAGGTTTTGGTAGGACTTTTCAGCGAGATGGCATTCATTTTAACAGAAGGGTGGGAGCAGAGATCGGCTGGCGCCTGGCAGACAGAGCTGTAGCTTTTTTAGGGGGTCTGCGAGGACTCCGTGCACAGAGGTAGTTAGACGTGAAGCAGAAGAAAGTGTAATAATGGAGGCTGAGCCCCCAAAAATTGCAAAGAGTAGGTCGAGAAAGAAAAGTACAAAAAAGAAATTTAACACTAGGATCAGCTACATAAACATGCAAGGAGGTAGAAAAAGAGCGAAATGGCTAGAGATAGAACAGCAGTTGAAGGATGACAAAATAGGTGTGTACGCTCTTTGCGAGACTCATCTCAGGGATCTAGAAATCCGCCGTTTATAGAAGGCTACGTCTGGGAAGGGTGCAACAGAACGAGAACGGAAAAAAAGGGTGGAGGGTAGGTATGTTGATACACCAGGGAACAAATTGGCAAAGAATTAAATCATCTTGTAAAGAACATATCTGGCTTTCAGGAACAATTGCCGGCATAAGGACATGGCTAGGGGTAGTTTATTTAGGAACAGGACATCAATGCAGGCAAGAAAACAAGGATCTTGTTGAATGTCTCAGTGACGATATAAGCCAGTTTGGAAACGGGGCCAATATTATTCTACTGGGGAACATGAACGGCCACATCGACGATCTGGATGGATACACGGATTGTAACGGCAGGCTAATGCTAGATTTCTGTGAGTGACACGTTCTAGTTATAGTAAATAGAGAAACAAAATGTGAAGGCCAAATCATGTGGGAATTCCGCAACAGGCAGACGAGCATTGACTATTGTCTAACGTCGCAGGAAATTTATAGCTAGGTCACAAAAATGGAAATAGACGAAGAAGGGGAGTGTAGTCTGGGAAGTGATCATAAACGTATTAGTCTGCAGATGGGGCCCTTGATGAAAAGAGAAATGGAACTTAGACAAAACGTAAACACAAAATTAAACGACGATCAGATAGCGCAGATAGCAGCAGACATAGAGGAAGCAATAGAGAAAAGCCCCATGGAAGACTGGGATTATGAACAGGTAGAACTACTCATAAGGAGGAAAATTCAGGAGGTTAAAGTAGCAAACCGCTGGAATGGAAAGAGGAAGCCACGGAGCTGGTGGAATAATGAAATCAGGGAAGCTATTGAACAACGACGGGCTGCTTCAAGGGACCACCGAATGGCAAAGAAAGCACAGGTATCTCAGGAGGAAATCGACCAAAAATGGCAATCATATCGACAAAAGAAACTTCAGGTGCAGGCCCTCGTCCAAAGTAAAATAAGGCAGTCCACCGATCGCTGGATGGCTGATATACACGATGCCTCTAGAGGCGGAGCAAGAAAATTCTGGAACCATACAAGCTGGCTAGGGAACAAGAATCAAAGAAAGCAGGATCGGATTCAAGATAACGAGGGAAATCGTTTAAAGGGAGACAACGCAGTGAACTACATTACATCAGTTATAGCCGAATCATTTAAGAGCGACGATAGGGTAATCTCCGCAAATCAGGAAGCAACACAAGGTAGCAGAATACAAAGCAGCATAGAACTGACCAATCTTAACTAGAAAAAGGCAGAAACAAAATATTCCTAAAAACACATCTACAGGAATAGATGAAATTTCGATCAAGCTGATTAATGAACTCGGTCCAAAAAGTAAGGAAACGCTCTAGGCTTCAGTTTTAGCGCAGTTAAGTCAGGTGTAATAATTTTCAGCGGCTCAACTTATCAGGGCCTTAAAATACACGGCCATGAAATACCTAGGGTAGCAGAATATAAATATCTGGGGGTATGGGTAAACGAAGGATTGGCATACATTAGAAAGCATGAGCAATCACTTAAGGCCAAAGGGCGAAGGAATGCCGGGATAATGAAGCATAAGGCATTGTGGGGATGCAATAGGTATGAGGTTTTGAGGGGTATTTGGAAAGAAATTACTGTGCCCGGACTTACATTCGGAAATGCGGTTTTGTGCCTAAAATCAGAGGTACAGTCGACATTAGAAATAAATCAGAGATCTGTTGGACGATTAGCACTAGGCGCCCACGGCAAAACTACAAATGAGGCGGTACAGGGAGATATGGGCAGGGCATCTTTCGAAGTACGGGAAGCTCAGAGTAAAATACTATATGAGGAACGCCTGAGGAAATTGAACAGTAACAGATGGGCAGCTAAAATATTTAAATACCTGTACTTAAAAAGCGTTGACTCACAATGGAGGGAAAGAACTAGGAAACTAACTAGTAAGTATATGCTAGTCACAAGAACGGAGAAATAAAGAGCATTAAGCAACAGGTGAAAAACACAGAAGGTAAAAATTGGATAAAATAAATGGAAAAGAAACAGAGTGTGGAATTATACCGAAAGTGGAAAATGCACATCAGGAAGGAAGATTTTTTTGATAACTCAAGAGGCAGTGCCCTACTTTTTGAAGCTGGATCAGGGTGCCTTAGAACACGCAGCTACAAAAAGAAATTTAACAATGGAGATGACGCATGTGCTGTATGTGGAAACTCCAGTGAAACAATTGACCATAATATACTCGAATGTAATGGTATCCATCCGGAAGTTGATGCAGGCGCAATCACTGTTCCTGAAGCTCTGGGGTTTAGAGATAACAGTGGCCGGGTGAATAAACCGGCGGTGGAAACTAGCAAAAAACGACTGTAAGATTGGTGGCTTAAAAGCAGAGAAGTGACATAATGTTAGTATTGTAGGAACAAAAATTTAATAAATAGAATGATGGTTTAGTTAACCATTCTAAATCAATAATTAAGATATAGAGAGAAAAATGAGCATGATAGCTACCGCTACCACCCCGTTTCAAAGGGGACGCTCCTATATTCCATCCATCCATTCCATCCATCCATCCATACCGTTGAGAGAACGGAATCTCGCTGGTTTTAGCCATGCGAATAACAGCGTGTTTGATTGATGATGATAGTAGTCATACTGATGATGATGGTAGTTATAGTAGGGATGAAAATGATGTTGCAGTTATTGAAAAGAGACATAAGTGGTTCTCGCCATTTCTGCTCATAAGTAGACTTAAGTGCATCTTGTAATTTGTTTTTTATTTTCGCCGGTAGACCTGCTAACAGCCGAAGTGGCTATATTACAGGGCAGTCTACTGAGCCGCGACTTTCATGATACCGGCTTTCAACTTCTCCGCGGCTTCTGGCCCTTCAAGGACAGTCGCGAGCTTCAAAATCTCTCCAAGAACGGTCAGCACGTCCACGCTGATGCCCAGTTCCTCGAGAAGCTAGAAGAAATGGAACGAGGCATGTTCATTAGCTAGGTGCTAGATAGATTAGATAAAAAAGCTCGAATAAATATAGAAGGGCATGTTCATCAGATAGGTATATAGCTCGATGGATTAGAAAGATTGTTTAGATAGACAGATAGTTTATTTAGTTTTGTAGATACATAGTTAGTTAGATACAGATACAATATAAATATAAAGCTTATATATATATATATATATATATATATATATATATATATATATATATATATATATATATATATACATGTAATTTAGGTAGATGGATAGATAATCATACAGTGTAAGTAGGTATAGATAAATAAATGATAGCTGGCGATATTAGATTGGTACACAAGCAGACGAATGGACGGAGCGGCGGAAGGATAGACAGATGTATTGAAGGACCGGTAGATATATTGACAGACAATCATAACGAACCTTCTTGACGAAAAGCTGGCAGTTTTCTGTGACCAAGTTGTAGGCTGGCGGGTCGGCGCCCAACTTTTCGGCAGCAGTCTTGACGCGATCATAAGTGAGCTGATAACGGCCGCAATCCACCTATCGGTGAAAATATGAGCACAAAACAGTGAAAAAAGATGAAAATAACTTTTCCATGCGGTTCTACCTCCGACAGTTAAATATTATTTGAGCTTCTTCTCTCGTACTGTTCCGGTTTAAGGAGCCGAATGAAGGCGGTAGCTTTATATTTGTGCATAAGCTATGTTTGACATAAAATAGCTGCGATGTAATAAATACCAATAGCTGCATAAATACCTGCAAGAGCCAGCCTGCCTCAAGAGCACACGTGACAATGAACGAATAAGCAGTAACTATATCGTGTTCTTCTCGTGCCTCACACCGGCTATAAGTCATTGACGTAACATTATAGTATCATTGTTTAAATTGAAATCAAAGCTGCGCGATATAAGAAATTCAGATATAAGTAACTTGACTTAAACTACGCCATAAATTATGTGCACTAATGCTATACCCGTTGTATTAAAGACTTGTCTTAGTCTATTCACTTATCCGTTTGTTCAACGAAGTTACAGAGGGCCATATGCCACCCTCTTCTTGAATGTGCAACATTTTTTAGGTACAGGACATACCAGTCGAAGGTACAGAGCACTGACAACGAACAAAGAAATATTTTGTCCGTCCACTGGCGGCGTTCTTTCGCGAATGTTGCTGACCTTCAATCTCTGTCATGTTCTCATATCCCTCAATTCTTTCCCGAACGCTGGGCACACGAACGGCGCCTCGATTTTTTTGTATAAACTTATCTGTGACTATAAGAGTGTCAGGTCTAGATCTGGTGGATAAAATCTTCCTTCTAGCGGCGCTGCAAAAGGCAATTCGATCCCTCATTTTTTTGCAAATCTGCATCGACAGTCCCGACAATCTCAATCTCTCTCTTTTAGACTACAAGGTATAAAAAATGTCCACTCTGATGTCGTCAACCTATTCAGAAGGTGCTGAATCTTTAGGATCACTAACAAGCAATTATGGAGAGGCGCATTTTTCAACGGGAATTATTTGCGAACGCCGTTTTTTTTTCCCCCACTTTTTTTCGCGTATCACATTATTTCGCTATAACAATTCAACTTTCCTGCAGATCTGCCTTAGGAAGGCCCGTAGGTACTTTGTAAAGGCTTTTCGTATTTCCAAATCATTCCTCTGTGGTTTTCTATGGCAGTCTTAACTATGCGATGGGAGCAAAGGTAAAATTTTAAAACGAAGATTTTGCTTCATAACGGAAGACTGAACCAGTACCTCCAATATTATTATTTTATTATCTTACACTATTTTACAGTTGCCTTCCAATCCAAATTGACGTCCAGAAATGCGGGACATCAGTTCAGAACCGGGCTTTGGTTTGACTGCATGCATTTTGCGCACAGTCTCACCAACTGGCATGGTTCGGAACATTTTCTTGTAATTGAGTTTCACGGCTTCATCGTTCTTTGTAATTTTATAATCACTGCTGTGGTTACTACGTTCGTGTCTATCTATGTATATTTTCTCAAAATTCCTTTGTTGCTTCTGTGCATTTGTCTTCTGAGCAAATATATATTCATGGCAATGTTAATTATTAAGGTCTGCTCCTTGCTCAGAGGTCAGAAATGAATCAGAAATAAGAAATTTTCAAAGGTCTACGACGTATACTATCATATCTTACGGCTTGTGCAAGTGTTCGCTTGCTATGACATATCGCGAACCGCTAGTGTATATGTAACCAGTCTGCTGACAACTGCTGAACGCTGCATAACAGATGATGCTGCATACGAGAGCTCAATCGCAGTCATTCATTCAGTACGGCTGTAATGAAGGTGCATCTAAGTGTGCATAGCCCCTCCCCCTCTTCTTTCACGAAAAGAATAGGCTGCCACAAAAACATTCACATTTTCACGCGTTTCTTTTACACCCTGATCTAAAGACTAAGAAAAGGAATAACCTCGTTGCAGTAGACAAACTTCTTTTGGGATCACGTTAATAATATGCAATAAAAGCTCCGACTACAAGTATGTAACAGCGATAACATTCTCGGCTCCGCAAAAATTTCAATATACCTTGAGTTGTTCTACCCCAGGCTTGTGATTGTATATGTCGATAATAGTTACGTATAGTTCCTATGGTTAGGGACGTCACTGTTTGTCCATTCATTTTCTGTGAGGTAAGGAAAGCGACATGGTTTACTACCTTTGTTCCAGTCTGCCGCTCCCCGTCGTGGACGTTCATTTCGGTCACGACAACCACGGACTTTCCGTCTTCGCTCTCCATGGCCTCGGCCTTCAGGGCACGGTCGCTGTCCTTCCAGATGAAGACCAGTGCCCAGTGCTGGATCCAGTTGGGCAGCTTCACTCCGGACTCGGCAAGATCCTCCGCAACCCTGCTCCCACGCAGCGGCCTCATGTGAAGGTAGAGCTCGCATGATTCACCTTTCTCGGATGCCATGGCTGCTGTTCCTTTGGGTGCTTACCTAGATGGAGAGAAGGAAAACGGTCACGAAGTCTAGTAACGACGTATGTACAGCTTTGAACAAGGAGTGCCTTTGCACAAGATACTTTTCTTGTGCACTAAAAAGCAAAACCTTTGTTCACTGTCATAATATTGCGTCATAGAGAATGCAAGCAGAAGACCAGGCTAAAGCTTGTGTATGTTGGAAACCGGTTGAAATGGTATTGGGTATCGAACTGTGCTTTTCCATTATGCGGAAGGGAGGGGGCGGAGGCATACTCAAACCACAAGACCACCTGTGCAGTGGACGAGTAGGAAAATGCTAACTTGTAGCGCATTGGCGTTGTGTTATAATTATGTCCATTGCAGTGGCACTTGAGATTTGCCCAATGAAAGCTGGGCATTTATACCTCAGTTTGTCTTTATTTGTCATGTAAAAACCAGGTTTACCCATTAACCATTATTATAGGCGCTTTAAGAGTCCTCAGCTACCCTTGCGCAGTAAATGTCGACATCATCACAGATTGCTTGCTCAGAACGCACGCTGTCCTGCCTCATATGAGCACTTATACAAGTCTAAGACACCAACGTTATCTTTGGCGGTCCATATACCTTTTATGAAGGGGCACCAATCGAAGCCGAACGGGCCAGTTCTGAAAAGAAAATTGATATCTTCCAAATAGTCCTGGTACACCTCTGCTATTTGCAGGGATGTACAGAATAAAGTGTTGAGCTGAATAATTCTGTCGCGCTGCAATAATAAGATTCTAATCTCGGGCTGACGCCCGATATGAGTTAAGAACTCGTTATTGATGTTCTCGGTAATATTTCTTACGATGATTTCTTTGCAATCTTGGTTGCATGTTGGTTCTTTTATATGCAACCCACTATATTTACAAAAGTTTAGCAGGAATAGCGGCACATATGACAGTTATTTTATTTATTTATTTACAGCATACTGCAGATTATACGCCCAAGCTTATAAAAACGCAACCACCCACACACAGAAAAATTTGGTTGACCGGAAGGAAATTTCTTACTACACATACGCAATATCAGTGCGAATAAAACTGCCCCTCCAGAACACACCAGGAACGAACTGGATAAAAGAAGCAGGTAGACTATTTCAATTTGTCATTGCATTAGTGAAAAAATTACAGGGATGTACTTAATTCTGCTTATATGCTGAAATTAGAAAACATCGCGAGTTCCGTGCTTAGTTCTGTTACGAGCTGTGCGTTTCGGTGCTTACTTGCCGTTTCTAAGGGTCAAAATCGGATGAAGTCAAATTATGGAGGTCAAGGGAACGCATTTTAGAGGTGGCTCACTCAAATTTGGAAATCATCATAGAGTTGGCCATACTCAAAGTAGGTTATTGACACCAATTTCGGTAACTGCATGCAGTCGAAGTCAAATTTCGGAGGTTCAAGGTGGCCGAATTTCGGGGGTGCTCACCTAAGTTTGGACGCTCCCACGGAATTGGCTATTCTAGAATTACGTTAGACATCGATTTTTGTCCAACTCTGATGAGGTGGAATTTCATTGTGTCCATGGGGTTAAATTTTGGGGGTGGCCCATATATTTTTTAAGGAAGCCACTAAATTTCCATACTCGAATTGGTTTCGACATTGTTCCAGTAGTGACGAGATCAAATTTTGTGGTTCAGGGCGCCGAAATTTTAGCGTGGTCCATGCCATATTCCAATTAGATTGGGCACTACGCTTGATACTATTATATTATTTGCCCATGCAATGTATAATTGACAATTCTTGTGGACAAACTGCGATGACAGTCACTGTCCACACAGACTGTCGACGCCTACAGACGAGCTTTGGTGGCACCACAATGGGACAAGAAATGATTTCGCTTAAACTAAGAATTTCTACAACTTGGCCTTTACAAAGCGAGGGGCTAAGGAGAGAGCTTTAGAGTGGCGTTTCTGTCTGATAGTAAGATGGCGCACGCAAAGAATTAGGATCAAGTGCTAGGTTGCGATTAAAAGGAGAAATAAAAATTTCAGCCGTAAGAGTTTTCGCCCTGCTTGATAAGTTTGCATATTGAATTGGTGCGACAGTGCTCGGAATAGCTAAAACGTACTGCCTGGCTCTGAACGGTGTCTACTACAGAGGTCCAGCAATCGATTGCTGTTGTATGTGATATCTAATCTACTATCCAATGGGGAGACCAGTCGGGTCACCTGGTAATACAGGTCATCCGTCGAGAGGCCGCTGTCGAAATCTGATTCTTAGTGGCCAAGAAACAATGGGAACCGGCATACGAAGGTTTGGGCAAAAGTTCCGCATTCATTATCCTCACCTTTATCACCACCACCACCACCACCACCACCATCATCATCATCACCACCACCACCACCATCATTGTCATCCTCACCTTTATCACCACCACCACCACCACCACCACCAACACCACCACCACCACCACCACCACCACCATCATCATCATCACCATCATCATCATCAGCCGCAATATACCCCCTGCAGGGCGAAGGCCTCTCCAAGCTTTCTCCAAATATAAGATAATAAACTTCCCCTGCTCTGAGTATTGGGCCGAAAAGGAGCCTTGCAAACCTGACATATATACCTTTAAGCGCTCGTTTCATGTTCAGGCATCGACGTACTGGTAGCAGTACTGGTGGGCGTAACCAGAGTGGGGTAGCCACTGGAGCCACCCTGGGGCCGCTATTGTGGGAAGAGGGAGAAAGATCAAGCTCGAAAGAAGAATGTATAGCAAGATAGGAAGCGCAGTTGGAGCGCTGCATGTTAAACATCTGTTCCCCAGGATTCACATTCCTGAGATAATAGCTGCAGTAGTACTAGTCACGGAAAACTAATGCAAGTGCTCTCTAACTATACATACGTGCAAGTCACACCCAACTTGAACTTGTGTGTGAAAAGGCAGTACCCCCATAGCTCTCACTCCCACATAACACAGCAGTGATAATACGGTGAGCTCTTTTTTTTTTCCTCCATGCTAATTTTTAAAGCCCTTTCTCCTATATGATACTCCATAAGTTACAGCTGTTAAAAGCTGTATATCTCGTCAAAATCTTGCAGCACTGTATGGGAGCTGGAGACGTGGTCAAAAAAGCAAGTGCGTTCTGATTATCTCGAAATCTACAGCTGTTTCCCTGTTGCGATATTCCGTCCCTGCGCGCTGGTTTTCGAAGAATTCGACTGCTGAACAGATATAGAACATTTTGGGAAATTTCGGGGCAGCCCACTTACGTAGTATAGATGATGAATGAATGCGATTGAAATATGGTCATGTCTCCCATGTTATAACCCTCCACGTTGGCACCCCTGTAACCTGCATGATTTTAGGTCGAAAACCTTGAGTCTTTTATGGTAAAAATATTGCATTGGCGAGATCTGTCCACGAGATTCCGCGGGATCTAGGTGGTGTTCTGTCTAACCACCACCATTTAATCACCAGCCGAGCGCGTTAACCATTAACGCCACGCCGGGCAAGATATCTTAGTCCCCCTTGTTCAGCGTTCCTGCCGTCTCCATGACAACGTACAGGCGCGACGATGATGCCTTCACTCCGGTCTCCAGGAGGGATATCGAGGGACTTTAAGGAGGGAGCGTGGCTCACGCCATCTGTCGCCAGCTATGTAGATCAAGCGCCGCGACTAGCGCGCGCCATCGCCTCCGAGTGGAGCTACTCACCTGTAATTCGGCATGGACTTCGCTGTCCTTCACTATGTGATTGATGGGGTTCTCTCAAATAAACACTGCAGTAGAACTAGGCCCAAAGACTTACACATTATCGCTCTTGAGGGGTTTTAAGTGCATCAAGAATTTTTCTCAGGGGCTATCATGTAAGGCGTACTACAGCGACCGTGACGCAGGCAATGAAGCTGGTCTCTACATCTCATCATACGATGCAATCTGGTGAGATTCGTCGACCCGTAAAGCTGGTAGAAAGTACCGGGGGTTTCAAAACAGCAACCAGCTTTTTTTTCCCCGCTCCACTTTTAGTGAAATGGCTTCGCATTACCATCCCGACGGCTGCGCACGTTTTCTGTGTGACGTGTTAGAGAGTGTAAGGAGTTCACTAGGACAATGCACACAACACACGCAAATAAATGACTAATGTAGTGTAGTGGGTAAACAATGTTTAATGGATACGTTTTCTAGAGAAAATGTTTGTCGTAGATTTTCCTCACGGCGCAGTCGGAATCCTGAATCTATGAAATCCCAAGAAATAATCAGTTACAATTTGCCCATTACAAATATTACCACAATCATCAATCATTACAAATATGCCATTTTCTTAAACGATGAGTGCGTTGTTAGCAGCATATAGCACATAGTTTTCCTCACTGTATCTTCTGCCCTTAAGCCATAATAAAATGCGGAAACAGGGCGGAGCACGGAGAGCGAACAGATTCCAGCAATTCTTCCCACATCATATTGATTCCTCATTAAAATAACTAAGTACATGAGCTACTCACGCGCAAACCTTTCTGTACGGATTTTTTTCTCAACATTTTTCGAAGTGCGCCACAAAGAGGTTTTGCAGCTAGACAGGTGCTCTCACCGGAAGTTTTTCTCTGGCTCTGTGTTGTCACTGTGTTTTCTTGTGTTACTCATCTTCTATTCCAAAACATTTTGATACCCCTGTGAAGAGAACCGCGCCGTTATATTCGTAAAAACAAAGTTTGCGTCCACCGTCTTGCAGGAATAGATACAGCCTTTTTAACACTTACCGACGTTGTGAGCCGACAAATGAACTTAGAAGCTCGGCGGGCGGATATGTTGCTTGTGGGAGTCACTCAAAAACTGACGCTTGGTGAAACATATCTCCAACCTATTTTTCTCTCGTAATATAGGAGTCGCACTGTTTATATTTTTTCCTTGTGCAACACGCCCGCTTGAGAGGATGTGATAAGCGCAGACGCACAAGTCTAGTTAGGCAACATACGCAGCAGTAATCGCGCCGAAGCAGGCTGCTCGTTACTCCGTCCGGTTTATTTATACTACGCTTGCCAAGGCCGCTGACTGAGTTCACGCCTGGAAACTGGCTGGTCCTTGCTGATTGCGCTGGAATAGATTCAGGCGCAGAAAAAGGCATCCAATTTTGCCTACTTATTTAAAGCAACCGCCAGTGGCAGGCAGCCTTGACAGGCTTCAATATCACACGAAGACAACGAGTAATTACTGGGGTAAAGCTTTCATGTACAAAATTCAAGATTTTCAATGGCATCGAAAGAGCTCTATAACATAGTGTTTAATACACTTATCAATGATGTTTCATTTTTCAGCGTTTATTTTTGCACAGTTTACGTTTCTGCTTTTCGTTAAATAGATCCATATCCTCCCTTTTCTTATTTTCATACAAGAAGTCATACAGTGAGATTAATGTTAGGTGTACCTTTTCGCAAATTTCTTTCAGAGCAATGGGATTCAAGGGGACCTTTTTTTTGGGGAGCATTTTCTAACCTGCGCCCGGCACAAGTAATCGATCGATGAGTACCTACGCCTGTTGCATTTTTGAAGTTCTCATATCTGAATTAGCCTCGAATAAGTGTGGCAAATAAAAAATATTGGAACAAAATCGACAATTTAATAGGTAAATAACAAGTCAGGCTTGTTAACATTAATTGTTACCTCACCATCTTGGGCGCGCCTAGCACAATATGAACATAAAGGTGGCAGTCTGGGGACAATTGGTGTCATTTTTCGGTATAGATGTCACCCTGTTAGGTAATGCGTTGTAACTTGCGAACTCTAATTGCGGGGTTTAACGTCGCGAAGGGACGCACATGACCAGGAGGGATGTCCTGTACTGGATATCGAACTGTGTTGCTAGGCGAGTCGATAACTTAACACTGTAAAAGAAAAACTGTAAAAAGTCAAGACAAGTTAGAAGTAGACACACGCATGCTCAGGCATCTAAATACCAACAGTTGTCAGTCATCGTTCATGTAAGTCCAAAACATTTAAACAAGGATAACTGGCTTTTGATTTAATTTATTCCTGGGGTTGCATTGTATGCTGCAGCGGACACCGGGTAAGATAGGGCCGGAATGCTCCAATTCATTCACGAACTAAATCAATACGTTAATTACTTTATACATTTTCACTTTAGTAGCTATGTTGTATTTTCAGAATTGGAGCTCGCCCTTCAAATAGAATAGTTCGGAAAAAACGTAATTAAAAAACTGCGGCTCGCGTATGAAGGCCCACAAATGTCACCCTGGTGGGCGGCTTCATATGATAGCAAAGTATGTGTGACGTATACCGCTTCACCAAGAGATTTCGTCGCTCTGCTGCCACCACCTGAGAACCATATACGGGCGCGCGGCGGCTCGTTGTCGGCTTCGCTGATAGCCGCCGCTTTGGCACAGAATGCGCGCAGTCATTGCTCTCGCATTCCGGCCATCAGCAATCCCACACTTGTACGCACGCCAAGGAACGCCACGCGATAGCCGTCGCAAAAGCGGGACACTGTCCACGACAGTATGAGCCATTAAAGGCTTTCGCCCTAAAATTAGAGGCTCTCTGAAAGCACACCTTTCCTATCCTATAATTTGCCTCCCATCGTTAGCCTCTTGTCGGCATTCGTTGAAGTCGTACATATAACTGGTTTACAGGAAAGGAAAAGCGCAGTATGTATCACACTTAATCCGGCAAGTGCGAGTTTGGACGGTACACCATCGCTCCTGTCAGGTGGCGTTTCTTGGCGCGTGTTCAAGTGTGGCATTGCAGATGGCAGGGACGCATCCTGCCTCAGCCAATCAGAACGCCGCAGAGGCGGGGCACACTTTGTCCACGATAGCATGAGCCATTAAAGGTTTTCGCCTTAAAAGATGCCAAACCTGCACAGCAGTTTTCTGACTCCCAATGCACCTAATGGGCAGGGTAATGCGTTAGCGCGTGACATCTGATGTGAGCGCTCGGGAAAACTTCATTTGTGTTGACGAACGGAGTTCATTCACTCCAACGACAATCTAGGTTTTGGCTGTGAAAATGAACTTTTTGGTATATTTTTCCATTCTTTGATATCGTTCAATTTGTTGTAATCTCGCTCGTAGTCAGGAGTATCGTACGTAATTTTCGGTCACTAGCGCTAGGAACAGCCTGCCTGCTCACCTGCTGCTTGCCGCCTGGCTACTGGCCTGGTTGCCCGCGCACCCAACATGCTCGTCCGTGCATCCGTTGACCCAAAGACGCCAGTGAAGCCGTTGACAGGAGCTTCGAAGTGAGGCAGCACTTTTGAGAAGATACTCGAACCCACGGGACCCTTGCACCCCGAGTAAAATACGCTACTCCTAGATGATAGAGGTACATTCGTAGTGCGTACACTGGTGGTCGTTCACATCATGTGGTAGATGACGACTGTATGCAAATGATTGGTTTGTGGGGTTTAACGTCCCAAAGCGACTCAGGCTATGAGAGACGCCGTAGTGGAGGACTCCAGAAATTTCGACCACCTGGGGTTCTTTAACGTGCACTGACATCGCACTGCGCACGGTCACCTTACTTTTCGCCTCCATCGAAAAGCGGCCGCCGAAGCTGGGATTCGATCCCGCATCCTTGGGAACAGTAGTCGAGTGCCGTAACCACTGCGCCACCCCGGCGGGTTCGTATGCAAATGAGTATGAGCTACACTAAACCGAAGTGATAACGCACCTAATTCACAGCTGACTACCGTTAACTCGGCCGTCATTTTTTGCTGCTCAGATTAACTTTTTCGGAGTTTTAAAACGATGAGTAGACGTCGGGCTTTCATTCGTAACACCTTTACAGTATCAACACACGACACGTAAGCGAAAGACACAGCGCCTTGTTGCCGAGAGTTTTTTTTTTCTTGTTCCGTCACATTAGGGCAGTTTTTCAGGCGCGTTGTTAAGCGTTGTTAAGCACGCAAGTTGTTAAGCGCGCAGTGACGTCGCGCAGCACGCCGGTGTTTTCGTATTTCGTTTGCCATCGAAAGGAGGTCAATGAAGCCGGAGCGAAACCACTTCCGTACGTGATCTATTGAATCAACTAATTATAACTGTTAGAGGGTGATCGATTAGTGTATTCCTAATGTAGGTCATGGCCGATCACAACCAGGAGGCCAAATTCTGTTCTGGGGAGGAATCGCGTTGCCATTTTTGGTAATCGGCACTGAGCCACAGATCAGTTATATGGACACTTGAACTTCTTATCCCTTGTGAACAACTAGGTATCGATATTCGAAAGCGGTACTCTTGCATGCAAAATAAATGGTTTTCTCGCTTCGCCATCTCCGTTCCAATAAATGAAGAAATGAAGGAGGTGCATTTGCGCTTGAGTTGGAGTAGTCCGGCTCATGATGATAACGACAGGGAGGTTACCTCGTGATCACCAAACGGAAGTGCGGGCAGCGCGCATACTGGTGACTGCTGAGCAGTGAGTGTTGCTCACAACTCGAGGCGTCAGGTATCTAAAGCGCATGCGAAACAGTTCCGCACGTTAAAAAAAATTACAATTTTCCAACGTGAGAAAGAGAAACTTATATGCCACTCCGAGAAAATAGTGGTGTGCTACCTGCAATAGGCTAGAGGGGTGGGGCTATAAAAAGTAAAATAAGTAGCCTCATAACGAAAGGAACAAAAGTTTGCTTTGGACCATTAAGCACGAAACACTTACGGACTCTGAATGACAGGTTCTGGCTTGGGTCGTTGTTACTGCGCCTTAGATAGAACAGGCGAACGGTCCTAATGCGGCTTTTATTTCTAGCGTTATCCGTGCATCTTGGCCCTATACAGGCATACGAGTATAGATACTGGCCCTAATGTATCTCAGTGCAGTACGAGATGTTAAGCAGACGTCGAGGTGATAAGATGCGAGTGCTGACCCGATGGAGGTGTGCCGCAGAGCGCCGCGTGAAGCGCAAGTTGAATGTTATCGGTCGATGACCAGAAGTTTTTCTCGGAATTGAAGTGACCTTATTTTCTTTCCGCTTCGCTGATAGAGGCGAAATACCCCTTTTGCATATTTTCTCAATGCTGTTCCAGGGTACTGCGTGGCTTATAGCGCTCGAGCACCGGCGGGTGATTTGAACATCACTTGGGACAAAAAAAGATGCCTAACTATCTTTAAGAGTAGATGCAGTAGCGTTGCCATATGTACAGGGTCGTCCACTTCTAGCTAGAACACGGTCACTGCTTTCAAAGCAACATTGTATCTGACACAGAGCAGATATCGATGTAAAGCGATGCAAGCACACAGAGACACGGATGTGCTGCTTCACATGGCCAGCCACTTTACTGCGTGGCCGGGTCGGATGCAATGACACCTTGAAAGCAGTGACCGTGTTCTAGCTAGAAGTGGACGAGGCTGTACATCAAGAATTTTTGCTACGTAATTACAGAGTCCTTCAATAAGGACTCTGGTACTACTCCTAAATAGAAGCGCTAATTAGCGCCCTTCATTAGAAGTATTAATCTGTATAGTACTAAAAAGTAACTAGGGTTAGTTAGTAGCGCCACTTAGTAGAGCTAAGTTCTAAAGCTAAGTAGTAGCGCCACTCATTAATAGTATTGCCCCGCCGCGGTAGCGCAGTGGTCAGGGCGCTGGACTGCTGTACCCACGCAATGATGGGGGATAAAACCTCGGCTGCCTCGGCCGCTTTTCGCGAGGCAAGAATTTCAGGTAGTCGAAATTTCCCCAACTTGGCCCTACGGCGTCTCTGATATCCTGAGTCGCTTTGCGACAATTTCAGGACGCTGTGCTAAGCTCACAACGCAGCAGTGCGCCCCTCTGCATGATGATTAAATTAAATTAAATTGGTTCACAGGAAGGGAAAGGCGCAGTAACTGTCACACTTGCTCTGTGGACACCACCCGAACCGCGCCGTAAGGGAAGGGAGGAAGGTAGGAATGAAAGTGGAAAGAGAGAAAGAGGAGCCGTAGTGGAGGGCTACGGAGTAATTTCGACCACCTGGGGATCTTTAACGTGCGCTGACATCGCACAGCACACGGACGCCACTTCGTTTCGCCTCCATCGAAACGCAGCCGCCGCGGTCGGGTTCGAACCCGGGAACTCCGGCACAGTAGTCGGGCGTCTTACCACTGCACCACCCCGGCGGGGCCTGCATGATGATGGTAAGAAGTGATTTGCCGTTGCCCAATGGGAAGCAGAACAGGAAGAGAAAGGCCCAGCATCTGTCACACTTGATTCTGTGGACACCTGAAATTTGATAGATTGATTTATAGGAAGGGAAAGGCGCGGTAACTGCCTCACTTGTTTTCTGTGGACACCTCAACAGCGCCGTAAGTGAAGGGAGGAAGGTGGAAGTCAAGTGGAAAGACAGAGGAGCCGTAATGGAGGGCCACGGAGTAATTTCGACAACCTGGGGCCGAACCCACGAAATAGTTCACTTTGGAACGCGTTCGCTTTCTCTCTCGCCGCCTCGCTCCATTGGTCGCGTGCCGCCACCGCTGGCGGTGACGCTATTTCACGAAGGCGGGACCACGGATTTCGTTGACGTCACGATACATGTCAATCAAATGAAAGTGAACGCGTTCGGTCGCTGTGTGTGGAACTCGGTAAGTGGCGTTCGCTTCAGCGCGAGAATCATGCTGTACGTGCCCCCCGTCGCCGCGCTGTTGTTCGCAGTGCTCAGCGAATGTGATCGGTGGCTTCGGCGGTCGCGCGCACATGACGATCCTTTCGACATGCCTGACGATGCCTTCCGAAGGCCCTTCAGACTGTCGAAGGGGCTTGTACGCGGGCTATGCGAAGAGCTAAAACCCCACCTTGGCCCAACGAGGAAACGCGCTCACAACAGAGCTGAAAGTACTCGGCGCACTGCGGTTCTTCGCTACCGGAGGCTTCCAGGCGGCAGTCGTCGGTGAGCCGGACAAGTTTGGCCGTCGCTCAGGCAATCGTGCGTGTCGGCACGGAGAAAAACTGGGTGTCGTTTCCTCCGACTCCCAAGGAGAAGGCCCGCGCCAAGGCAGAGCAACCGAGATGGGACCGCCCAGCAAAGCCGATTGGCTGTTCTCTGCCCCCAGCGTTCATCCCACCCTTCTCCCCCCAATGCCTACGTCAAATTGACGTCACGGCAAAGCGAACGCGTTCCAAAGCGAACTCTTTCGTGGATTCGGCCCCTGGGGATATTAACGTGCGCTGACATCGTACAGCACACAGACGCCTCTTCATTTCGACTCCATCGAAACGCAGCCGCCGAGGTCGGGTTCGAACCCGGGTTGATTGATTTATAGGAAGGGAAAGGCGCGGTAACTGTCTGGCTTGTTTTCTGTGGACACCTCAACCGCGCCGTAAGGGAAGGGAGGAAGGTGGAAGTGAAAGTAGAAAGAGAGAAAGAGGAGCCGTAGTGGAGGGCTATGATGAAGGCTTATAAAACAAAAGCAATCGCACGGCGTAGTAGAAAGATATACAATTGTGAAAACGTGCAGAAGAATATTAATAACATGAAGGAAAATTAGGACCATGTCCCAATGGGCAAATACAGGTACAGCAAAAATAAATAGGATAGAAAACGTTCTACATATAAACATGCATAGCGCGCAAACATTTGTTTGACGAGCTAACAGGTCCAAAGTGTAATAATAATTCAATTTATTTAAGGGGTCGGGACTACGCAAGTATCTGCATGGCTTGTTCGTGTAGCTTTTCTCGGGCAGGCTGTTCTGCAAAGTTGCGTGTATACTGGGGGTGGTGGTGAACACGTTTATTGATTCTTGAGCCTTATTGTCTGTATTGATGGGTCGGCTCGATATAGCGTAGGGTGGCCGCGGGAGCTTCTCAGCGACTCTTAGAGCCCAGTCCACTAGCTCCTTCTGTGCAGCTGGGTCCCAGCTGGACACCGCGTCTCCTATCGCTCTATGTCTGTTAGTTGCCAATTTCGGGGTGACTGGAGCTCAGAGCACATGTAGAGGATGTGTACTTTACGTTTTTACGTGTTTCTAGTTTAAAACGGACACTCAAGCAATATTTACACAGGTATCTTTAGCCCACCACTTTGTATAGAGAGACCCGCGCTTGGTGAGCGTCAGGGGACATTGTGAACGCGTGACGAAGGAACGTTTTCTAAAGGTTACAGATAAGCTGAAGACAGTTAACGGTTGCTGTGCCCCACACTAAGTGGCAATATTTTAAATAGGAATAGAAGAAAATTGTTAAGCAACTTCATTGGTTTTGGAATATCTCGTAGTCGACTCATAAGCCCTACGGCTATTTGAGCCAGTTTTGTTGCAATATGGTACACGTCGTGTTCCCAAAACATACTGGAGGGGAAACAACTCCCAAACACTTAAACTGTTAAACCAACTCATATCATTTAAGCTGCTTCATATCTTTGAACTAAGGTGTGCCATTTTTTGTGTGTGCCACGTACCTTTATTCTATAAAATTAACTTTCTTGCTAAATAGAGATTTGCGTCGTAACAGATATGAACTAGTGTACGCCCGCGCTTCTTTGTTTTACGGCTAACGGTCTCCTCCCAGGGTGGAAAGCAGATGCGACTGCTCCAAGACGAGGCCGTTCTTCCAAGTCGAATAACCAAGGTGCCCATCGTGGGTGGTGTTCTGCATTGTGGGGAATTTAGGGACGTTGCCCCGTGCTGGCTCCCGAGCAGTCCCAACATGCGTGCGAGTACTGAGCCACGTAATTGGCATTGGGATGCCTCGGTGCCCCTTCCCGGTTTGTGCATGAAGATGTCGAGCAAATAGTGTGTTCGGCCGAGGTAGCATGAGGTTTTTCCTATGTTGTGCCACTGGACATTTCGCATGATATATGTGCTTGCTGTTCGATCTTTTCTATGTAAGTTGTTCGGCATCTGCAGGCAATGTGCAGTGCCTTACTACAGGCATTCCCAGTAAATAGAGCACTACAGTACATTGTCGGAAATACGAAAAAGTATTGTGTGTATGTTTCTATCGTAAACGTCAAACTTTGTTGTAGTTCTGTAGTAATTGTCTGCAGCTCTGTAGGTTTTTCGGTAGTAGTTTTCTGATTTTTGTAGCCTTTTAGCTCCCGCTGTTGGCACGCTCCTGCTTTTCCTGTTCGCTTGCCCTTTATCGTGAAATATCCAGCGTCTCGGCAGTCCTAGTTCCGTGAAGAAAGGCACATGTCGTCAATGACTAATTTCCGTAAGGCAAACAACACAGCAGTTCATTGCCCTCAAGACCAGAAAGAGAAAATACCCTGACTGCTGGTACATTATATTTGTCGGTTACTTTGATATCTTTGCCTCACTTCTCGCGATATTCGCCCGTCGTTTGCCGTGTGATTGTGGTGATAAAACGTTTCAAGCGGTTACTTAATGATGAAACACATACAACAGCTCACTAGAAGAGCTTTTCGGCCCAATGAAATACTATTCAACAGCAGAATTTAAGTTTTCAGAGCTTGTTTTAGATAACACGCACTGCAATACTGGATACGCTCGAAACGTCACCGCACTTTAAGCGTATTTTGCAGCAAAACAAGCAAATCAATCAAAAGTTTTGCTATTTCTTCCATTGCTGTGGCTTCCTGTGACGTTATCACGTAAGTAAACTGCTGTACGCTGTCACAGCGTTGCTGGCAAGTAAGGCAGCTCAAAAAAGTTATCAAATCCATTTCTTTTGAGAGCAGCTCCCTGTGCTCTAGAATCAGCGTACACTCTATAGACATTGCATATGCTGCAAGAGTATAGGTATTAAACTGACAAAGGAGCGACATTGCAACAGCCCCAATATTGCAGACTTAAGCGAGGCTTTACAGCCACGTGAAGGTCATAGCCAAAAACGAAACTTAAGCTTAGAAGCCATTCCTATTCTGCTAGCATCTTTTTTCGGCTAGTGCTGCAAAAGCTATGACGAAGTAGAGCGTAAATGACGAAATATAATGAGTAATAGCTATTTAGGCGAACTTGTTCGGAGCCTAGCACGATAGATTTTTGGCGATTTTCGATTTCGCTCAGCATAACCGAGTGTTTGTATAAAACAAACAAATAAATATAGCTTTGCCTAAGATAGTTTCATTACCTCATGACTTACCATATACGAGTGACGATGACTACCATGCCCAGGGTCAAGAACAAAGTTAGTTTTAGCATTAATTAGGTCTGATCAAGCGGAGGTCAAAAAATGAAGTTGAACGCGCGTGGAGAAAGGCAAATTGGCGTAAATGTGCCTTCCGAAGCCTAAATGAGCGCGTAGGCTTAGTTAGGGCTAGTAAGCCTAGCTGAGCTTAAATTTTTATAAGGTAAAGTTGTAGTACGTCGCTGTCTGGACATAGATTGACCATAGTAGTGCCTTTATAAACTTAAGATTCGTTAATGCTAGCTAAGCCGTTGCTGTAGCTGTCCGTGCCATCCCTACCCTCTAGCTGGACTTCGCAACGTGTCAGCCACACCAAACGTGTTTATCTGCCCGCACTGTGCATCTTTTTTTTTTTCATTTTTCATCCAGACGGCGAAAGACTGAAATGATGTTCCCCTTCAAGCCATGCTCCACTCCAATCCGCAAGATTTTAAAAGTTTATAGAGAACATTATTTATGATAATAATGTATAACTTTGATGTTATGCCGCTATCCCTCATGTAATTCCCACATCTGGGGCCTTTGAGGTGTACTCTAAAGAAATACAAAAGAAATGCACGATGAGGAAGTAGGGCTACAAATAAAAGGGGTAATTGGATGCAAGCGAAAGAAAAACACACCATCAAATTTTACACACAAATTCCTCGCCCAATAGGGATGATCCTGTCGCCAGGCGATACAAGGTGTGTCGCGAGGTAAGAACAGGTAAATTGGTAAGCGGAATCGTTCGGTCTTTCCCACACCTGAAGCAGCGGGAGTCCGCTTAGTCTGCTTTCGCGACGGCCATGCGTCTTGGCTTGAGGTAAGCACCGCGGAAGAAGACCGCGAAGAGCACAAAGTAGGACAGGTACATAAACATGGCGAGCATCGCGGTGTGCTCCGAGATCGCGCACGAGTCACCGCCACGTTTGTTGGTGAAGAAACCAAGGCCGGTGACGTACGCGCCCATGAGCATCTGGACGATTTGGAGCGAGGTGATGCAGACTCCGGCACGGCGTGGCAAGCGGACGCCGAACGACCTGAGCGCGAAGTAGGAGTACATGAGTGAGTGGACCACGTAGTTCATGACGACGTACCAGCGGGCGGACGCTATATGCTGCTGGTAGAAGTACCAAGAGAAGACGAGCACGGTAACATGATGGTACCAGTGGAGAAAGATGAGCTCTCTCTTGCGCAGGATGATGAACACCGTGTCGCCCAGCTCGGGAACCTTGCTCAGCACAAACATCCAGGTCCAGAAACCCGAAACGCGGTCGTACTCGATGTAGGAGTTATTGCACACCGAGTGGAAGAAGCCGAACTCGCGGAGGACGTGGACCAGCTCGGGGATGGTACGGCAGGCGCCAACCACGCTGAAGCCAGACAACAGAACATTCCAGGCTTGTAGTAGCCGCGTTAGCTTGAACGCTGGTCGCTGAGCCATATAAGCCTGGCCGCCAAACACCAACAGCATGTAGAGGCCCACCCAATACACGGAGGTGTGCCAGTTGCGGTTCATCCACAGCCTGTTCTGGTCCTTGTCGAAACTGACTTCGAAGTCGAACTCGAACGAGTACCTGGGCCTAATGTTGAGATCGTTCAGCGGGGACTCTACATTGATGCTACCCATGATGCGATCGCCACTGAACGAGACGCTATAAACCACAGTGCGTTCAGTTCGGCAGTCACAATGGTGGGACACAATTTGGCAGCAAGAATTTCTTTTTACGCACCGTGTGCAAAACGATGGCCACAACGAGGAGACGGCTCTCGTGATAACAGCTACGGCCCAGTCGCTACCCAGAATAACGTCGGAAGGTGACCGCATCAACCGATACGGCCTCGAGCCCCTATGGCAGCAGCTTCTTGAAGTCGCGTGGACGAACGCGCATGAGGCAGCTAACAGTATCCAGGCGGCGCTGCAGTCGTTTGCATGTTCAACTGGAAGCTGGGGGTCACTGCCGCTAGAGACACAGCGAAAACTGCGAACGACGCCCGTCTGATTCGACGCATAATATCTATAGCAGCGTTCCTCTTATCGATACGTGCAATGACGCCAGAACAGGGAAAAGACGCCTCTCACTGTTTGGCAGGTAGCCTTGTAAAGCATTTGGGCGTATAAAATTAAAGGATTATCTAGGCTTTGTGCTGAAAGCACCATTTGTATCGCGGCTGTACATTTATGAAGCGAAAACCTTACATGGTTCACAAGAAAAGGAATCTGAGGCCGGAAGTTTTCCGCAGAGCCTGTCGGCAGAGGCGCTCCGCAAAATGTGTCCACTAAAGTGCCTTGATGTAGCGTACTGCCCTAACAGACAGAGGCGCGCCCATAACTCCTAGACATCATGCCTGCGTGTCACGTGGCATGACGTCACCCACATCATCGCTGGCCCACCGAAGCCGCCATGCTGCTTCGAACGTTTCTACTCAGGAGGTCTGCTCCATACTGTGTCGGAAGCGTACGCGTTCTTTGATGAAATCTTCAAACCAATATTTTTTATTATAATTACAGACTGCTACTTGCATCGCTGCTCAGTGAGGAAACACGCTTGATTCCGGTTGATGTCGTGAATGTATGCACATATAGACAAGCACAATACAAATGAACGCCACATTAATGACAGAAACAGTGAAAACCTCGCTTTGAAGTCTATGTCCAATTTGCGCGTTTTCGCACCTGAATTTACGTCAGCCTCGTTATTGTTCCCACTTGTTCGCTCATAAATGTGAGGGTCTCTTAGATGCCACTTGACAGAAGACTGGCGAAAGCCTACCCTTCGTCTACTACCATTTGCCTCTCATTACCCCGCCGGGGTGGCGCAGTGGTTACGGCGCTCGACTGCTGTTCCCAAGGACGCGGAATCGAATCCCGGCCTCGGCGGCAGCTTTTCGATGGAGGCGAAAAGCAAGGCGCCCATGTGATATACGATGTCAGTGCACGTTCAAGAACCCCAGGTGGCCGAAATTTTCGGTCCTCCACTACGCCGTCTCTCATAGCCTGAGTCGCTTTGGGACGTTTAAACCCCACAAACCAAGCCAAACCAAACCAAACCATTTGCCTCTCTTGTTTGCCTTTTATCGGCGTTCGTTACAGTGCTATGTATAATTTTGTGCTTGTAGGAAAGGAAAGGTGCCGTATATGTAACTTCCTCAAGCAAGTGTGACTGGATGGTACAGCATCGGTCCTCTTGCGTAGCGTTCCTTGACGCGCCTACAAGTGTGGGATTGGATGGCAGGAACGGAGGAAAAACAATACCGTCCTTGCTGTTTTCGCGGGCACTTTGCTCGATATTAAGGCGAAATTCTTATACTGTTGTTGCGGTTGCAGTAAAAAGGAAACGAAAATGCACGGCCTGCTACTGGCTCTGTAGCTGAGCTAAGCTCCCTGTTGTTGTGGCTGTAGGAAGAAGGAAAAGAAATGAACGGGCCTGCTACTGGCTCTGTAGCGGAGCCACCTTCGCTGCCTCGTGCGGACAGAAGCGATTGATTTATAAGAAGAGAAAGGCGCGGTAACTGTCCCACTAGTTTTTTGTGGGCACCTCAACCGCGCCATAAGGGAAGGGAGTGAGGTGGGAGTGAAAGTGGAAAGAGAGAAAGAGGAGCTGTAGTGGAGGGCTACGGAGTAATTTCGACCACCTGGAGATCTTTAAAGTGCGCTGACATCGCACAGCACACGACGCCTCTTCGTTTCGCCTCCATCGAAACGCAGCCGCCGAGCTCGGGTTCGAACCCGGGTACTCCGGCACAGCAGTCGGGCGTCTTACCCCTGCACCACCCCGGCGGGGCGGGGACGGACAGAAGTAGACAAGAAAGAAAAAGAAGAGGGAGAGAAAGACGCGCGCCGCAACAGCCGTCGTCCACCACCTAACCGGTGGCGGGTGCAATGATGGCCTACAACAGATAAAAATTCGGCGGCTAGCTAGCCCCCGCCGCAAGCGGCGTTCACCTACCAGTCCCAGCCCCCATAGGGCCAGGAACAGCCACCCTTCACCCACCGCTGCCTCGTGCGGACAGAAGAGAAAAAGTAAAGAAGAAAAAGATGAGGGAGAGAAAGACGCGCACCGCAACAGCCGTCGCCCACCACCTACGCGGTCACCGCTGCTTGCGGCGGGGGCAAACCTGCCACCGAATTTTTATTTGTTGTAGGCCCTCGTTGCACCAGCCAACAGTTCGGTGGTGGACGACGGCTGTTGTTGCGGCGCGCGCCTTTCTTTCCCTCTTACTTTTCTTTCTTTATTTTCTTTTCTGTGTGCACGAGGCAGCGGAGGTGGCTCAGCTACAGAGCCAGTAGCAGGCCCGTGCATTTTCTTTTTCTTCTTCCTACAGCCACAATAACAAAGAGAGGCCGTAATTTTGAAGCAAAAAGCTTCACTACGCTAGTCAACACCGCGCTATACAGAAGTGCTACCACGGGAGCTGAAAAGGAGAGAATAAATGAAAGGTTGGTTTTGGTTGGTTTTGTGGGGTTTAACGTCCCAAAGCGACTACGGCTATGAGAGACGCCATAGTGGAGGACTCCGGAAATTTCGACCACCTGTGGTTCTTTAACGGGCACTGACATCGCACAGCACACGGACGCCACTCCGTTGCGTATCCATCGAAGCGCAGCAGCTGAGGTCGGGTTCGAACTCGAGTACGCCGGCACAGTAGTCGGGCGTCATACCACTGCACCACCCCGGCAGGGAGAATGAGTGTCTCGGTTCTTGTCGTTGTTGAGCGAGCGTCCGAGAATAAATGTGTCTCGGACGCTCGCTGAACAACGACAAGAACGTCTCGCTAAACAACGCAGCAAAGCCGAGTCTGAAACACCTAAAGCAGCATTACCATAAGCTAAACCGTAAGCATATCCATAAGTTAAACCATAAGCATATTCATAAGTTAAACCGTAATCATATCCATAGTATGTATATAATAAAGCATAACCATAAGCTAAACCGTAAGCTTATCCACAGGCTAAATCATAAAGCATAACCATAAGCTTAACCATAAGCATCAACGAAGATTTTCGCTTCGAGATGCTAAACTTTAGCTAGCCTCAGGCAATTTTTTTTTCATGCCGAACCCTACATGCCTCAGAACACGCGCGAGAAAAAAACGTGCCGTAGCGACTGGCTCGATAAACTAGCACAGTGCACCAAGAGGGGAAAAATTCAAGGGACGCTTGAGCTCCGTTCAGACGCCGCTTCTTACATTATGATGCCTCTCAGTATGCGTTCAACGAAACGCGCCCGGAAAGCCGGCGGATGGTGACGTCAACAGACGGGGCGCAGTAAAGTCAAAGGAAAAAAGTGCTTCCGGACGAAAATCACAGACTGGGACCGATTTAGAGAGCCCCGCCGGGGTGGTGCAGTGGTAAGACGCCCGACTACTGTGCCGGAGTTCCCGGGTTCGAACCCGACCGCGGCGGCTGCGTTTCGATGGAGGCGAAACGAAGTGGCGTCGTGTGCTGTGAGATGTCAGCGCACGTTAAAGATCCCCAGGTGGTCGAAATTGCTCCGTAGCCCTCCACTACGGCTCCTCTTTCTCTCTTTCCACTTTCACTCCCACCTTCCTCCCTTCCCTTACGGCGCGGTTCGGGTGTCCACAGAGCAAGTGTGACAGTTACTGCGCCTTTCCCTTCCTGTGAACCAATTTATTATTATTATTATTTAGAGAGATTAGGGGGAACAGAGACCTAAGAGAGATAGGAAATATAGAGGACTGGTGCGAAGCGGTAAAGAAACACACCAGGAAAACAACTAAGACGCTAGAAGGGGAAAAAGCTCCGGAAATAGCGGATGCCCGACTCCTACACATGTGGGAGGCCAAACAGGGCATGGAACGTCGACTTAAAAGGCAAGGCAGAGACAACAAAAATCTCAGAAGACTGGCGCGTCATAACAAAGAAATAGAAGATTACGCCTTTAAACTATGTGAACAAAATTGGACTAACAAATGTGGCGACATGGAAAGGAATATGAACCTCCCGCAGACGTGGAATATCCTAAGACATTTAATAGACCCTGAAACGTCCAAAACACAAGCACGAGTCAAAATGGCTAAGGTTAGACACGCATGCGAAGAGCAGGACGATGACATATTCATTAAGAAACTTGTCGAGACATACATAGGGGACACCGAAATTAGAGAGCTACCCGAGTACCAGGGAATTCCAAATGAGAAGTTAGATGCGCCCATCACGAGAGCTGAAGTAAGGGCGGAGATAGCGAAACTCAAAACCAAGTCAGCTCCAGGGCCAGATGGAGTCACGAATAAGATGCTCAGGAATTTAGATGACAACTCGATAGAGGCCCTTACCAGCTACAAGCAGACATGCTGGAAAAAAGGGGAGATCCCACCGCTGTGGAAAGAGGCTACCGTGATTCTGATCCCAAAACCCGGGAAGCAACCGAAACTGGAAAATCTCCGGCCTATATCGCTCACGTCATGTGTAGGAAAGTTAATGGAACACATAATTCAGACCAGAATTTCAAATTATATGGAGGAAAAAGAGAAATGGCTAGACGAGATGTATGGCTTCAGGCCCCATCTGAGCACACAGGACGTCATGCTGCGGCTGCAGCAAGACATAATTAATTCCAGAACCAAAGATGCGAAAGTCATTATGGGACTGGACCTAAAAAGGGCCTTCGACAACGTCAAGCACGAAGCCATCTTGGAAGGGCTCCAGCAGGCAGGAATAGGGTTAAAAACTTATCGCTATGTCAGAAATTTCTTAACGGACCGCACGGCGGTTATAACTTTCCAGGAAATACAATCTGGGGTGATCAGGCTAGGCAACAGGGGGACACCTCAGGGATCGGTACTGTCACCCACCCTTTTCAACATGGCCATGAGAGGGCTCCCGAAGGAATTGCGGAAAATTGGGAATTACAACTTAAATTACAGCCTGTACGCGGACAACATCAATCTCTGGATCAACAGAGGGAGCGACGCAGAGATCAATGAAACGCTGCAGGTGGCAGCAGATGTAATTTCTAAGTACGCGGCGGACAGAGGACTTAAATGTTCACCTGAAAAATCAGAAATCTTCGTGTATAATGACAAGGCACTCAGGAACAAACCTCCCTCTGACCCACAGATGTACGTGGAAGGAAGGAAGATACCAAAAGTAGAGACAATACGAACATTGGGACTCCACTTACAAACACACGGAAGGAACACGATCACCATTAAAAAGTTAGAAAACCACGCGACCCAGAGATTAAACCTCATCAGGAGGGTCTCACGTAACGGAGGCGGCCTCAAGGAAAAAAACCTCCTGAGATTGGTACAAGCCTTCATCATTAGCAGAGTGGGCTACGCCACGCCATATCTGAACCTAAAGGCAGATGAGATGAGAAAGATAGACGCGCTCATCAGAAAATGCGTTAAAAAGGCCCTAGGCCTCCCAACATGTACATCGACGGAGCAGCTACTGGCCCTAGGACTGCACAATACAATTTCAGAAATCACGGAAGCGGTTAAAACCTCGCAACTTGAAAGACTCAGCACGACGCAAGTGGGCAGAGCTACGCTAAGTAACCTTGGAATAGCCACAGACAGGGGGCAAAAGGAAAGGGTTGACATTGACAGGAAAATCAGGGCGCACCTCCTACCCAAAAACATGCACCCTGAGTTTAATAGGGAAAGGCGACACAAAAGGGCGGAAGCGATAGAAACAATATATCGGAGCAAACCCCCAAATGAAGTTGCCTACGTAGATGCGGCAGGAAACAGACACAGTCGATACATGACCATAGCGGCGGTAGATGGGGGAGGCACCCTCATCACGGTGGCTACCATACTAGGGAAAGAAACCGAGATAGCGGAGGAAGCTGCGATAGCGATCGCTTGCGTTGGCACCAAAGCTAGATATATTATTAGCGACAGTAAAACTGCAATCCAAAATTTCAGTAGGGGGAGGGTAAAGCCCCTCACCACCAAAATTTTAACACAAGGAGTGATTGATAGGACGATCAACATCATGTGGACCCCGGCGCACGAATGTGTCAGCGGTAACGAGGCGGCCCACAGTGCAGATCGAGATCTCTACCTCCGAGCTGTACAGGATGGCTCGGCTCAGGCAGAACATAATAGAGAAAAGCGATTAATCTCGTATCAAGACATTACAGAACACTACAGGCAATGCCGGAGGCGTTTTTCCCCACCAAACACAGCGTTAAATAGAGGTCAGGCAATGGCGTGGAGACGCCTGCAGACTGGAGTATACCCAAACCCAGTACTAAATAAACATATCCGATCGGACTGCGAGGACGATAAATGTAAAAAGTGTGGGGCGAGAGGAACCCTCGACCATATAATTTGGGAGTGCGCTTACTCCCCAGGCAGGGCGCAAAACATTAGCAGTAGGGAAGCCTGGGAAACCTTATTGCGAAGCTCGGACCCTGAGCTCCAACTCACCGCCGTCCAACTGGCAGCAGAGGCCGCCGGCGAAACCAAACCGGCCAGCATCCAATGCGACCATCCCGTGCGGCTGGGCCGCTAAGTCCCCTCCCCCTTACAGGGGGGGGGGGGGGGGGGGTGAGACAGAGCGGGACAGGCGCTGTGGTCCTTCTCTGTTGGACAATAAAAGTTTTCAACAACAACAACAACAAGGCCTATAAAGTAGTTTAAGAGGCATTGGGCGCGCTGGCATCGAGGAACCCTATGTGTCCACGAAAAGTTATCCCTGCCGCATGGTCGCAAAAATTGGAGGGGGTGGGAGGGGGGGGGGCGGTGATAATAATAATAATAATAACAATAATTGGTTCACAGGAAGGGAAAGGCGCAGTATCTGTCACACTTGCTCTGTGGACACCTGAACCGCGCCGTAAGGGAAGGGAGGAAGATGGGAGTGAAGGTGGAAAGAGAGAAAGAGGAGCCGTAGTGGAGGGCTACGGAGTAATTTCGACCACCTGGGGATCTTTACCGTGTGCAGACATTGCACAGCACACGGACGCCTCTTCGTTTCGCCTCCATCGAAACGCAGCCGCTGAGGTCGGGTTTGAACCCGGGTGTTCCGGACAGTAGTCGGGCGTCTTACCACTGCACCACCCCGGAGGGGCGGTGGGGAGGGGGGGGGGTTACAGACTCATTACGGAGGCCAAAAATAAACGAAGTCATGTAGCAGTGTTGCGGGCGGCCTTTGAGCGTCCGGTTATGGCGTCCAGGGCGTATCTAGCCGCGACGTCCTTCGCCCACGTCACCAGCCGAAGTTAGACTTCCGACTCGGTGCTGGACAAAGCATTACCCACTGCTGCGGACTAGTATGGTGCCAAGAGGCAGGGGGCAAGTGTGCCGGAAGGAATATAGGATATGAGAGTAATTGGCGCGGGAGCTGTCACATAAACGGCAGGCCCGCGAGTACGTCTCGGGGTGGAGGAGGGCAAGACGAGCTGAAATAAGAAAGATGTGGGCATGAAGGTGGCACAACAAGTGTTGGTGCTGCTGGGAAAGAGATTTGTGCGGAGGGTGTAAGGTGAGACGAGAAAGGCAGTAAGTGCAAGATAATATCGTGGTATCCATTTCCAGGGTACTCTACTATCGATCATATCCTTACCATCAATCAGATGATAGAAAAATGCTCGGAATATAACCAGCCCTTATACATAGCATTCATTGATTACGAAAAAGCAATTGACTCAGTTGAAACCTCGGCGGTGATGCAGACGTTGCGAAATCAGGGGGTAGAAGAGCCGTACGTGAAAGTGCTGGAAGATATATATAGTGGCTGCACAGCAACCATAGTTCTGCATAAAGAAAGTAACAAAATTCCCATAAAGAAAGGTGTTAGGCAAGGAGACACAATCTCCCCAGTACTATTCACAGCTTGTTTAGAGGAAGTATTCAGAGACTTGGAATGGGAGCAGTTAGGGATAAGGGTAGATGGAGAATACCTCAGTAATCTGCGATTTGCTGATGACATTGCCTTGCTAAACAACTCGGGGGATGAACTGCAAATAATGATTGATGACCTAGACAGAAAAAGTAGAAAGGTAGGCTTGAAAATCAATATGCAGAAGACTAAGGTAATGTTCAACAGCCTCGGGAAGAAACAGCAGTTTACATTACGTAGCGAAATACTGGAAGTAGTAGGCGAATATGTCTACTTAGGACAGGTAGTAACCGCAGATCCGGACCATGAAAAAGAAATAGCAAGAATAAGATTGGGATGGAGCGCATTTGGCAAGCACTCGCAGATTATGACTAGCAGCTTACCGGTATCGCTCAAGAGGAAAGTATACAACAGTTGCATCTTGCCTGTACTCACCTATGGGGCTGAAACGTGGAGGCTAACCAAGAAAGTTCTACTTAAGTTGAGGACAACTCAAAGGGCTATGGAACGAAAAATGGTAGGGGTAACATTAAGAGATAGAAAGCGTGCAGAGTGGGTCAGAGAAATAATTCAAGTTACTGACATTCTAGTGGAAATTAAGAAGAAGAAATGGACATGGAGAGGACATGCAGTGCGAAGAGAGGATAACCGATGGTCGCTGAGGGTAACAAACTGGATTCCAAGGGAAGGAAAGCATAGCAGGGGGCGGCAGAAAGTTAGGTGGGCGGATGAGATTAAGAAGTTCGCAGGGGTAAAGTGGATGCGACTAGCACAGAACCGGGTTAAGTGGAGAAATATGGGAGAGGCCTTCGCCCTGCAGTGGGTATAATCAGGCTGATGATGATGATGATGATGATGATTTCCAGGGGGGAGCGCCTTCTCGGTCAGTCGAATAGCGAGCTATGGAATTGCCCGCCTTGTTGTCAGGATGGGGCGCGTGTGCGGGCACCCATATGATTTGGATGAGGCGAGAGGGAACGATATCGGAACACAAAATAACGATGGTTGTGGGTGCCACCCACCCAACTGCGTAGTTGTAGTTCGCAGCCTTTGAGTCACTGAAAATTCATTGCGCGGAAGTTTGTGCTAAGGCAGTAGCTGCCTCCTCTGCCTCAACTGAGATCGAAGTATACGCTGATGCAGTTAGCGTGAGTCGGTGTTCAGTGACTGCAAGGGCGTAGACTGGACGGCAACGATACAGGGCGGCATTCACGTAAGACGCGGCTCGTTGCCGTCCGTACGTACTCACGCCAGAGCGCGGAGGCTCGTGCTTCTCTGCGGGAGGTCTGGCGTTCGGTATACAGATTTATTGCAAAAGCAATACTCTGACAGCCCAAGTGAAACATCGAGTGGCCGCAGCTAAGCTGTGAAGAGGCGTATCCACGGTCCCCTCATAAAAAATCAGCCTGCCATGACATTTGAATTCACGTTACCCCTGGGGCACGGGCAGAAGCTGCCAACTCGGGTCGCTCCTTTCATATGAGAGGGTGATATCAGAATCAGCCTGCCAGAACCGTTTGCATTCTCGTTACCCCTACGACACGTAGGCACGTCCATACGGATTGGTTGAAGCGTGACTTTATGTGGGCTGGTAGCAACGTTGGCAACATCTAAAAACGTTGGCTGGTAGCTTAGGCTCTCGCGTCATACCCTTAAAGAATGAGCTTGCCCTCAATAATGTAGCAGCTTACACTGATATGGCGTGATAGGGGAATAATGTAGCAGGCAAAACCAGCTTCTGCCGTTGCTTTCGCAATTCAACTAGGGTTAGCCAGACCTAAACTACTCCAATTTTTCATAACCTAGCCCAGGTAGCACAAAGTGGGCTCTGAAGGGTGGGCCCCGGTGGGCCCGATGTAGGCAATGCAGGACAGCCCCGGTGGGCTCAATGTGGGTGCTGCAAGAGGGGCCGACGTAGGCCCGAAGCGGGCTGTCGACAAAGCCTCAATGGGCCCCACTAGGGGCCGATGCAGGCAGCCCTTGCGGGGCTGCCCACATTTTTCCGGCATTGGTAAAAGGGCACATCCCGCCAACTCCCCGCGATGGTCCTACTTTGGACCGATTTGTGCAGCCGCTTTGGAGGAACATTTTATTTCAGTTAGCCCCTCAGATAATGACATAGGGCCAATGCGGGTTCCATAGCGCTAGCCGCACTTGGGCTTGCCCACATTATTCTCATAGGGGTCCGACGTAGGAAATTGATGGAAAGCCCTAGTCCAAGGTTTCCCAATCAATATTTATGCACATAATTAAGTAATTATTTTATACATGTCAGCGCTTTCTAAACAGCCACAATATTAAATTTTACAATAATTCATAACATTCATCTAGCCGAAATGACTTCATGTACATCTTGTTCAGGCTATGGAGATGTGTGTTCTGAACAGTAATATTGTGCTGAGTTGCAGGTTGTCCAAAGCAACCACATAAGAGGCAACAGTTAGCAATCAGTTTGTTTTAGTATATGTAGCGCAATTTGCATGAGCGCGAGAACTAAAGCCATGTAAATTTCTAATCGACTAAACATGACCACAACTGTTATACAAATCATCTATAACAGTAATTTAGGGCAACATCTAATGCAAATAAAGGTTGGAAACAATGATTACGCAATTGCACGCACGCCTTCTAGCCCCATTACGGCCGATGTGGGACCTTAGCGGTTTTGTGTGGGCAGCCCCAATTGGGCTGGACGTTGTTTTTGAACCTAGAGCCCACCTGCTGTTGCACGGGCCTTCAAAGTCCCCACAAAGGACCGATTTTGGTACCATGCGGGCACGCCTTCCTTCCAGCCCCATTACAGCCTATGTGGGACCTAAAGCGGTTTAGCTAAGGCTGCCTCATTTGGGCTTCACGAGGGCTTGCCCAAATTTAGCCCTTATTCATATTTCACCTGCCCTCAAGTAACCTACAAGGGGCCGATTTGGACAGCATGTGGGTATGTCCGTTTTCTTGCCCCACTACGGCCGATGTTGGTCCCACAAAGATTTAATGGGGGCGGCCTCACTTCGGATCTATGAGGGCTTTCCTATAAAAAGCCCACATTTAGGTTGAATTGCCCTCAAATATCCGGCAAGGGACCCTTGTGGTCTGGATGCAGGAATGTGCTCTGCATTAGCCCAAGAAACGCCGCTATGGGATTCATGCAGACTTATGCCCCATCGGGGACCGATGCAGGTTTTATGATGGTTGCCCCAGCCCCACTTGCCTACATCGGACCTACTGGGGCCCCACATTCCGTGCTACCTGGGGCTCCTTGGTTCGAACCCGATAGCCAGCGGCTGCGTTTCGATGGGGGCAGAACAGAGGGGCCTTCGTGTGCTGTGCGATGCAAGTGCACGTTAAAGAACCCCAAGTCGTCGAACTTTCTGGAGTCCTTCAATATGGCGTCTATCATAGCCAGAGTTGCTTTGTGAAGTAGCTTAAAAATCCAAAAACCAAACCGTAAAGCAAATCAATATGGGTGGCATGTTGGAGGCATGCTCTTTCATTGTTGCAAACGTAATAACATTGCAAATCAAATGTGTTTAGAAAAAGTTTTATAAGACATTATACGTTGACATGTGTGATGACAAATGACCGAATTTAACGTAAAGCGTACACGTTTAAATATAGGAGACACTGCACATAACATACCTCATATCGAGGAAATACATCAAAATTTACTATTTACATTGCGGAAAAAAAACACTTGGCTGCTATTCATAATGATATATATAATTTTGAATTACAGTGTAAATAGAATTATACACAAATGTGGGATTAAGATGACTAAGTAACACATTTGAATTCGCAGCTATGCTACCCTTTTGCGCCTTATTTATGTACATGAAAATTCACTATTTACAGTGCGGGAAAAAAACAATTGACTGCTGTAATGACAATCTAAATGAAATTATAAAAGAGTAGATGGAATTTATTGTCTTCCACACACATAGGTGCCTGTATATACACATACACGCACTGTAGTACATACATGGCAGGACAACGAAAGGTGCGATACTAGCAACAATCACACATTAATAGTTATTCCGTGTTCATACATACCCACAGAACAAAAGCTCAAAATAAATTACAATGAGAAACGTAAAGACAGATGATTAATTGTTATATGGCAATACACTTCCTCACGATTCCATGTACGTAACAAAGGGGGATTGGTATGGCAAAGCTGCCATAACAAGCCTGCCGTCCCGAACGACGAAAAGAACTATAGACAAGACTAAGGCCCACAGCTGAATACTCCTCTGTACTGTCCTTTTGCGCCTTATTTATGTACACAAACCTTCCTTATCGCGTCAGATGACTAGCTTTTTTTTTCGAGATTCTGCTAAGGAATTTAGTGTGAAAAAGGTCTCAAAATAGAGTCTGCAACTGTGCTCTTCACAGCACACACACATGTTATCTCAGCATTTCGTGTTGTTACTGAGCGGATCAGATTGATGAGGATTCTTAGCGCTAGCCCCACTTGGGCTTGCTTACAACATTCTCACAGGAGCCCGACGCATATGATTGATCGGAAACGCTAGTCAAAGTTCTCCCAATGAATATTTACGGACAAAATTAGCCGATTGTTTTATACATGTCTGCCCATTATAAACAGCCGAAACATTAACTTTCACTATTATTCACAACATTAATATAGCCTAAATGACTTCATGTTCATCTTGTTGAGGCTGTGGAAATGTGTGTTCTGAATAATATTATTATTGCGATAGCACTACTGCGCCAGGTTTAGAGCCGTCGCGTCGTCCCGGCGGAGGCCACGCCTGACCATGAAGAGCCGAGGAGGAGGAGGAGGGGCAGATGAAGAAGAACCAGTTACGCTCTTGCGTCATACTCTTAAAGGATGAGCTTAAGTGCCCCCATAGGGATAATGTAGCACCTTACATGATAGGACGTAATAGGGGGAAAATGTAGCAGACAAACGAAGCTTCCTCCGTTGCTATCGGAATTAAACTAGGGTTAGCCAGAGTTAGACCATAACTAATTTTGTTATTGTTGTTGTGGCTGTTGGAAGATGGAAAAGAAAATGCACGGGCCTGCTACTGGCTCTGTAGCTGAGCCACCTCCGCTGCTCAAGAACAACGGAAGATTATCTCCAGTGATATGAGGAGGATTGCTCTTCAAGGACTTTCTTTTGCTTCATAAGGGTGTCTTCCACATAGTAAGGGAGCCCCGAGTGTCATGCAGGGGGCTTCGCCCCCACTGTTTGTTCAATGGCAATAAAATGTTTCCAGCACCACCACCTCCGCTGCCTCGTGCAGACAGAAGAGAAAATAGAGAAGAAAGAAAATGAAGAGGGAGAGAAAGACGCGCGACGCAATAACAGCCGTCGTCCACCACCGAAGCGGTGGCGGGTGCAATGACGGCCTAAAACAGATAAACATTCGGTAACAGGCAAGCCCCCGCCGCAAGCGGCGGTGACCTACCTGTCCCAGCCAAATCAGGGGAGTACCAATTTTCTGCTGCGAGTTGCAGGCTGTCCACAGCAACCACATAAGGAGCAACAGTTAGCAGTCAGTATGTTTCAGTATTTTGACCAATTTGCATGAGCGTGAGAATTAAAGCCATGTAATATTTCTAACCGACTAAAAATGCTACCTGATATAGAAATCCTCTATAATAGTAATTTAGGGGAACGTCTAATACAAATAAAGGATGGAAAGAAAGCTTACACAAGAGTGTGCGGAAATGCCGGTGTGTTCAGCCCCGCTACGGTCAATATAGGACCCACAGCGGCATTAATTCGGCAGCCCCATTTGGGCTAGCGCTATTTCTTGCGACAACAGCCAGCATTTACGTTGCGTCAGCAATCGTTCTTAACAAATGTGACGAACAAACGGAAGATCTAGTTTCTATCCCCGCTAAGGCAAATGTATGACCTGCAGCGGTTTCGTGTGGGCAGCCCCAATTGGGATGGGTGTTTTTTTAACCTAGAGCCCACTAGCTGTTGCACATGCTTTAAAATTCTCCACAAGGGACCGATTGTCGTATCATGCCGGCATGCCCGCCTTCTAGCCTCAGTACGGCGGATGTGGGACGTAAAGCTGCTTTTTTTTGGGCATTCCCAAATGGGCTTGGTGTTGTTTTTGAACACAGAACCCAGTTCTTTATTGCACGTGCCTTCAAATTCCCCACAAGGGGCCGATTTTTGTGTCATGCGGGCCCGCCCGCCTTCCAGCCACATTACACCCGATGAGGGACCTAAAGCAGTTTTATGTGGGAGCCCCAATTCGGCTGGGTTTTGTTTTTGAACCTACAGCCCACGCGCTGTTGCACTTGCCTTCAAATTCCCTACAAGGAACCGGCTTTGGTACCATGCGGGCACGCCCGCCTTCCAGCCCTATTACGGCCGATGGGGGACCTAAAGCGGTTTAGCTAAGGCCGCCTCATTTGGGCTTCACGAGGCTTGCCCAAATTGAGCTCTTATTCATATTCCACCTGCCCTCAAGTAACCTACAAGGGGCCGAATGGGGCAGTATGCAAGCATGCCCGTTTTCTTGCTCCGCAGCTGATGTAGGCCCCACAAAGATTTAATGTGGGCGGCCTCATTTGGGATCTATGAGGGCTTTCCCATAAAGAGCCCACATTTAGGTTGGATTGCCCTCAAATATCCGATAAGTGACCCTTATGGTCTGGATGCAGGAATGTGCTCTGCATTAGCCCGAGAAACGCCGCTATCGGATCCATGCAGCAGGAATAGAGGGAAGCTCAAATGGGGCTTACCCACTCTTGCCCCATCGGGGACCGATGCAGGTTTTATGATGGTTGCCCCAGCTCCACTTGCCTACAACAGACCTACTTGGGCCCCACATTCTGTGCTACTTGGGTTCGACTTGCCCAACTGTGCTCCTACGCTGTTGCATGGCCGTACTCGAGAGGCGGCGTCCCGCTTTGTACGGTTTGCTCACTGGGGTGTTTCCTTTCTGCCGTCGCTGCCACCTCGTGGTGATGTGACCCTACTCGTGTTCCGTCGGCTGAGCGGCCGGTCACGCGCCGCGACGAGTGTTGGCGTCTTTGTTTTGGGATAGCGTTTAAAGCGAAAGCTTCATTGCGGTAGCTGCGGCACGTTTAGCGTACGCCACAGTTTGACCTTCAGCTGCGCGACTAGCGGCAACCAGCCTGCTCGCCGCGTGCTTCTTCGCACGTGTGGTGTACGGAACGGGCAGCGCTCTATTCTTCTTCTTGTACTTCGCACACCTGCTTCTTCACACACCTGACCAACTTTATTCGTACCTGTGCATACCTCCGCAAATATACAACATTGCCTGGCACAATGCCACACAGCATTGCAGTCCCCTGCATACCCTTTCCCGCCACCGCCACAGCTGCCCATGTAGCTCGCATTCTGGGACCTCACCCTCCAAAGTGCCTTCGACTCATTCGTGTCGTCTAGACCCGGCTTAATTTGGTGTTCTTCATCCATGGTCAGGAGTCGCGCGCTTTAACTTTGTCTACTTATGCTTAGCCGTGTTAAGCCTTTCCCTAAGTTCTGGTGCGCAACAAGCTGAGAAGAAATTACGCAAAAGGTTTAATCTTGCTGAACCTAAGTAATCAAAGTGAAAGCAGCGGCCCTTTTAGCTCTTCGCCTCTGCGTGGCAGCCTCTCGGTGAGCTATACGTCCACTGGATGATCGGATTCGGCTGGTCGTCTTCGCAACCTCTGAGACGTAGACAGCTCACGAGGCGTCTCACCTGGATCATTCGTGACGACTCCTACGGTTAAACTGCCGAGAGCGGTTGCGATCAGTCGGCGCCGGCTAAGAGCATTTAACCAGCATTCAACCCGCCATTTAAAGGTCTCTGGTTCGCTCCTGGCTTTCGGCACCAACAGATATGGCGGAATCAAACAGGAACGCAAATAGCTCTCTGGCAAATGTCACTTATAGAAACATCTGCCCGAGCCCATCTGCGAGCGCGCTAGCTCTGACCAAGTCTGAGCTTCACCTTTACTTTCAGCAGCATTTTTGAGGTTCAAGACAGTACGGTCGCTCAGCGAGTGTGTATAGATGACGCTTTTTTGTTGTTGTTTTTTTTTTTGTTTCTTATTTTCTCTACTGCAAAGCAGATAGCATACCATTCAGCAGTGAAAACTGTTGCATACTGAAGTAGTCGTATTTCCTTTTCAGTTCTGCCTTTAATTTCTGCACTTCCAATATGGGGCTTCCGTTTACGACGAATCAGTATAAAATGCAGTGGAATTTCTGTATTTTTCCCATAGTGTAAGATATTCTTGTATAACGTGTTCATGTGGTGTTAATGCGTCTTCAGAAGTGTGTTAATGTGTTTTCGGAAGCGTGTTATTGTGAGTTCACAAACATTGGGGAGAGTGCGTCATGGATATAGCGTTATAAAATTGAGAACTGTGGCGTCTGCCGCCGGCGAGCTAGTCGTTTCAGCGATTACCGCTCCGGGCGACATGAGAGGGCGCTGTGTGTGAGAGGAGCGTAGGGTGCCTCATCGAGGCACCCTACGCTAGCATGCAGCAAACAGCGAGGTGAACCTCTTCCGTCAACCCCTAGTTCTTCGGACCCCGAAGGCGCGCAAAAATAAATTGGGTCGCTTTAGCCCGCACACGTTTGAGTAAATGTACGTATTAAACCGATTCTGTGTATGAATAAAGGAATTTGTTCCCTATAAGAACGGCCGTCGTCGGTGAAAATATGTATAACCTGCCAGACACATATAGCCAATGTAAGATATAGATTGCCGATGAACTGACAAGCAACAGTAAGAAATTTCCTGAACGTATTAGATACTTTATTTCTTTAACGTTAACGGGAGGTCCAATTACGAATGTCTAGCGCGTTTTTATGATGACATAAGTATTTATTTTCTGATGCGTGCCTTTAGGCCGGCTCATCGGCGCTCGAGTGGACTTTAAAAGCAATGAAGGGTGTTTTGGATTAGGCTATCGTGCTTTGTTTGCGTCACGTGTGCGAAAATTGCTTAAAGACAGAAATTATTCCAGGGGCTGTTAAATACTTTATATGAATGTGGGCGGATATTTATGGACAGGCAGTTGTATACAAAGCGAAATATATTAGCGAGAGCTCATGCAAATGCACGAAACCCCACATCGGGCGACCTGAAAACCAGCAGGGTAAACAATTCCTATATAAGTGAATATAAATAAACAGTTAAAGCATATGGTACCAATATATAAAACTGTACAGAATTATATGAAAATGTCATGAACTACGAGCACGTGAATGAATTAAGCAGATAAATTTGAAAGCAAACGAGGCACAGGCAGAGTCCTTAAATTCAGCCATCAAACACGATTAGTTGCACCTCCTCAGCATCGGGTGCTGCATCTGGTCTGCTTTAGAGCTCTGCTCTTGGTTTAGTGTCTACATAAAAACGGAATCGCATGAGGACGTTACTTCACTACGCGAAGCGTCATTTCTCTGTCATATGAACTGTGAGCTTTGCAAAAACATCGCAAATTTAAGCATGCTATTTCCATTATTTTTTCTTGAACTGAACAAAAATTGTGAAATACTCCTGCAAAGTGTTTACGAGTTTTGCAAGCCCCATACACGAACATAGAAGACCTCCGTGGTCGAAGATGGAGTTGAAAAAATTTTCTTCTTTTTGTGCCGGGCATGATTTGCTCGAAATGGATGCGCAGAAGAATTTTCGAATATTTCGAAAAATTTTATTGCAAACTTCAAATAACGCATACCCCGCCGCGGTGGTGCAGTGGTTACGGCGCTCGACTGCTAAACCTGAGGATGCGGGATCGAATCTCGGCCGCGGCTTCCGCTTTTCGATGGAGGTGAAAATCAAGACGTCTGTGTGCTGTGTGATGTCAGTGCACATTAAAAAAGCCCAGGTGGTCGAGTCTTCCAGAGTCTTCTACTACATCGATTCTCATAGCCTGAGTCGTTTTGGCACGTTAAATCCCACAAACCAAACCAACCCTTACAACTACTGCTTACAAACCAGAACCCCCTCCGATGCCGCACTCCATGCTACCGCTATAGTACCGTGAGCAGAAAGGTGCAACGCCGTGACGCGGTCTATCAATACGTTGGAGGCATTCGTAATGTTCATGCACAAGATAAGGCGACGCGACCTGGTTCCGCCAAAGAAGCGCCATTCGGAGACCAGATTAGTTAGGTGACAGTGGGGCTAGCTTATTTGTTTCTTATTCAGTAGCAACCTTTTCTATCTCTATGACATGACAGTCAGAGTTTATGTACTGTTTCCTCCCCCCTCCCAGCGCCGTCTTCGAGATCTGTGTTGCTTCAAGGATGTTATTGCTGGCTAGTCGGTGCATTTCTTAAAGTTGTTTCTGTGCGCGGAGCAACGGGACACAAAGAACAGTGTAGACTGCTTCCTTTGATGATTACGGCGTTGTCATGATTCACAGCGTCTTATATAGCGTTTTTCTACTTCGCATGAATATGCATGTGCGATGCTATTCTTCCACTATTCGATTTGTATTTGTTTACCACTCATGCTCGATTCGGTTGCAAGTTTAGCCTATTTTTGGTTCATTAAGTCTGAAAAGAAATGCTATTTGATCACGCTTGCTGACGTATATGTGGACACTGCCGCCCGCTCCTTCAACGGCCCGGGCCTCATCCTCACACCATGCTGCTTGTAGCATGCTAGCCACACGGGCACTTCTGTCAGCAGGCACACAAGAGAGGACAGTGCTAATATCGGAAGCCTGAACTCTTTCAGGCACGCACAGCTAGCATTCCCACTCAGACTTGTTCTACCTCCGGATCCTTTACACCTGTCTTGGTTTGCCACCCGTCATACGCAAGATCAGTTTGCCGGATTAACAAAACGTAATCTCGCAGGTAATAATTGTTTTAGCTGTTTAATATTGCCCTCCCCTCAAAGTAGTGCATCAAGGTACTAGTCAAGGGAAGCAGTTTTAATACTCACAAGTTACCGAAAAGCTACTTAAAGCCGCATGTTAAAATAAAAAGGTCTTGAGAACGTATTTATAGTTTATTCAGGTGCAGTGCGATTCATACTAAGGAACAGAGAAAACGCACAAAATAACAAGAACTCATGTATCGTAAGCTACCTCTGCCATTCAGGCTAGTGGCAATTGTACGTGCTAACTCACAGAACGACCATAAAACATTGTCGTTCTATGTGTTAGCGCGGTGAACCACTATGAACTAGGCCCAATTCTCGCCATTTTAGCATTAATTGTACGTGGGTGTCTTATCTTTCCGTCTGGTCGGTTTGTGGTAAGGGTCGGAAGCTTATCTTCGTAGAAAAAAAAGTTGTGGAGGGAATGCAGCTTTTTTTTTAATATTTGCGGTGCAATCACTCCATATCGCATATCGTGGACTAAATTGTAAACGAGAATTTATCTGGAGAAAACTTGAGGCCGCGAATATCTGTAATATTGGTAACTGCATCGCACTGGTTTTCGTTTTACGTCTGTTGAAACAATTTAATGAAAGAAACCCAGTCGGTGGCAGACCACAGTGATACCAATCATGTGGTGTGATATAGGCAGGGGCGGATTTATGGGTTACTTTTCAAACAGTCAGTCCTATTTGAACAATATATTCAATATTTTTCGTCAAAAAAAAAAAAAATCAGTCACCATGTTTTTCCTACGTAGAATGCACGCTTGAGAGCAATTGAGGTGTGGTGATAATGACACTGCAATTAGTGATAATGATGGCAGTATCGTAGACAATGATGGTGCATTTACTTGATACCGGTAATAGTATCCTCAGTTATATTAACGATGGTAACAAGAAACCTAACGAAGCCTATCGAAGCTTTCCCTTTGTCTGGGCCTAGCAGGATTAAATTACAGAAATTTTTATTGAATATAGGCTTCGGCACCTCGCGAGTATTTTCTTGACTAGTGGTCGCTTAAGCAATGAATCTATTTTCAAGCAGCACGTCGGGAATTTTTTGATGGCGGGGTGAAGTCACGGAAATCATGTAGGCCATCATGACGCTGCCAGGGCCTTGTTCGGCTTTGACAGTACCTAGGCTAGATGCAAGCGAAGCGCAATTTGTACAAGCTCAATTAGGTCTTTTTACACATATATGTCACAAGGGCGGACACAGCATCAGCCTCAACTGCTCAAGCGGGGCAGAGAGTAACTCAAAATAGGGGGCCTCACCTTGACGTGACCCCCTTCACTTACCGCAAACACGTTTAACTGAACTTGATGCGTATGGAACGTATTATTCTGTGGGAGTTACATTGAGCTGCGCTGTGGTAGATCTTTACGAAAGACCAAAGTAGCGCGCACAAAACCACGACGAAAGAAGACAACACACGAGCTGAATAAAGCGCTGTTCGTCGTAATCAACAAAGCAGCCCAAATTGCTATATATATATTTATTTATTGACTGATTTATTTCTATACCCCAAAGGCCCTTTCAGGCATTACATAGAGGGGGGTGGAGTCACGTGAACAAAATTGGTTGTAACAGCCACATAAGTAACAACCGCACTTAGGTATGAAAAAGAACTGAACAACGGTAAATGGGGTACGCCTCAGTTCGCAGATGAGCCAACGTTTCGACAAGTGGACTTGTCTTCGTCTGGGCCCAGACAAAGACAAGTCCACTTGTCGAAACGTTGGCTCATCTGCGAACTGAGGCGTACCCCATTTACCCTTGTTCAGTTCTTTTTCATACCGTGCAAACCATCTTCCTCTTTCGTTCTACCTGAATCGCACTTAAGGATATATATAATATATATATAGCATCAGGTAGCATCCGCTTCTGGAACGTTCACGAGGCCCAAACTGCTGCGGCGCTCTGAAATCAAGGAGACAAAATTTAATTACTGTGGGCAACCTTCGTAGAAACCAATCGACGCGCCACTGCCATTGGAGTGTACGATTGGGATACAAAGGACTATTTCGAGTGTAAGTAGGCTCGAGGTCAGCGTAGGAAGTCGTAGCCTGTAGCGGGCAACACCAGAGCTAATTCATTTGCAAGGTAAATTAAATGTTGAGATATATGAGAGATATCGCTGAGAGGAATATCTCTACGCGATGAGAAATATTGTTACGGTCCAGCAGATAATTACGGTATAGGCAGATAATTGGCCGCCGCTGAGAGGATTCCGTCTGGTATCAGGCAGCCAACGCGGGCCTGAAATCGAGTGATCTCTTGCCTGATAGTTGAAGCGCAGGTATATACGTTGTTGCAAACCACAGCTAAATAATACGTCTGCGAGCATTCTTTTTTTTTTAATATATTTTGCATACAGCCGCAGTGCACAAAAAATGATTGGAAGAAATAACAGAGGGCCTCTTTTACTGCTAGAAGTTTTCAGGTTGAGACACTAGCAGTACTGGGATTCCACTAAGAATAACCTTGCAATTAAGGCCGGCAATTAAGTGCTTTGCATTTGCAGATATTCAAGGTAAAAAGATACGAAGGAACGTCGACATTTGCATGGTAAATTAACTAAGCGTACAGAGAGAGTTGATAGACCTTTGGGATAGAAGCCACCCACTGACGGTACATCAGAGAAAAAGTTGTGTATGAAATAGCCTAACCTTTATAACCTTTGAGTCCTACCATTATTTGGCTAACTTGAGGCATTTATGTTCAACGCTGTAATATGAAGCATTAGATAACTGGTATCTCATGGCAGCGGCTCACACGATAGCTCAGTCGGGATGGTGACGCTGCGACCGAAGGGGAAGTACTCAGACGGTTTTAGCGAATTTCCCTGTTGCCGCTGGCAACAAGGTAAGCGCAAACATAACTCGTAGAGCTTTACCTTCCCCGGAGCAGGAAAATGACAAGAAGAGTTGCGGACTTGTTCGGCGTCATTATCCTATGCTTTACGTGGAAGCTGTGTTTAAAATGATTAACTTGAGTTCCTTAGAAGAAGATATTTAGCGGTACTTGCGCTGTGCATTGTGGGATTCTCGACGGGGCTATGGCTCCGCCCTCAGAGCTAAACGTCACTTGCTAGCTCAAGCCACACTGGTGGCTCCAAGGAACAAACGAACACCGAGGACCAAAGGGTTAACCGTTTATTGGCTCCGTCGGTCTTCCTCGGCCGCGCACGCGATCTCGCAACATGCAGAGTTAACCTTGCCATTGTCAGATGGGGGGAGGTTTGGTTCCGGAAGGCGCCGCACCTCAAGGTCTGACATAACCTCAGTCTGTTGGCGTCGTGGACGCGTCTGCCCTCTTTGTTTGTGCGGTCCGCACTCGCTCCTCGGTGCACGCACACGCGCATTCACTCACTCACTCACTCACTCACTCACTCACTCACTCACTCACTCACTCACTCACTCACTCACTCACTCACTCACTCACTCACTCACTCACTCACTCACTCACTCACTCACTAACCCCCGTCGCCCACCGCCCCAGCCCCGCCAACCCAGCGCGCACCGCTGCCGGAGCAGACAAGAGAGGGGGGAAGAAAGCTGGCCACGTGATCTGAAGAGAACAGGCCCGCACTTCTTCCTCGCTGCCGCGGCTCAGCCAGGAGCGGAAGTGCAAAAAATTAGAAGGGTTCAACGCTGCTGAACCGAATATGGAGCAAAAGCATTAGCTGCGAGTGACCGAGCGTTCTTCTCTTTTTTCTTCTTACTTGGTTAAAGCCCCGCTTTAAACAAGCCGTGTGAATGTGCCTTAGTGGCCTATAGGGGTAACGTGAATGCCAGGGTCCTCGCAGGCTGATTCTGACGTAATCTTCCCATGCGAAACGAGAGACCCAAGTTGGCAGCTCCTGCCAGGGGACCACGAACACGGAACACAGCAACGAGCGGTTAGACCTGGCGTAGTATTGCTTTCGCAATAAAAACAGAGCCGCTTATATTGTATGCCTTCCCACATAATAAAAGAAGGGCCTTTACTGCGTCGCGGTTGAGCATCACTAAGATGCTATAGCCGACAGCTGCGAACTATTACTTGGAATGTCAGGGAGTGATGAGAAAACGTTTGTCTATGTGACGCTAGATTGACACAGTTTGCTTACCCTTTGAGACCAAGAAGTTGAACACGTCGAACAGTCCTTTGAAGGCCACGAAGAGGATTCCTTCCACTGGCAGTTCGATGCCCAGCTTTGCGAGTAGCTGCAAAATTAAAAGATGGTCGTCGAGAAGTTTTGAGCACCGCTAACATATTTGCCAGGATGTCAGCACACTTACACCCATGCTAACTGTCACCATGCGTGTTCCTTGTGGGTGTCGTCACCGTCACTTTCATGGAAGCGAACAGGACACAACTAGAAGGTATGGGGCTTTGTTATTTCCGGCGGCAGCAAACGAACCCGCAATCACTGTAGGTAAATGCGACCTTTTGCCTATCGCGCGAAAGTCACTAGTGATGCCAGCGCCACCGCATCTTTGTGACGAAGGAAGTCTATAAAGCCGCATCCAACGTCCAACTGCATGGTACATTTTAAATAACGGATGGCTGCATACTAGCATTTCGCAACAAGGTTGCGGGTTCTTCGAAACACTGGCCCCCAAAATTAGAAAATTCCGGAGGAGGTTAACTTTTTTCCGCAGACTTCGTCACCCGCGTATTCTGATATCAGCTAGCAGAATACTTGAAATAACGATAATTGAGTGGTACCTTCTGTGCTGTATATACTAGTTACAACATAATCAGTGTGTACTATATACACTAAACGCAGAGTACTGAGGGCTTAGAAACCACCGCCGTTCGGCGACAACTCACCGTTTTGGCGACGTTCGGGGTGCTCGTAAACTTCCCGCGTTTCATCTTGTTCACCTCGATCTGCACTTTTGATAGGGACAGCTGATGTTGGCCGCATTCAACCTGCGCATCAGAGAAAAATGCAGAAGCACAAAATTTAGAAGGACGCTTAAACTTCGCCTTATGAGTAGAAGCGATAGCTCCTTCCACACCGCCTTTTGATTCCGCGAACTTTTGGCATTGAGATATTGAAGCAGATTTGGGCAAAGTATCAAACTTCTTTACTTGTTTTTTTTTTATTTCAAAGAAAAGGAAATACAAAGTATTCTTCTCATTCCGCTGTGGACACGTACACTTACAATGAAAGACATACAATCAGAAGTACATCTGGCCAATTTTTTAACAGTAACGCGCGACCGTCGAGTGCCCGATGCAGTGGCGCTGAGCTGAAGCAAAGCGGAAATCGGGACAGGGAACGAGAGTGGGAGCGGAATTATGCTGCTCCAGCGAGTGTTGTCTGCGAGTGTTGACCACTATGCCCTGGCTTGAGTTCTGACGTCACGGCGAAGAGAATGCCCCAGGTGACGGGAAATAGAAATGCAGCGTGAAACAAAAAGAAATAAAGCGAAATGAACATTTTTGTAAGGAGGAGCTAGAACGGCATAAAATAGAAGCATTTTACCTAGTCTTCGAGCGCCTTCGCCTTGACAGAAATAAATTATTTTCTCTTTTGTAAAATGATGAACTAGACCTTTTCTCCGGGTTGGTCCAAGGCCTCTTCGTAGTTGAGGGGGCGGTCTACGATTGTGCACCGGCCCTTTTCAGTGACGCCTCCGACTTTGAATCCGCGTTCTTCCCACAAAAAGACCACAGTCCAGTGCTGCATCCCTAAGGGCAGCGGGTTGTCTCCCCTGCCCGCCGTTGGCGACTTGGCAGCTCTGCTCTCCAGGGGAGTCATGTAGACGAATACCTTGCAGGGCGCTTCGGTTTCAAGCACCTCGTCCCTTTTGCGTTTGTTCCGCCTTGAAGGTCCTGCAGCTAAGAGCAAAAATTGAACAGGTAGAGCAAAGAATGACCTTGGGGCTCCGGCTGAAAGTGTTAATAGTCAGGGATCCATACGCGCTCAAAGAATCTTTCCCTGTCTTCTTTCTCGGGCGCCCTGCCGCGTTCATTGGTTATGTGCTTTAGAACACACGTATGGCAGCACATCAGCACACTACTTGCAACTAATTCCCCAGAATTTGTAGGTAGGCAACATGTATGAGACTAGGCTAGTAAGGTTTGTAATGCTAGCACTAATTCCATGCTTAGCCGAAGTGGCGCTCTAATTTATTTGTTGATGTGTCTTGCATTGTGCTGTAAAAAATATTCGCCTGCGATGGCAGTTTCTGACGACCTCCATCGTTGAACGATTCGAACGCATCTTGGTAAAAGGTGGCCTAAAATATTTCATGTTTTTAAATATTATTGATTAAAAGTGAGCTCCCCTTAGTAGCGTTTCAAGGTCTTTTGAGCCATCTTGTTGCTATAGATACCGCGTCTGATTACGACAAATTTAGCGTGAGGCGCCGGCCTTGGTCATTGGGTGGAAAGGTGATGTAACATCCACCTCACGTGCGCAAGCTTCAGACCGTGATTGGGATCATGCTGCTGCGCAATCCTAAATTGAGGTTAAAAATTAATTTTGAGTGACAACGGAATGGAATAACATGCCTGCGGCGTGACCTGACCTCGGCGACCAGGTCCTACCGCACTCTACACACTCTCTCACCAGAATAGCTTTTGCCCACCCTGGTGCAGTACTTTCAAGGCCCCCTCCTCTCGTCCTACCTCTTGACGTAGTAATCCCCAGCCTTCAGCCACCAGCGACTACAGAACAACAATACAAGGTTTGAGGTCACATATGGGGTACGCTGCGAAGGGTTCTGAAAATTTATAGCTACGAATAGGCCGCCGTTGGAAACTGAACTTGGCAACGCCTAACGCGGGACTCCTATCCAAGGAAGCTAGCGTATCAATGCTTTTGGAAAAACGAGCGAGTGTTCAATGCCATTTTCACAGTTCTTAGAAAACAGAAGGATAAGTGAAGCATAGTACTAATTGAACTAATTCAAAGTTGTACATACCTACGCCTTTAGAACCAGTCATAAGGAGAAGATAGAAAGGTCCCTGAAGGAGAGGAGCGGCAATGGGTAGAAAGAAAACGAAAATCTACCTGAACGGTTAAGTGTGAAGCATGTTTCAGTGTGATTTGAGATGGTATGCTGAGGTAAAACAAAATTGAGAGCGCCATGCGTATAGGTTTTCCACTGCTAATACCATAATGATTACTCCTATAAAAAGACTGATTTCTGATAGAACTCTCCGACTCTGCTCTAATCATGTCTTCCTTATTTCATATCAACTTTTCCCTTCTTTCCACGGAAACAACGCTTCTTCGCTTCCTACGGCAACAGGCCTGTATGCGGCCTGGCCGCGGGGGACAACAGATCCAAGCAAGGGCCATGTGCTGCTCCGGGCACTGGCTCTGCCAACAGAGCTAACCAAGATGGCCAGCAGACGATAGGGGGATGCCAAATACTTAGCTTACTATGTAGTTGATCACCTGAAATATGGTGTGCACTCGAAAAGCAAAATACCTTGTTCTTGCGCCGATGAGCTTGCCGACCGAGATGAGGGGCTCGCAGGTCCAGCAGCGAGGAGCCTGCTACTTGACGACGGGCCGGGTCGAGGTTGTGCCGAGTCTGCTTCATGGTTCTCAGCATGATTTGAAGGTACTGTATAACGCAGCAGAAATAGCATATTAGGCAAAATCATTCACTTGAAGTAATAAGCTTAAATTATAAGAGTGAGAAATACATCAATGAAAACTAAAATCAATTTCATCGCCTTGAGCTAAAAGCGTTATCGGTTTGCCGCGGCATAAGAAAATGCCGAATTTTGTTTCGCCCAATGTGCTGAAATGATAACCCATAATCGAACTTGCAACGTCGGCGGAATACAGGCACCAGAGGGGACCTGGGGCGGGACGTACTTTAAGACACAGGGCCAGGTAGGCTGTGCACTTTTTCTTGCTCGTTTCAAGGCAATCCTGTCGCCTCGTAGGGCTTTTGGCAGTGACGACACAGCTGCTTCCAGTATGTGTGGTACATCATGCTAATGCGATGGCTACATGTGATTTTGAAAAGAACCTTGGATAATGTGTTCATTCTTCTGATATACTCACAAACTCACTCACACGTGCTCACCCTCTCACTCACTCACTTTCTTACTCACTCGTTCACTGCGCCGTTAGTTGACAGAAGCATTTCTTGCTCTCTGATTCACTACAACTCTTTTTGCTTATGTCTCTACCAGCAAGGTGACAGTTATTTCGAATGACATCCATGCAATAATTTTGTATTTAACAAAAGCTTTGCATAAAGGACGTCTTTGTGGAGTATTAGAACATCTGGACGCGTGCGTCTGAGCCCCACCGTGTGGCTGGTAATGCCTTCTATTGTTCCAAGTCTTGTGAAAGTAAAAACGAAAAAGATTTGTTTTCTTCGTGCACTTTGCAACAGGAATGAGTTCCACGAATGCCATAGGTAGCTTGATTCAATGGCTTAGAAGCAGACCCTCAAGCCGTTAAACTTTGTGACGAAGACTACAGACACAAAGTCTACATGTACACAGCTACAATGCGTGTAGATCCAGTAATGAATTTAGTGTGGGTAATTTAATTGAAAAGAAATAAAGATAGCGTTACATAGCCCGCACCGCCAAACGCCCAAAAGATGAAGGACTGACAAAAGGAAAGTCAAAAGACTCAAACGATTCGGCGACAGCCGTCACTGGTCGCAGATCTCACGAGGAGGCGGTTATTGCTTAGCGATTACGCTGCCAGCACTCTCTGCACCACCTTTCTATAGCACAAACCTCGTCTAGGTGACAGTTCAAGGTGAATTCTCCCCTACAAGATTCTGTTTACCGTCACCCTCCACGACATCCACCAACCACAAATCCTTCTCTGAAGCCAATGAAGACGCGGAACGAAGTAGTGACGGCGAGATGAAAATGAAAGGCACAATGGCAAGGCGGACGCACGCAAAAGCGGAAGGAACAGCAAGCACAACTGACCTAGATTGCACAAACCTCGTCTGAGATGACGATTCAAGGTGATTTCTCCCCTACGAGATTCTGTTCATCTTCGCCCTCCAAGACATCCACCGACCACCAACCGCAAGCCTTCTTCTCAGAATCCAATGGAGAAGCGGAACGAAGTAGTGACGGCGAGATGAAAATGAAAGGCACAATGGCAAGGCGGACGCACCCAAAGCGGAAAGAACAGCAAGCACAACTGACCTAGATACTTATAGCACGAACCTCGTCTGAGATGACGATTCAAGGTGATTTCTCCCCTGCAAGCTTCTGTTCATCTTCGCCCTCCAAGACATCCACCGACCACCAACAGCAGGCCTTCTTCTCAGAAGCCAATGGAGAAGCGGAACGAACAGTTGATAGCGAGATAAAAATGGAGGGCACAATGGCGACCCACGCAAAGGCGGAAGAAACAACCAGTACTACAGACATCGATTTGTTGCATCAAATCGAGCGATGGCCCCTGTATAAAACCAAAAGCAAGCCATTTGGTTTATTTCTAACTCCTTGGAGGTGGTTGTGGTCTGTGGAGTTTAAACGTCCCAAAGCGACTCAGGCTATGAGAGACGCCGTAGTGGAGGACTCCGGAAATTTCGACCACCTGAGGTTCTTTAGCGTGCACTGACATCGCACAGCACACGGGCGCCTTCCTTTTCACCTCCATTGAAAAGCGGCCGCCGAGGCCGGGATTCGATCCCGCGTCCTTGGGAACAGTAGTAGAGCGCCGTAACCACTGCGCCACCCAGTGGCGGGAATTTTTTACAATTTCCTACAGAGAACACCCGCGTCAAGTCTGAAACAAACATGTGTGTGTGTGTGTGTGTGTGCGTGCGTGCGTGTGTGTGTGTGTGTGTGTGTGTGTGTGTGTGTGTGTGTGTGTGTGTGTGTGTGTGTGTGTGTGTGTGTGTGTGTGTGTGTGTGTGTGTGTGTGTGTGTGTGTGTGTGTGTGTGTGTGTGTGTGTGTGTGTGTGTGTGTGTGTGTGTGTGTGTGTGTGTGTGTGTGTGTGTGTGTGTGTGTGTGTGTGTGTGTGTGTGTGTGTGTGTGTGTGTGTGTGTGTGTGTGTGTGTGTGTTTCAGGGGGTTATAGAGGCCCTCTTAATTTTTTTAACCGGGCTCTCACCACTGTTAATAAATCCGGCCCTGCCCAGAGGGTTTCTTTCTTGTGTCAAAAGATGTCCTGGACAGACAGGGCTCAACAATGTTCTATACTTTTACAGTCCCGAGACGTTATTAACCATTCTGGCATTCTAGAGCGGAAGCACACACTATTCCTTCTTTTATTGCGGCCGAACAAGGCGGTGTCACCACGGCGACTAGAATATTGGGCCCTGCAAAGCAGATTTCATAGAGCTCAACTCGTCCCAGCGACGGCCGATGCCCTTGACTCCACCAGGGGAAACCTAATTCTCCAGAGTGCTCTAGTCTAATCTAGAGTAACAGCTCCGGTCCCGACACCACACTTAGTGAGCAAGCTCACACATGATTGGCACGGGAAACACAAAAAATATGGCCGATTTGAATAGTTAATCAAATACGAAGTAGGTGCGTAGAACCGCTTATCACCGTTATACCTTTCATGCATTACCACACACATCTTCGATTTACACTCTCTCCAATATCTTCCCTCAGCTGACGCAAGAGGTGGCCAGCAGTCACAAAGACAAACAGCGCCGACGGTTGCGCTTCCAAAGCAAACAACCCACAAACCTAAGGCCCAAACATTCCGATCGCTGCCCTTGGTCGGTTGCGCGCGGGCGGCGGTTTCAAAGGGACGTATGTCCAGGCGTCGTCCCGAGAAGACACCGACAGCAGCTCCCTCGGCCGCGCATTCTCCACAGCCCGTGTTTCGCCACGATTTATGGCCTCCGCGCCCTTTCCCCTCAAACCGAGAGACAGCAGTTAGCGCCGAACCCACAACCACTGCGCTTACGCTGTGCTTTTTAACTGCTCTGGCTTGCCTCCTTCGTGGCACGGTTGAAGCGCGGCTTTTCCGAGAATCGGAACGGACCGAACCGCTGGTGTCGCCCGTTTCCATGTGTTCCTACATCACTTTTGAAGTGCGACCGCCTGCGCGACCGTCATAAATAAACTTGGCCACCCCTTCGGAAACCCCCCGCGACAGCGGACCCACGGCTTCGGACAGACACCGGCGAAACCCGTGATTGCGGCTAGTAGTGCTACGCACTAAAAAATACCTTGTCCTTGCGACGAAGAGTTTGTAGACCGAGATGAGGGGCCTCTAGGTCCCCGGTTTCGATGCCTTGGACTCAATGATGAGCCACGCCTGGACCTCATCGCGTTGTTTTCATCATTTTCGGCTGAATAAGCCTTCGCCATGTCTGCATTTTCAAGGCAAAAATAAAGAAATTATTACAGCAAATATAACTGAAGAATACCGCTAAGGTTGGGACATGGAAAGCAAGAGATCACTTAGCGCTTTTTTAGCTATGCAAAGCCAACTAGCTCAACTTAATACTTACGGGAAATCATCCTCCGCACTTCTCCGTGCTTGGTACCAAGCACAAATGTACTTTACAGTGTTCGGACAGATTCGTTTGGCAATACGATTGGTTATCTAGAGCACCTTTGTATCTTTCTGTACCATATACGACAGTCATATCGTTCGTACCGGGGTGTATCATCCTTGACAAAGCTTTCCCAGGCTGTCGGCAACGATGAGCTGCAGGCACAACAATGACGCTGCGGATGCCACTTCATCCGGCAAAAAATTAAAGAGCACAGCAGAATCTGCATTGGAGTAATGCGAAAGCACGGATGCTGCTGTTGGTTGCTTCTGGTTGCTTCTAGTTGCTTAATTCACTTCTTGTTTACCCATTTTAGTCTGGTACTTTCAAATTGCGCGTCAATACCTTCCTATGGCCTTTTTAGGCTCTACTTTTGGTTTCCTGACGTCACATCCTCTACGTCACGGTAATTCACTTCTTGTTTACCCATTTTACTCTTCGATAGTTTCAAATTGTGCGCCAATATCTTCCTGTGCCCTTTTTCGGCTCTACTTCCGGCTGCGTGAAGTCACATCCTTGATGCCACCCTATTTGACTGCCTTAATTAACTACTTTAGTTTTCGGTGCTTTGAAATTGCGCGCCAATCCCTTCCTATGCCTTTTTTTGGATCGACTTCAGGTTGCGTCCCGTCACATCCTTGACGTCACCTTAACTGAATGATTTAATTAATTATTTTAGTATTTGATACATTCAAATGTGGCGCCAAGCCATTCGCTAACGAGACCATTTTCGCCTTTACTGCTTCATTTTTTGCCTATAATTAATTACCTAATAATTTATTGGCCTAATTATTTTTCGGCACCAGCTTTACATCAGCCTCTATCGATTGATACCACTCAAAAACCTCTACAACTTTTAAATTACTCGAAACTGCTGCAGATACGATTTTGCGGATGCAGTCTACGGACAGAAATCGGTGAACATAGCGAAGTAACGCTTCCGCGTTAAAAAGCAAGACCTGTGCAGCCCAAGGTTGCTTATTGCTATTGCCACCTACAAATAACCAGTGCGCTTATAATGGAAGAAGAGGTAGGGACAGCCTAGTTAATTTTGACAAAGGTATTACACAGCACATAATCGACCATGTACAGCTTGTTAGATTTTGTTACTTGTCTGGTTCCATAAGACTTTCAAACTCTCTTTCATGCTCAGCTATGTCAATCATTTTTCAATGCTGCTACGATTTTATTTTAATGGCAGAAGGTAACACCTATACACTTTAGTTAATCTTCAAAAACGCTCATGGTATGGTGGTCTTCTTCATTGATGGTGCTGCCACTGGTTCGGTGATACGGCGACACATTGCTGAAACTGATCGGATAATTTATTCGGACGCTGGGTGTACATTTCATTACACCGGTCCAAATCAGATACCTGAGGCTGGAGTAATAGTACAAAATCTAACAAAATACTACCGTTCGTTTCCCAGACCTTTTTTGGCAGAAAAAAGTGTATTAAAACGTAGGCGTGCCCATATCGAGCACACAATTTGGACAGCACAGCTACTAATAATCGAGTAGCCTTCGCCCTGTTTTCAATGCGGAACAAAATTGTTTTGCAACCTAAATTATTTTCTTATGGAAACAATTTTATTTCGCTAGTGGCCGCGTGATCGTAGTTGCCATAATAAATGACTGGTTTAAAGCCGAGTTAGCTGCTCGCTGCGTTTATATACTCATGGTAATCGCTGCTCCCAGCTTAAGCAGCTTTTTTTTATATTTACGTTACAGCTTTGTGACAAGCCCTTCCGTGAAAGCGACCTCGTATTCACGACAAGCTACACCGAGTGTCGTCAAGGCCACCGTTCTCAGTAATATCTCTGCCCACCACCCTCATCTTTATCTATCGATCTAACAGTAAATGTGCTCTCAGATTAATTTTGTGCCTGTCTTAATGTTTATTCAAGCAAGTCTGAATGAAGGTGAAAATTTCTTCGCAACTTGATATCTGCAATTGAAACAAATGCGAGGTGAATTGTGTCAAACTTCTCATATACTTCAAAAGACTGACAGTATTAGATAACACAGGTAACACAAGTATAACCTCTTCATCGCTAGCACTAAAAATTTCAAGAAGTAGCTCCAGAGCAACGTTGAATAAAAAAAAAACCGCAACCACGTAGGGTGAAGCCGACTTTCAGTATGATCTCACTACGATGACGTCACATAAGCTTGCACAGGCTTTGTAGTCTAGGTGGTGTTGTATTAGCACTGTCTGGGAGATTCACTTCACCAAGGACCCAAAGGACCGTACAAACTGGCTCTGAACATTAGGCTGGGTTGCTCGGCACACAGGCAAAGTCAACAAGGTGCGCCACTCTTTACTGTCTTCTTTTATTGTAGGCTTCGCTCCCACATCAAGCGATCCGCACCGGCTCCTGCGGCCTGACCATAACCTCGCCAGGTCAACCGCAGTTTCCTCCCTTGAGAAATAACAGGCAAGACCGGTGGCAGGACGAGCGTCCGTTCTAAAAGCCCTGACAAATAGTAAAAACAAAATAATTAAAACAAAAAAAAACACGATCAAGCCAACTGCTTCTCGGCACAAGTCTTCCGCGCAGCAGCACAGCGTCATAAGTACACTTTTGCAGAATAACGCGACTCTGCTAGTCGCCGTTTTGGTCTGTGGCGTCGCCAATATGCAATTCTATAAAATTAGCCTAATAGTGCGCAAGCCGCTGCAAGCAAACTCAGACAGTTAGCTGCCGTGGACGTAGAAAGACGGCAAAATAATAATCCACTGTAAAATCAGGCAAAATATAATTCTACAGTCGAAACGAAAGCCTGAAAATAATGCGGCTGTAGACTGACTACAAGAAATGATTTCAAAATTTGCTAATTATCGTATATGCCCAAATATGTGCAGGAAGCTTCGTGTTTCTTAGATCATGGGAAATAAACTTATTTTCTTGCAATTCCCTGCAATACTCTGCAATATACCAACTGCTTTCTTTGCAATGGTCCGGAATCACTATTAACCGTTCTAACGATGTGAGCACCGCAGGGCTCTAACACGCTGATTGATCACATTCTATCAAATATTACAACATTTCAGTCTGCAGCGGTTATTGATTTCCAAATTACCGATCATTATCCAGTTTTTCTAATCGTTGAGAGTGTTAAGCGATATAGCGGCAGGTAATATGATAAAGAATCGTTTGACTGTGACAAATTCACTGACCTATCGCATGCTGACTGGAGTGATATCATCAATGAATCTAGCGCTAATATAGTAAACAACAAATTTTCCTCAGATTTTTCTAATATCAATAATTCTTGTACTACTGTTTCCTCTAGCGTTAAAGGTTTTTCTGTCCCACGAAACAATTGGATAACCTATGGCATTTTAGGCTGCATACGCAGAAAAAAATATTACCTTCATAAGAATCTTAAATCGCAGCCGTTTAATATGACCCTTTTAAAACGATTCATGGCGTATTCCCATCACCTATCTGCAATGTTGAAAGCAGCCAAACGTAGTTAGTACCAAAATCAGGTTATTAAAAATGGCAATAACAACCAGAAAAACTGAAAACTCATCAAAGAATTCCTAAATCAGTCTAATTCACAGCCCGCCATTACAAACATTAGTGACGGAGCTAACGTTTTTTAAAATCCCGCTGACATCGCTAATGCTTTTAGCTTAGTTTTCTCTGCACCTTCATCTCACTGTCCTCATATCACTCGTTGCCCTCATTCCTTCTATCTACGCCTAACATCACCTGAAGAAGTGTGCTTTGTTCTAATCTCAATAAAAATTATGGTCCTGGGTTAGACAATATTCATTTCTCACGTCCTTGCACATATCATTAATTCCATGTTTAGTAGGGGAATCTTTCCTTATCAGTTTAAGCGAGGCAAAATAGTACCCGTGTTTACAAAAGGCGACCGAAATAGCATGGCAAATTATCGCCCCATAACAATACTACCCTTCTTTACCAAAGTATTTGAGAAACTTGTGGTAACTCGCCTAATTAACTACTTCGTGTAACTCAATTTTCATATACCTCATCAGTTTGATTTCGGGCCAAATTATTCTACTGAACTTGCACTAATTGTATTAACGGATTTCATTAAGTGACCATTAGATAATGGTAGGTTCGCTAGAGCAGTATTTGTTGATTTTACAGAAGCATTTGATACTATTGACCATAACATTCTTTTTCAAAAACTGGAAGCTAAGCTTCGAGAATTTGTGACACCCCTTTAACTCTAATACGCAGGTACCTTGTTGACAGACTTCAAGTTGTTCAATATTCTAAAGCTATTTATAACCCAGCCGTTATTAACTGTGGTGTTCCCCAGGGGTCCATGTTTGGACCACTCCTTTTTCTTATATATATTATTGACCGTCCAACTGCCTCACTAATTTTAACTGCTTATTGTATGCTGATGACACCACTATATTTACCACTGATATCGATATTTCTAACCTAGCATCTAACTTAGGCGAAGATTTTCATCGTATTCGTATTTGATTGTGGTGTGAAAATTAAATTCATGGTTTTTCATTCCACGAATAAAGAAATATGCATACCTCCACAGCTCAACTTTAATACTCATGTCATTTATGCATCGGATACTGACACATGTTTTAGAATTGTGCTTGACTCTAACTTAAAGTTCCACGCGCATACTAGATATATAACTTCTAAAATTGCATTTCGAATTCGCGTATTAATTATACTCGGTTTTACAGAATAATTAAGGACCTCTATGATCGCGCATTTCCGCGCCGCGTCTGGGAAAAGCACAAAAAGGCGCGAAAGCCGTGGATATCTACCGCACTTTACAATGATATTCTGAGACGTAACAAGTTATTCGAACAGTTCCTGAAAACCAAAGACATTTCAATACTTCAGGAGTGCAAGAAATTTCACAACAGACGGAACTCTGACCTAAGAAAGGCAAGAAATGCCTATTATTTACAGAGGTTTGAAAATATAAATGATCAACAAATGTTTTGGAAAGTTTATAAAGAGATGTGCGGTTCCTGCACTAATTATATCATTCCGGAGGAACTGACTGTAGATGGAGTGACCCTTACATCAGCTCAGTTGCCTGGAAGGCTAAATAAACACTTTCTGTCTTCAGGGAACATAAAAAACCCGACAATATCAGCCCGCGGTCCGATAGATTATGTGAAGACACGAGTAAAAGATAGCATTTTCTTAAAACCTACGGATGAAGCCTAAATGATAACTATTATTAACTCTCTAAATAACAATAGTGCAGCAGGCTTGGATGAGATGAAGGTTAGACCAATTAAAGAGGTTGCTGTCATGGTTGCACGACCGCTTAGTCATGTTTGTAACTGTTTGCTCCAGGAAGGATTATTTCCGGATGACCTTAAGCTGGCTAGAGTAACTGTGATACATAAAGGTGGGGCCAAAAATGATTTCAACAATTATCGACCAATATCTGTGCTGTGCACCTTTTCGAAAATCATAGATCGTGTTATTTTTTGCCGACGTTCAGACTTTCTAGATAAATTAAAGTTGATTTCACTGTACCAGTACAGATTTCAGAAAAATAAGTCAGCTGAGTTAGCTCTATTGTATGTGAAGGAAAGGCTCATAGAAAACATTGAACGTAAATTATTTACAGTGAGAATCTTCCTTGATATACGCAAAGCATTTGACTCTGTTAAACACCATATTTTACTCGATAAACTCCCGATGTATGGTATACGAGCACGAGCACTTCAACTTATTGAGAGTTACTTATCAAACCGTAAACAATGTGTGATATATAATACAACCTCTTCAACATTAGAACCAATTTTAACAGGTGTGCCCCAGGGCTCAATTCTTGGGCCATTGCTTTTTCTGCTATATATAAATGATATAGCCAGCATTCCATTCACACAAGAATTGCTCCTTTATGCAGATGACACAAATGTCTTCTTTTCTGGCCTCAGCCTCTCTAAACTAGAAATAGACGCAAACAGATGGCTATGTGAACTGTCTGAATGGTTAACTGCAAATTAATTGGAGCTCAACACAAGCAAAACCAAATACATTATTTTCAGAGCTCGTAACACCAGAATTACTACAGAATTTTCCTTGTACTTACAAATCGATGCGATAGAGCGCACAGACGTGATAAAATTTTTAGGAGTTATTTTTTCATGAGCACCTCTTGTGGAATGCACATACGAACTACCTTAAACTAAAATTATCGCGAGTGGTAGGAGCATTGTGGAGAATAAGAAACCAAATCCCTGAAAAATGTAGAGCGCTTAGTTACTCTACAATGATTCAGTCCCATATATATTACTGTCTTCTCGTATGGGGCACAACTACTGCTACCAATTTGGCAAGCATATTTATTGCACATAAAAAATCGATCCGTGCCCTAGAAGGTTTGAAGTACAGCGAACGCACGCATGCTTTTCGTTGCAGTTATGGAGTAGCGAGGGTGGATCAACTTTATGGAAAAAAACTTTCGATTTATATATACAATGAATTCAATGAAACCGCGACAATTTTGCACGGACATATATGAGCATAAATCAAAATTTTGACTTCAGGAAAAAACAATACAGACTACCAAAGCTGAGAACAAATTAAGGTAGGCAATGCCTGCGATCCCAAATACCCATGCTTTTGAACAAAAATAAGGATCTTGTTGCCGTTATTGAACGGCATGCATCACTTGGTGTATTTAAACGTACACTGAACGAGATGTGCAACTAAGTGTTGTAATTAAAACTGTCAGCGATGTCAAAAATTGTTTAGTTTTTTGAGTGCCTGTTACTGTTGTTGTTGTTGTTGTTCATTTTTTAATTTGTTCCACTTTTTGCGTGCTTCTTACTGTTGTATTTTTCTATTGTTAATTTGCATCTTTGAGCGGAAAAAACAATTTCATCTGTACCGCGCTGTTTACCCTGTGTACAAACTGTATGGGGCTCTGAACCTGGCAAGTACGCACCTTTTGTTCGGGGTCCTTTAGTTTCTGTGTAAAGAAACTAAGAATAAGAATAAATTTCAAACTTCACTTCAATTATAACACGTCATTATTTTCAGCTGCATGTTCTTAGCTTTCTTTATTATTCCTTCATACATAGCCATCTCACTTACTGCTTATCTTCGTGGGGAAATACTTACAACACTAACTTTTCGTGCCTTCATCATTTGCAAAATCAAGCCATCTGTATAATCACTTTTGCCCCATTCAGATCGACCACTTTACAAGGATGCCTTATTCTATACATTTTTCCTCTCGACCTCCAACTTAAGGCTAATTTATCCCTGCTTATATAACGCGTTCCTAATAATGAGCTTAAATTATATTGCTTCGACCCCCCTTCTCTTGTCAAACACAAACATAACAAGATTTTCAGAACATAACAACCTACTTCTTCCAAAAATTCGCACTAATTACGGTAAGAAGTTAGAGTTCTTTTCAGCCATATTCATCTGGAATTCATTACAAAGTCACTTGAAATCGCTACGCACATCACGCTCAATTCATCAATAATTGAAGAGCTAATTACTAACTGCATTTGCACTGTGAACATTTTTCTTTCTCTTTTTCTTCTTTTCTTTTTTTTTTACCGCTAGTGATTAGTGTCCGAAATTTTTATGACCTTTTATGATAAAGTTGTCTTCATGTTATTTTTATTGAATTTTTTTGTATTACTGATAAAATTTAATTCCCTCCTTTGTGATTCCTTGCCAGTGGTATTAGTTACTTTGTTATCGTTTTGTATAATTGGATTTGTGCTTACACTGTTTTTTTTTCATACATACCTTGCATTTTTTTATTTTTTTATGATCCTCTCTGTGCACTTATCTTGTTTTGCTTTCTTATATTTGTGGTTTATCTGTTGCACTTATTCACAGGAGGCTCCCCTGATGGTTTTTACCTTGGGGCCTCCTTCTGTAGAAATTCATTCACATATGCTTGATATGTACCGTATTGAGGCAATTAAAAATCAAATCAAATGACAAAACTTCTCACGGTGCCCACGAGGTTCCTCCTTCGCGTTTCCCTAATCTTAAGTCCTTCTACCGATGGAGTGCTGGGCATTTCAATTTTTATTTCTCACATTACCATTGGGGGTACTATATTACACACGCAACGTAAGAGACCCGTCGCAGAGGTTTAGCGGTTAGGTAGCTCAGGTGCAGAGCCTGAGCTCGCTGGTTAATATCGGCCACAGCTGCTGCATTTCAATTTATGCGAGACGTGAAAGTCGCTGATGGGCATGTTAAATGTTTAATGTTTGTACTAAAAAACGAAGTGGTGATGCATTTATGCTAATGTTTATGCATAAGAGTAGGAAGCGCCTAACTAAAATTTGCAGTTTTAAAAAGGGTCGAAGGGAGTTGTCATATTGGACACTACTACGCTGGTACTACACCGAAGAGTTAAGGATCAAGCTCCCTCACTCTCCCCGAAGGTGCTCCGTGGCTCGAAAAGGTATATCATCTTTTAGCCAATCGCATGTCACCCTTTCGAAACATAATAATAATAATAATAATAATAATAATAATAATAATAATAATAATAATAATAATAATAATAATAATAATAATAATAATAATAATAATAATAATAATAATAATAATAATAATAATAATCAATCAATCAATCAATCAATCTTTATTTAATGTGCGCAGGAACAACCATGTGGTCTTTGTGCTGCAGCACAAATAAAAAAAAAAAAGAAACAAAAATGAAAAAGCACAAACATGTTTACACACACAGAGATTATTATTATTATTATTATTATTATTATTATTATTATTATTATTATTATTATTATTATTATTATTATTATTATTATGTGTGTAAACATGTTTGTGCTTTTTCATTTTTTTTTTGTGCTGCAGCACAAAGACCACATGGTTGTTCCTGCGCACATTAAATAAAGATTGATTGATTGATTATTATTATTATTATTATTATTATTATTATTATTATTATTATTATTATTATTATTATTATTATTATTATTATTATTATTATTATTATTATTATTATTATTATAGTTTATTTTGCATCAAGTAGAACAAGTGAATAAGATCAAGCATAAAGCATAATAACCGTACATGAAGTATGAGAAAACAAATTTTATCAAAACAGTGGTAAACTGCAAAGTACGTCAATCAATATACACAATTAAAGCCGCGCATCAATTACAATAACAAAAACACTATGCAAAACTACGCATGAGAATGCCGACATTCTTCCCTGAAGAATCTAATTCTGAAATTGAACACCCGCCCCGGTTTTCGAGATCTGTCCGTCCATTGTACGGCCCGCGATACCTGCTTAAGGATCATATATGTGTGCCCCCTTCGTAAAGAATGAGCACAGATGCTTACGCCATATCGAAGAGCATGAAATATTAAATAAGGTGAAAGAAAGAAAGAAATAGAGAGAGGGAAAGAAGAAAGAAAACAACGAATGCAACAGAAACACAGCCAATAGGTCAGTGCTGTAACATGGCCCCTCCAAAAATCGGCCCTTCTTGGTTCTTGTCCATGGTGTCGGACCGAGCGGCCTATCAGCTGACTTCGGCTTTATTTTCTTAGAGGCATCATATTTCAGGTGATGTTACGTACGTTGAAGGCGAAATTAAATTTCAATAAACAGGCAGCAGTTATCATTTAGTTTTGCAATTATTCGGGTACACACTCCAAAAGATCAAATGGGTGGCGATGGCGAGGTTGGTCTTTCAAATTTGCAGTTTCCCGAAAAAATAACCAAGCAAGAAAGGTAAGAGCGTGGGATGTAGACGGACAGCTTGCAGTGGATGAACTCTGCAATCAGATAATGGCTACTGCGGTTGTGATATGCTGCACTTGGTACATAAAGGAAGAAAAAAACTCCACAATTTGAAACACCAGTGGAGTGGAGCCCTCTATATAGCGGTAGACCAAGTCCGCACATAAACAAAACGCTCGCCACCTGTGCGGCGCGACATCTGAGAGAAGCTTCCCGCCAAAACTGCTTGCCGCCGCCCCTCGGACACAGGAATTTCCCGCCAAAAATGAGGGCCCGCTGCTCGTCCAGAGTACACGTAACACCCGGCACCACTGCCGATTATTGCTGCGGAAGGGTCTGGGTCCTTACTTATGCTGGTAAAGAAACCCCAACCCTGTGTTCTTATACGCGCCCTTAACACCGCTTTTCCGGGAATTTCAGCGGCGCATGAAAAGTTAACAAACTGTGTGAGTTGGTCGATTACTTCAACACGGTGCCTAAAACAAATGGACTAGGAACAGACGCTTACTCAACACGACCGCATTCTGTGTAGGTATCTGCCTATTTTCCGTGCCTTTCTTTTCATATTTCTTGAAATAACCATTCTAAATATCAGGACAACAATGCTAAAACACCACGGGTGTATGGTGGCCTTCGGAATCAGAAGTCAAAATGGAGGCTTACCTCTTCGGATACCGAGCAACAACTCTCCACTTCGAGACAGGAAGTGAAAACGGTGACGGTTAAGTGACGTCGAACGTTCGAGGCGGTTAAGGGCTCAGATCTGAGACGAAGTGCCGTATCTAGCTCGTCTTGCTCTCGCCGCAGCGATTGGCTAAAAAGAATATATGTTGAAAACAAAATGTTATCCCTCCTTGTCTTTCCAGAGGGCACACAACCTTGTCGCTCCGCAATAGCACTCTTGCGTAAGGGAGACGTGAAGAGGGAGAGAGGCGCCGATGCGATAGGTGCTTTTCTGACCTACGTTACTAGAGCAGTTTCACAGCTCCCCATACTGCCCAGCGGAGGAGTATTGTCCCCGGTAGCCGTCGCGAGAACTAGCGGCGCTGCAGTCAACTCTTGCTCCTTGCCGAGCGCGCCGTCTGCTACACGCGGCGCGGAACATAGAGTTCCTTACTCTTACCTAGAGGGAAAGCTGTGCTGCCGTCTATGGGAGTTTACATAGAGTTTTCAGACGGCCAGTTCAGCCACCATGGTCGCTCAAAGCATCATGGGCCGGAGAGCTACCGAGTGCAGAACTACAACTTTTGGCCAAAACTAATGCAAAGATAAACGTTGTTCTACCGTAAATAACGTCCTAAGATTGAATATTGTGACTATAAATTGCAAAAAGAGAGAAACAGCATGTCGGTGTGAGATTTATCCAATATAAGCGATGGCTCTTTCTCCTATTGGCTTAGTTTTGAGCAGCACAAATAAAAATATTTCGCACTTAATAGGCAGAATTTGAAACAGAAAAACGTTATAAAAATATTTATGGTTGTGCAATCACTTAAGGAAGTTTTTAGTGCCATTTCGGGAAACAAAAACTATTTATTGGCGACGTCTGCTTTTGCGCCTTCGCTACTATGGCTTTCGCGGTCTATGTATGCACCTTCAGATGATGATGATGACGAAAGAGAAACATCGTAGTAACGCCACTCCATGCATCTGAGAAAAACCGACTGTCCCGCAACAAGTAGCACACCGGCCCATGATTCTTAGCGCGTCCATGGTGGCTGAAGTGCAGCAACCTCAGCTTTCCCTCTAGTTAGTGTAAGAAACTCTATGGCGCGGAACCGTGGAGCAGTCGGCACACACGTAGCTATTGCGTGCTGCCGTTGCACTGGACGTAGCTACAGTATAATTATAACTACATTACGACAACTTTGACTTCGAATCCACCCATTACCTTGGAGAACTCGTTTGTGTTATGCGAAATTCACTGGTTAATGCTGTGAAACAAGTCTAACAGCGCCGTGGGCTTGCTCCCAAGCGCTGCATCTTGCTTTACTCCCTGGTCTGTGTTTTGTAGTGTGTTCTTTCAGGGCATCGATGCTGTCATGGAAACAAATTAGTCAAATTTTTAGTGTGTAGGAGCCCTCTAACCTTAGAAGGTAACGCAGCGGGTGTCACGTTTACTGCTGCGCTGTGCAGATTGGCTTCTGCTGCGCTGCGCAGACATGCAGAAATCTGCTAGCCAGGCTGCCCAGCTGGGCAGCCTGTTCATACAATGTCTGAAGCTGGCTACTCGCGTCAAACGATCTAGTGAACAAGATTACGAATAAACGACCTCCTTCGCCGCCTAATCAGAAGCTCTTTTCTTAATGTGGGATTTTTGAGGTATGGCGCGGAACATAGCTCTTGATCGGCACTCTCGCACACCTGTAATAGCAACGTAAAAAAAGTTTTGTTCTTGTGTTGTCCAAAATAACGTCAGAATTTGCTAAGATATTTAATGACCTTACTGAAAGAGGAATCAGTGAGAATCGGTGTGCGTACTGCGAAAGGCAATGACTGAACAAGCTCGAGTCTACTTAATAACCTTGTAGCGAGTAATCACAGGAAGTTGTGATTCTAGTCTTAGTCGCACCCTCGAGAGATGCCCCCTTCCCCTTTACATACACACATAGAGCGAGCGAGAGAGAGAGAGAAAAAGTAACGACATAATTTTACCGCTTTAAGGGAAAGTTAATGTAATTTCAAACTAGCACTGGACTGCAGTTTTGTTGCATCTTTTGTTGCATGTGATTTTGTATTGCTTCAACAGCAAAAACCACATTTGCTGTCAATGCGCTTCAATGCGCATAGATTAGGGAACTCATATACTTAGTTGGTAGCATATCTAGAGCTCATTCAGATGCTTATACGCTTTTATGCTTACTTGCCTCACAAAAAAAGTGCAGTTATGAACCCATTCCACATCACACCTCAGTCCAGGCAGGTGCTTGACGTGCCAGCCGTTGCAAGTCTGGAAGGCCTTGTGGACGCTGTGTTAACAAAATTAAAAACAGCGCTAAAAACAGGATAGCGCCCGTCATGTTTGTCTTTCAGAGTGGTTTGTGTAAAATTTAGCACTGTTTTTAATTTTGTTAACACAATGTCACACCAACTAGCCCAGCAAGAGCTACCGTAGGCCTTGTAAACGCCGATGTAAATCCTCTTCGGAGCTTTTTAGGTGCTTATCAACTGCGATATCTTTTCTTTCTTGTTTTTTTTATTGTCAGCTGCCGCAGCTCGCAGCATGCATTTTCTACGCCGCATGCTCAATTATTTTTAATGTACGGGTTTTAATATTTGTGATCACCTTGCTTGTCGAATTCCTCTGCAGTTCTTATGATTTTTCCTCTCTTCGCATTAGCTCTGAATTGCAAGCCCAGTGCGATGTTTTGTAGAACTGACCCTCTTCAGAAGAGCTTCTACGTAACCAACCCTCAATTCACATGATATATGAGAACTTTATGCGCAACTTATAATCATTGCCGGGACAACCGCTCACCAATGACAAAGGTCTTCTCAACAAGGATATTTCCTCGCCCTCAAAGCTCCACTATTTCCTCGTACGTCGCGAAAATACTCAAATTTTCATCTAATTGCTGGTATTGAGACGAACTCAAAATGATCGATCAAAACCCGTTTGTGCAGCTCAGCTGTCAGATTTGCGCTTGATAGGCTCCTGGAGTCTTGCAAGTTCTCTTCCGGTATTGCTTGCGAAACACGTAGGGCAGCGCGATTATTAAGGTGCTTTCTCTGGTATAATGCCTTTTGTGTTTGAAATATATGTGCCAGCAAGGAAATAAAGAGCCTTGCTACACTACATCACGAGCATACTTCAGTATATAATTCCTCCTCCAAATGAAGATCAGAAACTGTTCACTCTTCCGTGCAGGGCTTGTGCCCACCATTTAATATCGAGGGTGTCTATGAGTGACCCGAACAAATGACGGACTACAAAGAAATCGTTTCAATGGGAGCCGTTGCCCCCCGGTGCAAAGCATGCAGGCCGGCATGTAGAGGCCTGATGTTAAGAAAAAAAAATATAGCGAAGCGCTTTATTTATTTATTTTACGCTCACGGTATATATACATTTTAGAGGGGAGGGGCAAAAATTACGATATTGGTAAACAACACTGATAAAAACAACCAAAAATAAACACAGTATTCGAACAGCAAAGAGCGAAACGAAACAAACAAAAACTCCAAAGAACTCATAAAAGTAATTAAGCGGGGGGCAGCGTCTAGAGTACCAGGTTAGTTATCGCATTTGAAATAGTGTTCTGTCTCTTATGGATGTACAAGCTGAAGGCAGGTTATTCCATTCGTTAATTCTCTGAATGAAGAAAGCATGTAAACGTGTCGATGTTTGACAATGGGGCATGCTGACTTTATGAATCTGATCACGACGAGAGGAAATAAATACAGCCAGGCGGACCCACATAGCGGAAAGAGTTGGATTATGGTAATATATTTTGTGAAATAAACATAAACAAGTGATAATCTCACGAATTGATAGTGACGATAAATCTTAAGCTTAAGCTTCATCTTAAGCTTCATCTTAAGAAAGAACGCATTAGCTCCTTTACCGCCGTCTCTTCATGCCGCCAATTTTAAGCATCTAGAGAGAGAGAGAGAGAGAGAGAGAGAGAGAGAGAGAGAGAGAAATAACATTTATTGCATTCGTCAAAAGGTTGGTGAGGATCCGAGGCGAAGCTCTGTCCCAACCATGTCCTCCCCCTCAGCCGTCGACCTGGATCCCTTGAATCTTAGCAGCGGCCAGGGCAAGACGGATGACTTCTCGTTGCACTTTTTCGTCCTGCTTGAGAAGTAGTGCCTCCCAGGACTCATCTGTTCGGTCAGGTTCTTCAAATCTAGGACACGTCCATATCATATGGATCATGTCCGCTATGCCATCGCAACGTTTGCACCTGGGGCTAAAAATTTCCGGGTGCCACTTGCTGTAAAGCTGGGGGTTCGGGAATACTCCAGTCTGTAGCTTACGCCACATAACCTCCTCGCTTTTGGTGAGTTGCTTACACGCTTTTGGTAGTACTGATCTGCCTAATTTGTAATGATTTAGGATATCTTGGTAGGTGTTAAGGTCATCGTCGAACTGCAGGGGCTCCTCATTGCGCAAGGGGTACGGGGTTGCGCATAAGTCGTCACTGGGATCCCGGAATGTAGCTTATCCTCGGGCCAGTACGTGCGCTTTCTCGTTCCCCCTCAACCCCTGGTGCGCCGGTGTCCAAATGAGCGCGACCTGCTCTGCCGGTGGTGAACCACTGGCCAACACTTTTGCTGCTATGGCCGAAATGCGGCCCGCGTTGAAGTTTGTAATCGCTGATTTCGAGTCTGTAACTATAATTTTGACCTGTTGTTGTGTTAGAGCTAGCGCGATGGCCACCTTTTCCGCCTCCGTTGTGGTCGAATTTCGGGTGCTGCAGCAAACTACCGAGCTCCCGTCTTCTCTAGTTGCTACTGAAACACGTCCCCTGCCGTTCGCGCATTGTGCGGCATCTGTATATAAGACGTCCTGCCTTCCCTCTATCACTCCTCCGGCTCTCATGGCAAACGGGGTGCATGTTTTTGGGGAGCGGAGGTATTTTTCATTTGTCCCTAACCTGTCTAGGTACTTTTTCTGTACGCCTGGGTGAGGCTGGCACGTAGTTGGCAAAGCGTTAAATGTCTATTTGATTTGATTTTATGGGAAAGACGCGGCATCTTTTCGGCGCACAGCCTACGTTTACAGTGAACGGCATACAATTAGAGACACACATGTCCACGGTTTGAATCCCTGTCACAAACTAGACTCAAACTGGACAAGAATGTGGATGCTAAATGTGAAGAGAAATTGCATGGTACAACACTGAACGCTGCGCAATTAACGGCTGCGTCATATAATTTAACAAAATGACGTGCGTATTTTTCCGATACGCTTTTCTCACTTCTAGGCTACAGCGATGGTGACGCCTTTTCGACTGGACGAGCTACGTAAGATATCGAGTAAGATAAACGAAAACAAAGAGCAGACAACGTTACTAGAACGTTGGTGGTGGCGAGCAAGTCGACAGCGCTGTCACACTTGTTTCATGGCATTAAATTTCGCATCACGAAAAGCGTTCTCCAAGGTAATGCATGCCTTCGAAGCCAATGCTGTCGTTATGTAGTTATAGTAGCCCTACAGCCATGTAGAGTGCAACGGCAGCACGCAACAGCTACATGTGTGCCGGTCGCTGCACGCTTCCACGCCGCGTGTTGCAGACGACGCGCCCGGCAAGGAGCAAGAGTCGATTGCAGCGCCATTAGTTCTCGCAACCGCCACCGGTGGGCACTTCTCCGGGCGGGGCTGTGAACTGAGTTTATTCTGATAACGTTGTTCCTGACGCTGTGCAGTCACAGTCGCAAGGGTAGGATGATAGCCGGGAAACGCTACAAGCTGCAAACAAGGGAGGTGGGGTCACTTGCACTGCAATGTAAATTACAATAATAACAAAAAGAACTATATGCTTACAATTGTATCGGCTAACTGCATAAAAAACTAAGACGTCTCGCTACATCTAACTTACGCACAGCAATCCCTTCCATATATCGTCGAGCGATTGTCGCGCCATCTTGACGCCGTGCGATGCGACGCGCTTGCGCCGAGCCCGTAGATTTAGTACTATCTGGCCTGGTTATCCTCGCCAGGGTGACCTAACTCGATCGAAGATGCATCAAGAAGAAAGGCCTGGCATATCGAATAACGCACCACGACATTACCATAAAGCAGGCATCAGCGGTGTGTAGGCTCAATGAATGACAAATGCCGAAGGTAATAATAATAATAATAATAATAATAATAATAATAATAATAATAATAATAATAATAATAATAATAATAATAATAATAATAATAATAATAATAATAATTGGATGACAAAGGCCGAAGATGTGCCAAAGCTCTTTTCCATTTCTGTCATGCGGTATGCTCGTGTTGACTCTTGTGTGCAGTGTGTTCGCTTTATCCTTTGAAAAGCTTGATAGCGCACTGAAAACATTTCATACGTGGTGCACAGTATCGGCTATATATACGGAAGTGAAGTCGGGCTCCTATTTTCCAACCCAATTGCCACTAAAAAGCTTAATTTTGGAGCTTATGTAAACGAGATCAAACGCAGCTGGCCTGCCAAGGTAGAAAACTTCCGAAAATGTTTTCCACGCAGTTCAGGAGCTTGAAGCGATGCTCTCTGCAAAACAGTCTGAAACAAAAAAGAAAACATTTCGCCTTTAAATCCGTGTGTGCCTCTGTTGTATCAATTTGAACAGAAATAGAAAATAATTTGAAATAAGCTTCATTCACGTTTTAAATGTAATCTGTCGATGATATTGTATGTAGTTGTACCCTGAGTTCCAAGGCGTTAATTGCAGAAGAGGCATTGATAAGTTTTATTATGAATAGCTTCCGGTATTGGTATCCAGATGGTGTTTGAATTTACAGCTTTCAGATATTGAGGTAACGTATGGTGATCAGGGCACAAAATATATGTTTTGTAAATTGGTTACGCGTTCAGGTGGACGCAGACTGTGAGAAAAATATCGTAAACTGAGTCATTAAATAACATTCACGTTCAACATTGTTTTTGTGACACTTAGGGTTTATAATTATATTGAAAACGTATAAGGGCATTTTCATAGACAAAACTTTTTGTAAAACCTTTGTTAACCTCCCCTGTCCTGAGATATGCACGCATACATTTTCTGCCCAGTATTTCTGTACACGCATTTTAGGCTGCCGCAATCAGCAAAAAAGCTCCCCCCTTACGACACACGTCTTGCCTATCGCACTTCGCTTAAAAGTGATGGAAGCCTAAAGCGTGGCCGCAACTTGTCATCAACTCGGCAAGCAATTGCATAAAGATGCAGCGCTCGCCTAAGGCCACCCGAACGGAAATTCCTCCCGTTTACTGGAGAAGAGCGAATGGACTGGACAAAAACTAGATGTCAGGACCGCTCCTCTTACTCCGAAAATCTTCTGGACAGAGTGCCATACCTAAAAGCTGGTCACAGTGGGGAGGAGCTTATGCCTAGTGCTGCAACCTTGCTAGCTCGAGTCGAAGGTTCGGGCTGAAATTTCGGACCTACACATCTCAGGACACATACTAAAACAATACAAATAGAGAAACATTCCAATGGTACTGCCTCTCCGTTTTCTCAGTAACAACGGACCCTATGCATTTTATTCTTGTAGGTGAAGTGACTCTGAGTGAGGATTTTGGCATGAATTGATGTTATTTCTGGGAGTATTGCATTCTGTGCCTCTGTGCGCGCGTATGAAACGTAACCTGGCATGCTTCAAGCGGAGTTCAGGACACGTTAGCTGAAATCTAGAAGCATGCAATTGGAGTTTCATATGTTACATGCAAGACTTGCGCTGCTTATAATAATAATGAGGACAGAGTTAAATATAGCAGGAACAGTTAAGCACAACCTACCCACAAATGTTTAATTCTATTCCAGGGTGAATAGTAAACAAGAGCAGGCGGCGTATTCTCGATAATGAAGGAAAGACAAGTAAGAGAAGAAAACACAAGAGTATATTTCAAAATAAAAAAAAAATATCAAAGACGTTCAATGAGATTTATCGGCATATCCATATATAAAAACATGTATAATAAGTGAAGGTCAAAGAAAATTGTAACTGAATAATATATCACCGTATTTTAAGATTTGGTGCTGTAATCATTCGGAGATCCACAGCTGGTCTACGACATCTATAATTTTAAATATATGATTAATATGTTATATCCCATACAAAATTGTAAGTTAGACGTCGCATTTAGATATAATTTAAATAGATTATGACATCATAACTATAGTAGGCAATCCTACATCGCTCAAAAGCATATATCGTACGCCTCATTGTGAAGTAGTTCACCTGGTGAGCCAAATCCCAAATTTCAATGATATCAATTACCTTGAACAATCAAAGGCCATACCTTGTATATACGTCACACCAAATTCCCTTGTAATGAGTCGTCGTGTGCACATAACGCGTTGATGTGTTTTCAGAATCTGCGGTTAATTCTGACTAATTTATTGTACTTAATTGCTGCATTAAATTTGCTGTATAAGATTGTTTCGGAAACTGTTGCATTCTTCCATTGTGTACCTTCTATGTGTTCCAGTGAACTTGTATTTGTTTGTTCTTTCTTTTCTGTATGGAGAGGAAAACCTTTTCGCGAATACGGCCTGCAAATAATGATTTTTATTGCTTGTTTATTGTTGCCTCTTAATTCATGTTTGTTTACCAATGCCGCCGTAAGTATTCTGGTGTGGCCGGTATTTGATGCTACCCTGTGTTTTCCCATGTCCCTTCCCTTATAGGCTATGGGAAGTTTATTCATTTATTTATCGATACATGCTGCAGCCTCAATGAGGCTATTACCGGGAGTGGACAGGGAGAGAAAAAGGAACATACAAACATATACAAATAAAATTAACATGGCACTAAGAAGCAAATATCGTGAAAATCTTTTCCGTGGGTCGCGAGCAAACATTTCCAGGAAGCGAATTTCAGAGCTCGATGGCTAGAGGAAAGTAACTTTTTTTGAACCTCAGCGTGGGAGAAGGAAGGCGTAATGCTCAGGATACGGGAGCTACTAGTGACAGAAGACTTGATAAATTTCGAGCAGTTTTCAGTGAAGAAAAGGGCGGAGAATTAACCAGCACGTACAAAACCCGTCTCGTCCTTGGAGAGACTTTCAAAATGACGGTGTTTCCCGTCCTGCTCCAGTCCAAGATGGCGGTCTCCTTCCCCGCCCGGCTTCACTTCAAGATGGCGGCCAACGCCTGCCGACCGGTTAGCGATGGCAGATGCCGAGAGCAAGGAGGTCGGTCTGCTGGGCACGAAAGGAGGCAACCGGCTGTCTCCTCGTCATCAGCTCGACCCGGCGCCTGTGTTCGCTGTGGCTCGCCGGATCACTGGATGAATTTTCCGGGTTGCCTTGCTCGCCACATATACAGCCAGGCATGTCTTCCAAGTGTGCCGTTCTGCAGAAGATACGGCGAGAACCGTCAAAGAAACAGAAACTCAGCAAAGTACCACTACCATTGCATTGACAGTCCTCAATGCCGAAGATGGGGGTAATGCCCAGTCACTTATGCGCCTTCTCATCCAAGTTGATAATGTGACTCTCTCCTTAATGATCGACGCCGGGGCAGTCATCTCTCTTATGAATGCTCCGAACTACGAGATGTACTTTTCACATATCCGCCTGCTTCAATCGCATATAATCATCCAGAACTACTCGGAGCAAGTGGTGAGAACTTGGGATGTTTCTCCACAACCGTCAAGTACCAAGATTAGTCGGCTGCGGTAAACTTCTATGTCATGAAACGCGGTTCATCTCTTCTGGGACTTGACGCTATTAAGGATTGAAACTCATCATCACTAGTAAAACTGTCTTGTGTACGGATCACTCTTGTGTCTGCAGTTCCGCCCAACGCACCGTTCGCATTCAGTCATCTCTCCACACCGGACTTGGTCTGGTAAAAGGCTACGTGCATCAGGTGACTCGGCAACCGGGCGTAAAACCTGTGACCGGTTTCACGGGAAGCAGGAACTCTTTTTGCAGTTCTGTTGTAAGAACTAGGGTGTTCCGTGGACAACAGTACGTGAAATGAACGTGGGCGTAATGAAGGGAGCGAGAGTGTTCTGCCCTGATGGGGCTGGTGCAGGTGGGTCACCGCTGCTTGCGGTGGGGGCTGGCCTGGCACCGAATTTTTATCTGTTGTAGGCCGTCATTGCACACGCCACCGCTGGTGGTGGACGACGGCTGTTGTTGCACCACGCGCCTTTCTTTCCCTCTTGCTTTTCTTTCTTCTCTATGTTCTCTTCTATCTGCACGAGGCAGCGGAAGTGGCTCAGCTACAGAGCCAGTAGCAGGCCCGTGCATTTTCTTTTCCTTCTTCCTACAGCCACAACAACAACAACAACCTCCATGTATACATTTGTTAGTAAAGGTACGCATTCAAGGGAAACTTCCTAAGTACAGAGATCCGTTTACAGTACAGACCAAGGTATCAAATAATGCATTTAAGCTGAGTGATGTAAATGTTAGGAATGCCTCCAAATTAGTCCTTGTGCATGCAGAGAGCAACAGTAATGGGAACCAGAGCACACAGTCCTCTAACAATGCTCCTTTGCTACAGCAAAACTCTCAGTCCTTTTCGTATGAGATTCCTACCTCGGTAGCTATCCCAATCCCGAAGTGCAATCGTCTTCAGACGGAAGGCAAGATCATCAGGTACGCGTTCAAATTCCGACAGACGTTCGCAGTCAAAATTATACGCTGACAGCACCGACTGCTGAGCGCTTCATAGGATCTGAGGATTCTATATCCAGTTGTGATGCCCAGCCAACATGTTCTTTCGCCGGATAGATGTGTAACTGAACGTAACGGTTCAATACAGGTACCTTCACAACAAATGACTGATGTGTCCAGCCCCCATGCTTTCGTTGAAACGCCTAACGCTCATGTCTCTGAGCTTTCGTGCTCACATGCAGTACTTCATAAGCCTTCGCTCCCAGCTGTGCCTGAGAGGCGGGTCACTGAATCTTCGGACTCTTTTAAATGTTCTGCATCTTCAGAGTCGTACGAAGCACCTAGAGAAGGTACGCACCGTCATGTACCGCAATGGCCTCGGCGGTCAAAAAGGTAGCGCCAGAAACCGAGCCACCTAAAAAATTTTGTCCCATGATTGCCTCATGTGTTCATATAACTTGCAGTTATGTGCCGCACCTAGTCAGGTTCATATATGTTTTGGGCTGACAGTTCACTGTGTTGTCACATCTTTATTATTGCGAAGCAATACTACTTTAGCTACCATCTCAGCCCGTCAAAAGGCGCGGCGGTGGCAGCCACGCTTGACCTTTAGCGGGACCTGGCTGTGTGACGTCATACCATCTGTGTAAGAGCGGGGCTCAACTCGCGCCGTCACCTTGCGCGGTGGCAGTTACCGCCTGATTTCTGCTCCTCTCACCAGTGGCGCTGCGCACTGTGTGACGTCATACCATCTGCGTAAGAGCGGGGGCTCCCCGTCGCCTTGCTCGGTGGCAGTTACGGCCTGACTCCGCTCCTCTCGTCAAGCCATGAGATGCCGCCTACAGTCGAAGCGCTTAGGCAGGCTGCAAAGAGGAAGCAAAAGCGAGCCACAGAGACAGAAGAAGAACGAGAAGAACGGCTTTCCAAGCGACGAGCGCAAGAAGCAGCTAGGCGGAAAAGGCGGTCAATGTCTTCGGTAGCAGAATCGACGACAGAAGCAGGAGAGGAAGGTACGAATTTGTCCGATAGTTTGGAACGTGCATCTACTAGCAGCACTACCAGTTCGGCGACTAAAGTAGTGAAAGGCGAAAGCCTGAGAAGTCTCACCTTGTCTAGCGTTCCTGCCAATCCCACACTTAAATGCGCGCCAAGGAACGCCACGCGACAGGAGCGATGGCGTACAATCCAAACGCACACTTGTCGGAGAAAGTGTGTCAGATACTGCGCCTTTCTTCCAGACGTATGTAAAACCATAGCTAAACATAGTACAGTCAAGCGCCACCATAGCCATAACAGCAAACATAACCGTAGCATCACCATGGTGAATATAGCACAGCCAAGCATCACCACAAGAGGTACAATAGTAGTACCACGTATTGCTTCGCAATCACCAGGCTTAACCAAGCTAAGCCACAGCCAATTTTTTTTTTGCTTACCGAGTTTTTTTTATAGGAAGGGAAAGGCACGGTAACTGTCTCACTTGTTTTCTGTGGACACCGCAACCGCGCCGTAAGGGAAGGGAGGAAGGCGGGAGTGAAAGTGGAAAGAGAGAAAGAGGAGCCATTGTGGAGGGCTACGGAGTAATTTCGACCAACTGGGGATCTTTAACGTGCGCTGACATCGCACAGCACACGGACGCCTCTTCGTTTCGCCTCCATCGATTTCATGCTTTTTGTTCCAGAAGGGGGGAGAGAGTTGGTCAAATGAATGTGAAAGGAATGTATCACATTAATAAATTATAATGATGAGCTTCCCTGACCTTTTAGAAAACGTTACTGTTGTACAACTCTTCCGTTAAGAAATGGTTAATGGTGCTTCTTCCACAGTGTTTTTTTTTAAAGGGAGATGATTTTGTATCATGTTCTACTTTCGTTTTATAAACCGACACTTACCCGTCTCACGGAGGCGCTGTATTAGCGGCGCTAGTGTATAGTGTATATTTAAGATGCCGCGTACTGAATAAAACGCTCTCGCTCTCTCAACCTCGGTCCGCGAATGCGTCCCTGTCACTCTTTAAAGGCGGTGTGACCCTGGGGCATGGCACTTCCGGGTGTCAATTCCCCTTCCCATCTGAAAACGGCAGGCCGCCATCCCGGTGTGCCCCAAGGGTGCATCGGCGTGGCGTTCATGGCGGCCACGTCTACACCACAGCTTGGCTTGTCTCGGACCAGCTGAAAGACTTGCTGGCCCTGGTGTGGAAAGCCCGTTACCAATCAAAACGTCTGTAAATAAAGTCTATTCTCACTCACTTCACGCAAAGTTTAGGAACCCGTTTTGGCAATTTGAAGAGCAGGCGGTAGGATGGTCGGCAGCACATGCGTTGGTGTGATTTTTCGCTCACTATTCTCTCTCACGAATACACTGTGTATCTCCACGCACTTCTAAGATAGCAATCGTGTGCGCGGTGAGGAGCACATTGATATTAACTCTTTTCTATCAATTCTACAGTAGACGTCTTAGCATACCTTCATCGGCGTCTCCAGGCGTCTTGCGCAAAAGGCCGGTTTGTATACATGATAAAGGAGCGGAAAAATTGTGCCAGTTAAATTCTATTAACTATCCATTCATAATAGCCTTCCCCTCTTTTACATTACTGTCTGAGCACAGCTCGCCGGGCCTTTACTGCAGACCGGTACCTGGGCCCACAGGCCGAAAGGCCTCACGGGTTCTACCAAATGGTAGCAGGCTTTAAGACAGCGGTCGACAGCGACCTGCCTGAACCTCAGTACAGGTCAGCGAGATGGTTGCCTCCTCGCGTCTAAACCGCGACGACCAACTCCGCGCGGCCGTCGACAAGTGGCGTCGGTGGGCGGTGAGCCGTGTGCCTTCCGAGGTCCGCGATTTCGAGTGGCGCCGGCGATGGGGCGTGTTACCCACGCGAAAACGCCTCGCCATGTGGCATGTCGTGCCGAATGACCAATGCCCAAACTGCGACCGCACGGAAAATATGAGGCACGTGTTCTTTGAATGCCAAGTCTCGCTGGTCATGTGGCGCTTAGTGAGAAGGATGTTCTCCGTGCACGGTGGCCCTGACGCCAGGCCACCACGAGGATGTTTTGCGCGGCTAGTAGTCGCCTGTATGTATTTTGTGTTGTGGAAGAGGCGTTGCCTTGCTGAAGTCCGTAGACAACCACAACCAGCCATGTACCCAGCTCTGCAGCGACTGCGTCTTCTATCCTGGAAGTCTCTCTCTGATCAGCTGGGCAGAGATGGAGAGACACGGTTTCTGCAGCGCTGGCACACCCATTTTTTCGTCATTTTGGACGGCAGGCTTGTTATGCCAGCTTTGCCATACTAACCTCTCCCCCCCCCCCTTTGTTACGTACCTCGAATCATGAGGAAGTGTATTGCCATATAAGATTTAATCATCTGTCATTAAGTTTCTCATTGTAATTCATTTTGAGCTTGTGATCGATGGCTCGCCCTATTCCCGCTCTTTGCTGGCAGAAAAATTCAATGACTTCTTCACAAGCTTTAGACCGAGTGGTTCCGCGGTCGAAGCACTTCGGTATCTCCAAAATACAGGTTTAGAGACTTTTTCTTTTCATTTAACGACCAGCGAGGAAGTTTTTAGCGTTATAATGAACCTAAAACCTACAAGTTGCACCGATTTCGATGGCTTCCAAATTAAACCAGTTAAATTTGTTTCGGATCTCTTAGCACCATGCTTAAGCTACATCTTTAACTTGTCGCTCACATCAGGAATTTTTCCTACACGAATGAAATATGCAAACGTAACTGTTATTTTCAAAGGAGGCGATAGAAACAAGATGACAAACTATAGGCCAATTTCTATTCTCCCTGTTTTTTCAAAGGCTCTTGAAAAAGTAATGCTCAAGAGAATCGATGGGTTCTTTTCTAAACATGCCTTAATAAATGCCAGTCAGTTTGGATTTCGAAAGGGCAAGTCCACGGAATCTGCTTTACTCTTACAAAAGGAAATTATTTTAAATAATATCGAAGCTAAAAGTTTGACCCTTGGTATTTTCATCGACTTTACCAAAGCTTTCGACCTTCTTAATCATGAAATACTACTCTGTAAACTTGAAAGCTATGGTGTCCGTGGTCTTTCCCTCCAACTCATTCGTTCTTATTTAAACATGCGCCAGCAGGTCGTTTCGGTCGATAATCATAAGTCTAGCTCCCTTCTCATTGAATGTGGTGTCCCGCAAGGTAGCCTTCTTGGAACGTTCCTCTTTAATGTATATGCTAACGACCTTCCGAGCATAGCTTATCATACAAGTTGTATTCAGTACGCTGACGACACAAGTTTTTTTCTTAGAGGATCTTCTGCCGATGAACTAATCAATAGTGCAAATCTGGTTCTTTGTGCTCTCCACAAATGGTCCACAGCTAATGGTTTGGTAGTTAACTCTAACAAGACCAAAGCAGTCTTTTTTCGTCCCCTTAGCCAGGATATTACAGTAAACAGTACTCTGCATCTAGAAAATAACATTATTGAAATTGTAGACAAGTTCAAATCACTCGGTATTGTATTCGACTCTCGCATGAGGTGGTCTGACCATATAATGTATATTGAAAGCAAGCTCACTAGATCTGTTGGTTTTCTCTCGAGACTGCGCAACGAATTTTCCTCAAAGCATAAGCTCCTTATTTATCACGCTTTAATTCAATCTCACATAAACTACTGTCACCTCGTTTGGGGTACAACATCCAAAACAAATCTAAACATCATACTCGGTCTCCAAAAGAAGGCAATTAGACTGATCGCTGGTGCATGCTACACTGCCCATACAGAAACATTATTTCCGAAATATAGGATTCATCGTGTGCATGCCATGTTTGAGTATCGTCTACTTCACTGCCTTAAATTGTCACCTCAATGCTTAACTGACTTCTTGAAGAATATATCTGGACTTAAGCCTTACGAGAAACCCTTTCACACCAGAAGTAAACAAATATGGGACGTTCCTCGAACGAGGACGTTATACGGTAACCAGAGCCTTCGTTTTACTTTACCATGCATATTAAATCATTATAGCATACACAACCCAAACATCTTTACCGCGTCAATTAAGGACTTTAAGCTATATTTTATCAATTCCGCACTGTCTCTCTGTACTTTCCGTTTCTTGCCTTAAACATTATGACAAGAATAGTCACTTCATTTTCATTACGTTCTGCCATATTTCGTGCATACTGTTACACTATTGAGGATCGTTAATTTACTGTGCTGTTTTTTAACTTGCTGTTTCATTTGTATATATGTGCTCTTTCTGTGCTTCGAAATTTTCATGTTATATATGTATATCTTCGCCTTAACGTCACACGTCCTGTTGCTCTGCCATTACTGGGCCTCGGGCATCTCTCAAGCTATCGCTGTAGCTTTTCGCCCGAGGCCCATTTCTTGTATATTACTGGAAATAAATTTTTTTCAATTTTTTTTTCAATTTTCAATTTTTCAATTTTCAATTTTGAGCTTGTGTTCTGTAGGTATTGATGAACACGGAATAACTATTAATATGTGATTGTTGCTAGTATCGCACCTTTCGTTGTCCTCCCATGTATTTACTACAGTGCGTGTGTGTGTATATACAAGTACCTATGTGTGTAGAAGACAATAATTTCCCTCTACTCATAAATTTTGCGCTGTTTGCTCTGGTTACAAACGGGAAACGAAGTAACTGCAAAAATAAGGAAAAAGGTCAGGTTCCACTTACAACGGGAATGTCGTATCTTAGGCAAGCGGAGGTTCTCGGAGATTTGGTGTGGCCGCCTGTCATTTTTTCAGTTACTGGTGGACCACTTTCTCAATATAATACCATCAAAGGGAACGGTCTACCTTGGTGACGCCTGTTGTGTGATCATGAAGGTCCAGCACTCCGTTGACTGAATGCCTTGACTGCGCACAGGTTGTCTTCGCGTTCTATGCGAGCCCAGTCTTGTGGAGGCAACGCGTGGCGGCCCTATTGTCCGGGCTGGGCCCTCACCTCGAACATAAAAGCTCCCCATTAGCCCGGGGGGGGGGGGGGGGGGGGGGGGGGTATTGCCGGAGATGGTGAACGGATGATGGGTCGATGAGTTATGTGTGACTCAGGTGCGCAGAACTTTTTGGTCATGTCCCCTTCACATCTGACAAGGCCAACAGAACATGAGTATCATGGTAGCATTCTAGTATTATTTTTGATGTGCATCAATACTTCGAAGGCATAAATTGCATTGCTTTTTACGGTCCCAGTATTTACCCTTCGTTATATCTTTACGTTTGTAACCAATAAAATAGCAATTTCGGAAGTGAATGCAAGAGTTTATTATTCATTCGGATTATTTCGTGGTCGTTGCCAATGATATCAATCCTAGGGGTTTATCCCCAGATCTAGGGGTTCATGATTTTATTAGTTATTCGGTGTCTTTTTGTGAAATATAGATATTTTTGAAAGGATTTAGCACTTTTGCGTTGAGCGGACTATTGACAGAAAGAAAAACAGTCAAGCACACAAAAATAAATAATAAAGATGTCGTTTAATGCTGCTTTTTATTGCCTTTGAAAGCGCTTTGGTGGTCTGATGGGCTGAAAGACGGCAAAAGCCCTTCCGTAACGCGACGCTATCGGCTGTTAACAAAGAGCCCAGGCCGCACACGACAATTGTAGAATATTAGAAATGTTTCGAAAAATGGTGGGCCTACAGTGATCCAGCATTACTGACGATTTCTCAACATAGGTTTTGCCAGTACACAATACATTCAATGATGGACCACGTTTCACGTGTCGCTCCACTGACGGTACTACAGTTCTCAAACAGTGACAACATTGGACCAGTTTGTTTTGTTTCTTCGGATATTGGACTAACTTCTTTAAACACTGGTAACATTCGACCAGCTTGTCGCGTCCTTCCAATATTGGACTTGCTGTTTTAGAAACTGCAGCGGTGGCGTAGAGGTAGAACATCCGCCTCGCGTGCAAGAGGACCGTGGTTCGAATCCCGTTGCCGCGCAATTACCCACCAGATTTAAGAAAAAGCAAGTCCGCGTGCCAATGGAACTGCATAAACAGGTTTGGGGTGAGACCTGATGCCGGTGAAAACTTCCGCAACCGCACTCCCTCACCAGAACAGGATTTGGCCAGCCTGGTGTAGTAATTGGCCGCTACCTCCTATGAATACTCCAGCAAACCCTTGGCCCCCCAGTCCCAGCGGTGCAACTGACCACGTCGGTGGTCAAAGAAAAGGGTGCTAAGAATATCCGGCTCCGGACAGGCCGCCATTGGAAACTGACCCTGGTAACGTTTGAGGCTAGAACCCTAGCGAGGTTAGTTTAGCAGTGCTCTTTGAGGACCTAACGGACATGAAATGGGATATCATAGGGCTTAGTGAAGCTAGAAGGTCAAATGAGGCATATACTGCACTCAAGGGCGGGCATGTATTCTGTTATCGAGATTTCCCGCAAAGACAAAAACTAGGATTAGGGTTCCTTGTCAATAATGATATGGCTCGTAATATAGATGAATTCTATAGCATTATTAAGAGGGTTGCAGGCATCGTATTAATCCTAATGAGCGGTATAAACTGAATATTGTGCAGACCTACGCTCCTACGTGTAGTCAGATAACCAGAGCTTCTCCGAAGATGTTGAAATGGCATTGGAGACGGTAAATACGAAATATGCTGTACTAATGGGCGACTTCAACACCAAAGTAGGGAAAAACAGGCTGGTCAATAGGCAGTGGGTAACTACTGGATTGCTTCTAAAAATACCAGTGGGGAGTTACTAGTTGAGTTTGCAGAGCTCAGTAACTTGAGAATTATGAATATCTTCTTTAGCAAACGGAAAACTGGAAATTGTCATGGAAGAGCCACAACGGGGAGACTGTTGACTTCATATCATGCTCTGGCCCTGCCATATGCAGGATGTGGAGATAATCGGAAAGGTGCGATGCAGTGACCACAGGATGGTAAGGTCTCGAATTAGGCTGGATGTGAAGAGTGAACGAAACAAATCAGTGATAAAAAAGTTCATCAATTAATTAGGCGTGAAGGGGAATGTAGAATTGAAGATCTCGCTACAGAAAATATATTCAGTTTTAACCGAGGATGACGACTTTAGTGTAGAAGCGATGAAGATACCTTCAGAGATATTATTACTGTGCGCGCGGTGGAAATAGGCAGTAGGATAGTTAGAGAGGATACTGGCAAATTATCTAGGCAGACGAAATATTTGGTTGAGAAACCCCAAAGCATGAAAGCCTCCAACACAGCAGACAGGATAGAACTGGCAGAGCTATCAAAGCTAATTAATAGGTGCAAAGTATCCGACATAATGAAGTATAATCGAACATGCTCTAAAGAATGGCGGGAGCCTTAAAGAGGTTAAGGGGAAATTAGGCAAAGGAAAAAAAAGATGCATGCGCTAAATGATAAGGCAGGCAATGTCATCATGAATATAAACAACGTAGTCAAAATAGCCGAAGAGTTTTATACTGATCTATGTAGTATTCGAAGTAGGACAGTAATGGGGTTGGCAGTCGTGAAGAGCAGTCAGACGTTCCGCCAGGGACGAATAACGAGATTAAGAAAGCTTTAGAAACTATGGAAAGGGGGAAAGCAGCTGGAGAGAATCAAGTAACTGCAGATTTGCTGAAAGACGAAGGCGATATCGTGCTAGGAAAACTGGCCACCCTGTATATGCTGTGCCATGGGGTCATCAAGGGAACTGGAGGCATGGAAGAACGCTAACATTATCTTAATTCATAAGCAAGGGGACGCTAACGACTGCAAAATTTAAAAACTAATCAGCTTACTATCCGTTACCTGCAAGGTATTCACTAAGGTAATCGCTAACAGAATTAGGACAACCTTAGACGTCAATCAAGCAAAGGACCAAGCAGGTTTTAGGAAAGGGTACTTAACTATCGACCATATCCATACTATCAACCAGGTGATAGAAGAAAGTTCGGAATATAATCAAGCCTTCATTTATTACGAAGAAGCATTTGAGTCAGGTGCAACAGCTGCAGTCATATATATATATATATTGTTACGAAGGGGGTAAGACGTCGGAGCGCTGAACTACAAGACGATAGGGTAGGGAGCTCAGCTGGTCAACGGCAGCGCGTCCGGCACGAGAGTCCTTTTTCAACGTCTTTTTCCTTCACTTGTCTTCTAAACTTCATCTTCTTCCGTACTGTAACATTTTCCCCCTTTGCAGACGAAGCCCCCCGGGCAAGGTAGTTATTCGTTTCCACGAGAGTGACACGGCTTCAACCGGGCGACATGGGCAACTTCAGTTCTGACTGAACGACGACCACTTGCTGTCATACGTGCTATTTGGTAGTTCACTTCGCTGACGCGTTCAAGCACAACGTAAGGGCCAGCGTAATGCGCCAACATTTTCTGCGCTAAACCACGCTTTCGGAGAGGTCGCCAAAGCCACACTAAATCTCCAGGGGCGTAAGACACATGGTTATGCCGGCTGTCGTACCGAGCTTTTGAACGCTCTTGAGAAGCGAGAATTCGCAAACGGGCGAGACGGCGAGCTTCTTCGGCTCGACAAAGAGTTTCCGCAATGCACGGTTCATCATGGACGGAGTAAGGAAGAATGGTATCTAGACAATACCGAGGAGGACGGGCATATAGCAGGAAGAACGGGCTGTAGCCAGTAGTCTCATGGGTTGCGGTGTTGAATGCAAACGTTATAAATGGCAGTATAGTATCCCAATTCTTGTGGTCAGATGCGATGTACATAGATAGCATGTTTGTGAGTGTGCGGTTTGTGCGCTCCGTCAAGCCGTTGGTTTGAGGGTGATATGGTGTGGAATGCCTAAAATGCGACGCACATAAACGAAGAAGCTCTTCCACAACATCTGCCATAAACTGGCGACCTCGGTCACTTATGATCACTCGCGGAGGTCCATGGCGGAGGATCACAGAACGGAGCAAGAACAGGGGCACGTGGTGAGCGGTGGCTGAAGGAAGAGCTACCGTTTCGCAGTAGCGGGTGAGGTAGTCGGCACAAACCACGATCCAACGATTTCCGTCGGATGACTTCGGGAAGGGACCCATAAGGTCGATTCCGATTTTCTCAAACGCGCCACGTGGTGGAGTCACAGGATGCAGCAGGCCCTGTGGCGTGGACGTAGGGCGTTTGTGCCGTTGGCACTCAGTGCAGCTCGCCACATATCGCTCAGTTGTCTGGCGCATCTTTGGCCAATAAAACCGGTCGCGGGCACGATGGAGCGTTCTTGCAGAGCCCAGGTGACCGGAAGTGGGGTCGTCGTGCATGGCGCGTAAGATGCACGAGCGGTAGCTCTCGGGAACCACAAGCAGAAAATTCGTACCGGTGCTTGAGTAAGCCTTTTTGTACAAAAGGCCATCACGGAGACAAAATGGGCTGGAAGCAGTGGAATCCCGCGCCTCCGCAAGGAGGGGCTCGAGGCTTATGTCAGTCTCTTGCGCAGTCCGCAGAGCCGAGGCGTCGGGAAACTCGGGCACGACGGAGGCGATGTAATGATCGAAATCACCAGAGTCACATTCGGTCGTAGGAAGAGGAAGGCGTGAAAGACAGTCTGCATCGGCGTGTTTGCGGCCACTCTTGTACGAAACAGTGAAGTCGTACTCTTGCAGACGAAGGGCCCAGCGTGCCAGACGACCAGATGGATCACGAAGGTTGACAAGCCAACACAGGGCATGATGGTCCGTCACAACCGTGAAATGGCGTCCATATAGGTAGCACCGAAACCGCTGAACAGCGAAAACTACAGCGAGACACTCCTGCTCCGTAACAGTGTAGTTACGCTCAGGTTTGCTGAGGGAACGGCTTGCATACGCAATTACATGCTCGCCTGTTGTCGAACGTTGCACAAGCACAGCGCCAACACCAATCCCACTTGCATCAGTGTGGACTTCAGTCGGAGCGGAGGGGTTGAAGTGCCGTAGTATGGGATGTGACGTTAGCAGAAACTTTAGTTGGCGGAAAGACGCGTCGCAATCTGAGGTCCAGTCGAAAGGGACGTCCTTTTGTAGAAGGGATGTCAGAGGGTAGGCGACGTCGGCAAACCTTGGAATGAATCGTCGAAAGTAGGAACACAGGCCCAGAAAACTGCGGAGCTCCTTTTGAGTCTGTGGTCGTTGGAATGCTGCAACTGCTGCAGTCTTCTGTGGATCTGGCCGAACTCCATCGCGGTCGACGAGATGCCCGAGTACCAGCGCTTGACGTTCACCAAAACGGCACTTTTTAGAATTCAGGACAAGGCCAGCCTTCTGTAGGCAATCTAACACAACAGCGAGTCACGTGTTATGTTCAGTAAAAGTCCGGCCAAAAATAACAACATCGTCTAAATAGCACATGCAGATTTCCCACTTGAGGCCACGAAGTATTGTGTCCATAAATCTTTCAAATGTGGCCGGCGCATTACACAGGCCGAAGGGCATCACGTTAAATTCAAATAGGCCGTCCGGGGTAACAAATGCAGTTTTTTCCTTGTCAGCAGGATCCATCAGAATCTGCCAATAACCCGATCGCAAATCAACTGAAGAGAAATAAGACGCGGAAAAAAGGCAATCTATGGCATCGTCGATGCGTGGTAGAGGATACACATCCTTTTTAGTGATGGAGTTGAGGCGACGATAGTCAATGCAGAACCTCCATGTTCCGTCTTTTTTCTTCACCAATATCACGGGAGCAGCCCAAGGACTGGAGGATTCCTGTATTACGCCCCTGTTTAACATGTCTTGGACTTGCTCGGTGATGATCTTACGCTCTGATGGTGACACACGGTACGGCTTTTGACGGATCGGATGGGCAGATCCCGTGTCAATCCTGTGGCGTGCGCGCGACAGCGGAAAACGTTGCGAGCCGTTGGACTGCGTGAAATCAAAGACGGATAGGTGCTGGGACAAGAGGTTCTTCAATATCTGTCGTTGTGAGGTGTTCAACGATGCGCTGATCATCGGAAGAAGCTTTTCGTCAGCAGGTGAGTTAGTAGCGGGGTTGTCTAGGGAAGGAGTAACGACAGCTACACAATTCGGGAGAGTTGCGCTACATGAAGCTAGTTTGGAACCCGCTGGAAAAACAACTGGTTCCGATGAGCAATTTATAGTCCACAGTCCGGCACGGCCCTCTTTCACGCGAACCAAACAATGCGGCACTAACGCATTTTTCTTTACGCACTGTAAATTAAGAGGCGCCACAGTAGCCTCAAAAGAGTCGTTAATAGCACGGGAGCAGGACACCTGGACACACACTGCTGAATGTGGCGGTATGACGACTTCATCACACACACACAAAACGTCTTCATAATTTGATGTCTCTTCCAAAAGTTCACGAGGAAGAGAACCACTAACACTTAGCTCTCCCGTTCGACAGTCAACTGTAGCGCCGCACATACGCAGGAAGTCAATTCCCAAGATTACGTCATGTGTAGATCGGGGCAGTACTGCAAACTCCGCCGGAAACACTGTGCCCCCCAAGGAAACTTTAACGCTGCATACCCCAACCGGATACAATAACTCTCCACTTACTCCATAAAAATTTGAAGTTTTGTCCCAAACAAACATAACTTTGTTTTTCAAAAGGTTCTTAAAATTTAAACTCATTACTGAAACTGTAGCACCAGTGTCTACCAACGCCATCGTTGGCAAACCATCAACAATCACATTGACCTTGTTCTTTAACATGAACACAGACGGAGGAATAATAGGTAGCAGCGCACATTGTCCAGCGACCTCACCTCCATTGGCCGCGCTGGCTAGTTTTCCTGCGTTGGTGGTGGAGATCGGCGCCGTGGAGACAGGGAGCGGCGCACACGAAATGACGGAGGTGGTGTCACACTACGGTCAGACGCTGGCGAATGGCTGCGGTGCCCTTCGTTTTGAAAACGGCCCCTCCGGGAAGGATGTTCTGGCCGATAGTTGTCGATGTAGGGCTGGACGATGCGTCGATTCGGTGCCGTCGGGGGATTCCGAAACGATGTGCGCCGATTACAGTAGCGGGAAATGTGACCCGCGGCACCACACCGGTAGCACACCGGAAGAGGTCGCTGAAAAAGTGGCGTGTCAGCTGGTTCCTGCATGGTAGGCCGCGACGAATATCCGGATGGTGGTTCCGGAACGATGTAGTTGTCCGGCGGTCGGCGCGATGTGTGACTGGAGTAAGAGCGAGGATCTGTACGCTGATGGCAAGAGAATTGTTGGAAATTCTCTTCAGGCCTTGGTCGCGGAGTGTATAGGTCTTCGCGGCAGACAAAGTCGGTGACATTCGCGGACATCGGCGGGCACGCACCCCCACAAGTTGGACGAGCATATACGTCCCCTCCGAAGCCATTGGGCCGGACAAGCTGCTCACGTCGTGACATCTCATCTCGAACAATTTCACGGATGGCGCACAGGAGGCTTTGAGATGGCGACTCTTCAATGCTAGCCACTGTAGTCACATTTGCGAGCCGTCCAAATTTCGGTGTAATGCGGCGAGTCTTTAGGGCCTCGAATGTTCGGCAGTGCCGGATAACGTCAGAGACCGAACTCAAGTTTTCCTTGGCAATTAGGAAGTGGTAGACATCTTCCGCAATGCCCTTGAGCAGATGGCCTACCTTATCATCTTCAGTCATCCTGCTGTCGACGGTCTTGCACAACTTGAGTATGGCCTCTATATAGGTGGTGCAGGTTTCTCCGGCTGCCTGGGCCCTCTGAGCAAGTGTCTGCTCTGCCTGTTTCTTCTTTGCAGATAGGTCACCGAAACATTCCTTGATGGCTTCGACAAAGCTTTCCCAAGTTGTCAGGGAGTCCTCGTGGTTCTCATACCACATCAAGGCGGTTTGCGTCAAAAAAAAAGACTACATTGGCTAGTTTAGCCACTGAATCCCAGCGGTTATAGCGGCTCACACGTTCATAATGAGTGAGCCAGTCATCAACATCTTCCCCTGCTTGGCCGGCAAAGGAACGAGGCTCGCGAAATGGTAGCGTCGCATTCGTGGTGGTCGGCGGCGCATCGCGAGACGAGGGTAGAGGGTCCCGTGTTGATGTTCGGGGCTGCTCGGTAGTCTGCTGCATTCTTGTTGAAAAGGGTGGGAGACCAGCGAGGCGACGGCTCCGACGAAGCTCCAGCGATTGAGGATGCGTCTTGAGGGTAGTCGTACCCAGCACCTGACCACCAATTTGTTACGAAGGGGGTAAGACGTCGGAGCGCTGAACTACAAGACGATAGGGTAGGGAGCTCAGCTGGTCAACGGCAGCGCGTCCGGCACGAGAGTCCTTTTTCAACGTCTTTTTCCTTCACTTGTCTTCTAAACTTCATCTTCTTCCGTACTGTTACAATATATATATATATATATATATATATATATATATATATATATATATATATATATATATATATATATAAACAAGTGAAAAAGGGAAAAATTGCTTGTGTATAACCTCTAGCGACCAAATACGTCTATTTACTATATATATATATATATATATATATATATATATATATATATATATATATATATATATATATATATATATAGCCGTGACGTAGGTTCTACGTAGCTATTGTTGTCAGGTGATCATCTGCGTCCGACGTGCAAAAATTGAGTCCCGAACCAAGAGGCGACAGCACACGGTCGCACATAGTAAGCGAGTGTGGATCGGCTTTGGAGAAGCAGGTTGCTGAGCTACGCGTTTTTCGCTGGAAAGTAGTGTCAGCAAGAGGTTATATAATTACAAGTAATGCAAAGAGGAATTAAAAGGTTTTGCGGTCCGCGGCCTGAAAGCACGAGATCTGCGGCTGGCAGAAACAGTGAAGCAGTGGACACTAAGAGGGCACAAAAGAGAGAGGTGATAAAGAGAGTGTACAGGGTATAGGTTCGGGTGAAATTAATAATTACAAAGGCGGTACACAAGCGCGACCCCCGCCTGCGGTTTTCTTAGTAGTGTGTCACTCGTTATGCGAGTATATAGGCCTTAAGATCGCAGTTTCGGAGTTTTCTCGCCGCCACCGTGAAGATACCAGCAGTGTAGTGGATGGGGGGAGAGGCGCCTGCTGCATGGAGAGGCGATGGGGGGAATTGTCGATGCGGATCAGGTCGATTCGATGCAGTTTGAAAGTAAGAGTCATACTATCTGTCCTTCGCCTGTCGTATGTCGGAATTCAGTTTATTTCTATGCTTCTTAAAGCGCTGAAAAATAAGAACATCTTTAGTGTCAATAAACAGCTGAGACAATGTGTGCTTTTCTTTATTACGCGAGTACAATTCACCCGATATTCACGGCTTTCTTATAGTATCAGATAACCTCTTAAGCTTTGGAGTAAAGTTCATGTTATAAATATGAATGAACTTAGCGGGAAATAAATCGTTAGCACTCTCTGCGCAACTTTCTTTGTATATTTCTGACCAGTCAACATTTAGAACATTGGAACTAAATCTTTCAAGAGAACTTTCTAGAGAGGTTAATATATTCACACGAGACAAGGAATTACTTTCTTAGTGATTATGCCACACGCATCCGACACTCTCTTTCCATAAAACCGTTCCTAATGAGAACAAACTGCTGCAAATATTCCTATTTTCCTAGAACTATCACCGAATGAAATGCCCTTCTTGATCATGCAGTTACTTATAATTCCTTATCCCTATTTGAAGCATAGCTTACATAATCGATGATCATCTGAGTACTGACGTACTGAGGAATTTGAACTGGTTTCATGCTCCAATAAAATCCTTTATACGTTTGGGTGCGATGAACATATCTAGTATTCTAGCGTAATAATGAGGTAGTGCGTGATCGTGTGTGGTTTTCTAATGTAATAATGATGTAGTGTGATGCTGGAATCTTGTTGCTGGTAATTTCTTGCCTGCTATATCCCTCTTCTTTTTGTCTTTTGTCCATTATTATTGTGCAAATGCGTGAACCCATCTGCTATGGCCTTGTATTTAAGGCCGCAGTATTGATAAATAAAAACACTTTTTGTTACACAATTCAATATAACTTTCTCACAAAGGTCTTGCTTCAGTACCACCTTCTTGCAAAAATAAATAAATAAATGAATAAATAAATAAATAAATAAATAAATAAATAAATAAATAAATAAATAAATACCCATGTGACCACTGATGTCGCAACCTGCGACTCCTGAGTGAACGAGTGAAGAGTTAATGTTAGTTAGGAATAGATCAGTGCATGTCTGAGAGCTGGGGATTATACGGGTTGCATTGGTAATTATATTTGTAACATCAAAGTGAGTAAAACATAAAAATCTACACTGCTCGGAGTTGCACATAACATATCTATATTGAAGTCAACACCAATGATTATATCATACTTATTCCTCGTTACAAGACTTAAATAAGATTCGATGGTTTTATGAAATGAGCCCAAATGGCCAGACGGTGGCCTGTAAACCACAGTCAATAAATTGTTTCCTTATATAAGTTAAAGAATTTCAGCTTTGCTGCTCCATCGAAGATTAATCCCAATAACCTAAGACCGACACGCTTACCTCCTGCTCAGGTAAGCTACTGGAACATGCTGTGCTTAATAGACTGCAAGATTAAGCCGAAGAATAACTTGCTTCTACCCCACACCATGGTGGACTTCAGAAGGGCACTTTCTACACAGGATATTATGCTTCAACTGTCACATGACATTATTAACAGATCTAACAAGGTAAATACGCAGGCAATCCTGGCTATCGACCTAAAGAAAGCATTTGGCAATGTCTCCCATTATATTATACTAGAACACCTAAACAAAATTAACCCTGAGAGAAATGCTTATAACTGCATCAGGGCCTTTCTCAGTGAGCGTACAGTGGAACTGTACGTGGGCACTCTGAAATTTGACTCGATAAAGCTGAGAAACAAGGCTACCTTCAGTGAGCTGTCCTGTCTCCGTTCCTCTTTATTCTGGCTCCAATAAAAATCCCGGGTAAACTGGTAGATATCCCAGGAGTGCCGCACAGCCTATACGCGGACGATAGCTACCAACCCAGCAGGGGTAACATATGTCCTACAGAAGAATGCCGAAAACTCCGCATGTTCTTCTATAGGGTCATTGTGCCCATTCTACATGATGGTCTTACAAAACAGGCTTTCGGAAAAATGCAGCACGAATGCATCAAGAAACTTATGACGAGCAATGCGGCCCGTAAAATTTAACCTGACCGGTAACCACTAAGCTACCCGATGCTGGCAGATCTTGGGCTTATACTGGCGAGCATTTCGCGTATCATTCCAGCGTACAAAATTACAAGCGCTTCCCACAGCGTACGCTCGGCATTCTCGGTCGCCTTGGCCGCGAATATTACGTCCACATCGGGATGGATCAGGATGCTGTCCATTTCTTTCATCGCCATTTTGAGAGAGTACAGCCGAAACGCCGTCAGTTGGGTCGGCCTGCCTGTTGTAAAAAACAAAATGGTGAGGAAGCATCAGTATTGGCATCTCTAATTCTCGTATGGGATCTCATGTACTTTTGTTCACTTATGATCTTCCTGCGAAAAACTTAAGAAATCTCTGCATAAACTTCATTGGGAGAATGTGAAAGCGTTAGCGTTCTGCTCGACATTGGTGAACGCCTTTCTACATCTACTTACCAACATGACATGACTCTGCACGTTTTGTCTCACAAATCATGAATCACATTAGTCATGAATTACATGTCTCAACACTTTCATGTCATATGAATAATAATTCATGACTCGCTGAAGATACAGTACCTTTTATACGCTGGCTTACAACTCTCATCGAGTAATTGACTGATGACGTCACAAGGGGACCAACTTTCTGGAACACATTTTGGGGACACTTTCATGGCCAACATAACCTACTAATGCTTTCGCATCAATAAGATCATTTTACTCGGCCTCCTTGTGTCTAGTATCCTCGGCTATGTAATATATCATTGTAGCTGTTTTTAATTCGCACTATACGTATACAGCTGGGCAGCAAAGAATGTTAAGGTGCTACGCACTAACCCTTGAAACAACCCTACCGAAAAACCAAACGTTCTACGTGGCAATAACCTCATAAAATATCATCTAATCGCATAGACTCTCATACGGTTCACATCATTATCATAAAATATCACACATAATTTATGATAATGTACAAGAAGCTATGAGACCGTATGCAATTATATGCGACTTGTATGTAATGCCTTATGTGAATTGAGTGAGATTGTGAGAGAAAATGTGAGATTATTGCCATGTATATTTTTTTCAGCAGGGAAGCTTCATAGGACGATAGGCTTTTCGGGAACTGCAGCGCACGAATGTGTGTACGCATGCATGCGCAGTTGGACTTGCCTTGCGTAGCAGCAATCTCCATCTCTCCGTGACCTTCTCGAACAAAGAACTGCAGGGAACGGCTGTCGCCACCAGGCACCACTGGCTCAAGGTCGTACTTCGCCATCAGACCGGCGAATAAGAGGTCGCAGCTGATGGTGACGGTGCCGGCAGACCACGTCTTGCGGCAGTCACCTTCTCGCTGCACGCGTCTACGAAACCGCCACGCAGTGCCGTTGACCAGTTCAAAAGGGAAGACGTGCAGCACCGTGTCGTTCAGGACGTCCACTTCAAAGCCCACGTCTTGCAGAGGGAAAGAGTCTCGCGGAATAAAGTCCAGCAGATTGTCGGCGAAAAAGTTTTGCGATGGATTTGTAGTTTCCCCGCCATCTGTTCAAAAAGTCACATACGACGCCGTTTTTTGTTTCTCGGAAACAAAACAATGTCACACTCAACTACGGCAGATTTGCATGCATGACATCGCTCAATAGTCAGAGGCGAGACGCTGGTATGTTCAACGCAACTAGCCGTGACTATTAACGTGTGTTGATCTGTTTCGATCTTGATGGGATTAGTGTTATTTATTTTTTGAATTACTGCACTGAGAAGGCAAGCTAAAACTGAACGAGGAGAAGGCAAAAGCACAGACACGAGGCCATGACAGTCATTCGTCTGATGTCTAGATTTTCTTGCTATTCTTCTTGCGTTTCAATATCCCTGCTCAGCACAAGCAGGCCGGAAAAAGGTCGCATCAACTGGCTCACCAAAACAATATTTCGAAATATTGTCAGCCTCTCTAAATAACCTGCTTGGATAAAATGAAGGAGAAAAACCTTACTGGCCTAAACAATGACAATATATGCACACAAAAGCGCATACCGTTTGTTTTTGTAAACACTGCATATAAATATTAATTTATGCAAAATTTTCAAAACTCCGGAAATATATACGTGCAGGATCGTAATATTAATTGTCTAATACTTAGAAAGTGACAAGTCCGTAGATGCCTAATTCTACTCAGATCTCTAAAAATATATTTTGATTAGCTCTACGATTTACAGCACTGGAAGAAATACCTCGTCATTGAGAAGAGATTTCCGGGTGTCCTTTTCTTCTTCCTTTTCATCATGTATAAGCCGATAACGAGAAATATTTCGCACAGAGAAGATGAACTGGACAAAACGACACTTATCTGCCCACTTTACATTTCACGAAAACGGTCACCTTAATGAATAAAAGTATTCATGCTTGCAAAAATGAGTACGCCACTTACGAAACAGCATAATCAGTGAGGTCGCCGCAAGGAGCATCTTCACGAGCCTATAAAATAAAGCGATACGCATAATCAGCCCACTTTCTTTTTTAAACGTCCGCTTTTTCACGCACGTCACTAATACAGCAACGCAAAGCGTTAATGTCCTAAGCCATTGATTCGCAACCAGGCAGATGAGTTCGAGAGGTTGGCTTTAACTGCTATTTCCCGGGATTCATTTTTCTGAGTCTTAAAAAAAATATATTCGTATCATCGGCATACATTATCAATTCGGGATAGTCGGGTATCATAATGATATCACTAATGTAAACTAGGAACAACAGTGGCCTCAAGATGGATCCCTGTGGAACACCGTGCAGACCTTTCATTCTGCGAGATGGTATCCGGTTAACACATACGCATTGACAGCGGTTCAAGAGATATGTTTCTATTAACTCTGTGAAATACTTCTTATTCCACATGTCTCTACTTTTGATCGTCATGAACAGTGTCAAACGCTTTTCTAATATTTAGAAACAGACGAAGTGTGATGAGGTTGTTTTCGATATTTTCAATCAATTTGTCTTTATGATGAGTTCCTCTTCCGCTGGCTTATTCTTCTGAAACCCATACTGGGCGCTACTAATTGTTTTATGCTTATCAATGAAGCTTGACAGCCTGATAATATATGGCAGTTCAAATATTTTTGTACACACCGGTACACCGAAAGGGCCTATTGTTGTTAATATCGGTTTCTCAACCTGCCTTATACACAGGATTAATTTTTGGCAATTTTTATATCTTCAGGGAATTCACCAGGATGAAGCATCTTATTTATTATATGGCACAAAACAGAGCTAGGTGTATGTATCTTATACTGTATTTTACTGCTTATTTTATGGGCAGGACTTTTATGCCATCTACTCCAGAAGCGTCACGATACGGTAAACTTTAAGTTATGTTATGTATTTCAGTAGGCGCCGTCGGTGCAAGCATAATTGATTCGAGCTGCCTTTCTGCTCTCAGTAAGCGGTAAGAAAGCCTCTGCCGCCTGCTCAGAGGTTGACGTGTAAATATCTAAAACAGAAATACCCCGATTATTATCTTTAAGTGCTGATTGAAGTCGAAAATTATCAACGCGTGTGCTGCGCCATGCCAGCAAATTCGACGGATAGGATGGACCCCAGAACATGTGCTGCCCCTAGCGGCGGCCCTACAGTCACACTAAGCGGCCACTCTTTCGCTGCAGCGCTGTCGCGGCTTCGGAGCACCTCTCTTTCTTCCACCGTGGTATGAAGCTGATACCGGAGAGACCAACCTCCAGCCGGAACAGCAATACGGTTCGGCAAAGAGCTCAAATACCGGACAGATAATGTCCGGTTTAACTCAGACCGGAAGAACCCGTCCTTTATGAAACTGATACTAGAAATAGTATTTCCGCTTCTCAATTCAAGCCGGATTGATGAATGAAGCTCAACCAGAATGGCCATGCCTCAGCATATCAACACTCTAGATAAGCATGAAAACATACACGGTGTACTTTACACCTTTTCCTTATATGTGGAGTACGCCTTGTTTCACAGACTTCGAGCCTGTGGAGGAACGGCATTTACAATGGGGTTACACGTATTGCAAATAATTTCTACTTATTTTCGTTTTCTAAAACCGTGAAGAGAACACCAAGTCCTTAAAGAGCTAACATCCACCATCGCTTTGTCCGATAACAATGTGAGAGCAGATAAGAAAACATGAGGGGGGGGGGGTGCTGCAGATAGCACGTTTTACCTTTCTTATCCACCACGAGCAAAGTGACGCACAAAATAAAATCAGCTGTCTACACGTGCCTTGTGTTAACGGGTCGGGGTTTTCCGATAGTGTGACGCTTTTTGATAAGCAGGCTGAATTTCGCTTGCTGCCGCGTAAACGAAAACTGGCAGCATGTGATAGGTAGATATGGTTAGAGTACACGTACGTAAGTGTTGGGACAGATCGGTCATAAAAGCCACCGGTTATAGCACGCACCGGGTCGTTTTAACACGAAGAAAGTTAGGATCTCATTCTTTGCTGGACAGCATAAGCGGGCTCTGGTCAAATATAGTAGCCAGTGGGCATTTTGCTATTTACGATCCCAAACAGCCACGACCTGAAATTACCTATCGACTATGAATTTGGATATGTGGTTCCATATCATTCAGCTGTTCACATCGTGCTGCCAACCAGAATGACTGGTTGAATGAGAACTTTCCTCTTTGTACATTGTTAGCTTCATCTCCATGAGACTCTTCCTCTTGCATTCGCCAAACAACAGGTAAACAAATGTTGATGCATCATGTTGAAGTAATGTTTGCTACTCTTAAATGACAGAAAGAATAAAGCGTATGTAAAGAAAACTAATTACATAGTTTTGACTTCATGGTCGCGTCTGTGTTTCGTTGTACCATGATATCTCTCAATATCCAATCCCCGTACTTAGAATGCTTGGTTTCCTCAGTCCCTTCACAATCCTGTGCATTAAGCGAAGCCAAGTTTTCATCAATGCGGACTCTGATTTTTACGAACAAACTATGCGTCCTCATTAAATAATAATTACCGAAACTGAACAGGGAAATGTATGCTACAAGTACATATGTACAGTCGTGAGCAAAAGTGGTATACAACACTCAGCCAGTGACAGAGCTTTGGAAAAATGCATAAAATTGCCGCCTAGCGACAGCGCACGAAACAGCGACAGTGACACATGCATGTGGATAAAATGGAGCAGTGCCACTATTGTTCCGGTCACAGATATCTGTTGCTAGATGAAGTTGGCATGCAGTTTTCTCGAGCTCCGCCATCGGCTGAGTGCTGTATACCACTTTTGCTCACGACTGTACATCTTGAAGATCCCATATTCGCTGTATATAATCACGTTACCTTCTTTGCCCATGTTTTCAAAGCCCTCGAGGTTATTTTGTAACTTCGTGCAATTATTTTGTACACAGAGACGTTGTTCGTGCGGAAAGAGTGGACGGAAATTATATTCATCAATATTCGTGTCATTAAACTTTCAATCACGCAGTACAATAAAGCTGCGCCTTTATCGCAAGGAGAAAGAACCAGAGCGCTGGTTTCCTCCCGGACATTTTCTCTCATCTATTTCTACTGGTGGCCCGTGGATAATTCACATTTACATACACTGAACCTGTATCCTATTTATTTGCACATAAATGACTTACATGTAGACTTGTCGCCATTCCTACTTGGTGTTTGCTCCCTATACTCTAAATTTAAAAATCATTCGCGTATTATTTACTTATACATTACTGATTTTTAAATAGTTAGGAGAAACAAAGCGACCTACCCCTGCACGGTGGAGTGCCCAACTTGCAGCGGAGCAGCTGCCTGGTTCAGCCCCTGTTATTTCCGTTCTATTTCAGCATGTGATCGAAGATTTAGTGGCAGTGACGCAAGGTGTATACCTATGACAAAAACGGCAGGATGGCTGTACTGCACGTTGTCCAAGCGCACCCCGCCCTCACCTATTTTCTCGGCATCTAGACAAAATATGATTCTGGAGCTAAGGGAAAAGCAGGAAACGCATGCTCCTGCCACAAATTTATGCTATCTGTTTACATCACGACATTCAACCAGTGTGCTACGATAACCCCGGCCCAACTGCAAGTTGATATTTCTTTGCATAGCCATAAAAACATAGCAAGCTGAATGCAGCGATAAACATCTTTTTTTTTTTATGCGTTTTCTAGATAAACACTACTTTCCGTTTGCAAGCACGCGCAACATGCGGACATAAGCCGCATGAACTGAAAAGGAAGAATTCACAACATAAAGAGGAATGAAAACGCGAACATCCTCAGCCTGCGAGGATATTCGGTCCCATCTGCCTTTTATACAGCTACTACTCACATATTTTCCTGTTGAAGGTAAACACATTCAGTTGCAGCGCGGAGAAGGCGATGGGCGAATGGATGTTGGAAAGCGCGCACCGGTAATGCACTCGACATTGAGTCAAGCCGCTAGGTAAATTGTACTTCGCACACTGCTCCCTTATCGGCAGATAGGTGGGCCAGGCCCGTGACGTCACTGCTTTTTTCCCCATGCGCAAAGCGGCGAGCATGCGAATTATCACTGGCAGCCCATAGCTACAGTTTCGCTTTCGGTTTTACAAAGAAGACGAAGACTCACCTTGGCATCCTTCCGCAAGGCAAGTTGGCCAACCGCATTGAAGTTTCTAACAAATTTGCTAATCACGTTTTAAGACGAAAGCTATTCTTGTTTCATGGGAGGAGTGCAGAGAAAGTGTGACCAGAAAACGTCCTTTACACTGGCACCTAAAGTAAAAAAATCTGTCTTCGACGGGAACCGAACCACTGTCCCTGCGATCATCAGCCGAGCGCGAACCACTCGACGGCGGGATCGTAGTAAACAGATTGTAATTATGCTTGTTTACCGTAAGGATGACAGTAGCAATCACAATGACGATGAAAATAGTGATAATGATAATGGTATTAGTAGCGATGAAATTGACAGTGCAGTTAGTGATCATGATAACAGTAGCCATGACAATAACCGCGCATTTTAGTTGATAAGGAAGATAGTAGCGATAGGGATGATTATGACGATAGCAGTGTTGACAATGACAATGCAGTTAATGAAAAGTTCTTGGGTGAAAAAATACAAGAAATGGGTCATGAAGTGAGTTCTGGCCGTCTTCTTACTGATATCGCTACAGTCTCTCTCAACTAATACCAGTGTTCTCACTAAAGGACACCTGAAAGCCGTGTGTACAACTCAATATTCACTCGGAGGTTTGAAGCGAGACTTTAGGACAGCCAAATTTGTTCCAAACCGTGCAAATGAGGAAATAGATGCAGTGGCATCGATTACAACATGAACACTTTTACCGTTAACTTTTATGCAGAAGACAAGAAATCTAGCTGGTGGATGAGGTTATATAATCTTCCAATGCAATGTCCGTATTCACTAAGCTCTGGACGAACCAAACACACCCGCTACAGAGATAGCCAAAAATTAGTTCCAAGTTGCTTTCTTATCACTGCGTTAATGGTATGGAGTGCACACCATAGAGAGTTCACTGGAATCATAGACAATTCACAAAAAACTAATACTGGTGCATGGTTATGTGGTATTCCTTATGTGTGGTCATGTTTTATTTCACGAGCTCGAGCCTGCTATAAGAGTGATGATATTGTTACGATGCGGCAAGACAATGAAAGAAAAAATGAGAAGGGTTCAACGCTGCTGAACTGAATGTGGAGCGAAAGCATTAGGTGCAGGTGACGGAACGCTCTTCTTCGTCTTCTTCGCGGCTGTTCAAGGTCATTCACGGGTTACGCGATGGACCGAATCCTGGTGTACTATTGCTTTCGCAATAAAAGCAGCACATGACCGATGGCAATGACTGAGGACGCGTTTAATGAATGTTGGCGGGCCTATAGCGTACGCCTGCCCACACCACTGCCCGCTTCTTCTTCCTCGTCCGTAACACTGGTGTCACCGAGCAATCGTCAGATCAATGGATGAAGTCGAAGTTGATCAGACTTATGGCATGGCAATTATCATATGTGCGACGTCAAAGTCGGAGATAAAGAAGAAAACGATGATAGTGTGTGACTGCAGAAGGCAGAATAGAAGGAAGGTAGCGGCTTGGCGCAATGATGAATGATGAAGCCTGGCCCAGGAAGCTTTCGCTACACAGGTCGCCAGGATTGGACGGCTGAGCCCCAGGCACGCATCAAACGGCTCGGGCAGTGGTGATGTCATCCCGTGTGTTGCTCTTTCGGGTGGGTTGGTTCGTCTGGTCGGCGTCTCAGGTCGGTCGAATCTTTTTTTAGGGTTTTTCATTCGCTTGTCTCGACATGTGTTGCCACGTGTTGATGGCGGCTCTGGTCAGTGGGGTCTTCACGTCGGGCTACTTGTCGTTAATTGTGTCTTGTGGTCAGGACGGGGAACTAGGTGGGGGTGCGGAGGAGAACGGCGAGTTTATGCCATGTCTGGTAGGTTGGGGAACAGCCAGCAGATGCGCACCAGGTACCCGTTGCCGATGACGGAAGCAATGGGCGCCCAAGCTCCGGTCCAGGATGAGGTGAGATGAAGAAACCCCGCACGCTCCACAAACTATGTTACAAGGCGGAAAGCGGATGAAGAAAGGAAACCGAACTTGACCGAGGGCGATGATGATGACGTTTAATGAATTTGGTGGACCTAGAACGAGCGCGCCTGCCCACGCCGGTGATCGCTTCTTCCTCGTCGGTGACATCACCTTTACATGTACAGATATAGACGTTCTGCAAAATATTCCTCAGCATAGGAATCATTTGCCCAAGCTTTCCGCTATACCTTGTTTAGAAACGCCTGGTATAAAAACCAAGTTCCGTGAGGGTACTAAAGTTCCCGCTGGAATGTTTCTCCATTTGTTCCTTTCTGAACTACGGAGAAATAAAGAAGAGAGAGAAAAAAACCATTAATTAACGAAACGCATACGTGAGTCTTTGATTAGTATTAAAGCTTTGAAATGTCTCTCAGCGATGATTTCATGTGTGTTTAGGTAGCAAACATTGCAAGGCTGTCGCACGAGCGAATTTCTCCGGCAACGTACCGTCGTCACGCGAGGGTAAAGAATAACCGAACGTCGCCAACTGCAAAGTGACAGAGGCCCGTCGTGGTGTCTCAGTTGTTAAGGTGTGAACTTGGTCGCGGCGGCCATGTTTTGACGTAGGCCAGTGTATAAATCGCGATGTCAGTGCATTTTAAAGAACGCGAGTGAGTGCTAATTACTCTGGAGCCATTAATTACGTCATCCATCAAGCTTACGTCACATTTAGATATAATTTTTTCTAACCGAACCCTAAACAAGCAGCGTGCACTTTTCTTTACTCCATGCGAGTGAGACCAGTAGATAGCCAGAATACAGTGACATTCTAGCGCAATTATTTGCAACATCCAAAGCATGTTAAAGAATGCTACTCTACTCCGGTTGATAAGTTATGTTATAGAAATAAAACTAAAATTGAGGTGTATATATTTGGCATAGCGGTGGGAAGAATCATGCGAGGCGGAAAGGAGGCCCACGCCGCCATTCATATCAGGTCTACGATAAAATGGCAACAATCCCTTCCTGCAGCCATAAATTAGTTGTCTGGGGTTTCTGGTTTAATTCCTTACTGTTCCTTTGATTTATGTCACGCCTGATGACTAAAAGCAGCCCCTCAGTGAACATAATTTATCAGATCTAAATTTTTTTCACTTAAACGTCCCTTGAACAAGGAAGAAATATGCACCGTTGGAAACAATATTTCATCAAATTGGTTTTATTTTGAGATGATTTATTCTGTGTGGAACCCGGTATAGGGAACCCAAGCTCAAGTTTTGACGCACGAAGCTACAATGGAAGCGTGGCGGGCAGAGGTGGGCAACCTCATCAGGCTTCGACCTCATGAGTCGACCTCAACCTCACGGAGTGAGGTGAGGTTGAGGTGAGGCCGGTGACAGATCGAAAATTTTTAGTGAGGTCAAGTAATTAGACCTCAGTCTCACTCGTGAGTTTGAGGTTGAGTGAGGTCACCATTGCTTGGTGTCGAGATTGAGAGGTCCAGTCTTTTTGCTGTTGTCGCGGCTTACTTCGAAGAGCGGCCCTTCTGGCGCGTAATTCTAGCGTACCACCGCGGCGTGCATGCGGAGAATCTTGGTGTTCGATTACCCCTTTCGGACGATCGTATGCCACATCCTTTTCTCAGCTTTCGGTAGTCCACCGTAATGTCCGCGAATGCACAGCCCGAGGACGCTTGCTTGTGGTTTTCTTGGTGAAGAACGTTGTGTTTCTTTCCTTCTACAGCACAAACTCCTCGTGTCTCCTCACATCTGCCTTGTGGGTGCAGATGTTTGCCGCCGACAATAACACCCAGGATTGCGCAAAGCACAACTCACGATGACCCGCGGTGCCTTTGTTTCATGCAGCTACAAATAAAAAAGCCAAGAAAATCGTCTTTGCGCGGACGGCACGGAGCAGTACTGTTTGTCATGTCCATGCCTGTTTCCAGGCGCTGACGTACGAAACAAAAGGTAACAACTTTAGCACGCAAGCCATCACACTCATACTGCACCACAGGTTTTGTCGCTGTTTCAGTCTCTCTCTCTTTCTCTCTCTGTGCCTTATTGCGTCATGGTACGATATGAGGGTTATTAGGGTAGCATACCCTCATTTTACCACTGGGCCATCATATGACACCTCGCTGTGATGCCACATGAGTATTTATTAGCAGCACGGAAGTTTTGTTTCGGTTAAAACGTTCGAAATATACAAAGCTACTATTTTTTTTTTTGCAATGTAGTTGATATCATGAGCACACATTAAGTGCGAATCATTGATGCATTTCCTGAAGAGCCTTAGATCAGGAAGTACTGTCCTTTTGGAAACCGAATTCTAGTTCGTAAGTGACTCGACAGGATGGTTAAAGAAGTGAATATAAAATTGTTATACCATTCGGCAGCGCTTACAGTACACCATATGCTTAGAACTATTATATATGTAATAGGCTCGATTGAATATCTTCGCCAAATAAAGGGCATTTGTTCACACTAGCACCCCAAACTATTACCCTGCCTCTCTCAAAGCCTGAGTTGTTTTAGGATGTTAAACCTCACAAACCAAATTAAACCGAACTTTGCCAGTGCTATTACAGTTTCCTCAAAGACAGGAAGAACATCTCCCTTCTGAGACAGCACCTATGCATCCATTGCGAAGACAGTGCTTAGCCCTCTTTAATATATCCCGCTGTCTTTCTTTTTTTCAAAATGTCAGGGAAGTCGTTGTGCAACGTTTAAATGCTCGCGGGAATGAGCTGAGCGGTCAGGGCTTTTCTCAAGCCTCCTTTGATTCTCCGTAGCCAACTCAGAATAAATGTAGTTAAACAAAACTCCCAAGGACGTTTGCGATTCTCCATAAGGCGAAAAATGAGCGCAGCTATTTCAACGTTTTTGCATTATATTGAGGCAAATATTTCAAGAGATGCTTATATGTATGCACCCGCCGTAACAAAGCACTCCTTATGTTTCTCGCTAGCCGAAGAGAATTTCTCAAAAGATAGAGAAGAGCCGCTAGCGAGTGACGCAGGACTCGCGGCTTTTCTCTTCGTGTATCTCTCGCGCTCGTCACCCTCTTTCTCTTTTTTATTATTTATTGTCAGGATTTAACAGCAATCAAAATACATTGCAGAAAAAAAAAAAAAACCCCGCCAACTCCTACAAGTGTGGGTAAGACACACATGAATTCTCTAAGCGCAACTAAGTGCTCTCCCCTTGGTAACATACCCGTGGCCCTTTTTCATTCCGTTAAGCCGGCAACGTCACCAACGGCGTACGTATCCCAATCGCTGTACGGGACATAGGTGAGATCTTAGATAGGTTATTTCTATTAATCCTTTAGCACCGCTCTTCTTACCGCGCCAGCGAGGAGGAAGACGTCGACCGGCAAGAAAGCGGGAGCCTGTGGGCGAGGACGTGGAAGATCGCCATTTTGTAGCTAAGGCGCACGCATTAAATGCACTTTTTCTAGACACCGCCCCAGACCTCTGTCTTTGGGTGCATGCTCGTGGTCCATCTTGAACAATTTCAGGGCAGCAACCGCTAATCTCAGGCAATGGTTCGAAGTATGAATGCAATAGATGCTTCTCTAACTGCCAACTACACATAACAACTATATGTCGGGAGGCATTGCTTAGTTGTTGTTTTTTTTCGTGGAGGTGCGTTCGGCGAACTTTTGTACAAACGCCACAAGAGATGCACGAGTGCTTCAGCTTAGGTTAGTTGTTCCGTTGGTGACAATGAAAAAAGAAACACCAGATGCGGCCAGCAAAAATAAAGACGAATAATAAACGCAGAACTGTAAATGTATGCTGCGCGTATTTCCAACTGCTGCGGTGAGCAGCAATCTTCCGGCAGCTTCCACTTTATTTCTGTACCGAGCGTTCGTGTCCTGCTATATGTGCTCGGCAGGTGCGCTGTCGTTCGAGCATAGCTGCGCAAAGCTGTGGCAAAGTTCGGCGTTGAGTTGCAGCACTGCACAGGTGAGCAGATGTGAGTGTTAAAGTATCGGCGTATCCTGTTCGCACCCAGTTTTGGCTTTGACTGCGGACACGGCGCAGATGTCAGTGTCATAGCCGCTTTCTCTCAGGGTGACGAAACGCGCTTGGGGAAAACTTCACTACGAGTGCGCCATGGATGACGACCCTCAGGTAAGTACAGGGGTACCGTCAGTAAATACTGTTTGTCAGCGTTAGGTTAGCTTTCGGGACAAGGTGCGGGGAACATTTTGAACACAGAGAGCCAGCAATGTTAGCCTAAAGTGGCTTTGTTTGCTGAGGTAGTGCCGAAAAAAAAAGGATAAAATCGCTGATTTCAAAGCAGTGCTTTTAATGCGTGCTTTCGGACGCGGGTGGAATTGGGAAAGTTCCGGCGCCGCTAGACGGTGGCACAACTCTTAAAACTCGACTTAACGAAGTTTAGCGGAGCTACGAATTTTTTCGCTAAATCCGGAACTTTGTTAAATTGAGAGAAGCATTTCTCAGCCACTTAATTCGATAAATTCAATTATATGGTGTAGTGGCATCCATAAAACTACTGCTACACCATTTTTACAAAGCGTATATTTGCTCTGAAAATGAACTTGGTCTACTGTTGCGCATACTAGCGCTTATGGAAACAAAGAGTAAAAGTTGTTAACTCAACAATAACAGTCCCAGGGTGTACAAATTTACATCCCCAAAAAAGACATCGGTATTCTTTTTTCCGTGCGCGCTGCAAGCAACGAGCACACGGATTCTTCTTAGGTTGAAATGCATCCGGCACGTCTTTTGTCTCTCTGTGGGTTCCAGCAAACTGCTGCAGCAGATAAAGAGCATCCACCACTTCAGCGATCGTCTGTTGAAATCAATTCAAAGTTGTGTCATTTCGCAGTTTAGTAAAACCGGGACGAAGGGGATCTGCGTTGCTACCGTTGGTTCGCAATAAATAATGGTTGGCGCATTTTCTACTTACCAGATCAAACTTTAGCACTTTCTCACTTTTAGTTTTGGAAAAAGGTTCATTAAATAGGGATAAATCATGAAGTTGGCTTCGTTATTTCGAGTTAATCAAAGCATTGGACCCTAAGGACGTCTGAAGAAGAATGTGAATATCTTCTTTACATCGGGAGTTTTGTTAAATCGGGTTTCGCTAAATCGAGTTTTGACAAGTACTAAATAGGAGTTCTTCGTCCTTTATTAGGTGTAGCTAGGCTCACGGTGATAGTAAACTCAAGAATTGTCCCGTCACCATTAGCTACAATGAAACGCATCGTGATGGATGGGTCAAACTTGTGCGGTACGTAGCTGCGCATATTGAGGAAGCATAAGGCACAGTCTACATGAGATTATAGCTAACAGGCATACAACCGTCTCACATGCCGATTTCCATCAAAGACGGTAATTGTTTGTTACCTGTTCCATATTGTCACTATCTGTTAACCTTAATGCGTGGTTATTTGGAATCGGTAATTTCGCATCTTTCGTTTGTCTACTTGCTGTGACTTCACTTATATAAATGGGATTTTTTTACTTTGAACTACATATCTACCCCCTATGGCTATTTCTAGTATGTAGGCCTAATCCAATGTTTTCACACACAGGCGGTAATCTTCTGTAATCGGCCGCTTCTGTGTTCACAATTGTCGCATTGGCTGTTCGCGACGTGTCACTTCGCACCCACCAGAGTAACCTCTCAGCACTGATCAGGCCGCGTTCATTTCTGAAGGCATTCCCGTTCTGAAAATCTGGTTTTCAAGGCAGGCACGGAAATATATATGTAAACTCCTTACCATACACGTGGTTTTCTAACATTGCATAGTCGCACTTCCCTCGCATGACTTTGCAGATCGATAAAGGAGAGTTGGCGTAAAATTATATTCGTTCTGAATTTAATTTCCCTTTTTCCAAGTACTTAGTAAAAGGATAATTACTAAATTCGTCAACTTCATGATTTCACTCTGCGCGCAGACCACTGCCCTTGTTTTCAAAGCTTCCGTCCTGCTGAAGGGAGCCGTTTTAGGATGTTCTCTTCTGTCCGCCGTGGAACTGAAACAGAGGCCCAACCTTCAACCAACCGTGTTCTTCACACTTTGTGACATCGCCTACGTGGTAAGTGCAGCATAACTAAATACCATCGCTGCTTAGCACTTATCCTTTGCAGTCATAACTTCTGGGCCCCATTTTAAAAACCACCCCTCATCCTTAATCAAGACATAAAGCTACATAGCCCTCCTATACCCTTCAATTCCTTCAGTTTAAAGCCACTCACACACCAAACGTAAATAAACAGCAAGACTAACTATTGTGGCGCGAACGCGGTGATGAAGAAAAAGGTGATATTTTTTTTCGGGTGCTGTAAGAAAAATTAGAGAAAATGAAGGTGCTCATCGAATTTCGGCTATGTGTAGGAGTTTCAAACGAAATATGCGTTGCCCCTGCATCATCATCTTTGTACCTTCTGTGGGATTGTACAGTCTAATTGTCAAAAATATAAGGCTTACGGGGATTACTTCTGAGCTCTGTAACAAGATCTGTGTCTCATTTGCAATATTTGCAATCTCGCAGTTAACGAGAAATCTCGTTCTCACCCTTCTCAGGCTCAGTATTATAGACGGGCTTCTGGAAGTACCGCTATACAGGGCTTAGAATCAAACTCCTTGGGCTGAATATTTTGCCAAAGACTGTACATATCTCCTGCCTTGCTCTAAAACATAAACTGCAAACTAGATCAGCTTGTTTGCGGTAATTCCCCGGAACTTTGTGATATGAAACACCTGTTATGGATTTCCCCACTTACGGCCTCTGCGAGACAGCGCTATACCAAAAGATAGTAGGTCTGCGATGGGACCTTGAATGCGACTGTCGCAAGTGGACCCTGGATATTCGCTTTTTCGGGAAGTGATGCGAATCCTTAAGCGAGACCGTCTACACTCATTTTTCTAACTTATCACCCATCCCTCTCCCTTTCTCACTACGCTAAAGGAAAAAATCGGGAATTCTGGAATAAACAAAAAGCTAGCTCAGTTGTTCACCATATTAGAGTTGTGAATATAGAGCACATTAGGCGGTCGTGCAATACATAAAAAAAGAACATTCTGATCCCAACACAGATGTAGGATTGATTTCCTGCTGCATGTCAAAGCATATAACCTGCTGCATCCCTTTTTTTTTTCTGTTTCAGCTCAGCAATGTAGCCACAGTCGTCATCCTTGTCTTTCTGAATATTTTCGCTACAAATGACGTCATAAGAGCAGCATCGGACGCTGCTGCCTCTGTGGCAGTCGTAAGTTGTAATTTCCTGCTATATCACAGTTAAATCCTTTTTGCAGCCTCTCTGCTGTTTATCTAAAAGCTTCTAGTAAAAGACCTGCATAAGCGCTCTTGAGGCGATCACGGTTTCTATAATTCCTATATTTTGTGTGTCATTTTACGTCATATACGCTATTGAATGTTGCACATCAGAAGCTAGAAATGTCCTTGGAGACACACATAACCATTTCCAACAAGTTTGTGCTCAATTAGAAGTGCGCCTTGAAATCAGATTGCAGCATATTACTACTCGTCAAGACAAGATCACTGCAAATGTGCTTTGAATTACTAAATATTCGGTTTTTGGACATTTCGTTATCACTTTATTTACTTGCGTTCAATCAGTCATATCATGGATATTTTAGTCACCGCTAAAAAGTGGAAGGAGGCTGAGGGAAAAGCCGTGTCTCCTGCTTGAGAAGTCCTCGGCCCCCTGAGGGCGTGTACAGCAGCAGGGTAAAACGAAAATAGGCACAAAACGGTTACAGGCGTTAAAAAAGAAGAAAAAAATATAAAAACGTCAAAATAATGCACATCAGACTCTAAAAACGAAAAGGCAATCAACATGCATCTGACAATATACTCAGCAAAATTAAGGTTAATAAAGTACTGTTTTGAAACCTATATATGTTATTATGTTGTGAAATATATTTTCATTGATGATTGAGCCTAATCGTATATATTTATTGTAGTTTTCAGTTAAGAAAGGTTTGGTTTGTGGGATTTAACGTCCCAAAGCGACTCAGGCTATGAGAGACGCACCGAGTAAGGAAAGGTACAGCCTTTGTCAAAAGTGTAGATCTCAGGAGGCCTGTTTCTGAGCCATGTAGTGGCGCTGATTTAGCATTAGTACGTAGTATAGAACATTTTTGTTCAGTAGGAAAAACATCTGGCTTGGAGACTTACCCAGTTTTAAATTATGATATGTAGATTTCGAAAACAATTATGCATCAGTTGAGTAAGGGTTGAAACTACGCACAGTTTTTCTGATTTCGTGAACCATATGCGACAGCGTTCTGGTAAATATTTTCCTGCGAGGCAGGAATTCGGGCCACCTGAAGGAAGTTCATTGTAGAAAAAAAAACGACAGCTGTAGGTACCTAAGTGTATACGTAGCGCACTCAGTGCTCACGCAGCACTCCGTGCTATCCGTTCCCTGTTTGTTTTTACATAACGCTGTGGCTTGGAAACATAAGCAAACATTTCGATTCAAACGCTCAAAGATTTATTCTGTTCGCAACACATCTTGCTGGTATTTCCTCACTAGCATCCAGTTGAACAATCGTAGCTAGTGGTTTAAGGCACTGCAGAAGAAAAAATTTCTTTTTTCTCCGTGAATTCTTTCTTTATTTCACATGATGGATAATTCGCCCCACTAGAAAAGAGCCAACCGGTTTGAAATGGAATAATTCCGTGAGGCGGGAGCAGGCTCATTGAAGCAATAACTGCAATAGCTATTAGCGTGTTCACTGCATTCGTACCTGCTTCTTCGTCTGTCGATTCTTGAGCTTTCGGTCAAGCGTGTTTAGAAGTGAAGTCGGATGACCTTCAGCGTTATGTTAATTAGTGATTAGTAATCACTGAAATATCAAAGCCTATAAAACCGATAAATGTTCTTTCACAGGTGTGTGATCAAAAAGAACAATATTGTATGAACTAATTTAGCATTCAATTCACACTAAACTTGGCATGGATAGTTTGATTAATTCACAAAAATAAACTTATTTTGGGGAGCGGCACTACATAAACTCCGCGTACCTGGCAATGGCATACCTCATATGATCCATAACTACAGCGCAAACGACAGGACAGACATGAAGGAGGGACACCACAAATCTCTGTCCTATCGTTTGCGCTGTAGTTATGGATCGTCAAAAACACCAACTCGCCCAACAGATGCTTTTGTCAAATACCTCATATGAAACTTTTTGTCATTTGAATCAGGTATTCGGTCCGTAGACAGTACCCCTACACTAATGCCGGCCTTTTGAATGGCTCCTATTTTTTCACACGATTTGATAAGAGCTAGCTTTTTACGCGAAGATAGCAAGCTGCTACTGCTTTCGTGATAAGATACTTCGCTGTTAGCTAAGGAACAACATTTTAAGGCCTATTGAATAGTGGCTCGATTTTGTTTTTTACTGTAGTGGCTTAAAATATGTAACATTCATCCTAACAGGACGAACCAGCGAGTGGAGGAATTCGCTAAAACGGACTTGTCTCTAGAACTTCATATTTGCGACGCCACAGCATTACGTCACTATTCTGTGCGAGGTCTATTCATAACACTATAAGGATTTGCTCAATAATTCGTTTCTTCCTGATACTGCATTTGCTGCATGAAAGATACTAAAGTGGGCATATTAGTATCTACACAAAGGCTAGATTTTCGTCGAAGCCGAAAGGAACTTTTCAAAGTTCGAGCCCCTACCCATTCGCAAGATATGCAGCTTTTACACGTTAACATACATGGTATCGTAATTAGGACAACATTTGTACGCTACAAAAAAAATTATTTATTTATTTTATTTATTTATTGCGTACTGCCAGCCTGAATGTCAGGCTTTAGGCAGGAGTGGGGCAGTATGCAGTGTATGCATACTGCCATACAAATTTACATTTGTATGGCACGAACTTAAGAGCTCTTAATCATATAACTGAGTCAAACTAAAGATTGCATGATTTTCTACTTGCTTGAAATAGCATAATATGACTGATAAACAGCAACGAGAAAAAAAAAAGAAAAAAAAAACATTATACACTTCGTAGCGATAATCGTCACTCTTTGCGAAAAAAAAAAAATATCACGTTGTGAATTAGAACAATTTTTTTAATTATTTGTGTTAATGAAGATCATCTAAGAATGTTGAAGCTTCGTATTCCAGACATTCGTTGCTCAAAGCTGTGCGCTGAAATGTAACATTTCAAATTTCATGTGGCTGCTTTTATGGGAGCCATTATATGTGAAATTTGAAGGCTGACGTGTATGGTGCCTGCTACGCTATCAACGTTAGCAATCACGTCAATTGCACAACATAGCCAGGAGTTGACTTGCAGCGCATAGGGAATCTATGCCAACGCCGTTTTTCTAGCACCCGCGCGGTCATCCGTACAGCTGTGACCTATGAAAATGGTCTCCTTCACTTTCTGGTCTAGTTTTCTGGTCTATTTTTGCTTCATTGCAATGTGAGCCTTCGACCCATTTGAATGTCGTTATGACGCTAGGGTCTATAAATGAAAATGAAACAAAAAGGTAGTATTGATTTAAGTTAACTATGCATCCCGTTTTCTTGCCCCTGCGAACCGCCTTGGCTGTGCCCAAATGTGCATGATTGCCAGATTTCATTGGTTTGATTCAAGCAATGCGATGTCGTTATATTTTAGTCACCTTGTCATTGTAGCTACGTAATGACAACAATCACTAAAGGCGAGAATTCGCTGATATTGTTATGACACCTTCACTCTTGAACTGACTTTCATTTGATACGCCATACTGACAGGACTCTCTTTTATACTCATGTAATAATATTGATGCTGATGACCGTGTGCTGATTTTCGAAGCTTGGGATTCATGCATCAAAAGAAGGCAAATTTCAACGAACAATTTCTCTTCCCCCACCATTTCACTAACCTGGAGTAATAAATAGCCAATTCAGCTTTAAATAATCTAAAGAAACTACGGCCGGTTAAAAGCCTCATAAAACCGATTATCGATAATGCACTAATATGTGATGCCACTTATGGAATAGAAGCTTGGACATGAATTTAACCGAAAATAATATGTAGCTGTAATTATACTTGCTTTGATCTCTTTCATGCAATTTCCCTCACAATTTATGATATGAAAAATGGACTTTTCTTGTAATATCGCCATGAAATTATTCACTTCATATTTCTTTAACAGGTGTTACTCGTCTGCAGCGCGGTCTGTCAGCGCTGGAAAGGTCTGTCCGCGTCCAGCTTCCTGTGTGCGCTTCATGGCATGTACTTCGTTGCCACCGCGAATGACCTAATGGTGTTTAGGACGGAACACCTATGCGGTCAGGTAACTCAGCTTATCACTGTTTACGTTTTCTATGTTGCTTCTGGAATGCGCATGAGAGATCACTAACCACTCGAGCAAGAATAGAGATGGAAAATCGGAAACCTTTCTCGACTGGAAAGAAGCTTTTGTTTTTGGTTATGATCAAGCCACCCTGTAACCTGGTCCCCATTTTTTTTCTTTTTTTTTCTTGCAGCCATCATTTACGAAATCGTAGTTGACACGCATAAGGCAAAGTGGAGCACGGAACAGTGTCACAGGGATGTCAGTGTGCGCACTATATATAGCTCGTCTGTTTGCTCTCACGTGTAGCAGCCCAGAGAAAGAGAGCGGCTCTCTCTCTTTAGCACATGATAAACCGGGACGGAGAAATTACAACGGTGCCCTTAAGCCTCCTTCCGTGCGGAAATGGAAATTATTGCAAGCTCCATACCTAGTTCCACTATGACCTCGTTCCGCTTTTTCCGACGCCCAATGCTATTCTGACATCCACTTATTGTGTAGACATGTTTGTCGCATGTAGCTATGACGTCATCAACTCTCTGACAATTTGTCTAGATACCTTCGTATCACATGATTAGATGTTGATGTCATCACTATTACTATCATTATTAAGAATTTATTACCCATCTATCTATTCTGATGACGTCATATAATTAATCTTGACCGAAATTCTCTGAGTTAATGCATGTCTTATCCATCATCTCAATATCATTATCATCCCTAAATAGTAATATGCGCGTTGTATTGCTGTGACTTATCTGATTATTATTAATGATCTGCGGTTCACTACATCTTACCATCAGTGAACACTGATTCCATCGCCAGAGAACAAACGAACTGAAAATAAGGAGGGTGAAATGGGTCACCGCAATACCTTACAATTAATCCCGTGTCCTGGCCATAATTTGGTCAAGGAAAGAAACAGCTAGGTTTCTTCATGAATGTCATGGAATAAAAGTGTTTCTAAATAGGCTCTACTAAGGAACAAACTGCAATGAACAGCGCTGCTTTGTGTTTCAGTGTTTCGCCTTCCAGAATCACAATAACATGGTGAAGCAAACAGCACTGAGTGCTTTGCTAACGTTTGCCGCCTCAGGAAGCTTTATTTTTTCGTGCTTGCGGTGGACTCCTGTGACCTGCAAGAAGTCCTTAGAGGTGAGAAAATGAATTTTCTCTGCACCTGCAGAGAGTGAGGTCGATGTGGAAAATTAATTTAATTCTGAGGTTGTTTAAAACTATGTCGTTACGAAGCTGCTGGTTTGCTTGACAATATGCCTCAGGCGGTGCTCCCAAGTCTCGGAGTCTGTTCTTTCTTTTCCCTGTCTGAACACTACTTATTTCATTTTCAGAAAATGTTCACTTTCTATGGTGGTGCGACGCCTTCCAGTATTATTATTTTTGATAGAAGGCTGTGGCGGTAAAATCTTGGTGAAGGAAATAGACATAAATCATTGTTTCCAAATTCTTGCACAATTTCATGTCACCTCTTTGCCAACCACTTTGCGAGACGAATTATCATGTAACAACACAACGCGGCTGCCTATAATGATTGTAGACTGAGTTATGTATTTATCACCGTCTATTTCGTATTCATTAGCATTGGTTTTTTTTTTTTTTTTTTCGGAACAGTGGTGTCTAACAGGAAACCTTTCTTGTAGGGCTCCTCCACAAATATAGTACCGCGAACGTTGGCAACTGCACTTCCAATCGACAATCGCTCACACTGAAGTGAGCAATTTCATTTTATTTCTATTGCTCCTCCTTCGCACTACCGACTGAATGCTTCGGTTCTTAATGGTACTTTTCTTTTGACTGTACACTGCGGCCCTAGCTGCTTAATGCATGTACTGTACCTTCCAAAGTATATGCATCATTTTAGTCTTGTGCGACGAGCAGTTATAAAATGGCGCTTCGATCAACCTGCTCGAAAGTAGGAACAAGGAGCAGGCATGAGCAAGGAGCACGGGGAAAAGGTAATAAAATCGGTGATCATTAAGCTTAACTGGCTGGACACCAAAAGAAGGCAAGCGTTGTAAGCGGTGGAATAAAGTTAAGCGTGCAGATCAGTTTAGGTAGTCTGCGGTGACAACGCGGTCACAGCTGACGCAACACAAGCTTAATCGGATATATAAAAGAGGTATTTTGCTTGTATGAAGTGTAATTATATAGGCTGACCATGGTATGATAACATAGAAAAAGATTGAATTGGCCATAAAGATGGAAAAACTAATTTGAAAAATGCAATTATGAGAGAGATTTCACAGTCTGTCCGGTTTTTACGAGGCTAGCTTTTATACCTCCGCTTCCACTCGTCTTGACCTAGCGCCAACGGAGCCCGTTCAACTCCCTTCTGGAATAACATTCCCTCTTCGTTCCTGCACAGGCACACCCTGCTCCCAATGAGGAAACACTCTCTCCCTGCGGTAAGCTTTTCGGAATAGCTGCGCATAGGTAAGTCACCTTTCTCAAATCTCGTTTTATTTATTAGCTCTCAAAAGGGGTCACAAACAGCGCGAAATTTATGTGGGACATTTAAATCGTTGGGAGGGATTTGCGATAATAAACTCGTCGCATAAGCTGTCCATGAATGGTAATGCCGGCATCATTTCTGCTGTGCGGGTTTGGACGTTCCACGTAGGTGCCAAAATTTATGCCGCTACTGCCGAGAACGGAATCGCCAATAAAGCGCAACAGTCATTACTGATGTTGAAATGCTCTAGATTGTATTCCGTTAAATCTACATACCGTAGCAGGTGTTATTGAAAGCTCGACTTATTCGCTGCTAAATATAAGAGCAATATTGCTTTTGTTCACACACAAGCCTCATGCCAGCATTTTCTCTATTTTTCCTTAATCAAGAGCTTGACAGTGTCGTAAATTGTGGCATACAGCCCGTGGACCCTGCTTGTTTAGTGGGTACAATGTTAGGTTTAGCTATAGGCGCTGTCTATACTTCATTTTCCTTTTCAATATCGCCTATATTGTAAAGCTTGAAATGTCAATTTACACGGCACTGGAAACGTACCGAGTACGAACTATATGTATTGGCTGCATTTAATTCACAAAAGTAGTGTTTTTAAGTCAAAATTTGATTCGGTGAACTGTATACAATCAGCAGTTGTATACCAGAAGTTATGGCAATTCCACATTTTCTGAGCATGTGCCGGATATGAGTGGGACTGCATGGCGGCGATCAAATGTAAACAGCAGCTGGCCAGGATGACTCCAACGGTCGTGCGTACAACAGCTGAAGCCTCGAAATGACGTGACACAACATAGAGTAACAACTGATTGCACCTCATTCAGGATTTCGGTGCATTTACAGCTCGCGCAGCATCAGATTGGTGGCGTTATTGTGACAACGATGAAGTGTTTATTGTCTACGATACAACAGTTATGTCATGTGGCTAGCAGCATGCGTGCTTATACTTCAATAAACATCCTCATGGGGGACCACTTGCCAAGTGATTGTAAAGAAAGATATTAGAAAGAATGTTAGTACAAGTAAATATCCGGCAGTACACAAATGATAGTTGATATGGTTAAAGAATGGGACGATGACTGATCATTGCCAACCGAACAGTCAGCATAGACGCCCCATGTCGAAACTGGTAACTACCCTCCTTAGTGCTCGAAATCTCTTTTTGATAGTTTCTGCCTGAAAGAATTTGCACTAGCCTTGATCGGTTTCCTATATTAATTAATAGCATTTTTATATAATTTCTTCTATCTCGCCAGATTGATGCAAGTAAAATACCAGTTATGTTGTAATTTGAATTTTGCTGACATTCGCTCTTTCTTTTGCGGTCTCATCTAAGTATGTCTGGTAAAGCGGGAAAGGAAACGCAGCCTAGAGATAGAAAACGACAAGAAAAAAATATGTTTCATCTCGGTCTACCATCCATGCATCTCAACCACCTTGCCTAGCTTTCTGTCCTCATCTAAGTATCCGAAGCAGGACAGAACTGTGCGAAGCGTTGGCCACTTTCACCACATGAGACTACGAGTTAAAAGAAAATCTTTAAGAATCTATTTTCAATCCCTATGCAACCAATAGAGTTTTTCTTAATAAAATCAAAACTAAAAAGGAACAGCAAGCGTCAGGCATGAACTCATGTCTTGTGTGTAACCTTCACGACTCAGGCTTGCGTCAACTCATCATTACTGCCCTACTACTTGCCAAACCGGTAGATAAACCTGATTTCAGGGTCTGAAAAAGAAGAAACATAATAGTGAGGTGTGAGCTTGTTTGCACCGTCCAGCGAAAGCTTTGTGCCGTTGCTGAGCTGGCCTGCAAAGCATATCTCGCATGACAATCGGAGCAGCTCCCTGAAAAACGAGTATCTCATGGTTTGTTGTCTGTATTCGGTCCAGAGCGAAGATGAGGATTTAATGCTCGCGAGGATTCTGGTCATCGTACAGGCATTCAGCACTTGAAGGCTGAAAGTTGGCCATAAGGAAAGCCTTTCCGCACCGACACTGACATCTTCCTCTCCTTTTGTTTTCTGCTTTTGGGGCCGTGTTTCCGCTTGGTCCTGGCCGTCATCTTTGTGTTTCCGCAATATTATTACTAACCGAAAATGGTTCGCGGATTCTTGTACTGATTTTTACATTCATATAATTCACGATAACGGCCGAAAGGAATGGTTTGGGAAAGTTTTCATACACTATGCCTTCGCTCTTCAGTCATGGGCACTACGTTCGTGAGACGAAAAACAAGTATCTTGATTAGTGGGTTTGGAAGCCGTTTATACTGATACCAGGGTAACGTAACCAGGCAAAACGTAATGCCACAGTGGTTTAGCTGTGCAGATGATTGTAGAGCTTCACTGTCAGCGTTATCCATGAACGGCGTTAAATGCTGCCCACGTTGCATCGATGGGAGCTCGAATGGCGACAGCAAGTGTGTACGTTCTTGTTTCCTCATAACAGAGTCAACAAGACCTATTCTTAAAGGATGAAGGAAATGTAGCGGATGTTCGCTTCATTAGAATTTCGGAATGTAGCGATGATGCATATGCGAACAGATCAAAGATTGTTTTGTTAAATTTTTCAGTGTCATAGTTCTGTGTACTTTCTTTTATCTAGGCACATAATAAATGCTGGGATTCTGTCCAAGACGGTGGAGACTGACATTCGTCCCCAGCTGCCCCGGATGAAAAGCAAGCATCTTATCGGCTGCTTGAGTTCTGTTCCCTACAAGTGGTAGGTGTTCTTCAATAATTTTTAGCTTTGTATGATTGAGGTAATAGAAGCCTGTATGCATTCAACCGCAGCCAATAAAACATTTCCCTGCATCCGACCCGATATCATACATCTTTTCTTCTTGTAAAGGGTGTATTCTTGTAGCAAACTGTTAAAATATTACTTTAGTTTTACCTCGCTGCAGTCCTGGGTGTAAATAAATGCACGGTCGAGTGTTAATTTTATTAGTAAAGTGGAGAACGTCCAATTTGTTGTATTCGCCGAGAAAAAAGCTATTTAAAAAACTGCGTTTTTTCGCCTTTACTCGACTGCTCACATCGCCGCTACCTATCTGCGTTAATTTATCACTCTGATGGTATATTGTCTAGGGGTATCGCCCAAGACAAAGTAGCGTTTGTGATAAAGCAGCAATTACTGAACAGTACCCACTCAATCGCAGCAATACGGTTAAACCTAAATATCTACAGAAACTTCGTAGTCGATATGAGAAAACTGTGGAAGCCATGTGGAAACAGTGTTGCTACCATATGCTACCGCTTTGGTGACCTTTAAAGAGTAATTACTCTCTCCTTGCAAACGGTTGTAAAAGAAAGGAAACATGTGTGAAGGCGCGGACGCCAAAGCAAGATCTAAGCATGGTTTCCGGACTACAGAGCGTTGTTTGTTTCCAGGTATGGGGAGCACTCCATCAACCGCATAGTCTTTGGCTTCGCCCGCGTGCTGTGGCCCGAGGCATTCTGGGTTGTGATGGCTGGATTTGCTTACTTCGCCAACCACATGGTTCGGGTGCCGCTGCTGGAGTGAGTGGATCAGCGCATTGTCTGTCATATATATATCAGCCTTGCCTGTATAAGCCAGCACTTTTACAGCTATAACGGAGTTTTATACTACGCTGAGTGCGTAACTCAGTCTGTTTTCTAGTCATTTTACGGATGATCGTGTTGCTCCAGCTGCAACTTTCTTTATTATTTCCTCAGTGTGACGTTTTGTATGTAAAATGGCGCGTTTAATTCTTTTTTTTTTTTTTGTTAATGTCTGGACCACATAAACCTTCACTGGTTCAGAGCAAATGATATGCGAAAATAAAACATAATAAAATAGTAAGTGCGTATTGCTAGCTTAACGCCTTTTTTAATGGCTTACATTGTTTTTAAGTTCAGCTCTCTGAAATTGGCAGAATGAAAGGGACAATAATAGGAGGGGTCATGAATACATGTACTCACCAGTACTACGTGCAAGATAAATTTGTCGATTAAGTGAAATATACTTATCCAAAAACCTTCAGGCGTATGCTTATAGCTTCGGAGTTAGGGGCGGGGTTGGTCGGGTCTTCAGTCGAGGACTTCGTTGGCTGAAGCCGCTGCCCGAGCTCTTTAGACCAAGGTCCTTCTCACGGCTCTGCAGAGCCTCCTCCCAGTTCGCCCAAGTTTAGTGCCGTGGCGATACGCGCGGTATGTGTGAAGGCTTGCTCTGTCTTCCTATGAATTGCACATTATAGACGTTAGTGCACAGATAAGCTGCATACTATGTGCTTTCATCCAAACGTTTCCTCCAGTCAAATTATAATTTAAAAGAAGTTTCTTTTTTTTCTGCGTTCATGTCCTAAAGCAAGCTATTGCAGCGGACGAGCAAGACACAACTCACACATACAGGTAGCAAAGAGGTGATATGTTTTTTTTTATGTTTCAAGTTTTATGTGTTAATTTTTGTGGGACGTAATCAAGGGCTCAAATTTGGACATGGACAGAGAAATGAGCAGTGAGCAATTTAAAGATATTGATGAGCATAACTTTAATAAACAGCGAGAGACCAGAAAAGGGGAAGGAACTAGCGCTGGTTACTGACATCCTAACTGAAACAAGATGCCTACATGGATGTTGAACGTAATTCTGAGAAAGAATAACGGTGGTGCCTTAAAGGAACATTTATGGCACCTTAGCCTAAGAATAAATGGGATTAAGTAGGGCATTTACAACCAAGGCAAGGTCCGGCCATGATTTAAAGGGAGGCTGACGAAAATATTGAGCTGGCCCACATAGATAAAGTACCTTGATCTAAGCTGACCCACATACTATTACGGTTGTTGTTGTTGTTGTTGAAAACTTTTATTGTCCAACAGAGAAGGACCACACCGCCTGGGCCGCTCTGTCTCACCCCCCTGTAAGGGGGAGGGGACTTAGCGGCCCAGCCGCACGGGATGGTCGCATTAGGTGCTGGCCGGTTTGGTTTCGCCGGCGGCCTCTGCTGCCAGTTGGACGGCGGTGAGTTGGAGCTCAGGGTCCGAGCTTCGCAATAAGGTTTCCCAGGCTTCCCTACTGCTAATGTTTTGCGCCCTGCCTGGGGAGTAAGCGCACTCCCAAATTATATGGTCGAGGGTTCCTCTCGCCCCACACTTTTTACATTTATCGTCCTCGCAGTCCGATCGGATATGTTTATTTAGTACTGGGTTTGGGTATACTCCAGTCTGCAGGCGTCTCCACGCCATTGCCTGACCTCTATTTAACGCCGTGTTTGGTGGGGGGAAACGCCTCCGGCATTGCCTGTAGTGTTCTGTAATGTCTTGATACGAAATTAATCGCCCTTCTCTATTATGTTCTACCTGAGCCGAGCCATCCTGTATAGCTCGGAGGTAGAGATCTCGAGCTGCACTGTGGGCCGCCTCGTTACCGCTGACAGATTCGTGCGCCGGGGTCCAGATGATGTTGATCGTCCTATCAATCACTCCTTGTGTTAAAATTTTGGTGGTGAGGGGGTTTACCCTCCCTCTACTGAAATTTTGGATTGCAGTTTTACTGTCGCTAATAATATATCTAGCTTTGGTGCCAACGCAAGCGATCGCTATCGCAGCTTCCTCCGCTATCTCGGTTTCTTTCCCTAGTATGGTAGCCACCGTGATGAGGGTGCCTCCCCCATCTACCGCCGCTATGGTCATGTATCGACTGTGTCTGTTTCCTGCCGCATCTACGTAGGCAACTTCATTTGGGGGTTTGCTCCGATATATTGTTTCTATCGCTTCCGCCCTTTTCTGTCGCCTTTCCCTATTAAACTCAGGGTGCATGTTTTTGGGTAGGGGAGGGATTCTTAGGTGCGCCCTGATTTTCCTGTCAATGTCAACCCTTTCCTTTTGCCCCCTGTCTGTGGCTATTCCAAGGTTACTTAGCGTAGCTCTTCCCACTCGCGTCGTGCTGAGTCTTTCAAGTTGCGAGGTTTTAACCGCTTCCGTGATTTCTGAAATCGTATTGTGCAGTCCTAGGGCCAGTAGCTGCTCCGTCGATGTACATGTTGGGAGGCCTAGGGCCTTTTTAACGCATTTTCTGATGAGCGCGCCTATCTTTCTCCTCTCATCTGCCTTTAGGTTCAGATATGGCGTGGCGTAGCCCACTCTGCTAATGATGAAGGCTTGTACCAATCTCAGGAGGTTTTTTTCCTTGAGGCCGCCTCCGTTACGTGAGACCCTCCTGATGAGGTTTAATGTCTGGGTCGCGTGGTTTTCTAACTTTTTAATGGTGATCGTGTTCCTTCCGTGTGTTTGTAAGTGGAGTCCCAATATTCGTATTGTCTCTACTTTTGGTATCTCCCTTCCTTCCACGTACACCTGTGGGTCAGAGGGAGGTTTGTTCCTGAGTGCCTTGTCATTATACACGAAGATTTCTGATTTTTCAGGCGAACATTTAAGTCCTCTGTCCGCCGCGTACTTAGAGATGACATCTGCTGCCGCCTGCAGCGTTTCATTGATCTCTGCGTCGCTCCCTCTGTTGATCCAGAGATTGATGTCGTCCGCGTACAGGCTGTAATTTAAGTTGTAATTCCCAATTTTCCGCAATTCCTTCGGGAGCCCTCTCATGGCCATGTTGAAAAGGGTGGGTGACAGTACCGATCCCTGAGGTGTCCCCCTGTTATCTAGCCTGATCACCCCAGATTGTATTTCCTGGAAAGTTATAACCGCCGTGCGGTCCGTTAAGAAATTTCTGACATAGCGATAAGTTTTTAGCCCTATTCCTGCCTGCTGGAGCCCTTCCAAGATGGCTTCGTGCTTGACGTTGTCGAAGGCCCTTTTTAGGTCCAGTCCCATAATGACTTTCGCATCTTTGGTTCTGGAATTAATTATGCCTTGCTGCAGCCGCAGCATGACGTCCTGTGTGCTCAGATGGGGCCTGAAGCCATACATCTCGTCTGGCCATTTCTCTTTTTCCTCCATATAATTTGAAATTCTGGTCTGAATTATGTGTTCCATTAACTTTCCTACACATGACGTGAGCGATATAGGCCGGAGATTTTCCAGTTTCGGTTGCTTCCCGGGTTTTGGGATCAGGATCACGGTAGCCTCTTTCCACAGCGGTGGGATCTCCCCTTTTTCCCAGCATTTCTGCATGTAGCTGGTAAGGGCCTCTATCGAGTTGTCATCTAAATTCCTGAGCATTTTATTCGTGACTCCATCTGGCCCTGGAGCTGACTTGGTTTTGAGTTTCGCTATCTCCGCCCTTACTTCAGCTCTCGTGATGGGCGCATCTAACTTCTCATTTGGAATTCCCTGGTAGTCGGGTAGCTCTCTAATTTCGGGGTCCCCTATGTATGTCTCGACGAGTTTCTTCATGAATATGTCATCGTCCTGCTCTTCGCATGCGTGTCTAACCTTAACCATTTTGACTCGTGCTTGTGTTTTGGACGTTTCAGGGTCTATTAAATGTCTTAGGATATTCCACGTCTGCGGGAGGTTCATATTCCTTTCCATGTCGCCACATTTGTTAGTGAGCCTACAGCGCATGACATCATGTAAATCATAAAAGATTTGTTGGCATTTCGGTACTAATTAATGCGAAATAATAATGCAATCATCGAGATAATTGGTTACAAAGCGGAAGAAAAGTGGAGGAAAAGAATACGAACATACAACCTCCAAATTTCACTCCCGGCGCTCTACCACCTGAGATGCACCGACGGATGATCAGTGTTCTACTTTGTTAGGCATTTATGCTGTATGTAACCTAACCTTGAGAGTTTTCACCAGTGGCACCTCCGTTAATAGGGTGGACGTAGCACGTCCTGCACCAAAACTCACAGAGGCCATTCTCACCAAAGTAGAAATTTTGCCATTAACAGCCGATTTCGAACGTAAGATGAATGGGTTGACGCAAATTGTTTTTCTGTCATTCCGGAGGCCACGTTACACTGTCATACGCCTCAAAACAGGGGCAATCCGGACTATTCATTGAGGGCAGCATGAATTGGAATCAACTGGCTAAAAGGCATTTACACCTTTCTCCGCAATAAATGCGTATTTGCTGCCGTAGAGACGCTCACACAGCAAATAAGAGCCCGAGAATCAGTTATGACTGCGAACAGTCAGGAGGAGGAGGAGGAAGATGAGGAGGAAAGGCAGAGAGGTTAACCAGTAAAAGCAACCGGTTTGCTACCTTGCACTGGGGGAAGGGGATGAGTGGATATAAAAGTTGTGAGAGCGGGATAGTTGAAGTTAGTACAGTCACATAACAGACACGCCACATCACATCATGTCACAGTCATATCATAGCAAACTCATAGTCTTTCGATTAGGCCTGTGCTTCTCATAAAGCGGAGCAGTGCCTGGGAGGCCTTCACCGCAGACGATCGCCGTGGCCAGGAACCTAAAATCTTAATTTCAGTCAATGGGCGTCCATCTAGATGCTCCAGCGTACAGCACAGACACTGTCTTTCCTCACTGTATATCGGGCACTCACAAAGAATGTGGCCTATAGACTCGTCGCATCCACAGTTTGTACATGCATGGCTGTTTGCCATGCCTATCATAAAAGAATACGAGTTTGTGAATGCTACACCAACACACAGGCGGCACAGCAAAGTTTCTTCGCGTTGGGGTAGGCCATGTGGAAGGCGGAGCTTCAGGTCAGGGTTCAGGGATTTTAAGCGGCAGTTCGCAAACTGGCCAGAATTCCAAAAGGAGAGCGAACAGTTAGGCTTTCTACAGCGTCCTTTAGGGAAACGCAGTACCATTCAGGAGAAGGCACCCATAGCAGGGAACGTCAGAGAGGCACGGGGACAGATGGCCTTAGGATGTTAGGGGCGTTTATGCGGTTTCAGCTGTCCTGGGACTGGATTGGAGCAAGGGGGGAGGGGGGGTATGGCAGAGGCATTATCCCTGCATTGGGTTTTGGGAGGCTGCTGCTGATGATGATAATTTAGGAGCGCTCCCTCAGTACGAATGCATTCCAATTCTCGGAAGAATACTTAATGAATAACCCCTGAGCCCAACTATGCTGCTTCTTTTCTTACGTCGACCTGGTCCCAAGTAGAACTTCTGCAGATGCTCAGTAGTTCTCCCTCAAGCCATGTGGTGGCGTTCAGATGGATGCCTTTGAGTGACTGCTCCCTTCAATGTTGCATTTCTGCGCATACCTTTAACGCATGTGAAGTATTTGCGTTGGTAATGGTCTAGGTATCAGGTAGCAGACAAAAGTTTCTATATTTGCCACCGCTATTTGCTTTTTTCTCATGAGCACGGCCTTGTTATTCTAGGGCACTGATTGAAAACTTCAATGGCCAGGAAGTGAGGTCGGTGACATTGCTGTTCTTGGCAACCTGCGTCGCCGAAGTGTGCTTCTCGGGATTCCTGGAGTACGTATCACTACGCTTCAGCACCCAGCTGAAGGTATTGATGGAAGCGGCGCTCTTTACAAAGGTCAGCTTTCCATTCAGCATGCGCGCACTTTGGGAAAAATTTATTTATTCTCATTTTTTTTAAATATTTACCTACGTAGCTTTTTTCTCACGTCTGATTGTTTTCTGTTTTTTCCTTATCCCCTCTACAACTCGGTACTGCCTTATATACATAAAAATGATGCATACATCATCTGCTCTGAAAATTCCGTTCGATCAGAAATGTTTTCTTGCATACACTGCAATACTTTCTTCTGAGTCAAAGATTAGCAATAAAGAAGCTATCAGTCTTCATAAATATCCGCAACTAAACCCTGATCCATGCATTGAAAGCCTTCTCGATTGCGTGACTTAATGCTGCTAATTTTCTAATCATCTTTAATCAGCCACATTATTAATGAGTTCGCAAACGGGTACTCCTGTGTTTGTTGTTAAGCCTCCTGATCCTGCAAATGGCATTTTACCGAGTACGCGAGTGCTACTTCAAAGATTAATATTTTGATTGGGAAATTGTAGGCTTATTTTCGTAGGCGTCCTTCGTGTACTTTTCGCGCTATTTTCCATCATGAAAATTCACCAACTCGCCCAACTTTCGGCATTGTTTAGGAATATGCCAATTTTATGCGAACGTGTCTTAGCGGGTGGCATCCTGAGCGGGTGGTTTCTGCGTAGAGGCAAGGAAGTGCTGTTGTTTGTGGTCAGTTGTGAAGAGAGCCGACAGCCACAAGACAGGTGCTGAATAAAAAGCAAAAAAAATATTGATGACGCTCAGGGCACCTTGAAACGTGCTAAATAAAGCTACCAATGTAAACATTGAGGGGACACTTTACCTCAACAGCTTTACGCGACAACGTTTAAGGGTTGGTGACACGGACGTAACGTGCCCAGCCCGCAACCGCCCAGCCAGCAACCCAAGAAATCGAGGTTCAACTCCATGCAATTGAGCAATTTTATTTTCTCAGCGATATCGCTCGGCTCTGGCGTCGTGCGCTTCCCTGACAAGCAGGCAAAGCAGAAAGCTGGCTGTCTGTCCTGTCTTCTATGTCTGTGTCCGTGTTATTTGCACTGGTCTTTTTATTTATGATGACAAGCAGGAATTTTTCGACACGGCGCCGACACTACATTTCCCTTCCGAATGGGACATTTAAAGTTGTGTTCAAACACCAATTTTGCACCATATTCACGCAGACCACGCGAATGAGCGCCAGAGCTCTGTCCGAGGCCCCCGCTGGTTTCCTGGTCTCCTTGATCGGCGTCGACTGCGGGCAGCTAGAAATCGCGTTCATCGTTTTTACACAAGCTTTCAGCGGCATGCTCTGCTTTCCCGTGGTGCTGTGGATGCTGGCGAGGCGAGTGGGGGCCCTGCCGATTGCTGGATGCGTCGCCTGGCAGCTCGCCTGTTTCGCCCTCTTCGTGCCAGCCTCGAAGCTGCAGACAAGCCTCTGGGCGAGTGATTGCCTCTTTGTCATAGTTTCGCGGCTTGAGCAGATCAGTTCGTTCTCATAGACGCTAGCACTATCCCAACTTTGCAAACTACCACAATGAAGTCATGATTGAAGTTATGACCACAGTCGTCAACATCATCGTCTTCGTTACACTACTACAACTACGCGTCAATATCATCATCCCCCGGCCTAGTAGCTTTAGTTGAGATTTCGTTAACGGAGTTCACATCAATACTGGACTAAGGTCATGAAGGACGAACTAATTGAGGGCTCCGAATGGTTTCTACTCCTTTGGGGTCTTTAACGTGCATTGATATTGCGTGGTCCTTGCGTTTTGCCTTCATTGAAACATGGTCGCTGCGTCCAGCATTGAACTCGACTTCACCTTAGTGATCGAGGCCCTAAACACCGAGGCTCTGAGCAGCTGCTAAAGACCGAGCCCAGTCGGGTCACAGCAAGTTGAAAGTTCCTCCTAACAGTCTTCTATTATTCTGGACGAGCTCTAGTCGTGACCGTGTTAACGGAGACAGTGAGCGGTAAACTATGTCTAGAGAATCCGACGCTGTCATCTTTGGCATTGCGAGAGCAAGGTCTGTTTCGGTTTGCTGCCATGCGCCGCGGAAAAGTGAAGAGGTCGAATCAAACAATAAAAGTTTCGGCAAGCGACAGCACTTTACTTCACCGGGCTAAGTGAGGGGAAGGCGCATTTCGCTGTCGAAAAGCTCTCCTACTTTCACGCCTCTGCCGCTCTTAAAGGTCACGTTAGAGCAAATCTCATAAAATTATCAACGTCCAGTTGAACTCGGCATATTTTATTCCTGTTCTGACATATTTAATAATTGATTAGATGCCCTTGCAACGTTGTGCTCGTACCATCAGGCATAAATTTGCATTATTATCGATATATTTCATATATGTAAGCTGCTTTTGTTCAGATGTTTTCTCTGTTTTATGTTAATCGCAATATAACTACCTACTGCTCTCATCATTAGGCAGATGGCATTGACGTTTTTTTTTCTCCTTCCTCTTCTCTCTTGTTTCTCCGTGTAGCCCTTTATTAGTCCTTTTTCATCATGAAGAGGACAAAACTAAAGGCAAATTAACATACATTTACCGCCATAGAGAAACATACTGGTGTGAGTATGTTTTTCTATGGCGAAGCAGCGTGTAAGCTTGTTTTCTTGCTTCAGTTTTTCTTTCTTGAATGAAATGCAGTGATATTTCATCGTAGCAACCAATAATGGGAACTCGATTGTGCCATGCAATTAGTTCGTAAAAAAAAAAAGCTTATGCATTGTTTCCTGGTTAGCCGGCTATAATCGGTGTTGTGACGACTGCGCCATCTTGCAAAATTAATGACATACCTGACTGAGATTTGTCTTCAAAGTGACAAAGTTTTTCGCATGCTCATGTACAGCGAAATTCCTGTTGCGGTGCTACAATTGTGATTTATAAACCTCCTACAGAAACGTGTAAATCACTATCGAGACGAGCGGCTAAAGAAAATGGCCGACACGCTGTCTTGCATACGGCTCGTCAAGTTTTACGCCTGGGAAGGAGCTGTGTTCAGAGAAGTGAGCCGATCTCGCAACAAGGAGGGATTTTTCATCTTCCTCGCCAACCTGTTCGACGGCTTCATCGACTCAGTGCAGAATTCATCCAGTTCCATTGTAAGACAGCAATGTAATACTTTGATACTGTTGGGTAGTCCCAGTTGTCTTGTACTGCAAGGAATATTGATGTTTACAACAATCAATTATTTCGGTTTAATTACTTAACAAAAGAAGGGAAGGGGGTCCAAAGCGACACGAGATGTTTATATTCGTTCAGTATATTTCGCTTCAGCTTTAAGATTTTACCGGAAGTTAACAGTAGGTCAAATAAAAACAATTCCCAGCAAGAGCACCAGCTTTACTGCTGAGGATACTGACGCTACGCAGATTTCAAATATAGTTTCGCTTTATATATTGATACCCTGTGAAAGAAAAATTACATGAAATTATAAGATGTGGAAGAAGGGACGCGCTTAATCTAAGCCAGGAACACTGCCTCGTAGGCTAGATGTAGAGCAGCAGGCTGAGCGGTGCACAGCGCAGGCAATAAGCCTTTTCTTTCTTCTTTTCTTTCCAGATGACTATAATTCTCTTGGGAACATTTGCCGCATTTAATGAGCCGGCGAAACTCACTGCAGCGTTGTCATTTTCAGCGCTTTACATGATTTCAATCATGGACATCGTCGTTGTGAACATGGCAACCGTAATTCGGTACAGAAGCATAGTAAGTATACGCATACGTGTATGCTCTAACACGCTAGAATGCTCTTGTGCACGACACTGATATTGCTAAAACCAAACGGACGGAGCTCATTGAGTAAAGTGGCAAGAAATGATTGGAATTGTGCGTGACCCCCCGCACCCAATAAAAAATAAACGCAGCAGTGACGGAAACATGGCGTCTTACGATTGTGTCTGGAACCAAGAAAGGGCAATAAAGCTCTACTACTTCGGTCAAGCCGTTGGCTTTGAAGCGCCCCACCTTCGGCGAAAATGTGTTAGTCGAAATTCCCGGCTGTGTCTCTGTGTCGCCGCCAACAGGGGCGCCAGGTTTTTGCAGCCAGCTGAGTGCAGGCGCGAGAACTGCTTCCCGAGGAGAGGCGAAAAAGAAAAAATGCATTTTGATGGAGGCATAAAAGAGGGCGCAGCGATGCCTCCAGGCAGGTGGCGAGGCCGGACACAGATAAAGCAGCGCAGATGGCGAGCATGCGAAAGGTGCTGATCAACAAGTCGCACTAATTCGGTTGAAATATCCACCATGCAACCAATGTAAAAGCACGAACAATTGTTAAGGAGCTGTCAAGACCTCCAAAGTAAAGCGAAGTGAATTACAACAAATGTAAAGCATAGAGTCATATTCGAGTCATAAATGTGGCCCAGGGCAAGTGAAATAATTGGCGCGACTATACCAGGCAATGTGAATTGAAGAAAGGAAAAGCGTTAAACAGAGATGCGTGAACTTTGGAACATTCCTATGTATTGTGCTTATGCATTATATCGCATCACATCTCTCACTGTGTCTCTGTGTTTATTTTGTTTATTTTGTCCTCTAGCCATTTGTACGCTGGTCTAAAAGGAATTTTCGCTGTATCGATGGTAAAACAAATATCGCTTTTCAAGAAAACTACTGTTGTCCCCTGTGGATAGGCTACTCAGTAGTGGCACCAGTCGCTAATTATAAGCAATAATTACAAGTATTTTGTTCAGCGCGAAAAACACATTACTGTTGATTAGAAAAAATATTTTCCTGGCGGAATAATATAAAGAAAAAAATTAGAATTTGAAAAGTACTTATTGAGTCTGCACTAACTGCTGGCTATCAGGTATCACAAGGTTTGCGAAGAATGGCACGCACTCTTACCGCTGAGGAAGATACTTCGGACAAGCCTGGAAATGAAAAGAACACGGTGCAGAAAGGTCAGTGCGGGTCTTCCCCTTTTTGCTTTAAGTACAACAATAGTTATCCTTGTGTTTGGTCGAGGTCATAAAACAATATTTTTCTTCTGCGTTTCTCATAACTCTTGGGAAGTTCCAGGAAACAAAATCACGTGCAGTGCCGTACAGAAGTACTAGCAGATCTCGAAAACCTGTCATCTTGGTTGAGCATAGGCGTTGTGGCAGTAGTTTGCTCTTAACCGGGTTGTGGTAGCCAGTATAACTACACAACAGGCAGGTACTGCGCAAGATTGAGGAGATTTGCAGTGTCGCCATTAAAAATATGACGGGTACGTGCCATGGCAATACACCACGCTTTGTGGTACAAACCTGTGTGACAGCGTACAGTCTAAAAATGTTTTGTTCTTGTTCAAAAATTTACTGGCAGCAGTCCTGTAAAACATTATCTGTTCATGTTTCCAGCTTTTAATTCTTCTATGATTTCTGAGGCATTTTTTTTTCTATTTACAACTATTACAACTACACAAAAAATTTCTGAGGAATTATCTGTCATGCTGTTTTTGTTTTTACTTTCCTGTCAGTTCACGAGTTTATCTCTTTGCTGCTAACAATGTCTATGATGTATGCTTCTGGTTTCCTGCTTCCCTCAACTCACCTGTTTCTCTGCCTGTAAAATACTGAAAAGTTGCGCTAAGTACCACTTTCTTTCACTAAGCAATATTTGTAAGGCGAAAGGTTTATAGCTCTATTACGCGAAAATCTTTTTGCCGGCGTTAGCAACACTCAATGGCACCCATAAAATTAGCCTTGCAACAGCCGTTGTCTAGCCACCGAAATGGCGAGTGGAACGACGGCATGCACAACAATCGCCGCTGTAGCCAGGAGCCTTCTGTACAGGTGACAGCTTATACCGCTCGTTTGGTCGAAAAGCCACCGGCGTATTAGTCCGCATAGCGTGTACGAAATAATCGGAGACTGCGTAAAAAACCTCGTACTACGGCAATTTGCAGTTCTTGTGATGAATGATCGATTGGTGTGCGATAGGCGAGGACCAGTTAACGAAATCATTGCAACGGAAAAAAATGAAAAAATTGAAAAAGGGCGTGAAAAGGAGTCCAAATGCACATAATGAAAAGCCAATGCTTGGTTGTAATAATTAAGAAAAATGAGAGTCGCAATTGATCAGTTAATTAGCCAAAATAACTGAAAAAAGTAAAATGCATTCAAAGGCATAAAACTGCTCAGAATGAAAAGCTATTGTTTGCTGATGCTAAATGTCGATGTATGAAATGTAAAAAAAAAAGCAAAAATAAGAGAAACAAAAATTTGAAAAATGAAAAGCATTGTCTGGGTGGGTGACGCGCTATCGCGTCTTGCCCGTAATGGCTGTTGTGCCAAGGGGTTGGGCTCGTAGCTCTCGTCTCCCGTTTCGGGATCGAGAGATACCTGCTTCCTTGGTGGTATAGCGATGAATCCGAATTAGCGTCGAAGGGATCGACAAAAGGCGTCTTTTACACTATTTCCACACCATATTTACATAAGATCGGCAAAGGAGCCGAAAGCGGCTAGCAATGCATACTCGACAATTCTTTCACAGCACGGCCGAAGATATTACATCGCGTCCCCTCCTTGTGGAGCGGCACTGCACTCGACGAACGCTCGTGACGGCCTCGGTCTCCGAGAGGCAGCGCTCCCGCTTATTATAACCCGGGAAACCGTAGTTGCCACTCAAATTTTCAATCCGGAGACAGGACATACGGTGGTCCGGGAGGTCCAATAAGCGAGCGCGCTGATCGCCCGCTTCCTATCTGCCACGGCGCGAGGAGCTAGTTCGCCGCCAGAGGACCAGCGCCAGGCAATCTGGGAATTCGCTGGCATGTCACAATATGAAGGTCGCCGATGCTTTCTTGCAGTACGTGGCTACCTTGCGGCCCAGCACCGGGGCTTGCAAAGGGGCGTTAGCCGGCGAAGTTTAGCTTTTTAACACATCAGCTACTTCTCGGAGCAGGAGCCTTCCTTCATGACTATAAATTACTAGGAGAGAGGCGCTCTTTAAAACAGAAGCCGTATAAAATTATTAAAAACACGAAGTGTGGTGTATGTAGCTCTAGTGATCTATATGCATACTGCTATGAAATTATTCACTGTCATTTTTATTCAGAATTGAAGTGCGTCCATCGATGTAACAGAGTCTTGCCTTGCAACATGGTAGGTGTCCTGTGCGTTACTTCTTTTTGTGTGTGTGTTTGTCTAAATGTGCAACACAGCTTCAAACTACAATTTTGCCATAGAAAGGTAAATATTGCGTAACATTTAGGCATAGCTTGCATTTAGTGGCAGTGAGTCAAAGTTTAAAAGTAGTGAATGCTGCTTTCCGGAATTTTTTGATAAATTAATTTACTGCCTAGTTTTTCTGGCTTACTGCAGGCGAGCTGGTAATGAAGAACAGTTCCTATGTGTGGACAAGTGAAGAAAACGGGAACCTGCAAGCTCCGCAAAGGCAGCAACCAGCACTCACCGCCCTCACTTTTGACGTCAGACCTGGTTCCCTTGTGGGCGTCGTGGGGCTCGTTGGAAGCGGCAAGTCAGCACTGCTGTCGGCAATTCTCGGCGAGTTGCGACGCGTTAGCGGAACTGCACACGTTGGCGTAAGCAAACGGGGAAGTCGCCCAATTTTTTTACGGACCCTCCCCCCCCCCCATATCCCCATATCTTAGTTATTGTTTTAGATGGGTAACTATACCATCATTCTATATACTGAATTTTTGTTTCTACATTACTAACATTATGACACTTTCCTTTTTTCAAACCACCAATCTTCCATTCGTTTTTTACTAGCTTCCACCGCCGGTTTATTCACCCGGCCACTGGTATCTCTAACCCCAGACCTTCAGGAAGAGTGACTGTGCCTGCATCGAGTTCCGAATGGATACCATTACATTCGAGTATAATATGGTCAATTGTTTCACTGCAGTCCGGGCGACACGTTGCAGCTAGAAGGTAGCACAATAAATTTCTAGCACTTCATGTAAGTCCTGGGAGGCGGCAGCACCTCCCAGTGAGCATGTATCGTCATTAGGGGGCGAAATGTCAAACCGAGGGTTGAAACCGTTCCCGTACGGCAAAGACCTTGCGGGACGGAAAACCGCCGCCGTATATTTACGGCAGAAACCCTCAAAGGGTTTTAAGCTCCCGTCTTTGCCAATGCGTTTGTCGAAACGTTTAACCTTTATTTTGACATTTTAATTAATAGAGAGTTAAGTTGGTCTCGTAGGTTCGTAGTCTGAGAAAAAACGCAAGGAATGGTGATTGGAGTGGGACATGCGCAAAGAATTAAGAGAACGGCCACTGTGTGATAATCTTGTGTATAGTTCTTGGTCAGCTTTTTTCTTGTGTCACACGTCGGGATATTTTCTTTCGTTCCTTTATAGTTCGATCGGGTCATTAGTAGTGATAAGTATGATCCTCTTGTGCGCAGGGGAAAGTAGCATACCTGCCACAAACAGCAAGCATCTTTAACATGTCCATCCGGGACAACATACTCTTCGGGAAGAGCATGGATTACATCCGCTACAGCAAAGTCCTAGAAGCCTGCGACCTTTCCAGAGACCTTGAAATGTTCTCCGCTGGGGACCTCACGGAAGTGGGTGAGAAGGTACGTTCGTCCGATACTACTGCGAAGGCTTGTAGTGCTTGTTTGTACTTGCGAAAAGCTGCCAGAAGGCAAGTTTATCACCCTCTCTGTGACGCAAAACGAGAAAAGTATTTATCTCTTGATCAGGATTATCGTCATCGCTGTCAGCCCCATGGCCATTAAATTTAGGTGAAATTTTGGGATAAAGGCCTTTTTCAACTACGTACTGTAGTTTCTGTGCTTCAAGAGCCGTGGTCGGTGTAAAGACCAGAATATTTTAGCTAACGTGAAAATCTGATCACTACACATTACACTAGGACACCCTCGATAAAGTTTTCATTCTATCTCGGCCTCCAACACTGACTCACTAACGTTCCACTACTGCTACAATTTTAGTACACTGCCTACATCCACATAATGTTTTTAATTTCAAGCAAACGGTCCTCAATTCTCATTTCTCAGGCTCTTTATATTTGACTTACAAATTTCGATCGTTAAGTTCTTCCTTCACTGTTATTTGCCTTATCTATAACCATTTATTGCAGCCTTGAACATGGGCTAGTATTCCGAAAATTTCGTGGCTTCTTGGCATTTCTCGATGCGTCATTTCGAAAAACTGATCTCCTGTATGCAACGCTCAGTAATCGTTCTGCTCCTTTTTTTATTTCGGATTTTCAGGGCGAAACTCTGAGTGGAGGCCAGAAGCAGCGGGTGGCACTGGCGAGAGCCGTGTACAGCTACAGTGACGTGTACCTCATGGACGACACCCTAAGTGCTTTGGACGTGCACGTAGCGTCGAAGGTGTTCGCACGGGTGATCGGAAGGGAAGGAATGCTTAACCACAAGGTACGACACTTGCGGTAACCATGGTTGCTGACTGGTGGTGGACGGGTGCGAGAGGGCGCATCGGTTATTTCCATTATCAGTGATGTGGTCAAATGAGGAACTAAGAATTGAATGAAGCTGCTACTATTACCGCTCAGAAAGATTACGGAAGTAAATAATGCGGTCTTAGTGGCACGAAAAACTGCAACCCTTGCCAGACGTGCTGGTATTCATGTTGCAAAAATAAATCAATAAAAGATTTCAGTCTTCACCTTTACGGATGTTTTGGGTGCACACAGGCCCCTAACACCACGAAGAGGCTGCTAAATAGGCAGCCCTCGCTATGTTCGTAAAGTTATTCCGTACCCCGGGGAAGCAAATTTTATAAGTACCCAATTCTAAAACCATCGCCTGCCCATGTTCAGATTTCGAGATATGTGGCCTTTGGAGATGGTGTTAGGTCACTAAGGTAGGAGCACCTGAATTTCTTATAGGTTTTTATTACAGCTTCTTCTACAGCCTGGCAAACCCGAGAAGCAAACTTGCACGTCTGAATCAACGGCACAATGTCCAGTGCCGGCTAGCAAACCGCGGAAATATTTTAGGCGCTATTATGGTATCTCTGCAACTCCTAGTGCAGCTATATCTTTGGCTAAAAGTACATAACGTTTAGGTAGGTCATCGTTGTAGAGAAAATCGCAGACAGCATCGTAGTTCCATTTTCGGAATAGAAAACCGACAGCTGCCACAGTCAAAAGTAATATCAAAGACACACACCTCAAAATATTTTATTTTACACGAAGCACGAGTGAATGTAAGCAAGCTGTATATCCTGGAGGAGCTTTTGTACCCTTCCAAATCGGTACTGCTTTTGTATACGATCAAAACTTTCTAGAATAAGACTATATATTGAAAGTTACTAGTAGGGGTTCATTTTCCGACTTTCGTGTTTCAATATGAAAAAGGTAAAACCACACTAAATATACATACACCGCATATACCTAAAGGAGAAGGTACTAAAAGACTTCTAACTGCCCACACGTGTCAAACATTTACACCCAACTGTAATACTGCGCTTACCTCTTGTCTTCAATGCTACTGACAACTGTTAGCTTACTTCATTTCTTCTCATCCCGTCTAAGCAGCGAACATGGGTCTGACTTTGTATGGAAGAAAAAAAAAATGTCAGACGCTGCATTTTTTTTTTTTTGAGGGGGTGCTACCGCACTATCTCGCATAGACCTCTCCAGAAAGCTTCAAGCAAGCTTTACGCACTTACTGCTTTACTGCCTGCCAAGACCGATTTAGAAGAAGGAACTAGACGGGCAGTATGTGGGTTTTCTGAATTATCTGAGGATGAGAGGATGATATCGCCCACCATAGCACTACATCTACGTGCCAAGTACCGGCACGTTTTCTCCTGTTTGACTTAACACTAGCAGCGTCAATAATTTAGCCATGCACACAGTCTCTTAATACTCTAGGGCAGTTTCTGAAATGCCCCGGCTGGGATGAGATAATGCCTTGTTTACAGCACAGGGCACAACTGTGGCACTCTGAATAACACTGCACACGTTCCAAAAAAAAAAAGAAAAAAAGGAGGAACACACCACGCATGGCACTAACTAACGACACCAATCAAGCAGTTATAGAATACATGCGTGAAATAGCTGTCACCCCCACCCTTCCCTCTCCTGCCACATTTTTGTTTCGGTAGGTATGAGCTGACAACCAAGTCTTTGAATCTCTTTGCTTCTCAGACTAGGATTATGGTTTGCAACCAAGGCGTGTTCCTGAGGCACGTAGACAAACTGCTCCTTGTGTGGGAAAAGCAAGTGATTCCCTTCAAGAGTCTACCCGAGCTGATCGCGGATCCCAGGGCCCCAAAGACACTGCTCTTTGGGAGAAGGCCGGACCCACCGGAGGTAGAGCGACGTGACAGCGGGTGAGAGGATCTCTCATGCATTAGAACGTTCCTGATAGCTCTTTCCTTAAGTGAGGAACCCATGGGGGAAGGGGAGGGGGGGGGGCAATATTTACTTCCTGAGAAATGAGATCTTCCGAAGGCAAATTTTGCGAATACCAGTAGCCTTAAGCGTTACCACGTTACACACTACACTGCAAAGCGGTGCTATGAAAATTGTGCCCCTCGGGGCCTCAGATCTACTATAAGTTTTCCTTCCGCGGTCAAGAATGAGACCGATTGGCGGACGACCGCTGTTCCTGGGAGAAAGGAGCGGCTTTTTGGAAGTTTGTCGCAATTGATTATTTAGTGCCGCGTAAGTTCGGAGAAAAAAAATGAGCTAAGTCAAGTGCGTAAATGTCAGCCATGAACGGGATGGTTGGCGATCCCCTGGTCTCCAACGTTGCCCGCCGTTGCTATACGTGGTAATTATCACAGATAAATGGGTGTTCGTTCATGAGATTTTTGATGAACTGCATGCAGACTTTATTACCTGGCACTTGCTTTAGGTAGTACTTTAATTAACTTTTTTTTTTCACTTCCAGATTTCATGAGCCTACCGAGGAGAATGACGCTTTTGCAAGGCTGACAAGTGACGAAGCTCGAGACAAAGATTTAGTAGGTATAACCTGGCCTTGCATACCTCGCAAGTTGCTTAGAAAGCGGGACATATCACGTCGAGTACAAGTCATTTATGAAGTTTATTGCCTGGCGTTTTTCCTAAGAGAAAATAAAATGAAATTTCTGCTTTCTGCAAGATATCGCTATTCACAAGCTTTGTAACGTCTACGTATTCCGTTAAGTATTTTCAGAGCGAAAAAGTGCAAAATCACACAAGTTGAATGTTATATCCTGCGCTAATAATGTTACAACATCCTAGCGCACCACAGCATTGGCAAAGAAATTACGAATTAACTGTTTCCTCTTGTTCTGCAATGGCAGTGACAAGCAGTTGTCGCAGTAATGGCGTACCAAGATATTTCGCGTTTGCATAGTGTCAGGGTAATCGATGTTGTGTTACCGAATGTAAGTCGCGAAGAAATAAGCATTACTCATCCAGTTGGTGTTCATGGAAACCTCGATGCTATAGGAAAAGAAAAAGTGCGTATTTCTTCATTATTTAAGTTAACTCATTCATATTGGCATGCGTCTAACGGCTCGACTTTTCCAGGGAACAATGGAGCTCCTACGCAACGTGTTCAAGATGTCGGGAGCCTTCCTTCCTTTGGCCCTGCTCAGCATCACGGCTCGTGCCGTGGCTGTGGCGCTGTTCCTCTGCTGGATCAAGATGTGGACCGACGCAGGCGGGACGGCTGACAATGGAGGCCACTCTGACACCACCTGGGTCACTGTGCTCGCCATACTCTGCCTCTGTGACTGTAAGCAGTGTGCGACTTCAGTTCCGTCGTTAGTGTCGTGACGGCACTTGAAGTCATCGCTCCATTAACCCAGTCAGGGCGCAGCAGCTAAATACGCAAGTAGTAATATTAGCAGGTATTTCAATGAACTCGGTAGCCTTTACTCAGGAGTCCCTAGTGCATATGCCGTTGCAAAAGTGCTGAGGTTTCATTTTAGACTTTCTTAAGCCTGTTGTCGTCATCAAGCTTAATTAAGGCCATTCTGGCCTGTCGACAGAACTCTAAACCGGCGGGCACGACTTTGCGAGAACTGACACGTCCGTTTTTCTTGTTGAGATAAATGTGCTCTTTTAAAGCGTTAGGTAAATTTTTTTGTTGGGGCCTTGAACTCTCGCGATGTGCAGCAAACATCGTCGTCTGCATCGCCGTGCCCAGGCATTTTTTTTTTATTGGTTCACAGGAAGGGAAAGGCTCAGTACTGTCCCACTTGTTTCTGTGGACACCTGAACCGCGCCGTACGGGAAGGAAGGAAGGTGGGAGTGAAAGTGGATAGAGAGAAAGAGGAGGCGTAGTGGAGGGCTACGGAGTAATTTCGACCACCTGGAGATCTTTAACGTGCGCTGACAACGCATAGCACACGGACGCCTTTTCGTTTCGCCTCCATCGAAACGCAGCTACTTTTAGCGACTTTCACGCTGCCATCTAGTTACTTTTGCTCACCGACATTTGGCAACACTGACTAGAAGTAGACTGCGAGTTTGTGAGCACGCGTGCTACGCTCCATCTTCTGCCTTTTAAATTCGCTACGATATTGCCGCCGCCGATCGCGCCTCGTGCTCTGGTTGTTGTTGTTGTTCTCCTAAATTGATGGCACATTGCTGAGCGCCTCATGCAAAACTGATACACTCTTGCGCTGTGCAGTAAACGTCATCGTCTTCATTAGGTTCCAACTGCAAAACACTTTCGTCCTGTGCAGTGAGTCTTATTTTCTTCATGATGTTCCATCTGCGCCGCTCCTTCATTTAACCTAAGTAACCACGGCACACACATGCGCCACCTCGTTGAGGACAGTGTCTGCAGCCGTGACAGACAGGCTGCCGAGACCATCAAACAAAGACAAAGCAGACCAGCCCGTTGCCGAAAAACGTACCAAGTGCGGAAGCAAGCCAACATCGAAGTGACAGCAGCGATTGCGGCGGCGGCCGATGGTGACGCTCGTGAAACTTGGCTCAAAACTATCTGAACCTCTACAATTTGAAGAGCCTTAGCTTGTACTACTCACGTTTCTATAATTCTTGTCTGTCTATCCGAAGGGTTCAAGATGGCGGCAGCCTACTTGATTGGTTTGGTTTGTGGGGCTTAACGTCCCAAAGCGACTCAGGCTATGAGAGACGCCGTAGTGGACTCCGGAAATTTCGACCACCTGGGGTTCTTTAACGTGCACTGACATCGCACAGCACACGGGCACCTTGCTTTTCGTCTCCATCGAAAAGCGGCCGCCGAGGCCGGGATTCGATCCCGCGTCCTTGGGAACAGTAGTCGAGCGCCGTAACCACTGCGCCACCCCGGCAGGGTGCAGCCCACTTGACTAACTGCGTCCCGTGAATGCCAAGCAAAACCACCAGATGGCGCGCCATCATGTTTATTAAGGTCATATAGATTAGGCGGAAAGGTCTTAGAGCAGCGCCTCCCCGGTTTAATGTATAAAAACGATATTGTGCTGTTAGCAGATAGCCAGGAAAACTTGCAAACTCTAAGTATTGCGGAGGCGAAGGGGACGCTCTAGGCTTCAGTTTTAGCGCAGTTAACTCGGGTGTGATAATTTTCAACGGCTCAACTGATCAGGGTCTTAACTTACAAGGCCATGAAATACCCAGAGTAGCAGAATATAATTATATAGGGGTATGGATAAACGAAGGACTGGTATACATTGAAAAGCATGAGCAGTCACTTAGGGCAAAAGGGCAAAGAAATGCCGGGATAATTAAGCATAGTGCACTGTGGGGATACAACAGGTATCAGGTGCTGAGGGGTATTTAGAAAGAAATTTTGGTGCCCAGGCTTACTTTCGAAAATCCTGTTTTGTGCCTAAAAGAAGATGTACAGTCGTCATTACAAATAAATCAGAGAGCCGTCGGACGATTGGCACTGGGTGCCCACGGCAAAACCGCAAATGAGGCGGTACAGGAAGATATGAGCTGGCCATCTTTCGAAGTACGGGAAGCTCAGAGTAAAATATTATATGAGGAACGCCTGAGGAAATTGGACAGTAACTAGTGGGCAGCTAAAGTATTTAAACACCTATACCTATAAAGCGTTGAGTCACAATAGAGGAGACGAAGTAGGAAACTAATCAGTAAATATGCTGGTCACAAGGACGAAGAAATAAAGAGCGTTAAGCTACAGGTGAGAAACACAGATGGTAAAAATTGGATATATTCTATCGAAAAGAAACAGAGTGTAGAACTATACCGAAAATGGAAAAGGCAGATTAGGAAGGAAGCTTTCTTTGATAACTGAAGAGGCAGTGCCCTAGTTTTTGAAGCTAGATTAGGGTTCCTTAGAACACGCTGCTACAAAAAGAAATTTAACCAAGATGAAGCATGTGCAGTATATGTGGTAAATCGATAAAAACAATTAAACATCTTATACTCGAATGTAATGGTATCCATCCGGAAGTCGATGCAGGCGCAGTCACTGTTCCTGAGGCCCTAGGGTTTAGAGATACCAGTGGTCGGGTGAATGAACCTGCTGTGGAAGCTAGCAAAAAACGATTCGAAGATTGGTGGCTTAAAAGCAGAAAAGTGACATAATATTAGTAATGTAGAAACAAAAATTCAATAAATGGAATGATGGTATAGTTAACCGACCTAAACCAATAATTAAGATATAGGGGAGGGGGGAGGGGGGGGGGACGAACATGAAAGCAACTGCCACCACCGTGTTTCAAAGGATTTTATAAATAACGTCTGGTTGTTTTTCACTTTGGTACGGGAAAAAGGACATCATCATCATCAGCCTGACTATACCCACTGCAGGGCGAAGGCCTCTCCCATATTTCTCCACTTAACCCGGTTCTGTGCTAGCTGCATCCACTTGACCCCTGCGAACTTCTTAATCTCATCCGCCCACCTAACATTCTGCCGCCCCTGCTACGCTTTCCTTCCCTTGGAATCCAGTTTGTTACCCTAAGCGACCATCGGTTATCCTCTCTTCGTACTACATGTCCTGCCCATGTCCATTTCTTCTTCTTAATTTTCACTAGAATGTCGGTAACTTGAGTTATTTCTCTGACCCACTCTGCATGCTTCCTATTTCTTAATGTTACCCCAACCATTTTTCGTTCCATAGCCCTCTGGGTTGTCCTCAACTTAAGTAGAACTCTCTTGGTTAGCCTCCACGGAAAAGGACAATCGGTTACAATTCCTTTACGTTCTAATTTCAAGATAAGGGGAGACCCTAACTTCAGTGTATACAGGAAGCCCACTCATGCCGGCCGCTACTTAAATTTCAATTCAAACCACCTCGCTGCGCACAACGCCTCCGTCGTCTCCTCGCTTCTGAGGAGAGCTGAGTACATTTGCTCCTCCGAGGCGGAAAGAAAAGTGGAAGAGGCCACCGTTTTCGCCGATCTGAAGAAGAATGGCTACACACGCGCCTTTATTCAACGTGCTTCTCGTCGTCGAGCTAGCAGGACAAGAGGGTCTGTCAGCACGGAAACGACGAAGCGCCCTCGCACTGTGCTCCCATACAGGGCGGGCCCCAGTGAGGCACTTGCACGCATCCTGCGCAAACACATCTGTGTGTCGCACAAACCTCCCTCAACAGTCGGCCGTTTTCTACCGCTACCAAAAGACCGTAACCCCAGAGAAAAACAACCAGGCGTTATTTATAAAATGCCGTGCTCCGAGTGCCCGGCCTCGTATATCGACGAAGCGAAAAATCTCCGTCGGCGGATTTTACAGCACAAAAATGACGTCCGGGAATTGAACTTGGAAATCAACTCCCTCGCCGAGCACTGCGAACGCGCCGACCACATAATCGCCTTTGAGGAGGTGACCGTACTTGATGTGGAGACCAACCCTTTCAAAAGACCTCACATCGAGTCGGGGTTCATCCGGCTCACAGCTGCAGCAGTGAACAGGAAACCCGGGACACTACCCTCCGCTTACACAATTGGACTCCGCCACGTGTTGAGAAAGGGGAAGCGTAGGCCACTGCCTGCTACTGCGAGCCTCGAACTTTGTGGTTTGTGAGGTTTAATGTCCCAAAGCGACTCAGGCTATGAGAGACGCCATAATGGAGGACTCGGGAAAATTCGACCACCTGAGGTTCTTTAACGTGCACTGACATCGCACAGCACACGGGCGTCTTGCTCTTCGCCTCCATCGAAAAGCGGCTGCCGAGGCCGGGATTCGATCCCGCATCCTTGGGAACAGTAGTCGAGCGCCACTGCGCAACACCGGCGAGGTGGCCTCGAACTTTAGTCGCCCCTCAGAAAGGGACCGAGTTGGTCTCGAAACGTCGGGTCCTAATAAATAATTTGGTTGTTGATAAATGTTTCTCAAACTTTTGAATGAGGAGCGACCTCTGAAGCCTCTGTTATAACGAAGCGGATATGAACTATAAGAGTTAGCCCGAGGTTTATAAACGCCTCCTTCCCGGGCAGCTCACTCAGAAACGGTGCGTGATGGACGCGGAGACTGGACCTTCGGATCCAAGTCCGTCGATGTTATCAGCGTCTGGCGATCCTCGGTAACGGATGCTTCAAGAGAACACTTTGCTAGTGGATCGAGAAGTCAAACGTGCCCGCCGAGAAGCCGAAACAGAGGAGCAGCGTGTGGCTGCTCGCCTCGAAAGAGACCGCATGAGGAAACATAGTGCCCACCGAGAAGCTCAAACAAAACAGCAGCGTGCCACCCGACTCGTGAAAGGACGTGCGTTTAAACGGGAATCTCGGAAACATAGAGCTGCTGCTCAATCTCTTCCACCAACTAGGGACGAAGGTCACCATCGAGAAATTCATCAGATCAGACTCGCCCAAACGCACCTCAGTCGAGCTAATGATCTTATCGTACGCCTACGGCGGTCGACCTCATTTTAACGCGAAAGCCTTTAATGGCCCATGCTTGGGGTCGTGTCTCCTCTAAAACCCCTTGATACTTTGAAAGCCAACGATTGAACTTTGCCGCCGCCGTGCAATCTCCTCGCCTCCTCCTCGCCCTTTCGCGCCCCTTCGCTGAAGGCCGGCTCTCCGCCCGATTTCCTGAGCGACGATTGGTCTCCCTGATGTTACCCTTAAAAACCAACGTGCGTCCGGCGTTTTCCTTGTGTTTTCTATTTCCATCGCGCCATTTTTCTCCTAGGCTCGGCGAGCGAATATTGCGCGCTGTGCTTTTATTGCAGCGTGCAAGCTCTATGCCGTGCTGTTGCGCGTACAACTGCAGCAAGAGGCCTGAAGATGGTTATGCGGTATTCATGATACCTCAAGGCAAGCGTGACGGCTTGCGGAAGAGTCAATGGATTCACAAGATTAGTCGAAAGTTTTCTCCTAGAAAGAACAAAGTTGTTTGCGACATAAGGCGCCTTTCTCACTCCCCGTAATAACGCGTCACCTGACGCTGCATTTTCTATTCCTGCTTGCTCCTCAATATTTTTGCGGCGGCAACATGTTCATTGTATAAAAATAAGGTTGTCCTCTGAAGTATGCTGAATATTCTGCGAGGCTCCAAGGCTCCATCATTTCACACGCTGTCGACTTCTGTACATTCAGAAATACGGCACTATAATCTGCTTTTTGCTGTCAGTGATAAATGGAAAAGTACAGTCTCTCGATTGCATTTGTCGCGATTATGCTAGGATCCTTGGCCTCCTTCACTAAAAAATCAAAATTGGGGCTTGTAGAGGAGCTAGTCTTGCCAGCTTGTACTTGTAGTGTGCGTCGGTTACTCAGGAGCAATGAATGCTGGCCCTGAAAACTCTTTGGCAAATAAACCCGTGGTATTGCGGGTAATCTGCACTAGTTAGGTCTTACGGCATTATTTTTTAATTCTTGAATATGTCTTGCCATGCTTCGAAGCACGCGTGGGTTAAAAAGTATGCGTTTGTTTTATCAGGGATACGGCCAATGTACAGGGGGTGTTCACATGATCACACACGCTTCACTTTGACCATGACTACTAGGCGTTGGCAGGTTACCTTCGCTTTGAAAGCTGGAGCTCTAAAACCGCGATTCTGCGTATTCATTTACTGCGAGAAAAGTTTTCCCATCGATGTCAAATCAGCCGGAATCATTGCATCAATTTTCTGTATTTACGAAACTTAAACAATTAATAATGATTATAGTTATGATGTAAAAATAGGGGAACATTTTGCGAGCAACAATTCTTAGCACTGTAACATATTACTCATTTCAATTGTATGCAAGATTTTTTTTCACCTAGCCTGAGTGATTAACTCATTGCTCCATGTCCTAGACACATTTCACTGAAGACCTGTTTGAGCCGCCAATATTACACGAACTCGAAAAAAAAACTGAGGCCCAACGCAGTTCCATCAATTTTCTCTCAACGACCTGTCCTGTAGAAAAGGAAGCCTCCTCGACAGAGAAATGAACCTCGCGCTGATAGTAGTCAGTTATTTCTATGGCTTGCTCTTTTCCCACCTCCATTTATGAGAAAGTAAGAAAGTATAAGAATTAAAAAAGTCAATGTATAGTTGTCTCGTCAGATATTATGAGATAATAGAGATATGACTGACAACGTAAGTCAATGAAAATTGAAGTATATCAATGGGTAATGGGACGGCATCAGATTAAATAGTGATGGTTATGAATAGTGATAGCAAATGATGGTGACTGTTACGGATATTAATAGTAAATGATAGTAATAGGCCCGGATAGTGAGGTGATAGTGTTCGGTGCGGATAGTGACAGTTATTATAGGTCGCTTGACGGCATTAGTAGATGCAGTGATAGATAGGATAGCGATAGTTAATGAATTGGCAGTTATATGCTTTCTCATTTCCGCACGTTGAAGATTTATGTGCACCCTATAATTTTTTTTATTTGATTGTTGCGTTCAATGAAATTACGCTCTTTTACATAGCGCATGAGGCCACAGCATACTTGTCCTAGAACTTCAGTGTGTCTGCAATAGGGCCCACCATTTCTCCCAGTGTACCCTGCTGTCTTAACCACACGCGAAGTCAGTGAGTGGCCGCGTACTCATAAAATTATTTAATTCCTCCATCAGCATCATATCAAGACTGATGTGGCAAACCTGTTCCTTGCCTCGAAGCGGCAAGGAACAGCTCAAAGTTTGGTTTTATACAACATTAACGCAGATTATTGCGGATCGCTAACTAGCACAGTGCCATTACACTTGGCCTAAGCTTTCCAACGGTATACGGTTCTATGTTGCAGCTAAAATTTTAGATTTTAATTGAAATCTACTAAATATCAAATGATTTGGCACAGCAATTGATCAAAATACATATACAATAACCAATAATAAAGTCTCATTGTTGATCACGTGACATATGCTATGCTTAGACAGATAGCTTGACAGTAGCGAGACTAAGTCCTGCTTTGACCCTCTCTGATCTCGAAGTTCAAAGCACCAACCTGGATCATTTTCCGAAGTTTTACCGCGGTGACAGATTTCACGCTCTAAAACAGCAAACACAAAGGCAGAGGCCGTAGATTAGGTGCACAAAGTAAAACACCTTATCATGTGACTTAAAAAGTACCTGCAGCACAGAACTCGCCTGAAAGCTTTGTTTATCAGTATTCCCCATTCAAACAGTTCTAAAGAGAAACCCATCATGTCATGAACGTTACTTTCGGCTTTCTCAATGCTTTTCTCGCAATTTTTCAAAAATTCTGTGCACTCCTGGAGCGCAGACCTGGCCCAAAAGCTCGCGCTTCACTCAGTGCTGCGGCCGGCCGGCGGGCGCCAAGGAGAAAAAGCGTGTCGTGAGGAGCGCTCGCCGCCGCCGCGCGAGGAGAATAGAGGAGGAAATCGCGGCGCGGAGGAGAGTGTCGCTACTTTCAAATTATCAAGGGATTTTAGTCTCCTCTGCGCAGCGGCGCCTCTTCCCCCCCTTAGCAACCGGCGCGCAGATGGGGGATGCAGCTGTGCATAGCAACCATGACGTCACACAATAGCGGTAGAACGAGCGCGCGCACGTAGGCGGCAGCAGCTGCACCACCGCTTCTACGCCCTCGTTGCAGGGGGGGGGGGGGGATGAGGTGGTGCAGGATGGCTGTTCCTGGCCGCTTGCGGCGGGGGCTAGGTGATGGACGACGGCTGTTGCGGGCGCGTCTTTCTCTCCCTCTTCTTTTTCTTCTCTACTTTCTCTCTTCTGTCCGCACGAGGCAGTGGAGGTGGCTCAGCTACAGAGCCAGTAGCAGGCCCGCGCGTTTTCTTTTCCTTCTTCCTGTTTTTGTCGTTGTTGTGGCTGTAGCAAGAAAGAAAAGAAAATGCATTGGCCTGTTACTGGCTCTGTGGCTGAGCCACCTCCGCTGCCTCGTGCGGACAGAAGAGAAAATAGACAAGAAAGAAAAAAGAAGAGGAAGGGAAAGACGTGCGCCGCAACAACAGCCGTCGTCCACCACCATCGACGCGGTGGCGGGTGCAATGACGGCCCTTCTTCCTACAACCACAACAACAACCTCGTTGCAGTTGAGTGAGTGCGACGCATGGCTCCACGGCGGCCCATTGATTCTGCCCCAAGCCCTTCGGGGAAGTGGCATCACCTCTCCAATGCCTTAGCGAATGGTTTTATTTGACTAGGCGGCCGCATTATGCACTGTTCCTCAGATAATGTCAAGTTACATCCGGTGCGCATTAATGTGCGACAGCTTACCCTGACAATCGTACTTCTACGGAAAAAAATTACTGAACGATGGCCACAAATGGCAGGCGTGGTCGTGTCAGATCTGCACCTGCATTTAGCGCATCAAGGTCGAAGCGGTTTTTGAAAAAACTTTGTGTGTCACTTCGGACCACTAAACTGCGATAAGGCCTTTGTTTGAAACTTCACCGATTCCTGGTTTTACTGCATCTGCTTCTATAGGCTGTGTGGTGCGGCATTTGAGGAAGCACCAAATAAAAGGCGCCACATGGATGCCTGAATCGGTATGTCTAGATAGCGTAAGCTACCAGCCAACATATAAAGCCCCGTTTTAACGAAGCCGAATGAGTGTGTCTGCGTGGCAACGTGAATGCAAGGGTCTTGGCAGACTGATTCTGATATCATCGTCCCATGTGAGAGGAGAGGCCCGAGTTGGCAGCGCCTGCCAAACGATAGTGCCCTGTGATTGGCCGAGACCTCTATGACGTCATCCCCACTTCAGCCAATCAGAGTGCCGCAAAAGCGCGACACTTTTGCTGACGACGATGAGCCATTAAAGGCTTTCGCATTAAAAATTAAGTATAACAACAACTGTCGCTCCCTATAACTCATTTTAACTAGGGTAGGACCTCCACCATTTTTTTTAACCGACTGCTTCATTTGCAGTACTTTTGGGCTCACTGGGCGGTTTCTTGCTTGCGGCGTCGTGTCGGCGCCTCTCGGCTCGGCTGCACAGCACCATGCTTCGAAGTGTGCTGCTCAGCGCAGTGTCCTTCTTCGAGGCGACCCCTCGCGGCCGGCTGCTGAATCGCTTCTCAGCCGATCTGAACACGGTCGACTGCCAGCTCTACATGACGACCAAAGAAGTGATGCAGACCATCACGGTGGTGCTCGCCAGGCTTGCGGTGGTAGGAACGCAGGCGCCTCTTGCCTGCTTCCTCGGAATCCTTGTTGCCGTCGTCTACATAGCAGTATTAGTAAGTAAGCAGCAGCACATCTCGCTATTCCTTTAAATTTCTTTTCGTACCGCGAACTCATTACGCAGCTCCAGCTGAATGCTTTCTTTGACGATCGGGTAATTTGTGACATCTTACTTGCAAGCGTTAAGAAACACACAGACCTCCTTTTCAAGCGAATATTTTGCTCTTTTGCAATATCGCTTGTGGTGACTTATGGCATAATACAAAGACGTAGCAGCTGAAATTACCCCATCAAGTGGCAATAGATGTGTTGAGTAAACAAATTAATGTTGTCACCATTAGTGGCTAAATAAACAGCTTTATTTAGCATCTGTGGTGTAGAAAATGGCGCAAAACATAGGCAAGAGGGCAAATAAATATAAACCACAAGAACTAAATTGTCACAGAATACAGATTCCCCTCCGCTATCGCTAGCGATTTTAAATTTGTACCCGGTCGTCTCTTTATGTCATCTGCTAAAAGCAACTGCTACTGCAAGAAATCCCTCCTGGCCAACAACTCAACTTACATATTTTTAAAATGGGTGCGATAGAATCAAACAGGACTCTATTTAGCTCTGGAATCCTGGGTTAGCTTCTATTAGTGTTTCCTCAATAAAGCATGTTGCCGGGATAGTTGAACATCATTTAAAAATTGGGAAAAAACACTAGTGAAAAAAAATTAACACACACAAAAGAGAGAGAGAAGGCAACAATGGACAGGGGCCAACGTCTGTTTATTGCAGAAGACATGCACATGTATTTATACCGTCAGGCTGCGCCAAGATTAACAAGAAGTGCATTATCAAAGTCGTGGCTTATCACCGCGCACTACCTTTGGAAGGAAAATTAAACTCAGCCGCATATAAATTCACTGAAATATCACTGACGCACAAGGCTGCCTTTTTCTATATATGAAAGGCTTCCAATTATTAATAGCCTGGCCTTTTTGTTCTTGCTTCTGCTTAGAATCCTCGCCTCTTCTAGTCGAGGCCCGCACTTGCACGTGTTGACATGTCTGACCAAATTGGAAAATTTATCTTTATTGCTATCTTTTTGCCATAATACCTAAGGCGTTTGTTAATGCACCTGCCTACCTGCCCTATATAGGACATTCCACAGGTAAGGGGTATCTCGTATACCACTCCTTCCACACAGGAGATGAAAGTGCGCTGATGTTTTATTGTGCGCCCTGGGCGTTCAGCGCCCCAAATCCAAAGTACAAGTTTACTCAACTTGTTAGGGGCTGAAAAAGCCAACGATACCTTGTGTCTGTTAGCTACCTTCTTCAGACTGTGTGACACTTTGTGTACATAGGGCATAACTTCAGGTTATGCCCTATGTACACATGTCCTATGTCCTGTCTTTAGAAAACAGCTATTTAGCACAGAACGATGCCAGAGCACCTTCATAACAAAGATGTCAAGTAATTAAAAATATCCAGTGTGTGTAAGTGTGGTGATAATTGTCGCAAATCCTATAATTTCTAACATCCCTAATTTATTTGGATTAACTGCCGATTTCATTTTCTTTCCGCAATCCACCGTCTCTATTAATCCACTAGATGCCTCCTACTGACGCCTATATTTCGAAAGTTTAATGTGCCATGGCTCTTTTTTAAGCTCTGGTCCATCTCGCATCTCTGTAAAGACCCCGTCCACTGACGGTTGTACCCTATCGCCTTCGATCACTCCTTTTCTTTTCTTTTTCTATTATTTGACATTTCTTTATTATTCCTTACGGAGCTTCTCTATCTTGCACAAAGAAACACCAAATGTCATCTGCGGGGTCAGGATTTTTTTTTTTTCGTTAACACTTCCCTCTCAAGCACCTACCGTCGCCCCATAAACAGCTTTCTTTGGAATTTAAACGCGAAAAAGACGACACAGCAGACAAGAAAGACATTACGTACTTGTGCTGTCCTTCTTGTTTGTTGAGTCGTCTTTTCGCACGTAGATAACTACGAACATGAACCAACTGGCCCCGCAACGCATATTACTGGAATTCATTTCTTTGGAATTGTTGCGAACGTGGCCCTATTAGGTTTCCTTAACCGAAACCACCTAAAGTCAGGCGCGATTAAGATGCCATAGAACCCTATTATTGTCCAAGCAGGCTACTGTGCCTGTAAATGTATTCCATATGCCATCTCCCACATCATCACCCATCATGGTCTTCTTTCTTATCTCCTTACCCTTCCCCAGTGCAGAGTAGCAGGCCATATTTGAATTATTCCGGCCAACCTCTCTGCCCTTTCCTTTCAATAATTCTATCTATCTATCTATCTATCTATCTATCTATCTATCTATCTATCTATCTATCTATCTATCTATCTATCTATCTATCTATCTATCTATCTATCTATCTATCTATCTATCTATCTATCTATCTATCTATCTATCTATCTATCTATCTATCTATCTATCTATCTATCTATCTATCTATCTATCTATCTATCTATCTATCTATCTATCTATCTATCTATCTATCTATCTATCTATCTGTCTATCTGTCTATCTGTCTGTCTGTCTGTCTGTCTGTCTGTCTGTCTGTCTGTCTGTCTGTCTGTCTGTCTGTCTGTCTGTCTGTCTGTCTGTCTGTCTGTCTGTCTGTCTGTCTGTCTGTCTGTCTGTATCTATCTATCTATCTATCTATCTATCTATCTATCTATCTATCTATCTATCTATCTATCTATCTATCTATCTATCTATCTATCTATCTATCTATCTATCTATCTATCTATCTATCTATCTATCTATCTATCTATCTATCTATCTATCTATCTATCTATCTATCTATCTATCTATCTATCTATCTATCTATCTATCTATCTATCTATCTATCTATCTATCTATCTATCTATCTATCTATCTATCTATCTATCTATCTATCTAAGGTAGCTGGAAGTCTGGGTAGTCTTTGAGCAATCAACTATACATCCACTGATAGCTACTTTGGCGACTACGCAGGCAGTTACGGTGCGAGCGACCAACGTGCTCAGGTCTGCGGAGACTGCGTGCATATCTCGTCTGTTGCAACACCTGGCGGAGACTCGGGACTCAATGAGCAGCGTTCGGTGCTACGATGCAGTGGAGCTGGTCTGCCGCCGCTTCTACAGGCTCCTGGACGGCGTCGTCAGGTACTTCTGGGCTCTAGCTGTATCGGTCCGTTTCACCAGAGTCTCCGGGGGAATCGCGGGATTCTGCGCCGTGGTCACCCTGGTGTTGATCATGTCCCTCTCCACCGCACCTCCTTCGCCGAGTGGAGTGGGCTTGGCGCTGACTTCTGCGATGTCGGTGGGTAAACAGACTCTTTATCGTCATCGTCACAGACAATTCGAGGCAATTGGGGAACATAAACTTTTCTCGTAGCTTCCTTGTTTTTCTTTATAGCGTCATCTGTGGCAGCACTGCTGCAGCTTTATTTTGCTCTTCCGCTCTTTTGACTCAGTTTATTTAGCATTTACTTCATTTCCCTCGTAGATTTCCAGTCACAATCATCTGGAGACATGTCCTGGCGGTTTTCTTAATTTTCTGAGCTATTTCCTGCGATTATATATTTAGCCTGTATGCAGTGTTTAAGCCGCATCTAGGGATGGCGGTTATGCCTAGATTATTGTCATCATATTCCAAATGGCATGATAAGATGCTTCTATTGCACTGATAAAGTATACTTACAGAAATAACAACACCTTCACCTGGACAGCTTCAAATACTTGCCTTGCTTAACCTTAAGGCTATAGACCTTCGAGCGGAATGTTTATTGTACACCTGCCAACCTTGTCTACGGCTCCCCGCATTCGTCTTGCAGCAAGAAATGTTCCTCAATCCCAACCTGCCTCGCCAGTCTTTGTCCCAGCGAATACATTGTGCAGCTGACGATATACCAACGCAATCTTCATAACCGGAATTCACGCCTAGAAAATCGTTTCCTCGTAGATCCCTCCTGATTTAGACATGACGTGACAAAATTTTTGTGTATCTCAACTCCATCTGAAAACTCACTTTCCCGCGTAGTCAATTCTAAAGATTTAATAAACGGCGAAAATCATTTTACTTAGTCGAAACTTCAGTACACACGTAAACATCGCTGATGGCGAGGGACCAGAGTGTAGAAGAGTTATATTTGGGAGCATCAGTAAAGTAACAATGCTCCTTCCTTAAGAAACGAATAGTATCCTAAAAAGGAAGGGTATTAAGGAAAAAAGTGACAACCTCCCCAGTTCTTTCCACAACTTGCTCACAAAAAGTATTTAGAGACTTTAGTGAAGAACACCTTAGTAGTCAGTGATAAAATTAAATGATAATTCTGATAATTATAGCGTGATAAAACTCAGGGCTGATAATGAGTAATCACTGATAAAGTTACCTTCATAGATAACTCAGGGGACACACTCCTAAACTGGATCAATGAAGTATAGACTAAAGAAATGAACTTTAGCTGTAATTATTAATATCCACAAAATTTTAAACTTAAGTAATTAATGTCAAACAGTCAACTAATTTCCAGGGATGGGTGCAGTCAAGCTAAATATTATGATTACGCATTGTTATGGGCCCCCATTTGCAGTTTATTAATAGTGGGCGTGGCATCTTTACGCTTTCATGGTTCAAACAACTTGGCGATACTTGCGACCACGTACGTCTATGAAGGCGAAAGCTTGTTCGCGAACCACATGGCAGCGGAGACGCATACGTCGTTTCTAAGTCATATAGATAACTAAACTGGAAGGTGCATGCCAATTAGGTCAGAATTTATGTCTGACATTCTGTTCAGCACCTCATTTAAGACTTTCACCTTGATGCGATATGAAATACAATGATGAGAAGACATGTAATTCTTACCCACTGCAAAGTACCATTTTCTTACCGTGCTCAATGGAAAGAAGTGGGATCAGAAACGCATAAGAGAAAGTAAAAAAGACACTTGGATACCGAGGAGAATTAGAGACTTCTTTAGATGGCAAAGTCAGAATTCATCGCACAAGAAAGGCAGCCCCTGTGAAATAGACGCGGCCTGTCAACCCTTGAAGCCGAAGGTAGCTGCGGTAAAGTAATTGAAGGCTCACAAATAAAAGGCCCAGAAATCTGCAATATCTAATCTACCGCTCAAGAAATAAAATAATAATGCTCATCATTACTAAATCAAGACCTGAAGGTAGGCACCGCTAACAGCCTCTTCATTTATGTTCTGTGTTTCAGATACCGATGTTGCTGTCGGCCATCAACGCGTCTTTCTTCTTTTTCTTCCTGGCGGCGATTGCCTTCGAACGGACCGTAGAATACACTAGGCTCCTACCCGAGGTAACCCATTGTTCTATTATCAGGTGGCTGTTTGAATTCTATGCAGTCTAGTGGAATGTGAGCGACACCACTGATATAGGGCCTGGAGGGAATAGATATATTTTACCTGGCAAAGCTGTACCTCGGGTGCACACCTTATTGCAATGCTTTACGGTACGGCACATTCAAACTGACAAAGCAGGGCTATTTAACAACCCCCCCCCACATTTGAGTCACCAAACACACGAGCGAAACAACAGTCGAAAGAACAACAGAAGACACAAAGACGGTAATTCAAACTAGGTGTTCAGTTGGTGCTTCTTAATATTTCTTTCTATATACAGTCATCGAATGCACTTGCCTACTAAGGTAAATGCGGACACGGGCAGATAGTAGAAATGTGAAATATAAGTAGCAGCAAAATATGACAGTCCGCAAAGGAAGATCATTATAATGACATAACTTTGGCCGTAAAATCTTGCCTGACATCCCACGTCATAAAACCTCTTCATGATGTGAAGAAGTTCAATAAGGTAGAAAGTTGGGCAAGTTGGTAACGATCCATCTAAAAACGGCCCATATAAAACACAAACAGAACAGCACAGACGGAGAAAATAATACTGAGTGTTTTATACTCACCATATATTGAATAAATTCATTTCTCATGGCTGTGAGGAGTATTTCTCTGTCTCAAAAGGCACCAAGCTTAAGATTCGACGAGCTGCTGTAATAACAGCTGGATATATTCCTGAATGTTCCGCTACCGGACATTGCTTCGTTTTCAAAGCATGACCGTAATTCCCGTTCTGCTAACACGATAACATAAAAATGCATGAAGTAGGCTTATTTTTGTGTGCTTTTTTTTTCTTCAGGATGCATACGACGTTGATGAAAGTCAAAGTTCAAAGCAAGTTTTGTCCATATCAAGCGGGCAGTTTTCAGAATACAACAGTTCGTGGCCTGACAATGGAAAAATTACGATTGAGAATTTTACGGCTTCCTACAGGCCAGATATCTTGCCACCCGTCCTAAAGAACGTCAGCTTTACAATCGAACCCCGAGAAAAGGTGAGTCCTTTGAACAGTGTCTGGTGCAGTAAGTTGGTCATTAAAAACCAAATTTGAATAGGAAAGGAACTTAGGTGTAGTAAAAAGCGTGCATGATTATGGAGGAAATACAGTAGCATTTGCTTTCACTCCCAAATCTAATGTACTGCAGTTCAGAATTTCGGCTTATGTCATTTCTTTTTGTAAGCCTTTTAACGCGAAAGCATTTCTTGTCGCATGAGGGTCATCACCAGAGGGCTTCGATAGAGCACAGGGACAGCTAGAGCGCACCGGCAGAGTATGTGGACAAAGTCTGTCATCAGAGCATGTCCGCAGGAGCTGTAAATAATCCATTGCATGGTTAAATTATACAATAGCACCAAATTTGGTATCCAATCTAATTATAGTGCGGTCAACTCGAAAATGACCTCCAAGTTTGGATAGCCCCCTCCAAAATTTGGTCCCCTGTACCCCCCAAAATTTGACTTTGTCAGAATTTGACCAGCATTATGTATAATCTAATTTGAGCTCGGTCAACAGTGACCGCTTGCAAATGTAGAGGGGCCAACTCTAAAATTTAGTCCCTTGAACCCCGAAATTTGCTTTGTTACAATTTCTCCAAGATTAGTTTCTAAACTCATTTCAGTATGGCCGGTTCAGTGATGAACTTCTCAGAATCTTACCAAAATACATGTCAAACTTTATTTAAGTATGGCGAATTGACCTCGAAGCTGAGGTGGGCCAACCCTAAAATTTGGCCTTCTTGGACACCCGAAACTTGACTTCTTCTGAATTTGACCAAAATTGATGTCAAACAAATTTGAGCTTAACTCATTGGACAGGCAAATTTGGGTGGGCTATTCCCTAAAGTTCACCCCCTGGACGCCTAAATTTGACATCCAATAGAAACAGCAACTAACAAAGATTCTAATGACGGAACTCCGAACTGATAACGCAACTAAGAAGGCGAAGCTCAAGTGTTACCCAGATTTTTCACCTATGTATAGGAAAAACAATATAGCTAATATCCAATCTTGTATAAGGAATGCTTTTAGTTTTTAACCTTGTCTCGTGGCGGATGCCTAAAAGAAATGTAATGACTGAAAATACCACTTACAGGGGACTTAAAAGGGAGTATAATATAGCTTAGGGCATTATGATGTGGGGAAATATTCTATATTTCAAGGAAGAATAACGAACGTAGATAGCTAAATACAACTATGCCATATTTACAAATATATGCCTGCATGAAATTACTTTTTTTATTCATGTGTTCCATTTCCAATTATGCAGTTTTTTGAAGGGGGCCTTACATTTTTTTAAAATTAGAGTGACACCTGAAATTACACCAGCAGTAAAAAACGAGAGCTTTAAAATGGTCGCTGCGGTCGCTTGGAGTGTCTCCTGCGCACCCTCTTCCTGACATTGACCCACTTGTCGCCATCCCATACTGCTCTTTAACCCAGCCGTAAGAATATGCCTCTGTGGCGCAAAGTTAGTGCAGAGGTTGGACGCCACCACTTGACCTGCCATTTTTTGAACGAGTCACTAGCAGTGACGTCATCACTCCACCACGACGAATCATAATTTTGCAGTCATGAAGAAGCTTTATTTTCGCGAGACAACTTTTGCGTTATCGTGTTAATACTCATAATTTCAAACAAACTGACGCTTCATGATAAAAAATATGAATTTGAATTTAAATTCTCTGAATGAACGAAAACTTAGGTATAACATAAAATGGGGTGGCAAAAAAGTTATCGTTATCATTTCGTTATCGTTAAAGTTATCGTTTCGCATGGCAGGTAGGCATCGTGGGTCGCACAGGAGCCGGCAAGTCATCGCTGATTCTGGCGCTGCTACGAGTGTTGAAGCCTTCTGCAGGACGCATCGTAATAGATAACACTGACATCGCCTCGATTCCTCTGCGCCACTTGCGTTCAGTCATCACTGTCATCCCACAGGTGGGTCTCCGCAGCACCTCGTACCAGTTTCCGAACTATGTTCTGCAGCACTCGATACATTTTCATATCCCCTCTTTTAACCGCTGCTTGTATGTGCCCCTTGTTCCAGACCCCCCTACTGAAAAACCAGAAGTTCTACGTGGCAATAACCTCATAAAATCTCATCAAATCGCATAGACTCTCATACGGTTCACATGATTATCATAAAATATTGCACATAATTTATGATATTGTACAAGAAGCTATGAGACCTTATGCAATTATATGCGACCTGGATTTGATTCCTTACGTGAATTGAGTGAGATTGTGTGAGAAAATGTGAGGTTATTGCCTTAAATAAATTTTTTCAGTAGGGCCAACCCATACCAAACAATGGACAAATAAACCATATTATTTATTGGTTATTTTGCCTAGAGCTAGCAGTCACTAGCAGATCCAGAAATTCAAGACCGGGCATTATCAGCAAATGTCAGGTCTACTTGAACGTTTCTAGAACAATGTATTGCATTAAAACTCTTGAGTGCTACCTCCTAGGAACCGTACCTGATGAAAGGCAGCCTAAGGGACAACCTGGATGCCACACAGAGCCATTCGGACGAAGAGGTGTGGGAGGCGCTCAGGAAGGCACACTTGGCCGACTTCGTGTCGAGGCACCCAAAAAGGCTCATGCTTGAAATCGGAGATGGCGCTGAGAACCTCAGGTACGAAGGCTCTACGCAAGTAGAAAACTTGGGGGTGCATGCAAGGCCTGGTGTGCTTATGTTAAGCACGCCCTTTGCCGTAAGCCTAAAGCCTATGGGCGCCATTTCGGTGACCTGGCATCGCGCCAGCAGTCGTCTAACGCGCCCAAACGCGCTAGGAGTAGATGACTCAGGCTGTTACGTCGATTGTTAGGCGTTGCATAAGCGTCTCTAAAGTTTATATCTAGAAACCAGCGCTGAGAGGGAACAGCAGCTCACGATATGTAGCGATACATTGAGAGTAGAAAGGAAATATAGGTCTACATTGTGCTGGTGGTGACCGCAGATTCAGAACACAAGAGTGAAATAACTATAGAAAAATAAGAATTCAGTAGAGTGAAAGTGGCAGTAACTCTCAGATCTTGGATGGAAGTTTACCGGCATCCCTGAGAAGAAATGTTTACCAACTATATTTCACTGACACTCAACTATGGGACAGGAAAGTTGGGCTAACAAAAAGTTTTCGATTTTAATTGAAAGCAATGGAGCGATCTATGGAAAGCAAAACAATGATACGTCAACAGACAGAAAGAGAACAGAATGGGTCTGGGAACGAACGTATAATGATGTGCCTGAAATCAATTGATGGGCAGTTGGGCCGGGAATATGATACGAATGCAAGATAACATATGGTCGATAAGGGTATCTAACTGGATTCCAAGTGAAGGCAAACGTAGCAGGGGTGTTAGAAAGTTAGGAGAACGGATGGGGATTAGGAATTTTGAGGAACTACGCGGATGAAGCTTGCACTGGGTCGCGATAAATTGAAAGGACTACCTGCAATGGTCGTAGTTTAGCTGGTTATGACGATGACCATGTCGTACTATGCCATACTATGTTTCATGTTCAATGCAGCGCCGGCCAGCGACAACTGGTATGCCTGGCCCGGGCTCTCCTGCGGCGGCCACGGGTGCTTCTGCTGGATGAAGCCACGTCGCGTATGGACGGCGACACGGACCGACTGGTGCAGCGGACCCTACACGAGGGCTTCTCCTCTTGCACTGTGCTCACAATCGCGCACAGGCTTCATACAGTGCTTCACTGCGACAGGTATGTTCGAATCATTATACCTTGTCTTACAAGATATTTGCAGCACAGCTACAGGCAAAGGAGTCTTGACCCATTCAGGATCACGCGCACTATAATAAGTAATGGTGCTTTTAAGTGCATCTCGTCCCTGCGCACTACAATAGATAATTGTACTCCTACTGTCGCCCTCCCCTCCCCAATTTGGGGGCCGAGAGGCGCGTAGGAGCACAATTCCCTATTGTAGTGCGCGTGATCCTGAGTGGACCAGGTCGCCCCTGCCTTTCGCAGAAATAGCGTGTGAGACGAAGTATAGTGTACGCGTTGCGCTTAGGCCTTTTCAAAACACTGCACGTGATTGGGCCTAGATTGTGATGATAACGAATGTGAGATAAATGCTTAAGAGCGGTACCAAATTTTCGACATTGCGTATGTTTCCGTCTGACTGATGATGCTCATGATGATATATTCATCTTTGCAGGATCCTTGTGATGAGTGACGGCAGTGTCGCTGAATTTGGCATCATCTCCGAACTAGCGTCAAATCCTTACTCCCTTTTCAATGCAATGGCACGGACAGCCGGCATTGATTTGGTTGGATTGCAAACTGACAGGTGTTCTGCGCGTCTATGATCACACGAGGCTTTACTGAGGAATAATTTGGAAATCTGGGGACGTGACCCCTATTTCTATTTCCCTAAGGGTAGCGGTGTCAGACAGCCGCCTCTTTGGGAACGAGTGAAACAACTATCGAATTAGCAGACTGCGTGACGCAGTTGAATCCTCGATATAGTGCTCTCACATTCTATTGGGATATTGTGCTACACAAGGCCTATCAAAACTAGAAAGAATGATGAACCTGCTTTGTTTATTATAAAATCCAATCCGTTATAATTTCGATTCAGCTGGATACCCATGAAACAGCATAAAAATGCGAGGTCTTCCTGTTCATTTTAACCAAACGACAGCTCTGCAATAAATCAGCCTAAAATAAACGTACAAGAAGTTTTGCGTTACAAAAAAAGAAGAAACATGCACCCAGGGCAAAGGCGCAAGTACTTACAAGAACACAGTCCTGTGCTCATCTCGGACATTGATGTTTGTTTCTTAAGGACAGTTTTATTCTGTTCCAAATGCAACAGCGTTGCTCTGAAGAGTACACTCCGGGCTATTTTCATTGCCAGTCTGCCTTTTTGTGACGCTGGTCTTTATTTATTGGCAAGAGACTTTGGCTGAACATGCCCACAGAGTGACCTTGCCTCGATGACCACGCACTGTGCAAAGAAATCTCTGAAAGTTGTTTTTGGCTCCAAGCCACTTGTACGTGTCCCCGCCGTGCGATTTGACGCGATCGATTATGATTAGCAATAAGCGCTCCAAACTTTTGATCGTTAACGTGCACACTTGGGGACGCAGCTTGCCAGAAAGTTCATTTTCCGTGGCTGATGTTGAAAGCACGAAAACTTCGCTCCTTGTGACCTAGCCTCTCGTCTCCGAGGCGCCATGACTGCGCGGAGCAATAATAAAAATGTCCATGTACCGTGACGAGTCTCCCTATTCAACCCCTGTCTGCTGGTGTGGCTGGCGGCGGATAGAGGGCCCTGTGGGCGGCGCTGAGGAGAGGGTGAATACGGCCGCATTCGCCCCGAAAGTCATCCATGCTTAGATCCCAAACCATGAGGCCGGCGAGATTCATTTTCTGGGCGAAGCGAGCTTTTCGCGTCACCGAACGGGGCCCATCGAAGCAGACCCACTGGTCACCAGAGAAGGCGTACACTCCCGCCCTGGGATCCATCATGGTGGACCAGCCGCCAGCCTTGATGGCACTGCAAATCTGCAAGGGGAAATAAATAATAAAGATCCCACACCAAATCCCACCAAAATATTTGACTTTAAAAAACGGTGAAGTTTCACTGCAATTTAAAAGCCAATGAGATTCATATTTGACCTGCGTTTTTCAAAATGGTGTGTACGTCATGAGTGAGCACTTTCGGCGAGAAAAAAAATTAGGAGGGACTTTAACAACTAAAGTAATGAAAGGCGAAAGCCTCAGTGCCGAATTCTGCTAGGCAACTGGCACTAATTAGTAATTAAATAGTAATTAGGCAGGTTATTAAATAATTACTTAAGCATTTATTTCTATTAATTATTGAATTACGTAATTAGTAATCAATTGGTACTTAATTAATTCATTATTAGTCATTGCTCATTGATTGTCATATGGCCATACAAGGCACGCATTCGCGCGTACTGTGGTGGTGCACTGTGATTGGTCGACACCTCTATGACGTCATCCCGTCTCGGCCAACCAGAACGCCGCAAAAGTGGGACACATTTTGCCCACGACAGCATGAGCCATTAAAGGCTTTCGCCTTAAAAATGCGCACCTTTCATTCTTTCCTGAGCGCTACTGCACAATAAACTGCCGATAGAAGAAGCAGACATGTACCGAAGAAGCACGAACTCAATTTTTTTTTTTCATCACACATGAAATTGTCGCTTATTATACATACTTTATCTCATGCTGGGACTTGTTTTTAATCCTGATGACGCACGTGTCACCGTTAATCTTTAACTTTATTTCATTTTATATTCTGTCTATTTCCCTTTTTGTTAGTACAACAGAAAGCTAACTAACTCGGCTTTAAGGCTAAACTCCAAGAATTGCACATGTGAGCCTAATTTCCAGGGAAGAAATAAAATATTGCAAAGGTATATGCAGCTGTCGAATACGGTCCTAAATATGGCTTTAACGAGCTTTCCATTGCATTGGCAGAAAGTGAAATAGGCTTCGTAAAAAACAAAGGGATATAGATATAGCCACACGTGCATTATCAGGGCCAGAAACTACACACAGCCTAAGCTATAAAATATATAGTAAGCAAGGGTTATATAATAAACGGAAGTGAGTTCACGGTTTGACTTTGCCAGTCTGTTTCTTGTATCATCAAAGTGCATGTGCACAAACTAGGGTTCGCAGAACAGCCGGAAGAACGGGAGCCATTAACGTTGTCGCGTCATCTCCTAAAGGCGGAGCTTATGTGGCCCTTCATTTTTCTAAGCAGCGGCTTTTCTTAAACACTTACGCCCTTTTTCATGCGAATTGTCATTCTGTTAGTTCTGGCTGTATTATATTCCCGATGCACACCTCATGCATAATCTTAAACGTACACGGTCGCCCACTTTTAGTTCGAACATGGTCGCTGCCTTCAGGCCGCCATAAAGCAAGACGCGCACACGCATCGAAGCAAAGTGACCAAAGTGCAGTGGGGACGTGAAGGCATTGTTGCGCATCGCGTACAACTTAGCTTCGACGCATGACTGGGTTGAACTGAATACCACTTTGAAGACAACGGCGTTGTTGAAACTAAGAGTGGACCAACGTGTACACAGCTTACACTTGTAAGTTGCCGCTTTATGCGAAACGAGACGTAAAACCCCACTGTCCAAACGTCCCTACGTGGCCTATAGGCCTAGTTCTGTGTCTCACTCAGGACCCAAAGGTTCCTAACTCAATTTTCATCTAATATTTACATTTGACAGTTGCCGAATCGGCAGCTGCCAACTCCAGTAGCAGATATGCCACCTGCAGTCCATGTGACCTGCCAACTCCCACATGCCAGCGGCATATCGGTGATTTTTAGCTCATACACTCCTCCTCCACCTTCAACATGAAGCCCCCCATCTTTCCTTTTTCCGCTACTACCCGCCTGGCTCAATATGGGCATCCTGCCTCCTGCACATTTTATTCTATCAGCCTTGTGTGGGATGTATTAATGTGCTCTCACCATAACCTTCTGTCTTCATGATCTTCTTCTAGCGTCTTCAGCTACTTCTAGTTCCACCCTCTGGTTTCTCATTCTTCATCTTTCGTCATAACCTTGTTCTTCCACTCTGGCCACCCTCCAGGTTCCACCCCTTGTAGCTCCGTACCGTTAGCGCAATGCTTTGATCTCACTGCACAGCCCAAGCCACGTTTCCCATTTCCTCTCACCCTTTCGCCCCTCTTACACCTCCCCTAATGCAGGTGGAGGATTTCCAACGCTCTACAATACAACCTGCAAGCCGTGATAGGTGGCGTCTGGCTGTGCTAATACTGATCATGCATGTCGGAAAGGTGGGCCTGTGCCGCCGCCGACGCGCAATTCAGGAACATTTGCCGAGTATCTACGCGTTAAAAGCAGTTCTTGATCGCAGCAGTGTTTTGGCTAGATGAAGCAAGCGCGGCAACCAAAAGGCATCGGACTGAGCTGACACCCGTTGTAAACACTGCGCCAAGCATGCCCCTGAATATCGTGACTTGGACGATGCTTGAATATCTTGGCGAATCCTTCACGCAGTTCGACCTACCTCGTAATATGACAGCACGCCGGGAGAATCTGTGACCGGTCCAGGCTTGCCGGCTCCTTTCGAAGGAGATCCAATGTCGTTGAGACGGGGGTTGGCAAGCGTGAATGAACTGGCGTAGAAGGGTACGCCCAGAACAAGCTGCGAAGCTGGTGCCCCCATTGCTAGAAGAGTGTTCACCACATACTCCTGCGACGAAATGTGGTAATTTGTCTAGGTTACGTGCGAAGTGAAGGGGGAATCGCGCGCAGAAAATTGTAAAAAATTTGCAAATACATGCCCCAAACTATAAATGCAACGGCGACAGTGATGAATTCCTCCTAATCGTTCTTAGAACACCAAACATTTTATGGTGGCTATGTTGTTTGCACACTATTTGCTCTTTCTTAAGCTCCTAGTTCCAAGATCACCTGCATAATCCTTCATAAACTTTGTTACTCTCAGAAAAACAAATTATACCTATTAAAAACGCAGTCAATAACAGGTAGTCAATGACTGAGATGGTGTCGTCGCCTGGGCTTTAGATATCTGCTTGCTAACCTTTCCGACCAGGTATATGAAAGCTGCTAAAACCTGATTCACCTGACTAGGAAGTTAGATAGGCGAAGGTAAGAAAACCAGGGTCTCTTTATGATATACATATTAGCCGACAGTCAACAAAAGCAAGGTATGAGTATAGGAAGGTTTCTTTACTTGTAGTGTTGATCAATGAAAATTAGTAGTGCAATATTTCACCTATAAGGTAATTTATTATAAACCGCCCTCTGCCAGAGGGATCCGAACCCACGCCGTCCATATGACGTTTATGTCTTTTAGCAATGAGTCGCTGCCTAGTTTTTTAGGAGAGAACAGCAGCCAGCAGATGCGTGCCACACAGCAAGACTGCACATACAGTAGTTTGTGTATTGGGGCTGTGTATTCCTTGATGGTCGACTTCTATTTGTCGGCTGTAGATCTCGTATCGTGTAGCGACTAACTATCGAATAAATTATTTTCCAGGCGTCCTTTCCAATCTATTAATGCCCCTAGTAACGTAACCTTCAGAATGTTGATCAGCGCCACTCTCGTCCATGGCAGAGGAGGGAGAACATCCTGTCATACCGCACGTACAAAATAGAACGTAATCAAACGGTGAGGGAAGCAGCCCAGCGAGAACCCTCTAATGCTAGCTAAGACTTCAAAGCTGTCGGATCCGAGGTCCTTGCTAAGCTTTTCAGAAGACAGAGGTAGGAAGATGCCTTGCCCGACCGATTACGATATGATCCCCTCCCGCCCTCCCCCCCCCCCCCCTCATTTTTTTGTTTGCGCTTGCGTTTTGTATTATTTGCCTATGAATTGTTTGCTGAAATGTATTTTCCTCCGTGCGTCTTGATTCTTTTTGTTTGTCTGTTTTAGTCTTTTTTGTGTGTGTGTTTGTATGTGCTCATTACGGCTGCCTGATCAAGTTTATTCTGTACTGGACCTTCTACTAGCCACGCGGCTATCGGTCCAAATATTCTTTATGTATTTCGTTTCATACAAATAAAGATCACTTTGATTGATTGATTGATTGATTGATTGATTGATTGATTGATTGATTGATTGATTGATTGATTGATTGAAATTTCAAAGAAGCCACCTTGAACGAAACTAGAGTATGCGCTAGAATATTCCTTATATTTAATAAAGTTTCAGGTCACTGACCTTTAAAAATGCTGCAATAAACGCATTAAGCTCGTGCTTCCCAGGCTTTGCATTAATGAAGCTCCAAAAATAAAGCAAAAAAGCTGACGTAATTGTTGTCCTGTTTCTGCGCTTTCTTCCTAGCGCTAAAGAAAGTGCTCGGAGAACACTTTCGCCAGCTTCTTTATCGAAAGAGGTTAACTGTGGGAACAAAAGACAAGGGCACAACAAGCAGGACTGCTGACTATCGCCTTGTCTTTTTATTGCAGAAGAGCAATGCAAAAGAGCTGCCTAGGCGTCGTTAGCTCAAACCACCTCCAACTGCTCTTCCAGTGCCTCAGACGTGTAGTAAAAGGCTGTTTTCTGTTTTTTCGCAAGGCCCGTGCCGTGTGCAAAGGATACGTGAAATGCGAACACAAAGACAAAAGCGACCTATCGTCAAAAAATATATACTTGATTGCTTACAATGCTTATCTCGGGATTAGTTTCGTCCATGGCCGATTGTAGAGGCGCGTAGTGGCCAACGATGGTACTCCAGGCCCCGTAGTAGTCATACGCCATGATGCTTGCGAAGTCGAGCTGTCTGCAGGATGGAAAGAAAAGGCGCGAATGCCCCACTTTCGCTTAGATTCTGTGCATGGAATGTTTTCGGTGAGATAAAAACTAAAACTGAAGATTTATCTAAATATTTATTCCCCGGACTTAAGTCAAATAGGTTTTATTTTCTCCCCGTGGTCACACTGGGTAGTGTCAGCTTTTCCAAATAATTTATGCAGCATGACTCTTTACTATCGTCATAGAGCAAGACTCTTAGGTTAAAAAGGGTAATTGCTGTAAAATGCATAAAAAGAAGGTCATTTCATCAACCCGGTCACAACCCGTTTTTAAGCGAACAGATTATCCCTCTTTCATTCCTTTATTCAAGCTGTCACTCAGAGAAACACAAAGAATTCACTTACTTAAATATATCTGGCACAAGGTAAGCTTCCTCGATGACCTCGATGTCCCCCGAAAGGGCAGCCGTGAGCAACAGAGGTGGACTGTACTCTGCAAACGCCTCTCGCAGGTCCTTTGAAAAACACAACAATACAATCGTCAATGAAATGTTAACAAAAAAAATTGAAATGTGGTTAGTGGAGGTTGGGCGCAAACAAAGCACTCTCTTGCCTTTAAAGAGCCCATGAAGGGCTATTTGCGGTAATATTCTAAAGCAATAAATCTATAGCGGTGGTGTTTGTGAGTATTCGTATCAAATTTGAAAGCTTGCGTGCAGCTCTTAGTACACAAATAATTTATATACAGTGCTCCTAACAGCCGCTTGCAACCGATTTGGGCGACAAATCCCCCGCGCGCCGCGCGCAAACCTCCCCGATGACGTCACTGGGGCTTGCTGGGCTCATTGGACACTCTCTTCGTTTTCTTTCTTTCTTATTTTTTTTTTCGCGCCAGCAGCATCATTTTCGATCGCCCACATGTTCGCTGCTAATGGAGGTAGCTTATTTTTTTTTTTTTTTCCGTTGCGGAGACACATTTTCTACTTGGCTTTTCACGGGCCCTTCAAGGAAGGCATAGTGCAAACTTCAAGTGACTTCAGAACCGTGGTACATGCTGAAAATCTCAGTCGAATCGTATTTCTTACTACAGCCGAAAAATCGCGAGTCACACGTTATCATGGGAGAAAACTTTGCATTGGTCCTTCGCATTCCTCGATTGTTGTTGGCCCCAGGTTTATGAGTTACACATCTTCTTTGGCTACAAGTGTTTAGCGAAAGAGTAGAAGAAACGCTCTCCTCAACGAACCTTTTTCACATCCAGCTAGTATTGAAAATGAAATTCGCTTCAATATAGGATTACATTTACCTAAACTTGTATTAATTAAACCATTTAGTTTATATGTATCGCCTTTCTACATGCGAGGCTCGAAGTTCATACACCTGTATTGCAGATTTGGTCGGCACTCAGCGGAAGGTCTTTAGAAACTTCGAAGAAATCGTGAGCGAGTGTATTCACATAGTGTTGTGCCTGAATTTCCCGTTGCCTTCAGCGGAGTCAAAGCGTAATGCTTAACAATAAAGGGAAGGCTATTTTGAAGGTTATTACCATTCTCAATGCTATAATTTTGGCGTTGAATACGCTACGACACCCTTTCCTCACCTGCAGTAGTAGTACAAAGTTCTCCTTGTCCGGTGGGTTGGATGGACAGACCCCGAACTTGCAGTTCGGAAATTCCCAGTCGACATCCAGCCCGTCGAAGCGGTGCTTGACGAGAAACGAGGCAGCGTGACGGGCAAAGTTGTGCCTAGCAGTGGCGTTCGCTGCCAGCCTCGAGTACTTCTGGTCCAGGCCGTCGCTGTCTACACTTCCGCCCAGAGACAGCAGAACCTTCAGCCGCCGATTCGCTGCCTTCAAGGCCGTCACTCGCTGCGATAGTAAAAGACGGTTATTCGCCTTGTCCTTCTGACAGAAGTTCAGTATGAAGACTAGTTGTTTAAAGCAAATTAGGAGGCATAGAGCACTTTAACACAAAGCGGCAGGTGACCTCTGGTGCACTTGTAGTTAAAGCCAACTAGTTATCCAGTTAGTCATGCAGTGTTTGTTGTAAAAGCGATAAATTCATCGTAAATGTCATCTGGAAATTAACAATTCACTAATGGGATATGTGAAAAGAAAAGGTTCTTGACTCTTTTACACCGCACTGTAGAGGTATACTGGCGGCTGCTGTAAGTGTATCCCGCTTCTCTGCACCAGGCAAGAGAAAACCGACATGAAGGCAAATATGGACATGGCAAACTTGAGTGCCATGACAAAGACATACAATCGTGGGCCGTTAGCGGTGAACTGGTCTGCCAACACCATATCTTAGTGGCCAACATTTCTGAGGTCCTGTAGATCATAAGTACAGTTGCGGCAGTGTTTATGCAAGAATGAAATCGGCACATGCCCTCGTTGACACTAGAAGGAAATTTTGAGAGCGCCGCTATGTGAACAGCGCCGTCGTCCCGTAGCTCTTAGCGTGCCTCGATACCGCGCTACGTTGACGTACCCCAGTAGCTCTGCAGAGCGCTGTCGAAGCTCCCTACATTTCCCTGCTCCGTTTTCCTCGGAACAACAGGCGACGTCATGCTTCAACGCTGTCCGCCAGCGCGAGGAGACCTAAGCTAAAGCGAGACTGCAAAGTAGGCGTCCGCGCGAAGCTATCGTTGTCGTCTCTCAAAAGCTATATTTGAGCTGGTTGACAAGAACACCGCTTGCACCATCGTTCTGCGGAAAGGCAAACTAGCCGGCCAGCGGGAAGAAACTCGGGGAGCGGAAGGCGGCGTATCGAAAGCGTTGTTCGATTTGCCAGTGTGAGGAGTTTCAGGTACTGTTTTCGCAAACGTGACCTGCTAACTATTTCAAAAAAGTTGCGCAAACACATCTGGACAGAAGGGGTAAACAGTTACTGCAACACTCAGCCTAAATGTGTTCGTTAACTCGAACAAAATTTCTTTTCACGTGAGTGGCGCATGCAGGAATTGTGGACACAGTGTGTCGGCAGAGCGTATACGCAAGAAGTGACACTTAAGAAAGGAAACCCTGTAGTGACTGGGTTTTGAACCCCTTCCAAAACGAACAGTTCAGATTGTCTGACCCACGCACGCAAGCACTATACTATCACTGCAGCCAATCACGCCTCGTTTAAAACTGCAACACACCCTTGCGCTGAGCAGTAAGCATCGTCGTCTTCATGAAGTTTCATCTGCGTCGCTCCTTCACTTAACCTATGTAAATACGCCAACTGGGCGAGTGCGGGCGAGGTCCGCGAGCGTAGCGTCGGGCGAATCCACAAGGTGGTGTGACAAAACTCGAAGTGCTTCCGCATTCCCGCACGTAAGAAGACTTAAGTGCACCCCTGTTATTTTTTCCTCCAGTTGATTTTACACCGCGTTTTTTTTAAGCAGGATCTAATTAGCTCAGTTAAATGTTATTACCTCGGGTTATTTTTCTTTTTTATTTATTTTTCCATGCCAACACCACACGCTCAAGGAAACAAATAACAGTAAAAAGCCGCATTACGCGGCTTGACAAAGCTCCCCTCACCGACAATTTTCGGCAAGGCAATGCAAGTGTCACAAGAAAGATAGCAAACACTTTAACGATCTTGTGTGCAAATTCGCGCAACATAGAAAAAAAAACGCGAAGATGCATGTTATAGTCGGACGACACTCACATGGCTTCTTTAAATATAGTAAGGAGCAATTTATGATGCCAATAAGACATCATAATTTTCCCAAAACGATGAAAAACACACCACCAACCTTATACAGCTCGAAGTCCTCATCTGCCCAGCGGTCAGCCATGCTTATCTTCAGCGTAGTTGCGTCTAGAGTTGCGAAGGCGTACATGATGTGTGTACACAGCTTAGGGTCGATGTCCTCCGGTGTGAAGCGGCCGCGGTCGTCACGGTACATCGACCAGCTGGTAAAATAGCATACAATTTTAGGTCCTTCAGGTTCCTCGACAATGGGTTCATTCGTCGTGGTCATCTCAATAATGTCTTTAACACTGGACAGTGTCACTGTTGTAGGCGTGATGCCTTGATCTTGATTTGGTGTGGAAAAGTCAGACAGTTGTGCAGAAGTCACTGACTCCTTTGATCGCTCTTCTGTCAGAAAGATAGGCTGAGCACTCGTTATTGTCTCCACGCGATTTTCGGCAGTGTATTGTGCTGTGGCTGTCTCAGATTCAGTGTCATCTTGTAGCGATGTAGAGAGTTCGAACAAGGATGCAGAATGTTCTGCTCGCTCTTCTGACTTGAGCTCTAATTTAGTATCCGTAGATGTCTCGGGACGATCTTCGAGACTGGACTGCGTGGCTACTGTGCTAAGTGGGATGTTTTGATATTGCATTGAAGTGGAAGACTCGACGACTGGTCCAGATGATGACTCGTCTTGCTCTTGCTGTTTTGATTCGAAATCCATTTCAGTGGTTATAGTAGCTTCAACGTCCTCATGAGCAGTGGTTTGTGTCTCAGTTGACCTAGTGGAGGTGTCTTGATCTTTCCACGAGGTGGAAGGTTCATACAATGATGCAGGAGTAAATGTTTTCTCTGTTGGGTGTTGGGACCCTACTGCTAATTTAGCATTCGTGGCTGCCTCTACGTCACCTTCGAGTACAGAATCCGGCGCTGTTGACTTAGGCGTAGTGTTTAGATCTTGCCATGAAGTGGAAGACTCGGGACCTGCTGCAAAAGGCCATTTATTCTCTTCTTGCTGTTCTGACTGTACAGGTAAATTAGTAGTTACAGCCGCTTCAACGTCATCTTGTACAGCGACCGGAGTGGCATCTGCTCTATATGTGGTGCCCAAATCCTCCCAAGAAGCAGAAGGCTGCGCTTTTTGAATAGAAATAGATATCTGCTCTTCGGGATGTTGGGACAGGTCAGAGCTAGTACTTGAGGTTGTACCAACGCGCGCTTCTGCGGTCGACTGCGCCTCCGTCGTCGTTAGTGTGGGGTCTTGACTTTGCCATGACATGGAATACTCTGACAAGGGTGCCGAATTCAATGTCTGCTCGTCGGGCTTTTTCGGCGGGAGATTCAATTTAGTGCTCACTGTTGCCTCAGCACTGTCTTCTAAAGTAGACTGTCTGGCTATTGTCGTAGGTGTGATGCCTTTATCATGCCACGTTGGGAAAGAATCAGGCCATGATATAAAATTCAACGTCTTTTCGGCTCTTTCTTTTTGCAGGCGCTCTGAATCCATATTCTTTGTGGTCTCATCACGATTTTCAGCACCAGGTTTCGCAAGTGTTGTCGAGGTCCCAATATTATTCTCATTGTCAGCCGTGTAAGGGATGGAGTGAGAGCCAGCGGTAGACTTTGCTTTATTAGAAGAAGGGAGATCTAATTCTGTAAAGGAACTCATAGTAGTGGTTTGTTTTGTCTCTTGAGTGGCTGAATAAACTGAAGGAGTCGTGGACGTGACTTCATATGTGTCTCTGTCTAGAAGAAAAGGGGCGCTAGACGTGGAGGATACGTATTCTTGTTGCTCTAACGCAGAATTCGCGTTCGAAAAATTTATTGTGGTCGTTTCGTCGTCATGTTTAGTGGTTACGGAGGGTGAAGATGATAGCGGCCTAACTGCGGTCGGCTCGCTTCTGGGGTCGTCGAGGTGAAGGTTCCCTGCTTCAGATATAAGAGCTAATTTGTTCTGTGAATTAGGCGCGTATGGGGTGGGGAAATAAATAGTTTCGGTGGCGTGCTTATAAATAATAGTTGGCGGCGGAGCCGGTGATGAGTCAGAAAGTCCTTGCATTTCACGCATTTGCGTTGTAGATTCAAGAGTTGTTGTCTCAGGATTTTCATTAGTATCGCCCTTCCGGGTGCCGAGAACTTCCGTGGTCGCCGCTGTTTCCTTATCTAGATCATAAGGTTCCACGCTTGTCGTTGTGAGCGCAGGGTTCGTAGTGTGCCGTGTTTCGACATCAGGTGTTCTGGGAAGTGAAGAGGACGGGCTGGTGACTTGATACTCTCGTGTTAGCTCCGGTACTGTATTAGATGTGGTCGCCGACCTTTTATCTTCGTCTTCCGAGCCTGTATCATAAAATGGAATTGTCGCCTCTTCTAACTGATCGTTTGAAGACAGAGTCACTGTTTCTGTGGTCTGTACGAGTCGCATGTCGCCATGCTGGTTCAATGTGAACAATGGTTCATTCGTGGTTACCACTTCTCGGTCATGTGTGGTTTTGCTTAAACGCGGACTGTACGTAGCCTTTTCTGGTTCCTGGTTTGAAGCTGAACTATGTGACCACGATGATCCTATGGTGCTGTCTTCGAGCTGAGCAGTGGTGCGAGTTTTAGGAGACGCAATTTTCTGTTCCCACCCAGTCTGATACTCTTGCAAGTGCTCTGGAGCTCGCGTGCCATACGTGGAAGCTGTGTCATCATACTCTTCATATGACGAATCATGGGGATTTTGGGTTGATGACGAGGCAGCTGTGGTGTACAGGTCTTTATCTTCCTGGATAAACGAAGAGGCCGATTCCGCGACTTCCTTTTCTTGTTGCTCCTTTAGATTTTCTACACAGTGTAGGAGCGGTGAGGTCAGAGCCCAATGCCTCACTCTGTCGGGCACACCAGCGCGCGTTAGCCAAGAGCACAAGGCTTTCACGTCATCGCCTCTGCCTCGCCGAGAGGCAAACTGGGACAAGGAGAAAAACGCCGCTGCGGCGCACAGTCCCAACGCGATGCATAGCTTGGCCATCCAGTATTGAACAACTTCTGCTTTGTACTGAAAATTTTTAAAAAGAGAAGTTTGCAGAAAAAAAAAGTGTTAGAAGAATGTGTTCAAAATATTTTTCACGATGTGCAACGAGATTATCAAAACATTAAGCAGCTATTTATTACTCTGCTGAATTCACTCTGTCTTTTTTTATTTTATTTTTTGCGGAGCAGTCAATTCTACAATTAACATTCTAGCTCAGCTCGATTACCTTTATGACGCTACTGAATATTGCGCTTTCTTTGACTGCTGACATGCACAACTAGTCCCGAAAACATTTTCCTGAAGTGCCTTTAGCATATGGAGATACAATAATCAGTAAATTTGTTGGTGGGCACTCCTGCTTAACATTGCATTTTGCTTCTACTTACTAGCCCCAACGTTCATAAACATTAAATAAACGTTTCTGGCAAACAACAAAAGCACAAAGAAACTCGACTAGAGTTTTGTGGGTTCTGCTTTGTCACAAGCTTCAGTAATCAGATACTAGAATAAACCAGCGAAATGATCGGTAACATATTTGAATGGTAATCCAATCGATATAGACTGCTGCTTAAACGCCACAGTAAACTTGAGAGATAAGCATCAGAATCGTTTCGCACTTTTGGAACGTAAAATGAGAGAACGCGCAAACAGTATTGCTCGTCACCCGTCTAAAGAAATCAAATATCATGAATGTATAAGAGTTTCATGCATGCAATTGGGTAACAAAGAGAGAAGGTAACTTTAGCTATTAAAAGGCAGAAATTGTGTTCAGTGTTAATAAGAGGAATGCATCAATAAAGAGATGCAATATTTGATCGTAGGAGAAGATAGATTTCCCTGTAACCAGTAAACATAACGCTTTACAGGCACTATTTCCGCCAATACTGCACTTCCTAGTTACCGCAGACAAACGTCTTTGGCAAGAATAAAAGTCACTTTTTTGTCGAAAGTTGTACAATTACTGGTTATGATATGTTGAGGCACGTTGCTGCGGGAAATACCAGCAGTGAGGGAAACCTCTTCGTTTCTGTGATAGGAAGGCATCCTAGAGTTATTGTTCGTACTGTTTTATTTCCAGGGAAGTTATTTTTATAATGTGTTTTCAATTTTATTATTGCCACTACAAGGAAAACTTTTATCAGAGATGACGCTTCGACAGCAGATACCCTCTTCCTCAACTAAGCTGTATTTACGTATCAACTCAAATTTGTTATTGCATCTTCAAACCGTAAGTACAAGTTCAAAGCGTAAATGTTAGAATTTCCCTATAGAAAGCAGTGCAGTCATAACTAAAATATCCGCAATTCACTATGCAGTGAGGATATTAGAAATTCGTTCGGCTAAACTTGATTTTTAACTAATTTTTATGTAAACCGAGGGCGCCGAGTCGTACTATAGCATATTGCTCCGAACTTGAGTGTAGTCGTCAGCACGGCTGTCGAGAGCCCTGAAGCGGTGTGCTGCAGAGCAAACAAAGTGAGATATTTGCTGGGCTGCTCTGTAAGCGGCAGAGTGAAGTTATCATTGCAAATAGTATGCCTACGTGCCTTCGTTCTAGCGTCACCATTGCCCCCAGGACCAATCCCCTGCTCTAAAATTTCATTTTTTTTTTTGCGTCAGGTTGGTGTTCGTGCGCTCTAGACAGCCATGCTGACAATTGTACACGCACGAGCGCAGAATATGTAGAACAAGCATTCGTGACTGCGATAGAAGTCAGGGTATTGAAAACGTCTATGCTTGAGACATGGTGACACTAAACGACACCGGATATGACCAGCTGCACTGTGAACCTCTCGGTTACAGCACCGCTACATGCTAACGAGCTTCTCAGTGCTCATTAACGCATAACGACTTTAAAGATATGTGTACATAACTAAATAGGGACGATTAGTTTGGTCATGCATATTTACGCGCAAAAGTGATATCTTCTCGGCCGAAGCCGTTGAGTAGATATTGGCAGCCACCAACTGTTAGCAAAGGTATCAGTTATGGAAACTTGGAAACGTACCGCTAGACTGACGACAACACTTACCTCAGCTGCTGACCGCGCCCTTCTTTTGCGAACAAGTGCAGAGGTGCTTTCGTGCAGAAACTTTCATTGAAAAGCTTTTGTTTTTCCACGGCTAATCCTCGCTCGTAACCTTATCTCCCTCAATGTCCGCTCACAGCCTGGGATGAGAGAGGTAGGAAAACTCCGGTAATCAGCGGAAGCCAGCGGAGCCTGTCGAAGAGCCGGCGAACATTTTAAGCTTGCGCCTAGAGCGATCCGCTCGAGTACTTTAACGAGACGTCACCACATGCGGAATCCAGTTGCAACAGGACGTGACGACAATCACGCATAAAACTCAAGCTTACGTTTCAGCGGGCAACAAAAAATGCATGAGCGTCTGCTTGCACAGTGATTCTGGAAGCAGGTAATCCCCGCGCATAGCCTCTGCCTCAGGATGGACGATTATCTTTACGACGTTGTTAGCGGCGACAACAGGCGTGGCGCGACGATTTCACTCGTGGTGGGAGCACCCGTGCGGACGCCTGCATCACTACCTGTCTTTTTGTTTGGTTCGATAAACAGGAGGAGAAGGAAAGGGAGCGCAAACAAGTAAGCGCTGACAGGGTTTGAATGAAGGCCTTGTTGACGGATGATAGTGTCATTGACACGGAGTCACAAACAAGTGGTCCGCCTAATCACTCGCGCCGGGAGTAATCACTCCCTTCTAGCCAATGCAAGCATCAAGGTGTATTTTAAACGTGTAACCAGTGTACTGTTAATGGAGAGAGAGGGCGTTTCATCCAATGCGGAGTTAAATGTCACCGCGATTCCGAGCTTGCAACGCCCGTTTGAAGATGGCGCTTGCGTGGAACGGCCGTGCTTTGTATAATAATGCTTGCATATAAGCACTGGAGGAGCAGAGTAAGCCATGAGAGCGAGGCGACGGATTGCACCTTGGAGCTGTTCCTACGCCATTACAAGGCAACCGCTCAGTCGCGCAGTCATTTCTTCGTGCTTTTAAATGCTTCATGCTAGTAGGCTGTGGAGCACAGTTTTCCATACTCTAGCACTGAAATGAGGAAAATTAATGACTTTTAATTCAGGCGCCACATGTGTCCTTACTGCAGATCTCATTTTCGCACTTACCTTAAACTGTTCTTGTACAATGATGGTGTGATAAGGTAAGGTATACAGTCGCGGTATTGCATGAAAGAGTCGTGCTATGGCTTGGTATGATATGCAAAAGTTAGATCGTCTTTATGCAGTTTGTGTTCGGTTTTGCACGCCACGCTGGAGAGCTACAGGATTGATTGCGACCGTTGACAGCTCTGCATCACGCACTGACAAAAATTACGGGGACATAACATTACACACATGTACGTTTCACATACACGGACTGTTTTTCTAGATTTTTTTTTTCATTTTATATTTTTAATTTCCTTTTTCAATTTATTTCCTTATTATTTTTAATTATTTATTTTATACACCGATAGTTAGCATTTTTAATGCATTTTTCATTTTTCCCAAATATTTGGTGAATTAAGGGATCAATTACACACTCTAAATTTTCTCAATTAGCATCATCAAACACTGGCTTCTCATTCTTAGCATTTTGTCACCTTTTAACTCCCTTTTCTCATTTTTTGCTTTTTTTCATTCCTCAAATTCATCTATTACCTACATTGTTTTCATTAACTCGTCATCGCCTATCACACACCGATGAATCATCAATCACTAGAACTACAAACTACCGCGATTACAAACTACCGACTACTATTACTGCTGCTAGCCAACGGCTTTTCGAATGAACGAGCTCTATAAGCTATCGCTTAAAAAACAGCGGAAGCTCATCTTGCAGAAACTGAATGCGGGTGGCAAATCTCGCCGCCTTGAGTCCAGCGAACGAACGCTCCTATAATTCAGATACCATGACTGATAGAGAGATCCTTATCTTCGCAAAGCTATTGGTGATATCAGTAAGGTCATAGTATAGGTCTCCAGGTAATTTCGGCACCCTGGGATTCTTCAGGGTACAGCACGGTCCACTGTTAAAGGGAACATGAGGCCGCTTTGCTTCCGCTTTTTACAAAACACTCCAGAGAGAGCCAGCGACAAACGGTCACTCACGGTGTATGAGCAGTAAGCAAGGCCTACTACTTCAATTCTTGCCAGTGGTTGGCGGCAGCGCTTTGCAAAGTGTTTAGGTCACGCGATCAAGAGATCGCGTTCCTTTTAATAGTGGACCGTACTGTACACTGACATCTCCCAATACACAGACGCTTTGCGTTCCGCCTCCATCGAAACGCGGCAGCCGCGGGTGGGATCGTTCGCACGTACTCAGGCTAGTAGTCAAGCGCTATAACAAATGAGTCGCCGCAAGGCGGCAAAAAAAAAAAAAAAAAAAAAAAAAAACGGAAAGAACCGAGGAAAGCTGAAAACGTAGTAGTTGAATACATGTTACATGCGAAAATCCTTGCTTCGTAAAATGCATGTGTATATTTTAAAAACAATTGCTGCCAAAATGAGCATAAGAACGCAAGGCTCTAAAAGGACCAACCGTAACACTAAATTCATGTTGTCGAACACTATGTAGACGAGATCCGTCAGGTCAACGGGCAGAAATATATGCAGGAATGAGTGACTTTATGAAATATCTGCGGCTAGCTTATTTGCGAAATATAATAAATTCGGATTTTGCAGGGCGTTCGAATTGTTTTTGTATCCGCGTAAAAAATGATGTGTTTACTACTGCCTTGTCATTATTGATAAGCGAAGTAATACCGCGGTTCTGTGGACTGCCAGTCCCACTTTGTAACGCTAAGACATAAAAACATTTATTAATTCCGTAAGGGCTACAGAGCATTATTTATACTAATTAAACGGCAGTAAAAGCTGGTCATCACTCGCTTCCAGCCTAATTTAAAGGCTCAGTCGCGCTCTTAACACTGCGTCTGAAAGCAATCAATTGGGCTGCATTACGTTTACGAATAATGAGAATTCCGACATATATCCTTGACCTGCCCGGAGAAGTGTAGCCAATCGTTATTCAAGGCTTCCCGCAAGCCTAAATGGGGCTCAGTGGCTGAGCTCATGTTCGTGAGATGGAGGCGGATGTGGATGCAAATGATGTTTGACTTAGGATGTACTTGCCGCTGACCTGACGCCTCTTATCTATGGCAAGGTCGCCCAGGTGTCTGTCCACCCGCTCACGGACGCATGCTGCGATTGCGCGCTGCCACGACAGAGCTCTGACCATGAAGAGACTCTACAGGGTCACCGTTTCCAGAAGTAGGTTATCGTCAGCCCTTTATGGACTTCTTGACGTAAACTTCGAATTGCTCATTTAAGGGCCTTATTTCGTGCCTCTCTTATTGCTGTGACGTACAGTATATCGTGACAGTTGGAGAAGACTGTTTGCTTTTTATTGCCCCCTCACTCACTGAGAAAGGATGCAGTCATAGAAACTCAGAGAAGACGTCAGCTTATCCGACATTATGTATACAAGGTTTTTCCTATGGTGTCAAAAACGTACGACTTCCTGCAGCCTTCGCCTCTATATCTCAAGATATCTTGTTTCATTAGAGCTCGCGCAACGGTCCATCAAAATAAGTTCACGCTTGTGGACATGTTTAAGCCTTTTATAGGTGTTCCCAGCACCACCAGGCCATGCTTCACCACCTCTAGCTCCGGTTACAATAGATAGAGAACTGTTTAATTTTCTTCATCTGAACATAAAACAAATCACATTCAAGAGCATACAGGGGAGTATTTATGGGAAAGTGAAGGCTTAATTCCTTATTTCTGATTTTAAAAAACGTTGGTCAGGAAATATCTGAAAGCCGGAAACAGTAAATATTTGAGGAGCTCGTTCTTTAAAGAAGATGTGTCATTGACTGACTGCTCTTTACCAAAATTTTACCATGAAATTTGTCTGAGATGAAAGGCACCTTAAGTAGGTCAGGCGTTTATAATATTATTTTTGTGACATTCTGCCCAGATAAGACGACATTGTCTCTGCCGAATTTAATCCCAACTGATGTTTGCAGTTCCTCTCGTCGTCTGCAATCAGCAAGCATTAACATTTCACTAAGAAAAAGGCTACGGAAAAAAATGGAGACTGGGAGAAATCAAAATTATGGGGGACACTTAAGCTCCACCGTTAACGGTATGACGCGATGGTGTAGGTTATCAGCGCTCATATGAAGCCCCGCTTTAACCGAGCCATATGAACGTGCTTGTGTGGCCTAGGGGTAACGTGAATGCAAGGGTTCTGGCAGGGATTTCCAATGTGAAAGGAGAGGCCCGAATTGGTAGCTTCTGCATAGTTAATGTCGGGCAACCCTACGTCCAGTTAGTGTTCGGCCATGGCTCGTGATTTTTCGTCACAACGCCGAAGTCGCCAGAATTCCGTAAACGGGATCTGTAATGATATCACGTTGCATAAGAATATGACCGAAACTGCAAACAAACATAAATATATTAGCCAGCATTTTCGTCGTCTGTCTGGGCCAGCCGACCTGAAAAGTGTGACCACAAGCGGTCTATTACAAAATAGAGCTGTGACGCATGCGAGGAACGCATTTCGTTCAAAAGTAAATGAGTTTCACATTAAGCAGTTGCAACGCCGCGCAAGCATGATTATAGTCTCATTTAGCAACCACCGAAACAAAAAAAAAAAAACGATTCGACAAAATCTTAGACTTGGTTGGAGCAATGTCGTGAACTTATTTATCGTTTCTGTATGCAAGCATAAAATATAGCTAAACTGACCAATTCAGTAGGACTTGATGCATGTCAGAGAAGTAATCATGCCTGGTTTGCACCATTTTTAAGAACAAAAAAAGATCAGCAGAGACAGTTGGGACCACTTAAATATATGAACGGGAAACCTCGATAGCACGATGTATTACCGCGGCGTTCGCTCCCCACGCTTGCATCTGTGGCATGCGCCACCACGTGACCGCCCACCTAACTCATCCGCCACTCATCCGCCCACCTAACTTTCTACCGCCCCCTTGATACGCTTTCCTTCCCTCGGAATCCAGTTTGTTACCCTAAGCGACTAAGCGACTATCGGTTACCCTCCCCTCCCACTACATGTCCTGCCGACGCCCATTTCTTTTACTTGATTTCCACTTCAGTTCAGTTCAGTCGTTCAGTCGTGTCCGACTCTTCGTGACCCTATAGACCATATCACGCCACACTTTCCTGTCTCTCACTATCTTCCTAACATCACATAACTTCATCTGCAGCGCCTCGAGGATGCCATCTAGCCATCGCGTTCGCTGCCTACCCCTTCTCCGGTGAACCTCAACCTTTCCCAACATCAAATCTTTCTCCAGCGACTCCTCTCTTCTCATCAGATGACCAAAGTTGCTGAGCTTTAACTTTAGAATTTGACCCTCCAGTGAGCAGTCAGGGTTTATGGTCGACAATATCGACGGATTTGATCTTCTGGCAGTCCAAGGAACTCTCAAGAGTCTCCGCCAGCACCACAATTCAAGCGCGTCAATTCTTCGGCGGTCAGCCTTCTTCACAGTCCAACTCGCATCCGTACATCACAACTGGAAAGACCATAGCACGAGTTATACGGATCTTGGTTGGCAGTGTGATGTCTCTGCTCTTTAAGCGGTCAAGGCTAGTCATGGCTCTCCTTCCCAGAAGCAGGCGTCTCCTAATTTCATGGCTGCAGTCTCCTTCCGGGGTAATCTTGGAGCCCAAGAAGAGAAAATCTGTCACAGCTTCCACTTCTTGTCCCTTGATGCTCCAGAACCTGATAGGGCAAGGCGCCATGATCTTTGTCTTTTTAATGTTCAGTTTAAGCCCAAACTTCTCACTCTCTTCTTGTACGCGCATCAGAAGTCTCTTGAGTTCCACTTCACTTTCTGCCATTAAAGTGGTATCATCCGCATATCTAAGGTTGTTGATACATTTCCCAGCAATCTTCACTCCATCTGAAGACTCGTCCAGACCGGCGACCCTCAACTACGCCCTAGATAGAGGACTATCTAGCTCTACTCACAAATCTGAACTTTTCTCAATGTGCAGCAAATCCCAACTAACCAGAGAATCCCACCTACCGCACCTACATAAACCAGTGGAGGTGTACGTGGGAGGGAGCAAGGTACCGAGAGTCAGCACCATTAGGATCCTGGGGATTTTCCTACAGCACAATAGGAAAAACACCCCCATCCTGAATAAGCTGCAGACATATGTCGACCAGGTAAAGGGGATATTCAGGCGAATCTCTCTCAGGAACAAAGGCCTCAGAGAACACTGCCTAATAAAACTGCTTCGTGTCTTTGTAAACAGCAGAATAGTTTATGCCACCCCTTTTCTCAATCTCAATCCTGGTGAAGTAGAGAAGTTAGAGAAAATGATCAGAATGTCATTCAAAAGGGCTTCAGGCATCCCCCCCCCCCCCCCCCAACTCGTCGACAAAGAAGCTTCTAGCTATGGGAAGCCATAAAGGTTGCTAAAGCGGTCAGGGAGGCCCAGGTTTGGCGGCTCAACTCCACTGTAGTGGGCCGAAAAATACTGCAAGAACTACATCTTCAGTCAGGTGAGCCACCCTATGTCGCTGAACTCCTGGAGATTGAGACGCGGAAACTATTCAAAATTGCACCGATCCCTAAGAATATGCACTCGATTCATGACAAGGAACGAAGACAGCATAGAGCAAAATTTATTCAAAGCAAACTAATAAACGACCCTCCTGAGGAATCAGCCTATTGCGATGCTGCCTGCGGGTAGAAGGGGCTGCGGTCATAGCAGTGGTAGATGGGAACCACTCCCAGAAAGTAATTGGATCTATTAATACGGGTAAGCTTTAATAGCTGAAGAGGCTGCGATAGCACCAGCATGTACAGGCACTAAAGCCAGAACTATCCTTTCAGATAATAAGGCCGCTGTTAGGAACTTCGGCAAAAGCCTGATTTCCAAGCAGGCGGCTAGTCTACTGAGAAAGCACCCGCTAAACCGGGAGGTTTCAGACACCTGGGTTCCAGATCACGAGGGTTTACCAGGCAGTGAGGCTGCCCATCGCCTCGCTCGAGATGTATACACCCGAGCGGCCATAGAGACCCCGCTACCCGGAGACAAAGACCCCCTCATCACCTACAAGGAGCTCTCTGAGACCCCCAGACTAAACAGAAGGATCCATCCACCGCCAGATAGGTCCCTAACACCGTCATAATGCAGGGCCTGGCGAAAACTTCAGGCCAATCGTTTCTTTCCTCATGTTACTCTGCACAATGAGTTGACAGGGGACCCAGAGGCTTGCAATCTCTGCAACGTACCTCTGAATCAAAATCACCTAATCTGGCAATGCCTCGATTCTCCGGGAGCTAAAGAAACTGATCCCCTTGATCAAATTACCTGGGAGTCCTACATCCGCAGCCCAAATGGGGATGAACAAAAGATTTTCCTACGCCTGGCGGAGGAGGCTTACTCCAAGACCTTCTCTGCGGCCACGGCGCAGGAGAGCCGGCAAGAAGACCCTCCCCCTGGCTGATCCCCCTGCCCCGAGGTCCATGTCGGTGTAAATGAAGTCTTCTCACTCACTCACTCACGCCCCATGCACACACGAGGAAAGAAACGATTGGCCTTCATAATGAGTTGACAGGGGACCCAGAGGCTTGCAATCTCTTCAACGTACCTCTGAGTCAAAGTCATCTAATCTAGCAATGCCCCAATTCTCCGGGAGCTAAAGAAACTGACCCCCTTGATGAAATTACCTGGGAGTCCTACATCCGCAGCCAAAATGCGGATGAACAAAAGATCGTCCTACGCCTGGCGGAGGAGGCTTACTCCAAGACCTTCTCTGCGGCCACGGCGCAGGAGAGCCGGCAAGAAGACCCTCCCCCTGGCTGATCCCCCTGCCCCGAGGTCCATGTCGGTGTAAATGAAGTCTTCTCACTCACTCACTCACGCCCCATGCACACACGAGGAAAGAAACGATTGGCCTGCATAATGAGTTGACAGGGGACCCAGAGGCTTGCAATCTCTTCAACGTACCTCTGAGTCAAAGTCATCTAATCTGGCAATGCCCCAATTCTCCGGGAGCTAAAGAAACTGACCCCCTTGATGAAATTACCTGGGAGTACTACATCCGCAGCCAAAATGCGGATGAACAAAAAATCGTCCTACTCCTGGCGGAGAAGGCTTACTCCAAGACCTTCTCTGCGGCCACGGCGCAGGAGAGCCGGCAAGGAGACCCTGCCCCTTGCTGAGCCCCTGCCACGGGGTCCATGTCGGTGTAAATAAAGTCTTCTCACTCACTCACTCACGCCCCACACATCCCCCCCCCCCTCTCAAGGACACTCAAACAACGAAAGAAAGAGGGGGACGGGGAGGAGTACAAAAACAATTCTGCTGCTGACGAGGTGCCCGCTTGAAGGCATCCATTGCGTTGGAGACATTCATCAGATGATGGCCCAGGTGGCTCACATCTGGTAGACCGAGTGCCTCTACGTACTTTCTGCTCGCTAGTAGTACTTTTTGAGGTCGGCGACGTTGGCTGGTCCGGTCTCCCGACCACCCTGCACATGGCGAAGCATGCAAACGAGCTGAGATAGACGCTTTATTACCACGAAAGGGCCAGTCCACCGAGGAGCGAGAGAGGTGGTGAATCCTTTTGCTACATCACTTAGTGCGTGCGAGCGCCGGAGTGCTTTATCCCCAACCTCAGATTGCAAAAGACGCCTGCCCTTGTTGTACTGGCCGCTAGGCTCCAGGCGGGCGAGGTCCAAACTGTCGCTTGCCTCCTTTAGGGTTCCAGCGAGGCGACTGAAGAGATCCTGGGTGAACCTGGAATAACTCGGAGCCTGTAATTCAGAGGCATGTGCAAAGGCATGCTCAATAGAAAACCTTAGCTCGCAACCGAGAAGAACAGCCGCCGGCGTAAAGCCCGTTGATCGGTTTATCGTGGTCCTTGTGGCGAAGGCCATCTCCTGCACACAGTAATCTCAGTCTTTGTGACGCTCCGTGGAAGCCACGAACATGTTTTTCATGTTTCTGTTGACCCGCTCTGTGATGTTAGCCTGAAGGTGGTAGGGCGTAGTCTTTTTGTGCTGCACGCCAAGAGCTTTGCAGGTATCAGCAAATATCATGCCAGTAAAATACGTCGCATATTGTCAGTGATTAGCTGCGCCGGGAAGCTAAACCGGGTGAATGCGTCTAGGAGCTTATCCCAGATTACCTTCGAGTCCAGTTTAAGCAGCGGGTATAACTCTACCCATTTGGAGAAACTAGCAAGTAGCGCTTTTCTTTCGCTGATCTAGTATGAGGGCCCATTACATCACAGACAACGATTTCCCATGGGTAACGGCTCTCCACAGGCGGAAAGAAGCCCGGTGGTTTCCCTCCCTTTGGCTTCGCTGTCTGGCATGTAAAACAAGTACGGACGTATGTCACGACATCTTTTCTCATGTCTGGCCAATTCACGACGCAACCCAACTTTTCATACTTTTTCTTGCCATCGGGGATTATTCGAGTTTGTCCGACTGCCTTTCAGTTTACGCAGTTCACCTGCCACCTTTCAGCGCGTAATGGATATAGTGCTCGGAGATGCGAAATTCAACTATGCAGTGGCATGCATGGACGATATCGTGGTGTTTTCAGAAAGCCTAGATGAGCATCTGATCCATTTAACCACGTTTTGCAACGAATGTAGTACTCAGACATCACCATTAACCCCCGCAAAGTGCAGTTGGTTTCACGCAGAATCAACCTGCTTGGATTCATTGATGAACAGCGCACAGTCCGGCCTGACGAGGAGAAACTACAGGCCAAATTGCAACGGCCATCACCAACAAACGTCAAGATACAGTGAACTAGAATTCTAGTTCACTATAGTCAAGAGCATGCAGCGTTTTTTGGGCATGGCGGGTTTCTACCGCCACTTCATTCCAAACTGCGCTGACTTGGCAAGACCTCTTCATCAGCTTCTCCGGAAAGGTGCCCGTTGGTCCTGGACAGATACGCAGCCGGGCGCTGTCAACGGCTATCGCCGATACTACTCGTCTGCGGCTCCCGGACCTAAACCGGCTCTGTACAGTGCAGACTGGTGCAAGTGAGCATAGAATCGGTGCTGTTTTGCTTCAGAAGCACGAAGGGAAGCTTTGCCCCTTTGCACTCGCAAGTCACACACTCTCATCGCTGGAGCGAAACTACACTGTAACAGATAAAGAATGCTTGGCGATTGTATTTGCACTAAAAAAGTTCGACATGTATTTGGATGGAGCTGAGTTTACGATTCAGACCGATCATCAGGCGCTATATCTTGGTTGTCAAAACTGCAAAACGTCCGTCTAGCCCGCTGGGAGCTCGCTCTTCAGAAGCATAATTACAAGGTTGGAATACAAGAAGGGGGCTCTTCGGTACAACACGAAATGGAGACTCACCACTGTCCGTGTCGGCAGCGGGCATATACCGCAGGAGAAGTCCGTCCTCTGCTTCCAAGTAGCAGTCGTAGCTGCCGGTAGGTGCTGTGCTTGTTGCAGGGTTAGTGCTGTTCAGGGGTTCAGGCCTTTTCGTATCTGGATGCACTGGGGGTCGCTTAGCTGAGCTTCGAGCAGCTGTTGACGGAAAACCAGTGTGCCCTAGGCATCAGCGGCTTCTGAAATAACCAGGACTTGTGGTGCTTGCTCGCCATCTGCAGGTAATGGAGCTCGGGACCGGTCGTCGGCTGCCTTGTTGAAGATTCCTTTCTTGTGTTCCACCCTGCAGTGCAGAATCTGCAGGGATCTTGGAAAAAGTTTTCTCCCCATATATCGATGTACTCCATAACTTTATTACTATGAAGACAATCACTTTCACGATGGGCGAACGAGATCAAAATTCGAAGTTTATAAGAATGCTTGGATCCTGTATAAGAGTTCCCGCAATAAAAAGGCACCTTCAAAATTCTCTTTAGTGAAACTTTAAAACCTCTAGGACTTAAGTTTCTCGGTCACCTTGCATTATTCTTCATCACCTGTCCACTTTGAAATTTGCGTTCATAAAAATTCAACTCGAAGCTGTCAGTACGCGTACCATATTGCATCACATTTTCCTTTAATTGTGGTCGAGTACATGAAAAGAACACAAGCCTGTTGGCCTGCGATTCAACGAAGTTGCAATAGGAGAAAACAGCAATATGGGACACATGTGCAGTGGCTGCGTTTCGATGGAGGCGAAACGAAGAGGCGTCGTGTGCTGTGCGATGTCAGCGCACGTTAAAGATCCCCAGGTGGTCGAAATTACTCCGTAGCCCTCCACTACGGCTCCTCTTTCTCTCTTTCCACTTTCATTCCCACCTTCCTCCCTTCCCTTACGGCGCGGTTCGGGTGTCCACAGAGCAAGTGTGACAGTTACTGCGCCTTTCCCTTCCTGTGAACCAATTTTAACACATGTGCAGCCCACGAGATCGTTTGAAGGTACAGCAATAGCAGAACATAAAATTAGAGGGCCTCTTAGATGTCCCTTAAGAGCAGAATGGCGAAGCCTACCCTTCCTCTCCTATCATTTGTTTCCCATCGTTTGCCTCTTATCGGCGTTCGTTGCCGTGCTACAGATAAGTATAATTGGTTTACAGGAAAGGAAAGGCGCGGTATCTGTCACACTTTCTCCGGCAAATAATGAGTTTGGACAGCACACCATCGCTCCTGTCGCGTGGCTTTCCTTTGCGCGCGTTCAAGTGTGGGATCGCAGATGGCAGGAATTTAGACAATAACTACCCTCGCGGAATCTCGCGGAATATGACAGATCTCGCGCACAACTCTCGCGCACGGCATTTCGTTCTCTGAGCTTATAGAAAGGCTTTTTTCGCCTTACATTGCCGGTCGCAGCGCTGGCCAAGTGTTCACGTCAGTTTACAGTGGGTACATTCAATTTTCCAGTCGTGGACCACTTGATGAAAGGCCACGGCTGCCGCTCTGACAAGAAGCAGAGTGCTGGTCAGATGGCCTCCCAAGCTCCCTCCATTGTTTGCTCTTAGCGGACGGTGCCAACCATCAGTCACCACGACTCAGTTCTTTCGCAGTGTCCACTTTCACTCCCACCTTCTCCCCTACCCTCACGGCGTGGGTGAGGTGTCCACAGAAAGAAGTGTGACATGCCCCGCCAGGGTGGTGCAGGGGTAAGACGACCGACTACTGTGTCAGAGTACCTGGGTTCGAACCCGACCTCGGCGGCTGCGTTTCGATGGAGGCGAAACGAAGAGGCGTCCGTGTGCTGTGCGATGTTAGCGCACGTCTAAGATCCCTATGTGGTCGAAATTACTCCGCAGCCCTCCACTACGGCTCCTCTTTCTCTTTTTCCACTTTCTCTCCCATCTTCCTCCCTTCCCTTACGGCGCGGTTGAGGTGTTCACAGAAAACGTGAGAGCTACCACGCCTTTCCCTTCCTATAAATCAAATCAATCAGTGTGACAGATACTGCGCCTTTGTCGTCCTGTGAACCAATTATTATTATTATTATTATTAGTAGTAGTAGTAGTAGTAGTAGTAGTAGTAGTAGTAGTAGTAGTAGTAGTAGTAGTAGTAGTAGTATTACTAACGCGAAAGCGTTCCTTCGCTATGTTCACAGATTTCTGTCCGCAGCAGTTGCGGGTAATTGAGAAGTGGTAGAGATTAATGAGTGGTGTCAATTGAGAGAGGGTGATGTAATGTTGTGTCCGAAATAATAATTAGGAAAATAAGTTAAATAGGTAATTATTTAGAGGCAAAAAAAAATGAAAAAGTAGAGGAGAAAATGGTATCATTAGCGAATGGCTTGGCGTCGCATTTGAATGTATCAATTACTAAAATAGTAAAAATTAAATCAGTCAATTAGAGTGACATCAAAGATGTGACGTCACGCAACCGGAAGTAGAGCCGAAAAAGGGCGTAGGAAAGGATTGGCGCGCAATTTGAAAGTACCGAAGCAAATAATGGGGAAACCAGAAGTGAATTAATGTGACGTCAAGGGTGTGACGAGACGCAACCGGAAGTAGGTCCGAAAAAGGGCATAGGAAGGGATTGGCGCGCAGTTTGAAAATACCAGGTTAAAACGGGTAAACAAGAAGTGAATCAAGCAACTAGAAGCAACCAGAAGCAACCAACAGCAGCATCCGTGCTTTCTCATTACTCCAATGCAGATTCTGCAGTGCTGTAATTTTATTATTATTATTATTATTATTATTATTATTATTATTATTATTATTATTATTATTATTATTATTATTATTATTATTATTATTATTATTATTATTATTATTATTATTATTATTATTATTATTCCGCGCGCATGCTCTTTTGGCGTACATGTAATACTAAAGGTAGATAACTGAGGCGCGAATCAATTGGTGCTTTTCGCGAACTCTCGAGCGTGACATGTCTGAATGTGAAGCGTTTTACAGACCTCAGGTTGGCAGGGTTTTCTAGCTCTTTCTGCCAAGGGCTCAGCTCACTATATTCGAAAGCAGGCGAAAGTGTTTGCAAAAGCATTGGCAACAAGCGTTCGCTTTTGCAACGCGCTTTCAGACCTGCACGCTGAAAACATCGCAACCCGAACAAACAATCCGTGCTCCAGGCTATGGAAGCTTCCGTGTGTAGTGAAATTCAAAAAAAAAAAAAAAATAATAAAAATAAAGTGAAGACGCAATATCCAAACGTCTTACTAGTTGCTTACAGCTAGAGATTATGTCTGTCTAGCGCACGATAATAATATAATAATTGTTTCACAGGAAGGGAAAGGCGCAGTAACTGTCACACTTGCTCTGTGGGCACCCGAACCGCGAGGTAAGGGAAGGGAGCTCGAGGGTGGTATGAAACACGAAGAGTACTCAGAATGCGTTCGGAGTCAACTCAACATAGCCGCTGGCCCAGGAGCTTTACTTGCTTTTATAGCTAGTGTACTAGAATATGTAAAGATGCGGACATAAGTAAACGGAGCACGCTTTTCCGATAAAATTGAAATCACGCCTTCTACAATGGAGATAGGAAAACTATTTGTCCAATTCAAAGGGCACTGGCGTCTACTATACCGGTTCGCACGTACCACGACTGCCAGTTTCAATTATGAAAAGCGTGAAAAACTTTAGAAGGAAATTGCGTGCTCCGAGGTTGGGCCGTTCGCGTAGTACGGCCGTCGGCCGGTCTCGAGGAAGATCGAGCGCGCGCTTCCCCTCGAGACTGGCCGCGAACGCCGAACAGCTGTCAGCAAGTAGTCCTGGGCAATCCAGGACTGATGATCGAATGTACCCAGTGTGACTAAGGCCAATGGTGTTACTACGATCACACGAAGTTTGTGAACGGCAAACGCGAGAGCAATTTTTCAATGAGTCTAGTTCCTCGCGGCGCCGTGCCGGCGGCGCTGTCTGTCGCCTGGTTATCACGGCAGCGTAGCTTGCGGGCGCATGTGGTCCCGTGTGCGCCGGAACGGCCCGGAACAGAGGAATAGGACGCTGCGCGCTTGCTGCAAGGTACCACGATGATACAGGGACTGTCGCCGCTCAGCCAAGCTGTCTTGGGAACGCTATTTACCTGGGGACTGACCGCAGCAGGCGCTGCGCTTGTGTTCGTGCTTAATTCGACCAGGGTAAGAATACCGGGCATACCCGAGTTGTCGCAGCGCCAGGAACTAAACAGCTGTTTCCGGAACGTGACTACATGCTTGTTGGCCTCTTCGTGTGCATTTCAGCGTGGTTGACAACTGAATTGCGCTCTGCCTGCACCTTGCAGATCGGTGGCGTGCAGTCAAAATCTCAGGGCACTGCATTGTGTATTTATTCGCTTCTTTCGTTGCGCTATCGCATCTCGGTGATCGTGTCTATCTGCGCGCTTCAGAGATACGATTGTAATGCGACCGGCTGGCCTGCGACCTGTCGGATTGCGAATTGCCGTTGCGTAATTGTTAGCATTTGTTTTCCTAATCGGAATCTGTGCGTCTTGAGACTTGGGCCTGTAGTCTGAACACGGACCTTAGTTTACAATGTTACTGATGCCGTCTCCTACGCAGCCAGCGCTGTGCCCGTATTGTGTCGGGCAGGTTTAATGCGCCGAATTAAATTGTCAGAACAGCTTTACCTGTTTTCATTTTCGTTTTTTCGTTGATGCGATATCTAGTACAGGTTGGCGCTAGGACAGCGCTGATTTGTGTCTCGCAGATGAGCATAGACTAGCTGCTGGACCAGCCGTACTGCCGCATAGTACTTGTGTTGCGCGTACAGCTTGGCTAGAAAGCTAATTTCTGCGGCCATAGCGGGGCTCATCTACAAATAGCAGATTTATGAATCATGCAGGGAAAAGAAATCGCTGCAGTAATGCAGTCATGCTTTAGTCGAGACTTGATAGTTAATAGTACAGCTTGAGCACACACGGACTTTGAGTAAGCAGAGCAGGAACGATAAATCTGCTTACTTTGCAAAAGAGCTCACTATTCCCAGCGTTGTTCTCGTGTGGTGTGCCAGAAGCTTTTTCTACATGTCTGCATGCATACTGTGTGGTTATAGAAATGGAGACGCAAATGGCTGAAGTGCATCTGTCACAATAGAGAAAAGCAGCTGTTGCCATGTGATTTTCCACTGTGATTCAGAGAACACACCTGACAACGTTCAGCACTTGGTAACAGCTGGAGTTCAGGAGGCACAGAGAGATGTGCACTCCGAGCACGTATGCAGCACAGTCAACATGTGCTGCAGAATGGTAAACAGGGGCGAATGGCGGCGAATGGCATGCTTTTAGGGCGTCATTATGAAGCTCAAAGCTCATTTTATATATTGACATTATGATGTGTCCCAGTGTGTCCTTCCATTTAGGTCTCACAAAAAAGAAAAACTGGGGATGCATTTGGAAAATGGTCCGGTTGAAAGTTTGGAGCGACATTTTTGTGCCTGCTGTCTGTACTTCACTGCGAAATAGGGCTGATTGTCAGTTTTAACTTAGATCATCGGGTAAGTTTGGCTTGGTGACAGAGGTCATCAGGACTTGCGGTCATGTGCTGAAAGTTAGAGGCTGTGATGTCTTAAAACATATGCCTTATAAATGCCTGACATTAGGCGTTAATTCCATGGAATGTTTGCAATAATAAGTATGCCATCGAACTTCTACGCTACGTTTCACATTGGTGCGGGCATTAAACTTAATTTGAGGACAGATTCAAGTTGACTCTTATCAATAGTTTATCTTGATTTGTTGGCTGAGTGGCTACTTTCATTGAAAAAGTTTTCATAAGTCACAAGCAGTCAGATAATGAAATATACTTATCACCGCCGTCGACTGTTTTTGCAAACAGACTAGGTTATGTCGGGACAGTTTTCTGTTGCATGATCTCTGGAGCTGTGCTACACCACCTTTCACTTCCAAACTGGAATTGCAGAGTTTTTGTTACTGACACGGTAGCATTAGCGATCCTGTTAGACAGAAAACCTGGCATCGGCATGACTAAAAAATCCTGATTGGTTGAGAGATGTCATGACATATTCATGACGTAACACATAGGGATGTCACCTAAAAGAAAAAGAATGGATAGTCTGGTGATGGAATCGAATCTTTGACTCTCGGTCGTGAGTCGGACATGGTATATCCCTCCCTATGCCACTGAGGCACATTTGTTTGACTGGTTTAAAAAGAAGTATGTAATGGCAATAAACGCTTAGATACCTTGAAAAAGGCGCTCTAAGGGACCCCCAAAAGACAATAGCCCTGTCGTGGTGGCACAGTGGTTAAGATGCTTGAGTAACCAGGTCCAACCCAGCCGCCGAGGGGAATGTTTTTTTTTTTTATCCTTTTTAAATAATCGTGTAATTGTGCGCATACTTGGTTAGGTAGTAGAAAAAAAAAATCAACTGCTTTCCGCCAATGGAACACAAACCCATAACCTCCAAATTTCACGTCCAGTGCCCCACTTTTGTAATCTATTATCTCCAAGTTATATAATTATTTCACAGTTATAAAAAAAAGAAATTCCCCTATGCTTGCTCTGTGTCAATAGCCTTTGGCTTCTTTCATATATATTCTGGAACTGAGTCTTATGTCATTTGAAATGGGATAACTGTTCTACAGGTTTTGCTATAAGATGAAGTTAGATGTCAAGCCATTCGGACTTCCTGAGCCTGGGGCTCATATATTGCCTGAGTCAGCGTATAGAATATAAGAAACAAAAACTAAAGCAATGTGGAAGCCTAGGTGTCTTCTTAAGAAGGGAAATTCCTTGTCCAAAGTAAAACAGCTAGGGTACAAAAAGACAATTTAGGCCAGTATTAGAGTATGCTACCACTGTATAGACACTTTTACATTAAAAAGTAGTGCAAGGCTGGAAGATGTCTAGCACAAATCCGTGAAGATCATTTGCAACTATCATAGTTGGCATACGTCCCCCGCCTGTCTTTTGCAGTCTGACCGCCATCACAAAAACAGCTGGACTAGAATTTGCATGAAGGGGAAACAATTATTTACTTTGCTCATTCAATAGATAACTATGAAAGCAAAAAGTGCTTCTTACTGTGCAAATCAAAAGCCAAATTTGCCACACCGATTTCTTTCTTACGAGGTGTGCTTCGAATGGTATTGTCGAACAGTTTTGTTTAATTTTGTAATATTCTTCAGTATTCATATTTCATCAGTGGAGATGGGCATTACCTGATGAGGAGCAGAACAGAATGATTCTGGAATATAATGAGAATAGGAGCATTATATTATCATGGCCCACAAGTTTTTTTTATATACTATGTGCATGCATTTATGGGAGGTCTGGTACATCAATTGTGTACAGCTCATTGTGTGCCTTGTCTCTGCATTTCCAAGAGCCAGCAGCTATGAAGCAGTGTGACAATGTTGAGGATAGATTACTCTCGTGCAATAAAAGACCTGTCGCATTTGACATTACAATGCTTCTTGCGTGAGCACCTAGTACTGTTAATGGCCGAGACCGCTGAAGGTTTCGTTGAGGGCTATCGTATGTTTAATGATCTTTCATGATTTTTCTCGTCTGGCTCCATTTCACAGCTGTTTACTGCGGTAACAAAATACGGCCAAAGAAAGAAAGACAATTGTTCACAGCATTTCTTTTTTTTTGCGAGAAAGGCAAGAGCGTAACAATATGTTTAGACATTCTCGTCGCTGTTGCTTGTAACTTCTGGCCTGGGGAACAAAGACAGTGTATTACTTTCATCATCACTTTTGTGACCTTTGCAAATGCATGTTCAGAATTGTCAAAAACCAGCAGGTGTGAGCTTACTAGTATTTCTACACTTTCAAAGAAGTATAATGGCCAGAGTGAGGCTTTGCTTCTACTGTGGACTTTTATAATTGCATAAAAAATTGGATGGGCACTGTACAGCCGGCCAAATCATTAACTGGTGCTTGCGATGGCCGCCTTTTCTCTGCTTCTGTACCTTAGGGCGGATAAAACTTCCCAGGAAGTCAAGTTTAAGCAAGAGTTCACCAAGCCATTGGTTATGCTTGAACTTTTCGCAAGTTAGCTCCTCTGTAACGCTCAGAAGCGCAGAAAATGCAGCCATCACACGCGCCAGTTTAAGATTTGGGTGGCTGTACAAATACTCCATGCACTTAACATAGGTTGACTGTACACCTGTCATCTAAAGCGTTGTTTCTCAAAATCACTTTGTGGAAAAAGAGACAGCACCATCTATCAGAGTTTCTGAAGGAACAGTTTGTCTGCTGTGTCAACCTTGGGTAGTTGCTTATTATTTGCCGAGGCTACCATTGGCTTGAAAACTAATTTTGCCACAGAATCGTGTAGCCATGCTGTGATGCTCTCCTCGATGCACGGAATCAATTCTTTTCCTAGTGAATTTTTTTCGCTTCTTTAATAAGTTATGTAGAAGCGAACATTTGAAATACGGCTCATATGGAAATGGTTACGGTAACGCTTGAAGATTTTCCTGCCTCAAGAAGAGTCGCATTGTTATGACTGGAACCACATTTTGCACCGAACAGTAGCCAAGCCAAATAAGATGCCTGTACTTCCCATTATTTCTGTATGTCTCCATTGTATATGGAGTCTATGAATTACCATATTAGCAGTTCTTTTTCCTTAGGTAATTTGTAGCAACTCTGTGATCAAAATTTTATGCAATGTACAGTTATTTCGCACAGAGGAATTTGACTGCACAAATCTATACCAAGCTGCAAGCAAAAGTAATGAAATTAATTTTTACTCTAATATTGTTTTCTGAAAGCTCTTCAGTGTAGATGCTTGGGGCATGCATATTGTTCACAGCGTGCAAGAGATATTTGGCTCATTTTTTTTTATTACCCCCTTGTGCATTCGTTATTGTGCACATGGAAAGTTTTTAGACTGGTTAGTCACTGTTTCTCACTTTCTCCCCGAGGTGAAGAAAATGCTGCAATTTATGGATGCAACTGTTTTTCCCCTTTGTCTTTTTACAGCGCAAAATTTTAGATGGCAGTCTTGGATTTGCTGCTGGGGTAAGTGAAGCTTTTTGTGATCTAGTATTGCGTAGTAGTTAATAGCAAAATAATTACACAAAGGAAGATTTTTGAAAGGTTTGCCAGCGGCCGGTCTGTTGAGCATCCAATATTCATACGTTGTAAAGGGAAAGGGATATAGAGAGATATCAATGAAATCAAGAATGGAGGGATAGTGAAGTCTGATTTAAGTCAAAAGAGTGTGAACAGGGAGTTAACGCTGAGCTTCATTGTCTACCCAGCTATAGATTGGTGAGGTAGAAAAGACAAAAAAAAAAAAAAAAAAAAAGTAAATGGGAGTTAAATGGAGAATGAGCATTGCTTGAAAATCCTTTATAAGCACTGGGCTTATGATAAGGAGCATATTTTGGCATTGATAGTACTGAGAAACAGAGATAGCAGAATGTACTGATAGCAGGGAAAGTATTTTTTGGCATCAACAGAAAGTGTGCTAGTAGAGACGGGCCATAAGTTGTTGTCAAGTGATACGGGTCAAGTGACATACCTTTGCATCAAAATTCAATTTGTTGCAGTTTGTATAAATAGGCCAAAAATCAAAAATAGTAAGGGGCCACAGCACGTCAAATAAGAAAAGCATGGGCTCATTCTTACTACTTTCAGGTTATTTTTGCTACCTTTCGTTGCTGTTGTACAATTTAAGGAAACTCAATAAGTATGACTGGTCCACATACAACAGGAATATGAGCCAAGGACAGTATTAGGGTTTACTCTTGTGGCATCTGTCTTTTGTTCTGCCCATCACACTTTTTCACGCATGACTGTAGACCAGCAAGCCCTACTTACTGCACTTTTCTGAGAACAGTAGCATTTCGTTTGATGCCTTTTTTTTTCCTATCTTGTTTGTCATATGCCATCTGCTTGCCACAGCTTTGTATTGATACTGCACATAAGCAGTTAAGCCCAAGCAATGCTCTACCAAAGGAAATGATGTAGTTGTCTAAGTATCACTCATTATTTGTGTGTGCTTACCTTATATTTGGTGACCCCTCCTCCCATATGTGTGTTCGTTTCCTGAGCCTGTGAGCACCTGGAATTTTACCAACTAATAATTGTTTAATGATGCACTTGGAAAAACTCCACGCAGTTTTTGCTTGTATAGTACGAATCGATAGCTCCAGTTCAATTTATTTTCTTTGAAAACCCTCGATCAGGGGTGTTAGCACTTAAGGAGAGGTTACAGAGACGATAACACACATTTCATTCTAAAATGAGTTGTGTTATTTTCTGAGAGAACATTGATGGGCAGTTGAGTCTTGATGCGGACAGCCATTTCAATCAGATGCTACATGGGTAAAATAAAGGTAGGCTGAAAATGTAACGGTGCAGGGAGTGTGGGCAGAAACTAAGCTGATAACCGGTGCGTTAAGAGATGTGTGTGTGGCATGCAATGTGAGGTACTTAGTGCAATGAGCTATTGAGAAATTTGTGAAGAAGACTGAGGGTAGCAGTGCACTGGTGTTTGGAAGAGAGTGACAAATTACTTTCTGATTTCAAAGATTGACACACTCACATTGGGCGAGTATGCTGTGACTGAACCTTGTAGCCCTATTTCGATGTGTTTGTAGGTTAGTCTTCAGATAGTCCTGACGACGTATTTGCGGGTTTCTGTGGCCACATTTCTGCTTGTTTGGCAACAAATGATGCATTTATTCCCTAGGGAACTTTGTGTAGATTTTTTTTTTTTTTTGCATTTGCTTGATTCAAACCTGTCATGCCAGTACCAAAAAAGACTTAGTGATCGCTTTTCATTAGTGATCAGCATGTAGAAATGAATGCATAGTCCTAGCCCCAGATATTCCCTGATAAAAAAAAAATGAAAAAAGATGTTCCGACACCGCTGCTCTTTGTAAACATGGCAGGTGGCAGGAATTCATGTTTTGAAGGGCTGTTTGAATAGTAATTTTTTGAAACTGAGTCAATATTCATATTATCCATTTCTTGTGTGAATACTAGTAGTATTCCTTTAATATGGATATTGATACTAAACAGCAAAGCACGTTTTCTTGTTTCGAGCTATGGCTTAGACTGTAGTATGCATGGATAACTCTGTAAAACTAACTAAATTTTGATCACTGATACATAGCTGTAATTCACTACGAAACTTATGCCGTCCTGCTTCAAGAGCTGGAACGACAACAGAAAAACATGTCAGTAATTATATTGCAGCTTTTTTTATGCCTTGTGCGACTCAAACGTGCTTTACATCTCACAGCCATTGTTCGTTTTGTGAAAACGGAACAGTATAGAGAAGTTTGATCATGAGCAATTTAGTGGCTGTAAGCAAATTTCACATGATGACATGCATATTAATGTCTTGTGCTTCACTGCAGAAAAGGAAATGCGAAACCAAAATTACATTTCTCTATTCCTATTAAATTGTCGTTGCCGAAAAGTGCAACACTTATTTTCATTGGGGTGCATGCAATACGAAGTCAGTTTAACTCTGCTACTGCCATGTCATGTGTTCAAGAGAGTTATCTTTTGCTCCTGCATGACACAAATAAACACCCCATTTCGATTGATGAGAGGGGTGAAAACCTTGGCATCTTAAATTTGGCGTGATTGCAGAGGAGCATGTTTTCTGTAGTCATCTGAAAAATCACTGCATGCCCCTTTCGAAGTTCATGCCACTTATTTGAAGAGTATTTCAAAACTTGAAATTATGTTCAATTTTTTAAATAATTTTGGTGCATACTATTGACTTTTCGGTGAAATAGATACCAGTATGTTCAGTTCACTATTCAATAGCATTGAATATTTGCACACAACTGCTATAATGCATTTATTATTTTTATTTTGCATGTTCTAGTTTTTTCTCTTCAGTGATATGGAGCTTCCTTATTTAGCATACTGTGGTACTAATTTATCAATGCAGGCCAAATTCAATGTGGGCTCAACATCCCTTCGAGATGGCATTATATTCAAAAAGGAACAAAGTTGGGCCTCCGATTGCCATGCATTATAACTTAAGTGCTGCATCATTATCAGTGAGGGATGTTGCTAACATATCATTTCCGTGTTTCACTTGTGCAGGTCATGTTGGCCGCTTCATTCTGGTCCCTGCTCGCGCCAGCCATTGAAATTGCCGAGTCGTCAGGCGGCTATGGTCGGCTAGCATTCGTTCCGGTCGGCTTCGGCTTCTTTCTGGGTGCCCTCTTTGTCTACGCCATGGACAAGCTCATACCTTCTTACGTGCGTTTCATCCAAAATTTTCACCAAAATTCGCTTGTCCTGCATTTACATGAATGCCCCTTTAGCTTTCTTTGTTGTGTACTAGCAGCGTTGTGGTGCGGCTTTCCCTTTTCCACAGGATGGTCACAAGGCTGACTTGGCACTGGCAATGCAGCTGGAGAGGAAGTCGTCACTCAAACACCGCATAGAGGTGGGCGAGGAATCTGCGCATGCCTACCGAAATGGCTACTCGGGTAAGCCAGGCACAATTTCCTGCTTCCATAGCAGAGTCACAGCCACCACTGCTGTGGAGCCGAAATGACTACTGCTTGTTCACTGATCAATGGTGCATGAGTTGCGCATTCTGCCAGAATGAGAGGCCGGGGGATGAATAGGGAGGTTCCACATGGGTACCCTGCAGTGAAAGGAAGGGATGAGAGGATGGGAAGGGAAAAGAGGAAACTGAAGGCGGAATAGGAATAGGGTCGTCAGTCGAGGGTGTACATGCAGGTGTAGGTCATAAGCCATGAGGCACAAGTAAGTCCGTCTCAGGATTGATTAGCTGTTTAAGATGGGGGGGGGGGGGGGGGGGGGGGGCTGTGTAGGCTGATAGTTTATTTACTGAAAAGATGCGAGCCCGACCAGAGATGGCTTGCACTGCACAGAAGTGGCATCTGACTTGATTTCCTAGCTGCCTGAGATCATCATCATCATCATCAGCTGGACTATACCCACTGCAGGGTGAAGGCCTCTCCCATATTTCTCCAATTAACCCAGTTCTGTGCTAGCTGCATCCACTTGACCCCTGCAAACTCCTTAACCTCATCCGCCCACCTACCTTTCTGCCGCCCCCTACTACGCTTTCCTTCCCTTGGAATCCAGTTTGTTGCCCTAAGTGACCATCGGTTATCCTCTCTTCACACTACATGTCCTGCCCGTGCCCATTTCTTTTTCTTGATTTCCACTAGAATGTCAGTAACTTGAGTTATTTCCTGAGATAGTGCGCTTCAAACCCTACTGTGCTTCACCATCTGTTGTAGACCTGTCACTTTGGCGCATCTTCAGGGGGAACTTTCTCTGTGTCGTAAAGAATATAGATGTTGTGCTGTGCCATAAGGTAAAAATCGTGTGTTCTCATTCTTGTCGTTGAGAACACTGTCTGTATCAGAGGCTGAATTTTCCTAGCATTGCGGAACCATGACAGGGTTTGATAAGTGCTAGGAACCCCACATGTCATTGCATTACTTCCCTCCTTCCTTCCATGTGGGCTGAAGTTCACCCAAATTCAATTAATAGTAGTTAGTTATGGAATGAAACAGTCTGCTGTAGGTAAGGATAAGATTTTTCTGTCTAAATTGGAGAAAAGGGAAAAAAAGTGATAAAGGAATACCAAATTCAGCTTTCAAAATTTGGGTTTTGCCGCAAAAGAGTCGTTATCCTAGACATGCATGCTGCATCTGGGCGGCTGTTGAGTTGAGTTTGCTCAAGGGCAAAATATTAACCAGTTGTTGAAAGTAGTGAAGAGGTGGGATATGGTACTGTTAGACTAAGTAGTGCGTTTGTGGGCTTTGAGCTATTCCCCTGTTACCATACACATCTTTCATGTCTGGGAGGCTCGAGCTCATTACAAAATGTCTGCTAGCATGGCACTCTTCACTGTCATCAACCACTGAAGGTAGTTCCTTGCTTGAAGCAGGCGTCTCCAGTGCACGTAGAGACACGCAGAACTATGCTTAAGGGTCATGAAAAGTGTCATGGTCTTTTATAAAAGTCGCAGTGACTGCAATGACTGACTGGCAGTGTCTCCAGCATGCAAGGCTTCATTAAGCCCCACTCGCTCACTGAACCTAGCTCAAGAAACAAGCGATAACATGGAAATTCATGTTTACAAATCTTCTTCCCTTTGTGTTTTTGTCAGCTCCTTCATTGAACTCCTGTTACATTTTTATATTGCCACTGCCAGTAGTGTTTCTTTCTGCAAGCAAAGCTTTTTGGCCTTTATCTGTAATCATATGTGTACTGTGTAAATTTAATGCTCAGGCTGAAAAACAAAAAAATGTGAGTAAAACCCATTGGTCTTTTGACTGCTCATGGGTCTATCTGCTCTATCTTGTCTGTAGAAACAACTCCCAATTCAGCCTTGAGAAGGAATATTCACCGAAGAAAATGAAAACTGCTTAGTGAAATAAAAACTTGAAAATGTAAGCTGAATTTAAAATATTCTAAGGACAATTACGATACTCCCTAGTGTGAAATCTGACCACACCTATTAAAGCATTTTTGTGATATATTGAGGTAATGAATATGAGAGGTGCTTGTATGTATATATGTGCAGTAACGAAGCACTCTTTATTTCTCTCACGAGGGCTCTTCTTCCTCATCTTCTAAGAAATTCTCTGGTTCGGGACTCTCTTGTGGCTCACGACGCTCTTTCGCTCGGTTCCACTGGCAATGGCACCAACGACAAAGTTTCTCAGCCGAATTTAAATTTGGTAGAACTGGAGCTTAGGCTTGAGACGAGCATAAATGCAGATGTTTGGGAAAACCAGAAAAAGCGGCGTAAGGTACCCAAGGCTCTTCCCTGGTTTAGGTTTACCGTGGAATTGGTATTCTCGTGGAGAAAAAGAGGGGTGATGAGCTCTTTTGCCCCTGATGCTGTCGTAACTTCCCTGTAGAAGTACAGGAGTCTAGAAGTCTTCAGAATCTTCTTAACTGTGACAGGGCAAAAACGTCCGCAGTTTCGATTTGGATTCTTTATTTTGGGGCTGAATCATATTGCGTGCTGTTCCTCATCTTTCAGCCTTTTTTACTGTCCCCGTTTGGCCGTAAATTTGCACGTGCAATCACTTTGTTATCACCCCAAAGCATTTTCTCATAATTTCCACACATTTTTCAGGAATGACACGAACGAGTTATGCGGCCTCTACGTGGCAAAGCCCATGACCATTCTGGTCTGGAACTCGGTAACATACCAAGTAGCTGTCATCAGTTTCTTCTGACTCTTGACTGTCTGCATAAGATTGCGGTAATGATAATACACATTTCGACACGGGAAGACTGAGGTGTACTAGAGAGACTGGAGGCCAGTACCATGGAGGCCTAGTGCACAGTGAGCAAACAGTAATTAGCCTAGCAAGGTGTAAGTAGTACTTCGTTATACTAAAAGTATTCTTGGTTGTTATTAAAGTTAGTTTGGCAAGGTGTAAGTAGTACTTCATTATATTAAAAGTATTCTTGGTTGTTATTAAAGTTAGGTTTGTAATGTCTAGGTGAACAGTGAAGCTTTGCAGGATACAGTGTGCCGGAAAAAAATATATTTCATTGCTGTCATTCAAGAAAAGTGCCTGAAATTTCTGTATGTAGTACCAGCACAAGGCAGTTGGGGGCTAATGCAGCTACATTAAATTCATTCCCAAGCACATCCATCCTGTAAACGTTTGCTCTCAACTGTACATCTTTGAGGGTGTGGAGAAATTGAAATTGCTGACTTTGCATTGTTTGTTGTGGTAACCCTCTTTTCTTTTTATCAGAGAACCGTTTTAATTTTACTCTCTAAATAATGCGTTGAAGTTACATATCCCCCTCACTTGCTTTCTCTCTTCAGGATACAGTGCTTTCTCTTCAGGATACACTTGCTTTCTCTCTGCAGGATACAGTGTGCCGGAAAAAAATATATTTCATTGCTGTCATTCAAGAAAAGTGCCTGAAATTTCTGTATGTAGTACCAGCACAAGGCAGTTGGGGGCTAATGCAGCTACATTAAATTCATTCCCAAGCACATCCATCCTGTAAACGTTTGCTCTCAACTGTACATCTTTGAGGGTGTGGAGAAATTGAAATTGCTGACTTTGCATTGTTTGTTGTGGTAACCCTCTTTTCTTTTTATCAGAGAACCGTTTTAATTTTACTCTCTAAATAATGCGTTGAAGTTACATATCCCCCTCACTTGCTTTCTCTCTCTTTCTTTTTACAGCTGGTGATGTAGCCGAGCTTTGAATGTTTATCGTCACCTTGTCGCATGCGTACCACTGTATATGCTATAATTGTGTACAACGCACTTTTGCTTTCTTTCCTTGTTTAAACCTTTGAAGAGCAACCCCAAGCTGTACTTGTCGTGGGAGGTTGTACCGGTAGTATCGCCGATAATAGGTAACACTCATGCAGCCTGTGCTGCTGCCACCGCCAAAGACTAGTTACGGTCGGCAATTGCTTTGGTTGCCATTTTCAATGCTAAAGAGGGACTGTTGTCGATAATAAAAATTTGTTTCATGCCTTTAGCAGGTCTTAAGCCTCGCACCAATAATTAATAATGGTGTCATGCATGAACACTGCCAGTGGTGGCTGTGTCATGAGATAAAGAGCTATTTCTTGGAGCAGTTTTGACAGCAGCATGGCTGGCGATTTTTTTTAATGCATTGATTTGAGTACAGTCTGCATCACACTTATGTAGAGCACTTGGTCAGGGCATGCACGTCAACAAGAGCTGAAAACAAACTCCAGCCACTGCAAAAGGGAAGGCATATTTGTTTTTTAATTTCTTTATTTAAAAAGATACTACCAGCCTGAGTGCTAGGCTTTAGGCATGAGTAAGCATGTAATGCATACATAAGATCAGAGAAGATGATTAAATACATGAAACTGTAACTAATCGCCATAAAGACAAAGTAGCGTTGGGCCAGCCAGCAATCAGTAAATTAGATTGCAAAACAGCAAAGAAAAATATTTTACAGAAAACAGTCTTGCGATAGAACAACTCAAAGGCAATCCAACTTGACGCCATGATCAGAATACATATCAGCAAACAACAACGCAGTGAACATGTTCAATTTTCCAGACAGTGTGTGAAAGAGTGATAACACAGTTGTACACTGCACAACATCAACCGATAAGGTATTCCAGTGGCGAGCCGTTCTAGGAAAGAATGATCATTTGAAAATGTTAGTTTCACAGGAGTGTTCTTTAACCTTTTTAGGATAGTAGCAGTCTAATACTGTGTGGTCGCCTTAACTGGGCCATGAGAGAAAGATTATAGGGAGTGATTAAGGAGGAAAGAGAAGCAATTGATTGGTAGGTCACTGCAGAGTGAAAGGTAACAGTCAGATCTTGAGAATAGATTTGGTTCTCATTGCTGCATTCAAGGTTGAAACCTCGAGTATTGTTTGACTAGATTCCAGTCTAGTTCGTGCCATGTCTAGGCTACCATCACTCCACTCCATGTTTTGTATCTGGGATTAGACATTGAGTATTGTTAGTAAGCAGACTTGTGCGCGCCTGTTTCGTCGTGATTGGCGCCAGGACAACAACACAGTTATCAGCGTCAACCTGGAGAAAAACCTCATCCAGTAGTAAAGCTTTTTTTGCTGCTGCTTTGTCCAAGGGTGTCGTGAAGCTCTGAATTTGCTCTGTGATGAAGTTGCTGCTGTGTAAAGAGTTTGTTCCCATCTCCTTTCTCTGTAGCTGCTTGCTTCCTGGATATGCATTCCATTTCCAAGCACTGCTTTCCTGCCATGAAGGCATTCTTGTATAGTTCGGGAGTTCATATGGGGATCTCACTCACCTCACTATTGAAGCAGCCATCATAATTTTGCCAGGTGTGGCGCCGCTGTTCGTGGCTGTCGTCACGCTGGTGCAATGCTCATCTGTCATCTCTTTTTCTTTCACCCTCTTTCTAAACGCATGTGGCAGTGGTACTGGCCTATTGGTAATGGCGCCAGTTGAAACGGCCATACAGATTTCTCTTCCTGCATGCTCTCGCTTACTAGTACTTATGTGTATATCGCACATTTCTGTCCTTCATTTGAGCAAAGTAAAATCAATACAAGGACATATATGTGCGAGTAGGAGAAATACAAAGGCTGACTAAAAACTTCAGTTGTGAGGCAGATTTTGTGTTTTAGTAGCATGTTCTTCGGCTTTTTTCTTCTTATTCAATACTTCCTGTGATGCCATCTCTAAACAGAATTGCAAAACATTTGTCACTGATTCGAAGGGCTTTCTTTTTGCATACAAAGATGCGTTCAGATGGTATAAATGATATACTTGAGTGTGGCGAATAGTTTTGAAAGAAAGGTAGAATGTCCATTGAGCCATCACTGCTGAAGTGACAACAGTGACTCCGCCTAATAGTAATTTTGAAAAGCCCATAAGCTTTGCAATGCAGACGACTATGTGGCACATAAACTGTAGTGGCATATAGTGGGCACTTCTATAGGAAATTTACAACGCTTGCTGAGTCTTAAGAAAGTATAAATACCAGCTAGAAACGTTGCCGGCAACCTCATCGAGTTAGCTGACTGGTTAGAGGCGTCTGTGACACCTGCGAGGCCTAGGTTCAAATCCCACTCATATGCGTTTCGGCATCTGCTTTCTTTTCTCCTGCTTTTTCGCTGCATGGGCGAATGGATGGGCAAAAATATGCAGGTGAGGGGAGGTGAAAACGTAGCTGTTAAGTGCATTCCCGCATTAACAAGGAAAAGCACGCTTGTTATGGAATGAAACAGTCTGCTGTAGGTAAGGATAAGATTTTTCTGTCTAAATTGGAGAAAGGGAGAAAAAAAGTGATAAAGGTATACCAAATTCAGCTTTCAAAATTTGGGTTTTGCCGCAAAAGAGTGAGTATCCTAGACATGCATGCTGCACCTGGCCGGCTGCTGAGTTTACTCAAGGGCAAAATATTAACCAATTGTTGAAAGTAGTAAAGAGGTGGGACATTTTACTGTTAGATTAAGTAGTGCATTTGTGGGCTTTGAGCTATTTCCCTGTTACCATACGCACCTTTCATATATGGGAGGCTCGAGCTCATCGCAAAATGTTGTCTGCTAGTGTGGCACTCTTCACTGTCATCAATCACTGAAGGTAGTTCCTTGCTTGAAGCAGGTGAGGGGAGGTGAAAACGTAGCTGTTAAGTGCATTCCTGCATTAAAAAGGAAAAGCACGCTTGTTGTTTATACTTGTTATGGAGTAGCCATTGGCTCTACACTTGTCATGTGTTCCCTTTTGTGGTGCAGCTTCATGTATACAAACGACGCGTTGTTCACAGACGGCAAAAATTCCTAAAATTTTTCACATGGCTAACACGGTTACTCACTGTATAGCCATGGGATCTAACCTATCAGGCAGTTATGCTGGTAGACATTTGAGGAACCTTTGGCGGTCCCCCTCTTTTTTTTTCAGAAATGGTGCGGTAGTGTCACTTATATAGCCTTGGTCAGTCTCTCCAGGCCACATGTGTTTCCCACCTACCACAGTGCCTCAGTGATTTTGGCCTTCGGCTACTAATCCCAAGGTCATAACGTTGAAGTGTGCACCTAAGTGGTTTTTCTTTTTCTTTAATGTGTCTTTGACTGAGAGGGACAAAATCCGAGACACACAAGTTTCCTCACATTTTTCTGAAAGTTATTGGGGTGACTGAAAACTCCCCTGGTGTACACTGTTAAAAGGGCACGGTAAAGAAGTAGGTGGACAGTGCATGTACTCTTCTGCCCGAGAGTAATGCAAGCTTTGCACGTTTCTTTTTGCAGACCCCAATGTCCAGCTTCGCAAGAAGCCTCTGACGGCTACGCGCGTCATCGTACCAGCGGCTACCAACGATGCTGAGAGTGCTGAGACCTTGGAAAACCTCAAGCGGTGGAAGCGTATCTTTCTTCTCGTCGTTGCAGTCACGGTCCATAACATTCCTGGTGAATAAGACTGGGCTTTTTCAGTAGTGTTGACTTGTGAGGAATTTAATCAGTATCTGGACACTGGTTACCATGATTTGCATACCACTATTTCCATAGTGCACATTGCCTCACTGCTTTTCTTTGGTTAGTGGCAACCTCTGGACTGGTGTTGCCACTATAGTGGTAACAATAGTAATAGTTAGTTTCGAGCATACCGCTGCAATACTTTAGGCAAATGTCATGTATATATACTCACGTTTTCTTATAGGTGTTAGTTTTTCCAGGCAGCCTTGTCTAGAACACTGACCTTCATCTGCTCACTTGTACTGGTCAGTTCTCTTTCTTTGTTCCATGTGTTCCTTACAGCCACCTTTATTGTGTAGAAGCTTTTGTTACCTTTGCAGCCTCTATAAAGCAAATTCAATTAACGGTGTTTAAAACCAGTCCTGCGTCAACTGTACCCCAATATACTATATTCCTTTTCAGCACGGCCTCTACCGTTATGCATGTGAGTATTCAGCTTAGGAGCATCTAGCATTGTTATCTTGATGTCAGTAGGGCTGGCTGCATGTCGACTTCCAGCTGGACTGAAGGCTTTTTCATGTTTGGGAAAAGAATCGCTTTTTTAAAACAAGAAATAAAGACAGATGTTGAAAAGTTCTGGCGTGCAGCAGGCAAGTGGATGAAGGGTGTCTGTCACTCCTTTCTTTTTGTTGCGGTGGATTATCTTGTTAAAGGGTAGTGGTTTCAAGTTTCTGTCGTGGAGACAGGTTCTGATGAGAAAAAAAAAAATGGAGGGAACACTCGAGCTTTGCGATAGGGCCTTTAATAGCATCTTTTCATTTCCAAGAATATTTTAATATTTAATTTGGGGAAAGGAAAAACTAGGGGAAAGGAAGGCACAGTGTCTTGTGTCGTCGATCGGGCCACATTCCTCAGCTGACTTTTGCAACGTCAGCCGAGAGAATTCGGCATTTCAGTCTGTTTTCTGTCCACCCTACTTGGTACCGGGAAGGTGCTGCCTCAGCCAATTTCTTTCTGGGTTGGAAAAACGGGGAAAGTGGTGCCGTGAGCCGCTTTACAAAGCGTAATCGCCACCGCCCCCACCACTGTGCCCGGGCTGGCGGCAGCCACTGCAGAGGCCTGTGAAACAACCCCTACACCAAGTGGGGTTGTTTACAGAAGCGGAATAGGCAAAGATCAGCCCCAATGGACGGCAGGGTCCACTTCTCTGAAGTTGCATGTGGTTAAAAGAAACCACTCCTGACAAGGGGCCGCCGCAAAGATTGAGCGGGAAACTGCCCACCATGCTTCTTTCCAGTCTCAGGGAACCACCAAAGAATGCATGCATAGGACTGCGTAAAAAACAATGGCTAACAGTGTCAAGGGCGTGGGGGGAGAGTCCAGTGATAGTGTGCAAAGAGGGTGTGTGCTTTGTGGTTCACGTTACAGAGCGATAAAGGACCTGGGTTTGAGACTATTTCCAACCCTCTTGGTTATGGCTTCTTAATCAAAGGGTATGATTGGCTGCATAAAATTTGGGGTGGACTACAGGAAGGGGCTGCCTTAATGTATTCTTTCTTTTTTCCTTTAAAGAGCACCCCTTGGACCATGTTAATCAGTCCGGTCCAGTCCATTACGAGTGCTCTGTGCTCAGCACATGAGCTTTCCTTTGTGCTGGCTAAGTGGTTCTTCTTGTGCGTATATAACCTGTGTGCAATGTTTTCTCTGTGTGAGAATATTGAGCGTTTTGTTAAGGCTGAGGATTGTCTGCATGTCTCCACACATTTAACCTCAGTTTGGCTCCTCTATGTAATTTGTAAATGCATCTTTCATCCTCCACTCTCATCAACATCGCTTGCCTTGTCTTTCTGCATGCCAGATCATTCGGAATGTTTTAACTAGCGTAAAATACTGCATCAGAAAAAAAAGGGGGCACACTAAGTGTGCCTTCACGTCACTCCATGGACATGAGTGTGCATGCCAAACATCTAGCAAGAACAGATCAGAGACCATCGGGGCTCACACTTCGCGCGTCTTACACCACTTGCGGCAATGCAGTGCGCAGTGCAGTATATTGAACTGGCAAAATTGCAGTCGATATACAGCGCTACTTTCCTATATTTTAAGCGGTTTTCTGGGGGATGGGTATTCGCTGTTTTTCGATACAGCCCCGCTAATTCGAAATATCCAGGCTCTATATATCCATGCTTGACTGTAGTATACAAAGTTCCACCTGCATCCTCTTTTCAGTTTCCGGGTGTAATTCAGTTGTTTAACATTCATTTTTGTGAGCCTACAACATGCACAGAGCTCAGTTGTGCTCAGTGTGTGTGTCTGCAATCTTTTGCAGAGGGGCTTGCCGTGGGCGTTGGTTTCGGGGCTGCCGGAAGCTCGGAGCATTCCACATTTGAAACCGCCAGGTAGGTTTCTGCGGGAAGTTGCTCACACTGCCTGAACTCATAGCTCTACCATCTCTGAGCCTGTTGCAATTACCTAGAAATGCTGCCGTTCCCAGGTCAAGTGAAGAAACTGCACATTGCAAATAGCTCCGCGCTACTGTGTGAAGAGCTCATGGCCTCATTTTTTTTTCCTTTCTTTTTTTTTGTTTTTGGCAGGTTCAACAAGTGGGGCCACATTAAGTCTTTCAGGCACTTATCTGCCGATCTTCTTATGTAAAAAAAAAAATACATATATATTCAAAGTACTCTATGCAAGTCCTTAAGAAAGCCAGTTAAGTAAATTTGCAATGCAAAGCCCTGTCTTTCTACACACACGTACAAGGTTTGTTAAGAGGATTAGCAGTGGTTTGAAACCATAACATGTAGAATGTTTACTGTTTAGTCTGTGCGGTTTGATTTCTACAACTGTATGCTGGAGCTCACAGTGCTGCACATGTGCATTCATAGTTTTGATCCAGACATTCAAGAATGAATGCCACACCTGTATGCTTTGGTTGGTAGATTTGCCTTGCATGCATTTGCATTGGAACCTACTGCGGCTGTATCGTAGCGGCAGAATTTTTGGTGACAAATGTTTTTGTATCATCATCACTGTCGTTATCGGCACTGATTTAAGGTGTCGCCTTCCAAAGCTTCAGAATCCTGTTCCGAAGTGTTCAATGAAGGATGACTTGGCATGCTGGAGAAATATGAAAGGTCAGGTCTTGATGATGTATGAAGAGGGAAAATATATTTACAGATAATAGACGAGAGACAACTGAGGTTACACTGGTGGAGTCACACACAAAGCTGCCACTACCCTAGCAAAAGGGTACACCACGTGCACGGAACATATCTCAGACAGAGAACCGCTTATGTGACGAGCACCAAGTCGCCAGTTGGGCTCAACTGGACCGAACTGATCAACTGGGTCTGATGGCCATCTTTCATGAAAAAGACAAGGGTGGTTGCTTCACATGATCCGCCCCAAAATTAAGCAGCCAATAAAACCCATTGATTAAGTAGTACCGATCCCAGTGGATTCGCAAAATTCTCGAAGCCAGGTCCTTAACAGTGTAAAATAAAAACCCAGCATTTACGCCCCACGCTCTCTCCACTTGCGGCCTCTCTCAATTGGTGTTCGTCCTTTCCTTGTCCCACGGTCTTCCTGGGACACAACCATCCCGCCGCCACCTGACCCGATGAAGCACCACAGGGGGTTTGGGGGACAAGGTTGCCCTCCCATTGGCCACAGGGGGGCAGTGTGACAGTTCATTCAGTGGCTATTAAAAGGCAGGTGTATTGTCATCGCTGCTGCCGGCACTGGGAGAGGTGCCGCAGGCAGGCAAAGCCGGTTGCGCTTGCCTTTGGGGAAAGTGTAAAACGGCTCCATTAACGACTGTGACCCTTCGTTGGTAATGCAGCAAGGGACTGCCGAGCAAGCCACACTTCAGAGTGTTTCTGGGAAGCACTTCCTGTTTACTAGGCCTATGGAAGCGCAACTGTTATCGCAGCTACTTTTTCCGCTCCAGAGCAAAGGCCTCTCCACCTTGACCTCCTCTTAGCCTAATCCCTCCTATACAAGGTGCTTCCTTGTCATATTTTCAAACCTCATGATCTCATCTTTCAGCCTGACTCCCGGGGCAATTTGCCTTCTTACGATGCAATAGTATCCATTCGGTTACCTTGGCGACTCTTGGTTAACTTTCCCTCAGATTACGTGCCCCTCCATGTCTACTTGTGCTTCTTGATTATCGCTAGAATGTTGCTTTCTCACATTTGATTCCCAAACCACCGTGCTCTTCTCCAGTCTTTTCCATGCTCAGTTTAAAGTGGGGCTGAGGACAAATTCAAGCTGGACTGTATCGATAGAGTGCGGTATTCTTAACGACAAAGAGGCCACTCTAGTCAAAAACTGAGCTCTTGTCAGCTAAAAAGGACCGAAGGCGGAAGTACAGTTGTTGCCTTCAGTGGCAAGTTTCACAGGTAAACTGCGTGCATTGACACTGAATTTCGGGGGCTGCTTTCTTGGAAGCCATGCTCCACCTCCATTCGCTTCAAAACAATGCCATTTGCTCCTTTTGTTCTTTGCATACATGTCACGAGTTTTAATTCCGCTGCTGCCTGGACTCTTATTCCGGACTAGCGTTGGTCCTGCTCCGTTTTTCCCAATCTTCTCAAGATAAACCCCCGCCTCACACTGGACATAATAATTGTATTAAGTTTTCCTTGAGTCCCTTCGAACAGAAGAGCGACCCTCCTTTTTGTAAGCCTGCCCTTCTCTGCCTCATAGGCTTGTACCGGTGTAATGAACAGGTTGATAATTACGTTCCTCTTGAAGGAAATTGGCAAACTGTATTTCATTACGGAGGACAATACGAGCGTGTTGGCCGAGCAAGGCCGGGAAGCGGACTGGATTGGCGCTTGTCGTCAGTAGCTAGGCTCCAAGAAACATGCACGGGTGCACAACTAGCGGCCATGCTGCCTTTTATTTGCGGCTCTTTTATGTGCTCTGTGGCATCGATGCATGTAACAGATACAGTAAAATACCACTTGAATGAACCTCACTTAAACGAAGTATTCAGTTGTACAATCTTTAATAAATTCCCCCGCCGAAGCTCCATTGAACGCTCTGCAAACGCCCTTCATTTTAACTAAATTAAATTTTTGCTCATTTCAGTTCTACAAACATTTTCTATAGTGTCATCCTGTGTCTCCCACGTCATACTGAGTATTTCAACCAGAACAACGTGTACTTTTCCTGAATATTTTTACATTGAGAAACATATTTTATTAGTGTGTGACGAAAACTGGCCATCATTTAGCTCTAAGCTTAACTGGCTATCTAGACAAGCTTGTATTCAGCGGACTCACCAGCTAGCTTTGCATGCTTAATTAAATCTACAGTCATAACCACCCATAGCTATAACTTCAGCCCTACAAAAGCCTCTTAGCTTCAAGAAAGGCGTGCGTATGCATGCTGGTTAATCGTGATTTGCTGAAAGAATGATCTGCTTGGAGGAAATGAATGCCTCCGCTGTCCAGTAGACCGCTGTGCCGGACGAGGTTCACATGAGCTTGCAAATAGTGACTGAGGCCAAGAACACTGCAGTCCTAAGTTCAAAAGTGCTGCAAAAGGCTACTGCATTACGAGTATAATATTTACCACAAAACGGCTTCTTGGTGCTAATGGAAATACGCTTCCACACACCTATTTCAGTTCGGTGAACTTTCACTTCAACAAACATTTTCCTAAGGTCCCTTGAAGTTCGTTCAAGTGAAGTTTCACTGTAACATCTTTCTAATGCGCTGCGCCTCATTCTATCTTCCCTGTCTGTTTCGCCATTTTGGTCTGTGTCTGCAGTCATTATTTATTCTGAGTATGCATACATTTACTGCTTCCGCTTCTTCGCTGCCAGTCGTGCTGTACCCTTCTGAGGATTTCAGGCATTGCTTTAGTTCTCTTCAAGCTAATTGTTAAACCTGCCATTCTGTGTTGCCTGTTTATGTTTACGCCCACAAATATGGTCGGCACATTTTTTTTTTTTAGTTTAAACAGTCGATCACAGATACATCAAACTCTAAGGGGGATCACTAAATAGGTTGGCATATAGATTATTGGTCATATAAAGCATATCATTGAATAAGATTAATTTGTCATATTGTTACGATGAAGGTAACAATATGACAAATTGACAAACAAATATGACAAGCATGAACACGAAGACAAAGGAGAAGATAAAAGAAAGCCACAGTACAAGCGCTTGTACTGTGGCTTTATTTTATCTTGTCCTTTGTCTTCGTGTTTGCGCTGTTTAAATTAATAATGAATATGTACCAACTCGCCCAACAATGTATCTTGGTTTTCACACGCAGTCGAGAAGGCCCTCTTCAGAAGACGAAAGGAAAGGTCCCACTTCGATAAACGGCCCCGTCGTATTTGGGGGTGCTTCACTGCACGGCTCGCGCAGTCGAGCATTGCGGTGAAGCGTGCAGTGCGAGTGTAAAATGCGGTGAATTCGAAAATTTTCGGTCTATTCAGTACTTTTCCAGTACTTGGAAATTTCAAAGTAGAACCTCTTTATAGTAAACTCACTGGGACCAGCAAAAATATTTACTATATCAGTGGTCGGTGATGACACGGTCCTGAAGATGCTGTCTGGTAGTTAAATAGGCACTTACTGAATACTTCTTGTTGCTTAATGGAAAAAAAACAAACTTAAATACCTTCCATCTCGCTTTTATCATCTCTTTGTGCAATTTTTTCATTATAAAATTTCTCTACATCTTGTGCAAGTATCTCTAAACATAAGACAACTGGATTACGAATGCAACCAAGTTCGATTTCATGTGAAAACCAAAGCTTTGCATGAACATGGTGTCCCTATTTGCTGTTTCTGATATTTAAACGGCAATAAATGATAAATGCGCGTGGCACTCAAGTGCTGTAAGACCGCACTCGCTGCACCTTCACTTTCTGCCTCCGCTGCCTCATGCTATGTGCTGCACATTGCAGTGAATGTTCCCCTTCCCTATTTCTTGCTACACTTTTACTCCTTTATTTTCTCAACGGACCACGCCGCCTCCTTGCTGTGTTTATAGACAGATTTACTTTTTTTTTCCTACTCACTGTGCGCTTTCCCTCACGGCTCCAAGGCCTCTGTAAAGTAGGCTTCTTCTGACTGCTGCTAAGCCTAGTGGTAAAGCCACCTAATGAACACTGCATTATTTTTCTGTTTTCAAATACAAAAAATCTTTGCCTCGCGATTCTAGGTAGCGCGTGTGGGGTGATATTATATTGTGGGAGTCGTCGCCAACCGATTTTTACCAAATACGTCTTTACTAAAAGGGGGGCAAAATGTACAGTTGTCTATGGAAGATGAACTTGGACTTTAGTTTGACTTTACTATATCAGAGTTTTTACTATATCTGAGTTTACTATAGCGGGGTTCTTCTGTAACAGTTTTTTCAAATACAAATATGATCGAATAACAAACATATTTGATTCGTATTCGAAATTGCGAATATTTGCACACGCCTAGCTAAGTGTTTAATCAGCAGGAGTTCTGTGTATGAACGCTTTCAGTAATGCTGTGCTTTTGCATTGATATTCAAGTGGATTCTGTGACTGTTCAGTATAAGCAATAATTTGATATATCCGGGATCAGGAGTGTTTATTCCACTCCAAACCAATTTGTCTGCTGTCGCTTCTGCTTGCGCACGCAATATCAGATGGCATTTTAATTGGCGGGTCGGTTCTTTACTATGGATCCAGGGAAAATATGCGGAAACATTGCATGTTAGACATGCTCGAAACTTTTATCGCTATCTGAAGTGCCTGTGTGGCATACAGCCCCGTACCCGAAATTCAGAGGTCATGTGGTTGTTGTTTTTTTTCTTCTGCTTTTTGATCAGCTCTATCTCAGCCTTGAAGGGATTACACTATTAATCTCCCATAACACTGCAAATAATAAGAAAAAGAAACAAATATTCTTCTATTCTTTCCTTTTTTGACTGACTGCTGGCTTGCTCCATACATGACAGGGGTGTTAGGTAAGCCATGGACTGCTGGATTTGGTAAGATTTTGCTGATTGCTGTCAGACTTTCATTGCTGCATGTCTGGAATACAGCTGTGCAGATTTTATCAAAGCATCATTCGCTTTTCTTGTTTCTTTCCATGACCAGAAACTTGGCCCTTGGCATAGGGATCCAGAACTTCCCTGAGGGACTAGCTGTGAGCCTGCCACTGCGTGGGGCCGGCTTCTCCAAGTGGAAATCGTTCTGGTAAACCATGAAATAAAAAACGTAGTACTACAGTAAAGCCGCGTTAATTTGGCCCCTTTAGAAATTTTGAAGACCCAAGCTATAAGCGCGGTCTTGCTGAGCAGAGCACTTTACGAAACTGTAAAGTATCGTGGTTGTCACATGTACAGATGGCCACGTTACTCATGTTCGTTAGATATACTTACTCTGATGCAAGCGGTTTTCAGCAGTTCATTAAGGCCATTCAATAATTGAAACTTTTGGATAATTTGAGCGTTTCTCCGGTTCCTTCAAGACCGAATTAACGAGGTTTTACTGTAGTTTTATTGGCAAAGCAGAGACATTTTGCTGCAAACATCCGATCAGTAAGAAGAAATGGAGCAGAGCTTCATAAAGCTTTGTGAAGTGTGCGTGAATGACTTATGGTTGCGTAGTAGTTCATCTTGTAGCCTTGGTTTCTGAGAAAAATTTTCAGAATGAATCTTATGGAACAGTGCTGCATTTCGGGGAAGTTGTGCAAACCTTATCTATTGATAAAGAGGAATACCCTGCACTAATACTGCAGTATAAGAGCAGATGGTCTGGCTGCTGTCGTTGGCATTGGCGTTGCTCTTCTGGGCAAAAATAACTCGCGTTCATTTGATGATCATTAAGAGTGGTGTCGTTAAAAGCTGGTCCAGTGTGACCCTGTGGGCATGGTCAGTGCGACCACTGTTAATGAGTTAGGGGGCCACAGTACAGATCATAATGCTTTTATAATTTGCCGATGAGTAGAGCGAGGCGTCTGCTAGTTATTCAATGCATAATTTCCACTTAATTTTAACATTCTTATTTGGAAATAAATACAGAAACGTTGCTGTGAGGTCTGCTGGTCTATATAGTAGCAATGCCAGTGTGAGGGAGCAACATAAGAGAGCCAGCAGCCATTAACACAAAGGAAAGCATAGGGGAATCTTTTCTTTCTTTTGGTGCTGATCAGTGGGAAGTAATAATTAATTGTGGAGATAACTGATTACAAAGTAAGATACAAAAACAACCACATGCTGGCAAGACCATATCACGACACCAACTTCAGCTTTGCCTCGGGAAATCGGACATCTTTGTGCACTTCCTTCTTTTTTTTTTCTTTCTGTCTTCTGAGTAGTGGAAAAAACGCTTGTGAAGACTTTTGCCCTTGAGTGGCCACAGTGCTAGCTTTACAGTATCTGAGGAAATGTACAGTTTTGAGGTCACACACTGGGCTTTTCATGTGAGCAGTGTTGTACAAATATGGTCCCAGCCTTTTACTTGAATGACATTGTGCGAACGTATGCGGACATTGTTGCACGAGTGACCATGTTGCCTTGCTTACATGTTTGTTGACATGAACGTCCAAGAACACGCACTTAGTGGGCCCTGTTGCCCTCCCACCAGGTACGGCCAATTGAGTGGAGTGGTGGAGCCGGTGGCTGGGGTGCTGGGATGCCTAGCAGTGACCCTGGCGCAGCCCCTGCTTCCCTATGCCCTCGCCTTCGCCGCCGGCGCCATGGTGTACGTCGTCGTGGACGACATAGTGCCAGAAGCGCAAGCGTGGTGGGTGGAGCTCAGCTTCTCACAGTGCAACGTTTCGCGTGAATTTGTGTTCCTCATTGAACTGTTTGTTGCTGTCAACAAAGCCACTGAATAGCATTCCTCAATGGAGGGGACACGCGCATCGGAAAAAGTCCTGTTTTGTTAAAAAAAAGCATTCGAGTTTCGATATTTTTATCTTAGTGTAGTGACCCCGATAACTCCTCTTACACATATAAAATAAATTGGAGCCAGGAGCGACCAGTAAATAATTTTAAGAAACGAGTTAAAGAATTAGCAGCAGCTATGAAAGCCGCACATCCGACCCATTTTTCAAGGGAGTGATTCGTTGAACCAACGCATTGTCTGTACTCAGGCTTGTGCAAGCCAGTAGGCCTATAATTTTCCCTCCTAAGGCCGGCCTGCCACATCACGCTCCTTGAAAGTACAGTAAAAGCTCGTTAATTCAAATTCCACGGGGCCGCCAGGCCAGTTCGAATTAACCAAAATTCGAACTAATGAAAGTGAGCAAAAATGAAGGCGTTTGAAGCCCGGAGGGCACGAAAAACATTTATTTAGCAAAAAAGTCTGTTATCATCTTCTGCTTCTTCTCTCTGAGGGCTACCGTACTCACTCGGTCTTCTAGCATGCGAATGCGACGCAAAGAGTCTTCTTCCCCCTCTTCAAAGCTGAAGAAAAGGCGCGCGACATTCAGCGCTCCCATAACTTCTGCCGCGGATGGACGCACGGGCTCTTGCTCCTCGTCGTCGTCCTCGTCTTCTGCCTCTTCTGGGACAGACTGCTCCCCAACAATTTCAGCGACAATGTCCTCATCACATAGGGCACCGCACACTGCTGCATCGCTGTCTACTCCAACGTAATCATCAAAACTGACGTCCTGCAGCACAGCACGCACAGCCGCAGGCAGAGGCTCCGGACTCCCATCGTCGCCACTTTCTTTCATACTTCCGGCAGCAAAGCCACAGTGGTGGAAGCAGTTTGCAATTGTGGACGGCATGACCTGCTCCCATGCACGCACCAACATGTGCATTGCTGTGAGCAATGTGATGGTGCTGGTCTTCTGGTTTCCAGTGCACAAAGTCATTCGCTCGATCATGTGGCGCCTATAGAAACATTTGATGTTTCTGATCACCCCCTGATCCATCGGCTGCAAGGCCGCAGTCGTGTTGGCGGGCAAAAAGACGAGCCTTGTGGCTTTCAGCTCGGCGTCGACTTTGTGTGCCGAGCAGTTATCCACAATGAGGAGAACTTGACGCTTCCCTAGCTCCGTCCTCCGATCGAATTTCAAGAGTCATTTTTTAAACAATTCGCCCGTCATCCACGCCTTGCTGTTGGCGGAGTATTCCGTCGGCAGCGTCCTAATGTTCTTGAAACATCTAGGCTTATGTGCCTTGCCGACAACAAAAAGAGGGACCTTCTCCGTCCCGGTCATATTAGCGGCGACCAGAACAGTAATCCGCTCTTTGCTTCGCTTGCCGCCAGCGCAGCTGTCCCCTTTAAATGTTACTGTTCTGTCGGGCTGGAGCTTATAAAACAAAGCCGTCTCATCAGCATTGAATATATCATGTGCCGAGTAGCTTTCTAAGTACTGCTGCAGAGCACCGCTTCGCCACGTGGCACAAGTTTCTGCATCCACTTCTTTGGCTTCTCCAGACAACACCCGGAAGACAAGATTATGTCTGTCTCTAAAGCGGTGAAACCATCCTTCGGAGGCGACAAAATCTTCCACATTCAAGCGCAGGGCGAAATCGGCCGCCTTCGCCATGATAATTGGGCCGCTCAGTGGAATGTCAGCGCTTCTCATTTCTTTCACCCACGTGATCACAGCGGTCTCAATTTCCGGATACTTGGCTAACCGAAGCCTTTTTCTGTTGCTGGTGAAATCTTCGGCTTCATAGGCATCCTCGATGGCCTTCCTATTTCGGACGTACGTCGACAACGTGCTTGGTGGAATCCCGTGCTTTTTCGCGATTTCCACTTTGCTGGCCTTCCGTTCATCCACCTCGCGTAAAATAGCCACTTTCTCCTTCACCGTCTTGGCACAGTATTTCCCACGCGAACACATCTCGCGGACACAAGCTCACAACAAGCGGCGTGCAAAACGAGGGCTCACGAAATGCAACACGAAACCGTGGTCGATAACACTAAAACGTCGTTCCTCGAAGGAGTCGCGGCAGGAAAGACTGTTTAGTACTTGTTCCAGCACCCTAGCGGCGCCCCGATGGTTGTGCCATCTATCGTTCTGCCATGAAAGCTTCCAACGATGGTTTTTAACAGCGCCGCTTGGCGGCGCGCAGTTCGAATTATGGGTGGCGGCGCCAATTTTTGAGTGAATTAACGAGCTGTTACGCGCATAGACTTCTATGCACTGCGGACCGGACCACGATGACTATTTCGAATTATCCAAAATTTTGAATTAACGAGTTGTGAATTAACGAGCTTTCACTGTAATAATAAAGTAATTTTAACCATCAGAACCAAGCTCTTTTTCTAGGTCATTTTATAAAGTTTCAGTCGTGTTTTTCTCATAAGCAGAAGTGCCTGCAATCAACAGTTTGTAGTCAGGAAGGAAAGGAAAGTGTTTTTCCAACTTTGATTCAAACCTACAGAAGGGAGGCGGGATATGCATCATAAAAGTGAAAGTACTCGTAGTCCGAAGTTTCTAGTAAAAGGAAAGAGGGCCTTCTAATATATCTGAATTAAATATTATAAGGTTTGCAGACAAATTAACAAAATAAAGTGTTTAAATGCAGCTTTGTCACTTTGTCAGAATAATTTGTCGCTATTTAAACACAGCTTGCTGTGGCCATGAAGTTAGTTTTTGTCATTGAAAACTTGGCAGTGAGCATCGAAAATGTTGAATTTGGTACCAGACGTCACACCGTCATCACTTCAAGGGCCACTGATTTGCCGGGGGGGGGGGGGCATTACATAATAGATGCATAACTGAAGTTTGAATGAATTTACTGTATTTACTCGGCTGCGATCCACCCTCGATGGCGCTACCACCTCGCTGGTCTTTCTTCATCTGGCGGGCGAAATCATCGTTACACTAACCATCACCTTTGCGACCCCCTCTGTAATCCTCAGTGGCCCAGTGCACTTCGTCCTTGGTGTCATCGGTGGCATTTGCAGTTCAGCACTGCTAGAAGTCCTTGTTGGTTATGTTATAACAGGATCACGCATTAAGCCACGCAGCAAATCACGTGTCATCCTATTGCTTCGTGTAAATTTGTGGCAGACATTGACCCTTTAACACCTTCTTTTGGCTGGTTGATAAAATGTGCCGCTTGTTCTACCGCTTTCGTTTCCCGTGCTGTGGTGGCAGGCGTGTCGAAGTAAAGTGGTGTTATCGACTAAGCAGATAGTTGTGTTTGTATCAGTTGGTGGCTGCGCAACCCCCAGCACCTACTGACGTTTCACTTGACCTGTGTTTCGCCTTTCTGTCTTGCCAGCAATGTAGCTTTAACTTTCGAAACTTGTGCAGTTACAGGACAGTCACAGCCCAGACCATAGGCCGGGCTGTTGTTTGTTGCACTAAGTCCTAAGTGGACAAGCTCTTCTTCTATTTTTGGAAACCGGCCCCTCTTCGGCCCATTAGAACCCTTCCGAGTTGACCTGCTGGCAAAAATCCTTTTTGCGTTCGTCGCTCAGGGATGCCAGCTGTGCGTGAGGTGGGCTAGCCCGATGCCTTTTGCCTCCACCCATCAGCCCAGTGTCGTACTAAACTTTGCGTGTCTTTGCAACCAGTGCTTTCGTGTTATCTCAAGTCCAGGTCAGAGCCTTGCTGGCGAAAGTCTCAAAAGGCTTGCAAACGGTATTGATATCCACTACTGTGGTAGATGCTATCAACACGCAAGAATTATAAAGCTATTATAAAGCTATCTTAGGATGCCAGCGATAACAGTGTGTTGCTGGCGTAGTTTCATTTTCATAGTGAATTCTAAAGTGCATGTGAATTTTGGATTATTTTTTCTGGAAAGAAGCTGCATTTAGAATCGAGCGAACATTATGTGCACGTTCCAGGTGATAAAAATGGATCTTTACATTATTTTCTTTTTTTAATAGTAGACAGATTATTGCTGTGACATCTTCATGATAAGGAGGCATTGTTTTGTGAGGCTGTATAAAGGAAGATTGTAAACATTGCAGAACTTGTAAAACTTTCTGGCATAAGCACATGCATAGTTCTCTTGGAGGGAAATGCATGCAAGTGGCAAGCTATTTTCAACCTGAACCTTCAGGTAATCGAAAAGTCAATAAGCATGGTAGTATCACAGGTCTAAAAAGCATGTATCATTTGATGATAAAGAGGTTCAAAAATGGAGTGGAGGTTGTGGGCATTATCTCAGAATTGTGGGTACAGAGCGCACACAAACAGCAATGGTCGCCCAGCCTTTGCCTGGTTTGCTATCTATATTTAGTGATCATAGTATTGTATTACAGTTAATTTAAAGGAAAAATGTTTTCTAGCACACTCCCCTCTCCTTGCTCTCTGTTGGTTTTTCTCAACCACCACTGCACTCGTTGTCGACCCTTTTCAGCTCTTCTGAGTGAAGTTTTACTTTTTCCTTGGCTGGATCATTCTTGTTATCTTTTTTACCATCACTGCTTGCGCATTAGTTTCTCTATTCCTTTATTTGTCCTTTCACCTCCCTGCTTTTCTTTTTCCTGCAGTTCAAATGGCCGCCTGGCTTCATGGACGACCGTGGTGGGGTTCATTGTTATGATGGCCCTAGACGTAGGGCTCAGCTGAAGCATACGGCAACGCCACTTGTTACTAGCATGCACCGAAAGCACCTCTCCTTGGAACTTCGCTGCACATTGTTTGTGTCGTCGGGACCAAGGAACAATTTTTCACGTGTTCAAACATATCACGTATTTGCAACGTTTTCGTCGGCGGAGTTTTTTAAGTTTTTGTCCGAACTGATCTCTTGCACATAGGCTTTTTTACGCGTTGCCTGTTACCTCGATATATTGTCACGTTTTACAACTTGAAGGGAGGGCTTGCCCTTTTTGGTTGTGCATTAACTGCTGGTTATGTTGGGACCCCGAACGATTGTACATAAACCTACTCCTTCAACTGAAGGGTCCACATAAGCGCGATTGTTCGGCTACAAATGTTGCTAAAAAATTTTTACTCCCGTGTTGAATTCCGCTCCTGCTTGGTAAAGGGTTCCCAAAGTGGATCCGAGTAATTTACTGCCTGATAGTGTTGACGACAAACAGCGACAGCATATTTATGCGTGTGTATCCTTGAGGCTGTTAACTAGTATTGAGTGGTTGATTCAAAAACTATTTAGTACTGAGGCTGGGGCCTGGTGGTCTTAATTAATCATTATAAGTAAAGCTTCGTTGTGCTACGAGAATTAGTTCTTGCAGCTGTAATTGGTGCATTGCGTTCGATCCTGGCACCTGGTTAACGATTTACTTAGTAACTTGTGCGTTCAATTTCCGAAGAGGCCTTTGTAATGTAATATTGTTTGCTGAATGCATCTAGTCTGTTGGACTGATGTGTGCTTACACACACAGTGCAAGTTTGTAGAGACTGTTGACTCGAACTACCGATTTTGTGATAGTTACGTACGAACAAGAACTATTTCCTTTTTTTTTTTTCATCCATCACTTGAAACCTTGCAAAGCGATGTTTATAAGCATGCAAGCTGCGAATAGTTTGTTGTTATCTGCACCGCTTAACGCAGCGTTGCTTCCAACAAACTACAATTCTCTCAGATGTGCATTACTGTCTTTTGTTGTGCCAAGGGAGGCTTCTCAGCAGAGATATAGTTTGTGCCTGTTTAGTTTGTTGATTCTTAGTTCCCGAGCCATGAAACAACAGAGCTATGTCTTCAAGAATGATCAAACTTTTTGAAATGGAGCATCTTTTTCTGTCCGAAGTATGAATTTGTGCAATCACATCTTTGTATACGCTGAAAACAGATATGTTAAAGTATTATATATGTATGTAATTTGTTGCTTTTAACGGATCATTTTTTTTTTACCCCACGTCATGCTTCTTATGGCAAAGGAGTGCTTCAGGGCTTTTGAGCGGCTTCAGTTTTCACTGATGTAGTGAATTTTTCATTCAACCATGCTTAATTTGATCTTCTAGTTTATCTTAAAGCTTCGTTTCTGTGAGCATCTAGTTTATTACTAAAGTTGCCCTTAAATTAAACCCTGCAGAAGTTAGTCGGTGTTTCCTCTGTGTTCAAATATAAGTCAACTCTAACTTGAAAATATTATTTAACTGTTGTTGCTTGATACATTTTCAATGGTTTTTAGGGCAGCCCTAACATCACTTCACTTCTAGTTGGAAACTGCACATATGAGAAGATTTTTGTGTGTGTTTTGTTTTGTGTGTGTTGTTTGGGGAGAAAGGTTTTCCTATACATAACTTGATGCAGGTGATGCAGGTTTGTATGCCAAGTTTTTCTTATAAAAAAATTCTATCCCCACTGCACGAAAGTGGCTCATCAGGATTGCATTGTTTTTGTTTGGAAGAAATGGTATTAAAAGCTTTGATTGCCTAGGACACCCATGGCAGCTTGTGTCTTCGTTAAAGAGTACAGACAACAAATAGTTCGGGTGCATGCTTTTTTTTTCCTTGGAATGATACACAATACAAGTCGCAGTGTGAAATTCACTTATGCCGACTAAGTAATGTATAACTGAATTTTTTGTCATGTAGTTTTGAGTTCATATATTTGTTAAGACTGATATACCAGATGTGGCTTGTCCGGCTTGGTCTCTTGCCCAAGGAAACCAGACGCTAAGTTGCATGAAGGGAAAGAGCTTTACGTACAAAAGTTTACATAGTAAAATCTCGTTAATCCAATTCCGGTCAATTAGGAAATTTGGATAATTCGAACTAGGAGCATGGTCCTGCCCAACGCCCATGTAAGTCTGTGGAATTGGACACTCGTTACTTCTGACATGGGCGGACTTGTTCTGGTTAATCCTGGTTAACTACAACCCATGAGATCAACGATTGTATATACAGACCTCTGTCTCTGAGTTGCATAGAACAGGGGTACAGTGGTGCCTGCACATCTCAGGCCGCCATTGCCAAAAAAGATCCTTGTGGAAATGCAAAAGCATTTTTCATTGTGCCTGCGTGCCTGCAATGTAGCTGCAAATGCATCGCTCAAGCCGAGATGACTGGACGGCTTTGTTAGCACTGAGCGCTGCTCTCTTCGCATGTCTTTCCGCCTTCTTGCAGCCTTGTGCTTTTCTGCGCCGTCGCTGTGCCTCTTCGGTATGTGTTTGTGAGGCCTGCTACGAGAAACCTTGCTTGTGGACGGTTGTTCACTGTCCAAAGCACACAATGCACTCAGCCAGGTGCTATTTATTAGTGTCTGTGAACTGACATGGGCAGAGGAAACGCTAGAACTTTTGTACCACCATGTGACCGGTACTGCAATCCTCTCTGTACTCTTTCTGCTTCCCTAAAAGCACTCTTTCCACTCACCCTCCTCTTCTAGTGACTTTGTTAGGTTATTTGGCATACTAAGGGAGTTAAGGCATAGAATTGGAGGTACAGTCTTTGCCAAAAATATACAGCCCATATATATAAAAGGTTCGCTTCTAAGGACTCTAACTAGGCTCCTGGAAGCAATACTGGTATATGAAGTTAATAGTAGAAAAGTGTGAGAACCAGATTTTTTGTCTACAAGTTTTCAAGCGCTGCATATGCTTAAAGAGCCTCGATAGGGGGCTTAGAAGCAAAACCCTTGGGCTGTATATTTTTGACAGACTGTACATATGTCGTCTGTTCGAATCCCTGTCGCAAACTGGTTTCCCTCTTGACTAGTAGACTCATGCTAAATAGAAAGTGAAGTGGTTTTACACCACCCGAATTGGTATGCAAAGAACGGTTATATTACAATTTTGATACGCAAGACAGAAATGCGGTGCCACATATTGGTCATGATGGCCCCATTTGCTGTCGTCTTTATGAGTATTGTTGACAACAGAAAGTCCAGAAGAATTTTTGCGGAATGGGTGAAGTAATTATTTCGCATTAATATAGCCCAGCAACATAGTTTCAGTTTTCCAACCTAAAATCCACGCCATCCAGCCGCTGTAATCGGGCGCGCATCGTCCAATCACGCCCTTTTGAACTCTGCTTTTGTGCTATGGGCCTAACTTTGTTTCGTGATGGCGCAGCATTGTTCTAGCACCTATGCATATTTATCTCGATCGACGTGCCTCCTTTGCTCCTCAGTCAAGCTAAACCGTCTCGTATAAGGACGTTTAAACATGTTTATGCACTGAAGATGCATCACCTACTATGACGCACTGCAATAACACGGAGGCCAGATTTTGAAGCTGTTCTTCCACATTGCCTGCAGTGTGCGCAAAGCAATGCATTTGGTGAAACTGCAAGAAAATGGTTTACTTTCCATCTCGAATGTATAGACAACAGTATTCCAGGCCTTCATTAGAAAAACTTACTGCCATGCTAACGGTTGTTGGCAGTGCCGTTCGATAGTTTTAACTTTTGGATAATTCAAACATACTTCCTGGTTCCTTAGGCTGAATTAACAAGACTTAACTGTACTGCGAGTATTTTTGTTTATGGTGCAATATAAACACAAAGTTGCTAACCATGGGCAGTGGTACTATTTAACTATACTAAAGCCAGAGGCTTCGAAATTCTTGAGATAACTTAGTCTCATAGTTCGCTATTTACTTATGTAACTAGAAAAGCCTTAACAGCGGTCTGCTTTCTGTCGCAGAGGAAATGTGTGTGGCATTCGAATGTCACATCGACGTAGCTGCTGGGAACTGCCAGCAGGACTGTCTAGGGTCAAAGGACATGCTTAACGCAGGTTTACGAAAGCTGGGCATTTGGAGGTGGCATCTGAATCTATGGCAGCTGAGCACGGCGCTGGCTGCTTTCCTTTCGTAGCTGGCATGATTGCCCCAGAACCGTGGCTTGACCACGGGCTTGACGAGGCTTTGTACCTATGTCGGATGGCCCTTCACGTAAGGATGCATGCTAAAAAATTAGAGGGTTGCTTAAGAGGAGAACATCGACTTAACCTTCCTCTCCTATCATTTGCACCTCATCGTTTGCTTCTGTTGCGGTCATTTCAAGTCGTTCGGCATATTGCTTGTTTCATAGGCATGATGAGTCATGTCTAGTCATTGTAATCACCACTCATCGCTAAGCATTTTATTCATTTCCATTCAGTTGCAGTCATTATACAAGTTGTCATTTGACACTTTGGTCATTTTGTAGTCATGCCTAGTCATTGTAGTCATTGCCACTCATCGTTAAGCATTTTTACTCATTTCTGATCAGTTGCGGTCATTACAAGTTGACGTCATAGTTTGACATGCTGGTCATTACAAGTCACTTTTTGTTATTATTTATCGTCTTTATTACTCATTAGCATTAATAATTAACTCTATTGATGTCTATAATTTTGATTCATAACCTGTCACCATCAATCATTTTCATTCTTAATCTCCCTTCTCACCGCCCCATTTACGAGTGACACATCAGCGCACAGCTCCTGCGCACTTCTTTTCGCTCCATAAGCCTAGAAAGGCTTTCGCCTTAAAAGGGCGTGTGAGCTGTTAGAGGTATAGGTGGTATGCACTGGTGCCCAACTACGCCATGGCCGCCATCTTTGCGGTGCACGTAGCAGGCGAACGGGATCCGCTAGCATGCTTTCCTCGCGCAGCGCATTCAGATTCCCGCGTGGAATTCGCTAGCATGACAGATTCGGCCGGCCGCCGCCGTGCGTGACAGCAGCAAGAAGCTACGTCGCAAATAAACGCCACTTCGGATGAGCAACTGCGCGCTGCTATCGTCCAAGCCAAATCAGGACATTTGATAGCACGTTTGGCACCAAATCATTTTGGAGTTATGGGGCATCGGACTCTCGCGGCTCAACCAATATATTTGATGTCGCGGTTCGATTCTGCACCACTCCCGTGATTCTGCGGACCGCGTGCTATCTGTTGACTTTGATTGCGGCGTCCGAAATGTCTATGCTCCAAAATGTGGTCAGAGTCGGGGTACTTTCTTTAAGAACCTTGATTCTCAGCTTCTAGGTCCTTCAAAGGTTTTTCTGGTAGGGGATTTTAACAGTCTTGGGAAAAGGAGATCGCATCTCTTATCGTGGTACCAACCGTGAACGAGATACCAATGGGGCGCAGGCACTATAAAGAGCTGGATTTGGTCAATGCCTGGAGGGTGCTTCGCCCGAGCCAGTCGGGAGTGATTTCGAGCGGAGGGCTCCTTCAGAGCAGGCTTGACCGGTTTTGTTCCTGCGACACTTGCTTCTAACATGCACTCTACGGGTAGCTCCCTCAGCTTTGAGCGACCATAAAATGATTGTCCTTTGTCTCAGATGGCTCTGAAAAGAATCATCCAGGCGTCTCAACTCACGGCTCTTGCAGGACCAGAGAATTGTCGATGAGGTCGATTCCATCCTAGCCACCTCGTGCTCAGGATCTCGATGGAATTAGATGGGATATCATTGAGGCCAGTGTCCGTGACTGTCTCAGTTCATGGGGGGTGCGGGAGGAACGCAAGGAGATCAAGATTGTCTGTGGACTGACTCGAAGCGCAGATACTCGTGGCCGCTGCGCTTCCATGAGATAGCGAAGAGTCGGAATTTGAAGCAGTCGCTTATTAGGGCACCAAACTGGGCTAAGTGCACAGTGGTGGTTCATTTTTGCACTGTTGCCGATACTCGGTAGTCCGCGCTTCGTCCCTGTCGTGTCTGTCTTCTGTCTTTCGTGTTAGCATCTATAAACGCAGTGCACGTACTGTGCAGTGACCGAGTTACATTTGGAGGTTGCCAAGCTAGGAGGCGAGCTTGCATTATCGCACTGGCGCAAGCATAGATTACCAGTACTGCACAAATAAAAAAAGTTCCGAGAGCACTGTGGAATTCCTACACTCCAGAAATGCGAAAGCCTGAGTGTTGCTGTTCCACGCGATGCATCACGTTTGCTGTCATTATCAACTATAATGCACCGTCATCATCACTAACATCATCATTGTCGTTATCACTAACTGCAGTGTCATATTCATCGCTACAATCATCCACACCCCGCCGGGGTGGCGCAGTGGTTACGGCGCTCGACTACTGTTCCCAAGGACGCGGGATCGAATCCCGGCCTCGGCGGCAGCTTTCCGATGGAGGCCCGTGTGCTGTGCGATGTCAGTGCACGTTAAAGAACCCCAGGTGGTCGAAATTTCCGAAGTCCTCCACTACGGCGTCTCTCATAGCCTGAGTTGCTTTGGGACGTTAAACCCCACAGACCAACCAACATCCTCACAACAGACAAGGTTAATTATGATGTTCGTTTCACCATCCCGGCAGTGGCGCAGCAGGTTAAAGCGCTCGGCTGGGGATCCGATGGAGGGAGGTTCGATTATTAATCTGTTACTAATTAGTAACTATTTAATGACCAATTAATGTTATGATATCACTACTGAACCGACTGAACTGCGTTGATGGCGTCATCAGTTTGGCGAGACTCCTACTGAGTAAATTTTCTAAATTGCCGCCTAATCAGATATGACGTCACATTAGCTATGTGTGACGGAAGTCTGTCACTGTATCGTGGCCGACAGAATGAGCCGTTAAAAGATTATGTACGCGAACGATACGCAAGGTGAGTTTGCAAATGGTAACATGCATTAACGCGATAATGAAGTACATCTTAAAGGGTCGAAACACTAGAGTTTAGGTCTCGATTTTTTTTTGGCCGCAGTGGAAAGATTGATGTTAAAATGTTCGATTCCATAACGGTTTTGTTAGAAACGCTGTAGAAAATTTTTACCGGGATTTTTTTGATAAATGTGTGCGCCCGCTATTATGTAGTCCGATGCTGGAAACCATGAGCAGCGACCGCGATGACGACTGGTGGTCGAAAAAAAAAGACGTACCGAAAACAGATATAACTTTCACTCGCCAGACAGTAATCAGACATTTTTTGCGTAGAGTAACGTCTTTTTCAGTTTCACACTCGATGCTGTTACGGTACAATAACGCACGCCCTCGTCGACGAAAGTTTTAGTGGGAACTGTCATCGCTTCATTCACGAAATTGCAAACACTGTGGCGCCATCTAGTGGCAAAACCTAAAAGCATACCTCTCGCGGTTCGAAAGCAGCGGTGGTTTTTATTTAAGGAAGCACTGGAGAGAGCACAAAATATAAGTTATGGCAAGCACTCCTAGAAGAAAAAAGAACAGTGTGCAGTTGCGAAAATCAGCGATATTTTGCTGACATGTAGTCACGTGGGGGGCTACACTGAAAGTACTAGGGTTTGTCCGCTAGATAGCGCTCCGGTTGTTTTTATGCGATTTTTAATGGCAAATTAAAATTGTAAAGCCTATTTTCTTTGATATTGTAGTGCTCGATCTCTACTCTACTATATGAGACAAGATCTTTTCATCTCCACCATAATCTCATGACATATTTTGGCCAGTGTTCTGTCCCTTTAACTCAAAAGCGTTGAAGGCCCTGTTCTGCAGAAAATCGGGCATCGGCGTTGGCGTTGTGAGCCAAAAATGTCGGGCATGGCTCAGGCAGTTGGTACGTGATATGGCTAGAGCCCTAACTCGTCGTTTGGATTCTTCGGCAGGTTGGAGACGTAACGATGAGACCATGTGGTATTACTAAGTTGTGAGAAGCTGCTAACTCGGGCATCCTTATTAGTGCGAAAGCACTCATATGCTCACCACCATCGATCAAAAATCTTGTCCGATCCTTCTTGTTAGTGCTGAGGCTCTGATTGGCTAAGCTCTTTGGTAAGGTCACATCTACGTGGCCTCGCGCGGGTAATTCAAATTCAGTCCGGTATAGCGGATCCCTCATCCAACGCATAATTCTATGACTGATCATGGTGACTGACCACGACCTCTTTGAGTGCCTTCACATTTAAAAAGAAACTATCGCAGCGGACTCGAATTGGTCGGCTTTTAACTCGGGTAGAGGAGTTCAGTAGCCTGGAGTCAACAGCTGAGCCACCGCAGCGGGTGCTTTCACCCTTTATAACCAGGTTTAAATATGGGCTAAACATCCGCCATCTGACGGAGCTACTCCCATACTGTACCGAAAGTAAGGTTAAACACGTGGCCTCCGAGATCAAGCGCGCGTTTCACTTGAATTGATCGCGCAGGCTACGGTTGAACCTCTGCCGTTTGACGCGGCGGTTCCTAGGTGGCGCCACATTACAGCTAGAACCGCAGCGCACCAGGCCCATAGCCACAGAAAGTGAGTCAGGTAAGTGTCGTATAAAACAGCAATTACAGCGAGATAAAGGAAGTAAGATGAAAAGACCGTGTGCTTCCGCACTATAATCGGGTTAACAACTATAATCCCTGCGAAGATTTTTGAGGTGAGTTAAGAACCTTCCAGGAGCCCGAATCAGCTTACGACTGTGATCTTGTGGGCTGTGTATGTGACGAAAGAGACAAAAGTTAAGGAATTAGGGATTAAGCGAGCAGCTGAGTGCATGTACTTGAACGAGGATCAGCAAGGGGATTCGCAGGCGGGAGTCGTTAGTGATGTGTCATTTGCTTAAATGCGGAGCTTAAGAGTCCCCAGAATTTTTGGTGTGCGTATAGTACCAATGAAAGGAAGCACTGTTTTCCCAGTCAAAATCTTAGGCAAAAACAATTACAGTAGAATTGATGTAGGTTACTTTAGCTGCAAAATTCTGCACGGAAAGCGACTACGCACCCGCGTGTTCAATAGCATAATAAACTCGGCACACAAATGCCACATGTAAACGAATTCTGCTGTCACCATGGTTTGAGCCGTTGAAAGAAAGATTGCTCTTGGCGACTTGATGCCACCAAAAAAATAAACTTTTTGTAAATTTTCGGATGCGAGAGCCTAATTATCAGCTTATTATCAGCTTTATGACCAAAGGAGCAACATTTCATAGATGCCAGATACAACCCAAATATATAAGCATCAGATGCCCCTCGAAGAAGCTGAGCCCTTCAGCCAGTGGGGTCGACCAATTTTCCTGACGCAGCCTTTCATCCGATTAAGCTGTGCTGAACCCCCTTTCCTATGTAACCCTGCGTGCCACGGTAACGGGTCGATGGGATATATCCACGAAGTCATGTGAATCTGTCTACGCCACTACTGGCTGCGGGGGTCCTTTGAGCGGAAAAAGCCGCTTTTTCTTGACTGTGCCAGATCGGGCACTTCATAGCAGTTGCCAGCTGCTTACATGGCCAGAAAGGTGCAGCACTTTCAGGGTGGTACTCGTGCTGCAAGTGCCTTCGACTCCATTGTGCATTTTTTAATTCGCTGTGGAAAAAAATTATCATTACAAAGATTATATTGTAGTAGTTTCTCACGATGGCCGAAGAATATCTAAATTCTGTAATTTTATGTATGATATGGCCAAATTGTAATAACCTTAGCTGATCGAATAGGTGTAGAAGCCTACTTCTCATTTATGAATTGTGATCCCATCAGGGGAATATTATGATTTCAGGTACTTTTTAAGGAACTTGTCTAGATAGAAAAGAACATTTAAATATCTCTGATGATTAAAGCAGCAATAAACAAGGTCCACAGGGAAGAAAAGCCGAAGGTACTGATAGATATTATCACGTAGTGGTGACAAGGCCGTACACGCCAAAAGAAGACACAGGCGTGATGGTACTGAAATAACTCTTTATTGGGGCTGACTTGCGCCCGCAAAAGAACTAAGCAACTCGACGGCGGCGATAGCAGCAAACGTGTTGGTCGATCGTCGAACGAAGAATGCCCGTCACACTCGTCAACGCTCAATTTAAAGGCTGCACAGAACAATCTAGATAACGTCGCAAACAGCTACCAGCACAGGCTGGAACATTGTGGAAAGACACACGAGTGGCCGGAATCTTCGAGATAGATCTCGGTGCATCTTGCGCTACAACGAAACTGACAAAGGTGGGACTCGCGACATCGAGCATTAACAAACAAAGAATACGGAACTGATACGCGATCCAGAATCAGAGTGATAAGACTGTATGCCAGCAGCTGTTGAAAAACAACAAATACAGTTTTGAAGGTTTCGCGGCAATATACTGAATGACATTATCCTCCCGCTAAATTTTCGATCTATTTGTGGTACTAGAGATATCTGCAATTAACGATCGCCTTCGCGTTTTCCTTGTCAACTCATACATCGGGCCAAACAAAAAAATATTCGTGGTTTGACCGAGATTAAACTGGTTATCTGTGCCAAAGCGCGTAGGCCAAAGTTTTACCGAAAGGCCGGGTCCTTTCAACATGGTGTACAACTTTCACCCGGGTGGCCCTGGGTGCGCAGGTGGTTTAAGCTCTAGATGACTTGGCTATGCGTTGACTTGCTATGCTGTTTCACCAAGAACACCCTCAAGGTCAGGTGTCGCACAAAATGCGTGCTTGGGTTTGACCGCGGCTACGGATTACAGACCGGTACTGCTTTCCACCCACGCAAGTGCAACCGGCCAACATGGCTTGATTTGTTCTTTTGCCGCTTTCTCCCTTCCATGCATATGGTTCTCGTGCGCTGCCTTTTCAGCATATTGAGCACGAAATGTTCTTAGCGCCCGTTGTCAGTGACCTTGAGGTGTAATCGCAGTAAAACCGAGAGACGGGCACCGAACGAGATTTAACGAGACGAATCCTCCGCTCAGTCCTCGTAGAGGACTTGCATGTGTCGCAGACAGTATCTGTCCCCAACCCCACAATTTGGCCTTCCGGACTCCCGAAATTTAGCCAAAATCGGTGTCCGGCCTAATTTTAATAGGGCCAATTCGGTGGCGACCTTCAAATTTAGGTAGGCCGCCTCAAAATTTTGGTCTTCTGGGCTCCTGCTGAAGTTTGACCTCGTCCGAATTTCAGCAAAATTGGTTTCCAACCCAATTTGATTGTGTTCAACTCAATCGTGCCTTCCAAATCTATGTGGGCCACCTCCACAATTTGGCTGGAAACCGCAATTTCATTTCGTCGGAATTTGGCGAAAATTGATGTCCAAACTTCTTTTACTGTGGCCAACTCATTGGTGCCTTCCAAATTTAGGTGGGCCACGCCGAAAATTCGGGCCTCCATAATCGCAAAATTTAGTTTCGTCCGAATTTAATCAAAATTAGTGTCCGACCTAATTTGACTATGGCCAGCTCAGTGATGCCTTCCAAGTTTAAGTGAGCAACCCCCAAAATTAGGCCCCCCAGATCATCAAAACTTTACTTCGTCTAAATTTAATCAAAATTTGTGTCCGACATAATTTGACTATGGCTAGCTAAGTGGTGCCTTCCACCACCCCAAAATTCGGTCCACAAGATCCTCAAAACTTTACTTAATCTTAATTTAATCACAATTGGTGTCCGACCTATCTTGACTATGGCCAGCTCAGTCGTGCTTTTCAAATTTAGGGGAGGCACCCCCAAACTTGGCTAACTAGACCACCAAAATTTGACTCCATGTGAATTAGACAGAAATGGTGTCCAACCTTATCTGACTGGGGCCAAGTCAGTGGCCCACGCCGACAGCGGACGAAACGCGTTCTAGGCCGAGGAATATTGGCTTTCTTTGGTTCGTTTTCACGCGAAGCTACTGCCTGTATTCCTGGCTTTAGCCTAGGTGGCTGTGAAGCACCTTCCGAACACCTGTTGACAAAACAAATGCTTGGGGTGCACTTAAGCCTGCTTAAATACAGTAAATCTAACGAGCGAGGAACACGAACCCACGACCTTTACTAGAACTCAAACACCTGACAGGGATACATGAAGTCTGCTTAAATGCAGTAATGCGAAAGCATATTCCTTAATGCTGCCCGACTAGGGACTCGAGCCGACGACCTTCTTTATGACAAGAACCCTCAACATTTACTGGATCTTACCTTTGACCACTCTTGAACAGAATTTTTGGGACTCAAACCCACGACGTTCTTTGGTACTCCAGCATGCGACTTTTTCTGGGACTCAAACCCGCGACTTTTACTGCAACATTTGACGACCATACTTGATCCCACGGATTTTGATCGTGCGGACAAGCTCTGATGACAGGTTCTGACCACACATATTGCCGACACACTCTGATGACGTCACTAATGAAAAAGGAAATGCTTTCATACTAAAATTCGGCACAGACGCTTGACAGCTCACGTGTTAAATGCAAAAGCAGTGAAGTCTTGCCAGGGAAATGTTTTCGAGCGAGGTTTTCGACATGTATCGAAGTTCTTTTTTGCTAGAATTATATTCGGTGTGTGCGTATTGGATATAACCAGCTGTCATGCTTTACGTGGTGTTTGGGGGGCGTAATAGCCGAAACCTTCATTTCAAGGCATACAGTTGGAGATTTCATGTCCCCGTCGCGAGCTAGCCTCCCATTCGACTAGCAGACGTATGTTGTACGGAACGAGAAACCATACAACACCACCCGGAACGCTGTACATACGGTTGCATTGCAGTTTTGATACCAAACTGGAAACCTGGCGCTGCATAGAGTTCCGTCAATGGGAATATATAGTTGAACGACGGGGCCAATCGCAGTTCCACCCCCTCCCACCACGGTCAGACCTGTGTCTTCAATTCACGGTCCGCCTGTCTCTGTCCGACTTTAGGACCTGGAGGAGCATCACCACTACTAGCATGCAGCAGAAGGTCGCTGCTATTCTGGTGGAGGAGCTACCCCGGAAGGCACATCTCACTGACGGCTACATTGACATCCGCGGCGGCCATCCTTACCGACTCAGGCCCCACATTCCAGAGGCCAGGAAGTGCTACCCGACTGTCCACAGCGTGGCCGATTAGCTCGACATCACCAGCCAGAGAATCTCCACCACCCTGTTTTGTGTCCCGGACCACGTCGAGATAGCAGAAAAAGAGGCAGCCCATGACCTTGCCACTCCTCCCAACTCCGCGCTGGGGCCACTGGACCTGGTACGGGACGTCGTCTACCGCTACCTCCTGTTGGATCATCCGTACCCCAAGGTGGCGAACGGCAACCCTCCTCGACCACTCCTCACCAAGGGCCTCTCTCACTAAGATTTTACTTACCTCCTTCGCCTTCCAATTGGCTCCGCCAGGACCGGCTCGCTTCTCTTTCGACACGGCCTCTCCCTCTTCGGCATGCCTCATGCGGACATCGCAGTGAGGCATTGGAGCACCTCCTCTGTGATAATCCAACGTTCGCGCCCCAGCGTACCATCTTCAGGACTGGACAGTGAGCTCCAGGGATAGCCTCCAGCGCGTTGAAAGACCTACTCTTCGCCCCCTCCTTCTCTTCTATCAAGCCACTCCAGGTTCTCCACTCCTAGCTGCCTAGAAGATACTGACGTCTATTGCCAACTATAATTCTCGACTGAATTGCAACTATAATTCTTGACTGACCAAGGATGCGGGATCGATATTGGTCATCTGCGAGCCTAACTTAACTCAAGCAATCAGGCTCTCTGGGTACTAATCATTTTTCGCTCCTACATACGGAGAGCGCCGCGAAGTCAGTCTTGGTGTACATCCGCACTGGCATGGCGTACGTTTGCTGCCCAGTTCCACCTCACAATGAAAATCAGTACGCATGTTTCATGGTGAAGACAAGAACGTTGCAATTCACACTGACTGCAGCATATGTGTCCCCCTCCTCACAACTAGCCTGCCGGAAAGCCTGAAAGCCATCGTGGAGGCAACCCTGGCTCCTTGAATAATTACTGGCGATTTTAACGCCCACCACTGATTATGGGCAAGTATTAGAATCAATGCCAAAGGAAGGAATCTGGCCTTATTTGCTTCCGGTAATGACCTCTATATACTGAATGACGGCAGTCCGGCTTACCTACGCGGCTCTCCCTACAGCAGTTGCCTAGACCTCACATTAGTTTCTCGGTCTTTTTACACGTCTGTTTAATGGTTTTGTGATGTGGAGATCCATGAGAGTGATCACATTCCTATTTACCTAAAAATAAATGAACTTGGTGCGTCCACCCAGCTAAGCTCATGCACATCGACTGGACAGTATTTCAAAAGCACATGGAGGAGGCATGCAAAGAAGCCCTCACTGGCAGGTTAGAGATACTGTAGCAAATGCTATGACTGTTGCTAGTAATCACATCTTGTCATCTAAAATAAACAGTGTCTTTGACATCGAGTTAGAACGCCTACGTGTTCTTCGGCGGCGAGCAGAAAGATGATACAGACGAACCAAGGGCTTAACTGATTTGAGAGCGGCTAGACGTATGCAGAAGAAAATCAAGCGAAGAATGGATTGACTGGCGGACAAGCGCTGGAAGTCATTCTGCCAGCAATTGGATCCCCAAAAGCCCATGTCCCTCATCTGGCGGACTGCGCGGCGCCTTCGTACATCTCCACAGCAAAGACAGCCATTCTGTGCTTAATCGTAAACAGATCGTAAACAGATTGAAGTAGCAACTGGCTTCTGTAAGACAATTGCGGGTGCAACGACTACCTCGGTTTCTCAGCGTGTTCCTCCAGCTGCCTCACAGGAATCGGTGATGGATGTAATTTTTTCTCACGAGGAACTCGACTCTGCTCTGGCAAGATGTAGATGTTCTTCATTAGAACCAGATGGAATCACATGCGCTGCGCCGTCCCATCTTGGCAACGACGCGCGAGAAGAGCTTCTCAAACATTATAACCGCTCTTGGCTAGACGGTGTTGTTCCTCATGATAGAAATCAAGTCGGCTGATACCGCTACTAAAACCAGGGAAATCTCCGCTCGAGCTCACATCCTACAGGGCGATAGCAAATTTGGTCAGCTGCGTGGGAAAGGACAAGGAAAGCATGGTTTTGACGCGCCTTGAATGGTACCTCGAGCACTGCAAAATATACCCCAAAGCAATGGCCGGCTTTCAGCGGGGTCGCTCCTCTATCGACGGCGTCGTTGACCTCGTGTGTTCAACAACAGAAACGAATAAATGTCTGTCCGTTGCACTCTTTCTTGGTGTGAAAGGTGACTACGACAACGTGTCCCATGAAGCCATCCTTGATCTGCTAGAAACTCATCAGTGCTCGGATGTTTGCGTGGATAGAGCTATCTGACAAAGGATCATTTTTTATTCAGTGTGAAGGTGGCTCGACTCCAGCGTATTATACCCACCGTGGCGTGTCCAAGGGTGGTGTGCTCAGCCCTACTTTGTTTAATTAACACTCATCGTCCTCCCAGAGAACCTCCCTCCCACCGTCCAGATATCAATGCACGCCGATGACATCTACATTTGGGCCTCCTCCGTGACGCATCTCTAGGTGCGTGCAGGTCTTCAACTGGCAGCAACAATAACTTCATCTTATTTTCAAAAGCAAGATCTCAGCGTTTCGCTGGAAAAGTACGCACTAGTGGCATTTACACGCAAATCTGTGAATACATATCCGGTATGCATTGATGGTCATAATATTTCTTGCTACAAATCTCATCGTTTCTTAGAGATTCTGATAGACCGCAATCTATCATGACGCCCGCATTACATCCTATTAAAAAACGCTAACATCTATCGTTCACTTACTCCGCTTTCTTGGCGGAAAATCATGGGGCTCGTCGGTGTTCAATTGTGCAGTTGCACAGAGCACTATTTTTAGACTTCCTGCGCTAAATACGCCCGTACTTTCAAACACGTGCAAGACTAATTGGCGTGCCCTCCAGGCAGTCCAGGGTCGGGCCCTTCGTGCATGCCTGGACCTCCCTCGGAGTGCATCAACATTTAGAAGTAATGCATTCCCCAAAGACCACCCACTTTCGACGTGTATTGCTCTAGACTCCTTGCGAATGCACATACGACATATTTCAAAGGTTCCACAGCCTCACCTTGCGCAGATTACTCTGCAGAGACCACATTCTGCATTTGCAAAGATCATAGCAACGCACCAGTCATCCATCCCAAAACAGTCCACTCCGGCAGCACGACCTCCGTCGCCACTGTGGTGTCTGCGGCTCCCATGTGTGTGACGGCTCCCATGTGTGAGATATAGAAGAAATGGAATTTATCAATGCCAGCCCTTCAGCAACAGACATTATTCTTGCTACACAATGACTATTGGGACCGCACTCACGTCTATGCGGATAGCTCGGTAACCCTTCTAGTTCTGCCTGCGCCATCGTCTTTCCTGCGAGACAAGCAAACGTTTACCGTCTCATTTTTCATAAGACTACCTCTACTGAGGTAGAACTGGCCGAACTGCTTGTTGCTATAAAGTATATCTCTGAACAAACTCCTCAATAATGGGCTGCGCTTGTGATTCTAAACCTGTTCTACAATGTCTTCGATCGGTCTCGAGCCATGGCTGCCATGAGCAACTTGTAGCGGAGGTAGGACATCTGCACCACCAGGCATTACAAGAGGGTCACGAAATCCTTTGCCAAGTGGCTACCAAGCCATAGTGAAATTGTTGGCAACGACTTAGCTGACGATGCTGAACGATCGGCTCACGATACAACCAAACTTGTTCAGCTACCATTGACAAGAGCCGACGCCGCAGGCACCTTGGATGCTCACCTGAAACCTGACTAGACAATCATGGTCTATGCCTGGAGGCAGGACATCCCGCTCGCATCACTTTGACCCATTGCTTCAACAGCAGATACCATTCAGCCTCTCCCGCTGTAATGCTATAAAATCTCGCCTGTGGCTAAGAGTGGCGTTTACAAACGCCTATTCCCATCTCATTGGAATGGAGGACTTTCCAACATGAAAGCAGTGCGGGTGGGATTAAACGATTTGAGCACATGCTTTCTGAATGCCCTCAGTTTGAGCGTGAGCTTGCCTTCCTTGCTGTTACACTTCGCTGCTTGGACTCTCACCTTCTTATAGAAACTAAGATTCTGGGCCCTTGGACGACACCCTCATCAGAAAGGAAAGCAGTGAAGGCGCTCCTTAAGTTTTTAAGGACTCGTGGTTGGGTTCTAGACTTTAAGTGTACGCTCTCTAACCACCTTTTACATAGATCTCTGGACATGTGACAGACACCTTTCCTTGGCTCTCTTTACTTTTTCTCCCCTTGTTTCCCTCCCAACATGTCGAGTAGCTATAGTGGGCATCGCTTAGTTAGCCTCCCCTGCCTTTCTATTCTATTTCTCTCTCTCTCTCTGGCGGGCATCTAGGTGAGACCCATTAACACCAAAAATTGTATAAAATTTATTAGCCACGCGTTTGGTGCAGAAGGTACGGGATGATTTCAAACGATTTGGCGGGTCACGGAACACAAAACTGCTAGTTGAGTCAAAGCCTAGTCTACGCGAGGGATTCTTACTGGCGATTTTTTTCTGTCTCAAGCCATGGCCGCGGGAATCTTCAAACGGCTATTATGACCGAACCGTTTGTTTCTGGACGTTCCGGATGGTGTCAAATGATTCGTCGTTTTGAGCTGCACAGATTACTATCTAAATTTGGCTCTCAACGCTCAGTTCGGATATAACGAAAGACTGTACCGGATATAGCAAATATGATATACACCATGTGATCCGGATATAAAGAAAGTCGGTATGCCAGATAAGTGCAGAATCAGTTCACTAGATGACGCTAGTCGTATCCCAACAGCTGTCCTTTTGCGATCCTAACGATTGCCTCTACCGGGTGTATATATAAACGACCGCACTCGTTATATCGACGCCGCCGCGCAGCTTCCGGTGATCTATACCAACGATTGTTTCACGAGATTATCCAGCTCATGTTCAATAAACGGTCCTTGACTTAGCGCCGCCTCATTTCTTCTCACTCGCTAAGCTGCCAGTCTTTCACGCTGCGCTTTGTATGCCGTCGTCCTTTCTATTCTGAAAAAGTTTCACTAAAGATCATAATGAAGACTCCTTCATCCTAATAAAAGCCTAAAGCAGTAGTTAATACTTTGGTTAGGATCGCAACTAAGACGTAGTAGAGCAAAACACAGGAAAGCTTGGCTAACCGAGAGCTAAGCAATGTTTCTGTATGTATATATGTGCTATATATATATATATATATATATATATATATATATATATATATATATATATATATATATATATATATATATATATATATATATATATATATATATATATATATATATATATATATATATATATATATACAACTGCACAAACAATATACTATACATAATAGATATGAATAAACGCTGGGATTCTCTTTCCAGATATGGACAATAAACTGATTTCAGTGCTGGCACACTCTGTCAGCCCTGGAAACGAGGCGGTCCACCAGACAACCCGAGGTTGTTTAGTCGGCCGGGCGATGACAACCTCCGCTCTAGGGACAACCAAGCATTTTCAGGACTTAATCAAGCCTTACACAAAGGGAGCTTCCGCCCCCTCAGAATAAGCTTAGTAAAGAGCACGAAATCACCTGGAGGAGATTCCAAACAAACTCCTTGCCTAACCCGGTACCTCTCTCCCATATGTTCCCAAGTCAATTTTCTTCCAATTGCACACTGTGTAATGAGAGAGCTACCCTCAACCACGTGCTCTGAGGATGTAAGGAGGGGCCCCCACCTCCAAAATTGGCGAAATCCAGCTTCTACACAACTGGGAGGCTCTGCTACGCAGCTCGGACTCGGACATGCAAGACCGGATTCGCTAGCGCGTGTACGAGGCCGCCAGTAGGCTTGACCTGCTTGCCATCTAATAGGACAATGTAACCTGGTCTTATAAAACTACCCGACTAAATAAAAGTTCCTTCTCCCTCTCCCCTTCCCTTACGGCGTTGTTTAGGTGTCGACCGAGAAGCGTAATAGATACTGCCGCTTTCATATACACCAAAACAACCTAGCTTGCGTATATTTGCCATGGCCGACTCAATGGTGACCTCAATAGTTTTTAAATAGTCGCCGAAAAGAGCTGCGGCACCTCTTCGAACTTCGTACCAATTATTCGATAAGCATTCCAAAACACAAGGGCGGGTTCGATTCATTTTAAATAGTTTTTTACCTTCACTATTTTAATCGTTAGACAATCCCAATAGAATAAATAGTACTTTACATATTCGAAAATCTTCATTATTCTCAGCTTTCTAGCATTAACAACCGATTAACGAATTAAAAAAGCCGCTTCTTTCTTGTCCCCTGCCGGGTCGGCTCTCTACCTCTGCAAATCGTCATCAGATGGCGCGCACTTACAGGGAAATGGAGGGGGGGGGCGTCCGCAATCTTCTCACTGCATGCATAAGCAGATTGGCGGGGACCGAACTGTAGCGACGCCTTCAAGGACAAGTGAAACAAAGTTTCGTAATGCCCAAGCGGTATTCGCCTTTTTTTTTTTTAGTTTATTTTTTCTTTCCATCCCGCCGCGCCGGAAAAGTAACACCGCAGTAACACGTACGGGCGTCTAAGAGTCGCGGTTATCGTCACGCTGAAAGCTGAAAGGCCGTTAGATGACACCACGCCCAAAGCCTACTCAGTGGGCAGCCTCTCGCCTTAGCAACGACGCGGGTGCAGTGATGCGAGTCGGATTAGGCTTGTCTAATTGTCGGCTTGCCGACGGAGTAGCGGTTGGAGCGATTGGTTCCGTAGCCCGATAGTGCAAGATCAATTCAGGCCGCGTTGTGATGACGCCGCACCGCAAGACAGCCTTGTACTGTGTGATGTCAGCACATGACCCTGTGGGCGAAATTAATCTGGAGGTCACCAGTACCAAGTCCATTATAAGCTATTGGTTCTCTCTTTGTGACGTTAAACCACTACAAATCGTACCAATATTCATTTATTGCCGTGACCTTAGAAAGTCTAAAAGTTTTGAACCAGGTATGAGGGTGCGGCTCTGCTTCGGAATGGCTCGGAATGACATTTGCGTGCGATGCAGTGTCATTCCGATGGCAAAAGAGCGAAATAGAATTAATTGCGACTGTTTGAAGCGCAGTTGCTTATATAGCTCGACTCATTAATTCTAATTTCAGGTCTATTCAAACTGACATTATTGGTCCCGTTTACATTAGTTGTTTTAGGAAGGTTTACATTAAAATTTTTAACGCGGTAGAGTTAAGGCTTCGTTCTGCAGAAAATAATTAAGTGCTAATTATTGGGTGAGTGGCAAACTGTATGTACGCGAACGAGGATCTGCAGAGAGAGGGTTGGGGGGGGGGGGCGTAAACAGGAGTCATTGACGTTGTGACGTCATACCCTTAGAGGCGGAGCTTAAGTGCCCCCATTTTTTAAATATTCAGTGCCTTTCGAGTCCTAGCTGTCCACAACCAGTCGGGATCTTTAACTGCAAAATTTCAAGGGTAGTAAAAAAATAACACGATTTCCAGGTGCTTAGAAAGACCAGCTTCCAGGCGAAACAGGTGAAGTAACGAAGTGAGCACAGGGCCAAAGAAACTTGATTTCATGTTATTTGTAAGTTATAACAAGCTGTCACCGGTATTTAAGTGTCGCTTAACGCATTTCTTCACCAGTATTGCCGTGATGCCATAGATAGGACACTTGTGAGTGAATAATAATCGGTATCGGAGGTGCGGGTCATAATAAAGGTTTTGAGTTCCTACTTCGCATTAATTTTCGTCTAATTTTGTCTGAATCGATATGGTCGTACGAGAAGGCATATAGCCGTTTAGTTTGTCGCGAAAATATATAGATGGTACGCAAAGCGTTTAACATAAATTTCATTTTTCCGCGTAACTTACGACTTACATTGATAGCTGCAAGATGTGATAGACTTATACCGTGTTTGGTAAAGATTGCCCGCCAGAGGGCAGACACCAACTTCTAGAATCAGAGCTGCGCTGAAAACTGAGAAATTCTTTGTTATGAGGACAAGCCTGTATACACTGCATGAGAATGCAGGGGTCGGAGAAAACTATAAACTAAGATAAATAAATCCCCTTCTAATTGGATCTGACGTGCACACTATATCTCTCTCATTCGACTTCTGTTAGCATGTATTCCTGGGAGTAGACGAAACCGAATCAATGTAATGAAAAATAAAACATCCCTAGCCTACAGGAGGGCAGTGGGGTCGCTCCCCACACCTTCAATGCATTAATGAAACGAAGCCATCATATCGTTTTCATCGGACACTTTTGTGCATTGCGCTTTTTTAAGAGATCACTCGAGAACCGCCTTGAGTTGAACTTGTAATATACGTTCCGTTTGGTATATTGAAGTAGTAAGTAGAGTCTGATTTTCTTTTCTTTTTTTTTTTTTTTCATTAAGCATGCGCTTCCATATTTATCGGCAAGAAATGGTGGTGCAGGTACAGGCTTAAGCATCTTTAATCCACGCTCTTTTCAAAGCTGGACGACCATGCCGCGCCTTCATAAAGCATATTCGCTCCTCGTCGCAGGCGTATCGAATCCTTTCGCACTACTAAGCTTGACTGTGGGCACCGTGAATCGCTCTGAAGCTCCCAACTTAAGTAATTCAAAAAGACGTCTCGTTAACGGGGCCAATTAGTAGTAAAATGCAACGCAAAACAAAAGAGAGCTATGAATCACTTGCGCTCTCTGATACGTGACAGTTATCACTTAATTTATTTATTTGCTATTTTATTTATTCAATTATACCGTTCACAATACCTAGACTATCCTCCACAGGCACGCTCTAATTGCTGATCGCAAATGAACTTGGCATTTGTCAATTGTTTCAATGCACCGATCCCAACGTGATATGTGCTCAAAAAAGCAGCGGTTGCCAGGATGAAACTCGGCGTTGGAGAGACGTCAGTTTTCTAATAATCATAACATGCGTCCGAGGGCCGACTACTGGAGCACCAGAATGGCAAAGCGGGCGAGTTGGTGATACATGGTTTAAAAATAAAACAGCGCTTGTGGTGTCTGTTTCTATTCTTTCGTCTGTGTGTTTTGCGCTGTTTTATTTTTAAACCAATACTGGAGCACGTTTGCGCGTACACCTCCCTTATTATCGCTAGATTTTATATTGTAGTGTGTCATGCCAAACGCAGCTTCTCGTTCGAGAGGTTTGTGAAGATAACGTACTCTGAGTGGTCATAAACCTGAAAGCTAGCCGAATCTGTCTAAGCATGCGGAATATAGGCGAACCGCTCTCAGGCCTATCGTAAATGCATGGTCGTCCCGTTTGGAGAAGGGTTAATGGCGCCGCCAGTAGATGACCGCACAGATCATCGACGGCTTCAACAACTGGCCGCGGGTCACGACGAAGTTCTGATTCCGAGTTTTTTAAGTGCAAGGAGTCACTGCTACTAATTCAGTTTTAAAGAAAGCTCTGAAAAGATTGTACCCAGGGAAAGTATATAGGGGCCAGGTTTGGTGGAGAACTCATTATTAATCTCCAATTGCGTGGTGGCGTTGCTCTGCTAACATATGGTATAGGACTAGAGCATGTTCAACAGCCTCGGGAAGGAACAGCAGTTTACATTGGGTAGCAAAGTACTGGAAGTAGTAGGCAAATATGTCTTAGAGGGTGCAGCGGTGGCGTAGCGGTAGAACATCCGCCTCGCATGCAAGAGGACCAGGGTTCAAATCCCGGTGCCGCATAATTCTCCACCGGATGAAAAAAAAAAAAAAATCCGCGTGTCGATGGAATTGCATAAACAGGTTTGGGGTGCGACCTGATGCCGGTGAACACCTCCGGCAACGCACTCCCTCACCAGAACAGGAGTTGGCCACTCTGGTGCAGTAACTGGCCGCAACCTCCTATGATAAGCTCCATAAAACCCCGGCCCTCAGTCACCAGCGGCTGCGGAACAACTGACCACGGCGGCGGTCAGACCTGTGACGCAGCAGGGGGTGCTAAGAAAGCCTGGCTCCGCTGGACAGGCCGCCATTGGAAACTGACCCTGGCAACGTTTAAGAACCCTAGCTAGTGAAGCTAGCTTAGCAGTGCTGTTAGAGGAACTAGAGGGCATGAAATGGGATGTCATAGGGCTTAGTGAGGTTAGGAGGCCGAATGAGGCATATACTGTACTGAAGGATGGGCATGTACTGTGTTCTCGAGGCTTACCAGAGAGGCGACAACTAGGAGTAGGTTTCCTTGTCAATAAGTATATAGCGGGTAATATAGATGAATTCTATAGTATTAATGAGAGGGTTGCAGGCATCGTAATTAGGCTTAATAAGCGGTATAAACTGAAGGTTGTGCAGGCCTATGCACCTACATGTAGTCATGATGACCAGGCAGTTGAAAGCTTCTATGAAGATGTAGAATCGGCAATGCGAAAAGTAAAGACGCAGTATACTGTACTAATGGGCGATTTCAATGCCAAGGTAGGGAAAAAACAGGCAGGAGACAAGGCAGTAGGTGACTATGGCATTGGTTCTAGGAATAGCAGGGGGGAGTTACTAGTTGAGTTTGCAGAGCGCAATAACTTACGAATCATGAATACCTTCTTCAGCAAACGGAAGAACCGGAAATGGACATGGAAAAGTCCTAACGGAGAGACTAAAAATGAAATCGACTTCATAATGTGTTCAACCCCCGCCATTATGCAAGAGGTAGAGGTAATCGGGAAAGTGCGATGCAGTGACCACAGGATGGTGAGGTCCCGAATTAGCCTAAATCTGAAGAAGGAACGCAACAGATTAGTAAGAAAGAAACCCATCAACGAATTAGCGGTGAGGGGGAGGGCAGAAGAGTTCAGGATCTCCCTACAGAATAGGTTTTCAGCTCTAACTGAGGATGGCGACATTACCCTAGAGGGAAGGAACAATAATTTCAGAGATATCATTACTGCGTGCGCGGTAGAAGTAGGCGGTAGGATATATGTTAGAGAGGATACCGGCAAGCTGTCTAAGGAGACGAAAGATTTGATTAAGAAACGCCAGAGTATGAAAGCTTCTAATCCAACAGACCGGATCGAATTGGCCGAGATATCAAAGCTAATCAATAAGCGCAAGGTGGCCGATATAAGGAAGTGTAACATGGAGAAAATTGAGCATGCTGTAAAGAACGGGGGAAGCCTTAAAGCGGTAAAGAAGAAATTGGGCATAGGCAAAAACCAGATGTATGCGATAAGGGACAAGGCGGGCAACATCATCACTAATATGGAAAAGATAGTCAAAGTAGCCGAGGAGTTCTATACAGATCTCTACAGTAGCCAAAGTAGTCAGGACCGTAATGAGATTGGCGGTAGGGAAAAACAGTCAGACGTTCCACCAGTGACGAAGGACGAGGTCAAGAAAGCACTAGAAACTATGAAAAGGGGGAAATCAGCTGGAGAGGATCAGATAACTACAGATTTGCTGAAGAACGGGGGGGATATCGTGCTAGAAAAACTGGCCACCCTGTATACGCAGTGCCTGGTGTCATCAACGGTACCGGAACCATGGAAGAATGCAAACATTATCCTCATTCACAAGAAAGGGGGCTCTAAGGACCTTAAAAATTACAGACCAATCAGCTTACTGTCTGTTACGTATAAGGTATTTACTAAGGTAATCGCTAATAGAATCAGGACAACCTTAGACTGCAATCAAGCAAAGGATCAAGCAGGATTTCGGAAACGGTACTCTACTATCGATCATATCCATACCATCAATCAGGTGATAGAAAAATGCTCGGAATATAACCAGCCCTTATACATAGCATTCATTGATTACGAAAAAGCATTTGACTCAGTTGAAACCTCGGCGGCGATGCAGGCATTGCGAAATCAGGGGGTAGACGAGCCGTACGTGAAAGTGCTGGAAGATATATATAGTGGCTGCACAGCAACCATAGTTCTGCATAAAGAAAGTAACAAAATTCCCATAAAGAAAGGTGTTAGGCAAGGAGACACAATCTCCCCAGTACTATTCACAGCTTGTTTAGAGGAAGTATTCAGAGACTTGGAATGGGAGCAGTTAGGGATAAGGGTAGATGGAGAGTACCTCAGTAATCTGCGATTTGCTGATGACATTGCCTTGCTAAGCAACTCGGGGGATGAACTGCAAATAATGATTGATGACCTAGACAGGAAAAGTAGAAAGGTAGGCTTGAAAATCAATATGCAGAAGACTAAGGTAATGTTCAACAGCCTCGGGAAGGAACAGCAGTTTACATTAGGTAGCAAAATACTGGAAGTAGTAGGCTAATATGTCCACTTAGGACAGGTAGTAACCGCAGACCCGGTCCACGAAAAGGAAATAACAAGAAGAATACGATTGGGATGGAGCGCATTTGGCAAGCACTCGCAGATTATGACTAGCAGCTTACCAGTATCGCTCAAGAGGAAAGTATACAACAGTTGCATCTTGCCTGTACTCACCTATGGGGCTGAAACGTGGAAGCTAACCAAGAGAGTTCTACTTAAGTTGAGGACAACCCAGAGGGCTATGGAACCAAAAATGGTAGGGGTAACATTAAGAGATAGAAAGCGTGCAGAGTGGGTCAGAGAAATAACTCAAGTTACCGACATTCTAGTAGAAATTAAGGAGAAGAAATGGACATGGGCAGGACATGTAGTGCGAAGAGAGGATAACCGATGGTCGCTGAGGGTAACAAACTGGATTCCAAGGGAAGGAAAGCGTAGCAGGGGGCGGCAGAAAGTTAGGTGGGCGGATGAGATTAAGAAGTTCGCAGGGGTCAAGTGGATGCAGCTAGCACAGAACCGGGTTAAGTGGAGAAATATGGGAGAGGCCTTCGCCCTGCAGTGGGTATAATCAGGCTGATAATGATGATGATGATGATGATGATGATGATGATGATGATGATGATGATGATGATGATGATGTCTACTTAGGACAGGTAGTAACCGCAGATCCGGACCATGAAAAGGAAATAACAAGAAGAGTACGATTGGGATGGACCGCATTTGGCAAGCACTCGCAGATTATGACTAGCAGCTTACCACTATCGCTCAAGAGGAAAGTATACAACAGTTGCATCTTGCCTGTACTCACCTATGGGGCTGAAACGTGGAAGCTAACCAAGAGAGTTCTACTTAAGTTGAGGACAACCCAGAGGGCTATGGAACGAAAAATGGTAGGGGTAACATTAAGAGATAGAAAGCTTGCAGAGTGGGTCAGAGAAATAACTCAAGTTACCGACATTCTAGTGGAAATTAAGAAGAAGAAATGGACATGGGCAGGACATGTAGTTCGAAGAGAGGATAACCGATGGTCGCTGAGGGTAACAAACTGGATTCCAAGGGAAGGAAAGCGTAGCAGGGGGCGGCAGAAAGTTAGGTGGGCGGATGAGATTAAGAAGTTCGCAGGGGTCAAGTGGATGCAGCTAGCACAGAACCGGGTTAATTGAAGAAATATGAGAGAGGCCTTCGCCCTGCAGTGGGTATAGTCAGGCTGCTGCTGCTGCTGCTGCTGCTGCTGCTGCTGCTGCTGCTGCTGCTGCTGCTGCTGATGATGATGATGATGATGATGATGATGATGATGATGTCTGAGGATAGAAAGAGGCAAAACAGAATGGTGAGCTTTAAGATAAATGCGAAGAAAACTACTGTAACCTTGTGACAGTCTGAAAGCGGAATGGAGGTTCATGAGACGCAGTGGAAAAAGATCCCACCTATAAAATAGTAGCGCATGTGAGAACAGCTATCAGATCCTGAGCCGCAGCTTAATTGTCTAATATCTCTCCGAGGAACGTGTTTAATAGTTGTATACGATACGAAAAGTGATATGTCGGGCAGAAATTGCAGAGTACTAAATATAAAGGCAGTGTAGTGAGCTATAGAAAGGAAGTGGTCGAAAGAGAGCAGCCTGAACTATACGTCCCGAGCATCGCTCCGACCTCGCCGCCTGTGTCACGCGTCATGAAAAGTTGTCGGGGCTGTCGAGTGTCGATGACCGACCCCCTCTCAGTCGAGCGTGCGTGGTTCAAAAAGGAATCTTCTTTTTTCTATAATTTGACAACAAAACAGTTGTCAAAGAATATGACAAAAAAGCAATAACATGCTTGAAAAATCGTCACCGTATTGCAGTATGTGCGACGTCGTACAGAAGATATATCATGAAAAGAAGTCAAAGAGCATATGTACTGATCCCACGTATTCGCTTTGTGCAGGAAATATAACTTATGGTAGTTACATATAATTAAACATAAAACTTAACTATAAGCACTTTGGATAGAAAACGGTGATTAATCGAGGGACAATTCATACTTATCAAGACACATTACGGATGGTAACCGACGTAAATCACTCGCGATTTACGACATCTGAACCATGAAAAAAAGTAACCGCCATGCGTTGGGGTTCGGACAGCTGCAGAAACAACGAGGAAGAATTTATGCAGGAACCCCACCGAACGGGAGCAATGCAGCGATTGCCTGTGCCAGAACAGTTGGTAAAACAGCTGGTTGTAACGACACAACCCACTCTAATCCCTGCAGAGAAAAGCTGTACACTGAAACTACCTTCTTATATTACCAAAGCTTTTGACAGGAGGCTTGCCGCATCTTTTTGTGTGGCGTTTATTAGCGCACGACAGTTATTATGCGTTTCTCCATTCCCTTTTTCCTTTCCAGGTATATCTTAAAAGATAAACTCCGGCTCCTCCAGTCGAAAAAACTACAGAACCGTGTCCAAAATACAACAAAATATTCTGTAGTTCTGTCGTAGACGTCATATTTTTCTGTAGTTCTGTAGTTTTTCTGCAATATATTTCTGTTTTCTGTACTTCTGTAGCACTTTCCTGTTGTAATTACAGAAATTTCTGATGTTACTACAGAAGGTTCTGTTGTCACAGCAGGTTTCCCGTCAAAAACCGCACAGAAATTCTATCGTTACCACAGAAAATGTTCTGTAGTTGTTTTCGACTGGTCTTATTATAAAGATATAATCTTAAAGCTGAGTTTGATTTAAACCTGTCCTAATTTTAACGCATCAACATAAATTACTCTTTTACCAAGCAAGTATAAGAGGTGCACAGTGATGACTCGATGGAATGAAGCGTTTTGCTGAACACGATGTTTAGTTTGGAATACTTGCTACGCTTGCTCAAGCATTACGCAAATAGGTGAGCTCGGCATCCTTTGGTGCTTGCGAGAACGCGCAATGGTAGAACCTGACTGGCCCAAACAGTACTTGTCAAAAGCCACAACAGTAGAACAGTTAATTAGACTGACGCCAGAGGCCATTATTCCGAATTTGCGCCTTTTTGAGAAGTATCGTTATCTCACTCACCTCTAGTCATCGTACTGCTGGAAAGGCCGTAACCGGAAGCGGTAGTGACAACCGGTTCCGATGTTTTTCACCAATCATATGACTCTCGGTACCCAGTTGCCATTTAAATGTTTCAGTTCACTGCCGATGATTGTATTGAATGTACTGCGGTCACAGAGTTCTCGATAAAACAGGGTGCGGCGCGCCAAGCATTAGTCTCATGCAAAGAACGCTGCTTTGAACATCAGTCACGCTGATGTCACCAAATGGTTCTTCTATCTAGTTAAACATCATGTCACTACTTTGCATATTTTTTCACAGGCGCTCAGCGAAAGTAATCGGTGATTTTTATTCAACGCGTTAACCGCAAGCCTGTCTTTTGTCGCTTTTGTAGCCGTCCGCTATGTGGGTGAGCGAGCAGTTCTTTCTTTTAGTCCGAATCGAATACGAAAAGTTTATCTAAAAGCCGAATCGAATACTGAGAGAACCGAATTGAATGCGAATCGAACATTACTACGAATATTCGCGACTTTTGCACACATTGAGCGCTGAAGCGTATGAAACAGCGAAGAACTGGCGGCGGCTCTTTTCTACGGCGCAGTTATTTGTTCAGTTAGTTTAAACTGATCATCATAGCGATCGTGTGTACAGGAGGTGCAGACACCAATGGATGGGAACGGCCAACATGGACCGCGTCACCCCATTGTTTATCTATCTTATCCTCCTAGCCAGGATGGAGAACCAGAACCAGGGTGGAGGAGGTATCTCTGAGACGGCTGAGGGTCGGAGTGGCTCTTACGCCCGCCGTTGGACACCAGTGGCAAAGTACTACTATTCCAGTTCCCGACAAATGCCCACACTGCGAAGAACCGGCTTGCGACACCACTGTACGGCATCTAATATGGACATGCCCAGGAACTTCGCATATGCGCAACACCATTCTACAAAAAGCTGGACTTTCACCAAGTAATGACTCTCATTTCCACTTATGGACAACAAACAACATTTATGCACGCAGTTTGTGTGACTTCTTGCACATGGCTGCACTCCACACATTCCTGTGACGCTATACCACCACCTTTTATGCCGTGTGGCAAACTCAGCGCCATAAATAAATAAATAAATAAATAAATAAATCATAGCGATCAAAATACAATGCTTGTGTACAGCTATATATCATCGTCAAGTTATGTGCATAGGAAGACAACTTTCTGCTGTGGACGACGGAAGAGAATAAACTAGCGCCACATTTCAGTTATCTAATTGAGGCGAAGAGAATATGTGGATGAACCATGGGCTCCGAGATCGGGCACCAAGGGCGATTTGCTGAACACGTCTGGGCACTGCCGCGTATGCCAATCTCTGAGGCCACGTATGAGCATTTGCGAACAACGCCACAGGAAATGACCGATTCACGACGTTCGCTTAACGATCGCGACGGCATGGTACATACGTGGCGTGCGCGGTTTGAAAAAACAAAAAACAAACAACAAACAAAACAAATATGGCGGATCTCGTTCGAACCCCATTCCAAATTACTCAAAAAATTCTTCTTCTTCTTCTTCTTGGTTTTCTTCGTCTTCATCTTCTTCGCGGCTGTTCAAGGTCAAATGTGGCCCTTCCTGGGACCACACGATGGACCAAAACCTGGCGTAGTATTGCAGTAAAATCCGTAAAAGGCTGCTGTCTCACCTGCCAAACTATTAACAATGCATTTAAAGACTTCTGAACATATGGGGTACTGCAGCCTCTGCAATTAAAACTTCGGCTTCCCAGCGGCCATCATTCAGACCAAATTTCTGCACATGCATCTACTGTAAGGACGTTTCAGCCGAATTTGCCGTATTCCCACGCAGGGTGTTAGTCACCTGTTTAGTTCAGAATCTTGCCTTGGTAACATAACGTTTAGGTGTCAGGAATAGAGACGCCAAAATATCGAGCTATTTTTCTTTTGTTTGCCATAAGATGTATTAGATTGTGAGAAACAGCACCAGCCAGTCGTCCTACGACCAACTCGAAAGGAAGTTATACAATACGTTGATTTATTTTTAACGAACCCAACTTCCACTGACACCAAGGAGAACATAGGTAATTTTTTTCTCACGTTTACCAACGTGAAATAATGCAATCATGGAGATAAGAAGAAGAAGAAGAAGAAGAAGAAGAAGAAGAAGAAGAAGAAGAAGAAGAAGAAGAAGAAGAAGAAGAAGAAGAAGAAGAAGAAGAAGAAGAAGAAGAAGAAGAAGGAGAAGAAGAAGAAAAGAAAAGAAAAGAAAAAGAAGAAGAAAAGAAAAGAAGAAGAAGAAGAAGAAGAAGAAGAAGAAGAAGTGAAGAAAAAGAAGAAGAAGAAGAAGAAGAAGAAGAAGAAGAAGAAGAAGAAGAAGAAGAAGAAGAAGAAGAAGAAGAAGAAGAAGAAGAAGAAGAAGAAGAAGAAGAAGAAGAAGAAGAAGAAGAAGAAGAAGAAGAAGAAGAAGAATAACGCTCGGTCACCGGCAGCTAATGCTTTCGCTCCACATTCGGTTCAGCAGCATTGAACCCTTCTCATTTATATGCAAGCTAGTAGCTTACGCTCTCGCGTCCTACTTTTAAAGGATGACCTTAAGTGTCCCCGATAGTGTAGCATCTTACACTATTGGGGACACTTAAGTGTAGCACTTACACTTAACTGTAAGTGTAGCCCCTTACACTATTATAGTGCGCGATAGGGGAATAATGAAGCAGGCAAAAGAAGCTTTCGCCGTTGCTATCGAAAGTCAACAAGGGTTGACTAGAGTTAAACCACAACTAATTTTTATTTTTCTTACGTTTATACCGTTCTTATTTCCCCGTATAGAAGATTAATCATCCTGTGCAATTCATCTTCTGAGTTACTTATCCGGCGATGTCATCAGCGAATCGCAGATTGTTGATGTATTCTTCATTAACCCTTACCCTTAACTGTTCACAAAACAGGTTGCAGAATACTTCCTCTAAGCAAGCGCTTAAACTACTGGAGAGGTCGTATCGTCTTGCCTAACACTTTTCCTTATTTGCATTTTATTACCTTCTTGAGATGTAGATATATCTTCCAGTACTTTATAGCTTATCTACACCCTTTTTCCACAATGGCTGCGTGGCCTCTCAGGTTTGTACTCAGTCAAAGGCTTTCTCCTAATCTATTAAAGCTTGTATGGAGGTTGCTTATATTCTGAACATTTGTCTATCACCTGGCTGATTACGTGGATTTTATTCATAGTCGAGCAGTCTTTGCGAAAATGGACCCGGTTCTATTGTTGATTGAATTCTTCTTGTTCTTGATGTCTTTGATTTCCTCCATGCAGACTTTTCTGCCATGCATGCTTACCCATCTTTGTCATTTGATTATCTATGGTTGATATTTTAGCCCAAAGTATAATACTGCCTATAAGGTTATGTTCTGACACGAGTCAGAAGTACAAATAAACTTAATTCTTGGATAACTTGGGATATCACACATATGGAGCGCGAACTGTCACGATTTAGAAAACTGTAACGATGCAAATCGCTGGTAACACATACAGAACAGATTCACAATGTCACATGATCTTAAGGAAGCAATTAAAACTTCAAGCATAGATATACAAACATTACCCTTTGCCACTTCATCAAAATTGCTTCGCCCAAAATTTTAAATATATCCGCAGAGAAAGCGACGTAAACGCGCATGAGGCCTTAGAGAGGGCTTAACTATTTAACCAGTATTTTCAGGCGATTTTCACTCTTGTATGCTTCACGACAATTCAATGGCTCACCTATAATCACACCTAGAGTCTCGTAGGCTACAACTAGACGAACTAACACTAAGTCAATCAGGAATTTTCGCTCTTCTTGTAATCTTGAATCTGGTGGTCCAGATATTTTAAATTCATTCCTCAAAATATTTACAGACTGAGTTTCAAAATACTTGGTCCTGCTTTATAAGGAGTCCTTTGAAAACACAAAGTGCCGAGACTGATAACTGCGAAATTTGTTCCCGATTATTCTGGAGCAGCACAAATACATCTACCCCGCCGTGGTGGTGCAGTGGTTAAGATGCCCGATTACTGTGCCGGAGTACCCTGGTTCGATCCTGACTGCCGGTGGCTGCGTTGCGATGGAGGCGAAACCGAGTGGCGCCCGTGTTCTGTGCGGTATCAGTGCACGTTAAAGAACCCCAGTTGGTCGAAATTTCCAGAGTCCTCCACTACGGCGTCTCTCATAGCCTGAATCGCTTTGGGACATTATAAACCCCACAAACCAAACCACAAATGCATCTATCGCCCTATTTGACTCACCTGTGCTGAATCGAAGATCTTTGAACATATCATTCTGAAGCACATCATAACATTCCTTGGGAAAAACATAATCTATTCAGAATTAACCAACATGGCTTCAGGAAAGTGCTATCAACTACAACTGAGCTGTTAGAAACAATCTACAATCTCGCATCCACTCTCGACGAATGCAGGTTGACATTTTATTCCTTTACTTATTAAAAGAGCTTGATAGTGTTTCGCGTCCGAAACTGATACTTACTCTTCACCATTTCCTTGGCTGTATAATAAAGTAACACACTGGATAAAAGACTGTCTTTCTCACTGCCACAAGTACGTGCAATATGACGGTCATGCTACGCAGCATGTGCGTTAAACTAACCTTAAACTAAGGGAATGGTATTACCACATGTCTTATTTCGTACTTACATTAGCAACCAAACATTTAATTTTAATTAAACAGCTAAAATGTTTGCAGATGACTGCATTTTCTGCAAAGAAATTACGTCACACGATGATCATGTAAATTTAAGCAAGGCAGTTGATCACATATAAAATTGATGTCGGGAGTGGCAGGTAACTTTGAATATCGACAAATTACTTTTTTTATGACTGCGTCATAAAAAACGTAATTTGTCGATATTCAAAGTTCAAAAAAGGAGCAGTAAATCCTGGCCCACTTCTCGAACACCTTCTCCACTCGTGATGAAAGGAATGAAAACAAGTGATGGAAGAAAGAAAGAGTTGTTGCAGTGGACGGTGAGGTAAATTTTGCCAGGGTTTAAATTCGTTTAATCCAATTAGGACGTGCAAAAGTACTGTGTGCGATAGCTTGGCATGGTTTTGCTTGACGGTTAAGCAATGATACTGCCAATGAGTTTTTATGTGTTAAGCGCCTCTACTTGGTTCGGTTTTGGGGGAAATGAAAAGCTCATTATCTGCCTCACGTCTCACTTATCGGTGGACACTTACACTTACAAATAAGAGCGTGAAATAGGAGATACATATGTTGTCGTGTCTAATCCCTGTCGGAAACTAGCCTTCAACTCGCAAAACTAGTAGATGGGTCCTAAATGTAAAGGAATATGATCTGACACCTCCCTGAACGCTACACAAACGAAGACGGCGTCACAATGTTTATGCTAAATCGCATTATTTGAATCTGTCGTCACTTCCTGCGGACACATTCTGTGGACGCTATACATGAGCCAAATAAGACTTTCGACCTAATAACCTAACCTGTACCGATATTTTAGACGACGGAGTGTGATTGGCATTCTCAAAACAAGATTTCATTGGAAGCAGCTGCCGCCCGGGCTGTGAGGACCAGGTCCCTGAGGATGTCGGTGTCCGAACATAACAGCACCTCCCCCCGCTGCTCATGTGTTAGGCTTTGTGTTTTATTGCGATAGCAATACTGCGCCAGGTTTCAAGCCGTCGCGTGGTCCCGGCGGAGGCCACGCTTGACCTTGAACAGAAAGGAAGAAGAGGAGGAGAAGGAGGAGGGCAGAAGGAAAGAGGGGGAAAAAAAGGAGAACGCTCGGTCACCAGCAGCTAATGCTTTCGCTCCACATTCGGTTCAGCAGCATTGAACCCTTCTCATTTATATGTGGGCTGGTAACTTACGCTCTCGCGTCATACTATTAAAGGATGAGCATAAGTGTCCCAAATAATCTAGCACCTTACACTGTAGGGCGTGATAGGAGAATAATGTAACAGGCAAAAGAAGCATCCGCCGTTGCTATCGCAATTCCACTGGCGTTAACCAGAGTTAAACCACAAACTAATTTTTTGGTATTGCTTGCTTCTTCAGTACGCAAGCCCCACTTCACAAGGTCAAACCCAATTAAGAACATTGTAGCCTGTATGACCTTGAGGTTGGCATTGACCAACCTAGCATTCCAACAGCCCACTTTTAGCCAGGCCATGTATAGCATAGCGTATCCCTGCCTACCCAGGGTTGCCCTGGAGGACATTTTCCCCCAAGCCGCATCTCACCCTTGACCTTTGAGCGTCAAAGCCAACTATTAAATGTCGCCCCTTAGACGAGCATCTGGCTGACGTCAGCTGTCACGAGGTATAGCGACAACAAATGTTTTCGCACGTCCACTCAGTTTCACTGCATTAAAACCCTAACACATTCGTTTTTCTTGGAAGGGGTAGGGGAGGTGGTAAACTTTCGTTCTCTCCGCAGAATGGGCAAATTTCTAATATATCGCTAGATCATTCATGTGCATCAAACTAAGATGAAGGTTGTGTTTGTCTTCAAGAGCCTGATGAAGATTCCCTCTTTGGGCAAGGACTGATCTGGTTGCGATGGACGGATAAAATTTTTATATGCGGGTTATGTATCATGCACTAAAATGGCACGGCACACGGGTGCCTTTTGTGCATATCTGTATCTATTGCCTAGAAATTTTGATTTTGGACAATAGTGAGCTGTAAAGACCAGGAGCGCCAGGACAAAATAGTAAAGGCCATATGAAGGCTTCATAACAGAGGATATTAGGGAGATGAAAAAGGACAGTGTGTATGGAGATTACAGTTTATAATCACTGAGCAACGCGGTAAAGTCATACCCTCAGTATATTCGTTGATGTTTCGACAAGATGGTATGTCTTCGAGACTCAGCCTTCACCACTGCTCACTTCTTTATAGTTCTAGGAAGCAAATCGCTGTCATTGCCGAGCAGGGTGTGCAAAACTGCTCTCTTTTTGACCCAGTGCCGCGCCGATCAATGAGTGGGGGAAGTCCTCAGAGTAATTTGGTTTTTCCCTGTTGTCTTGACACAGTGTGCAGCAGTGACTGACTCATCAGGTCGTCCCATCAGGCGCGGAGGACGTTTTCGATATTTACTCGCAGGTATCAGTTTGTTTGCGACTGTGGGTCATCGTCGCCAAGGTACGAGCATACATCAATGCCCGCGTTGGCGCTCTTGCCTTCTTTACATCTGCAGAAACATGATGATGGCTCCGCGCGGTTCGCGACACTTTAATTCGCACAACTGTATATTTCGGAACATCGACTGCGCATTGGTCACCTTTCATCGACGAACGCGTGTCGTATCGGAGTGCAGTGAGAATAAACCACATAAGTTTAAATATCCAGTCTTTGTAGCCAAGTTTATTGCCACTGCTAATAAGGTGGAGTGAGATACCTGAGGTGGAATGAGTTCCCCGTAACAATATCACTCAACTTTCACCGCTTGTCATTTCTTCGCGCATGAGTAAGGGGGAGGTGGAGAAGTAAGTCGCGAGTCTTTAGTTTTCTTTCGCGTATACAGCTTCAGAAGCAGCAGCATTGTAACTAACGTGATTATAATATAGTTACAATGCTGCTGCTTCTGAAGCTGTATACGCGAAAGAGCCACTTCAGATGACATTTCACAAGCCCTTTGCTGCATTTCTGTTGTTTTGCCTTTGCCCCCAAATTTGACCGTAAAGAAAATTTGTAATGTCCGAGCAAAATTCCGGTTTCTCAATGTTAATCAAAGCATGTCTAACTTTCTCTATTCTGTTTGGGCTCAGGAATGCACAAAACTTTCCCAGACATAGGCCCAACAGTTCGTTCGCTTTTATACTTCTCCGTACTCCTTGCTATGGATCTCTGTACCTTTACAGGCATGCGACGATCTCTTATGACGCACATTCTGTTAAATACATGCTCGACAGACTAGGTATTTAACGAATAAAAATAATCGGGGGCACACTGGCATTTCGCTATCTATGCTATATAGGTATCTGCCTTCTGAAACATTCAGTCATGCCCATCGATGCATATTAATCATCATCAGCCTGACTATGAGCACTGCAGTGTGAACGCCCCTCCGATATCCCTCCAATTAACCCGGTTCTGTGCAAGCTGCATCCACTTCCCCCTGCGAACTTCTTAACCTCATCCGCCCACCTAAATTTCTACCGCCCCCTGCTACGCTTTCCTTCCCTTGGAATCCAGTTTGTTACCCTAAGCGACCATCGGTTATCCTCTCTTCGCAGTACATGTCTTGCCCATGCCCATTTCATCTCCTTGATTTGCACTAGAATGTCATTGACGAGTCATTTCTCTGACCCACTCTGCACGTTTCCTATTACCATTTTTCTTTTCATAGCCCTCTGCGCTGTCCTGAACTTAAGTAGAACCCTCTTTGTTAACCTCCCCGTTTCAGCCCCATAGGTGAGTGCAGGTTACATGCAACTGTTGTGTACTTTCCTCTTGAGCGATACCGGTAAGCTGCTAGTCACAATCTGCGAGTGTTTGCGAAATGCGCTTCATTTCAATCTTATTCTCCTTGTTATTTCTCTTCTATGGTCCTGATCTGCGGTTACTACCTGTCCTAAGTAGACATATTCGCCTACTACTTCCAGTGCTTCGCTACCTAATGTAAACTGCAGTTCCTTCCCTAGGCTGTTGAACATTACCTTAGTCTTCGGCACGTTGCAATCGACGCATATTTATATAAATGTATGCGCAACAAATTGTTTATTTTAATCTATAACGGAAATAATATCGCCATAAAGCGTGGTAACGTGATTGTTATTTGGTTGCCGAAGAAGGAACACAGTTTTGACAAAGCAACCAACGTTCTATGCTATACAGAGAGCGCCCTTAATTCTAAGGAGCTTTTAGAAATCTTAATGCCTGGGAGCACGACGGGTGAATTTTTAATTCTTTAGTCATCCATATGCAGAGAACTGACGCGCTTCTTATATAATTTGAAAAATTCAAGGCGTCAAATGCTTCTTCTGCCCGCTTTTTTTTTTTTTTATTTGTCGAGAAAGTGAAGGCTTATGTGGCTCCTCGCGAAATATTTCATGCGTACAAATAATAAATTACCTGTTCCTACTATACGAGGTTTTGGTAGGCGCTGCATTTCAATAAGAAAAGGAGGATAGTTCATCGATATTTTGCAGAGCAGCATGCCGAACAAAACGTAATCTCAAATCGCTCTTTCAGTGCCAGTTGCTCGATATTTTAGAATAGTATTCAATTAACGGAACTGATGAAACAGTGTTCAATTGTTATTTTTGTTTTAATTCTTATTTACGTGACAAATAGCGAAGGGTTGGTGCCCGACAATGGCTTCGGTCCCTCCTCTTCTCGCAGAGGAACGCGTCCTATTAAAACTTAAGGCATATCCGATCCTAGAACGTCGCAGGGAGAGATTAACCTATTCGGCCAACCAAAGCTGCTAGTCCGTGGCAGTCTATAGTAAGCTACAAATCGATGTGTAAACTTTTTCAACTTGATTATTTCCCAGTATATCTGAAAAACAGTGCGGAATAGTGTGCATAACTCTTTCGAGTAGCTCAAGTCTACAGCTTCAGCATTCTCTCAAAGGATGGCAGAGCACTGATGGTTCAATGCGCCTTTCTTTTTTTTTTTTTCCGATTATTCGCGAATTGATATTTCTTGACAATCATTGCTCGAAACGAACAGCAAAAATAAGGCATAACATATTGACTCTTTTCTGCCTCAAATGTCGGGACTCCGCCGAGGGTAATACCGAAACGAGCTCTTACCACGACGCGCACCCTCGAATCACTAACGGCCCCGGAAAGCGACACAAGTGTCACTCCAGGCTGTTTGCGGCCCTCATCCCACGATGTTGTCGAGTGCGTGTTTCTTCGCAGAGGCATTCCCGAGAAGCCGTCATCCTTCGCGTCCACACTTATCTCGGCTTGATACGGCTCTAACAGCACACAAGGACAGGAGGAAAATAAGTACTAAACAACAAACGTACTCTCCGCTGTGGGTGGCTCAGTTTCCACAACGTCCTGCTGCACAGCACGAGTTCACGTGTTTGATCTCAGCGACTGCATATCGACGGAGGCGGAGAAAAGAGAAAGAAAAAGAAAAACTTTGCTTACTATATCATGAGCGTTATGAGAGTCCACCGTGCTCCACATCTGGTGCATGGGTAAAACCATGTACGCTTAACCTGCAGCCGCCGGCATTTTGCACCTCCATGTAGATTCCGCTCAATTCTATGGTGTCCTAGCGCTATTCTTAACCTGGTTAATGAATTTTGATCTTGGCGTAGCGCAACTGCAGTGTTACAAGCAACTAAAGCTGTGTTAATTTTTTTATTTTTTTTTTATAACCACACAGAATATTTTGTATGTAGTGCAAAAATCTTTTGCGGGGATCAGTTCTCCTATATAGATTATCGCCATGATTTCGAGTAGCCTGCCAGCAGTCTTGTGCACGTTACAAAAAAAAAAAAAAGTAACTGATTAGAATTATCATTACTTTGTGTGGAATGTAACTACGTGACTACAAGGGTCAACTATACCGCAGAAAAGTAACTAAAATATTGGAGAAAAATTATGGATTACTATTGAGCTACTTTCATTTCAACCTTTATGGGCGTAAGACACTCGGACTACGTTGAACTAATGCAGTTTGCGTTGATATCTTTTACACATTAACTTTGAAGAGTAGCTGTTTTTCGAAGTTGAGATTAATTTCCCCCGTTTTCTCGTCAAGAGATCAGAAGCTACACTGAACACACCCTGAAATAATGCGAAAGAGTTGTATTATTAAGGATGAGCGCATTTAATGCGCACCAATTCCTGCAGAAAATCCTTTGGTACGTAGCAGTGCTGGCTGGTCTCAACAGAATCCTTGCTCTGCGCTCTTTCTTGACTTATATCTGTGCCTACAGGCGCTCTATGTGTATGCTGCAGAGTATGGTATACTGGGATGTAAATTATTGCGCTATCTGACCAGTGACCCGGTCGTAATAGCCCAAACATCATCACGCACAGTGCTTCTCTGCAACCAGTGCGTTGCCCCCACTGTCACAAAGGAACTTCCCTGATTTCACCTGTGTTTGCCTCCACTATGATGTCCTCAAACTTACTTGTCGATTGCAAACTGATTTTGAAAAACGAAGTAACTGATTTCGTGTAATCCTTAATAGAAAACCAATTCAGTTTTGCAGGTTGGTGACTCAAATACTAATTTCCTAGGACAGATGAGAATGAGACTCCTTTTCATAACCTATGGACGCGTTAGCATGGCAACCTGTCTAGCAGGGAGCGCAGTAACTTACCCTTTCAAAGAAGTAATCGAATAATTACAAAATTGCAGGAAGACGTAATTGATTCCAGTAAGAAGAAAAATGACAGAATTGTAACAAAAATACGATAAAATATTCTGTAGTTTTGTAGTAACGTCAGACATTTCGGTTGTTCTGTAGTACTTTTCTGTTGTATCAACCCGAAATGCCCGTAATACAAACGTTGTTGTTGTGCCAACAGGTACACTGTCAAAATCTTCACAGGAATTCTGCTTTGACAACAGAAAATATTGTGTAGCTTTTTCTCGACTGGGATATTACGTGCAGTGAATTAATTCAGGCGCGTTAAGTACTATCCTGCCTGCTAGATATATTACCGTGTAAATATATACACCAGTTACGAGAAAGTGTCTATTTCTCCTGTGTCCGAAGGCCTTGTCCCGCAGCTGTTAGTTTCGGTCTAGTAACCTTTCTTTCATTTGCTTTTCTAACATTTAGCTGATCTCTATAATATCGCCTCTATAGACGCCCACAGATGACCGATGACACAGATGGTTTCACTTTCTGTTTAGGCAATTAGCTATATTGATCCTAATTCCATGCGATACATAATGCGGAGTTATTTCACTGAAAAGTATGCAGGAATTGTTGCTGCGGAGGACAAAATGTCGTGTGTTACCTGAGCGGCGTGTATAATATGCTCATTGTCAGGGTAGCTGTTCCCCGCCAAGTAACTTGTGTCAAACAAAGCATCGTATTTAAGTAATACCGAGATTCCGCAGTACCTCATAGACCTCCAAGTGGTTGAAATCAATTTAGAGACCTCCCCTACGCCGTAATTCTCAGTCAGCAGGCTTATACTTTGACACCCAACCAAATGCCAGCAGTGCCTGCTTGTACGAATTTCATACGATGCCGCGACTTCAAAGATAGAAATAGATTTTGTTTTTGTTTTTTGATTTTGCAAGAAAAAATGCCAATTCGTAACATTTTTATCTTCACCATATTCTTCAGTGTTTTTCCAAAAGAAAAGTCATCTTGTCGGTGCCCTTCAGCTAAATCAAAAGGCATGTTTTAACACTCCTTAACGCTGAACGCAACGCGGTCGATGAAACAATTAAGATTTGAAACAGCTGTAGTATGTAATATTGTTAATAAATAATAAATACCAGTCAACAACCCCGCCACAGTAGCTCAGGGCGCTCGACCATTGAGTCAGGCAGTCCGGTTTGGCCATAAACCAAACAAGGTGACTAGTGATAATAAATTTTGTCATTGGTTTCGTAGCTGATCCTGGACACAGGTCTGCATCCTTAAAGCTGTCATAAATTATTTCTGTGTGGTAACTTTATGCGTGAGGTATTAGTATTTTCGCGGTCACCGAAGTGGTTTTCAACAGTTTTGCTAAGTATGCGCCGTTAGCAACAAACGGCTGTGAGTGCTGGACTTTTATCAAACAATATCATTGGCCGTGAGTAAATCATAAACTGAAAAGAAGCCTTGGATATGCCATATAAAATATATGCGAGGCCCCAAACGTTCAATCCCTCTATCCCGTCACCCTCGGCGGCGAACGCAACGGGCGTTGGCAACATGGATAGCCGCGCTCGCGCTTACGCGCGCGCGCTGCCGTGCCCGTCTGTCGTCTGCTTCTCCTGCGCATTTCGTCTGCGTGCGTTCAAAGTCGGCAGCGACGGGTGGCTGGCTGGCTGGTTGGTTGGCTGTGCGCGCAGGGGCAACAGTTGTCCTTGACTGCTATTTACCCCCCACCACCACCACCACCGCAGCACACACCGCAGTACGTCGCAGTAGTCATGTGCGCAGCGTTCCGTGCCCGAATCCCGAGCCAGCCACGGGCGCTACTCTCGTTCGGAGAGCCCCAGGTAAGTTGCCGCTTTTGTTTATTCCATTTCGCCCCCTATTCGACGCAACTCCTTTCCTTTTGTATTTCTTTCTGGCGCAAGGAGGAGCCTCCTGTGTGTTGCTTCCGTGCGGGAGCAGACGGCGCGACTGCTGGGCGCGAGCACACGCTCTTTCGTCCGTCGTCTGCGCGGCTCACGGGCCGACGCCATGCTATTGTTATCGCGCTGGGGTGCGGACGCTCGCCCGCTGCTTTCTTTCTTTTTTTTCTAAACTAAGCGTGGAGCCCTGGCCTTCTTCCCCTGAATGACGCATGGTGGCGCCAGGCAAAGAAGCTCAACAGTAACTCTGTGCGGTCGAATCCCGACACGGGAGGGGGATCCAAGCTCATAATTTTCTAAACTTGCCTATCATTCCTTACTCCGGCCAAGAAAACATAAATTCAGTCCGAAATGCTGAACGAAATGGCCGATACCGTTCCGAAGCTGCCACTTGAGCGTCAGTAGTCAGGACTAGACTAGGGCTAGGCAATCGGGCTGTGCTGGCTTGTTAGTCTAAAGGACGCTTTCTCTACAAGTGCTCACTTCAAACGATTACGCCCTCGTTATCCTCAAATATGTGCGATTTATCTTTTCCCAAATGGCAAACGCAAAAAATGTAACAAAGAAAACCGGCTGAGGGAGCTTATACGCGTTAGCGCAGACGGCATCTGAGGCTTATTCGGAACAGGGGCGGAGGGGGTATGGTGAGCTTCAATGCATTACAGAGTCGCCGCACATGTGCAGACTGCCGCTTTAACAAATTAAAATAAAAAGCGCGAAACATGACAACAAACGGCAGAATAGCGTGGCGAGGTGCCCAGCGTCGGTCGGTGCCGTCATTTTTGTGGGCCTTTTTAGGAGTTTTTGAGGACCTCGCTGACGGGGTCTGACGCGCCTGAGTCGTCAGTGCTTGAGACGGAGCGATCGCAACGGGCTTTTAAAAATGGCGTCCCAGAAGGAGGAGGCAGGGGCGGCGGCGATGCGTTTGATAAAGAAGCTCCGCCTCGCGCTGGCGTGGCGCTGTGAGCGACGAAAGAATGCGAGCGTGTTACACGTGGTTCGCAGCAGCGCCTCGCCGCACTGTCCTTCGTCTGCGTTGCAGACAAAAAAAAAAAATAATAATAATAAAGAAAACTCTAACGCGCACGCGCAACTAACAACAGTGGTGACCGCCGTGGCCACACCCTGGCGTGTGTAGTTTCGGAGCTGTACAATTATAATCGCAAATTCGAAAACTTTTTTTTTGCGCGAGGACGCGTTCAGTTTCGTAAACTTTTATTATTTACTTTTTTTTATTCGATTGCGCGGGAAATTTCCACGCAGTAGTGGTGCCACGTGGTGGTGGTATTATACGATCGGGCCCTTGTCTCGTCCCGTCGTATAGTCGTCGCTGAGTGACGCTGCGCGGTAAGTGGCACGGTACCCGTCAGTATTCTTCGTTGCATTAATCGGCCGTTCCGGCCGCGCTTTAAGATTTCTACCGAGTTTCGGATAATGTGAAAGCCTCCGGTAGAAGTTTCGAGTGCTAAAAACGCGCGCAAGCTGGCGCGCGCGCGCGCGCGCGCGAAATATTTTGGCGCGAAATGTGTTTTGGCGCGAAACGGGCAACGTGGCGTTTTTGAGGCGTAGTCGGTGCGGTTTTCTGGGCACGAATCTTAGAGTCTTAATCGGTTATCTCAGATACGTGTCTTTTATGCGCATCAAGCGATGCGATTTTGATGTAAATGAAATAAAAGCGACACGTCTCCAGAGCGGACGAGGCTTCGCTAGCGCCGCACGCGTGCCAATTGAGGCCACGTGGTGCCCGCTTTTAATCTTTCGCGCCTATTTCTAAGCGTGACAATACGAAACTGCCACGTATGTGTTCGTGATTACGCGCCCAGATTTTCGCATTCGATTTAAAGGCGTTAATTGAGCGGAAAATAAAATAAAAGGCCGGGAAAGTTGCGCTGGCTGGCCGCGGGCCTTCGAGAGGTTAACCGTTCCCGCGGTTTTGTCACGGCTAAACGTTTGTTCAGGTTTTGATATGCTTACGGAGGTGTGCTACTATCATGGTTGATGCTAGAAGTTTTGTTTTCACGACTTCGGCGTATTCGCGCACCGAGCAAAAATTCTCTAAATCATCGCGGCCTTTTACGTTAGCAAGCGTGATGCGACAAAATCGTGCTTATATCCGGCTAAATATCGGCTCGCGGTGTTTGAATTTTATATGTTCTGTAGGCGCGTGATAGTCCTTTCCTGCAGTGAGCCACAAATGACTTTATTATTTACGATGAGTCTTCAAAAAATCTGGGTTTACGTCGGATCATGGCGCACGCAGTCGGAGAGGCGCACCGCCCTCTTGCCCCCGTCACGCTAAAACCCCACCAAAGGTGAAGTATTCATGATAAGTTCTGGCGTAAGGCAGTTGTCTTACCTATCTGAAATTGACTCTGCTAGGGAAAGGTGTCTCTTTTTGTTTTAAAATCACTTTGACGAAGAGATGTGCCATTGCCTTCGACCACGTCTCTGCATGGTTGAGAGGGCAAGGTTGCCATGCATGCTTAACCGTGCGTTAACAACGCTGATATTGGGTGGGTCATGTCGTTATACGACGATATTTAACCGGAAGTGGAAATATGCCCATTTTTGAGCTTCGTTTTGTCAGCGAAAATTTCGGGGGTCACGAAACGCGCCCTGTTCTTATTTTGGTGGCATTTCTTTAGAGACTTTTATAAAACGCCTAAGACTTTATTTCGCTATTTTAGTTGCTTTAGTTACGCACGCACCAATATATTGTACTGCGAATGGCCAGAATAACGCCAAGAAATAAAATGTTATTTTGCATGCTGCTCTATAAGCGGCTGATGACGCCATTTCCTTGTGGCGCCTTATCAGTCACTATCAACATATGGCCATTTGTCTTCATTTAACAGTTTTATTTATTTTCTTGCGCTAGCAACATGATTTCATTTATTAGGAAAACCAGAAGAAAACCGAGGATCAATGGAGCTGTTCTCAAGCTTCGAATTATTCCAGAATTAGATATACTGTACGTATCTACGTATCTCGGGCGAATTTTTAGATGCACATTTCCTAACACTAAAAGTCGCTGCTTCGAGGCTGAAATTTTTAGCCTTGTCATTTGTGTCGCAAGGTGTACCTCCCGCGTTTTCCTTCTGATCAAGGCGCGCGCTTATTCCGAGAATTTCAGCTCGCCTAAATAAAGCGTAAAACGCCCACCAGTGAATTTCATCCTCAGTGAAGAAATTTCGCGCCGACAGTGCATTTAATGCCAACGTCACTGAGAAATCGTTAGGCTAGTGTGCGCACACTTTCTGATTAAATGAATCCGATCTCCTTTCTTTTCTCCCTGAATCCTTCCTCGAAGCACTCTCAAAACATGTAGCGTTTTACAAAACAGAAATCAGAAAGTATTTATTACGATTTCTGCTTACAGCGCTACGTAAGAAAGGCATCTGACTATAGACACTATTTTGCAGCCTGTCTTGTCGTTGACATTAGGAATGGGCAAGAAGAGCGTTACGAGAAAACCCTAAACTCAGGCAACACTAACTGTCGGTTCACTCTTGGTGCGTGTGGGCAATGCATACAGGTCCCATCTATAGGGTCGGTCATTGCCAATGCACTATCAAGAAATGCCGAAAGTTGGGCAAGTTGGTCCGTCTTTCGTGCACTTTCGCGCTATTTTCCATCATGAATGCACTATCAAGAATGGCCGGTGGTTCGCGCTACCCGGGAAGCGTCCTGTGATATACTGTTCATAAGTGCATGGCGGTGACCACACTCTTGTATCGGCCACTTCCGTTGGCTACTGGGCTTGTCACCGCCTTTAGCCTGTTTTCGTTCTTTGAGCTGGGTTGCGCATTTGGGTTCCTTGGCGGCTTTCGCGAATGTACGGGCCGCCGCAGGTTCTTTTCCCGGGGGAAAGGGCACTCAGCACATCCCGCCGCCTTTGGTGCGGATGCCGCGTTTAGTCGGTGCGCTCAGCGCTATCTACCGAGGCTTGACGCACCGTAGCGCCCGTACTCTTGGCGACGGCCGACTTTTCTCCCCTGTGTGCATCTGCGTGCACTGGAAATCGTTGGCGAATATGTCTAATTGGGACAGGTATCAACCGCAGATCCGGATCATGAAAGGGAAATAGCCAGGAGAATAAGACTGGTAACGAGCGCAGTTGGAAGGTACTCGCAGATTGTGACTAGCAGCTTACCGGTATCGCTCAAGAGGGAAGTATGCAACAGTTGTATCTTACCTGTACTTACCTATGGGGATGAAACGTGGAGGCTAACGAAAAGGGCTCTACTTAAGTTGAGGGCAACGCAGGGGGTAATAGAACGCAAAATGGTAGGTGTATCGTTAAGAGATAGGAAGCATGCAGAGTGAGTCAGAGAAATAACTCAAGTTACTGACATTCTAGTGGAAGTCAAGCAAACTTGGCTTGACTCAGCTTGTATTGTAGGGTTTAGCGCCCCAAAGCGACTCAGGCTATGAGAGACGCCGCAGTGGAAGAAATGGACATGGGCAGGGCGCATGCATTGCGAAGAGGGGACAACCGATGGTCGCTAAGATTAACCAATCGGGTTCCAAGGGAAGGGAAGTGTAGCAGGGGGCGGCAGAAAGTTAGGTGGGCGGATGATGTTAAAAGGTTCGCAAGGGTCAAGTGGACGCAGCTAGCACAGGACCGGGATAATCGTAGAAATATGGGAGAGGCCTTTACCCTGCAGTGGGTATAGTCCGGCTGATGATCATGATAACGTTCATCTACCGTCAGCGATATAAGATACCTCTATATCTGGACTTACCGGGCTTCACTGCACGCCCAAGACGTCGGCTGCGGCATCTAGTGCCGCCGCGTGTTTGGGAGCGCCGAACGAGCGAGGAAGAAGTGACGGCAGTGACGATGGAGCAACTGTGACGATAGCTATATGTACCAATACAGCGCATATAGCGCAACGCTTACGCTGATCGAAAGGTGACAAGGGACATTTGAAAACGCGGCTGCTTTGTTTGCGCCTTCACGGGTTTGCACTCCCGATTTGGGTTCTGGGGTGGGTAAGATTTATATACTGGAAACGAATCAGGCGGAAAGTTCCGGCTTCCATTTCAGCCCCCTTTTCGCTATGGTTTCCGGACGATATCTGCCCGTGTTTGTCAAGTCAAGGACGGGTACAATAGCATTTCATACACTGAAGGGCGCCGGCTGTCAACTCCGGAGTTTATTACACACACCATCCTCAGTGCCTTGACGCAGTTATTGTTTTAATGTGGAAGCGGCCGATAGTGGCAACACCCGTATTTCACTTTTGAAGGCGGAACTGTTTTACCGAGGGGCGTTTTCTACTTTATATGAAAACACCGTTTTCCGGTAAACTTGTTTCTGTCGTTAGAATGCAGTGTTATACTGATATAGACTTACACTAAATTCGTCCACAGTGCCCTTCTAATTACATGCACCATATATGGCGTGGTTTGTAAGTCCACGTAGATAGGAGGGTAGGTTATCCGGGTTGTTATAAGGACTCGGATTACTAGAAAGGTGAATAACAGGAAGAAACACTGAGCAAAGAAAGAGGCACTCACGTGCTGTTTATCGGGGGGTCGATGGGAAAGTGTTTACTCAATAATTGCGTTCGACGTTTCACCTTTCTGTCTGCAATGTTTTTGTACACCAATTAAATGAGAATTACGAAGGCGACGGGAATGTCATTTATCGTGGAGAAACTATCTCAAAACGACTGCTTTAACGACCAAAACTAAACTAACTGGCAGAATCTCCTTTCCCTTCAAAACGTCGAGAGTCCTCTGGCAAACAAGACTGCACTGTTAATGGCTCGTGGCACACTTGCAACTCGTAGAGGTTGTGGGACAGTTTTGGTCGAAAAGCGGCTGCCGCAACGATCGCATTGGTCGAAAAGTGAGAGTCGCAGGCCAATGGCATGCTGATTGGTTGTTCTAGCTTTGCGACTGTGGAGTCGCTAACCCTAACCAATCAGCTGCGCAGCTGACGAGAGCGGAAGCTTCTGGTTGCTAGTAAACAGTCAAGATTGGCAAATCTTGTTCTGAACCAGACTAATTCGAGAAAGCGACGCGTTAGCTGCCCTCGCAAGCGGAAACATCGTTACAGCTGAGCAACTCCCCTGTAGCAAGCGGTAGCCGGTCACGCGTCCTTCATAACTAGCAACTGTCCAGATATGACAGCAAATGCTGCAATGGTTAGTCTTTTAGAGGCCTAACTGCTTTGCCGCCAACATGTGCCTTTTAAAAAGCAAGAACTACTCCTTTTCGAATAACTAACTAGCCCGATATGACAGCAAATGCTGCAATGGTTAGTCTTTTAGAGGCCTAACTGCTTTGCCACCAACATGTGCCTTTTAAAAAGCAACGACTACTTCTTTTCAAATAACTGCAGAGAGACTTAATCACAAATATATCCCCGAACTAAACGTTCCTCGGGACGACTAAATGTAGTGGGTAGTCCCGTTTTACACTCTCGTTAGGATAGCATGTTTTTTCTTATTCAAAGGAAAGTGTTTTGGATCAGTACACGGGAGTTCTTAATATTAACGCAGCAACTTTGAAGGAACGATTCAGCGGTGACAGGGAAGGTAGAAGAATTCGGGATCTCGTTACAGAATAGATATTCAGATATTCATGTTAGACGACAAGCGGTAGGATAATTAGAGAGGATACCCGTAAATTATTTAGGCAGACGAAAGATTTGATTAAGAAACGCCAAAGTATGAAAGCTAAAGCTTACAACCCAACAGACAGTATAGAATTGGCAGAACTATCAAAGCTAATCAATAGGTGCAAAGTGTCCGACATAAAAAAAAAAGCATAACATGGAGAAAATCGAGCAGGCTCTAAAGAAGGGTGGCAGCCTTAAAGCGGGGAATAGGAAATTAGTCATTGACAAAAATCATATATGTGCCCTAAGGAAGACGGCGGGCAATGTCATCACAAAGTTGGACAAGATAGTCAAAGTATGCTCAACTACAGAGTAGCAAACTAGTGAGGACATTAATGAGATTAGCATTAGTAAAGAGCAATAAGACGTTGTGCCAGTAGCGAAGGATTAAGTTAGGAAAGCTTTAGAAGCTATGAAAACGGGGAAAGCAGCTGGGGATCGATCAGAATACTACAGATTTGTTAAAGGACGGTGGGAAGGGGGGTGGGGTATCGTGTTAGAAAAACTGGCCGCCCTGTATGCGCAATGCCTGGTGACATCGACGGTACCGGAAGAACGCTAACATATCATAATCCATAAGAAATGGGACGCTAAGGACTTGAAAAATTACAGACCAATTAGCTTACTATCCGTTACGTACAAGGTATCTACTAAGGTAATCGCTAATAGGATCAGGATAACCTTAGACTTTAATCAACGAAAGGATGAAGCAGGATTCAGGAAAGTGTACTCTACCATCGATCATATCAACGCTATCAACCAGGTGATAGAAAAGTGCTCGGAATATAACCAGCCCCTATACATAGCATTCATTGACTACGAGAAAGCATCGGACTCGATCGGAACCTCAGCAGTCATGCAGGGGTTGCGGGATCAGGTTGTAGGTGAGCCATATGTGAAAGTACTGGAATATATCTATAGTGGCTGCGCAGCAACCATAGTCCTGCATAAAGATAGTAATAAACTTTCCATAAGGAAAAATGCTAGGCACAGAGACACGATCTCCTCAATACTGTTCACGTCTTGCTTACAGGAAATATTCAGATACTTGGAATGGGAGTAGTTAGGAATAAAGGTTGATGAAGAATACCTCAGTAACCTGCGATTTGCTGATGGCATTGCCTTGCTAAGTAACTCAGGGTGTGAACTGCAAAGAATGATTGATAGCCTAGACAGTAAACGCAGAATTTCAGGCAAAAAAGAAGACTAAGGTAATGATTACCAGCCTCAGGACGGAACAGCAGTTTACAATAGGTAGCGAAGTACTGGAAGTGGTAGGCGAATTAGTCTTCTTAGGACAGGTAGTATCCGCAGATCCGGATCATGAAAGGAAAATAACAATAAAGAATAAGATTAGGATTGAGCGCATTTTTAAACTACGAAGAGATCATGACTAGCAGCTTACCGGTATCGATCAAGAAGAAAGTATGTAACAGTTGAATCTTCTTTGCTAGCCGAATCATGGAGGCTAAGGAAAGGGTTGTACATAGGCTGAGGAAAACGCATAGAGCTATGGAACGGAAAATGTTAAATGTCACGTTAAGAGATGTGAAGCATACAAAGTGGTTCAGAGAAATAACTCGAGTTACTGACATTTAGTGGAAATCAAGAAGTAATGGGCATGAGCAGGGCATGTAGTGCAAAGAGAAGATAACCGATGGTCGCTTTCAGTTTACAGCAGGTCTTAATGGAGATAGTGGCAAAACATCACAGGACTGCGCTTAAGTCTGCTTAAGAGCAGAAATGGCGAAAGCCGCTTTACAGGACTGTTTTCACTAAAGACATCATCATTGTCATCTCTACTATTCTCATCATCACTATCGCTACTACCACCCTTATCAACTATATGCACCGTCATTGGAGTCGCTACTACCATCATTATCATCAATTGCAGCGTTATTGTCACCGCTACTATCATCCTCACGCTGAAGAAGACAATGAGAGAAAGATTTGCGTGGCGTAGTGGTTTGCGCGCTCAGCTAGGGATCGGGGGTGCAGTGGTTTGATTTCCGGGGCGGCATATTTCAAGTGAAAGTTATTGCGAATATTTCCTGCTCACATTTCCGCAGCCAATGGGTGAAGAAAGGATTTCGCCTGAATGTTGCTCTTTCCTCAGCTTCATCAGGAGTTTGAATGGCAGAAGCCCTCGTGGAGTTTAGCAATTCGTTGCGCCGAAGATGTACGCAGCGTGCTGTGAAGTATGCAGTTGTTGAGGGCTCCAGAGTGTAGTTTCGACCTATGCGGTTTCTTTACCTTGCCGTAAAATCCGTGTGTAGGGATGATTTTCGTGTTTCGCACCTATTAAAAATTCTACTTAACTGCGTATAGATTCCTTAAATGTTAACGAAGCTCCTTAGAGGGACTAAAATTTCGGAGGTCTCGGCGTCCAGTACCATTTCCCACGCAACAACCTCACGCCGTTGAATATTTATGCAGATGGATTTCTACACGGTCTACTTCACGGGCAGAGCAACGTGACGGTGCGTTGGCACAGAAGACCGCGTCAGCGCGCTCGAAGTCACGCGCGGGTAGCTTCACTGTGAACACCTATCGTTGCTCTGAATCGGCCGAAAGATTGATGTAAACTTGCTCTGGAAGGCTTTTTTTTTATTATTACTATTCTGCACGCTTTCTGTCACAGCGTATTGCTCGTTCCGGTAGGATTCCTTCACGTCTGTCAGACGGCATTAGGCGTATCATTTGAGCTTGATGCCCTGAGAACCAAAGAGGCGATATAGAGTGAAAAAAGCTGTTTAGTGGACCTTCCAAGAGCTTTTGCGCCTCCTCTGTAAATTCCTAAAGGTGTCCTGCTGCAAGAATGGCCATCATATCCCAGCAGGCTTCCGATTTAATCTGGTGACATTACCGTCCGTGGCACCCTACTCAGCTTCTCCTTGATGACAAGACACTTTTTATTTGAACAGTAACAATCTGATTGAGCTCATTTGATTGATTACCATGTTAAGCTTGTCAGGGTCGTACCGTCTTCTTGTAGGGGTCTAATAAATTAGTATGATGATGATGATTAATGTAGACTATAACGCTAACAGGCGTAATAAAGGATGGCAGATATATTAAGGGGTATGGCGATTTCCAGGACGCGAGTTTTGGTTTCATTCATTCATTCATTGATTCATTTATTGATTCATTCATTCATTCATTCATTCATTCGTTCTTTCTTTTTATTGTTTTTTGTTGCTTTACAACTACACGCAGACACTGTGCGGACCGATAGCGAATGGCCACTAACGGTTCCAATAAATATGGTTTGGTATGTGGAGTTATGTGGAGTGGATGGCGTATTTTTATCCCACCCGGTGTGATTTAACGTGTGCTGATGTCAGGCAAAACATGGGCGCTTTTTACATTTCGTCTTCGTCCAACTGCTACCTCCAGTACTAATTAGGTCCAACAACCATGCGGACAACAGCAAAGAGTCATGTCCATTAAGCCACCGTAGTGGGTTAGGGCGTAAGTTTTATTAGTCCTCAATGCGGACAGTCTTGACTCTTGACGAACGTGTGACGAAGTACAGATGGCACCGTTAGAAGGATATTTTGGTAGTAGAGGGGTCCCTTAAATAAAGACAAATATTAAACTAGAAATAATGCAGAATAAATCAATCAGGTTTATATATTTGCAACACACACGGCCGGGCGTCAGTTAGCAACCTGCTAAACAGCTGCTTACCCTGTATTCCTAACGTTAATCGCTCGTTTCGCTTAAAGGTCTCCTTTTTGTAAATAATAATGTACTTCAAGATTAACACTTCAAATATCCTTATTCATTTTTAGGAGTATCAAGCTAGAAATGGCCATTACCTTTTCATTACATCATTAAACGTTCCAGTTAATTGTCTTAAGTGCTCTTTTTCCCGAAGGACCATCAATGATTGGAATAACCTGAGGGATGACATTGTTAGGCAGAAATCACCGCATTTGTTTGAAGAACACCTGAATTGAATAATATTAATGACTTTGCCGCGGCATTTTCTCGCTATGTACACGTGATTTTGTTTTTTAAGTGTCTGTATTTTTGTTTAGCACACTGTTCCCGCCTGTTAAGCTCTTGTATGTAAATAGCAGTATTCATAAATCATAAAATAAATAAATGGGAGCGAAGGAATGACGTAGCCAGAAATATTTTTCGAATGGAGGGGGGGGGGGGGGGGGGGCTGACATTGCTTCGCAGTCGCGGGCTACCTGTCACCTCTAAACTGGGCCATAAATGCTGTACCGTGACGCAATGGCTGCCCATAAGAAAAATACCATACAGCTTAGGGCTTTTGTTCCATCTAGTATCCTGCACATCTATTGTTTAAGACGAAAATTGATTGTTTAATTGAGCCAATGCAGGAGTGAAAATGCATCACAGCCAGTATTAAGGTTAGCATGAATGCGTAATCTTCCTGATGGACCCATAGATGAAAAGGTTACCTTCAGTTGACTCCAGTGTGCCGATACCACTGATTACAATGCAGCATTTTCACATTATATGGAACTGAGGCTTTACGACCAGATGCGGGCTTTCAGTAGACCACTTCAACAGGCTTTCTGCCGGAGCATGCATGCGTAGTCGCTAAAAGCACCAAGATTTAGAATCGCAGAAATATTCCACGAGGTATGGGAATGCCAGGACTTACCTCAGGTAAATTCAATCCTCAAATCTCTCTAAAGAGCAAAGGGAGGCCATTCTGTGCAGTAATGACCCACAAAACCAGCAACGACCTTTGAACAGGTCTGAATCTGAGCTGAAGGCTAATAGGCTGCCGGACTAGGGGGTCCACCCATCACGGCTCTAAAATAGCATTTTTTAAACTTAATAAAGAGTTTTATCCATCCATCCATTCAGTGCGCACAAGGGCCCCGAGAGAGAGAGAGAGAGAGAGAGAGAGAGAGAGAGAGAGAGAAGGCAGAGACGTGAGAGGTGGTTGGTCTGCAGAGGCTGCGCATGTTGCGTCACGCTTCCTCCTAGTTTTGTCTTCCTCTACGCATCAGACCTCGTTGCGCACTTTGTCAGCTTTCTGATAGTGTGGCTTGTCTCGTTCGTATGGCCCGATGTACGACTTTAGAAAACTCAATGCACCTTTCGCGTTTTTAGTCGCACCGAAATGTCTATTTGTGTGTGAAAATGACGTTGTAGACAAAATTTTTGTTTATTTCTGGCGCTGGTGGTAATTGTTTCGGTCTGCAGTATATGACAGTACGAGAAAAATGTCGTGGGGTCTGAAACCTCATAAACCCTTCTTCCCATGGCTAGTACACCTGGAGCGAAGCGGTGTGTGCAGTCTTGCCATGTAGTATATTCATTATAATCCGCCCTTATCTCTGTTTGGGAAGCTGCGAGCGTTTCCAGTTCCCTTCACATCTCCTTATGTTGGTTCACATCTGCCTTTCACAAAAAAAAGGGCGTAACTCAGTATGACTATTTTAATTGTAAGGGGTAGAAGACGGATGTGAACTGCCACCAATGGACTCTGAGTCTAGGGTCCGCGTACCATGCAGCACATGGTCGTTCGGGCGCTGCGCATGTAGATTTGTATGATTTTTTCCAGAGGTTGTCGTAGTCGACTCTCGTTAACTCGTACTCGCTTAACTCGGAAACTCGGGTTATCCGAACTGACTATTTGTTCCCGACATCAAGAGTGTTGAAATGGTTTCATTGGTTCGTACTCGCTAAACGGTAATCCCCACTTTGTCCGAACTCACGCTTTCATCCTGTCCACATCTAGTGTGTCTAAAAATAGCTTTTCTTAATTCGAACTTCGCATAAATAATATATATTGTTTTCTTTATGTTAGAATTATCGAACTATCAGCGTATAATAATTTTCATTCGTATAAGCGAGGTCGGTGCAGTATGTTGTGGAAGACTGTATTGTCGGCGTCGTTGTGGAAAGGATATGTGTGTAAACGGACGGCTCATAGATGACGGTAGCGGCACTCCTATGAATTCATACAATAGCCACGCCCTTTGGGCGTCGAACATGCCTCCTGTTTTGCGTGCGTCTATTAGTTTGTAGGTGGACAACAGCGTGTTCGGTCTCCTTGGGTGTTTTTGCACCTTAAGGAGCCGTCATCATCAGCCCCTTCCCACTGGAGATTATAACGCTCGTGGACGTCCTCCAGACATCCAGGACATCCATGGGATGTCCACTGGTATTTAGATGCCTATTGGGTTCTTTTCCTGTTAGAAACTGCGCTTCGCGGACCTCGCTGCTTCTGCTGCGAAGTTGTTCTGTTTAAACGCGTGTTCTGTCAAATCCCACCTGTGATGTGGATCGGGGAAACTTTTTGTTTCTACTTGATCTTATCTGAACCGTAAGTTTTGGAATGCATCGGACATTTTCGGCCAAGTTGTGTCTTCACGTTTAGGAAGATGTACCAGGAACCGGAGCGAAAAGTACTTCCTGTTTAAAGAACAAATGCGTGAGACAGGCTGTCTGGTTTGTTCTGGCGTTCCGGTGTTTCTGGTGTTCCTACAGCATGCGTCTAACAGCCACTTCGCGAAAGTTACGTTAAGGACACACGCTTACGCCATATATTAGGCAGTTCTGCGAAACCTACTGCTAGAAAAACGCTCCTGGCTTATTTTTGTTTTGCAACTTACGCTAAGAAACAGTGCTCGAATTATTTGCTTCTCAGTAATTTCGCACCCACACAGCGCACGGCAGCACCGATTCTTAGGTGTGCATTTATCAACGATTACTCCGCCAAATTTTGTGCACAGACTGTTCCTTGGGCGGTTTGGGTTCAAGCACTTACGTGAGAGGCCGCAAAACGATTGGAAGGTTTGGCGTCAGCTTTTAATCAGCTGTGGCTTCACAACAGAGCACTATAGCGAACTGCAAATCAAAAACTGAGGAGAAAAAGGCCTTCGTGCCCGGGAATGCTGCCTCAGAGTTGTAGAGAAATATTTGATAACATCAGTATAAACATGTCTGGAGTTTCAAGTCCAGTATTTTTATTCGTAATGGATGACTGATGCCCAAGGAGTTCCGCAGAAATAGCCAAACCCAATACCTCCGCGACAGATATGGCAGCAATTGAATTACACTAATGAAATTACTGTAATTTAGTTATTTTTCCGGGTAATTTGTAACGTAATGAATTACATTTTGGTTCGGTAATTTAGTAATGTATTGAATTACTTTTTGGTGGTAATTTGGCAGCAAAAGTAATTAATTCCTTTCGAAATTACTCTCACTAAAGCGCGCCACTACTCCTTCAATAGAGAAGTAGAGTGCCGCAAAAGCAGGATCGACGTTCGGCAAGCCGAAACCAGCGTAACGTATCGGAAAAAGGAGGCAGAATTGAGCAGAACAGTGCGTCTGCGACCGTGTGTAACAGGGTCACTTAGTGCGGCTATCCCATGGCAACCATTCTTCAAGCAGCAGGATACAAGGCATCAAGGGAATGCCGAAGGGAAAGATGTTGCAAGAAGGCTGGTTGAAAACTAGTTTGGAGCGTGGCGCAGTGGCACTCCCTGTTGCGTCGGCTAGGGCACAGTGGTGCCTGGTTACACTCGTTACCACGGTGCTAGGGAGGATTGGTGTTGGAGGAGATAGGCGGAAGGGTCCATGGCGTGAGCCACCGTGGCTTGAGCATTACTGAGCAGTGAGCACAAGATGCCGACGTCAATTCTTGGGACTGCGGAAGCAATAAATTACCTAGCTTATTCGGGCCCTTAAAATGGCGGAGACAGCTCCGGGCCAGCAAATGGACACTGGGTTCGCCGGTCATTTCACGATCGTTCGACCATGCTTCTGCTTTTGTTGTTATTGTTTTCTTTTTTGCTGTTGTCTTGTTTTCGTAATGGCAAGCGCTGTACAAAAGGGAAGGAATAGCTATCTGGGACGGAATTTTGCGGGAACCAAAAAAAAAAAAATGCGTGTGCTTCGCGTCTGGAGAACAAGTTGTTGTTTTGTTTACTAGCTTTACATAGTGTTTGCATGGATGGAAACTAGAAAGTAATTTAAAAGTAATTGAATTACTGAGTAGAAGTAATTGTAATGTAATTTTATTACTTTTGGGGAGCAGTAATAAGTAATATAATTTAATTACTTTTCTGCGATTTTCAGCAAAGTATTCAGTAATGTAATTTAATTCCTTTTCAAAAGTAATTTTGCCATGTATGCTCCGCGATCAAGCGTACCCTTACACCGGAGCTGATTGCGAAGCTTCCAGATGGCGCCACATGCGCAGCTGAAGCTGCAGCGCATCAGGCCCATAGCCACAAAAACTTTGTAAATTGTATCAGGTAAGTATAATAAAAGAACATCAAAATTACACCAAGTAAAACAATTAAGACGGAAAGTAAAGCACATGCCCAGTCGGAAAAAACTACAGAAAATTTTCTGATGTTACGACAGAATTTCTGTGCGGTTTTTGACGGGAAACCTGTTGTGACAACAGAACATTTTGTAGTAACATCAGAAATATCTCTAGTTACAACAAAAAAGTGCTACAGAACTACAGACAATAGAAATATACTACAGAAAAACTACAGAATTACAGAAGAGTACTACAGAATAATCTGATGGTTACGACAGAAATACAGGGTATTTTGTCGTATTTTTGACACAGTTCTGTAGTTTTTTTCGACTGGGTGTTTTTGCTTTGTGACCGTTTTAGCAGGCTTAACCCCCGCCATTTGTTTTTCTCACGCGCCAACCTGCCAAGGATCGATTGAGCGACCATTCACCGATCCGTTTCGTCGGTGTCGCTGGCCTGAAGACTTCTCACACTACAACTGTCACCATCAGCCCTTTGTGACAGACCAGTGCTTTAGCAACAGTATCGCATCGGCCGACCAACCTGCCCACTGGCTGACATCCGAGTCGCGTCGGTATCGGCGTCGTGTCGGCCATCCTATCCATGAAAACACCCCACTATTATCATGTCGCCTGAAATGTATCATCGCTTGCAATTCATTGGGACCCGGCCGCTCCGTTGCGCCAAGGGGGGTCGTCGATGGTCTGCTTTCGGGACTACATGCGATGCTAATGTCATTCCTCTACGATTTCAGCTAGGAACTCTTGAGAGGACAGCCAAGGAGAGCTGGAATATGTCACTGGTTGTCTAACCAGCTCTGGTTTCTTCCCGTGTCTTAACGCCGTACCCCATCATATTCCTTTCACCGGTTCCTTGCATGGACATCAATTCAGCTTTCAGTGTTCTCGATCATATCCATGTTGCCTCCCCATAGCCACTAACCTGCACCGAGTGCTGTGACTGGTGATCACTGTAGTTGAGGCTGGAGACGCACAGCCTACACTTTTTATACCGTGTAAAGTGGCGGCCATGCTTTAAGACTTGGGACTCCAGCTATTTACGTGATAACTGGATTGGCACACGAGAATTTGACATTGCGAAAACCCCTAGTGCTTGGCTGATTAGTTGTTTGATTCGCTGATTGATCTTTATGTGCTAAAATAAGACCGCAGGCTCTGGCGAATGCAGTAATAGTGGGAACCAGATTCATCATCATCATCATCATCCTATTTATTTTCATTGTGAGATAAATGTACATGATTATCAGTATTACAGAAGGAGGTTCCGAAGTATAAACTGTCCGGGGACCTCCTATGACAAAATTAATAAAATTCGCGGGTAACTTACTAGGCAGTTATTAAGAAAATAATATACAGGCGTCAGAAAACAACTTATAATACTGGCAATAATATAATACAATACCTATAATACAATGCAAATGAGAAACAGTATGAAAAACTCTAAATAATCAAGAACTGGAAACAAAAATGCACGAATTGCAGAAATCTGAGAATGCAATTTACTGAAACAAAGAATGAAATAATGTAAATGCGGAAACCTACGACCCTAAGAAACATCTTTAGTCAGTGGAACAAAATTAGGTAGAAAATTAAATATGAAATAAATGAATAAATAAATGAATGATGAAATAAATGAAGAATTCGCTGTGAATTGATTTCGGAAGGCAGTGAATTCCAAAAAGGTATGCCTGAAAAGTATGCCGTTTGTTTGCCATAATTAGTCCTGATTTTCGGTAATAGTAGATTATCATGTTCAGCAAATCTGGATTTATTATTGTTAAAGAGCTTGGAGGACTCAAAACCACTAAGAATGACATGATTATTACGCGTTTTAAATATAATTGATGCCAACCTAAAATTAAGCTGTAGCGACAATGGCAGCATGTTAAGTGTGCGATAAAAATTGACAATGGATGCACGGTAAGGGCTGAAAGTAATCGTTCGGAGTACTTGATTCTGAAGGTGGCGGACACATGAAAGGTGAGTGTTGTATGTGTTACCGCAAGATGATACGCAATACGAGAGGTGGCTGTGTACGAAGGAGAAATATAACATGCGAAGTGTAGGTAGGTCGAAGTAATGCCGGGCTTTAATTATCACGTGAATACCAAAGGCTGCAATAGATTTAATGTATTTTGTATGCTGATGAAACTTCAGTTCATTATCTAAAACGACTCCAAGAAATGTGGTGCCTAAATGCACCTGAAGAGCAGGAACTACATCCTTGTTTCATGAATGAAAAGTCATAATGGTGGTCTTTTTTGCATTAATTTGTAGATGGTTATTTTGGCACCAGGTATGAATACTCAGAAGGTCAGTGTTCAATTTGCCGGTTAGTATAGAAACATCACTAGCATGGGCAAAAACGGATGCAGATTACCCTGGATCTTCAGCGCGCACTGAGATCTCTTTGCCGTGGAGCCTTGTCTTCATGGAAGACAAGATGGTTATTTTGGCACCAGGTATGAATACTCAGAAGGTCAGTGTTGAAATTGGCGGTTAGTATAGAAACATCACTAGCGTGGGAAAAAACGGATGCAGATTACCCTGGATCTTGAGCGCTCACTGAGATCTCTTTGCCGTGGAGCCTTGTCTTCATGGAAGACAAGATGGTTATTTTGGCACCAGGTATGAATACTCAGAAGGTCAGTGTTCAAATTGGCGGTTAGTATAGAAACATCACTAGCGTGGGCAAAAACGGATGCAGATTACCCTGGATCTTCAGCGCGCACTGAGATCTCTTTGCCGTGGAGCCTTGTCTTCATGGAAGATTACGCGACACATTTGACTCATCCTAGAGCAGCACAGGTGAGGATCGCTAATTTATACAAGCGATCAATTTCCGTCCCTGGCCGTTCATTGACGATAGACTGGCCAGTAGGACAGTACAGGAATCTCTCACTGCGACCTACTCGTCCGAGGTCGTTTACCGCAGTTACGAGAGAGAGGGAGAGGAGCTTGGCAGAGCCAATGCTATGAACCCGACACCTTCATTCCTTCACGGGGCTTGGACGTGCTTTTGCAAATTACAATGGTTGAGTCCGCACGTTTGCTGTCCACCGAGCACTCAGACTTTTCGTGTGCATGACACAGACGACAACATATCAGCTAACAGGGCGCTGTGCGAAGAAATAGAGGAGATGAATACCAGCAATGGCCCAAACAACGGTTTGGGCACATAGAGAGGAAACTATTTCCTATTCCGGTCCGGGCTGATAGCTCAAGTCATTTGGTCGAGTTAACAGTTCGGGGTGTAGCACGCAGTTCAGTACGGTGTGTCGGGTGCCCTTGCACTAGGCTGATGTAGGCCGCCAGAGGCGGCCATTGTGATGGAGGGAGCGCGAGAGGCGGAGCGGGTGCTGGCAAAGGTGCAAACGGTGACTATGACAGGAGGAGACTGAAGGAGAGCAAGAATAAGAAGCATGCGCTGCACCGCACAAGGAAAAAAAAGGTAGGACCGCAGAGAAGACGACAACGACCACGAAGGCAAGGCGGAGAGACGACGACGAGTGGCGGTCCCGAACGTCCACCAAAACAAAGCAAAGCCAGCGCCGAAAGAAAAGCCACATGCTCGGCCCCAAAGGGCACGCGCGAGGCAGCGTCTGTGGCAAAGGCAAGGCTAGCAGCTCCTCGCGGCGACGGAGGCAAGTTCTCCTCGAGAAACGAGAAGAAGCCCCAGAGCGAACAGCGGCGGCGAGGCCGTCGCTTTCTCAGGGGTGGGCCGCCGCCACTTCCGGATTCCAGCGGGAGAGTTAACCCCCCTCCCCCCCCCCCCCCCCCCTCTTCGTACTCCCGCGCCCCTGCGCCTCTCTGTCGGCTCGATCCAGGCTAGCTTCTTGTTCTCCCCCTTCCACCACCAGTGTGGGTCCGCGAAAGAGATCAATAAACGTGGTGTGGGCCTACGCCGCGAAGAAGGCCCGAAGAAGAAGACGACGGCGGCGGCATCGTTGTCTGTCGTCCATTGCCGACAGCCGTATACTTCTCTTCTGTTCCCCTCCACCCGTTCCTCATTCTCTCTCTCCTCCATCTCTGTGTGCCTACCAGCGGCTCGGCTTTGTGCACGACGGCCGCGCCGTGACGTCGAAGAAGACACCAACGAAGAGGACGTGCGCTCGCTTTTCGGCCTGTGGCCCTGTCTTGCACCGTCCGCCGCCTCACGATGAGCTTTCGAACGAGAGTAAGTTAGGGAGGTTCTGGACAACAAGAAGCGTAACGCTGGCAGCGCCAGTATGGTCTTTGGTCTCAATGCTGCGCTAGTTTTGGAGCAGTGCTCCCAAGGAATCCCACGCAAAAAAAAAAAAAAAAAATGTTTCTGGTACAGGGTCCAGATAAACTGACCCAGGTAGAGTGCTCGCTAATACAGCATCTGCCCTCTACTTGCCTTCCTCCATGCACCCTCTACGGCCTCTCAACCGCAGAATTTGCTCCCCAATGCACTCTTCATCCCTTTGTTTCTCCGTGTACTCTCCAAGAAACGCATTCATCATAAGCAAACTGATCTGCCTGTGCAAGTAGCTCAGCAGTCAACGGGGCGTTGGCAAGAGAGGTCTCCGAAATTGTTTCCAGCCGGATATATATTACCGGCAGTTTGTGTGAACAAGAGTTTCTGGAGCGTTACATATGACAACGAAAGACCGCATACCCGTGTGCTACAGTGCTCTATAGATGACCGATGGTCAGGGCCTTACACGTTACGTAGCTCATTTGTCCTTAGCTTACTTACCGTGCCCTCCCTTAGAGAATTTTTGCGCAAATATACAAAGTGGTACAATCGAACAATGTGTCGTGTACAAGGTGGCCCCATTACCAGAGGCCTGCGCGGAAAAAAATATGTGATGTGGCGTAAGCACAAGGTGTTTCTTGTTAGGCCACCGTTTCTACGCTTCGGAGAAGGCTGACCGCGCCTGGTCCCTTCGCAGCCTTGTTTCCTTTAGGCTAATTTATAATTTGAGTGTAGGCGCTTCGCTTTTCTCTCCTGCCCCATATACAGCTTCATCCTCCTCACTTCTGTATACTCATTGCTTCGGTTCGCGGCTCGGGCTTCAGGTCAGAATAAACCTCTTCCGTAGAGTCATGGTATACAAGGTGGTGGAGGTGCGCCTTTATCCCTGCGTTGACTCTTCCTCTCCTTCGTCCTGGAGGTTTGTTCCACTCGCCGCTTACTTTTTCCTATATTATATTTAAATGAAAGCTCGCTATTATACTTGGGACAATCGAATTCACAAATCGCATGATCTTTAAGCATATTCTTGCTACCTTTTACTTGTATCTGGTCGTTTGCGATGTTACACTTTCCCTCTTATAAACAATCGCCCCCCCCCCCCCCCCTTTTTTTTTTCAGTTCCTTCGGGTGATATTGGGAAACTTGATATTGTGATAGGTGGTATAGGTGATAGGTGATATTGAACAAGTGAGGAGGAATGCTTCGGTTATTATCATAAGCAGTAGCGTCATCTAGGTGAGCTAGGAGACATATTCCCCTCACAGTCTCCAGTTAATCTTGCCCTGCACGAACTGCGGCAAGCCTATCTCCTCATGCTTTCTATTTCCTGGCCAACGCACCTGACCCTCTGCAACTACACTCCCCCCCCCCCCCCCCCCAACCCACACACACACATATATGATATCTACGCGCCGTGAAAAACACAACACATATACATTGACTTTGAGTCAACTCGTCTACTATAAATAGCCATCGATTATCTGCGTTCCGAATACGTACTCTGTCCGGGCCAATTTCCTTCGGCTTTCAATTCCGACACGGTCAACTTCGTATTTTATTTCCTAACTCACTCTACTGTCACCCAGCTCTGCACGTTAGCTCTATCGTTTTTGTTATCAGAGCACCAAGAAAGATTGCGTTGTCACCTTCTAATTAAATTCCAGTTTTCCTCCTTAGTCGTACACAAACTTAAAAACGAAGCTACAAATGACTCCCAAGCGGGATCCTCAAACCAATGTCTTCGACTTATGGTAAAGGCGTCGCGGTCGACTGCCTTGCACCTGCCACGGCTGTTAACTATAGTGGAAGTGCAGGGCAGCTGATCGCGCCGTCATGACAACAACTCGACGTCATTGGCTGTATACACAGACTTCCATAGTGAGGCATTTGCCGTTTCGTTCTTGTGTTCAGCACCGACTTGTAGCACCATAGTACGAAACTCTACACCTCCAACGACCTCTCCTTTTCCTCATCTGTGCTTTTTTTTTTTTCTATTCGGTACCTGCGTCATTCTTGCGTCACAGAGACCGTATCGGAGAACGCCGCGCATTGCTGAAATTCCTGGGGTCGCCCGCTCCCAGTCGATTAGCACGGCTTGAAAGAACTAAAAATAGTGAATGAACGGGCAGTTTTAATGCTCCTGCCTGGCGGGCGAATGCCCGCGTAACGTTACGACGCGCTGGGGTGTCCGTCCGTTTATACTGGAAGTAAATCCGCCTTATACGACGCAATTGCTTCATTATCTCTACCTCTGCTATTTTTATCATGCGGCAGCTTCTTTCATTTTCGGGGTAATACGATACCTCGCCGCTGCCGCAGTCACATTTCGATTGAGGCGAAATGCGATAGAGATAGAGCGCGAGAGAGTAAATAAAAATAACGATTTTTGAGAAAAGTTAGCTGGCGTGTTTGGGGCGCACACAAAAAAAACAGAGGTTGGCTATCTCGTCCCTGAGCGCTTCAATGCGACCACTTGCTTTTTGGGACGAAATAGTCATCCGTATATGTTTCTTTTTTTTTTTTCAAAACCTTTCGAGTAACACGACTGCTCGATGTCAGCCACGTTCTAGACATTAAAGTCTCAATGAACTGTCGACTGACGCGGTGCAGCGGCTGAGGCTGTTAGCGCGCTCGGCGGGCGATACAAAGGACGGGGCTTAATTCGATCCCTACCGCTCCACGGCCGCTGTTCGAAGGGGGCAGGAAAGTACCCGTGTTCCGTGAAAAAGGCACCCGTGTACTGTAAAATGGAAGTGCACATTAAAGAGGCCTATATGTAGTCGACATTTCCGGAGCACTCCACTAAGGCGTATCTCATAGCCTGACTCAATCGATTTGGGACATTAAACCCATCTCAACCATATCAAATATCATTTGTATCCCCTTTCTCTAACACCGTAAACTTATTCAAATTTTCGCTCTTTTCCCGGACTGTTCATGACTGGAATGATTTACCTGAACATTTCCTTCACTCGCTCGACTCCATTGACAGTGGGCTGCAATGGAATCAAATGGTTGATGTTATCCTTATATCTTTCGTTTTTGTAACACCGCATCAATTCTTGTTTTTTCTTCGTGCCCTGGTCATGTACTATTGCTTTTAGTTCATTTATCTTGTGCTTGTACATCGTTTACTCTAGGTCTTGTATGCCCCTCCTGTCTGGGCCTTCGCCTGTAGTATATTGTAAATAATTATGCAGCCTCTGCCAATGCTGCAGCCTTCCTTTCTTGGTAATAGTTTCGCTGCTTCGGCAATTTAACATCTCGTTCTTCTTCATTCTTCATCTCTTTCACGGAGACGGATAAAGAATACGTCTCTTTCTCATAACTGTCCGGTGAGCTATACCGATTTGGTGATTAAACTCGGCCTGGCGTCGATGGCAAGAAACGATGTGCTCTGTCCGTCACTCTTGGCGAGACTCAGCGCCGGCGAAGCAACTGAAGAGCGAGCGTGGTGGCACTGCGAAGTCACGTGGTACCCTATGACATGATATCAGCGACTTTATCGGCGGCGCCGCGCGAGCGCGGAGACTCAGACCGCAGCTATGGCGGCGAGTGGTGCGTGGTTTGACGTCTTAGACACATAAGGAAAATAAAACCGCAGCAGGCACAGGACGGAAGGTGGAGACAACACAGGGTAGTCCCCCTCCGTCCTGTGCCTGCTGCGGTTTTATTTTCCTTATGTCACAAACTGGCCTACACATCTCCCCCGTCATAGACACACCTCCGCTCGTCCTAGTTTGAAGGTCATCCGCCAGCGTTGAGTGACCTTGGGAGTTGCAGTGCGAAGAATAGAGTTTAGCTGTAAAATACACTACATTCGCTATAACACGAACGAGCTCCAGAATGAAAGTAGCGCGACTGCTGATACCCTCATGCTATTACTGTTTTGCCTGTACAAACCGGCAAACATAACCCAGACGTGCTTTTTTAGCTTTTGGCACCGTAGCAGGTGCCGTATCGAGAAAATCAAGATTGGTCGACTGGAGAGGATTGTGACGTCACATGGAAATTAAAGTGTTTCAAATACCAAAACAGACTTTGATTCTAAGGCCGCAACACGACTATATTTACTGCGATATGACATGTAGGAAGGCAAAGTGAATTAACTGACTTTGTCGTTAGTCGGACATGCCCCTAGCTATCGAGGCTTGTTCATTAAAATTCGTTAAAGATTGGTCCTTGTGTGTCTTGTGGGGAATTAAAGAAAACGGAATGTCTTGTCTGCGTAATTGTATGCAGATGATCCCAACCTTCTGAAGGGACATTTTAACATTATCGAGTTGTACCCCTAGGCGAAGCAAAAGTGTCCCTCGAAGTAGCGGTATTCGTTGAATCGCGTTTTCATTTCTCATCATTTTCACAACGCTTAGTTCCTCGAAAGGGCTTTTATTCTGGGTCCTAGACTGGCTGCCGGGAGCGACATATTAGTAGGATGAGGTGATGGGCGGTATAAAAAAAGTTAGGGGACACTTAAGCTCCGCCTTAAGGGTATGACGCGACAGCAGGCTGTGACCTGCTTCTGGGCTGCTTCCGAGTCGACATACACAAGAAAATCCGCTTTCAAACGTATAACGCAGAGGTGCCATCTGTCTTGGCCACGATGCATCAGGTGTCGGTGAAGTTCCGGTGGCCGCCGCATGCTGGCGCTAAATGGTTTTTTCCCCGGCACTCGGGACGTTGTTTACGCGATCTCTCAAATATTAGGTACAACGGCGGCGACTTCTGGTGAATGAGCCCAAAAGCTATTGCGTAATAAACCTCCATGCACTTGCGGGCATTGCGTATTTCGGTCAGACATGGCAGTAATTGAATTACAGTAATGAAATTATTGTAATTTAATTACTTTTCTCGGTAATTTGTAATGTAATGAATTACTTTTTCAGTTTGGTAATTTAGTAATGTAGTGAATTACTTTCGGTAGTAATTTCTTAGCAAAGTAATTAATTCCTCTCGAAATTACTTTTACTAAAGTGCGCCATCACTCCTTCAATAGACAACGAAGTAGAGTGCGCGAAAGCAGGAACGACGTGCTGCAATCCGAAGCCAGCGTAACGGATTGGCAAAAGGAGACAGAATTGAGCAGAACTAGAATACTGTGGAGAGCAAGTTGTTGTTTTGTTTAATAGCTTTACTTAGTTTTTGCATTTATGGAAACTAGAAAGTAATTTCAAAGTAATTCAATTACACAGTAGAAGTAATAGTAATGTAATTTTATTACTTTTGGGGAGCAGTAGTGAGTACTGTAATTAAATAACTTTTCTGCGATCTTCAGCAAAGTAATTAGTAATGTAATTTAATTCCTATTCAAAAGTAATTTTGCCATGTATGATTTCGGTAACCTATGTGCTTACATATCAAGGAGTATTTCTATCGAAGATAGCGAGTATGTTGTCGTGTTCCGCGAACCAAACCTGGACGATTCGGACTAGGAACGTGAGTTCTGATCGGGGAGCAGAAGGATCGCCCTGCCTTCCCCCGAGCACCTAGGAGTGCGTCTTTTGTTCCAATCGTTACTTGGATTTTCCGCCACTCCGGCGGCTTTTCTCTCCTGGCGAATTGAAGGGAGGTCCTCCGGAAAGCCTAATGAGGTAAACTAAAGATGTTGCTAGCAAGTAGGCGCCATTATTCACGCCCTCAAAGTGATGTAGAAGGAACGTATAATTTATTTCTCGCGATAACGTATTTTTTTTTTTTGTCCCGTCTTTTTGGCGCCATAGTATAGGCGAGCTTCAGATGACAATATGGCGCCCTATACAGGTATTCCGGGTGGGCGGTATACAGGCATTGAATAGTAGGACACAGTACATGCACTGGCGGTCGGCTGCTTCGTGGTGAAGTGACACCGCCGGCTGCCATGTCAGCGCTGCACGCAGCGGACGAACTCTTTCCAGTAACAATTTGTGTACATCAGTTTAGTATTAGAGATTCGTTGCCGAGGGTGAAGGCCGCTACGCCGCTCAAAGGGAGCGGCTCCTCTGTTCGGCTAGCATGCACAGTTCGTGAAACTCGAAGAGTAGCCAGTGAGAGCGATGTTGCTGTCAATGCGGAGTACCACGTGGCCCGGGCGCGTTCAGAGTCGGTAACAAACTGCACCGCGTTTGCGATGCTCTTTGCACAATCTAGTTTGTGGTGTACCTGTGCGAAGCCATTGATTATGTTGCCCTGCTACGTATGTGGTGCACTGGGCCGAGCAAACTTATCTAGAGCGCTCGCGCGCTGTAATGCGGTGGAAATAAAGCGCGACTCTAAAGCTGCTACTCGCTTCCACTGATAATACCCCCTCTCGCGCGTATACCCGGAAATGCTTGCGACTAGCACAAACTCCTTGAAAGATGAAAAGAATCCTCGATCAGATTACACTTCCCGTGCGCTGCAGCAGACTGGTCGAGCGCCCCAGAAAGGTGTGATTGACTCTGCGCCTATCACGATTCATATTTCAATTTCAGGGCGCTCAATGGGCTTTTCGGGAGAGTTACTGTTCCAAATACGCGTCGAGCAGCGGCATGGGCTTGATTTAAAGGAACTGTCTATTGCCGGAAACGAGTATAAAGTTATTGGCATATTCCGGTAGATCTTACCACTTGGTGGCATTATATCGACGGATCAACTCGGGCTTTAACTAAGAATTTATGTCTTAAATTGATCAGGAAAGTCAGGTTTCTGCAGATAGTGGCGTCATACTGTGGCCTTTCATTGCTAGTAATATGTTATCTGTTTGGAGCGTCTGAAGTGAATATACCGCATTTTATGATTATGCCACAGCGTCATACAGATAGGTACTTTTGTTCATATCAACTTAAGGCAGCCTACTTTTTTCTCTTTCAGTAAATTACAGCTACCTTCATTCTTCAGTCTTCTTTGATTAGCGGTTTAACTGCATACAAAACAGAAAATCGCACAATCAAAGACGCCGCCATACTTGTAGTGGCGCTTACACCAGGAGCGCTATACTCTAGGCAGAATTACGATTGTTGGTATCTGAGGTAGACTCAACCGAATTTATTATGGGTTTCATTCTAATTAGAGCTATTCTGGCTTATAGTTATAGTTTTGAATAATATCTGTGTATCTTAGTTAATGACACTTTCTGCGCGCGACTTAGGCGGAGCGACAGCCGCTGTGTTCATAGAGCTGCATAGAGTTACTACAATAACTCTATGTCACGTCCACAACGCCACTGTTTGCAGACGCGGACTACCACTGAGAAAACGAGGCTACCATACGTAAAAATTAAGTTTTAAATGGTTCTGCCGTAATTGTCAGCACCACAGACGGGTATTCATTAATTTGTATATGGAGCTTTTTAATGGAAGCAAGAAAATGTTGATGAAAAGTCAATAGACTGTCGCTTAAAGGTGAATTAAATGAGATCCTCGACACCGTATTGCCCGTCTGGGTGTAGAAATGTGATCTGCATTCTCTATCACGCTTTGCCACAGAAGAGGGTCCACGGTTGGTTTGATTCCCCGGTACGCACGGACATCGACAATATCACGCCGAAAGTGCTGAAAGGGAAGTATACTAATATTTTTGGAGACCAATGACTTAGGGACCCCGGCCTATGAAGCTGAGGCCTTTTTACTCAGTTAGTTCCGCACTACGCATAAGAAGAATAGAGTGACCTTTCAGCCAATTAATGTTTGTCTTAACGCGATGGAGATAAACGACGTAATCACCAGAAAATCCGGCGTTGGAGCTGTGAGCGAAAAACCACGGGCATGGCTCGGAAGGTAGTAGTTAGCAGATGAAATGTCGTGGTATTGATTGGTCGGCTTGTTATGTGACGTCACAAGACCGCCTGACATGACACTGGCATGAGCTACCACCTCGGGTTTCGCATGCGAGACAGCATCGAATCATCCGGAATTCTGAACGAGAGCTAAGAAGACGTGACGCTTCTGGGCCTTGCACGTGCGGCTTGGTTGAAGCGGGGCTTTGTAGATCTTCATGTTGGACGGTCTTGCACAACATTTGGTAGCATACTGACTGCTGTAATTATTGTGTACGATATGTTATATATGGATATATCAGGGGTTAGCGATCAGGCGAGTAGCGAAGTGCATGTACGCAATGAATGTGTGCGATATTTTATATATGGATATATCAGGGGTTAGCGATCAGGCGAGTAGCAATGTGCATGTACGCAATGAATGTGTGCGATATGTTATATATGGATATATCAGGGGTTAGTGATCAGGCAAGTAGCGAAGGGCATGTTGGCAATGAATGTGTACGATATGTCATATATGGATATATCAGGGGTTAGCGATTAGCCGAGTAGCGAAGTGCATGTACTCCAACCATCGTTTCCTCAAATGAACCCGCAGTTGAGAGCCATTGCGCTATCGCGTCAATCCTTTAAAGGTGGAGCTTTAATGTCGATCCCCCCATTGTTTTGTTTTTTACTCTTCCGTTGTCCTCTCTCAGCCACAGCTCGTGCTATAAAATGTGCCACTTTTTCTTTGTCTCACGCTCGTTGGTAGTTATGATACGCGCCCAAACAGATGCTTCAAAGAGCGCTGCGTGTTCTATATGGTTTCGTTTTTGCGTGCTCTGGTTGCCATGGTTGCCATGCTTGTACTTGTACGCATGGTTGCCATGCTTGTACTATATAGGTCATGCAGAGAGCGCACTGCAAGTATTTTTACATTGCATAGCATTGCATATTAGCCGATACTTTGGTTTTTGCATGCTTTTAAATATATTTGGCAGATCTTAGCTGATTTCTGAACCTGTTAATTAGCGGAATGCATGGCATATGGACCGTTGATTCACCGCTTCAGGGCCAACAACAAAGAATATTCTGCCGGGTGGGCGACGTCTCGTGTTTTACGCCTAATTATTTTGTCCTAAGTAAGCCATCAAATTTTACTAATTTATTCACTGATTAAAAACACGATCAAGTTAATGACTACGAAGTTAACTAAGTCGCCATTTGCGTTTTTCAATCTGATTTATTCTCATTTCTAATGGTAAGGAAAAATACGTCATTTGATCGGAGACTAAGGACAGCTTTAGGTTATCCTTCTGCATTTACGACGGCTGCCTAACAATTGAGATGTTGCACTGAGAAATGCGGAGACAATCCAAATACGCCAAATGATAAAATAGAAATGTGTTCGCCACCGGCTCTGTTCTCGGACAAGTCATCATGACGTCATCTCCTCTGCACACAGATCTTTGCGTAGTTGAACTTCAGATATAGTTACAGTAGCTTAATTTAAGGCGGCATTTCCATAACCAGGGTTACCAAGATGCTGCACGCCACTATCTGGTCAACAGTATCGCGAAAAAGAACTCATCTAAAGACGTATCTTAACACCAGCCTAAAGACACAACGCAGAGATGAAAGGAACACAGGGTGAGACCGAAACAACAACTGAAATTTTAAAAGAAGGCTCGCATTGAGATGCGGGCGCGCAAAACCCAAAGCAGTGAAAGGGCAGAACACAATCGAAAATCATCGTCGTACTGGTAAGTTATTTAAAAGAGCAAATTCTTTACTGTGAAGGTTCTCCGACGCTTTAGACCCGCACATATCCTTAGCATTTGCGATTTAATAAGCCTCAGCTATATCCCGACATATGTGTTTATCATTTTCATAAACCACAGAAGTGTCGCTGAAATCAGGTGTGCAGAGAGGCGGATCGTCTTCCAATTTGCATTCACAAGATTGCACGTGCAATGCCAGTTTGTTTAGTCGGTGCGCAATGCTCGTTTCCACTGAGCGCACGGGGGTAGGGCTAGAGGCGACAACTCATATAACACAAACATTGCCGGGCGCAAACTGCCGAAGTCGCTTCTTGCGACCACCGAAACATTAACTTGCTTCGGAGACTTCGAACGGTGGAAACAGCTCCAAGAAGCAGGGCGCTGGGTTCACCGCTCGTTTGTGCCCTGACTGCAATGAAAGTTACGAGTGCTCGACCATTGCTTGACCATGCCTCTGTTTGCGTTATTTTCTTTTCGTTGTCTTATCTTGATAATGGGCCGAGCTATAGAGCTGGAGAGCGATAAGGCATTACATATATGACACATGATTAGGCAAGAAGACTAAAGAATGCGGAAGCAACGTCAGAGAAAGAATGAGGTGTGCATTGCTTTGTTTACTTTGTAGTTTTTGTATGTATAAAAGCCAGAAATTATCTGAAGTTTAACTGCATAATTTTTCTGAAGGAAATGTAATGAAATGCGCTTACTTTTCGGGGGTAGTAATTGGTAATGTAATTTAATTACATTGACATGGTAATTAGAAACTAATTGTAATGTTATTTCATTATGATGATGTGATCTGTAAGGGAGTGGCTGTAATTTGTTGCATGTCAAAGGTAAGTTTGTATTGTTTTTCACCAACTATTTTTAAAGAGTGATCATTAAGTATATTAAGCTCCCAACGTCATCAACAACGTCGCGAGCTGAGTAGATTGGCGCAAAGAAATATTTCAGTTTCCAACTCCACGTTCTTCAATTTTTCTTAACATGAATGCGCAGGGTCGCAAGGAGAAACAAATTACCGAAAAGCGAGTTTTCCGTAATGAAATATCTTGAACAACTATATATATATATATATATATATATATATATATATATATATATATATATATATATATATATATATATATATATACACGCGACATTCGGAGACCGTGGGTTTGACTCTCATCATCGGCGTATTGTTTTTCCTTCCTCTTGTCGTTTAATTTCTGACCTCTGATTAGATAGAGGTCAGAAATGTGGCGGAGGAGTTTTAATAGCTGTCGCGGATAATATTGTTGCATCGCATATTAATTTTTCTAATAGCTTGGAGTTGGTTTGGGTAGAACTTTGTGCACATTTTAAGAGGATGATTTTGGGCATATGTTACCGTCCCCCATCTTCGAGCCAGACTTTTGTTGACGAATTACATGACGCCCTTAACCTAATCACTGTACGCTTTCCGAGCATGCCTATTCTCTTAGCTGGAGACTTTAACTACCCCAGTATCGTATGGACTGATACTTCGCCTTATCTGAGCCCTTTCTCCACTGAATGTAGCAAGTTTTTGACGACGTGTTTGGACTTCAGCCTGTCACAGTTAGTCTCTAAACCTACTCGAACTACTTCATCCACATCTAGCGTTTTAGATCTTGTTCTAACTAACGTACCGCATTTTATCTCTTCGGTTTTGCACCTGCCTGGCTTCAGTGATCATTCCTTGCTGCACTTTGATGTGCAAATTCCTGCTTGTAGCCACCTCAATCAGATTAAGCGCATTAGAGATTATAAACGAGCCGATTTTGACACCATTAACCGCGAACTAGCTCTTTTTCTGAACGAATGCTTACCTGGGTTCTCACTGCGTTCTGTTGACACCAACTGGAAATTGTATAAGTACGCCGTCGAACGTCTCACTAAAACTTTCGTGCCGCTTAAGTCCTTGAGGTGCAACAGGGAATCTCCTTGGTTTAATAATCTTTTAAAAAGACTTTCCAATAAAAAGAAGCGTTTGTTTCGCTCTGCCAAGTTGTCGAATTCTAAGCAACGATGGGAGTCCTATTTCCTCGCGGCAGCTGAGTACAAAACTGCGCTAAAAAGCGCCAAAGACCTGCCATGTTAACAATCCTAAACAATTTTGGAACATTGTCAACAAGAAAGACACATCCACAATATTACTCACATCTTCTGACGGTGTTGCGTTTCCACCTAACGAATGTGCTTCTATTCTTAACAATGTTTTCGCGGCAGCTTTTTCTGACAATGTTTCTATTGCCAATCGCGAGGGCCCTGTTTTTGATGTTGTTCCCATGGATCCAGTTCTATTTGACGTATCAGGCGTTCTGAATCTTATTGAAAATCTTAAGGTCTCCTCCTCCTGCGGTGTTGACAATATTAATTCTAAGTTTTTGATAAACACAAAGTCATCATGCTCTATAATCCTTACTAAATTATTTGATCAGTCTCTTGAAACAGGTTGTATTCCCAATGATTGTAAAGTTGGGAAGGTGATTCCTCTGCATAGGTCTGGAAATAAACATTCTCCTCACAACTTTCGTCCTATATCACTCACTAGCATCCCTTGTAAGATCATGGAACATGTTATATACTCGCATCTTGTTTCTTTTTTAGAGTCGAATTCCTTTTTCAGCATAACCCAGCATGGATTTCGGAAGTCATTTTCATGCGAAACTCAGCTAATATGCTTCACACATGACCTTCATTGCATCATTGATCGCGGGCTTCAGGCAGATTGCATTATTATTGACTTTTCTAAAGCGTTTGACAAGGTCTCTCATGCGCTTCTCTTCCTTAAATTAAATAACCTGAACATTGACCCTAAGGTGCTTGCATGGCTGAAGAATTTTCGTTCAAACCGTTCACAATACGTTACAGCAAATAACATTGATTCACATTCTATCCCTGTCCGTTCTGGCGTACCTCAGGGGTCCGTTCTCGGGCCCCTCCTTTTTCTCATCTATATAAATGATTTACCGGCTAACATTTCTTCTTCAATTAACCTTTTTGCTGACGACTGCGTTATTTACCGTGTATATAATGATGCCTCTTGCCTTCAGTTTGATATTAACAAGGTTCTTGATTGGTGTAAGGAATGGAATATGGAATTAAATATTAATAAGTGTAAGCATGTGCACATTTCTCGTAGTTCCAGCATACCCACTACTTATCAGATTAACAATGTTTCTCTTGAGACTGTGTACTCTTACAAGTATCTAGGTGTTTACGTTTCTTCTAACCTATCTTGGAAACCCCACGTTGACTATATCGTAAATAACGCAAACCGCATGCTAGGGTACCTTCAGAGAAATTTCTCTCGTTCATCCAGTTCTTTAAAATTATTGCTTGACAAAACTCTGGTACGCTCCAAATTAGAATATTCTGAATCTGTCTGGAGCCCTGGCATTGAATTACTCGTATCCGATTTGGAAGCTGTGCAGAACCGCGCCTGTCGCTTCATACTGTCAAACTATCACCGAACAAGTAGTGTAACTGCCATGAAATCAAGTTTGTCCCTTCCACTTCTATCTCACCGCAGATCAGTAGCATCATTATCCCTTTTTCATAAAATTTACCACAACAGCTACCTGAAAGAAAGATTACTAACAAGACCATCTTACGTATCAGCGCGCATTGATCACCGCCATAAAGTTGGGGTGCCATCTAGTCACACAAAATGTTTCCATGACTCATTCATACCTAGAACTTGTGTCAGTTGGAATCACCTTCCCCATGATATCGCATGTATAACAGATAACGACGCATTTCGGAAAGCCATTGTTTTTCTTTGAATGTATCTATGCTTGTTACGATGTTGTTTGCCCTTTACTTCCTGACATAGTTTTTACTTATCCCCACTGCATTGTGAAGTTTTGTTTTCCTTGTTCTTTTTGCGCATGTTTTTTATGTACTTGTAATGTATTTTCTTCTGTAACTTTGCTGTACGTACATTCATATACTTTTATGTATCCCACTCCCCTCTGTAATGCCCCCGGGCCCTGAGGGTAAATAAATAAATAAATAAATAAATAAATAAATAAATAAATAAATATTCTTTATCCCGATAATCACCATAAGACTAATTCTTGTCAGATACCAACAATTAAAAAAAAATCCCGAACGTTCCTTAGACTCGTTGACTGTCAGCTCCTTTAAATATATATATATATATATATATATATATATATATATATATATATATATATATATATATATATATATATATATATATATATATATATATATATATATATATATATATATATTTAAAGGAGCTGACAGTCAACGAGTCTAAGGAACGTTCGGGATTTTTTTTTAATAACCTGAACATTGACCCTAAGGTGCTTGCATGGCTGAAGAATTTTCGTTCAAACCGTTCACAATACGTTACAGCAAATAACATTGATTCACATTCTATCCCTGTCCGTTCTGGCGTATATATATATATATATATATATATATATATATATATATATATATATATATATATATATATATATATATATATATATATATATATATATATATATATATATATATGAATATATATATATATATATATATATATATGAATATATACATAAACATTAATGATTATAGTATGTGTCCGTACACAGGGATATGGAGAGTGAAGTGAAGGTCAAATACATAATCTGGCAAGCCTCAAGTGCATTATCGTGATTGTCATTATCTTTAAATTGGGATCTCTAGCTCAGACCGTAACAATGCAACTGGCTGTGATGACGTAGCTCCTACTAAGAATTTTCACATCTGACGTACTATACATATCTGCATTTAGTCAGCTTAAAGTACTGAATGCGGCTTTCAGCATCGCACCACCTGAACATTTTCTTGTTTTCAAATTTAATTACGTGGCGCATCGACGCTGTACCTTTCTACTGAAGTAATTATAAAACGAGAACAGACAAAAGGCCACCTCCCCGACAATAGCACTATCGCAGTGTCTTCTTCCGCTACTGCACTGGTTCTCCAAACCCAAGTAGGAAAATATCGGGCTCCGGCAACCAACATTTTGATATTAACGTTGTGGATTATTAAAACGACCAACGTGCATGGGTCGCAATGGCATCCTCTCATCATTATCTTGCACGTTCATTGTCAAGACATCGATCTTCCACAACAACATGCGTACCTACATTGTGAAAGTTCGTTCCCGATCATTGGAGCAGTCGTATACCAGCGGGGTAACACTGTACAAAGTTGGCGAAAGAGCTTCTGCGGACCCACAAAGAGTTAAGCAATCAACTTTCGCCTACGAACATTGGTCGAAATTGAATCTAGCGGTCCTCGAATGTCCCGTCAACTTTCCCACGGCCACAATTGGCGGAGCTGACAGTGCAACGTGAAGAACGGCCAGTCTTCAGGGTATATTGCTCGGGTTCGCATGCGTACATGCTTGCGTGCGCGCGCGCGTGTGTGTGTGTGTGTGTGTGTGTGTGTGTGTGTGTGTGTGTGTGTGTGTGTGTGTGTGTGTGTGTGTGTGTGTGTGTGTGTGTGTGTGTGTGTGTGTGTGTGTGTGTGTGTGTGTGTGTGTGTGTGTGTGTGTGTGTGTGTGTGTGTGTGTGTGTGTGTGTGTGCGTGCGTGCGGGCGGGCGGGCGGGCGGGCGGGCGGGCGGGCGTATCGGACTTCTATGTAATGCTTCACGCTGCGTCTGGGACCCGTGGTCGTGGAGCCGTAATCGCCGAAACCCAGTATTTGAAGGCATACAGCTACAACTTTTTTTACTCTCCAACAGCTTTTTTTTTTTTCGAGAACTGCGTGCCGGGCTAATCTAGGGGTCTGTGATTTGTTCGGCCATCTGGCGGCAGCTCCGCGAGCAGCGACCGTGGCATAAGCGTTTTGTCACTGCACCGCTTGCCGTCCGCACCCACGTTTTGCATTTCTACGAACCGCGCGCTGGTGAATGTTTGATCAGTCCTATAATTACTAACAACATGTTCTCCTGGTTTTTGTTTTCAAAACTATTTTTATTTACCCATTGTTTCGACGTCTCGTAACGGGACTGCAGCTGATCCTGTCCTTACACATGCGTACGCATGAGTGCACAGGATGAGCTGAGCACTTGTACTCCACACGCTTCACCGTTCACAAGGGTAGTAAACAACTGCGGCGCATATGTCCCCGCTCACGTAACATACACACGCTCACACTCCAGCGAACATCGCATGCATCAGGCAGCGCGCGTGTAAACCACATGTTGCTGCTTTGTCGCCACAGCCATGACCCCGTGGCGACGACCATAACGGTAAGACCCTCCTCGCACAACTCTGGCCATTGCGTTTCCAGCAGAAACAAACCACATGACCCTTGAAAGAAAAGTGATGGATGGCTCAGGGCGAAAGTACAAGGGGGAGGGACGCTCTCTTCTCCCTGCCCCATCTCTGTCTCCTTAGTCAGCGGGCCAGGGCAGTTTGTTTTCACCTCCCGCTTAAATCGCACGAACGCGTACCATGATGCGTGATGTGTGGTCTTAGCAATCATGTGACGCCACGACTAATTAATATGGTGCTGAAGGCTTCGTATAGAAGCCATAGTCTACAGTTATCTCATCAGTCATGCGACAGTCATGGAAGCGGAAGCGGTGTCATAATGAACCACGAGTGGTGCCCATAACCCGGGAGTGATGCATGATGACGCTCCCTTAAGACGCCTCGCGCTGATTGCCATATGTGTGCGGTGACGTCATGCTGCAAGGTTTGATTGGTTTCCTGGACAGCTAGTTGTCTGTCAGGTTTGTGCATCTACATATCGACCTAGATATTTTATTTGCTTTATTTATTTTATTTTATTTGAAGTGCTTGCTAATTTTTGGTCAATGTATGTTTGCTCAATGACATCAGATAGTCCAATCAAGATGTCGCCAAAGAATGTGGCGCTTGTGCTCCAAATTTGCTTTCCTCGTGTCTTGGAAACCTTTTTCCTAAGTAGTACTTCACATGTTCCCGTTACACAGCGTGTTCTGCAGTATAACGTGATGCTTAGCGTGTTACCAGATGGCACGAAAAAAATGAAATGTCCTAGTGAACTCGCCCTCGTGTCATGTCTTACTTCGTGGAGCCAGAAAGCCGTTAAAAGAGTGCTAAACAAGGCAATTGTCTAGCTAAAGAGTTTTTATGACCCGCGCGTTAGGCGACGTACTGTGCTTACTTTGCATTGACGCTTCCTACGCTGGAGAAGGTAATGGCAACCCACTCCAGTATTTCCTGCCAAGAAAACCCTATGGCCAGTCACAATACCATTAATGATATGGCGCCGGAAGATGAGCCCCCCAGGTTGGAAGGCGTCCCACATGTTACTGGGGATGAACAAAGGGCGATTCCTAGTAGCTCGCCCTTTGTTCATCCCCAGTAACATGTGGGACGCCTTATGGGGGAAAGAGAAAGATACAAGGTTCTCAATGCGGATTTTCAGAAAATAGCAAGGAGAGATAAGAATGCCTTCCTGAACATTCAGTGCCAAGCAGCTGAGGACAACAGCCAATTAAGGAACACAAGAGCTCTGTATAAGACAATCAAAGATATCAAAGGAAGCTTCTGTGCTAAGCTGGGTGTGATAAAGGACAAACGAGGCAAGGACCTCACTGAAGCCTCAGAGATAAAGAAGAGGTGGCAGGAATACACAGAAGAACTGTACAAGAAGGACCCGAATGTGCAAACCCAACATAAGACGGTCGTGATCACTGATCTCGAGCCGGGCATCCTCAAAAGTGAAGTTGAATGGGCCTTAGCCAGCCTTGCTAAGAACAAAGCTAGCGGAATTGATGGCATTCCAGCTGAGTTGCTTCAAAACCTCAACCATGACGCTGTTAACATTCTGTATACATTATGTCAGAAGATTTGGACAACCCTGCAGTGGCCACAGGATTGGAGGAGGTCAGTTTACATCCCCATTCCAAAGAAAGGCAGTGCCAAAGATTGTTCCAACTACCGCACAATCGCGCTTATTTCGCATGCTAGCAAGGTGATGTGGAAAATCCTCCAATGTAGGCTGCAGCAGTATGTGGATCGGGAGCTTCCGGACGTGCAAGCTGGGTTTCGCAAGGGCAGAGGAACTAGAGACCAAATTGCCAACCTTCGCTGGATCATGGAAAAAGCAAAAGAGTTCCAGAAACCCATCTACTTCTGCTTTATTGATTATGCGAAAGCATTTGACTGCGTAGATCACAGCAGATTGTGGTAAGCTCTCCAAGAGATGGGAGTTCCAATTCACCTCATCTGTCTCCTCAGGAACCTGTATGAAGGGCAAGAGGCCACAGTCAGAACTGGGCATGGTCTTACTGATTGGTTTCCGATTGAGAAAGGAGTGAGGCAAGGCTGCATACTGTCGCCCTGCCTATTTAACCTATATGCAGAGTGCATCATGATGAAGGCCGGTCTGGACGGTCTGGTATCATCCGCATATCAACAACCTTAGATATGCGGATGATACCACTTTAATGGCAGAAAGTGAAGTGGAACTCAAGAGACTTCTGATGCGCGTACAAGAAGAGAGTGAGAAGTTTGGGCTTAAACTGAACATTAAAAAGACAAAGATCATGGCGTCTCGCCCTATCAAGTCCTGGAGCATCAAGGGACAAGAAGTGGAAGCTGTGAGAGATTTTCTCTTCTTGGGCTCCAAGATTACCTCGGAAGGAGACTGCAGCCATGAGATTAGGAGACGTCTGTTTTTAGGAAAGAGAGCAATGGTTAGCCTTGACCGCCTAGTAAAGAGCAGAGACATTAGTCTGCCAATCAAGATCCGTATAACTCGTGCTATGGTCTTTTCAGTTGTGATTTATGGATGCGAGAGTTGGACTGTGAAAAAGGCTGATCGCCGAAGAATTGACGCGTTTGAATTGTGGTGCTGGCGAAGACTCTTGAGAGTTCCTTGGACTGCCAGAAGATCAAATCAGTCGATATTGTCGACCATAAACCCTGACTGCTCATTGGAGGGTCAAATTCTAAAGTTAAAGCTCAGCTACTTTGGTCATCTGATGAGAAGAGAGGAGTCGCTGGAGAAAGATTTGATGTTGGGAAAGGTTGAGGGTCGCCGGAGAAGGGGTAGGCAGCGAACGCGATGGTTAGATGGCATCCTCGAGGCACTGCAGATGAAGTTATGTGATGTTAGGAAGATAGTGAGAGACCGGAAAGCGTGGCGTGACATGGTCCATAGGGTCACGAAGAGTCGGACACGACTGAACGACTGAACTGAACTGAACGGATGCTCTCGCTCCAGCGTGTTCCTCTCATATTAGAGAGATTTAGCTTGCCGGAGACGTACTGAAGGTAGACAGGTTTAAAATAACCTTCACACGCAGACGCAGTGGCCGCGATGGCACTCACCCCTGTCAATGCTCGTGCGCAGGAGGGGTCCGGCAAACCGGTATACGTCTACGTCAGTACGTCTCCGGCAAGCTAAATGTATATTTTGTGAACTTCATCCAATACGGAAGTTCCGGAAATTGTGAGTATCGCTCGAGCCTCTTCCGCTGCTGCGAGGCGTTCGTCGCCCGCCTCACCTCAGTTTTTTTACGCCGCTGATCGTCTTCTTGTTCGGCGCTAAGCGCAATTCTGTCGTGTCTACACCTACATCGGACTTTGGGAACGGGACGGATATCCTCGGCATTGTAATAGCACTGCCCCATCCTCGTGCACTGGTTTTACGCGAAGCGTACATAGAGCTCGCTGTGCCGAAAAGCGGCCGCCGTATCCAAGTTTAAGAGGAAGCTTTCAAGGAGAAGTCAAAATCCTGACGGCGAAAACATTAGGGTGGCGCCGACTCCTTAATGGCGGCGGCCACCGGACCTGATGATGCGTCTTTCTCAAGATATATATGGCGCTAGTGCAAACTGCGGCGTCTACTTCAGGTATACTGTACCTCATGGACGAGTCTAAAAGCGTGTCTCGAGATGATGGACGCGTTCTGTGGAGTGCATATGATTTTTTGTTTTATTTGTTTCTTGCTTCACAGCAGTCCGGAGAGGAACTACTGCCTTTATTCATAATCGCTGAACACTATCGCTTCCGAGCTGCAATCGCTTGCCTAGACGATGAAGAGATTAAGACTTCAATTCTGTTTCCCAAGTTACCCAGGCCTTTGGCAGGAGGTTGTACAGAGGCTTTTCAGTAAGCCTGTTATCAGTGGTAGCAGCGATGACCCAGTCAGGCAGTCTTCTTTTTATCGGGGTCTACCACTCTGATGGATTTGAGCGCTAAGTGGAACGGAATGCGGTCAGAATGTCGACTACGCAAAACCGGGGGAACGAAGTTAATTCAGATATCCATCCATGGATCTTAAAACATCTATCGTCTATCGGCAATAATTAAATATTTGAAGCAGGAAATCACGAGGTTTGCCGAGGCTTTGCGATAATGGCAGAAATTGTGGAGTCATTTCGAGTCAGCAATAGCGAAGATTGAAGCTCTTTCACCGATTACTATATTTCACTGCCAAGCAAGTTGTCTGGCAAAACGCTGCCACGGCTAAGACTGTTTAGTGTTGAACAACTAAAACTGTGGTGTTGACATCAAAACCCTCACAAACAGGTTTAGAAAACCATATGTCGTCATCCAAGACGACATGTCTCGCTTGTTCTGTGTATGTTCGCCCGGTATTTGAACTACCTCCTCGACACATAAAGGTCCCAAGCCTCGAGGCACTGGGCGGAGAGTGCAATACGTACGGCTGGTTGCTTCTGACTGCCCTTAAAAAGGCCATCTCCGACAAGCTTTGCCTTGAATACTACTGAAAGAAGACTACGACTGGGACCGTTTACTTTGACAACCCGTATGTGTCCATGATTTCTTAAAAATGGAAGCTTCAAGTGTTGAAAGGGCCCAGAGCAGCAGCCGACAGAAACAGAACAAGGGTGGTAGGGAGTCGAACCTGAGTGGAAATCCACCGTCTGCAGCAGTCTTCGCTATAAAGGGCAGCAACGATCGAGCCACAGTGCTCGATCGGTGGGGCGTAAGGCCACGTTGGGGCAGACTGCGTTCATGGCCTCCGTTCCGCCAGATGTTAGGAAAGAAATTTATCCTCTCGGCACGATACATGAGTCTGCGAACTCAGCAGTCGACAACCCCTCCTTCAAGAAAGGCTTGTTCTTGACGAACATCGACAGGATACCGTAGTCTGTCTCCAAATTGGCGCTGTCCACTGCTAGGATGCCACCACCGAAATTGCCAGGCAGGCTAATGACAAGCTCATCGCTGACGATACCATCTTTTGAGCACAGTGCATGTTAGTGTCAAGAGCGACTACGACATCCTGTTTGACAACCACCGACCGGTCCCGGGGTCACGCGCGTGCTGGGGACAGCAGAACAGGACAACTACCTCTCCAGGCAGCTGAAGTAATTTTGGGAAGTAGAACATCTCGGTATAGTTGGCACACAAGCCACAGACAAGGGAGACGATGTTCTTCGAGGTTTCCCTGAAAGCGTCCCCTAGAAAGACGGCCGTCATCAGGTCGCCCTATTCTATGGAAGAAGATTTAACAGAAAAGGGCTGCCCAAAGGCTTCGGTCGCTAACAATAAAGCTGATGATAAATGAGGACGTCATGCAAGTTAATGACCAAGCGCTGTGAGAATACCTGGCTGCTGGTCACGCCGAAGAAGTCGACGAAAATGGCTAGTTCCCACGGGACTTATGTATTACCACCAATACCAGGGTGGTGTCAAACCGACAAGCGAGACAGTTAAGCTGAGGGTTGTTTTCGATGCATCTTTGAGCGCACTGAGCAAACTTTCGCTAAATGGTGTTCGGTCTGCTGGACCATACATGAATCGAAACCCGTCTCAGACTAGCGAATCAGGGCCCGTATTCTGAGTTTGCGTCATTATCGATCTGTCGCTATCTCACGTGACCTCGACTCATCTGATTGGTCGAAACGCCGGAACCAGGTGTTGCCAGCACGGAACCGGAAGAGGTGGCAACATCATGTTCCGGCGTTTCCACCAATCAGATGACCCGAGGTCGGGGAGATAGCGACATATTCGATAACGACGCAAACACGGAATGCGGGCCCTAGTTTCGATCCTACAACATCACTTTCTATATCAGTATAAAAAAGGCACTCCTCCAGGTGCAGTTCGTCGAGAGTGACTGTGACGCCCTGCGCTTTCTTTGGTACAAGCGAGCACCCAAACAATGAGAATATATGCCTCCTATTAAAGAGGGTGGAATGGCAATAACAAATGCTCTTCGGGGCAACATAATGGCCCTTTTTTTTGCGGCGGAAACTTTGAAATTCCCAGGTTCAATGCTAGACAGCTTTTCGAGCACCGCAAGTACCCTAAAAAAATCACCTAAGTGCGGAGGGTCTGGTGACAAACGCTGAAACCAAGAGGAGATGGATCGAATCTGTGAGGAATCACAGCGCATGATTAAGGCAGGCATCTGCGCAAGTAGCGAACGAATGCGGCTGAACTTCCAGAGATTTGCTGTCACTATCGCAAACTCCAACTATGCTGCTTCTGCGTTTAGCGGCTATTTTATCAGTGAGTATTTTCACTGTAACGACTACTGTGGACAGCTAGAGCTACTATCACCAATTAGATTCCAGCCATCACCAGTATTCTCTCGTGTGTTACCTTTGTTACCTCCACTTGCTCCTACATCTATTTCTACCACTGGTAATATGATATCTCGTTAAGAGTGCAGCTACCATTATTGTACTAATTGATGTATTACAATATTCTAAAGCTATCGCATCCACACGCTTTCGCCTATGCGATGCTACCTTCCCCGTTTCACGTCTCCATAACCGTGCACGCCTTTGCCGTCAACGGGGGCTTGTCTGTCGAGCTAAGACACTCGCATTGTTAACCCTCGTGTCACGGCCTCCGCTCTCGAAGGCTCGAGATTGGAGCATTGTTGCCATTGCTCGTATTTGCGCTTCGTTTCCCGTGTTTCTGTTTGTCTGTTGACGAGCGCGTTACACTCACAGGTTGATTGCCTGCGCGATCCCACGCAGCTGCCGCTGACTGAGGACACTTGCGACGACTCCTGCGTTGCTCTCACTGAACTGAGCTTCTCGCTTTTGGTGTTTCAATTTTATGTTATTTTTGTTTTGAGGACATTTATTCCGCAAAACCTTTAAGAGGAAGTATAGTGGTAAGCATTTAGAAAGAGTGTGTGACATTTTGGCAGCTTGTTCTTCGAAGGGTTTGCACTCACCTTCTCTTGTAGTTCAAAGGTTGTCCGCCTTTGCGCCATAGCAGTTACGGATACCCGAAATGAGAAATGCCTCGCGTCACTGCGAAGTCACGCAATGGCTGGACGGTTGATACACTATAACGTTGTGGGGACCAACCCGGCAGGCTTGGTCCCCACAACGGGGGGGGGGGGGGGGGGGAATCAACTTTAACTTGATAGCACAGCAACGCAGACGGGATAGCTCCGAGAGTGAAGTAGTGTATATAACACGTATACAGTGCTAAAGCTAATTGCATTTCTCCGTGTATTTTAGTTCATGATACCCTATTTTTCTAATCTGAGAATATGTTAGTTCACAAAATCTTTAAGAGGAAATATTCGTAGGCGTTTAAGAGCAGTGCATGACATTTCGAAGCTCTTCGCGTGAAGTGTAAGGGATCAATTCGTTTCGTAACTCTAAAACATTACCCGCTGTTGCACCGTAGTGGCTATCGAATATGCGAATGAGGAAGAGTGAGATTTAAACTACCTCAGTATCATTCCGTGCAGGAAAGTACGTCCTACTGTAACGTTTTTACAACGGTTCCCACAACCAGGGTTGCGGTACAATATGTATAGCGTAACTAGCGTTGCAACCAACGCTGTAATATAATGTTGCCGTAAAAGTGTGTCGGGCTTGTAGGTACTGAATCTGGCTTCAGAGTGTACCGAAATAGTAACCACAACACAAACACTGAGAACTATTCTTGGTCTGCGGCGCGTGTTTTAATGAGAGTTCACGTCAAATCGCGCCTAGCTTCCCGTCTAAGTGAGCTCTTTATTGTGGTGAAGTCGATGCTCCCACAAAGAAATCGAAGCAAAGCAGCTGTTATTCCGGGCAGAATGTCCTATCGGCCATGCTTCTAGAAAATGATTGGGAACTATCCAGACAACGCGTTTAAAAGACTGCGTTCAATATGCTGGGAACTTCGTTGATACCCCGCCTCAATGCGTAAGCATTAAGTGGGTATGTTTTCAAGGTCGTGTCACCAGAAGTTTGTCGGCAGGATTACGTTCGAACCGAACGACTGATAGGAAAACGAATGGTTGCACTCGATAGAGGATGAAAAAATTCCGGTGGAGGAAAACTTGGTACATGCCGAAAATTAACTAATTAGATCCAATTAGGTCAATCAGACGTCGGGCAAGTCGTGTCACCAGCGGAACGATTACGTTGGAACAAAACGAGTGGTAAGAAAATGAATGGCTGCACTACAGAGAGGATGAAAAATAAATCTCGCTGGAGAAAAAATTTGATGCATGCGAAATAATGTGTTAATTAATTAGAACCAATTAAGTCACTCAGGCGTCGAAATAGGCAAGGATTAATGTCGACGTCCAAGGGGAGTCACGTGGTACCCAACTTTCATCGGGTGTTACGTCGTAGTGTGACATCACAATCCGGAAGCATCCTGCTCTTCTTCTTCCGTGTCTCCTTTTTTCTTCCACAAAGAATGCCTACACATTCCTCCATGCGGGTGCCGCAGTAATCTCAAACGTTTTTTTTCTTCCAGCACAGTGTTACTTTCAAGTTCATTCTCAAAATTTCGGTGAGTTATTTTAGCACTGTTGACGGTGGTCCCTCACTGAATTATTACAACGTAGCTAGTGGCAACGGAACAAGAATGATTAGTCTTGGCGTGTGGACTCCTGGAGGCAATGAATATAAAACCAGAATTCTTAAGTACAGGAAGCTGGATAATGAAGTTCAAACGAGTGTAAAGCAGGCGCGGCCTTCAGTATGGACATATATATGCATCAATCAGTCAGAAGAGTCTGACAACAAAGGCAAGCTGAATAGTACGCACGCCGTCATACGCAGCATACTGGTTGTGCACTTCGAAGTTCAAACATAAGACCCCATTGCAATCATGGCGAGAGAGGAAACGTTCATTCCTGGACCGTGGTCTGGGTCCCCATCCCAAACGGAAAGACGAAGCCTATATTGCCTAACATGTTGGCAAGGAGGGTGTAAACCTTTAAAATGGCAGCAAGCAGTGGCCACTTATACTGGGCAGGGTACGGCACGAAAAGTGGCCCAGCTCTCCCTAGATTACAATATGTGAGTGAGTAGAAATCCACGTTGGATGTAGTGTGTTCACTGTGAGGCGAGTCGCGCTGCCTCTCCAATACCCACTGAGCAGCAGTTAAGGTAAGCTTAGTAGGTACATTGGCAATGTGAACTCCCAATGGATGCCTGGCACACAGGTGCTATGCTCTCCCTAGTGTGTAGAAATCCACGTTGGAGGTAGTGTGTTCACCGTGAGGCGAGTCGCGCCACCTCTCCAATATGAGCAGCAGTTAAGGTAAGCTTAGTAGGTACAGTGGCAATGTGAACTCCCAATGGATGCCTGGCAGACAGGTGCTGTTTGAATAGCGAACGTTTCCTGACCATTAACATAAACACAGTTACCGGCGAGCGCATGCGGGATAAACTCATGTGCAGGACGGGGCTAGACAAACACGAGGAAGTTACAAGTCATTTCATGCGTTGAACTTTCCTCCCGCTTCAAGACCAGTGCCTCCTCGCGGTCCTCCCTCTTTAAAAAAAAAAAAAAAAGAGTGTGTTGGGTGTCTTTAACTCACATTCCACCTAAGGGAGAAGAGTGAAGAGTGAATCGACCTTCACCGCCGAATTGCAATGCAAAAATGTTTTACTTCGCCCAGCCTCAGTTACCGAACGTCTTCCGCTCAGTCGGTTCCGCGTTCGTTCCCGGAGGTACGCGTATACCCGAACAAGTACCTCGAAGCCAAACACGGTGACGTTTTCGAGGAAGCGAGTACTCTCGCCTTTCGTGTAACCCTGATAGGTTGTGTCTTCTTCGTTTCTTTCACGCTGGAAAGAAAAGTCCGCCGAGCCTTACACTGTTGCGACACAGTGTGTGCAGTGTTTCCAGTTGAGAAGGAGAGAGGGAGGGTGGGAGCATTGATCGATCCTCTCGAGTAAACGCAAGGAAGGGGGACAAGGGAAGTGGGAAAGGATTGCATCGGTTACTGTACTTAGGAAAGTGAGTCAAGAGAAGAAGGTTCGAGGTCCTTGAGTGCAAGCAAATATAGAGGTGGGAAGGTGCAAGGCAGAAGGAAAGGAATAATTACGTTATTTTCGCAACCCTTCGGCTACAGCATTTGGAAGAGAGTGAGGAAGAGAGAGAGAGAGAGAGGATAGTAAGAAGAAACGGCGTCCCCACTTCGAAGAGACAAGTCGTTCAGGGTGGCCGACCGGCACTCGCGGAAGTCAGCCTCCTCTCCTGCCTCCTCCAACTGTGGAATGCGGCATTGCTTTCGGCTCTACCGCTGCTTTCACTCTCCACCTCGGCTGATCTCAGCTCTACCCCCCCCCCCCCCCCCTTTGCGGGGCTTCGCCCTGTCTGTGCTGTTGCCTCCAGGGCCACTGAAGCACTAGGTGCTGGAACTCCTTCCAACGTTGATCCGTCGACGTTGACCAGATTTAGGTGTCTCGGCGTTCAGTGTTCCATGTCCAACAGAGGCTTTGGGAGGTCATCAGGCGAAAGAAAGTGGCTAGTAAAGGTATAACAAGGCATGAAACTCATTCAGAACATCAGTGCAGCACGTAAATGTCCAGCAAATGCATTCAGAAAAAAATAATGTTAATCTTGGGACTCCGTTAAATACGAAGGCTGAACCGCAGACTATGAATAAAAGCCAAACTGATTATTGGACTCTGGATTTCAGACCAGAGTTTGTTGATATAGACACGGGTTTCGGCCCTGGGTCGTGAGGGAGGGGTCTGTTTTATTTGAAAAACACGGTGTTAGCGTGAGGCACACTGACGAAGAACGAAAAAAGGCACCACAAATGCTGGACATGAACTGCATTTATTGACTTAAAATCATGCCTTTTGCAGCCAAAGAACGCGTGACTGGTAAGTTTCTTTTTTTTCTCTCTCTCCTCTGCCAAATCGCATCCGCGATGGTCCAGCCCTCCGCTTCGGGAATTTGAGCTCATAGCTGGAAAATGTTACGTTCGGTCTACCGACGCACGATTGTCTTTCCAGGTGCATGCGAAAGGCTCCGCAGATTTCGCCTTCTTGTCGGCATTTAGTGATTTCGGATGTATAGTTTCATAATCTAGTTGACTAATAGATAGGACATAGTGATCTTCGAATGAAGCCAAGTGTTGTTTAAGTCCTAGCACTGAGTTTCGGGATGTCTAACCAGTTTAACCGGCTTAACCAATGTTAAACCACGATTAAAGTTCTTGCTTATGGGTTAACTCTGATGCTCCACCTTGACAAACTCGGATATAGGCGGGAGTGAGGGGAGCAGAGGACGATAGGGAAGACGAGACGTATTGATGTCACTCAAAAACACTCTGCACGTGTGGTGCACGAAGCGAAGATGAGGCACGCATGCATGCATGGTACAGATCACATACACACGTCCTCCAAAAAAGGATAGTTGTGGTTTAGCTCTGGTTAACCCTATTTGAATTACGAAAGCAACCGCGAAGCTTCTTTTGCCTGCTACATTATTCCCCTGTCAAGCCCTATCAGTATAAGGCGCTACATTATTGGGGACACTTAAGCTCATCCTTTAAGAGTATGACGCGAGGGCGTAAGCTACCATCGTGCATATAAAGTCGCGCTTCACCCAAGCCGTATGGACGTGCCTGCGTGTCGTGTGGGGTAACGAGAATGCAAGCGGTCTTGTCAGGCTGGTTCTGATACCCTCCTATATGAAAGGAGCGATCCGAGTTGGCAGCTCCTGCCCGTGGCACAGGGGTAACGTGAATTCAAATGTCATGGCAGGCTGATTTTTTTTTATGAGGAGACCGTAGCTACGCCTCTTCACGGCGGCCACCCGAGGTCTCGTTTTGGCTGTCGGAGTGTCTTTCACAATAAAATGCGTGGCATATGGAGCGACTGCCGACCTCTCGCGCCACCTGGAGCGGCGGTTACCGCCTCTCTCTCACTGCCTAAAGGGGGACGCAGAGTTGAGCAAAGATTATTTTATTGCTCATTAAACTTGCACAAATGTTTTTCAGCTCGTTGGAAATAATATTCTGACTATCTTGAAAGTGTGGCTTGCTGCGCGGTGCCAAATCGAGAATTAAAAAAAAAAAAAAAAGAAGTCTAGAAAAGTATCATTTTGATTTTCAGGGCTTATACACCATATGCACGCTCAGTGGCATTTCCTCAATACCGTACATATTTGATGATTTCTTTCTGAAACCCCATTTTAGGGATCATTCAACACACAGTCGTAAAGTGGCGAATAATTTAAAGGATCGCACAAGACAGATAATAATTTCAGAGATATCATTACCGAGTGTGCGGTAGAAGTAGGTGGTAGGATAGTTAGACAGGATACCGGTAAGCTGTATAAGGAGACGAAAGATTTGATTACTAGCAGCTTACCGATATCGCTCAAGAGGAAAATATACAACAGTTGCATCTTACCTGTACTCACCTATGGGGCTGAAACGTGGAGGCTAACCAAGTGGGTTCTACTTAAGTTGAGGACAACCCAGAGGGCTATGGAACGAAAAATGGTAGGGGTAACATTAAGAGATAGGAAGCGTGCAGAGTGGGTCAGAGATATAACTCACGTTACTGATATTCTAGTGGAAATCAAAAAGAAGAAGAAATGGGCATGGACAGACCATGTAGTGCGAAGAGAGAATAACCGATGGTCGCTTGGGGTAACAAACTGGATTCCAAGAGAAGGAAAGCGTAGTAGCGGGAGGCAGAAAGTTAGGTGGGCGGATGAGGTTAAGAAGTTCGCGGGGGTAAAGTGGATGCAGCTAGCACAGAACCGGGTTAAGTGGAGAAATATGGGAGAGGCCTCCGCCCTGCAGTGGGTATAGTCAGGCTGACGATGATGATTATGACAAAACAGATATAAATCCCCGTTTTGTAAAAGCCGTACATTCGGGTGTGCATGGCCTAGGGACAGCGTACGTGTCTGACTTGGCCTCCAAAGATCCCCGAATCGTTGAAAGGGACACAGGATAAGGCAGTCAAACGAATCAAATGAACACTTGATAATGCGCTCATGGAAACGGAAAGAGGAAACACGGGATAATACACTTGCTTCAACGTTTTTCTATAGTAGAGTTAAGTCTATCCTATGGCGTGCGTCAGCAAGGAGCCAGGAGCAAGTTCTCCAGCCTGAAGTATGTGGTAATGTGCGAAAAAGAAATGGCTTCCGCGATTTTGTTCATATCCAGCTCCTCGATTTCGCGGCCACTATATCGGCATGGTCGTGGGCCGCTTTGATCGCACACGCTCGCCAAGAGGCGCCAATGAAAGACAACGCCGTATACACTAGGCAGACCTGGGTTCAGTGCCAAATTCTCGGCAGCTGTCGCCGATGACATCACCTCTATAAAGCCGAACGCGATTCAACGCCGACTGAGCGTCGATATGCCGTATACACTGTTCGAGCCGCATTTGGAAGCCATCCAGGGATGGGATTGTCCGAATATACTGATTTGGATAGACTGTGCTTCGTACGTGCGCTTACTATCTAGTGACGGAACATTGTAAACAAATCAATCTTTCTTCCTCTGTTAGGCATATAACGTGTTTTTCTTATGGACGCGCCGCAAGGTCGTCAAAAGGGCCCAATCGAAGGGATAAACACGCTAGCACAGGGCGAGCGCGTGACTTTCGCGGGGAAATTCATTTTCCCGCTATTTGGGTTCTTTGTTTGTTTGTTTTTGTTCTCGGTTATGTCTGTTAATCCCAAGCAGCCAACAGACCGCTCACCCGCCTTGCACCTATATATCGTGACTGTGCAGAAATCTAGTGGTTGACATCGATTTCGAAGTGAATATACAACTTTCCAGTATTTATTCAAAATAGCCGCACTTCTGGCGGTTACTCCTTGAACGACCAAATGAGAAGTCATACTTTCTGTAGGGCGTCATATCCTTTAGTGCTGCGAGTAGATGCTACTTTTGACTGCTGCTACCAGTCGTAGTGTGTTCATTGTCCGGTTGAATAAAGGGGCTCTGAAACGGTACTTGCTGAAATATTAATATTTATTCCATTAAGCTAAAGAAGAGTTCTTTGCGAGTAACCGAGTCAAATTTAAAAGCTCTGCTTTAGGCGGCCCGGGGCGCGCGGGGAGCTGTTGCCCTGATCTGTTGCGAGCATCTACCAGAAGCAGTTTTTTAAAATTGCTTTAAGTTCTTCGCCTAATGCAGAGCTTTTAAATTTGACTCGGTTACTCGCAAAGAACTTTTCTCTAGCTTAATGGAATAAATATTAATATTTCAGCAAGTACCGTTTTAGAGCCCCTTTATTCAACCGGACAATGAACACACTACGACGTCAACAGGAAGTTCCTGTTGACGTCAGCTGAGCTTTCTGAGTGCGCCCACTAATTGGACACTCCCTAGTCACGTGGGTGGGTGGAGCAGAGCGTCTTTGCTACCTCTTTCGTTTATTTTTTCTTGCGTGCCGGGACCCGCTGAGTTCAGAGGTGAGGAGGAGCAACATGTTCGATCGCCAATATATTCAATGTTAGTGACGTGAGATTAAAGGTGCTTGCGTTGCGGAGAGGCTTGATCCTGCGCGATGTATAGTTTTAGTCAACAGTATCTCATGTTCTCTTGAAAATTAGGAAAAAAACATCCGCTGCCACATGCGGTTACGCAACATGTGCCACAAGAGTCACAGCGTGGAAATTAAGATCGTTTAGCGAAAAGTGCCACTCTAAACTTCTCTCCTTATCGGACAGTAAAATGACAACGATTCACATAGCTCATTAATATTCGCGAGGAGACCACGCAACATGTGGCATGTTTCCCAAAGCGTGAGGTTTCCTACCCTCTCCTCCACTCCACAGCCACATCCTCTAACCATGATATCGATGGGGTGGAGTAGAGGGCTACAAAGAGTACAGCCTTGTGATGCAGCTCGGCCTTCCATGTGCCTGTAAGTGATCTAGTAGCTTACTTCCAGGCCAAAAGCTCGGTTAAGCCGGGTGGTGTGACCCTGGACGTGCTCGTGTCCAATGCCGGTCACATGTCCACGTGACAGCGCGACTACTGAACAAATCACATGCCACCGTACAGCGGCTTGACACAAATCGTGGGGAACATTCTCCTCTTTTGAGCCCACATTTGCCCATTGGCTCATAACTCCACATAATGGAACAATGACGCTGCGGTCGTGTGACCTAGAGAACTTGGGCAGATGAGATATGATATTAACCGCGTGGAAAATATTATCTCGAGGTTCGACTCTAGAATATGCCTTTTTTGACCAGATTACCATAGAATTGAGCAACGGTGCACCGGTTATGTGACGTAGAGACAAGTGGGCAAGTGAGATATGACATTAGCCAAGCGTGAAATATTCTGTCGCAGATGCTATTGGGTGTTGTACGGTCCTAACGGTCCAGGAGGTCGTGAGGTTGGTACTGGGCTCGGGTGTTGTAGCCAAGCAGTCTAGACTCGCTAAGGAGGACGTAACCGCAAAATGCTGCGATAAAGTGGCCTCGGCCGATGCGAGACAACTAACCGGAGGTCAATAGGAGGCTGCCTTGTCCTGCAGCGTATACATGACCCAGTTCATGATGATCCGCGGACATGTGCATCTTGGAGGAGACAGTCTCATGACATGAATGGAGAGCAAGGAGGGGGGAGGCGTTTTAGAGGTGCGTAGCGCGTGGCACACAGCTATCACTGTCGCTTCATGACCTTGGAAATAAAAGGCGAGGAGGAAAAGTCTGGAACAATCTTTTTTCTTTCCACCTGCCGAGTCGACATCGCTTCCGGTCGCGGCGGAGGTTGACACTTTGCCTCAACCGCCCGCGACGATTCTCGTTCCGGAGGGGGCAGCACAGAGGAGGACGTCGTCGGCGGCGGAATTCGCCCGGAATCTCGCCGGATTCCGCGGCGGGCCACGAAAGGGGGAGAGGAGGAGGGCGGCCCGAAGATGGCGTACCAAAGAGGAGAGCCCTTCTTGCCGGAGCGCATTCCTACGCGCGTGCTTCCCGTCTGGGCCCCGTGGGTTGGCCGTAATTCAGTGCAGTGCACTGTGTGCAGTATAGAGAGAGAACTCCTTTCCGTTCTCTTGACCCATTCGGTGCAGAAGTGACAGGAACCAAGCGGAGCTGCGGAAGTCAAGGCTCTGTCGGTTTAGGCACATGCGAAGAAGGATAGCGAATACGTCCTAACAATTTTGTTAGAGATGAACGTCGAAAGAAGCAGGGCATGGGTACGACTGAAAGAGGTGGAAAGAACTCGTGGTAATCCAATTTTTCGCTTCAAGGTTTTGCCAGTGCATACAACTGAGCCCAAGTCGATGTAGTGAACACTCATCAGGAACAACGGCCACTGAGAAGCAAGTGCCATGGCCCGAGATAGGAAAAACTCGGCACAACGAGATTCAATCGTCGTCACCAATATTTTTGCTTCCTGCGAGTAGATGCGGGCCATCAGAAGTCCGAAACTATAACTGACAGCTTCAATGTGTTGGGTGCCCGCACATACGCAGTTGGAAATGAGTAGAAGCGTGAAATAACTTCTCAGATGGCGAAAGACGTCGAGCAGAGCTCACTACAAGCAGCACAACTCAATTCGGTGCAGTTCAATAAACTGACCTACGCCCCGTTATGGCTGTGATAGGCAGTTAATATTTAAAATAAAAGTGCATGTACTCCGGTCCCTGGCCAGAAGCAATAAGTACAGATAATTTTGTTTTTGTTTTTTCGTGTTACGAGGAGCCTATGACACGTCTGAAGCTCGAAATATGTTCACTGTGAATAGGTTGCTCTTTTACAGGCTTGAAGGTTATATGACTTGAACGATGCCGTAAGGGCTTTACTTCACCATAGGCGAACTGTGCAGGCCGCACACTTCTTTAACAATAATCAAGGTTTGAGATACACAGCAGAAAATCAAATGAGCGGTAAACACAAATGCCTTAAAACAAATTTATTACACCAGTGACGGGAGAGGACATTACCTGGTATGACATAACTTGAAGCAGGGAGCAGCAGGTGTTAGAGTCGAAGAATCGATGTTGGCAGCGGTCCATAACTGATGTGTGCCGCAAGACGTTCCAGGTTTTCCTGCCACCCCGTGCTCCGAAAATGTGATGCGCGTGTAGGCTTGTAGTAATTTTATAACGACAGCTGTGTGAAGGTACCACTACTGCGATTAATGACGTCAGCATTTTGAATAATATGTCGTGACGATAGCTACACCCTTCTTTTCTTGCCTCCGCTGGCTAATGAGAACGATGGCTGCACGTGTACCACTCTTTGCACGTGTGCCACTTTCAAAGCCAGCCACGTCGCTCGCCGAGTGGAGCCCTTGTTCTCGTCTCTGTTCACTTATTCGTCGTGAAGCGGTGCCACTGATGGGAAGCACTCTCTTGCGTCATAGAGCAAGTAGATGACATGGCTCTCGAGTTCTTTAAATTCTCGCGTATAAAGCTTCGCTTCGAGAATGAATGGGGAACAAAACACTGAGAAGTGTTCAAACCTGTTGCTGAACCGAATATGGAGCGAAAACATTAGCTGCGGCTGACGGAGCGTTTTTCCTCTTCCTCTACTTCTTCTTCTTCGAGGCTGTTCAAGGTCATTCGTGACTGCGGCCACGGACTACGCGACGAGCCGAAACCTGGCGTAGTATTGCTTTCGCAATAAAAATGGCTGTGGCTTAACTCAGCAAAATCAGGATATACAAAGCAAAACCACTAGTAGCGCTGCATGAGACCGAATCGTTTCTCTGTTATTGTTCTTGTCGCAACTTCTTCTCCGCCGCTTTGCGCCGTCGCTTTGCAAGTCTCTCTTCTCACTTTTCAAGAGTTTCCATCGTTCGTTTAGGTTTCTCAGCTTCATTCTTCCTACGTGCCGCTTCTTCACGGCGACCAGAGTCGACAGGACTATATATATATATATATATATATATATATATATATATATATATATATATATATATATATATATATATATATATATATATATATATATATATATATATATATATATATATAGTCCTGTCGACTATATATATATATATATAGTGCGTTGCACACTTCCATGCGCGCCGTAGATTGCTTCTCTCAGTTAAATCTCTGAATCCTTGAAGCTCAAATTTCGCACCGGAACAGCGTTTGGTCGGCAGTATTTTTTTAATACCAAACTTGTTCGGCGTACTTGGCTGCTTCGATCAGAAGTCTCATGTTCCTTTCGTATGCTGCGGTGGCGAAATAAGAGAGCCGCTGTCCCCGCGATGCAACAGTAGCGCCATCTTGTGCTTTTTGCAATAACTTTCCGTCCTACAACATTCGACTCTCCTTTCCTGTGATAGAGTTGTTACAAACAGCACAAGATGGCGCCACCGGTGCCATCTCTGTGCAGCGACTCCTCTTGCTTCGCTGCCGTCGCATACAATGAAAAATCCGACTTCCGATCCAATCAGCAAATACTACAAACAAATTTAATATTAATAAAATACTGCCGACCAAATACCATTTCTGCGCGAAATATGAGTGGCAATATCAGTCACTGCCAAATGTCTCTATGGTGAGCAGTACTCTCGTTCTCACATCTCCGTCAGCTAATGCTTGCACAGGTGTCTTAACTGCACGACTTGGAAGTAAACCTCGAGAGATGCATACTAACGACAGCGTAAAATGTCAATAAGCTAACTTCAGTAAAGCGATGCATGCGTTGGCGAGAAGTTGCGTTCAAGCATTTTCAGGGTGCTCTGTTCAGTTGGCTACGCCTACGCCATGGAGTCTGGGATGACCGTTTTGCAGCGACCTGATGGACCTGTGAAAAAAAAAAAAAAAAAGAAAGAAATGAATTTCTTTAGCGCACTAGACTCCACTTGGGAAAACGGTGGGTGAGGGTTACGCGCGTATTTCAATCATATTTTGTGACTTGGAAAAAAAAAAGATTTTTTTTTTCACTAATTACGCAGTACATTTGTCGTTATAACGGGGCCAAACTCAGTTGCGCCTTAATTGAAGTAGAAAGCGGCTCAAATCCACAACAGACAATAAGAAAACAGGAGGGGGGGGGGGGGGGTTCAGGGCGAGTCGAGGTTAAGGCATTGCCGAATAACAGAAATAGTACACCACTTAAATAACAACGCGCAGGCAGTTCATATTACCTCCTTACAATGAACTGCTTCATAGGCAATAGACCAAGTGTATGGTTTTGATTTATCGATTTAAATAATTCTTGAGTGGCATCTCGGCCTCGTCATGTAGAAAAAGCAGCTTAGTATCAATACTGGCACGATGGAGGGGCAAAGCAATGCGTCCGTGTGCTGTGCGATGTCAGTGCTCTTCAAAGGACCCCAGGCGGTTGAAATTTCCGGAGACCTCCACTACGGCGTCTCTGAAGGCCCGGATCGCTTTGGGACGTTAAACCCCATAAACCAAACCAGTAATTACGCTGTCGTAATCATTAGGCCTCGGGACCAAACTGGCACATGCGTAATAAGCCGCAAAATAGCGAATTAGTGCTGTTCGCCACGGCTTGCCAACAAAAGAACAGAAACAGAAAAGACCGTAATCTTTAAAGAGGCATAACACGGCATTAGTTTTGTTTTCCACATTGCATGCTGGCCACGGAAACCGCTACATTTATCTTGAGCGTCTACCTGATCCGCGGCCAGGAGAAACAATGAGATAGCGAGTCTCATAGATAGTGTTAATGCAAAGAACGACAAGGAGAAACAGCAGAAAGAGTGTGTATATATATATATATATATATATATATATATATATATATATATATATATATATATATATATATATATATATATATATATATATATATATATATATATATATATATATATATATATATATATATATATATATATATATATATACCCCGCCGGGGTGGCGCAGTGGTTACGGCGCTCGACTACTGTTCCCAAGGACGCGGGATCGAATCCCGGCCTCGGCGGCAGCTTTTCGATGGAGGCGAAAAGCAAGGCGCCCGTGTGCTGTGCGATGTCAGTGCACGTTAAAGAACCCCAGGTGGTCGAAATTTCCGGAGTCCTCCACTACGGCGTCTCTCATAGCCTGAGTTGCTTTGGGACGTTAAACCCCACAAACCAAACCAAACCAAACCATATATATATATATATATATTGTGAGCCTTCCGTGGATGTTCTTTAATTTGTACATACCATCATCATCGTCCCGCGGCGCCGGCTCCGGCACGCGCCTGGGTTTTGTCATCGGATTAAAACGCTAGACAAGGCATCGCTGGCCTTGCCGTCACGACCTTGCCGTCTCAACATAGCCTTCTTTCACAATATATATATATATATATATATATATATATATATATATATATATATATATATATATATATATATATATATATATATATATACGCACATACAACCCCATGCACCATTTAAGAACGCTGACGAGCTTCTTTACTGCATCAGCAGGTCAAGTTGACGACTTCTTGTCGAAGATCTTAACCTATAATTACAAACAACTACTCCGAAAATTCGCAAATGGTTACTATATTTGAAATAACCAGATTATCAGTTGCAGTTCTTAAGACACGATGAGGCAAGGATGCATAAGCTACATCTCTCTGCTTATTTAATTACACCAAGCATTCAAGGCTTGGTTTAGATGAGGTAATTGTGTTTAATGCACTAAGCTGTCACTACGATTATGATAATTGTATTTAGTGCACTAAGCTGTCACTACGATTATGATATTAGCTTTTTGTTCTGTTAGAACCTTAAAATATACGCACGCCTTACACGAAGTAGTAGTTCAGAATCACCCAATGTAAGCTTGCTTGTCGGGGGATCGACTCCTAGGGCGTTTCGACGAATATCGTAGCAACTCCTTTAAGCTTTCTGGGCAGATGGCCTTGTAACGTCTCCGATATTCAGCACAGTCGATGGCGCTCTGTAGACGCTTAGTGTGAGCCTGGTGGACGGCACCACATTATGTTGGTGGTGATATGCGGTGGATGGTTTAAAAGGGCTTTATTTCAGTGCTCGCTTTGCTATTCCTACTACCGCATTCCGCCGATGTTTGTTTGTCTGGTTCTTCTAACGAGCATGTTTCAGGCCGGGCTCTTATTGGTTGGTCATTTGTGTGACGTCACGCGAATTGGCAGAGGTTGCCAACTTGGGCTGCACTTCTTATATGAGAATCTAACCCAATGGTTAGGGTCTAACCCAATGGAAATAATGGTTCGTGTCTGTCCGTGACGTTCCTGTCTCTTCATGACAGAGGGGGGGAGTGCCATACGTCTTAATCATGTTGTTTTTCCTGGTTAGTGTGTGTAAAACAAGGGTTACATTAAAAGAGTTACATTAAAGTCATTACATTAAAAGAGTAACTTACCAGCTGAAAGCAATTGCTACATTGCCCAAAGTGGTCAACCGATATGGATGCCGATTTTGATTAAGCTAGCAAGTCTCGAACGTTTTTCAAACACAGTGAAACGATATTCTTTGCTATGAAAGAGAATTGAACCAGGGCTGAGGGGAAGCCTCAGTGCGCAAGCCGAGCCAACGTTTCGAGTAGGAGTCCTGATTTGTCGAAACGTTCGATCGGCTTGAGAACTGAGGTATACCCCTCAACCCTTGTTCAGTGCTCTTTCATAATGTGTAGCAATCTTCTTTCTCTCGTTCAACCCTGGTTACTTTTTGCTGGCACTCTTAGTGGTATAGTACTTAAATTCAAATTTTCACCCGCTCTATTTTGAAATGTGCACAGGAAATAAAGAAAAGAAAGAAACACACAACAGGTGGCGCTGTAGTCCAATGCAGTCACCAGTAAACCTGATCTCTTCTGCTCAGCCTAGGTTAAATTCAGTTGTGACGAGTTCTTTTCATTTTTATTTTTTTTTCTTTTTTGTCGAGCGGTTGAAGCTTTTACAGCTATCTCGAAGGAATTCAAGAATTCGAGTAGTAGTGAATACTTTTGGAGTAAAAAAAAAAAAAACAATATCGGTGTTTTCAGCTCGCAAGATATAGGGGATCCAAGTCTCGCAATTCGGGCGCCAAGCTGTGGACTGCGCAGCCCGGCTCAGAATCTTGTTCAGCGTTTAGCAATTCCAAGGTCACGTGATCATTGTCCGCGTGGCCGCCACGCCTAGCTATAGCTAGACGTACCCCCTTGCCCAAACACGTGCTCCACGTACGCTCGCCCAGGAGCACCGCCAAAGTAGGAGCATCAGTAACGTCTTGGCCTTGAGCCTGCAATGAAAGACAGAATAAAAAGTAGAATAAAAAAAAAAGGGTGAGAAGGACGCGAGATTCCGCGACACTCATCTTGTTCTATACAGGGAAATCCCGTGCCGCTGATTATATAGAGGTCGCCTCGTTCGTCCACGTCCTGTAGGGCTTCTCCTACTTCGTCGCCGTGTAGACGAGGAAGAATAAAAGGAGGATGAGGAAGAAAGAAATAAAACAACTAAACAAGGAAGAAATGACGGCAGCGGTCGGCCCCGAAGCATTCTTCTCCTGACCTCTCCTCCTCCTCCTCCTCCCGGCGAGCACGGTGCCAGGGCCAGACGGCGTGGTGCCAGTGATGGCCCGAGGCGATGCCCTGAGGTGGGCGAAGGCAGTGCCCGAGACGAGGACGCGCTTGGCGCACACGGGCAGATCTCGGCGTGCTGCCGAGGAGGCCGGCGTCGTCATGCCGGCAAAGGCGGCCGAACCAATCGAGACTCTCGCGCTCCCGACGGCAGACCTAATAACGTCCGTCCCTGTAACCGATGCGCAGGATCCCTCTCTCTCCCCCTCCTCCATTTGCTGCTATTTTGTATTTACCCACTTGCTTGCATTTCCTCCTATTTTCTTGAATCCTGATATCCTTCGGAATACCGAATACTCGGTGCACTTTGCTATGCGCTTTTTGCGCTTCCTGATTCTTACACCTTCGAAGCTCAAAGCAGTGAAGGTTTCGAAGGGCCTAGCGCATTGGCTTACTTCGTTTCTCTCTTTATTTAATTGATTCATTACTTCCTTGATCAATTCGCTGTACTGTATGAATTATATATGATTGTTAGACTTGCCACGCTAAAGTTTTTTTCAAGCCGGACTGTCACTGGTATTTGTCCTTATACCGTGCATTTTCAGACGCGCAAAGCAAAGATGATAATTGAGCCTGCTTCAGTCATCGCAATGTCTCACTAATGTTTTATTTTTATGTATTTTGGTTGCGGGATCCTGTTAGATTGCGAATTGCTATAGCTGGCTCATATAAATGTTTCCATCATCTCCGGAAATCGAAATATTCAAAGAGAAGAAGGCAAGCAGTGGTTTATTAAATATTTTAAACCACCAATTTAATTCAGCTATTTACGCTGCTGATATGCCGGTGCGGTCACATATGCGATAAGGCCCGCCAGTCAAGGTACATCACTGCAGCGTATAGGACTGCATAGCAGTAGGAAATCGTGATAGTAAACCGAGTGCTGTGGAAAGTAGTTAGAAACTGATGTCTTTAGCTGATGCGTGGGTGGCTCAGGATCTAACCAGCTTTTCTAACCAGCTTTTAAGCATTTTGATTTGCACTGTACAGCCAGCCTTTGATATTTCAGCTTCACTGATTAAAAGCTTAAGTTTTCAAGAATACAAACTGCATTATATGAAAGGAGTGGCCCGAGGTATTTTCGACAGTACCCTATAACGTAGATTAACTTCATTTAGTGGAGCTATGGGTGTTAATGATCACATAAGAGTAGCAACAAATCTGCACAGCAAAGCTGTTAACTTCTTTTAGCTTTCTATTTTTGATCAGGTTAATATTTTTAAAAAGCTGTTTTTTCTGGGCTTGCGGCCGCGCATACATCGCTTTAAAGACAATATAGTTCTTCCCAGTTCTTGGTCGGATATTGACGTGATTTCATGTGATAGCGACAGTATGACCACCACTATAACTTGGAGCGCATTGATCACCTTTAATGTACTAGTATTACTGGCGCAGTGAGATTCACATGCACGAACTTTCTTGAGAAGTCTGTAAGCAACGTTATAGCCACGGTGGAGTCACGTTGCTTGAAGGATAGAAGTTAACCTAGCTTGTGTTACCAAGATACTTTGTTGGGCGAGTTGGTACTTATTCATTATTAATATAAACAGCGCGAACACGAAGACAAGGGACAAGAAACAAGAAAGCCACAGTACATGCGCTGACTCACAACTAAGCCTAAGCCGTTTACTCCAAGGCCCAGAAAAACAAACATGAAGAAAACGAAACAGTCACGTGAAACAACCCCTGGGTTCACCTGCTGCATAAAAAATTACTTTAAAAAATCACTTAAAAAAGACACCTATTTGCTTGAAAGAGCAAGAGACGTCTTGCTGACACACTTATTGTCCGTTGAAATAAAATACGATTCCACTATCTCTCTCGTTATCTTCTCTTTGTGGCGATATAAAATCTTAACACTGTCAAACTTAGGAGTGCACTTCTTCTCCTTCTTCATTATTTCACATGACTGGCAATGGGATACCAGAAACGTTTTGTCCTTTCCAATTTCCAAGTTGTTGCAGTGTTCCTGTAGTCTCTTATTAATACACCGTCCGGTTTGTCCTATATAACTGGCTCCACAAGAGAGTGGAAGCCTATACACAACACCTGTCTTGCATCCAACATATGGGTTTCTATGTTTCACCCCACATTCTTGCTTCTTCGCTTCTCTTTCCCTTTGAACAGCCGGGCAGATCCTCTTCATCTTGAGCGGGGCGGTCAGTGCAACGTCCACATTATACCTCTTGCCTACATTTTTGAGGCCATGCGAAATCCTGTGCACATATGGTACCACTGCAACCTTCCGCTTCCTCTCACCCATGCTGGGCAGGGATTTCAGTCTGTGCGTTCTTTTAAGGTTCTTCAGCACCCGGCAACTGGCCTCAATAATAACTGACTCCCGATAACTGGCCTTTGCAATTCTCTTCACTTGTCTTTCAAAACTCTTGCCCATGCCGTGGTAACAAGATTTCTTCAACGCATTTAATAAGCAAGTGTTTATCATCCCATTCTTCACTAATTTGGAATGTCCTGAATTGGAGCCTAGCAACGGCTTCATCAATCTCGGGTTTTATTCCCAACAAACATGATCATCACCGAATTGAATCAAAATATCTAAATGCTGTAACCGATCGTCCACTGGTTTCTCAACAGTAAATTCCAGGCCGGATCCACACTCAGTAAAAACATCCATAATATCCTTCATTCGTTGATTGAATCCTTCACGGTCTGTTAATACTAAAAAGTCGTCCACATACCTGAAGGTGGAATAATGTAAGCCCTCCAGATTAAGTGTTAAGATTTTTTATCGCCACAAAGAGAAGATAACGAGAGAGATAGTGGAATCGTATTTTATTTCAACGGACAATAAGTGTGTCAGCAAGACGTCTCTTGCTCTTTCAAGCAAAGAGGTGTCTTTTTTAAGTGATTTTTTAAAGTAATTTTTTATGCAGCAGGTGAACCCAGGGGCTGTTTCACGTGACTGTTTCGTTTTCTTCATGTTTGTTTTTCTGGGCCTTGGAGTAAACGGCTTAGGCTTAGTTGTGAGTCAGCGCATGTACTGTGGCTTTCTTGTTTCTTGTCCCTTGTCTTCGTGTTCGCGCTGTTTGTATTAATAATGAATAACTAGCTTGTGTGTGTCAGTGAGTTATAAAGGGCAATATCAAAGGAGTTGTATAAAGTGATAAGGCGGGCGTTAGGTTGTCAAGTGCGCATGCTTGCTCGGGTTTCCGTGCGTGCGTGGGTGTGTGTGTGTGTTTGTGTGTGTGTGCGTGCGTGCGTGCGCGCGCGTGTGTGTGTGTGTGTGTGTGCGTGCGTGCGTGCGTGCGTGCGTGTGTGTGTGTGTGTGTGTGTGTGTGTGTGTGTGTGTGTGTGTGTGTGTGTGTGTGTGTGTGTGTGTGTGTGTGTGTGTGTGTGTGTGTGTGTGTGTGTGTGTGTGTGTGTGTGTGTGTGTGTGTGTGTGTGTGTGTGTGTGTGTGTGTGTGTGTGTGTGTGTGTGCGTGCGTGCGTGCGTGCGTGGCAGTTCGATTGCTTGTTTATTTATCCCGAGAGTTAATGTTTTCACTCTCGGGGAAGCACTGGACAAAGTCTCAAATTTCTGCTCTTCCCTCCCCCCATCTACTATTCTGCGTATTTTGGTTTATCGGGACGATATAATCCAAAGGGGGCGAAAAACGCCTCTGGCCGCGTACGAAGGCTCTTTATATATGCTACCTACCTTGACCCATGCCTGTCAAGAAGTAGTTAGGAAAAAAAAAAGGCTTTTTTTTTTTTGCCGCCTTTTATGATTCTCCAGAAACCAGTGAACGAAGCTTCAATTGCAAATGTACAATATACTGTTTTGGAATATTATGAAACTCAAATTGCAAAAAAAGGGCTTAACTTAACGTCGCACTCTGCACAATGCTTCACTGCACTGCCTTTTATTGATAATCCCTCAAACGTGTTCTTTCTAACGGAACTACACAGCCTCTGGAAAACGCGTATGGTAGATCGACATTTTGAACGTATTGTTTTATAGTAAAGATTGAGCTACTTCTGTATGATGTTGTTTACTTAAGGGAATTGTATGCACAGGCCGAGTTCAAACTGGAGTGACACTCACTCTTAGTGATGCGTGCTCTGTATTGCCTTTTGTCTAGAGTTTTGTTGAGTGAATGTATATCCTAATGCACATCGTGTTGATTTGACGTTGTTTTCCTTACAATTTATACATAGCTCGTGTACATGCAGAACATTGTTTCGTGTAATAAATACCTTATTAGAAAAAACAGAAGCTAATATGGCTACGACGTTTCGGACTCGCTTCAGACGAGGAACTCCTGGGCTCTAATCCGGTCATCTCCGATTGTTTTTCTTTCTTTTTTTTCTTATGTAGAAGCACAACTAGCGAGCATACAAGCGTAAAGTGATTTTTCTAGCCTCTGAAACTCCGGATTAGTACTTTTGTGCTAAAAATGAGCTTAGCTTGTAGGGTTTAACGTCCCAAAGTGACCCAAGCTATGGAAGACGCCGTAATGGAGGGCTCCGAAAATTCGACCACCTGGGTTTCTTTAACCTGCACTGACATCGCACAGCACACGGGCGCTTTTCGCTAAGAAGTGCTTGATATTGGGCTAGTTGGAACATCTCACAAATGCTGCGCTGCTTAGTTGTACACGGACAAAGGAACCGGACAAACGCTCCGCATTGCGCTTAACCTCAGCGCTTTTCGCCTCCGTCGAAAAGCGGCCGCCGCGGACGGGATTCGATCCTTGTGCAGTATAGTCGAGCGCCCTATAACCACTGCACCGCCACGGCGGGTACACTAAAAAAAGAAATAATGATAATAACAATAATAATAAAGAAACAATGCTCATACGTGACTAGCCTCGTCAGGTCCGTTAGCAACAGCGGCAGCAGTAGCAGCAGCGTTGACTGCGGAACTTTCCATCACGCAGCGTAGATGCCTAAAGAGTCGTTAGTGTGGGCAACTGCTTGTTAGCGAATTCTAACTAGCTCTTACAGAGCATGACCGGTCACTTTTTTAACTTTTTTTTTAAGTAAGTAACATACAACCTCCGCTAATGTCAGATGCCCCAAGGCAGGCCCATTTGGGCTAAAAGTCACAACTATTGTGCTCAGAACAGCGACAGCTAGCGCAAAAATTGGCCTTTTAAACTAAATAATATTTATTTTCTGTGTGCCTGTTTTCTTTTCTTTTTTAATTTCTTTGGCTTGGCGTACGCAGCGGTTACCCGGATATAATCCTCTGTTTAGATTTAGCGGTAAGGTAATTAAAATGAATTAATTAACTTTAAAATTAACTGCGGTGCGGCGCGTCGCAGGTTGATACGATGCAGTCAGCAGTTTCGCGAGTGCATTCCGAACTGCTTAGGCGAAATGTAATGAAGCGATTAGTAGCTCGAATAATGAACATAAGTGCATCGCCGTGAAAAGAAAAACAAACACCCTAACAAGCTCCCTGCTCCTATGACTGTGGTGTCGAAATCACGTAGCAATACGCCGTATTGCGAAAGGTGAGGTGCATTGTGTGCCTTCGCAGTACTGACTGCGTCTAATCGTTGCTGCGAAGCTTGCGCAGCATGTGGGAATTCCCTACAACGTTCTCACGCAGTATTTCAGGTCGTTCAAGTTGTGCGGCGTCACGGGTTGCGTAAATTTGCACACCTTGCTTGGCTCATGAAATAGCGTTTCGATAACTCTTAGAGGAACTGCGGTTTCGCCCAGGGAGATGTGAACGCTTGAGCAGTGGCTTTCTTATATAACAACGCAAGCTCGGTCGCTCCGAAGCCATCGTCGTTAAAAAGAAAATATATGGAGTCGGCTTTGCTTGCTTGTTTGTGTTTGTTTGTTTGTGGGTTTAACGTCCCAAATCGACTCAGGCTATCACAGACGCCGTAGTGGGCTCCGGAAATTTCGACCACCTGGGGTTTTTTGATGCCTCTGTGGAGGGCTCCGCAATTTCCGACCACCTGGGGTTCTTTAGCGTGCATTGACATCGCACAGCACACGGGCGCCTTGCTTTTCGCCTCCATCGAAAAACGGAGTCGGCTTTGCAGAACGTATAATGAGGTAGTTGCGAGGTTCGATTCCCTCTGCTTGCCGATATACGCAGCAGTTTTCCAATAGGTGCAATCTTTTGTGGTCTGGTTCGCCACCCCTCGGGGCTCTAGAGGGCAGAAGGAAGTGGGTAACTGTATGCTTCTTTACCGCGCCTTGTGTAGTTCAGCGGTCCAAATATATATCAACAGTCGCGTTATTTGGCCAAGCTGTCCCTGTTCCATTTCAATAAAATCATCATTGCGATCATTTACAACATTAGCCGTTATTATCTTTTTCCTCAATTTTGCGTTTTGGCGCCGGAATTTGCAAGGCCACCGCGGGCGCCCACCGGTCAGATAGAGTTACTGCTCTACGGTCAGAATGCAGCGCCCCCACCTGCTGGCCAAAACTGCTCCTGTACCACCTACGTGCCCAGCATCTCATTCAGAGTATATGGGTGGGTGAATCACTGGCTAAGAGCTCTAATATTCTGTTGTATACAAAATCCTCTTTGATGTAACTTCTAATATACCGAGTGTCCCAGCTGTCACCAATATTTAAGAACAAGACGCTGAATCCTATCCCGATGAAAGTATTTTGTTTTGTTCCAAAAAAATTACCGAGTAAGGACTAACATCTTTAATAATTGGCTTCAGGAACAAGGTTGGTCAGCTGAAAAACAGTATACCGCAAAGTTTGCAGCAAGCTGTCATTTACGTGACACATTTTAAGCATGAAATGTTTTAGCTCCCGTTGTCGGCGACCTTGAGGCGACGTCGAGCCAAAACCGAGCCAACGTCCGGGCACCAATTTCCCGTCAACTGGGCACTGAAACGGAATCATCCGTGCACCGAACGAGGTTTAACGAGACGAGTTCTCCGGCACACCAGGGTGAGAGGGGGGCTGCGCTGAACAAAGGCTTCCGCGCTGTCCCCAGGGATGGCGCCACGGTTCTAACACTGTGTCGCCATCCTGCGGCGCCACCTCATAACATACGTTTCCCTATTTGACAGCCGCATGTATGCATTCTCGTGGAGTAGTCGAATGCGCTGTTCTCCTGCATCCTTGTCAGGCCTGCGTCGCGTCGTGGCCGTCCACGCTCCTGCGTCGCTCTGCATGTCAATTAAGTCACAGTGACAGCTGCTAAGGCCCGATGAAAGGAGAGATAGAAATTCAGCGGATCGCTTTGAGAGATATATGCCGCAGCAGAAGACTGCTTGCCCCCTATCGACAACGGTCTGTGTCCGTAACTATTACATGCTTACATCTACTCTTGTTACGGGAAAGGCAGTACTTTTTACCGCCCTTTAACAATAACTCACATGATTAAAAAATTGAGCCATTCGGCACTGTCGTACATGGATATCGAGTGTTAGCTAAGAATACTTTACGGCTGATGGCATTACCTTTTGGTCTGCATGCTGGCGTGAACTCACTTAGGAACGCTGTCATGAGTCATGAACCGTTCATTTTCTTGTAGCGAAACTGCGTATGTGCATGGCGTGTTTACTTAGGTTAAATGAAGAAGCCTCGCAGATGAAGCTTGATGAAAACAATGATGTTTAGTGCACGGCGCGAGAATGTGCTGCAGTTTTACATGAGGTGTGATCAGCTGCGGTGGTAGCCTCGTTCTGTCGTGCCTGGGCACGACGATGTTTGCTGCACAACGCGAGATGAAACAACATGCGGCGCACGAGCATGTGGCGCCACCTGTGGAGCGCATGAGGAACTAGTGGTTGGAATAACGCGAAACTCGCAAATGAGTGCAGCAGAGTCAATGCCCTAAAAACCTTCCAGGTGACAACAGTGACACTTCAGTGTCAGGAAACGAGTCTCGGGGAACAAAATCCGCTTTTCTCTGCAGATCTTTCTGCGATGGAGCTTTCAGAGGAAAATTAGCCAGTGGCTGATCAAATGATAGCTTTCTTTGAAGGCCAATAAATAAAGTGCAGGTCTATATACCTTGATGCACATTTCACAGCTAGCTATGCTATTTTACATGACAATCGGCAACTTTTGCAATTGACACTATGCTCCTCCAGTTAATGCTTAAGTAGTTAGCTATCTAGCATTTAAAGGCTTTGCGGATATATAATGAGTGATGCTTTTTGGTTTTTGTAAATTTTGGCGCTATATAACTATCTCTTCTAGATAGCGCTTGTGTCGTCCCAATTGTTTCTTCCACTTCGTCTCGTGTACCGCGCTGCTTTAAGATGAATCCTTTCCAACTCGCCCAGTTTTTTGTTCTCGTTATGTAATCAACTTTGATGGGCAAAAATACAGAAAACCGAGGCACCTCTGAGTTCGTTTTGTTGAGCTGTAACACTTGGTCTTCTTTAAAAGCTTCTTTATATATAGCTGGGGCGCCTAGCATATTCTGCAAGCGATCTGTAGCTGGATCATTTGCGATACAAACTCATGACCGTCTTGTGATAATACTTTTCAACGGCAGCCTCAAAGGCGGCCATTACGGTATAACAGATATAGTCCCCGTTCGAGTCTGCTCTGTTCGCTCACAACGTCCTCTCCCATCTCGAGCAGTTCGAGGACACCTGCAGTCGGTGTCAAGGAAGGGACGGGAGGAACGATGCTTGGGGAAGGGGTGCGCGATATTGGCGATGCAGAGGGGAAAGGGAGGTGACCCACGCTTCTCGAAGCACGTCTCCATTTAAGACAAATCCCGATTACCAATGCGGATACGCATCCGCACGCGCGCAAAAAGGCAAGACGAAACCGAGAACAACAACAAAAAAAGTGGTCCCCACGTTGGGCGCCAAAATCGGGCAAGCGCAACCGCGTGGTGCATCGCTGCTGTCTCTTCGATTCTCCCATCTGAAACACTTATCGACGTTCGCCATCTTGAACGGCGCTTCGTCGGCGAATCCAGAAGCGGTAGGGTTGCAATCTCTATTAACCGGACTCTTTTCTGCTTTTCGTACTTCCAGCGCGGCTGTCGCGGCACGGCGCGCAGTTCCTTAAGCAGTCCCCTCCTGCTCCTGCCACGTGCCGGCCCTAAAGCGCGATGTATCGTTCTTGTCTTCGAATGCGAGAGCTAGTTCGCCCGCTCGCGACGTGTCCTAGTAGGGAACGAAGCCTCCTTCGGGTTGCGATGTTTATACATCGTGTTCTTTCCGAGACCGGCGGGGCGGGTCTTTTAGCTTCGATTTCAATCTATGCGAGTCCGCACGAGCTCTTATACTTGTGTGTGCTGGGAGGGAGGGGTGAACGAGCGTGCGTGTGATCTGTATGTACTGTGCATGGCGAATGAACACAAACGCGTTCGGTTGTGTTCAAACAATGCTTTCAAATGTCTTGCTATGTTTCCGCGGAACCTCCACATCAACAATGAACCCAGCAGCGCCAAGGAACCGCTGTCCTGAAAACAAACAAAAAGAACAGTCAGCACATTTAAAAGAGGCACCAACATATATATGGCTCTGTAGAAGAATGCATGCGTAGAACCCGCTTAATAAAGTAAATTGAGAGAAAAATATTCTCCTCCATTTTGAAATTGGCTTCCGTCAGCGGGTGTTAGCGATCTTGTGCGGACTCGAATGAATAAAACACTCTGCATTCATATGACTATGAAACTGAGAACTGTGAAGTGAACTGACACTGAGAACAATCGAATACAACACTATGACACTGAAAATTTCCGGTGGAACCGAAGCTGAGGCAGCGGGTGATCATCTGGATATAATCAGTAAGCCGGCTACGCCTTCTTTCTGGTCCCGTCGTATGTGCGCGGTGTAAATGCGAGAACAGGGTTTGCTTTGCTAGTTGCTCTGACCTCGATGGACAGATATGACGGCCTTAGTTAAGCTTTACGACTGAAGTCGGTAATATGCAGACGCAGATAATTCTAATAGTAAATTAATGACAATTTACTTACAGATACCATAACACGAATTAGGCAAGACTTGACCAACAAATTAGACTGATTTTGAAAAATAATCAATTAAAATTACCAGTTCAGAGCACGAACAGAAAAATGCAAAGCTCGAAAGAACAACCGAAATGGACATTTTAGATTGGTAACAAAAACAACACACACATAAGCCGGTGTGACTTAGGCTTTTGTGAATGTCACTATATGACTGATAAGAAGCAGTTTTTAAAGAAAGATTATGAATATTACTAAACGACTGATAAGAAGCAATAATTAAGGGAAGGTCATTAAGTATGTCCTGACTGTAATAGGATCAGCTGTATCAATGAAACTGGCTGCTTGTATTAAGGAACGGAAAATGCCGATGCATGGCATAAATGTTGGCAGTATATCGCTCCAGAAATGTCAGAATAAAGCTCAAACAAAAGTGATCGGAAATTAGGCGTTCCTAGAAACTACAAAGAGAAAAAGAGAAACAAAGATTGCCACCTGATTGAATAAAAGCGATACACGTAATGTTTTTTTTTTTTTTGTTGTTTTTTTTTTACCAGCGTATAAATAAATGATTAACACACTGGTACCAGCACTAAATCAGTGCACGCATACTGTAATTCCATATCGGAGTATCTGAACGCTAAGGAAAGATTCAACAGTTTCGTGGGAGAGCCAAGAGCATATTAACACGGCATACAATGCTAGCTATCTGAGTAATTTTGCGAAGACATGTAGTTTAAATGCCTTAGGGAGTGTGAAAAAATAATGCAAGGACAATAATAAAAACCAGCTCTGTGTGAGTAAAAGGAGTCACGACGCCTGATCTTGCTCTGCAGACTGCGCAGCAAACAAGCTTTGATATAGAATGGGCAATAGCATTCACTTGGCACACAACCATTGAAACACATCAAGAAGTAATTTTGAAGTATTGTGAGTGCGTTGGGCAAATGAAGCGAGTAGCTACAAAGGTACCGTGTTGTCACAACGGTGCCGTGTTGTCACATTTGAGCAGCTTTCTCAATGGATGGGATATTGCGCGTATTATTGACGCACAATCAAAAGCAGGGGAGACAGCATAAAGCCCCGTGGAGTAATTTGAAAGAAATGTTTGTACAAGTCAGAAGACTTCACCACGAGAACCTAAATATAATGTTGATCAAACACAACTGTACACCCTTTAAAAGGTTTTGTTATGTACATAAAACGCGGTACTTCATACAAAATTTTCTTCAAAGAAACATGCAGGCGATACGCAAGGCGCCCGTGTGCTGTGCTATGTCAGTACACGTTAAGTACCCCAAGCCGTCGAAATTTCCGGCGTTTGTCATAGCCTGAGTCGCTTTGGGACGTTAAACCCCGTATACCAAACTATTTTTACGAGGAATATTATTTTTCTCTTTGAGGGGGAACTATGGGTGGCCAGAATATAATCAGGCGATCATTTTATATACTGTCAGCCTCACCGGCTTTTTCAAGCGAGAGAAGTACGGATATTTTTGAGCAAGTTTAGTGTAGCGCTGGGTGTAATAATACGTAATCGCCACTATCATCATCATCATCGGCAGCAGCGTCCTTATCTGTTTCTCACGTGCTCGGCATGGAGTTTGCGGTGAGTGGTTTGCGGGCTCGGCTGGGTATCGGAGGCATTGTGGTTTATTCCCTGTGGAGACTTTTTTTTTTTATTTTGTCGACAAGCGCTGCCCACACATTTGGCTGCCTCTACGTCGATTACACCGTCTCTTTTTGGAACGCAGCCTGGTGGATTCGCTTGACACTATGCTTGCGGACGTCGCCCGCACTTGCCTGGATGGCGTATTCCTATAGCGTATTCACCTAGGTTAAATGAAGGAGCGGCGCAGATGAAACTTGATGAAGACGACGATGTTTGCTTCACATTGTGTGTTGTAGTTTCGAAGTGTTATCGGCTGCGGCGATAGCATAGGGCTCTCGCGCCTGGGCAACACGATGAAGACGACGGCGGTTCCTGTACAGCGCTAGAATTCAAGGTCAAATTCTCGCAGTGAGATGACCTTGAGATTTGGCATGAGAGCAGCTGGGCTGTGCTATATAATTAGGGGAGCATGATACTGTGAGGTTAGCCGCAATTAGATGGATTGAGCTGGCGTAGGACATAATCATTTGGAGGGCTATTGGAGAGGCTATTGTCTTGCTGTATAGGAGTAATCGTGCTAGCGATAATGATAGCCACACCCGAATTGCGCCGTGTGGGCATGAAGGTATTAAATTCGAAAAGTTGGAGACCCCAGGTACGCTAATTTCATATCGGCAAGCCGTTTAACTTTTCACAACTGGCTGAAATGAGTTTGACCTCTTGTAGAAAGCTACACTGCGCTAGGTTTTCAAGCCGTCGGCGTGGCACCGTGGCACCGTGTACCGTGTGCCGTATGCTCCGCGGCGCGTCGTGCCGTTGCCAAGCAAGCTGGAGAAAAGAAGAAGAAGGAAAAGAAGAAAAGGAAGAAGAAGGGAAAAGAAGAAGAAGAAGTAAAAGAAGAAGGAGATGTAGAAGAACATAGATAACTCTCTAGTTGGTAGAGGCAAACGACAACAGTGAGCTGGTAGGACAGATGGTTCGTTCGAGCGTTGTGATGGCGGCACATTAAATCCCACCCCCCTCCCCCCTTCCCACACTCCCCCAAATCAAGGCGCGTGGCTGACATTTGTACTGAATGAGCCATCAGCAACAAACATTCCTGTTCCAAGTTTGATGCTTATTTCTGCTTGTTATTGGTAACAGCAACATTTGATTGATTGTTTGATTGATTGATTGATTGATTGATTGATTGATTAATTGATTGATTGATTTTTTGTTGCACCGACTGCAAAACCGGACATATTGTAATCCCTCGCATCACGAGGTGGGGCCGGAGGAGGGGGCAGCAATAGGGCATACTCAGCTCGCTCTATTTTTGTACTTTGAAAAAGCTTCCCTTCCAGCAATCCGGCTGCCATGAGGGCATCGCAGCCCCTGTTCCCCCAACCGACGCTGCCCGTTACCCCTTTTCTTGTATGTGTGTACACGGCGGAGGCTGTATTTAAAGCGTTTCGCAAAGCAGCGCGTTGTGTTTGCGCCTGGGCGCCAGCCAAGAATTTGAGCCGCGATCGACCTGCGCTCGGCGGCCCCACGGCGCAGTTTTTCGAGCCCCGTTCTTTGCCTTGCACCCGCGTCTTCCACCATCGAGAGCTTCCGGAGGAGTGGTGCGTCAGCCGTCGCATCCCACGCACTGTCTGGGGTCCTATCGCCACTAGTAACGAGGTCGTCTCCTTTTTTTCGACTTCTTTGCCCCCGCGGTGTCTGTTTATGTGCCCCGGCTACAAGCGGGCTCGCTTCTGGGTGCTCCATCGCCGCGCGCTGTCTGCGCGGCAGCGGAGGCGGAAAGCGTGCGGAGGCGAGTTAACAGGCACTGAAGGTACAGACAGCCTCGAATCCGGTCAGCATTCATTCTTGTAGTTCCACACACATATATAGAAGGGCGTGGAGTAAATTTGTACGTGGTGCTGTACAGGTGACGCAGGTGAATTAGACTGTAAAGGAAATTTGCACGTGGGGCTGTGCCGGTGACGCAGGTGAATTAGACTGTAAAGTAAATTTGTACGTGATGCTGTACAGGTGACGCAGGTGACTGCAAAGTAAATTTGCACGTGGTGCTTGCAATACAGGTGACGCAGGTGAACTAGACTGTAAAGTAGATTTGTACGTGGTGGTGTACAGGTGACGCAGGTGAATTTGACTGTAAAGGAAATTTGAACGCGGGGCTGTACCGGTGACGCAGGTGAATAAGACTGTAAAGTAAATTTGTATGTGATGCTGTATAGGTGACGCAGGTGACTGTAAAGTAAATTTGCACGTGGTGCTTGCTGACGCAGGTGAACTAGACTGTAAAGTAGATTTTTTGTACGTGGTGATGTACAAGTGACGCAGATGAATTAGACTATAAATTTGTACGTGGTGCTGTACAGGTGACGCAGGTGAATTAGACTGTAAAGGGAATTTGTACGTGGTGCGCAGGTGACGCAGGTGAATTCGACTGTAAAGGAAATTTGTACGTGGTGCTGTACAGGTGACGCCGGTGAATTAGACTGTAAGTTTGTACGTGGTGCTGTACGGGTGACGCAGGTGAATTAGACTGTAAAGTAAATTTGTACGTGGTGCTGTACAGGTGACGCAGGTGAATCAGACTGTAAAGTACGTTTGTATGTGGTGCTGTATAGGTGACGCAGGTGAATTAGACTGTAATCGCTCTAACACTGGCATGAAGTTATCGCCAAAACAAAACAATCTCGAATCCTAGCAGCCTTGTAACTTGTAACGATTTCTTTGGTTCCCAGACTGTGCCCCCATATCTCGCTCTCTTCCGCCCGGAGTTGTCTTCCCTTCGCATTACATACATTGCCTATGTCGATTTCTTCATCTCGATCTAAGCTAAAATATTGCTAACTGGCTTTTGTTCCCCGACTCAATTTACTAAAGCAGCTTTCGCCGAGTCCCTCATCTAGCCGTACTTTCGGCGTCTCGAAGACAGGCATAAAGTGAAGTATACTTGGAGATATGAAGGATTCTTATTTTTTCAGCAATCTTGCCCCCGTCAGAGACGGTATGAACGATTTGCAACGAAAAATGAAGAGAGTATGAATATATATACATAAATGGGAGAGTAGTTACAAACAGAATGTTTGGACACTTTACGAAAAGAAACGGAATTTGCTACCAACCACGGAAATTTTCCCTCTCGACTTAGCCGCGAATATAAAGCCGCGCATATAAACAATAGCCTAAATTAAGTACCAGCTTTCCGGGCACGCATTATACGACGGCGATCACGATTTGTCCACTACCGAATGTAAAACCCTCAACTCTAAATGTGCTGCATATTCGCCCTCAAAGCACATCCAGTCAAATAACAAGATTATTTACAACACGCGGTGCCCACAATAACCTGCACTAGAAAAGACTGACCCGCCAAATCTAGCGCCGTACACCGTTGCGATGGCGGCATACTGAAATCCTATTTCGAAGTAAAAGCACACGCGAGCCACCAAATTCTTCCCTCGTGCATTTCGCACAAACTGGCTTGTTTACCACCCATTTCAGTTGCAGCGGCTGCATAAATCCGTGTTTTCCCACGCTCTGGACATGGAGAGCTAAGGACAATCGAACCTTGGTCGCAAGTGTTCGATTTTTTTTTTTTTACTGTGCTCCCATACCAGCGCTAAAACCGTCGCTATCCTCTTCTTCTGTCTCTTCTGAAGCAGGCCACCACCATTGTCTTGGCGATTCGAAGGAGCGGACGGTGCGCTGTGATCCCGCCGCGCGCCCTTTGTTGTCGCACCCCCGCCTCGCGACCACACTGCAGCTGGGTGAAGGCGGGCACCGGAACCCGAAAGCGAGACCCTGCGCTCATTCGTGCCGCCTCCTTTGTTATTCTTCGAGACCTCGTACACTAAAAGCATCACCCCACCGCCTGAGGGTTTTCTGTCGCGTTGTTCCTTTGGAAGGGCTATCTCGCGCAGCGTGGGATGACGTCCTGCATGGCTGTCCGGCGCCGCATCGTCTTGGGGTGCTTTGACGGCACGCACTTTCAAGCCAGCGATCCCACGGGAACGAATGCGCAGAAAATCTTCCTCCCTAGACCCGTCGGCTGTCCCTAATTGGTGGCACCTGCTGCCTCAGCAGTACCTAGCACTGTCTTGGAAATTATCGTCGCGTTTTGCGGCGGTCTTCCTGCCTCTTAAACGTTGCCCGTGTTATTTTCCTTGCAAATAATTAAACCTGAAGGCTTTTCGTTAGCCTCCACACCGCTATCCGCAGATATCTTATACTGGTTTCGTAGCGATGTAAAACTTTTATCGGTAATTATTACGAGGTGGACTTAAACGAGTTCCGCTAGGCCAAGGGAGAAGTCCGGGTTCAGCTAGTGATCATCTAATGGGACAGCGATACACTTTCTCGAAATATCCGCTTTTGTGAGCGAAAAAATCGTGAGCATTCCACTGGCGGGTGGCAATTGGCAGGTGGCTGGTGGCTGGTGACGTCGTCGCACATTAATTGGTCGGCTGATTGAGTGACGTCACGAGAATGCCAACTCGGGCAACTCCCTTGGCGTTAACATATATTTAGGATAGTGCGCTTTCACCACGAGCACATATCGCCGGAAACCCTGGGGGTCGTGACAGCGGAAGTCTCTGGTTGGTCAACAAAGGGATGACGTCACAGGTAATTCATCCACTCTTAAGACGTGCTTTTTGCAAATGAAAAACACTCTTTCGGAAAAAGGAGAATGGTCAAACTGGAATCGAACCGCGCTCCCCTTCGAGACCGACCGTGGCCGGATCCACAACCCCCGATTAGCGTTCGCTCAGTTCGATTGTTTAGGAGGCTTATATGTGACCACCACATACCTTGCATACGTTCATCAAAGCAACACTTAGTAGAGATTAGGACAGCTAATAAGCGCTATCAGTAAGCATCGCTATGTAGCACTATTAATTAGAAATGATTAGTTGTGTTAACAGAATCAACAAAGCATAACAGCCATACAGATGCACTATTACTTTAATTAATAAGTATATTTAAACGCTCCCTAATCTATTTTTCTCTTTATATTTGATCCCATTTCAGATCATTCCTACTTGAGCATAGCCCCGCCGTGGTGGCGAAGTTACAATTACAGCAGTGTTTTTAGAAAAACATAGCTGCAAGTTCGCGGAATTTATTCATTCTTTTGTGGAAGAAGGTCTTAAGGCCTTAATGGAATGTTCGTTTTTCTTAAAAGTGGAATTCTTCCTAACTTTTCTGCACCGAAGCTCGTTCAAGAAGACTAGATCTATCTGATTAATGCAGTTAATTTGCAAAAAATAATAATAATAACAATGTGATAAAGGTTGTTCCGGAACCGTTCGCTGTATTGAAATCCGGGACCTCCTGTGTCAGTGACGAACAAAACTACCATGTGCAATTAAACCACTGGAAAAAAAAAAATCCGGCACTGCCTGTGTCATTGCCGAACAAAACTACTATGTGGAATTACACCAGCGAAAAAAAAAATAAAATAAATGGAAAAGAAAAGAGAACGCGAGCAGCCTGAATACAGACTACAATCAGATGCTAAGTTAACACAGGTCGCTCCGATATCGATTTGTCTCAATGTGGACGCAAGTGAAGGAAATGATGATGGTACTCGATGGCTGCTAAGGGTAATTCAGCATTGTTGCCTTTTAGGCGAGTTGGATGTTCATAGTGTATGAACATTTTCGCTCTCGCGAATTTCACGCTCGCGAAGAAAAGTTGTTGTGGCTGTGGCTGTAGGAAGAAGCAAAAGAAAATGCACGGGCCTGCTACTGGCACTGTAGCTGAGCCACCTCCGCTGCCTCGTGCAGACAGAAGAGAATTAAAATTATTAAATTGGTTCACAGAAGGGAAAGGCGCAGTAACTGTCATGAAAGTGGAAAGAGAGAAAGAGGAGCCGTAGTGGAGGGCTACGGAGTAATTTCGACCACCTGGGGATCTTTAACGTGCGCTGACATCGCACAGCACACGGACGCCACTTCGTTTCGCCTCCATCGAGAGACAGAAGAGAAAATAGAGAATAAAGAAAAGGAAGAGGGAGAGAAAGACGCGCGCCGCAACAACAGCCGTCGTCCACCACCGCAACGGTGGCGGGTGCAATGACGGCCGACAACAGATAAAAATTCTGTGATAGGCTAGTCCCCGCTGCAAGCGGCGGTGACCTGCCTGTCCCAGCCCCATCAGGGGAGCGTCCTTTGTAATGCCGTGGCCTTAGTTAGGATGGCGGTGATGATTATATGGAAACAATACATATGGGAGTGAAACGATACTCATGTGAATTTGGTGAACGTAGATCAAGCCGTCATGGTCGCAGGAAAAGAATAAGTCGTTAGTCGGAAAAAATGAAATTAAATGAAGACAGAGAACTGGCTTCGTTAGCTGAATTAAGGATGCACGACTTTCTTCTGAAATCTTGTGAGGTATTACTTTTAGACAAGGGGAAACCAACTCGAGAATGAGCTGTGTAATAAATAACTAGTTCAGAGTAAGTTCTGTAAGCCTTATACTATAGAATGGCACGTTTGTTTGAATCAAAACTGGCAACGTTGCTTCTTCCTACTAGTTAATGAATAATAATTTAAATTCGGTGTTGATGTTTGATTCTTGTTAACATAGGCTCACCAAGAGAGCACTTGTTTGTTCATCAGCAGTACGTAGCCAATGCTTTAAAGGCTGGTTGGTAAAAGCGTATAATTGCTTGATTTTGTATGTTTTGCATAGGTGCCAAAGTAGTGTTAGACACATTACCTCAGCGTAGTACTTGCACTGGATGCTAGAACGTCCTATAGAAAGCGGAATGTTCGGTCTTCTGAAGATTTATCTCGGATAAAGTTTCTCAAGCCATATCTAACGGTATATAGTGACATTAAGAGGTAAATGACAGAGGCGTTTGTATAACACCGATGACGCAGCCCATTAATAATTTATTTATTTAGTTAATCATACTGCAGGCCAATATGTTTGCCCGAGCAGTAGGGGCAATACAACAAAAATATTGGAATATAGAGCAATACAGAGCAAAAAGGACAAAAAACAGAGGACAAAAGTTCAACTCTGGTCACTGAAATGAAATGGACAAAATTCAAGAACACAGTTCAACTTAAGGAGCCTTTGTTCCGAAAAGACATTCCAGTTCTTTTAGGAAGTCGTTTGATTCATAAACATATTTGGTGGCAGTTCATTCCAATCGTTCACAGTTTTAAGGAAAAACCTGTTCTTATAAGAGTTTGCTTTTGCGAAAATTGGAGCTAGCTTGTGCAGTGTAGTATGTCTTGTTCTTCTAGTAGTAGCTTTCTGAACGCATTTCGGAAGGTTTAGGAGAATTTTTTCTGACAGACATTTATGATGGAACCATTATGAAGGTATACCTGTATCACAGTGCAGCTAGATCTCAGCTTTTGATGTTCCGTAAAAGCTGACTTGGGTAAAATTGCACTGAAGGACGGCAGCTTGACTACAGACGACTTCAAATATTACTGATTTTGCATGATGTATTCAAATCAAATTTTGCTCGATCACGGCGGATACGTCCATGTACGCGTTAAAGCTCATGGCCTTAATATCACGATATGTTGAAACCCTTGTTACCATGGCTGAATTTCAAAAAGATAAAAATAACCTCGCCGGGACGCATTACCACGGCTACAGCTGATGCAGATGTGGTTGGCGTGCGCACTGTGATTAGGCGGGCTCGTGCACTTTATTGTTCAGCCCCGCCGTGGCGGATCATTGGTTAGGGCGCTCCACTGCTGAACCCAGAAAAGCAAGACGCCCGTGTCACCGCGCGCGAAAGAACCCCAGGTGGTCAAACTTTCCGGCGTCCCTCAATGGCTGAACTTGCCATTCACAGTATACATATACAAACGAACTGAACTCTGATGGCATCAATTACAGTTAAACTTTTATTGCGGCGAAGTATAATGTTTACATAAAAGTGCTTGCGGATGATAAGCACCGCTTCGACAAAGCACGCTGGCGCTAATAATGTTTTACATAGACGAGAACAGGGAGGGAAATAGGCAGGAAAGGCCTAATGTATTGTGTTTTATGTCAGTTTTTTTTAAGTGCCGCTGTTGGCTAAAATACTTGCCAGCAGTATCGCGCTCAACAGTAAATATTTCCACACATATACTAACAAAAGCTCCAAGAAGCACCTGGTTAGCTCTAATTGTAGAGCGACTGCCCTGGACATATGTAGTCCCGGGTTAGAACCCAGGTGGATGTTTATGAGTCATCATTCCCTTGTTACAAGACTAACGAAGAACATGAAGGGTTCCGTCAAGGCACTGAACATCGGAGGCCCCATATGTAACTGCAGTAACTATCGCTTCGTATATACACTTCACACATCATAAGGCGTAGTGTTACCTATTTTTTTTCTTTGCATCATAGCGTAGAATAGACACGTTAGTCATACAACGCCCTTTAAACCAGATTATCACTGTTATTTAATTTACCTTGCGTCGTCTCACTGCAGAGCGGCGTCCGCATGCCCCGCCGCGCACCGGAAGAAGGCCAGGAGGACCCATGGGACGAAACCCCGCTGTCATCCGCTCCAGCCTCCGGAAACTAGACGGGGTGGCTCCGGCCGACCGACCACTACTGACACGGCTCGGCGGTGAGTACTGACACCTGCGCGCCGCAGGGACACTCCTCCGCCCCACCAACATACCCCTCGATATCCTCCGTCACTGCTGGGACGCGTCGTCCGAGTCGAAAGCCGGCTGCAATCAACGCCGCGTAGCGGAACGTCGTCTCAGTGTTGGCTCAGTGTAGCGTGGGCAAGGGGTGACAACCAAACCCCATACAGCTGCGAAGGGGCAGATGGGATGACAGCTAGCGCTTCTTGGGTTGCGACATTTCGCCGCGATATTGTATTACGCGCCTGAGGCTCGCATAAAAGCAAGCAATCTGTACCGCCTTCCCTGAAGTAGCACTGCTCTTTCTCTGGAGTAAGCGAGAATTTGCGAGTGTGCAGCTCCGCACATCGGCTGTGCTGGGTTCAAGAAGAAAGCCTTCGATGCAGTTTGCCTAGGCCCTGAGTTCGAGTGATTTAAAACCTCGTATAGAGATCACGCCTTGTGATCGGTTATGTGCGAATACAGAGCGCTTGAGAACCTCTAGGAAAGACCAACGTCCATGAACATCCTGCATATCCGAAAATGGATAGCGACGGTCGGTGTTCTCGCAAAAAGTCGTCTGGATCTTTATGTCGAACCAGAAAAACAGCAAGGTTCTATCCCAGGATGCTGCCAGTATGATCGCCCTTACTCACCATTCTTCCGTGGCAAAGCCCTGACGACCGATTTATGATTCAAGGTATGTACACTTTTTGTACCGTTTTCAGTGGTTCGTACGAGTGGTAACCCAGCTCCACTGATCACCACGGATGATGTTTACCGTTACCTAGGCGGCGTGCATAGCTATAATTCTGGTATTATGGGTCTAAAGCTGCACTGCCAAGACGTGCGAACAACAGCCTCCCTGGTTTTACGTATCTCCGCCTATAGCGAAATTTTGGTATTCAATCGTTTCACGCATTGAATTCAGAGATGCCTAGCGCTCCAAGGCACGCAGAAATGTAACACCGTCTATACCACTTCCGCAATCCATTCCTGTCGTCAGTTTAACCAGTTCGTATCGCTTGTTGTAAGGAGCGATGTGATTTGTGGTCGTAACCTGCTCCTAACATGAGACCGCTGTATCGCTATTGCGTCCAATCTTCGGTGTAATGGCCCGGATACCTGTGTAATAACCGAGCTAACCGCTCAAATCCGGGAGCGAAGTAGGGCTTCTCAACCTACGGCTCCTACGTAGTAAAACTACTTCCCTCCCTCTCTCTTCCTTTCCTTCTTATTTTCTTCTTACTCTGTTTCCATGAGTTCCGTTATTACGTGCCCTGTTAAGTATTGTCATAAATAATTGTAAAATTAGTTCAGCTAGCTAAGCTTGCATCCGCTCTCCTTGTCTACACTGCCCACTCTAAAGAGCGCCGTAGATGTATAGAAATGTATGATTTTTTAGTGTTCGGGTATTTTTTTAACGGTTACCGGTCTATATTTTGGAGAGTTAGTTGTTTCGCTATACGCCTTAACCAGCTGGTTCTGAATGCAGTGATTCATTAACTCGTACCACAGTATTTCCTCAAGTCCGGAATAAATCACAACCGCTACAGTATAGATTCTGCCCGGGCCATATTTATTTTATCCCCAAATTTAATGTGCTGAGCCAATATTTTCGAACTTTAATTGTTTCGCCATATGCCTTAATCAGCTGCATTACCAGATGCAGTGATCACGTCGTGCGACAGTATTTCCTCAAGTCGGGAACAAATCACTACCGCTATAGTGTATTCTTCCCGGGCCAGATTTGTCTATCTTCAAATTTAAAAATATTTTATCATTTGATTACACGATAAATAACAAGCCTATAGCGTGTGTTATCCATTTCGAGTATTCAGGCATGATCATATGCGAGAATATGCGAGCCGAGCAAAAATTTGCGATTCAGGATTGCCCCTGCCAATATCAGATTAACTACTGACCCCAAGGTAGCTAGAGTATGGGAGCGTTTTAGGGACCCGTTCAAAGAAAAAAAAAAAACGAAGAAAAATATACAATATTGAGATCCAGAAGCGTGCGGCGTGTTCATACTGTCAAAATACAAATAAACGTACAACATGAACTGGAGGGCTAAAAAAAAAAAAACAAATCAACTGACTTTGTCGCAAAAATTATAAACTATATATATATATATATATATACTTGCCCAAACTTCCACAGCGGCGATAAATAGCCGGGTTAAAATTTCTTGATTTCAAGAACGATATCCAATTCAACTACGACACATACTAACAAAAAAAAAATTACCAGTACGGAGTAAACACACTGGACAGTTCTTTCCTGTACTAGGGATGTTTAGGTATCCCTTTTTTTTTGTTGCTGTTAAAATTATTTAAAACTGAAATTCCATATCGCGCAATGCTATAAAACTTAATTGCCTGGACCAATTCGAATAATTCGTCCTTGAACACTTCATCAAGAAAAAAATGTAAAAAAAAAATGCGTATAAGCTCTTTTATTTTTTTAAGTACAAAAATAGTTTGACTAGCAGGAAATTATGCGTTTATATTTATGTTTCTTTGTTAAATGTGTGGGAAACTGACGTGCAATATCGTTGGCGACTTCATGACACGCTCTTTTGTTGTGTTTATCTCGGTATCTTCACAGCAAATGAGCTGAAAGTGAATATCTTTGTTAAGAAATTTGTGCTTATATAGTACATTCAGTTTGCCTCCATTATGCACATATGCTGTCTATGTTTGCGTTCTGTTCGGGTTGAAACCCAAACTCATCACACCCGTCGAACATCCGTCCTTTACCTTCTAAACTCTCGGTTATAGACTATCGATCGATGGCTGCCGCTAGTTGCGATTAGTCGTTCTGGGGAATAATTCATGCGGATTCGGACTCATGCAGTTCGAACTTGTGCAACAGGTTAAGGGGCCACGACCTTACTCCAGAAACCTCTGCGCTTGAAAAACGCCTCGACGAGCTCCGCGATATTAAGTTTCGTTATAAAGTTTCGGTTTCTACGACATGCTCGAAATAACCATGCTTTCTTATTCGTTACAATATGCACCTGTCGAAGAAGAACAAAAAAACAGACAGAAAGTGCGACAGGACTATAACGTCCTCCTGTATGACAGGGAACGCTGCTATAGGTCACGTGGCTCAGAATCCGGCTGCAGCCTCTTCGCGTTATGTCCGCATCACAGTACGTACGCTAGTGCTTCCAAAGTTTGGATAGCTGTAATGTATAGCACACCGCAAACTGACATGCAGTCTAAGATGTGCTCATGCACAACCGATGCTGTCAATGCTCCGTGGGAGGTATATGTTTTGGAGGTATAGTGATGGACGCGTCAAACACCTTGGCTTCGCAAGCTCGCCTCAGCATACTCTGTAACAGGACTCCAAATCCAACGACTTGACGATGTACAGAATCGTCTTGCGGCTGCGCGTGCCTGGATTCTCATTCAACCACAGCGCCCTCCTGTTGAACCGGCTGCCATCTCTTTGCATAGCAATGTCCTGTTTCAGTTCATATCCCTCACTCTCTCTCGCCCCCTCTCGCGTACGCCCACAAGAGAGGCGTACACCCGCCGTTGTTGTGGGCGTTGCGCTTATCAAGAATAAGGCCGCATGCAGTGTCTCGCATCACAAGCTTGCTTCAGGAAGGGAGGGCAGGTGATGCGTTGAACGAGATGGGCTAATGGCTGCAAATAGGGAGGGGGAAGAGGGGAGGCGACCTCAAGGGCGCACTGTACGACGACTGAGGCGTTGTCTTTGGACAGCCACGTTACCACAAGCCGCCATCCTCTCTTCTTGGGGCCGTGCGATCTGCTCCACCTGAGACTCAGCTAGGGATTGTAGCAGCCCGTGCGGCGATGCTTGGTCTGCCTATGGTCGGTGAAAGCGGTACTCGAACAGAAGACCACACAACACACGAGCTAAAGCAACGTCGGCCGCATCCCGGAGGGACAGGTCGAACGAGACTGCAGGTAGCGCTGGTACCGTGGGGTTGGGGGTGAGCGTGCCTACGATGCAGCGGCGGTGTGGCAGCCAGTGCGGTGTGAGAGTGTGCGGCTCTGTGGGGAGTGCCAGGCTGGTTGTCTTCTCTTCTCCGGATTGACCAGGTGAGTGCAGCGCATACGCGAGCGGGGACACACACGAACGCGTGGCCGCATACCAACCGCATTCCTGGGGTAGTACCCCCGGCATTCGGAAGAAGAGGAGCAGAACTGACTGAACAAGGAGCCTGGGAGGAGAGGAGGCATGCACCAGGGCAAGGGGGAAAGGGTGGAAGAGGTGTCACGAACGTCCTAGCGGCCTGTTCGCTTTACGGGGCCCCGTTGAGGTCGTGTCAATGATACGTCGTCGCAGTGCATGTCATTGTTGCTGTGAATTGGCGCCAATAATTTTGCGAGGAAAGGGTGCGTGGTATATAGATGTGTAAAATATGAAAGAGAACGTTTTTATCACTTCTAATATCGATTACTTGCCTACGAAGTTGTCAAACATGCCTTTTATTATCTTGTTTGCATCACAGCCATATAGCTACATGTAAGGTGTTTTCTGCCCCTTCATGGATCACTGCCTTGTCGTGGCGGAGGGGCTTGCGAAACTCGATGAAGTCGTGAGCTCTGCTGTGTAGGGCCACCCAAGATAGACAGGTCACGGCAGAGAGTTCTGACAAAATGTGATTCACTGGAGAAGGTAATGGCAACCCACTCCAGTATTTTCTGCCAAGAAAACCCTATGGCCAGTCACAATACCATTATCGATATGGCGCCGGAAGATGAGCCCCCCAGGTTGGAAGGCGTCCCACATGTTACTGGGGATGAACAAAGGGCGATTCCTAGTAGCTCCAGGACGAATGAAGCGGCTGGGCTAAAGCCAAAAGGACGCTCAGTTGTGGATGTGTCGGGAAGCGACCGGAAAGTCCGATGTTGCAAGGAGATATATCACATAGCAACATGGAATGTAAGATCTATGACGCAAGGTAAACTAGATATCGTCAAGCGAGAAATGGACAGATTGAACATTGATATCTTGGGTATCAGCGAGCTCAAGTGGACCGGAATGGGAGAATTTAACTCCGGCGACCATTATGTCTTTTATTGCGGGCACGAATCCAAGAGAAGGAATGGGGTCGCTCTCATAGTAAACAGAAGAATGGGCAAAGCAGTGCTAGGGTACAACCCCAAAAACGACCGAATGATTTCACTTCGGATCCAAGGTCACCCTTTCAACATAACAGTTATCCAAGTCTATGCACCGACCACTGCTGCTGAAGAAGCTGACGTTGAGAGATTTTATGCGGACCTACAATGCCTTTTAGACCACACCCCATCATCAGACGTCGTTTTTCTCATAGGAGACTGGAATGCTAAGGTCGGGAGTGAAGAAATATCCGGAATTACAGGCAAGTTCGGTCTTGGTGAGCCAAATGAAGCTGGGCAGAGGCTAGTAGAGTTCTGTCAAGAAAACAACCTGACCATAGCGAATACTCATTTTCAACAGCACAAGAGGCGCCTGTACACATGGATTTCACCGGACGGTCTGTACAGGAATCAGATCGATTATATTATTAGCCGGCAGAGATGGAGAAGCGCTATACAAGCAGTAAAAACAAGGCCTGGGGCCGATTGTGGCACCGATCATCAGCTTCTTGTTGCCAAAATTAAGCTTCGATTGAGGAAAGCGCAGAAAACTAGAAGGCCTTTCAGGTATGATCTGGATCAGATTCCATTAGAATATGCTGTGGAAGTGAGGAATCGATTTCAAGAATTAGATCTAGAAGACAAAGAGCCCGAAGAGATGTGGACTGATGTTCGTGATATAATACAAGAAGTTGCTACTAAGGTAGTTCCAAAGCAAAAGAAATGCAAAAAAGCAAACTGGTTATCTGAAGAGGCTTTGCAAATAGCTGAGGAAAGGAGGATGGCAAAAGGTATGGGGGAAAGAGAAAGATACAAGGTGCTCAATGCGGATTTTCAGAAAATAGCAAGGAGAGATAAGAATGCCTTCCTGAACATACAGTGTCAAGCAGTTGAGGACAACAGCCAATTAAGGAACACAAGAGCTCTGTATAAGACAATCAAAGATATCAAAGGAAGCTTCTGTGCTAAGCTGGGCGTGATAAAGGACAAACGAGGCAAGGACCTCACTGAAGCCTCAGAGATAAAGAAGAGGTGGCAGGAATACACAGAAGAACTGTACAAGAAGGACCCGGATGTGCAAACCCAAGATAGGACGGTTGTGATTTCTGATCTCGAGCCGGGCATCCTGAAGAGTGAAGTTGAATGGGCCTTAGCCAGCCTTGCTAAGAACAAAGCTAGCGGAATTGATGGTATTCCAGCTGAGTTGCTTCAAAACCTCAACCACGATGCTGTTAACACACTGCATACATTATGTCAAAAGATTTGGACAACCCTGCAGTGGCCACAGGATTGGAGGAGGTCAGTTTACATCCCCATTCCAAAGAAAGGCAGTGCCAAAGATTGTTCCAACTACCGCACGATCGCGCTTATTTCGCATGCTAGCAAGGTGATGTTAAAAATCCTGCAAGGTAGGCTGCAGCAGTATGTGGATCGGGAGCTTCCGGACGTGCAAGCTGGGTTTCGCAAGGGCAGAGGAACTAGAGACCAAATTGCCAACCTTCGCTGGATCATGGAAAAAGCAAGAGAGTTCCAGAAACCCATTTACTTCTGCTTTATTGATTATGCGAAAGCGTTTGACTGCGTAGATCACAGCAGATTGTGGCAAGCTCTCCAAGAGATGGGAGTTCCAATTCACCTCATCTGTCTCCTCAGGAACCTTTATGAAGGGCAAGAGGCCACAGTCAGAACTGGGCATGGTCTTACTGATTGGTTTCCGATTGAGAAAGGGGTGAGGCAAGGCTGCATACTGTCGCCCTGTCTATTTAACCTATATGCAGAGTGCATCATGAGGAAGGCCGGTCTGGACGAGTCTTCAGCTGGAGTGAAGATTGCTGGAAAACGTATCAACAACCTTAGATATGCGGATGATACCACTTTAATGGCAGAAAGTGAAGTGGAACTCAAGAGACTTCTGATGCGCGTACAAGAAGAGAGTGAGAAGTTTGGGCTTAAACTGAACATTAAAAAGACGAAGATCATGGCGTCTTGCCCTATCAAGTCCTGGAGCATCAATGGACAAGAAGTGGAAGCTGTGACAGATTTTCTATTCTTGGGTGCCAAGATTACCTCGGAAGGAGACTGCAGCCATGAAATTAGGAGACGCCTGCTTCTGGGAAAGAGAGCAATGGTTAGCCTTGACCGCCTAGTAAAGAGCAGAGACATTAGTCTACCAACCAAGATCCGTATAACCCGTGCTATGGTCTTTCCAGTTGTGATGTATGGATGCGAGAGTTGGACTGTGAAAAAGGCTGACCGCCGAAGAATTGACGCGTTTGAATTGTGGTGCTGGCGAAGACTCTTAAGAGTTCCTTGGACTGCCAGACGATCAAATCAGTCGATATTGTCGACCATAAACCCTGACTGCTCATTGGAGGGTCAAATTCTAAAGTTAAAGCTCTGCTACTTTGGTCATCTGATGAGAAGAGAGGAGTCGCTGGAGAAAGATTTGATGTTGGGAAAGGTTGAGGGTCGCCGGAGAAGGGGTAGGCAGCGAACGCGATGGTTAAATGGCATTCTCGAGGCATTGCAGATGAAGCTATGTGATGTTAAGAAGATAGTGAAAGACCGGAAAGCGTGGCGTGACATGGTCCATAGGGTCACGAAGAGTCGGACACGACTGAACGCCTGAACTGAACTGAAGGTGTTTTCTGAGATCACTATATACAGTGCCGCCATCCAGTGGAAACTGGTCGTTGAGCTGCTGGCAGCACCAAACGTTACCATGTTTGCAATGGTCTAAATGCATTACCAATAGTTTTGTTATCATAAAAAACCTGCCCTTCTCGTGTCTACGGAGGCTGGCATTCCGAGAGTTTGTTCACCATGCTATTCGAGAAAAAAATTACATCCAAGTACCCCATGTATGCAGGTTCGACACCGCTACTGCTTTATAGCTTCGATTTCATTTATGTTCGAGAGAAGGTTACGGTTAACTGGGGAGGGCGTTAGTTAGATTTGCCTATCTGGTGCCTAGTGCATAATCTCTCACCCCGCCCAACCTCCGTCTGGGACACGATCGCTGAACTTCCACGATGCCATTTCCTGCGTTCCACGTCGTTGCAAAACATCCGCGCAATTTCCCCTCGTGGAAGGCGCGATCACCGTGCCTGTAGAGAGATTTGTCGCGAACCGCCCTTTCAGCGACACGCGAGTCAGCTCCCCTCCCGCCCACTGAAGCTGTGTACAGTATGCGTACGTCGAGGTTAACAAGCCATGAAAAGGGACACGCCGAGCAGCCCTTTTCCAACCACTCCTCGGAGAGGACTCTATAGTATAACGTACGTGGCAGCAGCTCTCGCGCGCCGTCGCTCGCGTCACGCGAGAAAGCGATCGAGCATTCAGAAACGGCTTCACTCACTGCTCCATTCACGCATTCGTGGACGAGTCAGCGAACTTTCCGAAAGGAAGATAAATAAAGGGGCAGGAAGTACGCCGCGTGCGCGTCTACCGTCACCCATCGTTTTCTTACTCAATAAAATTGTCATCAAGATCTCTACACCAGGCGTAAAACATTTTGGGGGGTATATAAGCTCCACCTATAAGGGTATAAGTGGAGCCAGCTAGCGGGCCACTGTCTATGTCTGCACTTACCCCTTGCGAATGCTCGTTCGCGTGCCTGCAGTTTGGTTCTCTCTAATCCCTCACATTGTGCCGCTATTGCCTATCACTTGCTGATTAGTACATAGTCGTCAGCTACGTCATTGGAGAGTTTTAGTTTGCCGTCATCCGCGATCCGCTACCGTGATCCGCCACCGCGTGTTCCACTGCGCATGCCCAGATCCCCTTGACGCCGATAGATGGCGCCACATACTGAACGTCGACACATAGGCCTGCGCCGTCAGAACCAATCAGCTTGCGCACCCCTCCCACGCGTGGATCACGGTAAGCTAAATCTCTCTAGTATGTGCAAGATACTTCCAACCGCTTTAACCAAACCGTACGAAATTTCCTGCGTGGTCTAAGGGTCACCGTGTCTGACGTACAATCCAGAGATTGTTTCAATTCCTATGTCATCCGACCATCTCAAAGGAGCTATGTACCCCAGTTGGCAGTTGTAGCCAACTTGGCCATGGCATCTCACGTGACGTCACACAACGCGCTGACCAATCAGAACATTGGCATTTCATCTGCCAACTACCGCTTGCCTGGGGCATCCGCTGACAACGTCGAAGTCGTATATTTTCTAGCAAACGGGCGCCGCGTGAATTCTTATAGACGTGTATCTTCGAGGTCTAACATCCGAAAGCAATACAAGGGTAATGAAGCACGCCGTGGTCCTTCTAAATTAGGCTAGGTTTGAATTAGACGAGGTGGGGCTCTTCAATTTTTGCTGACGTCGCACACTACATGGGTGTCTTCCGCTTTTCACCCCTATGAGAATGCTTTAAAGGTATAGGGACACCAAATTTGTGTGCAGTAATTTTGTGTTGTAAATAGTTCGTGCTGATTCTGTAGGCACAGACCACGGTGTTGCAAACCCAAAATCTAATTACATAATTTACATAATTACATAAAATCGCATTACATTACATAAGTGTCAAGTCCGCAGAGTCTGTGGAGAGCATTTACAAATCACCATAGGTTCATAGTGTTATGTAAATGGACGACAAAAAATAAGAAAGGAATGAAAATGAGAGTGCACTCCTAATTTTGGCTTCTTTCTATGAGACGTACTGTAATATCAAAGGGGATGAGCTCCGTGCCGGAGCTAATTTACCAGTTGACGAGCTTTTTGTTCTGGTTTGCCGACAGTTCTGTCGAAGCTTTTTTCATGAAGGAGGCCATATTTAACTTTGGGCTGCGAGTAATAAGGTGGCTGAAACCTATGGGGCTGAAACGTGGAGGCTAACCAAGAGAGTTCTACTTAAGTTGAGGACAACTCAGAGGGCTATGGAACGAAAAATGATAGGGGTAACATTAAGAGATAGGAAGCGTGCAGAGTGGGCCAGATCAAGTTACCGACATTCTAGTGGAAATTAAGAAGAAGAAATGGGCATGGGCAGGACATGTAGTGCGAAGAGAGGATAACCGATGGTCGCTTAGGGTAACAACCTGGATTCCAAAGGAAGGAAAGCGTAGCAGGGGGCGGCAGAAAGTTAGGTGGGCGGATGAGGTTAAGAAGTTCGCAGGGGTCAAGTGGATGCAGCTAGCACAGAACCGGGTTAAGTGGAGAAATATGGGAGAGGCCTTCGCCCTGCAGTGGGTATAGTCAGGATGATGATGATGACGACGATGAATAAGGTGGCTGGAAGAGCCCTTGAACGACATGTGGAACTCATTCTGTCGGGAGATGCACGTGAAGCCGTCGCGTCTGCTCGGCCATGCTCGTATAGCTCGTATAGCCTGCACATTGGCGCTGCCCTGAATGTTATAGACTGGCATTCGACAGACGCCAGGGGAATATCTAGCGCTGCTCTCGGATGGAACCGCTAATATACCGCCCAGGTCGTCCAACACTCTTGTATGGTAATTCACCCTGGCTTCATTTCACATCCACTCCATCTTGGGGGATTCCCCTAAACACGGTGGACAGTTCCCTCTTCGCGTTTGTGATCAATTCGGCCTCGCCTTGCCATCTGCTATAACCTTTCCGGTTAGCTGTGTTGGTAGCCCGACTGCCCCAGACAAGCAGTCTGCGAAATTACATCCCCCACCCCCGGACAAATTTATATTCGACATATACTAAATTGTATAGTCTTTCTTTGTAGCCGTACGACTGCGCTCGTTTCTCCGATAAGTAATTATTCCCTAACACACGCTTGTTTCAACTTGGGGGATTCCCCTAAACGCCCTGAACCAACACAGTCAGGCCCTCCACCATGCCGATACATATGATGGATGTTGCCAGGCGTTCTTCTAGTTCTCCAGCATATATAAGCAGCAGTTCCGTATACCTGAGCCTTCTATACTGAATACCCGCACATCACTTCTCGCCTCGCGGTTACTTCCATGTTCTTGTGAACCAGGTAGGCGTAAACTGGCGGAAATTCTCTCGGCTAGCGTCTGTGTGAAAAAATAAATAAAATAAAGCTACCGGAATACTCCGCAAATGAAATATTTGGCGGTACGTATACTACTCTGATTGCTGTTCTTTGAAAGGCGATAAGGAATTAGCTGTGTGCTATCGGGACACCAGATTAGTCAACGACGTTAAACAGCTATGAACATAATATGAACCTAATATTATCAACCTAATATGAAATATGAACCTAATAGGAGAACGACAAAATGTCAGCACATAACACGAACAAAGCTTTATAACACGAATCGAAGTTGACTGTCGATAAAAATGATCCCGTGTCGCTCCTTCACTGAGCAGTCTTCATTGCTGCTAATCTGCTAATCATACAGTTGCTAAAGTAAGACCAGCAGATTAGCAGGCCACACCAAAAGTTCGCCGGCCAGAGGGCCTCAATTCGAGCCATGGAAGTACGACATCCACAAATCTCAGAATCTCTGTTTTGGGATAGAAAATAATCATTCCGACCTTCATACAACATTCAAACCTTAATTCGGGCGTTAAATACCATTATATCCACGTATTTTTAAGACAAAAATAATTTTATTATTATTATTATTATTATTATTATTATTATTATTATTATTATTATTATTATTATTATTATTATTATTATTATTATTATTATTATTATTAATATTATTATATTATTATTATTATTATTATTATTATTATTATTATTATTATTATTATTATTATTATTATTATTATTATTATTATTATTATTATTATTATTATTATTATTATTATTATTATTATTATATCGTTGAAAAGCAGACTGTGGCCTGGAAACATTTCACGCACAGTGCAAGTACAGTATATTCAGGTTCCTTATGGGGTAGGCGTACATAAATATATATATTGTCACCTGGCGGTTTGAGGTAGCGCTTCAAAGACGAAGAAGTTGTAGACTCTCGTGCGCTTCGCCTAGCTAGGACTGTGGACTCTTGAGCCTGTGTCCGGGAGGAAGGCCCAGGTTCCTCCGGCTGACGCGATGAACTGGCGTGTCCACAGGCAAAAGCTCGGTGTCGTTGGTTCTCGGAGGGGTGTGTGACATTGAGAGGTCAATTACCCAGCCGGCCCCGCCCAAACTGTCACGAAGACAGGGATTTATGGGAAACGGTAACAGGGCAGAGACACACAGTCAAGACAGGGGTTCACGGGAAACGGTAACACAGAGACACAGGCTCAATAGTCCACAGTCCTAGCTAGACGAAGCGGACGAGAGTCTACAACTTCGCCTTTCAAGCGCTACCTCAAACCGCCAGGTGACAATATATATATATATATATATATATATATATATATATATATATATATATATATATATATATATATATATATATATATATATATATATATATATATATCTACACCTACCGCATAAGGAACTAGATTACACTGTTCTTGCACTGTGCGTGAAAATTTATATATATATATATATATATATATATATATATATATTTGCTCGCAATAGGCGAATACATTCCACAGAATAGCTAAGCGTGCGAGATGGTGATATATGCATGGTTAAAAATAAAACAGCGCGCAACGCACAGACGAAAGAATAGAAACAGGCAATACAAGTACAACCCGGCAAAAACCCCAAATGCAAATAACGATGCCAATATGGCTCGATACTCGTACTAAGCGCGCGTTGATTGATTAGTTGCAACATGAGCTCTTTTCTGTTCCGCCAACCTCAAAAGCTTTCCAACGAACTTTGCACCTTCCTACGGCTTTTTTTAGAGCTTGTTTTGTTTGTGTTAGCATTTTTTGGTGCACAATTTCCTGCACTGCGCGTAGCGGTGCAGTGCTGGGTGCGGTACGTGGCTCTTCAGGGCCCCTGTCGGGCACCTGGGCAGCGTCATGGCTGTGCTGGGAGGCGGCTGGTGCCCGTTTTGGAAGGCGCCGGTAAACAGACCGGAGCCGCCGGACCGGGGCTATTTGCGAGAGCCCGGCCACGAGGGGCCTCAACCCGCACCCTCCCACGAACGCAGAGGCCGGGGACGATGACGTGGCCACACAGCGGGGCCCGCTCAGAGCGGCTGGGACTGCGCACGGCCACTTTTCCAAGGGCTTATTAACACCAGAGGTCTCTGAGCGTGATCACCACCACCCTTACTTCGCCCATCTTCCTTGTCCGCCTATAGCTGTAGTCGCCTGCAAGACAAAGCCCGCTCATATCGACATCTGATAATAACTCTATCCTTTATAGGCATGTACAAGCTGCAGCCACCATCTCTCGCAAAACTTCCTGATCTCAACCCCCTCTCCAACCTTGCCTCAGCTCCCCTTCTGCCCAATGCTATGTCTGTTTTCTCTTGGAATCCATTCTGTTACTGCAAAGCATCATCGGTTATACGTCAATTTCTAAGGCGAAAGCCCTTCTTGGCTCATGGTGACTATGTTGCGTTTGCGGCATGTGTCCACGAGATTCCGCGATATGTGTTCGCGAGCTGTGTCAGCGGGACGTCACAATACGTCCTGACGTCAACATAAGTTCCCTGACAAAGACGTCACAATTGGTTCTAACGACGACTGACGTCAACATAAGTTCCCTGACCGACAAAGACGTCACAGTTGGTTCTAACGACGACCGTCCTAAGTGAAGAAAGTAATGGAATTATAACGAATGCACAGACACTCAAGATAGAGCATGTAGGGAAGAGGTAGACAGAAGAGGAAGAAGAGAATGAGGAGGAAAGGCGTCATTTCTTTGGCGAAGGTAAGAGCAGTCCTGTAACATTTTTTTAATTAGGTGTCCTGTATATTCATTCGTCTATTTCAGCGAGGATATCACCAATCGGTGTTTGTTCTTAGTCTCTCTCCGCTCTTCGCCTGTCACGTAAATGACCATACTTTGCATGGCTGTCTACACTGTCCTCTGTTTAAACCTTTTTCGTACTAAGCCTCCGTGTTCCTGCTCCTCACCCGAATACTTGCAGCATGCACTATATCCTCTTGAAAGATCACATACCAGTTTCCAAACACCTCATAAAGCCCGTGTGTCAAAATCCGGCGTATGATTGGGCTAAAAGTTGGAAGGTATGTACGAGGCCACCTCGTAGATGCACTTAAGCCCATGGCCGAACGTCAAGCCTAAAGGGTTGAAGACTTCAGCCCAACACCTTCGGGAAAAATGAAGGAACAGATGGAGTTAGAGTCCGTCGGAATCAGTCCGCGCTTAGTGCACCATGCGGAGCCTTGCGCATCTCAGAACCGCTAAGCGCTGGGAGGGAATTTCGATGAGTCGTTTTTATACCGACATGCATCACCGTTTTTTTTTTTTAATTGCTGATTTTCGCGGTCGTTTCCGACTGCGGCAGCTTGTGAGACAAGGCGACTGTTTTGCTTGCGTATTCCGGAGCTGATAATTGAGAATCGAACTGAGCCTCCGCTGGAAGTAACATTACCATAATTATTTATTAAAAGTGCGCGCGCAGTCCTAGCTCGCAGCGCATTCTAGCGGACTGAAAATTATGGCAGCAATAACACAAAGGTCTACAGCAACCTCTCGGTTGATCGGCAAACACGAAACTCGTGTCGGCAGCATGGGTGGAAGAAACGCCGCGAGAGAAACGTTGCATAAATCAAAATGTCGTTGAATGCCATTTCCTGTTGCCATTTATGAATGCCGTTTCCGGGGCGCCGCGCCACACAGATGGCACCATTCCTGACTGTAATGTCATTCGCGTCTGAACAAGTTTTGTATCACAACTCATTCAACCAACAGATGCCTAACCTAGTTCAAAATGCTAGTAAGGAATTTTGCAGTTGACTGGTTTTCAAGTGGGAGAATTTCCCCCTGCTAACAAAGGAAGACTTGACTTTGGGACAGGTTGTCTGTGGCAGACAAGACCGCTTTGTCGGAGCAGCCGTCAGAGACATTGTATCTAATATCGCGACCTCACAACAGCCACAAAATGTGCGAAACAAGCCCTGACACTGGTTGAGACATTTGAGAACAACCGTGTCGACGACCTGCCTTTTATTACGTCTCAAGCTGGAGAATGCGCTTCCGACCTGAAACGCAGTAATGGGGAACGGAGGGGGGGGGGGGGGGGGCAACTTTTGATCTAGTCATTTGTTTGTCTTGATTGACAGCTTTTGTAGTTATATTAGTAATGTCTAATATAATTAAATTTGTGCTTTGAGAAAGGACTATGCCTAGGTCGGGTACTTAATTATGCGAACAAATAAAACCAAGATGAGAGTGGCGCATTTTTATCTTAGTTGAAAACTGCGGGCCACAACCCCCCCCCCCCCCACCGCACGCACGCAACACACACACACACACACGCGCACACACACACACACACACACACACACACACACACACACACACACACACACACACACACACACACACACACACACACACACACACACACACACACACACACACACACACACACACACACACACACACACACACACACACACACACACACACACACACACACACACACACACACACACACACACACACACACACACACACACACACACACACACACACACACACACACACACACACACACACACACAGAGAGAGAGAAAGAAGGAATCCCTGACGTCTAGCAGTCACGGACTGTTGTGGTTTTTAGAGGCGGCATCGTTCAGACTGATAGGGTTCTCTGCTTTCGTGCGGCGAACATCGTGGTGGGAAACAATGGGTCTCACGTGTCCCACCGGTAAATTCTTCACTTCGTCCGGCCGACCAAGGGCAAGCGAGCGGCCGGTTGTTCTCTGCCATCGGCGCCGCTCTGTCCGGCCGCTCGGGTGACCGATCCGCTGGCTCGCTGGAGGGAACAGCATTCAGGACGTGAGAAGTGCTCCATACCGCATCGCAGACGTAATATCAGCCTTTGTCAGCAGGCACCACGCGGCGCCTCGGGTCTTCCTCGCTTTGAGTCAATGAACGCGCGGACTGCCTTGCTCATGCTTCGCGTTTGCCGTTCCCAACAGCCGTTTAGTCTCGTAAGATGGGTGATTATAGCACTGCGAGACCCAGAAGGCTACGAGTCGCAGTGCGCACACTGTGGCATCAAGCCAGTGCAAAGAGCTCCGAGCCTCATTTGAAAGTACATCGCGCATAATATTATTCAAGCTTCTGCATCGGCACCTGTTCCGTCGTCTTCGTGGAGAAAAAGAAGGCGTCACTTTTGTTGTTCTGTGGTGTTGCACACAACAGTTTGCGCGAACCAAAGAAAGTTTAGGTTGTTGGTGCCGTAACAAGTTTGCTCCGACGATAATCCGCCTTTTTCACAAAATGTGGCGCCCTCTAGGAGCGGTTCAAAATTCGTCTGCTATTGGTTGAAAACGCCCTTGGCGCCAGCGAAATGATGGTGTGTGACAGCTGACGCCATCTATTGCGGACGCCTGTCACGAATATTAACTACACATGACCTCCGAGATTAGCTACGGCTGCGCCGATCGTGGAGGACAAGAACTGCGCACGCGCAGCTGGGGTTTGTGGCTTGTTTTCAACCAGGGGAGAGGCGCGCATGCTCAGAGCAGCTTTGTGAAAAAGGCTGATAGATCTGTTATCATTTCTTTAATATCATGAACATATATTTTTTGACGCCTCTTAGGCGCTCGCCAACGTTGTTTAAGGCCCGATGCACATATGGAGGCGTGGTTCGTGCGTATTCGCATTTGGAGCATTGTAGGGAGCTTTAGACGTGTTCCATAGTCGACTGTAAAGGTGCGCGTATGCCTGCAACAAGCTACGTTTATGGGAAAAAGAAAAGTTGGCACGTCAGTGGTACACACGGGGAAAAGAGGAATATGGTTCTGGTGGCATAAATCGCCATTACAGCATGCTATATGTTGCTTACTAACGCCTCAGGCCTGACATGTGGCCATAATTTTAGGTATGGAGGAATTTCGCCAAAAATTATTCTAAAATCCAAGTAAAAATCATTCTTTGCCATCTAATTCGGTGCCTTCGTCGTGTCTTGGAGCCTGACCGGACACAACGCAATGACCTCATTCCATCCGATGCCACAGGTGCTGACAGATATTAAACACAAATTGTTTCGTTTCTTCGCCGGCATCAGCATGTTAGCAGACGCAGACACACATTCAAGCGTCGTCCACCTGTTGCATATGCAATTTCGCTTCAAGTGGGCGATAACAAAGTATAATCACGCATCCGATGTTGACCTTTCCACGTAATGTTACGATACGACACATGTATTTTGGGGAGCGAAGAGGAGGAGGGGTCAGCGCTTTACCGTTTTCCGTCCAGTCAATGACCTGATCGGAGCTTCAAAGAGTCACGAGTACGTAACCACCCAGGAAACGGCGGGTCGCATACCGCTGCCCCTCACCCATTTTTTTTCTCCACCGTTATTCCCGTATCCTCCGACGATGTCGGCTCACACTCAGTCAAAACGAGGCAGCAACAGCTAACCCCCCCCCCCCCCCCCCTTGTACTCCATTTCTTCTTAACGACGATTCCTTTTTCCTCGGCTGTAACCTTCCTCTTTTATCCAATCCTAGAGAGACGTACCTACATACCCCCGTTCTTTCTCTTCCAACTCTTTGGCTATGATTTCCTTTTATGCTTTCATCTCTCTCTCTTCAATCATTCTATTTTCCTACCGTTTCATCCGTGTTCCACCGCCGAAACTGCCGGCTAACGCTACCGGTCCGTAGCGTGACGCCTGCTCAGAAAGCACTGACGACGACCTGATTGCCGCGACCTCGAAAATACCTTCCAGAGAACGGCCCGAAACAACGTCTCTTCCACCTCTCCCCTCCCTTCGCAAGATTTACTTCTCCTTCCCCGAAGGAATACCTCAAGAGAAAAAAAGATCATGAAATTGAGAAAACAAAACAAAAAACTGGGGGGGACTAACAAAGGAGTAAAAATAGATAACCGTAGAGAGGTGTAACTAGCGCGTCGTATGCTACCGTCACGGCTTCGGTCGTTGGCGTCGTCTGCCGGGGGCGCAGCACGCTGGCTGGAAGAGCTCGCCGCCGTCTGCGAGCGTGGCGCATGCGCAGAAGCCATTTTTCGGGCGCCGGCGCACGTCTGTGGCGGCCATTTCATTGAGAGAAAAATGCCCCCCCCCCCCCCCCCGCCCCCTCCGAGCCCCACAACTCGCCACCCCCTCCGCCTCCCACTATCCACTCTTCCCCAGCGCGGCACCTCCCTTGCCCCATTCTTACGATCGTTTGGTCGTCGAGGGAAGTCTTCGGTCAGTCCACTCAGCCGCTTCTTCAGAGTGTGTGCGCGTGTGTGCCCGTTCCTCCTCAGACTGCATCCTTGCCCGCTCTCCTGATACACGACGGAGAAAAAAAAAAGAAAAGAGATACACATGTACGTTTTCTTTTACATTTTCTTTTTCTTTTTTTGCCTTCACCTCTTCTTGCTCATTGTTGCACCACCGCGAGCCAACGACGTTGTCTCAAGCTTTTTCTTGCTCTTTTTGTGGCTGCTTCTTTTAGCCGCCCCCCCCCCCCCCCCCCACTCCTTATCCCTCCTTTCAGTTCGTCCGCCGCGGTTGCCGCGCCGCGGAACCTTTTTTATCTCAGCCTGGGTGGAATGCCAGCTATGCCGGCTGCTGCTGCTGCTGCTGTCTGAGTCTCTCCCCCTCTTCACACGAGAAAACTGTCGCTCTCCTCCTCTATCCTCTCGGTGCTTTCTATCTCCTCCCACCATCCTATCCTTTGCTCGCCGACCCTCTGCTTTGGACGTCGTTCCCCCTCCCCTACTTCCCTGTAGCGGCCTCCGCTTTCCCCCTCCTCATCTCAGCGCCACTAGCCTCCGCCACCACGCTTCGAGCACCCGGCTTCGGGCACTGAAACCCCCTTCTCTCTAGCAGCGTATACAGCACCCGTTCTCCCCAGGAGGCTATGAGGAGGATTAAGAGAAGAGATAGAAGGAACACAGGAGGTATGATGAAAGAAAAATGAGGAGGCAAGAAATAGGGAAGGGTAATGTAAGTAATGGAGCGATGCCCGGTAAGTGGAGAGGAGAATCACGAGCTTTTGTCTTTTTCTATGCGCTTCTTTCTTTCTCCATTGTGGTTCTATCCTCTTCGTTTCTGCCAGAGAAAAAAAAATAGAACGAAAGAGTCGTCGGCTAGGCGATCTCTCCTCCGCTTCCTTCGATGTTTCCTCCTCCGGCTTGTCTCCCTCACTCCAGCCGCTGCCGCTAGAGAACGCTGCCTCCCTCCCAGACGCAACCCACTCCACAGCCTACGACCCCTCCGCGCCGTTCTACTCGAAGCCGTAGCTTCACACGGCGGCGTCGACACTGTGAGAGGCGCGTCGGTGTGCGGCCCGCCAGCGCTCGCAGCAGCGGCGACGTGTCGGCGTCGACCCCAACTCCGACGTCGCGCAGCCGCTGCGACGGGTCGATTCCAGGCGTCACGGAGACGGCGTCAGTGATCCCCTCCTCTTTCGTCTTCTTCCCACATTCGAGTCCTCTGCGACTTCGCGTCGACCCTCGGCGCAGCCAGTGCGACAGAGGCATGCGGTGGCGTCTGAGATCCGTTGTCTTTTGAAGCGGAGGAGAACGAACATACAGGCGTTCTTTTCCTTTGGTAAGTAGCTTTCCTCAATGCTATAGTATTCGGTGGGGCACATAGACGGAGAAAACAAAAGTCATATATAGAAAATAAGCTTGGATTGCAGACGCTTGTGTGGTGGAGAGGAAAATATTTTCCGTCTCTATGGGCGTCGTCGTCTTAGTCGTGTAATTTTTTTGTCGCGTTTGTGTTCCCGGGAAGTGCATCTGTGAGCATGGCATGACCCTTAGTATCTAGGTTAAAAAAAAATGACGCGTGAAAATTTCACGGCATTAGGACCAATCGGGCGGCATCTCTGTGAATAGTCTTGCGAAAATATGTGCATGAACTGTCTTTTTGTCCGAAACAGTCGTCGGGCAAATAGCGGCGCGGAGCTGCTACAACTACGTTGGGGTCAGTGCCCTCACAACATACTGCGAGGTAAACCGAAGGCAGAGCTTGAGGCTTGTCCGCATTCCTGAACATTGTCAGAGGCATTAAGTGGGAGTTGTATGTCTACACCAACGGGAATTTCGCGTTTTATTTCCCAAAAGTTTGGTCACTTAATCTAGCTGCGGATCAAGTAGTCGTGGGCATAGGCGAAGCCCGACACGCGAGCCGCGCAGATTGCGAACGTCGTCTGCTACGGGGGGCGGAAGTCGCCGCGCCTATCACTTCCTGTTCGCTCTCCGTTCGGCTGCGGGTTGTTTGTTTCTGTTTACGCTACGTCCGTTACAACTCCGCCACATATGGCACGCGCTGAATACACGGCACGCCTCTTTGCCGTTTAAATGACCGTCACTAACACTGCCCGCATGCTTAACAGCAGAGCTGCAGGAATGATGAAGGTCAATTACCGTATTTTCAGGTTTGTAACTCGCTCCCGTTCCTGTTGTCGCACGTCCAACGCAAATTGCATTACGTGCTGAAAACTCTCCCAATGCAATGCCAACCGTTTCCCCGTGAGCAGTGCGAGGAAGTTTGCCCTTAGATGGGTCAAAACAAAAACAACAACAACAACAAAAAAAAAATATTTGCCTAAAGGCAACCATTTTCTTTTTTCTTTTTTTTTTTTTTTTTTCAGCGAGCCAACCCGATCATATTTTGCACTGGTGTCCTCTATAGTAGGATAATCACCGTGCAGAATTTTTTAACTAAAGAGTGCTTTTATGGCAGCTGTTATTTTCTTAATAAGCAACACTACTACGAATACGCTTCCTCACTGGAATGTTATATTTCGTGCGGTCAAAGTAACTGCCGAAATCACTGCTACTATCTCATCTACAATGCTTTAGGGTGCAGACGCTCCCGCCAAAAGCTTGTGGTGATAGCTATGACCTCATTAATGTCAGTTCATTTTCTGAGTCATAGCATGTATAGTGGCGCTGCTTTAACAATGTGATGTGAGGAGGATACACTCAAATCAGGGAGTTGTTCGTGTATCACTTGAGATATAATCCGCAGACAAAATAATCTTTAATATCCTTCAATTTACTCCCATAACAAAAAAAAAAATCGCGTAAGTCGTGGCTGTTGAAATTAGAGAAAAGGCCGCGACTTATAAGCCGTAAAATGCGCTACTGACTGCGACCTAACTGCTACTGCCGAATGGTGGAGAAATGATGAGGCTGGTTATAACGTGCACATAAAAGAAGCCAACAGTTACCCAGAGCAAAGAAAACATGAGGTAATTTTCTTTTTCGAATCGAGAAAGAGTGGACGACGTTTTAATTAAGAGATTGGGATGCGCCCCCATTGGTATCACGAACCTCAAAGCTTTCGATCGGTGTTGTCCTGACGCACGGAACTTCTCATGAATGATATTGTGCGTGCATATATGTATTTTTTTTTATTATTATTTTAAGCATTTGTCTTCACGCGCGTCGCCTTCATGCATGCATCAACCATTGCGCTGAAAATACTGGAAAAGGGGGCGTGGTTAACCACCTATCTACGTCTCTGTTTGATCAGGAAGTCTTCAGCATATATTATGCACCACATAAAACGGGGAAACTAACTTGGTCCAGCTGACCAGGACCAAGATTTTTAAAAATACGCTTAGTCCTAGAACAGTGAAACCAATTCAGAGCTGTTGCAGAGTTACCTATGCTAACCTCCATTATGTTTTTCGTTTACTGAAGTTAATTAGTGAGGACTAATGAGCTATTTTTGTAAATATTGGCTTGAGAGGAAAAGTGTCAGTGCAAAAGTTGTAGATCTTCTCGAAAATCAGGTAGCTACGTTCTTTTCATCACACTACGACTTACGCCGCCTTATTTATAGGCCTTCAAGAAATGCTGTCACGTGACCAGCTGTTGCTTAAAACATTCGCCAAGTGCGTACAATCAGCTTCGTCGTAGACACCACGGCATAAGCGGATTTTGTTATCTCGGGCGCGACTCGGTGCTTTGAAGTGACGCCGCAGTCACGAGGACGTTTTTTTTTTTTTTTTTTTCTTTTTTTTTTTTTCGCTAGTTTCATGGAAACAACGTAGCTGCCTGTTTTTCGAGAAGATCTACAACTTTTGCTTTGACACTTTCTCTCTCAGGCCAATAATTGCACAAATACCTAATTAGTATTCGCTAATTAATTAACTTTAGTGAACAAAAAAAAAAAGATTGCAGGTTAGCATAGGCTCTGAAAAGCTCTCAATTGGTTTCATTGGGCTAGGGCTAACTGTATATTTAAAAATCTTGGTCCAAGTTAGCTGGGAAAGCCTATGTATGGTGTATATCATGCTGTCCTCAAAAAACCGCAATTACTTCATTCCATGAGGTAGTGGGAAGGGCGCCTTTCGAATAGAATCTCGAATGGCATATCATTACCACTGCTTCACCAACTTTCGTTCTTCCTTTCCCATCTAGTCATTGAGCACCTAGTCCTTGAAATTTTAGTCTTTGAAAGAAAAAAAATTGGTCCTGTCGCCGCTTTCCCCCGTCAATACTCCATTTCACGAGTTGATAGCGGCACTATACTAAAGAATGTGCCATCCCGATAGGCTCAGTTCGCCTCTGACCTTTTGCAGTGCTGCAAACAGCTTGTAAAATGGGATATAGTATGATGTGGCGATTTTAAAACGTACATTACCGCACTAGTAATATACCTTTTTTGGAGTAGTTACCATACTACGGTGACCGTAACCATACCCCCCCACCTGTATCCTGGCGTGCCTGGCTGGAATCTTCTTCACCGAAGGACCAACTAGCCTTGGTACAACAGGCAGCGGACCTGTTGGACGCTTAATTTGAGTCCTGAATAAAGTGCATTACTACAGCTACTACTAGGAGAGAGAAGACTCGATGCACGCAGTGCGGATTCACCACTGTCACAGAATCGCGACTCCCGTCTAGTTGCCTGTTGTGCCCCATTTTCCGTAGCGTTATCCTCTATAGGCACAGACGCCACAACATCCGTAGACCGTGTAACGTTTTGAGGTCGCCCACGTAAGAAGAAATAGTGAAGAACAAAAGCGGAGAGGCATTGCCAAGTTCGATATTCCTTGGCCACACGCCCCGTGCCATCTTGTCCGGGCGACCTCCGGAATGTTCACCTCGTTCCGGCAGAGGTCAAGGAATGTCCCGGGTCATCAACCTTCGCCGCCGCGCAGTCCGCACGGTCCCGCCGGCGCGAAGGGGGACTTCCTGCCTCTGCTCTTGACTCTTCTCAATGGGGTGTTATCGCTTGGAACTTAACACCATCCGTTGATGATTAAACTTGATAGGGGCATTATTTCACGTTATTTAGGCTGATAGAAATATCGAGGTAAGCGTACGTAACTCCTGTTCCTTTGGTAAAACCCGTTAACTCGGCTGTTTTAAGGTTATGCTGACGTTTGTTAGGTTCAAGTGACGTGTACGGTAGCCAGTTAACGTTTAACGATTAAAGTTCTCGGGTCTTTGGTTTGTTGAATTAAATTTGTTAGGCTGGAGGGGCGCTATAGTGGTATGCTTCGGCAGTCCGGATTGATTTGGAGATTCTTTGCCAAAGTCAAAGTTTACCACTACCGATTTTTAAGGTGACGGTTTGCAGTGAAGCTGTCGATGTCGAAGAGTTCTGAAAAAGGCTTATGACACATATTGGTTGGGGCAAGAGCTCAATCAAACGCTTACATAAATAGAAGAAGGGCATGTATAGAGGGGTAGGGAATAAGCAGGGAGGGGGGGGGGGGCAAATAAATTAACATCAGAAAAGCACACTGACCCCTTTTAATTTATCAAAAAAATAGTCCCACAACTGCATAGATATAGAAGGGGCACATTCATTTTATGAGAGAGAAGTATTATTCATCATCATCAGGGCGGCAAAGCAAACGGTCGTCAGTATTTTTCAACACACACTTCTGCTCTTGATATGTAACAAGGCACTCTGGTTGTGCACACTCTATCGACGAACTGTCATTATGTCTCGTCTTGTTTCTCATTGTGCACACCAGGCTCTTTGAGGTTAACGCGGGGACTGAGTTTTTGAAAACTGCCACGCTGTAAATTCAGGCTTCTGTGGCAGGTCATAAGGGTCATCAGCTTTGAGGTCTCTAGAAGATTATGAGAGCGGGAAATACCAGTTCACGGCCGGGATCACGGATTCAGGATGCTAATAGACATGTTAATACCGACACGGGTAGGGCAGCATTTATGGTTAAACCATATCCCCAGTGGTAATCGACGTTCGGGTTTCGTTTGATATGCACTTCTCAAAGACGAACAGGCGACAGGGAACACAAATATTTTTTTTTCAAGGTTACACAAGATCTATGGCCTAGCGACGAAGGTCGATTAGTCCAACGCAGAAGCTCTAACTGATCCGTCTCAAAATGACCATTGTCGTCTTGCGTCTCTGCAGAAGAGATAAGGACTTATGGCGGCTCTGCCTCGTGCTTGTTTCGTCTGCAGATGGCAAACGTCCATTGAGGTTACACCTAAGAAGCAAGAGGCTACACTCAACGAATAATTTGTCTCTTCAAGAGCCTATAGCGTTTTCAACACTGTTGCTTCAGTCAACCGAAACGGCAAAAAAATATATATATTGCCTCTGGAAACAATCGTTCCCGTTAGCTCCATCACTGCTCTTGCGAGGCTGTTGTCTCGGCGGGCACAACAGCCGATTGTTGCCACGTGCCATCTTCGAGGTCACGGATGTGTCTACGTCCCCTTTTCTTTTTGCTTTGCTCTTCGACCTACAGTACCCCTTCCCTGCCTGTTGCCCTCACCCATTCCTCAACCTCGTCTTCCGCTTCTTTCAGCAAGGGAAGGCCGCGCGTCTAGTGCACGTCTCGAGCCTATTTCCCGGCTCCTCGCGTCGCCTCAGCGTTCCTCTCGGTTGGCTCGTCTCGGCTAGTGAATGGTTCGCGGGCGCAACGCCGCGGCCGCATCACCTACACTCGGCGAGTCGTCCAGCTATAACGGCCGCTCGTCTGGAGCGTCGGCGGTGCTTCTTTTGTGCTCCCAGTCCTGGTCGGTGCCCGTGGAAGTCGGCGTCTTTTGACCCTTCTCTCTCCTCTTAGCCGTCTCATGCGAAAGCGTCTCGCCGTGGAGTGTAACGGCCGGCCTCCCAATGTGGGTCGACGCCGTGAGCGAGGAGGTAGAAGAGGAGGAGGTGAGGACAAGGCTAACGGACTTGGGTCCCTATACAACACTGCCAGGTGTATTGCAGAGCCTGGTCCTTGGTGGCGAGCGGTTAGCCCGAAGGAATGAAAACGTCCCGGGGAGAAGGCGATAGGATGGATGGCAAGGATGGTTAGAGGGTGAGTGGAAAGGGTTAGCAGACACACCGTTCAGGCGAAGAGCCGTTATATGGCTCGTGGGATAATTGTTATGCGCGCGCACTCCGCCGCGCCGTACCGCCCCTTCTTGAGGGTCCTGGAACGTGGTTTTGATTGTGCCACCACCCCCTTTCTGCTGTATACCTCCGTCCCTTCCCTCACCTCCCGTAGCCGCATTCCGTTTTGGTTTGCTTGTTTGATGACCAGACGGTGAGGGAGAAAGAAGGAGTGCGCATTCCGAAAGCGGTTCCCACGGTTTCTTTTTTTGTGCGCCCGCAATGCCTGCCCGCTGGCCCCGTCGCAGGCCATTCAAGAAGGCTTCGAGAACGTCGGCGGGCTCTGTCCGAGTTGCGAGGAGCGTGACAGGGTCGCGCCTTGTCTGTAGCACGTGTTGCCCCGTTGCCAGACGTAGGGCAAGTGAAGTTCGCGCGGCGTAGGCGACCTGCGCGAAGCGATTATTTGCGTGCTCTTTCGTCGTGATTCGCGCCCCGGCTTCGTGCGCGCTTTGAAGGCGCGACCTTTTCGCTCCAGCTTTCCTTTATAAAAGACTCGTCAAACCGAAGTCGACGGATGTTTCTTCGTTACGAAAATGGCATTCTCAGAATTGAGGGTATGTACTGAATGGCATTTTAAAGCGAGATACGCAGACTCTTACGGAGTACGAATGGACTTAGGACATAGCTTCGCGTCGGCTAGAAGCAACAAATTGTTTGAAGACTACAAAAAGACGAAGTGAACGTGCGTATTATTGCGTCTATGGGTTGAAAATAGGAGCAAGGAACGTTCTCGATGTGTTCCTTCTGTCAAAAGTTTTAAATGTCAACATTATACTCAGAAATGAATATAGCGGCTACCTTTCTGCATCTATAGGCTCTGTATGTACTGTGATGAAGTAGAACCGATTTCATACCGAGCTTCTATTGTGGGCTCTTTATAGACCATGATAAGCCAACGTCTTAAAGACTCCACAATGACCTTCATTTATAGTGATAATGTCTATATGAACTATGAATACATTATGCTAATGAATTAATTATCGACAATCATCTACAGATATTCCGTATACACTCTGAATAGACTAAACTGTGATAAACCTCTTACAGACATGCGCCTACAGGCAGTCTGGATGCCTTGAAGAGACGAAATACATGTACTTAAAGGCATTTGACTCTGCAAGAACCGTGTAGTCACAATGACCTCTTTTTTATGTATTGAGGGCTTCCTAGGTGCAGATGAGGTCGCAGTCACTCGTGCTGTTGGAAATTTTCGCGTCGACCTGTTGCCAAATATCAATGATATCGGGCTCAGTCGGATAACACTGGGACTCATCCTACGTCAGCGGTACGCAGCACTCAGTGGTATTGTCAGTTGTGAAGCCTGGTACTACTGACATCGATAGTGTGCGCTTCGTGGGATTTTTATTTGGGTTTAAACGGGTCGGACCGATGTATCAGGTCCTTGAAGGTTGAGCCCACAGAAGCATGGTCACTAGACGCAGCTTAGCAGCTCTAGGCTTCGCATGTGCTGTACTGTTGTGGACTTTTCTAATACTCTACGTTCACTAATAAACAATAGAAAAAAAAGCTCTCCCATTAATCTCGAGTTACCCGGCTTCTGTCCCTTACTATGTTCACTTGGAATTCAATCCGCTGAAAGTCTAATACGACGGGTTAGCGGAACAGGAGCATGATTAAGGCAGAATCCTTTAGGTAAACCAGTAGGCAGGAGAACCGTCAATTGCCGTCACCTCTTCGTATTAGTGGAGTTGGACCCATATGAATGTTTTTCCAGTGAGCCAACCGACAAAAATTGATTACTTTGGGATACGTTGGGAACTGCGGCAAGCAGCTTTCACCACAGGGCGATGATATGGGCACACGACAAAGGGCAGCCTTCAAGTGAAGCAGCAGTCTTGGAGGATTTTTTTTTTTTACTTATTTGCAAAGGCATTAGAGAATGTATGCGAGCGTGTAAGAGAGTAAGGATGCAAAACGTCAGCAATATGACGTCAGCAAGCACCTCAAGGTTGCGGCTTAAATTGTCCCCAGGTGCTTAGCTTGGGAATCCAAGCGCTGAGCGTCCAGAGGGCTGATATAGGCTCTTAATAGACACCACTCTCACCACGCGCAACCACATGCACACGTGTGTGCACACACACAAAAGGAATCTTGGCACCTTGCAGTCGCAAGCTACTTTGGTTCGGCATAGCGGCACTGCCCAAGCAAAGGGTTTTCTACCTCCATGCGGTGAAGGCCGCGGGGCGCTCTTTCCCGACACGTTTAGTGCAGTATATGAACGTACCTGAAGAACAGCATCTACAGAACGATGTTCTCGTTCGGACACTACAGAGGCAGCCAATTTTATGCTAACTGTTTTGCTGTCACCGCGTCGTTGATGTGCGACTTCACTTCAGGAAACATCCTACGGGAGGGGGAAGGGTCAATCTGCAATGCCTCGGCACAATGCAACTGCTTTACCTATAGCATATAGCTATATATACATATACCCTATAGCTATAGGGTATAGGCATACCCTATAGGCATGACTATAGGTATACTTAAGGCATACCATGGTATATCTCTAGTGGTGAAAATTTACCCCAAGGCTTGCAGAGAATACCACGCCTTTTCAAGGGAGTGCGCTAGAGTACATGTATACTTCCTTTTTACTCCTTTATAGGTAAAGCCCATTATGCCATTTCATTTAGTCCGCGAATTAAACCATAAGGGAGTAAAAATGGGGCAGCATATCTTTTAGCGCACTTTCTTGGGAGGCCACGACATTCTCTCCAGGCTCTGGGACAGATTTTCATCGCTAGAAATACAGAATACCTATGGTCGTCAATGGCGATGGATTTTCACTTCAAAACGCGAAGCTTTAGCAATCACCAATATTGCAATTGAGGTTTTAATCTCATCTAATTGCTTAACTCAGAACGTCAGGTGCAACCGGTAAAAGTTTGCTGCCATTGCTAATTCCATGAAATGGATATGATTTGAGGACGGATTACCCCTCCCTTGCCATAACTGTAGCATTTCCTATAGGAAACCCTATAGATACCTGCTATAGGTATACTTTAGGTATACCTGTTATAGGTATACCACAATATGTATACATTTAGTGGTGAAAATTTACCCCAATGCTTGGAGAGAATACGTACCGCTCCTTTTCAAAGGAGTGCGCTAGAGGACATGTTACTTCCTTTTTACTCCTTTATAGGGTAATTTGTGCTTGGAGTGTGCGGTTGCTCCAGTAATCCTCCGTGCTGCCAAAACGGCCAAATTAAAACCAAATGCATATTAGTCTCAAGGATATTGGTGAGCCGCGGACGCTAATTGTAGGCATACGTAGGTGAACACTTTGACGAGCCTTAAAAAGGGTGTTATATCCTAGGGTTGGTCTGGCTCTTGATCCCGGATGGTAGCCAACAGTTTGCGACGTGCGGCGACCTTTTCAGCCCTCTCTACCAACCCTCATTGTGAGGCCGGTTCGGAGCTGGAGGCGATCTTCCGACCCTCTGGGTCCTTGAGGTTCCAGCAAAATTGTGGTTGGAATTCTCGGCAGGGGTATGAAATGTGGTCGAAGTTTGCTCTCGGAGCCTCACAAAGAGAGCATTCGGGTTTGTAATTGCCCGAGCGGGTAGGACACTAACTGTAACATTGAAGCGTGGGGTTTAAACGTTACATCTGTGGGCACTACCTCATTACCATGAGCTAAGATTGCGGTCAGAAGAGGCGCTGACAAAAGTGTCGCGGCGTTATATTCCTTCATCGCTGAGATGAATCCCCGAGAAGATTCAGAACACCCTCTCCGTTGTGTGTTTGTACAGCGAAGTGATGTGAGAGTTCTCCTTAGTGCGCTGTATAGCCTGCACGTTTTGGGTTGATAGATGTTTGTGCTCTCATACGAGTTTTTGTGAAAGAAGACAAGAGAATGTTCGGTCGCTGGCCAATCCAATTGGACACCATTCGGTGTCCTTTCAAGGACGCTGCAGCTATACCCACAGCCTCCAGGCAGGCGGTTGGGACGTGGTATAACTGCGCAATGCCGGTTGACCCGTGGGAACTTTATAATTCAGGAATGAAGAAGGTATTCTTATGCGGAAACTCAATACCCCACGATTCACAATGGCATTTCCTGTCGATAGCGTCTACAAGAATTCGGAGGAATGCAGCACTCCTCCGGCTGTCGTTGTAGTGCGTGGATCTCTGCAGCCTGCGAGTTCCTCCAGAGGAATGATTTCTCTGAAACCGTTCCGTCCTCAAGAAATCGTCTTTTTGCGCGTACACCTCTGTAAAGTGATGTACTATCCTTTTTTCTTTTCTTTTCGTGCCGTCGTTCGAGCCCTCTGGATACATGTATCGACCGCAGTGTGTAGTGTCTGTCGGGCTGCGGAAGGTTGGTAGGAAGATGGGGAGGGTTATATAGGCGATCTGAATACGAACAAAACGAGTCCTTCCAGTCAGGCGACATGCCGACGATGCGGCTCGTCCTTCGCCCAGATGCCTTCTGGCAACGGGATTCTTCTGCAATGACCGCAGGCGACCGCTGTCCAGGAAAGAAAAGATAGCAGGTCTGCGTGTGTGCGCGAGATTTCTTCTTCTTCGGCACAGCTTCCGCCTAATGAAAGAAACGGTCGTCGACGGTCGCTTCTTCCATTCCATTCAGAGCTGTCGTCTTTGGTGGCTGGTGCTGTAGAATTAGCCTTGCCTGGCCAACTAGCCCGCACTGGTATGTACCGCTGGTGGTGCTCCCGTACCCCACACTATGCGCAGCCCAGTGGATCTTCTTTCGTAACTGTGACTGTGGAGTGTCTTTTATTCCGCAGTTAGGACATGGTGGTACGCGGCGTTGCGTATTGTATCGCGATTATTCTCTTCAATTATTTATTTTTTCTAGACCTTTATTAATTTTCATGTGGAGCGCACTTCGCCTTTAGTCATTTCCTGTCCGTTGTTGAAATCAGCCATCTTTCACAGCTGTGACACCTCCTGGAGCATGTCCGTGCCGGTATGTTCTTGCGCATTGCCTGATATCAGACTCCTTTGCGAAGTTAAGAGGTTGACTACCGTTTTGTATACAGATATAAATAATTGTGTTGTGCCCGCTACGAGTGACAGCAACAACATATATAGAGCGTGCATCGCCACCCGTGGTATGCCCTGTGGTGTCAACTTGTTCTTTTCGTATGGCGTAACGACGATCAGCGGTGACGCATAAATTCCGTGTTCTTTTTTCTTTTTTTCTCCATTTCAGTCTTGCCTCAAAGTTGCGGCTCTGCTTCTGATGTGAGCCCGCGATTGGAATAATGCGAATTTTCAGTTCCGACCTTTGTAAATTGTCGCTTACAACCCCTTACGGCAGCACTCATGCGCGGTGTAAGTATTTACACCCTTTTGAAAAGGAAATGGGGGGAGTAATTGGCAATACAGAAAAGGATACGATCACCTACTTCAGCTGGATATCCTGGCTGAAAAACAGCTAGAACTGAGTATGGGACTCAGCAAATTAAGGTCGATACAGCCACAGACGGTGAACGCGAAGGAAGATGAATGGAGAAACGACAGAAGGACTTTCAGCAGTGCAGCTTTCTAAATGTCTTCGATGATCTTGTGAACAATATAGCGAACATACAATGAATTCCGACGGCGCATGGTATGTTCACTGAAGGCGTATATATTTTTGTCAGACCGTTGCACTAAACAGCCTTGATTTCTTCCCACCTTGAACGATTTGAAACTATGTTCCTTATACGGCATTTCCGTCATCTACAGAATGTCCCAGGTATGCTTCAAAGGTGTATCTTTCTTTGGAGTTTCCTACTACTTTCTGGATCTAGCGTCTTGAAGGGGCCCAAGAACGGTGCTGTGGGACCCTTTTATTCCAACTCCAACATCTCTTCGTAAGTTCGTGTTGGATACTGGAAATGTCAACCCTATAGCTGGATCCGGGCTGAGAGAACCTTTACTGCAATTCGTTAGCTACCTGTCTATTCCATTCGACCCAGCTTTCTCAGTACGGCTGGTAGCCATGGTAGTTTGTGAGCTGGAAGCCATATTTCCGCCTCTTTGCCGCCGATCTTCGAAACCTAAGAGAGTGTCGTATAGGGGATGGTCGGTGCATGAACAAGAAGTTTTTTAACTAACTAATCTTTGGCGCTGGTCATGCAACGTCCCAGCCACGCAACATTGATGTGTACAGTAGTCAGCAATATGAGAAGGGACAATGTCTGAATATTTGTTTGCTGATTACTACATAATTATATATATATATGAAGCCAGTTTTCTTACTAGTCTTTCTTTGTCGCATATTATCCAAAAGTCATTGAAGTGAAATAATCATACCATTTTAAATTTTCCACAAAAAGTTTGTTCCCTCTTATATTGCTCCCGACTGTACCTTACAAGAACTCTTGGTCAAGACGAAACCAGAGGCAAGGTGCACGTGCTTCGTCGTCGTCCTGCAGTCGGGCGGTGGATGGGGTAGTGGTGCTCTCCTGGGGAATGGTTGGGGGGCCCGAAAATTCTTCGTGGAACCCTCTCTCCCGCCTCCTCTCCCGACCACTGCGCCACGCTGCTGCGAGCCGATCTGAATACGAACAAGAATCGGCAGCCGCGAGTGACCGGGCAGGTTCAGCGCACCCCCTTCCTCTTTCCTCCTCCTCCCCTTTAAAGAAAGGACCGTTTCTCTGCGGGTGGATGCCCGAGAGCAGGAGCAGCCGGAGCAGCGCAGTAGTGCGGCGGCTGCAGTGGCGGTGGCATCGGCATTCCTCGCTGCCGCTTCTACTTGCGCTCGTAGGGCGGCACGCCGGTTGAACTTCGATGCGGGACACGGTCTGCCGGCCAGGACATCCTCGCTCCGTGCGTGCGTGCGTGTGTGTGATCCAGTGCTGCGAAGTGGAGGGTGAGCGAGAGAGATGTTTGAGAGGATGCCCGGAGAAGGAAGCGCCACGGTCGACGCTGGCTGAGTGCACTTGCCCTTCCTGTCCAGACTGTTGAGAGAGGAGGAAGGAGAGAAGGAAGAAGACGGCATATACCGCATTACTGTCATTCTGCTCAGCGAGGCTTTTGGCCGGGATGCTCGTAAGTGTTTCCCTTTTTCCTCCTGTTAGCTTCGGTGGAACACCTGAGCACGGAGCGCCGTGTCTTCATATTGTCTTCCGAGGAATCAGCATTCCGTAACTAAGAATTGCAGCTTAAAAGGAGCACTGCATACACTTGGTCTACCTGTGTCCAATTCATTGTGGTTCTTCCGGAAAACAGTCACTCCAAGTTTAGCAAGCCTATGATATGTGCACTTTATTGGTCGTTGTGTTTGTTTCTTTTCCGCGACAAGTTTTCTTGTCTTCGTTCCAGACCGTAAACTTGTATTCTGTGCGGTGTCATTTTTGTTTCGGTTTAACCAATCACTGTGACTATTATAAGTCTTGCACACTGAGGTCGTGGTTAGTTCTGTGAAGGCGTAACGGAATCGTCGTGTATGAATCGGTGCAACATCATTTTTGAGTTTCCCTTGTCATACTTCCTTCCAGATCCTTCCTACCCCCCCCCCCCCCCCCCCTCTCCTACCGACGACAAAATTTCAAGGTCCGGCAAATCTGCCTGCAGCTAGCGGGCCATTGCAGGGTATGCTTCAAGCATTGGATGCAACGGCCTCAGAAATGTCCTCCTGTTGATTGCCCATATATAGCCTCAGTATTTTGCTGTTTGTTCGGTCTGAAGAAGGGCCCCTGTATTTTATTGAGGCTACCTTCTACGTCGTCCTGTGTTTGACCTTTGTATTCTTCCAGGCTTCCCTGTATAAAATGGGCATCTTTTTGTACGCATGTACTCTTACGCACTCAAATAGGGGGCTTGAATAGAGCATACCTCTTTAGCCTGGTTGAAACGTCAGAATACACCTGGCGTGCGAGTTTTGTTATATGAAGGAGTGTGTGTCGCCAGGCAATAAGAGCTGAAAGCAAATCGCTACATTGGAATTGCGTTTTTCGGTCATTGGTTCGTGTCACCTTTATGTTACAAACCCGCCAGATATGTTCACGTTCAAGCCTTAAAACACACATCTGCGTGAAAATAAAAGAAAAAGAAGGTTGCTAAAGTTAGGCTTATCAAAATTAAGCATTTTCGCTTGCACACCTGATATATAGGTGTCTGTAGGGTCTTCACTGCATCGTCAAAACGCGACTTTCTTGGCACCAAAAGGAGAATGGCGCTCGCATTGCTGGCTACCACGAGAAGTACGGAATAAGTTGCGCCAGTCGAGTAGGCATTTTGAGCCTTGACGTCTCCATTTGGGACATTATTGCTCACGTGCTGTGAGCACGAACGCTGACGGCTATCTTTCGCAGTTTAGATCCAATCCACTCTTCGGCGCTCGTCTCTAGAACCTATTATTACCTGGCAACGGTTGCCAGCTTCGGTTACCGACGTTGTCGTTAATGTGACTCGTCGAAGGGCGGGCACATGTTAGTGTCCGACGCACACCAGGATACAATGTATGTCTAGCGTCCTCTCTAGATTGGTTTACACCATCCGTAGCGTCGGTCGTGCCTGTTAGACCACGATGAAAGGTAATAACCAGTGGGCGGAACTTTTGCGTACCGCTCCTAACAATTCGGAGGAGGACGGAACGTTGTTGGAATGCTCGCCGGTCATCGCATAATCTTCCTTGCTATGCGGAAGTGCGGGCAGACCGCAAAGATTATCCCCGCCTCTACATACGTGAGTTGTCCGATGCGGTGATAACTGCCGTCAACGTTAAACGAAAGAGAGAAGTAGAAAGAGGCTGTGGGTATTAATGACAAAACCAACAAGAAACGCAACTAGAAAAGGCATCCAAACGAAAGGGTAATAGCTCGCGCTGTTTGAACTCCAGTATACCTTGGAATCAGCACGTTAAATAATTGAGGAACCGATATAGTGCGTTCGTTTGATCTGTCACTTGTGTTTCGGGAGGTCCACGGTGTCTGAGTGGATACGGCGCTGAACGGCTGAATCCGAGGACGCGGAATTAAATCCCGGCCGTGGCGGTCGGTTTTGGGCAGGCAAGACTCCCGTGTACCGTGCGATGTCAGTGCACGGTCAAGAGTCCTAGGTGCTCGATATTTCCGGAGCCTTCCACTGCGGCCTCTCTCATGGCCCGAGTCGCTTTGGGAAGTTAAGCCCCATAAACCTAGAACCATCACAGACATAAGTGTCTCAACTTACGGCACAAGTTGGCGTGGCGAATAGGCAACACACATTTCAGATCGAAATACTGAATAAGTGTCCTTTTTGTAGCATGCAAACGCATTCGCTTGCACCCCATATTTGCAAGAACGTTTTTTGGGTCCTCAACTTACGTCAACCATTTTGCGTCTCCGGTGCAAATTTCATGCATGGATAACAATCAACATCCGAGCTCAACTAAAAACCGTAAAAGCCGCACATTCTGTATTGTGTATGCATGTGATCTAGAGAATCTTGGAAGATGTAGTAAACAACGAAGAGGAATACGTTTAAATTTCGCTAAGTGCACGCTTTTTGTCTGATTGAATGACTCGGTAGAATGCGCTATGGCTTCTATGTACAAATGGTCAGTTTCTGCTTGGGTTGTACTTAGAGTTTCGTACACATTGAGAAACGTGTGCTGAGCAGCTAGATAATGTGGCGTGCGTCCAGAGAACAGAGCGGTCTACCTATCCGGCGGTTTCTCACGCGCATTCGTCGTGTGTATTCGGTGGTGTTTCCGAGAGGAACAACACCAAGGAAGGGGGAGGAGAAGAAGAATGAGGGAGGAGGTGGAGGCGAATGTATGGGATGGGAGGGCGGCCGACGACGAAGAAGAGATGCTCGAACGCCGCCGTACAAATGAAACAAGTGGCAAGGAAAAGACGTCGCTGCGGGGCCGATGCGGAAGCAGGCAGGAGGAGATGCCTCAGCGCAGCGCCTCCCTCCCAGCACCGCCATCGGAATGCGGTCCTCCCGATCGCGCAAGCCGCTGTCACGTGACCCCTTGCGCGAACCGCCCCGCCACTCCGCCGGTCGCCGCCGCGACGTCACACATCCGGGTTCTTTGGCTTGCCGCCGCCGCCGATGCCAAAGAACTAAACTGCCGTCCGCCACTACCCCCCACCCCACTGCCACTTTAGCCAGCCTCTCTCTGCTGCATCGTCGGCATGCCTAATACTCGAGCCCCTTCTCTGGGAAACGGGGAGAGCAAGGGGGCACTCCTTTCCGCGCTCTTGCCGAAACGTCGTGGGCTTGCCTCCCGCTCTGCGAGTGTGTCTATTTGTGTGTTTTGAGCCGAGCCATTCTCGAGGGAGCTCGAGCATTACTTACGTCGCCTGGGAAGGCGTTGCTCGTTCGAAGGCGTAAGCAAATTGGGCGGACTGTTCAGTTGTCCTTGCTTGGAAGCTCGTTTTTATTTTTTACTTTGGAAGCTGGAACGTGTCCAAGAGAAATAGAGCCCGGAAACAACAAAAAAAAAAAAAGAAAAAGAAACAAAAGGGCAGCCCGTAAAACAAAAAGAACTAAAGAGCCGATAACAGGTAGGCTCACTGGCCATCTATAGTGTCTGCCGTGTTAGCGCAGCTTCTAGTGTCAAGCATGCGCGAATAGATTTAGCTGTTATTTCGATTTGTCAAGAAAAGCTAGCTACGTCAGGTACGGTTCCTCGTGGGCACTGTGGCGGCGCTTTGGTCTCGGAAGCATGTCGTGGAAGCTGCAGCACCAACAATGTACACGTACAGCAACAATGTACAGCATTCGAAGTAGAAGCAGCAGAAACTAGTAGTGGGGCCATTTTAGCAATCTGTAACAAATCATGGATAAAGAGGTTAATGGGACGAAAGCCATCCCTATTTCCGTAGTTATCTCCTTGTCTGGTCAAACCCCTGATAAGTGAAGACCGAACCACGTCTGTGCGAAAGCATTAGAACGTTGCGATAATGACCCGAAGCATCTAGCTGTACAATTGAACTCAGGTCGCGGCTTTTGCTTTTGGCGTCCCTGGTGGTTGTTGAGGAAGCCCATGGACGCACGGAAGGAGTAGTCACAGCACGCGTGAACACTAAAACGGACTTTCAAATCATCCCGGGTACTCGCGCCCTCATACACCTTGAAAAATGCAAGCTATCGGCATCACTGCTTGAGCCATCTCTGAATTTTCGCCATGTTCAGGGAGTGGACGCGGTTGTATGCTCCCCTTCACCCCGTAAGAGCGGTCACTCCAAACTCCATGCATGCGAAGTTCTGACTTTTCACTCGTCTAAACGGTAATGCATTGTTTATTAGTGACGTAGCGCGTACGATATTAAAGGAAACAATTTACGTGCAATCAAACAATTGTTACTTCATAAGGGTATGTGTCAAAAGCTCCAATTCAACATTTCTGACATAAGTGTAGAAGTTACAACAGCGTTTGTTCTCGTGTGTAGACTTATGTATCATTTCATGTTGGGTCTACCTGCATGTGCTTCCTTGGTTTGCCGCTACAAATAAATTTTCAGTTTTTTCAAGTCTGCCGAAGTATTTCGGCCTTAAGCTTACCGGCGCACCTTCTTTCATGGTTCTTAACTCTAACATCGCCTTGTCTATTACTATTAAAGCAATTTTTTTTTTAATTATGCATCGCGGTATTCGTAATTTGGCCCTCAAAGTTGCTGTTTCCATCGCATGAAACAGGACATGGTGTTTTGAGGCAGCTGGCGGCGATTTGATCGGAGCCGTCCAGAAGTGCAGGGCCGTAAGCAGGCATGGACAGCTATAGCCAGATGACATCGTAACGTGGGTCGAAATATACTGGGTGTTCCAGAAAAGATAAGGCAAGATTTAAAAAAAAAAACTACAACTAATCGTTGTTTTCAATTGAAATCAAGTGGAATTACTGAGTGTTGTTACGAATCGTGCAAACTACCCAATGGCAGTTTTTCTTTTTTTCGTTCCGCCTGCTTGAATTGACGGAGTTGTCGACATAATTAACATTTAAAATTTCGCCCTAAATTTCGTCATTGTCATTGCTACTAAATCCTCACGGTAGAGAAGGAGAATTATGATGTGTGTTCCACAATGCCCGGACGTGACGCAGTTGGTTAAAGCGCTCGGCTGGGGATACGAGGGATGGAGCTCGCTCGATTTCCGACGAGAACAGGATTTTTTTATTTTTCTGATGACATCATCAGGATGATTGACAAGTAACACATCACAGCACAGTTCCCGCGAACATCTTGTACACAACTCTCGCGTGCAAGATTTCGTTTAATGAGCCTAGAAAGGCTTAACCTTGAAATACCACTTGACAGAGCGCACCACACGGCCGAATGCGCCATGACTAAGCGCTCATGTCCACCACCCGGTGAAGCGGTGCCATATTCGCGCCTCCTGTGATGCCCATAACAGAGCTTTGTGTTGCTGCTGGGCCGGTGGTGAGCGCCAGCGGGCTGCAACCGATACGCCGGAAAAGCGAGTTGTCAGGAACCATTGAAGGTTGCTTATCTGGGCTGTACAATCCCCGTGGTTTTCGAGAATTTCTCATAGGGGCATTTAAGAAGTTAATTATTTAATTTCGATCAATCATTTAAGCATAGCGGAACGAAAAAGCATACCAGTGGGTACTTTACGTTACCCCCAACAACTTTCACTATATAAGAACAACGCTTAGGTTCTTTTTAAACCTTGGTATACCTTAGCTGTCTGTATGGCGGTTTGAGAGAACTCCTTCAGAAACTCTCCAATGGTCATTTATTCCGCTAACATAGCTGAAGTAGACGAAGATGGGCACAGGGTAACTGGCGAGTCTTTAAAAATTTGTCTGCATGCAAATATTATTACGAAAACATGTCTTATGCGTTGCAGGCATCTGTCGTAGACTAAATTCTTTAAACTTCATAAATGTTGTATACAGTGTCTACGGGAGTCTGTTGAAAATCTTTCATGAAACTTTTAGGCAGGATATTTTTTGTTTCTCTCTCCACCGTTTTAAAATATATTGGCTTCAGTTGGTGCGATATAGACTTTACAGACACTGGTAGGAAACGACCTATTAATCTGACAGTTTTGCCACCTCAAGCTTCGTGCGTGTAAACCAGTCCTCTGCAAACAATGATCTACCGGAAAAGGCCGCATGTATCCCACGCTCCCATTGTGCTAGAGCACTCTACATTGCCATTCAAGCTGCGTATCCGTGTCTAATTCAATACTTGCGAACGCGCAATTTGGCGAGCTGTCAGATAGGCGCGCCTGTTACTTGGATTGGGCGGGATTGGGCTCATTCTCTCTTGAAAGAGAGAGTGTTAAGGCGCAAAATCTCTTTCGCGTTACGCCGTCCACTCGAGCGCCCAGTTTGCCTTGACCCGCCCCTTTTGCGCCCGAGTGATTGCTTTGTACACTCACATATACATTCGGACACCAAGCCACGTTTTAGCTCCGTCTGATCGGCACCTGCAACCAGCACCGCAGGTTCACAAAACCGCCGCCCACAGACAAAGTTCGGCCTAACTCCGCCAAAGTCTTGGCCACTCTTCAAGATTCGCTATCTTCGGTCCTCTCTTGGGACACAATGACAGATCACCCATTGCCTTGTGACGGCGAAAGACTTTGACCTCGTCTTCGACTCTCAAGACTCTCTCGCACAACTGCCATTTTGAATACGCCAGCGTCACTACACGTACTCGCGTGTGTGTACTACACACTAATGCCCCCGGTGAGTCACGCGATGACGTAAGCGACGCGCTATTTGTCCTCCTAGTCACCGTTGCCAGATGTTCGCGTACACACTCACACACCTTCGAGTACGGAGCGTACATACGTAGGCTTCTCGGCTTGACTTGCTTATGACTGCGATTGACTCCTCTTGGCCCTGACTGCGCGGTGACTCATTCGAAGCTTTCCATTTATTTATTTTTTCCGTCCCATTCTGCAACCTTCTCACCAGGCGCCCGTTACTCGCTGTCACGAGCTCCATGAATGGAGCTGCTCCTAAGCTCGCTCATTCATTCTTTCGCGACGAAGGCGACAGTGAGTGGGGCCAACACAAATTAGCGAATATTCACATCGCGTGCCAAAGACACGACTGACTGCTGCTCTCTTGACACAAGTTACGAGACGCACAAAGAAGGGGGCGCGCGCTTTTCTTTTAGTACGCGATGATGGGGAACTGCGAGCGCCTGCTGTGCGTATGCGCACCGAGAGTGAGGGAGAGCGTCATTCAAATCGATGCGGGTTAAGGGTTTTTCGGCGGCTCCCGCTCGCACGGCCTTGAGTGAGTCACTCATTCACAGCTTATCAATGATTAGCGGCTCGGCGCTGGCTGGAGAAGGAAGAACAGAACGACGAAAGGCAATCAATGAACCGCGAGTCGTGGGCATAAATACTCTCCAAGTTGCCAAGCGACGCTCATCTTAGCCGGCCACCGATTCTTTTATGACCTAAGAGCAGCCACTGGAATGCTCGGCGTGACTATGTGGTGACGATCGCCGTTCCTGCGACGTTTCTCTCGTGAGTCACGGGCGTGCGTGCCGATAAGCGGTCAGGAACGCCGTTGCGTTGAACGGAATGTTCGATTCGGAGAAGGAAGAAAAGATGTTTGCGCTGGGGGGACCGCATAAGGAGCCTTACGAAAACAAGTCCAAGTGCCAAATGTGGTAATGCATGAACTCCCGCGTGGAGCTTGATTCAGTGTTTGCGTGGGAATTTTATTATTGAGTTCCTCCGCGTTGAGTCATGTTCACGCGCTTGTATGGACCTTCAAAAGTCACGCTTCCGAGTGTACTTTTCTAGTCGACGATATACGAGACTTTCGTGTAGGAAAAAAAAAGAAAAAAAAAATGTTTGATTGCGCAGGGGTACTGACATAAGTTTAATATCGAATTCGTTTGTGACTCATTCTGACGTGCTATTGGCTTTAAGACCACACATTTGGGGACATTTAAGCTCTCTGCCTTGAAGGGTATGACTAGAAAGCGTCAATTACCACCGCTTGTTGTTCCTATTGCGGATACTTGCTTGCGTACGCTTACCTATCAACGACATGCGCTTTGCTACCACTAAGCCCTTTATTTATCTCGATACCTCACGCATGCTAATCAGCGTACACTGGTTCGGTTTGGTTTGTAGGGTTTAACGTCCCAAAGCGACTCAGGCTATGAGAGACGCCGTAGTGGAGGACTCGAGAAATGTCGCCCACCTGAGGTTCTTCAACGTGCATTGGCATACTCTTAAGCCACCTGATAATGTGTAAGGCTACCCTATGTATACATATAACCCCAACTTTGACCAAAGCCATACGAACGTTACAGTATTGTCCGGGGTGTGTTTGATTATCAATCCAAAAGGTTCGATTCCTGTCTACTGCCAACGCGAGCATGTAAAGTGGTCTTGTGACATATCACTCAGCGCACCGACCAATCAGCGCCAGGGTCATCTCACCTGCCAAGCCACTCTAGTGATGTTTCGCTAACTATGCCTATACGCCAGATTTTTGGCAGAATCCTTTAACGCTTTCGCTGAAAGCTTTTCGTGGTTAAGGTGGTGCCGTGTTGGGGCACCACCTTAACCACAAAGTTTCTCGACTGTGCACTAGTCGTATAGAATAACCGGCACGGTCCATGTACGGGAACTCCCTTCTAGTGAGTCCATTGTTACAAGCAATAGTATACTAGAGCACCGCCGCTTGCGGATTTCATTTATGCAGTTGGAACTTCCCAGAACCGCAACGTTTCAAATGAGGTCACCGGTATAAGGCGAATTTAGGGTATATGGAGCAAGGCTGCGTTGACGCAAGTACATTTATCGATTTTATCTTTTTGTGCGTGATTAGCGACCCGGACAGAAAAAAAATATCACGCACGCCAAGAGAAGGAACGGCCGACACTCTTTTAGGATGGTATAGAACAATCCGGTATTATTATACATAACCTGTATTACAGTACAATCGGGACCATTTACTTTCAAAGCAAGCATCGACTCATTTTTAGTGCCTGTCACTTCTGTGAATAGAGATAGGATAGGATAGGGATAGGATAGGATAGGATAGGATAGGATAGGATAGGATAGGATAGGATAGGATAGGATAGGATAGGATAAACTTTATTGCTCTACTTCTTTTCGTCGATGGCTTGGCTTCGTCTCACAGGGTTGGCGCCCCTATTCCAGGACACCGCTGGGTTTTGCTGCTCGCTGGGCATAGATGACCAGTCCTCTTCGGAAGATTGGGTAATTATAGCAAACTGATTGCGATAATATTTGGGACTTCAAATCACTTTCTTGCCGGCGAACAACGGCAAGTTTTGCTCGTGGATTGTCTGTCAAAAGAAGAGCATTCTAAAGTTAGCTTGTCATGCATTAACTTCGAGGACAAGCCTTGTTAATGGTGCAACGCGACGCCATGTCGACAACACTGAAATAGTTTGTCTCTTACGCCTTTGTTCGCAGGCACGCCCGGTTATGGCTTGCTTTTTTTTTTAGGCGATTCAAGCCTCGCCTTTCCGCGCTTACTTGGCTGTTCCAACATCTGCGTCATCAATTTCACGATGAACGTGCAAAAACTGGATTATCCTAATGCGTTACCACTGGCAACAGCAGCGCATTGTTCAAGAAGTCCTACTGTATGTCGCTTTCTCTTCATCGAACTATACCGAGTTTGTTCTAGCTTTCTTCTCATGGGCAGGCGAGAACATAACCGGCTCGTGATTACGCTTTATCACGACTTATCGCGGTGTACCGTCGAAACAGTTTCCTGTTTACAGCCGGAATGACCTTCCTCGCCGCTGTCGTCATATTGTAAAGCAAACTTGCAAAACACGACGAAATTACTCGGTATAATAAGCAATAGTACGTCGGTTCATTTTGGAGTTATTTTGCTCAGCTTCCCGGTGAACAGCTCTAAAGCACACTAGCGACTCCGGGGTACTGCGGCTACGCGCTATCGTCACAAAAGTTTAAGCAAAGTTCATTGCATATGCAGCCGGTAGAATAATATACTTGGAGCAATGACGTACATCGAAAACATAGCAGATATGGAACAAACTGCTCACAAAAGGCTGTCCTGCGAATATATTCATGCATTCGTTAGGCAAATACAATAACTAGAAACACGGGATGCACCAAACGGCTAATAATTTTTGCTGATGAAGAAAGGCACTGCCACAGAGTTAGAATGATTGAGAGACGAGGGACAACTTATTTGCAAGCTTTTCTTAATGCGTAAGCATTGTATGGCTATGTAGGCGGGTTTCGCATGGGCATGGCCTTCTCGGACCTGTAAAAGAGGAATTAGTCGGTATATTGGAAGAAGAATGGTACCATCGGATAGAGCGTCAAGGAAAGGTATATTCAAGTGACAAAATGGCTGGTCTGGTTTAACTAGTTAAGTAACTAGAGCCGATTTAGTCGATCACTCGTCGAAATTGCCGGAAGGGGTAATAGCAACGTCCAAAAGGGGGGTCACATGGTACTTGACTTTCGGTGACGTAGGCCTAACTTCCGGTGGCGGGAAATTTGAAATGTTTGACCGTGAACGAGCGGGAAAGGGCGTGATTTGCGTGCACGAATAGATGGGAATGGTTAGAAAGTGTGTAAAGAGAGGTAATCAACTAACTGTAGCCTGAAAAATTGCAAGAGCACTGCAGAATCTGCAGTGCAGTGCAAAAGAAAAGCCTGCTGCTGCACACTGTACATCGCTCACCCATTGTCGAACACAACCAGCGTACCTCCGGCGAACGCATCAAAGTTCACCGGTGTTCTATAATTGGTTTACAGGAAAGGAAAGGTGCAGTATCTACCACTCGCGGAATCCCGCTGACACGACTCGCTGACAACATAGCAACGTTCAGGTTTACGCATTTATCCAGTGCAGACTCTAGTGATCTCGGAAAATTGTTTCGCTTTGAAGTTTGATTGAACCGCTATCACAAGGAGTCATCCGTTCTTTTTTTTCCTGCTTCAGTGTTATTTTCGACGACTGTAGAAGCCTTGCACTCGCGCATGGCAGCTCCATAGATGACGCGTCTGTACGAGTTGAATCTGAAATAGGATTGCTGTTTTGATGACACCGATGTCACTTTGTAATTGAGCTTTTCGAAACCTAGTATATATTCGACCTTTGAAAATATTGTGGACGCAGCTTTGCAGTTATCTGCGACCGCTGAGCCATGACGCCTGCCCATGTTCACTTCTTTAATACAGCGAAGGGGCGTGCAGTCACCACTCCCACCGACATGCGCACACCAGACAGAAACATGGCCGTGAAAAAGTGGTGAGGAGAACAGGATGAAGTAGAGCCCGCAGCACGACCCGCGCGCAGATGAACGGAGCAGGAGACGTCAGCTGTGTCGTCATCGCGACGAGCAGCAACAGAAGCAGTGGAGGCACACTGCAATTCAATCTCTAGGGTAGCAAAGCCAACGTCACGAGATCCGGTGGTATCACGTGCTCTCCTTCCCTGGGAGGGGAGGAGGAGGAGGGGCGATACAGTGTGTAGGTCTGTATCAAAAGGAGTAAGAAAAAAAAGAGAGAGAAATGAAAGAAAATAAATCAGTAAAGGCGGTTCTATGACGTCATCAGTCGACGTCGGTGACGTCGCCGCAGCCTCCGAACGTGTTGCTCCGAACTATGAACGAAAAAGAGAGGATGAGAGGGCAAACTGAAAGAGAGGGCAGGACAGCAGCAGTAGCAGCCGGCTGACTGTGGCCCCTCGAACAACACCACGTGACCGGGTTTTCTCTGAATGGCAAAGCCTTCTCGCCCGAATTCCTTCCTCTTCTCGCTGCACCAGCATGAGAAGAAGAGGAGGTTTTTTTGCACCGTGCGTAGAGAAGAGGAGGAAAGGGGTGTCTTGCGAGAGGAAAAAGAGGAATTCGTGCGGAGGAGGAGAGTAAGTGGTTGCTTGGGTGTCGGCTGAGAGAGGGCGGGGGGGGGGGGGGGGGAGGAAGCCAGTTTCGTGTGTCTCCGGGTTGTGTGTGTGTGGCTGCGGGGGGTTAGGCGGCGGCGGTTGGGGTAGCTCCGGGCCGTTTGTGCCGCGCCGCCGCTGGGGTGAATGAACCAGCAGGCAGCGGCCGCGCTGGGAGGCGGCGGTTGTCGTCGTGGGGCTTCCGCCCCGCCGCCGCCGCCGCCGCTGGCTCTCCTCTTGCCTGTTTCGCCGACCAGGCAGATCACCTGCTGGCTCCCTCGCTCCGTCTGTTCTGGCTGCTGCTGCTGCTGCTGCTGTTTGTGCTAGCCGCGACCGCCGACGCCGCGTACACCCCCGCTGATTTCTGCATTCTCGTCCTCCGGTTCCCTTCGCTCTCCCTGTATTTCCTTTATCGGTGTAGACTGTAGAGAGCGCATTCCTACCCACCTTGCCTTTAAATTCTTCCGCGTGCTACGCAATCCGTCTTAAGCGCGGGTAGGAAATTGTTCAGGGCGTTGTTGTTGCCATATCTTTTCGCCTATTCCTTCTTCGTCGCCTTCGAAAGGGATGTTTATTTTTATTTATTTCATACTGGTTGCAAAGGTTGTCCGAATACGGCAAGCATCAAGACTCAAGTCTACGTTAAAGGTTGCTGCTCCACACTGCAGTGATGTAATGGGACAAAGCCACTCATCTTCCTCGTGGTTGAAAAAGTACCAACAATATGGGCAACATTTCGGAATGCTCCATAGCTTAAGCAATTTTCTTGTCTTCCATGCTTCCTCAACTCAAGAAAGCGATATGCCCCCCCCCCCCCCCCCTCTCTCTCTCTCTCTGCAACTGTGATATAGGCATCGCAGAAGACGCCATATTGCGAAAGCGAAGAGTGGGTCGTTGTGCAGTGAGGCAAGCTTTCAGGTCAAGAAGAGCAAGAAAGCATGAAGGCAGGCAGCATTGCAGCCACCACAAGAAAAGCGCTCCTTACTGAGACGTATTTACAAAAAAAAAAAAAAAAAAAAAAACACCCAGGGAAGACAATCAGCTCAACCGTTGCTCGCGGTGATGTATGTCTGTCTTGTCATTATATTTGCCCTGTGTAATCATAATCGTATTTACTCCGTCTTTTACTGCGCGTTGTATTTAACTAATTGTTCCTATTGTACTTCGCTATTTCGTCCCCCTCACTCAATGCCCTTCTGGGCCCTGTAAGGTATTTTGAATAAATAAATAAATACATAAATAAATAAATAAATAAATAAATAAATAAATAAATAAATAAAGTCAAGCTCACTCAGGAGGTAAGGAGCGCTTCTAAATTTGGCTCTTCCTGCCCTCTTTTCTATTCCGTGTGAGAGCTAATGTTGCGTGTTACATGAATGATGATGGTGGTAAGCGTTGAGCCAGTTGGTACAAGTATTATGAACATCAATTTTGTGATCAAGTACCGACGGTAGGACACACATGAAACAAATATGAGCACATGCAGCCGCCATTCTTTCTTACAAGCTTGCTGATGGATCTCCGAGTCTGCTTGTCTTGAACATGCATGTCAAGATATTGTGAGCCCTCCACGGATCTTCTTTCATTTGTACACTTGTACGCGCCTGGGTTCTCCATCGGATTAAACGCTGACACGGCATACCCTGCCTTGCCGCCACGACTCTGCCGTATCGACCTGGCCTTCTTTCACAATATGTTCGGCGATTATGTACCGCCAGCAATGTCTCGTCCGCATCCTCTTCTCGTTGCATGCACTTGTGCCCACGCCACCTTGCCTACACTTTCCTTGCTCGTTACTTTTCGAGGCGTCGAGAAACCTTTCTTCTTTATTTTTTTTTTTTTTTAAGACTCGAGGCAGGGAAAGAAATAGAAAAGTGAACGGAAGGGTGTTCAGGCGCCCTCAGTACCCAGAAGACGCTAACTAGAGCCCTCCCTCCGTCTACAACAGCGGGCTCCGCGCGGAATGCGAAGTATGTGCTTATGGAAACGAAACCCACATTTCTTCGCCACTCCACGAATACCCCGCAAAGCCTCTCCTGTGCTGGGTTTGCTTGTTTAGGGGTACCGGCGCGCCGAGGGGTGCTGAGGAGTATCTGTGGGGGCTACAGCTGGGAATGTGTGGGGGGTTGTTTGAAGTGCATCTTCTTTCTTTCTTTCTTTCTTTCTTTCTTTCTTTCTTTCTTTCTTTCTTTCTTTCTTTCTTTCTTTCTTTCTTTCTTTCTTTCTTTCTTTCTTTCTTTCTTTCTTTCTTCTCTTTCTTTCTTTCTTTCTTTCTTTCTTTCTTTCTTTCTTTCTTTCTTTCTTTCTTTCTTTCTTTCTTTCTTTCTTTCTTTCTTTCTTTCTTTCTTTCTTTCGTGTTTCAGCGCCTTTTTTGGGCTGTAAGTGAGAAGAATTTCGGGCGCAGCCATTTTCTTTGAAACGGAAAGCGACCGAATTTCTACTTTTTGTTTTTGCTTGCTATCTTGTTTGTTTGTTTATTTTGCTCCGTGTGTGAGTGTGTGTAGGTCTGCGTTCGTGTGTCCTTGGTATCTCTCATTGCGAGTGGAGGCTACCACCTCGGACTACAGTCCGTGCGATCTCGCCAAATCTCATACTGCTAAATCGGGAAACTCCGAACTCTTCAATCCAAAAATACGGTCTGATATACCTTTGTGTCAGCACGGTTGTGTTTCTTTCAGGTGAACAGTGCGGACTTCAGCCTTTGAAATGAGACAATTAACTATTACCGAGTGCCTAGTTTTATTTCGAGATTCGAGGCAGTACATTATTTAGTTTTTCGTCGGTAAATTCATCCTTTCATGAAAATTTAAAAAACAATTGTGAAGAACCAAACGAAAGAAGCCCACATATCGAAATCGGGCTGATAGGAAGGAGCCGATGGTACATGTGATCGTTCACGTAAAATATTTTCCGTTCGGAAAACGGCCCCTGTCGCTTAATCTAGGCGAGATCAAAAGGAGCGGCAAACGTTGGCGCTTTCTCTCTCCCTCTCCCTCTACATGTCAGAAACGAAAGGAAAATTAGAAACGAAAATATACCGAGAATTAAAGCGGAGCAAAAAGAACTAACGAGAGATTTGAGAGGGGAAAGAGCACCTCGTCCACGCTCTATAACGAAATTTCGCCATAACGAATGCGATCTCACGATGGCGGCAAACACACCAACAGCCTTTACTTTTGAGCCTGCCACAGCGCTCCCGCCTCTCCCAATAATGAAAGAGAAATGAAAGGGAACGAGACGAAAAACAAAAGCATGTACCCATTCGACGTTCGCTCGTATGAGTGATTTTCAAATTCAAATTTTATTCTGCAAACAAAAGTTTGCAAACAAAACAAAAATGTTCACCCTCTGTACCAAACCGCACACGGCTCATATGCTTTTATGAAGCTTTCTGAAGAAGCGACTATACTTCCACTCATATTGGCATATCAGACTGATGAGTAGAGAGGTGCATTTTATCTAAGCTGATTCCAACGCTTTTTCAAACGATGAGTCTTTGTGAACAAGCATCTCGCGCCAAAAAGAGTTACCGCAACCTTCTGCTTTTTACCCCCGGATTTAGAAGAACCCGCTCCTTATAGCTGGCTAGTCGGCGACAGATTTTAGCCGTCGACGGCACGTGTTGCAAGAGCGGACAACGACTGTGGGTTGCGTCGGTGGGAACTTGGAAGCGGGCGTGTGGGGGCCGGAGGGCTGAAGGGGGGGGGGGGGGGGTGCTTGGAGTCGGTAAGGGGTGGTTGGGCTGGGCTGCTAAGATGGCGCCAGGGTGCCGGGGAGGGGGGGGGGGGGGGGGGTGTTATGGTTGCGGAAGGTGGTGCAGACGCTAGCGCACAAGCGACTTTTCACAACGTTGGCGGCTGCGGCGGCGCTCGGCGTCGTCCGTTTGGTGAGGCAGGGAGAAAGAGCGGGGAGTTGGGCACTTGTTGCTAGGCGCAACTGTCCGCGGTCGCTGGCGGCAGCCTGGCCTCCCCCTCCCCTTCTTCTTCCTCCTCACTCGTCGGTGATCTCGGGGGAAGCCTTTTTGGCGTCGAGTGTGTTGTGCGGTGCTTAAAGCTCCGGTGTGTCTGCGCAATAGTTGTGTGCAATGTGTTTCTTATCACGGTCATTCACGTGATCTCGCTGGCGTCGTCACGGGATGAAAGCGCAGCTATGGACACGTGCGCTGCTCTTTGTGTGTGTGTGTGTATCGCGGGCCCAGTTAAGCCTTCTACAAATCAGGTGGAGCCTGGGAAATTGATGGGAGGATGCGGATTGCGCGATCAGCATCGGCGCGAATGTGCTTGACGGCCGGTTTAGCATAAATCAAACGAGGTCATTAAAGCGATATTGAAGTTAGCGGCAAATGACGACGTTCTATTGACAAACAGGCTACTCTCGCTCAAGACTGAGCAGGTACAAGTTCGAACCCACTTCCATTCGGCGCTTGCGCGTTGTAATGTTTACCGCAGTGAAATGGACGCGGGGGCTGATGGTGATCACCCCCTTGCACTGTAGCAAATGTTGCCGGCAAATGAATATATCCCAGTAAGGATGATTCCAGGGCTAGTTTGTAGATTTTCTCATTCTGGCGAGGCCTGAAGCGCAAAAAAGACAACGACGTGAGAGATACTCAGGACACATATACCCCATGTTTAGGGGATGTTTCTCCATTCTGTGGTGCGGAAAAACACATGGGCTGCACGAGATTGAGTCCCTGCTGATAGCAGAACTAGGGGTTTCCAATTAAATTTATGAAATATAAAGATTTCGCTGAATCGGCGATTTTTTGTTTTTGTGAATAATTCCATGTTACCTGACCTGGCGTGGCTTGTGCGTCACTATTAATCGGCAACCCGTTTCAACAAGATGTTCATTTGTTATTAGTCTAGCTACTGTAACCTGCTATCATCTGTAGTGTAAATTCTATTTATTTTCTTTTTGCCTGAGAGAGGGTTTTTTCATTTTACAATCGAGGAACGTAGCAGGGGGATACGGATAGCTATAAATACTGCGCAGCTTAAAAGAGGGCGTATCCAACTGTTCGATGCTAAAAGCGACTTACGTGCCCTAAATAGAACACATCCTGTGCGCTCGTATTAATTCGAAGGTAGTAATGCTTAGCGAAAAACCACGGTTCCTATCCTGCTATGGGATTTCGTACGAACATTTTAAAGGTTAAGTTGATGTTCTCGACGTTCTAAAGTTTCAAACTCACGGCTCTTTCATGTTTTTGCTTTCTACGTTGTGTGCATTTGGTCTGTAATATCTAATTTTTTGTTTGTTATGTTCTGTTTTCGCAGAAACCGGGCGGCGGCTACATTGGATGGCGCACGAGAACCCATTGTGTTCTACGACCGCGTGCATTTTGCACCCGCTGCCCGCTTGTTTGACGAGCTGAATGCCGAAGAACTTTGTCCGGAACCATCGAATTCGTGACCGGAAGTGACGCAGAAAAAGATCGGTAAGAAGGCTGTTTAATAGCATCTCAAGTTCGGCCTCTGCAAGTTAACTTACGCGACAGACGGCTCCAACGCACTCCACTTCGAATCCGAAACTATACGGCTGGTACACGAGAGAAGTCGCAGTAACGTCAGGCGTTGGTTTAAGTCAGCACGTCGGAACAGCTTTACGCACTAACCTTTCTTATTGCCAGTGGTATACCACTGAACTCATCTAGCATCCACCATATCCAAGTTGAGGCAACAAATGGTCTTATGAGTGTAGGGAATTGTTTTTTTTTTTTAATTGTTTATTTGTAGAAAAAAAGAGTAGAGGAAAGTGGCAAGACAGGCTGCCAGAGGATGTGCGGTCGTGAGTGATGCTGAGGCAGCGTTCCCCCGTTGTGCTGCCGCCAAACTTTAGGCTGGTTTTTTGGTGTCTAGTCATCAGCAAGAGACATTATTTTCCCCTGTCGCCTTGATTCCAACAGCGCCATTAGCCGTGAATTAAGTCGAGTGCATCAGGTTGTCAACGGCAGTGAGCTGGCCTCAAATATCTGACGTTGGAGCATCTTGAAGTCGCAGCCATTTTGTTGCGAAGGCGTCGTATCTATTGCGGCGGTAGCAACTTGTCTTCCAACTACTTTTCAGTGTTTTATAGCTTATGAATGGGTCAACTTTATTGAAAGTGTCCTTTTATTCATTAAATAGAGGTGATGAATTGATATAGGCCAACTTTAATATCCCGCGAGTACCCCTTTAATCTGCAGGGTGATGGTAGAGAGGTGAATCCCCATAAGAGGTCTCTGGTTTGCTACTGAAGATTTCAGTGACGGCTTCTTTTGAAGAGAAACGGTATCGTTGCTAAAACGTCCGGTCCGCTTTGGGCACAGGGTGGTCGTCATGGCAGTTGATTGATATGGTACACGAATATATATTATAATACATTACGCAGAACATATATGGGCTAGATACATCTTACATGTCACGCGTACAGTAAACTACGTACAGGATAACTTCATTTGATCTTTGTTGCCTAACCGAATCCGCTTTTGTTCGTTCAAAGATGCAGGTCTACCTTAGATGCTGGGAGTTTAGTTTTAAGCTATTATAACTAGCTGAAATTTTTCTTACACTGCAAGATTAGCCGTAAGCACGATGGTGGCTTGAGGTCGTGTTACTTTGAGAACGTGGCAGCATTCCCTCGACTTCTCCCTCAGGATTGCTTGCACACTAATGCATAAGATGGCTTGCAATAAATATAAAAACTGAAAGCTCTCCACTTTTAACTTTTAACGCTTGTATTAATCATTACTGATATATAAACCGTTATTCGCCACACGGAGTACTCGTTCGTGCAGTCCTCGTGTAGTGGGCGCATGTATAGTTTTGAGCCTAAGTTTACTAAAAGTAAACTTAGGTAAAGCTACCGCTAGCCATGCGATTCATCTTTTTACCACGACGGACCAGCCTTGAGCGCGGAAAAAAAAAAAAATAAAATAATGGTCACGGACGCCACTTTGCGCTTGAAACCGGCCATTGCCGGAGTTGCATATTTTGTCGCGTTTGTTAGAAATTAGGCCACTTGTTGGCCACCCTAAGCTGAGTGGGGAACACAATTACTCGGCTTCGTTTACTTTTCGAATCAGGGCTGTCTCCTTTTGCTTTCGGTTGACGTGTCAGATGGGATGGAGACTTGGCACTCGAAGGAGGTACCTTGGTCCGGAATCACACATAACCCGTCAGCCCTTGACCATCCATACAACACCTCTTCCCCCCGCCCCTCCCCCGCCACTGCTAATGGATTTACGCGACATCATTAGCGCCTCAACGCGCGCGTCGTCCGGTCAGCAGCGCCCGAGTTTAACGCCCGTTCGAGCGAGAAACAATAAAAAAAAGAGGAAGCAGATTCACGTGCACCCTGGCGGCCACAGTGAGAACGAAGCAGCTTACTGTGCGGGGAGGGTCACTTGGCTGGTCGGAGCGGCAAAGAGAGGGTGACAAACCCAGAAAAGCGAAAGTCCTCGTCGAAAAAGGGAGACAACGAAAGCAAAAGTGGCCTCATCGCAGCCGGCAGTACGTCGCACACCCTTCTCCTTCTCTTCAACTGCTGCCGCGGCGGCTGCTACTCTTTGGCGGGGAATCCTCACAGCGCTTTCCTCCTCTGAACTCCTCGGCCACCACCACCACGAGCGGCCGGAGTCAATGGTCTGCGTCACTTCCGGTATGCGTATATATACGTTGCTCGGCTCGCTTCCGCGCCTGGTCATATCGCGCTGCTGCTGCGTGTGTGGCAGCAAGAGGGATGAAAGGGGGAGTGAGAGAGAGAGAAGGAAAGAGGGTGAGAAGTGGATCGTATCGCCTCCAGTTGTGTGCCCACCGCCCTCTTCCTGGACACAGCACTTCCCTCCTTCCACACCCGAGTTTCGGTTTGGGATCCCACCAACAACGCGGAGCGACCGTACCCCCATAACTCTCCCTGCGCATAGCATTTGGTCTCTCACCCAACGTGTCGCGCGGTCGGCGCACGGACCTTCGCCATTCCGAGCAGAAAAGAAGGGTGGAAAATTTTCCCCTTACGCCCGCTTACACGTGAGTCCTCCATTACTCGGTCATGAATTTTTCAGAAGGCGACACGAGGACGCCTTTTGCTTTCTCTGTCCGTTTTGGTCAGGGCCCACCCATCTTTCCTTTTTCCGGTTTTCTGTCTTGCTTTTCTTTTTTCCACAAAAATTTCTCTTTTTGGCACGTGTTTGGCGTTTGTGTCGCAACATGGATACAGAACTCTCTGAAGTACCGACGACCTTACGAGTTGGGGCGATGCGCCTCCCCGATATGCGATGATCCAACATCGCCGACTATCTCTTAGGCTGTGACGCTGTGGCAATGAAGAAAGCCGTAGTCAGACACCAGAGGCGTTTCCGAAGCTCACGTTACAAACAGTAAGATCCGAACTTTATCCCGCAATCAGCGTCGTTTCTGAAACCAGAGCACCAGTCTTGAGACAGTGCACGGAGTCTGTTTTTCTCTTCCTTGAGGGTAGGCTGTGGAACAACAGCACAGGCGCGCATGTATTTCGAAAAAAAGAGAGAGTCTGAGCTCCTCCTTTTGTTACTACTACAGATTAAGCCTGGGCAGTGCTACTAATTTATGTAAATCCTACTACCGATAAGTTTGGATTGCAGCATGATGATGTGCCTCTGTAATCCGCATCGATACAATGCCGCGGGTGGTGGTCTACTATGACTATACTATGACTACTTCACGCGTCGGTGAGTGTGACGTCGCACTTTGGACAGTAGCCCGTGGCCCTGCCCCTTTACAAGTGCCATGCCAGGCCCCACCCCCTCGCCTCCTCCCCACTCCTGATTCTATGCACATTCCTCGAACTTCCTCCAAACGCCGTTCCCCTTGCCCAGCTAGCCCTTCTCCTACGATCGCCTTGGCATCGTCGTCCTCTTCCCAGCCGGCAGCCTCGTTTATCGCACTCGCTGCGCGAGGGACGCGCTCCCTCCCTCCTTCCCTTCTTTCGGCGCCGCTCGCGGACGCATGGCAGCAGCAGCGGCGGCGGCTGGAGCAGCAGAGTGGTGGTGACGCGCTAGCCGTGAGGAGGGCGAGTCCATGAGACGGCCTCGGCGTGGCGTAGTTGTACTAGTGGCAGCGTCGTCGTTCATGGGTATGTACAATACGTAGTTTCGCCTCAGCCGTCGCCCGAACTTAGCGTCGTTGCTCTTCGCCGTCCAGCTCGCCTGCGCTGCTGACTCAATCGGTCCTCGACTGTCCCGATGATCTGAACGGCCTCCAAAAAGGAATCCAGGCCGAAGATTGACGAAGAACCTTCGCGACCGACCTCTTGAATTAAGGCCCATCGCCTTGGCGTCTCCAATGGAATGCCGAGACCACCTCTGAGAGCTCCAGCCCATGGGAGGACGGTGAGATCCTCGCTTGTTCCACTTTGCAACGCCTCTCCTTCCTGGCGCATGTCGTCGGTCTCAAGACTCCCGGAGGGACTTTGTGGTGGCGGATTTCTGTCTCACGGTGCAGTGTCCCAGCTACACTAGTGGCCATTATCTATTACGTTTACCGAGGAAGCGGAGTAAGAGCACATCTTAATCAGCGTCGTAATCACCGCGGCAGGGCTTTGCAAAGTCACGTGATTTTTGCTGGATTCTTTCGGTGTCCTGTATCCTGCGCCAACATCTCCCGGATTGCTACTTCGTCAGGATCCACCAGTGACAACAGGCTCGAGAGGAATAGGTCGTACTTTTACCGCGCCGCAGTTGATAGCCGAAGAAAAAGTGCCTGCTACGCACCAGCCCTCCCAGCTGTAGTACCTCTTCGTATTCTTCCCTTTCATCTCGAGGCGAAGACTTGGCACCGAGTTCAGTTCGTGGAAAACCTCCCCCGTCCGCCCAAGGATCTGCGTAGTAGGCGGCAGACCTTCGGCAGCTCACGTGAGTGCGGGGAAAAAAAAATATCTTCGGGGGGTGGCTGCAGGTACCGTTCCAACGCGTGCGTGTGTACACCGTGGTCTGAGAAGGCTTTGGTCCTTTCGTCGTGCGGACGGCAGAGGAGATATATGTTTTAATGCCATGAGCCCGAATGCATTACGCAACTTCATCCTCTTCAAGTGGCACTGAGGGCAGCGGAGCCGAAGAAGGCGCTTTTTAAACAGTAAGCGTTGACTATCTGGTACCATGCTTTCAATGGCCTGGGCTCTGAGCCTATATGTTGTCTCAGCGTTATGTGAAAAAAGAAACAAAAAATGTGTCACATTATCTGCGTCCGAAGGATGCCTTTTTTGTGTATGTGAAATAGACGTAAGCCGTAGCCGTCATGACTGCCAATAGACATTCCATAAGATATGGTCAGTGTGATTTAGGCTTCGGAAGGATCGCTAATTCTGTAAAATAGGCGTAAGCCATCATGAGTGCCAGTAGGCTGTGTGATGTTTGTTCGAGACGTACACATATTTGGTCCGGATAGTGGTTTTACTTGGTGGCTATGTTACTGGCTTGTACACGACCCATGTGTATAACTCATGCGCCTCTCATATAATTCCGCAATACTGTGAGAGTTGCTCTACTCCTCTATACAGCTTCCAGAAACGCATGTAGACATACCGCGAGATGTCGTGTAAAGTTTTCTTTACGCTCTACCTTACATCTGTAGTGCGTCTAACAATGAATGACGATCGTGTTGAAGTATAAAGAGGCGCTTTTACATAACGTTACGCTCAGCTTCAGACATCTCACATCGGTTGCAGCAATGTGGCGGGAACTCGTTCCGCAATGTTTAAAAAGGCTTAAGCACTTTGTCTTCTAATATGTTGCCCAGCATCCTGCCTTTTTCAAAAGTATCCTAAAGCACGGTGTAGGTGCGTGGTAAACATTTTTTTTTTTTTTCTGGACGTATTTCTGCGCAACTCGACGTGCGAAATAAGCACGTTCTTTCCATTAAGTGCACCGCGCGCATTATGGCTCCAGCGCCCCTCGCCACAAAGCGGAAGTCTGCGCTCGAGGCCTTGGAGCCGACCGGAAGCAGGTCATCACGGGGCTCTGAGTGGTTGGCCACGCGCAGCGCACCGATAAGCGCTGTTGAAACGGGAGAGAAACAGATTAGTGCAAGCAGCAGGAGCGACAAGAGACATATCGAGGACGCAGAAATATGCTAAGCTCTCCTCCTGATATTTTGCGAAGCCACTCGCAAACTGTGCGACGTGTTAGGATACCGTTACGGATCGTATACGAGACGATGTGATTATATCGCTGCACAAACGACTTTTATCTGTGAAGCGAGTTTCAATGGCGATAAGGACGCAGTGCTTAGCTAGTGAACCGTATAGTCTTAAAATCAAATGACACATAGACAAACACACCATTCTGCCCGGATGCGTTTGATGGATAGAATGTATATGACGCCAAATGGAAATGCGCGGAAAAGCAAGTGCTTGTCGCAAACATTATATCGAGGGCATTCTAGTAAGGACAGTGAATCTTGCAGCAGCCTTCTCGGTTTCCTAACTCTATAATTGTGTTCACCGACGCCACAGTATGTATATCATAATATTGTCTGTGTGTGTGTGCCTCTCCTATGTTTCGTCATCTATCCAGCTGAGTATATATAGTGTTCTGGGCGGGAAAGCTTGGCGTAAAGTCGTGATGATACGTGCAACGACACGCACCCGCCATTGTCACTGGGATATCCGGCCATGTTCAGCTCACGTCGATTCAAGTGCTCTTAACTTGTTGGCTGAACAGAACTCGATTTCAAGCCCATCCTGCAGACGCAGCAAGCAACTTACTGCCACCTATGTGGCACGTGTTCAGTACATGCAGCACGGACGAGACAAAGGAGAAGGAAGGGACTTTTGTGTCTCGTTCTTTGCGGTGTAGTTAATTGCTTGCCCTGCAACTTTTCGAATTTCATTCGATAGTTGACTTTCCTTTGCAGCTAAGTTAGCTCTAAAAGAATGATATAGTATCTGTGTGCATTCTCCGTTCTGCCAAACGTAGCCTCATCCGAATTACACTAAGCTGGTTCACAGTTAAGAAGCCTCCTCCCAGCATTTGCGCACCCTGGAGCGGAAGTGGCATTGAAAGCAGAACAAGGTAACTTAATGAAGCCAAACGATATCAGAAAGTTGGAGGGAGCTGCCAATTCGGCTTGCTCATTTGAGGTGGGAAGGTTGAAGAAAAATCTAACATTAATCACGTAACTCTACTGCAGAAAGCGACTAGTGTTTGCATCTATTCTTCGGGTGCTTATGAATTGTCGCGCTATCTGGAGGCGGTTAATATAAGCTTTCTGCTCTTTCCTTCATTGCCGCTTAAAAATCGCATTTTTCTCTTATTTTCCATCTTAATTGACTATATGGCTGTTATATTTAAAAATGCTTGCTACTGCAAGTCTTCAACAAATTTTGTTTTTCATGTTGGCTGTGCATTTATCAACAATCTAAAAATTTGCAATTGAGACGCAATTTCCTTTAAAGGCCGCGGGTGCCGCCACTATTCGTATGCACCCAAATTTTGACGAATCAAAAGCGCCGTTTGTTTTATACGGGGGATCCAGTAGGAAGTTTCGCATCTGGTATTATTGAAGAGCTCTGTCTACTAGGCCGCGCAGACACGTTCATACGGCGTGGTTGGGGATCGCGTCATACCCATGTGTATTTCATAGATTTGTAGAGCGCTATGTAGTGCTTCCCACGTAGTCCGCTCAGCATGACGTCATAAACTGACACTCAGGGGTCAAAAGTTGAAAACAATTAGTAAATACTCCCCGAACGTTTCGCCTTCCTGCGGGTCGGATGAGGGAGCAATATCGATAACATTACAGTGCGTTTCCCTGCTCGATGTGAGCGACTATTCATTGTCTGTAAAGTCCAGGTTTGCCAAGAACACATAACCCATACATGAAACATGCTTATAGCATCAACTCTTCCTTGATTATACTGGTAGCCTTCTAGCTTACCAGCAGAATAGAGACGGAGATTTGGTTTACGGCATATCACGCCACAGGCGGTGCACTTTACACGGCGAGGAGTAGGCAGTGAGTGGGAAGGAGCACTTTGGACCGTTGCCATATGTCCGGCGAGGAAAAAAAATGCTAGAAATGTTGTGAATAGGGGTGAGTGGTGGGTGGGAATTTTACATCGAAGAAACACTTTGGTCCCCATATGTCCTACGCGAAAAACAAGTCCAGGAATTGTATGTGGCGACTAGCATACCCTCTCCAATTCTCTCCTCCCGCTCCTTCGTCTTCAGTACTGTTTCTGGGAACTACTCTTGTACGACTGCCACTTTAAAATAAGTCCTCGATGATTCCTATTCTATTCCTAAAGATTCGGGATTGGCCCCTTCACCTGGGTGGTTCACAGGTGGCTAAGTTCGGCTCTCAGTTCAGCACGCGCAGCTCCTCGTTTTCCCATGAGGGAGCTTTAAATCACACGCCTTTCTTTCTCCGTGTTAACAAAAAGCGGTTTCACAATCATGACTCAGCATTTCGGGTTGCCGAGATCTTGCGTGATAAAACCTTGCGCTATCGCAGTCAGTGCAGCGGGCCGTTCATCTCACCGGTGATTGCAATCCGCTGCGTGTCTGACTCAGAGAGTGACTTAAAAATCGTGGGTATAGTTGCCAGAGTTTTGAAGACCGAGGAGGAAAAAGCGGAAGTCATTGTGCGTCGGCTTTTTGTACGCCCAGGCTTGTTTAAACACGCATTCGAATCGCCCTCGGCTTACGATCTAACGACGCGTGATTCAGAAGAGAGGGGGATAACGCGGGGGAGGGGGTTGAAATGTTCAGACGTGCTGAGAATGATATTAGATTTGAAATTTTAGCCCTGTGTTGCATGCCACAATCGTGACGTGCGAATAAGCGTGCGTTTGTCTCACAAATCTCACTCATTGCGGGTTTTCCCCCGCACTTCTGTTGCAAGAGTGATGTACATCTGGTTCTCCGGTAGCCCTTTAGAACAAGCTATGATGGGGTAAGACATAGAGAAGACGTGTTGTTCTCGACATATGCATTCAGCAGTGCCATCAATGTAGGAAAATATGGGCAGTAGGTTAAATTTCATTGTATGCTTTTTCTGTTAGTGCAGTAGACCGAAGAATCTTCGACCATCTGCGAGAGTTCAGATATCTTTTTTCTGCGCTCTGTAGGTTGAACGGAATAAAACCAGAACCGTGCCCAGAAGTAGAATATTAGAAGTAATTTCGTGTTTAACACACTTGCCGTTTACTTCTTTTATTTCGATAGCGTTGCCCTGCTGGACCACATGGTCTAACAGAAACGCGTGTTCCACGATGTCAGACTGTAGTAGATGCATTGGTGGATGCAGGTTTTGAAGGTCTCTTTGCAGTTTAATTCGTTCAGATGCTGCTTGTTCATACGGCCATTCTGTTTCGAGTGCACACATTTTCTTCCCATCCCACGCGTGTCGCACGTACCGAAGAGCCGACGTTCTGTCTGAATTCCGTGAGGTTTGCTCATTCAGCCTATTTCTCCAAAATGCTTTCTTCTCTAAATTCTGACGGATCGCAAAGGTATCTTATAGCTCAACACAGGGCTTCCAGGAGCAAAGGAATCCGCATTCTTCCGAAGGAATGCGTAGACTGCGCAGATGCCAGCTTCTCTCGCCTCAGCCGAGCTGGGCAAGCGTAAGATGGTGATCATATTTCACCGCTTGATCTAGAAGCCATTTACATAAGGGTTGTTGATGTTCCGGCAGTGCCATTTACGCCTCGGTGACCACCAGTGAGCTTTTGGTCTATTGCACTTTTGTTCTCTCGTGGTTAAGGTTGGAAGGGCTTGAGTCATTGAGGTTTTTCCCCCGCTATATGAGCGTTCGTCGAATTCGTCGCAGGTTAGTAATATACTTGCGTGGGTTATGATAGGTGCCGTGACTATACAGCGGTCTGCTGAAATCCGCATTCTTATTACGCACACGTGTCGACTGCTGGCGTACTTATCGTTATTGCTCCCGACTTGCGCGTTGCCGCCTTCCTGCGTACAATCCTTGAACGTGTGAGTGCTTGTATTTCACAGGAGATTCTTTTTTGCGCTCCTGCCTAGTAATCTTTGGGTTGGCGGCAACTTTTGTTTTAGGTGCCTTCCATTTTACGAGGGTTTTGACTAAAAACGCCTTCCGGGGAAATTGGTAAGCACGGTTTTTGTCGGAAACCTGAAGCAGACTTGTCGTTTCGAGTTCGTCTTTAATGAATTTCCCTTTACGGGGAATGTGGAGAAGGTGACTTTGAACAATTTGTCGGATTCTGCTCTAGGAGGAATTCTTCATAAAGTTGACCTCGCAAGTTAATCTGTAGTTGGTGCTTTTAAAATGTCCTTAGTCGCGTTTAAAAAACGAACCGCACAGAAGAAAGCATATGGGAGTGATTTTTTTCGCTGTTGGTGAATGCGAAGTAATAATTAATCGTGATGGTTATCGGGCAGAAAATAGAACAAAAACAACCACACGGCGGGAGGAACCGAACCCACGACCTCCAAATTTCGCATCCGCTGGTCTGCCTCTGAGCTAAGACGGCGGTTGTTTAACATTCCACTTTCTTAGATATTTATGTGTAATCTATTTTTGATAGTGTTCACTGGCGCCACCCTCCACCATAGCGGCGGTCGTGGATCCTGTGGACACGAATATCCACGCCGACAAACCTTCGTTTTAACTGCTCACGACTCGAGTTGCGCGCATGTAGTTAATGCCAAAGAGAAATGCTTAGCGAGCCGTATGTATTTCTTAATTATTTCTCAAGATTTAAGCGGATACAGAACTTGCGTCAAGTACAACCTCACTAAAGGCCTGGGAGGCTTTCCTTGGAAGTTTTCTGGTCGCTTTGTTGTAATGCGTAATTAGCGGGTAATTCGGTGCACACGTGTTTGCTAACGTCGCATTATTTGCATGAATGCGCTCCACATTACCTAAATACCTCGCATGGGCTTTGTGTGCTCTTTCCGCTAATATAAAATGGAGCGTAAAACTCGTAAGCCATTCTTTGTAAGCGCCCTTTCGGAAAGGGAGGAAAAAAATTCGCTCCGACAGTCCTTTAACCGCGCGAAAAAGCTGGAGCAAAAGCTGTATCGCGCCATGTACCAGGCTCCATGCTCAGATAACCGGTCCAACATACTCACATTTAAGCCACATGTGCCAATATAATGGCGTACATTGACCCAATAGCTCCAATATGCCTTCTTCAGTCAGTTGTGAAATGCCTTATTATGCATACGGTACCGATCGCAGCGCTGTTCAGCCTCGCATAAAAGGAAAACCTCGTATAATTACGGTTCAAAACATGCAGCTAATTAGAAGAAGGCATGCTGTTCCACATACTTTTGTGGCTGAATGCAATTCTAATGCCTGAACAAGCATTTTACCGCACAACTATTGAACATCCGTGAGTATTTTGGGGAAAGTAGGCTTAACGTGGCCCCAAAAGGATCACGGCTTGGTCTGCCTGTCTCGTATTATGGACACGTTGGACTTTCCTCTTGACTTTCTGCAGTTTTAATATTCAGATTTCGTTGGATATTTCTAACATTTTATCCGTCGCGAAAAGCTGGTCTGGAGCGTCAGTCTAAACAAGTATATATCGTTAATGACTGAGCACTAATTTATTAATTCTGTCTGGAAAGTTGTGGTTAAAGTCTGGCGCTTCGCGCGCTTCAAATGACCAATGGTTTGACTGCTAGCTACACTGAACGAAACTAGAGCCGTCCTTTAACTGCATCTGCGCGCGCTGTTGATGATTCGGTGATGACGCATTTTCTCTGTTAGCTATCTCGCAAGAGTTTAACTGGCTAGCACGTACGAGGGGCAATTCATAGTTTCAATGTTTAACGAACCCGACACCATTGAGTCTGTGTGGAATCCCTCGTAGAGATGTAAGCTTCAAAGCTCCTTTGCACTGTTGCCTGGACCACCACAACCCAAGCTGCCTCCTCTCTTCACTCTCGCTACGGCCCCGGGAATGCTGTCGCGGTCGGGCACGCGGGGTTCGTTCATATCGACCGCGGCGCGTACTACGCCCACGATACTACTACGGCTACTACAAAGCAGGCGCGGGCGTACTCTCAGTGTACGCTATACGACTCCGCCATGATGACGTCAGCGTACGCCTACTCACCACCTCCCTGCCTCCTTTCAGCGGGCCCGTCGTCGCCGTCCACTGCTCTCACAAGCAGTACGTGTGTATGCTGCCTCCTTTATCTGTCTCCGCTCCCTCCCTCTCCATCCTCCCTCGTTCTGACTCCTTAGCCTTTTCTCTTGCTTGTCTCTATCTTAACTCCCGTTCACTTCCGAGTCGGCAGCGGTCTCCTTGGCCTCGTTTCTTGTCTCGGCTGCCGCTTGCGTGCGTGCGGGCGGCCGCGTGTGTAACCGAGTCTATCAACCCCCTGTCAAGCGTAGGAAGTCCCTCCTTCTTCTGCACACCCTCTCTCTCTCTCTGTGTCTCCCTACTCTACGCTGCAGGGCTCTGGCTATGGCGGCGGTGCGGAAAAGTTCGGCGGAAACTGAACCGCCTCCCTGCCTTCTCTGGCGCCGAAGGAAAGCTGGCGGTGCTTGACGCCCAACGCACACACGCACATATCCCAGGGTGTCCATTGTAAAGTGGGCGAAAGGGCAGGCTTGAATGAACGGAGGCGGCAGGAGGCTTGCTGGTGCCATGAGAAGGGTTAAGGGGACCTCAAGGACAGATTGAAGTAGGCCTCAATCGGTGAGCTCTACGGGGATCCTAGCGACAGTGGGTTGATTTTAATAAACAAAGGAACCTTATTAAATCAGAGAAGGAAAAAAAATGCACAAAGTAAAGGTGCCGCCATCTCCTGCCGATTTCGGAACTAAAATACCTGCGTCGACACTAAATATTAATATCGGATGCCAGAGGCTATGTTAGACAGCCATGCACTTCAAAACTGTTGCAGCCAGTCCTCCTCAGTGTGGAAGGCAGTGAAAAACAAGAAATGGATGGTGTTGTCAGGGTCCCTGTAGGGCAGAGATAGTTGGACTAGATAGTGGAGCGAGTGTGAGGCATGATGGCAGCTATAGGGAAGGCAGCGCTACAGCGAACGCTCACATGAATATGTGCGCACATCATTAACGATTGCGTGTTTGCCATATGTGCTTGTTGTTTAAGAAATGAATGTTACCGAAACGTATAGACGAAAAGGATATCACGTTTCCAGAGGAAATGAAACGGCGTGAAATCAACATGAGCGCGGGCTGTACTTTACTCCCCTTTCCTGCCGTAAAATAACGAAAAAAGAAGACGATTGAAATTTCTAGCTATTTTGAGCGTACCATTACTTCTCGCTTCTTTAATCTGGTGTGGAAATTTTTTCAGGACTGAGATTTATGGGAAAATTTACTGTGTATCTTCTTGAGTGTAACAAAAACACTCCCGGAACCACCTCCTGAGACACAGCTCATGAGATGGGGCTATTTCTCTAAGCTAGAAGCTGAGAGATGCATAGGATAGTGACAATATTTCGATCGATCGTTCACCAATCAATCAATCAATCAATCAATCAAATCAAACACTCAAGCGACCAATCAGATTTTATTTTCACTTAGAAAATACGTAATGGTGAAAAATGGGCCTTAGAGATTAAGTTGTAGGGCGACACGTTGATAAACGTATCCAGAATCCACAGTAGCAGCGGCAGTACTCATGGTTGTAGTTTTTATGCTGCTCCTTCGTACCTTCAAAATTATACGTTAGCACCAATGTCGAAGCGTCGTATTGCCTGCATTTTGTACAGAGCACATCGTTGGTGGCTTAGTCGTGAACCTCGGCTCCTCGTCGTATTAAAACCCTCTTATAGATCACGGCCATTCCTGAAAACGCTAATGATAAGTGCTTTTTCGGCTCACAGTTACCAAGCGCTCGTCCGTGCACCTTTTGCGCTTGAGTGATATGGTCAGCTGGCGCCCTTCTTCCCCCCTCGCTTCAACTCGTTATCTGTCTATCTACGTACCTATCTATCTAGCTGCAGGGACTTCGCACAAGTATGCAGGTGGCACGGCGCCCGCTCAACTGCCTCGCTGTCATATCCCCGCTTACGCCACGATAAGAAAGAACCTCGATAGCGGCTGCTGGCCGATAAGGTGAGGAGACTGCCCCTACCGCTGGAGATCAAAAGCTGCGGCTTCCGCGTGTTTTCGACCCTAGATTGGTACAGTGTCTTCCGCCTCCTCCTTTTTTTTTTGTGGGGGGGGGGGGGGGGGGGGGGGGGGGGGGAGGGGGGCGTTTCTTCAACCAGCTCGATTGCACCGAGTGTACGTGAATCATGTTGCGAATGAGACGAGTCGAACGTTTTTAAGGTGCGCCGTCGGCTCAGAAGAGCCCATGGCAATCGCTGTTGCCGTGTTTAGTAATGTTATAAGCTGCCGCATCCTGCTTTCATTGTGGCGATTTGTGGATGTCGCGCCCTGGACTCCCTGCCAGATATCGCTCCGGTCTTGTTGTGAAGCTTCCAGTCACTCTAATAGCTGTGACCAGGCCCGAGAAACAAATAAGATAAGTATTAAGAAACGGCAAATGCACACTCGAAACTCGGGCTGATATTTATAACGAGACCCATTCGCAGTGACTGCACATACTCTGAACAGTCATTTTCTGCTGCGTCTTTCACTTCCACAATCGAACGCACTTGGGTATCACTGTATTTCGTGCCTTTTACTAGGCTGGATCAAAACAGGATATGACGTCACAAATCAACGTGCCCTTTTTCTTCACCGTCGCTACCCCCCCTTTCCGTATAGTGTTTCGTGAATTCGTCCAGTAATCGCTATAGGGATAGATCAGTAGTATCGCTTATTTTAAATCTGTGACTTTCAACGTTGTGGCTGGAGCTGGGCTTACCTATGCGAAGGCGTTGAGATATAATCTCTATGCAGGAAGCTGTAAATGTTGAGTGTTGTTTCGATCAGTAACCTTAACTTTACATACACTTATAACTTGTGCGCTTTTAATTTGTCCTCTTTCTCTTTACGCCTAGATTCAAAAAGAAAAATCCGAAACCTAGTTACTTGTCGGTAACTATATGCTACGACTTTTCTGTTTAATCTCGTCTTCTCACTTCAAATCTATGTTAGGGGTTTAACGACTGTCTGCTGCGAGCGTGAACATCCGGCGACAAAAAAAAAAGTATTAAGAGCACATAAAAATGATGCCACTATGATTCGTTACGGAAACAAAAAAGGTAAAAACGAGTCCCGAAGCGGCGGCGCCACCGCATCGTGACGCGCTCGGCGTGAAGCGTGACATTCGTCCATCAAGCCGCGCGTCGTCTGCTGCGCAATGTAGGAGAGCGTTGTCGTCTGCTTTCGACGCTAGTCGGCGCCATTTTGGTGCGAAACATCTCCATCTCCACCGTGCCGAAGATGAAGGAAAGCTCGCCCCCTGTGGTCACGCTGACCCCCCCCCCCCCCCCCCCCCCCTTTTTTTTGTAAATTTTTTTCCTCACAAAACCCGTGCCCCACGAAGCTACATGCCTCTTTCGGATGCGTCGTGCTCTTCTGTTCTACTTCGGCAAAAGAAATTTGCTCTGCGCTAGAATTAAACCCAACGCGCTCGCGCACTCAGTCTAGCAAGCAGAAAGCGTGATGTTTCAAGTGAAAAATAAAAGGAGGCTTAGAAAAATTGAAAGTACAAAGGTACAAAGACGAAGTCCCCGCTCACGTTGAACTGAAATTCTAGTTCGCTCACTCCGTGTGCATGTGTCGAGATAGAGCGAGAACGCGGGCAGACGAAACAGAAAAAGAAGGGTCGTCGTCTGCTCCCCCGCTGAAACGGTCGCCTTTTGTTCGCTCAGCTGCACGGCCCCGCGTTGATACGGCGCACTGACCTGCTGGGCGAGGAAACAGCACGAGGCGACACACACACAAAAAGAACGTGCGTTGGTGAACAAACAATGAAACAAACAGGAAAAGAAGCTCTATGCCGGACCAGCCTCTCTTTAGCTTCTTGTCTGCCCTGCTTTCCATCTCTCTATAGGACAGTCTCATCGCCGCCATTCACATGTGCCCCAATGATCGTGTCACGCGCTGGTCAACGGCCGCGATGGAGCGCGTCTGCTGTTTCGGGCGCGTTCTCCCCCCCCCCCCCCCCCCCTCTTAGTCCTTTATATTTTCTTTGTTATTGTTGTTTGCAAGCAACTTCTTGGGCTGTCATGCCGGCGCTGTCGTTGCACGACTTGTGCTCGTGAGTCGGCCAAGAAAGCATATCGTGTCGTCTGCGTCGAATTTGCTCCGCATAATGCTCTCGGCGCATCGTTTTTGGTGATGCATAGATTGTTGACCTCGTGTCGTGAAAGGGTTGCTTTAAGTTTTTTCTGATGTTTTGAAAATGTTGCGTGACATCACAGGCATGTCTGAGAACGGTTTCCTTTCTTCTAACCACGAACATGACTACGAAGAATGGTGGGGTAAAGTCATTAAGATTTTTTTTTTTTGTCTGGTACGTTTTCTTCTTTGGTCGTAGATAGAAGCTTTAGACATTCCTGGTAATAGTAATTCATCAAGAATGCTTTAACTGCTGTTAGTTGAATGAACGCGCTGTGTGTGGCTTGTTCAGTGGAGATAATCTGCAAGAAGTGCTCCAAAGCCTTCGAAGTTCACGAGTTCAACTGTGTCATATGTATTGTCCCAGAAACGCTTTGCCAAATCGTCGACGAGGGTACTGCTTTTAAGTGGCTTCTTCTGTTGAATTAATGATACAGGGGGATGCAAGATATGCAAGATGCGGCTGCGATTAGGCGAAACGCCGTCCCAACTTCAGAAATGCAGAACAAATGGTGGTAGTTAAGCCCAACTAAAGATGCTAGTGAGTTCAGTGGCCAAAAGGTCATGTCACTTGTAGTCGGACAGGAATGGTGCATTCGAGAGATGCGGGTGTAGGTACAAAGGTCCCCGGAAGAAAGGGCCCCTGAAGAACGTACCGGTCACTATGGAAAAACGTCCCCCATGGTAAACGTTAACCCTAATAATAAATTCTTTCGGAATTCACATCGCAAACAAATACACACTTTATTCCATTCTTTCTTGGCTTTGAGGTAAATGTAATCATCATTTGGGACCTGGTCCTCTAGGCGCCTGACATGTTTACAGGCAGTTCAGAACGTACTGTAAAAAAGCATAGTTAAATAGCTATTTTGCTCTTTAACTTTGAGTGTCGAGCTCAGCAGCTCGTTAAGTAATTATTAAGACAGGTCAAATCAGCTTGGTAATATTGCTCGCTGAGAAAAGTGCAAGCGGGTCGGTGCGTGGTGGTATTTATGAACCACTCAGAACAAAAGCCTGTCTCCCTAGAACTGTCTCCCAGACCTTTTGGTGACGAGGTTCACCCGTTCCTCTGGTGGTGGTGTAGAATCTTTGCTGCACTTCCGGTAGTGTTAGAATGTTGTTTTACGGAAGGCAGGCCGAGACACCGCGGCCACCTTAGAGAATCTCTTCAACCAGCTGGTCGACTAAAGCCGGTAGTCATCTTGCCCCTTTCCCGCAAACAAAGCGAAGACGAGGCGCTGTCACTGTGTTGCTGCTTCCATAATATTTGGTGTGATATTGTCATGATATGTCGATATTTGGTCACTTCCAAGCCGACAAGTGGAAGCGCTGTAGCATAGGTATCATTGCGGCTCACCAAGGGGCAGACATGGCAGTAATTGAATTACAGTAATGAAATTACTGTAATTTAATTACTTTTCTCGGTAATTTGTAATGTAATGAATTACTTTTTCAGTTTGGTAATTTAGTAATGTAGTGAATTACTTTTGGTAGTAATTTCTTAGCAAAGTAATTAATTCCTCTCGAAATTACTTTTACGGAAGTGCGCCATCACTCCTTCAATAGACAACGAAGTAGAGTGCGCGAAAGCAGGAACGACGTGCTGCAATCCGAAGCCAGCGTAACGGATTGGCAAAAGGAGACAGAATTGAGCAGAACTAGAATACTGTGGAGAACAAGTTGTTGTTTTGTTTAATAGCTTTACTTAGTTTTTGCATTTATGGAAACTAGAAAGAAATTTCAAAGTAATTCAATTACTCAGTAGAAGTAATTGTAATGTAATTTTATTACTTTTTGAGGAGCAATAATGAGTAATGTAATTTAATTACTTTTCTGCGATCTTCAGCAAAGTAATTAGTAATGTAATTTAATTCCTTTTCAAAAGTAATTTTGCCATGTATGCCAAGGGGGAACGCAGCCTAAGTCTTATAACTCAAGACTACAGTCCCTATTTGGGAACTTTTTTTTTCCTACATCGCAAATAGGGACTTTTTTTTTTTTTTTTTCGGAACGATTTTTACCGGGAACATTTTTTTCCGGTGCCATTTTTTCTGGGGGTATCTTTACCGGATCCCGACAGATGCACTGAATGGTGCGAGTTACTACACTTTCAACCAGTTAGTTACATTTTTAACCAATGGTTGTAGCTATAGAGATGTCGTTTCTGTTCGCGCTGTCATTCCGCTTCTGTGCCGCAGAGCGGTAATTTCGGGCTTGCGATGAACACGAGGGTGACTGCCGTTATACTGCCGAGTTGTAACCAATGTAGGGCCTTCCTACTATCACACTTGACGTTCATGATCAGTTCGCACAAGCCGCAAGTTCGAATCAACAACGTTCGAAAGAATCGCGTAGGCATCTAATTCACACATGCATCGATGTCATCATTAGACATACCCCTTCTAATTGTTTTTCGTTTCGCTGAGTCATCCTTAGTCAATTTTTATTTCTGCAGTAATATTCTTAGCTGCATTAATTTTTGCTAAAACCACTTAGTCATTATTAATATATATATATATATATATATATATATATATATATATATATATATATATCAGTTTTACAGTCACTTCTTAAATCTCACTTAGTGTCTGGGTGTTCTACTACCAGCAACCTTGGCTCCTCTCATATCTGCCCACACAACTTGATCATGGCAGGTGTTGCTTACATTACAATGCCATGCCCAGTGGCTGGACCACGTGACCATCACATGGCATTGTCGAGTAGTGCCCCCGTCACGAATTCACCTTGACCTTACGTCTCAGGCTTGCGACGCCAGGGACTTTCAGAGAGCAGACGTAGTAAATACAATTTGAGAGAAAAACTTCGCAGTGCCCGCTGTCCGACTTAGTGCGCGTAATCGCTGTCCATTCCCCTCCTCTGTCTGAAAGGGGGTGTCTCCTTTGCGGCTGCGCCATCGCGCCCTGTACGGGAAAGACGAGTCGTGTGTGAAAGGGCCCTGAGAGCAGGAAGCCGCTCGCTGCCAGGCTAACTGGGCTTCAGCTGTGTCATCAGAACGACACGACGGCCACCGACGGTCTCGCTGCGATGGGAACGTGGCCTATCTCTTCCGCGTGGCCTCCCCTCGCGTTTTCTGGCTCAGGGTTTATCGAGCGCAGGCTGATGATCTGTTTCCGTCGCCCCCGCTCGGTCGCCTTACATCGTTTTTTTTTCTTTCTTTCAAAACCGCGGTGAAGCTGACACCGAAATTGAACTAGGAAGGAAGTGAAGTCGCGGAACCAGAACAGTAGTCGACGTCGGGGGAGAAGTCGAAACTGTCATGGAAGCTGAGGTCCATACTAAAGCACACGCTATTTGAAACTATCTACCTTTTATTTTCATTTAATGTTTATTACTATCTTTCTTGTGCTTACGCCATCTTGGCTGCTATTTTTCATTCATTGCTCCTACGCATGGCTGAAGAGTCAAGGCTTGAGGTCTTGTTAAAATGCCTTTCAATTTGTGAGCAGCCACAATTTTCAGAAATATGAACTCTGCACGTAGGACTATTGAGGTTTGCGATTCATGGCCAAAGTGAATTTATAAACTCCAAATGGACGGGTGCTATCTAGATGCTTGCTTATTGTTGTCCTGCAGGCTGCCCTTTGTCCTGTCAGTGCCTGACTAAGAGAAAACGTATACATTGCGGGACGTCACTTACTAGTGCAAGGAAACCATTGATCCGAACAGGGGGATCTCCGAGAGCATATACGGCATGAGTCCACTATTCGTTCTGCAATGTCTGCTGCGCGCATAGGGCTGATATCCTGAATCAACATCGAAAAGGCGGCCAGACTACCGTGTGAAATCACTGCACGTTTCTATTAACACTAGCAGCAGCCACCACGGCAAAGCTTACTGGTAACCAGCCGTTATTCGGTAGACAAGGTACCTGGTTTGCTAATATGGCAACAAGGATCTTTCCAGATGACGTGTCCCGAATTAGCACCGTGGTGGCCTAGGCAGACACGACAATCCTGCGGCCTTGTATTGATTAGATGACCCAGATGGGCAAAATATTCTGTTAAACTGATTTTGAATCTTGTTGAAGAGGAGCGTGGTTGACTTCCTAAGCCCTTTTGTGAGAAACCATGGCGGTACTATGCTGGCCTCAAAGAGGGCTAGCACCGTCTCCTTTCTGCGTTTTGCCCCTCCAGTCTGCTAGCTAGGGAGTCTCAAAGACGCCGACGGTGCTTAGCGTCGTTCGTTACGCCGGACATACTGGGTAGCACGTGCGCTGATTACCTTTAATACAACTTTCCTCCTCCCTTCTCTCCGTCTTGTAAACTGTGCGTAATCGCCTCGTGGCCACCCGTACACGAGGAGCCAAGCGTGAAGCCAAGCGTGAAGCCAGACGCGAAGCCTAGCAAAGCCGAGAGTACGAGGCGCCACCGGACGGGTACTGTCGGAACCTTTCGCAGTCCAAAAAGGCACGAACGAAACTGCTGTCCCTTCCTCTCGAGCTGAGTACGCGGCCGTTTCGCGAGGTTACGCCAGGGCGCGGTCGGTGTCTGTCTCGCGCGCGGTTTTTTCTCTAGCAGCGGTGGGTACGAGGTTGCAACCGGGTTCCCATGGGGCCAGCCGCCTCGATCTCACCAGCGCTCGTGCCGTCGGCGCCGACTTTTCTGCTCTCCTGGGAAGAGTGAGAACGCGAAGAAAGAAGAGAAAAAGGAAAGGCGTTGCGCAAGGCCCCCATAACGCACAAACGTACGCACAGCCTCGCGTGTGTGTGTGCTTGTGCGGGGCGTAAAAACGCGTCAAGGACGGTTGCAGACGACGACAGCGTCTGCCAAAACGGTCCGTCGTGGTTCGTCTGCCAGACGGCGGCTGCCGCGCCATGCTGTCGGTCGGCAACAGACGCGGGCGGCAGCGACGGCGTGCGGCGGCGCTGCGTTCGCCATCACGGCGGTGACGTCATAGCTGCCGCTGCGTCGGCAGCGTTCAAAGGGGGAGCCAAGCTGCCGCGGTGAGACATTAAAAAGCCGGATGTTGTTATTAAATACCGTTCTCATTAGGCGGGTAGAAAGGCTTCGCGCTAGTGCACTCTCGACAAACTGATATATACTAGGCCGTTGCGCAATTGCTCCTCTCTTGTGTTCTTTTTTCCTTCGAAGGCACGTCGTCTGCCTGCTGGTGGTTTCGTCTAGCGCCTTCGTTGTCTGACCCGTGAAGAACAGGTGTCCGGATGACGCGGTCGGTCAGGGACATCTTGCGCAGCCGCCAGAGTTTTTAGCTTAACGTTCTTTAATTATGGCAATAACAGAGCTCCTCCACGTAGACATGAAAAAAAAAGAAAAGAAAGGCACGGGCTTGACTGAGAATTGGCCGGAAGCCAAATGCGGCGCAATTTCACGATTGTTACAAAACGGACGTATTTTGCTCAAATGTAGCCTACGTTTTCTTCTTGCCACTCGTGAGGATAGATAACCCCCTTGCTCACCATAGTAAAACCAGTCTAATAATGAAGTAGAACTTTGAAACCGGCTTTCACGGTAAATAATAGGGCCATTTGTTTAACCTACACCAGCCACACCAGTGTAGGTAAACTCCTATATCTACAATAGATTTTTGCTGCACTGGTGTAGCTGGTGTAGGTTAAACAAGTGGCCTTAATACTTAAAGCAGACTGAGATTGAGCGATGCTATGTACTTTGCAGTATTTTTGAAGTTCACGCTGTTTTGCCGTACCTTCGTATGTGATACCCATCTCAGCAGCTGACACACATATGCGTCGTCTAGGAATGATCGACTTTCTAAACATTAACACTGATGAGTCAATGCCACTGATAATATAGACAACTTAGTTGTGCTTATATTTGACCTGAGGGGATACGACATTCTTTGGACCCGAAAATGACATGTTCAAGACGCCTTCTTTGAACTCCGCGGTCTGTGAGAAGTTAGGTTCACCAACTAACGAGCTCTGAACATTTTAAACCAGTTGTCACGTTGATAGTTACCTGCGGCAACACTGGCGTACAAAGGTCGTGCTTTGAAACACCTAACATCGAAAAGGTCACCACTGTCACGGTTTAATTTGAGTCTTTCAACGAGACAAAAAGGAACCGTCAAAACGCCTCAGTCGTCATAAAGTTAACCCAATCTGCGGCACGACAGAAAATTTCTGACGACCTCTGCGTCAAACAACTGTTAAGACTTCAAGTTGGCCTAGTTGGTAATTTCTTGTTAGAATAATTTTGTAGCGGTAAAAACACGGACACAACACGTGTCCGTGTTTTTACCGCTACAAAATGATTCCAACAAACAACTGTGGTTGGTTCTGTACATAACGTTGCCTACGCTACCCAGTGTTCGATGATAAATTCTTGAAGGCCGTCGGCCTTGCAAAAGATACATTTACCAAGGTCTTAATCCAGAAAAAAAAAAAGAAAAAAAGAAATGAGAATGTATCTTTTTCATATGCTGGCCTTGCGGATTTTGCAACCATCTACAGACCGCAAACCACCGTTTCATAATCCGATAGGGTCATCCATTAACTACATGACAAGTGTTTTAATATTGCACATCATTTCTTTTCCGGCTTTTGTATGCCCAACTTTTCGGTGCGTGTAACCAGTGCGTGTATCAGGGGATGAATTGAAAAGAATGATTGATGACTTAGACAGGAAAAGTAGAAAGGCAGGCTTGAAAATCAATATGCAGAAGACTAAGGTAATGCTGTATAGCCTAGGGAAGGAACAGCAGTTACGCTAGGTAGCGAAGCACTGGAAGTAGTAGCTGAATACGTCTACTTAGGACAGGTAGTAACCTCAGATCTGGATCATGAAAGAGAAACAACAAGAATAATAAGACTGGCATGGAGCGCGATTGGGACGCACTCGCAGATTATGACTAGCAGCTTACCGGTATCGCTCAAGAGGAAAGTATACAACAGTTGCATCTTACCTGTACTTACCTATGGGGCTGAAACGTGGAAGCTAACAAAGAGGGTCCTACTTAAGTTGAGGACAACGCAGAAGGCTATGGAAAGAAAAATTGTAGGGATAACGTTAAGAGATAGGAAACGTGCAGAGTGGGTCAGAGAAATAATTCGTCACGGACATTCTCGTGGAAATCAACTAGAAGAAATGGGCATGGGCAGGACATGTAGCGCGAAGAAAGGATAACCGATGGTCGCTTAGGGCAACAAACTGGATTCCAAGGGAAGGAAAGCGTAGCAAGGGCGGCAGAAAGTTAGGTGATCGGATAAGGTTAAAGAGTTCGCAGGGGTCAAGTGGATGCAGCTAGCACAGGACTGGGTTAATTGGAGGAATATGGGAGAGGCCTTTGCCCTGCAGTGGGTATAGTAAGGATGATGATGATGAACCATATTAGAATCTCAGTGCAACCAAATGAATTTATCCTCGACTCTCTTCTCCCATTTTTTTTCCTTCCGCGATAGTAAAAACATTGGTTGGTTTATGTGGTCTAACGTCCAAAAAAGGGTATGAGAGATGCCGTAGTGGAGAGCTCCGAAAATTTCTACCACCCGGGGATCTTTTACGTGCACTGACATCAGCACGCGGGCGCCTAGCGTTTCGACTAATAGCTGTCAGTAAAAGGGCGGATTTAAATCCATTGGCCGGGGGACACCTAGCGATAAATTCTCCACCAGAAAACGAGATCGGCCGCCGTGTGTTAAAAGGAAAAAACAAACAAAACAGAGAAAGCTGCCCTTCGACCACCCCACTCCCTGCTCAGGTTGCCCACAAATCTGTCCCTATAATATAGCCCATGTTGGAGAGAAGGGCGATGTCAAAAAAGTAACAGTTTTTGTTTTTGCTTCCTTGATTCGCTTTTCCGAATGCACAGAGCGCAACCGCACGACCACGTCCGCAACGATAGAGCTCTGTGCGGCCCATACATCGCTGAAGCAACGGAGGCGCACAAGTCTGTCCAAAGACATTCTTTCCTGGGTGCGCGCTTTCGGCGTTTCCAAAAGAAGAATCCTTGACATTTATACCGGTGGAAACTTTCCAGGTAACCTGCTGCTTCCCTCCTCGCCACGGCGTAGCTTTCTCTGTATCATTCTTTGTTACCTGCCTGTTGTCACGTGTGCAACCATGCGTCATCCGCTCCATTTCTCTCCCACTGTTCGCTTTGTTTGTTCGGCTTGGTTGAAGGCAGGAGGAGGAGGAGAAGGGACATTACAAGTAGCGACGAGCATCTGTAGCCATCGCGCATGTTGTCCACGAGGAGTGGCCACGTGTCCTATTTGTACACAGTCCAAGTTCCGCCTCCCTTCTTGCAATATTCCAGATAGCATCCATGCCCGTATAATGGAAAACCATGCAGCCCCAGTGACTCCACAAAGTTTATTCGTGTCAGGTTGTTGGGGGGGGGGGGGGGGGGCTGAAACATATGGAGTGTTCTCGGTTATAGCGAACACCCGTGTTATACGCATCAATAAGAGCGTGGCATTGAGCGTTTTGAGACTGGCTTTGTATTGTGAGCTGTGCGCAATCTGTCCCCAGTGCTGTTCAATAAACTCACTGAGAAACAGAGCACTGGATGCATTCTGTTATCGTGAAGGGTCGTCGTGTTTCTGTATACTCGGATGAGGAGTCTCCTTCCCTGTCCTAGTACTACTCATGCTGAGCCGTACGCCAGCATCTATTCCTCACACTATGCCTATAAAGGCTTGGATGCCTTCTGTGACAGCACGTGTTACAGACTCGTCCGGTTTACAGAGAGAAAGCGTCATTACGTGTACACAGACTGGTCGGTATCGTAGCCTCTTCAGTTCTAAGAGTAGTGCATTCGATAATCGGAACACCTAATACCCGCAGTTGTCACTACATACGATGCTTTGTTGTTGGGCGCCAAGTGTAAGCCACTCGGTTACTGGGTGTCTTCGAACAATCGTGACCACTTTTTTCGGTATTGCTGTTCGCGCTGATGTTCCTCTAGTGGAGAACACAGTGTATTGAACCATCAAATGTTCGCGAGCTGTGACACTTAAAAAAATGCCTCGGTGGTTTCTTCTTTTTTTCTAGTTGGGCGCCTTTCTATCCCCGTTGACAGCTGGTAGCTCGGATGTAGGCTCTGCTCCTGCCTTATTGCGACGCTGAGCGAGAATTCTAAAGCTTCAAATGGAACGAGCCATTGTCGCCCAACCTGTGCATGTGGATACCACTTGCGAAAGGAAAATCACTGGTCTGATCGGGAGTCAACTTTTCTCAGCTTAGATCTCAGCCGCGCAGTCTGTTACAGTCGCAGCTTTATGATAGAGCTTCTCCGCGAAAACTTCTTCGGTCTAGTTCGCAGTATTTTGCGTCTCGGGGTACGCAAATAATGTCGCACAGTATGAGCTCGTTGATCGGCCAGTGGCCGATCTTACCAACTTCCCCCCTTCCAGATAACATCCAAGTATCGACAATTCCAACTCGAATGCTAAGAGCATCACGTCTGGTTTATGCGCCACTCGCATATTATTTTGAACACCTCATTAGATTATGATGCACCCAAAGTTTCAATTCGAATAAACCGGAACTTCGAGTTAGGCGGGTTCGGACTCGCTTGCTATACCGGAAGAAAACCAATACAGATTATTTCATTGCGGACAACATTAAACCACCAGTAATGTAAATAGGCGTCATTATACGATCCCCTGTAAAATATTTTGCCCGTTCTTTATCGTGCAATACGAGCAACTCTTGAGGCCTTTTAAACGCTAAGCTCTTAAAAGATAATTGCAAAACGTCATCCGGTGGCCTCTAAAGTAACTCTTGTATAGTAATTAACAGCATCACAAAGAAAGCTACATTCTTGTGTGAATTCATTGTATTCAGTGGCTTTAACACTTGTGAAGAATTTGAGAGCCTTGATTAAAGTTGTTGAAATATGAAGGATTAAAGTGACTGCGTCGGCCGGATGCACAGTCAAAAGCCCGCAAGCTAGTGAAAAAACTCCCATACTTTCTGCCCATTAGAGGCGAAGAATGCCTGCAGTTTATTTTTATCTTTTGCTGAATTCCGACGCACGTTCATTGCGATGAGAGTAAAAATTACTTCCGCATTCCAGGGTCTCTTTTGTTTTTTTCAGAGCACAGCGCCTCATGTTTCAGCAGAATAAATGTTCGGGCGTACTGAGGATCCGCGCCCGAAGGTTAGCGACAGTAGTAGTGGGAGCGCCGAACGGGCAGGCTTTAGATTCGCTTTAGCGCTTTTAGGATGACTCGTTACAGAGCGAATACGCACGCGGCAGACATTTTGTTTTCTTAGGCTCATTCCTAGAAGATCCGTCAAGTGCGAATTTGAATGTTTGATTCCAACTAGCCGGATATTTTACTCTCTACATGGGACACCCCCACGCAGCGAGGTAAGAATTTTCACCTCTTTACACCCTTCGCTCGGAGGGTGTTAAGGGAGTTAAAATAAACACCCTCCGCTCGGGGGGTGTTTATCTGGCGTCAGCGGCATAGCATGTCGTGTTCGCGTGCCGCGAAAAGGCAGTGTTACTCATGTCTTACCTCAGCTATCAGACGCGGTGGCGAGGGAATAGCAGACACCTGCGAGGATTCGGAGCCCATAGATCATTCGCAGTAAGGGAGCAACGTGCAGAGTGTTGACTAAACGCGAGTTCGGGCTTTGGTTGAAGCCACGAATAAAGGATGAACACACGGGCAGAGTATACGAGGTTGAAAAGAGACAACCGATATGGTCCTTTCGGTTAACGGTGCGTGTTGACGTTGTTAGGCTTAACATTGTGATAACGATCTTGAGTCTTTTTGAAGACCCAATTGCGAGTTGGATATACTTTCCGTTCTGATAAGTCCACCATCTCCACTGTGTGCCGTTGCTGTTTAGAGCCCGTTTTCAGGCTTTGTGGCAGCCGGGTGTCGCCGTATATGGGCCGTATATGGATAAGTACCTCCTGTATTACATAGCTCTTTCCATCCGCCTTGATAGTGAGTGGGTGCTCTTGAACAACGACTGCTGTAAAGCTACCAACAGATACCGACTCTTCAGATAAGGCTGCAAACGCGCTTCGCTTTGTTTTTATGCCAGTAAGCCCTCGGAGCTCACCTCTCCTCTGTAAATAAGCTTAGTGAATGTTGCAAAGAAAAAGCCCCACGGGGAGCCGCTGACCCAGAGTGCACCATTTTCGGCACGGTTTCATGTTTTTCTCTTGAACTGATGTACTTGTTGCGACCAATTGAGATACGGGGATTACAGTACGCTGTTTAGGCCCGGAACAAAGTTCTCGACAGCGGCTCAAACTATTTAGTTAGCCTTTAGTTAAGTATGGTCTCCACGAGATACATTTTCAGGATTTGGTAAGACTTCGACTGTTGCCGCCATCGCCGTAGATATTCTGTGCTTATGCGTCGGCATTATTTTCGATATCTGCTGTACGTGCACTCGAAGCTCGTACTACAATAGCAGACCAGGTTTTCAAAGTGCGGCCAGTTCGTTCTGTCAGGGAAGAAAGAGAAAATAAAGAATATGCAAACGTAGGTTCAAGGACTGAAGAAATATGTCTGTTGCTCCCGGTGCACAGCAAACTGACGATTTCTTATCCATACCCCATCTCAGGCACGCTCGATATAAAGCTGAAGCTTATCACTAATTGGAAGAAAACGCCTGGCAAACAGATGCGCCACGACCTCTGACCGGGGCAATACACAGCGCCTGCGCTTTCTGCGCAAATGTCACGGTGCCCGTGTCACGTGATTGCCTCTTTCGCCCTTTAACACTCAGCAGCCTCCCGCGACACTCACGAGAAATAACCGCCTGTTCGAAAAGAATAGAGCTGAGCGCCCTCTATGAGCGCATTTAAAAAGTGTGCACTATATAGGGACGCCCGGCAAAGCCTGGTTTCCCATGTCGTCAACCTTGCGGGTGGTTGCGCAATAACCGGAAGTGGCCATAATAAGCGGCTAGTCTGTGATTTTGGGCCGGCCCGACAAAGAAGGAGGGGGGGAGGGGGCGTGATAACGTATATATCTACACATGGTGTGTCACCATTATATTTATATTCATTTTCTTTTTTCACGCGGCTGTTCTGTTGCCAGAAAAAACAGCTGCGTCCAAGACCACATTCGTTCGAAACACGTGCCCGAGCGGTGTGGTATTCTTCCTGCCTCCTTCTCTACCTCTTTTTCACTCTCCCTCGCTCGCCTTCGAAACAGGCGCCTCTTGTCGGAGTAGAGAGCTAAATAGAAGTAAACAGCTAACAACACGGCGGGAGTTGCGTCTGTGTTCTCTGTGTACAAACAAACAGCTACAACGAATTTCCGGAACAGGTTTCAAGTCTGCATTATTGTTCCCTCTGTTTTCGTTCTCTCTCTCTCTCTCTCTGTTTTAGTTTATACTTTTTTCGCTCATAGGAACAACTGACCCCATGGGTCGTCCTGTTGCCGCTGTTTCCTGCTGACGTTGCGTCTGCTATTGCTGCTCGGGCGATTTTCTAGGAAAGCACGTGGTGAGCTCTTTTTTTTTTTTGTGAGTGCTGCCGCGGATTCGCACCAGGCGGCAGCTCGGGCGATGGCAGGAGCAGTCTAGAGCTCATAGGTTGGAAGGGGCTAATGAAGGGAAGTCTAATAGGAAAGGGAGTAGGCGACATTACAACGAGTAATGGATAGATGATCACACCGTGCTACCCGTTCGCTTCGGTGCCGTGTTGTAGCTAACGTTTTGAGCAGTAGCTTTGTTTTTTTTTTGTTTGCCGCCACCTGTTGGCACTTATGTTGCGAGGCTGTGTTCATGTTTGTATCTTCGCGCCCCAGTGCGCGCATAGAGAGGTCTGTAATTGAGGGTAGCCCAGGCGTGACGGAGATCTTTCGCCGCTCGTTTCATGCTCGGTGCGCTTTCATGTTCTGTATCTGCGGCCCTTAACCCTCACTGCACCCTTTCATTCTCTTTGCCTCGAACAGCGTTCACATGTTGTAATTAAAACAAAGGATCCCAGACGCGTCGCTGGGAACCTATGCACCAAAATATACTGTTCGCGGGTTGCGAAACGATGGCGGTAAGCTTTGCTGTTAACGCAATAATTACACGAGTGCTTACGGTGTAAGCGGGTCGTTAGACGGTAGGTAATTAAAACGCGATTTCGGGATGGTTCAATTCACGTTTTCTGGGTAGCAGGCGCTAGTCCCCGCTTTCACTCAGCAGAATGCGAGACACCGCAGTTTTTGTTCAGTTTAAAGCTCTCCACTCAAAGTAGAAAATGAAGTTACTGATTTTTAGTGTGCATTCGACACTAAAAACAAAGGACGACCGCAGAAAACGAGAGCTTGATCTGTCAAAGATAGAAACAATTTAGATGGGGCTTCAAGAATGATGCAGGCAAGGAGAAGTTGCTCGAACTGAAAGGGACACAGCTGTAGACACTTTTGAGGGGAAAGCATCGCACGCAGTTTTTCGTGAGGTGCGCTGGATCAGTCGAGGTGCGGAGGAAACAGCCAAGTTTATACACCTTCTAGAACATCCGCGAGCACAGTGAGAAGACGACGAGAGAAAGTCTTAGCTGTAGTCCTTCGAAGCGACAGCAGCGAATGGCGCAGTCGACAGGATCTTGCAGGACCTTCGTGCCTTCCAGTGATCTTCGTGCCTTCCCATTTCAATTTGAGCAAAAAAAAGGAACACGCAAAAGGCGATTCAGGACAGACATCGGTATATTTTATTGCTGTCGTTGTGCAGCCGCGCGCAATAACAGTACTGCAATGGCTACCATTTGCGCGCGAGGACAAACGAAACCGAAACGTTCAGAATCCGAGTTTCAAAGAATGGCAGCGCCACCTGGCTGAAAGGTGCGTAACTACGCTGCCGTTCAGTTGGCGCGCATTTTTGTTTTTACCAATCTTAAATAGGCTTGCGGAAACCGCCGGCGTGAAAACGGCATAGGACGTTCAAGGAAGGATGATAACTTTGTTTTCTAAACACAAAGCACTTTGTGTGGTAATGCTGCGGCAATGTGACGTCACGCGGATTCTCTGCTGCTGTCGGGTTGACAACTTCGCTTGATTCATCCGAAGCTTGGCTAGGAGTGCACTCTTGTGTTGTTGGGCGGCTCTGGTAATTGTAGGCATGTCACGATGGCTGCGAAGGTTGGTAGGCTGCGTGGGGGTAAATGAGGTAAATGGGGAAGTGAAACGGACATGGTACCAATTTACACGTCAAAAATGGCCTTGCATTGTTAAGTAAATAGTCATAATTCATCAAACTGAAAACCCGACTCGAATGAAACCAGTTTTTTCGAGTAGCAGTTTGCTTCAGGTTGGAATGTCTGCCTAAAATTTCGTATAACACGTCTCGAAAATAGCTGGTTAATCTGCTGCGGCATGTTTCATGGTTGTACACGAACTGTTGTTTTAAAACACAAATCGGTTTTATTCTAAGGCATCCGTTCTAGATAGAATAATTTGATATTCGGTATTCTCGCTGCATATTATTGTACCTTGTTTTTTGATGCAAAAATAAACCTTCAACTTCAATGACACTGTGATTTTTATTGTGTTTTCACTCTTGGTCACCAGAATCATCCAGTAGAACTAGACGTGTTCCGATCTATGTTATCGACTCCTGATGCAACTTGTTGCTTTGACGCTGATTTTGCATCTGTGCCGAGTGTGCTCTTTCAGTTTTTATTACTGCTTCTGTATACAGAGAAGGCGCTCGTGGATATGCAGTTGAACCTTTAACCAAGAGCCTTAGCGGGAAATGTTTGTAGGAGCTGTTTTGTGATCACTTCACTTACAAATCGGCAAAGCGAATATGTGAGTAAAATTATGAATGTGTAAATAAACTAAGAAGTGTGAAATAGGGTATTTATTTGTTGTGAAAGTACGTATCCTCTTTACGCCGTCGAAAGCACTGTGTTAGCTGCTCGCTTATTAAGGCAAACGATAACGCATGCAAAATTTCCGGGACGGATGCTTTGTAATTTATCTGCCTGCGCTCTATTCACAATTTAGATTAAGCCTATTCTAAGCGATTGCACTGTTTTTGCGCTTTTAGCTTGATCAGGGACATTAACTGCATGGCTAATGAGCTTATTATTGCAAGCGACATCTCCGGACAACGATCTGATACCGTAAGAAAATGTCGTCGACTCACGACTTTGCAAGATGTCGCTGACTCATGGCTTTGCCCTGAAACGCTGCAGTGCTGCTAATCTGACTGCCTTGATTAATCGTCCAAACCTGAGTCAAGTGAGACTATGTAGCGGCGCGTGATTCATTATCGAGAGTTCCCACCCACCCGTCAAAGGAAGTCGGAGCTGTTTACTGCTGTGGTTAATCCAATTAGGGCACGGTAAACCTCGCGTATGATGACTTTTTTGTAGTGGTCGACTTTATTCCTTTGAGATTCTAATTTTTGTTGTATACACTTTGGTAAGAACTGGTGACGTAATAGCATGGAGAGCTGTTACGGCTGCAATATATTACGTTTCTATATCGCACTGCTTGTTAGTTTATTGACAACGTGCTGGCTAAAAAAATTCGACCTGTTTGTAAGCGGCAGGTTCTAAGTTCCCCCAAAGTTCGCGCTTTTTTGTCGTTGTTTAACTAATATATTCTCTAAGAATGACAATGAGAGGAGACAGCAGCATCACATTAAACTTAGTTATAGACTGAGTAGTCGTCTGGTGTTTCTCTTTGTAGGATATTGAGTTTGGTAAATGCTTATGTGCTGAAAAGCGCGCACGAGACTAGCGACCGCAAAAAAGAGAGACACAGGACGAACTGGGTTTTTCTAATATGAACAGGTAATTTTTTTCAGCGCGATCGAGGAAGTGCGGACGGAAATAAAGATAAGCAGGAAAGCGAGAGCAGAATGTGGGCGAGTCCTTACATGGCAAAATTGCTTTTGAAAAGGAATTAAATTACATTACTAATTGCTTTGCTGAAAATCATACAGAAGTAATTCAATTACATTACTCATTACTGCTCCAAAAAGTAACGAAATTACATTACAATTACTTCTACTGACTAATTCAATTACTTTGCTGAAAATCGTAAGGAAGTAATTAAATTACATTGCTCATTACTGCTCCCAAAAAGTAACGAAATTAAATTACAATTACTTTTACTGAGTAATTCAATTACTTTTAAATTACATTCTAGTTTCCACCCATTCAAAAACTAAGTGAAGCTAGTAAACAAAACAACAACTTGTTCTCTAGATGTGAAGCACACGCATTATATTTCGTCTTCCCGCCAAAATTTGTCCCAGAGAGCTATTTCTTTCCTCTTTCCTACAGCACTTGCCATTACAAAAACAAGACAACCTTTTCCAATTCGGTTGCGATTCGGTTGCTGCTTCACCCAGGCTACTACTGGGCAGACCCCTGTAAAGGGTGCTCTATGCTTTGCTTCAGTGCTCTACAAGATGCCAACACTCCAGGAGCGTGGTGAAACTATAAAGACGAGAATCATACATTCTCTATTTTTGCGCAGAACGTCCATTTTTTCTTTCCAGAAAGATTCCGGCCTTTGCTTGCAGCATTATATTTTATTGCTGTGTGTACCGCAGTTCTTTTGTCCTCCTTTGGCGCCGCACGCTTTCTCAAAGTAGACAGGAAAAGTCTCGAGTCGTCACCGCGGTGACGACCTAGATTCTGTATCGAATAGGTAGCGCGCCTTTTTTGGAAATACTGTATTTTAATGGCCTAATGTGCAAAGTGAAATCATTAATATTGGTGGCAATCGACAAGCCTTTCGCTTCGCTTTTTTTTTTTAAATTCCATTCGTTATATCTTTATATCGATACCTTGCGCTAAGTCCTAAATTCCTAACATCTTTCTGATTCCACACTCTATCTTGGAAGTGATGACGTCTCTCTGACTCCTACTGTATTTCTCCCACACAATCAAATATAAGACAAGAATTGACGTCGATTTCAGGAAATAGGCACCGGTGAGGCTCGTTAAACGGCTTTTACTTGTGCAGCGAGTCACGTACTCTGCAGCTCTCGACGCTATCCACTTATCATTAATGATGTACGGCGTGTTAGTAAATAAAAAGCGACGCAAAAACATCACATATCTACGACTATATGTCGTCACCTTACGTCGTTGTCTGCAGGTAAGCGTATTATTCATTAGACAACGCAGAATATATGTTACTCCTGACTGTGATGCGATAATGTGCCTAGTAAACATTTATTCTGTATCCGTGAAGTTATTCCTACTGCCTGAATTTAGAGGAATGGGCGTGGGGGTGAGAGAACCCTAATTAAAGAGCGATACGAAGTAATGACTAAGTGAAGCATAGATGGCTGTTAACTTATTAACCAAAAACACACATCGTCGCGCCCGTTGGATTGTAGCACATACTACACCGTAAAAAAGAGCCAAGTTCACCTAACGTGACATGTGTTTTTTTAGCATTTATTTCTTCACCCAACTCGTCGTGCTTTGCTTGTTCCACTTGCACGTTTTTTCCGCGTTCTTTGATGTATGTTTTTTTTTATTTTTTCCGCTCTAGCAGAACAAGGAGCCGAGGATGTCCCAGCCACTGGGACCCCCATAAGGACACTTCGAAAGCGCCGCGCCGCACCTGAGACAAAACTGGTTTTCACAATGATCGTCCAGATGGTATTCCATGTCTGAGATCATTGTGAAAGCTGATTTTGTTGACCTTTTCGCCGTGGGAAGCACCGGAAGAGGATGCGCCGAAGAAGAAAACCACTGCGCCACCAAGCGGAAGCCCTTGATGCATGAACTATCTATGATGTGATCATATCAGTGGCATGAAAAGTTTGTGGATATGAATCAATATTGTTGGGGCCAGTTTAATGCATGTGCGACTCCATAGACGAAAATAAGTGTGACGATGAATTGGCTTCGGTGATTGCCGACAAACTGCGGCGCATCCAAAGACGAAGACATGACGCTGGATTCTATGAGCGTAGTGTATTGTCCATGCTTGTACTATATGCCATTTCTGTTTCTTGAGTGTGGCTTGTGCTGAGTGAGGCTGCGCATATTGCACATATTGTACAGCCTCACGACCTTGCTCAAAGGTATTTACGCTGCATTTTGCTTCTGAGCCTTGAATTCGGGCAACTGCTAAAAACTAGAATTTTAAACATTTCAGCAGAGGAGGAGACTAGTACTGGTACGCTTTGACTCTTTTTCGAACTTAAGGTATGCTGTGCCTGCATATGCTGTTAAAGCAAACCCTGTCGCTTGAAGACTTTTAATGAATTCTGTACAGTATACAGAGTTGTTACGCAGATGTGACCTCTTAGAGAACAAACTGAGAGAAGAACGCGACACGAATGTGCTCTTTATTAGGATGGTTTCGGCCCACACAGAACTGAACAGGTAGGCGGAGATAACAACGAGCATACTAGTTTGTCGACAAATTATTTATTAATAGCCGAGCCTACGTTAGGGATGACGAGGAGAACGACAAGGTACGACTAAAAAAAAAAAAAAAAAAAACGTTTGCAAAAGACAAGTACATTACCCCATGCCTTCACTGGTTCAATTAACAACTTGAACCGCAAAATTTCAAGCAATCAGAATGCCCTTGCTCCTGAAAACTGATTTGCCCATCATAAACGCATTCGTGGAGACAAGGGAAGTGCGCAAAAAGAGAATCGGCTCCGAGTAATTAACGCCAACGCCCGAGGCGTTATTAATAAGGCTGATCAGCTAGATATCCTCCTCCTTGAGCCTGATCCTCACGTCACGATAATTACCGAAAAGTGGCTGCACAGCGAAATTTCTGAAGAATTAGTTTTTCCCCCTCGTCCAGAGCATTTCGAAACTATAGGCCTTCGAGGGGTGGAGGAGTAGCCGTGATTATTAAAAACAACATACAGGCTTCTTTGCTGAAAGAAGCAACTGATCTTGAATGCCTTTGTCTGATCTGTTTTGTTCGGTACATTGTTTCATCTTGAATGCAGTCTACAGGCCTCCTAACGTCACACATGATTATCTAACTGAGCTACAATTGCACATGTCAAAATACAGAAAAAAAAATGTTATTCGGTGACTTAAACTTACCCGGTGTTGACTGCGAACGGCTGAAGCCGCACTTCATCATCCTCATCAGCCTGACTACACCCACTGCAGGGCGAAGGCCTCTCATATTTCTCCAAATAACCCGCGCTTAGGGTACAACAAACGCGTGAAAGTCGTCTTCGATATAATGCTTACGCACAATTTGCCCTAGGTGGTTCGTGAACCGACGCGCGCATTTCGAACAAGCAGTTCAGTTCTAGGTTTAGCATTTGTCCCTCGTGCTTTCCATGAATGCACTGTATCTGTTAAAATGGACTTTCGGATCATCACCTAGTCAGCGTTTCTATACCGATAAACCTGCTTGCCAGACAAAAAAAAAATTGCCGACGATTACGTTACTGCCTAATGCGAAATTTGAGCGCAGCTCATCAGCTGTTTCACCTTTTCGATAGATTGAGGCAAAGATTTCGAGCAGGACACGTATGTACAATTACAGACAACTTTACTTTTTTTATTTTTCACAGGTATTCCTTCAAGAAACACTCCACTAACAGTTCTTGGCTGTCATAAAAGAAGCTTTGTGGTCGGAGAAATGAAGAGAGCAATTAAGTTATCGGGTGGTCGCGGGAGGCAGCGCGTGAGCCCATAGGAACGTTGCGCGACGATCAGATAGCAGCGTCTGACTGATGCCGCTGACGCTGCTAGCGAGTGAAGAGAACGTGACTCTGCGTTTCGGCTTGGGATGCACGCACCGTGATCCGCTGATAGGGAGCCGTCGTTCCGGCAATCGGAGGGCACCCTCGCCGCCACGTAGGAAAAGGGGGGGGGGGGGGGGGTGGAGGGGGTATAAGCAGCGGCGAACGGGGAAACGCGCGCAGCAATCAGATAACACGCGCGGCTGGCGCCACGCAGGAAGAGGGGGGATGAAAGGGGGCGGAGCTGGTTACGAGGCCGACGCCGACGCGAAACCCAGGAACGGGCGCCAAAGAGCTGCGCTCTAAAAGGATGCACCACATCTCGTCTTGGATTTAACACGTGCGGATGACGCCTCAATTACGAATACCTTGAAATGGGCATTTCGGAATTAGACGGCACTGACGCCTGCTCACTGTGGAGGCAATTTAAGACATTTCATTAATGTCTAAACAATTTTGTACCTATAACATACAAATCAGTTAGGAAGCAGACGCCTTGGATAACTCGGAATATCATTCACCTAACGCCGACTTAAAAGACTAAAAAAAAAAAAAAACAACAACAACATGCACAGCAGAGCATAATCGATAAGTTACGAAAAATCTAGCACGTTCTGTACTCTGATCAAAAAATTATTTCAAGACAACGTTGTCAAACTTCATACGAAATGACCCCAGTAAATTCTGATGCCACATTAGCGAGAAAAAGACACCCATATCTGAAATGACAATCGACGATACAGTGGTTACCAATCAGGACATTATTGTTAATCATTTTATCAGTTATTTCCACAGCGTGTTTTCAGAACCAAAGCCATATGACGAGTCAAGTCCAGCAACAGCGTACTACTCACAGGTTAGCTTAATCTCGTATAACGGTGTGATTTCCATGTTATTAAACTTAAAAAAATCTTCCCTAGGACCCAACGATCTCCCAAATTCATTTCTTCGTAGGTACGCGGAATCACTGGCCGGATGACTGGAAGACATCCCAAGTTGTGCCTGTGTTTAAAAAAGGCGACCGCCGTCATGTAAAATACTGTCTACCTATATATCCTTAACATTATTTTGTTTCAAATTAATGGAACATGTTATAGCTACTAGCATTAAATGAATTCTTAGATCACAGTAATATTTTGATAAACTACCAGCATAGCTTACGGAAACGACTTTCCACAGTGGCTCAACTACTTACAGTAGTCCATTCTTTTGCAGCAGCCCTTGATAATAACAGCCAAACTGACGCGATGTTCATAGGTTTCAGTAAGGCATTCGATAAAGTTCTGCACTACAGTCTAGTTGTAAATCTAGAAGAACAGTGGCCTTCCAAGCATCTATATTTTCCGGATAAATAATTATTTAACAAACCTCACAGATTACGTTGCACTTAGTGAGTATAACTCTGGCTGTCTCTCGCAGTCACATCGGGTGGGCCGCAGGGGAGCGTCCTGGGCCACTGTTGTTCGTTATATACATAAATGATATTGGTATAACTCACAATATAAATACACTGCTATTTCCACACAAATTCGAATCATCATTAGTGCATCAAGTGGCGTCAGTAAAGTACTTAGGTGTAGCACTTACTAATAGCCTTTCTTGGAACTCTCATATCGATATCTGCTCACTTGCATTCCGATAACTGGGTTACCTCAGGCATAAGCTCCGGAATGCTCTCGCTGATGTTAAGCTCCTTAGCTATAATACACTAATTAGAGCTAAGCTTGAATGCACGTGCATAATTTGGGATCCTTACACTAAGTTTAACATCAAGAAGCTCGGAAAGATGCAAAGAAAAGCAGTTAGGCTTATATATTCAAAGTTTCTCCGCGCTGACTCCCCATCCGAACTAATGCTTGCCCATGGTATTGAACCATTACAGCTGAGAAGGCAAAATTTTCGTTTAGGTTTTCTCTCCTTACTTCTGAACAATAAACTTAGGCTTGACAGTTCGCTTTATCGTTCCCTGTTGCCATCAAGAAATACACGACACAATCACAATGCTCTACTAACACCTTAATCTTCAAGAACCAATTTGTTAAAATTCTCCTTTTTTCCTCGCACCGTCAACGACTGGAAGTCACTACCCGAACCATCGCAGCCCTAAAAAATTGTAACCTGTGTATTTTTTTTTAGCCACGTTTGAAATCATTGTATTGCATTTTCGCTACTAATACTGCATTGCCATTTCATGTCTGCTAGTGCTGTATGTTATTGTTGTACATTACTGTATTGTTCACTGCTGTTGCCCTTCTTGCTTGGACCTCACCAATGGTGGGCAACATGTACATACATAAAATAAAATAAACAAATAAAATGTCTGTGGCTGCCGGCATCGCTCTGTTTAAAGCGAGACAAGTAGTGAGAATCGTCTGTGACACCCTCGAACAAGGTGGAGGCAATCGCGGATGGCCATAAAAATTCCAGATAAACCTGGCATCTTCTTTCGTCGCAAACGAAGAAAAAAAAAATGCTATGGACCGGAGGCTTTAGCACGAATAAGGAAAAATTACGAAGGGAACTTAAGCCTACTTAGATGCTGAAACGAAAGCATTGCCTACGATTATTCCATCATTAATACAACACATTTTACCATAACCCAACGCAATCAGCGGTTAATTCATCATTAATCTGCTGTAGTCAAACGTAATCTGCCGCACTGGAAATTAATGCACTAGAATCAACTCTACAACCATCGAACGCAAAATACCGTATGTTTGCCCTTTTCAACTCTATCATCTGTATTTAATCAGCCAGCCAAAATCTTAATATACAATTCAAAATAATCAAGTCTAATCATTCTAAATCTACCGTAATTCAGCTAAATCCACCGGAATCCGCGAAGTCACTATCACTATGTTAACATCATGTCTTTGCTGTGTAGACGTATTGATCAATTTGTGCCCGAAGGCTGCCCTCTCTTAATTCAATGCCGACCACCAGAATTGACAACGTCGCTGCCTATTGCATCAGTAACTATCACTGCTATCAGCTATCACTATTTTGCATCATATCTACAGTGTGTTACCCACTGACTATCTTTCGTGAGCCCTTTTTGCAGCCAACGACGCGGACGCCGGTTTCAGTTGATAATGGGTCATATATGGATTTCGCCTTAAAACATTACAAACTTTTCGGCAGTGTGAGTGCACCCTTCATCGGTGTGGAAGGCTTAGCTGGGGCCTGTAGCAGTTCCTTTCATAATCGCAATAGCCACCATTTTTCATTTTTGTTACCATTATATCGTTATATAAACCTAACAGCTCCGATAATGGGACTCAACCATGCACTCCTCCAAACACACCCAAGGAAATAAAAAATTGCATAGGTGCACCTAAGTCTGCTTACGGGCAGAAATGTGAAAGCATTACGATTTGGTTGGTTTACGGGGGTTAAGGCCTCAAAGCGGCTGAGGTAATGAGAGACGCCGTAGTGCAGGGCTCTGAAAATTTCACCGACTTCTTTTACTGACCCCGCACAGCACACGGGTGCATTGCCTTTCGCCTCCACCAAAAAGCAGCCGCCGAGGCTGCGATTCGATTCCGTATTCCTGGTTACAGCAGTCGAACTCCCACTGCGCCACCGTGGCGGAGTTGCGAAAGCATTAGGAGTTCGGTTCTGAGTTTCGTTGCTTAGTACCGTTGCTTAATTTCCATTTATATTCGCCGAATTCGCTCGATATAAAAGTTCGGATGTCAAGGGACCAAATTTTGGTGTGGCCCACACAGCTTTAGAAGTCACTATTTAGTTGGCCATACTAAAATTAGGTTATACATCGATTGTGGTCCAATTCGGGCAAAGTCAAATTTCCGGTGTCGAGGGAGGCCACGTTTCGGGGGCGAACCACCCAAGTTTGGTGGTCACCACTAAATCGGCCATACTGGGATTAGGTTCGACACATCATGTTTGGTTCAATTCTGACGAGGTCAGCTTTGGGGGATCCAGGGGAGCAAATTTGGCTGGCGGCCTATTCGAATGTGTAGAACACCATCGCATCGGCCATACTCTATTATACTAATTATCCCTGCAATTGATTGTTGACAGTTCATTCGGACACTCTTTAATGACAGACAGGCTCTGTCAACGCCTTCTGCCGAGACTCCACTGACGAGACAGGACATGCTTTTGTACCTAAAAAATGATGGGGCACTTAGTATCCGCGGTTAGGGCCGTGACGTGAGAGCGTTAAGGACATCCATCTGCGGCTCCTCTTCCGATCCTCGTAACGTACATGCACTTCGCCACCCGATTTAATCCGGAATGGAGTATAGCGACGAAGTATATAAAGAAAGGGTTGCAATTATACACCCTTGGAACCAGGGCAATAGTTTATGACAGGGAACGAGGTATTCGAAGTTCCAAAGAGTACAGCTCTCCAGAATTAGTGACCGCAAATGAGGACCTTTAACATGCAACATTTAAGCGCGTCAGAAAAAGAGTGCACTACATTCAAGCAAGCATATTTTGGTGTTATGATAGGAGCTGAACTTTGTTCACGTAGAAGGTATTTCATATGAATCTTATCTTCTAAGGGCTCACATATCCACAGAAAACTGGAGGCTGTGACGCAAAGGCCTACAAGCGGCGCAGAAACCAATGAAAAGTAAAACGATATGAGCAGTGGCAATGGACAAAGTTAGAAACGTGGGGCTGAGGAAATAAGCACCAATTAATGATTGTTGGAATGAAGAGAGAACGACAATGAGAAAACGTCATCAGTTACTGCGAAGAAGCAGTAACTGATGGCGCCTCAAGGTTCCGGAGTGCGTTCAAAGTAAACGTCTTGTCGCGATCACAATGTTGCGGGAGGTGGAAATCATCACTAAATGCGTTCTATACGCCATCGAACAGCGGACATGTGATCTTCAGTTCCTCTCCGGTATCTCAGTACCCTCGCTCCTCCTGTTGCCATGTCACACTTCGCTATTCTAGCTGCTGTGATGGGTAAAGAAAATCGCGTGTCGCCTTCTTCCGCGCGACCACTCGTCCCCTCTACCCTTACCAACCCACCGGCCCAACATAGCCACCCTTCAGAAACACCATCAAGCAGCCATCCCCCAACTCCGCCAACCTCCACTCTCCAGGAAGATCTCAACGTCATGTATGAAGTTTGTGTAGGATAGGAAGGATGGAGGTAGGCGGATGGGCAGCCCCCTCCCCCCTTACTTCATTGTTGTGAAATGCGCTACTTGTCAGGCAGGAGAGGACAGAACAGACGGCACAATCGCACGTGCCGTCAGTTTTGTCTTCTCGTGCTTGTCAAGTAGCGCATTTGACAACGACGAAGTGCGATGTGAGTGAGCACTTCTGGAGGGTAGAGTAGAGGACGCGTATGGCGGTTGGTGTCTTTAAGTTGTGAAGGTGAGTGGTAAGGTGGCTCAGCCCCTTCGAGCAGCCTTTAGATTACGAGGGAGTCGTGAGGAGGTAGCTGGTACTTCAGCAGGCTTCACTCATGTTGGCTATAATTGCATGCCCCCTACTCTCCCACCCATTCCCTCTCCTGCATGCAGGATGGTAGCACAGTGAAAGGAGGCACGCAACCTGGCTTCAATCTTCACAGACCGTAAAAGTAGACGCTGGCCGGATAACGAAGCGGCACATGGCTGCGATTCGAATTTACAGGCAGAGCGAGTGCGGTAAAGCTGAGTGTACATAGATACCTGCGACGGTCGAAATATAGGGCGTGCGCCATCAAGGGGCGCATAACGAGGTTTGTCACGCTACGCTTTCTCACGACGTCATGATCGCAACTCTACATTCGCTCTACTATACTCTACTCTACTCTACTCTACACACACACACACACACACACACACTCACACACACACACACACACACACACACACACACACACACACACACACACACACACACACACACACACACACACACACACACACACACACACACACACACACACACACACACACACACACACACACACACACACACACACACACACACACACACACACACACACACACACACACACACACACACACACACACACACACACACACACACACACACACACACACACACACACACACACACACACACACACACACACACACACACACACACACACACACACACACACACGCATGCATTTGCCTGTTTGGTGATGGTCGAATTTTCAAAAACGATCAGATATTTAAAGGATCCCGTGGAAAATGATCGGCCATGACGCACTGTACGGCTACGTCGTTATTCTGTTGCAAAATCCTAAGTACGGATACCACTCCGAAAAGCAGCTGCTTCTCCTGACCATACCGTATGCTCTTCGAGGAGGAGTAACTACTCATTAAATTATTATACGTGAACATTCTGCGCTAACCAAGAGGTCACATTTAAGATTCAAAGGCTGTTTCAATTGAATATACACCGTATGTGTGCGTGAAGTCCGTACTGAAGTAATAGTGGTCAAAATGAATTCATCGCCCCCCTGGGTGTTCAAGCCGAACACCTATCCACTACTACTTGCCCGAAGTTCCATCAACCACCAGTCCATCCGCTTGACGCACATCTAGAAGACCTTCGCACACCACACACTTACCAATCTCCATAAGTCTCCAACCTTTTTTTTTTTTTTTTTTTTTTTGGGGGGGGGGGTCTTTTCTATTTGTTACCGGGTTTGGCGAGGCAGTAGCGGAAAGAAACAGCGACGGCTAAATAGAATTCATGGGTACGGCGCGGGAGACGCTCATCATAAAAGCAAAAATGGAAAATCGAAATTTATAGCCACTATTTTTATTCATTTACATGGCTTGGCTCCGTCGTGCCCTCTTCCGCGATGCCTGCGATAGTGGACACCTATTTTGTAGGTGCCCCTCATTGCATGCCCCATGACAAGAACACAGTCTTCAATGTGGACCACGACCACAAGAACGATTTGTATTTTCACCCGCGAATTCTTCTTTCAGTTTTCTTTGCCTATCTCATTTTCCCCAGTGCCGGTTTTGGAAAGGGGAGCCGGAGATATTGCATCAAGGTCATCTGGCAAGTATGGCACTGCCTATGGCTACCCCAGCAAAGAGGGAAAACAGAAATCAAAGAGCTTACAAAATACAGCCTCAAAATACCATAGGGAACCCTACTAAATACTTAAGTATGCACTGGCCTGCAAAATCACTAGAACTATATTGACGATGGAAAGAGAGTTCTTCCGTGTTTTATGATTCTTCTTTCTTGTGCAATCTATATTTTCATCGTCATCAGCAAACCTAAACTAGCCCAGTAACATATTCTGCCGGACTGTGACTATAGTGACCATGTTCGCAGTGCGAGCTTTCAGTGTAATCCAGCTGAGCTCTGCAGCAAGGATACAGAAATGCAGCAGGGTGTGTGTATTGGGGAGGGGGGAGGGGTTGAGTAGAAAAAGTCAGGCTACCAAACCCCAAAAGGCAGTTCTGCGTAGTTAGGGCATTGTAAAGTACGGTATAGTTTCCAGCAAACTTTTAATATTTGTCTCTTCCTAGCTAACCGCTGACGTTTTGTTCGGCAATGAAAGACGCGTTTACCCTTGTTGTGCCAATGGGGTTATATAACACAGTATGCCACCGTCAACAGGGTTGTGCCAAGGAGTTTATTGCGCAGCGCTCGTTACCAGTTTTGTGAACGAGGGCTGTCAGCTCCCTAGGCGGTAGCGATGGATCCGAGTCGGCGCTGGTGAGATGAAGAAAAAGCTTTATACGCTATTTACACCGGCCTCTTGTTTGCCTTTTCAGAATAGTGTACTAGACGTTCGCTATTTCGTTCCTAGCAAGAGACGCGCAAGCCTTTCTCACACTGATTGCCCTCTCAGTATGCCTTGGTTTTCAAAACACTTCCTGTAGACTTGAAGCACGCAAGGTCAACAAAATGCTACGCTCAGCCTTTCTCTAAGCTACCCTGTGTGTCAGAAAAAGTCTAGCGCTTGAGGGAAACTTCAGGTACTCACCGCGCCGAGGTGCCTGACGCCGGTCAATCCCACCGCTGCCAAAAATGTTGTGCGGGTGGGGTTACTACCAGTCCCTTCTCTTGAGCGGTGGGAGGCTATACTGGCCAGCTCAGACCCGTTGGCGCAAGTTCGGGCTACTCAGGGAGCTCATAAGGTCGCCGAGAGCAACGGACTTGAGGCCATCCAAGTGTAGTGCCCACAAATCGCTCATTGCTGACAATAAATGTTTTCCAATCCAGTCCAAAATCACCCAGTATCCCACCGCTGCCACCAATGTTGTGCCGGTGGGGTTATCACGCAGTATCCCATCCTCAACAGGCTTGTGCCAAGGAGTTGGTTGCGTAACGCTCGTCACCCTTTTCGTGAACGAGGGCTGTCAGCTCCCTGGGCGGTAGCAATGGATCCGAGTCGGTGTTGGTGAGATGAAGAAAAAGCTTTATACACTATTTACTGGCATTTACACAACGAGATCGGCTCTGGGCCGAAAGCTAACATATCCATACGCGACGGTCCTCGCGCACCGACGGCCGGGGAGATTCCGCCGCGTCCGCTATCAGGGGGCAAACTGCTTCCGCTCGAGACTCCGAGAGTAAGTTCGTCACTAGCGTACTTACATCGGGAGCAGTCTCTGGACAGTATATTTCCATAAACAGACCACAGATTCTTGAAGTAAATATGGCACGTGTTCTTTGTAGAAAATTCTATAAAATATATAAAGTCTTAACATTGAAAAGAGGGAGATGTAAGTTGTACTAGTTGGCCTTATTATTTTTTCTTTACCCGGTCACTCATCATTGTTCATTTGGCCCGGCGTGGGAGGTGAATTCTCGACACAGTTGAGTAAATCCTGGGCACTGAAGGTAACCCAGTAGGCTGTAGTTGTTACAAGGCACATGGGTGGACACAAGTGACGATAATGCAGGTAGAGCGTGCTTTTACGTATGCACACCCATCAAGGGGTGAGGTTAACTGGGCGTGTCTCTGAGTATTCCTCCCGGTGAAGACCAAAATGAACGGTGGTCACCAAGAGTCATTTCAGCTTTTGGAAGCGCTGCGGAATACGGGGTGCCTGCAAGGATCGAGTAGCCCGTTGCCACGAGCTCCACTTTTGCAAACGCTGCCAAGAAAAACTGCGTCGCGGCATCATGCAGTAATGTCGTGAATTTGCGGGCAGGAACTGCGATGCACCCCCTCCTTTGTGGGATGCTCTGAACAGGCCTAGACGATTGCACATAACGCGCCTATCCTATAAGTTTACGGCAACCCGGGTATAAGACCGAGATCTATAGCGAGCTAGCAACGACCCGCGAACAGCTGTGGTCTGCGTATTAGGGCAAGCAAGATGGCCGACGTCCAGCGCCGAAGCTAGGCTCACGAGTGCACAATGGGCAGCTGCCATGCAACACCGGTGTCAGCAGAAATCCTTGCAGTTAGGGTTACACTCAGAGTTGATACAAAAGGCAGTTCACAAAGGCAGGATTGTAACCTGCAGCTAGTACACTCTGATATATTCGTGTCCTGGGAAAGCATCAGAAAAGGTGGACGCCGCCACCTGTTCGCAGCAGCAACGTCCCAGACAAGACGACGAGCGCCGAGAGAGTTGCGATGCCAACCGTTTACTTTGGCTGTTCTAGCGAAACTCTTTGCGACCATTGCGAGGGAAAAGCCTCCTCGCCCCGCGACTTGCGACGCGAACTGTCTCTGTCCATTTCTTGCTTGGCAACGTGGCAGCAGTGTAGCGTGTGTGCTTATGAAATGTGCGTGACGTGAAGCTTCCTTCATGTTTATCGCTCGGCTCAGATTATCCCATGCCACGCATCGACTCAGTAGAAAGAGGAGGAACTGACTGGGTTGACAGCAGAGGAGGCTAAGGAAGCGCGCAGGACGTTGAGGCGGCTGTCTGCTCCGCCTATAGTTCCCCTAGCATTCGCGTGAAGAAACATCATCCGTAACACGATAATCTTTGTTACAAGAAATAAACTGCCTGTTGCTATCGCGCTTTTTGTGCCTTATGTCCATTTTGTCCTTGACCCGCCGCTGCTTTCTTGATTCATGCCAAACCAACCTTTTTACCAGCACGCTGTGTACAATTTCTTGTTGAGAAGCATAGTTCCCAGGTTTGCATTTTTGGAAGAAGAATGGCTGTTTGGTTTATGCTTTGTGTGTTTTCGCAGAATTGGTTCCAAAAAATTCTTCTGAATCCTTGACCGGACAAATTTCTTTTGCTCATGTTCAGGGTGTTCCGTCTTTAAGGCCTATATATATATATATATATATATATATATATATATATATATATATATATATATATATATCCATTGATAAAGACAGAGGATTTAGCCGGCGTTTTGAATTCGCTGACAGGCTACTCTGCATATGAAATGGGATTGGGAGAGAAAGACGGATTGAGAGATGTGTGGAAAATAAAAGAAATAGAAGGGGGGGGGGGAGAATTTGGCCAATAAATGCGGACTAAGGTGCGTCGTCAAGTAATGTTAAACCATGATGTGATGAGATGCGTAGTCCAACAAATATATTTACAAAGCCCACAGCCTGAAAATGCGTGAGGTGACAAGAAAGGTGAAATTAATAGCTTTTCGAGATGTCTAGTGCCTTTTAAATTCGCAAACACAAAGTTCATTGCATGTCTCTGTTGCCTGGGGCAAGCTAAGGGAACTAAGGCACTGTCCAGTGTTAGAGGCACTAGGGGAAGCTTCTCTATGCAATGTTCATAGCAAGCACGCTCGTCAGCATATGAAAGTTACTCAAGCAGGACATCATCAACAGTTTCGATTGCGCCGCAGTTGTCGCAATGCGCTCTGTTAATTTGACGGAAGCTGTCGTGAGCCGTTTGTAAGTGCAGAGTTCAAACGAAGTCGGAGATATAGAGTTTCCATCCAGATAGCGAGGAAACCTGGGAGGGAGTCCTGGTCTTAGATATGTGAGTCGACTGAGTGAAGAAATAGGTATAAATGTGTCGGCAAGCTCCAGAGCCAATACGTTTTTTCTTTTTTTTTTTTTTCAGAAGCAACTATTTTTGCCATTTGGGGCGCATACAATTTCGCGAAGGAGGTCCGAATGTATCTCTCGTTTTGGTGGGCTGTACGGGTTGCTTCATCTGTTTTTTTCATTGGCTAGAATGGCATTGTGAACTGCTATCCACTGAAATATTATGCAGTGGCCCGCGGCGATATTGTCTAGAAATTTTGCAATATGTTCTACTGGGCTGGAATTAAATATTTTCTGGGGCGCACTTGGGATAATGTCCAGACACTGATTGATCATCGGGTTGTGCGACGTTACGGGACCACATGACATGACTGGGTTGACAAGAATTTCTAAATTAGGCTCCTCTTACGTGAAAAGAAAAAAAGAAAACAGTGAAAGCACGTGTTCACAAGTACTAAAGACGACAAGCTACGCTTCTTCAGTAATTCATCATCATCATCATCATCATCATCAGCCTGACTATGCCCACTGCAGGGCGAAGGCCTCTACCATATTTCCCCAATTAACCCGGTTCTGTGCTAGCTGCATCCACTTGACCCCTGCGAACTTCTTAACCTCATCCGCCCACCTAACTTTCTGCCGCCCCCTGCTACGCTTTCCTTCCCTTGGAATCCAGTTTGTTACCCTCAGCGACCATCGGTTATCCTCTCTTCGCACTACATGTCCTGCCCATGTCCATTTCTTCTTCTTAATTTCTACTAGAATGTCGGTAACTTGAGTTATTTCTCTGACCCACTCTGCGCGCTTCCTATCTCTTAATGTTACCCCTACCATTTTTCGTTCCATATCCCTCTGAGTTGCCCTCAACTTCAGTAGAACCCTCTTGGTTAGCCTCTACGTTTCAGCCCCATAGGCGAGTACAGGTAAGATGCAACTGTTGCACACTTTCCTCTTGAGCGATACCGGTAAGCTGCTAGTCATAATCTACGAGTGCTTACCAAATGTGCTCCATCCCAATCTTATTCTTCTTGTTATTTCCTTTTCATGGTCCGGATCCGTGGTTACTACCTGTCCTAAGTAGACATATTCGCCTACTACTTCCAGTACTTCGCTACCTAATGTAAACTGCTGTTACTTCCCGAGGCTGTTGAACATTACCTTAGTCTTGTGCATATTGATTTTTAAGCCTACCTTTTTACTTTTCCTGTCTAGGTCATCAATCATTATTTACAGTTCCTCCTCCGAGTTACTTAGCAATCCCGAGTCAGATACGTATGTAAGGCTTGGCTACTTGGTATAAATTCGTATCAATAACTTCGGTCGCTTACGACTGTACAATAAAGGGTACTTTGGAGTTGATAGAGTCAAAAATAAAGGTTAGTTATTAGGCGACTAGCAAATCACATGTACACGAGCTTAAGAGATATTTACTTAATGCTAGAAAACGCACTGGAACAATAGGCATTCCATCAGTCTCCTTTTAGCATCGAAATAAAGTTTTAAGCTAGCCTCATTAGCACCAAACATATGAGAGATCGAAAATGATGTCCTTCTTCTTCCCCTTGAACTCTGGGCACAGAAAAATTGCAGAGAACAAGTGGCGACAGAGCTCCATCACGCCCCCTTATACCCTTTTATTGATCCTCTTATAACTTGACCAAAACAAATAAAAAAGGAACAGAACGAGAGAGGGAGCCCGGACCAGTAAAGCTTTGCTGGGCTTAATTCAATTTAATATAAATGAAAAGGAGCTGTACGCTTCCCCCCCCCCCCCCCCCAAACCTTCCTAAAAAAAAGAATAAAAAAGAAACAATTTAGGAAAAAAGAACAGATATATATATATATATATATAATGTCCGTGAGCCGTCAGAAACTGCAAGATAAGATAGAGCAAAATCACACGAAGTGATAAACACAGCAAAAACAATGCAACAAAACCAGAAAAGAGGGAAAGTGAGAAAACGATACGAAAATATAAGATAGAAAGAAAGAAAAAAAAACAAAAAATCCAAATAGAAGAGAAGTTTTTAATGGAAATATGAACAAGAGCAGATACAGCGAGTACCATTGATATGAGAGAGAAAAGGAAGAAGATATGTATATATGTATATATGTATGCAATCTCAGTAAAGTCAGGAGGGGCCGAAAATTCATGACAACCTAATTAGACTCCCAATAAAATATTATATAAAGAAGAATGAATCAGACGATTGATGGTAAACGAAAAGACGTTACACTACGCCCCCTTCTGCCCGCGTCATTTCGCAGCGTCCAATGAATGGGCGCGCCCAGAAAGCCCCGAGGACGTCATCGGTGAGGTTCGCGTGCGGAGTAGTGTCGCCTTCATTGGTTTCGAGCGTTCGCCGGGATCACTTTTGTGTATTATATTGTCACGTACACGGTGACTAAGGATACCAATGATAGCAGGGGGTAGCCCAGACACAACAACACAGCAGCACAGACGCAAACGTGCAAGCGACACTTTGTCGTCCTTTTCAACTTCGTCCTCCTTTCTTACCTCATTCATGCGCCACCTGGCAACGCTAGGTGGCATTACCCCCTCCTTCAGAAAAAAAAAATGAGAAGGGCCGGTAAAAACGGTGTGAAAAGCAAGAGAGTGGTCACAGCGGGTGGCCATACACTATCGGTGGTAGTACGGCTTCAGTCGCACAATGTGCACAATGTCCGAGCTGTGCTTTCGACGTTTTGGTTGTGTGGCGCCGTCTGGGATAACTTCATAACTGAGGTCACTCACACGGCGCAACACTTTGTACGGCCCGAAGTAGCGGGAAAGGAGTTTCTCTGACAAGCCTGGATGGCGAACTGGTGTCCATACCCAGACTTGGTCTCCAGGCTTATAGTCAACCTGGCGGTGCCGGAGGTTGTAACGGTGCGCGTCAGTGGTCTGCTGCTGCCCAATGTGCACACGATCCGGTCTGTTTTGCATCCACGGCAGTAGAAACAAACGAGCCATCTCTTGACAACATCGACATTAACTGTCACTTGTCAAAGGAGAAACGGCAGGCCTTAGAGCAACTGCTGCTAGACTTCAAGCACTGTTTTGCTTCTTCCTGGAAGGTTCGTCAAACGCCCATCACACAACATCGCATCATTACTCATGACGACGCTCGCCCAATACGACAGCAGCCTTATCGTGTGTCTGCCAAAGAACGAGAAGTGATCCAGACGCAGGTTCAGGAGATGCTGGATGATGGTGTTGTGCAGCCTTCACAAAGTCCGTGGTCTTCACCAGTAGTCCTGGTCAAAAAGAAAGACGGCACTCTTCGATTTTGCGTCGACTATCGGAAATTGAATAATATGACAAAGAAAGATGTATACCCGTTGCCGCGCATCGATGACTCACTGGACAGATTGCGACGTGCGAAGTATTTTTCATCTATTGATTTAAAAAGCGGCTATTGGCAAATCGAAGTAGACGAAAGAGACCGAGAAAAAACCGCATTTGTCACTCCAGATGGCCTATATGAATTCAAAGTACTCCCATTTGGATTGTGCTCTGCCCCAGCTACATTCCAAAGGATGATGGACACCGTCTTCACTGGCCTCAAGTGGCAGATCTGTCTTGTGTACTTGTACGACGTAGTTGTTTTTTCCGAAACATTTGACCAACACCTCGAACGCCTTCGAGCTGTCCTGGAAGCCCTCCGTTCTGCTGATCTCACGCTGAAGCCCCAGAAATGCCACTTCGGGTATACAGAACTCAAGTTCCTCGGCCATGTTGTAAGCGCTGATGGGGTGCGCTCGGATCCCGATAAGACTGCTGCCGTCGCACGATTTCCCGTTCCAACTAATAAGAAGGCTGTTCAGCGTTTCCTCGGCCTGTGCACATATTATCGGCGTTTCATTGCGGACTTTTCTCAGATCGCAGAACCTCTGACGTGCCTTACAAGGAAGGACACCTCCTTTGTGTGGAACTCTGAGCAGCAGATGACCTTCTCTTTGCTTCGTGAGCGCCTTCAAACATCCCCTGTTCTGGCGCACTTCGATGAAGCGGCTGACACTGAGGTGCACACTGACGCCAGTAGTATCGGTCTTGGCGCGGTCCTTATTCAGCATCAAGATGGGTTTGAGCGAGTAATAGCCTATGCTAGCCGCACTCTCTCTCGTGCCGAAATGAACTACTCCACCTCAGAAAAGGAATGCCTGGCGGTCGTATGGGCTACTATGAAGTTTCGCCCCTATCTTTACGGCCGACCATTTAAAGTCGTCACGGACCATCATTGTTTGTGCTGGCTGGCAAAGCTGCGAGACCCATCTGGACGACTTGCACGCTGGAGTTTACGGCTTCAGGAGTTTGACATAACTATTGTTTACAAGTCCGGCCGCAAACACGAAGACGCCGACACGCTGTCACGAGCACCCGTTGACACTGGCGATACTACAGCCGATGACGATAGCGGTTTTCTAGGAGCCCTCAGCGCATCTGAGCTCAGGGATCGACAAAGAGCTGATCCAGACATCCTTCCACTCATCGATTATCTGGAAGGGCGTGATACGACCCTGCCTCGACACCTATCTCGGCACCTTGGTTCCTTCTGCATAACGGCAAGGCGTCTTGTATAAAAGACACTCCGAGGGCCAAGACAGAACTTACCTTCTGGTAGTGTCATGCGAGCTCCGTGAGGATATTCTCCTTGCTTGCCATGATGAACCGACGTCTGGTCATTTGGGTTGCTCACGGACTCTTACTCGAGTGCGCAACATGTATTACTGGCCAGGACTCTCCACAGCTGTGAAACGCTATGTACGAAGCTGTCGCGAATGTCAGCGCCGTAAAACACCGCCCCAGAAGCCTGCCGGATTTCTCAAGCCCGTTAAAGTACCCCGCAACTCCACCAGAATGTCACGTACACGGTGACTAAGGATACCAATGATAGCAGGGGGTAGCCCAGACACAACAACACAGCAGCACAGACGCAAACGTGCAAGCGACACTTTGTCGTCCTTTTCAACTTCGTCCTCCTTTCTCACCTCAGTCATGCGCCACCTGGCAACGCTAGGTGGCAATATTAAAATTATAGGCTAGACATAAAACATGCAAATTTAACTCAAAAAGACCACTTCTATGCACTTCTTATGCACGGAATTGCGTAACTATACCGAACGTACCGCTTCAGGGGCCCTTTAAGTGTCCCACAATGTTTTCGGCCCTAACCAGATGCTTTCATTATACACTCGCCGAAGGCGCCCTGCTTTTATAGAATGTGCGAACTTTTGGTTAATTGTTTACTGAGTCTCTTTATCCAGGACTGAGGGTTTCCTAAGCTATTTATTTGCTCCACGTCGACTTTTTGCCGCGTTTGTTCGCAAGTCGGCGCATTCAGCCAAATTGATAAGATTACCCACGCATGACTGCATGCTGAGTTCCACTGTTCCTTTTTGTGCAGCTATTGGTCGAAGAATTCGCCTGATAGCGTGATATACGCTTTCCTTAATCAACACTTGTTAAATTTTCAGTATAATATCAATGCCTCCTCTAGCGTCGCTTAGAGTAGCGAGGCGGCAGCGAGGCAGCGATTGAAACATATTCGCAGACACTTTCTTTAACTAGTGCTTACCAGTCTTTGAAAAAAATTGTTACCGATCGAATTTCGGGCTTTTGCCTGATTCTAAAAATAATTCATTGCATTATTACCAGAAGTCTTGTTACGCACGGATAGACTCTGTCTTGGCGTCACCAAAAATTATACACAAAAATATACTTCGCGAGCCAATCCCTGCGGTTTTCATTTCTTTTTTATTAGAGACCGCGTAAAACAACTGAAATTTCCCTGCTCACCTTAATTATTTTAACGCTGATTCAAACGAAGCGATAGACATTTTGGCAAGTTATACCTACCTGGATACTTTCATCCTGAACCTTATCCTACCGACAGTGGCGTGCCCGCAACGTGAATATTTTTACGCCGTGAGCTATGAGGCCGTTTTTGGTCGCTCAAGTGAAGTGCGTGTGGCTTGTACTTCACTGTACAGCTTTTTGCAAAGCTGAGTATCCTACTTACTTGCCTGCATCGCGATAGCTGCAGATCTCTGTAAGGTGATGCCTCGTCCTTATTCCTCCAAAGCCTAGGACATGTATCATTTCTAAACAAGCTCTACTACCCGTGGGCTGTGTATATTTGACAAAGGCCATGCTTGCATGTGTAGCGGATATTTTTTTGCACCTAACCTCAACAACTAAAATTCACAGTCGCAATTTTTTTTCTTTTCTGTGCCAAGTAAGCTACAAATCCGGTTGGTGACCACCGATCGATGGTTTGTAAACCTGAGGCGGCTTCCTCAATATGAACCGATTGCCACTGCTGTTTACTTGTCCAAATTCGAATGTAGCGCGCCGACCTCACAACCTCCTTCGCCCCCTTTGGGCCGCGCGAGGAATCATAACTTCGCATATTCACCGATAGGGGACACTAAGAGACCAAGGAGCGCCGCTGACTTCACGAAACCGCGCGCGCATTGAAAGCCACCAGTGACGGCGTAGGTAGGACCAACTTAGTCAGGGTAGTCAGGGCATGCCGGACTTAGGAAAAAATTATTGCATCACATAAATATGGATATGAGCAGATCCAGTTACTCCAACTTAGTAGTTACACGCAATTGTGTCACCTAGGTAGTACAGGCCTTTCTTCTCTTTTGGGCGCAATGATGTAACATCTACAGCCATACTTATATTCGTGCAGAGTTAATGGCTGGCATTGGTACAAGTAGGAGCATTGTAGCATAACATGGGCTCTGCCTGTCAAGGTTGCATTACGGCCAAAAGAATTATACCTTACTATATTCTTGGCAGCATGAAAGACATAAAACTGAGCACATTACTTTGTTATTCGTTTACGGGAAAAGTAATTAAGCTTCTTCTTTTTTCGCTAACCAGCGTACTTTGGGCTGGATCCAGACTCTTCTTTAGTATTGCATTGTGTCGATGTATCACCAGCGCCTGCTTTATCTTCTTGAAAAAAAAAAAATTACGCAAAGGCAAGCCACAAATCCCTCATTTTCTTCAATGACGGAAAGGGAACCATTCAAAGCCTGGCTTAGAGAACACAGCATGCTGCGCATTATTCTATCTCTTTCCGTCAACACTGCTTTTTGCATCTCTTGTCAGATGACACTCGAACGATGCACGGCATGGGAAATATCCAGAAACTAAGGAAATAAATATCTGCTTTTAGACGAATTGTTCCTAGAGTACCGCATATCATATCATATCATATCATATCATGTCACATCATAACATAGCATAGCATAGCCTAGCATAGCATAGCACAGCATAGCATAGCATAGCATAGCATAGCATAGCATAGCATAGCATAGTATAGCATAGCATAGCAACGAAAAACATTATTACGGTCATATGAATTATCAGGAGGGCGGCCTTGCCCTTCCGTCCTTGGGATCTGCATGACGGCTTCTAGGCTTGTCTGACCGTGGTTTCCTACTCTTCGAGGTCTCGGCTGCATATCAAAACCTCCCATGACTCCTTACCGTGCACTAAAGTGGTGGATTCGGCACATGCCCACACATATGGGATGAGGTCGCCCGTTCTCTCTTCGTTAGCCGTCGTTTAAGCCCAGCAGGAACCTACTCAGTGTGGCTTGGCTCGGAAAGGTGCCCACCGGCAGCTGTCTCCATGCTGCTTTCTCGTTCTTGCTAAGCTTCTTATGTGATTCTGGATATTTCCTTCTGTTAGGCCTGTAGAACTGCCCGGGCCAACCGCAAGTCTTTGAGGCCATGCCAACTGTGAATAAGTTCTCGGGTTCACCAACAGATGGGGTCACACTTTCAACTGCAGTAAAGTCACTGGAACTCCGAAAGTACTACAACTGCTCTCTCAGAGTTCCATTCGCATCAGAGTTCGTTCCAATTTTAGTGAATTGTTCCACACCTTGAGACGTCTATCAATACTTTTTCGTAGCCCTTATAGTACACGTCTATATGATCGCGTTTGGGCGAACGTTCATCCACTCGTCTGCGCCTCACGCCACCTCGTGACATAATAATGAACTAAAACCTTTCGGTAACTATTTCAACGTTGCTGCTTTTTTATGCATCGTAATAATGCAGTTGGAAAACATGTTTTTAACGGTTCACATATTTTTTTGCGGCAATAATACTGCGGTTCCATAATCCCAATGCAAATCGATTATCGGTCTGTCTACTTGAAGCAGGCTGTACTGCTGGCGCGATGGACCCGCCCACTGAACACAACGCTACCGACGCTAACATTGTTAAACATATTACAGATGCTGAAGTGTACGCTCTTTTGAGATGAGCTCCTCTACATACCCCCGCAAACATAGAAAATGCAAAAGGCCGACTATCACATATCAACGATATGTGATAGTCGGCTGCTACAGCAATATAAAAACAGACTATAGTGCCATATTACAACTATCGTCTGCTAGGCGATGAAACCAGGCAAGGTTTATTTATGTATACAGGCTAAACTAAACCTCAGATAAGCTGGCGTCGTCAGGGGAGTTTGTTATTCAGAGATTAACTGAATATGCACGGAAGAGTTCGCCACGGGCACTACAGCAAGAGAAAAACTCATTTACTTTCTGTAGAATAGCTGGTCGTCATGACATTCACGAAGGCATCAAAAGAAGACCGAGTTTTTTGATGAAACTCACGGCTCAAGCCAGCGTCATTGCCAAATTATAAGCCGATCATGTTAATAAATGATCAGCGTCCACCTCTTCAGCATAGCTTTTAACCGCGCGCTTCCCTCATACAAGATTTAAGAACACGCAATGCCGATAATCTTCCTACACGCAGGCTGCTTATCCGCTAGTTTGAAAGATGGTGCATTCGCGTACTCCGGCACTCACGAATAGCCCGACTTGTTCAGCTGTGCAGACCTACGCACATGTCCGCCATGTTTAGACAGCAAAGTAGCCTGTATTGATGCTAACTGCGGCGAAGCAGTCTTCTTGGACGGCTTCGCGATAATTGGGACGCGTTCCAAGATGGCGGCTGTTGGGCTAGACGTCTTAGTTCTAGAGTACTTTATCTAATTAAACATTAACTAAGAAGTATAGGAACGCACCATTACTTTTCTCTTCGCCGCCGCACAGCTTATTGGCCAGTTATGACCACGTGGTGAGTCTCAGGCATGAAAGTCCGCTCTTTCGATTGGCTCACCCGATGCGGTGCTTCTGCGGTGGCTGTCCGGCTTATATGATGAACTAGTTTTGAGGCGAAAGCTTTTATAGGTTCATGAGAGCGGAGATGATTTGTGCGTCCGCGGGAGGTGTCACAGCATCATTGTCAAGAAATGAATTGATTGGTGAGTAAAATAACAGTTGTATGAGCTAGAGGGTGAAAAAACGTGTATGTGTGCAAAAGTTAGTTGATGTGCAGTAGTTAATTAGAGCCAAAAAGTCAATCAGACGTCAAAATAGCCAAGGACGTCGATATAGTCTGAAAACTGAAAATAGTCACGGATGTCGAAAACGTGTAAAGTATTTCAATATTGTGCAAAAAAAAAAAAAACGTGGGACAAAAGGAAAAGTCTGTAAGAAAAAAAAGATCAAATGAGTAAAAAAAAAACGGCAAATGAGGGCAAAGAGCCGAAGGAAATTAACGCTTTCGCCTTACCACACTTCAAGAGAATTGTAACTGTTCCAACGATTTTTTATTCGATGTCGCTCGGTTTGCTTAAAACACGCATAATTTGGTAAATTAGTTTTCGGGTAGTGGAGGACTACGGAAATTTCGACCACCTGTGGTTCTTTAACGTGCGCTGACATCGCACAGCCCAAGGGCACCTAAGCTTCTCGCCTCAGTTGAAAAGCGTCCGCCGAAGCCGGGATTCGATCCCGCATCCTCGCGCACAGCAGTCGAGCTCCCAATCCTGCGCAACCTTGGCGTGTTAGCAACAGAAGAGAAAACGGCAAAGCGCTAGTTGCAGGTAAATGAAGGCCGCGCTTGTGACTGCATTGCATTCGACGCGGCAAGTCTGTTCCAACAAAGGGCAGCGGGCTGCTTGAGATAAATGCCGTGCGAACTAATCGTGGCCTACACCCGTACTTTGGTTTATCTTAGATTTCACCAATTGGGGATCACTATAACCGGCCTCCGAAAAAATCCCATAGCTCCCTCGATGTATGTATTTGTTTTGTGACACTATATTGTTTCTTGACGTATTTTTTTTTTTGTGCTGCTCAGTGGTATTGCCTGCTGAAGCTCTTTGCTAAATCTGCGCTTGCCATGTGAATTATTTATTTTGAATTAGTACGTCCGCAAAGTGTCAACGTAGTCTCGGGAACACAATTTTTTAAATACAGGTATCAGTTCAGTTCAGTCGTTCAGTCGTGTGACCATGTCACGCCACGCCTTCCGGTCTCCCACCATCTTCCTAACATCACATAAATTCATCTGCAGTGCCTCGAGGATGCCATCTAACCATCGCGTTCGCTGCCTACCCCTTCTCCGGCGACCCTCAACCTTTCCCAACATCAAATCTTTCTCCAGCGACTCCTCTCTTCTCATCAGATGACCAAAGTAGCTGAGCTTTAACTTTAGAATTTGACCCTCCAATGAGCAGTCCGGGTTTATGGTCGACAATATCGACTGATTTGATTTTCTGGCAGTCCAAGGAACTCTCAAGAGTCTTCGCCAGCACCACAATTCAAACGCGTCAATTCTTCGGCGGTCAGCCTTTTTCACAGTCCAACTCTCTCATCCATACATCACAACTGGAAAGACCATAGCACGAGTTATACGGATCTTGGATCTTGGATCTTTACTAGGCGGTCAAGGCTAACCATTGCTCTCTTTCCCAGAAGCAGGCGTCTCCTAATTTCATGGCTGCAGTCTCCTTCCGAGGTAATCTTGGAGCCCAAGAAGAGAAAATCTGTCACAGCTTCCACTTCTTGTCCCTTGATGCTCCAGGACTTGATAGGGCAAGACGCACCTTTGTCTTTTTAATGTTCAGTTTAAGCCCAAACTTCTCACTCTCTTCTTGTACGCGCATCAGAAGTCTCTCCAGTTCCCCTTCACTTTCTGCCATTAAAGTGGTATCATCCGCATATCTAAGGTTGTTTATACACTGCCTTGTCGTGGCGGAGGGGCTTGCGAAACTCGATGAATTCGTGGGCTCTGCTGTGTAGGGCCACCCAAGATAGACAGGTCACGGCAGAGAGTTCTGACAAAATGTGATTCACTGTAGAAGGTAATGGCAACCCACTCTTGTATTTCCTGCCAAGAAAACCCTAAATACAGGTATACTCCAGTTTAATAAGCTACATATCATAGGAGTTTTGTAGACGTGAAAACGCGTAACACGCGTTTACACTCAATGAAAACGGCTCACCGTAAACGGTCGAGGGAACATAAGACACAAATACAGGAACCCTGCGCTAACTAACGACTGCTGTTTCTAATAAACAAACAAACAAACAAACAAACAAACAAACAAACAAACAAACATACAAACAAACACACAAACAAACAAACAAACAAACAAACAAACAAACAAACAAACAAACAAGAAAAACAGAAAGTCTTTCCGTAACACATTTCTACGTTTGTAGGTATGACGAAGTACCTGGCATTGCTTTTTGGCAATTTCTCTTTGCTACCGATCGATTCGCCAAGATTGCACAATGAGGAAAAGAAAAATTGAAGTGGAATGCAGGTCCTGTAACATGTTCCCTTATGCATCACTGGACAATAAGTGGAAGCCATGGTTTCCTAGCGGAGCCTATACACGCTTATATGCCGTTACCCCAACCGCTGTACATCCCATAAACACCCGCGTAAGCCGACGATTGGTGTGTCGAAAAAAAAATTAATCTTAAAATGAATGTCTGTGTCCTCAGTTTACTCTAATTTTTTTTTTTTTTTTTTGCTTTCTCTGTGGACCTAAACGCTACTAAGCACCAATCACTGAGAGCGAATGAAGTCGAGCCAATTCAAAACTCCCTTCTTTGCAAATCGCCGTCAGATGGCTTTATCGGACGGAAATGATATTTGACCGCGTAGTTATAGAACGGTGGACCTACGCCTTAGTATCCTTCGTATCGTTCAAATAGTTCCCGCGGAGGGAAGGAATGAGGAAGACCAGTTAGCAAGACTACCTTTACTGTATGTTTACTCTATTTAGACAGTCTATATTTACTCAAGACCCATTTGCGAGTCTATATCGATATGGCAAGCTGCGGCAGTATCAGGCGACGTCATCAGTGCTGATGTTATTGAAATACGAAAGGAGCTATACGTGAGAGCCAGCCTGCTTCTCGCGTTTTGAAATGCGGCTGTAAACGCACACCGAATGACTCGAAAAAATAAACAAACAAAAAAAAATCTACAGTTTATGCAGCTTTCGTGCGATACTTTAAGGCGTTTCTAAATCTTCACCTAAACCATTTCAGTTTTCATTTTCCCACAATTCTATCCGGTCTTTCCTGCGTGAGGACGATTGGTGTGTCAGTTGCGGTGAACGCAATATACTATCTGTGGGCGTCCTCTGTAAGCATAAAGCAGCCGATTTCACCGCGCTGGACATTTGTGGTAACAACACCTTATTGCTGCCTGCGTGCCGCCCGCCCGCTGATCGCGGTACTTCCATAGTTCCAGTGACTTTAAAGGACAGGACAGCATTGCCAGCATGACTAAATGCGTCACACCTGGCCCCGTCTGGCGTCTCATAACCAGAATATGAACACAAAATCATGGACAAATTGCGTGTTCTGGTTCCGGTTCATGCAGCTGTTCCGGTTACAATAACCCTAGATAGAAGGTTAATATGGACGCATTCGCTTACTCAGGCGTCCAGCTTCTATAGGAAATGCAAATTATTCAAAGGACATTTACGCATTGGACATTGCTATTGTGTTGCATCGAACGAGGCTTTTTGATGCATGCGGGCGTCATCGCTACAAAAGCGCGATTCCATGAGTGCGTTAGGAAGTGCAGTGAAATCAATGAATTCTACAGCGGTGCCTTTAAAACTATAGTCTCTCGCCTGTAATTATTCTCGGGGTCACTAGTGTTATTCGAACTGCAGAATAAACCAGTACGTTTCAGTACGACGGCGAATGGTTTTGCGATCGAGCGCGAATGCTTTATTTATTAGTCGACAAAGGAATAATTCTGAGCTCAAAGAACTCCACATTACGCAACCAGAATTTCACGTTGAATTAAATGAAACTTGTAAAGGCTACGTTGCGTAATAAATGATTCACACTAAATCACTGTTTTTGAGACTTGGTTGAGGCAGTTGAAGGCAAGGACCTTGCCGAATAGTCACCAATATATTTCCAATAAATGGCCACTATCAGCCTGATGCATTCCGGCAAGAGCACTCGCATGCATGCACGCGGTTGGAATCAACCAGATGGAGGCATTTGAATTGTACGAGTTTTGCGTGACACTTCCTAGAAAAACCACTCTATTGTGAAGAAGACCGGCTCTTTGGGCTAGTTAGTGTTCCTTCTTCATTATCTAACCACGCTACACGACAAAGACGAGAATAAGAAGGGACAGTGTTGAACTTGCAACTGTTTTTTAGTGGAAATCACACATCAGTTACTGGTGTCTGCTTTCCGGTAAAAACAGTTGTACGTTCAGCACCGTCTCTATGCCCGTTCTTGTTCTCGTCTCTGTCCTGTAGCTCTGCACCGTAATAATGAACGCTTTTGAGGATAACTCAAAATTTTGAGTAATCACATGGTTTTCTCTGATATTCTCAACTGAGTCGCCTTCTTTGACAGAATGCACGCCCACGGTGTAGCACACCGCATTCTATAGTTACTCAGGGCTTATGAAGAGTAAGAATCAAAATAATGCGGTCAATTACACTCTCTACAATTTCTTTATTGGCATTAAGAAGCATTGGTTTTTCATTCTGAACATTCTGGCACATTTGAAGCCTATTTTTCTAAATAACTGCCTGGGGGGCGAGTTGGTGCATGATGGAATTGAACGGCGGCGCAACACGGAAACGGACACAGACAAGAAGGGGACACCACATGCGCAAAGTGTGCGCATGTGGTGTCCCCTTCTTGTCTGTGTCCGTTTCCGTGTTGCGCCGCCGTTCAATTCCATCATGCACCAACTCGCCCCCCAGGCAGTTATTCTGAAGTACCTTTCTTCTACAGTGGGCCCTTTTATGTGTTCTTATCCTTCCTATTTTTCTAATTTTTTATTTTTAAAATTTATTTCGCGTTAATTGATAAATTACACTATTTAAATTTCTTAGTTACCATCATGAACATTTCCTTGGTATTCTGAGCCTTTTGATACCTTTGAACCACCCCCTTACCCAATTTCTTAATTTTCAATTCGCCAATTAATTAATTACAATGACTCATTAACTTGTCATCGCCTATCAGATACAAATCAACCACCAGTCACTAGAATCATAAATTATCATTATACGATTTTTTCACGCAGCCCCCGACCATTTCCTACTCGCGGTGCCGACAACTACTACTACAAAACTTTTCAGCCTAACGATGTGTATAAGCTATAAGCTTAAAAGAAAAACAGCACTGTGCCCCCGCGTGCTCGCACGCGAAGAAAGGTAAAACATCTATGCGGATTCTATGAAAACGCTGGTACCTTGATCTTTAATTGACCCGCGCATAAAGAAACGAAGATTAAAATAGCGGTGGGAAGTACGTACATGCTAGACAAGGAAGGTCTGTTAGATTTGTAGGCACTAGCTGTACCATTAAAGGGAGCGGCACTTTCGCATTCGTTTTGCAGAAGTGCACTCCAAGTTCTCGCCTGCAACTTACACTGTCGAAAGTAGAGGTGTTACTGCATGGAGCACCGCATTATGAAGGTGTCCACGTGCAAGTCGAACCAAACCATACCACGGTTTTAGTGAAATAATGGCACTTTTTAAAATAACGAAGCGTCAGCAGTGTCAGAATGATAAAACTGAGCTGTCAAGTCGCTTGCTACAGGCAGCATTTCAGTGCATATTTGTGTACGCCATATGCGTGTGATACGCGCAACTTTTATTTTTTTCAGCAAAACGATGGTTTCTTCTAGATTGATTACAGCGCCGCTTCATTATGATGCACTGTTTAACACTTCTTTACACAGACGTAATGTTAGTAGTCGTCGATGTGGCCTGCACACTGACAGTTAGAGGACGACGACAAAGATAGGCTCGCATTTGACCATGCGTTCGTGAGCTTCCAGCGTCGAGCCATATGCGAACTCCCGTTAATACCTAGCGTTGCAGGTTATTGCTTACCTTCTACTTAAGTTCTATCTTCCTTAAAATTACGTTCTCTAAAGCAACGCTACTTACTAAGAACAGTCAACAAAGTCAACTTGGTACTTTTGCGAACTCCCGTTAATACCTAGCGTTGCAGGTTATTGCTTACCTGCTGCTTATGTTCTATCTTCTTTAAAATTACGTTCTCTAAAGCAACACGAATTACCAAGAACAGTCAACAAAGTCAACTTTGTACGCTTTGGCAATTTATTCCTTTAACATCGGATCCTCTGGCGTTGCTAGCTGTATTCTCAAACTTTTCTCATGACGTCACTAGTATTCGTTTCGTGAAACCGCAACCATTCTCGTCAGCGTCCGCACTGACCGTTTGTACTTTATTAGCATTACAGTCATCTTTCGGCGAAAGAGCTTCGCCCGCCGTCCTGCCCATTGCCTGCTTTGCTGCTGCCTGCCTGGCTGCCTGCTTCCTCTTGCCTGTCTTGCCTACCATGTCTAATGTCTGCTCTGCTCTGCCAGACGTCTACCCTAACAGCTTTGCCCTAACTACCTTTGCATTGCCTTTCTTGCTATCTCTGCCCTGCCCCACTGTCTTGCTCTAAGTGGTGCTTTAACTTGCCTGCCTTAAATGCCTTGCAGTGCCTGCCCTGCCCTTTAGATCTGATCGCCCGGCCGTGTGAAGCGGCCACACCCTCGGAACACACCATTCCAAGAAAGTGCAAGTGCGTCTACCGGGACCCACTGGGGAAAATGTATCGTGCAGCTACAATCCTTCACTGACCTATGCCCTTTTACCGTCCAGGAGCCAGCTACTGTAACAAGCCAGCGGAGAAAACAAGTTTAATTGTGTCGTGGGAAGGGAAGCAATCAGAGGAAAAGAAAAGCAATGAATGCGGCTGATGCATATCTGCCACCTCACATCATATGGGCGCTTCACAATATGTTCCATCTGGCCGCTAGCGCTGTTTCAAAGAATTATCCAATATCCGTTTGCTTAAGTAACCATTTAGCTCTACTTCCGAGCCTTGGTATAGTACACTGCACAGCGGCTTGTTGGGTGGTCTCAGGTTTCTTTTTTGTCTTTAGTTCAGTGGTTCACCAGGACAGAAGGATTGCATAACCAATCCTGCCCTACCCGACTCCATCCGGATGGCTAGAAACAGGTTTCACGGAAGTCCTCCTGGATAATTCTGTGTGTGTGCTGGACAGTTCAGTCGACTACGAGTATTCTCGCTGACCATTTTTCCATGCTCTTGTTTTGTCTCGTCATTCTATACTTTTTTTTAGGCTTGACGTGATCTTTGTATGCTCCTGCGTTAAACGGTAATCTTCGGAGTCCTTCACAGTGTTTTTTCCTGGTGAGGACGTAGTTGCTTTTAGGTGAAAGCTCGGTTCCATGAATGGTGCAGTTAGCGAACGTGGCGCGTATAATTGGCATGACTATTTTAGAATATAGATTGTGAATACAAAAAAGCCGAATTAGTTTTTTCATGCAACAAAAGCCAATTATAAATTCTTAGGAGTGTGTGAAACCACCCAATTATCTGGGTGTCAAATTATTAGTAAGACCAAAAGAATATAACATATAGCACATAACATGAAAAAACATGACATAGCATAACATAACATAACATAACATAACATAACATAACATAACATAACATAACTAGCAACTAACATAACGTAGAAAAAATGTGTACGTCAGAAATAAAAGTATGTTTACCTGTAAAAATTATCCGCAATCTCTAGACGCTACCCAGGGAGTCACGTGCTCCCCCCCCCCCCCTACACACACCATCAAAACACTACACTATGTAATTTCAAACGATGTGGTCTCTACAATAAAACGACCACTGACAATTAACATAGCCTTCGAACCGCACGCAACGAAAACAAAGATGACGGAGATAAGCACGACGCAAAAAGTAAGTTAGGCAGGTTTAAGCCTGGCTTAAGGGCACTGCCTAACCTTTTACGTCTTGCGTTCCGCCATATGATCGTGCGAAAGCAGCGCGTTTAACACCCCATCATCGGAGTCCGTTATTCTCGTGTTTAAGCAGCTCTTACGATCTTTTGAAGTTTGAAGTTTTCTCTTCAGTTTTCCCTGTCGCTTGGCCACAACTTCAGGATCTAGACACTCCGCGTGACGATGTTGCTTGTCAATTTAGCATTGAGAAGCTGTCACAGAGTTTGGCAGTGTTGACTCTCTTTATTTCACGGCGTAAAATTATAGGTATATTCTTTATTAAGCCATAATGTTGATATGAAAGGGGGAAAATCTTGCGCCACATGAAGGCCCGTTAGTGATGATGTACAAGCAAATGACGCCGCTTAAGGAATAGTATAGGGGAAGGGGAACTGCCACACAGGTGTCTGTTGTGCATGCGTGCCATCGTCCCACTCACCCCGCTTCGGTTCTCGACAACTGCTGGCTTCACCGTTGCTATGACAACCAGCGAGACGGCTGGCGTCTAAGCTGCTGTGGCAGCCAGGCACGGAGGTATCACACGAACAAACTTGACGAGAAGGAAGGCTCGATAAATGCTTTCGCACTAACAAAGATACTTCGTCGTACATTCATTGATCATTATATCAATGTTTATACCGCCTTCCCCTACCGCTTTCGCGTCAGCGCCACTTGATCTATAACGGCCACAATTCTTAGTCGGTAGATCCCCATCCCCTGTGCCATGGCACACGCGAACTGTACTAATCTAATCTAATTTGGTTAATCTAGCGATCTGTACTAGTTAATCTAGTTAATCTGTACTAGTTAATCGAAATGTAGCAAAACAACCCCGAACAACGAGAGGTTCACACCGTAGAACAGTTTATATTTTCTAACGACGCCTGACGGGTAATCACAATTATCCAATTTGTCGCATTAACAGGGGCGGAGAGGCTAACTGCCTGGTCACTTTGGAAAGGAAACTAGGTCTGAGGAGGCGGTTGCAAGGTGTTAGAAAGCAATACAGCTCCTGAAGCATGAAATTATAAGAGCAGAGGCATAGCAAGCAACAATGACCTGTGCTTAGAGTTTGCATAGATTCGAAAGTGTCGTTCACGCCCTCTTCTTATCGGTGAAAGGAACGGAACTGGAAGGCACCTGGTATTAGAGAGATCTAGCTTACCGTGATCCACGACCCGACACCGGAACCCTCTACCGCGCGTGGGCCCTGGCGCACAAGCTGATTGGTCCCGACACCGGGACCCTCTACCGCGCGTGGGCCCTGGCGCACAAGCTGATTGGTCCTGACGCGGCAGGTCTATGTGCCAACATCAAGCATGTGGCGCCATCTATCGGCGTCAAGGGGATCTGGGCATGCGCAGTGGAACGCGCGGTGGCGGATCACGGTAGCGGATAGCGTATCACGGTAAGCTAAATTTCTCTAGTCGCAGCCAAACTAACATCCGCTCCCAACGTTTCGAAACCACTAGTCAGACGGAATGTAGCAATTCGGGCTAGTTGGAAATTGATTGCGAAGCAATTGATTTATAGTAATTTTCCTAGTTCTCAATTTCTGTTTTCGTTTACTTTTTTACCAGCATTTATTGGCTTAACAGGAAGAAAAAAAGACAGCGGCAATTATTCGTTTAGAAAGGAGAAGACAAAAAAGAACAAGGTTTTCAGTTGGAAGCCAAAGCTTGTACTGTCTTCTCCCTCTTTCTTTGTGTTGTTTTGCGCTGCATTCGGGCATCGTATTGAAGTACTAATCAGCTAAGGAAGAAAATGACACCTCGAAACAACGAACCGACAAAAAAACAAAAAAACAAACAAACTACAAATTAAATAAAATCTAACTAGAAGTATGGACTCTGGCGTTCATAACATAATTTTGATTCTGTTATGAAATCGTTAACGCATACATTTTCGCAAGCAGTTTTCGTGGTGCTACCGGAATTAATGTCCCTTTGGGAAAAAATTGCGAGCCAGATTTCGGGCCACGCACTTGGCATTCTGTTTCTTTCGGTTCGTTTCGGGTTTTTCCGGCACTTGAGATTCACCGTTGCAATGACCGGCACCATGCCAACATCATGCCAACATCTTTAGGTGATGTTGCGCACACGTTATTGTGGTATGCCGACCAGGCAGCGCAAACAATTAGCCCAGTATTCATACTATTTTCAATGTCCGACCCAATACAGGACCACATCATTGCCAATGCAATACCAACATTGGGCCGATGGTTTGTGTCGCTTGGGGAGAAGCAACGACATGGCATGATCGCGGGACCTAGAAATTGTGGTGGCCTTAACGCAGATAATACATACATACAGACCGGTGCGTCAGCGCTGCAAAAGTATATACACACTTACTCTACTGAAAATATGTTTAAAAAATAAGTGTGGAGCATTTTGGCTAAAATTGCGAAAATCTTGCGAAACCGATGTTGCACAGGATTTGCTTTTCTGTCGCCTTGTTTGTGTAAACATCTGGCTGAAATGAGAGGCAATTAAATATCTGCGTGTACAGATTGGCTCCGCGACTGTAGCTGCGTGACGTGTCGTTGCCTGTGCGCCGGTGCTATAGCATCGGAGGCAATTTTATTCTGTCAAATCAGGCCCCGGTCAGAGGTCAAGCTATGACGTACCCTGTTCATGTGTATCATGCATAGGCACATCGTCATGAATATGCTTGACTAACATATATAGAGATGCTATGCGCGAGTATGGCTTCACAAGCATGGTAAGATTTTTTTTAGTCGATATTTATTGCCTCGGGGCATCAGTAGGATATGAGATGAAGGATAAATAAATGATTAAATGAATGCAAAAATGCTTACCATGCTTACCATGCTTTTTCCATTCATTTAAGCATGGTAAGATTTCGCTCGAGTATAGTTGCCTCCAGAAGTCAAGTCATGACTGACTCTGGTCATGAATATCGTGTATTGGCATAGTGCACATGACTATGCTTTGCTTCTGCTATAGCGTTGCTATGCAGCTGTTCCTATGCACGAGCTTGGGTTCACAAGCGAGATAAGGTTTGCTCGCGGTAGCAGTCTCCGGAGAAGTGTTGCACTGAAACATATCAAGTTAATGTAAGACGCACTAATAGAAATGTTTCAAATACTACATCTGAGATTAAGCGCTCTTCAACGTGATATAACATGCCTTGCTTTCTCACCAGTGTAAACTTCAGTAACCAGCTTAGAAAAACTAAAACAAAACAAAAACGAACGCAACCATAAAACATGAGCCTCGATTTGTTCTGCTTAAGGTTTTCTCGCTGTTATGCAAGCGTGGAGTCGGCTTTGATCTTGCGCAGAGCACACAAGTAAGGCGCGGAAGACAATAAAAAGTAAAGCCAGGCAAAACCCGACGCTTTTCGGGGAAACTCGCATGTGCCCGGGTGGCTTGTTGGTCTACACGCAGCTCTACTCTGGAGCAAGGCATCGTTAAAACTCAAGGTCAATATAGGGATAACTTCTTGCTTGAAGTGTTTGTTAAAACCCGTGCTAAACCCATCTGGTCCCGGTGAATAACCGGGGTTTAACCTGTGAATTGCATTCTCGACGTCTGTCTCACTTATCTCTAGTTCTAATCGATATTTTACTTGGCAAGGTTTTCATCTGAGAATCTGACACCTGCGATGGTGTCAGCACCATCGGAGGACAGCTACAGGACCATTATTATATTGATGTCCGGCGATTGCCTGATGTGGACTTGTCGCTATAAACATTTCCCACCAGTTCTACGTTCCCTCTGCGCCGCTTTGAAGCTGGCTATAGGCAGTGCAAACCGCGCGTCAGCCGCTCCTGGCACGCCTCTTCACTACCGCCTTGACCTTTTTTGTCCGACAGGGCATAGAGTTCTTTCCACGCTCGTCCACGCGACCATTGTCGTAACCAAGCGATGCTTACTGCGAACGGGCCGTGGCAGCGGCGTCACGGCACGCGTGTACCACAGCGCATACGCGTATGAAACGCTGCCGCCACGGAGGAGCCGACACGTCGTCATCGCAGGGCCACCGGGCGGTCGAGGAGGACGCGACGTGGACATCAGGCCGCAAAAAGGGCGCACACGTTGAAACCGAGAAGAAAAAGAGAAGATTAAAACCGCAGGCCAACAAAGGATTCACCGACCGAACGGAGGAACAGCTCCGCGGACCTCTCTTTAGGGACCCGCCGCACGGCGACGTGCTTGGCGCTGCCGACAGAGCCTAAATCAAGCCGGCGTTTCCTTTGTGGTCCGCTGACGTCCGCTCGCGCGCGAGCCGCCGGAGGAGCAGCAAGCCTTGACCCCTTCCCCCTCAACTCCGAGCTCCATTGCGGCGCCGTTCCCTGCACATCACTCGTGCGCGGAACCGGACGCTGCCATCTTCTCGTGCGATACGGAGATGCCGCCGTCGCACCCGCGGCCCAGGCAGCGCGATGGCATACGCAACGGGATGCGGGACGTGTATTGGACGACCGCAATGGCCTGTGGTCGAATTCCTGCGAACGTCCGCCAGGAAAGCCTCAGAGTCCCTTATTTCGTGTGTGCGCGTGTGCCTGTTATTCTAGAGCCGCATTCAGTGTCACTTGAATTTCAGTTCTTTTAAAATCATTTGTGAGCAAGAGGAATCGTGAAAAAACAAATATGTGGGAACAGCTTGGAAAGAGCTGATTACATCCAAGTTGGTCTGCTTGAAAAGGCCAGGGGGAAATGGTCTTTGGCGCTGAATGCAATATGGAAAACAGAGGGGACCGCGATGCTTTCTTAGGCTAGTTGATCACAAAGGAAGGAAAACTTAGGCACCTGGCTAGCAAACGGTGAAAGGGTGGCTTTAGACTAAGGTATGGGCTGGCGATAGCTTGTGCAGAACAGACTTATTACGTCAATGAAAATTCCTGAAATGTAGGCAATGATGATGAAAAGCATTATCATATTGGCCGCCTGTGAATTTTCCGCTCTTCTAACTGTACTAACTGTTTCTCATTTCTAGAGCCATTGTCATAATACCCATTTCCTAGCCTCCTGCCGGATTCTTCCGACACCATCTGGTGCTGGTTCTTCTCTTTTTGGGCATAGAAGTCTTCCGTTAGTTAAGCGTACTCGGGTTTTGCTTTACCACCCGGCAATGCCATGTTTTTTAAACAGCTTTCGAATGTTTGGTCATCATGGCTGTAAAGGAGCGAAGACGTTTACTACCTTTAGTTTGTGCATCTTATCTAGCCTAATTACGACAATTGCCACCCACTCGTTGGTGTGGTAGGATTACTGTATGTGGCCTGTTAAAGCTGTTTCACGTAACTTCAGCATGATAATAAAATAATAGTGCAACTGAATGTGGTGAAACCAATCGAATATCGTTGACCATCATGTAGTGCTCATCAGAGTATATTTTAGATTTTCCCTAATTTGATAGTTTACTAGGATACATTCTGTACAATAGTTATTGTTTCGTTTAGTGACAAGTCCTCACGGCAGCAACGTGTTTTTCTGCCATCGTACCTTTTACGCCGCAATTTTTCCTTTCTAATGAAAGGTGTTGGAATATGGCAAACAAATAAGCGACGTGACTGCGCTCTTGTGCTATCATATTGCAGCGCGTCTGGCTTCGTTTTGAACACACGTAATGTGCGCGAACCTATGCGGGAATTCGAAGGTTATTTCAACGGGCTGAACAGTGGCACCGATGAAAAAAAGTGGAGCGGATATCTCGAATAACGTGACTTTACTAGTGCAGTGAGCAAGATTTAATCAACACGGTCTCACACAACCGTGAATATTGTCTGAAAGTGTGAAACCTCTAGCGAGCTCAGCAAAAACAATACGTTGTAGTGAATTCGAACCTAATTATTTCTCGTGGGAAGTGAGAGTACGGAACCTCATAGCTCTCACCGAGCCCCATCACCCCGCGTGTTTTATTGCAGCTCTCTCGCTCTGTGCTTTTTCGCGCTGTGGATCCTTCACTGTGGATCCCAACACACCGGTGTTGGGATCCACCAACACACAAAGATGCGTGTTAAACGTGAGAGACGGTTTCACTGATGGACCTTGCCCACCTCCAAAATCTGGATGGCCCGACCCCAAAATCGGCATTGCGAAATTCGTTGGCCCACGTTCAGAATCGACTTGGCCTGCCCTCATTGTAGACTTTTTAGTCTTTGCTGCCAAATTGAAAACCTCATTTTATACACAAAAAAAAAAGTGATACGCGACAAACACAGATCGTGGGTTAAAAATTCCCGCTACTCTCACTTCAGGCTCCGTGATTCCTTAAAATTAGGCCCACTCCTGATATTTTAGTGGCCTGCAATCAATATTAGGTTCGAAAGCGCTTAAACGTGAATCGACAGCCCAGATTTCGACGCCTCAGTGCGACACCATGTTTGTTGGAGTAGTCAAACCGTCTATAATTTTTTCTTCCTCGCGAAAGCCTTTCTAGGCTCATAAGCTTGGGAAATGTCCACAGTAGATGTTCGCAGGAAATGTTCGCATGAATCGAACTACTGTCTCACCGAACCCCAGTCGAGCGCGCAACCACTCAGCCACACAGGGCTCGTGAGAAACCGATCGTAATTATCCTTGTCTAGCGTGAGGACCATAGTAGCGATGACAATGACGCTGCAGTTAATGATAATGATAATGATGGCAGTAGCGATGCATTTAGTTGATAATAATGACAGCAGCGATAGTGATGATGATGAGAGTAGGGATGTCACTGACGATGCAGTTAGTGAAAACAGTCCTGTGAGGGGGCTTTATTTTCGCTCTTAAAAAACTGAAATGCAGTCCTGCACATTTTTTTTTACGCCTGGATAAAATCTCCGTCCGAGATGGTTGTCGGTTGCCTAACCATCTATTAGAGTTTATCACGTCTCACGCTTTCCATGCTCTCTAAGAATATGCTGACGCACTTTGGAGACTATGCTGACAGCTGCATCGGTTGGTCATTTCGAGACGGTTAGCGCGCACGCTTCAATGATTCAAAAAGCGTCTGGCAGCTTTGTAATAAGGTAGCGCAAGAGCTATGTTGTTTTTGATAGTTCGCAGTAAAGGACATCATCATAAGAAAAAAGAAAACTTGATTGTTTCTGAAAGCCCTCTACAAACAGACTTTGCCCAAAATAGTGTAATCAATGTTTTGGGTCATTCATATTACTTATTTAATTATTAAGCAGAATATAAAAATACCTTGAGGAGCACTGCATGAAGGGAAACGATATGTCGCTGCCACTGGTTACCCGCCTGCAGTGCACTGCTTTAATTTTTTAAACTTGGGGTCTAGTTACGTGGCACACCCTGTACAAATACCCCGCCCGCTAAGCCACAAGTATGTGCCCGTTCTTTAGCACTGTACACGCCTCATCTGCTGGCTGTAACCTCACTAAGCATTTTGACATCCAGTTTGATACCCACTAGTTTCTAAAACAGCACTGCTATACTAGACCCATAGAATAAGGTTCTCGCGATAAACGCTGCCATATTCTATTTGTAATATATCCGCCTGATGGAGCCAGTTTCGCAGCAACCTCCTTTGTATCGAAGATCTGTCCTCCGTCTTTCTCAGATGCTGCACCGTCGCGGCTTGAAACTGAGAACCATGGGTTAACTGCGTATTGATATAGGACATAGTCGATGCCGATGTTGTTGGTACCATTTTTAAACGGTCGCCGCCGGGACAAGGGGGTGACTGACAAATTAGAAGAACACTTGCACTATAGAAAACTATAGCATGCCAAGAAGGAAGCGTCGATCAAACTGCATCACATTTCTTGCTGTGTCTTGAAACAAAGCGTTACCGACAGTGACTATGTACAGGAAGAGGGAAAAGTACCTCGACAATTCATGACCGCTCCCACCACCGCCTTGTCAGTGGGACTGCTATGTGTATATGCCTACGAGACCTGATCAGTGAAGCGTATTCACGGGAGCAGATCACTTGCCCCCCGCAAGAAATGCACTTCTCTTCAAGTTCTTGTATATCCATTCCCTGCTGAGTATATTGTCTTCTCCCTATAAAGCAGACATATATTGAGGCATTATTCTTGGATGCGCCCCCTTATTCTTTCATTTCGGTGCCCTGCACGAGCCCGTGCACCTCCTCCCTCGGCCTCACTGCTGCCTTGCACACCTGATCATCGGCAGGTAGAAACTGCGATGTCCACCTATTCCAACGTCCACCCGAAAATATGCGGTGGATAACCACCTGACGAGCCAGGTTGTCTTCAGGGAGGTGCAGAAGCCTGTTTTTATAGGTGGCGTTTCCCGCGGTCTTTTGAGTTGCAAAAGTCTACCAGCGTTCCTTGATGGCTTCCACTGGTGACTGCTGGCGAGACCCCATCGCCATCCAGCCTACGTCACCTGCCTCACTTTGCCACCTCTCCAGTAATGCTCTCATTTCAGTTCAGCAACTGAGGAGCACATTAGTGTAGGTTAGCAATGCGAGATCACCAGCATTATACACCACCCGCAACTCTTCACATTAGTTAAAGGCCAATAGTGCTTCTTGTCGGACTAACATCTCTTTGCCGCGTGCGCCTTGATCTCAGGAAATAGTAAATAACTCCCAGAAAGAGTACAGTAGCCGGTAAGCTCTCTCTGAAGAGGTATAAATCATCAGTGTGTTTTGTGTTCTATTCACCAAGGAATAGCAAACCTTTCGAACTTCAGCTATATCGGTAGGTGAAGAGGTTAGATTGTCGTCATATTTCAAAGCGAAGAAAGCACGGCCTTGAAAGGAAGTCGCTCTGAGACGAAGCACGTTATATCAATATCCGGTGTTGCAATGAGTCTGAACTGCGACACATCACTACCAAATCTGTCAAGCTCTATCCAAATCTGTTCCGCTTTCTAGAAAAGCGCTCGTTGTGAAAGGATGTGCCCACCCGTTACTCAATAGCGCATAGTGTTTAGCTTCGCTTAGGATAAAGCAGACGACCGAAAAGTGCTAGTCGTCTGCCCTCCACGCGGGAGCAGCCACCTTTTTTTTTTTTTTTTTTTTTTTTTGTTACTAACTTGAACGCATCGTTCTTTCCTCCTCTGTTACCTGCTTTATCCTAAATGCAATACAGCCATGAAGCAAATAATACAGGGACCTGCCAAACATCCGTTTACACTTAATGCTAAATCTTCAATGCAGGTAATTTTTCAAACAGGCTCAGCCATTAAGACGGCTCGTGTTGAGCGCTGAGAACGTACCGCATATATGACACATTATCAATTAAATTCGAACGCGTAGAGCGAACAATTTCATCGGCGTGATTTACCTGCATCCTTGGCCTCCAAAAGTTATGGAGGCTCGGAACAGTCATTATGGCGTATGGCACTGCAGCCTCATCTTAATTTATTTATTTTGTAACCGATTCAGAACTAAAACAACAACAAAAATGGACAACGTTCTGCACAGTGCCTATATAGAGAGACTAAATAAAGCTTGACTTAGGAAAACACCTGCTACGATTACAGACACGATAGCAGAAATAAGATAAACTGACTAAATTTTAAAATATGACGCCAAATTTTGCACCAATTTTCTAACTAATAGCTCGCGTTGCAAGCTAAGACTATCTTCAGAACTGGTTACTTGAATATAAATAACGCAGTTATCTGCAAAAAGACGAATATTAGGTCGAGATTTAAAAGCGATAACTTGTACATTACCCCCCCCCCCCCCCCCCCCCCATAAGGAACTATCTCAAAACTTTTTTCTAAGTCAAGAAAGATAGCATCGGTTACTAGGCTCGTATCCAAGCTTACGAATAAGTCGTGAAGAAACTAAACTTTCTGCGTTTCACAGGAAAAGCCTATTGAGGTGCTCAATAATATTGGAGAAAATAACGTGCTCTATGATTTTAGATGCTACACTAGTTAATGATATGGGCCGGTAATTGGAAATGGATCACTTACTGCTTGACCGGTAGATAGCGAATGCCATGAGGCATGACTGAGAAATCATTTTTTAAAAGTTCTCTGTACGACGTCCCAGTAGAAACAGCCTCCCAGCATTCAATAAAAGCGTGCTCTATTGTTTCAGATCTATTGTAAGGACTGCAGTTGGTTGATCAATGCACAAAGATACCTTTCTCACGAAGCCATGTTTCTACTGAGAGGGTGCTTGTGCGCAGTGTAAAGAAGAAATACTTTACGGAGGGTTTTACTGGCATTTTCTCCATCCTTTTAAGGACATCTTGTATACTGAGCCAATATTGTAATCCATCCTGTATAGAGCAACCGGCATCAAGATACAGCAGGATTTGTTTCGTTCCACATTGCTGAAGTATTCCGAAGAGAAACGTATCTTAAGCATTCGGAATGAGATTACAACTTTGGATAAGTATAATATTGCTGCAGGAAACAACGAACTCATCGTTCTCAAAATGAAACGAAACGTTGCGTAAGTAGAAGCGTGTACCACTGAATGATTTCAGGGGCGCCGAGGTCGCGACTATAATATCCAGCGCGGTAGACAGTATAGTCGGTGTTCAATAACACATATTGGCACGGCTAACTAGAAGGCCGAGGTTATTTAAAGTCATCCTTAGCATCAGCCAGACAATATCATCAGCCGGCCTCTCCCATATTCCTCCAATTAATCCGGTCTTGTGCTATAGCTGCATCCACTTTACACCTTGCGAACTTCTTAACCTCTTTAAAAAAAAAAAAAAACAAAAAAAAAAACAATACAAACAGCGCACTCCTGACACACGGGCAAAGGAGGAGACTACAGCACAGCGCTGTGTTGTAGTCTCTTCCTTTGTCCGTGTGTCAGGAGTGCGCTGTTTTTTTTTTCCTAAGATGAACTACCAACGAGCCCATTCTTCCACCCTTGCTTCTTAACCTCATCCGCCCACCAAACTTTCTGCCGCCCCATGCTAAGCTTTCCTTCCCTTGGAATCCAGTTTGTTACCCCAAGCGACCATCGGTTATCCTCTCTTCGCATTACATGTCCTGCCCATGCCCATTTCTTTTTCTTGATTTCCACTAGCATGACACAACCTCGAGTTATTTCTCTGACCCACTTTTCACGCTTCCTATCTCTTAACGTTACAACTACCATTTTCCGTTCCATACCTCTCCGTGTTGGCCTGAACTTTAGTATATATAGGTCCTTTTTTGTTAGCCTGCACGTTCCAGCCTCATAGGTGAGTACATGTAAGATGCAACTGTTGTATACGTTTCTCTTTAGCGATACGGGTAAGCTGCTAGTCATAATATGCGAATGCTTGCCGAATGCGCTGCATCCCAATCTTATTCTTCTTCTTATTTCCTTTTCATGGTCCGGATCTGCGGTTACTACCTGTCCTAAGTAAACATATTCACCTACTACTTCCAGTGCTTCCCTACCTAACGTAAACTGCTGCTCCTTCCCGAGGCTGTTGAACATTACCTTAGTCTTCTGCATATAAAATGTTAAGCCCACCATTCTGTTTTTACTGTCTAGGTCATCAATCATTATTTGAAGTTCATCCCCTGAGCTACTCAGCAAGGCAATGCCATCAGCGAAAAGCAGATTACAGAATTTTCTCTATCAACCTTTATCCCTAAGTGCTGTCATTCCAGTCTCTGAAGACTTATAAGCAAGCTATGAATAGTACTGGGGAGATCGTGTCTCCTTGCCTAACACCTTTTATTATAGGAATTTTGCTGCTTTCTTTATGCAGAACTATGGTTGCTGTGCAGCAACTATATATATCTTCCAGTATTTTACGTACGGCTCGTCTACACCCTGATTTCGCAATGTCTGCATCACCGCCGAGGTTTGTATTGAGTCAAATGCCTTTTTGTAATCAATGAATGCTATGTATAAGGGCTGGTTATATTCCGAGCATTTTTCTATTACCTTGTTGATGGTATGGATACGATCGATGGTAGAGCTACCCTTTCCGAAAACCTGCTTGATCTTTAGCTTGAATTGCAGTCTAAGATTGTCTGCTAGTCATGACTGCAGTCTAAGGTTGTCTGCTGGGTAAGCTGCTAGTCATAATGTTTAAGTACCTTCCAAATGCGCTCTATCCCAATCGAATTCTCCTAGTTATTTCCCTTTCCTGGTCGGGATCAGTGGTCACTACCTGTCCTAAGAAGGCATATTTGCCTACCACTTCCAACGCTTCACTATCTAACGTAAACGGCTGTTCCTTTCCTAGGCTGTTCAGCATTACCTTAGTCTTCTGCATAATAACTTTAGGCCTACCGTTCTGCTTCTCCTGCCTAGATAATTTATCATTAGTTGCAGTTCATCTCCTGAGTTACTCAACAGGGCAAAGTCATCAGCGAATCGAAGATTACTTATATATTCTCCATCGACCATGATTCGTAACTGCTCCCATTCCATGCCTTTGAATACACTCTCTAAGCAATCAGTAAAGAGCACTGGGGAGATCGTGTCTTCTTGCCTAACACCATTCTAATTGGAATTTTATTACTTTCTTTATGTAAAACTATGGTTGCTGTGCAGCCACTATATATATCTTCCAGCACTTTCACGTACGGCTCGTCTACCCCCTGATTTCGCAATGCCTGCATCACCGCCGAGGTTTCAACTGAGTCGAATGCTTTTCGGGCTGGTTATATTGAGAGCATTTTTTTGTCACCTGGTTGTTGGTATGGGTATGATCGAAAGTAGAGTACCCTTCCGAAAACCTGCTTCATCCTTTGGTGGATTAAGTCTAAGATTTCTCTGATTCTATTAGGGATTACATTAGTAAATAACTCGTACGTAACATATACTAACCTGACTGGTCTGCAGTTCTTCAAGTCCTTTGAATCCCCCTTCTAGCGATTTAAGATAATGTTACAGTTCTTCCATGATTCCGCGGTACCGTTAATGTCTCCAGACATTGCGCATAGAGGGTAGCCAGTTTTTCTAGCCCATATTAATGGGTGATGCGAATGTCCGTCTTGTCCCCTAGCGGTACTGGACTGTAAGACTGAAACACAGTACGTTCGTAACGGGTATAAAAAGACAAGTAAAAAGAAAAAGTTAAGTTTGGATTCGATACCGTGTGTGACGAAAGGTAAGTTCAAATAAACTTTCTTGTGAAACAACTTGAAATATAACTGAGATCGGATGCGCCACACTACCTTTGTCAGCTGTTGCACCGCTTAAAATATCATTTGATGCGGTTGCTTGCACCTTTAGCTGAGGCGGGAGACAGCGCTTAGCATGACTTTCGCCGAGTTCTGCGTTGCTGTCGCTGGTTCTAGTTTCCACTGCTTTGGACAGCTGTACCGACAACAAGAGAACGCATAGGCGTCTCCAAGAGCCCATGCCGGTCCAACAACGACTCCGCGCGAGAACCACCGAAGGTCTTCCCGGGACTCCTGTTATCGTTCCACCGTTTCTCATACTTGGAACGGCGCCGCGCTGTAGCGCCGTCCTTCTGTTCGGTTATTAATTCGCTGGGCTTCTTCGTTCGTTCCCAATGCCGCCACTCACTTAGTTTGTTTCCTTTTCTTTCTGCCCACAGAAGGCGCGCGGAACGCGCCTGTTCCCGAACCGAGACGTATGGATGGATGTAAGCGGTCAATTTATGAACCATAAATTGCGCCTAATATGACCGGCGCGACCCAGAAAGGGGATACGCCTTCTTCGGTGCCGCCCGCAATCGGGCGTAAAAATAAGGAGAGAGCGAAAAAAGAACAAAAAAGTTACACAACCGGACTGGGCAGAGAGCAGGGAGACGCGAAGATGGAGATAAAAAGAAAACGCGGTGGAGCTATAGGACTAAAGCAAATGCGGTTCTATCTGCGAGGAGGGTTACGCGTAGAGAGAAGGAGCCGATGCAGCTTGGAGAAACATCGTCCGAATAAGAAGAAGGGGAAGTTGATCGGGGAGAAAACGCAGACGCGTCTTACGCTGCGGCGCATTCTCGTAGAGCGTACATAAAAACCAATCTCCTCCTCAACCTCGTTCCTACTGCCGTGATTCTGTTTCTACGCGGAGTAATGAAAGAGGAAAAAGGATGTGAAGGAGAGGAGCAGCACCGACATAACCGACGTTCAGAGAGAGAGAGAGAGAGTAGTTGCAAGGAGAAAGAGCTTTGGCGCCGGGCTGTGGCCACCATAGCTGGGCGTCGTAATGTCCATCCTCTCTCTTCTGGGCGCTGGCGCCAAGAGAGGCGACGCAATGCGTCCTCCGTCTCGGGTATGCCGCTTCTCTTGAGTCCGGATTAAGGGCTCCGGAAATTTAGTGCTAACAGGAAAAACAAAGATGGCGATGCTGCATTTGTGTTTTCTTTTTATCTCCTCCCCCTTTCCCTTCTGCCTTCATATTTCTTCACCCTCTATGTGTTCGTAGCTTTCACCCCCCTGGTTCCTGCTTCAAGCGCGGGTTCGGGCTTGTTGCAACGGCACGTGAGACACAAGATTTACGGGTTCTTGATTCTCTTGAACGAAGCAGCGCTTTAAACAGAGCGCGAGGCAATGTAAGCAGGGAAGGCTTGCTAAAAAAAAGTTGATAATCGGCAAATATCGGCGGATGTCTGGAAAAGGTCGAGGGCTACGCTTTGTTTATTATTATTTTCTTGCTGCAGGACCAACTTTATATCGGAAATAAGCGCCGCACCTAACAAACAATAAAAATTGTAATAAACATTTTTTCATTTCATCATTTCACGCGAATTTAGTTTGCTTCTGCATTTCCGCATTTAATTTTTACTCCCGAATAATATTGTTACGATACGGCAAGCCGATGAAAACAGGAGAACAGAGGACAGAGAGATGGTCGATGACAGTGAGATGACGTTTAATGAATATGTTGCCGGGCCTAGCGCGAGCGCTCCTGTCCGCGCCACTGCCCGCTTTTTCTTCCTTGATGTCGTCCGTAACAATATTGTGCCACCACTCGTCCCTGGAGGCTGTTATTCCACTGCTGCAATAAGATTGCGGTGTTGCGCCTCCGGTCTTTAGGGGTATGTTGTATAAATAAATAAATAAATAAATAAATAAATAAATAAATAAATAAATAAATAAATAAATAAATAAATAAATAAATAAATAAATAAATAAATAAATAAATAAATAAATAAATAAATAAATAAATAAATAAATCATTTCTCACCTGGGTAGTGCTCCTAGTCCGGGACCGTATATGCCGTATGGTCTGTGGAGTTTGACGTCTCGAAGCTGAACACGGGCTCAGGATTAACGGTGAAAGGGTTCTCATTAATTTCTTGCACCCGGTATTGTTTTCAGGCTACGCTGGAATAACCCAGTAAATGGAAGGCTTTAGTCATTCTCTTTCAATACACGGCCGCCGCGACCAGGATTCGAACTTCGAACGCGTCTTTGAGCTGTTCAGCCGAACGCCGCAGCCACTTGGCTACCGAGGCCTTGCCTTTGGCAACACCTCTCTGCGGCTCCTCCATCTGTTGACCAGACATGGCAGTAATTGAATTACAGTATTGAAATTACTGTAATTTAATTACATTTTTTGGTAATTTGTAATGTAATTAATTACGTTTTTTGTTTGGTAGTTTAGTAATGTAATGAATTACTTTTGGTAGTAATTTCGCAGCAAACGTAATTAATTCCTTTCGAAATTACTTTTACTGAAGTGCGTCTGGTCTGTTCCGGTTATAGCTCTGGTCTTGTTTTTGTAATGGCAAAGTGCTATAGGAAAGAAGGAAGGAATAGCTCTCTGGGACGGAATTTGGCGGAAAGACGAAAGAATGTGTGTGCTTCGCGTCTGGAGAACAAGTTGTTTTTTTTTTTACTATGTTTACTTAGTTTTTGCATGGATAGAAACTAGAAAGTAATTTTAAAATAATCGAATTGCTCAGTAAAAGTAATTGTAATGTAATTTCATTCCTTTTGGGAGAAGTATTGAGTAACGTAATTTAATTACTTTTCTGCAATTTTCAGCAAAGTAATTAGTAATGTAATTTAATTCCTTTTCAAAAGTAATTTTACCATGTACACACAAATGAAAGTAGGTGGTTTGACGGAAGAACAACGACCTTGGGAAGTCCAGCAGAGTACAAGAGGCACCAAGAAGGGGAGTTATTAACGAGCACACATGCGAAGTGTTATAGATCCTAATTATGGTGAAAGTTGGCAGCTTTTATTGAACATTGGTTATTCATTGTTTCTCTTTCTGCCCTTCTTTTTATTGTTTCCTTCATTTTTTTTTTCTGCAAGAAAAGTTTTTTTTCTATACTGCAACATGTCCCAGGAACGGGTCACGGGTCACGGCATTAACAACAGCAGCTGCAGTTGCTGTTGTCGTTAATGCCGTATTATGCAAGTGTATTGCGTGTCATCGGAGGAATATTGCAGCCTAGATGGCGAATTACCCCCTTGTTTCTATAAACGAAACCCTTCTACCCCCCCCCCCCCCCCCCCTCTCTCTTTCTCTCTTCCCGTCACACACGTATACACAGTTCCGCTCGCACTGTTGTTAAGAGTAGCACAGAAGCTGGGCAAACATGACTTCGAAATGAATAACAGTTCAACCTCTCGACAATGATCCTGACAGGGCCCTCGAAAAATTTTATTGAGGTGAAATCAACTAAAAAAACACGGCCAGATTGGGCTACACTGTCCAAAAACATAATTTACATACATGAAATTCGGTCAGCTGCTTTGGATTCGTTTTTTCTTCTGCCATGAGCGTCGTGATGCGACTTTCACAGTAATTGAGCACCTAGACAACACAATCTATTGGCGCAATATTGGTAATGTGCTGGAATTGTCCGGTCCAACATAGGAACAATGCATTGCCAACATATTATTAATATCGGGACGATTGTGTGCCGCCTCGGCAATTGCATCTCAACGCGGGCACCAGTAAAACAGCGGATTACATCAAATACGTTCGTCACATTTAGTGGAGTTTGTGATGTTACGAGATACGAATTGACTGCGGCTTCTGGCTCAGAAGAAAACGGGAGCTTTCACCTGCGCCCTGTAGCAATGCAGCCAGCCCAATCGTCATCACCCTCTAGCAATGTCGGCCTTTTATTGACTCTGAGTGTCTGAAGCTTTGCGGACAACCTATTTGGTTTTGTTTGTTTTGGCTTGACGTGTGGTTGACGTCGCGGTCTTTCCGTCAGAAAAAAACTACTATGGTATCATCATCCCCATCACTATCACCTACAACGTCTTGGCTGTGAATAGGTGGGTTAGTATAGAGCCTATAATGGTCCGATCAAGCGAAAGTTTTTAGTGAAACAAAGCAGTGTGGGGAGGACGTACGGACATGAATAGATGGATGGCGATATGATTATCTTATTGTGGAATCCATTTTTAAACCGAGCTCTACTTAGGAAAAAATTCGCTGACGTGAACACGCACCTCAAAAATGATTCGTTCTAGCGAGAAATTTGTTCGGTAAGGGTACGTTCAATCTCAGGTCGGTGTTCCGGTCGAACTAGCGCATCAATCTCTTGCGTCTTCTTTGTCTGCCGTCTTCTTGGTAGCACGCGCCTTTCGACATACGCTCGTCGTCTTTGTCACCGTCGACAGTCATCGAGCGTTGGTGTGACACTACAGTTCCGTTACTTTCTATGCCGAGCTGGCGGGGAAATGGGAGCATTTAGTTGAAGCGCTGTTCATTGTAGCGAGGTTAGACTGTACTCTTATCGACTCGATCTCAAGGAGTGCATGGTCATCGCGTACAAAACGTTTATACGGAATCGGGAGCTTATATTTAAGTTCAGATCCCAGTAGTGCATGAGGCCCGAAGCACGCAGGACAGGTGACGAAATATTTATGACACAATGGCAATGTGGAGCAGCAGGCAAAGGTAGTATCCATGTGCATAACAAGGCAAGATCGCTTCATGAATTCAATTGTGCACATGACATTCCTAACAGCTACAACATGCCTGCGTCAAACTCTTTTCTGTTCACAATAGCTGTTGCCCCGTGCCAGTGCCTAAGGAATGTCTGAATCCTTGTTCCTCAATATTTCATTATTATGCAAAGCAGCACATTGCAGCCCATGAGAACGGCTATTTATTGGTACCATTTTAGGGTAATATATAAATAAACACATGCGCCACGCTACCCCGGCCGCGGCAACTACTTTTCGATGGATGCGAAAAGAAAGGCGCCCTTGTGCTGTGCGATGTCATCGTACGTTATAAAACTCCAGTTGATCGAAATTTCCGGAGACCTCCCCTACGACGTCTTTCATAGGTTTGGGACATTAAACAAAACCCAACCGAACCAATCAAGCTCCATACTACTTAAATGTACGCTACTATTCTCTGTTCAGGTAGATGACGCGACAGAAATGAAAAAAAAAAAAAAAAGAAAAAGATTTCTGCGAGCGAATTAACCGAGTGTGTCCTCCGAGGTCAGCAAAAACCCTGATACAGCCTGAAAACCTTTCCGTTATTTTTACATCTAGGTGTTTAGTTAGCAGCTTGTAACTGTGCACTTTCGACTCACCTCAGCCAAATAATGGGTTGGCGGTCGTGCCCATATCAACTCCATAAATGAGCCTTCAGCATTTCACAACTTCTCACTTTTATCGATCATCGCGCGGATTAATAAACTGCTGTAGTTATTTTCAAAGTATTGCATTTACCAGCTAACCTCTGCAATTCTTTGAAAATCCGTGGTGCTCCTGGTAATAGATATGATTATTTTGCTCTCGGAAAACGCTAAAGAGATATGGGTTCTCGGGGAAAAATTCATGCAGCGCTCCCTGGTGACCTGGCTTCCGTTCATATATGCACGCATTTCGGACGGTTGGCGGGCTTTAATGCACCGAGGCACTTTCTTTCCCCTGCACATCCACACACCCGTGTTCCGTAAAATTTTGCTGCCGACTGCACACTCAACGTTCACCCTATGCACTGGGAAAGAGTGACGCACTGCCCTGCATACAGAGCAACTGTTATAGTCGCACCTGCTATAAATTCTAGAAGGAACGCTTGCGTGTAATTCGCTCCTTTAAATATATATATATTTACATTTTATTCACTAGCCACACATTCAGGGCGGAATAAATTGATACCAACTAAGTAAACAAGCGCCGATCAACGATTTGAACTATCCAGATAACCTGTCTGGCTTCACGCTGCACTGTTTAAATGGAGGGCGCATATGCGGCCGGACAAGCTGCTCAGCTTATCCTCGAATTCGTGGAAGATCCTGCCGATGACCACGAACCTGTGGAATGCTCGCCGGAAATCTATTAAGGTAGCTGCCCAGTTTTTCATATCCAGACGCTTTATCTCTTTCAATCCCCCGTTCCTTTCTTCATGTCTCTTTGAATGGCTTACATATATAAAAAAAACATTTCCTTTTTTTTTTTTTGAATGCCGCTAAGCATTCTGACTCACTTATTTCACAAAACATAACTGAATAATCTCGTCTTAGAAGTGCTTTTTTTTTATACTGTTTTTGTAACGTGTGCTTGTTTTTTGTCTTCCTCTTTCCAGTTTTCACATATTTAACTTTCGTAATGCCCGTGATGGCGCCACCCTCGTCGCCTCTACTGAAGACCAGAACGCTGCTAAATATTCCCTTTCTATTCCTTCTGGCTTATTTGTTCTTTTTCACCAGAGATACATATTTCATTATAATGCCGCGGAGCGGTCATGCTCAGCCTCAAGGGAATGCTATCAGCGGAGACCATCCGCTATCCTCCACCCTTCCCGCCTGCGTGAAACGCTACTTGTTTTCTTTCTTGGTTTTTCCTTTTCATTACTTTGGCGCCACTACAAATCCCTTCTGTATTTTTTTTTTTGTATTTATCCCCAGCTTGTGTTCGCTTCATCGGTTCTACACGCCTTCATAAACTCTTCCTTCCCCGCCTCGCACACCCTCTTCCTTTTTTACCATCGCGTAATTTACCGCATTAGATGTCTGAGACATGTCGCCACCGCCAAGGCGGGGAAGGTCCTCGGGAAACACGCGAGTATATACTGGAAAGAAACCGCGGCGACAGAAAAGATTTAAACTGCGCATGCGTCGGAGTCGTTCTCATCGCAATCTATAGGCGTCTCATCCCCAGCGATACACTAGCTGGTGCGGGAGACGCCTCCTTCCATAAGACCTCACTCTATACGTGGTCTTTACTCACTAGCTGCGTTCACCTACTGCCATATACAACTAAAAGCTCAACCGCAGGTGCCTCACAAAGGAGCCGTTCCAGCCAATGGCGCGTACAAATTAATGGAACAAAGCATAACTTTAAAAAATCACGTAGAAGGCAACGATAGGACTGACGCTACATAGCATACACGTCATTTCATTGTGTTTTCTATGTGCTATTTTAAGGTTACTTTCTTGTTTCCATCCCATGGTTGACCAACTGGCCCAATAAAATTACGAGGGACTTTAGCGACTAAAGTAGTGAAAGACGAAAGCCTGAGTGCTGCATTCTGCTACGGAACTGGCACTAATTAGTAAATAATTAATCAATGATTAGGTAATCATTTAATTATTAGGCATTAGGTAGTTAATAAGTTAGTCATTATAATGATCATTGATTGGCATATGGCTATATGAGGCACACATTCGCGCATACTGTGGTGTGCTCTGTGATTGGTCGAGACCTCTATGACGTCATCCCGCCTGGCCAATCAGAGCCGCCGCAAAAACGATACACATCTTGTCCACAACAGTATGAGCCATTAAAGGATGTCGCCTTAATATCCGTTACCGACGTACTCGAATAGAACTGCCATCATACAGCCGCCGGTCTCTGTACCTGCTAGTGTCGGTTTGCGGGGTCTGACAAGTGCAAGACCACGACGACCTAAAAACATGTTGATGTTATAGGCTGAAGGGCTGTCCTTTAGGGTTATCTGTGGCTGCGTTTTGTGTGGTAATGACTACATCCATTTATCGACGTCGTGCTTGAAGGTGTGCCATGGTGCAAAGAGGTTGGCCGCGACGTTATGACAGTGGGTAGACTCCATTAGTGTCAGGCTCCCTTCGAGGGGTACGTCCCGCCTCACTAAAGAGTTGCATGCGACTACAGCGCCCTACAAATGTCAATAAGCTCTTATAATAAAGTTGTTATCACATCACATCACATCACATCGCTGCACTCCCGCTCTCTGTACGAAAATGCCTTCTTATGGCAGTATTGAACACAAACAATCCGCCTGCTTTTACTGGAAATTTCCGCTATCGATGTATTCGGTAATATTCGGTAAGCCATTTTCCAGAGCGACGGTACTGCGTGTTGCGGTCGTGACCGAACAGGTAACGAAATCGACAAATATCATTGGATTTATAGACTTATCGCATGCAAATGAGTGTATTCAACGTCCTCGGCGCCATAGGCTCGCCGCTTCTTTTTGGCATTCCCACGTAGAAGACTGATGGAAGCTGTTTGCGATATCAGCGGCACGTTGCTTGGACGATGTCTTCACAGCGCACCAAGCGTACTCTCTTGCAGACGATCCTTCAAATTTGGAAGCAACCTAAAATACAAGGGCAAGACATCTGGTGGCGTTTCTGTAAGTCGTATCAAGCAGAGTCACTAGCCTCACAACTTGCAGTTATTTTTTCTTTTTCATATATGGACCTCGAGTGCCGCGAAATATAACCTCAAGGATACCACGCGGCAGTGATTGGAAGCTGATCGAAATAACATCGAAAGGCAATTGAACAAAACGACCTTGGAAGCTCATCAAAAGAAGAATCTGATATTACTGAACAAAGCACGTTCTCAAAATTGAGTAATCACGTGAGCACTACGTGAAACTTTACAAAATAGAAGGCTTCTTGAACGAATATCCGAAATACGTACGACATATGTACCCGGACTGCACCTGTAATAAAAAGAATGCTCAAGTGGTTACAAAGCATATATTGTGGCGATTCCGTACGAGTGCAACTGCTTACTCAGGTTTTGAAAGATAGTATAGCAGCATTCCTTAAATGCTACTTCCTTAGCGGTGGTAAAAGGTAGCGGCGTTTGTCAAGAAGTAACCAATGGCAGTAACGTTGGCTCGAAACGGAAATGCCAGGAATAAAAAACAAAAAACGCATGTGAAGATTTGTTGCTTGTCAGATGATGGGTGGTGCACGAAATTCCTCTGCTTTGCGAAGGAAAATTATTGCACTATAAAGCAGGTGACTGCCCTGACAACGCATCAGAACTGGGCGCAATATTGTTGTGTCGGAGTACCCGGGTTCGAACACGATCGCCGGCGGCTGCGTTTCAATGGAGACGAAACGGAGATGCGTCCGTCTGCTGTGTGATGTCAGTGTACTAATACTTCGCTGAAAGTGCCTGCTTATTCATTGCACTCGTTGTAACAGCTCGCTTATGGTGATTTAACACATAAAATGCAGTAATAAATGAGAACCTCTCTGTTCTGGACTGGCCGCATCCCTGTGTCGTAGTGCCGTTTGCACAAACTACCGTCGTACTGCAGCTCCGTACAGGTTTGCTTCAGCACATACTACTCTCCCCGTTTTGTGATGCACGTTGCGTGCCGTGCGGCAGTCAGCGCCCGAGAGGAATAAGAAAAGATGCCGGGTACCGCGGCTGGACGGGAGGTCGAAAACGCTTTAGCGCAGCTTAGTGTTGTATCGCTTTAGCCGCATGCCTCGGATAGTTTTCGTTTTGCAGGTTTCAGTTTTTCTCAATCCGGCGCCAAGGGTCAACGAGTATAGGCAAAAAAGCCGACGGTATCCGTCAGTTTTTCGAAGCCTAGAATCCTCCTTTTTCCACTGCCTTTACGAGACACAGGGAGTCGGAGAAGAGCAGGAAGAAATGCAATGAAAATGTAATACAATGATACTAATTGATAATCTAGTTCTTTAGTCATGTGCATCGCCCCTCTCCCTCAACGGAGCATTGTGTGGAGCATGGATGGAGTTAAAGCGGTTACAAAAAAGGCGAAACGGTTTCACAATGACATGTTAACAAGCTAGTAACCCTTACATGTGGTGACGTCACACTTTAATCAATACGGCGGCGTGCCATCTGGCAGTTTTGCTTGGTGGTCACGGGTGGCAAGTGATCACGTGGCTGCCGCTATATTGAACACTTCGGATGGATGGACAGAGGTGTAGAAACGTGAGCAGTAATAGTTAACGCCATTCAAACCGACAGCGCTGTCGTTTGACCAGTAGAGAGTGTAAATATCAGGAAGAAGGGCCGTGCTCAAGCCGCGCCGTGCCGCCGCTTTTGTCTGGCCGTGGGTAAACATGTGAAATAAGTAAAAACGCTTTATCTTAAGCATTTATTATACGCAAAAGCGGACAGCATCGTGGCTACGGTGTCTAGATCGAGCCACTGCACTGCAATATTGAAATGTTTCCGTGATATGTGAATCCACGTTTTCGGCGTGACAGCAACTAAGGAAATTACAAAACCACAACTGTCATTCCTGACAGAATTGAGTGCTCGTTAAAGAAGTGACACTGACTATGACGTCACTTGTCCTTATGGAGAATTATGAGAAATTTTATCGCAGGAGCGGATACCGCAGACATATGCATGGAGTAATAAAAATCTATCTTTAGTTATGAGCTGAAGTAAAAAGAGCAGTGTGTCACATTTTTGTTTCACCCGACAAAACTGGGGGTCACTGTGGATGACACGCGTGGAACGAGCGCTTATTGTGCCTCTGCCTTGAGCTCCCCATTCGTGCAGCTAGCATACTGAAGTTTGTTTCCAATAGACATGGTTGCAGTGCGGAGCAGCTCGTAAGGCATTCGTTCGTAAGAATCGCAAGTTGTTTCGACTTCATTGCTTTCATTGCTGACGTGAGTGCCTCCCAGAACTCAGTAAATGGCGCCATTGGCAATGGGTGCGTGTGTGCGTGTGTGCGGTCATTTCTAGAGCGCTTAGAAAGCTGTCTTCAAGGGAAGAAGTTAGGGAGTTAGGGCTGCAGATTCCATATTCCCAAAACTCATGACTCATGCGTAAGCACCCGCTCTGTAAACATTCATGACTGTGAACTAATCTGTATCGACTCAAAGCATTAAGTTATCAATATGGCTTCTGGCGGTTGCACGTGCGCTTTTGGTTGTGAAAGAGTACATTTTGCTTGTTTCTTATAATAAACCTTCAGATGATAGTCAGCGCAGTTTTGTCTTCTTCCTTGGTTCCTCGTCTCAGCGCTGTTATTCCCATCAGTATGTACTAACTAGCTTCAATCTCCATTTTACTGATTCTGGAGAACTGCGAACCCCACTTGGAACTGCATTACCAGAGCTGCAGTTGGCGATTGTGGCTCTACCGTATATCCATAGTCAGCATAGTGGTCTCCGAAGGACTCGCTATAAATAATGGTAGAGTACTGCGCCATAATGGTAGGGGTAACATTAAGAGATAGGAAGCGTGCAGAGTGGGTGAGAGAAATAACTCAAGTTACCGACATTCTAGTGGAAATTAAGAAGAAGAAATGGGCATGGGCAGGACATGTAGTGCGAAGAGAGGATAACCGATGGTCGCTTAGGGCAACAAACTGGATTCCAAGGGAAGGAAAGCGTAGCAGGGGGTGGCAGAAAGTTAGGTGGGCGGATGAGGTTAAGAAGTTCGCAGGGGTCAAGTGGATGCAGCTAGCACAGAACCGGGTTAAGTGCAGAAATATGGGAGAGCCTTCGCCCTGCAGTGGGTATAGTCAGGCTGATGATAATGATGATGATGACTGCGCCAAACCCGCATTTACACATTGGACACATTAATCCTACTGTATCCTCTCGTCCTTGTACAAAGCCTGGAAATAGCTCCAATAATTAACCAGCTACAGGATCGTATGTCCTAGCCGCGGCAGTCGCTTTCGATGGAGGCGAAAAGCAAGACGCTCGAGTCCCTCATAGCCTGAGTCAGTTTCGTGCTTTAAGCACTATAAACCCCCCCAACACAACCTAACTCACCAACTGGTCTGACAGAAGCTACTTGACACATAGGACGCGAAACATAGCGAAGCAAATGTTAAACCCTATAAACCGAGCAAACCTTAACTAACCAATTGGTCTAACGCAAACTATACTTGACACACAAGGCGCGAAACACGCAGAAAAAAATGTTGATACCTTACTATGGCGGTAAACGCGTGGACGCGATTCAGGGTGGTCTCCGTTCCCGGGAAAACAAATGGCTCATTACAACGAACAGCAAGCTAGGCGTCGTGTACAGAACGCGACTCTTGGAATGCGCGACGCGGAACGGCAGTCCAGTTGGCGCCGAGGGATTATTCCTCCCCTGATTCTCGGCGCCCACTAAATAATCGTCCGGCTTTTCCAGCCGCTAAATCTCTCCTCAACGCTTATTACCCGAATTCACGCAAACCACAAGCACGCTCTAGCAGCTTTTCAGAACGTTTTTTAATCTATTTATGTTGCTGATCGAGGGTTATCTTCCCCCTGTGTCCTTCCTTTCAATGACCTGTCAGCCCCCTCTTCCTGTGTCTCGCTTTTCATATTGATATAAAAAAAAAAGTAAAGTGGGGCCTACTCTGAATTCATGGAATCCCTTGCGCTTGTATGGCCCTGTACATGCTTCACGCATCGAAACTGTGCGCTTTGAATACGCTGCGCCGTATCCAACACAAAGGCGACCGGGACATCTATTAAAATGGCGGGCCGATCAAAATATACTGCATCGTGGAACTCCCAGTAACTTCGTGTTCCATTCTGGCCCCCCGGAGATCGCATTTTGGTGACGGTGAAATATGCGCCCTTCTCGAAGCAGCTATGTGCATTCATGGCAGAAGGAAAAAAATCAACTTGAGTATACAGAAGAGAAACGCAGGGCGTGACTGGTCCAGAAATGCCTTCCCAACGACTGTCCAACAAGAAGCCTCCGCATTCTACCAAGGTTATCTTCTCCTCCTACAATTGCCTCGTTCTCTTTTCCATCATGTCCTTAGAAACTTTCCATACCTGAATAACTCACACACATCGACATAAGAAAGGGGTCTGAAACACGAGGCATGCGGGCTTCATTGCTCGAAAATGAGTTTTACAACTATAGAAACATTTACATTTTTACCAAATCAACTAAAAGGCCTTGTCCAAAGATGCTGTACGCGTTCTTTGTGGAAACAAAGTGAGGCACTGGCCAAGTGTGATAGATACTGCGCCTTTCCTTCCCTGCGTACCAATTATTATTATTATTATTACTATTATGGCGCCAACTTCGGACGGACGTTAGCTAACTCCAATAGTTAGGCGCTGGAGAACTCGTCCTCACTGTCATCTCCAAGTATACTTTTAGTGCGCGAGTTCTACTGGTGACATTTGTGAAGGTCATCTGCTGCCGCAATTTGACCCCAGGTGTCACGCGAGGATCCGGAGTCGCTCGCTTCTTCCGCTACTTCGCAACCCTGCTGTTTCTTCGTCTTCACACACCTGCCAAACATTATTTGTACCGGACGGCCGCTTTCGCGTAACACTAAAAGTTATTCAACGTACGTCTCCGTGTTCTTTGTTGACTGTACTGCATTTATGTTAAACCAGACAGTAAATAAAAACAAAGTGCTTTATACCAACATTGCTTGATACAATGCCACATAGCCTTTCCGTTCACTGCGGATCCTTTAATTCCCTCTACTGCCACTGCTGCCCATCTGGCTCGCCTCTTGGCGCCTCCCCGTTCAAAATGCCCTCGACATCTTCGTGTCGTCTAGACCCGCCTGTAGTGTCCTTGAGGTTCTGAGACATCCATGGAGAGCTCACGCGCTGGAACCAGTGCTTCGACTGTGTCTCCCTGACGTTCGCAGACAGCCATGGAGGAGCTAAATTACAACAAACCATGTCTGACTATGCTTAACCAGGCTTCCACTCTGCGAACTAAGTGCAGCCATGGTTGAACCACAGTTGAACCACAGACCCGACGTAAGCAAGACCGACACCTGCTGCTTCTACCAAGGCTTTGTATTCATTCGGACACGTACGCCGAGTCTGCGACCTCTTGTGGTTCATGCGCGATTTAAACTTTGTGAGTGTTCTCATATGATTCCCACACTCCCATGATTTCAGCTAACGCTCGACATTGGATTCAGCGGCGTTGAATGATTAAACCCGCTCTTTTTTTTCCTCGTTAGACTGAGTGATTGTGTTTTTCGCCACTGCATCCGTTCAGCAGCTCTCTCCCAACCATATTGAAGTGGCGTCTGGTGTTCAGGGGCAACCCACTTCTCTTTTCCGGTGCATATGGGCGGGTGCGGTTTGGGGACCAGACATGCTTTTATTTGTTATTTTGACGTATTGTTTCTATTGTTTCTTTTGTTGTTATCTACGGGCTCCTGGCTCGCGCGGGACAAGTTTACCCAACGTGGTTCGCATGCAATATCAGTTTGTGCCTTTTGAAGTAGGCGAATATCTCGATATACTTACGTAGTTCTAATTTAAAAAACTTATTGCTGGAGTGACAAGAGCGGAATGTTTGAAAGACAAATAAACTAAATCTTGTACCTGTCACATCCAAAGCAGGTCCTATAACCTAACTCCATTGTGCGAAATAAGAAAAAAAAAGTCACCCGAATCGTTACTATGCATTGCTCGATTCATGTGGCTATGACAAAAAAAGGTACAATTTGTTGAAGTAATTGATGGCAGGACGATTGACCAGATGGTATAAGAATTCGACAAGGATGAAATCAAGGTATTGGATCGTTTGCATGTGCACGAACAAATAAATGGTTAGCCAATTGAAACCATGCATGAGCGATAAGTTTTTGAAACGCACCAAAATTAAACAGCGCAAGATATAAAAAGTAGATAAGCAAGGAAATTCTCGTCTTATGTCACTTAAAAGATCAAGCGTGGGAAGGGGAAAGACCGATACTTGACGACTTTGAACTGAAACAAGAATTCCGTACCTACGCAACCGCTAATGCGAAAGGAAAAGAAGGTATTTTTCTCACAAATTGGAGAAGGCTAAGAGCACCTCAAAATAATTGTGGCCAATTCTGAATTATGCGAACGATAGAGGTACGCGCAAAACTATATTGATCTTACTATTAAAAAGGGATTCGGAGATGTATGCGATTCTTTATGCTTAAATGATGCATGAAATTCTGTTTTTCTTGTCGCCCCGAGTCAAATTCAGCAACAAATGGCAGCCACTGCATTTTAAACGTCGTCTTTGCCAAGTAATACAAACTCTTCCTTCCTACCGGACACGACACCAGGTGATTTAAACGGCCTGATGGTGGTATCATTTAATACAATAAACCTATGAGATGTGATAACACGCGGCGTACCGACATTGAAGCCAACATCAACAAACTTAGCCCTGTTATTTTATCATCAATAAACGGCATTCAGAAATTTAACCTTCCCAGAAATTATGAAGAGTTCCGTTTGGCGTCCCGCATGTAAGCAAGGTGCCAAAAACGATTACAACTGCAGTCTAACAGCTATCGTGTTGGTTGGTTTCTGTGGTTTAACGTCCAAAGCGACTCAGGCTATGAGAGACACAATTCTTGTCCTTTCTACGTACTTTATTAATAAAGTATGTTACGATATATATATATATATATATATATATATATATATATATATATATATATATATATATATATATATATATATATATATATATATATATATATATTCTATTTTAACACTGTGAGTTCTTGAAAAGCAGGTTACAAAAAGGCCTGCAAATTTTTATATGAATCTCATTAGCTTTGGTTTTCGAACAAACTATGTTGAACTGTTTTGTCATGTCGAAGAACAGAACGTAACAGCCGTCGTCCACCACCTAAGCGGTGGCGGGTGCAATGACGGCCTACAAGAGATAACAATTCGGTGACAGGCTAGCCCCCGCCGCAGCGGCGTTGACCTACCTATTCCTGTCCCATCAGGGCCAGGACCAGCCACCCTCCGTCCTCTCACTCCCATCATCTCACAGTAGACAAGCGGTGCGAACGCACTATTTCACGCGGTCTAACCTCGCCTTAACGATGTGCGCCACAGATACTGCGTCTTTCCTTTCCTGTTTTTTTAAAACCTATTACCATTATTATATTATTCAGGTGTCCACCGAGAGCAGGACAGATACACAGATACTGTGCGTTTCGCTTCCTGTAAACCAATGACTAATTAAAGCATTAGTAGGGTGTCTAAAAATATTAGTGGTGATGGTACCCTATTGCAAAAACCAGCGTCTCCAGTACGAAACCAGTAAGATTTTCGTGCTGGTTTTGCACTGGATCAGCTGGGCACGCTGGAGGTCTGCGATATTCACTGGAGCAGTAACGGGGAGACACTGGCTGCACTGGTGCGATGGGAGAAAAACGCTGGGATTAGCCTTTTGACGCTGGGTGTGTCGCTGGCATCCGCGATGCACTGGGAGAAGCGCTGTATGTGCGCTGGGGCCGCACTGGTCCCAGTGCCCCAGTATAGCCGGTGCGGCCTGCGGCGTCAGCCGGAGTAGCATCCCTCAGGGGCCAACAGGTCCACAGCGTACTCGCAATCGACCATGGGGGCGCATATGAAAAATAGAGTTCAAGCAAGCGATTTTTGCTGCTAAGTCGTTGCTCATTGGTAAGAAAACAAGGACAGTACCTTTTTTCTAGAGTTTCCATATTTCGATAGGTCGTTTCGAGCGTTTCGAGAGAGACCACGACCGCCGCGCCTCTATCTCATGACGCACTGACGATTAACGCACAACTAAAGCTGGAATTGAATAACTGGAATTGAATAATGTGGCTACCATGCATATCCAACTTCACAGCTGATCTTAAGGGCACTCTAACACAATGATTACTGCCAAAATGTTCAATGCGGGCTCAATCGCAGGCGAGCGTAGCTTGCACCACGGCCCAGTATAAACAGCAGAAAGAAAAACTAAAACGAGGAAGAGAGTAGTTTACCGAACGATGGGCCCATGAGAGAAAAAACAACAACATACAGCACTTGTAATGCATAATATTTGGCTTGTTTCTCAAGCTTTTTCGCTCCTTCTTACTCTGAATATGAAGCAGCCGAGCCCTCGGTCATCGCAACGCTTCCCGAAATGTTTGCATTCAAATAAGGTTTAGTTACACGCAATACAGGGTCATCTCTGCGGTGCTTGCCGGTATTGAAGCTTGGTCGCACGTTTTTCCTTGAAGGTTTGTACTAAAGCTCCGTGTTCAGCGAAAATTACGCCCACGGTAGCAGAGCCAGCGATGTCAAACTCCACATGTTAAAATGATTCCAGTGCACAAAATAGCGCGCATACGCACCCAGAACATTAGTTGCAAGTCGTGAGAGCAGACAGCAAGCTCCAATGATCAAGAAGTTGTAATTGTTAAAGCGGTAGCAATGGCCTGTAGACTGCGAAACATGAAGTCCCAACCTTACAAATGCGGGTAATGACATAAAATGCGAACATGTTTCAAAAAATTCCAGTTTTCGGCGCGGCCGGGTGGTTAGCGTGCTGAGCTGGTTATTTATATGTGCCTACAGACTGAGGTCGAAGCGCGCTTGGTGCGGTAATTTGTTTTTTTTTTTTACTTCTTTAGGTTTTTTTATGTACCTGACTTGTTTCGTTACTCTTTACTTTTTAAGTTTTATCCCACGCCTTTTTTTCTCCGGGCAAACAGTGCCGCCAGTGCGGAGCGTCCCAGTATGCCGCGTCCCAGTGCGCCCAGTTTCCAGCGTCATACTGGGACCATAATCAGGTATGGCGCTGGGGCTCTGGGACCCAGTGGCACTGGTTTTTGCAATAGGGTAATTACTAAGAAAAAATAATAAAATAATAAAAGATGAGAAATGATGGGATAAAATATTAAAATAAAATGAAAAATAACAAGAATAATGAACATCTTGCAGTGCGCCATGGTTGCCTGCATAGATGCACCGCGCAATTGCTACGGCACGTCAGACTACGCTGGGATGGCGAGTGAGGTCCTTCTGTCTCGGCGAATGATGATGATGATGATGATGATGATGAAAACGGTTATTGAAAGCCACATTGGCTTAGATTAAGGGAAGCCTGATCTGGTCCCTAGTCCAGGACACCGTTGGTAAAAGCCGCTGCCCGTGCCCTTTCGACGAGGGCTCGTTGTTCCTTGAGGTTCGAGCTGGACAGGGCCGCCTCCCAGCCTTCCCACGTTGGCTGATTTATTATGTCAATACTGGTATATTATTGACAAGCTCATACCATATGGCATAAGTTTGCCTTCTGGCCACAAAATTTTCGCTGCGCCGAAAAAGACTCGGGCTCAATGGCTTGAAGTGTTGCTGGATTATTAAATGACTTAGTTTGTAACCATCGAAGGTGACACTCTTCTGATTTACTAAGAACCTTAGCGGGCTTCGGGAATGTGTGCATTTCAAGGCGCAAATGCTGTAATATCTATGAATATGTTGTTAACGGAGAGGGGGAGCCTAAATCAGCAAGGAAGGATGTAGAAGGATTTCGGGGGAGAAAAGCTCGGGCCGAAGCGTGCTCGTTTCCTTCAACTCTCTGGGGACCATGGTACCCATATTAGCTCCTTCCGTGCAGCTGAAGCCCTACATTGACTCAGAATGTCGCAGGCTAGCGGCGTGATTCTGCCACGCATATAGCTTCTATAAGCTGCCTGGAAATCTGTAAATATGTATTTCGATGCGGAGTGCGTTGTGGCTAGGGCTATCGCCACTTCCTCCATAGCCTGCGTATCCCCGTTACGAACGGAAAGCCCGTCCACGACCTGCATTTGGTGCAGCACTGATATTGTTATCCCCGCTACAGGACCCTCAGCGTCCACGAAGAAGGCTCCTTCTTCTCTTGAATAGGATTCGTTCATCTTCTTGCTTCTCGCCACTTGTCCAGCACGATGATGCTGCGGGTGCATGTTTTTGGGGAGCGAAAGCGTAAGAATTTGCTCTTCCACTCTTGAGGTTTATCTTGACTCCCAGACTTGTGGAAAGCAAATGTTAAAATTTTCTAAGACCCTGTGACCAGTCTTGGTTGTGGCCAGTCGCATCACCTGGCTTGTAAGATTGGCGCTAATCAGTTCATCAGCCGTATTGTGTACCCCCAATTGTAGCGGACGCTGCGTATATGCTTTCATGGGTAACCCGAGCACCTTCTTATAAGCAGTTCGAATGATAACGTCCAGGTGGTGTAGATCGGGTTTCCTCATGCGAAGGTACGGGGCCACGTACACTATCCTGCAGATGATAAAGGCCTGTATTAGCCTAAGGGTATCTTCTTCTTGCATACCATTCTTCTTGGTTGCGATTCGAGTTAGCATACGGATGACCTGTTCGCACACCGTTCGGGGCTTGGTGATCGATGCCGCGTTCACACCCTTGCCTTTAATAAGCAGCCCCAAAACCCGCATTGTCTCCACCTCGGGAATACGTGTATCATGGACCGCGATTTCTAGCGGTGCAGTATCCCCCTTCCCGCGCAGTATGAGGAGCTCCGACTTGTCCGGGGAACAGCTCAGTCCGCATCCTTCTGCATACTTTTGGACCGTAGTGGGAGCCTCTTGGAGGGCCTCCTCCATCTTTCCCAAGTTGCCCTCCGTTGTCCATATGGTTATGTCATCCGCGTAGAGGGCGTGGCGGATTCCCTTAATGACATTAAGTTGTTCTGGCATGTGCATGAGGGCAACGCTGAAGGGTAGGGGAGAAATACTGCTCCCCGAGGCGTCCCCCTGGTGCCCATGGGCATCGGCTCGGACCTTGTGTCGCCAATCTTGATGTGTGCTTGCCTATCTTGCAAGAAAGCCTTGATGTATAATTAAAGGTACGCTTTCCGCAGTGAGTACCCTGTAGGTTTTCCAGAATCTTGTAGTGCTTAACGTTGTCGAAAGCTCCATTAAGAACCAGCGCAAGTATGGCCCTAGTGTTGTGTTTTCACGGGGGATCGATAACCTCCATCTTCAGCTGCAGTAACACGTCCTGGGTTGACAAGTGTGCCCTAAACCCAAACAACACGTGTGAGGGATAATATCTTGGTCTTCTATATACGTCGAAAGGCGAATTTGTACCTTCTCCATCAGTTCCCCTGTGCACGATGTAAGCGAAATTGGCCTCAGGTTATTTATGGTAACCTCTTTTCCAGGCTTGGGAATAAAGCTGACATCAGCCGTCTTCCACGCATCCGGAGAAGCGCGCCGTGTCTGGTGGGCTGAGTTGGAACGGGAGAGAAGGCGCCGTAAACGTGAACACGCTGCCTAATATGTGTATATCCTTGAACGTAACGAAATCGAAACTTAGAAAAAATAAAAAACAATACCGACCAACAGCTGTCTTACTCGGCTTAACCTTAGAAAATGTCCTAATTTTCTAGAATCTTTTGATATGCACCTGGCATGGCAACCAAAGTAAGAGCTCAAATCAAGGCGTGGGTCGCAATGCGGATCACTTATACTGAGCTTTACTGCCATGAAGGGCTTTTTTTTTTCAGACACTATACATATATCCAGTTATTGAGCTTTGCATGTTTTTCGTAGTGATATTCAGATGACTGCAGAGGCTTCCGGATTACGTCAGGTATTACCTCGCAGGACAGTTGCAAATCGAAGTGCAATGCTGATAACGCTTTGAACTGAGACAGAGGAATTGAATACTATTTTGAGGAAAGGCGCATTACTTCTCTAATTGAATACTCATTCTGAAGTAAGGTGCATTTCACCTGTAATTTACCTGTGCACACTTGAATCAGCCGCGGTGGCCGAGTGGTCAAGACTCTCCACTACTGTAGTCAGGTTCGAACTCGACCACAGGCGGCTGCGTTTCGATGAAGGCGAACCGGATAGGCGTCCGTGTGCTGTGCGGTGTCAGTGTATGTTAAAGAACCACAAGGGGTCGAAATAACTCGCAGCCCTCCACTACAGCACCTGGTTCCGCTTTCAATCCAGCCTTCATTCCCTTACAGCGCGGTTTAAGTGTCCGCCGATCAGTGTGACAGATACTGCGCTTTTCCTGTCAACCAATTATTATTAGCCATAACAAGAAGGAAGGTTGGAGAAAAGGAGGCGCCGTAATTGAGGACTACGCAATAATTTTGACCACATGGTGTCTTGACTGAAAACCTTTATTGACCAGAGATAATGGAGGGGATGTATAGGTGGGGTCCCTAGCCCGGGACTCCAGCGGATACCGCTGCTATCCGCACGTGTGTCACGAGGGCCCGTTGGGTCTGTTAGTCCAGAGCTGGATAGGGCAGCCTCCCACCCCTCAATAGTTGGCACTGCATTTGGATCATCAGGTATATCATGTGGACAGATTCACACCATGCGTTGCAGGCCGGCCTTCTCCCCGCAGTATTTACAAATTTGGTCGCACAACCCGAGGTGTATTGTGTTTAAACGGGCTGGTGTGTTATATGTACCTGTCTGCAGGCGTCGCCATCTAACTTCCTCCACTTTGTAGAACCCCTTGGCTACATGAAGTGGCGTCCGTGTGCTGTGCGATGTCAGCGCACGTTAAAGATCCCCAGGTGGTCGAAATTTCCTGAGTCCTCCACCTCTCATAGCCTCAGTCGCTTTGGGACGTTAAACCCCACAAACCAAACCAAGCCAAACCTCTCGCGTTTCATCCACATCGGAGGAGGTGGTGAAGTGTGGCAGTTCCTGGCACTACGGGGCTGGGACGGTAGGTCAACGCCGCTTGCGGCGGGGGTAGCCACCATAGCGGGGGCTAGCCAGCCGCTGATTTTTATCTGTTGTAGGCCGTCATTGCACCCGCGACCACTTCGGTGGTGGTGAATGACGGCTGTTGTTGCGGCGCGTGTCTTTCTCTCCCTCTTCTTTTTTTTCTTTCTTGTCTATTATCTGTTCTGTCCGCTCGAGGCAGCGGAGGTGGCTCAGCTACAGTGCCAGTAGCAGGCCCATGCATTTGCTTTTCTTTCTTCCTACAGCCACAACAACAACAACATCTACATCAGCCTAATCTCGCCCTACATAAAGTTGTCTAGTGGCATTCGTTCGCGCTATGATATAGGCACGAGCTTTTGGAATGGAGACCGTACATGTTTTCTCGAGTTTGTTTGCAGCGGCCTTCGGCCAATACCGCTTGTGGGCATGGTTTAATTCTCGGGGACTATTTCCATCGCACTGTATCCATGTTCGAAGAGCGTGGTCATTGCATTCGTGTCTTATGGGCTACAGACCACACTGATGTTGGCACAGGTAATCAGTCCGCTCATAAAGCAGTCAGGGAGCGTCTACTCACTTCTACTCCTCCGCTGGACCCTGTTGACGAAGACCTCCCGTGCGTGGCTCCCGAAGCTCGATGCGATCAGATGGACATTGGCATCCACTATTTTCGTTTGAACCACCTCAAGTGCACAAGTCGCCGTCGGCTTCATGACAGCACCCCTCGGGTTTTCTTGCGAACACCTCGAAGTTCTCTCGAACTGAAAAAGTTTTCATTGATAAGGTTTGTGCTAATGCTTCCTACACTCCTCGCATTATTCACAAATGGCTAACACCGCGTCGCCCGCGATCGTTACTGCCAATTTCTCAAGAGAGCAGCTTGCTGAAATGCCCCTATTGCAATCTTGATTGCAAGCCAGACATATTTAATCTAATATGGCACTGCTCTTTCTTTGATCGAGGCAGGGACGCCTTGGTTATCAAACATGGCACACCCGCAGACGCTATCGCCTTCTATCAAGTTCTTTCTCTTGGCCTACACGGCATTGGACTTTGCTGTCGATGGCAGACGAAGTGGCCTTGTACGAGCAATGTGAGGCCGGGCTTCTCATCCTGCTTAGTGGATTTCTCTGAACTTAACTGCGACTTGTATTCTTGTGTATTTGAGTTGAACTATTACCTCATGGGCGTTTTTTCCCTCAATACCCAACCCCTAACTACGGCCTCAGGCCTTCCTCTACTAATAAAAATTCATTCATTCATTGTATATGTCCCATCACGTATTGAAAACTCGTGTATAGTGGAAAAACCTCATTTTCGAACTGCATCTTATCAATGTTTATTTATAGCTAGAACAGCATCGGAGTGGAACTGCCTTCCTGGTACACTGGTGCTTGCAAACGATGTCGATGACTTCAAAAGGAATCTATGTGCTCTACACTGCAACAAAGGTTGGCTGACATTAATTTTAGCCACACGATCTTGCAGTCAGATTGTGCAGTTCGTTTTTACAATAATAATATTATGAGGTATACGCACTTTATATGTGACTACTTTTGTTTTATTTTACTGATGATACATGTCTCTTACGATTTTGCTTTTGGCTTGTGGGGCTACCGACGCGGCGACAGAGGATTCCAAGTCATCAATTGGTGCGATGGGACATTTCGAGCCATTCCAGCGCGGCGCAGGCGGTTGCCTACGGCTTTCTATGGCTTGCCTGCACAGACGTGCTCCTTTGCCACGTGTCATTGTGTGTGCGCGTGTTTGTGGGAACACTTGTCAAGTGTGGCCCTCGGGTAGAGAGGTGCCGACAGTGGCTACTGCGAGAAGTTTCCTTCTGAGCCGGTGTGCCTGCTTCGGGGCGGTCCGACTGAAAATGAATCGTCAATGATCGTTGCGGTCTTTTGAAACTTCCATCTTTACCTCCGAAGGGTCGAGTGCATAAAAATATTTGTTGGAGGCACTTAGATCTCTCTTAAGTGCGATAAGGAGAAAGCCTTTTCTGCGACTCTGCACTCGTTTGTCGCTTTTTCTGCCATTCGCTTTTTTTTTTTCTCTTCGTGGTCTATATTTCCTATGGGCTATGCAAACGCTTAGGCAACGAGGAAAGTGCCGCTTATTTTCTGCGTTTAACTAGCACAGCCCTCGTATCATTTTACGATGTAGTTTCACTGCGCGATTAATGAGCACACATTTTTGTCAGATAGAGAGAGAGAGAAAGAGAGAGAAGGCAGAGAGGTTAACCAGGAAAGCTTCCGGTTTGCTACCCTGCACTGGGGAAGGGGAATGAGGAGTTTAAAGGAGAAAGAAGAGAATGATAGGAAAGGTAAGGTGGCGAGGAGCACAGTCAGTTTCTCAATCAAGTTTGTGTCTCTCATAAAACACATAAGTGCTTTGAAGGCTTTGTCGTTAGACGCCTTCTGTGGATATGGGCGGATAGCCCTAACTGTGAAAGATGCGGCTGTGAAGAGACCACACAGCATCTCCTTTGCGAGTGCCCTGCTTTTTCAAGCGTAAGATATGCGCTGCGTTGGGCTCTGGACCATTTTGACAGCCGTCCTTTCACACAGGAGAAAATCAATTTTGTCAGCATTCCTATTCAGCTTCTGCGGCTGGTAGAGCATCACCTCTGACCGAGTGTCGTGACTCGCGGCGTAGAATGGCATAGAATGATGATTTGCAGTTAGTGCAAACACGGTGCGGCGAGTGGCCCTCAATCAGATAATTTGGGAGTGCCCACAGGCTCCAAGGGGGGGACAAAATATAATAAATAGAGAAACCTGGGTGACACTGCTGCAAAGCGCGGACCCTGCGATATGGCGACGCATCGTCAATCGTGGCAGAGGCCGCAACAAACCAAAGGCCTCCTGTCAGCCTCTAATCCGAGAACTCATCATCATCATCAGCCTGATTATACCCACTGCAGGGCGAAGGCCTCTCCCATATTTCTCCACTTAACCCGGTTCTGTGCTAGCTGCATCCACTTGACCCCTGCGAACTTCTTAATCTCATCCGCCCACCTAACTTTCTGCCGCCCCCTGCTACGCTTTCCTTCCCTTGGAATCCAGTTTGTTACCCTCAGCGACCATCAGTTATCCTCTCTTCGCACTACATGTCTTGCCCATGTCCATTTCTTCTTCTTAATTTCCACTAGAATGTCGGTAACTTGAGTTATTTCCCTGACTCACTCTGCACGCTTTCTATCTCTTAATGTTACCCCTACCATTTTTCGTTCCATAGCCCTCTGGGTTCTCCACAACTTAAGTAGAACTCTCTTAGTTAGCCTCCACGTTTCAGCCCCATAGGTGAGTACGGGCAAGATGCAACTGTTGTATACTTTCCTCTTGAGCGATACCGGTAAGCTGCTAGTCATAATCTGCGAGTGCTTGCCAAATGCGCTCCATCCCAATCTTATTCTTCTTGTTATTTCCTTTTCATGGTCGGGATCTGCGGTTACTACCTGCCCTAAGCAGACATATTCGCCTACTACTTCCAGTATTTCGCTACCTAATGTAAACTGCTGTTCCTTCCCGAGGCTGTTGAACATTACCTTAGTCTTCTGCATATTGATTTTCAAGCCTACCTTTCTACTTTTTCTGTCTAGGTCATCAATCATTATTTGCAGTTCATCCTCCGAGTTGCTTAGCAAGGCAATGTCTTCAGCAAATCGCAGATTACTGAGGTATTCTCCATCTACCCTTATCCCTAACTGCTCCCATTCCATGTCTCTGAATACTTCCTCTAAACAAGCTGTGAATAGTACTGGGGAGATTGTGTCTCCTTGCCGGACACCTTTCTTTATGGGAATTTTGTTACTTTCTTTATGCAGAACTATCGTTGCTGTGCAGCCACTATATATATCTTCCAGCACTTTCACGTACGGCTCGTCTACCCCCTGATTTCGCAATGCCTGCATCACCGCCGAGGTTTCAACTGAGTCAAATGCTTTTTCGTAATCAATGAATGCTATGTATAAGGGCTGGTTATATTCCGAGCATTTTTCAATCACCTGATTGATGGTATGGATATGATCGATAGTAGAGTATCGTTTCCGAAACCCTGCTTGGTCCTTTGCTTGATTGCAGTCTAAGGTTGTCCTGATTCTATTAGCGATTACCTTAGTAAATACCTTATACGTAACAGACAGTAAGCTGATTGGTCTGTAATTTTTAAGGTCCTTAGAGTCCCCTTTCTTGTGAATGAGGATAATGTTTGCATTCTTCCATGGTTCCGGTACCGTCGATGACACCAGGCACTGCGTATACAGGGTGGCCAGTTTTTCTAGCACGATATCCCCCCCGTCCTTCAGCAAATCTGTAGTTATCTGATCCTCTCCAGCTGATTTCCCCCTTTTCATAGTTTCTAGTGCTTTCTTGACCTCGTCCTTCGTCACTGGTGGAACATCTGACTGTTTTTCCCTAGCGCTAATCTCATTACGGTCCTGACTACTTTGGCTACTGTAGAGATCTGTATAGAACTCATCGGCTACTTTGACTATCTTGTCCATATTAGTGATGACGTTGCCCACCTTGTCCCTTATCGCATACATCTGGTTTTTGCCTATGCCCAATTTCTTTTTTACCGCTTTAAGGCTTCCCCCGTTCTTTACAGCATGCTCAATTTTCTCCATGTTATACTTCCTTATATCGGCCACCTTGCGCTTATTGATTAGCTTTGATATCTCGGCCAATTCGATCTGGTCTGTTGGATTGGAAGCTTTCATACTCTGGCGTTTCTTAATCAAATCTTTCGTCTCTTTAGACAGCTTACCGGTATCCTCTCTAAATATCCTACCGCCTACTTCTACCGAGCACTCAGTAATGATATCTCTGAAATTATTGTTCCTTGCCTCTAGGGTAATGTCGCCATCCTCAGTTAGAGCTGAATACCTATTCTGTAGCGAGATCCTGAACTCTTCTGCCCTCCCCCTCACCGCTAATTCATCGATGGACTTCTTTCTTACTAATCTGTTGCGTTCCTTCTTCAGATTCAGGCTAATTCGGGACCTCACCATCCTGTGGTCACTGCATCGCACTTTCCCGATTACCTCTACATCTTGCACAATGGCGGGGGTTGAACACATTATGAAGTCGATTTCATTTTTAGTCTCTCCGTTAGGACTTTTCCATGTCCATTTCCGGTTCTTCCGTTTGCTGAAGAAGGTATTCATGATTCGTAAGTTATTGCGCTCTGCAAACTCAACTAGTAACTCCCCCCTGCTATTCCTAGAGCCAATGCCATAGCAGCGGTGGCGTAGCGGTAGAACATCCGCCTCGCATGCAAGAGGACCGGGGTTCAAATCCCGGTGCCGCGCAATTCTCCACCGGATGAAAAAAAAAAAGAAATCCGCGTGTCGATGGAATTGCATAAACAGGTTTGGGGTGCGACCTGATGCCGGTGAACACCTCCGGCAACGCAATCCCTCACCAGAACAGGAGTTGGCCACCCTGGTGCAGTAATTGGCCACAACCTCCTATGATAAGCTCCATAAAACCCCGGCCCTCAGTCACCAGCGGCTGCGGAACAACTGACCACGGCGGCGGTCAGACCTGTGACGCAGCAGGGGGTGCTAAGAAAGCCTGGCTCCGCTGGACAGGCCGCCATCGGAAACTGACCCTGGCAACGTTTAATGCTAGAACCCTAGCTAGTGAAGCTAGCTTACAGTGCTGTTAGAGGAACTAGTGGGCATGAAATGGGGTGTCATAGGGCTTAGTGAGGTTAGGAGGCCGAATGAGGCATATACTGTACTGAAGGATGGACATGTACTGTGTTATCGAGGTTTACCAGAGAGGCGACAACTAGGAGTAGGTTTCCTTGTCAATAAGTATATAGCGGGTAATATAGATGAATTCTATAGTATTAATGAGAGGGTTGCAGGCATCGTAATTAGGCTTAATAAGCGGTATAAACTGAAGGTTGTACAGGCCTATGCACCTACATGTAGTTATGATGACCAGGCAGTTGAAAGCTTCCATGAAGATGTAGAATCGGCAATGCGAAAAGCAAAGACGCAGTATACTGTACTAATGGGGGACTTCAATGCCAAGGTAGGGAAAAAACAGGCAGGAGACAAGGCAGTAGGTGACTATGGCATTGGCTCTAGGAATCCGAGAACTCACGACTCCCCAGTCCTGCGGGCCGGGGGGGGGGGGGGGAGATGCCCTTTTAAGGCGATAGGCTTTCTTGCCTCATGGCTGTGCGCAAGGTCTGTCCGCAACAAGTGTGCGCTCACCTCCTGGCTTTTTGGATGCTTAAACGTTCAAAAATTAGCAGATGTTTAACATAGTTAAATAAGGCATTCAGGGAAAGCTGCACAGCAGGGTTACGTTTAGTAGAACTCTCGTAGCCCGATTTAGCTGTCATCGGACCGATGATGCCGCGGCCGTCCATGGCTGGCTTTTAGTCGAGACGCGGTTGATCCTCGTTCTTATGACATCGACTGGCGTCATGGCTGTTGACGTCAAGTCCCCACGTGAGTAATGATGTGCTCTACTCCCTTCAACTCTCTCCTCAGCTCCAAGTTTGAATGGTCAAAGGACACCCAAAGGTCGCATGGCTACACATCAAGCAGTCGGAGGTTTGGGGAAAGGGATAGTATAGTTATACCTTCGCTATGTCCATGGCTGCTTGAAGGTTAGTCGATAGCCCATGTTGGCATTGGTTGATGGTTTATAGGAAAGGCATGCTTTATGTCACATTTTGAATCGAAAGCTTCACTACGCCTGAAAACTGTCAGCATGGAAGCAATTTTCACCTTTAAATACTTTGAAGGTAAAACAGTTGCCATGCAGTGCCGGTTCAAGTGCTCGCTGTGATGATGTTGATCGTGTGTGCGAGTGCGCGGGTTGCTCGCGGAGAAGTGAAGTGCAGCCGCGTGCGGGGCGAACCAGTGCGCGTGAGCTTGTTCGAGGCAGGAGAACGGGACGGACGTTACAGAGCGTCGCTGGGCGATTGTCTTCACCATTCTGGGCCTGGCGTCAAAGGCCGACTTCCAATCCGCGGACGAGCATTCGTGTCAAGACTATCGGGCCAAATCGACACCTGCCCATTCTGTGGAGTACGAGAGACCGCAGAGTACATTTTTTATGATTGCATCCTGCCAACCGCGCTCCTCGATCGACTGAGAGATTTGTTCCAGTTTCCAGGCATCCCGTACTGCACGGTGAGGTACCTCAATCCGCTGCCCAGTGTAGCACGTAAACAATTCGTCTTGGCACTCGCAGAAATCAACTACCAAATATGGGTAGCGAGGTGCCGCGCTGCCTTCAGCCCCAAGACGCCGTGTCTCCTCGAAGTGAAGAATAAGATCAGAAAGGAGCTTTGGTTCCACCTTCAGCGAGAAGTACGGCACCTTGGCGCAAATAAATTTTATGAAGAATGGGGACACCCAATGATTGTATTCAAAAAAAGAAAATCGAAGTCTGCTATTAGGAGTCTTGTTCGCGTCAGGCTTCGATCCGCCGGGGCATTGCGTGGGCGGTGCATTGGCACTGCGAACCCGCCCCGTCGGAGCGAATCCAGATTGCATGAGCCCCTTGGCTGGGATAACGCCCACTCCCCGAAACAAAAACCTCCCCAAGTTGCCGTAGGATGATGATGGTTGTTGGTTGAGGTCTGTACCCTCAAAGGAGGGCTGCACCTAGTGCACCCTCCCCTCCATCTCCGGGATTTTTTACTTTATTACTAAAGGTACTTATATATTACGTTGCAATTGAGACGACAAGAACGCTAGACACGGATAACTAAGATATGTTTCTCATGTGCCCGGCGTGACCTAGATTCTTCTTCCATCTACGTCCGGCCGGGAACATGAGAAATATATCTTAGTTCACCGTGTTTAGCGTTCTTGCCGTCTCAGTGGCAACGCAGGTACGCGACGACGACGCCTTCACCCATGTCTCTAGGAGGGACCGTGGTGCACGCCATCTGCTGCAATCTATGAAGACCAAGCGCCGCAACGGGCATGCACCATCGCCGCTGAGTGGAGCTACTCACCTCGAATCCGGCTTGGAAGAAGTCGCTGTCCTGCACTGCGTGATTGGCGGGTTTCTGTCAAATACCACAGTAGAAGCAGCCCCAAAGGCTTTCGCCTTATCGCTTTTAAGGGGTGTCAAGTGCCTCAAAATGTTTTGGATGGAATTAAAAATTACTCAATATACCAATCAATCACAGTCAGACTAGTGGCCGCGGCTCAGCGGTGACAACCCGTTTGTGCCGTTCCTGCTGGTTGCCCAGAGGGCACCACTCCGGCCGTTTCTCGGTGCTGTTAGCGTTCATCTTCCAAAGATAATAAAACAATAACACCGGAGAAGCGTGATACTTAAGAGTTTTGTCGCGGTGATCGTTGCCGTGCTTTGTTGTGAGGTACGTGAAGCCTTTGACGAGCTGGCCCGTGTCCGAGGCGAAACACCGGTTTAAACGAAATGAATGGCAACAGCGAAGAAAATAACTTCAAAGTGAGTCGAATAACTTTGAATATATGGCTAAATTGAATAGCCCGGAAAATTATATATACAATCCAGAAACTTCAGCATGGACGAAAGAAACAATTCAGTGAAGCTAGTGTAAATCCTTGTCATAATCAACAAAACAACCAACTGAACACCTGCTAGATCGATTGAGCCTATTGCTATATGAGCGAAATTCACCAAATCAACTGCATCGCAGTGGAACCTTCCTATACATCAGCCGTTTAATACATACTAAAGACAAAGCGTACGGACACGGAAGAGAGCAATGAAACAAGCATCCTGGTAAAGAACGCATAGAAAACAAGGAAATCTTATAAGGCAAATAAATATAAACAGAGGGTACCACTGTCTAAATATTCTGTGCGACGAAATTAGTGGTGAGAGGAGTTCAGGGAAGGTAGCTAGTGAGGTATGGTTACAGGCTTCACCAACTCAACTGCCGTTCATGACGTTTCAGCAGCGGAGTATTATAGAAAGAGTCCTTGCTATAGAGCGCGTCTTAACAAGACTTGCTCTCTAAGCATTCTCCAGCTTGCACTAGCTTGGCCCAGGTCTTCTTCCGGCTTTTGGTCAGCAGACGCATCGCGTGTGAGAGGGAAAGCGCAACCGCCACTTATCCGCACTTTGGCCCCAAGATCTCCTTGCTACTGAGATGAGATCACGTTTTCCAATGGACGCGCGACTACCACGGCCGGTCTCGAGCTGCGCCTCTCTCCCCTTTAGCCCGGCCATGCGACTACGCGCCTCACACGTGAGGCAGCACAACGGCGGCGCTAGCGGCAATGACACCTCTTACGTCACGCACACCGCACGTGAAGTTTCGGAATCCTTTTGCGTTGCGTTTTGTCGTTGCGATTTATCGCTCGACTTAGGAGAAAGTTCAAAGGGAGAGAGAAAAAGTTAGGTAAAAGGGCGGAGGGAAAGCCGTGGTAATTTCAGGCTTTGCGTCTGAAACGTTTCGCAGCTTTTCTTCGCGGCCGCGTGGTGCGCTCTCTTCGTGATCGTTGCCTTCGCTTGCTGAGATGGCGGGCAGGATGGCCCCTCAACGAGATAACTGCAGATGGGCGTGGCTCTGCTCTTTTTCACGGCTAACACTACCCTGTTTTGGATTCTCAATGGCATGCTGCCCGTCTTGCTTTATGCTGTTGTTTCTTTCATTTCATTCAACTTCTCAGCTTTCTTCTTTTTCTCAAACGAAAAGTGCTTAGGCACTGCGAGAAAAGTAGGCAACACTTCAAATAATGTAGTTTTAATTGAAAACATTCACGACTGGCTGTCCAGCCTGGACCTTGTGATCCAGTTCAGGCTGCAAAAAAGGGCGAGCTGCTGTAGCATGTCAGCGGGCTTTCGAACTATCGACTGCCACTCCAATCTACATTCAATAAAAGGTTATTGTCATATTCAGCGCAAGTTCCTTTGCAATATCTGACTGACATTAACGGCTGAAATATCGAAAACCTTGTTTTGGCATACCACCGACAATTGCCTTCTGGTGCATCTCACAAGCCAGTCTTAGCGTCGGCATCCTCGCGAGCATACTCAATCATTTATGGTCATCGATTTACTCGTGTACTATATTTAGTTCGAAAATCATCACATATCGTACGTCTTTGCATCAGCCTACGCTGTTGCATCAGCCAAGATCAACCTGACAGGCCGCTCGGCTTTCAACGAGCTAGAGGTCACAGCGTGGCTATATATATCTGAACCTTCTTGGACTTTGCGGCATCGTCAACTCCATAGTCTCGGCAATTTAACCGTTGCAAAATCATGTCTCTTAACGTCTAAACCTAAGCCTAACCAGAGCAAAACCAAGCAAAACGACGGCTTCGTTTCGCCTAACTAGGATTAGCAGGGTCAGACACAGCGCTGGATTAAGGTGACGACTAAGGAGGCTGCAGCCCAGGGCCTCGTCTCAGAGTAGAAGGACGGGATCCATTTATTCTAACCCGCTTCATATATGGAGCCATTATTAACGCAACTTCGCGCAATAGTTAGGAAAAGAAAACTCCAGGGATACGGGGTCACCGCGTAATCTCACTTTGTTTAGTTGGTGGGAGTCGAGCTGCAAAGACGGGAGCTCATCACCTCTCGGAATCTCCCTTTCTCGCATGAAGTTTTACTGATTTCCTGTCGGTCTGTTCATCCTGTGGCGGTAAACATCGAAGAAATGCAACTGGAAAATAGGATGAGATAAGGAGGAAAGCCTTTTTCCACCGCCGCCATCATTACCGCCCTGCAACTCTAAAATAGTCCCATCACTTATTTTCTCCCAATTTAAGAGAGAAAATAGGTTGCGTTCGAGTGAGTTACAGATAGTCCCTTATTAATAATTTCCTTATCTGAGCGGTTATGTTTCGAGTGTGTTCTGCGTGGTTTAAAACTGTTGCATTTATATCAAGCTCATCATTTTGTTCACATCTTACTCTTTTTTAGTTCCGTATAGTTAAGATAATACGGGGTATATTGCAGAAGTGCAGTATGCAAGTGGGAAATGACCGCCAAGAGAGTAGGGGGGAGGGTACATGCGCTTAAACCCAGGGCTCCCACTTTTCTTAATCCAGCTCTGGTTAACCGTTAGACATTTTGTCAGTAGCGTCTATACGCCATAACATGCCGAGGTGCACCCTGTTTTCGTTTCGTGGCTATTCTTGCGATAGCGTTATATTTCCGAACATACAATAGCCACTCGTTCGATTCCCCTCGCCCATCACCAACTTCTGCTCATAGCACCGTTCCGAAGCAACGGCATCCGTGATGCCAGCAGACCAGAACACACTAAAACGTCAATGCATCGCTGGGATCGAGTTCATATGGCGAAAGCCTTTGTAGGCTCATAAGTGTCCGTCCATCCGTGCGTGCGTGCATCCGCGAGTAGGGTCTCACTTCTTAGCGCTATTCCGCGGTACACCCCGAGATTGCGACGTCATCACGAGGCGGCGTCATCGGAAATGACCGGACGTGAGGTAGCCATGACGTCACATACGGCCATTTATAATAAACACGACTGACATCCCCATGACGTCAAATCCGGCCATGACGTCACGTCAAGTCATGACCGATGACTTCACCAGGCGATCCAGGCATATACGAAGCTGACCCCAACGGGCGACTGATCCAGGCGTCCGTGCTGCGCCTTTAATTCGGTGCTTCCTCGAACACCGTACCACACAGCATGCAGAAGCAGACGCAGTAAAGCAGGAATCAGCGGCCCTTCAAACAAAGGCTTTTGTCTTCACGCACTTTAGTGGTCTAAAGGGCCCTCTATTATTTTTAGCTTCGATCTGACAGACGCTACTGCTCACCAGCAGATGCGAGCGACTGCTCCACCGACGTCACCATAGACCACTACGGGAAACGTAGGAGAGACGGAGGAATGCCTGCAAGCAGCGGCGAGCATAATAGACCAATGTTCCACGTACTGCGGCCTTCAGGACTCCCTGCCCAAGTCTTATTTTCTTCTTATTCGACCTTGAAATGCAAAATCTCCGTTCAGCTTTCTGTAGCCACCGGGGCCACCCACGAAGGGCAGAAACTTCGAATACTCGGTCTCTGCATTGATCAGAAATGTAGACACAACTCTTCAGAAACTTCGCAAAATCGGCGACCAGATGGGTCTGATAGTTAGCCACATTTCCAACAAGCGAGGTGCGCTACAAAGTAAGGATGTGGTTTGGCACGCCCATGTCTTCTTAACTGGTCGGAACTAGTATTGTGCTCGACTCCCTACTTGCGCTTACTGGAACATGACCCGGACATTGTACTCTAGAAAATGGTAAAGAGAGCGCTTGCCCTCCTGATGCCCACCTACAACGCTCGACTCCTCGTGTTGCGGTGATGAACACCTATCGGAAAAGCTGCGAGGCGCATCTGGTTAACCAAATCACGAGTATTCCCCAAACCGTGCCGGGTCGCCGTCTCTTGGATCGAGTACATGTCAAACATGGCTACCATGCAATGGAAAAGATGCGAGCGTCCGAACTGTAGAGACATGACCTCTACGCCAACTATCGGCACAACAGGCCCTGGTTCGTCGGACCTTCGCAGCGGTGCGAATTCTGGCAGAGAAGTGGAGCCCTGAGTGGCACACGGGCATTCGTCGTCTCGGCGCCATGCATTCGCCTCCCCGCATGCGCAGAATCACCGTACATGCTGGAAAGACCAGACCGTGCAATGGCATTGACGCTTAATCTCGTTGCAATAAGGTTTGAATTAGAAATAGGAACTGAAGTAGAAATTTTCAAAGCTGCAACATTTGTGTGTTGAACGGCATTCGCTTCGGCGGGTTCGGAATGCCTTGGTGTCGTAACGACAGAGCCAATGAGAAACACAGTGGTTGAATGAATGGAACAAAAGTGCAGAGCTCCGCGGAGGATGAAAGTGCTGCGATATCGAACAGAGAGAAGACAGCGCAGGAGGAGGATACAGCGCAAGCATGGCGATGAAAGCAGATGAGGTAAGTTTGGTTGCTTTGGCTTAGGAGGTTTAACGTCCCAAAGCGACTCAGGCTATGAGAGACGGCGTAGTGGAGGGCTCCGGAAATTTAAACTACCGGGGTTCTTAACGGGTGCTGGCATCGCACAGCACACCGATGCCTCGAGTTCCGCCTCCATCGAAAAGCGGCCGCCGCGGCCGGGATTCGGTGCCGCCTCCTTGGGCATAGCAGTCGAGCGCACTGCACCACCACCACGGGCGAGGTGGTATGCGAAATGTAAGGAGGAACGTGGAGGAGGAGGGTAGGACAACAGTGACAGAATATGACTACACAGGGGGACAATGTTGTGCCGCTATGCAGCCAAGCTACGGAAGCGGTGCTTGCCGCATACTTTTACTAAGCCAACTAGTTCAGCAATACGGAGTTTTAGATTACCCAACGGGTTAGGGGGATAGGGTAATAGCGAGGCGACAATGCGTACGCGCGGAGGGCTACGATGAATAGACGAGGGGTGTGGTAATCACTTTGCGCATGCGCACCCGCGACCTGCTATCTCCATATTCCCCCTAACCGATAGGGTGTCCTTATTCTAAATCTCCATAATATCTAGGCTCAGCAACGGTTTCTATTTGTGTTCCGCCTTGACATTGAGAAGAGGACAGTATCAATTGTCGAATAATTTTTGAATCTGGGTGATCTATGATGCTCTGGGTGAATACTTTTCCCCAGCAATATGAATTTATCTGGACAGACAGATTTCGGTGAAATTCTGAAATACAGTGGAGCACGCAACATCAATCTCTTATTACGCGCATGGGAACTTCACTGAGGGCATTGTGCCGATTCCTGTAGGTCTGAAAGTGAAAAACTTCGCAGTTAACAAAGAAAATGTAGATAAGAGATGCTCCATGCACTAGTGAAAAATACCCTAAGTTAGGTCCGAATCCCCCTTTCATGCTACTTCACCTGCAGTATTTTAAATATCTAAAATAATTAGTTAGGTCCAGCAGTCTCAAAATCCCAGAAAGCTATGAAAGATTCTCTATTCTTCAAATTTTGCCCATGAAAATTTCTGGAAATGTTGCAGTTGTTGAAATGGAGATCACTGACAGTGAAACTAATTTCCATCGACTGCTCGTAGATACTCCGTATTCTGCGGAAGCTGTCTTCTACTTCCTTCCTCTGCCGTCCCTGAATTACTGCTTTTTCTGATTTTTGCGGCACACCTCGATAGCAGGAATAACCTGCCCTGGCACCTTCGTGGTGTCGTATACAACACATGTCTAAAGTACTTAGAGTAGTCCACCACAAGCAGTACTCATCCTCTGAGGCAGTGACTATAATTACTCTCCTAGGGCCATTACGCGATTTTTGAAAAGTTATAGGTGATCTTTAGTTATGATGCACAATTTAACTTGTACCTTACCACACAATACAGAAGCAAAAGTCGGTAAAGCGGTGGCGTTCAAGTACCATCATGCATATGTGAATACTAACAAACCTTAGCTTTTCCAATGACGACTCTCGAAATAAACTGCGTCGCTATAGTGCCTGCTGCGACCGCACCGTTTATTGCGGTCCTCTCCTTGTGCACCGCTCGCCATTTTCGCCGCTTCCATTTCGTCCTTCAGCTTGACTCACGTTTGTCCGCCAGTACGGCGTGTTGCACGGATAAAACCCCCGGAAAACGGAGCGTCACGAAACCAACGCCGCGATCCTTGTCGGCGACTGCGGCGTGAGCGTTAAACGCTGTGATTGCCGCGGGGCGGAGCTCTCTACCCGCCCTGAGGCGCGCATGCGGGGAATCCACTGGTCCCTACGCTTGGCGCCGACTCGTCTCGTGCGTGGACGTCGCCGCGTAGCTAGCGGTCCCGCCGACCGATTAGGGCAGTGAGCGCGGCGTGATGTGGTCGAGCGATATGGGGGTGCGAGTCAACGCTTCGTATGTTATTGCGCATACGCTGCCCAATGACGATATGACGTTGCTTGAGGAGCCACATCTCTCGTCTGTGGAACATGGGCGGGTGGGTATAGGTTCCTGAAGCTCTGGCGCCTTCCTCTCGGCCGTAGCCTTCCTTATCTTGGCGTAAGAAAACGCAGAGGTGTCGTCACCCTTTGCGAGAGTCTGTAATCTCCTATAAGGTTGCGGTCCTCCTACTCACGTAATAAGACGGCGTGAAACTTATGGTTCGGCCACGATACTGCTTGAGTTTTTCGTATGCACAAACGTAGTTTTGTGATGCCCATTCGTGGATAGTACTCCGGTGTACCGCGAGCGTCCATCAAGCAGCAGGAGCTAACACCGTCGGTGTCGGCGTAGTAATAGTTGGGACCGGAAGATATTGACGATAAACTAGGGCCTGATATGGCGCCAGCGCACTGCTTCAGCTTTGGAATGCCGGAAGAACCTGTTTGGACAGAAGACAGCGATCCTGGGGTTTGATTGCGTACCCCTTACAATTTCATTCGCGTGTTTGTGAGCGTGATGTCAAAATGACATGACCATGACGTGACCTTGGGAAGTCAATCGTGATCGATTAGTCCAATTAGCAATAACTTGTAGTATGGCTCCGCCCCGGGAACGCCTGTTTCACGGTAAAGGCTGCTGCCACAACCGAGGCACGAAGTCGACAAGGGACCATCTCCTAACTTTTTGTAAAATGGCACAAGGGCCACGATAAACTCCTTAAAGATGTATGCATATGGCATTGATTTGCAGACTATTAGCTGGGTTCGCGCTTACCTTTCCGACAGGAGAAAATATGCCGAAATAGCAGTCGAAGAATCATCCACCTCTCATGCATCATCTAGCGGACCACGAAGTTCTGTTTTAGGTCCTGTACTTTTTTTCATATACATCAACGACATTGCTGATGATAAAGGCTGTCAGTGGAAGTGCAGCAGTTTGGAGACAGTTGTTTCTTCTTTTGAGATGTAGCATCTACTGATGATGAAATGTTGCTAAAGCGGTGTTTGAAAACAGTGGAATATTGGTGTATGAAATAGGATATGTAAATTAACCCAATGAAATCTGTCGCCATGACCATAACCCGCAAGAAATCTCTCCTACTTTTTACCTACATTATTGATAACATTCCGATTCAAAGGGGTAAAAAACTGACATACTTAGGCGTCACAATTATGGAAACTTTAAAATAGGGCGTACACATAGATCAGATGTGTGGTTCAGCTCAACGAAAACTAGGCTTCTTAAAACCTGAACTGAAACATTCAAGACCTGATGTTAAGCTTCAAGCATTTAAAAGTATGGTCTGACCGAAGTTGAAATATGCAAGCACATTGCCAATACCAGATCAATAAACTCGAGAGAGTGCAAAGATTTGCTTTAAAATTTATATTTTCCGCTTACCTAAAAATGCAGTCAGTGACAGCTTCACGCATTCAAGCTCGATTATCTGAACTCGCCACACGTAGAAAAAAAGCACGACTCAAGTTTCTTTGTATGCTTCGTGAAAATAAGTTTAACTTTGACTATACTCTGTATCTCCGACCCCCAGGAAGATTATCCTTGCTAACCAGCCGTTCACTATTATGTCGTAAACACTTAGAGTTGACCTGTGTAACTACTCGTTCCTTCCGAAAACCATTGTTAAATTTAGTAATCCGAATCCACACGTTTTTCATACCACCAACTCAGCCAAGACTTTGGAGAAAAGCTAAGAATTGTGTTCTTTGTAATGTGTCCGCCTTTTCTCTGTATATTTTTTTCATTACTCATCCTGTAACAGCCGGTAAGTTCTTACAGCATTGTAAATAAAAATAAAATAAAAAAGCAACATCTGAAGATTCATACTAAGTAGCCCACCGCCGGCCTTTGCTAAACATTCACAGTCCTGCCGGCAACGCGTGACAATGCTGCTTAGGCAGCACCGCTGTAAGGTCAGCCGTTTTACTTTAAATTATTATGAACAATGTGCTGATTACCTAATTAACACTAGCATCAGCGTTTTTAGGCGGTAAATGTAATATATACACATATATATATATATATATATATATATATATATATATATATATATATATATATATATATATATATATATATATCTTGAAGAAGGACGGTCCACCGTCCGAAACTGTTGGAATAAAATAGATAATCGGGAAAGTTGTGTGACATCCTGTTTGAATTTAACTCTGGCCCATTAGTAACAAGCAATCCATGTCTATATATATATATATATATATATATATATATATATATATATATATATATATATATATATATATATATATATATATATATATATATATATATATATATATATATATAAACACTGAATAACCATCTGTTATCCCGCCGTGGTGGTGCAGTGGTTAGGACGCTCGGCTACTCTACCCAAGGATGCGGGATCGAATCCCGGCCGCAGGGGCCGCTTTTCGACCGAGGCGAAAAGCAAAGCGCCCGTGTGCTGTGCGATATCAGTGCACGTTCCCTTTAAGTACCATGGGGTTTAAAGTACCAAAGTCACTCAGGCTACGAGAGACGCCATAGTGGAGGGCTCTGGAAATTTCGACCACCTGAGCTTCGTTAATCCAGCTGCTGCACTCTCCTTGCTAACTGCATTCGAGCAAGGTTTTCAGGAAGACCGTTGCATGAGTGGCACATTCAGTTTACGAGACATGCGTGTTCATCAAGTTCTGACTGTTAGGTTGAAATGTTTATCTAACGATATAGAACTCAATGCCACTGCGCTGACAAGAAGTTTTAAAATCACCTCTTCTGTAGGAATGCATTGTTTTTCGTCCTAGTCCCTACCAACGTTACAAGGCGCCTTAGCAAAGCGAGAGAACTAACTTTAAAACACCGAAGATACAGTGGACTCGTCGCTTCTTGGCCGTACACGGATGCGTAACTGGACCTCTCAGCGGTACATTAAGGATGTCACAGGGGGTGGGGCCGGAACAGTAAGCCTCGTGAAGATGTCCGTTTTCCCCAATTTAGATGGCTACTAAAAAGAGGTTTAGGTCTACGCGTCAACGCTTAGTGCAAAGGGTGGCGGAAAACAGACAGTGGTCAGCCGGACCCAGCATGGCTCCTGCGTTGCGAGAAATGGCAGTGTGGCTGTCTAAAGACGCCCATGTGCTTCTTCAACTTGCGATGAATTCCTAATTTGTTTCTTCGCAGTGCTTAACATTTCAGCTCCTTGCACGCGTGGGAGCTTTTCAAAATTCTGCCCTTAAATATCTTCTCAAAATGGAGCACAAAGAAAGGGTTACGCAAGAACAGAGAAGATGAGCAATGATTTCTTATCAATCAGCCCCTGATATGGTGCTTGCACGGGCCTACGCTTGTCTGAGATCTTAAGAAGACTGCCATGCAGTTCACTCACTGGATTACGGCCAGCCGGCGAAGCTCTAGCTTTCCGAGTTGGAAGTCCAGCGGGTTCCTCATGGAAAAGTCGCGTAGAACGGGAAATGTGCCACCTGCCTTCGCTGACCTCATTTTCATAGTGCGACAAAAAGGTTTGAACTATTACGCTCTGTAGAACTTCGTTAATCCCATTATCCTCAGAAAAGCAGACGGGAATCTGGAAGGAATAAAACAGAGATGCTCCGAGAAACTTTAACGAAGCAAGAAATAGTAAAAGAAAATATTACGCAGGCGCTTAGTTATCATTCAACGATGGCAGTGCGTTTGCGTTGTCGTCTTCTAGCTTCTGTTTGTATGTATTCAAGATCATTTCAAGGTCGTTCAAGGTCATTTTAGCTTTTGTGGCGTCATTCCTACTCATTTTCACGTTTGTTAATTCAGAGTTAGTCTCATTTTCATTCCTGCTCTATCATTCTTAGCCATTTCCATATTAGGACTCTTCTAGCCTTAACCAGGTGTCAATGTCTTCACAACTCGAAACAACGCGGAAGAAGCCGTCGTCGCACCGGCTACAGTCTACACTTGAGCCACCAACATTGTGAGCGACTGTAAGCATGCTATGTACCACTATATCAAAACAAGAATCTCTAGCGTCGCTCGGGACATACTCCTCAACCTTGATGCAGCTTAATTAAGAGAAATTGGTTCGATTTGGGTGCCAGCACACGCGCGAGGAACCCAGTCAACGAGGCAGCCAGCACATACGTTCGATTTGAAACCGGCCAAGCCGTGGACGCCACCTTGGATCTGCATGGGGACCTTCGGATGCCCCTCACTTCGTACCACGATTACACAGCACACTACAAACTCGGAAGAAGAACGTACCCATCACCACACTGCTCACTATCAAGAAAGCGACAGGCGGTGCGGAGAAGACTTCAAACTGAGATATTCCGTAACTCATACATTGTTTTAAAATTAATTAATTCAGAAATTAGCGCAGATTGTCGCCTCTTGGATGAAATATCATTATTAAATCATTTAATGTGGGATAGTTGGACCCATATGTACCTCCCAGAGAACTCGTGCTTGATCCCTCCCTCCCTTTATGCTTGGAATGAAGTGAAGGCCAGCGACGGTCCGGGCATCCAAACCCCAGCCGGGGCCTGCGCCTGAGTCGCCTGGAATTTTCATGGTCTCGGAGGCAAATGCTGATCATCTTCCGTAACCCCCCCCCCCCCCTCCCCCCCTTTTTTTGTTTTTCCTTTCACAATAAAGTTGCAGAAAATTGACTTCACAATACTACCGCCGACCTTTCTCAATGCTGGGGCTTCTATTTTCAACATTTTAAAATGAAAACAAAGGAAGTGTCGCATGAATTCATGAAAGTAACCGAGAGAGAGAGAGAGAGGAAAATTTCAGTGCTATCCCGTACAAACATTTAGCGGAACTGTTCCTATATAGGAAACATAGCTCCCTCCATCACCTCTTCCCTTATATTTTTGTTTCTTGTTTAGCCTCAGTTGGTTATGCGTCAGTAAACCCTTTTTGGATTTAAGTGCATATCTTGTGACAGCGCTATTTAATCCTTTTGCGTTTTGTTTGCTCATTATTGCCAATAATCTAAAGAGGTCAATGACTGCGATTTTCACTCTCTTAGTTCATCTTTTTCTTTTCTTACGATGGGGTACCTTTCATTTCGGAGGGCCGTTGCATGATCGCTTGTGATGCTTTTGTCTATTTTTCCATGATAAGTGTTCATTTTGATCTTCCTTTCCGCTGTCAAAATGTGTAGTGGTTTGCTTTCTGAAGCTGTCAACGAGCAGCTTTTACTCCGGGGCCCCTGTCACTATGTACAACATGATGGTCGAATAAATATTGTTATTACTATTAATATTATAAAATAAATAAGTAGAAAAGAGAGGAAATGGAAAGAGAAATAAAGTCACCAAGATGAATACCCAAATACAGAAAGCAAAACAGAAAAAAAGGACAGAAGGAGAGAAAGAACAAAAGACAATAAACAAAGACAGAAAGGGTCAAAGAGAAAGAAAGCGAAAGAAAGGAAAAGGAGAAAGAGCGGGAAAAGAAAACGAAGAGGAAACGAAACAAAGGGAAAAAAAGCGGGGGTTGGGTGAGTGGGCAGATCACACTTTGCAAATTCTCGAAGGTGTACCTGCCTAGTACTCCACCTTCTTCCGGTGACATATGGTGCCGGGTACCTTACACGTAACTTCCTGCGAGCGCCCACTTCGTGCTCACAGCTGCGCCACTCAAGAAACCGTCCTCTTCCCGTCGATTACAGGGGGCTGCAAGCGAAGCGGGCAATAACAGCGGTCTCTCCCTTTGAAGAATCTGTCGGTGCAAGCACGCGTCACCTCCGTGGTCTAAGCCACCTATAAGCGTGCGAAAGAGCACGCACATTTGCAAGGAGTTGCCGCCGCGGCCTTGTCCGCTCAACGAACACGTACGTTACTCCCATTGGTGTGTGTATAGACCACGTACATCACCGCGGCATCACGACCAAGGAGAAGACGAGACGAGGTCGTCAGTGAGAGGACCAGACAAGAAACAAGCTCGAAGACAAATCGTCGAATGTCCGGGGAACCAAGTTGGAGAGAAAAAAAGAGCACTGAAAACGAAACACAGGTGAGGAAAAAGAAAAACGCAGGGATTCTTGAGGGGAGAAATGTGATTTCGCATACAATACAAAAATAACCGCCGCGAAGCCGACGCTGCAGTCTGCAAAACGTCTCGAGAGCGAGTGTACTACCTTCATCGGTGGCGGTGCTCTTGGAGATTCCTAACGCTTGTTCACGCCGGCTGGGACCTGGCTGAAGCAGCGGCGTCGAGAAACGATTGTAGGTTTTACGCGAGAGGTCAGTTTCACTCGTTTCCTGGGGTCACGGCGTCCTCCCAGTGAGACCTTTCGTACGCGCCGCTTCCTCCGTGGATGAGCGTTGCAGCGCCCACTTCTATAGCCGTTCAACGGCGGAGGCCTTTTCCACTCGCGATGGGATCAGTAGGCGGGGTTTGGAGCCCATTCCCAGTGTAGGTTTCGGGTTGCTTTTTTATAACTGACATTCTGCGGAGAGCCCATTTGCAAATGCTCAGTGGACACTAGACATCCGGTGTCGCTGAGGCGGCTCAGACTGGCGAGTATGTACTTGACGCACGAGACACCAAAAAGAAAAATGCTTAAGCATATACCTTGAATTTCTTTCCTTGAGGCCAATATTTGTTTGGTTATTGACGAAGTTAATGTACTCCTGTTTAGTAGGTATGAAATAATAAATACAGGCATTTTAAAACGGACAGCTAGGTCCCTCGCAGTGCAGTACAGCTGGATACTTTCTAGGTGTGCTAAATAAAATAAAGGTCATCATCATCGTCCTGACTACGCCCGCTGGAGGACGAAGATCTCGCTCATACTCCTGTGTCAACAGTGACCAATTCCTACAAAAATAGTTATAATAAAAAGTAGCAATAGGTATAAATTCCAAGGTATTCATTGGAGTTAGTTTGTCTGGATCTTAGATTACACGGAAATATTTAAGCTACAGTTTTGCTATTGAATGTTATTGGATGGCTTTTCAGAAAGCTCCAAGGAATATTTTTCACTAATCGTTCACTCTCGGAGTGCCTTTCAGTCTTAGCAGGGCTCGCGAGCTTGAAGACACGAGTTTTGAGTCAATCTTTTATGTTTTTCCTTCCTATCTGTGTACAAAACGTGCGTAAGTGCGCATTTAATAGGTTCTGGCGCATTGCTTCTTTACTTGAAAAGCGGTGGTCGATTTCTTAGCGAATTTATCTCTGAAAGTGTTCTTTGCCGCCATTGTACCAAACATTTTTTTGGTGTGTCCCGTTTTGAACGTTTTCAGTTACAGTCCTCCCGGAAACATGAGCTCATCCTTGCTACTGCGGATTTTAAACATTTACAAATTACTTCGAATGTACAACTCCGTGAAGCTCTAGCGCTGCAGAATTCCTTTTCTCAATATTTATTTATGCTGTTCTCGGTTCACGCCATCGAATCCTGGTGAGTCATGCAATGACAAATAGCTATAGATCATTACATCCTCTCCTGCCGGAATTATTATTCCCAGTGAAGAAATTATTAGTATACTACTCTCCCGTGATTACGAGCGCCTTTTACAGTTCCAGCCCTCCTCTCAGTTGGTGCAACCGTCAGAGGGCATGATATAATGACAGAGGGGTAGTTCCTTCATAGGTATATTGCAAATGAAAGTTGATTTGTTAGAGCTCGCGGCTTTGATTAGTTTCAAATTTTATTTGCTTAATTATTTTTCCTTCATTACTATGTGTTTCACCTCTAAATCTTCCCACATATTTTACAAATAACGGTGAATAAATAATTGTTGTATCTGCACAAAACCTTGGCCAATCCCCACCGTGTATATATGTGCCATGTTAGTGGAATTACATCCTCTTAAAGCTGTAGGGTCTTCTGAGCAGCATTACATAGCTAGAAATAGCAGAAATGTTATGAAAGCGAGTAAGAGCGCAATTAAAACTTCTTATTTCCGTAGCTTCTGTGGCGCAATGAATTAGTGGATGGGTCTGCATCACGAGATTATGACGGCATAGTTTTTGCGTCAAATGTCTGCTTGATGACATAAATTTATGACCATCTCTTCGGGCCCAACAAACAATGCCGAGTGCTTTTCTAACAGAGTTGCTCAATACTGCCAGAGAGAAACTTATTGCCGCAGCCACTGCGGGGTTCTTGAAAGAGCATTTCAACCTCTTTGAGAACGTCGAGAAGGCAAGGCTAGTTGACTTGGCCCTAACATGTTATTACTACAGAAATGCACAGTCGTGAACAAAATGTGGTATACAACACTTAGCCGGCGGTGAAGCTCGAGAAAATTGCATTAAAAATCTATCTCGAGACAGCGACAGGGGCAGCGACAGGGGCAGCGACAGCCACACATGCATGTCGATACAATGGGGCACCACTATGATTGACTCGATCACAGATAGCTCTTGCTAGATGGCGTTGAAACGCAGTTTTCTCTAGCTCCACCATCGGTTAAGCGTTGTATACCACTTTTGCTCACGACTGTGTATCTTTGCGAACAAAATGAAAAGAAAAACAATAGCAAGGAAAGGTTGTTTTATGTAATAAAATGTGCTTGAGCGAAGTCTGCTTCCTGCACATTGGCCACCGTGAGAGAGCGCTTTCACTTCATGCCGCCCAAGGAGTTTTATTATAACCTAGTTGATATCGCTATAAAATATGATCAAGCATATATATTGTAATGTGGTAATCTTCATCATCATAGCCGCTGACATGCATCGCGTGCTCGCGCACTCGAGGACGAAGAAGTTAGTCGCTGTCTTGCTGATTCGCCACGCCTGACGCACCGCTGCGAGTTCATCCTGAGCGGCTTCTGAGTTCCAGGGTGAATGGGAACGTATCCAGCAGCACCTGCACCAATTGTAGGGGTGTGTTTATTCACTAAACCCAGATGGATCGAGCCGCTCAGGAGTCAGGATGAACTCGCAGCGGAGCGTAAGGCGTGGCGAATCAGCAAGACAGCTACTAACTTCATCGTCCTCGAGTGCGCGGCAATATGTATATTTGAGTTTCACAGGAATACTTTTCAGAGATAATATTATTTGAAAACAATATGTGAACACTTGAAGCAGTACACATTATGAACGTCTGTTTTATCATTGTAAAAAAGCAGAAACGTTTCACTGGCGTTGTCTGCTACACTACAGGTTTGCGCTATATGATCCACCCTTTCGGCCTAGGCCGAAATGAACCACGCAGATGGCAGTTCACAAAACCGCGGTTTTTCGCTTATTGTGCCGATGGGTAAGTGATTCATTCCGCTATCAGATAACCACAAGTCCGCCTCATGCAGCAGGAGCCCATATGTGACCCTTTTGCCAAACATTTCACTGCAGAAGAGCTGAGTAGCGGGACGGGGAAAATCTTGCACCCATTAAAAGGCGGTGGGTGCCCGGCGGCACCAGCGAACGAGCATCAAAATCAGCTCATTAATATCGGTGCACATTAGCAGTATCAAAAGAATCCAACTGGCGAAGACATTATTTAAAATTTTGGTTTCTTTGGATTGATATACTATGTGCACTGTTCCTACAAACGAGACAGCTCGATGTTATTACATCCCCATTACGTCTGTGAAGTTTACCACGCAGAAGTACAGTCACTCTACCTGCGCATTCTTTACGGAGACCATACTAGTTGCAGTGCAGTCATTTTAATCTATGGGTATACTTCGTATCTTAAGTTAACTGCGTAAGTTTCTTGGTAATTAACGACGCCAAAGCGCACAAGACATCATTAAAATCGAAACTAAGGTAAAAAAAGAACAAAAAAAAACCCATTGCATATAACTGTGAACAGGCCGCATACGAAGCCTTGTCTTCCCGGCATACCTTGGGCATCCATGTGATGAAGCACAGGGCTGTTAGCTTTGCCTCCAATAAACATTATGGCTTTTCTCGCAATGGGAGCTGTAATATAAGGCTTACACTTTAAAACTTGGCATTGAATCCTTCATACTGCGCATAATTATCGGATATTAGACGGCATCGGAGTGTGCCATTTTTAACGCGAAAGCCTACTTGGCTCACGCGTAGCGTGTACAAAAAGTATGACCCTTAATTGCAACAAAAAATATAATATTTCGTATAAGCATTCCAACGTAACTGTTAGTTGAGCAGCGTTTAGGGAGTGTCACACCATTTAGACTTCCATATAGCACTATTGCCCAGGTGAGCTGGAGGCTAGTTAGCGATAGGGTTTGAAACTGACTATATGTACAGCTAGAAGCAATATGAAAGGGAACACGGGAGCTCGTGGCGTCCACGCTTTCAAATGCACTGTCACCTGCAGGTGTTAAGGAATCAGTGATAACGATGCATATAAACTAAACTTGGTCGGCTGCTCCTTCCGAACATACCATTGGTGCCACCCATTCTAGTCTTGTGTTGGTGGCAGCGCTTTACAAAGCGCGGGCGCCCAGTGAAAAACACCGTATGAGTCACAATAACCTCATACGAGTTTCTCATACTAAGCTCATACAAATCTCATTAATTCTCACATATTTCTCATATGATGAATGAGTTTAGTATGAGAATATATGAGATTTGTATGAGATTAGTATGAGAATTTGTATGAGATTATTGTGACTAATAGGGTTTTTTCACTACGGCCGGCCGGAGGCCACGAGCTCCCGCGTTTCCTTTCATATTGCTTCTAGCTGCACCTCCAATCGTATGGCGGTAATTGTAAATGTAGGTGTCGACAAATAATAAACACAGACACCGCGCCTTTACTTATCCCCAAAACCGAGCCAACTGGACACAGTTAGCACTTTGCTCAATTCTGTGCAAGTTTCTCAATGCTAAACCGCCAAACGAAACTACGCCAAACACCGCTTTCTTATCTTTTATTTTGTTTACGCGGATACAAACCTCTGCTAATTTTATCAAACAGACGTCTAAGATACTACGGTGGACAATGTTCAAGCCTCGGTTCACTTTTTCATGGAATATTTTGTCCAGAAGTGACAAATGCTACATGGATGGCGAAGTGGAGGGCTCTGGATAATTTCATTCATCCGAGGTTCTTTAACGCGCACCGACAGCGCTCAGCACACGGGGTGGCCCTCGTTTCAGCCTCTTTCAGGATATATTATGTTGACGCTGAAAAATTTTGAAGGTGCACCATTTGATCTGTTCGAACAATCGAATACGAGGTTATTTGATTCGCCAATCGAAATTTCCACAATGTCAATACAGAATAGCCAAAGATGTAGTAGGAGAAATACGCTGTAAGTACAACAAACACATAAAATCATATGGCATAATTTCGATTAGGAATACACCTAATGGGAGACGCGTTATTATATCAGACATTAAGTTCCATCGTTCATTCGTGTGCTCGAAAAGGCTGCATTCGACATTATGAGTACGGGTGAAGTATGACTTCCGCTAAGGTAATGGGAACTTCTGCTTGAGCTGGGAATACCTGGAAAAAGGCATAGATTATGTGAAACCCCATAGGAACTGACAGTGCAATGCACGAACTTCCCTGAATAGATAACCGGAGGATAGGGATAGAGGATTGAGTGGGGATTGCTCACGAAGGAAAAGACACAACACGGCGAGGGACGTTGATCATATTGATGATACATATGAACCTAACAGAGTTTCTTTGTATGTTGTGAGTGAGATTGATGTCGAAATACTGCTGAGGGTTACAGACAGCTGATGCATAGACTAGTACGGGATGAATCGAATATATACACATTGATAAGCTGGTCTCTCATGGAGCATTGATGATGTTGCCACCCGAATACACAAGTTTTTCACGCAGCTTCCACTGTGCATGAATACACACGCCTGGGACGCTGGCGCCATCTTCTTCGCGAAGATCCCCATAACAGCCATAGCTGAGCGCATATGGTGCACAGGGACATGGGCTAATGACCGGCATTCCTATTCCGCCCATACAAAGAGAAACAAAAGTTGTCATCAGTGCGGTATTCTTTTGGACTGTAAGAAACTGCAACCCATAAGGCGGCAAAAGTCGTCAAGAGAAACTTCTCAAAAACGCCGCGTTTGTGCCCACAGTCCACCGAAGACTTCTTGCACGGCACCACTACAGTCGCCTGGAGGAGGCGTTCCCTGCTCGGTAAGCCAGCCACGCGAACGGCGAAGCGACGCCAACGCAGCCCTGGCGGCGAGAGCGGCGCGCTTTTTGAAACCCGATCATGCGTCTCCGAGGCCCGCTTCAGTGCTCCCCTTCCCCTTTCCTCCTTCGTCTCGCAACGACGATGATGAGCGCCGTCCACGCGTCAAAGATGGCGGCACCGTTAAAGGTCACGTGGCGCGGAAAATGGACAGACGCGCCGCCGACACCTCCGCCTCCGACGGCGACTAATTGCCGTACTCCCTTTACCCCCCTCCCCTGTCTCTTTCTCTGTCTTCTTCCGTAACTGATGTTGTTGTTATTGTTGAAGAGGGCTTTGGGGAGCTGTGACCCCTGCGCTACTTTTTTGCTTTCACATTTGTACTCGGCTAAGATTCTTGCCAGCGCCCACTAGTGTACGATCATCTGCGTACTCGATGACGAATCTGCGCTAGTTCTTGAAAGTCGATGTTTGTCTTCTGTCCGCCCAGCAGCTCTCGGAAAGCAAGAAGACGACACTGACGCGTTCGGACACGGGTTGGAAGTAGGCGGATGTTTTGTGAAAACAACGAGAGAAATGTTCATCGCCTCGCTCTTTTTCATATCACAAGCTGCTCTTTCTATCAAGCACCGATAGCACTGCACGGATAAGGCAGAATGTCGGCATACGAAGTAAAAAAAAAAGGTGAAAAGAAAAAACGAAATTCGCATTTTCAGATTTTGGAAATCACTTGCACTAATGACACAAGCGAAATCATTTGGGTATGTGCTTTCTTATCGACGTTATGGCTAACCATTGCAGCTGCGAATTTCAAAATGGCATTATTGCTGTCTTGTTGGCAAACTTCATATATATACGCGCACATAAAAGTAGAGGCACCGTCATTCCGAAAAACTAGCTATGGCTGACCTGACAATTCTGGCAGTCAAGAAGAACAAAGAGCATTTCAGTCGGTGAGGAGAGGGGACCAGTTTTCTCAGACCACTACCACGTTCCTGCTTCGTCACCCCCAACTCTTCTCGTGTTTTTTGTTCATTGGACTTTTCAAACCCTGTTTAGATTTATTGCATTGTCCCCACGATCAGGAAGGCTTCACGACCCACGTTCTTCTCATATATGATAAGTGCTGCAGTCATAGAACATTCCTGGCCGAGGGGACAGTGGAAGTCAAGCATATTTACAATATGTTTAATGTCGTTGACTTCAGCTTTGCTTCCTTTCCTAACAATCAGATAGTACGAATGACTGCGAATGACTCCGTTTTTATTTCCTTGCTCTGCACATTCATAGGCACCCATGATATATCTCTTTACAGCTTTTTCTCTGAGCTCATTCGAATATTTCTACGTGAAAATAAAGAACTTCATTTATCCATACGCCGCACAGCTACTGCACTTGTATGATTGGCATCCCATATATATTTCTACTAGGTTACTATTACAGAGCTGGGAAGTGACCCAGCTGCATAACTCATGCGTGCGTTAGTGATCACTATTTCGGAATTGATTGCGCATATCACTAAAATCCCGAGACATCCAGCCCAGTAGTGCATTGCCATCCTGTGAGGGAACTGCCGTAGGGTTCTGCCTAGTAAATTACACGCTCTGCAGGGGGTCGACCGTGTGCTTCGTCGCGGTTGCAAGCGATGACGCGTGTGGCTTTCCATACTTCGCATTCCCCACCCTGCGATGGCTCTTATTGCCCGAATGCAGCTTCCGATCGGGAAATCCCGCGAAACATAATATACAGTAGCGTGCCATGACATGACATAACATGACATGGCTTGACATGACATACAAAGCAGCACAGAACAGAACGTAGCATCGCACCTCGAAAATCTTTGCACTGATTCGTGAATCCTACGTTTCCGTTAAAGAATTCCACGTCGACCATCAATAATGGCCAGATATTAACATCCTAACCGAAGTTATATTTAGAATTGCGGAACTGAGTGCTTCCGGATACCTGCATGTCTGGCTATATCATAGAGTGAGAAGGCTAGCTAGTGAGTAAAACGCCAAAGATACTCACAGGTTCACAGCTTGCAACACAAACCAAGGAAGTGAGAATCGCACTTTTATGGTGTCTTTTTTAGCCAGAACAAGAAAGGTGTTTCATACAGTGTAGTTGATTACTTCAGTGGCTCACTGGTCACAAATTGAAGTTGGCTGGCGTCGATAAGTTACCATATTTATACTGCCATGACCGCTATACTATCACCCGAAAATGGTGCTTGCGTAAGCTAGAAAAGATAAAAAATATTTAAACACATACGCCAGCATCACCGGGCGGTCTCTTATAAGTATGTACAACAGAATCACATATCGAAGGCTAGGCTACAATGCCACACACTTGCAAGTGATGAGCACGGAGTTGTTGCTGTTGCTTCTGAAAACATTATTCTAAACTTTATCCGATCGTTCAGTCTCCTCCGGTCTTGATGTTGAGGTTTTGAACCGAGTGGCATCTAATTTTTGAAATGCACTATTCATCGCAAAATCTGCGTCTATTCGACATGCGACTAAGCCATTAGATTGACCATAAAGGGCACAAAATTGATTTTATAAGGAAGAACACCGAATGCAGAGATTTCGACGGCCATTCTATTATTTAAAGATATCTTCAGCTTCTTGAAGTTTAGGTCTCCGACTTTTTAAGATTACCAGTTTTTGCAAATCATATAAATCCGGCGAAGAGAACAGCTGTGGCTTTAAGCATCGCAGTCGCTGCAAAATTGACTGCTGAGAAATCTGCTGTACATGGATGGATTAGGCCGACAGTAAGTTGCCAACAACAAGTGTTCGGCATCGGGTGCAGCCACTACGCACAGCTCCCTCCTCTAGCAGGTTCCCTGTACGAGAACAAGCTATGGCCGTCGAAGAGGGGTGGTTGAGCCGAGGAGCAGCGATGTTTACAAAGAGAAACAAAGGACTGCGACGAAGAACAGCGCCCCGAGCGAAACACCGCCAAGTGCGCGCGACATCTGACGAGACTCCCGTCGCGCCGCTTCACGACGACTCGTCGCCGCCTCGTGATGTTCGTCCGGGCGAGTGTCAGTTCGATGCAGCCAGCCTCGGCAGTCCGAAAGCCGTAGCGATCATTCAAAACGAAAGGAAAAAACAAAACTGAATACTTCTGAGCTTTCCAGGAAGTACTACATTTTGGTTCAGAATATGTTATGTTTGACATCGGCAAAAGAAACTGCGAAGACGCGAAAGCTGCGCTATTCGGATCTCACAGCGTTTAGGCTGGGTGGTCGAACTATCTATAAACACGCATTGCCGAGGAGATTAAACTATAGACTAGTTTATGAACGAATACATGTCAGATTGATCTCTTTTTTACCTCCCGTATGTTTTATTTTTCATTTTTTTTTATTCGAGAAGAGCATCTTAAGGCGCATATTTAAACGGGGTAGAGACCCAAGTTAAATCTAATCTGTGTTATTACACCCTCATTATTTATTTATGAAATAATTTATGTGCCCACCGACAGCCAAAAGCACAACACGAATTATGCATGCGTTCACGAATTAATAACGCGATAGCGTTATGACTTCATTTCAGCAGAAAACCCGCTGCAGATAAACTCTTAGTAAATGTACAGAATCCTATATTGTTGGCAACAGAGGTATATTACCATCATAAACAACATAAATTTCAGCTAATTAATAATAGCATAAGGCGTTTCACCACGTCACTTGAAATCATGAGATTAGCAGTCGAAGAAGAAACATTGCGCAAATTCTTGATAACTGCGAGAGCTGCTGCTTCTGTTCACGATCGCAGGTGTTTCGCATTTTAGGTGATGAAGATTTACGCCGGGGCTTGGGCAACTTGCGTACCTTGCTGTTGATAGAGTGCGCTAAAGGACATGTTACTCCCTTTTTACTCCCATGTAGGTTTATTTGTGTTTATAGTGTGCGACTGCATGCTGATGCTTAGGGTTGAGGGAGACAAAAATTAAGGGATTAGTGACAAATCGAGTAAATGAGTGCATGTTGTTAAGAGTTGAGAAAAGCCGCCAACGGGAGCCATTACTACTGTCACGCCACACAACTTTAAGTGTTCCCTAATTTTTCTGAGAAAGTAAAGATAAGGAAGAATGATAACCAATGGTTGGCAAAATAGCCAAGAAAGCATGAAGTCCAATCAGCGCCGCAACTTTCCCTTGGAGGCGAAATGGTCGGGCTGGCGAGTTATCAATCGTGAGCTCGATTGTGCAATCAGCACCTACACACAACGGTGCGCATATGCTCTCTCTCAAAATAGCACAGTCATCGCAGGACCATGTCATTAGATGAAGGTAATGTTTGGGAGCTTTTATGGGTTTCTTTTTCGCATAAGCCTGCCAAGACATAGCTGTGCCTTCGTTAGGCTGCATGAAGGTATACAGAGTCGAGCACACTTGTATATACAGAGCGCGAGGGCGTGCCATGGAGCAAATAAATGATAGTTTAAAGCAGCTGATTTATTTGTGGCAATGTGTTTGTACATGGTCGGCCACTTTTAGAGTGAACACGCGAGCAGGAAGTTGTTCTCTTTGAATCACCCTTGCATATCCGGCATGGAACTGAAGAAATTGAAGATGGTGTTTCTTAAGGCCTGCAACATCGCTTAAGTGTTCACTGAGAATGGACGATCCTGTAACTGTGTAGTCGCAGCCCTTTTCGGCGGCGCTACAGGGAAAATATAAGTCATCAGCGCCAAATAAACATTCCTTTAATGGAAGTTAGCGCTCGTGTTGTACCCTTCTGTGTTGTGCGCTATGGAACCTCTCGCAGATTACCCACTAGCTCGAGCCATGACCCCTTCTAGGGGAAAGTATTATCAGTAAAAATCAATACCTGTCTTAGAATTTCACTTCCCTTCCTCCACAGAGAAGCCAAATCGAGAGCCCTCTGGACCAGTGTGATCGACTCTGCGTCTTCTCGTCATATCGTTCCATACAAGTAACATATAACCAAGTGACCACTAGACAAATGCATACAAGCCAATGTCAAGTTTCTTGCTATCTATTTAGGAGAATTGCTTGTTATTTGAATTATGATTGATACCCGGTGAAGCCGGGTTGTTATTTATTTTTCTTTCGATAATCATTACGGCATCCGCGTCTATGACGCAAACGCAAAGTAAACTAAAACCACTCCAGCATGCCGTGGATGGCGTAGTTCACTTTTTCGACCGTACATGTCGTCAAAGTCACGGTTAAATATGCTCTTGTGGCTTGATCCATTCGCTCGCCCCATGTTGCGCCGAATTATCTGCGTTGGGCCTCTGCGTCTGACGGTTTGGAAGGCGACGTGAACACTACGACAGGGGCGCCTGTGCCTCGTCCAAGCGTGTTTTCTCTGTGGCTCCGAGACAGCTCCAGGAGCCTTGGAGATGATCGCGAGTAGAGGAGGCGGCACGCATTCCACTCCTTAAAGAGGCAGAGACACTCACGCGATCCCAGCACACGCACAAAAATGACGCACAGATTAGAAACTCTATCCGTTCTCTTCTCGGTTGCTCGCCTGCGACTCGCTTGATCGTCTGCGACATCGGGTTGCTGCAGACGACGGTGGGTGTCGCTGCTGATGGCGCTGCTGCTGGTACAGTTAACCTGATGGTATAGTTAACCAGCATAGTTAGCTCATAGTTAACCATTATAGTTATAGTTCGCTGCTGATGGTATAATTAACCAATATAAAACAATAATTAAGATATAGGGAGAAAAATGAGCATGATAGGTATACTATTACCACCCCGTTTCAAAGGGCACGCTCCTATATTCCATCCATTCATCCATGCTTCAAATTGCATGTTGGAAATGAGATTACGTTAACACATTATTAAAACGATTGTAAGTTTTGGTACCTATCTGTAATCGATAAAAGGAAATGTACATGGGAAAGACATCAAGGCGTAAACCTGGTAACTGGTGCTCATCGCACGGGACGTAGCTAGAGGCGGCACAAAGTGAAGTGAGCGGATGCAGTTAGGTAGACTGCGTAAATAGGGTAGCTAAAGCTTGATCAGGGTATGGTGAACAAAAAGCGAATGAGACAGCCATGTAGCCTACACTGGATCTTGTTAGTCTAGTGGAGAGAATAACGGGATATGGAGACTTTGTGGCCATATCCAGTGGCTATATATATATATATATATATATATATATATATGCAAAGCAAAGAAATTATAAATTACAAAGCTGGCGGTTTGCGAGCCAGCAACCACTCCCGCTGAAATGCGGCTTGCTTCCTTCACACCCGATCCTCGGCAGATCAGATTACCGATTCTGCATTTATGCCTGGCTTTGCAGCGTAAGGATATCGTCGCCGTATATATAAAGTATACAAACCGAGGCTGTAACCGACACGATTATTCCTGGCAGGGTTTACCACCACAGGTGCCGTTTTTTTTTGTTCGTTTATTTAGTTTTTCCTTATCAAGCCAGCATGCTCAAATGCACTGCTGAACTCAAGGCAACAGTAAGTGCCCCAGCAAAGCTGTAAACAAGCCCACGTCATCGTAAATGTCTTTCTCCACTATGGTTATCTACAGAACAGAGTCAGTCTGAAGGCACAGTCTTGAAGGCTTTGAGTGTCACTTGCGTTTTGTCGCGTTATGATATTCTGAGCTCGCACTTCTGTTTGCGTTTATTTCTGCGTTACTTTGAACGGTCGCAATAAAACCTGTCTTCGGGCGGGAAAGAAAGAAAAATGGGCAGCCGCATTTTCTGCCTTATTTTAATCCTCGCAACTCTCCAATCGCGGAACCTCTTATCTTCGGCGCGAATTGGTTGCTGGTTTTCTACTTCATTTTCTTTTCATGCGGGATCGAATGTCTGCACGCCAGTGCACGTTAAAGAACCCCAGGTGGTCGAAATTTCTGGAGCCCTCCACTACGGCGTCTCTCATAGCCTGAGTTGCTTTGGGACGTTAAGCCCCACAAACCAAACCAAACCAAAACAAAACAAACCAAACCAAACTAAATCAAACAATCATTTATTTTTCAAGCACTATATGATTGTGTTGTGCTAACATGGCCCTGAATATGTACTCTTGTGAATAAAGAATCAAACTATAGTATCCCCCCTCCCCCTCTTCAATATCCTTTTATATAGCCATTTCTACACTCATGTCTAGTGGTGCACGTTCCGCTGTTATATTACACGTACTTACCACCATGCAGTAATAAGTTACCACATTACGTGCAATACCGTCCGACATACAGTAGATACAAAAGCGCGCTTCTTCGACACCATATGAACGTGTCTGCGTGGCAGAGGTGTATAGCATCTCTCACTTGGAATTCAGCGGTTCCGAGTTGGCAGCTAGTACCAACGCGACCGCCTCATGTGGCTCCGTAGCGTCACACCGCCCACCCACCAAGATGTTTACAAGGCCGTCACCTGCCAATCCCTACCTACCAATCACTACCTGCCAGCCACTGCCTACCACTGCGCATTCTTCCGAGTTTTCGCTCACCACGAGAGCGCCGGATCTTCTGCAGAACACGGAGCTGCCACATTAAAACGATAGACCTAACCGCACGAGGTTCCCCTGAGTGCCATGTAATAAACAGGCTAGAGAAACTGCTTAAATGTTGGCAAAAATCTTGCGTGGATTAGGGCCGTAATCAAGCACAATTTTCACGGCTTGCCGTGCTGGTTGGGCCAGTCTCGTTTGGAGGCATTCTTTACTACTGCCAGTTGCAGCAGGTGATATGACAGATAAAAACAAGAAATTTAACCCAATTTATATTGCACGTGATACAAAACTAAAAGCGCCAGGGGAAGCGACAAAAGCCTGATAATTAGTAGCATGATAGATATCACTGTGCATTTTCTAACATGCAGGTTGAAGCGGCGCTGACGCCGAAAACACATTTATGGATATCTCAAGAGAACAAGCAAAAGTTCAAATTCGTGGCAGTAACGTGCGCTACTGTTGGATACGTATGAAACGGAACTTCGCAAACGCTTATATGAATAATACGCGGGTATGCACACAATGGTGTTTTCAATTATTCGTTAGAATTCAGTGCTAACACCCAAGCGTCCTAAACAGTTATCACACAGTTACAGGAATCACACAGTTACAGGAACTCTAAACCCTGGTTCAGTGAACATAGCTGACCATTGCAGAGGTGGTAGTAACACCGCCTGACAATAATAATTCGGAATTATTTCATTTCGGACTAGATAATATCGATGCTGCTGAATTTCTGTTTCTTTCGTTACGACTTTAAGAAACTCCGAACCATCGTTTCGGATGATAAGAACAAAAGAGAATGGAATGGAAACAGCAATCGTTACGTCACCCCGGTCTATGCCTGTATTCAAGGCGGACGAGGGGTGTTCGTCTGCTTTGAAGCCGGCCCATGCTCTCTTCGGTGAGCACGCGGGGTATGATGGTGCGGGCGGATTTCGTCTGCCACGGCGGTTTTACGCCTAGCACCCAAAGCCGTAAAATAAGAAGAAATAAACCGAGGTGAAGGGCAACCGTCCTGATATCGCACGCAGTACGCTTATCTCCAGCGTATATGCCACCATTAACGTCATCCCCCGGAGATCATTTCCTGCGCTGATTTGTGGTTTTCCGCCGCCGCACTGGGTCCCCGAAAGTGAGAAGGCGCCGCACTGCGGAAGGGGAGGGGGAGGTCGTTGTTTTGGCTCAGTCGTTCTGTCGTACCCTGCACTTACACGCACCCACCGCGCCCTTCAATTCGGGTTTCTCTCGCTCTTTCTCCCTTTCCGCTGACTGTGCTAACCGCCCTCTTCAGGATCTCGTGTGATACCGAGGTAGTGCCAGCTTCCTGCCTCTGGTCGCGTTGGCAAAATAAAAATGGCCTTTTTTTTTGTGTCATGTTGAAGTGAGCCAATTTTCTTATTCTTTTTTTCTCCAAACGAACGCGTTTCCCCCTTCTGCTTCTAGTGATGTGGTTGTGAAATATATCCAACCTTGTTTACTCCTGTCTCGGTTCTGGGTAAATTAATTAACCAGCGGTCATCCCAAGCCGCTATGGCTGAAATGTCTCCCGGAACAGAGTGGGAAGGTAAACAATTCGGGAAGAGGGTGCACGGAAGCGGAGGGAGGATTTTATTTAAAGTTTGGGGCTGGAATACCGTTCCCCAAATAGTCTTCATTGTTTTCATTAAATGTTATTGAGACATTTTGGATCTTACTTCGGGATGTTTAGATTGATACTAACGATGTACTAGCTGATGTACAGCGGAAGACAGTGCTAATTTGTCACAAGGTGCAGCAGGGCAGTCCTGAGATGGGGACCACGATCACATCGACAATGCAGATAGCCAAAGGCTAAACGTTACAAGTGCAGTATAAGACAAGCAGGAAGCGCCTTTCTCGCTCGGAGGTGGTGCATACACTCTTAATTTGGTTTCACATAAGCTCGGATATGTAGCAAACGTGCAACTTTTAAAAACGCTCCACTTATGAGTGGAACTTATGTGGAAGCAGATTAGAAATGTACATCTGGCGGCACTTGATGCTTCTTACCGCAGACAGACGTAGTGCCTGATTTTTATGTGCAACGCCTAATACAATGTAACTAAATGTTTTAGCGACATGGAGCGTACCACAAAGCAGTAACGGATGCGAACAGCTAGATATACCAGGCCTGTTGATTCCCTGCGAAAAAGAAAGAAAACTGGTTACTCTCTTTCATAAAGAGCAGTATTGTGCGACGCGGAACGCAAATCAATCGCCCCTAAATGATCAATGGCAAGAGAAGAACTTTCAGCTCGGAAACGCCGGAATTCTGATACTGCTCGACAATTCACTTGCGCGTAATTTATGTCATGTGAGCTGCGCCATCTTGCGAATGTCATGCCAATTTCTCTCAAAATTTGTTTACCATTAAAGAGACTACAACGAGAACGCTCACAGTTGATTATTCAGATGCTGAATTACCTTACACCGCTCGACAACCTGCTAAGAATGAACGAAAATATTGTTACGAAGCGGCATATTTACGAAGTTGCGAGAGGTACTGGGATCGATACCCCGCACCTCCACCAAATGTTACGAAGCGGCAAGCCGATGAAGACAGGAGACAGAACATGACCGATGACGATGGTAGATGACGTTTAATGAATGTTCGTGGGCCTAGCGCGAGCGCTCCTGCCCGCGCCACTGCCCGCTTCTTCCTTGTCGTCCGTAACAATATGTTCTATTTCGCCCTTCTAAAAATTCATAAACCCTTTTAAGCTTCATTAAAGTTTGCTTGTAAACCTTTGCACACATTTCTTCGATTCTACAGGTAGAAGCGATGTAAAAGGGAACGCTAAATTTAAACGAAATATTGTCGTTATTTTGACATTGAAGTGGAAGACGTTAAAAGTATTCACCTGTTATTCTTGGTGGGAAAAACTCTATCTAGCAGAATAAAACACTCTATGCATTGCTCTATATTTTAGGGGTAATCATATACGCTATAAGGTATCGAAATGTGATAATTTTCTTTGCACGGTAACCTGTACAGGTGCTGACATTATGGAAAGGAAATTCTTTTTTTTTTAGATTTTTTTTGTTATCTGTGCAGTAATTTCGGTAATATCTGGAAGGCGTCATTTATGTATTGCAAAAGTATCTACTGCAAAGAAAAAAAAAACTATTTTTAATTCCTAATTGTGGATTAATGGTCGTTTGGATGCGGGCGCTGTGTTCTTTATCGCAGCACAGCTATTTGTGCATATAGATCTTGTGTCCCTCGAAAGGAAATTGAACACCAGCTTTATCACAATATTTAACAAAAAATCCATAATACGGCATTTGCCTACTTTGATGTCGCTTGCCCAGCTAGAGAAGGTGCATTTATTGCCGAGATACTGCTAGTCTAAGTTGAAGAGGTTTTTTTCCCCGTCACTGGATTCCCCGTCACGACTCCGTTAATCCCTATTATGCTGGTGGAGAAAATGGCGCGAACCATGACATAAACGCGGCCTCCAAGACTGCTGGCGCGTGGCGAGTGATGCACCCTATCAACAGCTGAAATTAAAGCGACCCCTGGCCGGAGTCATCACTTCGCTTGCACCAGGCGTATATGTCTCATTCCTGAACTCGACAACCAAGCTGTCGTGGCGAACGCCGACCTGCACAATGTATGCCGCACAGAGAGATTTCTGTGTGCAATGCCTTTCAGGGCGAAAACAGCTCGACTAGCAGAATATCAGGAATGTCGAATCTACGAGTGCGGCCGCTGACATATCGCTAAGACAACGTCATGACTGACAAGTAAAGACTACAACGTACGGGCTTCTTTAAATAGCAGCCATATGGCCCATTGGTGAACCGTGCATTGCGGTAGAACATAACGAAAAGGGGAACGCAGGGCCTGTGTTGTGAGAATTCTTTAGTTTCCTTCGGTGTTGTGCTTCCTAATATGAACCGACCGTGCTGCATTGGGTGTTAACGCCTTGCAGGAAAGTCGTCGCGGTGACGCCACCCAACAGCCAGCCTAAGAACTTCATACGCCTAGCAGGCAATCCTTTAACGGTGATGGCAGCTTCAACTCTTGAGAGAAACATCTGTAAAAAGCGCAGTTACGCTACATAAATATAAATAATGCGAAGCGTATTAGCAGCCGGCGTAGTGCAGTGAATAAAAAAAATAAAGTCAGCGTGGTGCAGTGGCTAACTCTGAAGAGCTCAGGTTCAGATCCTCTTTGGTGGAGATAATTTTTTTCGCTTTCGTTTATCTTCTTATGCCCTCACTTATGCCGCTCTAAATCCTATACGACCATTTCCAGCATTCCTTTCCTTTTTCGTCAAGGATGGCCATTACAAAGTTAGCCTGTACGACAGCTCTACCTGGTTTCGTTCAAGTCTATTCTACACAATAAACGAGTATACCTGTTAAATCGCATGTCAGATTTTAAAAAAGAAGCGCTTGCCAAGGCATGAACATCGTCCGTGCAGAACGTGAGCTTCCCCTGCTGCTCCGCGCTTGTAAACTGAGGTACCTGCATTAGAGAGGAAACCAATCAGGCATGCTAAGTGCACTACAAAGAGCTGAAGCCGAAACGTATAAAACTAGTTGCCTGTGGCGCCGCCAAGCGCATCTTTTGTAGCAAAAGCTACATTGGCCGTGAACGAGTAGTTTCTCGTGGCGAGAGGCACAGAGCCGTTGCCTAGCGACAGCCGCAGCTGGCGGACGTCCCGCGCTCGCCGCTCCATCTGGCAATCAAGAAGCAACCAGAAGAAGATGTCTCGTCTTTAATGCAAGAACATAGCTAGACATAGTGAGTAGCCCTTCTCTAGCGTGAGGATGATAGTAGTGATGATGATAGGCTAGTCAGCGGCACATTTCGAGCGATCGTGTACTCAGCATTGGACAGAATCAGGTTGGACTAGATTAGATTGCACTGGATTGGATTGCACTCGACTGGAATGGTTTGGATTGTACAGGATTGGTTGCATTGTACTTCACTGGAATAAACTGTACTTGATTGGATTGGATTTGGTTAGACTCGATTAGTTTCGATTAGATTAGATTAGACTAGATTGGATTGAATTGAATTACACTGGATTGGATGGGATTATATTGAATTGTAGAGGAGTAGGCTGCTTAGCGCAAGGCACACATGCTTTCGCTGCGTACATCCTGGTCTAGCTGAGCTAAGCCATGACCAATTTTTATTTGCCATCCAAACATTTACGCTCTCTTCTGCCGTCTTATTTGCGTGTTAAAAGTACGCATGCAGTTTTGAAACAAAACTTACGCAGCAGTTCAGGCATGCAACCGTAATGCACAATAATCAGTCTCTGGTATCCCTCGCACGTCATGGCGCTGGTACTTGCGAAATTTGGCTGTGGCAATCACATCTGTATTTCCGTTCGCGCAGGTTTCTACCTTATAAGAGCTTAGTTTTCAGCATGAGTGGGTGTTTTTGTCATTTGGGGCTGGTATTCTATCGATACAAACCAACTTCAATTTTCTCGTCAGTGTCCCTTTAAAGCACGAGCTGATCGTGAATAAATATAGTGCGCTATATTTAGTTTCATTTAAGCAATGTGTCGTCATTGCAGCTAAAATACAAATTCTAGATATGAAAACAAGAAGGATGGTTGTTTCATTACGAGAAATTATGATTAATATAGATACTAGTATAGCATGAATTAGGGAAGCCACATTATACGCAATTTAGGTCTCATCACCTGAAGTGTTTATAGCCACAATTCTCTAAACACTGCTACAAAGCAAACACTCATCGTAGGAGGCGCGCAAGAGGCGAAAATTTGGTATACCTTTTTTTTTTTTTTTCGGGGAGGTGGGCGGAATTGTATGCTTACAATGACGGGCACATTGGGTAGCTGTGGCTTTAAAACTTACCAACGTTTAATCTCTGCCTACTAAGGACTTGCTTTCCTCAGCTACTTACGAGTGAGTATAGCCGGGTGCATTCCGTGTTAATTATGAAAGCAAGGATAACGCGGCCCTTGGTGAATGTTGAAATTAAGGCTCGGGCATTACAGATAACGTATACAGGGTGACTGATAACATAATTTATTCCATTCTCTTTCCCACTTGACATTTTGACATGCATTCTTATAACGACATTGTTTTATACGTTATGACATTGGCAACGACTAAATGATGCTGGCAAACGGCCTGAAATTAACCTATCTTCCTTTCGAATTCTTCATAAGCGGCGACCTTCTATTAACTCACTTCCACATGTTACTGAATAAGCATTAGGGCACGAGCTCAATTTTTCTGTTGAACATTGTGGTACAAAATTGCTGAAGCTACCTCAACGCCTACACAATGTCTTGAAGTGTACTGTCTACAACTATGGCGTTGCCAGTATGGTGAGATAGAGCACCTCAGATGTTCCGGTGCCGAGAACAGGTGGCGAGTTCACATTGTTTCCCCAAAATACGGGAGTGCGCAGAGAAAGGGTACTCCGAAAAACAAGAGAACACTTTTCTCTTACACCACAGGCATGAACAATCGTTACTTCAGCACCAAGACTAGTTTGGCGCGTGCTTCTTTGCGCCTAAGAATTCCCGGTCCCATATTAACCGGGTAGCTGGGAACAAGGAAGACACGCGAGCGACGCATCTAAGCGAGCCTTTCAAGAATAAGGCCCCAGATCATTTTTCAATCACACAGAGGCTACAGTCTTACGAAGAAGTAACGTCCCAAGGAGGGAGTCGAGTTTGGCCGCGTTGTCGTGCTCACTGGCCGAGACGACCAAAACTCTCTGGAGAGACAGCGCAAATAAACCATGCCGTCGCCTGATCTGGGCGGCGCAATTTTTAGCTTATTCGTTTATGATCATCTATTTCTGATCTCCGCCTTCTACAGCCGCATCTTGATCCAGAATCGCCGCAGAGCCTCCTTCCCGCTTGCGCGCAGAGTGCTCTATCCTCTCCCAAATCACACGTTCAGATCACACGTGTTTAGGTTTTTCTTCTTTCGCATGTCTTCTTCTTGTACTTTTTTTTTTCTTCCTGCCGCATGTTTCACTGTCGCGTCAGTTGTGCGCTTGTATAATCCCCCCGCTTCCAGCGGTCTTCTGGCATCGTGTCAGGCACGAACCGGTGTCTCAGACCGCGGTTGAAGCTGGCTGGAGAATGAGAGGGGAAGGAACGCGCGGATGAGGAACGGACCAGGGACTCTGGGTAGGTTAGGGGTGGGGGGGGAGGGGGGGAGGGTAGTCGAGAGGATGGATACGCTAGACGCTCTTCAAAAAGCATTCGCCGCCACTGCCGGCAGAGCGGGCATGCCGAGATCTTGCGATGCCGCCTCTCAACCGCCGGCGGCAGTTAATGACGCGCCCTAAATAGTCATTAGGGACAAGAGAGGTCCCTTGTGCACACTCCGGCCCGGCCGCCCAGGACACCAGAGGGCGTTCGGGTAGTGAAGGAGAGGAAGAAAAAGAAAGGGCGAGGAGACAGGAACCCGGCGAGAAACCAACGCCGGCACTGAAGTTCGTCGTCGACGGCGTCAGTGTGGTTGAGGCTTTAGCAACGAGCACTCGATCGCTCAAGCAGCTGCATCACTGTAGTGTTTTAATAGCGATGCGAATAGTTATTGATTGTTGAGCTACTTCCGGTGTCTTCAGTGCATGTACCCCAACGAGCTCGTTTGCTAAACGGTGCTGTTTACCTGACTTCAGTGACGTACCAATCGGCAAGACTGCGTACCTGTCGCCATCTTTTATTTCCCAGCCCTTTCTGGCATTTCCTCGTTCTTAACTGTTGCTCCTTTATAATGTTCCCATCCGTCGTTATGCGCCTACACACCATTGTTACTATAATCGAATATTAATAAAAATTACTTTCCTGTTCTGCTTTTATTATATTCTGCTGATTATGGCAACCGCTTCTTGCGGTCAACTGCCGGATATCAAAGTTAAAGGTCGCATTTATCGTATAAAGTAAACAAATATTCAAGAACATATTTGGAAATGTCGAGGACTTCAGTGTTGGCAACCTAGTTGCTTCGTTATGCGCGACAGAGGAGAAATATGCGCCGAAGTGAACCTCCTAAATATGGTTATCATGAAGATAGGTTCCTCAGACAATCAGCAATAAAATGGCGCTTTCAGCAAACATTCGTAAGCGTCACCTGAACCTACAGGATGTATTTGCACATGGATGACTTGCAAGCATAAATGCGGCCATCTACATGAAATCGGGCGAAAAAAATGGAAAGAAAAGGAGACACGCACTACGTAAACAAACAATCTCTAATAGGAAATCTCTTTTTAGAAGAGCTTGCATGTCAGTACCATGTTCTTTCATCTTCATCCGGTTCAAAACTAGCCCCTTTCTACCCCGGAAGATGCCCGGAGACGCGACCGTTGGAAGGTGCATCGAAGGAGACATCTTAAAGGTCCAGATGATGCCGGAGCACAAGCTGAGACGCACACTGCTGGGTGCACTTTTAACGATTGCCTAATTGTATGGACCATATTACATGAAGGGCTGCAAGATCGATTCCGTACATTGTGTCTCACTGGCGAAATCGAATTGATTGACACCACGGAAAAATCAGGTATCTTCTTTCAAGAAGTCGTGTGCGTTCGAAGAGCCGGCTTAGCTTAAGACCATATGCTACAGAGTAAAATATCAAAACACTCATGAAGGATAATTAAATCCCACCTCTTCCGCACAATTATTACATCGGACACCTAAACAGTTAATTTTAATTTACATTTTAATGGGGGGGGGGAGGGGCGGAAGGGGGGGGGGGGGAGGAGGTTTTGATTTGTAGCCGCAGCCGAAATCCTGGCTAGCCGCGGCAGCGCCCCCCTTCTTGCGTTTCTTAAACATGCTGCTGAGCCCTTTGTGGTGCACATTTTCCTTTCATTCATTTGTTACACACACTCCTCTACAATGTTCTTAAGAGCAACATAGAAATAAATAAATAAAACTCATTACCATGATAACAGCAACTACGCCGACTATACAACCTCCCCTGCGTCACGCACTAGTGTGCCTCGCCAACCCTAGCTAAAAGAGTTGGCCAAGCTTAGATACCATCTCCCTCTCCTTCACCCTCTGCTGCACCCCTCTTTCCTTTAGCCTAATGTTATGTCTGGCCTCGACCATATCGCAGTCTCCTTCTTTCTCTCGAATCCTATTCTACATGCTCACCCTGGATAAGCCCGACATTGCTGGGCCCAACGCGCGTGTCCGCTCCAAGCTCCGTGACTCCGTTTGGGACGTCCCGTTTCGGGACGCCAGCGTCGACGACTGCTGCCGTTCTCCGCCGGCGAGCGACGCGCGCAGTAGCGCGCCAGCCGGAGGAACAGCTGCTGCTGTCAATCCCGACGCACGCGGTATGCGCTTCGTCGCTCGCTGCTGCCCACCCCAGGCACCGTCAGCTAATTTTGCGTTCGTTTACTTGCTCTTTCATCCCCCCTCCCCCCCCTCCCTTACTTTTTTGGTGGCCAACCGTCGCACTGCTGAACATGCATGTCGCGTTGTGGTCGGTGGAACTTTCACGCAACTGCGAACACTCCGAGACGACAGTAAGTCATTAGTCGACGACGGCAATGAGAAGTTTCTGCTTTGGTCGCGTTGTGCAGCAAAAAGAAAATGGCTACTTGAGCCCCGAGTGTTCGCAGTTAGCCCTCAGCAGAGGGTGTGGATTTGTGAACAGTAGCTTGGAAGTATGCGGAACAAAGCAAGAAAGAGAAATGAGGCGCCTATATTTGCAATTGCTTTAAAGCAGTAACAACAGCACGAGCGAACCCGAAAATTCTTCCAGGCATGCCGACAGCAGCGAAGCAGGAATTTCTTCGGGGCTTGGAGAATGCGGTGAAGAATCGTGACATATTAAATTTTCAACTCCGCCATCGGTCGGTTTTAGGCTACCATGACTTGTGGTGTAGCCACTTACGCGCTGTTGATGGCTATTTCTACAATTTGCGATGCTGAATTCTCGAATTCATGGACTTTTATTTATGTTTATCAAAGAACAGCAGCCCTTCTCTTTTTTGTATGAAAGAAAACTGTACAAAGAGACGTTTCTGCGTAACTATAAGTATGCAACGAAACCTCGTTTTATACCTCATATTCTTTCTGAGTCTCCATTGTTTTATCAGAGATCCATTACGTGCGTTATATAAATGGGCGGAAATAAGGACAGGGAACAATAGGACATCGCTCTGCTATTTTTGTCGTTTTGCCGTGTTTCATATATCACTCTCTTACAACCTTCATGACTGCAAAGAATAATGGCTATATATAGCCATTATTAGCAGGGAGTCGTTAATTCTTGCTATATAGGGACCGCAAGTTTATTCGAAATATGCGGAGTTCTAAATAAAGGGAGCGCGGTTAAGCTGCCATTTTTAAACACGGTGTTGACGACCAGGAATAAAGTGTGAGTGTACGGATTTCGAATTCAAATTAGACTTAATTCCCGACATTCCACCACATAAACATCTGCGGACAAAAGCAGTCAGCGATACGGCCGCTTCAGGTGCAGACTGTACCAATCCGCGCATACAGGAATCAATGCCCACAATTATGGTCCCGTATAAATGGGTGCTCGAATTTGCGCATTCTTGCACTATAGCAAGCCTGGAATGTGTCAGGAACTAAAAAAAAAAAAGAAAAAACGCTTTTAAGATGCGATCGCTGCCGTGAGTGATCAATATGCTTAAATTTGCTGAAAGGCTTTCGTAACGATTTCCGGTGTCTTGAAGTAATCGGCTGATCCTCGTATACTCATATGTTAAATGCCAAACATAGCAATTCTGTCCATTTGTTATTTTTGCTGTTTTCGTTGTTAAAGCTATTCTAAGTGGATACAAGGCTCGAACAGTCATAAAAATCGATCACCATTATTCATTGATTGATTCGGCTTTGCTAAATCTCGTCTCCACCCAACCATTGTCCGACCATCCACGCTCATGTGTCGCTTCCTTTCGGTGAACTGTCCTCCCTCACCCCAAGACCAGTTTCGGGGGCTTCTCTCCTCCTCCTCCTTTTCGTCTTCGCTCTTCTCTGCCGACCACCACGTGCGCGCGCTCAGGCCCTTTGCGAAGATAATACCCGCACCACTTCGCCCCTACGTTTGTTGCTCTTTTTCCGCGTTTTCCTTGATTTCCTCGGGCATTACACGCACCGTATAGCGCGGCGCGCGTTCAGCGAGAAAGTTTGTTTAGAAACGTCCCCCACCTCTCCTTTTGCGCTTCCACGCTCTAGCGTTGGAAGCGCGCGCTTTCCGTTATCTCCCTTTTACGCGCTGGCGGCGTCTCTTCGCGCGAAAAACACGTGCGCGACGGCCGCGGATGCTCTTGCATCTTCTCTCTGCCCACTCTCTCTTTTTTTCCCTAGAAGAGTCAGCGCGCCGTCGGTATCCGGGGCATCGTGTAAGCAGCGGGCCCGGCGGCTTTCTTTCATGTCTCAACCCGCGGCTGGTATCCCTTCACGAGAGAACACGGGGCCAGCACGAGTCTTGCTCAACTGCGCAAAAGGGGGTTCGCGGTCGCGTACAAAGGTGGGTCAGCCGGCCTGATCACCCTGGCTCAATTTGGGTTTTGCGGGTATGCGTATGGAACCCGAGCCCAGGAAATCTAGAGAGTCATTTCTGCTCTGCACAGCTTGCCGCTTGGTGTTGTACACTCAAAATTAAAGCAAGAATTTCGAATCTTCGGCAGTTTCATTAAATTTCTCAGGCTTGAGTCCTGCAGATGACACTATAGTAGTTACACATGTTCAGGAAAGCTACTAAGGTGTAATGTTGTCATGCTGCTATCATTCTTACCCAGTCGAAAAACAGCAACTAGAGAACCATGTCAAACATGCGATAAAATATTCTGTAGTTCAGCCGTAAACGTCGGAAGTTTCTGCAGTGGTGCAGTTCTTTTCTGTAGTTCTGTAGTTTTTCAGTACTGTTTTTCTGTTGTAACGGCGCAAAGTTCGGATCTTACTACAGAGAGATTTGTTGTCATAAAGTGTTTGCTGCCACAAACTGCATATAAATTATTTCGTAAAAACAAAACATTTTCTCAAGTTTTCTTTTTTTTTTTTTCTAACTGGGTGGGACCCACCTCTCACCGAGTGCGTGGATGGCAACAGTCGACAAATAGTGAGGGATACGCTGTGACGGTATTTGGGGATATTGGCTGCAATATCAAAATGTGGTCAAGAGAGAACGTCTCAAAGCAGAGCATTTTTCAAGAAAGTATGTCACCATCACCGTCATCAGCCGGACTTCACCCACTGCAGGGCCATGGCTTCTTCCATATTTCTGTCATTAATTTAGTCTTGTGCCGGCTACATCCACGTTAACCCTGCAAACCTCCTATCATCCGTCCACCTTTTTCCCGCCAGCTGCTACCCCTGCTTTCCCTTGGGATCCAATTTGTTGCCCTTAGCGACCATCGGTTACCTTGCCTTCGCATTACATGTTCCGTTCTTGGCCATTCCCTCTTCTTGATTTCGACTAGAAGGTCGGTACCTCGCACTTGTTCCCTGACCTACTTTACACGCTTCCTGCCTGTTAAAGACGCACGTATAATTTTCCGTTCTACAGCTACTCCTCACTCCCCCCCCCCCCCCCCCCTCTCTGCATTAACATCCACTGTTTACGGCCCTGTGACCACAGAATAATTGCCAACTTTCGAAAACAACGGCAATCACATCTCACCAGGAAAGATCCACATTTTGTATGGACTCATCAAATAGCAACAAGATGATCTCAAGTACGAAGTACGAGCTTGTGGATGAAGTGGTCTACTATTTCACACATAAAAGCAGCGTTAACCACGTCCAGTTCAAGAAACGTGCGCATGTGTGGGTGCGTTTTCTTCGTGTGAGCAGCAACGTCCGCATGTGTGTGTGTATATGTTTTTAAGGGAGGGGGGATGGTGTGGGTGCGTGTAACACGGGAGAGTTATTTGGTTCAGCCGAAATAATATTACACGACAAGTACGACAAGGGATGGGGCATTCTGCAGTGGTAACAATTTGCGAGCCAGATAAGACTAAAGAGAAGATACCCCAGGGATCGTGTGGCCCCCGATACGACATTCCCGTGAGTTTCGTCTCTTGCACTTACACAAGACCTTATGGCGCAAGTACACTTGGACCTAGTGGTGGTGGGGCGATGAATAACAGCGAATACCTATGGCCCAGGTGGAAGACATTCTGAGCACTGTCTCCCCTGTATTGATATTGTGCTGCAGGAATACACAAAAAATATTACTGTTGATAGTCACCTTCATCGAGAATTTTCGAAAGTATAACACAACGCTAGAACATCTAACAGCTATTACAAAAAAAAAAAAATCCTAAATGACGTGCTGCTGGGAGCCACGAGACATGGCCCCACACAAACAGGCCCAAACAGTGACGCTCAAGAGTTCTAAAATCTCGCTCCATTCAAAAGCAACGGCGGCAGCACAGGACGAGGGGGCCCATATGCACGCGTGCACTGCCTACGCGTTCCGCAAAGCGTCGACGCAGAACGCCAAACCTTGCGTGCTCCAAATTTCATCCCCCGCTCTCTCTCGCTGCGCCGCTCTCTTCTTTTCTCCGCTTCTCTTCTGTCCGTCACAGAGGCATGAACTCAGACCTAGAATATGTTTGGTGGGAGGGAGCGTTGGTAGGCAGTATAGCACAACCAGCGACTGCCAATTACTCATCATCGTCACCTTCTCAGTCAGAGTGGGCAGCTGCCTCGTCGCGAATATCTGTCTTCCCCCGCCTCCACCCGTCTCGAGGCGGTGCACAAAGGCGTCCTCTTGATTCCCGGATGCTGCGCCGCTAGCGAGAGGCTACAATAATTCGAGGAGGAGAGCGAGAGCTGTGCTCCGAGACTCGCGCTCTCAAAGAACACCGCTTGTTTTCGAAGACGACGACGACGGGGAAGGCGAAGAAGCTCGTGCTCCGCCTGCTGGAACTCGGAGTGAGGAATCCTTAAAAATGTACGCGATTATTTTATAATTCTAGAGTGAAACTTCCAGGATTTGTATCTTTATTATATTTGTGAGGTGCGCCGTGGTTGCTCAAATAAACAATTTATTGCGCACCTAGCTTACAAATCGCTTTTTACAGGATATCGTTAAAGGCCTCTTTACCCAAAAAATCTGGTGTTGGCTTTCTGCGTGAAAAATGACGGGCGTGGCGCACTGGCAGGCGGTAGTTAGCAGCTTTGTGCTAGTTAGCATTGTTTGTGCGATTTAACGTGACCACATGATATCAGAAAGCTGCGAGCTAGAAGCTGCCCACTCGAGTTGCTCATCTGCGGTGGGAAGACGGAATAAGCATCAACCTCCAAATGGGGCTCATGGATGTCGAGCCAAGCACGCTTCACCTATAAGCCACGCAGTCACGTTCATACGGGTTGGTTAAAGCGAAGCTTTATATGTCGAATAGTCACCTACGCTATCGCTTCATAACCTCAAGGACGAAGATTAAGTGGCTTAAGCTTAAGCTAATAATCAAACTTCGAGGCTTATTTCCGACGCTTCTAATATAGAAAGGCTGGGAGACACCTGCATCAGCAGCCCGTCGATAACTTTATTCCTCAAGAAACATGACTATGTAAATTAGTGCCTTTGCATCATTCCAAGTTGCAATGTGGTTGGGCGCTTTTTTTTTTTAGTGGTTTTCTCATGTTGGTTTCTTTATATTGTTGCCTAACTTGTAGCAATAAAGTATTTGGTTGCCAGTCAGCGCATGTGTCTCTCCTTCACGTGTCCCGTCTTGCCTAGCGCCGTTTTACTCGATTCTTCTTAAGTGTCCCCCATTTACATATTTTTTCTCTTTGGACAGGCGTCATCATTCCATAATTGGGAATAGTGGTGCTAACCACTCCAGGCATCATCACTGCATAAGTGAGAACAACGGTACTAATCATGACCATCAGTTTCAGGCTGTAGGCCATCGCTCCCATTGTCTCCGATTATTGCACAGAAAGCCCAGTGCAGTACCAGCAGAGGACGAGACAAGCGCTACATCAGGATGCTCCTATCCGCACTTTGCAATCACCTTCACCCTCTGAGACACACAAGATGCGTTTTAATCCGCTGACGCCCTGATTGACCCTTTCCGGACACTGGTCAGAATGGCCGCGGCATGTTGCCTTGGTCGTACGAAGAACTTGGAATCGAGCGTCAGAATCCTGGAAACATGTTTCGGGATGTCGACGTGGCCTTTTTCTTTCATATTGGAGATACCTGTACATTACAGTCGCGTACTGGCAGGGCTTATTGCATCGTTTTTGCACACCACAAGTAAAATAATTTTTTTGTGAAGGAGCTATCAAAATATTGTAATATTCTGACCGAGGCGTTGAGTACTTGACATCTGGTTGGCGCAGCTGCGCATATTTGTTATTCGCATCATGAAAAAAGAAGCCGCATCGTATCAACATTGTTCCTTGGAATCCCTTTTTTTCACTCTCGGTCATCCTTGACCCAGAACCGATAACATACAGTGGCTGCCATTCACCAATTCACCAAGGCTGATGTCACGAAGCGCATCTATCAATGTTAACAGCACAAATGAACTAATTAATCGAGGAAGGTCCATGGGCTACTGTTATACTAAAATACCACAGGTGGCCCTTCACCGAATGCGTGCCGCAGCATTGTAAGTGACGCCTCATGTCAACACCAGCGCGGCGTCCCTAAACGATCCAAACAATTGTTGGCCATTATTTAGAGCTTGAAAAAGCTCGTAAGCCCGGAATGAAAGGAGGCGGCATTTATACGAAGCGAAACAGAGGGAGGTGTGTGTGCGTGAGGTGAGGAAGTGAGGACGCAATAAAAATACCCTCCTCTATACGGTAAACGCCACCGTGACACTCGTGGACCAGAAAAGACCAACAGATGTCATCACCCTCTTGGAAAGAGTCGTTCCTACCGCAATAAAAAGGGTTTGAACACCGCTCCGCTGAACAAAGCCAGTTCACTCATGATGATTCCCAGCTAGCTCCCGGCTGCTCCCGGGCAGAGACTTCGGGGTGGGCTCTAACTGCGCGCTAGAGTCCGTTGTTGGTTGCTGACGCCACAGCGATGCAAGAACTTCGCGCCTCAAGGAGCAGAGCACAAAGGCGATGACGACGACGACAAAGGAGGACCTTAAGATCTTAGGCAAAGAACGAGGGAAACTTTCTTTGGAGACCTGCGAAATACACCGAAGACGGGGAAAGATAGGAGAGGGATGTGGAGGAGAGGCGGAACCCCCATGTCGACTGGAGAGAGGGACCCTTTAGAGGGACAACATGTGAGCTTTGTGTGGGGACCCCGTGGAACCTTGTTCTGCCTCTAGCCACCAGAAGACGAAGTCATCGGGCGACAGCAAGTTTGTTGCTTGCAGTGTCGCCGATGAAGATTGTATTTGCTTGTGGTTGCGCCGTAGTAACAGTTCTTTGGATATTATGAATGCAGAATAACACTTGTTAAAGTCTACTATGGCTAACATGATAAGCAAAAAAGGAAAATATTATGGGATGTGAGAGATCTGATACGGCAACTGACAGAAGCATTTGAATTTACCTTTAATTGTTAATTAATTTGGCGCTTTGACTTTAAGCCGAGGCATTCATACACGCGGCAGAAGTTTTCAGCTGGTGAAGGTAGGCGGGGATAGTTACCGGTAGTGGTAGTTCATACCTTAACAAGGGTGGCGAAGTGGGGAGGTGTCTTAAGCGTGTTTTTTTTCTTCATACAAGATTCATTCCCACAGCATCCGTGAATGCAATTTCGTTTTCGCATTTTGGTTTCGTCTCCTACTGCTCGTCGGTGGGTGGAGGCATGTGGAAGATGGAGGTGGGTAAGTTAGTGGCGCTTCTGGCGAGGAGTTGGATGGGTGAAGGTCGGCTAATTGAGGATGGCAGCGGATGGGTGCACAGTACTCTGGCGGAGAGTGGATGGGGAGTGGCGAGGAGTGGTCTTGTTGGGGTGCTTCTGGAAAGTAGAGGTAAAAAACGAAGGTTTCATTTTAACAGACACTGCATTTTGGGGAAAGGTGGGATATGGCGGGCAGTGCTTGCACCTGTAAGCAAAACAAGGTACCCATCCCAGCTTTTAGTCATCCCCTAGAACGGATAAGGGCCAATTATAGCTCTACTGAATCCTGTTCTCCTGTTTTTCAAGAACCTCCAAGCAAAGTTCTCATTGTCCCAACACAGGCTCCCTCATGGCATCATTACAAGTGCCTCTTCTCTTATGGATCCACCTAGATAATATTTTTGGTTTGTTGGCTTGTGAGTTTAACGTCCCGAAGTGACTCAGGCTATGAGAGAAGCCGTGGTGGAGGACTCCGGAAATATCGACCATCTGGGGTTCTTTAACGTGCACTGACATCGCACAGCACGCGGGCGCCTTGCTTGTCGCCTCTATGGAAAAGCCGTCGCCGAGGCTGGGATTCGACCCCGCAGTCGAGCGCCCTAACCACTGCGCCACTCCGGTGGGGCTACATAATATTTTTACACAGATGTGGACTAGTATTCTGATCTCCAGCCTCGTACACCTTACGTTCGGTGTCAGATTTCAATTACGCCGGGTATCCAATGATTTTCCATGGGTAAAAGCTTCTTCCTGGCCCCCTGCTCGGTGTTCGCATCGTGATGTTTGATAATGGCTGACGATGCTCGCACTCGGGGAGACCTGCAATATATTACGCATGGTGTTGGCATATCCTCAATATCCTCAACTCCCTCTTCCCCTTCTCTGTACGCATGGGAGACTGCCCTCAACTGCTCTCCGTTGGAGTCTCAATGGGCTCTGGCGATACCAATAAAAGTTGTCAACGCCGTCACCACCCTCCTCGCTCTTTTTTTTTGTGAAATGCTTGAGCAATGGATATTCGACTTCACCTAGTAGACAACACCAACTTGTGTCCCCCGTTGGCCAATGCTGTCCTTGCGCCAATAAAATTTAATTGTCGCAATCACTGTTGTGACGTAAGATATGTTATGAGGGGTATAACTTCCCAGAGCGACACGCGGGCAGCAGCGGAGGACTCCGAATTTATTTCGACCGCTTCGGTTATTTAACGCAGGGTGACATAGCATAGTAAAGAAGCGCCTTGCGTTACGCTTTTTACGAATCACGACCGCCGAGACAGGAATATAATCCGCGTCCTCAATCTCAGCTATCGAGCGCCGTAAGCACTAAGCCACCGCTACCTAGCTATCATAGCGTGGTAGTTTTTGGTTATGAATCAGTGTACTGACGTAACCTAACCAAAGAAACTACTTTGTATACTGCTGCTGATGTAAGAAACAAATGTGGTACCCGAATGTACCTTGTCCACATAATTTACTTTAGGTGTAAAATTAGTTCCGTACGAGCGACCTTCGGTGTGGTATTATACGTCGCTGCTGCCGTCGTGGTGTTTCTTAGAAGACAATATTATGAAGGTGGGCCGAAGATTCAAGGAATTATGGAGCATCGTTGGATGCGCTTTACGTGCGTTCATGTAGTGACAGGGTACAGGAGCTGTGTTAGAAATGGAAACATTAGTTGCAGCAATGGTATTTCAGGCACGTAACCGTCGGGAATGAAAGAAGAACATATGATAGTTATTTTCCCAGAGTCACTTGACAAGCAAGCGCACAACGACTTTTATTCAACCATCAGTGACTTTAAAAATGCCTAACTGCGGTGTCGTGGTGGCAGCCATTTAATGCGAAACACTACAGAAATATACTGCACATATGAAGTGGTACGTGTCAGTGTATGTGGCCAGTAGTGAATACATTGGAGTGGGATCACGCTGTGGAAAAAGAAACCTCATCAACACTTTCGCAAGTGCAGGTGCCCCCGGGCGCCACAAATAATCTCGTAAACAACAACAGAGGCTTAGTTTTGGAGCTAGCTATTCGCGCTGTTTGAACATGTTTCCCCTTCTTATCTCTCTCTCTCGTTTCTTGAGTGAAGCGGAGCACCAGTAGCTACCACTAATGTTCCACGGAAATACACTCAAAGTTTAAAAGGAGGGCATAAATCTTCAACTACGGCTTGTTCAGAAGAGGCTTTGAACACGCTACTGCCCGTTCCCGCTGCTGCAGGGCTTGCGTCTCAAACGCCGCCAGGTCTGGGAGCCGCACGTCGTTTTTTTTCCAGGAATATGCCTTCCTTTCCCTCGCTCGCCCGCGTCGCGCGGAAGCTACCTCGGCAGCGAGGGCCGCTCTGGGTTCCAACTGCGGCTTTCGAGAGAAGACACAACCATGGGGTGAGAAAGAAGAGAGAAAGATGCGCAGAGTATCGCTGGCCTGTGGGAGCTCAGACGATGCACGGCGGCAAGGAAGAAGACAGGGGCCCATTGTCCGGGCTCGCGCTGCGTGCCAAGGCAACCGCCCGTGGCTGTGACACTGATGAATGGGACCTGGCTCGCATGCGAGCCCGGGGTCCGAATCCCCTTCCAGCCGAGAGCTCATTGCACGATGGCACGCTCCATTCCTCAGATCTCCTCCTCAGCCTCCATTCCTAGGGCACCCCCACACCGCCGTCGACCCCCTTGCCTCCCGAAGACACTATGTATACAAGACCTCTGTCTTGTGCCCTCTCGCCACACTGCGCGACAAGACGCGCGGGAAGCCAAATCAACGTCATGTACGTCGTCGTCGGCTGGGGCGCTCGAGACGATTTGCTCTGTAGATCTACCGACTACTTTCACAGACCCTGCCCCCCTCTTCTCTTTCCCCACCATCCACTCTTCCATCGTGTATGAGACTTCGCCCAGCTTCGACGCGCAAGGCACTGCCAAGACGGCGGTGGAGTCTGGTAGATCCTCGGAGCTCAAGCCTCGAAGCCCTTCAACAAGGAAGAGGACCTCACGAGAAGCTGTGGCTGGTCGTTTGAGCTTACCGGAGGAGAGAGCGAGGATGTGTTGAAGGCGGTGAGGATATGAAGCCTCCTTCGGAAATGCCTTCGAGCTTTCCGCCGGAAGAAACCTGGAGCTCCACGGTGTTGGGCTTAGCTGAGTCGAGGACCCATGCGCTCCCTCTTTAAACTTGGGGGCCGGGCTTGGGACCTCGCTGAACCCACGAAGAATGTTGAGGCGGCTCGCTGGCTTTTGAGAAGGAACAGCACGCGCTCGCTGCAGCTGTTCTGCGAGTGAAAAATTGAGATGCCGCCATATTGGCCTGAGACAGGAAGTCGACAGCCGCCAGCTGAGGGTGGAGGGGTAAGGGTGGTGGTGTAGCAGGGAGATTGGAGGAGGTTCCAGGAGCCTGGCGGCTTAAAAAGAGCACATTCCTAGCGGTACTCGGTCGTCTTCGCCTTGCTTCTGCCCTCCTATTTCGTGTACTCCATACAAGCTCACAAAGAATCGCTGATCGCCCTCAGCGAAGAAAGCCCCGAGGGAGGCCGTTTGCGGCGTCGCTTCGGGCATTCCTCGAGTGACGATGAGATTGGTGGGTATGCGATGATGGCGCCACTCGTTCAGAGCCGGGGTCTACATGAGCGCAGTCTTTCGTGGCAGGAAATGACGGCTCGCTTTCTTCGCACGGTGCTCGTTTCGTGCAACGAACAAATGCGCGGTTTGTGCTCGGAGTATTTATGTTCTAGTGTGGCAGCAGACGCGCGTGTGTTTAGGCAAGCGCCTCAGTTGCGACTGCAGTGGCACGGTGTTGTCTGTTATGTGGTACGACATGCTTTTCCTCGGGAAAAAAGAATGGCTTCTTAGCAATTGACATAAAAACGAGGAGGAGGACCTCATACGGCGTTTTAATTACAGATGTGCACTAAAATCACTCGACAGCCTGATTTATATATATAGAGCCGATATTGCTCAACGTCGCAGCTTTACCTGAACAATAATTACAAACCGCGATTTCTTTGGTATAGGTATACGGCATGCACAAGGAGACATATAACACCCATTGCATACGTGTGCCCACCGATTCCGCATTCCACAAGCCGCAGGATGTAAGAGTCGCATTTGCGAACGGTTCATTTTGATCTCATTTATTTGTTCTTCTTCCATTTAGCAGTGCTCATGGTGATATAAGCCGCCGCAGTTGACGTTACTCTCGCAGAAGCACGCACCCATGATGCCGACTTGCACAGCGGAAACGCACTCGACGAATGAGGGAGCACAGAAACGCTTTCGGCGCACTTGACAAATTTTATCGGCGTTACTGTTGTCTCGACCAGAAATCTGCTCTGTAATGTATAGTTCTGTGACTGAATGGTGGGGCATCATCCATTGTCTCAACAGGGTTTTTAATGTGGGGTCAGTATAGCGGGGCTCATGAAGACGAAGCTACCAGACCACCCTTCACTGTGTCACTCGCTTTTGGTTTGTGGGGTTTAACGTCCCAAAGCGACTCAGGCTATGAGAGACGCCCACTCGCTTTTCCGGTTCCTGCTTCTTGTAAAAAGAGAAAATTGCTTTATGGGAACGGAAAGGAGCAGCATCTGTTCCACTTCTCCATGGACACCTGGTGGTGGTAAAAATATTTTAATAAAAATGTTTAGGAGGTTGTAGCGGCGGTTGGAGTCCTCAGTCCGGAACCCCATTGGCGTATAGCTGCTGTCCGCGCTCTTTCTACGAGTTATTTTTGACCCCTTGCGTCCGAGCTGGTCAGAGCCGCCTCCCACCCCTCCTGCGTTGGCTGGTTATTAATACTGATAGTCTGATTTCACTGGCATGCCCTCACCATATGGTACAGATCCGCCTTCTCCCCGCAGAATTTGCATTGTGAGCCAAATGACTCGATCTATCGCGTGTAGTCTTCGTGGGTTGTTAAAAGTGTTGGTCTGTAGTTTGTGGAGGTGTACCTCCTCCCCTTTGTCTCCCATGGACACCTGAACCGCGCCGTAAATGAAAGAAGAAAGGAAGGATTGAAAGACGCAAGAGAGAAAGAGGTGCCGGTAGTGGCTGGCCCTGGAATGATTTCGGACACCTGGGGATCGTCCTTAACGTGCACTGACATCGCACAGCACATGGCTCCTGCTTCTTACGTCACAGCTGCTGTCACGGCCAAATGGAATAAATCGGTACATAACACAGACGTATGGTTCCCGCTACAACTAGAAGAGCTTAGAAGAATAAGAGGGAGCAGTATAGTAGACCCGGTAGAAGACCGCCTAGACTGAACACACGACCTTCTACCAGAGATGCGTAAAAGGTGCGTAGCCAAGCGCGGACATCTGCCCCTCATCGCATGCATGGGCCGTGGTGGTCGGTCATGAGATGCAAGTTCCTGCAGCATTAGCCCCAGGTTATTCAGTATTGTATCTTTAATTTTTTTTTTACGTGGCGGCGTAAAGATCCCGCGTGACACAAAACCTGTAGTCGGCGTGGATACTTTATCAGTCTTAAGAAATATCAGATCAGTGCAGTTCAGTTCAGTCGTTCAGTCATGTCCGACTCTTCGTGACCCTATGGACCATATCACGCCACGCTTTCCGGTCTCTCACTATCTTCCTAACAGGATATAACTTCATCTTCAGCGTCTCGAGGATGCCATCTAACCACACGTTCGCTGCCTACCCCTTCTCCGATGACCCTCAATCTTTCCCAACATCAAATCTTTCTCCAGCGACTCCTCTCTTCTCATCAGGTGACCAAAGTAGCTGAGCTTTAACTTTAGAATTTGACCCTCCAATGAGCCGTCAAGGTTTATGGTCGACAATATCGACTGATTTGATCTTCTGGCCATCCAAGGAACTCTCAAGAGTCTCCGCCAGCACCCCAATTCAAATGCGTCATTTCTTCAGCGGTCAGCCTTCTTCACAGTCCAACTCTCGCATCCATACATCACAACTGGAAATACTTAAGAATTATACTTTGTTCATAATGCGAGGCAATTGTATAGACTTCAAAACATGTATTCAAACATGTGCAGAATTGTCAATTCTTGGTTTGGTTTGGTTTGTGGGGTTTAACGTCCCAAAGCGACTCAGGCTATGAGAGACGCCGTAGTGGAGGACTCCGGAAATTTCGACCACCTGGGGTTCTTTAACGTGCACTGACAACGCACAGCACACGGGCGCCTTGCTTTTCGCCTCCAACGAAAAGCGGCCGCCGAGGCCGGAATTCGATCCCGCGTCCTTGGGAGCAGTAGTCGAGCGCCGTAACCACTGCGCCACCTCGGCGGGGTTGTCAATTCTTCGTTCTCCTAGCACATTTATGGTATTGACTTGCGGTGAAATTGAAAATATCGATCACTTCCTTCTCGCTTGCCGAAGGTTTTCAAATCAGAGGAGGGTGCATTTAGAAAGTCCAATTGCACGCTTGGGATTTACGTTATCGGTCCCGCTTCTACTCTCCTTCGGTGCGAGTGCGAAAGGATTTGCGTTGCCTGAAATTTGTCAGTACTTACATAACTACATAACAGCTACGGACAGATTCCCCTGCTAATTGCATTCCAAATTTACAAAACTACAAATTTTTGCATCATATTTTTTTATTGAATAACTTTTGTGATCTAAAACCTTTTGTTTTTGTTTAGTTGTCAATTACTTTATTACATTAATTCAGTTTGTGTAGGACATTTGGCAGTCCACACTGAACCCTGGCCAATCCCCCTTCGTGGGTATGTGCCAAATATCAAGGAAGAAGAAGAAGAAGAAGCTTGCTCAGACAAAAAGGGGAGGTACTTTTTCTCTAACAACATTTATTTCAACACACAGCAAAGATGTTAAGCGGTGTCTCCGCGCGTACATTCCCATTTTTATTTTATTAGCTAAGAGACTGCTTTCAACGCACACGAAGAGTGAAATTACAAATAAACGCTCCGCATTTTGTATAGCCATGGTCTTCGATCATATATACGGTGGCAGCGATGTCAAGACAGGCCATTTCAATCAACAGATGCATGGACCAAAAAAAGAGCCGACAAACATGTAGCGATTCCAGTAAGTAGTCTGCCAATGAAAGAAAGTCACATTGTTGTGGGAAATGCGGACATGGGGAGCTATCTAAAGGGTTGAATGAGTGTTATATCAAAAACTTTACTGAACAGACCTAAACTGGCTGTCAATGGCGGCAAAAAAGCAACAATTTGAACAGTTTATCTTCAGGTTTACGGGCTATAGTAAAGTCAACAGGCCATTCGAGGTGAATGACACCGTTCATTCTGGCACCATTCTTCATACAAAACACATGAAAGTCACCACGCTCGGAATACCATTCTCAAACTCAAAGGCGAAAGTTACGGCCTCCAAACTATCGTACACAACACCTCCTTCGGCCCGAACAGCGCAGCTGCAAGCTGAGCGATTCAAGCAAACGCCGCCGGAAATAGCTCCTCAGAAAACAAGGGGTAAAATACAAAACGATCAGACTTCTGCCAAAACCGACACTTCGCGGTCACCGATCACCGAGGCCGCGTGCACTTTCGTGGCGAGAACGAGCTGCCCTCGCTGCTCACAAAGCAGAACATCCTCCCGGAGAAGGGCACTATGCGAGCGTTATAGCAGAAAGGAGACAGCAGACGCGTGCTTCGTTCCAGTTTCTTGGGAGAAAGAAAGCCACCCACTCCATATCCTCTTTTCCGGCGGAAGTCGTCGTCATTATTTGCTTCACTCGTTTGCTTGGATTGGCTCGGCTACTATAGTTTGACTGGCTGGTCGTCCGGCTGCCTAGTTGGTTGGCTGCATCGTGGGGTCCAAGCCCGTTTCTAACTCATGCACGCACATACATATACGCGCACTCCTTCCTGAACAACACTGCACCGCCGTGCCGACCCCCGGGCCGACGAGGAGCTATGGGACAGGCCTCGAAGCGCGGGCTCAAAGAGGTGTCCTTGTTTTCCAGACGCAACGCGGCGAAACAAGGAACTCGCGTTGATATGAAAACGCGCGCGCTCTCGTGGCGTATAGGATCCTCGCATATACACACAACACGCGCGAGCAGGCGCCGGTATCGCATCCCTCGTCTCTGAGCAAGAAAGGGGGGGGGGGGGGGGGGTAAGCAGCGAGAAGACGACGATGGCGACCACCGCCGCCACATCGCCTTCACAGGGACCCGCCATTGTCGGACTTCTTTCCCCAGCACGCGGCATCTAAACTCGACGTTAAGCAGACCTCCGCGCTCGACGAGACCTCTTTCCCTCGCTCCTTCCCCTGTAGTGAGGCACCGTAAACGGAAGACGCCTCATCGGTGCTCTGACGATGGACGAAGGGTGGCGCGGCTGTCGACGCCCTGCGATCAGCGTGGAGGCCATTAACGCGTTTACACTTGCGTCGCTTACGACGAAGCGACGCGCGGCGCTGTTTCGCGCGTTCGCCTATGCGCAGAGGATGCGCCGTAGAAAATCGCATTACATCTTTTTATATTTTGTCCGTTTTTTTTTACTCTCTTCCAAGTTAGTGCTTGAAACGTCTGTGTTTAGTATTATGTCTGGCCGCTCACACGCCACGGCTGTTGGCGCCGAAGATACTCGGGTTTGTACAGTATATTCCCGTTTGTTTACTCAGTGTATCTGGCGCTAACTGTATTTTTGCACTGAGGCGTTAGTTGAGTCTTATGGAGACGCTCGGGGCACGAGTCATGAATCGTGAAAGGTGTTTCCCATTACTTATTCGTGGACGCTACAGGCGGGGCATCATCGGAGGCTGCCGTTGCGCCCCCTAGAGGTTAACACCCGCGGGTTGCTTACCGAATATATTTTACTTTTAATCGACTCGTCGTAGCTTCATTGAGCTGCCCGGGCGTGGGGTGCGAATGCCTGAAACTTCAGACCAAACACCGCGCGGCCTGCAAAATATAGATAAAAAAAGAGATCATTCATAAGCGTTCGCTTGTGTTGGTGGTTATCGGTCAGTGAATGAACAGCTTTCTTCCTTTTTCTTTCCTTCTCGCCAGCGTAGTTTTTCTGTTAAGTCTGCTCTAATGTTTTCTATCGCCGAGCCACGCTCGCTCGTGAAGTGGCGATTTGAACGAGGTCTTCGGCTCCCTTCGTAAATGAGCTCTTTGTTTTGCGTCCTAGCGCGTGCTCATCGTCTGCGCTCTCTAACGGGTCAATGATCTTCACGGTGGATCAGGCCTGGGCTACGCGAGTCAAAGGTCGGTGCCCCGTTTCTTTAGTGGCTTCCGGAATCGTATCGACGTATGAGCTCGCCTACACGTGCCGTGCCACACAACGCGAGCGGGCCGCACAGTTAAAAAAAAGAAATCGATTTTCCAAAGTCATCCAAGACCGTGGACTATAGCCTTCTTAAAAGCTGGGCTTTGAAAAAAAAAACGCAGAAGAAACATTGAAGAGGGGTTCATGTGCTGTGACAAGGACGTCAACGTTATCTACTAGTGGTAGCGATACGACGAATAGAAAATAATGTGATCTGTTGTGATGTGGCTTGGTGACCTAAGAGAATATTGGAAATTCGACTTTTCGGTAATGTGACTGGTGACGTGTGGCCTTGCTGACAAGTGGCCATCTTATGCCCTAACTTCTGAGGGCAAAACCGTTGGAATACGGGGAGGTCTCGCACTGACGACTGGTGCCGAAATGAGTAAACAGTTAATGGACGGAAAATGACCTTTACGGAAACGTCCGGTGCCTTTCCAGAGAAATCTCATCCAACTCAACACTTTGACCTTCTCACAGCATCCTTGTGAGGGCCGCAGAGCACATGTGAGGTTGCCTTGGCGCATACACGAGGGCACTCACGAGAGCAGCTATATGCACTACTGGTCGCTAGTACGTTCAGCTTCTCTTTCTTAACAGGAGCTCAAAAAAAAGGTAACAAAATCAGCCAGACGCGTAGGTGAACTTACAACAAGGGAAGTTCAGTGCTGTCCCCTAACTTGTTCTTCGCATCACTCTTTGTGCTGATCATCTCAGGTCATGCGAGCAATTAAACGACCACACAAAGACACTGTGGAAGACCAGTAAGATTGCGCAAACATCGCACATTTAATATAAAAAAAAATCAAGTTGAGTAGACATATATAAAAAGACATAATAGTATGCAAAATCGGTTTCAATATATGCGGAGGATCTTATAAGTACCACACATAGGTTACAACAAAAGCACCACATCCAGAAAGTCTGCAATAAAACAATAGGAATAATAGTTAATTCATAACCAATAAAGAAAAGAATGGAAGGTCACGTGTAAGCAAATCGATTTTAGGGAGAACGTGTTGTGTACTCCATTCGTAGTTCTTGCTTTTTTTCTGTTCCGGATCTGTATTATGGTCATGTAGCAATTATCCCATATAGCGCCACATTAATCCACAAGATGTTTGTTCTCCATAGTTCCTGTGCGATCACTGGCTTGCTTTAGCGGGAAATGATCTTCACGATCGATGTCTTCAATGTGAGCTACATTGTCTCCCTCCTGTACGTTCGGGATACGGCTATGTATAGTTGTACGTTGAAGGTGATGGCTCGTGGAATAGCATGGAGCGCGATGAGATTTTGTTCTATTCGCATCAGTTCAGTTCAGTTCAGTCATTCAGTCGTGTCCGACTCTTCGTGACCCTATGGACCATATCACACCACGCTTTCCGGTATCTCACTATTTTCCTAACATCACATAACTTCATCTGCAGCGCCTCGAGGATGTCATCTAGCCATCGCGTTCGCTGCATGCCCCTTCTCCGGTGACCCTCAACCTTTCCCAATATCAAATCTTTCTCCAGCGACTCCTCTCTTCTCATCAGATGACCAAAGTAGCTGAGCTTTAACTTCAGAATTTGACCCTCCAACGAGCAGTCAGGGTTTATGGTCAACAATATCGACTGATTTGATCTTCTGGCAGTCCAAGGAACTCTCAAGAATCTCCGCCAGCACCACAATTCAAACGCGTCGCATGCTCTCATTTTAATGTCTTTCTCACCACTCTAGTTTGCCCAGAACCCACGAGGCCCTTCATTTAGAGTAGTGAGCTAGAGCTGGGTGAGCAAACGACCCAACGCGCATGTGTGCGCGTGCGGAGTGCAAATGCACGCCCGCAGCCTCGCGGACCCTCGACGACCACCCCAGAGTGCGCCTAGCCGTAACGGCAAAGGACGCCGACACTGCTCTAAGGTGAACCGCAGTGGTGGTGATTAGGGCTTCCTCTGAGAGATCTCGGCTACAGATAGTCGCGGGAGGCACAGCGAGTTCAGATAAAAAGATAATGTGAGAACCTGCATTTGAGCACCAGCACGTGCTCAGATATGACGCGGGCTCTTCGTTTTCAAAGCTCCACGCATTGCGTACATCTACAGGGTGATGGTGGAAGTAAAAAAAAAAAAGAAAATCAGCTCTCCCATCAAAGGTTGAGGAAGCCTCACTAGTTGCTTAGCCGGTTTAAATCAGCAGTTTTGTGTACGAGGGCCTTAAACTCGTACTCTGCTGTTTATAGATAGTCACCATTTTGCTGGTTCGACTGATGTGTACACTTACTCTAGCTATCGTGCAAGTGGTAGCATCACGCATACATATCGATCAAGTGTGCAATAAAATATGCAGACGCCCAGCTTATGCTGGAATCGTATTTAAGAAGGCGTGATTTTACCACTTGATAAAGGGCGAATGTTAGAACGAATACTTGCAGTTGCGAGATAATAAATATATACGGCGATGCTTGATCGAGCAGAGCTTCGATCTTCGAATAGAAGATAGGAAGGAGATCAGTTTATTTCAGCATAGACATAATGCCTCCTATAATGACGCCGACAGTCTATGCTACAAGGTAGAGCATAATACTCCGAACCTCACTCCATTTCCTTCCACTACAGCAACGCACAATCAGTGTTGGAACCAGAGATTTGTAATACGAAGAACGTATCATTGACGTCATCTGATTCCTTTCCCAGCATCATGAAAGACTATACAGTTAACCCTTCGCCACCTTGAAGTGGAATTCATGTTTGAACTGTTTTTTTTATTATAATTATTTTATCGTTCCTTTTCGCAACCAGTTGGCAAAATGAATATAGTCTTTCCAGCGGTGGCAACAGCGACGAGCCAGCCGGCGACCCCCTGTTGAGGCGGCGACAGAACACAGAAGAGGAGCTGTATTCCCAGCCGGAATCGTGCACTGGAAGCTGTGGTCTGACTGGCTATGCAGGCATTTCCATGCGATGAATAAAATTTTGGGTGAATTCAGGCAACCAATGGGGTGGGCGACAGTGGCAAAGCAGCCCTCACCGCAACACCACTCGTCACTTGCCGCACTCGTGCAAAATTTCGCCTACATCGAGATCAGTCAATAAAAAATCTATTGGCAATAATTCTTCAGCTCTTGAAAAACGGGTCGGCAGACAGTGCGGACCGCACGCAAGAGCAGAAAATCAGAAGTAGGTGAATGTACTGGCGCCATGTCCAGCCCTCTAATGACTCGCCGATACGGCCATCTTGTCCTATAATCATCAGCATCAGCCGTGCTATACCCTCTGCATGAAAAATGCGTCTCCTATATTCCTGCAATTAACACGGGTCTGTGGTAGCTGCATACACTTGACCCCGCAAACTTCTTAGCCTCAACCGCTTCCCTAATCTTGCGCCACTCCTTGCTTTACGCTTGCATTCACTTGGTGTGCAATTTGTGCCCTTAGCGACTCTGAGTTATTCTGCCTTCACATTAATGTCGTGCTCATGAAAGTTTATTTTCCTTGATATCGACTAGAATGACAATGATTCGAGTTTCTTCTCTGAGCCACTCTGCGCGCTTCTTATATATATCTCAACGTTACCCTACCATTTTTCGTTCCATAGCCCCCTGCGTTGTCCTAAGTATAAGTAGAATCCTCCTCTTTAGCCTTCACGTTTCAGCCTCATAGGTTAGTACAGGTAAGATGCAACTGTTGTACGCTTTCCTCTTGAGCGATACCGGTAAGCTACTAGTCATAATCTGCGAATACTCACCAAATGCGCCCCACCTCAATCTTATTCTCCTAGTTATTTCCCTATCAGGGTCTGGATCCGCGGATACTGCCAGTCCTAAGTGGACATATTCGTCTACCACTTCCAGTGCTTCGCTACCTATTGTGAACTGCTGTTATTTGCCGAGGCTGTTATACATTACTTTAGTAAGGGGTGCGCCTTTTCTGAGTAAAAGGAAATTATATGTAAAACTTCGGGTCGATGCGCGTCAAAACCAGGATCCGCTTCCCTGCCTCTATTTAGAAACAGCTGTGATAGTTAGCGTTTAGGTTCATTGTCCCCATTTTTAGCTTCTTTAACAATCCAGCAGAATGCTGACTAACCAGAATGTACTAACATATATGAATGTATACATTTGCTTTGCCATATACCGTTAGTACTTGCTCATCACACTTCCTGCGAGAAGAGATATATGCTATGCTCTCTCGCTGGCACCCTAGTAAACGTATAGACACCGAGAGCCCTCTTGTGTCACACGAAGTGTGTTTCAGGGGGTTTTGAGCAGGGCCCCTTCCTCCCCTCTTTTCTTTCTGCACCATAGGAGGAAGGGATCGACGGCGTGTCGGCTCTTTTGCTGGGGTCTCGGCGTCATCCGAGGAAGTCACGGGTGTTCTCGACCCGAGGTTGAGGCGGGTGGCACTAATGTCCTTGAAATTCGTGGCGGCTCTGCTTTGATGTCCGTCGCAGCGGCGAGCTCGCGAACCGCGGACCCAAACACCCGTGCCGGTTTCAGCGACCCACCACACCGTCGCACGACCGAACCCCTCGTTGCTTGCTCTGGGTTCGCTTGAGCCCTGAAGAGGGGGTTTCACTTACTTGGGGCCTGAATAAGGCCCCGCGCCTCCGGTGGCACTTGAGAAGATTTATGTATTGTTTATGAATGATGTCCGCCGGGTCATTAGGATAGGGCTTGTACAAGAAAAATATTAAGGTTAGTAAGAAAAATTTGCCGGCATGGCATTATCAGATTGTTTTGAATTTTCACTGTCAGATAACGTACGCGTTTGTAGTTCTTCTAATTTCCTTAAAATTATCGGCTATGAGGGAAAGAAAAATAAGTTCATGACTCCCATTTATTTATTTATTTATTTATTTATTTATTTATTTATTTATTTATTTATTTATTTATTTATTTATTTATTTATTTATTTATTTATTTATTTATTTATTTATTTATTTATTTATTTATTTATTTATACTTTCAGCCCCGTGTGGGGCTCTTAGAGGAGCGGAAAAATGTGAATAACAACCGTAACACATATTTGTGAACAAATGTTGCAGTAATCAAAACAAGTATCAAGAAGTAACATACCCCACAATTTCCGTAACCTAAAACACTACTGGGCACTCACATGGCGTCAATGGCTTTGCAATTACTCCTCATATTCTCAATGAGACGAAGCCGTGGGTATGAGTAGAGCATGTAATAAGAAGGCAAATAAACGTATGGTCGCTAAGGCTACAGATTGAATTCCAAAGGAAGGCAAGGGTAGCAGGTAACGGCAGATAGGTGGGTGAATCAGATTAGAACATTTGCGGGAACTAAATGGAATAAAGCTGGCACAGAACCTTGTTAAATGGAGATACACGGGAGAAACATTAGCCCCGTAGTAGGTGTATTTAGGCTGACGACGATTATTACAGGAATTTTTATCGTTGTATAGTGATGTAGAAGGAACTTCAGCGCTTTGAACTTTGCAAAAGATGAATTATTCTTCTGCTAAGTAAAATACTGTTTGATTAATCTTTCTTTTTGTTTTATGGAGCTGTCGATCGCGCCTACTGAAGATTGTTCTACGATGCTCTAATTTATACAAGATTTATCACACAAATATCGTACACAACTCATAAATTATTATACCTACTCTATGATAATGTTCTGCGGGGAAGAAAGTGCCACTATCCCATTGGCAAAGAAGAGGAAGATGAGACGATGTACTTGAGTGTAGAAGAAGAGGAGTGGTGAAGAGGAAGTGTTTTCAGATCTATATTACAGTTGGTAGTGTGCGCGTGCGTTGTGTCTCTTCGCTTGTGTTTGTGTTTGTTGCGCCACACTTCTGGGTATTACTACTTTATGCCTTTACGTGCATGCTTTATGTACGACCCTGTATAACATGGTACGATAGTTATATGACATTTTATGTTAAAGTCTGTATAAGGTTTTTGCATCATATAATTTTTATCACAGCGGGAGTCATAATCTAATTTGGCAAGAAGATAATATACATACTTGCCCTTTGCGATAAATTTTTTCATATTAGACGCGAAGACAAATGTTGTCCACTCAAAGTATTTAAACTAGAAAAAAGCCTATACATACACGAGGTAACGCGCCCCATATACTGCCTGAAGTTTCAAACATTTGTGTTTAGATAACCCGGCCCTCAGAGCTGCCAGTTCTGCGAAAAATTGCCAGCACATGACGAAACTTTCTTCCATCTATTTGAGCTGGCTTCTAAGATGGAGGATACTTCACTTATTGCAAGTATTTTCTTGTCGAGCGACGACGTTTAGGAGGGACGCGGAACTGAGTTAATGGATTAGTGTCATGCCACACCGATGCGATATTCTGGAAGCCGATTGGACAGTATCTTTAATTTATTCCCATATATACGCACACAACCGAAATATATATGTCACGCCATTCGCTGTTAGAAAGACTAGATGATGGCTGTCCTGAAATTTTAAACGAGATTTCGGAGCTATTTGGTTTTATCAGGGCGTGTTGACGCCCGTGGGGCGAAGCAACTTCAGTGAACGCTTATTCTTGCTCCTTCCTTGCTTTGCCAGATGTAAGAGGGCGACAGTTGCCATACTTGCCATGTCGTCAAGTTGCCTTTCATGACGCTCACTAGGTTTCACTAGGTTTTGTAATGTCTGAATCTACAGGCCTTGCGTACATCGTTTAACAAGATAATTTCAAGTCTCTCGGCTGAGCATAACTGAGGTGTCAACATTGGGGCTGGGACAGGTCGGTCACCGCCACTTGCGGCGGGGGCTGGCCTGCCACCAAATTTTTGTCTGTTGTAGGCCGTCATTGCACCCGCCACCGCTTGGGTGGTGGACGACGGCCGTTGTTGCGTCTCTCTCTCGCTCTTCTGTCCGCACGAGGCAGCGGAGTACGCCCCGCCGGGGTGGTGCAGTGGTAAGACGCCCGACTACTGTGCCGGAGTACCCGGGTTCAAACCCGACCTCGGCGGCTGCGTTTCGATGGAGGCGAAAAGAAGAGGCGTCCGTGTGCTGTGCGATGTCAGCGCACGTTAAAGATCCCCAGGTGGTCGAATTCGTAGCCCTCCACTACGGCTCCTCTTTCTCTCTTTCCACTTTCACTCCCATCTTCCTCCCTTCCCTTACGGCGCGGTTGCGGTGTCCACAGAAAACAAGTGAGACAGTTACCGCGCCTTTCCCTTCCTATAAATAAAATCAGTTTTAAAATCAGGTGGCTCAGCTACAGAGCCAGTAGCAGGCCCGTGCATTTTCTTTTCATTCTTCCTACAGCCACAACAACAACAACAACAGGCTTTCAGGCTGTATTTTTTTCTGCAGTGCTGTTTAAGATGTGCAAATAACTTGGAGGACTACAAAGTGCGAGCAGTTAATAGCCCTCGTAAGTTATTATTTAAAGCAAAGAAAAAAAAACCGAACCACCACTGTTTAGTGTGTCGGCCTCCAGAGCCAGAGTATAGTCACCCGTGAAGATCAAATCGAGCGTATTTTGAACCGACGGCATAATAGATATATTTAAAAGAGCCCTTTTCTACCCCTCTAAAATCTGCAGCCCTGTTCCCGATTCAATGTTTGGAAATAAACTACTGCTTGACAACCCGGGTTTGATTTCCCGCATCATACGTGCTTCATAAATTCTGATGATTTTTCCTCAATCTGCATTCTGCAGAGAAATATCGATGAATCTCTCATATTCTTGGTTACTTTGCCCATATTGCATTCCTTGCAATACTTAGAGACGGGTTAAGTTTCGCGTTTGACTATTTTCCGTCTTGCTCTTCTCATCCTTGTGTACAATAATATTGTATAGAATAGCAACAATGTGTACTGCTATTACTGCAAAGATGTGACAGGGTGAGACATTGCAATGAGGTGCCAAGGCTGATTTGACCGTGATATTACCAACCATGGGAACGCGCCTCTTCGCTTACGTATAGAATACGAGAAACCTTCTCATCAGTACTAAAGAATGAGCTCCCCTAGCTTCACACTCATGATTTAAAATCAGACCTCGCTGATTGCACACAAGCTGATTTGAGAAGCGAATTGGAATACTTGAGCTGTGGGTTCGCACTGATATGAGAAGCAAATTCGAATGCATGAGCTGCAGGGTTCGATCCCCAGTGACGTTTTACAATAGGTGCAAGCTTTCCGCTGTCCTCGGCCAGACTATAAGTCTGGTGAAATACTTGGGAAATAGATCATTAACTGAACCTTGAGCAGAGCGGAACGCCGCCTGCCATGACGCTTCTGATTACAGCAACTTCTGCGGCGCACTCACATCATCGTCATCACGTTGAGTACGGTAGCTGCAATGTGAGGCTTTCGAGCAGGGCGGGGGCTCCAAGCTATTTTCTAAAGGTGCCTGTTTGAGGTTTAAAGCCTGCATGCAAGCCATAACTGGAATGTGATTCCACTTACTAATCTTCAAAAGTTCTTACTTGGTTCCACATACGCGTTAAAACGTTCCGGTTATTAGTGAAACTTCCATGTACACAAGCGGACGTCCCGCTTATAACTGGTGTATTTTAACACGAATGTAGAACCAGATTAGGAGCGGGTAGGAACATAAGTAATTGCATGTATTAATTTTAGAATATTAATTGCATGTATTAATTTTAGAATATAACTGGAATGGTGTTGCAGCTGCGCATATGTGGAACACTATTTCCCACATTTCCTAATATAGCTTGAACGTCGATGCACATATTTGAGTGAGTTTTTCATCTGAGGCGTGGCTCCATTTATGTAAATGGAAAGTATGAGAAAAAGCTGCCTGCTAGTCGCTGTACGCGGTGATGCAAAATTTGATCGCTGCTACGGAGGTGTTCGAACCATAGGCGATCGCATATCGAATACCCAGTTTAGACCGAGTCGTGCGTTTCCTTATGCGATCGCGCAGCTCGCGAGTGCCGCGCCGCATCCACTTTTTCAATGGCTTCGCTGTTGTTGTTCCTTATAGTTAGTTCCCGATGGTTCTGCGTTGTCTCTTAAAAGACATGCCTTTCTTTATGGACACTAAAATCAACACCTTTTTCCGGTGATATGTGGACGACCGGGGCGAAATGTTGTTAATCTGGAAAAAAAAAAAGGCCAAACGTGTCGAAGACAAGCATTCGAAGTTAAAGCGTGAATGCGGCTTTCAGAAAAGCAAAAAAAAAAAAAAAAAGTGTATATGGCTAGGGTTCACGGGTTCCAGAACTGAGAAGGCTGCCCACGTTCGTCGAATATTTGACGTCTGCTTTGGATTAAGGTTTATCTTTCTCGAGTCTTCCAAGGCAAAAGCTCAAAAACCAGGAATTTGTGCGGCATGGGCATCTATAGTGAAAATACGGATTGGTTGCGAAGCTTTAGTGTCACGCGCGGAGCGGCGGAACTGAAAAGGCAATTGCTCTGAAAGGAAATTTACGGAGGGTGTCATGAGAGCAGAACGCATATATATCGGCCCTTGACTTTTGCTGCTTTTAGCTAGTCTACGGTGGCACGTCCACAGGGCTCGATTAAATCGGGGCTACGTTTATGACATACGAGTTTACATTTAATATCGTAGATTACTACCGCGAGCAAATACGGATGTCTGGGATGACCGAGGATATATTTAAGGGAGTAAGCGCACTTCGCAAGCAGGCATTAAACCACTAAATTAAGGTGGATTTGAACCAGACTTAAATTGTCGTTAGTACGTTTAGAAGTGATATTTCGAACACATGCAGTAAAATACCAGGCGGTGAAAAGTGTGAACCAATAGTTTAAGTTATCACTTGTATGCTTATAAGCACTGCGCGAGTGCTTGTTGGTAAAGGGGGAGTGTACGTGAACGCGGATCGCCAAAAAAAAAAAAAATAGCTTGCGGAAGTCGTGACTCCGTCCCATATGCTTTAATGGTGATCTTAAGCGGCCTCAAATTTTTTTCGAAGAAAACGCGCGTCAGCCATGCTCTCTTGACCTGGTTCCACTTAAGTTCCACTTATAAGGGGGACTAGTTCCTCTTTTAACTAGAACGCAAGTGAAACCGGGTTTAGGAGCGTAAAACTTTTAGGAGCAGAGGATAACGTTAGGCAATCAAAGTATGCTTGATAATCATTGGTAGATGTCTTCACCGTGTAGAATACAGTACGTATGCTATTGTGCAGTGCATCAGTGTTCCGCAAGCGAGGTTCGTTAAAGTACATTGCCCATGGTTGCAACTTTGTCCCTTACACACACTTCCCTGCTCACGCATTCGTTGTTGAATATTTATCAGAGTGACCCGTGCTCGTATATAATTAGTTTCTCAGTTGTTACCACAAGGCGGAAGTGGCCACCATTGCTCTGTTTTGTGGTGCCATAACAATGCCAGAATGCACAAAAATCTCTGAACAACTTTCTTGTGCATCCCACGGGGCAAAAGGGCAAAAAGTGTATTCCGCCTCCATGTTTTCTGCATGCAGTTTCTCCTGGTTAAGCCTAAATCAGTCGTCTCAAGTATAGCCTATTTGTACAACCATGTACCTACTATCCGGCCGGAACGATAAGGGCATGCAATTTATATCCCATGCAGCAAGTAGGCCATGTGATCCCTTAGAACAATAATACAACGAAACGTATATGATGTAACTATATTGTGCGTGCTCATTATGAACAAGGGAAAAAGCAGTCGCAATGTACTGAAGCAGCGCATATACATTTAGGCTAAAATGCAAGTTAGTAGCTGAGAACTTGCGGCAAGTATAACTGTGAGATGTTTTTCCTGAAAAGTAAACCTTTTTGTGTTGTGTTACATATGTCATAGCTCTTAACTCTGCATAATACGATTTTTCTCAGTCGTTTGCATTGTGTTGGTCGCCCAGTCCTCTACCTTCTCATTGATTTAGATTAGCTTCAAGTGCACAAATTGGTTGCAAGTGAAAAACAGGACATTACGTCACTCCTGGCAAGTTGGCAGTCCTTCTCACCAGTGGGCCTTTGGCACGTGACGTGACATGCTCGGGCACAATCGGCATGTGGTTTCTGGGACGTCCACTGTCTCAAAGTTAATTGCCTTTATGTTTACGAACATTTGTGTGACGTCAGCAGCGGCGTGCGTGTTGCTTGCTTTAACCGTATAAACTGGCATGGCGGGTCGAGGGAATTCAGCTTTTGTTCTGTAGTTAGATAGTGGGCCTTGTCCTTCGTGACAGTTCTGGTAGGCCGAGATACGGCTCGCCAAGCGGCATGAACACCAGCGGGCGAGAATGCAGCGACATCATCATCTACACCTATACCCTCTACCAAGAGAAACGATACGCCAATTAGTGCTTTCGCACATGGAACTATCTTTAGCCGCTTTAAACATCCGTAATTTTTTGTTGATTTCACTCTCAGTGAGGACGTCTTCACTCGCTTTCCTCAGTGGTCTGCGGCAGCTGAAATGGCAGCAATGCTTGTCAGTGGCGAGCAATAACTCTTCGGTGGCAGTCGTTGGCAAAGGCTCAAAGTACGCCACATGTCAGCTGCTTGAAAAATTGTGTAATTGAGGGGCGGAAATTCTCCCTGGCAAAGCACGGACTCAGTGCCATAGAAACACGGCTTGGAAACCTGCATGCTGTCGTGAATACCGCACGCAGTTGGCGAAGTGTGCGGTGTATATCTGACTCTGAGCGATAGTATCCGCCTGAAACCCACAAATGTCACCTTGAACCGAGTCGATACCGTGGCCATCCTTGCAATCCTTACGCACCACCATAACTGTTCTCTACTTCGGGGCTCGCTGTACGTTTGATTATTCATGGCGTGCCTTTCACTGACATCATAATAACCATGCAGTTTGACCAGAGGTCGAAATCTCTACTATGTTCGTCCCAGTCTATGGTGAGCAGAGGTTGCCGCACGAGGCGAGGAGAGGTTGCTCAAAATGCTGTGAGATCAGAAAATATAACCTCGATCATCCTCATTCATGTGTGGGGAACTGAGGGATCACGTCATTAAGTGAGGCCTGGTTTTTAGTTTGAAACTTTTTCGCAGTTTCATGGCTTTACTCTCAAGTTCGCTCCATCAAATTTTAGAGATTGCGCAACCCACATCCGCAACCCATGGTCCTCTTTCGCAATAAGGAATGCTGCGACCCGCGCATACATTTTGGTTTCTTTACCCGCCGCGGTGGCGCAGTGGTTTCGGCGCTCGACTACTGTTTCCATGGACGCGGAATCGAATCCCGGCCTCGGCGGCAGCTTTTCAATGGAGGCGAAAAGCAAGGCACCCGTGTGCTGTGCGATGTCAGTGGACGTTAAAGAACCCCAGGTGGTCAAAATTTTCGGAGTCCTCCACTACGGCGTCTCTCATAGCCTGGGTTGCTTTGGGACGTTAAACACCACAAAACAAACAAACAAACAAACAAACAAACAAACAAACAAACATTTTGGTTTCTTTATAGACCAACACCGTGTTTACAAACGAAGGGCACGTTCACGCCTCCGCAGCAGACTGGGGGTGAAAGGTAGGCTTAGCGCCCCGAGGAAGACATGGAAGCGAAAGTTTTCAAATCAGTTTTCAAACAGGTAAGTGATCCTACCTTCAGACACCGATCAAGCGCGCTCAACAATAGTTTTCATTCCCTGCTTTCCGAGACTCATCATGGTACCCCTTCTTGATGCACTTTAACATGCTTTAATTTTTTTAATTTTTTTCAATACGGAGAAGAGGCAGTGCCCTGTGACAGTCTGTAATTTTCTAACGACAGAACTTCACGTACAAAAGTCCCCTATAGGCCGCTTAAAGGAGCTCCTTGGGCTTCGTACAGAAAAAACGACAGCTCGGTACAGAAGAGTAGCGGTTCCGCGGCAGCCCGTGTAAAACAGGGTCATGCAACGATCGCCTCGACATCTGGTCGGAGGGGACGCCGTCGTCCCTGAAACGCGACGCTCTGCAAAGGGGGTTCCGGGCGGTGTCGGAGAGACAAGGGGCGATCCGCTTCGACGGCGATGGCAGCCGACGCGCGATCACTAGGCACGATACTCATCATAACCGCCCATCTTTGCGGCATCACAAAGGATTTCGCCGCGCAAGCATCCACGCTCTCTGGCTTCGAGTCGTTGGTTCCACGCTGTTCACCCTTTGGCCCTCCGCCTGTCGTCAAGTTTGTCACGCTTTGTGGACGTATAGTATACACTGTTGTGGTATCGACGAACTATGCGCATTCTGTGGCGATGTTCGTGTAACGGTTCATTTTTCCATTCGTCTTTATGCCCGTTTATAAGTGACAGCGATTACCTTTCACGTTAGAGGTGATAGTGTGCAAGCCACACCCGGTCGTCACTATGTACGAAATATCTATATCTGCCAAATAAATATTAAATACTAGTGTATATCAAAAGCCGCGCTCTCCCAATAAAAAGAATCTGTGGCTCGGTTTGTTGTGGCTGAAGGGGAGAAACCGGGCAGTAAGAAGTTGCCAAAGAATACCCGCTATGTAAGTGTGGCTTTCAGCATCAGCGTGTGTAGTACGTACCAGACGCCTACTCCAGTTGATGTGCTTCTAAAACTTCGAATTCAGCTTCACTCACGTCGGAGCCTCGGGTGAGTGGATCGAACGTGCCTGCATGGCCTAAGAGTAGCTTGCTTGACTATGTATACAAGGGTCTAGGTGGGTTCGACTCCATTCTCTAATGGGCAACCCATAATGGCATCAAAGTCCTGCAAATCTTTCAATTCATGCGGTCTCGTGGTTGTGTCGTAAAACTACAGAAGAGGTCCAAAGAGGTGCGAAAACACAGGTACGAAAACATGTAATGTCCCTGATAGGGATCTTTAAGGGAAAAATAAACGATGATGATGATGATGATGACGACGATGATGTAATCTCTGCTCCTCCATGTGTTATCATTCTTGCAGGCTGACTTTACCGCGATATGGAAATAAAATGACGAAGAAGTGATTAAATGTCGCACATTTTGCGTAGTATGAACTTTGACTTCATAGCCATCTTTCAGTTCTAGAAACCGAAATAACAAATGGCAAGAAATCCAATTATAAATTATTTTGCAGTCATCATCGTACTGACTAATACTACGCGGTTTTCTGTGAATATTCATATCTTCCCCAGCTGCCCCTTCGCTGAAATAAATTCACAATTAAGATTTGGTATCTGTATATATACTTCTTCAGCGTATACAAGAGGAACTGAAGAAATGCAGATATACAGAGCACACCGGCTCTACAGGAATGCCGCTTTTCACTTTCTCACAAGCGACAAGATTTTACAAACACCCACATTGCAACAAGCAAAAAGTAAATGAAATGGAGGCAGGACAAAACACAGACTGATTTCATAGCGCTATATACGGCACTGCTTTATAAGTATACTGTATATACTGCATGCCGTCGGCCGCACCCTCGCTGCATATACATCGTGTACTCAAGTGCGGCCGTGCTCGTGTCACCACACGATTCTTCACTGCACGTTTCCAAGTACTAACTGCGGCTTATTATGGTCGCCGCCATATGATGTGACATAGGTTCACCGATTTACCGAGCAGATGACACCGGATTTCCCACAGCGTGGAAAAGAACAATGGTGCAGAAAAGAAAAGTGCGTAGAAGCTGCGTGATTAAAAAGGCAGCTGATGATGGTCTGTTCAAAGCGTTATGCTATATTCCTGGACAAGGGTGTAGGTTGGCATAGCGTAAAGTTTTAAGACGTACAGAAGTGCCATGCTAGCATGCTGTCAAATTCTGCTGAAGACAAAAACTACGGTCTCTGTGTGTGAGGCCGTCTTAGCACCAACACCCTGATCTTTGTACGTATATTGCTGTGAAAGAAGAGGCTAGTGAATTCAATCGTAATTCGATGTTCAGGCTTGTGATATGTGTTATTTTTCGCCTCTTCATTGCTAGTCTTTACTAATACTGCCACGTCAGGGAAAATGTCTTCTTTTTAAGGAATGAGAGCAATAGCAGCACTGCGAGGTGTGCTAATATGAATTTAATTCCTCGAATTTTCGTTTTTATCCTGCAGCTTGACCAGTCAGAAATATGCCGGCATCTTTGCAGCGCGCATCTTACACAATGTTTGATGATTCACACTATATAAAAAAGAAGGTATCTTGAAACTGCACCGGCGCTGTACCGTCGCTTCGAACACCGCAGTATCATTCCGCGAATATCTGCCAATGAGCGACTGGCACAGACTTTTTCAAAATGTTAAGCATGTTAAGTTGGTTTGGTTTTGGGCGAAAGGAAGCCGCACAGTTCATGTCTCTGTTTTGTTTTTTGAAGCGTTATTTATTGCCTCAGGGCATAATGGGATATGCAAGAAAAAATTTAAAGGGGTATTAATCCTCGGTAGCACAATTATCGAAAACTTATCTCTACGTGACTCACGGCATACCTATATCAAAATTCAACTTCTACTTTGCCAATTTGCCTTCCGTCAACAATTGTCCTGTGAACTTGCTCTCTCATTTTTTACGGACAAAAATAAGGATGCCATTGAAAATGGTCTCATTTTTGGAGCAGTATACAAGAATCTAACCAAAGCATTTAATACAAATAACCATAGCATTTTTCTACACAAACTATTATAACATGTTTAGAAACTCTGTGGTCCGCCTTTAGAACTTCTTCACAGCTATCTATCTAACCGATCCCAAATTGCTGGTTGGTTTCTAGGGTTTAACGTCCCAAAGCGACTCAGGCTATGAGAGACTCCGTAGTGGAGGACTCCGGAAATTTCGACCACTTGGGGTTCTTTAACGTGCATTGACATCGCACAGAAACCAACCAACCAACCAAATTGCTCTAGTAAATAATAACATGCAGTCTGCAAAGCCCGTAGCTATAGAACTTCGTCAAGAATCTATTTTCAACCCTTTACTTTTCTTGATATATATTAATTATTTTGCTAGCTCGTTGAATAACTTTAACGATACTCATCACAACTTTCACACCTGGGAAAGCTGTGTCCATACTGGAGCGTTGTCTCAATAACATTTTATTAGGTATGGCGAAAATTCACAACTTCAGCATGCAGAACTTGCAGGAACCAAGTTCATTATTATCCATTCACCTCAGATATAGCACTTTTCTTATATCCGTATCGGTGCGTCTTAACGGTCACGTTTTACCGCTTTCCGACAAAGCCACGTGCTTGATGAAATTCTAGACAAAAATATGGAACTTAAACTACAGTTTCATTCTTTACTAAAATGTTTTCCTTTGACATTTGCATAATTATTAAAACGCAAGACTAACTTCAACACCATATTATTGTGCCCGTGCATGCACTCCGCTCGTATCATCGCTCATACTACTTGTATGTCTTGAACATTACACACTTCTGGGCCAGATTCAGTGCCTTCAAAACAAAGTCAGTAAGATGAATGACATTAAACCCATTACTTTCTCACTCAGCCCAATATTACATTCAGCTATATATCTCGCCTTGCGGCCAATTCTTTTTTTTTTTTGTTTTCAAACTTTCATTCGTCATGTACCGGCCTATAAAACACAATATTCCGTCTGAAACATTTTCGATTGGTTACCTAAGAAATATAGAAAAGAACACCAAATTTTCAGAACGCTATAATTTCCTTCTTCACAAGGTTCGAGCAAACTATGGCAAATTTATGATTGAATTTGCTGAAATACCACAGGGGAATACTTTGAACACTGAAATTATTTCATCATATGCTTTAAAGTCATTCCAGACTCGCATAAACAACATTATCTTAATATATTAAGTGATGTATGATTGGCGAATTAAAGTGCCGTTAAAGTTTGAAGTTTGTTTATTGTTCCACGGACATCTGCCGGGCAAGATGCCTGACAGAGCTTCTGCGCCCCCACAGTACAAGGCAACTTATATCTTTCATATGGGGAATATCACTCAAGAGCAACAAAACTCCAGTCACTTGTATTCACTTGTCTGGCTATTTCGATTGCTACTGCTAAATTAAAATATTAATAATTGTATTAATATTGCCACTGTTTGATGGCAATTGTGCAGCTACATTTAAGTCGGAAAGCTCGAGCTACAGGCATGCAGTGCACCGCGGTGGTCACCGCCTCCCCATGTCCCTGCAGCTATATACAGTCGTGCCTCATTAATAAGGCCAGCGTTATTAAGGACGACTCAGATTATAGACAATTTTTTTGGCGACCAAACATTTTCTATATATTTACGCCTCGATAATATGGGAATTTTTTGTACGGACAGTGGGCAAAGCGAAAATACTGTGGTCAGGCTCATACATTTTTGTCACGGTATAAGGGGCATTAATGATTAAAAAGCATCTGCTCCCGTTACCAGATATCTAATTTCCCGATGTTTTAGTGCAGGACGCCAGAGGAATGCCCCGGAAAGATGCTGAATGGCCTTCGTCTTGGGTGAATCAGTGTTTTACACTGCAATGTAGCCAAGTGCAAGTATCTTAAAGCCATTTGCGGTATTGCATAAATGGCTCCGAAGAAATCTCTGCTCCGCAGTTTATGCTTCATTGAATGCCAAATTCAGCAACTGTCAGCCGACTGGGTCGTGGAATGTTAGCAGCCGTAATTAGAGCCAGGTGATCCAGCCATGAGACGTCACTTAACCTGGATGATGACTCCATCAGCGCTCTTACTGAAATTCAACAAGGTTGACGACTGGGCACGTTGGTATGGGTTCATACTTAACCAGTCTTCGTTGTTTTCTTCCGATCATAAACATTCAGTTGATAGTCCAGCATTGTCCTGTCCTCCTCTTTGCTGTGTATCGTCTTTTGGCTGGTTAAGTATGAGCTCTTACTGAGTATATGCAAGAAATTTGGACTAAAGGGCACCTGCCTCGGCAGTGGAAGTCGGCAAACGTAATTCTAATCCCAAAACCGGGCAAACCCCCGAAACTAGAAAATCTAAGACCTATTTCTCTAACCTCATGCATGGGAAAATTGATGTAGCATGTAGTCCAGACACGACTGACGCGCTTTATGGAGAAGCACGACCTGTGGCCGCACGAGATAGTCGGCTTTCGACCGGGTTTGAGCACGCAGGACGTGATGCTCCGACTCAAATACGACATAATCGACTCGCGTTCTAAAGACGTCAAAGTGATTCTCGGCCTGGACAAAGGCTTTTGACAAAGTTAAACACGAAGCGATCCTCCACGGTCTCCAATAAATCGGAGTAGGTGAACGAACATATGAGTACATCAAGGATTTCTTGTCAAACAGAACTGCCTCCATAAAGTTTCAAGACATCCAGTCCCCCACAGTGAAGTTAGGGAGCAGGGGGACGCCGCAGGGCTCGGTTCTCTCCCCGTTCCTTTTCAACGTGGCGATGAGGGGCCTCCCAGAAGCTCTGATGAGCATAAAGGGGCTAAATATCAGTATTTATGCGGATGACATCAACCTCTGGGTTAACCAGGGTAGTGATGCGAGCATTGAGGAGCGCCTGCAGGCAGCGGCGGACACTGTCGTAGACTACGCTACCAGTAGGGGTCTATCATGCTCGCCGGAGAAATCAGAATTATTCGTCTATAACCCAAACTCGCTCCGATGCAAGCGCAGCTGGGAGTTTGAAATTAAAGTAGAAGGAAAACCAATTCCAAAGGTTGATCAAATAAGAATCTTAAGACTATTCATTCAGGAAAATGGATATAATGATGGAACAATCAGAAAGCTAGAGGGATTCGCCACACAAGCCATTGGAATATTTAGAAGAATCGCGTTGGAAAAGGCAAGGCCTGAAGGAAAGAAGCTTGCTTACACTCATTCAAACTTATATATGTATACGTAATAAGCCGCGTGAGCTATGCCACGCAGTTCTTAAATATCAGGTCGGAGGAGAAGAGGTTAGACTCTCTCATTCGACGGTGCATAAAGAGGGCCCTGGGCTTACCAATTACCACATCCACAGAAAAGCTCCTTTCTATGGGAGTGCACAATAGGTGGGACGAAATAGCGGAGGCTGTCAGAGTTTCGCAGCTGGAAAGATTAAGTCGAACGACCACGGGCATAACTATACTCGAAATGGTAGGCCTGCAGACAGGGAAGGGACTACGAGAAAAATCAAGTATCCCACAGGACTGCCGAGAAAATCTAATCACCCCCCCCCCTCCCTCGTTACATGCATCCCATATTCAACACAGTCAGGAGGGAGAAGAGAGCAGAAGCACTAATCAGACACTTCGATTCGATGGACAGCAAGTCGGTTGCGTACGTGGATGCGGCAAGTGCAAAACGGGGGCGGCGGTCGCCTCGGTGGTCGACGGACGAGGTGCCCCGGTATCAGCCACCACCATTAGAAGCCGCGACGCCGAAACGGCTGAAGAAGTTGCAATAGCGCTGGCTTGCGTCGGAACGCAAGCCAATTTCATAATCAGTGATAGCAAAACGACTATTTGGAATTTTGGAAAGGGTAGAGTCTCGCCGGAAGCGGCAAGGAGTCTGGCCAGTAGACGACTAAACAGGAAAATTCGCCTAACTTGGACCCCTGCACACACGTCCGTTCCTGGCAACGAAGCGGCCCACGAGTTAGCCCGAGCTCTCTACTTCCGGGTAACTGTGGAGCCGCCCGATTGCCGGTACATGGTCTGTAAAATTATACGGAGATTCTTCAAAATTACAGGTTAAGCAGGGGACTGGTGCCACCACCGGATAAAAGTCTAAACAATAGGGAGGCAGTCGCATGGCGGCGCCTGCAAGCTGGGAACTTTGTAAACCTGGTATGGGCATATTATGTCCAAATGGACGATAGGAGAAACGATAAATGCAAGCACTGTGGGGAGAGAGGGACCCTCGACCATATAATCTGGGAATGTACTAGCTCCCCAGGGGCTAAAACAAATATAAATTGTAGAGAAGCCTGGCAAGCCCTGCTGTGGAGCGAGGTCCCTGCTCCACAGCTACAAGCCATCCGCATGGCGGAAGCCGCGAAGAGCCAAGACCTCTTTGCCTGCTTCATTCTGATCGCGGAGAACTCTATTCCCACCTATGGCCTGCGTGCCATAGGTGGGAATTGGAGGCCTCCTTATCTGGTGGAAAATAACGTTGTTATCATCAACATCATCATAGCTCGATAGGCACTTGAAGTTGCACCATGTTGTTTCAAGCTTAATGGCTACCATGGTAGTGAGCTTCGAGCTGCTGAAAATTTCTCTAAGTTGAACTTCGCTCACCACCACTGTGCACATCGAAACAGATCCTAAACATATATCTTAATTATTTTTTCTGAATATATTTTTCTTTGCACTTCGTTATTACGCATGATCCGCTTTATGGACCAATTTTCTCGGGAACCAAATATTATTTAGGCATGGGTGTATATATTGTAGCGTGTGCAACAGCAGCCGCTAGGCGGCAGCTCATCGAGTCTCGTGCGCGGACTGGAAGAAGTGGTCTCGTGGCGTTCGAGAAGAAGCTGAAGTCGGCTGCTGTCTCTCAGTGCTCTCTCTGGACCTACTCTTCTGTGCCTTCTAGGTCAACCCCCCCTATTAAAACCAACCTTCTGGTTACGGGCCTAAACGGCTACGTGACACTGGTGGAGGTGAGGCCTTGAATTACATGTCTCGGGCCTCTCGCAGCCGCTCATCGAGTCCCAACCGGCTTCCGCTCGTGTCGACACCCGTTCATCGCTGCAGCCGTCGCCTCCGAGGTCTGGCGCCGGAATTTGCCCCTCTACCTGAACCGACGCCAGCTGATCAGCAGTTCGAGACTTCTGTAATGGCACAGGCAAGTCAGCACCAGTTGCTGCTTCAGCAGCCTCGTACGCCCCCCAGTTTCCATGGCGCTACTGGGGAAGATGTCGACGACTGGATCGACCAGTTCGAGCGAGTGGCGCAATTCAATCAGTGGAGCCCTGCTCAGAAGCTGCACAATGTGTACTTCGCCCTTGAGGACTGCGCCAAAACATGGTATGAGAATAGGGAAGCCAGTCTTCAAAGCTGGGATTCCTTTCGCCAGCAGCTGCGGGACACTTTTTCCAGCCATGACCGCCGTGATCGCGCACGCCGCCTCCTAGAAGCTCGTGTCCAACTACCAAACGAGAGCGTGGCCATGTTCGCTGAGGACGTGACGCGTCTTTGCCGACGGGCTGATCCCGACATGACGGAATCAGCGAAGTTGCGCCACCTGATGCAGGGCGTAAAAGAACCCCTCTTCGCTGGTCTGGTTCGGAGTCCACCTCAAACCGTCGCGGACTTCATCAATGAAGCTACCCTCATTGAGCGAGCCCTGCAGCAAAGATACCGGCGCACAGAGTCTGCCTGTGGTCAGCCCTTCAGCAGTGTGGCCACATTGAACGGATCCACTGACGATCACTCTCTGCGTGAGCTGATCCGCGAGGTAGTTCGCGAGGAGCTCCTCAAGTTCAACCTTGGATCGCCTAACCCGACTGCCGTGGCTGTCACCGAAGCCGTGCGGGAAGAAATACGTCAGACATTGTCCCCGCCTGAGTCACCGTCGGAGCCACGTTCTATGAACTACGCAGCGGCTCTTCGTCGGCCTGCAGGGCCTCCTGCGCAACAGCTTCGATTCGAAGCACAGCCGCCACCCACTTTGCAGCCACCGTTCTACCAACCGTCCTTCCAGCCGCCATACCAGCAGAGCCTCGTCATACAGCCGTCCGCTCCTCAGCCACTATACTACCAGCCTTCCTACCAGCCACCGCCCCAGCAGAGCCCCGTCATGCAGCCACCGGTTCGGAAGGCAGACGTCTGGCGCACTCCTCGCCAACGGCCGCTGTGCTACCACTGTGGAGAACCCGGCCACTTGTACCGTCGTTGTCCATACCGTGAGCTCGGTCTTCGGGGTTTTTCTCGGGATTCCCCGCGTCCCCGGGTCGGCGAACGCCCTCCAGAAATCGAGGAGTACCTCGCAACCCGTGCAACCCCTTCAGGCAACCGTACACAGTCTTCTCCCGCGCGCTACTCGTCACCTAGCCGCCGTGATTTTAATGATGCGCCGAGGCGCCGGTCGCCAAGCCCACACCGGGGAAACTGAAGGCGGCGACCTCAGGGGGGCAGGTTGCTGACGAACGGAACCGATATCCCGAAGACCCCCCCGTGACGACTCAGTCCGATGCTGTGACTAGGATGCCGCCGCCGCCACATGAATCCGAAACTCCCAATCAACCTCAAGCCGATCAAGTTGTTAGCGCCGACCTTTCCGTTCTCGTCGACGGACACCCAGTAACAGCTTTAGTAGACACCGGAGCAGACTTCTCAATAATAAGCAAAAATTTCGCAGATCGGCTCTCTAAGGTGAAAACTGAATGGCTGGGGCCGCAAATTCGTACTGCTGGCGGTCACCTTATGACGCCGATCGGACGATGCACTGCCCGAGTAACCATCGCCGATTCAGCCTTTGTAGCCGTTTTTGTTATCCTGCCACACTGCTGCAAGGATCTCATACTCGGCATGGACTTTTTACGTGAGCATGGGGCGATTATTAATGTTCCTCGCCGTACTGTAACGTTTTCGACGCCTGAAACGATGACCGCTGACTCAGAAAGACGCCACGCACCTTTACGCATCGTTGACGCGGATGTATTCATGCCGCCGCGTTCGTCTGCTCTCGTCGCAGTCAGGTGCGACGATCAGTCCTGTGCTGCCGGTGTTGCCGAACAGAACATAGAGCTTCTGTTACGTCATGGAGTCTGTGTTGCACGCGGTATAGTTCATCTGACTAATGGTCTAGCTCACGTACTGATTACGAACTTCGGGAACGAACGGCAACGCATCGCTAAAGGCACCACGGTAGCTTACTTTGAAGGTGTCGCAGAAGCAGCCCACGGCTGCTTTGTTCTTGAGACCAACACGTCTGCCAGCCAAACGCCCAACTTCGACCCTGATGTGAATCCCGCTCTATCACCGGCAGAGAAGGACAGACTCGTTGGGCTACTCTTTCAGTTTCAAGACTGCTTCTCATCCGCCTCCGCGGTTAAACAGACGCCCTTGACCAAGCACCGCATAATAACCGACGACCGCACCCGACCAGTCAGGCAGAACCCCTACCGAGTGTCACCGCGGGAACGCGAAGTCATTGCTCAACAGGTCGACGAGATGTTAAATGACGGTGTCATCCAGCCATCGAGGAGTCCCTGGGCTTCGCCTGTTGTCCTCGTTAAGAAGAAAGATGGAAGTTTAAGGTTCTGTGTGGACTACCGTAAGCTCAATCAGGTCACAAAAAAAGACGTCTACCCGCTGCCACGTATTGATGACTCATTAGACCGGTTGCGCCACGCGCGCTACTTTTCATCGCTTGATCTCAAGAGCGGTTACTGGCAGATCGAAGTCGATGAACGTGATCGCGAGAAGACAGCGTTTGTCACGCCCGATGGACTTTATGAATTCAAAGTCCTACCTTTCGGATTGTGCTCCGCTCCAGCGACATTTCAGCGAATGATGGACGCAGTTCTATCTGGTCTTAAATGGCAGATGTGTCTAGTCTACCTGGACGACGTTGTTGTGTTTTCACCAACGTTCGAGGAACACCTCCAACGTCTCTCCGCTGTGCTACGGGCTATCAGATCTGCCGGCCTCACGTTAAAACCACAAAAGTGTCACTTTGGCTATGAAGAGCTCATGTTCTTGGGCCACGTCGTCAGCCATCGAGGAGTTCGTCCCGATCCCGCTAAAACAGCTGCCGTCACCAAATTCCCTACTCCATGTAACAAGAAGACAGTTCGCCGTTTCTTGGGCCTCTGCGCCTATTACCGCAGATTTATTGAAAACTTTTCACGCATTGCCGCTCCGTTGACACGTCTCACCCGGGATGATGTCACCTTCACCTGGACGGACGAACAGCAAAAGGCATTCGACGAGTTACGGCACCGCTTGCAGACAACACCTGTACTTGCCCATTTCGATGCGAATGCCGAGACTCTGGTCCACACAGATGCCAGCAACGTGGGTCTAGGCGCTGTACTCGTCCAGTGGCAAGACGGTGCCGAGCGAGTTATCGCATACGCAAGCCGGACTTTGTCCCGTGCCGAATCAAACTATTCAACCACCGAAAAAGAATGTCTGGCCGTTGTATGGGCGGTGATGAAATTTCGACCCTATCTTTATGGCCGGCACTTTCGGGTTGTGAGTGACCACCACTCTCTGTGCTGGTTAACAAACTTGCGAGACCCCTCCGGACGCCTTGCACGATGGAGCTTACGGCTACAGGAGTTCGACATGACCATCGTGTATAAGTCTGGACGTCAGCACAACGACGCTGACTGCTTGTCCCGTTCACCTGTCGAGGCTGCGCGGGAAGACGAAGAACCAGACTTTCCCCTTATCGCAGCCGTCGACGCGCTCACTGTTTCGCAGCAGCAACGTAATGATCCGGGTCTCGCACCACTTATTGATTTTCTAGAAGAGCGCACTACAGAAATTCCCCGTCTCTTCGCCAGAACGCATTCGTCGTTTTGCATGCAAAACAATGTTTTATACAAAATCAACTTCGCTCCGACGGGAAGAGATTATCTCCTCGTCGTACCAGAGTCTCTTCGCGAAGAAATCTTACAGGCATGTCATGACGAGCCCACCGCGGGTCACCTGGGGTATGCTCGAACTCTGGCCCGAATTAAGAAGAGTTATTATTGGCCAAACCTTGCGGCCGCAGTACGCCATTACGTGAGAACATGCCATGATTGCCAGCGACGAAAAACACCGCCTGTGAAACCGGCCGGTTTACTACATCCTGTTCAAGTGCCAAGATACCCATTCGAACAAGTTGGCATGGATTTGTTGGGTCCTTTTCCAATTTCTGATTCCGGCAACAGGTGGATAATTGTCGCTACAGATTACCTTACGCGTTACGCTGAAACGAAGGCCCTCCAGCGTGGTACGGCAATCGAAGCAGCGAAATTTTTCATCGAACGCATAGTCCTCAGGCACGGCGCCCCGAGAGTTATAATAACGGACCGAGGCACTGCTTTCACTGCCAAGCTACTGGAATCTGTCATGCAGCTAAGCGGCACTACCCATGACCTTATCAATGCTTTACCTGTTGCTGCCCTCACCATCTGCTGTCCTGTTGCCATATGTCCAAATATTTTACGGGAATTCAATATTTTTGGCAAGGTACAGCTCAAGTGAAACTAGCAGCATTGAAAGCGCGAATGAAGACGTGCACAGGCGACGGTACGAGAAGCTAAGATTGGTGCTTGGTTACTTCTGGGAAGCAGGAGCATGCGCAATGCACTTTGTAAAATTGCTTTGTTGGAGAAGGGTCACGAAACGTCGACCAGCCAGTCCCCATGGACTGAAAAGGATGCTCGATCCGTTTATTCAAAATAAAGCCGGCCTTAAGGCTGTGTTTTTGATGTCATAATTAAACTAACAATTACCTTCGCTGTTGTGCCGTGATTTATATATCCGCCGCGTCTGTACACTCTACATTTAGCACATTTGGATATCACGTATCAAGGGCTGTATCTTTATACACATACGCCCGATTGCATACCAGGTTAAAATGTGCGTACACACACATGCTACGGATGCAAGTGTAACTTTTATGCTTGAAGACACAGAGCCCTTTTTGTCTCGCAAGACTCTTCATGCATACTTTCTCCCAACACCTCTAACTATAGCATCACTGCACGAACGAACAGTGAATGAAAAGAAAAGACAATGAAAATGCAGCTTCGTACTTAAATAGACAGATGCATGCATTGAGAGCAGAGTGCAGCACATGAGGACACATTGTCTTTGCCCCGCGTATACATAATACCCCGTCGAAAAGTAATAGCCCGCTAAATAGCCCAGGCCGTCAACACAAGTGATGTGTCTCATGTACCGGAAGGCAAAAGATCCCGCAGCAACAACTATTTGTGCTGCTGAAGCAGCTACTGTTCCTAGCAGTTCGGCATGGCAGAAGAGCTTCAAAGCCTCCTTCACACAGAAGCGCGCGCTTTTGCCAGCGGGGGAACAAGGCACCGCTATCTGACTCAGGAGCTCGACGAGCCACGCCACCGCATCGGGCGCACAGAGGAGTGGCGTTCAATCTGTCCCCACCACGAGCGCTGTTTCTTCGTCTTCCCACGGGTTTATACTGCACGCACGCACACCAACATACGCACGACATCGGCTCGCTGCCATCACGTCGGTATCTCACAATCTCTCTCACGTATAGTCCATGGGCCCCTTGTTTGTGGCTATGCCGGGCTTGTTGTAACGCCCTCGCGGCGTCGGATAGAGGCCGGCCAGTGTCTTCGGCTGTCGGAAGACACACACTCACACACGCCTAACACGTGACGAGACACGTGCCTCTCTCGTCGCAACGAGGGATCGCTGAACACCTCATTGAAGAAGGAGGGATTGAGGCGGAGAAGAGAGCTTTCGGTGGTCCGAGTGATTTTTAATGACTATCTTAATATTAACTCGAAGAGGACCGAAAATTTGTCCGTATAATGCGCAGCTTTTATTATCGTCAATCGTTCAAGCGCTCTTGGTACTTGCGATAACAGTGACTGGCATGCAGTTCCAATAAGCAGGTAGTTGAAATTCGGCGTGTTCAATGAAAGTCATGTTTATGCTTATTTATTTTTCCACATATATTCACTATGTACAAATACCGCATATATAGGGCGGCGAGGGCTTTAAATGACGGGTTGTATGGTAGCAAGGTAAAACTGCTGACAAAAGAACTATTTGGCCATGATTTGAAATAGGCTGAAAATATTGTTCCATGTAAGCGGGTGTTGTGACAAAGCACACACGCACACGCGCGCACACACACACACACACACACACACACACACACACACACACACACACACACACACACACACACACACACACACACACACACACACACACACACACACACACACACACACACGCACACGCACACGCACACACACACACACACACACACACACACACACGCACGCACGCACGCACGCACGCACGCACACACACACACACACACACACACACACACACACACACACACACACACACACACACACACACACACACACACACACACACACACACACACACACACACACACACACACACACACACACACACACACACACACTCGAGTCGAAGCGGATAAAGAGAACTATTGTGAACATATACATCAATAAAGTATGTTATCAGGCTAGTTGGTTCTGCTAACTAAATTAAAAAGAAAGGACGCTCCATATGGACCCCACAGAAAAGAGAGAACACGAGCACAGGTGTGTGTGTTCGTTGTCCTCTCTTGTGTTGTTCATGTAGCGCAATGACTGAATTAGATGGGACCTGTACACGCTGCTTAAAAATGGACAATTTGAGTATTGAACTGCATTAAAGGAACACATGATGCAATATGTGAAGCACATGTATATAAGAGTTCTGGTTGTCTTGTGATACTTCTTACATATAGGTTAGATGTAATTCTTACATAAGCTTTGTTTCTGTTTCAGATCCATTCCATTGTCTTCTGGTATTGGTTGGTGAAGAAGCCACGGCTATCGAGCCACGGCCACCGAGCCATTATTTCATTGGCGACCGCACCTCACCATTGGCTGCATAACGAAGTTAGCCAGCGATGAGCCGATGCGTGTAGAGTTACTATATAGGCGTAGTAACTCTATAGATGCGTGCGGCGAGCGGCGCTCTATATATCGCCGACGGAGGGAGTCGTTATCTTTTGATTTCCGTGACTGGCCGCGCGGTGCTCCTGATGCGGCCAACATGCTGACGTGTGACCAAATAAAAATGAAAATGGAAGCATATGGAATGTGGCCTCTGGTATATTCGTATGATATAAGTAGCAATGGCAGATTACAAAGTGAGCGCAAGTGCCGGTAATCCAGTGACTATAGAGATTCAATGATTCAATGCCGAGCGCAACATCACAGGTTCGCTTCGAAGCCATATCTTCTCATGCGCCCTTCGATGCATCCTGAACGAAGGCGTGTGTTTACATTTCCCTACCTGTACATCAAATGAATCCAGATAGGCAAAACATATCGGTCTCCTCACAAAAGCTTGCCCGATATGGATGTTCATGTTTGTCAAGGGAAATTTTTTTTCATTGACCAACTCGCTCACTTTCTTTCTAGAATTGAATTTGGCCGAAGTGACACGTCTTACGCTGCTATAGCAGCGACAAGGACACTGAATGTATTTTTTTTTAGAAAGGGGATACATTATGGCTCCAATCGGATCGCATTTCGTTCTTACTCAATCGCAAATTCCATTCTGCATGGGTGTCTCACAAAGGCTGTTTCATGTAATGATCGCCATGAACCAAGTTAGTCGCGTAGAAGGGCGCAGTCAAGGGATCGCTAATTTGAAGTCGATATAGGAGTTTTTTCAAGATTTGTTTATAGATACGCTGCATGAAATTTCAATTATACTTTCCTGCCGATGATTAAAAATAATACGAAATATAAAACTTTGTATTCAAACCATACGGCAATGGTCAATAGCCATCGAAACATTATTCCCGAGCCGGCGACGAACTTTACGCTGCATGTGCTGGTGTACTTCGTCGAATGCCTCCTGTTATCGCCGTTGTAGGCGTATTCAAAGTCGCTTGATTCGTAACTGGTACGTCACACAGGCAATCGACAAGCCGGCTCCCACGAAGCCAAGTAAAAGACAAACTCGCTAATCGTGATTCGCTCTCCTGCGCCGAGTTTCCTGCACAGCGCATTGCTGGAGAAGCCGTCTAACTGGTTTGCCGCCAATATTTCTTCACAGAACTTGCGCACACCATAACTACCGCATCAGATCAGATGATGGGGACGCCAAGTAGAAAACGTCGGGAGGAGGGGGGGGGGGGGGGGGGGGGTAGTGTTGTAGCGCGGCGGGGGTAAGAGGGGGGAAGTAAGAGGTATGGAGGGCGTCAAGGATGTAAGTTTCTCTAGTGGGACGTCCCATAGGAGGAGCCAGCAGCAGCAAGGGGTTCCCTCGCCAACGAACCAGACCCTCACCACGCCGCCCCAAACGATGCAGGGCGGTGCGTTTCACGTGATTCCCTTGCACACAAGTCGAGCGACTAAACGGACGGCGACTCCGCCTCCTCGCCGTCACCACGCCACCCAGCCTTCTTCTACCACCACCCCGAACGCACACGCGCGCACGCGACGAGAATAGAAGCGAGGACGGACGCCTCGGCATGCGGCAACTAGCTGCCCCGCACGCCAGCAACGCGCAGCCGCCGCACGAACGTCGCCGGTGGTGAGGACCGCGCCAAGGGAGACGCCGCAGCCGTCGCGGACGTGGATACCCATATCGAGAGGGAGTCGCGTGCGCCAGGAGTGAAGCCGAAGGGCAGCACCCCTCCTCTCTCTTGTCTCCATCTCACTCTCCTGCGTTTTGGCAGGCCGTTTGTGGATGGTGCTCGATCGGCCGCTTAACTCGCCTCGACAGCTGCTGGCTTGAGGCGGCGGCCCGGTGCGGCAACAACTCGAGGTGCCCTGCCCGGCGCCCCCCACCCGTCCGACAGCGGCTACGCTCTCCTCCATCTTCCAGAGACGAAAGAGCACGTTCCTCGCCGCCTTAGCCAGTATTCGATAGCGCCATCATTGCCACTGCCGTGGCGCGTGCAAACGTGGTTGGGGAGGAGTGCTTACCAGGACCCACTGGAACACGCTTCAGGACTCCTGTGCATTGTGGCGGAAAGGTCTACTCGTCGGATACGCGGGAACATTTGTCGTGCACGGAAGAGCGGAACCTCGGCTGCCCATTGTGTTGACGACTTACACAGTAGGTGTCCCGAATCGACACAGATGTGATGTTCCTCTTGGAATCGTGTCTCCTACCTGGATTGCCGTCTTCGCGGAGAATAGTGCGCGCCTTTCCGGTGACTGATCCTTGAACAAAGCGGCAGTTATTTTGTGCGCATCAGCGTTTGTGGTGTTTTTTTGTGAACTTGTGCGGAGCCCGCCAAAGCTTGGATACAGTGCTTCACTCGCGCGAGCTCGGTGTGACAGAAACTACGTGAGTCCTAGAACTCCCTCGACGTAATTTCGCAGAGAGCGAGACAGAAGGTGGGCGGTTGCACAAGTCGAAAGTCTTGCGTCTGTCGCGGTATCAGCGATTCTGACTTGATCTCTCATCTTTCGAAAGGCCATCGAGTTATTTAGTATACATTTAAAGATAATCCCATAAACGTACACTTTCGTGTGTTAGGTGCAATTTCGATCTCGTGGAGCTCTTTAGGTCTTATTAGCGGCGTTAAAAAATAATAAAACGCTTCACCGTCTGCTACTCACTCGTACAAGCTTAGCTAAAGGAAGGGTTCAATTCTAACCTCGTTTTGAACGTTGTACCTCTCGGGACTGCACACGTGCACAAGGTGCCCGCAGGATACATATAAGGCTCGCTATAGTGCCGTATACATAAACTGAAATATGTCGATGAATGCGATTTCTGCGTCACTTTTTTGAGCTCCCAACTTTTGAATTTCATCGCTAAAAGAACAGTGCCGATTATTGAATTCTTCTTTCTGCTCGCAATCCTGCCCCGGTTCACTTGGAGGGTAAAAAGTGAAAACAAATTCGGAGACCAAGTTTTGCAGTGACGGCGCTTATGCGTGAAAAACGAATAACAAGGTCTACCTGATCGTGATGCAGGCTATCCACGTGTGACCGTGACACTCCGCCGAAGGCATACGAGCCATCAATCAACTCGCCGCATGAAACAGCGCTTCCTTTTGTTCACTTTACTTGGCACTGAAGGCTCCTTGTGTCCCCCGCGGCTGACATCGAGGACAAAGAACCGCGGCTGTCTGGTCGTCTCCGATTTACTTGCAGGCACTTCTGTGGCACCGTGTTCCGCTTGAATGCGAAGGCTGTCTAGCGATTTCAGGCATGCTCACTGGTTGACACCTCTTAGTGCCAGTTTTATCGCAAGTCTGCTGCTGTATGCCTCTTCCGTGTTTGCTGTCTTGGAAGCATGAGAGACATTCTTGTAGTTCTGCACGTTACTTCGATGAGTAGACCGCAAGAAAGTTACAGACGCGTGGCGAAAGTGCTAGTGCTGTATAATTAAAGAAAATTGCTAAGATTTTAAACGGCAACAGATCGACTGAACAGTTTCTTGCTTTTGTTAGTCGCGTGAAACGCAAGAGCTTCTGGGAACCTGGAAGTCACTGTCATCTGAATAGCCCTAGAAGGACCATCAGTTATCCTCATTAGAGTGCTCGGCAGTAAGGTAGACACTGTACTTTGCAAGAAAGCCCAGACTCTCACTGAAGCTCAGTCGAGCGTACATAACATCGCAGTCACATTCAATAGAGAACAAAACAATGCCGTCGACACCGAGGCGAGGAAGTGGCTTTTCTGAAGATACCTTCTTTCCGAAGAAGGTCATCGAGCTGGTCACCATGGAGCCGAGTTCTAGCCGGCGAAACCGCCACGGGCACCATCACAACAGTCATCATCACGGAGCGCAGACTTCACCTTCTGTGGCCGGAGGGGCAGCTACGGGAGGACCCAGAGTGTTCGATGACGACGACAGTTGCTCCGGGGACAGCGCCGAAGGTCTCTCCATGGACCCGCTCGATGACAACCCGGGCATTCAGGCCGCCGTGAGCAAAGTACTCCAGAGTTACGACTGGTCCCTCGTGGCCAAGACGACTCGACAGACCACTTCGGAGAAGAAACGGCAGCACGTCAAGCGGCCCATGAACGCGTTCATGGTGTGGGCCCAAGCTGCCCGCCGCAAACTGGCTGACCAGTACCCACATCTCCACAATGCAGAGCTCAGCAAAACCTTGGGCAAGCTCTGGAGGTGAGTGCTCTTTGTGGCTTTTGACCTAAGCGAACAAAGCAAATCTCAATATAAGCACTGCGGTAGGAAGGACATATTTTAAGGTTAATAACTATAAATGACAATTACGTGCTGATTTTCTTTGAAATTGGGACTTTCTGTGCGTATTTGTAAGGTAATGGCAAATGATAGCAAGTGTAATAATTTGGACTTTGAAGTTTGAAGCTCGCTGTCCTAAAAAAGTGTTCAAGAAAAGAAAACCCTTGGAACAGTGCTCTCGTACTAATATATGTAATAGTTGCTGTTGTGAAGGGCTCCGGTTCTGTTCATTTCCGAAAATATTGAGAGGGGGGGAGGGGTGTTCTCACTTCTATTTTTATCGGAGCCACCCCGTGATTTCAGTTTTTTTGCACTGATGGTTTGTTTTGTTTTGTGATGTTTAACGTTCCGAAGTGACTCATGCTATATGAGATACACCGTAGTGGAGGGCTCCGAAAATTTCGAACACCTAGGGTTCTTTCATGCACTGACATTGCACAGTACACGGACGCGCTGCTTTTCGCTTCCATCGAAAAGCTGCCGCCGCAGCCGAGGTTCGATCCCGCATTTTTGCAACATAGGCTCAGCAGTCGAGCGAAACCATGGTGGGTCTTTAATGCACTATTCTCCTGAATGGCAGCGCGCGCAGCCTGCCACGTAGGATAAGCTGAACAAATGAGCCACTGCATGCCGGTGCTTGTTGTGGCAAGGGACAACAAATTAGCATATTGGTTTTAGGTGTTCCCCGTGCACACGTGTATTCCTAACAGAACAAAATGAAAAGGGAATGCAAGTCAAGAGTAACACGCGCACCCTTTTTCTTTCCTACGTCCAGCTCGTAGCGTCATTCAAGCTTTTAGAAAACTGTTTGGTTTTGTTTTTATCATTAGCTTTTAAAATCGGTGTCGCCAGGCGCGTATTCAAGTAGGTGTGCTCCACATGAAATCATGCTCAATACCACCCCTCCTCCTCTCTCCACCGCCGGTTTCTATGGTATTGTACTTTCTGGGCAAGTAAAGCCATGGAGCACGCTGCTACCACTCCCCTCGTTCCCCCATAGCGTAATACAAATAGTTACCTGTAACCCCTGCCGAAAAATCTACATAGCCGTGGGCCAATAGGCTGTGGTATACATATACGAGAAACACCGCATATTATTGTTCGCCTTCCTAGCTTACCCGAGAAACAGTACGCATTCCGAAAATAATTCTCGGCATAAAATACATATAATAATTTCCCATTTTCGTGTCCGTGCAGTCCGTCCGTGCTTTGAATGCAGTCCATAAGCGCAAGTTACCACATCGACGGTCACGAGACCAGTCACCAGTCAGTCTGCTAAAGACGTGAGCGGCGGAGTCATGGTTCAATGTTGCACACGAGGACGTACGATGGCTCCACCTGTCTCATGACAAGCTATGTCGAGTACCACCACGTCCCTCCTTCGCTCTTGTGGACGGCGGACACTTCGAAGATCACACGAACGGCGTTTCTCTTACAGTTTCAAACATCATCGCAGACAAATTCCCCATTTCCTAAAAACAATTATGTGCTTATCTTCGCTTAGGAGCTTAGTGGCGAAAACATTTCCTCTTACTTCCCTTTTTCCTCTTTTGTCTACCTTTTCTCTTCTTCCTTTATCTTGCGTGTTTGTGTACTCGTTATAATTTCATTACTTTATTTTCTTTGGCTTCGTTGTCAGAACCTATTGCGACATACTTGCCTGGGAAATTATGTTGAAGTCAGAACAGTAATGTAGAAATTTCAGAACCTATTGCGACGTCTCGCTGACGCATCTCGCGGCCGGAATCCCGGTGACAAATCTCGCGAACACATCTCGCGGAATCTCGCGCACACATCTCGCAAACGATTGATATTCATCATGAGCCTAGAAAGGCCTTAATAACTTTTCAGGTCAAATGTGTTAACTTTCGCCTTCTGGGCTGTTACCTATTAAGGCGTTTGAAATGAAAAGATCGATGTTGAGAGGATGATCTGAATCGCTCTTTCAGCCGTGCGTATGCCTCCTGCATGCGAAGGCTTAGGGGCTTTTGCGCTAAGTTCGGAATGTAATCTCAGCATTTACAACAGTCCCTGCAAGCCCTCAATAAGAAATTCTGTGCACCTAAAGACCATCACGAAATGACGAGCTGATAGGGTTTGATAATGAGGTCTTTGGTAATTGAATTATTTTCTGTCATTTAAGCAATTGTGTTCAGTTGTTTTCACTTTTGTCCTATCAAGAGCATTCAAAATCTACGTTGACCTTGCGAAGACTGGATAAGCCTGCCATCGTCGAATATTCCCCGGATATGTTCTTGTCTTTTAAATCTGAAGCAAGTTCGCTTAAGCGCGGAGACAGCAAGAAAAGGCTATATATAGCGATTGCACTGGTGGTCATGGATGGGTGCAGGTTTAATTAATATTATAGAAAAAAAGGCTTTTGGCACTGGCGCTATACTGTACGGCTTGTCGCAGCACCGAAACGGTCCGAAATTTATTGAGGGTGAAATTGAGTGCCAGTCTCATCCATCCTAAAGCCAGAACTTCCATGGATATTTTATGCCCAAGCTCAACTATTACACTGCTTAGAATCTTACAATACCGGCTTGAAGGGCTAGTTGGTGCTGCATAATACCCAGAAATGTGGCGCGACAAACACAAACACAAGCGAAGAGACACAACACACGCGCACACTACCAACCGTAATATGAATCTGAAAACACTTCCTCTTCACCACTCATCTTTTTCTACACTTCTACACATCTTCTCATCTTCCTGTTCTTTGCCAAGGGGATATTGGTACTTTCTTGTGACTATGTGGTGGTCTTTGTGACCGTCCAGCGTGGTATTAGTTTCTGGGCAAAGCAGAGGTGTGGAGAAGCAAGTGAGTGTAGAATTGGTGACTGCCATGCTTGGACGATGTTTATGTTTTGCGGGGAAGAAAGTGCCAGTATCCCCTTGGCAAAGAAGAGGAAGATGAGAAGATGTACTTGAGTGTAGAAGAAGAGGAGTGGTGAAGAAGTGTTGTAAGATCCATATTACAGTTGGCAGTGTGCGCGTGTATTGTGTCTCTTCGCTTGTGTTTGTGTTTGTTGCGCCACATGCATTTCTGGGTAGTACACTGCTTAGGAGCATGCGCCCCTTGAAAACCCCTATAGTTTGGTCAAGGTTCGCATATCGTCGTTAGTGGGGGCTATCTCGAAAAACTATAGCCATGGTGTATGGGTGGGAAGAGAGACTTCGCAGCTGCTGATGCCAGTGCGCGCTGCTCTGTGGCCTTTTGCTCAGTTTGCGGCCCGAGCCACTATAGTCGGATTAGTACTGGTTTGGTTTGGTTTATGGGGTTTAACGTCCCAAAGCGACTCAGGCTATGAGAGACGCCGTAGTGGAGGACTCCGGAAATTTCGACCACCTGGGGTTCTTTAACGTGCACTGACATCGCACAGCACACGCGCGCTTTGCTTTTCGCCTCCATCGAAAAGATACCACCGAGGCCGGGCGGGATTCGATCCCGCGTCCTTGGGAACAGTAGTCGAGCGCCGTAACCACTGCGCCACCCCGGCGGGGTGGATTAGTACTGTTTGGCTTCCATCCTAATGGGCTCGATTAGCAATCGATTATTTTCAAACCATAAAACGATTACATAGCTAATATAAAATTCATGAGTACAAAAAATTGTTCTGTTCCTTCCTTGGCGGCACTGGCTGTTGGCCTTCATTTTCATATTGGAGAGCCCACCCATCGTAAAAGCAAATGCTTCGACCCTTATACGCCGTTGAACTATACGCCGTCCGTCTATTGTCCTTTAGCTAGTGCCACGTGTCTCAGCTTGGGTATTTAAACTTGTAATTTTCAGAAAACTAAAAGGCTCCGAGAGATTATACTACATTATGATGGTTATCACGACCAACTGTTCCTCCTCTTGGCATAAGCGTATCATGAAATGCTTCCTGCCGTAGAAATTGCGATGGCCGAAAATTAATGCCACTTACCGAACGTTCGAAACCCTCGTGCGGGTTTTCAGTTTTCAACACCACGCGGCTCGTGTTGGCGGCCGTGCAAACTATTGATTGATTGATTGATTGATTGATTGATTGATTGATTGATTGAAAACTTTATTGAGTGCATGGGAGTTCTCCTATTCCGGCAGCCCAGTGGCCTGCGCCGCAGCGTAGGCCCTGCGAACCAGTCCTCGCTGTGCAGAATAGCCTCCCACTGCTCCAAATTGGAATTAGGAAGTTTATCGATAAAGGGATTTAATTGGCATGCCCACAGCATGTGAAAAGCCGTAGCTATTTCTCCACACTGTGGGCACTCTGGTGTGTAAAGTGAGGGGTATCATTGGTGTACATCCAAAGTGCAAACTATTGAAATCTCTCCTCGAGATTTTTTATGTTTGAATATATATACGAGCAGAGTTGTTAAGGGGGTCGTAGATGCTTGCAACTAATCTTCTCGGCTTTGGTCCAATGATGCCGACCGTTCTTGATTGGTTCCTTGACGGCAGTTCCCGTACCAGACATTCCAGGTTTCGGGTACAATCTGACACAACTATCCCTTAAAGGTGCATGGTAAAGAACGGGTAACGTTTGAATAAAATAGAAAAGAGGACTAACTGGCAGCGGTGACTGCCAAATCCCCCCCCCCCCCACTCGCACACACTTAATTTTGTTCCCGGCCGTGCGCGCGTGTGCGTTCGTGCGTGCGTTCGTACGTATGCGCGCGTCAGAAAGCTGACGTTGCAGGGGAGAATGTGGGAACAACCGAGCATCGGCCGCGGCCGCTACGTTTCGCTGAGGTGAAATGCAAAAGACGCCCCTGTGCAGAGCAAGTTCAGTGCGCCGTGTGTGGACATTATTGCAAAGATCTCCAACATCGCGACTATCTGTAGTTTCTTTCACTCGTTCCTTGATGCTTTTCTTCCGGGTGCGGTTCCGGTTCCTGTAGAAGGAGTGATGCTGTAAACGCACCTTTGCTTAAATTTCCTGTAATCGCCAGTATTCGACGTCCCAGAACAATCTTGCGTCCTTGTAAAAGGGTAGACTTGATACCCCATTGATGACGTGGCCTCTCTCACTATGGCACCCTCTTCTGAGTATATAGGAATGTCAGGCAAGGATAAGCTCTGAAGTTATCCTTGATAATTTAACAAGTATTTTCCTTTTCCTATACTTTCTTTAGAGTTATAACTATATACACAGACCCTCAATGACAGGGCTCTGAGACACACTGTCAGTAAGACCTTGCTTTGCGGCCCAGTGACCCTAATTAATACCAGCCTTGTTCAGGAAGCGCCATATACCGCTGGCATCTTGGGGATGCGCGAATATTAGAAATTTCGAATATGAATCAATTACGTTCGTTGTTCGATTGGTATTCGGGAAACTGATGTTCGAAATTTTTTGATTATTCGACAATTACCGAATGCATCGAAAATTTTCAAATTAACCACAGTTAGAGCGCACTGCGTACTTCACCGCAAAACTTTACTGCGTGGGGTAGCCACTATGACATCCCCAGAACGCGACGGGCCGGCTTGTGAACAGGCAACTTCCCTTTTGTGAAGATGGCCTTCGCGACAGTGTACACAACCGAATCACTTGACGAAACCGAGAAAAACGATGATGATTCCCACATCGGTTTCATTTAAAATGCAGGCAACCATCATGCAGGAGTTCATAAGATAATCGCGCTGTTTTGCAGATGGTTTTCGCCTGTTCTTTTCAGGCCCATTCGATAATTCGAGCTTTCAGTTAATTTGGGCATTTTTCTGTTCCATTGAAGGCCGAAATAATAAGAGTTTCTATTTCAGCAGCAGCTTGGCAGCTCCACCTGGGTTTATGTAGTTCATTCCTACAGAAGGCTATATAAAATTTACATGAGATTTTTGTGTAGGATACACACTTTTGTGCAATTCTGTAGCCTATTTGCAGATATCATCTGATTTTCGAATTATACAAGGCGGTAAAAAATTTCCTATTTTATTTTGATTTTTCTTTTCACAAATCAGTTACTTGACCCCCTTCCAATATTCGAAGGCATGTACCCCGACATTCGCATTTGATTCGTATTAAAAAAATTGAATATTCGTAAGCCCGATTCATTTCCTATGCGTGCTGCGCCTTTTGGCTGTATTTCACCATTCGACGCCGACACAAGTTAATTACCGCGCCTTGGTTGCAACTGAGGGTTTTCTATCCAAATCGAAGTGCAGTAACCTCCGGCCCCTAAGCTGATTGATCTTATTAAGCTATCAAAAGGCGACAGAAAACGATACATGGTTTTTAGTCGTGTATGGGTTGCGCTGCCCTTTGTTATTTTCTTCCTGTTTCTTTTACTGATACTGAGAGACCTAGGTATGTCTCACATGAGCGATATGCGGGGCAAGACTAATTTGGGACCCCTGCTCTACATGGTGAACACCGTGGTCGTACTACACCGTAACCTAGAACTTCTGTGCTCGTCTTCCGGCTATAACGGTGAGGTTTAATTACTGCACCATTAATGGGTGTGCAGAGACGTGGGAGCTATCGACCACGTACCACGTGATGAACGTATATCTGGGCCTCATACCCCTTGCGTTGTACCGAATTTTATGGGATATACTTTAAACAGTAAATTTGAAATTGATGAGAAACTTTTCAGGCTCGAAACTGTCATCCACAGCAGACGCCTGTTACCATAAAGAAATTCCGAATAAGTGCTAACGAACTCAAATTCACTAAGCACATTTTAATAATCTTGATCACTTTTGTTATCTTTGCAAACTTTAACCCAAATCCTGCTTCGGCATTGTTTTGTTCCCAGCTAGATTTTTTTCATTGGTACTAACTTCCAGGTCATGCTAGTTACAGTGTAGTAAAGATTAGTTACTTATATCGTTAACATGATTTCTGAAATGACTGACCTCCGCTCCGACTCACAGTGAATTCCTGAAAATATTCTTATTTTATATAGAACACTCTATATATATTGAAGAACTCTCTATATTATTTAAGAACTTTCGAAGGTGCCCGTTGATACACACGGCATAATCACTGAAGGCACCGCCAGCAGGCGCTACTGATTCTCACAGCTCGCGCCATCTATGGGAAAAAAAAAATAAAAATCGGTACTTTTTTCTACGGATCGAGCGTAGGGCTTGCATGATGACGAAGCGTGCGCGGCTCTTGTTCCCGCGACAGCTCACACGGTTTCCAACCCGTGCAAAGAACTTGTGTTCATTACCTCGCGCCGCAGCTCAGGTGTTAAAAAGACTGCGTTCAAGAAAAGCTTAGCTTTTAAAAGAATCATAGCCATGCCTACGTCGAGTAGACAGACGATTGACAGTGATGACGCGTGACCGAACGCGAAATGTGCTTCGGAGCTCAAATACAGCTATACATCGCATCTTATTTACAGCATGCGCCTAGAAGTGGGTGTGCCACTTTCTTATATATTCTATGTGTGAGCATACTGTTGGCTCAAGAAGCATGAAATTAATTTTGGCTCTTAGCTCGTTCTTCCTCAACCGTGAACAACAAGAACATCATTTTTATTTTAGTGGCGCAGATCAACAAAACGGCATTCCTTGTCTATTTCTTCATATAGCTGTGTGCCAAAAGGAAATTTCCCCTCGCAAATGGGCTGTCGCAGTGCAATATGCTTCGCAGACAGCAAAGCTATAGTTCACCGAATGGTTCAGATTCCTGTCGGGCATCAGCTGTACACGCGAAACAAATTTATCTGACATGCGCGCGACACTTTTTCGTAATAGGCTCAGGCTTAAACATACACTCCACAAATTTCATTATGTTATGTTAGAATATCATTGAAGCAATTATCTCCCCCTAAGTTTATTACTGTTGGTGGTTCTCGACTATTACTGAAGAGGGCTAGGTGGTGACGGGAATTTATTATCAAATATATGGGCATTATTATGTGGGCTCTGATCAGTATTTGCTTTTGGATGTGGCACAATGAAAGTTGTTACCCATTTCTTTCTTTCTTGCTCGTACCATGCGCCTGACCGCAATCGGCACAACTTCACAGGTAAAATCTTGGTCGAAAGACCTGAAGCCAAATGATTTTCGTGTCAGTCGCAAAATAAAGCCCTCACGACGCTATTCAAGACTAAAGGACTATAAAATAATATGAGACAGCTTGTTACTGGGAGAAAGAATCAGTTCCTAGCATTTTAAATGTCCTTTGTTCTTTAATGATGGCGTGACGGTTCCATTTTGCGGCTGAGACGAAAATCATTTGGCTTCGGGACTTTTCACCAAGACTGTACATGTTATCAGTTGGAGTACTGTTCACTGTTAGGAAAGCCACAACCCAATGCATCCCGCCCTCTCTCCTTCGGTTGACCTTGTAATCTTCGCGAAAATGCCACCCTGTGAAAAGTAAAAAAATATAAAGACCGACTATGAGCACGTTATGGTTGAGCATGATTTAGATTCTGGCCTTGTGTTTACCTCCTCCAAAGAGTCATAAATAAACAACTTCATCTGCTTATGAATACGCTCAGCGAATTCAGTTTCATGAAAATGCAGATCTTTTGTATTGATCAACTGGAGGCGGATTCCATTAGCTTATACCTAGGGTCACAAGCATGTATGCCGACTCGGCGTCAAAGTATAGTTACGGAATATTCTAACACTCCCTCAGTCTTCATGCAACTGATAAACTAGAATTTTATATGGGGTGATAAAGGTCCTTGTTGCAACTCCCGGGCAAGTCAGGGCTGATACAGAGCAAAATACATACATGTGTAATGGAGCCCCGATGCCCTTTAAGTTTCCATATACGTTCCTCCTTCGAATTCATGTGCTTGATTTCGTTCGGGCTCGGTCAATAGGTAGCGGGCCTTAAGCTGAGACACTTTTTTGAGACTCTCACAACATCACACATTAGGATATATGAAGGTTGAGATTAAGGTCACCAAGAGGTCTTGTGCTATCATATAAAGATAACACATAATCGATTATTAAAGCCGCGACAATTTTTGGACTTCTCCTCATAGTACCGCAGCAATGCAGAGAAGCTGGACGTTGACGTCATTATCGGTCACATTTGAAATTTGAACAGCTGTAACCCAATTTTATTTATGAATCGACCGAGGCCCCTTTTTGATTTTCTTGCTCAGTGTGTTCATCAATCAGCCATTCAAAGCAATCTTTATTTATAAACATGGAAATAGATAAATAAAATTTGAACTGATCGCCGTGGGACTAGAGGATGGTCTAGTACAAAGTAAATTTGATCAAACAGCCGCAATGAGAAAAAAAGCAAGAACAAACAAACAAAATCAAAATTTAGCTCGTTTGTAACAATTATATTTCAGTAAACGAGTGTTAGGCGATTAATCCAGTACAGAAAAAAAAAAACAATAAAAAAACAGAAGAAAGGGAGAAAGGAAATGAGGGCAGGCCGGGGCTCAGCGCTCTGCCTGGCAGTTAAGTTATCTTGCCACTAAGCTTAAAGTTCCTTGCAAGCTTGACATTAATAGGCACTGTAATCTAAATGCTTGCTCCGGAAAAGTGAAATAATTGTTTTTCGCATGCATTGCGGCAAGGCAGGAAGGTTGAAGTTGCCATTTTGTGCATGCCTTGCATTATGGGAATGCAAAAGGATGTATTGAATGGTAGAGGAATACTAGCGTTAATTATGCGATTTACAAACCTACAAAAGTTTGAAATTTAGCATGAATTTAAAGGACAGTACTCGATTTTCCTTATATCAGTTAATATTGCAGTAATTGGAAGACGCATGATATCACATGCAATGGCTTTTTTGTAGCCTCTGTAAGGGAAGCAAATAAGTTTTGCACGCTTCGCCGCAAGTTTTCCAGCAGTAGCTAATGTGACATTGAAGTAGTGGAAAGTGAAAGGTACGTAGCACATTGCACAGAAAATACTTCTTCGCCTTAACAAGTGGATAACAGCTTACTGCTAGCTTTTTATATACTAAATCTATATGTTCGTGCCAGTGTAAGTGTTGCGCAAAAACAACAGCGAGGTATTGAAAGAAGAAACCTGCTGAACAGTACTCTTGTTTAGTGATATGTGAATCGTATCAGGGTCATTCGGAAATGCATCGCCTGTACAAATGGCTTCATCATCTCCCTACACGTCATTGGTGGAGAAGCCTGCGCAGGCAGATGTTTTCAGTGATTAAGGCATCAGTTTAAATGTAGCGCAAAACGACTCGGCGTGATTTGCCATCAGGCTGTGCACATTCGACTTCTTTAATTCTTTTTAATTCTAGAATCACCTAAACTGCCAGGAAGCGCTCTTTTCGGTGCGAAGTTCCACTTCTCGCATGCAGAACTCAAGGTCATGTCGCTCCGCACCGATTACCATGAAAGCATGCGCTTAACCACGTGACCCACTCACTCTGCCGGTGCTCCTAACCACGCGACTCGCCATTCGTATGATATTAAGCACTGGCGCTGCTTGATGCTTCGCGGAGCTGTGGGAGAACGGTTTGTTGGGCTGTGAATCGAAGATGCCAGGATGAGTTTTGTGCAGTTTAATATAAGCAAAAACCGCGGAAAAAAAATATGGTGTGTCCTCAGTCTAAATAAATGTAGGTGTGAATCAAAAAAATGAGACACATAATGTGCTTTCTTTTGCCCAGAAACTACATTAAATAAAGATATGAAAAAAAAAACAAGGACTAAAAAGGCTGCATTGCAGAGGCTATCGCGTCTATACCCTCAAGGCGAAGTTTTAGCGTCCTCCTAATTCGAACAGTCAAACCATGTACAACCTTGCTAAACTACACACAGCTACGCTTAACTGAGCTTTCGCTCGTATTACTATGTTCAAACCATGCGTAAAACCTCCAAAATTTCATTTTACGGGACCCCCTATAAAAGATCTCTTCCTCCTCGGTGGAGGGTCCTTCATGTTCTCGTGTGTGCAGTAAAACGTTATTGCGCTTATGAGCTCAGATAAGTTTGATAGCGCCTCCTGTGTCAGTGCCTGTCAAATGATCCGTTAACTTTCCAATGGAAGAAATGTCAATCACTCATCATTTATCCTCATGCGGCGCCGTCTTGCTAGGTGACCGCTTTACGTCAGTAGTAAGGGGCAGAGTTGGCCGAGTGGAGTCTGATTAAATATGCAGTTAGAGCCAAATACGAGGACCGAATTGAGAGAAAGACACAACACGACCTCTGTTTTTGCAACTTCAATGAAAAAACACGTATTGTATACCAATCTCGTGAAAGGCTTCGGGCCTGATACATCTGTTAGGGGACTTGAGTAACACGAGATATGGTGCAAAATGATTAAAAATGATTAAAAATGAAAACCAAAAACCCGAGAAGGCGGCAAAGAACGGAAGAAATTGGCTCCGTTCGTAATCCAGGTATGCCAGCTCTTTTGCTGTTCACAGTATTGACGGTGCGCTTATGCATGTATAGCAATGTCTTAAGATGTAAAAAGACTCGGTGATTCAGCGCTGACGTCATTCTTGATGAGTTGATAAAATTTTAGCTTGCTCATAAAAAGGAGAACATTTTTATTACACACCGACTTACATTCCGGCGTACAATTCGGCTTACAAACTTTACAACCCCAAGAATGATCAACCAAATGTGAGGACTTCGACCTTGAGAGCGATTTTTCACGTTATTTTAGCCGTACATTTACACAATCTCCCGTCTGACATATGCAGTTCTTGTAAGACAAACTGGCAGCACACCCATTTTACAAGGAATGAACACCGAAGCAAGTCATGTCATTGATCATTTCTTATTTTTATTTGGTCTTCGGCAATTACATATATAACTCCCTATTATTAGCGCTCATGTTGTGTCTATATCACAAATTGGTCATTGCTTTTGGCGCTAACCAGACCATGCACAACGCCACTCAGGACGTGGCAGTCTGGCCAGACTCGTCTGGTACCCTAATCGGAAATAGGTAGTGAAGATTGCTAGTGGCGAGATATGGAAAAGAAACGCAGGGATGAGCGGCGTTTTTATCTTAGGTGACAAGCGCTGAAAAATGAATGAGGCGCATGTTTCACATGCATAATCGTGATGGCTTGTGTTGCCACTGGGGGTAGCGCAGTTGAGAGCTGTATGGGTCAGGCTTTGTGAGTCAGCTGTTCCGGCGACGGCGACTGCGTTTCCATGAAGACAAATAGCTAAAAACAAAAAAGTGTGCCGATATTTCTCTGCACGTTAAATATAAGCGAAGATTGTAGAAAGTAATCTGCAGGCCGCGACTGCGATTCGCATTGTACATATATATATATATATATATATATATATATATATATATATATATATATATATATATATATATATATATATATATATATATAAACACGGCTGCAGTTTAACCCACAACTGGCTACCTATAACGGGATGGGCAATAACGGCCCTGCGGCTGAGCCGAACCACCACTGCCGGTCTCCTCAGATAGTTTATGCACTGTCGTCCTCGTTTCCGGATGCAGTGCAGTTATAACCTTCTAGCGTCACGCAACCAGTTAGCCAAGCGCCGAGGATACTTTCTTGTATTTGTATTTCGTTTTCGATAACGTTTACCGCTGCCTTCGCTCCAGACTCTAAAGTTTTTCGATCTAAGCCATGCACGCACATTTGGGGAAGCAGGAGGAAGTGCAATGCGACTTTTGAAGTCAGCGCCGCTAAGTTTTCTTTCTTAAGAGGATGATAAACTGCACACACGCACGCAAATACATACCTCTGTATCCTCTACACGCCGTCTTTGTTCAGGGTGGACAGTTCGAATAAACAGACCTCGATCTTCTGTAGCCATGTACTATGATGTGCACTTTACCTATGGCCAACCTTACCTTACTACGTGAGATTGAGGCAACTTTGAGGTTGAGCTGTAGAAGAACGGCTGATTGGGCGAGTTGGTGAGTCATGATGAACAGTAATATAAGTGTGCGACAAAGACGAGACAAAGAGGAGAAGTGGACAAGGACGGCGCAGAGGTTGAGTTCGACCTCATGAGGTCGAAGTCTCATGAAATTGCCCACATCTAGTGTCGAGACTGGGGCAGAGTGCCCGTCATGTACAATCGCGTGACGCCTGCATGTACTGCGGCATGGCTCAGAACTCGGGCAGATCTCTTATGTTCACGATTATGCGCAGTGTATATGCTGCACATGGCTCTGCATAACGTCAGTGCACAGGAAGCTATATAGGTTTGCAGTGTGGAGCAAGAAATGTCTCAAGAAAGTGTGAACAAAGTGGTGCCTGCAAATATGGCATGCGAACTATGTTTGCCACGCGGAGTTGCTTAACGTGCACCGGGAGCTGAGTACTTGGCGGTCTGGCATTTTTAAACTCGGCCGGCCTTCTTGGCAAGCAAACTACTGGCTATCGGGCACGGAGTTTCTGTTTCGCTTGCAGTGCAAAAAATTCTATTTGCATATTTACAAGGAATAACGCGGTGCTTTGAGTATTTTTGTGGAATTCTGTTGTTGTTGTTGTTTTTTACCTGAAGAATTTTGCCGCGACGCGATCATGCTTTTGGTTCCCTTCGTATGAGACCATGGCCACCTGTTACCGTTAGACTTAAAGATAAAACTGTGGCAGACTGAAGTGCTTAGTAGCTCCAGTCTGTCATTATTACGCTCTACTGGAAACTAAAATTTCGTATTCTTTGCATTTGCTCGCTCACAGCTATAGTTACTCTGACGGGCGTAATGGTCTAAAAATTACAATTTTGTTTCCTCGTTACAACGCAGGTCGAGGTAATGGAAACTCAGAGGTCAATATATTCCAGACATAACTGCCTAACAAGCTGATAGATACAGTTGTGAAATTCGCACGGGAACCTATCCCGCAGCAGTCTTGGGGGTATTAAGTTATCCGGTTAAGGTACACTTCTCTATAACTAATATAATAGCGCAGCAAATGGGCACAAATGCGAGGAGTACGAAACGACATTACACTATTTGTGACTGTCTGCGTCTCCGGGTATCTTAAGCTATGAATCATGCCCCCATAATTATTAACCGATATTTATAGCCATCTCTATTATTTTCAGAATCCACATAACGATAAAAACGTTCTTCCTTTATCGGGTTCACCATGTACTCGAATTCAGAGGTTCAAACAAGACGAAGGGCGCTACAGCGAGAAATACGGGAGCAGTGAGTTTCATCTTTAGAGGTCACAGGTTAAGTAGATTTCACTGATGGTTACACTGCCTGTACTGTTTTAGAGATCATTAGGTTAGGTCATATAAGATACTATTCCCCAGTACTATTCACAGCTTGCTTAGAGGAAGTATTCCGAGATTTGGAATGGGAGCAGTTAGGGATAAGAGTAGATGGAGAATGCCTCAGTAATCTGCGATTTGCTGATGGCATTGCCTTGCTAAGCAACTCGGGGAATGAACTGCAAAAAATGATTGGTGACCTAGACAGGAAAAGTAGAAAGGTAGGCTTGAAAATCAATATGCAGAAGGCTAAGGTAATGTTCAACAGCCTCGGAAAGGAACAGCAGTTTACATTAGGTAGCGAAGTACTGGAAGTAGTAGGCGAATATGCCTACTTAGGACAGGTAGTAACCTCTGATCCGGACCAAGAAAAGGAAATAACAAGACGAATAAGATTGGGATGGAGCGCATTTGGCAAGCACTCACAGATTATGACTAGCAGCTTACCGGTATCGCTAAAGAGGAAAGTATATAACAGTTGCATCTTACCTGTACTCACCTATGGGGCTGAAACGTGGAGGCTAACCAAGAGAGTTCTACTTAAGTTGAGGACAACCCAGATGGCTATGGAACGAAAAATGATAGGGGTAACATTAAGAGATAGGAAGCGTGCAGAGTGGGTCAGAGAAATAACTCAGGTTACCGACATTCTAGTGGAAATTAAGAAGAAGAAATGGGCATGGGCAGGACATGTAGTGCGAAGAGAGGATAACCGATGGTCGCTTAGGGTAACAAACTGGATTCCAAGGGAAGGAAAGCGTAGAAGGGGGCGGCAGAAAGTTAGGTGGGCGGATGAGGTAAAGAAGTTTGCAGGGGTCAAGTGGATGCAGCTAGCACAGAACCGGGTTAAGTGGAGAAATATGGGAGAGGCCTTCGCCCTGCAGTTGGTATAGTCAGGCTGATGATGATGATGATGATGATGATGATGATGATGATGAATATAAGATACTGAAACTGACCTATTTATGTAAAAACCTTTTTATAACATGAAAACCTTGGTATGCCTGCAATACTAGTTTTGATATCATGAATTAAAATAGATAAATCTTGCCGGCATGATTATTGTCAGGATATTTCGAAGTGCTTTTAAATCACCTAATGTGTGCCTTGTTCGGTTCGTCTTCCCTTGTCGTCCAGTCTGCACAGTGCTGCAGGAGCAGGTGCAAATAGCCCCCATTATGACTTGATAGGTGGCAAGATAACTGTTCGTAACCTTAACAGAGATTCAGGTTAGAGAAATGTAGCAACCAAGTGCTTTCACAGTAAGGAAAACAGACGCAACAGTCAGCTAAGCATGAAACGATAATAGTACTTTGGTGCTGCAGCTTAGAACATTTTTATTAGCAGAATGAATTGTTTCACATCCAATTTCATTGCAATAACAGCATAAGGCAAAATCGATAGTTTTATTCAGTTATGTATAAAAATAATAAAATGCTGGAAGTTGTTAACAATCATGATGAATAAAAATAATAATTACTGCTGGTGCAGCTAGGTAGTATTCATTATCATGGTAACATGGCCGGTGACCGATACAATTCAATGTTTTATTATTTTTAGATCGGAGTTATTATAGTTAGGGCTGAAGCATATAACATTGGAACTGCAACAAAAAGCCACCACTGTCAATCCCCAAGTAACACATCTGTGCGGCTTTTCTTTATATTAGGTACTTTAGGAATAGTAGCTGGAGCAAATTAGTTGCACTCGTTTGACATTTATTTACGCAACCAGCTCCAATTCTGATGCCAGTCTGTTGACTTGATGAACTTATATCCTCGACGCCATCCTATTGTCCCACACTACCATGTCTGCCACAGTATTTGCGGTTTCCCTTTCCCTTGTTGAATTTTCGCTATTATGTTCAAATACGATCTATACGCAATGCTGAAATTCTCCGAAGTCACATGATAGATGCAACTGCCGAAATCCAGTTCTCAAGTTGTGAAACGAGAAGTAAAAACACCTGCGGCGCTTCACTTACTTCATAAAAAAGCGAAGGTCATTTTCTTACTTGTGCACTCACATTAACCACAGCAGGCTGCTTTTTGTGAGATCTCAGAGCTAGACATCAGCAAGAACCGCTACCCGAGCCTCATCGCGCGATAGCCGCAGCTCCCGGGCCAAATAAAAAGTAGAGGGAGCACTAGGCTAAGCCGAGAAGGCCAGTAACAGACGAACGAACTTTCAAGGCGTACCTCAGGCGCGTCATAGCGTATTTACAAACGTATACAATAGTCTCACATAACTCGTGTTTCACCATCACACAACCGCTACCCATAGCGTTCAAACGAAACTCTAAAGGACCACGTTAACCGGTGCCTCCACAACCAAACAATAGCGCCTCTGCCCCGCGGCCGACTGGGTTCAGCAGGAATGGAGCGAAGGTGAGAAGGATAGATAGGCAGGTTATACGGAACGCAGTTTCATATAAAAATTATAGGTGGAACGAACCAGAAAACTTAAAGGCCGTCACATATTGCAAACAAGTATTTCAAATGCAAATAAAAATTATTTGTGTCGCACTTATAACTAAGAGATTCACTTTAAATCATCCTTTTTCTGCGCTTGTATTATGTCTGCTCAGTTCATCTAGGAGGTAAAGTCAAACCAAATTAGCAGCACAGTGCAAAGCTCCACTCTTACGTTCTTAACTCCTCTAATATGTTTGTGTGAAATGATCAATGTGGCTTCTGGATTTGATTGAAAACAGATTTCGAATACAACATTAAAGCTAGATAGTTTTTTTAACGCACTTAAACATGATTGTACTTTAATTGATGACAGGGTGCTCGGAGATGATGAGAAGCGACCGTTTATGGAGGAGGCCGAGAGACTGCGATGCAAGCACAAGAAGGACCACCCTGACTACAAGTACCAGCCGCGCCGCAGAAAGCCACTGAAGGGATTCGAACCCGCACCGTCGCATCCCCCTCAGCAGCAACAACAGCAAGGGCAGCAAAGGACTAAGGGGCGTTCCTCCTCCACTTCCCAAGCGTCGTCCTCCAGGTATGAAAGCAAGAACATTCTTTTTTATATTTTTATGGTTAATGTTGGCCAAGTTAACTTTAAGCAGCAGCCTCATATTTTGCTTATTTTTGTTTGCTAGAGGCGTCTAAAGAACGAAATGGGGAGTTTCGCCGAGCGGATATGTATATTTTCTGCATTATACGAGAGCAGGAGCCCGTTTCATCCCAGGCATTAAGCGATGACGATGGCGAAATATTTTGCTGCCGCGGATTGTTGGCAGAATGTCGCAAGGGTAGTGCTGTTATCAAAGTACTGCTAAAATATACACTGTTCTTGTCTGTGGTATTTTACGTACAGTCATTCGAAGGTGCCTACTTACTGTAACATAACAGTCGTTATGCTTGAGGGGTAACTGTTTAACCTAGAGAAAAAACCTTATGCATGTATGCGTGCGGTTTGGTTCCGTTTATGGGTATCAACGTTCTAAAGTGACTTCGGCTAAGACAGACGCCGTAGTGGAGATCTCCGGAAATTTCGACCACCTGGGGTTCTTTAACGTGCACTGACATCGCACAGCACACGGGCGCTTTGGTTTTCGCCTCCATCAAAAAGCGGCCGCCGCCGCCGGCTTTCGATCCCGCCTCTTTGGACACAGCAGTCGAGCGGCCTAACTACTGCTCCACCGCGGAGAGGCGTATGTATGTATGTATGTATGTATGTATGTATGTATGTATGTATGTATGTATGTATGTATGTATGTATGTATGTATGTATGTATGTATGTATGTATGTATGTATGTATGTATGTATGTATGTATGTATGTATGTATGTATGTATGTATGTATGTATGTATGTATGTATGTATGTATGTATGTATGTATGTATGTATGTATGTATGTATGTATGTATGTATGTATGTATGTATGTATGTATGTATGTATGTATGTATGTATGTATGTATGTATGTATGTATGTATGTATGTATGTATGTATGTATGTATGTATGCATGCATGCATGCATGCATGCATGCATGCATGCATGTATGTATGTATGTATGTATGTATGTATGTATGTATGTATGTATGTATGTATGTATGTATGTATGTATGTATGTATGTATGTATGTATGTATGTATGTATGTATGTATGTATGTATGTATGTATGTATGTATGTATGTATGTATGTGACGAAAAATCAGAATTCGTCGAAAAGGTTTGACGTGACATGGGGAGCGGCCGATTTTGAATTTTTGAAAATTAACTAATAACGCAGAATACAAAAAAATCAGGATGAATAGGCATCGAATCTGGGACCATGGTTACTGAGTCACACACGCTACACCTAGGGTAGAAGTAGAGGAAGAAGGTAGAAGCACACCATGGAAGAGAACTGAACGAGGGTTGAGGGGGTGCCTGAGTTCTATAGGCCACACAAGCAGATTCGTACAGCATGGCTAAAGTAGGCCAGTGTGTCTATGCCATGTGATCCCTCACAAAATGCGGTAGCGGACTACTGTATGGAAAGGAATAGGTGCGATATCAGCGAGGCTTTAATTAAGCAATTAGTGCTTAAGCTAGATACAAAGTACTTGTATGCGTATGAGGGTCCGCAAGGGGGGCCGTTGAAGGGAGCTATTCACAATGTTACGTCATATATTCTTCAAGGACAATAGACACCACATTTTAGTTGGTGTTACCTCCTTTCCGTTGACGGGAGCTATTCACAATGTTACGTCATATATTCTTCAAGGACAATAGACACCACATTTTAGCTGGTGTTACCTCCTTTCAAATGATGTGTTAGACACTAGAATACACGTTTCAGCGCATAGTATTCGCTTACTACCAAGAAGCAATTTATAACTGCATTTTTTCCTTGCTGCTGTTCTGGTTTCAGTGTCGTCATCTCAACGATGATTATGCAATGTTTAGTCAGTGTTTAGGGCGTGTAGTCCCGAATAGACAGCAATATGATCACGGATATATACGAACGCGAATTTAATTCGCTAAAGGGGTAAGTCAGCCAGTTTTAAAGGACGAAATGAAGACAAAAGTTGTATTATTAGCTATATTTTCATTTTTGTTATGACCGGCGTATTCTAAACACCGACTTGATGTCACAGCAATCATTCGATTGATGAAATGAAAACCGAAGCACCAACAAGAAAAAATGAAAATAAAAAGTATTTAGCTATTGCAGGCGAATATCACAGGAAATTTCATATATGCTTTATATCGTTTTAAAAAGGAACATGCAAGCAAAATAGAAGAAATAGGTGTAACTCAATTTAATTTTCCCGATCAGCCAAGGCTTTGGCCTAATATTTTCAGACAAGTTTATTGATTCTGGCATTGAAAGATCTTGAGTTTGTGCGGAACCTTTCGCGTGCAACTGAAGGCAGCATGCTTTCTCCATGACTGTACCGTGCCACATAATATTTGACCGTTTAGAATTTTACCTAATTTATATTATGCAACATAAATTTGGACTGTCCTGCAGAGTTTCTGTTATCATCTGTATCATCGCTAAGAATTTGTACACTTTTATACTGGCGGTAGCATTTTTTAAAGTTTTTTTTTTCTGTTTAATATCTGCAGCTGTGTCAGTATTTGCCAAGGCAGAGCAAATGTAGGCGGTGTTGACATTCTAGCAGCGTAGCTAATAACCCTATTTGTACAATAAAGATAGTTGTACATTTTTGTGCATTAAATGGAGCGTAAGTATGCGCCTACTCTCGGGTTCCATCTTCTAGCGCTCTTCAGCGGTTTGCACATAAAAGACATTTCTCTAACTTCTCTCTTTCCTTTCGCTTCCTCGCATCGCAGGAGTAGCCAACAGCAGGCTCAGCATGTACAGCAACAGCAACAGCAGCAGTCGCAGCGGGCTTCATCCACTTCGGAAGCCGCGGCTGCCACCGTAGACCTCTGCGTCGCTTCTTCGTTGGCCAACCAGCAACAACACCACCAGCAGCAACAGCAGCAGCAGCAACAGGACATGCTATGCACCGGTGGATTGCAGCCTGTCATGCTGAATTCAGTACCCTGCCCGCCTGCCACGTCTCCCTACAATAGAGGTATGCTGTCACCGTTCTTCTCGGCTTTGTCTCTATAGCATGACGACAAGCTATGCCTCAATGCACTGCGTTTTCCGCCCATAGAGTTGTTATGCGTTGATCAGCAAAGGACCAACAAACGGTGATGAGGGCTTTAAAGGCATGCACTGTTACCGGATAGTGCGACCTAAACAAAAAGCAAAACTACGCCAAACATGATGGAGTGCAGATTCAGGCATATGCAAAACGCGAAGTAATTTTGGGCATACCGTCTCTGAGGGGTACATATTCAGTTCTTTGGGTGTTATATACACGCCCTTATTAACCAATCTGATAGGGAAAAGAGGCTGCACAGAGGCGGAAGGGTAGATTAAAGATCAGTTCTCGGACTCGGGACAAACACTTCGACTATGCCTCCAATCTCCTAGTAGAGCTCGTAGAGAGGAAATACAAATATAGAGAAGAAAACATGAAAATGTATAATTAATGTACAATAGGTACCCCTTCAGCGTATCCCACTTGCTCGTTCAGTCTATACACAAAGCAATTGTGAAACGCGGAACGAGAAAGCAGGCAGTGAGGAGTGCACTCAACTACGCTTTCTCCCGCCTCACCGCAGGTCAGTGCGCCTCCCCGCCGACGCCACCAACGACGCCGCAGCACGTGGCTGTGGCCGCCGCGGCCACGGGACGCTTCCTGGGAGCCTCGACAGCAGCGACGGTTGCTCACGATGCGCTGAGTTCAATGGCTCAGATCGGAGGCATAGACTGTGCGTCTCAGCTACGAGGTGAGCGCCGCAAACAACCTGCCACGAACAAGCTGAAGTCGACTTGTATCGATTTCTAGAGGGTTGTTTGATCAATGCCGAGTCTTATCTACAGGTGTGGTCGTTCAGGTAGCGTCACTTCTATCTAATTTGCACTAGTTCACACCCCTCTGACTCTCCTCGCTTAGAGATATATGTCCTTCACTAGCGATTGCAAAGGTAACCTCTGACGTGCTGACAGTGTCATAGGATATTCTGCATGGTAGTTATCACTGTGTGCAAACTTTTGCAACTTCGCAGGGCATGACGGAAGTGCTACGGGACGGTCCTTGACGACGTGCAAGTATGGGGGTGGCGTTGACGCCTCGGGCACGGCGGCGCAGGCGTCGGCCCACGCCGTCGCCATGACGACTGTCGATTCGTACGTCCACTTGGGCCTCAATCCCCCCGGTGGAGGTCAATACGCGCCATGCCCTGGGCCGTGGAACGCGCACAGGTAGGACATGCTGGTCTATATAATGCAGAATGCTAGTGCCTACTGCTATTGGTTATGGTCACAATGAATTGCGTGCAGCTGCTGAAATCAGCCTGCATTCACTGGGATTTAAAAATCGTTTTGTTCACCAGAGGATGTATGCATGAAAAAGCATGTGGAGTCGTCTTTGTCGTCGTATACATAATAGTATGTTCCCCATTACTTGCAAGTTATACCAATAAGAATGGCTATTTTTATTTATTTATTTATTTCAAATCCCTCATGACCCATGCAAAGGGCGTTAGAGAAAGGGTGGGCGGGATAGATCTTTCACGAATTAGCAATGCACAAAAGGTTACTAAACATTACATAACAAATTACGCTACTAATAAGATACTCTGCAACATCATTACACAAGAGCAGTAAGCGTAAGGACAATGCTGATTTCATGATAAATAAAATATATCGACGGTGCAATAAACTTGAGAAGAAAAAATCAAGGCTGTGGAGGGTATTTATTCATTATTATTATAAACAGCGCGAACACGAAGACAAGGGACAAGAATAAGTACCAACTCGCCCAACAAAGTATCGTGGAGGGTATGGCAGAAAAGAAAATGACTGAAAATAGCATGGTATCTGGTAAAACCCTTTCGTCTGCAGGTTTTCTGTACGTTGTGTACATCACGTGCTGTGTTAGTTGGAAAATCTTCCTACGCGGAAGGTTAACACGTACTGAAAAGGAAAACCAACCTCCAGGCAAAGTAACTTGGAAGCGCCGTAATGCTGTAATTTGTTTGTTGGCATTACCATGAAAAGCTGCTCCAGTTAAATGGAAAATCTCGAATGAGAAACGTGCAGCTGTCTTTTTCAGAAATTAAGCTCACGGATACCTGATTCGTTCATTCGCAGGTTCGCCGACCAGTTCGGCCAGGATCGGTTTCGAATGGGTTCGTGCTTTGGGCGCGAAGACCATCCCCTGGACGGTGCAGCTGGATCTATGGCTGCAGCAGGCTTGGACCGCTCGCACCCAGCCAACTCCGGGCCCATGGCGACCAACGCCGGCGTGGTGGATCATCATCACCTGTACAGAAACCACAACTATGGTACTGCTGCAGCCGCCGCTGCCGCAGCCGATTTTCGGAGGTCTGCACCCGCTGGTTTCGTCGATCCCGATGGATACTGTTCGACGCGAGGTGTGTTGGGAGTACAAAACTGTCCCGTCTTCACGCACGTCGTACAGACGACTGCTCAAGACCAAGGACTCTTTGGGGCCGACAGCCGGACGCAGATGATGGACGCTTCTTCAGGCGCCTGTGCTTACGGGACGGCACAATCACTTGCAGGACACTTCCTCTCGCCACGGTAGCTTCGTCGCAGTGGTGGCGTGTACAGTTGTTAGGTGTGCAAGTGATGCGCAGTCTATGAATGCCGTGTGACGGTGATGGCCACATTTTCAGGGCGCAATTACTCGGCGAAAGCTGGATGTTACAAACGGTCGAAGTCTCATGTGCGAACAGGTCTATGAGTATGACATTGAGACGAGAGAGTGCTGATTATCTCCTGCATAGATAATGGCCGCCGTGCTAGCATCTTCAATAGATGTGGTGGAATGCAAAGTGCATAAGGTTGTGAAGGGAAATGGCTACAAAGATGCCTGACAATGACAAGGATCCTATGTTTCGTGTCCATCTAGATTCATGGTGGCGGCAGAATACTGTAGGTTGAGGTTCCTGCCCATATGGTCTCTGCAAAGGCTTCAGACGAATCCTCGAGAAACTGGCGGCGCCTGGACGCTTCGTCTGCTGGTCGGTGTGTCGTCGCAACCACAATGCTTCCAGTGACGTTTCACAAGGCGGACTGTGCTGGTAGTGTCAGCGGTAGCACGGTGACCATGTTTCATGGTTTGTTCCAAGAATATATTAGAATTAGAATTATGGTGCGGTTTCTCGCGATGGTGTCAGGACGCTCTAGCGCTACAGCTGCATACAGACTGACTGGAGAGATGTGTTGAGCAAGGTCTGTGAAGAGGAAAGATCATGGGACGGCACTATTCTTAATACATTAGGCATCTAGTTAATTAGGGTTGGAACTCAAGCATAGAGCACCATGCGGCGAATGCAGCATAAAACAGGCCACTGAAGCGTGCACTTCTCTTATGAACTGAACTATATATAAAGGTTTATCACGGAGGGGCACTTCAGAGTTCCAAAAAGAGAAACGTCGCTTTTTTTAATTCACGTTGAGGTGACAGTAACTACATTGTCGACGCCCTGGTTTGGATAAAACACGCGTTGCGTGTGCTCTATCAGAAAGTTGCTCCCTTGCTCGTGTGATCATGTCTGCTGGAGCTCAGCGTGCACCATTGCTTGCGGGTTGTAGCACATGCGCCCGAATGAGACGGTTATTACACCATTCGGCACTAGTGCATTCAGGCTGCCAAGCACTCTTACCATCTAAAGCCCACGGATGCAGTTTAGCTTCCAAAACTTGTCAGGCGTATTTTGAAGTGCTTCTCATTAGATTTGCTGATCGCCTTGAGATTTTACCCTAAATGATCGCTGTGAGACTGCTGTAGATCGCACCATTTTTCATGAAAAAAAAAACAAGCCATGTGAGAAGGATTGCGTAGTAATTACACGCAGTTAATCAACCTTCCAAAGTACCTCCACTCCCTGCTCTCATTTCCCCCAGGCATCGACGAATCATGTGCGCTAGGAGCTGGAAACATTGTTCAAACGCGTTTGGCTGGGAACTGTGCAATGACCTTGTGCAAAAACGTTATCTCTGCTTGTTAGGCACACTCTGATGCAGAAACTACTGCAGCTGTATGCTGTGCAGTTCCGGCATTCGGCCGAATACTTCTATGCCTTCAGTTTTATTTACTTTATAGTCTTTCTCAAATGCATCATGAAGCAAAATATCTTTTCGCCTAAGTGGTCTTAATGGTGCAGATATGATTATTTAAATCGTTGGATTCTGAACGTAGCTAGCGTTCGTTGAAAATGAGCGCCAAGCAGAACCGCGATACTGGTTACCAAGTCAAAACTTTGTGGTATCCAATCTTTTTCTTGAGAATGTGGTCTTCAAGCCCGCACCTTTAATCACTTCCTCATCATGTAATCAGTGGTAACCTTCCACCCGAAAATTGCTACCCGATGGCTCGGATTACAAAAAAAAGTATAGGCGTTTTTTTATCCAGCACTGAATGCATCTTTGTCTTCGTGCTGTCTTCAAAATCCGAAAGGGAAGCGCTGACAGGGCGCTGCCGGTACCTTTGCTCTATGCCCAAGAATACTTTCGTCCAGGCAACATGGCGTTCTTCATGACACAATTTATACGAGCGTCAAAACTCGGAGTGAGCAGGCCATTATTTTTGTGAATCATATAGAGTGGAAAAAGTAGACGAAAGGGCAGACTCTGAAAGGGTGATTTAGACTGTGTGTTGTTCGTTGTCATATCTTATAATCACACAGCGCCCGTATGGGTTTTCGCTTTCTGGTATAGGTCGTGGTGTTAAAACTTCATTCAAAACAAATTCATCCTTTAAGTCTCACAGAGTCACATACGTTCAATTCACCTCTTCATTGTAATTGCTCACCCCAGTTCACCCTAGACAGAACCGTACCATCGGAGGCATACCCTGCCTCTGTATCAGGCTAAACCGACCTCCACACAGTTCATTTACTTGTAATGCTTGAGGTACATAATGCTTCTTCCTCTTTCGGTCTACTCTCCCATTCTCAGGTATCCGTCGTAATCTACAGAAGCCAAAAATGAAAAATTACTGCAGTCACTACTACCACTGTAGCAAAAATTAATAGAAACTTGCTGAGTGCCAAGGTTGGGAAAGTCTGGAAGCACTGAATGCCCTTTATGTACAAAAAGTGAGTATGCAGCACGTCCTTAAAAATTTTATTGGCTAGGGCAGCCTGCTATAGTGTTCCTGAAGCTGCTAAACAGGTTGTCACTTATAGTAGGCTCTAAAAATAGCAGCACGTGGTGCGCTTGCATAAAAGTTCTAATGTTTTTTAATCTATATAGGCATCGGCAGAGTACAAAAAAAAATAACGCTTGTCAGCGGCTACCCAAATAAAGCAAACTCTTCACAGATTATTAAGCCTTGGTAATAAAGCTGTGAAGGCTGCACAAGCATGATGATCACGCTCTTCGGAGCCTTCGGCACACTGATGCTGCTAGAAGGCAATTGTACAGACTCCGCTACACAGACGCTCCAGAACGTTTTCTCAGAATTGTTTTTTACATTAATGCGACGAATTTCAGGCAGCCGCTTAACAACAGCGATGCTGGTTTCCCTTATGTGTAGAATTCAAACAATGGGTCAATGTACATTTCGGGAATATGTACCCATGGGCACGCTCGCGTTCAGATGAATGAGTGGGAAGATGTTCCATCAATAACTTGCACGTCTTGCGTCTTGGTTCGGCACGTTAGCTCTGCTCTCGTCTTCCAAAGTGTCTTGTAAAGCGCTCGTCATCAAAACGCTGAAGTTATTGGAATAGCTGCCTACACGATGGTGACCGAAATGAAGATGAGAGTGCGACGGAGCGGCACAGTCGGCCCATTGGCCGTGGTGCACCATATTGGTGAAAATTTGTGCTAAAACCAAAGATTCGCTCGCCTGGACTACATTGAGGCTGCGTTTATGACTGAAGCAACGTGGGGCAACTGTGCATTTCCAAGCACGTGATGCACTACAGCGATCTCTCTTTTCGCTTTACTTACAGGAAGTCTGCGTCGTCTCTTCCAATACCACAGTTCAATAAAGGTGTGGTAAAAACTGGTTCTTTGTGTCTTAATATTCTATGGCGAATAAAGCTTCCGATGTTTAGGAGGCTAAAATGTTCTATAAGAATCTGCTCTTTGAACCTTGCAAAGTATAGGGTATACTTAAATATGTAGTGATGGAGTTTCCAAGCCTCTAAGTGCACATAGCTTACTTACTCAGGGGTTTAACTCTAGGCTGGAATGAGTGAAAGTTGGGAGAATACTTCAGCTCCGTCTTTAAAGGTATGACGTGAGAGCTTTAATAGATCCAGTCTGCGGCTACCCTTGTATAAATGCTCGTTTTTCACATGCACATGCAGTTGTAAGATACAGCATTATGTGAAAGGCTATCCGATGTCCCTCATATGCTTTTCTTTTTGTGAGTGGCTGTTGGCACTCTTTACTTGCTTCGTCCTTTTAGAAATGCAGCTTTCCTTCGGCATTTTGAATTTCTTAATATGTTCCTCTAATTATATAGATTCCTAAGTGATAAAAGAAAGACTGGTAATGCACTGAAAATTGCAGTCAATCACTAAAGAAGAGGTTTTTGTGTCCAACGCTAAAAACATTTAACTTTCGCTAGATGGCACTACGGTGTGTATATCCACCGAAGCGCTAAATATAAATATCTGCGCTGTTTGCAGCCTCCACAAAGTGGTGAGTGCTGCGTACGGCGAAACAAAAGTGTCTAGACTATACTTTTTCTAGCAGCTGTCGGCGTCATCTACACTTGCGTAGATCCTAAAATAAACATAAGATTGTTTCCGAATGATGAGTCGTATTTTGCAGCACGTTCTCGTGACGATTGACGGACACTTTATAAGCCAATAACAACGATAGCTGGTGTCATGAAGTCAGAATAGCAATACCTGTCGTGAAGGCAGAAGTACAAGCATGTATTAGAAAAAAAGAAAAGGAGCCTTTGTGCTGTACCTACAGTTTTACGGGAATTAACATTACTGCGGCTCATAGAGTATAATATTTCGTCATAACATTTACAAGCAACTTGAAATTGTAACGTACACATATTACTAACACGTGCACTATCGCTTGGAGACAATTGATGTTTTTTCATAGAGAAGAGAGATTTCGCCCGCACCGCCTAACGTTAAAACATTAGCACGCAAATCCCTCATAAGAACAATTCTTCAAAAGTCTAGCTCCGCTTGAAATCCCTACCTCTTCCACTCCCCTTCTATACACAAAAGTTACAGTGGCTGGCTCTTCGTTTCATCTATATAAAAAAATATTTAAGGCGTGATAGTGTAAGTGGAAAGTATATATGTGCTGACATCCCACCACTGTCGACTCGTTGCGTTTCCAGTCTGAAATACAGTTTTCGTTTGTACCCAGATCACATTAATATACATAAGACCTCTTAACTACACCCACCTTACATCAGCGTGGCAGATCATTCTGATCTCTCTATACCGCATGCCTGAGTATTCAATTTTTCCGTTTGAAGAGGCTGCAAATGTCGGCACACGTGAAACGTTCGGAAAATTGAAATTTAGTTGGTGAGAGTGATGCTTCTCGAAGCTTCTCTGATAATAAATCTTTTTGGTGTGTTTAGCAATTTACGAGCAATTTGTTATGCGTTAAGGTGAAATGTTGGTAGACGGGTAGATGCACAGCAGCGCATCAATGACACGGTGGAACTGTTTCTTGTCTCACTATTTTGAGCTTCAGCACTTGTCTCTGTCCCTGTTCCGTCCTTTTCTCGATGAGTACCGGGCATAATCTTGCCAGTTTCAGTGCAGCCAGCATACTCAAGATTTTAGTGATGACAGCTTGATGACGTCTCGCTAATCTTGTATTTGACGTTAATAATCGTTGCGCATATTACATCGCACTCCTGTACGAGCCTGAGAGTGTCCAAGCAAAATACGTTTTACCACCGCTCGCACTTCGGTTCCATGTCGCACACGATCTTTAGCATAGTCGTAAGCTGCAATATTCAAATCAATATGCAATATTCAATACAATATTCAATATACAATCAGTATTTGTTACAGCCGCTGGCATTCAGCTTGATCTGTGATTGTAGCGCACAGAGCGAATCTGTACTCTTTGCTTGTTCACGGTCGCTGTCGCGAGACGCACCTTTATCATATTCTTTGTCGTGCAAGATGCGCCGAGATCTATCTAGAAGATTCCAGCCGCTCGCGTGTTTCTACAATGTTTCAGATTATGCTAGTCGCCATTAGCGGCTTTATCTAGATGTTTCTTCGCCGCCTTTAAATTGACCATTGACAGGTGCAACGGGCATTCTCTGTTCGACGACCAGCGAGCCCATTTTTTGCTATCGCCGCCGACAAATCGCTTTTTTTGTTTGCGGGCGCAAGTTAGCCAAATGAAGACTTCATTCCAGTGCTATACCTACCTGTCTTAATTTATGGCCCTACGGCATTGTCATCACCGTGTGACAATATTATTTAAAAGACCACCCGACATGAATATGAAGCTCCGTTTCAACCAAGCCGTAATAGGGTCTGTGGGCTCGACGCCCATTTCAAAATTGCGGACTATAGGTTTGCTGGTCCTGCCAATTCGGCCATGATATATCACCACGCTACGTCACACTTACGTCACGTCAAACACTTCAGGCACACAGGCCCGAGATGAGTATTTTAGTATGTGTGCGTGCTTCGTGTGTTCTCACGAAGTAACAGCAGTCACGGACACGTTCCGTACTGTGATCTGTCCTTTGTCGTCTTTTTTATTTGTCGATCCTCCATCTTCCTCCCCTTGTGTAGAAGGCATTCCTAGCTAATCGAGCATTTCAAACTGATCTTGGATTTTGGAAATCTTGTAGCATTATGCTATAAGGTTTATCTTCCTATTCGAGTTTTTCACAAATGAAGTGTGTAATATGCATTCCCTGTTTTGCCTGTGTTTCAGCTTCGGAAAACACTTATTGAGTTACAAATGCCGTTGAGACTGATGTATAAGTACTTTCGAAGTTTTTCATAGTATCCCCAGCTAAGATTACTGATTTTTTATTTTAACGGGAAAAGTTTCAAGCTTTCGCCTCGGTATCTTAAAACAATTAGTTTCGCTCTTACATTCTTATACTACTTACATTTCAGAATGGACACCAATGTGCTGCGCTTCTCACTGATATCTAAATGTGCTTATTTCGCCTACTTATAGAATAGGCAACGTGGGAATTGCTTATGACTACGTGAGGCAACAATTCAGTTTGTTGGGTAACGCGGACAGGATTACAGTTTGCCCATAAGATGCATGTTTTATCTTATCGCGCAAAACGAGTAAGATGCACGCGCTTGAGGAATAAAGGACGAATCTAAACAATCTTATCGGTATCCTCTGTGCAATTGATACAGATTGCCTTTGCTCCGTCTTGGCTTTTGAAAAACATTTCCTGCTACTGTAACAAACACATTTCAATAGACTGTTCTTAGGCCATATTTTAGGATAAGGGCGCAAAGCTTTTCCTGTTTCTAAAATTCTCGAGCGTGTAAAAGCCGTAATTTTATTCAGCTCACAGCAGCAACCAATCTTTCTCTGGTTGCCTAGGAAACTGCCCTTACATTCACTCGTTGGTAGCCGATGTACAATAGCACAGCACAGCACAATACAATACACAACAATACAACATTGTACTGCACAAGTACAATAGCACAGTTCATTATAAACGAGAAAAGCCTCACTTTACTCGTTACATCACTGACCTCTGACAGCTGCCCCTCTTCTCAGTCTCTGAAATTCAACAAATACGAGGTTTAATTTCCTGCTTTGGCACTCATCGAATTTAATATTTCACAATGCCAGGTCATAGTCAAACCGAAGGTCTTCTGTTTCTCTCTCTCTCTGCCGTTTCTTCCATTGTCGCTTTAGCTATGTCCTTATGGATCGAGTCGCCTCCTGAAGATTTGTATCACACGAATCTGGCGTTGTTTTCACTCACTCTCCAATGCATTCCACTGTTCAATTCATTAAGCAACAGCAGTTCAAAATTTTGCCTGTGAGCAGACTAGAATAAACTGGGGTGGCACTATCTAGACTCGACAACGTAGCGTTACCAACGAGCTCTAATCAGTCTTACAAACGGCGCCTTACTAAACCAAGAGCAGTAACAACCAAGAACAATTTTACGAATCAATGCTAAACTTACCTGCGAAAGTGCAGTGGTAAAAGGTTTGAAGTGTGTTGATGGCGATGCCTCTGCTGCCTAAATTATGAGTTGTAGACTCACCATTACCGTCGCCTACCGCTCACTGCGACCACATTGAAGCTAAGTGGTAAATCCTAGTGGAGTGCGTGTACGTGAGTGCTTATTGTGCACGCACAGTTTCGGCTCGAAGACGAGTAGCGGTGCACGATTCCTGTTAATAAAGCTTGTTTCATACTTACGTGAGCCGTACTGAATGCTGGACGCTCGCCCAACTTCAGCCTTGCCTATCCTAGCCTTAAGTCCTTCCTCCAGTCAGCACAAAATACCTTCTTATATGAAAATATGCCAGATAACCTGCGTCAATAAAAAAATACGGCCCCTGAGTAGTTAGTTCCTTTATTTGGGCGCAAGGAAAGCTTGTTTCTAAATTTCTTCACTGCTAGAGCCGGTCTCCATGACTTCATTGTACAAGCTCATCAGTCTTGTCAGCAGCGCGTCGTACCTGTACAGTCCGCTCCCGCACCCGAAGGGGTCCCTCATTTCGGTTCCAGATAGGTGCAAGCTGTCTTTCAGCGTTCTAACATGTTTATCGTACAACTCGGGAAATGACTTCAATATGGCGTCCTTTATCGCCGGTGGATACAAAGAGCTACCGTCAATGCTCGATTCGACCGCATCGCAGAAGGCTACTCTTATTGTCTCGTGCTGCAAGAAGGCATTGTAACCGATGGCCTCGTCCGGTCCCCTTCCCATCACAAGTCTAGGCTCATTGTGGTAAGGGTCCTCCGACAGCAGCGACTGGATGGCGATCAGCACGGTTCGTAGGCTATTCTTCGGACACCACCCGGGTCCTGACCATGTGCCAAGGAAGCTCAGGCAGACCATGCCGTCCTCATTTAAGTTTGGGCCGAAGCGGACACACCCGCCATCTGTGGTCATGAAACGTACCCTTGGCGGCTTGGCCGGGTAGTCGGCGGTGCACTTCGCCATGAAGTGGAAGAAGCCGCCCTCGTACGGCGTGTTCGTGGGACCAATGACGAGGACGGGAATAGTAGTTAAGTCTTGCTCTTCCGGAGCGATCACTACTCCAGGAATTGGCCGCATGTAGATGTCCACTATGTCCCGTTTTGTCCTGTGCAGGCACTGCGGTGACGGCTCGTGTGGCTTGTACAAGACAGGGTCCCAGAAGCTCAGAAAAGGAGCCAATTTCACCTCTGGAAGTACGTCGTCGTCCTCTAGCGCATAAGCCATCCTTAAATCTTCCCTGCGTGGACAGATAATCGATCAGTTACGAGAAAGGTGTGCCGCCGTAGTCGCTTGCAGCTATGCTAGAAGCTACATCATCTTCACTTCGTTGTCTTCTTCCGCGTGTCGCACTTAACTCGGATGCATCACTCTGTAACACTACGGAAGAAGGTATAGTGCACGATCAGCAAGCGTTCAGTGCGCACAATATTGCCTCTCAATATGCTGGGCACTTCTAGCAACTTTGTGTCACGCCTTAAAAAAGCGACAAGCGCACTCAACGTAGGTGCCACTAGTGCAAGATTTTAGGCAAGGAAATCGCCAAGAAAGACGACCGAAGAAGGCGATAAGTTACAGAAACTATCTCGGTGCTGTGTACGTAGCTTCTTTGTTTCCTTTATTCTTGCCCCGGATTTCTTGCCATTTATCCTTTACTCGTGAATAAACTAGCGCCGCGATATTCCCTTTTGCTTTTAAGCGGTTTTTCTGATCGCGTAAGTATATTCCTGAGTGTTCATGCTTCCATGAACAACGATAAAATTCCAAACTTTTCATTCTTCAACGATATTAGCATGCATTTTCGTATGAAAACGCTCTACACAAACTATTATCAGGTTGTGGTGACAAGGCCATGAAGAGGAGCAGTGTAGCGCGACACTGAAATGAACTGTTTATCTTGCCGGAGTATTCCCAGAGAAACTGGTCGACTCGGTAGCGGCGGCGATAGCAACAAGCGTGCTTGGCAGTTGTCGAAAATAATCGCAGTCTCTGTTGGCGCCGCTCAGTTTAAAGCTGCTATGAACTACCCATATAAGGCCTGAAAATCAAATATCACAATCGCGAGAAAGGAAGAAGCTGTTGCTCGTGGCTGTGGTCATTTGAGGTAAAGCTTTTTGCATTTCGCATGACAAAGTTACGAAGCCGTGAGGCAGCGGCTGTGATTATGAACGTGCGAGTATTACTACAAACCTTAGGGCGGGCCACAAAATTGTGCTATCACTGAGCCCTTCAAGTCAAATTTGGCGCCATTTGTATTCGAGCGCCATAATCACTGCACCACCGCGGCGGGCTGCATAACAGCTGTGACAGGTGACCGAAAGCATTTATTACAGCGATAGCTGTTAAAGGGAGTGGCCACCGCTTGCCACTCTATATCTAAACGCACAGCGGATTTGTGGTGTCCTGTCCACTGCAGCGTGAACTTTTGCTTGCTCTTTTCGCACCTGCTTTCAGTTCAGTTTCGCACCTCTGCTTTCAGTTCAGCGCCACCAATAGGGACTTTTAGCTTAGCGCTATAGGTTAGCACTACTATCGACGGCTACCGTGCCAGCATCAGTACGCATGCGCAGAACATACCGAGGACGATAGATGGCGCCACGTTCCTGTGAAATTCCGGCGGACTCCGCACGCAGGGACCAATTAGCGCATGCCGTGTTGACGGCGCGCGGTAGCGGTAGATGGCCACGGTAAGCGGCAGAGGTAAACTAAAAGTCTCTAACATTAAGTTTTTATAGCGTTAACTCTACTACTGCCATTCGTGAAGGTCATTTGATGCCAGAATTTGACAGGTGCCACGAAGACCTAGTGCCGCTCGCTTCGTCTTTTTCGGAAGTACGGCGCATGAAGCCGGTGGTGGTGGTTGTGTTGTTGTTGTCCTCTAAACTGATGACACATATCCACACAGGGGGATCGGCCAAGAATTCGGGTGCAGTGGTGGCGGTCGCTTGTTCTTCCGCTGCGCTTCTACTTCGCACACAAGCTTCTTTTTGTTCACCCACCAGCCAAACTTAATTCACACCGGTACATATATCTCCATAAATATAAAACATTGCCTGACACAATACCACACAGCCTTCAAATCCATGTCTACCCTTTCCCTCCACAAAGGCCGCAAATTTGATGTAAGGGTTCGGATGCGCGAAATTTACTCTTGGATGTTGTTCAGGTCAGAAGCTGTGTCAACGTGACGACACGATGCCGCTGGTATCGATGGTAGGATGGTAGTTATAAGGTAAGTTATTCTAGTTTACTAAACCTGAATGCGTGAAATCAAGTCGAAAATTCACACCAACAATAGGTATCGGTCATGTCATCAGGAAGATCACTTTTCCTGTGGTGGTTATCCGCGTCAGCAGACTAGATCGTCGTCCTCATTATCATAACGTTGATATTTCGTGTACACTAATGTGTCAACATGCATGAACAGCATCAAGAAGAGCTCATTGCACTATTTTAGCTGCACTAGAAATTTCTCTCTTGTTTTCATCTTGTTAGACATGTTTACATAATATATCTTGTAACCTTTCGGCCATGGCAACGCCGTGACATTGTCTCATTTACGTTGATTATCTTTTTGACGCTAGTATTTCGTAGACAACTTTGTATACCTTCCGCTACGGTTCACATTTTCCCTAACTTCATTTAAATCGTGCTCATTTAGGTTATGCACTATAGTCCTGTTCTCGTCCATCAAACTCCCTGATCAGATGCCGAATCAAGTGGTCGTGTTCTTTATCCACAGACGTTAGTCTGCTGCGAGTGTTAAAAATGAGATGGCGTATTCTGCTGAAAAATCCTTCCAGTCATTATTTATAAGCCAGTAACTTAATTCAACAAGCAACCAGCCGCAGTTTCTTTTAACCGGTAACCACATTATTATGCCTTGTGTTTGAGAGGGCAACCATGCTTATCCCACTTCTCAAAAACCGGGTACACATTAGGGAACGCTATAATCATGCCCGTGAAATGTAAAAACGCTTACATGGTGTTTGTCAGCACATGTTAAATAACCCTATAAGTAGAGTGTATTATTGCTGAGCCCTCAACAACGGTGTCACCTAGAGTAGATTTGACAATTTAAACACCACGTCCTAGAGTTCACTGTCTCGTTCAGAGATGAAACGTAATTTCAGGTTATGCAGCTATGTTTCAATTTGTATGCAGCAAATGAACACAGCAATTAAAAGACGACCATATTTCCTCGCTAGTACATGCATGTTAATTTGCTCGCCGACATTCGTGCTCACAAGTTCTGACATCGGCGTAATCAGAGCGCTAACAACGTATGTCCACCATAAAACCCAAAGTGAGAGGTCATTTTTCAAAACTAATTAGAATGTTTTCGGCTGGTCAGTATGATACAGTGAAAGGCCAATGCAGCGGGGCCCGATGTGTATGCTCTGCTAATATGGATGACACTGAAAGGGCATAAAACGAAGGAGTTGATGCGCAGTTTTTTAAGGCAATATAAACGATAAACACCCACAGTTCTGTTACAGGCGGAAAGGAATTAAAGGATAATATCCGAAATCACAAAATAACACTCTAAAATGCGAAAGAGCATGGGGGCGACTAAACGTCGGTCGACGCTCCAGTAATTTGAGTGAGCACTCATAAAGAACAGTAGTGCGGCTGTAACAGACAAACCGGCACTAAATGACAGTTATACGACCTGCGACGTTCTGGCGTTTCTACAAACATTCTCACAAGACATGCGCGCTTTTAACCTAGCTGTCTCAAAACTGCAGCAGAACTCAGAATTAGTTCTTGTCCCAGAGATTCTGAAACTTTCCTTCGTGCTGTCTCAAATGTACTGCATCATTCGAATTTAGTTATCGATCTTGTTGTGGAGAGCCGAGTCACACGGTTGCAGTGAATTTGCATATGAAGGAGCAGAGTTCAGTGATAAAATAACGCATAAATCAGGACTGTCTATACACAGGCACGTACAAACAAAATAGGCACTAGGCACTGCGATGATATCGCATAAATACTAAACAGGTGGTGCTAAGTTGTGAATGTTCGTTCCGAAGTGCAGAAAATGGGAACTTCGTCGAAGTTCGTCGACATTGCATTCGAATACGATGTCGGGTTTCCGGAACGCAGGGCAGCCGTGGTTTCTGAATTGATGTCTATGTGTTCGTGCTGGACAACAAATAAAGTTATAGTGCGCCGTCCTCCTTGAGATAGCGTCGAAGACACTGCAATCTTCAGTTTTCGCCGTACACGCTCCTGCATAAGAAAAGAGCACGAGGTTGTGGGGGCCTTCGGACACTTTCGACGCGCAGATATTGACCAAACCATATCCCTTCCGTGTTCAGGAAGGTTAAATGGACAATGCTGCCGCAGGAGGGCCCCTTAGTCGCGACACACTACTGATATCAAAAGTTTTGAGAACTTGATGGAAAGGTACAACGGGTATAAAAATGTAATGAGTTCTGCAAGACCACTTTAAATGTCGATAATTGCCTCTATTCTTTATGCTTTTCACTGCTACTTCGTTTTTGCAAAAACCAGTATTGCTAACATACGTTATTCAAGTTGCCCGTTTTTTTATGTCTCAGGAATGTCTACTTGGAAAGGCAATACGTCGTCCAAGGCCGGCTTTACCTGCAATGGCGCACTAACAAATACGGATAACTAACTAACAGATATGTTATGGACGGCACACTGTCCCGGAAGGCACCCTACCTTCGCAAGCACTTCACCCTAAAAGGCACTGTGCCTCAAGGAGCACGTTGCCACTCAACATTGCGTGTTAAAAGACATTCAGCGTTGGAACACACTCTATCTCTAAGGCACTAAATATTGAAAGGAGCCCCAGCACAGAAGGCACTCTATCTCGAAGGGCACTCGATTACGAGAGGGCTGTATGCCCTACAGATGGTCGCTTATGATGACAAATTGGATTCCAAGGGAAGGAAAGCATAGCAGGGAGCGGCAGAAAGTTAGGTGGACTGATGAGGTTAAGAAGTTCGCAGGGGTCAAGTGGATGCATCTAGCACAAGACCGGGTCATTTAGAGGATTATGGGAGAGGCCTTAGCTCTGCCGTGGGTATAAAAGATGGATGATGGGTCCGGATGATGATGATGATGATTTCGCGACACTATCGTCGATTCACAGACCTAGCTTGTCAACACTCATCCTCATTTTTGTACACAAGGAGAACCTAGTGTTGAAATGACGTTATTGCATGACCGCTGGGTAGGCCGATTGCGCTAGGAAGTGATATCTTTCTCGAAAGGACAAAATTCTGGAATTTATAACATCTTTTCCTTTTACCTCCAGATAAGCTTACACTGTAGGTCGAATATTTAGGTGAATCCACCAAGGGGGCGCAAATTTGTAGTAAAGGAGTAAAGACTGATTGGCATGCACTCAAGCGCCGCAATACAGCTACAAATGAAAGCTATACAGCTTTCTCAGAAACTTACTAGTTAAAGAATTCATACTGGCCCTGGAGGTCGAACCCGGGACCACTGCCTTTCTGCTCCAATCGCTCTACCAATTGAGATAACCAGGACGGTAAGTAGATCAGATAGTAAGGCGAGAGTCAATTGATCGGTAACTTGAAGTGATAACGGTTCTAGTCGAATATTTTGGGAAATAATTGTAGCCGTGTGATTTCGCTTGGGTGGATGTCAATGAGTCATTACTCCCTTATCACAAAACCTTACACCGTAGTGGACGGACATAACGAAAACCACTGGCACGGACGCGCAATGCTCAGTGGGCGTTTTGATATTTTCAGGCACATTTGCTCTGAAATCTGCCGATCACTTGTCCCTCACTGATGCTCTATCACGAAGCAGATCCAGAAAGTTCTTATTAACAAATAAGAGTATTTGCTTTCAGAGCTAATCTTTCAATGAGAAGTAGCTTGTGACCTACGACCTCAACGTCGGCAGTAGTAATAGCTGAGCTTGCTGCAGCTTGCCCTTTCCGCCATGCTGTAACACGAGCACGTTTTGCAGCCGCTCATATCCGTCTCAGGTGCCGGCATAACAAACATGATGTTCCTGTATTTCTATTGTGAGGCTGGTAGAGGTTACAAAAGCGTGATGGCTCTTTCAAATTACTCCGCTCACTGGAGACGCTGCCATAAAAGACATAGGTGACACGGTATTTGGAACTAGTTTTCCTAGTTACCTTTTGTGAGTAGTGTTTTCGAATCAGGTTCCTGTTGTGATCGTTGGCCCACATTTATGCGCCAGTTAAAACAAGCATGTGCTTGAGAGGAAACCGAGTAAAGGTTTTTAAGATAGCTTGAAATCTAACCTTATCCTTCTCAAGCTTGTAATAAAACTTAGATGGTGCTTAGCCTAATCTTTATCTTACATTAGAACTCTCGCCTGCACGCATACCCCTTTCTAATCAGTGTTACTAGTTAGTGACGCTAACTGGTGAAACTATTGAGCTACGTTTCTGATGATATATAATGTTGCCTCATCTGTAATAGGCTATAATCGCGTAGGGCCTACTATTTTCGCACTTGACGAATGCACCCCAATTCTCTAGAAGCAGAGCGTCCGGCTCTAGACTCAAACGAGAGCGGTTAGATTCCGTTCGACCATCTCTTTTTAATATAAGCAAAAGTACTTTTCTTTCTTCAGAGGCACTTCATAACGCCGTTTTGCTCAGGATGCGACCCTCCGCATGATATCACAGATTGGACGATGAACTCATTACATTTTCGGCCAACTGTGATTTCTTGACACAATTCGCACATGTAAAACACTCGCATTAAATATTTGTGTTTAAAAACCCTCAACTAATGTCACTAATGAAATTCTGAAAACAATCTCAGCGACACTGGTGATCTGCACATTTATCATTGTTAATATGGAAGCACGTCGCTGTTGTTTCATATTTAACGGCGATGATACTACACGTGCTTTGAATGACGTTGGTGGTAAGATAAGTTGCGCCGCTTCAGGTGTTGATGCTATAGGTAGCGGTGCAATTAAAGCTAAACGTCACGGTTTTCCGAAAACCTTCTCCACTGGACTCCCAGCAGGAGTAAAACGGCTGTTTTTGATATTGGCCCTCTTACCCTCGACGACTAGTAGCTGCCGCTGTTCCCCTGGCGAAAAATGTGGAGAGGGAGAGGGCCACCAGGAATGCCGGCACTCCGAAGAGGAAGTAGCCCCACACACAAAACCAGAATTCGCCCTGCAAATGTAAAAGAAAAGTTAATCTTAACCATGATTGCAGCAGTAATCGTCCCGCTCTCTTGGATTGCTCTTAGGCGCACCACGCAGGAAAAAAAAAGTTTGATACAATGTATTTATGCGGTTTAAACGTTTAAAATTGACTCAGTCTATGGGAGATGCCTTAGTTAATGGCTCGGAAAATTTCGACCACCTGTGCTTCTTTACCGTGCACTGACATCGCGCAGCACACGTAAACCTTGCTTTTCGCCTCCATCGAAAAGCGGCCGCCGCGGCAGAGGGAGTAGAGAAGACAGACGGAGCAATTGGCGCCATAGTGTACGGATCCTGTTTAATTTCGACTACTTGAGGCTCTTTAACGTACACTGGCATCGGCTCCGTCATAGCCAAGTCCCCGCGGATGGGACTCGATTCCAAGGGGTCGTGTTCAGCATCTGGACGAAGGAACCACCTATAGCCTCATTGAAGAGCATTATACATTGTCATTAGTCCGATGCTCTTCGAACAGCGAAAATAATATTACTTAAGGCAAGCGTCGAAGACGGCATTCCCCTTGCAGGAAGTCCTTATACCCCTATCGTTAGGAAAAGACGAAGACGGCACACAGCGGCTGATATATATATATATATATATATATATATATATATATATATATATATATATATATATATATATATATATATATATATATATATATATATATATATATATATTATATACGCCATCTTCACTCTACCTCTCAATATATATATATATATATATATATATATATATATATATATATATATATATATATATATATATATATATATATATATATATATATATATATATATATATATATATATATATATATATATATAGGATGCGAGAACATTTAACGTACTTGGCCGCTTAAAAAATAATAGAGCGAAGGGTACGCTTCATTTAAAGAAACATTTTATTAGACTCGACGTTTCGATCGGAGACCGATCTTTCTCAAGAGTGAATCTTCTTGGTCTATGTCCAAATGCTTAAAAAGCCGCAACACTATCCAAGAAGATTCACTCTTGAGAAAGATCGGTCTCCGATCGAAACGTCGAGTCTAATAAAATGTTTCTTTAAATGAAGCGTACCCTTCGCTCTATGATATATATATATATATATATATATATATATATATATATATATATATATATATATAGTTGAGAGCTAGAGTGAAGATGGCGTCTGCTCTCTATGCAGACATCAGGTGTGTAGTAATCGCGCGGCGGGATAGTGCGCCGAACAGGAGGCGGTGTGAGCTGGTTGTGATCTCAAATATTAAGCTGATATCTATGTGATTGAGGTAAAAAAAAACACTGGCGTGCCAATTCTGACCAAAGGAAATGAGGACCCTAAACACAGCATAACACCATCACCTAAAGGTAATCGACTATGGTAGGTTAGGGAACCCCCATGAAACATTGATCAAATTCCACACACACGCACTATTTGATCTGAAGCAGAATATTCAAAAGGTTGCCACACCATCTGAGGCATTAAGGCTAACACTTCAGCAAAAACGATCACAATGGGGAAAGAGATCGAGCTGCAAAACACCGCAGATTGCTGCCTGCCCATCTCATAGGAGGCGCCCTCATACGCAAAACGTTCCGGAAACTGGTCAGCCGTAATGCTCGGATTTTGCCTCGTATTTTTCCAACCGTTGGGTATAAAATACTAACATAAGCCACTTCAATAATTATAACAGGTGAGTCGTGCTGCTCTTAAACGCGGCCTTGAAAGCTTCCTTGTCCTCACTGACGTTGGATCACCCGTATAAGTGACTATCTTGCTCACGAAACGCGTCAGGCCTTCCTCGCAGACGGCCTCGACGGTTGTGCGGTACAGTAGGTGCAGCATCCGGCAGTCTCCGATGCGTTCTCTGACCTGCAAGGGGAGAGAGTTTCTGAGACAGCACAAGCAGCTCCGAGCATTGCGTTATGACAACAATAAGTTAGCTTAGCCGTTCGTCTTTGTCGCATCAGTTCCTGGAGGTCACGAAACAGACGGGAAAGAAAAGCAGACTGACGCATAACATTGAACGACGTTGATGAATAGATTCATGTTCACTCATTTGCAAAGTATACAAGATAAAATTTGTTTTGGGGGTTAAAATGAACCACTGTGAACCAAATGAAGCGTATGCAACGATATATGCCCACAAAGCTATAAAACAGCCAATATAATACAAGCACTAGTATTAACGGACATATTACCAAAAAAAAAAAGCTGAGAGTAACTGACGCAAAGGTTTTGGTGACATTTTATTTACAGTTTCAAAAGCCGAGAACGAAATTTTCCGGAAGAATATAATTCTGAAGATACATTTGCTGTACATTTACACCGCAAACATATCTAGCATTCAAATTTATCTCGCTGCAGATCAAGTTATATCTACGCATAAAAACAAACACAGGAATAGAGCAAATAGACCGATAATAACAAAGCTTCACATTGGCCATTGAAGTGAAAGTAAAGTTGTAGCCTGGATGTTTATGATCCACAGGATTGTAACTCGGTCTGCCAAAGAAACATTGCATTTACACATGTTATTGCTGCTCAGTCCCATTAGGGACATAAGCCTGTTGCATTCTACGCACACCAGCATTTACCAGTACATCTCATATGTATATGACAAGCTTGAATTTAAACGAAACCATTGCACAAAGCAGCAGGTTTGTGCATTCTTCGATGCAACAGATGCTTGGTTCGGGCTAGTTTGTAGCAATTTCTTGAAAACATAGCGCAATATAGACAAGGCTGACACAGATGTAGACAGCGTCTGTGCCGTCTACATCTGCGTCGTTCTTGTCTACATTGCAATATGTTTTCAAGTTATGCATTCATATTTGGCATTTAAAAAGCAGTAAACAACATAGTGTGTCATATAATCCACATAACCAACTATTGTACTACGGCATACCCCTCACAGGAAGTTCCCATATACCCCTGTCGTCAAGAAAAGATGGACATGACATGCAGGGGCATGCATTGAGTAATAAGAACGTTTGAGTCAAATAATGCTCGAACTCCTTGTCTCAGTATCATTTTAAGTGCAAGAAAATGATGGACACTTAAGCTCCTCACTGAACGGTATGACGCGATATTTTTAATGGCTGCTGTTTGTGGGTCCATTCGCGCATTCTCGTTAGCGTAAATGCACTTTGCTTGTCACTTAACAACGCGTTAATTTATGCCGCTATTTCTTCGAGCTCTTCCATTGTCGTGCATTCGCAAGCTACCAAGTCATACCGAAGCCTCGCTTTAACCAAGCCACACGGTCCTGCCTACCTGTCTTATGAGTATAGCGTGTTGTTCTGCTCGCCCTGAAGTTCCTGGAAGATTCAATTTCCGTCTCATCCACCCATATGAAAGTAGAAGCCCGAGTTTGCGGCACCTGCCATGTCACGTGGTCTAGCGACGTCACGAAACTCCCCAACCAATTAGTACTTGGTCATGTCACCTGCCATCTACCAACTGCCAGAACCATGTCCTTAGGTTTCCACTCATTACCCCGACAATGCCGGATTTTCAGGTGATCGGAACTTTAACGTCATCGGTTTAAAGCATCGCACGCGTCTACAAGTAGAATAACAGTGAAAAATTCATTCAATGCATGTTTAGTAGCATCATTTCAACGACGTAGTCGACCGAGCACAGTATGTCGATATCAAGAAATTCAACATGTAATCGGGGCATTGAATAGACAAAGGATGTGTGAGGTGCGGCAGAGACGCCGCAACTTGCCTGAGTTCTGGCATGATCGAAAAAACTCGTCAGGTCAGCGGTCAGTGCTTTCTTGACCTTGGGAAGCATGTCGTTTATGACACGGACGTCCGCCGAAAGACTTCGGCTAAGGACATCCCACTGGTTCAGGTTGGTTTGCAGGAAGTCCTGCATGCATCGACGACCGTGTCGGAATTATCAGGATTGATCCGTAATTAAGGTGTCACTAGGATCAACTATACATACTATTCTCTTCGAAATCATGCCTAAATAACTTTGCTCTGCCTAGGTCGGAAATGCAATATTAGTCCGAGTACTTATAATGACACTCGCCTAATAACATTATATAATACAAGAAGTGAAAGGTCGACTGCAAGCTCCGTGAGGTTTTAGGTGGTTAGTTTGTGCGAAGACCATTTTCAAACACGCCTCCTACACACCTTTCGAATCACTGGCCGATTTGCCATCGGTCCCCGATTCTTTTGAATGACAACAACGTCGAGGAGAAAACGAGGAGACACACCACTCAAAATTTCATTTTTTTTTTATTGCTTTCAACGCTATTCATCTCTTTACGATGTCTTTGGCACAACATCGAAACTCCCTACACAATTAAGGCTAGCGAAATACAGCATCGCCTTAATTATAGGGAAACGACAGCCTTACGCTTATAACGTATTCGAGTTCATCAAGTCACCTTGTCTATTTCGGTCCGAGCAGCTTAGCTGAGGCCAGAAATGTGGGGCTGATGAATGTGCTTTTAGGCTGAATCATCTTTCTTTGTGACATAATCTCGGTCAAAACTGCCCTTTCTTTTGGAACTAGTGCTGCATTGCGATATTTAACAGTGCAACGCTTGTGCATTTTTTAAGAAAAAACAAAAACAGAATTTGCAGATGTGTGTTTCTTCTCTGCTATAGTGCACAAAAAAATTGTACAGACTTGTCATGGCATGTGTTTAACCTGCGCCAGCTGATTAACTCCTGATCGAATTTTTCTCAACCAGTTTTGTTTGTAAACTGTCCAACGACAGACCTGACGTCACAGACCAGCTCAGACTACGTAGAGCATCGAACGATAGTACGTCTGCTTCTTCAGGTTTTGTTATTCCACCTCATGAGAAGATTTGTGTAAGATTAGGTACGAACAAAAAGGAACAAAGCGGCGACCATGCTGCAGTTTTATTTACTTATCACATGACCTAGATGCGTCTGTCCCGTCACATCCGTCGTTTACAGTATGAAGCCAAAGCCGGAACTGCATGAAAATAAATTGGATTATATATTTTTTGCCGCTTTTTAGCCCAATCCAAGAGGCCGCTATTTTGTAATGTGCTGTGGATAATTTTAAAGACAGAACGCATAAATGAACATTGAATCTCCGCCTTTAAGGACAGCACGCGACAGCGTTAGCGGCTCCAAGTCCGGTTCTTTTTGAATCTTCAGCCCTCTACAAGCAGGTTTGTACTCGCTTTTAGTAATTTCATAATTTGGGCCTCTATTATGTCCTGCATATATGCTCATTGACATACTGTCCAAACCTACTCCATATCAAGCAATACAAACGTGCCTGCGTGGCGTAGAACGTAAGTAGCCTGTCCGACCCGGGATCCAACGCAGTCTACAACGCTAAAAACGTCGGAGTTTTTAATGAAAAACGGTACTTTAACACTACAGGGTTAACATTTGATGTCTCTGTATTTCAGCACTTTGAAAAGTTGAAAACAGGTTGTTTTGTTTTAACGTGAGAACGTTATAGTACCCGCTGTCGGAAAACAATTGCCTGGTGGCGTCGGCGTCGGCCGTTTGAAGACTCGAAAAATCGCGATCATACTTTTGATAGGTGTCAGTTAGCAAATGCCTAATTGGTCGTATAGGCACTGGCGGGCTGACGCTCATTTCTATTTCGCTCATGGAATACTTCGCAGTAGTGATTGGCCGGCGGATAACGTGGCGTTACGTGACCATACATGGCATGGTTGAGTTAGGAGCACCTGTCAAAGAAGGCACCTGGAATAGTGAAATAGAAATGGAACACGAAGGAATTATTGCATTCCTCGTTTGCAGCCTCGTAACTATCACCGTATGCCTCTGACAACTGGCGGTGTAGTGCCCGCTTCACTGTCTACAATAATACGACGACCACGTTCAGTCTGAAACCTTTAGCTGAGAGGAATGACGACGGATACAGGGCACCCTACGTGGTCTAAGTCACCTACAAGCAAACTAGCCCAGCACAATAAATTATTCGGAAACGAGAATCAGCGCTTCTGTCCTGTCAATATACTTAGGCGATAAATATTTATGCAGGGTTAGTTGAAACATTCGTTGGAGGCACTCAGATCTCTTTTCAGTGAGGTAAGGCGAATAGGTTTTCTGCGACACTTAGCACTCGTTTGCCGCGTTTTCACACATTTCTTTCCTTTTTATTTTGCTCCCTTTTCTCTTTCTGGCCCCTTTCCTTTTAAATCTTTGTATTTTTTCTCGTTTCCACTCTTCTTTCGCTTTTATTACATTTTCCATTTTACTCTTTACTATTTTCGATGTTGTAACGCAATGACGAGGTCTGACATTAAAGCGTTGCAACGTTTTTGCACGTTTCTTGAACAATTTCTTGCTGTTGCTACATTGACGTCTGCAGTTTACATCGATATCCTTGGTTATATTGACGTCGAATTGACTTTTTGGCTTTAACTACTCCACATCAATGAAATTTTTCACAAAGACACGCTGTTTCACCCTCTACCCCATACAACCATTTTTTTTTACTCATTAATCCATTCATTTCTCGATAATGACAGTGTGACACACTCCGCGACTGCACGAATCCTGTGCACACTGTAAAGGCATTATCCATAATAACCACGTAGCATGCTGTCTAAAACTAAGCTTTTGCGCATACACCGCATGAGCCTCGCTGATCGCAAGTGAATTTTATTTTTCTACACGCGTTAAGAGCACCTAAAGCGAACGATAAAAGGTGCAACGTTTTTTCACGTTGTACTTACTTGTCTATTTCACCGCAATTTACGTAGTTAGGTAACAAACTATATTGAACTAACCGTGATAGACGTCTGTTGGTCGGCCATGATAGCTTTCTTCACTGCGTCGCAGCTGGTGCCTACCGTTTGCTGAAACATTTATTTACAACAAATAATCAACAAAAGAAAATGATGCTGCTTTTGATGCCTTAATAGTCGGCAAGAATAGCCGCAATAGAACATTGCAAACCAATGCTTAATGCTTTCTTCAAAACAGCTATACAGCCTTACACGCTGTATAAAGAAAATTACAATACTTGTTGAGAATATGACATAAATTATGTCTGTAGTTCGCTCGACTGCTTCTCTTCCTTCGTCATTGCTGTCCGCCACGTTACGCTCAGACTGTGCAGCAGTCGTATGTTTCATATTTAGCAACATATATACCATGGTCGCATTCTACGCTTGCGGCAATATTTGATTATGGTAGACACAAGGCGCCTTGACTCTGGCTTTATTCCAACCTGATGCGTGAAGCTGTGTAGATACGTCTCCATACAACCAAGTGCAGCCGCCGAATGATGCCAAGCACTCTTCCGCGCTGGGTCACATCACATGATATCATGACATCCTGCACTCCATCGACCAAACAGTGAGCATTATGACACATGATGTCGAACGCCCAGCCATTTTCCTCAAGTCTCCCGACAAATGTTGCTTCGCTTACCGTGCACAATGATTTCGTTCCTATTTTTCGCCGCTAATAATCACAAAAAAACGAAAGACCAGAGTGGATGACTCGATGCCTTTCTCCCTGTGATTCCCAGCATATCATGCGCGATGCAGACCGTACATTGATTTTGCTTCCGAGTTTAAACGCTTCTTTAGCATTCTCAAGAAACAGCCCTTTATCTGGATATTGATCAAATCACAAAGTGCCTTCCGTCAAAGACACCGGATATTTTCTAGTAGGTGAGCACTGATAAATTTAGTCCAAGCTACACGGCACACAACAGGCTAAAATGTGCTGTACTACCAGGTCATGGCACCCTTTTGCACTTTGCAAGTAATGATTGAAGTCCCGTCGGGAAAACGTTCGAATTCGGTCATGGTGTTAGAATCAACACCATCGCTTCGATCATGTAATTACCAGTCTAGATGGGACGTCATCAGACCAGAAGTGCCAGCTATATACGCCACGTTATGTCTTTATAGCGTACGTGTAATAAAACTCAAGACACTTTAGACGAGACATATAACCGACAGCTAAATTATCTAAAGAGGTGTCTGATTGTTTGCAGACATGCGTGTAGGAGTCCGCAAACGCATCTCGAAAGAATTACTCAAAACTCAATGCCAAGGCATCAACACAATGAATTTATTGTCCCTGTGAATTTCTGTACTTTTGTATGGGTCTGAATCTTATCGGGTTATTCTGCCTTCTCAGATACTAACAAACTACCATAATTCCCTGATGTCAATGAGGCGAAAATTTCATCTTTCATAATAAATCTACCACTTCCTTACATGTCTTCAGCTCAGGACTACTATTGAAGAAACCCTCAACATTTAAGCTCTTGCTTTAAGTTCACTGTGGGTATCACAGCGCAAAATGTAAAAACCTCATACACACCATCGAGTTCCGAATACCACGCCACCTGTCCTCAAATAGTGACGAGAGGTAACAGTCGATTACACCGAAGACCTTCACTACCGGCGAGCCGCGCACGCGATAGACGCGAGTTTGCAGCGCGGAGTAGTAAAACAACGGTTCAAACATTACATTCTTGCAGCTCAACAGCTTGAAGTGATGGTTAGGGTTGCAACTATGTTAGCAAAAAAGTAAAAAAAAAATTCCAGCACTAACGGTAGCTGCCAAGGCCGCTGTGCAAACTGACATAAAATTTCTCCGTTCTATCTCGACCAGTAATGGCGTTAGTAAACGGGCCATGTGTACCACCAGCACATTCATTAAATTTTAGTTCAGCCATTGATGGAACACGAAACACCACTGTAAGCTGTTCGATACCGACCCCTAGTCAACAAACGGCGGTAATGCAGAAAGCTTTTTTCTCACTCGACGTCGGGCGCTCGTCCTTTGCAACTCACTGGTTTTGGTTTGGTTTGTTTGGTTTGTGGGGTTTAACGTCCCAAAGCGGTTCAGGCTATGAGGGACGCCGTAGTGGAGGTCTCCGCAAATTTCGACCACCTGGGCTTCTTTAAAGTACACTGACATCGCATAGCACACGGGCGCCTTGCTTTTCGCCACTGGTTTTAACGCACTCTAAGAGTTAACGTGTTCACGTTCATCCTGCCATTATATCACCCAAAACTGAAGGTAGTGCCTAAACCATGAATAGATTAAGAAGTGTTTGCGGGGAGTTAAGCCTATGCGACGTCTAAAAAAAGAAAAAAGAGGTACCATTTAAACAAGGGGATAGGCATTGCTTATGCTTGTTCCCGATAGGGAATAACAAATAAATCTCATTTCAACAGAGGTGTGCGTGGCAGGAAACAACACATATATGCCACAATAAAATGGCGCACTGATAAATAGGAATTGCGTTTTGCGGCGTTTTCCTCTATATTAGGTACAATTTAGTGTACATAAGTTTCCGATTGGATTACTGGCGTTTCATGTCTTGCGTTTTTTTTTTTTTTTGCGTTTTCAGCAATGAGCCTCAAACATGTAGAGAAGACGCTGTCTTTCCAAGGGCCTGAAAGGCATTACCGTAAGACATTTCGCCTGCACTGGAAAATGACGCAGGCAGTGTGCTTCATGTTGCGTAAGAGACGAGAAAGAAAAATGAAAACGTCCTGTTGCATTATCGATAAAGCTCGACACTTGCTACGCTCTAAGATGCACTTCGTGGCTCACCTTGAATAGTAATGGTTTGCTTTGTGGGGTTTTAACGTCCCAAAGTGTATCAGGCTATGATAGAAGCCTGAACAGTAATGGGATATAGCTTTAAACTTCAGTGAAGCTACATCCCCATTCAAGACCGCCAGCCAATTTTCTCCGTGATAAAAAAAGCATTCTGGTGTGAAAGTCTTTTTTTGTTGCTTGAAGGAACAGTTACCCTCAAGACATTAACATCGAAATAATTTTGATGTTCCGACTATTTAGCAGCGTTATATGGAAATAAAATATTTATTTACCACTCTGATCGGTTAATTGCATATTGCCAACTGCATTTTCTTCTCGAGGCAGTAGCCCGATATAGAAAAGAATTCAGAGCGTAGTTAACGCAAACAAAAGTTTCTAGAGCTTTTCCTCAAATTCAATGCAAGTGCGCATTTTGAGGCGTCCTCTAATCTACTACGGATGCGAAGTCGTCATTCTTACCACAGTCTTCTCGAAGCTTTGCACCGTGGCGGGGGTTATGGCGTCTAGGCTTGCAACAGCCTTGGTTACCTGTTGTTGAGCCTGAAAGTGGGACAGCCACAAACACACAAATCCAATGTCGCAGTCCCACGCATGACAGTCTGTTTCCAAGTGTCGCACTTTTTGTGCTCGGCATCACACTACTACGAGATACAGATGTGAGTCCTCCCTATCCTAAGGACATCAAGCTTATAGCAGAGTCCTAGTTCGAAAACTTTTGTGTAACATCAAGTTTATAAAGGCAGTCAACTTCATGTAAGAATAGTAGATATCAAAGCCAACATCGCCTGGATCCAACCCCATAACCTGCCGGCACGCATCTCAACATCAATATAACGGCAAAACGCACTTCTCTCCGGAGATTCCGATCGTTTCAGCTGTGGCCTTTTCCCAACGCATCACAAACACTCAAGACGCCATTTTCCAAGTATTCTAAACTGCGTCTCTTCTAACTTTCCTCGGGTATTCAGATATCTTTCATGCACCATCGAAGGCAATCCTTGCACTTGGCTGTTTAAGTGCAAACACGTGTGCAAGAGTGGTAGTTAAAACTCGCTTTTCTTTCAAGAGGGAGAGAGTCTCTGAGTGTAGCGCCTAGCAAGTTCTTGTACGATAGCCTTAAATTTCTCAAAAATTACACATACCCTAAATGAACCCGCCCAGACACCCCTCTACTCTTCAGACAGTTTAGACAATGTGAGCTATTAATATAATGGAGCAAAGTGTTTAAGGAAAAAAGTTGCCGCTTTATTGCTTTGTCTTTGTCGGCCTTCCATGTGTGTCTATCGTGCGATAATATTCCTTCCAATGGCTTTTTTATTGATGCCATGTTAGTCCCGCCGTTACACCGTTGCCATTGCCATTTCGTTTAGTCCTTGTTTTGCTCATATTCTATTGCCTAAGGAACAAGTGTTTTGAAACTATTTGCTATCTTCATTATGTATCCTGATTTTATTTGTATGCCCCTCCAGTTTAGGCCGTAAAGGCCTGCGCTATTGAATAAATAAATAAATAAAATATTCCAGTCATGCCATACGAAAGCAAATCAGTCTATGCCTAGATGGCCATCAAATTTCATCGGTTTAATGTCCCAGTATTTTTTTTTTAAATCATCTCAGTTCGGACGAAGACACTTACCGCTGCTCCTGGCTGCGGCGGATTCTGCAGCCACTGCTTCATCGTCTCTCTAGAGGCGATGATGCTTTGCAGAACCGAATTCGCCACCGTTGCCTAAGCGAAGCAGAAAAAGCCGGAATTGAAAATGGCGCCGCAAAACGTGGTGAATTTGATCGAGAATCAGATCAAAACCTCTCGGTCGGTAATTATGCCCTGGTTGGGAGGAGGCAGGGTAGAAAAATGCCCTTGCTTGTCAGCAGCAGCGGCGTTTACTAACGCTGATGACACTCTCCAGCATGAGAGCACTGTACTCGAGCAAACCAATGACCGCCCTTATGCGTCGCCAAATTGACTGACAGCGGGTGTCTTTCAAGGCAGCACTACGCTAAATGGACTAATAGCGTTCCTTAACACACAACGCGAAATCAGAACTATGTCTTCAACTTTCAGCAGCAGATGACGACAGGGTGACGCTTAGACGTTCAAGTTGAACTGGCTCGCGAACAGACAAACCACACACGGTTATTCGTTTTTCTATCGACCATATTTTTGTGTGAATTGTCAGAGCAGGGACATATTTTAACGCGACAGCATTAAAGGTGCTTTTCTTCAAAACATCTAATGCCTCTTTTGCGGAATTTTTGAATGAAAAAGCACGGCTACTGCTCTAGCAGCTGGTATAGCTAGCAGGAGAGATGGCCGTGCACTGTGTGGCCGTTGTGGTCATCGGATTGTGTGGGGTTACAAGACCACGTGAGACTCCCAAGCATACTGCCGTTTCCAACTCGAGTCGAGCCTTTGAGATTTGAGGGTGTGATTGGACCTATAGTCCTTCAGGTCTATTGAGTGCCGAGTTATGTCACGCAGACAAGTTAGCATTGTTTAAAACGCTGCTTTGTGTGTGTGCGTGTTCGTGTGCGTGCGCGTGCGTGCGTGTGTATGTGTGTGTGTGTGTGTGTGTGTGTGCGTGCGTGTGTGTGTGTGTGTGTGTGCGTGCGTGCGTGTGTGTGTGTGTGTGTGTGTGTGTGTGTGTGTGTGTGTGTGTGTGTGTGTGTGTGTGTGTGTGTGTGTGTGTGTGTGTGTGTGTGTGTGCGTGCGTGTGTGTGTGTGTGTGTGTGCGCGTGTGTGCGTGCGTGCGTGCGTGTGTGTGCGTGTTCGTGTGCGTGTGCGTGTGTGTGTGTGTGTGTGTGTGTGTGTGTGTGTGTGTGTGTGTGTGTGTGTGTGTGTGTGTGTGTGTGTGTGTGTGTGTGTGTGTGTGTGTGTGTGTGTGTGTGTGTGTGTGTGTGTGTGTGTGTGTGTGTGTGTGTGTGTGTGTGTGTGTGTGTGTGTGTGTGTGTGTGTGTGTGTGTGTGTGTGTGTGTGTGTGTGTGTGTGTGTGTGTGTGTGTGTGTGTGTGTGTGTGTGTGTGTGTGCGCGTGCGTGCGTGCGCGCGCGTGTGTGTCGAGGGTCCGTTCATATAATGCGGCGTCTTATGACGGTATACCAATGAGTGTGTGATACAAAAGAAATTCCCATGAAAAATTACTCATTCAGTACCAAAATGCATGTACGTTTGTACGCTATAATGACGGTTGGCAATTGCGAAGCAGCAAACGGGAGGCATTAATTTCACCGGTTCATACCATTAGTTCCTCCTAATAATGTTCTGTTGCTCAATCAGATCACTCTTCCAGACATACATGAAACCTTCACTTCATTCTCCTTCAGCGAAAACAGACTAATGAGTGAAGTCCCTTTCCGAAGGCACGGCGAACTTGAATTATCTTTCTCGCTATCCTATCGCTCCATTTGTCCCTCTGTACAGTAGCCTGAAAGGTATACGCCTGGTTGTGGACTCTGCGTTTCATCGTTTCTTTATATCTTTGGCCAATTACATAGATATACGCCTGGTTGTGGACTCTGCGTTTCATCGTTTCTTTCTCTATATATTTGGCCATTACATAGAAAGTAGTTTTCAATGGTAACATACTATGACGCTACTGGCGAAACGCACGGCAATGCCCTCTAACCTGGAGAAATTTACCTTTAAAGCTGCTGCTGCCAATATTCATTTGTTTGACAAAGGAACATCTCAATGGGGCACATTCAGCCGCCAACTGTTAAAGTTTGCAGCCCCGCGGTGTACCCACATTTTGCGCGATGGCATCTAAAAAGCTCGGCTTGAGAGATGCATTGGCGATGCCGCTGAGCTGATCTTTCAAATCCGGCGGCACCTGCGGTGGCAGGATAGCGGCTGACAGGTTTTCCATTGCACCGAATTTGGGAGGTGCCCCACCCTCCTCAAAGATGATGCGCCAAGGGCTATCGGCGCCCAGGAAGACGGTGGCCAAGCCGTAGGACAGGTCATCGCCCAGCAGTTGGAAAGCAGACAGCCTTTGGCGGTCGCAATCAGCAAACCGTTTAAGTATGCCCAACACCGCGTCGAGAGTGAGCAGCTTCCTAGCGGCCTCTAGCTTGTCCACAGAAGCGTCTCCTCCTGTCCCGGTTGCATTTGCCTAGAAAACGTCAACATGATTTGTTGGAAACAAAAATACATAATATACTGTCGGTAAAACCCGCCATGACCCTAATGACATAACAGTCTCGGAAGGAAGGCTATTGTGTTGGAGGTGAAGGCACCAAACTGAACGGGTAGAAAAGCTGACGAAGATTTTCGAAGCTTTATCAGTTCAACTTTTACCCTCAACAAAACGCCATTAATCCCCTATACAGGACCTCATCGTCCTGCCTCTAATAATTTCCTGATCTCATCAATCCACCTTACTGTTCGCGGCATCTTGATGTGCTCACTTCCTCCAAAAATCCCGAACGTTACCTTAACGCAACGTGCGCTGTATCTTCCCTACATTAGATGCCCTGTCTGTTTTTACGTCTCCTGTCAAGGTTATTCTTGTTTCCTGATTTCATGAATGAAATCCTTAATTGGCATTTCTTTTGTTGCTTACCCTTGGTGTCTCACTACCTCTTAATGCTACATCTGCGTTCCCATAGCTCGCTGAGTTTTCAGCAGCATAGTTTCAAGCCTTGAGAGCCTCAAAATTTGTGACTTGTAGAACAATATTACGGCTGCACATTCCCTCTTGACGGCTACTGGTAGGTTATTACTCATGACCAAAAAGTAGCTGCCAAATCTAATCAAGCCCGATTGTTATGCTCCTAGCTATTTCCACTCAAAAATGCTCCGAGTCGCCCTGCCTCATACAGGCGTTTTTAAATATACCACGTTGTGGTATATTAAAAACAATTTTAGTTGCTTACGGGAGTCTCCTGATAGTAGTGCCTGCTGTGGAGGAGTTCCTTCCGGTGGATATCTTCCCAGATGGAAGCTTTCGACCTGTTCGACTTCCTGCGTTTTACTGGATGCCCTTCAGCTTTTCCTCTACTCTTCCTGTGTCCGCGGATGATCTTGAAACCACCGTCATCTGCTCTTCGGTTACCGGGGAAGACGTTGTTCTGCTGAGCTTTCAATTGCCGGTTCAAGAGGATGACCTCGTTTCCTATTGGACTGTCGCCCTTGGAAAAATTGCCGTCCCCATTCAAGTCTAAGGGAACACTTTCCAGCCTTGCCCTTTGGCTGCCATTCCGCCGAAGGTCACTAAGTGCAGCTCCAGCATTCTTTCGCTGATACATCTCCATGCCTGCGTTGTCGATGCCTGACCTTGTCTGCCTTGCACTGCGCGCAGGCAGTGACTCCGTGGACGTCCATTGAGCGGTGCGTTCCCACGACAGTGAGAGGGCAGGAGACTCGCCTTCGTCGAAGAGAATATTGCCAAATACGGTCCTGTGCCGGTGAAGAAGGCCCCTCTGATATTTTTTGTAGCCTGCAATGTCTTTGAGCACAGCGAATAACTCGGACCCACTTTCAGCGACTTCGTTCTCACCGACGCTCTTGCCGTACGTGTTCTGGCGCACCATTTGGTGTGTCTCGTGGACGGCGATGCTTTCTTCGTCAGGTATTAACAGGACGTATGTACCTCCATCACTTCCTTCGAGCTCCTCGCCATCTTCGCCCGTTCGCTCATTAAGATGCCCGCTTCTGTGAATTATATTTCGCTTACGTCTCCTCCCAGAGAAGACGCTCGGCAGGCTTTCGAATCGAAGCGATTTAATCGCATCGTAGCGGGTGGAGTTTTCAACAGAATGACTACCCTTTAGCTCCGGAATGGTCAAATGCTTTTGGAGTACATAGCGCGTTGGACCCGCTGGCTTGAATTCCGGCATATAGAGAGCCTCTTCCCCCGTTCCCTGGAGTGTGTTCTCAGAAAACGCCCAGTCCAGAAGACTAACGTCGGGCGTGTCCAAATTTCCGAGTGGTCCTGCAAAGGAAAAGAAAGGAAGCAAACCATCTTTCTATAACCGTGAATTTAGTTGTGCTCTTTTCTCCTGGGGTGACGCATTATTTCAAAACAATTTCAGTTTAGTTATTTGTGCATGTTTTAAATAAATATTTTCATTCCACAGCATGGAAAGTAGGCTATGTATGTCTGTTTTCGCCAATTCTTCCTCATAGAGGCGGCACACATGCTTTGTTTTCCCGCGTCGCTGCCAATGCCAGAGCCTCCTACGCACCCGAAAATGCTGCCGCGGATGATTATCCACATGCAATGTACCGTCACATGGTACACGTCTCATGGTCGCACAACCTACTAACTGTACATTACTTTTGATTTACGGAGTTTAACGTCCTAAAGCGGCTCGGGCTATCGGAGACGCTAACTGTAAATGCGTCGCATAATATCACATACTCATGGCGCTATAAAACACACAACTACACGACGGAGTGTTACATTATACGAATTACTCTGCAGATACTTTAAGCAAATCGAAGCATGTCATATGGGTACTTTCATAATTCCTGCGCAGCTGCTGCGGTCGTGGTAAAATTTATTGTACCACGCGCTATGGTTATGATTGTGCACGAAAAGAAGTGTAGCACCAGCGAGGAGAAAGCCGAGAAAACCGTCGTGAAAAGGAATACCTTCATCTCCAGAGTCCGTGTGCTGGTGTGCCTGCCAGCGCAGTTCTGTTTCCCTTTTTATCTTATTTTCCTCGGCATTATCTCGCTCTTCGTCGATTGAGCGGCGCTTCTCGAACGTGGACGCGTTACCTTGGCCTTTGGTCCCTTCCGAGGGGAGTCCCTTGCCCACCACGGGTGGTGGTTTCTTCGTAGGTTTCTGCCAAAAGAAACATGGAGTTCAATCCACAGGCATAGCAGGGTAGTTTTTGACCAGGCTATCTTGGAGCCTTTAAAATCAATTCATCAAGAATTGATTGTCGTTTGAATCACGGCACGGGCAGAGGCACTTTATTTTTCTTTACTTTTGGTCTGCCTCACTATAGTATACATGTCGTTTGAATCAAATTCGCGTCTGCACAAAGGAGCCACGCTATGAACGGCCACCTTCTGTCAGGAACCGTACTCTCATTAATCCATCCTCTAATATGAACAGAAAGGAGAGCAGCAAACAATGCATTCATTTTATTTTTTGATCAAACCATCGGTGCAGTGCTCTCATGAACGTTTCTAGCGCTTTCTCTTTCCTTAGCTACAAGTAGAGTGTGCAGGCCTTGTAGCCTCAATGCACAATGCAAGGATGCTGTAAAACATTCTCGCGTTTTCACCACATACAAGGGCGAAGATTGCGTATTGCCTGTCTCTAGAAAGCTGGAAGTCCGCGAGCCTGTCTCTGCCTCATTTGCAAGACTGGTCGCTCATGACCCCTACCGGAAAGAGGAGGCCGTGAGCGAAGGCGACCATCTCGCGTGATTGCGCCGAGGCCGGGTTTTCCACTGGGAAACACACGTAGCGCTCGATGGCGATGCTGAGCGCCATGGAGACAGAAGAGGCGAACATGGGCACCGAGAAGGTGAACAGGAAGAACAGCACCCCAGTGGAGAGGATCCAGCTGCCCGTACGAAGGCTGCAGAAGCCAGTTCGGTTGCCCGAGCAACTGCAGTTGCTGCCTGCTCGAATGAAGAAGAGAACGAAAAAATTGGGAGACCAATGAGTTCCGATATTAATTGGGTATGAATCGATAACGTTGAGGGCTCCCGGCTTCTCGCTCTTGCAGAACACTGTCCGCACTTGCTCTTCGCTTAATCGCTAGTCCTTTAATTGTTAACTATACATTCGCAAGCGGTGCCGCAGAATATAAGGTGCCACATTATGAGAAATGGCACCCGACATAAAATTTCGAGGGAGCACTTTGGACCACTAAAGTACGATGAGGCGAAAACCTTTATAGCGCGGTGGTTGGTGAGCGTTTTGTGCGCCAGCATATGGGGGAGCGTCGCGAGATGGTGGCGGCATCTCTGTCGTCACTGATAATGCCAGCTCTCGCGCGACCTGTTCACGCCACTTTTCGCGCCCCCTATTGCACCGTAGTGGTACCACCCATTGACGTCATGGGATTAAATTTGATGGCACCGCGTGGTTAATTTACTAGGTATAATCAATTATTTCAATAGTTAGGTTAATTCATTTATTTCAAATTCTTTCAAAATATTTTAGTTATCCATTTTTTATAATAGTATAGCAAGTTCGATATCGCTTGAGTTGGCGCAGAAATACGCGCGTTGAAAAAATCTAGGTCTGAAAATATCTTTTCACTAGCAGTTATTTCAGCTTCGCAACATCGCATTAAAGAATTTGAGACAAAGTAATTACAGAAACCTTGCCTAATAACAGTTGTTGTATACCTTACGTTGCCTTACATGATATATGCAAGTTAGTGTAATAAAACTATAGTTATTTATCTACTTTTTGGCAAATCTTTTACAATAATTTATGATTTTGACTGCAGATTAGCAGTATAATGAATTACATCGTTACCCGCCGCATTGACTCAGTAGGCAGGGCTCGCGGCTACTCCAGATACTGGCTGCGGAGGTCGCTTTTCGGTGGAGGCGAAAAGCAAAATGTGCTCATTGACAGAGCGATGACAGCGCGTGTTAAAACAACCACATTTGGTCGCAATTTCTAGAGCACTCCACTACGTCCACTTCAGCTTTCCTCTTAGCCTGGGGCGTTTCGGGGCGTTAAACACTATAAAGAGAACGAACTGAACAATGTTTTAGGCTTTCATCAGTATTTTTTCCACACCTTCCTTGCACATATGCATGCTGCGGTGGCTCAACAGATAGCGTTCGACTGCTGAGTACATCCCTGGCAGGATCGAATTCGCTTTCATGGCACTGTTCGGGAGTTCCACAGTGAGTGTTACCACGCCTTTCCTTCACTAATAACCAGTCGTCAATGCTGTTATTACACGTACAGACGGAACAGAAGCCAGTGATGAAAATTATTAGACAGCTTAAAATCTTGCTTGCGCTCACCAATGAGGTAAAAAGCGATGATGACGGCCATGACGGTCACGACAGAAGTGATGCCAGCCGTGTACATGGGCAAGGTGTCCGCCACCTCTTTAGGCGGCTCATTTTCCAGGAGGCTCAACTTGGCGAGGGTAGTATTAGCACCTTCCCTCAGCTTTGTAGCGTACGTGCCATACAGGTCTTTGACGACGCCCACGAACTCGGCGAGTGTTTTCTTGACTTCTGTAAGATCACAGTCAACAGTTTGATTCCACTAAACGTACGCATGACCTCTGTACTAGCCCTGGTCGGGCCATGGTCGGGCAGTGGTCGGACCATGCTGCGCTAGAAACCACACATTTTGCAACAGAGACATTTGCTTCTTGGCGCGTGTAATGGCCCATTCTGTGTCGGATATGCTCAAAAGTTATCCTTGCAAAAAGTACGGCAATATGCCCTGGGTGCATTAATTTACAGATATGAACTCTGCGGACAGGTCGTCACGCAAACAGGTAGTTTTACCTAAAATTTTCATATAACCGCTAATCATATAAATGTATTGTTATGTAATACATTGTAAATATATTTGGGCACCACGGTTTTTGTTGACCGCAAAATGACTTCAAGAATGGTTTAGGAAGCAAACTGGAGAAAAAATGGCGTCTATGGCTGAAGTCCGGAAGTTTTACCAAGACGGCAGAATTGTAGGCAGCAATAGAAGGCCGAGCGTGCACTTAATCTTACGAGCTCACGCTTATCACTGAAACATTTTCGGGTGCTAACGCCGATCAGCTCCCACTGATCAATCTATTAAGCTGTATGCTTCGCTCCACTAATTTTGCGGCGTTTCAAAATGTGTACATTTTATATCTCTTCTGCAATGATCAGGGCAGGGACATTCAGAGAAAGTGGGCTTGAGAACTCTTTGCAGGTGTGGCAAAGCGGTTAATAGCGAAACTACTTGCAAGGCGATTCAAATAGGTCATTGTGCTTTTTGTAATGGTCACGCTTCTTAAACTGTAAGAACAACACGTATGGACTACATTTGACGGCCAGAATTTCACGTGAAATATTGAAAAAAAAAAGGAAGTAAATAAACAGTATGAAGACCACATGGAAAGCCTGAGGACAGCGTATAAACTTCCTTATAACTTGCGGACTCTGTATTCCCATGTTTCTCGGTCCACGGATCTCTCAGAACGTTTCAGCAGTAGAAAGCGTGAAAAGTACATTCAGACAAATGGCCGTTGTACTGACCGTCTGCTTTTTCTTGGACCATCGCCCTGAAGCTGCTGCCCTGACGAAGCTGAAAAAACAAATAAAAGATAGAGAACGGAGAAAGTCAAACACAGGCATGAAGAAAAAGTTCTTTTAAGGCATAATATAAAACTTCACTCATCTCAAACAATATAGTAATTAGTTCAGGGTAGGCAATTTAGAAGAACAATGGACATTTGGGAAAAGCGGTAAAGCGTCATACTGAACCTACAGCACCAAAGATAAGGACAAGCAATATGATTAAGTGAGTGCAGATTCTGCAAATAAAGTTTACTGAAGCCATGCGGTTGAGTATAATATAGATGTGGATGTACAGAATATAGAACATAAATTCAGTATAGCGTAAATCTCATTGGAGTAGTTCAGGAACTTGCGTTTACGCATTTATTCTATGTCACAAAACGTTGCCGTGCCTGGCTATCGACCATATGACATTTTACTTACCAGCTGGGTCGCACAGATTGGTAATGCACCAACTCTAGTATGCAGAAAACATTAAGTACTCGTCTAAAACCACCGCTCGGCTAGGAAGTCACAGAGACGACACTATTTCACAGAAATAAACAGATGTAACAGCATTACCCGAAGTAAATATGGCATAGGTATTGTAGATACACTGAGAAGCAAAGAAAATTAGCAAACGTGACCGTCTCGAAGGAATAAATCGGAATCGGGCCGGATCTCGAAGGAATCGGAGCTTCATGGCTGCCGTAAGTAGGCGTTCTGCTACATGCCTCGACACCAAGTCCAGTAGGCCTTTTGATAGTGTTGAGGAAAGCTCTGCATACACACTGGTTTATTATTTTGCTTTGTCAGCTCACTAATGCCCTCCTTCAACGACATGATTAAGGAGTCCGCTCAGACTGAGAATGATGCATTAATAATCAACATATATCATGACCGAATCACGACAAAAAACAGTCCACCTTTAAAGCTACATTGCTTTACTACAACTGGTGAGCTATAAGTTCATGCTCAATATACATCTGGTCAATAGAAGCTTGGTAATCCACTTCAGTACCCTAAGTGTGACAAGACATCCGCAACGCTATAGCATCTCTGATAGAATTACAGAACGAAGGTAGAAATACAAGGCGTACCTTATCTTTTTTATTTAATATATGGTATCCAGTAGGCTTGGCCCTCCGCCTTTTTAAACTTGCTCTCACATCGATAATTTATTCGCAGTTAATGGTGTGTGTGGCCATGGGCCAAGCATGATAAACACTTCAATTCGGAAAAAGGCTATAGGCTAGATTATCTGGTAATATCCACGGAATCACCTTGTCGATGCCTTGCTTCAAGTCGGCATTCATAAGCGTGTCCCTGAGTGCCTTCAGAGAGATCACGGCAGCGGAAACATTGAGCTGCAGGGAGAAAAAAAAAACAATGATCCGAACGAACCAGTTGTGTGTGCGCAGGCCTTTCTAAAATTTTCTAACCTTTTAGGCAGACCATTCCAATATATTACTCAAAGTCAACTCCTTTCGCCGTCAAAAGCCCAAATTTTGCTGCCGACTGTTATCTTTTGATTTCAAAAGGAGCCTCCCGGTCAGCAGCACTTTTGAAGTTTGTCGTTTGCACCCTCTTCCAATGGGCGACCCCAACTCCCCTCCTCTCTCCTCGCCACTCACTGTTCAGAGTACTGCTCATAACAGTTAAAAAAAATGTAAATGCTACTGCTTGGCAAGATTGAAATAAAGTGGTTGCAAAGATTACATCACACACAATATCAGATAAACAATGGGGTCACTTAAGGTTTATGAGAAGAGATGCGATTGTATTCGAATTGTGAACTACGTTTACTTTGCACGTATGCGGCAGTTTTATTGCTGCTTTCGTGAGCACATCACAAAACACTATGGCTAGTTCAGGCATGACACAAAATTTTTTTCAGGTGGACCAAGCGGCCAGTTTTTAGTTTCTCTTCTTTAGCTGACTCTGCTATTGATCTCTGGTGGTCTCGAACTCTGCGACGTCGTCACTGCCTCGAGAAATTAAAGAATTAGCGCCATTTTTGAATGTAACTACTGTCGGTAGAGCTGGATTTCTGTAATTGGTCTTACGTGGTCATTTGACCTTTACGACGTCGCGCCTCGAGAAATTAGGAAATTAAGGATCATTGTTCTAATATGAAACCTGTGGGTTATACTCTGGAGGACACAAAGAAAACACTCACGATAAAAACAGCAGGTGTGAGACTAGCGCACACAAAAATAAATGTGCAGCTACAAGGCTGCACACGACAAAACTGCAGGTGTCAAAACAGAACGCGGAAAATAGCATAGCGATAAAAATACACACAAAACAACACAACGCGACTTCATATTGCCTTGTGCTATTTTTCGGTGTGCTGTTTTATCCCTATGCTATGTCGCGATGCGGCACGGATAAACTATCATATTCGTAACCACAGGGTAAAGCATACACATACGGCATCAGCGTTGTTACGTAAGATCAGCTGCCATTAGGTAGCATGGAACCGTACTTAAGAAAGCAGCCGTTTTGTTTGTCACATGCACGTTTTTCTTATAATCCCCTTTAGCTTTCCAAACGATTCACCAGATGGTTTCCTAAAGTGTGCCTGCCCCACCTCCCATTCAGTGTCGTCTAATTGCTCGCGTAGTACGGTCAATGCGTTAATATTCCAGGTACTCGACGAGAAATAAACGAGCAACTACACCGGCGTCACAGTTAAAAGCAGGTCATAAAAAAATTTCCATTGAAGTATTTATACAGTGGAAGCAATACAGAAAAATAAAGGCACGTGGGTTCTGCCATGTTCTAATTGTATAATAAAGAAAAAAAAACTAGATCACGAACGCGAAGAACGCGCAGTCACTTGCGATGCCATACTAGCCAGAAAAGTACAGAAAATGTCTTGTTATCAGATTAGGATCTATGCGCAGTTTTTGCCCATGAATGCGTAGTGCATGATGAACTTCAATTATAGCTGCAGCATTCTGTGTGGTTACTTCAGACATGGTAGGCATGAAACAGAAAAGTCTGCAGGTTACAGCAAAGCCGAAGAAAAATATGTAATTTTTTTACGTGGCTCTGTTTCTTCTTTTTCCTTCTTTTTTTTTGCCACTGGTCACTCCTTCTTGAGTCAGCGACGCACTGCACTTCGCTGACCTATTTATACCATGCGCAGTTCGGACGCGTCACCAAGCTGAATTTTCAATGTGCTGTTTAGTCGTTGCGTTATTTATGTGTGCTGATTTGGTTGGATTTAGTGTTTAACATCCAAATCGATTTATGTTGAGAGACGTTGTAGTGAAGAACTGCTTTAAATTCGACCACCTGGGGTTATTTAATGTTCGCTGAAGATAGAGAATGCACGGAGGCCTCTAACAGCTGTCAGTTTGTGTGCTGCTTTGTCGTGTGCTGTTCTATCATGGCAACGGTGCTCAGTGATGGTTCTTGACCTACACGATCGTGGTCACGTCACCTATACGATGCCATCATTATCTCGACCAATCAAAGAATTTCTTCTCGTGCAGTCGTGCAGTGGAGGTTTTTTTTTTTTGGACGGGGGGGGGGGGGGGGGGGGGGGGGGGGGGGGGGGGGGGGGGACGGGAGCTGTACCTAAATGACCTTAAAGCTAGCATGCTGAATTAAATGGCTGAGACGCTCTGCACAATATGACTATTCATGAACTGTCATGAATAGCGAGAGCTGTCATGTTTTCTCTTCTTCATTATAAAACACAATACTGTTAAGTTCTTAGAAGTCTGATGTAGGATGAATGTTTTTTGTTTTTTGTATGTTGTGTTCAGTGCTTATGATTTTGTTCGAAATTGTGAACTTACACTCAAGTTTATACTGTGAAAACTGCTGCGTTGTACGGACCTCAGACACTTTTCAAGCTGTCATAAGACAGCTTTTTCCCTGGAGGCCTTTCAACCTCGAGTTTGAAGATAAATGAAATTATATTCAAATCAAATTAGTAAATTATTTTTCTAAACATCCTGTCCCGGGACAGCCGCTATACAAGTGCGAGTAGTGTTCTGGCCATCGCGAACGCACTGCGGCTCGCAGAAATTGCCGGAAATGATGTCACCAAATATGCGAAGATTACAAAATTATGTTAGCGAGGAACTGTGATGTTACGCGGGTAGCAAAAATTGGTGCGCATAATGGGTAGTTTAAGCTCTAGTTTACACACGCGGGCGTAATTGAAGCCATCCATTTTAGCCTTGTGATCGATGGCCACGCATCCCGCACACTGGCTCTCCGCATCGCCGAGCTCCTTGGCCGCGTTCTGTATGTGCTGCGTCCACAGAGCTGCCATCGCCGCGTCCAGCTCCTCAGCCGCCTTCGTCAGCTCGCTCACCGGTGCTTCCAGTGCCTGCAAGTCTAATGTTTTCCGAAAGGGAATGCGGGCACTACTTAACGAATCAGTAAGCAATGGCGTGATCAAGTCAGTGAAGCGGTAACAGTGCGCCATTATTGAGGTGCCAAATTGGTAACGCTAATAACGGCCGGAATAAACACTGTGAAGCTTAACGTTCCGGAGTGTTCGAAGAAAATTGCGGTCGTTGCGGCGATTGCTGGAGGAGGAAGGAAAGAACCCTAGCGAGTCACAATAACCTCATACAGATTCATCATACTAAACTCATACTAAAGTCGTATAAATCTCATATAATCTCATACGAATATCAATCAGCGTATGAGAAATTTGTGTGAGATTTGTATGGGTTTAGTATGAGAAATCTGTACGAGGTTATTGTGACTCATAAAGTGTTTTCGCTAGGAAATGCAGCCACATTCATCCTGTTCTCACAATTCTCATTACTCACAGAGATAAGCGCAATCACTCAGGGCGAGAAGGAGCAGCTATGTTTACATCAACAGTTATCATTCCTTTGCAAGAGCCTGCTTTTCACAACATTTCTGAGATAGGTCATTCACTGGGTCGAAGCTTCGAACGGCGACAGCAATGATTGACTTTCTGCTCCAAGTGAAGCCTACATAACTAGCTTCCTCCAGTTAAACATGTACAATTTGAGCTCAGATAATTATTCAGTGATGGTGACTGCCTCCTTTTCAGCGGCACATCAAACGAAGAAGCTTTGAGAATATACATGTATTCACAAAAAAAAAACAACAGCTAAAAAGATCAGAATTCAAGTTCGCGGTTTCGTACGTTTTGCAGTGCTATTGAGGAACTTGACTAGCGGTGAGTTGCTTACGGCTTCTTCGACCATGTCACCCAACATCTGGATGCAGGCTGAAAAAAGAGGGTGTAATTCGCCAGGTGATTCTCGTCTGCTCACATATGCAATACACTCTAAGATAACATATCTAAACATACCAAAGAGGTGGAAGCTTAAAAAGTAAGAACTCTGCAGATCTACTATAGTCACTAAAACAAAACAAAAATCAATCCTCACAGACAAGTTATATAGACGTTGGCCACACCTAAAATGTTGACCCCTATCATGAGTACTCGATTCATAGGGTTACCTTCGGCTCGGGGTGCATAATACGCAATTAATATTCAACCGCAATATCTTTAAGCGAGAGCTAAGGCATAGTTCAGGCATTGTTTTGAAATGAAATATAAAGTCACTGTAGTTAGTTAAATACCACCTAAATGACACTTGCATCAGAACATGGACCCGAACATGAAGCTTATCACAACATGTACTACACTTGTAATGTTGCCCCTCATTTGATGCTTTTGGATAGGCTGAAGGTGGGCTGGAAATGATTTATAAAAGAGACTGCTTTTAATGTCTTGCAGTCTTCTGGTAAAGCATTCTTTTAGCTCTTAAAAAGATATAACGTGCACGCGTATTTGAGACACCCAAAACGATTTTTATTTCTTTTCACCTTATCTGTAGGGGTTCGTGTCGTGAGGAAATGTAGGATTATTCCAAGGATGTATCCATATTTTTCTCAAATAAATTTTCGGGGTACCTTTTTCTGTGAAATTGGTTATGTATTTTACCGGATTATGACTATAAAGATTAACTTCTTTAATTGTGATTAACTAATATGGCAGTTTTGTCGAGTACATATAACAAACACGTTTGTATTCTTGCACAAATTTGCGGAATCTACATTATTTATATTTCAAAAAAGCTTCCAACTTAAGAAACAACAAAAAGAAATCATACTACTAAAACGTTAACCTTAATTTGATATCTAAAGCTAGCTGCGTTCATTTCGAAGATTGCTATAAAATTTAACGGCCGTAGCACCCCTGCATTCACGTTACCCTTAGCTGGCACCTCCATACAGCTTGGTAAAAGCGGTGCTTTACATGTGGGCTGGTAGCCTACGCTATCGCGTCATACCCTTAAAGGCGGTGCCGAAATGTCCCACATAATTTTTATATAACAAATACTTGAGTCAGTGTTCGGTATTTTTATCAAAAAACTCTGGTTGCTACCGCTGCCGCCTTGACTTGCAGTTGATGAGCTTGAAGTGATCTTTTGGGTCATTGCTGGAGAGGGCTGCTTACCACTGTTCGAACAATGTGTCCGATGTATTCAGGTGCGGCGGCTTACCACTACAGCCCCACGTGGTGTGGAACTGTGCTGCACGGTTACTTCACCAGGAGTATGTATTAGAATATTGATTAAATAAAACAAACTATATATACAGAGATTAGGACTTGTGCCTGTGTCAATCTGTCGGCATGGTGTGGTTCCGTTTGTGATGAGGCTTCTATGTGGTGTGCAGCATATTGTTTTGTTTACATTGAAAATTTTTAGCTCTGATTTCTGTTACCCCACGCAGCAGCCATACAGTGCAGAATAGTAACACTCATCAATGAACGCATACGAGCTTTTGTACGTCTGATATTTCCCTTGGAGTGCCTTATGCTGCAGTACACTGTGATCGTTCTTAAATCTACCTTTGAGACTCTTCTGAGGGCTAGTGTGGGCATGTTTGCTGTATGCGATAAGCAAGCAAAATAAAAGTGATCTTACCATCAAGACGTCCGCCTATGGCTGCCTCGAACTCTTGAGAGTTGTTATACACGAGCACTTCCGCATCCTGTCGAAAGATACTTTCGCTAAGTAGCTCTTCCCACTAGGTCTCTACTCAGCGAAAGGAAACTCAACAAAGATGCTTGCTCTCATACATAATGTGAAACGATTGGAATGTTATTGATTTAACCATATAAATAAAATTCTCCGAAGTAGACCTACATGCCTGTATAAAATGCTTTCTCCTGCTGAGAGCATCGGTTTTCCAATCCTACACTATCCCTTTCCCCGGTGAGCAAATGGCTGCACAATAAAAGAAGTTTACTAGTCTTGTTCTGTCATGACGAAAAAGATAACTAAGACGTTTAGCTTAGCACTTCCGCTTGCTGTTAAAGTCTACCGCTACCGCGCGAGCGCCAGTGCGCATGCGCAGATCATCCTGTGTGCAACAGGTGTCGCTACGTTCCCGTTAAACGCCTGTGGAATCAGCAAGCAGAGGCCAATCAGCGCGTGTGTCGCTGACTGTGCGCGCTAGCGGTAAACGGCAGCGGTAATGCTAAACTAAATGTCTATAACATTTGGATCATGCTATACTACCTTTGAGCTTTGCATACTCCCGCACACGTATTCCGGCTTGCCGACATACCATATCGTTCATGCTGAGCAAGCTTAGGAAGAAAATTTAGGCACCCTTCTCAGTTTTGGGGAATGATGTCAAAGCATGCCTCGTTAGATCGAAGCACGGCTTTCTACTTGGCCCAGAAAGAGGCCGCCGCATTTTTTTCTTTTTTGCGAGGACTCGTACTAGCCCGTAAATATTTAGGCTTACGCGCAGTTCTTTCATATCTCAAATCAAGTTCGACTTTTGATGAATTCGTTTTCGTCCCACCCCCTGATGCTTAACATCCTAGTTAGTTCAGTTGGTAGAGCCACATCCGCGGACAGGCGGTGGTTCAAGGTTCGAACATTTATTCAACTACGGAGCTTCTGGGAAATTTGTATCGCTTTTCTTTGTGGAGCCGTATAGCTGCGTTTTATGGATGCTAATAAGTGATCACTTTCTTATCTCCAGTGAAGTATGTAGCTTTAATACAAGTGAGTAAAGCTGGGAAGTCTTTTGGACGTTGAAAGCTGGCAAACAGCGTCTGTTGCGCCAACCGCAAGTAATTTTCAGTTGTGCCTTTATCATTTGAGGTCTGCCCACTTATACCCACCAATGCACCTATGCACATATGCCTTGAGCAATGCCGAATGTCCCTATGCACCAACACGATGCATGGGTGGAAGTCGCATACAATAAGAATGAAGGAGCGAAATCCCCGTCTTCATACAAAAAAGAAAAAAGAAAATAACGGCCTCAATCCAAAGGCATAGCCGAACCGTGACAGTTGCTGTCAATCTGTTGTTTCGTTCAAGTGTAAACAGTGACGTCCATGCAATAGGGGAGAGCCATTATTTGAGGAGCCCACTCTGAGGCACTTTATTTCACAACTTTATTTAGAAATCAGATTAGGACCCGCCCAAGAGTTCGAGGCTGTGACCCCAGAGAAAGAGCAGTAAACATACGCTTCGGGCAATGTTGTTTGCGAAAAGCATGTGCCCAGAGTCTGCATAGGACATCTAGAACAGTTTGGTCTGGTTTAGTTTGGTTTGGCTTATTTCACCACATATATGTCGTCCCATATGCTGCAGAAGCCAAACGAAGAAATACTGAGCGGGCTAAGAAGTACTGCCGCTATAAAAAGAAATAGTAACAAAGCAAACATGGCGGAAAGACTACTGTTCGATTATTTTGTTTTCTTTGTTTTGCTTTTGTTCTTGACTTGCATTTTATGCCAGTCCGGTCTCGCCTTGCCAATCAGATATCTATTTTATCCTGAATAGCACGCACTTCGCTTCGTCGAAGCCGTCCGTATAACAATGGCGTCCTCAACCTTCAGGCAGTTCTCGTCCCACGGAATAGGTGCACCACAGTCTACGGGCTACGAGGTGTTGCGACAAGGTGCAGAACACAAAGCTCCTACCTTATGTAGAAATACGTTAGCTCAAGCGTGATATGTCAAAGCGCATTAAACACCGAGAAAAATAACATGAAAAGCCATGTTCCGCCAGCAATTAGCAGAACATATAGGCGATGTATCTAGGTGTCGCGAACAGGACTTACGTCGAAGGGTTTCTGCAGGATGCCGGGAGCGTGCTCTTGGAGGAACTTGGCTTGGGTCTTGAAACTGCTGATCATCGCCGGAACGTGGTTGAAGCAGATGATCGCGTACACCAGAAGCAAGCTGACCAGAACGAGAGGGCACGAAGAAATGCGTTTCTTTATTTTTTTTCACCATCGTTTTTACCACGAACCACGGCCTATGCTCTATAGTATAACCTCTTTGCAGTAATTAGACCACTCACTGGCAAAAAGCTGCACCAGACGCTCATAAATAACCACCCTTGCCACGACCATTCGCGGCTATACTGCTTACCGTGTCGTTATCGTTATTTAACGCCACAACTAATGCGGAACCATAACTGTCTGCCTATCATCTCGGTTCAGTTTTCTGTGATACGAAGCTCATTGTTCCTCTTAACCAAACTCTATACTACACGCTAAACTAATTGCTAACGTTTGTCTTCCAGTATCTGCTGCATATATATAATTTCATGCCTCCAGTTTATCCTCTACTTTTCTTCCTTCATTTATTTTTATGAAAGGTGGTGCACCAGATGGCCAGAAAATGAAGGTCGAGAAGATTAAAAGGAGCAAATAAATGTGGTGGCATTGCATTCTGTAAATCATTTCGGCAAAGGAGAATAGTCCTCCACTGGAAAAGGATGCCTGGCATTATATTTGACTGCACTGAGCCGCAGTTACCCTTCTGCACGTCGGGCTGCTTTTTGTAAAAGGGCAATTCTCGTTTTGTTTTGTTTTCTGTTCTATCCAAGGAGAGTTATTGAATCTTTTCCTCGACATGAGCATTTCGGTGGCACCACCCGCTTACCAAAATATTCAGAGCTGTTGCAGATCGCCAGAAATCACTTCCCGAGGATGCAGCGTGAAGATGACGGTAACGGAACTTAAGATACATTATAATAATGGTGGTCAAAACATATTCACGGAAAATATATCGTGTTTTAACCTCAGTTTTGGAGTAAAGCTCATTGGATTACTCTGTCACTTGGCAGAGATGAGCATGGCGGTACGGTAATTTTTGATAGTAGCAGGTGTTCGGAGTTTAGAGCAATTTCAGGATTTGTGCCCCCAAGCCATATCGCTTATGGAGGACGCTGTATAGTAAACAGATCCAGAAATTCTGCGCAAAGTGCCGGCAGTAAAAACAGCCCTTATGCTTGCAATGGCAACGACTAAGCGCAAATGATCATAGTGGCACTTGGGCCGATGCTTTAAATGAGAACCCCAACGTGTAGTCTGTTTCAAATGGGCAGTCGCTTGATAGCACCTCGTACAATTCGTTAAATAAACTCGTTTCGACAAGCGGTGGTTTAAGGTTCGATCCCCGCGCAAGGACGAAATTTTCTTTAAATGCGAACCTTGTCAGAATGCTGAGCAGCTTTGCAGACGTACCGTCTTAAGTAAAAGTAACCAGGCTGCATGTTCCGCTTCTCAGTCGGGTAGCAGGAGAAGTAGTACCACTTCTGAAGCTGTACTCACGTCCTCACTTCTTAACAATTTTTGATCTTCTGGGGATCCATGTTGGCTTTGCAATACAATCTTAAAGCAAACCATGCAGCCTGGTTACTTTTGGCAAAGCCGGTACATGTGTGCGCAGCTTAACACCCTTTGGACCGGGATGGTTCATGGGTAAAACGATTGTGTCGTCTGCAAGCTCCCTTTATATCGTTGTTTTCATGTACCCCACTAATAAATGTATGGGGGTGATGATAAAGTTGCACGGTCTAAAGTTGCAGAGGCACACAACTAGATGGCACAACTGAGTCTGGAGACAAAGATGCGTTCATTCACGATCTCTAATCGTGTATGTTAGCGAACCAAATTTTGATCACGGAACTTGAGCTATGGTTGACCTCCCGTACACATCAAAGGCAGAAGAGTGACGGTGCTTCACCGGCGACATAGAAGAAGCTGATCATCGGCCGAAATCAAGAGCCACTTTGGGCATCAGAAATAAGATTGTCCTAGAATTTACAGCTCCAATTTCTTTTACGCGAAAGCGTTCAAGGTTCCTTTCTTTAGCAACGTCGGCGTAGGGATGAGCCGATAGCTTGAGGCAGATAATATGCCGTCTCCGTTGCATGTCTCGAGCTATCGTCCAAGCTGTGTGAAGTTTCCGCCTCGAATTCCCTGCCTGTTTTATTTCCGCGTTGTGGCGTTGAAAATGTGCGAATCAGGCCAAGCAAGCGTTTTGTTAGTTATTCGTTTCCGGTGGAATAGATCATCCTTGCTATAACAGCACATGTAAATATTATTATTAGCAGTCATCGAAAAGATACATCAAAATTCAAACGCAACAGAATTCAAGCAAGTGATGAGCGAGTAGCATTAAAAGAACAAAATATTAATGCAGAGAACAACGACAAAACGGCAGCATCAACTTGGTAGAACGCAGTTTTAGATGCAGGCATAAAGGTTTATTGATTGTATTTGTAAGAGGGGTGCGGCAGTGGCGTAAAGGCAGAGCATCCGCCTTGCATGCAAGAGGACCGTGGCTCGAATCCCGGTGCCGCGCAATTCTCCACCACATTTAAAAAAGAATATACCGCGTGTCGATGGAATTGCATAAAAAACAGGTTTGGGGTGCGATCTGATGCCTGTGAACACCTCCGGCAACGCACTCCCTCACCTAAACAGGAGTCGGCTACCCAGCTGCAGTAATTGACCACAACCTCTGATGATTAGTTTTACGAAACCACGTCCCCCAGTCACCAGCGGCTGCGGAGTAACTGACCACGGCGGCGGTCAGACCTGTGACGCAGCGAGGGTTGCTATGAATTTCTGGCTCCGAGGACAGGTCGCCATTGGGAAACCGACCCTGCCAAAGTTTAATGGTAGAACCCTACTTAGTGAGGCTAGTATGCAGTGCTTTTAGAGGAACCAGAGGGTATGCATTGGAATATCATAGGGCTTAGTGAGGTGAGGAGGCCAAATGAAGCATGTACTGTACTGATGGGCGGGCATGTACAGTGCTATCGCGGTTTACCGGAACTAGAGGGTATGCATTAGAATATCATGGGGCTTAGTGAGGTGAGGAGGCCAATTGAAGCATGTACTGTACTGATGGGCGGGCATGTATAGAGCTATCGCGGTTTGCCGGAACTAGAGGGTATGCATTAGAATATCATGGGGCTTAGTGAGATGAGGAGGCCAATTGAAGCATGTACTGTACTGATGGGCGGGCATGTACAGTGCTATCGCGGTTTACCGGAACTAGAGGGTATGCATTATAATATCATAGGGCTTAGTGAGGTGAGGAGGCCAATTGAAGCATGTACTGTACTGATGGGCGGGCATGTACAGTGCTATCGTGGTTTACCGGAACTAGAGGGTATGCATTAGAATATCATGGGGCTTAGTGAGGTGAGGAGGCCAATTGAAGCATGTACTGTACTGATGGGCGGGCATGTACTGTGCTATCGCGGTTTACCGGAGAGACGAGATCTAGGAGTAGGTTTTTTTTTCATAAATATGGATATAGCTGGTAATACAGATTCATTCTATACCATTAATGAGAGGGTAGCCGGCATAGTAATTGAGCCAAATAAGCGGTATAAGCTGAAGGTTCTACAATCATACGTCATGATGACGAGACAGTAGAAAGCTTCTATGAAGATGTAGAATCGGCAATGGAGAAAGTAAAAAGGCATTACGATGTACTGATGGGCGACTTCAATGCCAAGGTAGGTAGAAAGCAAGCTGGAGACCACGAAGTGGGCAACTATGGCATTGAATTAAGAAATAGCAGGGGGAGTTACTAGTTCAGTTCTGCTGAACGCAATAACTTACGAATCATGAATACCTCCTTCAGAAGACGGAAGAACCGGAAGTGGACATGGAAAAGCCCTAACGAGGAGACTAGAAATGAAATTGATTTCATACTGTGTCTTACCCGAGCATTATGCAGGATGTAGAGGTAATCGGATAAGTGCGATACAGTAACCACAGGATGGTAAGGTCTCAAATTAATCTGGATTTTAAGAGGGAGTGGAACGGATTAGTAAGGAAGAAGTTCCTCAACGAATTAGCGGTAAGGGGAGAAGTAGAAGAATTCAGGCTCTCGGTGCAAAATAGATGCTCAGTGCTAACCGAGGAAGCCGACCTTTGTCTAGAGGCAATGAACAATAATTTCAGAGACATCATTACTGAGTGCTCGGCAGCAGGAGATGGCAGAATTGTTAGAGATGGTACCGGTAAGCTGCCTAAGGATACGAAAAAATTGATTAAGAACCGCCAAAGTATGAAAGCATCGAACCCAACAGACCAGGCAGAACTGGGAGAGATGTCAAAGCAAATCAATAGGCGCAAAGTGGCCGACATAAGGAAGTATAATATGTTAGAAATTTAGCACGCACTAAAGAACGGTCGTTGCCTGAATGTGGCAAAAAGGAAATAAGGCGTAGGCAGAAATTAGATGTATGCACTGAGGGACAAGGCGGAAAATGACATTACTAACATGGACAAGATAATTAAGATAGCCGAGGAGTTCTATATGGACCTCTACATAGCCATAGTAGTCAGGACAAGAATGAAATTGGCTATAATGAAGAGCAATCAGACGTTCCGCCAGTAATGAAGGACAAGGTTAAGAAAGCCTTAGAAGCTATGAACAGGGGGAAGGCAGCTGGACAGGATCAAGTAACTACAAATTTGTAGAAGGATGGAGGGGATATTGTGCTAGAAAAACTGGTCACCCTGTATACGCCATGCCTGATGACATCGAAAGTACCGGAATCATGGAAGAACGCTAACCGCCTCTGAATTCATCAGAAAGGGGACGCTAAGCACTTCAAAAATTACAGACCAATCAGCTTACTATCAGTTACGTACAAGGTATTTACCAAGGTAATCGCTAATAGGATCAAGAAAACCTTAGACTTCAATCAGCCAAATGATCAAGCAGGATATCGGAAAGCGTATACTCTACCATCGATCATGTCCACACTATAAACCAGGTGATAGAAAACTGCTAGGGATATAACGAGCCCCTATACGTAGCATTCATTGACTACGAGAAAGCATTTCATTCGGTCGAAACCTCGATGGTCATATAGGCATGGCGGACTAAGGGTGTAGGTGAACCATATGGGAAAGTACTGGAAGATATCCACCTGAGAGGAGCAATCGTCGGTGAATTGACAGGGCCTTGCAAGGAATCGAGGCTTCAGTTTGTTTCAAATCATCACCAGTAAATGATACCCGTTTCACTGTGATGATCATTGTCTATGCTATATAAACGACTCAGTGGACAAAGTCAACATTCCGTCCTGTCTATTGCTCAGCATACGATGAGCAACAAGGAAACGACTGCTTCATAAGGAACAGTTTCGGCTTGCTTAACAGATTCCGAATTTAACGTCATAGAGCTTAAATGCAGTTTAACCAACGGTGGAAAACAGAGACCATTACATGCGACTTTACGGCTGGATCTTAGATGTACAAAGATCACAGGGCGATTACATTCAGAACTTCGTGATGTACCAGTGTACACTTCGTAAAATTGTCCATGTGGGCACGAAACTTGACGAAAAGGTTACGATGAGTACAAGGAGGAAGAAGAGGTTCTTTCAACTCAGAAGTGATGGCAGTAGTGATTTCCCTGAATGCTCGCGTGCTTTTATGAAGACAGCCCCTAAGTTCGCAATGATTTCGTTTAACCAGCTAGCACGGGAAACTCCTACGCGAAAAAAACTGACGTCAGCAATAGCTGTAGTGTTGTATATGCCGGAAGGTGACTGACAGGAAAATTAAGAAAAATGAAATGAAAGCAGATACTCTAAGATAAGAATGACTCGGCATAATAAAAAATCAATTGGGTTCAAAGAGAATAAAAATTATACAGTGATTTGACAGTAAGAAAGAATGACTACCAGCGGTTCATAAAATTAAAACAATCAATCACTAAAAAACAAGGAGAAGACCTTATTCTGAAATATTATTATCGCATAATGTTTCAGATGCTAATGCTAATCCCGTGCTGGGCTGCCTGCGTGGTTAATTTGGTAATGCTCAATGTTCCATTAAATTGCTGCTTTTTAGGTCATTTATACGCCCCAAACTTGAATACCTGCCATTTGTATGGGATCCACCTTATGTCACCCTAGTCCATTCTCTTGTAGTTGTTCAAAATAATTCAATTTGCTTCAGCGTTTTCAATTACAACCGAACAGCCAGCATATCAGCAATGAAAAGTAGCCTTGAATTATCCTGTTTATCATCTCTCCGTACCAATTGCTCGCTTAGCATTATTTCAAAATTTATTCCATCATCCCATACGGCATGCTACTCCTTTTAGAACCGCCTCATCGCTCCCATATACGTTCACGAAGTTGGTCTGGTTCACTGTAAAACAAACCTTTTTTTTTTTTTTTTTGGTATTATATCCCACGAGCACCTCGTAAATGGCACCATCTTCCCGCCGAAATTGTATGTATCAATGATAGCGAGCTGTTTCGAAACTGTATAGCTAATACTGTATGATTAGCATAACATTAATTTCATAATGTCTTGATGCATTGTATAAGTATTATGTGTTTTATATGTGCAACTGCATTCCTTCTTATTTATTGTATATATTTAACGACTACCCTGTGTATTGTCTCAGGCTTTGGGGGTAAATGAATGAATAAGTTACAACAGTGATAGTTAATTACGTGAGTGACTTTTACACTGATGACTACCGCTTCTTATCTCGCCTCATCACTTCCTATCTCAGATTAAGGCATCCGCCTTCTTATTTCAATTTCTGGGGAAACCATTCGTGGCAAGCGAGAGTAAGGTCGAGTAGTAGGACATTTACGAGGGGAAGTGTTTTTGAGCTAAGCACGCTAGCCTTTTCCATCTTTTATCTGTCATAAAGCGCAATAAAAATAATATTGCCTAAGCCTGCCTTCATAATACCATAACCATAACACTAGATTTTTAATGAAGAAAAGAAAGGAATAATATTAATAATCGGGACAAGCAGAGCTCGGCAACCCCACTAACAGCGGATGAGAACGTTAGTAATGGGACCCGATTTCAACACTGGAATCAATAATGTTCTTAGATACCTCCAGTACGCTTTCTCCTTCTCGTAATTCTCTTTCCCGCTCAGCTTTTGCCAAAAGATTCAGGTTCAATTGAAGAAGCTGGACATTCAGAACACTGTCGACACATGGCAAGAGATAGCCAGGTTTTTATCTCTTTCCTCAACACGGACACTTTCGTGCTTTACATTTATTTGCATAAAAAGCATTTCAAGGTCAAAGAACATCCTATTTTACAATGTACGCAGGCGACCGAAGAATAGTACGCAAGGAGGGGCCCTGCTGAGGCTCACGTGAGCGGGAGGGTGACGGTAGTGAAGACGCAACCGCACGTATTGCGCATGGAGACGTCGGTCTTTTTCTCCTTTTCCGTCGATCGGCCGCCGCACAGGCCGCACACGCAGCGGCAGCACAGCACCGCCAGGCCCGTGACAGGCACCGCCGTCGCCAGAAGCCCACCCAGTACCACCAGGCCAAACAGGCTGCCGGTGGACTTCACGAGGGATTCTGCCTGTGAACCAACAATCATGTTACAGGGTAGAAGCCACGATTGCGCGGCCCAATCATCGCATATCGCTCCCCGTAAACTTCTATATAGCTGCGTTCTCCTTCTAGAGGGAGAAATATAAAACTTTGCTTACTTTGGTTTATAGGTAATTAATGCTCCAAAGCTATTCAGACAATGCACTATGGACGCAGCAGGGGGGTACTCGGGAAACTGCGACCGTCAGGGGTTCTAAAGTTTATTTGGCCAGATATGTTAGATGATGGAATGTTTGGAGCTCTTATTCGAGGGCCGTCCTGCTAGACAGTCAAAAACAACTGCCCCTTTCACATTGGCCTCTCCATTTGCTAAGCTCCAAACGATGCGGCTGCTCTGCATGGGCCATGCATCCCATGTATTGAGCAACAGCGTTAACGGACCCAACATTGATTTTAGCTTTTATAATGCAATTGCTTTGATCTAATATGGTCAGTAATGTGATCTAGATCTCCATGTGTCGAGTGTATTCTACAACCATATATCTATTACAGTGCACAAAGTGTCGTAGGGAACAAATAAAAATAAAGGATTGGGGGAGGGAGGCCTGTGCTTCAAGAAGTAATTCCTGCTTCGGGAAAGTATTCTGATATCATATTTCATCAAATAATTATCTCTGTAGAAAACAACAGCGCCTAAATAAATCTTGATTACAATAAGAAGACAGAACATGTCGTAGAAAATGAAATTAAATAAGTTTTTTAGAAAGGAAACGACGTAACTATTTCACTTCTCCGTGTACATGTACTTACAGCGAAAATGAACCGCGAGGAAAATTGTGAAAAGAGGAGTGGATGGATAGAGAATAAAAAGTGCCTTAATGAAAAGCAGCTTAATAATTTCACTCTCTAACCGGGAGCAACATCACACAGCGCACCCAAGCTGCATGAGTTTCGCCTCCACATAAAAGCGGCACGCGCGGTATGAAAAGAGCCTGAGCCTCCTAAGTGTAGTGCAAGCAAAGTCACGAGGCAGTTTGAAGCCAATGTCTTTGAAAACGGGCCCCACGAGAATATGCCGCGCCTTTTCCATCAACGTGTTCATTAACTCTCAATGATGAACTAAATTACAGTTTTGCGGCAGTATCTGTGAAGCCCCCGTTCCTGTGTTTCGTACAGGAGTAGTAGTATAGAGTCAACGTTGGCGCAGCCAGAACGTGATGCCACAGAAGCCAACTGGACGGTTGATACCGTGGGAACAGAAGGAAGAGAGTCGCCATTCAGCGTAGAAGCTACGGCTAGAGGAGTGCGCGGAAATGCAAGGTGGTGTAACAGTCGTCTCAACTTGAAAGGAAACCTCTTAAACGCCAGTTTTCTTGGTTTCGCACCGTTTTGGTAAGAGCAGTCGAAAGGTAAAAAGAGAGCTCAAAAACCGCATGTACACGCATTACTCACATCATTGTACCGTGCAATGACCCCCCATCCCCCCCCCCACACACACATACACACACAAATACACACGTTTCACTAACTATTTGGTTACGCAGTGGCGACCATCATCTGAGTTCTTTTCATCTTTTTTTTAATGATGTGCAGTTGCAGATGTGTATTCCGAACGTAAATAAGGTTAAGGCCCAACCTTGGCCTTACGTGTCAAAGCTAAACTAGTCAATCTTGACCAAGCAAGTGATCACTGAGTGTTGGAGATAAGGTTTGAGTAGATCATTTCTAGTTAGACTAAGCACGTGTCCTCAGTGTGGCAACAGTTCTAAGACATTTGAACACAAGAGTAGCCAAAAGATTAGCGGGGGATTTCAAAAAGAATTGGAAAATGGCCAACAATCACGTTATATCACCCTTTCCTGTGGAGTGTGATAGAGGTAAACAAAAGTAACGTGTACTTACTACTTCACCGGTTTTATCCAATGGAGGTAAATCTGAAAGAGAACAAATTGAGCCTGCGTGAACGCATGGTAATGAAACGTACTTAAAGACTTTTCCTAATCAGCAGGCCGCCAACAATAACGCTGACCGAGACGGAGACGGAGCAAAGGAATACGATTCGATTTGGTGGTGGTGTCTGTTTTCAGGTTTGTGGAGGCGCACCGAACTTCAACGGCGCATTCGGTTGGGGGGACGAGAGCAGAGGCGACGAACATTGCTAGCAGTGCAGGAGCACGCCAAGCGAGGGCGTAACTGTCGTCCCACGGGAACGCTCTCTGCGTGTCGCGAGCAGCGCGCCACGACCACGTGACCGCACTTCTCTCCCTAGCATTCTCCGCCTGCCCGCAGTGGCGGCAGTTACAACCCGAGCAGAGGCCAACAATCCGTGAAGAACCGCTTATTTTGTATACCTTTGTTCTCACAACGCGGCAATCTTTGGCCCTTTCGACCCCAGCAGTGACTCTCAAACATGCATACAGCACCTGAGCAATTCTTTCCGCTCGCCGAGTACCGACGCTTTGCTGCCGCCATTTTGAGCGTCGCCGACTTAAGAGAAAAAAAAATGGCGCGGATATGGAGCTTTATGACATGTGACGTCCTCTACACTCGCTTTAGACGAGGGAGTAGCCGGGAGGGCACTCGGCTGCTCTCAGCGGAAGGAAAGCCCTCCTCCTCTACCATTGGAAGCCAGTGATTCTACTCCGGCTCTACCACTGGAGGGCGCCCGCTTGTATGAGAGCACTTTCGAAATGCTCTCGAGTGCACCTGCTCTCCCACTCGAATTCGCCATAAGTCTCGTCGCGGCAGATTTTCCGGAGATGCTCATTTATTTGTTTCTAGCCATAAAAATGTTCAACGCTATGCTTACTGCAAATATTCAAATAAACACTTAAGAATATGACCAATTTCCTAATTAGTTTTGGTGCCGCGCTCTCCATGCAGTTCCAAAGAAGGTGCGTGATATCTGCTCTTGCTAACGGGACAACAGTTTGAGCATCACTGCTAAGGTCGATCTTTGCTTCAGCATCTGTGCTCACTTTCATCGAGCCCACAGTGTCCTTACTTTGTGCTTTGGCCTTTGCCGTGGGGAAAAGTAAGGAGCTGCGTCATGTTCAGTGCCACGTACTAGTAGGGGGTGCGGCGAATGAAATTTACTTTCCAAAATTCGTCCGGGAATGTAGAGAACCTTTGAGGTGGTCGCATGTTAATTTCGTGTAGTGAGCAGTGGAAGGAGATATTTAATTGCATCGCTGAAGGCCTTGAAGGTTAGCAATTAAAGGTTTAATCAACCAGAGTAATCATAGGTCCTAGAACTCCGCTCGTCTTGACAAACGAATATGCTTCCGCTGCCAACTGTAAGAATACTAAATTTTTGATCATGGTTATCTCCCCGGGAGCTTAGCCAACATAATCTACCCTTCTAAGACGATGCGCCAGAAAAACCGTGTACACTCGGATAGTCTGTTAACACGTGACTTTTTGTTTCTATAAAAAAGAACTTCTTTCGAGTAAATAGTATACTCAAGCAAGACAATATGTTAGGTTTTCAAGCGAAAATACTTGGGCCTAATTGTTTGCAGAAATATCCAAACTTTTTTTAACAACTTGCATAATAATGGGCAAGCATTAGCGACCGCAAAATTCTGCCAAGCAAACGCTGCAAGGATATCGGAAATAATTTCTGTTTCGAACTCGCTCATTATTATTGCAGTACAGAACAAAAACAAGAATAATTTTACTCATAAAGGCAAAGTTATCTGCTCAATGTCCAACAGCGGGCTACCCCCTCATTTTTTCACGAAACGTTATTTACTACGTTTGCTTGCTACATGGCATATGAAAACCATCATATTTGCTTGCAGCAAGATAGCCTGAGCTGCTTATGTGTCATTAAAACCAACAAAACAAAACATCCATGCAGCTTTCCCCTGAAATAAAGAAATAACTGTCAGACGCAGCCCATTCCCAATGCATACATAGCGCATCAGAGGAGTAAAGTAATTCGTGCTTACAGTGTATGATTCCGCCACTTATATTATAACTAGACATTATGTCGTAAACCAGGCAGTACTTGTCGTGATGCTTTTGTAGTATGGTCAACGATTGTCCCGATAGACCGGCGCAATTTTGAGGTTTACCACTTAAGGTTTAGCGATCTGACGAAGCTTATTTATGAAAGAATGCTGAACGACATACCGGAACCTCGCTAGCCGGTTATTTCCTTTAACCAGCATCATCACTTAGCCTGGAAAAAAAAGCGCAATACGGTGACGCCGATGCCATTTTACGCTACGCCTGTAACGATTACTGATGAAGACGATGTTTTCACGGGCAGGAAATGCCCACCCCTGATGCTTACCGCGGGGAATGCTTGGCGTGGGCAGGATCAAAGCTGCGAAGGCCTTGTGCACCCGACCCACCAGGTTGTGCATTGTGAAGCTGTGATTCGTGGAGTAGCTCATAGTAGCAGGCGGCGGCGGAGGGGTGAACGTGATGCCGTTCTCGCTTAGGCAAGCTGAGAAAGAGGGGAAACAGCAACAAAGAAAGGGAGAAAGTTAAGGAGGGAAGAATGTTTGCCATACAGTGCAATTAAATACCATATATAACCGCCCACTGCTACCGACGAAGCAACAAAGGATATGAAAACCTATCCAAGCAGCAGGTTACAGCAGATATTTTTCTAGATTCTTACTTATGTGCAATAGCGTACAGTACTTCCGAGCGCCAACATTTCTTTCACTCCAACGCTATTTCGATCCTTGAATAGTTACATATTGAAGTAACACATGCGAAGTGCCTGAACGTGCATACAACATGTGGTATTTTTTTTATTTGACCAATGTGCAGAAGAATTCCTTAAGGTGGAGTAGATATAAATTAGGCGAATAATACGCAGTGTATAATCTGTGAGAACTATACTGTTCCCAGAAAAACTTTCAATTTTACGAAAATTTCATCTTCGTGTGGTCTATAAGCTCTCCTTTACCGCCATATGGCTCAGCTTGTGTACCTAATGAGTAATTGCTGCGCTATCATTGCGCGATTACAATTGCAGAAATGATACGATCTACGATGACCAGAGCGAACTGCGCCCATGCAGTGATTACGCTTACTCCCGTTCACGCCAGATGGGGCTGGAGTCTGGAGTGCAGCGAGTGGAAGCAGCGCGGCCAGCACCGCAGCATGTCCCCACCCGTGGTCGCTGCGGCCGCATCTCATCCTCGGTGTCGGCCCCCGTGGCGGTCTTCCTCGTGACGCACTGCCTTTTGTCAGGTCTGGTAACAACGCGACTCCGTGTGGACTTGGGTGGGTCCCTGCGAAAGAATGCGTAGGCTAGAGGCACGATCGCTGTTAAGATGCATGAAGTATGATGTAGGAAGATATACAGTATTGGTTTGGTATGGTATGATATGGTTGGAAGCGTACGGTACGATAAGTTACGGTGCGATACGGATTACGGTATGGTATAGTATGGTATGGCATAATTTGGTTTGGTTTGTGCGGTTTAACGTCCCAAAGCAATTGACTAAGGCTATGAGAGACGCCGTAGTGTAGAACTTATGAAATTTCGACCACCTGGGGTTTTTGCGAAAGCTTTTCAGGATGCGAAGTTGACGACTTGCAATTCACCGCGCGAGAATGTGTTGCAGTCTAACACGCGAGGGGGTCGGCAGCTGATATAGCTGTGGCGTACTGTACATTCGAGCAGTAAGAGAAGAAGAAATAGCAAAAATAGACCCAAGTAAAAACTTGCAGGTGTGGCTGCAGTGGGAGCTCTGTAAAGAAGCCTTTAAAACAATTGAAAGAGCTGCTATTATACTCACACAAAAGAAACAAAATAAAGCGCGGTTAAGGGCACTGCTTCATAAAATGATAAAACAGGAATGCCGAGCACTTGGTGAATGAATAGAAGACATAAGGAAAACCAAACTTGAAGCTATAACTAATCGAGGAACAACGTTACCGGGGAGTGCTGGTGAGGGCAAGGGCTGAAGGCGCAGCTCCAGAGGAAGCGCCAACGAAACGGGGGACTCGGTTTAGAAACAACCCCGGGAGGGGTATTATTCACAGGCACCAACCATGTCAAAACAGCCCTTTTCGAACATTACCAGGGGCTCTTCGCATCGCACCCGGCCGATGTTATCACATTTAAGGATGAGTTTCTGGCTGTGCTATCGCGTCTCGAGGACGAAACAAAGGAAATATCAGAACTGGACATAGCTGAAATGTAGTTGGAGTACGCAATTGATAATTTAAACCACGGTAAATCCCCTGAACTAAACGGATTCAACGCGGCTTTTTATAAAGAGCTTAAGCACGAAATAGCCCGTCTTGAATGTGATCTTCAACGAAGTATTTAAAGAAAATGCTCTGCCTCCGTCATATGGGTCATCACACTATGTTTATTAAAAAAAATTAAATAAATAAGTTAAGACTGTTTACTGCATACCGGCCCATAGCACTCACAAGCGGGGAGTGCGAAATTTTTATGAAGGTTCTGGGGCGAAGGTTGCAGACCGTGATTAATGGCATAGTTGGGCCTCATAAAGCGCGCATTGTACTAGAATACTGTGATGACAGTAATTGTCGGGTGGCCTTTCTCCAGATTGACTTAGCAAAGGCATTTTATTGTGTCGCTCATGAACTATTCTTTGTCATTTTAGTTCATGTGAACGTTGGTTTTGTTATTCGTGAGGGCGTGGCCTTGGCGTAGCTAAACGATGAGCTTTAGGGGCCCCTATGTTTAGGGGCCCCCATAAGAGTACAGCGTTCCATACGCCAAGGCTGCCCCATCAGCCCTCATTGATTTTGTATCTGTATAGAGACCCGTTGTTTGAAATACTGAAAATAGCATTCAGGAATTCAAGGTAAGAGCAGCCGAAGTAAAGCTGTTAGCGTATGCCGACTATATCCTGTTTTTATTGATGATGAGGGGGCATATGCCAAGCTGTGAAGTGCGTGCGCGAATTCAGTCACGTCATCAGTAGTGGAGTTAACTGGTCGAAATGCCGAGCTCGGGCCTTGGCATGGGAGGTGATCATCTACGACTGACCGGTTTGCCAGTGTGCCCTGGACAACAATACCCGATAGGTACTTGGGAGTTCTGCAGATGTCTTACCGTGAGAGTAAACGGTATTGAAGAGGACAGGATAAAGAAATAAAGGACAAAGCTGAAACATAGGAAGGGACCAACCTATCTATTTTTGCCAGAGCCATCGTTTGCAATTTGTTTATCAGCAAGCTCCGGTACGTTATGCAGGTTTTGCACTGTTGACGGTTATATAATCAGAAGCTGCACAGGACTTTTGCCGTATTTGCCTGGATGTCTGAATGCGGGCGCGGCAGCCGGACCAGCTTGTTCCGACGAGTAACAAACGGTGGGCTAGGATTGGGCCACCTGTTTTTGCGACAGCAGGTCAGTCGTTTTTTCGTTTTCTAGAGACACGACTGACCCTTTCTTGCGCACCGTATGCCAAGTTAGACTGAGGCGGCTGCTGCCGGAGTACGTTGTTTCAATCGAAGATTGTTCCGCGTATATTAAGGGCTTTAACAGATAATTCGTAGCAAGTGTGCGGTTTCATTCGATGTGGTTCTAAAGCGATTATTTGTCAACAGTAAAACGAAATTAATTGTAGACTGCATTGTGCGAAATTGTGTTTCCAACGCCTTTGTACAGGGCCTTGTACAGTGGAGGCCCAGGCGCAGATATATTAAGAAGGCTAAAAAGAATGCACGTGTTGCCAGGAGCAAAAACCTCCCTTTTTAAATTCCCTACCGAAACCTTCCAGGTAAAAATATTTCTGAAGGAAAAGAGATTATTTATACCCTGCCTATCGCACTGTTTAATATGCAGGAAGCCAGAAAAAATAGACCATGTTATATATTTTTGGGAAGGGGTTTAGTTTTGGGATGTATTGCAAAGAAAAATTTTCCGCTGGACCCGTATGGTATCCGGCCCTTATGCTTAGAAAGTGAGAATGGGGTACCATTTGATTTATTTATGCTGATGGGTCTCGACTCTATATGTCTTTTAAGAATGACAGGGTACCATTGTGAAAAAGACGCGCAGCCTGCCCAAATTTATTTCTAGGATTGCGATGATCGGTTTTTGGCAATTCATAAAGCTACCGTAAAACCACCCTAGTGGTTCTCAAGACTAGAGGCTTTGTTGTGTATCCGTGAATTTTAGTGTGTCATATGTAAGTAGCGTACGTAAATAGCGTTTTGTATGATTTTTGCTGATTTTGTTTTCGTGGAATGCAATGTGTCAACGCCAGGCAATAAAGAAAAAAGCTATGATAGCTGCGACGTTTCGTATTCCCTTTCTACGAGAAATTCCTGGTTTCGAATGCATTCCCCTCCAAAAAGCTGCTTTCTTATTGCATTGTGAGAGCGCTATAAGCGAACATACAAGCGTTAGATGGTTTTTAATGCTTTGACAGCTTTTAATTCTGCCCTGCCAGAGCCAAACTCTACCACTCCATGTGGGGCTTCATTCAAAGAATTCATTCAAAGGAGCAGTGGAGGCTGGCCTCACACCCGAGTTCCTGTTCTTCGGGACATAATATCCTGCATTGGGCACAGAAGTTGCGGAGTCCTAAAAAGCATAGGACCTCCCTTTCACTATCCTTTTCTCTCTTCAGATAAACTTACTTAGTATCCGTGGCTAAACCTGGTTAAACAGATTATACCACGGGAAAGCAATGTTTGAATTGTCCGCGCAAGGACATATGTACTGACGTCCTGAACTGGCGGGGTCAATCAGGAGCAGGCACAAGCACGATCACTGCTCAGCACTGATGATTGTATCGGTACTTTCGCACTATATACATATTGTTACCGGGACTATGTAAACTATATAAATATTGTTATATAAATATTGTTACCATTCCTAAGCCCATCGCTGCAGGCAATAGAATCCTTGGGGAACAACTCCGCCTCCAAGGGTATGAGGTGATAGCGTTAATGACTGCCATTTGCGACTCCGCTTTAGAATTTTTAATCAATAAACCCTCAATTTGTGCCTCTATTATGTCACGTATACTGGTTAGCATAGAGTCGTAAGGTAAATAATTTACGTTACAGATCACCTGTCATAGACATAGCGCTCCTCTGCAAACAAGCCGTACGAAGATGCCCGCGGAGCCTTGAGGAAGCATACCTGACTCAGAGCCAAAGGGTCCAGGATTTTTATATCTTTCACCAAGAAGGAACTACCCAAGTTGTCAGCTCCCGTCATCTCGACCATGTCACGTGGTCTAGTGACGTCCACCAAACTGCCAATCAACCAATGTCAGGTCATGTCTGCCAAGATCCCACCTGCTAGCGGCGGGCTCGTGATTTTCGCTTAGATCGTGCCAAAGCCGAAAACCCCGATGCCTAGTTTTGCTAAGCAGGACACTTAACTAGACCAAGTTAAGGCCTATTCATTTCACGGACTCTTTGTTGGTCCTTGGGCCAAACGTCACACAACGTCCTTTTTCCGCTCCTAGAGATCCAGTGGCAACTGTTGACATGCGTAGGGGGAAAAGCCGAGATCAAGTATAATACGATTGTTGTACGAATGTCGCCCCTAATTCGACATTGGCCTTTGCAGGGCACAACAGTTGGATTAGTCATGGGCGCGGTGTGTCTTTCATCGTGCTACTTCAATAATTGTAGGTTAAGTCTGAACCACATGGAGTGAGAGTGGGATGTCATGTGAAGCCTGGTCCGCAACTAACCACGAGCCGGTGATCAATCATGTGAATAATCCATTATTATATTTCTGTAGTCCGACCCCTAGTTACAAATCAGTATGGCAGCCATCACGTCTGTAGAACAGAATGTCATCCCAGCTACGTCTCACTACATACGCCGAAAAGTAAAGTTTCAGAGCGTTAAAACTTATGAATTCTTGTCTAAGTTTCTACGAGAGCGCCGGCAGAGATTATCCCTCGGCGAACTTGGTAACGTACCAAGATCCCGCAACGCTGAGCTGCGCTGGTGCAAGAACACTTAGAAAAAGGTTTAGGTGATGTAGAAGGGGCACGACTTAGAAAGTGCGCCGTATTAGCGAAATCACACTCGAGCAGTGGAAACCAGCCTAACACTTAGAGCCATAATCTTATCACAAACCATTATTGCTCCAATATTCGTATTGAACACTTGTAACCGTCCTATGAGTTACCACGTGATACTATAGTAGCGGCAAGAAAGTGGGTGAAATAACTGAATAACAAAAGAAATCGGGCTTACGGAGTGGCAGGTGCAGACACAGCGGGGACTACCGTCTTCGAAGTGAAGTACTAAGCGGCGAAACGCTTGTAGATAGACACGGGTTTCAGAATATCCAACCGGTCAAACGGGTGGGCACTTATTCTCCTCGTCCTTCACCAAAGTCACGCGCAAAAGCAAGCTTGGGACTTCTTCGTCTTCTGGCATATTCATCTGGCCCATGAGCAAGTAGTTATTAAAAGCGTGTCTTTTTGGGCTTGTTGGTGCGTGAATATAGCGAGATTGTAGCGCAGAACAGGACAGGACACAATCTCGTTAAGTAGTTATTAGTTGGCCAATTCATAATTTATTCCAGACAAAATGCAGCCCATAGTCTTGAAATTGAGGAAAAGGACAAAAATAATGGAGGACAATCAACAGCGTTATTAGACAATAAAAAAAAGACAAAAAAAAAGTAGTCACCACCGATAGGCACTGAAATCCGAGAACGTAAGCTGTTATCCACCGCAATCTTATATCGCGTAGATCTCAACGAGACGAATGGTTCGATATCACCCGCATATTTCTGCGACCTGTGGTTCGCCAGAAACGCACCCCACTGCAAATACGAATTTTGACCCGTGTGCTGTGCGTTGTCAGCGAACGTTAAAGATCCCCAGGTGGTCGAAATCACTCCGTAACCCTCCACTACGGCTCCCCTTTCTCTCTTTCCTTTTTCACTCCCATCTTCCTTCCTTCCCTTTACGGCGCGGTCAGGTGTCCACAGAGCAAGTGTGACAGATACGGCGCCTTTCTTTTCCTGTGAACCAATTATATATATTTTGGACACACAAATGTTGATTGTGTGACTCCTCCATCAAAATGAGAGTAAATTGAGAATGGCAGTTTTACGCGTGCGGAAATTAACCGTAAGACACCACCCCGTTTTCTCTAGTACCATCCATAGGGTCGGATATTTAGCGTAATGGCATATTTCGATAAATATATGAATTTGAGCATACCTCCAATCGGCGTTCAATTGCAGAGCATAAGTTGTTCAAAGCGGCTCCACACTGAGTGGTTGGCACGCGTGAATCTCGCTCCCAGGTTCTAAATTCAGGCATTAACATGTTGAGCACATAACAGCGATTTAGTTTGTAGCACCCGCGTCCTCCTGCTGCTACTGGTTCCCCGCCATACCCGCCACGCTGGCTCAGTGGTTAAGGCGCTCGCTTACTGAAATGGTCTACTGGGGTTGGATCCCGACCGCCGCCGGCTGCGTTTCAGTGGAGGTGAAGCGCAAAGGCGCCAGTGTGCTGTGCGATGTCAGTGCACGTTAAAGATCGTCAGTGGTCAAGACTTATCGCCCTCTTATTCCTTGATGGGTTCATAGTTATTTAGGCGAAAGCCTTTCTAGGGTATGTCGCCAAGGCCGTGTCCGCAAAACGAGTCCGCAGCCGTTGTAGTCTTCTCCGAAGAGTTAGGATGAAACGAGTCGTTGTCATCAATAGAGGATGGTATGAAGATGCTGCAGAAAAAATTTATGTTGATAAGATGACTAGGTAATTAATTAGAGCCAAAAATGTTAACGTAAAATTAAACAAACATTGCATTATACCATGCGACTAATGTCGACGTCTAATTGATGTGAAAACACGTCAACCGGAAGTAAATGTGTTTGTGACTTAATATTTGGTTGTCAAGAAATGAAAGGCGCAGTACCTGTTAGGCTTTCTGTAAACACCTAAATGCGCCGTAAGGGTAGGGAGCATTCTTACACCATGGTAGGGAGGAAGGCGCGATTGAAAGCGGAAAAAGAGGTATCGTAGTGGAGGGTTGCGAAGTAATTTTGGCCATGTGGGGATCTTTAACGTGCCCTGACATCGCACAGCACACGGATGCCTATTCATTTCGTCTCCACCGAAACGCAGCCGCCGGTGATCGGGACAAGGAAAGTGTAAAGAAAATGACACTGCTTTTACACAAACGACGACTTCTAGATTTCTCTTTGATCAGCTGTTACTTGCTGCAGCTCCTGGCCCTAACTGGATCAGCTCTGGGATGATAAAATTAATTTTCGACGAATGATGCAGTTATTTACAGGAGCTTGAAAATTACTCTCTGTTAGGACCCAACTGATTCATGAGGTATGGCGCGTTTCAAACATTGTCCCTGTTCTTAACGAGCAAAGTGAACGGTTAGTTTTAGATAATATTAGACCAATTTCTTTAACTTCGAATCTGTTGAAATCCGCAGAACGTAAGATGTGTGGCCGCTCATGCCCCTCTTTAACGAAAAGAGTTCCTAACTTCCTATCAAGTTGGTTTTAGGCCGGTGTGCTCAATATGGTGGGCACATACTGATCTAGAAAGTCGTGTCCAATTAGCCCGACGTCATCACTATGCTGCTCTTGTTACTCTTGACGTCAATAAAGTGTATGAACGTTTAGAACATAGGCCCCTTCTGCGCAGACTGCAAGTTCTAGGCTAATCAGGTTACTTTGTTGCATGGGTGCCAGCATTACTGCCCGGGAGCAAATTTTATTGCTGTCAACGTGGGATATCTTCACCCAAATTCCGACAAGCCCGAGGGCTGCCAAAAGGTGGTAAAGAGAAGTTTATTTATTTGGTACAAAAATTTCAGAAATACAAAACACTACCATTCTCACTGGTCTGAGACGGGAAAGCAATGCCCAGTACCACAGTCCTCAAAACACATGAGAGAGCGACTGCGGTTCTCTCTCCCATGCTTTTCAATCGTTTACTCAGTTCTATTGTTGTTGTTGTGGCTGTACAGGAAGAAGCAAAAGAAAATGCACGGGCCTGCTACTGGCTCTGTAGCTGAGCCACCTCCGCTGCCTCGTGCAGACAGAAGAGAAAATAGAGAAGAAAGAAAAGGAAGAGGGAGAGAAAGACGCGCGCCGCAACAACAGCCATCGTCCACCACCGAAGATGTGGCGGGCGCAATGACGGCCTACATCAGGTAAAAATTCGAACAGGCTAGCTCCCGCCGCAAGCGGCAGTGACTTACCTGCCCCAGCCCCATCAGGGGAGTTTCTATTCTGACCTCTCCTGATGTGTCTACATATGTGTATGCTGATGACATAGTTTTCTTCGCAGCAGCGGGTGATTTATAATCCCTTTACAGAATGTTGCAGTCATACTTGGAAGCCTTTCACAGGTGGTTAACGAATATCCACTTATGTCTTAATGAACATAAGTGTGCAGTGTTAGTTTTTCCAATTTCTAACCAGGCTCAGCAAGTCACATCTCACTTACTAGCAAAACGTGGCAGCACATAAGATGGCACTCTTACTTGGCAGGTTCATATAGAGAAAGTTGCTGCAAAAGGAGGCATGGCGGTTGGAATACTGCATAGGTTGAGCAGCCTCCGCTGCGGTATGCGCAGGCACGCTCTTGTGACTATTTACAAAATGTTTATTCGCCCAATTATAGAATTTGGCCTGCCCTGTTTTCGTGAACCGCTGCATATAAACTGTGTCATCTACCCTGAGAGAAGCTTTTCGTCTCTGTTTGGGACTCTCTAAGTTTGTGTCTAACAATGTTTTATATCTTGAAGCATGGTTGTCATCTCCTACCTCGAGTTTTCGCCTTCTGACAGTCCAAATATTTTTAACGTTATAGGATTCGGACCAGCATGTCAACCAATCGATTTTCCTGACTCATTAGGTGAATTATTTAGTGTGAAGGGGTCTCACTTTCAGTCTCCTCAAATTTGTTTGGTTAAATTCTCGCTGGGGCCAATAAATGTACGAATGCCTGAATTGTTACGGTGCGATCAACCACATTATTTGTGATTATAATCGTCGATGATATTTATCCACGTAATGCCAAATTACTACATTCCCTTTGATAAACGGCATACAACAAGACTACTTGGTTCTTTTTCTTATAAAACAGTGCGAAGACACCAGACGAACGAGAAGGAAAAGACACACACGGCGCTGAACTTGCATCTGCGTTTATTGGAAAAAACACTGCCTTAAAAAGGCACACATCAAGCATACGCGACATGCTCTTGTCACATAATTAAAAGGAGTCGTATCCGCACGTGCGATCATCATTGTTCCCCACTCTTTAACATATCCATTTCCTTGTGAGAAAGGCTATTGATTCCTAGCCGACACAATTTCTCTTCCTCACGATATGGTATGCTTAGACTACTTCCATTTTGACCCAATCATTATGGACAAACAGGACCTCGGTGTCGACAGGGAACGTACTGACACTCTTGACAATGCTTAGCTAAATTTGTTGAACATTTACCTCAAGAACTTTGGCGCTCCGAAACCCGTACGTTGAGGCACCGGCCAGTTTGCCAATGTATGTGCGGCCACAGGACATAGTAATCTGGTATACCACAGCAACCTTACACAGACAGAACTTGTTTTTATGATTAATTTTACAACCGCTTCTCTTGCCAATACCATGTTTCTTCCTTTGTACCGCTGCTCCAACCTTGCCGACCTTATTAGGAGCCGAAAACACAGCGTTGACACCATCTTTGGCCCCCACGTTCTTAAATCTGTGTGAAAGGTTATGTGCGTATGGCATCATAATTATATTTTTTTTCCTTCTATCATCAGGACTGGTGCCCTGCTGCGAGTCACTTTCAGATGGTTCTAATTTTTTTAGAATCTTTTCTGCACAAGAAACAGGAACAGTGTGGGAGAAACCAGCCTGCCAACAGCGGTGTACAGGGCTGTGAGGCTATCGCTCATTTTGTGAAAGCAAGACTTTTTTACCGCCATATTCATGCATCTAGTTATTATCCCGTTTTTAATTGATTTCGAGTGACAAAATTTGTAGTTCAACAGGGGCCTCTCGCTCCGAGGGGAATATTTTTAGCACACATGGGATGTTTCGAAGGCCAGCCGTAGGTCCAAGTACTGCAGTGTGTTATTCTGACGAATTTCATACGGCAAGTTAAGTCAGGACCCGTTTCTTACAAAAGAATCTAAAACATAGGCCACAATTTCTGGCTGAAGGGACTTTGTAATAACAAGAAATGGGCATGTGTGTTTTGGACAAGACAATGATCGCACGTGCGGACATGACTCGTTTTAATTATGGGACAAGAGCATGTCTGACAAGGCGCATGCGCGCGTGCTTGATGTTTGCCTTTATAAGGCAGTGTTTTTTCCAATAACCACAGTTACAAGTTCAGCGCCATATGTGTCTTTTCCTTCTTCTTCGTCCAGTATTCGCGCTGTTTTATAATAAAATACATAACCAACTCGCCCAAAAAGCCGTCCTGCTTGGTTTTGTTACTACATTCCATTTGTTATACCTTGTTATGTTTTCCTTTTTTTAACCTCAAAATTTAAAGCTCAGTAAGCTTCAGTACCAACCTCAACCATATGTAAACCTAATTTGCTGACATTTCTAATCTCAGTTCTGCACTATGCAATCTGAAAAACTAATCACCGCCTGTTTATGGCCAATATCCTTTGTGGGTAGGCACCATTTTCATGACGGCAACAAGCTGTCGCGCGCACTTGAATCTCGAGCTGCCTTAGTCGAGCGCGATATTATTGTGCTTCGCAATTGATCGTTTTGCGCCACTAGTCGCCGTCTCAAGTCCTTCACACAGCCGAATAAATCCCTCTTCATTCTGGAAACTGCTGAGTACGACTCGTACATGACCACCGTAAAGATCCGCGGCCGTACGTTAACTATGACGACAAACGAAGCAGGCCCACAGTCAGTGGCAGCCCCATCGCAGTACATCCCATGGCCCGGTCCAGTTCGACAGCGATACCCCGCCATTCACTGCAGGCAGAAAGGCCAGGAAGTTGAAGATTGGTTGGCCTTGGACGAGCGGGTGCATCATAGCAACTTGGATGATTGCATAAAGAATAACATCATCTACCTGAGGGACGTTGCTAACCTGTGGTATCAAAAATATGAGGCCGACGTACCAACTTGAGCTACCTTCAAGACCACGTTCGCGGACGTATTTGGTCGCCCTACAGTACGGGAATTGCGCGCTAAACAGTCCTTGCGGGCGCGAGCTCAGCGTGAAGGCGAAACATTAGAGTTTCACATGTCTTTCGCACATCGCACCGCTACAACACGTACAAATGCAAGCTTTGCGTATAATTACATACAGCTGACACCATGCCAATATTACAGCGTTTTTTCAGCAACTTAACAGTCTTCCCATCCCCGATTCGCGAATGTATGATATAGGCATTTTCACATACAGTTTTGTTAATAACCACAATCTTCTCCGATTTCTATATCGTCAAGATCTTAATAATACAGATATCACTAAATTTTCATCAAAAATTTATTTCCTTCTTCCAAGGGTGCGCACTAATTATGGTATCTTCACAATTTTTATTCGCATCGATCAAAGCATGGAATAGCGTACCTCTGAACATCAAATAAGTCCTTCTCTACGTTTGTTTAAAGAGTCATATTGTTCTTTTATTCTTCAGTCATTGAATTCCACCAACTAATGAAATTCTTGATACACACTTTGTAAAAAGTTACTTTCAAAATTAGGCTTTTGGCACATGTTCACTTGTTTGCAATAATATATGTATAATGCATACTAGTGTTCTATTCTTGTATTACTTTGAACATTGCTGCTGCTCCAGCTTTTATTTTTTTCCTTCTATGATACTACTTGTCATCGTTTTAAGGTTACATCTATGTGGGTTATTCAATAATTTCTTCTCAGACTTTTTTCTGCCTTGCCTCTCGCGTTGAAATTGTTATAACATACTACATGTTTACTTCGTATGATTGCTCTTACCACTGCTCCGTTTCACAACTCGTTCTATATAGTTGAGGAGGTCCCAGTACATCATTTTCATTATGGGACCTTGTTTTGTGTTTATTATATATGCAACGTTATCAATTGGGCACAATAAACTTGATTTAATTGATTGATTGATTGATTGATTGATTGATTGATTGATTGATTGATTGATTGATTGATTGATTGATTGATTGATTGATTGATTGATTGACCTATACGCGAAGAAATCCTTGGAAGGATCCAAGGCCAGTGCGGCGACTCCTGCTTTCGGTCCTTCGTAGATGGAACAACGGATGTGAAGGGGCGATTTATTTATTGGTCACTGCGTTTATTTGGAGCAATTGATGCGAAGACTACCAGGTATGCAACTTCCATGGGAGCATGAACCCAAAAGGCACGAATGAGTAATACCGGTTCCCATTCTACCGTACTCCTGCAGCGTGACAACCTGGAAAGCAAAAGGAAAGAAATGATTACTCTGTGTGTCAGTAAGGCTGTTTTATAAAGACGTGGGTTATATGCTGCTTTTCTCTTTATCCACGCATCCATTGTTCGTCAGACCTCTTAACTTATCCTTCTAAGTGCGTTTCGTCCCATGAGGAGATCTTGTGTGTATTCTCCTTGTGTGTATTCTCCAATCAGACGAAAACAGGTACTCGTGGTAAAATTTCAAAGCACATCTTAGTTTTTTGCGCGCGAATGCATTTGGTTACCTCGTTTCTATAGCTGAATATGAATATCTGATTCTAGTTTGCACAATTAAAAAATCAAAAGTACTTGCAAATTATTGCTATCATTTCCATGCAGTTTTTTTCTTTCTAAAAAGACGTTCTTTCCTGATTTTTGTTTGCATACGCGGGGCAATAATGTATTGCATAAAAAAAACACTACCCGCTTTAACCGGGTATGCTGTGGAATTGAAATAACAAGCTCAATATGTTTATAAACGCCCCATGACGCAATTTCGCCAAAAGTTAAGATCATCCGTTGCAATTTTTCAATCCACAAAGTGTTCTACTTAGCGCTTGATTACGTTTGCGGCATATACTTTCAGCTTACACAGTTGAGCTTCCAGTTTTCGCGACTCTCATTTTGCCGTCAAAATGGAAACACAAAAATCCCAATCCCCAATAACGAAGCGCAAAGAAAGTTATTGGTTTGGTTTATGGGGTTTAACGTCCCAAAGTGACTCAGGCTATGAGAGACGCTGTAGTAGAGGACTCCGGAAATTTCGACCACCTGTGGTTCTTTAACGTGCACTGACATCGCACAGCACACGGACGCCTTGCTTTTTGCCTCCATCGAAAAGCGGCCGCCGAGGCCGGGATTTCATCCCGCGCCCTTGAGAACAGTAATCGAGCGCCGTAACCACTGCGCCACCCCGGCGAGGCAAAGAAAGTTATTAATAGGAATGAAAGAGCGAATGCGCTAATTGGGGCGCATATTCTTGCAATAAGTAAAAAGCCGAGTCACTCTGTGTATTCACCCTTCCTTGTCATTTCAAAGCCCATGAAACGCTATCTACTAAAACTGGAAAACGCGCACGAGCAATAAGTACCTAATCAGTTCTTTCCGCCGCTGTCGTTTGAAGCTGACGTCATTAGCATCGATCATATCGGCGCTAAAAAATTGTGTCTCCCCTCTCCCCTTCAACTCAGCTCATGCCTGCGCCCAAGGAACTAATATGAAGAAAACAACTCGCTACGGCGTCTCACCACGCCATGTCCGCCCGCGTCACTGGGGAGCGTCCAATAAATGGGCGCTACCATCGAGCGCAGATGACGTCATAGGAGAGGTTTGCGCGCGGAGATGTATCGCCCTAATCAATTGCAAGGAGTCGACAGGAGGGCTTTTTAAAAATTACTTACATCACATGCATGACATAAACAGTAAAGAGTAAATGCTATCTTTCAAGCACCCACGTACCACTAACACGTACATAAAGCCCTAACTTCTAATGGATACAAATGAAATAACTTACAGCACATTCTCCGGTGACGGAAATCTTTTTCCCGTCATCGCATGTTTTAGCGCATTCTATTGGAATCTGTAAAAGAGTAAAGTTTCAACCAAAAGTTTCTTTATTTTGCTGACATTATAGAAACGAAAGCAACCAGTTTTCCCAGGATATTAGTCCAGTCTCTTTCTTGATTTCATTGTTAGAAAGATATTTAAACCATGGTGTAAAGGAGATAGGTTGGTCATCGTCAAGGCCAAATGAGGAGGGTGCGGTTAACAAATAGTAGACCCTGCACAAATAGATATCCGAACTCGTCATATTCGAGTCGTTATGCACTATTTTTGATAAGAACACTTACATGATACATGGAAATTGATTGTTCTAATATATCTGTAATTACCGATAAAATTTTCCTACGTCGATGGCACATCGCCATACAAGTGAAAACCAGTACCCGTCCATTGCTCTAACACTTACTATGGTCTACTAGCCGCAGAGCAGTTGTTGTAGTGACAGCTACACTTGGCTGTTTGAAGGCCGCCACCTAAGCATCTGTCTCTATAACAGAGTTAATAGTGAAGCCAAGTGTTAAATACTGACACGCCTGTTTCACTGTAGAAACGGCGTAGTCAAGCGTGCACTGCAGTGCACGCTAGACTACGCCTTATGTTTATCATATGTTCGAGTAACCCACGAGGGTTTGTTTACAAATGCTTCCACTCAAATCCAGTGCTTACTTGGAATGGATTCAGCCTGCTCTCGGTAATGGGAAGTGTTAAGTGATTACAAAAACGGCCCACTGAAAGGCTGCTTTAGCACCTTGTCGTGCAGCAAAGCAGTTCATTTTATTTTCGCGTAGGTCTTCCGGGATAAGTGCAGGACAGGGGGTAAGTGGGCGAGAAAATACCGTTTTTAGGCAATCAAAGCGAGACGTCCTTCTGCGTTGTCTCAAAGTTTTCTTGTTATTTTTTTGAAGATCAAAATCAATTTGGCAATTAGACGACATTTGGTGGCAGCGAAACGCAGCCTCAGCTCTCCAGTGTCAGAGCATTTACAGAGTGGAAGCTCTATTTCTCCCAAGCCAAACATCAAGGTCATCTAGCTAAGAACATTTGACCTTGCACTGTGACACACCCTCGCGCTGGGCAGCAAACAGAAAGGCACGTGACGCAGTGTTCAAGCTCATACATTTTAAAACTCTGCTAAATACGCTCTTGCCCTTTTTATTGTGGAATATAAGATTCGATTCTTACCGTTTGGATGACAAAAGCACATATAGCTTTTGCTTGCGCAAGTTCTCCTTAAAAGGCTATTATAGATCCCGCCCCATGTGTAAAACTATCTTGGAAGCAGGCGCAATACGATACGAAACGGAGGGCCAAATATTTCATAACAACCAAGCGACTTGTAGGCCTTCAACCCAAAGATAAGTACTTCATTTAAGCAGCTTTAAAAGTAAATTATTTGCATCTTGACGTTTCTGCTACGGGTGCGCCGAGCCGTATCAACGGCTGCTGCCACCAGCTGCCTAATATAAGCGGGGCTTTGGTCCTTTTAGTAGCGGCCATATTTTGGTCTAAGCGAAATACGAAAATAATAAGGCGTCACGCTTTTTGGCGTCACTGTACCTAAGGAACTTCATATTACAGGGACAAAAATGTAGGATATCTTAGGTGGAATAATATAGCGATTCCATAATCTATTTAATTCCCTCTGAGATGACGTCAAAATTGCGAAGAGGTGACGAAAACATGAACATCACCATGACGCCTTTTTTACTTCTGACGTACCGTGACGTCCTGCAGCGCAACTTTATTATGCACAGATTCAAGTTTTAACCGCGGAATGACAGAAAGGGTGATGGAACAGGGTAGTTTTCGGATGGAATAGAATGGTTATATTATTCCATCCCTGACGTAAGAATGTGACGCGAAAGCGTTTCCATTTGTTTCAGGTGCGGCAGTTACTCTGCTAAACGATGCAAGCACATCATGGCAGCAGCTACTCCAAACAGGCATAGCAAATAGCTACAAGTTCCTGTTTATACATTTCACGCGCCACGTATTGCGACATGCTTGCATAAAGCCTGCCATTGATCTAGCTGCACGAAGGTGGGCAGCCCGTGTGCAGGTAGCGTCTATAGCGTGAAAAATCCAATTGTTATATATTAGGTTCAACGTTCTTTTATACACTTTTTGCTCACATCCCTAAGTTTGCGGATGCCAAAATACCAATCGCGCCGACAACGGACTAACTGCTTTACTGAAATCTTGACTATATGGCACTAGAGTTAATCCCTCCACTACGCTAATCTTCACAAGTTCAGTCACCTTCAGACGTTTAAACCCTCTACTCACTATCGTTATGACTATTGTTGCTCTGCAATGATTCCTTCCTTAGGAAACAATAGCCCGGGGTTATCTCGCCGCGGCTACTGGGCAACAACAGCACCGATGAGTTTAGTGTGTTGCTGGTACAAGACTTTTTCATTTACGAACATGAGGCGATATGCTAGATTATCTATTTTAGGTAAGCTGGAGGCTGCTCCAAAACAGAACGTAAAGCGTGTCAGTCGCAGACTATGACAAAGTGAGTGCATAAAAATTCTACAAACCTCTCCTTTGTCTGTCTTCACTTTTGTGGGGGGGCAGAGTTGGAGTCCTGGGAAACATAGCAACACTTGTTAGTAATAAAGGCCGCAGTGCCCATTATGCTTAAAATGAACGCAGTCCGAACATATTTTCTTTCATTATCGATTTGCTTAACTTCTTAGGAGCTTCTAGATGAATTATTTACTGGGGACCGATATATTAGTTTTCGCTATGGCATTTCTGGCATTAAAGTGTTACTAGAGTACACTGCAACCAGACATGGCAGTAATTGAATTACAGTAATGAAATTACTGTAATGTAATTACTTTTCCTGGTAATTTGCAATGTAATGAATTGCTTTTTTGGTTTGGTAATTTAGTAATGTAATGAATTACGTTTTGGCAGTAATTTCGCATCAAAAGTAATTAATTCCTTTCGAAATTACTTTTACTAAAGTGCGCTACTGCTCCTTCAATAGATAACAAAGTAGAGTGCCGCGAAAGCAGGAATGACGTTCGGCAAACCGAAGCCAGCGTGACGGATCAGCAAAAGGAGACAAAATTGAGCAGAATAGTGCGTCTTAGTTTTAGTTTACTAGCTTTACTTAGTTTTTGCATGGATGAAAACTAGAAAGTAATTTGAAACTAATTGAATTACTCAGTCGAAGTAATTGTAATGTAATTTCATTACTTTTTCGGAGCAGTAATGAGTAATGTAATTTAATTACTTTTCTGCGATTTTCAGGAAAGTAATTAGTAATGTAATTTAATTCCTTTTCAAAAGTAATTTTGCCATGTATGACTGCAACGTATGGTGAGTTTAGACGTTACCGTGTTGGTACTGACCATCTCGATATTTGAAGTATTTAACAAAACAGAGGAAATTCATGGTCAGAACCTTCTATACGAAATTTTAGCAGCAGTGAAAGGGGCCGCAGAAGCCGCAACAGCACTTGGCATCGTTCAGAATGACACCAGCACTATTATCAGTGACTCCAAAATGGTCGCTCTCAACTTCGTGAAGGGTCGTATATCTACCATTGCTTCCAAATTTTTAGCACGAAGCCAAAAGCCAGGAGGAGGATATGGCATGGGTATCGGCCCGCTCGGGCATCCCATGGTAACAAGGCCGCTCACCGATAGCTCGAGGTTTTGTCGGACGCGGGATTGTCACATAGGGAGAGGCACTATAAGTATCAGGACATCACCAAATATTACAAGGAGTTTAGAGTGAGCCTGCCTCATCCGCACGTTTCGCTGAGCCGAGGACAGGCTACCACGTAGCGATGCCTCCAAATATGTTCGTATCCAAACCCCTGGACTTATTCCAATATCCTTTCTGACATAGTACACCCGTTTTGCCAACTGTGCCCTGGGCCTGCAACCTTAGACCACATAATCTGGGACTCCGTGGATAAACCGCCTCCGGTAGATCTGGTCACATCACCCTCGCGTGAAAATTTGAAAGCTGTTCTCGCCGGTCAGGATCCGGCCGTTCAGGTCCGGCTCATGGCAAGAGCACAAGAGGTCGCCAACAGACTTCAACTGCCGGCTCCTTGAAACGTTTTTCTCCCCTTCTCTGAATTGTTTTAAACAGACGCCCACCATATATTGGCCGCATTGTATCGCTCTGTCATTTAAATAGAGCAGTAGGCATCGGCGAGCATCTAGGCATATGCTCCGGACTCTAATTTACGGAATTTTTGTTCATTACTGAAAATTGCACTGCTTAACTAACTAAGCTTACGCTAACTGCTTAAGCTAACTACCACTCGTTTACAGCTTTAAGAAACTAGATGATGCGCTACGCCACTCTTTCAGTGGTGTCATTTGAGATTGCTGCCACAAAAAATTCAGATCCCAACCTATACTAAATAGTTGTCGATTATAATTGTCACATGAATGGTACGATTTATGGCTAAGCAGTGCTCCTAATTATTAACACTGAATGTTACTGCTAATTAGTTCTGTTAACATGCCTATTCAGAACAGCTGTCTAGTAGTTAGAAACGCTATTGACAAGTTTTATTACAGCATAGTTTTGCCTAATAGCAGGGATAATCATTTGCCTTCATTTCAACTAAATTTAGCGCAATTATGATTAGAAATGGGAGGGCTCAAAGAAAAATAGAAAAGTTTGAGGGAAAACAACTTTTTTTTCTAGTTTTATTTTTTGAGGCACGGAAAACAGGCAAACTATAATGTATGAAGTTTTTAGAAAACATGAAAGTTTGTCCTATTCTTTATATTTGATGGATGACTTCTTCTATATAGACAGGACCCAGAGAAGGTTAAATAAAAATATTTTTATTCGTCGCTGCTTTTGGCTTTGATTGCACACTTTAAGCTTAGTTGAGAAGTTTACTTACAAATGCTTGGTCCAGTGAAACACTTTAGTATGGTGAAGTGCTGCATTTTGTTTTTTTGCTCTATATATGTTTTCCGTCCGACGAGCGAGGTACGAAAAGGTTTTAACTATATTGTCTTCCACTGTTTCGTTTTGCTTATGGGAGCGCGTGAGGTATGAAAACATGTGGCATATATTGTTTTACATTGCTTCGTTTCGCAGATAAAATGTGGCTGTGCGAAGCGAAATGTTTTCGACCCCGGTTTCAAGTCATCCACTGTATACAAGACTCGTATAGCGCAATCCCACTTATACAGGGAAAACAAAAATTGATTTCTTAACATGACAGACGGCTGAGATACACCTTTAGCATTAGTAAGCTATCGATTTATATTTTATATTTATATATTTATATAAAAGTTTTATTTGAATTTACATATAAAGTGAATAGAGCAAACCAAGAAGGTGAAAACACAAGAGCAAATGCAGACCTTACTCCTACGTTTGATTTGGCTCGGATTATGGTGCTCAACATCCTAAAGCGATCTAGGATATGAGAGACGCCGTAGTGGAGGTCTCCAGAAATTTTGATCACTTGGGGTTCTTTAAAGTGCACTGACATATCGCACAGACCACGGGTGCCTTGCTTCTTCCACCAGATTGATTGTAACAAAAAAGAAGATATGAATTGAACTGCACCTAACATTTCACTATAAATAAAACAACATTCACCACTAAAAGGTATATGAGCCGAAAAAAAAAAACGCACTAAGGAAAAGCAGGTAGAAAAGTAAACATAACTTTGTTGACTCGCACTACATCCAAGTCGCTTCTGCTGTTATTTCCGGCGCTAATAATCAAACTTGAGACTTTAAGCTCTAAGGTAAAGCGAATGAACACCAGCTTCTGTACTTTATGTCCCTTAAGCCTATTTGCACTCTTAATCTGTACGCAGCTGAACTTTGACCAGTTACTCTCGCATGCGGAAATGGAGGTCATAACATCATATACCAGCCACCGTCTAGAAACACAGAGTCATTTATGTTTTTTTATAACCAAGGAAAGTGACTCAACATTAGCACTAGCAGTAAACAGTTATAGTAAAAAGGACTGTTTGCTTTTTCAATGCACCTGTATTTTTTTATTAATATAAATAGCAGATATTAGGGTGAAAGCATTTCTTCCCTTATAAGTGCCGTAACCAGGATTTGTCACTAGAGAGTGTGCACTGCTATTTTGTCGACCACGCCAATTCGACAGTGTTGTCATTGATTTATACGCAATTCTTCCGTATACGCTACCATCGGCAACCGCTGGGCTAACATCGCAGTTGATCACTTGTCGAGGTATGCAAAATTCATCACTCTTTCATCTACCACTGGTCAGTGCACGTTAAAGAACCCCAGGTGGTCGAAATTTCCGGAGTCCTCCACTACGGCGTCTCTCATAGCCTGAGTCGCTTTGGGACGTTGAACCCCACAAACCAACCAACCAATCATCTACCACTGCTTCCGACGTAGCCGCCTTCATACTGTAGCAATTTGTCTTTCGCCTCGGCGCATCTCTTGAGCTGCTCACGGACGGAGAACTCGTTTTGTGGCGCAAGCTATATTGGCGACGAACTTGCGATTTCAGTGTCGTGGTGCTCTGAGGAGGCACAGAGCCCGACGTGGAGCCGTTGCCTAGCAACCGCCGAAGATGACGGACGCCGAGCGCTCGCCGCGTTGTTGTTGTTGTTATGAACTTTATTTTTCCACCGCCGCGGCATCTGGCATGACGTCACACCGCGCGCCTCGCCGCTGAACCACCGCCGCCGTTTCGTATGACGTCATACCACTTGCCTCGACTTTGCGCTCGCCTCCATTCGCTTCGCCAGCTGTGTCGCATGCCTGATAACATGTCGGAGGATTGAAAGAAGAGCTCGCGTGCGCTGCAACCACAGTTGAGACGGCAGTATGGACGGCGCAAGTCTCCTAAGTAGAAGAAGGCCTGGAATCGACATCGGATCGAGATCAAGAGGAAATGAATCGGCTAGGAAACAAAGGAAAAGCGCGCCCAACGACCGGCTAAACGCAGTATCTGTCTAAATCAACGTCTCATCTTCAATAGACTAACCTGCACTTGCAGTTAAGATTAACCAAGGTTAACCAAGCTATAACTTAGCTTTCGCTGCGTATATCCTGGCATAGCCACGCTAACCACTGCCAATTTTTACGTGATGTCGTAAAAGCCGTGCCCAGCCAAGGCAACGCAATTCATTGAACCGGCGCTGCCTCTCGACCACAGACTAACGGGCTCATCGGCTGACTTAGCCATGCCCTTCCACCGCCCTGGCGACATGCTTTGTACATACTATGTTAAAACAGCGCTAGAAGCACGGACTGATAGGAAGACAAACACTGTTTTAACATAATGTCCAACCAACTCGCCCAACAATCCACTCTGTACCTACGTTCAAACGTTTCATCAAACCCCTAAAATTGGCACCTCGTCCTTCCGCATGTAAAACACGCGTAACGGGTTTTTCTCCGTTCTGTATTTTTTATTGCCGTCAGACTTCCGTTCCACTTGATATCGTTCTTCATTTTAAAGTGATGCATCTGACTATACTATTGTTTCAGAATCAGCCCGACGCGTAGATGATTGCCGCCAAATCGCTCGCTCGCTCTAGAGAGAATCAAAGTACCGTCAGAAATACCGCGAAGACAGCAATCACACTACCACGCACCTCTATGTCTCCTGTGATTTTGGATCCGTTTCAGTCCTCCCGGCCTATCATGGAATTTTTTTCCTTGTCTAATGTCTCCTGTCGCGTCCTGTAGTGTAGGCCTCCTGTTACATAAATTGTGAAACCTCTGACGCTGTCTCCTAATCTTTGCCGGAGCGGACCTGAGCCCTTGAAGCCTTACTACGACCCTGCCTTTTCTCCTACGCCAGCAGTCGTAAGGGTGCCTCTCTTCCCCAGAAGCAATCGTAAAGGCGAAGAGATGATCCTTCAGCGGCATTGCTATCGCAATGTACTCTCCGTGCTCCACCCTGACTGGCCACTGACCACTGTCGCTGCAGATCTTTTGGTCCCAGGGCCTTTAAATAAATCCTATCTCACAAAGCATATATTATTCTCTATAAACTTCCACAGGCCGACTAAAAGCACAGCACACTTGAACAGAGGATTAAATATCATCAGTCAGGAAATTTAGAATTAAAGCGGCATGCTCAAGATCTCGAATGCTTATTCGTCTAATTGTAACGAGCTAGCAACAAGGGTCAAAATGAAGTTATATAAGTTCAATTTTATAATTACGTGAGTTCGCAGCAGTCATCTCTTGGAAGCCTGAAAAATGAAAATCACTTTCTTGAAATCTTAGCGAAACCTAAAAAAAAAAAAAATGCACGTAGAGCTTTCAGTGCTATATTTACCCATATATACCAGCATGGAGTAATTACGACTAAAAGCAATGCTTCTATATCAATCCAGATATTGCTACTGACCCATGCACAAATGCCAGAGTACTAAGCGGCCACAGTTTTTTGCATCTTAACTGTGCGATTAAACTGGTCAGTGCTTGCTTCATGGATACACAGATATAACGAAACGACTGCATTTTTGCTTTTGCTTCATTTAAACATCCTTTTATTTTTCGTGCGTATTTCAATGCGGTCTTATTTCCAAGCAAAAACAAGAGCTAAAAAAGAGCCGACAGTGAAGTTAAAGTTTGTCTGACTTCTCTGTTAGAGATCCAGGTTGGAACAAAATCCATTCTTTCACTCCTTGTCTTACTTCTTTCTCCCCCGCCCTCCTCCCTCCTCCTCCCAGGCCTTTCTTCATTGGAAGAAACAGCGCATTTAAACCCCCGACCAGTGATGATAGCGCTGGCCGGATGAAGACAAGTCCACTTGTCAAAACGTTAGCTCGGCTTGTAAACTGGAGGCTCCCCCTCAACCGTTGTTCATTACTATTTGAGTCCCTGTTAGAGATAACTCTGAAGAAGTCAGAATAATAACTTGCGAATAAAATTTTGAAAACGGCGATAGTACTTTAACATTTCTTTAGAGAAAGAAACAAAGCGTGAAACCGACTAGCACTCATATTTCTTCTCCTGTTGAGTTACTACAATTATGACACATTTTAAAAACTGGAGATTTTTCTAAAGGCAGCATATATTCTAAGAAGCTTGAAAAATAGCCCGCATCGGAACGGAACCTATAGGAACTGTTCCGTTAAAACATTTATCATTCCTAAGCAGTCTAAAAATACTTACCGAGCACAAGGAAAAGACCAGCCAGAGCGGACAGACGCATCGTTTTGGAAAGCCAGCTAACTATGCGTGCCCCGTTAAAGTGCCCCCGTTATACAAGAGAACACGCTTGCATAAGGAGGTATATATTCTTGCATCTGAGCCTTGTGTGATTTCAAATATACCTATCAGCTTTATTGTCTGCTTTCAACACAATTTATTAGCTCGAATTCGACATTAAGGGAGCCCATGGAACGTTCAATATAGAAGGGCAGTTACATTACTCAAGTCTAATATAGTGATTTTTGCAGCGAAGCAAAAGTAACCTAATCTAAAACACGACAAACAAAAACTGGGAAGTTGAGAGTCGGGAAATGACATATATAAAACTGATCACTCGTGAACAAATGCTGTTATTTACAATATTATTTTTCAGATGTTTCGCGGAAAATTGGCCGATGACGTTTTATAGTTTGTTGAAATTGCCATATGCATTCTGAGAACTGAGTGTAATCAGTTCTTGATATCGGTGTCGCTCCCTCATAGAAAGAAGAGACCAAAGCGCGTTTGTGACAGCAGGCTACCTAACTGACCATTGCAGCGTTTCTATTTTGACCTGTGACAATATTTCGAATGTGCTTACTTAACAGCATACTTCAAGACAATGAATCACGTGTCACCACAGGCTATGATTAGTAGGTATTACTGGTCTTCGTAACTGCCAAGCGGTCATTTATAGCCCCCGAAAAAATGAAGCAATGACTACGATACGACGGCTGTCAAAAAGAATACTTTACGTCGTTTCTGAACTAGTATGTTGACAATAATATGTGTTGCCTGGAATACTTTTAACTGTGCAAAGTATTTAGATGGAATGTCCAAAGCGGTTAATTCGGCATTGTTTCAACGCCTGCATAGCTCCTTTTACCTTTAATTTTGGAAGTCTTGTCATGTGGATTAGAATGGGTCTGTCTTTAACATAAAGCAAGTCGCGTAGATGACTGTCTTCAAGAAACCAGGACAAGCTCTCGCTCTTAGTATTGTCCGTTAGCCACGAGTGTAGGTCTTCCTCATTTGTAGCCGACAGTCCAACTTCGTGTAGTCGTCGTATTCTCGACGGCTGCATTCCTGGGTATGTCCATAAGAAATGGCGAAGATCCACCTCGGCGGCCGGCTTTGGACACTTAGGGCATGTGCTCGACACTGCATCTTCTTGAGAGCTCCATCAGCACGTTACCGACAGGATAAGGGCGACCCCAGCCCTAATCATTGTACGGAACGCCTCTTCCACTCTCGTTAGGTTATGAGGGAGGGGGTAAGTACACGGGGGAATCAGGGCACGTACACGTTTCCTTACAGCAGATGCCAAGATTGGGAGAGCGAAGCGGGGATTAAATGGGAGGCTTGTGGGTGAGGCCCTCGCGTTACGGGCTTGGTGAGTAAGGGCGTCTGTTTTTTATGATCAATGTTCTTAGCGTTTTGTATCCCCTGTATCTGAGTGCGTTTTGTTATTTTCCTATTTAGAGTATGTATTTCCTGAGTAATGCTTACCTTTTTTGTAGCCCTCTTGGAATTGTTTAATAGGAGCTATAAACTCGGTGTGTATGTGAGCTTCAATTATAAATGGTATGGTATTTATAGCCTCCACCACATAGCGGATAGTATAAATCTTCATCACAAATGAGTCCTGGTGGTCCATTACGTACTACAGATGTGTTAATAACTCGGTATGTGTGGGGCTGGTAGTTGCGGTTCTTTCACCACTTGAATGACCGATGCGTCTGTATAAGCGGTACATATTCAGGGACTGATATCAACCGGTGGACGCGTGTTGTTGACTGTGCTTTACAATGGAGCTTAGTAGTCTTGTTAGTAATCATTGTTGTCCAAGGAGGCAGTATATTATTTTCGCTTCCTGTGCTATTACTTCATTGTATATGACTGCAACAAGCGCAATATACTTTCTCTTTAAATTTCTTGTTTCTTCTCTCTGTTGAATAATTTCCTTGATAGTATTCAACTGTACATATTTTTTAAGTATAGAGAATCCAAGTGTCGCAGCGTGGCGCTGAGGGCACCAGCGAACAGCGCCATCTCTGAGTGGCTCAACAAAACCTACCGGTCAAATAGACTGTCTCTCCCATTTACTTGCGTGCGTCTGCTCCATCTGCACGTGAAAGGAACTTGTTCCGAGCGCGCGTGTGCGCTTTGTCGCCTTGTGTCGGGAGGCTGCTGTGGAAGATTTACTTAATGCGCGCTTCCTTGGTTTAGAAAATCAGTATTTTGCGCTTTTCTCGTCAGCCTATCTTTTTGTGTGAAGGAATCTTCACATTGTATACGAAGTGAAAATTAAGAGGCTGGCTTATTTAAGGCTTTCTCGTAACCATACTTCACTTGCTGATTAGGCATTGTGTAAAAAGTAAATTCTCCACCTAGGGACATGTACACATAGGATCCTTTAAGAAGGCCAAGTGTTGTTTTTTTTGTTTTAATAACGTTATTTATTGCCTCAGGGCATAACGGAAAATGTAAAAAGAAAACAGCTTAAAGGGGTAATAAATGAAAGAAAAAAGGTTGGCTGTTCCAATAAAGTTCAAGAGAGAGTGGTGATAAGGCCCTTGCGTCCAAGCAATGTATGAAGATGAGTAGTTGTTAGGCGAAAGGCCCACTGCAGTCACGTGCCGAATTCTCGTCGGCTTCAGTGCCGGGCATACCCAAGTGTTCCTCGTTTCAGTTCTCATCATATAAATAAATCTGCTAAGTTATCTCTAAATTTCCGTGCGTCTCTGCTTCGGCGACCACCGCCTTTTCTATGGCCGAGTTCTTGAAGGCGATGGCTTACTGATCCCCTGGCTGCCTTGTAATCATGGCTGAGTAATGTTTTAATGCGTTGCAATTCCGGCTGTTTACGTGCTTTTTTAGCCAGTGCATCCTGAATTTATGGGTGCGGTTAGCGTATTTAACGTATGATATACTTTAACAAATGTCTACTGATCCGTAGCCACAATGTCGCTTTGCCCGCCCACTACATTCGTTCTCGGGTCGGTAATCTCAGAAACTACTACCAGGACATTGCCTTGGTATGCTTCGATCGTCGGCCCCTTGCATACATTTTTACCAACCACGTGCCGCAGCCGATGCGAGAAGCATTCTATCTAAAAATACTACCTTACTTGTTTTATTGTAGACTCAAACCCCGCTGTAAGAGTCAAGATTTGCGTTCCAGTGCTATCCCATCAGGTTTTTTAGCTAGGGCACTAGACCAGAATATTATTCTGCACTTTTTACGTGTTTATACAATCCGGGGGCAATTTAAAGTGCCATCCACTCCCCTGCTTCTCCCACCCCCTTCTACCTTTTGCGGGGATAATAGAAAATTCCAGGGGTGTACTGCTGCAGATAATGTTGCGGCATGTTGGCTTCATTGTAACGTTGCAGTATCTAAAGCATTTTGCGCTTTAAGTGCTGATCCCTGGCAAGAGCCGCAAGAGCCTGCTGTGCTGTTTTGTGTCAACCGCGATTGATGGCGATACGAATCCGTGCAACGGGAGATTCCTTGTCTGATTTGTTTTCAAATTTGTTTGCGCAGATTTTGTAATGTGTACGCTGGTCTCAAACAAATATACTCAGGAACCGCTTTATAACAATTTTGTTCAATGTAAGCTTATACACACCACAGGCTGATCGTCTTTCATTCAGGTATTGCAGTAAATATTTTAGTGAAAATAGTTACTGCGGGCAAGCATGAAAGCCAGAGTATGATCCGCCTCCACCGATAGTCATATGTTTTCTCGCAATGCCAACAATACATTTTAGGAGATATAGGTGCTGTTAACCGGTCCTGTATTTTCCAGGGCCGTATATATGGGTCCTGCGCTCATCATGATGTAGAGATTGGATGTGCTCCACTACCATTAGGATTTGTTTCTTCAAGGTTGCAGAGGCAAATTTTGATGTACACGAATTTTTATGTGATGTATGTCCCAGCTAAATTGGATCAAGAGCTAAAAACAAATTCTGTTTCAAATGTAAATGAAGTGGTTAATATTTAAAGCATATTTTTCGTTATCTACTTCCACATGGGCTCCCGTCAGCGTATTCGTTAATTGCAAGCAACAATCGCCGTACCTCGTGCGTTCTTATGTTGTACGTGCATATCTGCAACTGGTGAGGAGCCTGCAGCAAGAAAGTACAGGGAATAAACCTTCCTTTCTGCAGGAACATGACAAGCATGCTCGAGCATAACCGAAATACGTCGCTGCGCGCAGAACTATTTATCGATAATGCAAACACGGGGGCCAGTTGGTTGATCATTCTGTGGAATACTGCGCTACTTGATATACAGAGACAAATGGACGACGACACACGAATAAAGCGCAAACTTACAACTATTTATTTTTATCGACAAAACACGTACATATTTTGCGCTTTATTCGTGTGTCGTCGTCCATTTGTCTCTGTATATCAAGTAGCGCAGTATTCCACAGATTTATCGATAGCTGCATATCAACAGTAATCCTTATTTGAGGGTTTGCATATTGCCGCCTCTGCTCCGCTGGCGGATGTGAAGCTAAAGGACGCACTATGATTTGCAAGGGAAAGGTTGAGGGTCACCGGAGACGGTGCAGGCAGCGAAAGCGATGGTTAGATGGCATCCTCGAGGCGCTGCAGATGAAGTTATGTGATGTTAGGAAGATAGTGAGAGACCGGAAAGCGTGGCGTGGCATGGTCCATAGGGTCCCGAAGAGTCGGACACAGCTGAACGACTGAACTGAACTGAACTGAACTGAACTGACGACACGCAGTACTGCACCAGATATATTTGTATCTAGAAAGAAAAACAGACGCTCTAAGACGATGACGAAACAACCTGTACATGATATATCGCGAAATCCTGAGATGTGCGTTAGAAAAATCGATACGTTAAAATGATGGAGGACATTATTATTCCTCGGCAAACAACGACTAATATGAGAAAAGGATACAAAGTGCGAAACAGCAAAGTAACGCTAGAAAAGGAAAAATATAAGCGTAGGGGGTAGAGTTCCCTTTCGCCGCATTATAGCTGATTATTTTGTTAAAAATTTATATAGCTCTTTCATGCATTTAAAGGCATAGTATAGCTGATTACTTTGTTGGTGATGTATATAGCCCAACAAGGTTGACGACTGGGCAAGTTGGTAAGAGTTCATACTTAACCAGCCAAAGGACGAGACACAGGAAAGAAGAGGGCAGGACTAGCAACATTCAGTTGCTAGTCCAGCCTTGTCCTGTGTCTCGTCCTTTGGCTGGTTAAGTATGAATGTATATAGCTGTTTGCTGCATTTAAACGCGTGTAATAAATACTATGCTAAAAAAATGTTCACCGTAGCATAGTCACTTGCCTTACCTATTCGCACCGACTGGACAGGTGCATGAAAGGACTCTCTCGGAATTCCTTAAGGAGGTTGCAGACACCTTCACTTTCATCACTGAGCGCTTTTCTTTAGATCACCTGTATAGCCTACCCAGAAGGCAAATGACAGAGGTTCTTACTGATTCTTTGTTTTTCATACCTTTTCATCGCCAACCTAATCAGAAATTTCTTGACACTGGCATTTTAAAGAGTGTTTAGCGCATGTGCATTCAGTCCGCAGCAAAAACATTCCTTTTTAAACTGCACACATCAAAGCTCCCTGTTGAGGCAAGGCTTCACGCCAAGCAGAATTTTGTTCCATGGCGGATGAGTTGCCGTCTGTGTAACACGCCAGAGACCATTGACCGCTGCTGTATTCAGTGCAGCGGTGCTGTGTTTTTCCGGGACATATTGCAGCGGACGCTAAAGAAGGACATAGAAATCAAGCAGTATAGTATTTTCGCATTTGCCCGTTCGGAAGAACTGGGATGTGCCTTATGATTTGTTTAGGTTTATAGGGCTATTTTGTTAATTGAAAAGTCAAATGATATACCGTCATGCTGAACAACCACGATCATTAAGGTCATTCTTCCGAGAGCAGTGCGCTTTGGTGCAGTACGTGTATGCTGTCTTGGAAGAGCCGCCTAGTTGACTACGGCATCTCGATGCGTGTGTGCGTTCCTGAGTTTTGACGTTTTTTTATAGTGGGGAATTACTGGGTTATAGTGGGCTTGTACTATGCAGCCACGGGATTTGAGGCATGAGCTGTCTTAGTTTTCATTCCTTGGTAGTTTTCTCACGCAATAAAGAAAAACATTTCGCCCTATTATATTGTACATAAGTAGCGTTTTGCGTGCTTTTCGTAGATTTCGTTTTGGTGAATTTTTTTTTCTCAAAACAAGACAACAAAGAAAAAAAGTATAGTGGTTAGAGTTCTGGGCTGGCTTGTGATGGTATGATGGTTCGATTCCCGGTACGGAAAAAAATTTTGTCTTACTTTTATTTTTTGAAATAAATTATTTTGTACTTTTGAAATTTTTTTAGCTTGGGCCCACATTCTACAATCCATATATCCAACAACTCTTATAACCCCATGTTCAATAACCTGGTATGAATAGGTCCCATATATATAATTTCTCGTTCTATTTTTGCATTCTGGGCAGCTGAAGCACATGCATCAGCTCTTTCATTTCCATTTATACCGACGTGACTTGGCACCCAGCAGAATTTAATTTCGTGTCCCCGTGTTTCACTTGTTATTATGCAATGTATTATATTTCCTAATAAGGGTTGGTGTCGCATTTCTGGTGTACCTCATAGAGATGTCATAAAATATATACAAGAAAAATTAAAAGAGAAATGTCAGGATTCATTGGACAAACAAATCAACAATAAGTTACATGTACTGAAACCCGTGGTAGAGGAATGGAAAACATGTAGCCACCAAGAGCGTTTCATTGAAGTGGTTCTATGTCGTCTTTGTATCGGTCACACACACCTTACACATAACTTTTTACTAACGAAACATGATCAGCCTACATGTGAAGACTGTGGAGACGTGCTTACAATCAACCATATCCTAATCAGTTGTACAAGACTTGAAGGCATACGACAGAAGTACTTCCCACAACTGTACAATGAGCATATACCATTCCACCCAAGCTTACTTTTAGGAGAAGGGTCACTCTGACATTTCCTGCATACTCTCGTTCCTTATAAGTTATAGGACCTATAATAACCTTTTAGAGCCCTTTAATATAGTTCAGATTTTTAACCTTGCTTTTGGCGCATGATGGCCGTAGTCGTCTATGTGCCATAAAACACAACAGAACACATATATATAATTTCTTTTTAATAGGCACCACACATCTGCCAATGCAACACCGATACGACATGACGCAGATCTCCAGTATACACACGACCGCATCCAACACACCAATCCCTTCGGAGCAAAAAATCAGAGACCAAAGGCCTCGGCACTGCCGAAATCCGGCGCCACCAACCGCCGACTTCCAGATCTCTGTCCATCCATACTTGCAGGATGAAGGTCACAAAAAAAAAATAAAACAAAAACGATGCACAAGAACAAGGAGGAAGACAGGACTAAGAGCTCAGCAAACAACTTTTCGAAAAAGAGGGAGCAGTATTTAAGAAGTTCGCTGTCAGGCCACGTCACCGCGACATGCAATCGTGAACGGGAAACATAAAAAAAATAATGTGCTATCTTCATCTCTGGCACGGTGAAGTGAGGGGAGGAACGCACAGATTCCTATTAAGGCCAGAAAATAGGACATGTTCATACGACTGAGACCAACTCTGGTAAAACATTGCAGAAAACTAAACGTATACGGCAAGACGGTAATCTAAAACACAGAAACAAGCATAAAATCAGCAGGAAGAGAGACAAAAGTCGCTAAAACGTGAAGGTAACTATGACGAAAAAGCCTGACGAACAAAGAAAAAGCCAGCAACTCACACAGTAAAACATCAAAAACAGCAAGATAGGGGAAGCAAAATCGATAATAATATGACAACAATCTTGATTGAAAACACGATCAACAAAAGTTAGGCCAGCAAATAACATAGAAAAACTTCACAAACATCGAAATTGAAGTGAAAAAGAAGAAGCGACTTTAACAGAGCTGTTAAAATCTATAACTTCCTGCCGGAGAAATTGAAAGCTTTCTCAAACAATGATCCTTCAAACGAAGTATGTTTGGCAGCTTCTATTATCTCACATGTGCGCTTACGGTTGTGTTTCCCTATCATTGTGCTTTTTACGAAGTCTGGCAAGCAACTAAAGGCACCGATGCCACTAGCCTTGTAGAGACTAGCGCCAATTATTTCGTGCTGAGAAAAGAGTTCACTGAAACAAACAATGTGGCAAGGCCCCGCTGAAAAACATTTGATTACACCAACGGAAGTGTCCACGTTAAAACCTTTCAGTACAACGTAAAACCTCCCTGTCGATGTACATCGCGTTAGCCCTGTTTTCCCGTGACGTCATCCTCAGTATGAACTATCATATGGACCGCAATGCTATTATCAATTTGCAAAAAATGTCGATAAGATTTTTGATTGAGAACGCCATACACATCAATGATCTTAGCTACGCTTCACATTCTTGATGAGCATATTAATGCGCTGCCACGTCCAAGTAATATGGTGCCATGCTGTCCATATCAATTCAGCCAACTGAATTTACCGTCGAGACGAAGCAGATTTTGCTTTCAGATAAAGGAACTCTAGTTTGTAGGGCAGTTGTTTCTCTTGAAAGTGAAATATTGACGTCTTCTTGAGGAACATCAACAGTGATCCCGCACATCTAAATAGATGGACGACTTTAATATAAGTTTATCCCATAACTGAAACTATGCGCGCACGCTCTGTAACTAGAATATCGGTAAACTGAATCTGACAGCCATGTTGAACTGACGTATGACGGAAAACTTAACATCGCATCAACAGAGCAAGTAAAATTAACAAACTTGCGCAGTTGCTACTGTCCTGCATCTGCAACATCGGCAAGGGTCTGTTCAACGCATCCTGTAATCCACCACGTTAATACAGAAGACACAGTTCGACCACTCCGGTAGTAGCCTTATGGGGTATCCGCAAAAAACGCACTATATTAAAGTACTAAGTACGCATATGTTCGATAATGACGTAATTCTACCTTCACGAAGCAGCGGGCAGCATGTGTAAAGAAACAAGACGATTCATAGCGTTTCTAGCGTCGGCTAACGTTGACAGACCAACATTACAAAAAATATGTCTTCCTCTGCTGATAAACGATGACGTCTTGCATCGCCTCAGTAGAACCAGGTACCTCTCCTCTAAGGATGCCATCTATACTTCTCAGTTTCAAATTCTTGCCCTTTCTTCTCTGCTTCACGCCAGAAACCTTTCAGAGCCTCCTGGACACAGTTCTTGCTGGACAGAAGTGAGAAGTATAGTCTTTTATACTTCGAAGGCGGTATTGTTGTCACCAGCAAATCTACGGCTCTTGCGCTGAAAACCGAAAATTTCACATTTGTCTTAAAAAGAGCTGATGTTCCTAGTCCACATTGTGAACCAGTCAGGAGACTTGTATCGTGAAAAAGAGTTGCTATTGACTATTTTCCAACGCCGCAGAACCAGGAAATGTTCGCCAATCCCTTGGAATATGGGCCCAATACTGGCGCGGTTTGCGCAAAACTCGAAACCGCCACCCCCTTACGCGACTGAATATGACAGACATATTGTAACGTGGTGGCAAGCAAAGAGACGGCACAACATGGCGACTGGAACAACTATGATTTAATGTCTAGCCAAGCGCGAGGGCTCCTCTCGCGCCACTGCCGATCTTCTTCGCAACACTTCCCGGAGCCACCGAGCGATCGTCCCGATCGTTTCGTTGAAGTCGATGGGGACTTGATGGTATAGATATTCAAGAAAAAATAGAAGAGAATGCCGCGCTTGCCACCAGGATGACGATGAACACGATGATGCTTGGGTGATCCGCCTCACCTGGAGCTCTTCAACCATCCGTCACCAGAGTCCATGGGACCGATGGCTCGAGATCGCGACGAGTGGCTGGGCTTGGGTTGCGTGTACGTGTCCGGTTCCTTTGGGTCCTTCGTATCGGGTCTGGTTGGTCTGTATTTCTCCTAAGTGGCACGGGCCGAGGCTCTTTATTTTTCTTTCCTTTTCTGCCTCAACATAACATATGTATTTCTCCTTGTCTTCAGATCCGGGCTGGGGGCTGGGTGGTGGTAGGCGGTCGGGTCTGGGCAGGAAGGGCTGGGGCGAAGCTGCTCGGCGATGTCCCTGGGCCCTCGGTCGATGGTCTCGGCTTACAGATGGAGTCGATGTTCCAAAGCGAGGATGGGGATGACGTACGCCGCATCTCCAACCAAAACGGGCTGTCACCACGTAACAATATCTTTCACTTGGGGCGTGCAGCACGTGCAGGCACTTCAGGAGCTTCAACGTCGTGTGCAGACGCCACAAGTTCTGGCCGTATTTAGACGACAATGCCGGTGCACAATGGCACAACGATGTCGTTTTTGTCCCTCTCCTTAACTTGATATACAGACTAGAGAACAACATGCGGTCACCAATTCTGGATGGGCTTTGCATAATACCGAGGCGAACAACTCTGCAACTGAAAAGGGTTGGCTCCGCATCGTTTTGTCTCTGTTTCGACGGTACCTATTCGAGATCCCTCTAAACTCGTCTCCGACCATCACGCGCACTGTCCGCTCTCAACCCTCAATGATCTTTTAGCATGCCTCGCAAGTCGAAGCCTATGACTTGGAAAGTATAGAAGTGAGACGTACAAATCGAACCTTAAGCACTTACAGCGCGTACAGCCAGCTCTGGAAGCCACTCGTACTACTTACCTGTTGGGGAAGTCCCTCTGCCAAGTAAACTGACTCAGACAGCTGCCAGGCGGCCGGGCAAGGACCACGTAATCAACTTAAAATTGGAGTACTTTTCAAGGGTTTTGGTCAATTCTGGTGCAGCCAGTTCAACCAAAACTGCCGATCAACAATGCAATGACCCAAACCTCCGATCTTCTTTCTTGAGGCTGCTAGCAGCGCAATACTTAAGCATTTAAGTCGCTTTTTTCTTGCCTCTGCTTACACGACAGAGTTCTTAACAAGGAGAATTTTGGGGATATAAACAGCGCGAGAACAAGTACGTCTGTGTGTTGTCACGTCCTTGTTTTCAGCTGATGTTTATCCCAGTTCTCCATGCACCACCTAGCCCACCAAAATGCTAAGAAGAATTTTATCCCCGAGAGTCTCCGATACTTACTTTGCGTAACATAAATCCTACGGAATGAAATTTTGAAGCCAGACACAGCTAACCGGCCTCCGGGCAACTTGGAATATCACGGAGGCTCGTTAGAATTCAGGACTGACACTACTGGCCTTACTTATTAAGCAATGGGTGCATTGCGCTCTAACTTACCGTGATTGCCAGCGCCTAAAGGTTCCTTCTACCAATCCAGCCGGTCTTCTAAAGCCCGTTAAACTACAGTCTAGACCACTTCAAACAAAACAGGAAAGAGGTTGCTGGCATCGGTTCCTTGCGTCGAGCGCTGGCAACAGTTGTTCTATGCTAGCTACTGATTGCCTAACACGCTAGTGGGAACAACAGCTCCTCCGAGTGCCTCCGCCTTTGAAGTTGCCAAACCCTTCCTGCTGCAAATGTTTCTTGAACACTGCACCGAAGGGTCTGATCAGCGACCAAGAAACTGCATTTTCAATGGAGCTTATCCACCATATTCTTTTTCTTGGTCGTACCAACCGCCATGGGAAAACTGAATACCATCCGCAGGCAAGTGGACTGACCGAAAATCTCTCAGCAAAGCGCCTGCAGACGTCTTGTCAATCTATGAGGGTGTGGATGGATGAAGTCTTACCTTGCGTCACATTTAAATACAACACTGCGGCGCAGGACACGACCAAAATCACTCCGCTCAGGCTTGTTTACGGAGAAGAGGTATCGACCTCACAGCCCGGCATGCTAAAACATGAAGACGAAACCAGAAACGACGACGTTGTCCCCTTTCTATAACGCGCTGAAAAATCTTGCCAGCGCGCAAGTATGTGAATCCAAACTCTACAAGGCTGAGGTGCATAACGCGACAACGTGTGACTACGAACTGCAAAATATATTTGAGGCGAGCTGGTCTTGATTTGGTATCGCATTTGAATGCGCGAACGCACCGAAAAACTACTGCGCTTTTTTTTTCCCGGTTCATACTGCGTACTGCGAAGAGTTAGTGCCCTCCATTAGGAAGTTGTTCTTTACTATGAACAAGAGCCCCGACGTCACAAGCGTTTCGAGATGGTCCACGTGCTCTCATTAAAACATTTTTGTGCTATAACGCAGTGACCACTATTCAGCCCCATGATTAAATTTTAACATCAGGTCAATGCTTCCCAAACAACAGGGGAAGAGGGGGGGGGGGGGGGGGGGGGGGGGGGGGGCTGATTAAGTTGCATGCGCTGGAGACAACAAAGTGAAGCAGTATATAAATGCAACGGCTAAAAACAGGACTCGAAAACTGTTCCCACTGAACTCTGCTGTTGTCCAATCTCTACTCTGACGCGAACGCCATTGCCAGGGTCCTAGTTTGCTGAACGATACCTGGAAATCTAGCGAAAAGAACGAAGTTATCTTTTTTATGAAGGGAATTTCCTTTCGAGGCTCGCTTGCGGAGCTGAACCCTTACAGCACAAGCGATTACACAGATATAAAAATATAGTTTGGTTTGCAAGTGTATTGGCAGACACTATCGAAGTGCGTCAAGAATAGGAACGTATTGTTAAAATCTGCTCATTGTATATTCGTTATTTTGCGAGCTGTAAATACCTTGTTCTTGGAATAAAATATCTAAATATTCATGCAGTATAATAAATTAGACCCCAACCAAGTGACTCCGGTCACACGTGTCACGTGAACACGTGAACGTGAACGGTTACACGTGAACGGTTGACAGTAGCTGCAAATAATGAATATTTTATCAACTGCTGAGCCTTGCTGAGCCATACAAAATGTAATAAACATTTACCCTGCATGTGTATTGGAACCCCTGCCATCGTCAGTGCTGCACCCTCAGATGTACACAGCAGTGCTGTCCTCCCGGAGGCTCAATTATAACACTTTGCATAGCACAGGCATTTGTGCTTGGATCATCCTCTCTGTCAAATAGAACCTCCTGTGCTTTATCTATCTGTAAAAATAAAAAATAAAAGTATCATCACCGAGGCCGCCGTATACAGTTTTACAACAGTACACAGCTGTGGAATAATAATACACAGCTATCTCACCTGAAGCATCCAGCAAACCTTCAGCAGATGACCCTGAAGAACAGGCCGCAGGTGTAACTGTGTGGATGCAACAATTCAACCTCGATTAAAATTTTCATAATGGAGGCTTAATAGTTAAATTATTGGTTAGACTAAAGCAATTAAATAAATTGGCAATATGTAGCTTGTAATTTTTCAAACGCTACTATGAGGCACTACTCAGCCTAGGCGTGGTCAGTACCACGAGCATATGGCAGTTTGTGGGACGATTTGACTGGACGGTGTTCGTGATGTGATAACAACTTTATTTTTCCACCAGATAAGGAGGCCCCCCAATCCCCGGCCCCGGCACGCAGGCCTAAGGGACGGGAGCCGAGACCTCCGCGATTAGAAGCAGGCAAAGAGGTCTTGGCTTTTCGCGGCTTCTTCCGCCAGGTGGATGGCTTGTTTCTGTGGAGCAGGGGCCTCGCTCCGCAGCAGGGCTTCCCAGGCTTCTCTACCATTTATATTCTTTTTAGCCCCTGGGGAGCCAGCACATTCCCATATTATATGGTCGACAGTCCCTCCCTCCCCACAATGCTTGCATTTATCGTTTTTTCTATCGTCCATCTGGACATAATATGCCCAGACCGGGTTTACAAAGTTCCCAGCGTGCAGGCGCCGCCATGCGACTGCCTTCCAAATGTTTACACTTCTATCCGGTGGTGGCACCAGTCTCCTGCTTAACCTATAATTTTGAAGAATCTTCGTGCAATTTTGCAGACGCTCGTCCATGTTCCGGCAGTCGGGCGGCTCCACAGTTACCCGGAAGTAGAGAGCTCGGGCTAACCCGTGGGCCGCTTCGTTGCCAGGAACGGACGTGTGTGCAGGGTCCACATTAGGCGCATTTTCCTGTTTAGTCGTCTACTGGCCAGAATTCTTGCTGCTTCCGGCCAGACCCTACCCTTTCCAAAATTCCATATAGCCGTTATATCGCTGATTATAATCAGCGATAGCAAAACGGAAGGTGTGAGAATACTGACGTGACGTCAGTACATTTGAATTTCTTTACTCCAAAATTCCTCAGAATCTTAGCAAAACAAAACATCGCACTCTTGACACAGGGGCAAAGAAAGAAATGGCATCACAAAGCTGACTTCAACAGGCGTTATTCTTTATGCCCCCCTTTTATTTTGCTTGTTTCTCGCTTTATGTTCAGCTTTGTTATCTCGCGTCTTTTCAACTTTTGTTACGTAATCTTTCCGTCGCGTGCGAACCCAGCAGCTGTTACCTATGCTTTCCCACCCATTTTTCGGATTCATATATTGTATCGCTCTGCAGTAGAGTAACCATTTGAAGTCAGCGCTGTGGTGCCATTTCTTTCAGTGTCCCTTTGTGAAGAATGCGCTGTTTTGTTTTCCTAAGATGAATTACCAACTAGCCCGTTCTTCTACCCTTGCAAGTTCCTAAGAATCATTAGCTCGAATTATTTGCAGTAGAATGGAGCTGTAAAGGGCAATAATACTATTATTAGGTATGCAGACGAAACATCAAAAACCTAGCGGCACTGAGTAAGATTAAAGTAATTAAGGCCTTCAGGGCAGACCGGTGTGCATGAAATAATTTATTACATTCTATCTTGCGGATTAGTCGGGTCGCGGGAATGAGCGCACACGTATGTTATGTTATGGGCACTGTACGTTGAGACTGGCATTCGGTGTGGCACAAGAATAAAATACTTTTGCGTCCGCATCCCTGTGAACCTTGTCATGCAACGCACATGTGGAGCTAACACTGCAAGCATCAATTCACGTATATGCTTTAATCTTACCGACCGTACAGCTAGAGTTTTTATTTTTCGTCTTCATGCCTAATAATAGTAGTTTTATTGTCTTTTGCAGTTCTATTCTACTGAAGGTAATTCAAAGCGACCGTCTGAGTTCGCTCCTTATGACCAGCTTAGAACGAGGCGTCGCGATGCGATGGCGTGAGCAAGAACTTCCCAGTTGTTCTCGGAGGAAGGCTCGGAACAGATTGGCTTCGACCGCCTGTGAGGTCGCGCCGCATGAACTACGCAGGACTTTATGGCATGGTGCCGCGTGCCGATGGACGTCAGTAACAGTGTCCCCATTTTGGCATTTGGGAAATCAACTGGGCAGAGCTGTGTCTCTCAAACGACACACAACTGTGCCAGCGTGTTCGCGCCTTTAAACGCGCACCCTGTCTCCTCTTCGGTATGCTTGCGCAACGAATAAATCGCGTGGGTGATGCGATGCAACCGATCTTGAACAATAACCATACTTACTCACGAGCTTGTCATGACGATTCCCTGGTCGGCATCATGACAGAGAGAATGCACCGTTGCGTTAAGGCACTTTTTTAACGAGTTTTGTTGAGTCCACGCACGTGACAAGTCATTACTGATTAAACATTATATGAAAAAGTGCATTATCCACTCAGGGACAGGTGCACAGAGAAGTAAAACGAAGACTGAAAGTTCACCGCTCTACTGCTCATCATATAAATAACCCGGTTCTCTGTAAAATTCGCTCCATCTCTGCTTATATGACCACCACTTATCTATGGCAGAGGGCCTGAAGCCGACATTTACTCAGCCCCTGGTTGCCTTGTAGCTTTAGCCGATGCTACTTTATTCATGGTCGTGGTTAGCCTATTTAACATACAGGGTGCTCTATCAGATGCTTAATGATTCAGAGCCCTACAAAGCGGCTTTGACCGCCCGATGTAATCCTTCGTGTGTTGCTAACCTCTAAAAACTACTATTATGACTTTGCTCTCATACGCTTAATAAAGCAGCACTTTTGCGCGATCACACCGATGTCTGTAAATTGGGAGGGTTGCAAACAGTAAAGCTCCGCTACTTGCTACCCCGTATGTACGGCAGAACTTTGCATATGAGATGACATCTGCCATTTTCGCCTTTGAAATTGTACGCAACACCGGTTTACAGGAAACGTAAAAGTGCGAACCTATTCGGTTCCTGTAAAGTCTAGAATAGAAAAATTAAATCTCATAACTATGCAGGATAAGCTGTTGCAAGGATCGACAATGCATATTGAATGCGAAGGTTTACAATGGGACATAAGTGGAAAAGCCTGTAATGTGCCCATGTAGGAAAAGCCACTCGTTCGCAATCTTGGAAATGCAATTGTATTACGGGCGTTATCCTACATAGGTTATGAATAAAAAAGCCAATAGTAAGCACACACAGGTTGTATACGACAGACCAATATTCGCGTGACCGATGGCCCAGCAATGGAAAATGTAGCACACTCCCCGAGAGTTAATGCGGGTCTCATATTGATGTCAGTTTTCAACATTAAACCATTGTCGGTCCAATAATGATGTGTTGCTTAGGGCGCTAGTGACGCCAGTCTGCGAACTCCCTTGCGGTTTCTCATTCGCGTAGAAGTAATTTCGTTAAAACATTGTTAATTGCCTAAGGGCTGAAGGCTCCGCCTTCTAGAATACGGGTCCGCGAGCAATGGTCTCCCCCGACGAGTGAAAAACCAAGTCTTTCTTAAAAACACCGGTTTATTCCGGATCAACAGAAAAGTATAAAATAAAAAAGAAACAGCATTGGTCAAAACTGCGCTGAAAGCACGCCGTCGAAGTGCGCGACAATGGACTATGCAGAATAAAACGGAACATGGGTCAGGACTTCACCGCTGCCACACAAAACACACTGCGGCACGGATAGGGCGAGTAATAGGGCCAAAGCGTTGATCACGGTACAAAAACATTGTTACTCGCGTGGCAGCACTCACGCTAACACTTCTAATGCATTCTTGTAGGCACCGCTTCCGTCTTCGTCTGGTAGGACCCCGCTCCATCGTCCGTGTACATCCCGCCGGCCTGGGTCGCTGCCTCGGCGCCCTTCGCTAGCCGACCGCCCGGCGAAAAAAGCCCCGAGCCATGCTTCCGACGCGCTTATCTACCCTCGGTCTCGCGCCGATGACATGCCACCGCCGCTCCAGGCAGCTCGCTCATGCGTACTCGCGCTGCCCGGGCGGACACCAACAAAAAGCGCACGCGGTTTGAAACACTAAAAGGGCTTGTGGGGCCCCACAAGGCATAAATGAATGGCAAAAAGGAAAAGTTGGCTGTAATAAATCATTATCCTGTAGTGCGATTCATGACTCCGGTTGTCGTTTGCATGAATGATGACGCAAGCAGCAGCCGCGTTGTCATATTTGCTCCTTGAGTCATCATTCATTCAAATAACAACTGGAGTCATGAATCGCACTACAGAAAACATGCCATTAATCTATGTACAATCATTACGTCACCAGTTCTGCGATTAAATTTTCATTCCCTCTTCTTGTCCGCTTCACTGCGATCAAAGAACCCGTACGGGTTCTTAAACGTCTTTTCTCATGTTGCCTGACCAGACGAGCTTTCGTTGAACCCTTGACTACATGTCGATACGAAATTTCGCTTTTCGCGTTCAGGAACGCATGCAGCGGTAATTCACAGCAGAAAAGAAACACCGAGAAGTAGAGCGTTTAATTGCGCTTTCAATCGTCGGTATCTCGTCGAGTGGTCCAGGCTGACCGCAGGATCAAGAAGTGGCGAGTATAATATTGCTCTGTCTCGTCTGCAGGAAATTTCTTCGATTTGCCTTTGGGTGCAACTGCTCAAGCGCGAGCACTACGGTGTGTACCGTTTACAGAGCAGATTCTTTCTTCTTGCTCGCGCTGTTAAAAAAAAAAAAAAAAAGAACTCCTAAAGAGATGCGCTCAAATATCGCATTATCAAACAACGTAATAGTCGAAATATTTTTATTGTATTTTTTGTGTCAATCTGTACAAGAAGACAAATGAATTATCTATACTGGACTTAGATTGCAGAAAGCAGCAGTACCTCCCTTGCCATAGTAGACCACTGTAGTTGGTCTCCTTTGTGGGTTCTGGTCAGGAAATAACGTGGCAGCAATAGGAATATCTTGAGCAACATTTGTTTAGAGAATAACGGTACTATTTTTTTCTTCAAAGATAGGTCGATTTATTTATTCATCTTTATCAAAGTGACCCAGAAACATATTCAAGACACCAGTCCCCCAGCTTGTGGGCCGTCACTGAGAATTTTAATAACGATGAAGTGAAAGAATTTCACTCTTTGAAGCAATCAATCCAAAGATGGCCCGGTCGGCATTTACCCTCGTAGCATTCTCCTAATTGGCACAAATGTTTATGATTTGTTCCCATCCGGGTGTACTCTTGATGCGTAACAATCTGAGAAGCAAAAAGAAAGAAAATGTTACACTGTGAGCAAATATTTTTCAGTATTAGGTTTATTTTTTGTATACATCATGCTCCCTGTTTTCAAAGAAAGCAGATGTTTGCTCAGAATATTATTTTTTCTACCACCGCTTCCACGATGTTACGAATCTTTTAACTGATATTTCCTCTTAATTAGTTTTCGCCTCGAGGGGGAACCTATGCGGGCGCTCCTTTTAACAGCATGCTAACTCAGATATAGAAGCTGGTGTTAAAGTGTGCTATTTTGCGATGACAAAGTCTGATTTTGTACCATGCGCTGCAGGCGAAGTCTATAAAAGCGTACAATGAGATGAGCGCCAGCCCTGTAGGTAAAATTTTCTGCGCTTAGTTTTGGCGGTACGAGTAAATTTATTCGGATATTTTTAACAGCTTAATATGAATGATAAATTCTGGCTTTACGCACTTTGTAAATAATTTAAAAGAATACTTCAAAATTGCACTAGGATTTCTACGCTGACGTTTATTTCGGAAAAGGCGCCTTGTGCTGATTTTTGTATTTGAATATGCTCGAGAGGTATGTATTTTTTTTTTAAATAGACACGTCCCACTTGGCGGCGAGGTGCTGGATGATACATTAAATAACAAACGCAGTGGCCTAAAGAAGCTTGATCTCATTTGCCTGCGAATAAAAACTTAGCCTCCACAATTAGACCCCGCGAAGTGTTACACTTAGTGCGAGATTGTGCTAACTGCCTATTCTGTTTTCAACCTGCACAACCGAGCTTCTAGGTTTGGTGATCTTGTCATCTTGTCCCCAGAATGCATGAAATCTACTCTTCAAAATGCGGAGAAAAACACTTTTATGTCATACGAGTGGCAGGAAAACTTGCTGATTGATTGACTAGTGGGTGGCAGTATCTTGTCTCATGTAACAAGCCCCTTCACTAAATTGTGTTCTTCTTTCCTTGCGCTTTGTGTGTCAGGACATGTATTACATGCGGCTATGTGCACTCTACCATGTACCATGTACGCCTGGTACGGGGGTCAGGTGTGGCGAAAACAATGATAATGAACATGTAACTGTTGCTCCTTCATGGGGCGTTCTATGTCTTTCCCGTTCTAATATCACAACGTCCCGCTCCACAACCGCGGAATAACAGCGAGCGAAGGCGCTGACGTCATTCGGGTCCAAATAAGGACGCTTAGACTTTCTCACGCGCACATAAGTTGGAGTCACAAGTTCAAGAGTCATGAAATATTTACCTACGCAAAAAGCTGAAAAATCTAAATATAACGTTTTGCGAGAAATACGCGCTCTTAATATGCTCAAACATATTTAAATTTTCAGTATGTTATTAAATTGAAACAGTGAATGCTAAATGTCAAGTACTGACAAAAAGAATATATCGCACTGACATTAGCGCATCCGAATAAAATAACTTACTGCACATTCTCCGCCGTAGGTTATCACTGAAACTCCTGAACCACTCGGGCATTTGTTAGTGCAAGCTATGCGTACCTGTAAAAAATAAAGTTTTGGCAAAAATGTTTCTGTGCGTGCACCATTGAAAGGAAACCATCCAACTTTATCAGACTGCTCGCTGTGGACCTTCCTTGATGGCATGCTTCACGTGGCATTCGAATTACGGCATACAATAGAACGATTACACAATGCCAGTGCTAAATAATGAATAGGCTGCGTTTGGTCTTGTCCAAAATAGCCTCTTTCGAGCTCTTATGCGTGCATTCCACGACAAGGACACTCACATAACGTGCAGAAACGAATTTTTTTTTTCAGTTATTTCGGTCATTACACAGCACAGTTTCCATTTCTAGAAGACACATCGTTTTAGAAATGAACACCAATATTCCTCCTTCATTCTAGCACCAACTATGGCCTTTTAGCTGCTCTGAACTCGAAGTGGTGGCAGCTTCATTTTGCTGCTTTGGTAAAGGCCGTCATCCACACATCTGTCTGTGTAACAACGCCAGTAGTGCGGCCAAGAGTTTAGTGAGCTTAAAACCTGGCACGCCTGTTGCCCTTCATAAAGAGCGGAGTCTAGTCTGCACTACAAATTACGCCATATGCTCGAATAACTCACTAGTGCGTTTTTCCACGAGGTCGTACTCCAAGCCGGCGTGTCGTTGCAGCCTGCTCTGCATGGATCTCGGCAACGGGTGGAGTTAACTGATTGCGAAGACGGCACACTGAAACGCTGATTTGCTACCTTGACGCGCTTTCGTTGAAGGATAACACCGCGCCTTTCACTCAGCGAGCAAGTCCATTTTCTTTATTATAGGGCTGCCAGGATTTCTATAACGCTAGTTTCTAGTCGCCATGAGTTAGAAGGGGATTGACCGAGAAAATGGTCACTGCTCGATAATCAAGACGTGGCATCATTCTGGGCTATCTCAGTCTTTATTGAAACTTAAGATAAGTTTGCATTTGAATGACATTTATTATTAGCAGCCCAGTGCAGCACGCAGTGCTCTAGTGCGGGAGCATTTGTTAGAAGTAATCTTCACAATAACGGCCTGGGGGGCGAGTTGGTGCATGATGGAATTGAACGGCGGTGGAATTGTGGTGTCCCCTTCTTGTGTGTGTCCATTTCCGTGTTGCGCCGCCGTTCAATTCTGTAATCTTCACACATTGTAGAAAGTGAGTGCATTGGAATACGCAAGACAACAAAATGACTGACCAGAGCACAAATCAAATCTGCTAACAGCCGTATCTGCGGCAACATCCATCACGGCGCTCCCACCACCTACCAAAAACACTTCGATGACACTTAGGCTGGGCCTTTTAAGGTACCACGTGACAGAATTAATGGCTGCAATCGGCAGCACTTCTCGCAGACCGTCGTTTTCGCACATGCACTTTGTCATTTGCCTATTGCTAACATTTTAATTTCTGCCTCTTTTATCTCAAGCATCCCCATTAGCATATGCTGGTAAGCTTTCACATTATATACAAGACATTCTTACATATAGCCCCGCAATTACCAAGCTGTACAGATGTGCGTTCGTGGCCTAAGGGCACCGTGTCTTATTCAAGACCTATTTGAGCCGGGTTACTCTTGCATGTTACCTACATCTCATAGGAGCTATAGGGAACGTGGCCATATCATAGGAAGAAGGCCGATGGATCGCTGTCTGAATTACAACAGGTTGCTCGTAATATATGCATCAGAAGCACAGACACTGGCGGAATCTCTACACCTAGGATCAGGGAACCCCTACAGTCCTTCCGGTTCCGTGGTCATTTCGGCAAGGAACGCTGTGCTAGTCAAGACGGCACAAGACTTTACCGACTGGGACAGAACTTCCCGCTCTTCGTGCCGCCACTGATTAGATTCATCATGAAAGTCCTCAGCGATGGTACAAAATCCTAGGGAGCACTTTGGATCACTAAACTGCGATGAGGCGAAAGCCTCTATAACGCGGTTGTCCTAAGCCCTCCGCTACGCCACCTATTTCTCCATGTTTACTCTCTCACATTCGCGATGATGCGATAGCATAAGCTACCAGCCAACAATAAAAAGTCCCGCTTTAACTGAGCCGTGTGAACGCGCCTGCGTGGCCTAGAGACAATGTGAATGCAAGGGCGTTGGCAGGCTGATTCTGATATGAAAGGAGAAACCTAAGCTTCGTAATTTCCCGAAGGCCTACGTCCTGTTAGTGCCCGGCCATATCAGGTGCCATCAACAGCCGCCCACGTAACGAAAGCGTTACGAACGCGCGGACGGACGGACAGACGGACAACGATCCGCGAGCATGAGCCATTAGAGAGATTTAGCTTACCGTGATCCGCGATCCGCCACCGCGGCTCTCTACCGCGCGTGGGCGGGGCGGTCAAGCTGATTGGTCCCGACGCGGCAGGTCTGTGTGCCGACATCCAGTATGTGGCGCCATCTGTTGGCGTCAAGGGATCTGGGCATGCGCAGTAGAACGCGCGGTGGCGGATCCCAGTAGCGGATCGCGGATCACGGTAAGCTAAAACTCTCTATTATCGCCTTAAAAGTAGCGCTCTGTGGTTTACAGAACGCTCTTCGTCGTGGCTTTCACGAGAAACTGGTATTGGAAATCTGTGAGCTACATTATTTCGTCACCAATAAAAGGTACTAAATCACTTTACAATGGCTCTCTGTACGCTACTCTGTACGCGCTGACATCGCACAGCACACGGACGCCATTTCGTTTCGCAAACGCAGCCGCCGAAGTCGGGTTGGAACCCGGGAACTCCAGACATAGTCGGGCGTCTTACCACTGCACCACCCCTGCGATACAGAGTTCAAGTTCATGAATTTTGTTTTACTCTATGAACTACGCCCGTAACCTCTTCGTGGTAAGATATAAGTGCACCGATCCTTACCGCATAGATCGCATAACCAAAGGTCACCCTTTCTTTTTTCTGAACAAGCTCTCCTATTTTCCTTGATCAAGTACCCAAGTAACACTATAATGGGACAGCCGTTAAAGCTGAGACACTACGATACGAAACGGAAGGTCGTATTCTTCGTAATAAGAAAGCAGCGCCGTAGGCCTGCTTATAGGTATGTATTTTATACAGCTATAAAAGTAAAGTATTTGTTTCATGGCCTTTCTGCTACATACGTCCTGAGGCGGCACAGCGGCTTTTGCCTGTAGCTGCCTATTCTAACCTGGGGCTTGATTCCAGTCGAGAATAACATATTTTGATCCAGGCAAAATACGGAAAGAAGATTCCTGCACGCTACTCAGCTTCAGAGCACGTAAATAATTCCATGTGATCTTCATAAAATGTCGTACACTTCACTTCAGAATATAATGAAAGCGCATTTTAGCTTGTTTCAGGTGCGCCAACCGCTCCAGTACATGACTGCGGCGCATCATGGCAACGACTGCTCTAATTAGACAGTATAAATAGTTACGTATTACTGTCTCTAATTTCACGCGCAACGCGATGCGACATGTTTGTACAAAGGCTGTATACGGGCAGCAAACCTTACTTGAGAGCTAACAGTAGAATAATGAGGTTCCCCCCTTGGCCGAGCTGATATTCCTTTCTGCCATTTTTTACCAAGTTTCCCAAGCTTTCCTACGCCAAGCCACCTATAGCACTGACAGCAGGCTAACTCCTTTAGTGATCACTTAGCTTGATCGCCGTAAAATTAACCTTTCCACTAGGGCATTTCTTCATAACCAGTCTCATTCCTAGATTGAAATCCCAATAGTTACTACTTCTACGTCCATTGCTTCTCAGCAATCATTATTTTCTTCGAAAAAGCAGCCAACGAATATTTCACAACTGCAGCTCGGTATCGAGTGCCCCTGTTTTTACTGTAGTCGCTCGTGCAATAATTTGGGTTTAAGAAAATGAGGAGATGTAGTGGAGGGTCAATGCAAGGAATAGTCGGTAATTCTCTCGCGTATAAGGCACCGAGTTTGAAAAAATTGGCATAAAAATGCTACACACTTTTCCTTTCGATGTAGTCACAAACCGCGGGGTGCAGCTGGTGTCTTCTGAAAGGAAAACAAATCTACAGTTGTTAGTAGAAAAGACCGCAGCGCCCGCTTAACGTGCAAGGAACACAGTAGAAGCCATGTTTAATTTAATTAGCGTGTTTTCTCTTTTCAGACCCTTCCAGTGGAGTTACGATTGGGGACCAGTATATAAGTTTTTGTTTTGACATTTCTAACATGCGAGTATTGCTATAGAATAATACATTGTGAACATACTGCAACGCATTCCGAGATTACACATAATCTTATAGGAGCTGAAAATTGGGAAATATGCAGTTCTTAACAATTGAAAACTTCATGATCACAATCGTCATTATGGAAGTTTCGCTGCGAACACGCGTATTCAAATGCTCATAAAAGTACATGTTATGACTGAAATTCGGGTCTAGCGCATCTACTATTCAAGTTTTCTTAAAGAAAACCAATTCCTGGGGTCATTCAAGCCTCCTTACGTGCAGCAGTAGGAAATCAGTTCTCTCCAGTTGCTGGTGTGGTTTTGGGCCTGCGTCCACACTTCTATGTTGTTACGCGCAAACGGAGTTGCGCCAACGCCCGGCGTGTCAGATATTCTGGGAATGCAGAGACGCCATCTACATTGAGCAGTTATAGGGTCAGACACTGTAGTCATGACTATAAGTATGGCTAACCATGATTGGTACTAATAATGACTATGAATTATCAAGTCATAAACATTGCTATTAGTTATCAGTGATTTATTTCATTATTATCAATCTTAGGATGATTGACAGGTGGGAAGGACGTTTTCTACTCGAACAAAGCATGAGGAAAGATAGACTTTCGCCTTAATATCGTACACAGTTCAAGGAAACCAGAGCAAGCGGGATTCGATCCGGGCCGTTTTTAAATGGGGCAAGAAGCAAAGCGCTTGTCTATTGTGCAACGTCGAAGCAGAGTAAAGAGCTCAGGACGTTCAAATTGCCTCAGGCCTCCCGTATGACGTCTCCCTAACCTGAGTAGCTCAAACCCACTATAACAACCAAGGCATGCTCCTAGCACTTTGCAGTGCGCTTTTAGCTTCGATCGTTCCTTCTTACATTTCCATGCTTGACTGCATCTCTTGCTACTGTGTAGGCGAAGACATGTACTGTCCTCTTCACGCCACTCCATCTTTTTCTACGCCGTAAGTGCCTGTGGTTTTTGTATCGGCGCTGTGCTCGCGAAGGTTAAATCTGGCTTCGCTAAGTACGCCATCGCCTATGCAAGTCGCGCACTAATGAAGGCGGATTCCAGCTACTCAGTGAAAAAGCGTGTTTAGCTATAGTTGTAGTTGGTGCATTTAAGAATTTCGGTGGTATCTCTATGGTCGCCATTTTGAAGTGGTTTATGGACCACCATGCGCTTTCATCAATCTCTTTACGAGTTGGGATTTTTCTAGTCTCCCGCAGCTGAGGTCAAGTTCCTTTCCTCATTCGGCGCTTCCTTGCCGTCGCTTCACATCAGCGGCCTTTAGCGCAGCGCACAGAACCCTGAACTCTGGATTGCTTCCTGTTTCATTTCTACTCCGACCATATATATACGGCTGTTACTTCATAGCGTGCTCTCCGTGCCACCTGGCTTCCCTCTTCGCATTACATGGCAATCTATTTTATCGCCGCTACCACAGCGAAGATGGCCGTAAGCATTTGTTAGCTAAGCCCCACACCTATAGGATCGCAGACATGTGATTAAGTCTGCGCTGATCCACAATGTGGTCACATATGTGACTACATGCACATGAGATATACCTGGTTCCGTCTCCTTTACTATACTGGCGGACAATGTACAATTTCGTTCCCAAGGTCATCCATTCGCGCCTCTCCTATTCCTGGTTCCGGCTTCTTTACTATCCTCATCATCATCATCATCAGCCTGACTATGCCCACTGCAGGGCGAAGGCCTCTCCCATATTTTTCCACTTAACCCGGTTCTGTGCTAGCTGCATCCTCTTGGCCCCTGCGAACTTCTTAACATCATCCGCCCACCTAACTTTCTGCCGCCCTCTGCTACGCTTTCCTTCCCTTGGAATCCAGTTTGTTACCCTAAGCGACCATCGGTTATCCTCTCTTAGCACTACATGTCCTGCCCATGTCCATTTCTTCTTCTTAATTTCCGCTAGAATGTCGGTAACTTGAATTATTTCTCTGTCCCATTCTGCACGCTTCCAATCTCTTAATGATACCCCTACCATTTTGCGTTCCATAGCCCTCTGGGTTGTCCTCAACTTAAGTAGAACCCTTTTGGTTAGCCTCCACGTTTCAGCCCCATAGGTGAGTACAGGTAAGATGCAACTGTTGTATACTTTCCCTTGAGCGATACCGGTAAGCTGCTAGTCATAATCGGCGAGTGTTTCCAAATGCGCTCCATCCCAATCTCATTCTTCTTGTTATTTCCTTTTCATGGTCCGGATCTGCGGTTACTACCTGTCCTAAGTAGACATATTCGCCTACTACTTCCAGTACTTCGCTACCAAATGTAAACTGCTGTTCCTTCCCGAGGCTGTTTAACATTACCTTAGTCTTCTGCATATTGATTTTCAAGCCCACCTTTCTACTTTTCCTGTCTAGGTCATCAATCATTCTTTGCAGTTCATCTCCTGAGTTACTTAGCAAGGCAATGTCATTCGCAAATCGCAGATTACTGAGGTATTCTCCATCTACCTTTATCCCAAACTGCTCCCATTCCAAGTCTCTGAATACTTCCTCTAAGCAAGCTGTGAATAATACTGGGGAGATTGTGTCTCTTTGCCTAACTCCTTTCTTTATGGGAATTTTGTTACTTTCTTTATGGTGAACTATGGTTGCTGTGCAACCACTATATGCCACCTAGCGTCGCCAGGTGGCGCATGACTGAGTGAAGAACGACGAAGTGTCGCTTGCGGGTTTTGCGTCTGTGCTGCTCACCGCTGTTGTATCGGAGCTAACCCCTTTACTATTGTGGCGGCCTCCGCAAGAAATTCATTTACAGTCGACGGTGGGTTGCGCACAAGTCCTGCGAACAGTTGCTCTTTCAAACCATGCATTAAGTGCCTGACCTTTTTGTCCTCGGACATGGCGGGATCGGCTCGCCTGAAGAGGCGCGTCATGTCCTCGACGTATGCTTGGACACTCTCATTCGGCATCTGGATGCGGGAGTGAATGGCACGTTCTGCATGTTCGCGACGATCCGCGCTAGTGTAGGCCTCGAGCAGTTGACGACGGAATTCCTGCCACGATGTTAACATTTGCTCTCGGTTCTCGAACCAGATCCGGGCGCCATCCTCAAGGCTGAAGTAGACGTTCCTTAGTTTGGCAGTATCGTCCCACTGGTTCAAAGCAGCGACACGCTCAAACTGAAGGAACCAGTCCTCCACATCCTCAAAGAGGTCACCATGAAAAGGCTTCGGTACTCGAGGGGCCTGCAAGGTGTAGTTACAGGCCGGTGCGACGCCCGTTACCTGCTGAGCAGAAGCACTAGATGTCATGGCGGCGGGTGATGGCTGAAACTCCGGAGACAGTCCCTGGAGCCGTCGACTGCAGCGATGCACGGGGGTGTCCAATGGCACAGGGCTGGCGCGACGTCTTTCAGATGGAGACTCTTGCATAGGTGATCTTACCCAGCACCTCCACCAGAATGTCACGTACAAGGTGATTGAGGATATAAAGAATATCAAAGGGGTTAGCTCCGATACAACAGCGGTGAGCAGTACAGACGCAAAACCCGCAAGCGACACTTCGTCGTTCTTCACTCAGTCATGCGCCACCTGGCAACGCTAGGTGGCAATATCTTCCAGCACTTTCACGTACGGCGCGTCTGCCCCCTGGTTTCGCAATGACTGCATCACCGCCGAGGTTTCAACTGAGTCAAATGCTTTTCCGTAATCAATGCATAAGGGCTGGTTATGTTCTGAGCATTTTTCTATCACCTGGTTGATGGTATGGATATGATCGATAGTAGAGTACCGTTTCCGAAACCCTGCTTGATCCTTTGCTTGATTGCAGTCTAAGGTTGTCCTGATTCTATTAGCGATTACCTTAGTAAATACCTTATACGTAACAGACAGTAAGCTTATTGGTTCGTAATTTTTAAGGTCCTTAGAGTCCCCTTTCTTATGAATGGGGATAATGCTTGCATTCTTCCATGGTTCCGGTACCGTCGATGACACCAGGCACTGCGTATACAGGGTGGCCAGTTTTTCAAGCACGATATCCCCCCTGTCCTCCAACAAATCTGTAGTTATCTGTTCTTCTCCAACTGATTTCCCCCTTTTCATAGTTTCTAATGCTTTCTTGATTCGTCCTTCATCACTGGTGAAACGTCTGACTGTTTTTCCTTACCGCAAATCTTATTATGGTCCTGACTACTTTGGCTACTGTGGAGATCTGTATAGAACTCCTCGGCTACTATGACTATCTTGTCCATATTCGTGATGACGTTGCCCGCCTAGTGCCTTATCGCATACATCTGGTTTTTGCCTATGCCCAATCTCTTCTTTACCGCTTTAAGGCTTCTCCCGTTCTTTACAGCATACCCAATTTTCTCCATGTTATACTTCCTTATATCGTCCAGCTTGCGCTTATTGATTAGCTTTGATATCTCGGCCAATTCTATCTGGTCTGTTGGATTGGAAGCTTTCATACTCTGGCGTTTCTTTCCGTCTCCTTTCTGTCTCCTTTACTATACTGGCGGAAGAGCATCCATTCGCGCCTCTCCTGACAACGTTGCTAGTCCTCTACTCATAGTTCTGCGGGTGAGTTAAAAGTGCTACTTTATACCCACTAAGCCCCTTCGACTGCGTCGGCATTGATTTATACGGAACGCTTCCGTACACTGGCGCCGGCAACCGCTGGGTTAACGTCGCAGTTGGTGACTTGACGAGGTAGGCAGACCCTGTCCTCCAGCAGACCCGAGACTGTTCGCGTCCAGCACCTGAAGCGATACTACAACCCTGCCATTTTAACCTATGCCTTAAGTAGTCAATGTCGCTCTCTTTCCGGGGGGCGATCGCAAAAAGGAAAAGAAGATTCATGTAAAGGTGAAAAAGAACATTCTTATTCTCCCGCTGCGTGTGCACAGTGCTCGGCCTGACTGAGTATGGATCCCTTTTTCCGCTAATCTTGAAGTTCCAGGGCCTTTAAATAAACAAAGCGTATTTTATTTTCCTGCTACTTGTAATGGCCGACCAGAAGTGCAGCACAGCTAAATATAAGATAAATATCGTCAGCCGGTATATATAAAATGAAAGTGGCATGCTCAAGATTTCTAAAGTTTCATGCCCTTATTACAACAAATTCGCAAGACGTGTTGTGAAAATGAAGCGATAGACGCTGCATTTTATGATTACCTTCGGTGGTAGCAAGCATCACATGGAAGCCTGAAAAATGAAAACCACTTTCTTAAAGTTCCAGCGAAACTTCAACGTCGCTGCAACCAGATACTTCGCTTAGATATTTCAGTTTTTATAGTTATTCAGAATGTCCTGGAGTGATTACATCTAAAATCAATGCTTCCATATCGATCCGGATATTGCTACTGGGCTATGAACAAATGCCCCACCACATTGTGGCCACAATTTTCGCACCATATGAACGTGCGGCAAACCTGGTGAGTGCTTGTTACCTTATCAGTGTTGGAAGTAATATACATGGTTATACAAAGATATTATGAACGGACAGTATTTTTCTTCAATAAACATCCTTTTTTTATATACACCCTTCCTTCCATGCAGTCTTTATTTTTGAAGTAAATACAATTGCTAAAAAAGAACCTCTAATGAAGTTAAAATATTTTCGACTGGCTTCACTGTTATAAGTAATGCTGAAGAAGTTGCAATAAAGCACAGGGGAATAAAATTTTGAAAATTGCGATAACGCTATATGATCTGTTGGGAGAAAAAAACTTAAAGTACAAAATTCAACAGCCGAAAAATTCTTAAGCCATTGATTCCCTACCTGTATTGTACGTTTTAAAAAACCTTCAGATTTTGTTTTTGGTAGCATGTACCCTAAGATGCTTGAGAAACAGCGTTAATCGGAGCTGTCTTTACATGCAGGAACTCTTCTGTTAAAACATTTGTCACTCACATGCAGTGTAAAAATACTTACCGAACACGATGAAAATACCGACTAGAGCTGTGAGAGCCATTGTTTTGGACAGTCAGCTGGCTATGTACGCTACTGCTGAAGTGAGGCGCGCTTTATATGTAGTTTAATGTAGAGGAGAAAAATAAAACAGCAAAAGAAAAGAGTTTATCTTGCTCTATCGTCGCACTTGCGTAGAGGGATATATATACATGATTGTATTTTACCCTAGTCTGAATCAAATACTTTGAATTGATATATTTCAGGACACAGCGAAAATGCCAGCCAGATTTATTATGCATTCACAAACTAACTTAAATGCACGGATTTAAACTTTAAAGATTTAAAGGGAAACTGTAAGACTCTTTTGAGAATTTCCCGCAATTCGCGCATTAGAATATATAAAATTTGTAGATTAAACTCACGAAATGGTTTCGCGCTACTCTATCAAGTTCTGACGTAATTGACTATTTTCGACAATTCTCAGGTTTCTTCTCACAGAATTGCAGCTGTGTGGTGAAACTAGGTAATGACGTCAAAATGAGTGACAATTAGACTTTCAACATCTTTCGTCCAATTCTTTCTGCGAGTCAGCCGATGCAGCCAAACCACGCCTCGCGACCTTTACCTTCGTTGGCGTTGGTCTTGGTGAAGTTCCATTGTTGCTTGTTCTTGCTCCATGCAATAGGAGTGCGCCGTCAGAAACGGTATGCGTGGTTGAGCGGAGGTTCGTTGCGCCAGAGGCGCCCGGCGGAGACGATATGTAGTGATGACTTGAAGACCGGAGTTCACGAGAAGAATAACTGAATATTTATATACACAGCAAGTATTTACAGTGTGTACAACAGAGATACAAGTTGAAACTAGCTAAAAGGGAAATATTCCCACTTCAGCATAGCCGAAGATAGAGAGCATCTAAACCATAGCCCAGAACGCCGGACTGGGCCCTCGGGCTCTGTTTTACCCCCTGAGGTCCAGCCCTAATTTCCACAACGTCCAATCGCCACAAACATCAACCTAATTGGCTGGTTCCGGCACCCAGTTCCCCCTTCAATTTTAGGAGAACTAAACCCTCTCTCTCACACACACAAGAAAAAAGAAAAGCAAAACTCCTAGGGTCACGTCCTTCTTACATTCCGCGGTACATCAGGCCGTTCCCCTGGCCATTGCAACATTCGAGTCAATGAGTACCCTTGCTACAAAAAAAAAGAAAAAATAACTAAAAAAGAAGGGAGTGGTCAGTGGTTCTGGTAGAGCTCGGCTGTCCTCACGAGTGAACCGCTTTTGTTAGTGCTCGCCACCACATTCCACCGGCCGCTTGCGTGAACGAGCGCCTCACCTGCGACTGCGAGGTCGAGACAGCGCGCTCAACGAGGTGTACAAAAAAAAGGAAAAAGATAAGAGGGGTCAGCGGTCCTGCCACTGCTCGCCTGCCGTCACGAGTGCAGGGCTATTAGAGAGATTTAGCTCACCGTGATCCGCGATCCGCTACCGTGGACCGTCACTGCGCGTTCCATTGCGCATGCCCAGATCACTTTGATGCCGATAGATGGCGCCACATACTTGATGTCGGCACATTGACCTGGCGCATCGGAACCAATCAGCTTGAACGCCCCGCCCACGAGCGGTAGAGTGTCACGGTGGCGGATCGCGGATCACGGTATGCTAAATCTTGTTAGGCGCTCGCCACCGCATTCCATCGGGGGCCCTCCTTAATGCGGGTATCACCTGCGACTACGGGGTTGAGACAGGCGCGTGCAAGCTAGCGTTCACCACGTCACTGACTGTCACCCAGCCCATAACGCTCGTCATCCTGAATGGCTTTGCGTGCTTCGCCAGGTGCCTCGTGGCACCCTCCTGTCCGCGCACCACCTGCGTCCACTCATGCTACAGACTACCACGAGGAGCTGGGCTCATAGCCACATACTTTCCCCGGAATCCTGCGCTAATCCGTTGGTCTCTTACGGTCTTCTTCCTCAAAGCAAATGTTTCCGTGTTGAAAATTCATCATCTCTAGAGATGACGTCATGCTGTCGCCACTTGTCACCGTGTACTGCGGAGGAGCTAAGTGCCGAAATAGTTTTATTTAGTGATTGCGTCGTGAATTTAAATGCTAGCTCAAAACGGCTTGGAATGATTTGACCTTAGCCTTCACATATTCTACTCTTTTTTTTAGCTGAATTCAAATTTTTTTTCAGTTTCCCTTTAGAGCAATTCCGGTGATTTTGCGATGCTGACAGATATCAAAGAAATTTGCTTCAGGCGTTCTTCTCAACATCAAGATTACGTTTTCCGAAAGGCACAGTTGAAGACGCTTCAGTTTTCCCGCAAAGTAATTTTAAAGGTAGGGCTCCGGGACCCACGACTCGCGCTGCCAGACAGAAAATTTTTACGACCAACATTATGCTCGTGGATGTCACAGTCGTGCAGGGGTTTTCTAGTAGACGACAGCGACAATGCAATGGCCCTACTGGGCGCTGCTTGTATGGTGTGGCAACGACCTAAACCTCCGACTTTCTTGAGGGTGCTGGCAGCGCGATACCTAGACTTTTTAGTCCCATTTGTTTTTTCTCTGCCTAAACGATGGAGTTCTCAACAAGAATAATTTTGTCACCAAGAGACTTTAATACTTACCTTCGGAGCAGAAACTCTACGGGATGAAATTTTAAGCCTGGCACGACGAACCAGAATACGGCCGCCTTGGAGTCACTTGGATGCTCGTTATAGAATTGAGGACTGGACCCTACTGACCTCCCGTATCAAACAATTGAATGCATTGTGTTCGAACTTACCATGATTGCCAGCGTCGAATAGTTCCTTCTGTCAATCCAGCCGGTCTTTTAAAGCCCATTCAACCACAGTCCAGGCCACTCCAAACAAATCAGAACAGGGTTTGCTGGCAGCGTTCCCTACGTCTACCACTGGCAACAGATGTATTCTGCTATAGCTACTGACTGCCTAGCGCGCTAGCGGGAACAGCAGATCTCCCGAGCCTTTAAAATTGTCAAAACCTTGCTATTGTAAATGTTTCTTCCATGCGGCGCACCAAAGGGTTTGATCGCAGACAAATGTGATCAAGGTGGTATTTTCAGTGGAGGTCATCCAACATATTCATCTTTTTCTTAGTCGTACAACTGCCACACGAAAACTGATACCATCCGCAAGCAAGTGGCCTGACGGAAAATCTCTACAAGGCACTTGCAGACGTCGTGTCGCTGCATAAGGGCGTGGGTAGATGTAGTCGTACCTTGCCTCACATTTTCATGCAACACATCTGCTCAGGAAGCGAACAAAATCACCCTGCTCGGCCTCATTTCCCCACAAGAGGAGTCGACCTCGATCGACGCCGTGCTAACACATGTAGACGAAAGCAGAAAGGACAACGTTGCCCCTTTTCTATAACGTGCTTCAGGTGGTTGCCAACTCAGAAGGGCGTGAATACAACATCTGCAATGCTGGGATGCATACCTCGACCATGTGTGGCGACAAAGTGAAAAATATCTTTAGGACGAGCTTGTCTTTATTTGCTATCTCATTCGACTACACGAACTCAGCGAGAAACTACTGAGCTTTTCCGGTTGCTACCATGAAGCGTTGGCGCCTTTCATTTGGAAGTTGTTCCTCACAATGAACATGATCTCCGACGTCGCAAGTGTTTCGAGGTGTCTCACGTGCTCTGAATGAAACATTTTTTGTGCTCGAACGCAATAACAGCTATTCTGCCCTATGATTTAATTTTAAAGACGAGTGGATGCTTCTCAAACTGCTAGATGGGGGAGGGCGAGATATTAAGAAAGTTGCAGGTGCTGAAGACGACAGCAAAGGGGAATGATAAAGAAATGTGACGGATTAAACCAGGACTCGAACATTGCTGCTGTACCCTGCTGTTGCCCACTCTGTACTCTGCCACGGACGAAGTCTAGCAAAAGGAACGAAGGTGTCTCCTTTCTGAACGGAAACTGCTTTTGATGCACGTTTGACGCACTGAACTCATATAAACAAATAATGCTACGCTACCGACTGGACAGATATGAAAACATAGTGTGCTTTCATGTGTAATAGCATAAACTGCCGAAGTGTCTCGAGAATAGAAATGTATTGTTTAAATTTGCTCATTGTGTAGTCCTCATTCTGTGACGTCCATATAGTTCTTGGAATAAAACATCTGATATTCATGCGGTATAGCCGGTGTAATAAATTGCACCCCAAAAAGAGTGTATTAAGTTTATTTGTTAATCGATGCCTAAAAAGAATGTATATCATGGTCGAATGCTTGGTTAAAGCAGTGGACGACGTGTAGTGTTCGTCTGTGGTCGAGCGCTGGGCACTCATGGTTAGGTTCCTTGGCTGTCTCTTGCATATTCCTATCTTGCATGGATATCCAGCCCACTTTTAAAAAAAAATATTCTTTTCTTTTATCCGATTGATTGAGGTGTTGAGTCCGTTAACAGTGGAGACTGAACTCCGCAGCGGAATATATAAGCGAAGATTTCACGATGCCAAGCGGATCGAATGCCGCACCATCACCTAGCGACCCCATGGTCATATCACTCGGCAACCACACGACTTCGGTACCTTCAGCGGAACGGACGGTGACGAAATTCAGTATTGCCTCGCAATGTACACGCGTCAGCACGCAAAATGTTGTAAGGTTGGACTACGTTATCTTCTTTCTTAAGGCTGCGGCGTGAATGTGATTCGAGGCCCGTAGGGATGAGCTAACATTTTGATAGACCGGCAAGCAGAAGCTCTAGGGCCAGTTTGGCAAGCCGATAAGTCGACAACTTCGTACCAACAGTAGCCCTGTGGCTGAAAGTCTACCGCTCGATGTCCGACAGTGACGAAATAGGCCACGTACTTAAAAGCATCACCCAAAACGTGTGAAACCTTCTCATTTAGAAGAATGTTTGGCGGTAAAGGGAATATCTCCGCATACTTCCGCATAAAGTTGCATAATTATGTTCTCCACAGAAGTGTTCTGTTTTTCATACACTGAGCAGAGGTTCCACATATAATTAGTTCATCCGTCTTTGCATCTTCATTTATGAGCAAGTTACAAGTGTGAGCAAACATATTTTTATGGTAATATTGACCTTAAGTCGATATTACCATAAATGCAATGATTCTACTATTAAAAAGTGCTTGGGACTGGGCTACTTGGAACATCTTCTCATAGGAATAAAACTTCAGTTGATAGATTGCATTTAACCTCAGCGTTTTCCTAATTCCTTTGTGCGTGTCCATCTAAGCAGCGCAGCCTATATGAGAAGATTACTATATTGCATGAGTGGTTTTTCGCCTATACACTGAACAGAGGCTCGACAAACAAGTAGTTCATTTATCTTTGCAACTTCGGTAAAGGATTTATTGAACAAGTTACACGTGCCTGCAAACATATTTTTATAATAATATTAGCCTTAAATCGAAATAAAACAGAGCTTACTGTATTACATGAGTGTCTTTTTTTTTTCATATACTGAACAGAAGCTTGACAAACAAGTAGTTAATCCATTTTCACAAGCATCGGTTTTTACTTTTATTTAGCAAGTTACATGTGTCAAGCAACGTATTTTTTATATTATTGACTTTCACACGAATTTATAAGTTGAACAGAAAGGCAAAACATTGCTAAAATATTTTGTAGCTCCAAATCTTGGTTATAGTGGTGCCGTCAATGCGATAATAATCATCATCATCAGCCTGACTATACCCACTGCAGGGCGAAGGCCTCCCCCATATTTCTCCACTTAACCCGGTTCCGTGCTAGCTGCATCTACTTGACCCCTGCGAACTTCTTAACCTCAATGAGATACACGCGCCTAAAATTAGTTTTTGGCACTCCTTCATCATGTGTGCCTACTCGCTATGCCATGGCGTTTTACTGTGGGATTTGGAGTATTTTGTCACTGCTGCAAAAAAAAAACACAATTTCCATGCCTATTTTTTCCATGGAAGCGTTTTTATACAGACGTGCAGACATTGAACAAAGAAGTGGTAAATCAATCCTGCGTCGTCTGTTATAAATTTACTGAATGAGGTACGCGTGTCAGCAAACAATATATATAGTAATGTTGACCTTCAGTCGAAATGAAACATAGTACAGAAACAGTACTACCATATTTTATAGCTCAAACTGTTCGTTATGTAGTGTCATCGCTGAGAATAGACATTTAAAATTTGTGTTTTGTCACTTTGTCGCCATATGCGCAGCATTCCTTAGCTGTCAGAAACCTGTTTGAGCAATTATCATATTGTCATTGGGCCCACAAAATAGTGAGGGATATCGTGTGGAAACCATTTAGTATCCAGTAGCAAAAAACCTGTGCTAAAAGTGTATTTCAAGTATACTGTATTAGCTCATATTAATTTTGCATTCTGTTAGTTTTTGCATGAGTCGTCAGTCATCTTACAGTGCTGTGGTCACGCAATTGAGGGAGCCATACTTGATGAATAATAATCATGATGATGATGATGATGATGAGTTGCTTGTGAATGTATTCAATGGAATCAGCTGCTTTAAGCATTGCAATGGTTATTTATTTATTTTTATACCTCAAATTGCCCTTTGAGGTATTTACATGAGAAGTTGGCTGTTACAGTTCTTTCGATGAGTATTTCAATGTTTTGGCATGCAAGTATTGCTAGAATACATTGTGAACATATTGTAACGCATGCGGAAAATACACATTACCGTATAGGAGCTCAAAATTCTGATTTTACAGTTTTCAACGATAAAAATCACAGCCTGCATTATAGATGCTCACACAAGTATGTTATTCTGTCACGACTGAATTTTGCATCCAGCATATCTAGTTCAAGTTTACTTCGAATAAGGGCAAAAAATTCCGGAGGACATTAAAGCCACCCCACGTGCAGCAATGCGAAAGCATTTCTCTCTTGTTTCTGAGCAGGTTGTTGGCCGGTGTCGACACTTCTAATGATTTGTGAGAGCACGCGTTTCCGCCAACGCCTGAAGTGTCCAGAAATGGTATGGGTATACAGTGGCGCCACTGCATTGAGCTCTTATGGCGTCGGACACTGTAACCACGACTATAAGTATGACTAACCATGACTATGACAGGTCAGATAATAATCATTGTGATTAGTTACCAGTGATTGATTTCATTATTAGCGATCTCTGGATGATTGACTAGTCTGAAGGACATTTCCTGTTCAGGCTTTCTGCTCACACGAAGCATGATGCAGGATAAGCGTCTGCCTTAAATCCTTACACTCTTCGCAGGAACTGATACGGGTCGTTTTTAAATGGTGGCAAAAAGCAAAGTGCCCGTGTTTTGTGCGATGTCCGAGCAGGGTAAAAAGCCTCAGGTCGTGAAAATTTCCGAAGGCCTTCCCTACAGCGTAACCCTAGTCTGAGTAGCTTTGGAACGTTAAACCCAACGAAGCAATCAAGGCATGCTTTTAGGACTTTAGTTTAGTACTTGTAATTGTTTAATAGAAAACTTCAAAGAATAGGCTTTGCGGGATGGAGCAACTACGTGTGTGCATCTTCATTTGCGAAGTTTCGGCACAAGTTCAGGTGTCCTTGCACCATCGGTATGCATTCACCCGTAAAACAATGTGGAGAGCATTCAAAAACGCTAAAAGTAATGCCTTTTCGAAGATGTTTAGGCTGGCCAGTCACCACTTTCACAAAGACACTTCATTATTTTTTTTTTTTCATAGCACAGAAATGCTAAAAGAACGATAAGAACACTACTTATTTAACTTCAAATCCATGCCAACGGTACATTCACCGAGCGTCAAAGCGCCGGCAGCCGATTTGAATTCAAGGGGGTTTTTGTCATTACTTCGAACCGCACTGCTTGATGCACAGCGCCTTCCTAAATGCATGGTGAAGTCTGGATCAAGCTGACTACCATTCACTGTTTTAAAGAACAGTACGACCGGCTGCTTCGATCATTTGCGCTAAAGAACTCGTGGTAGAAGACATCGACCTTCCTCCCTACACTTCCGTGCTCTACTGCCTCTCTTGCGACTCTGTAAGCGATGACACTGTCCTCTTCACGCTGCTTCATACTTTTCTCCGCCGAAAGTGCCTTCCACTGCCCTACGCAGTATTCACTACTTCTGCGGTCCTTTTAATATAGGTCTCTACACGCGCTTACGTGCACTGTTGCTTTGCGTCATTGTGAATGCCTCGGCAGTATCAAACCCATCGAATCTCTTGTCACCCGTGGGGAGTCTACCGACGCGCTTCAGTTCGCCATGACTACCTCAGCCCTCCCTCTCCAGTGCCCGGTCCCTCCTATACCGACTTCATCCACTTCATTGACGCCAATCTTCCTTGGCAGCAGCCAATGCAGCTTCTTAATCTACTTCATCAGTTCTGCTTCTATCAAAGTTCGCATGGCCAAACTTTTATTGTCACCCATTGCATCGACATCACAAACCGCGCACCCCAGCAGCAGAGCGTGTATTGTGTTTTGTCGTCATAGAAGGTCCAATCACCCCAAAACCGCCTTTGTCACCCTCACCGGCTTGTATGAGTTTACAGCTATGCCTTGCACCTTTTCCAAAGTGCCTGCAGCCATTGAGATATTAAAGAGCAGCGTTTTAAGCGGTCTAAAGTGCAAGATGTGCCTCTGTTACCTCGACGACATCTCCATCTTTCCTCTCATTTGACACTCACCTCTACCACCTGAAACACATCTTGACCTACCTCTGTGACACTGGCTAGCATCTCAGCATACAAAATGTGGTTTTGACTCTCGTCAACAGGTCATTTTAGAACACGTTGTCTCCAAAGAAGGTACCTCTCCGAATCTGGCCAAACTGAATGATATCGCTGCCTTCCCAATGTCATGCGCAGCATGCTGGATCTTTCGTTGGTTTATTCGAAATTTTGATTTCTTTGCTGACCGTCTAACACAAATTCTGTCAAGTAGCTCCGATTTTTTACTGTGGTCACCCGCATGCGACAACGCCTTCAATACCTTTCACCGCATCGTGATGGCAACGCCCGCCCTCTCTTCGATCCGACAGCTCAATCGACCCAAGCGGAAGTCAGTGATGGTGGCAAATTTGTTTTCGCTGAGTACTTCATAGCCAAAACTGAAAAGAGTGTTAGGTATCATTTGGTCTCTTGTCCAATTCCATCCATACCTCTATGGTTGCCCTTTTGGAGTAATGATGGATAAACAATGAGCTTTGCTGAATTTCCTGCCTGCCAGATTCCTCCGATCGCTTTATAAGGAGCCGTCTGCCAGAATAGGGTGTGCACGCCGTGTACAACACCTAGCGCAAGCACGAGATGCTGACGACCTTTTTTTTTTTGTTTCCCCCTTCCCACTGAGGTCAACACTTTTTCCACATTCTACGTCTCCAAGTCGTCGCACCGAGGGACATTCCCTCATTGTAACATCGCACCCCTGGATTGATTCTCTGCTTTACTTCCTCTGCGACCCTACGGCTGATTCTCCATCGCATGCTCACCGCCGCCATGCTCCTCATTTCGCCAAACATGACAATTTGCTTTATCGCTACCACTACAGTGAGGATGGTCGCAAGTGCTTGTTAGTTAATCCTCGAATTTGGGCTTAGGCCTACCCTGAACCTCAATACGATCACGAAAAAAATGTTAGAAATACACCTGGATGTAGCTGAAATACTACATTCTGCAGTTTTACTATGGCTGTGGAATATGTACAACTTCGTACTCAAGTGCGTTCGTCCACGCCTCACCTGCCAACGTCACAGGAATCCTACTCATAGTTCTGCAGGAAAGGTTCAGCCACTACTTTGCCCACCACGCCTATTTGACTGCGTCGGCATCGATTTATACGCAATGCCTCAGTACACTACCGCCGGTAACCGCTGGGCCAACGTCGCAGTTGATCACTTGACGAAAAACAGATTCACGTAAAGGTGAAGAGCATTCTTTTTCTCTTCACCGGCATTGCTATCCCTGCATGTGCTCGTTACTCGACCCGACTGATGGCGGACCGCTACTGCCGCTAATCTTGTGGTCCCGGGGCCTTTAAATAAGCCCCCATCTTGCAAAGCATATATTATTTCTCTATGAATTTGTACTGGCCGACTAGAAACACAGCGCATTCGAAAAGAAGATTAAATGTCATCAGCCAGAAAAATTCAAAATGAAAGCGGTATGCTGAAGGTATCCAAAGCTTTATCTGATTGCAACGAATGAGAAGTTTTGTGAAAATGAAACGATGTACTCTGGATTTTATAATTACCCCGGTGGTAGCAACCATCACATGGAAGCCTGAAGAATAAAATCATTGTCTCGAAGTCTGAGCGAAACCTCAACATCAATGCAACCAAATAATGTAAGTAGAACTGTCACCGATATAGTTTATACCAGCCTGCAGTAAGTAAAACTGAGAGATATGATTTCTTCTCAATCCATATATTGTTACAGAGTTATGTACAAATGCCGCAGCATAAAGTGGCCACAGCAAATCTGGCCAGTGCTTCCTTTATTGATAGCGTTAGGTAATATTCCCTACTGAAACAATTGTATGAGGCAATAACCTCACATTTTCTCACACAATCTCACTCAATTCGCATAAGAAATCACGTACAAGTCGCATATAATTGCATAATGTCTCATAGTTTCTTGTACATTATCATAAATGATGTACGATATTATATGATAATGATGGGCACCATTAGAGAGTCTGTGCGATTAGATGAGCTTTTATGAGGTTATTGCCCCGTAACGTTTAGTTTTCAGTAGAGCAATGTATATATATTATGAAAGAACCACATTTTTATTCATTCAAACATCATTTTTATACATCCTTTCAGGAAGTATTTATTTTTGAAGCAAACATAATTGCTAAAGAAGAGCCAGTAAAGAAGTTAAAATATTGTTCGCCTGGTTTCCCTGTTGCAGAAAACTAGAGAATTCGCCATAAGACACATATGAATAAAATTGTAAAATTTACGATAACACTGTAGCATTTGTTCAGAGAAAGCAACTGAAAGTAGAAAACTCACTAGCACTCAATGTTTTTGCACCATTGATTCAACAGCATATATTTTAAGAAGGTTGAGAAATAGCGTTCATCGAAACCCTCATTTTCTATAAAACACTTCCGTTAAAACGGTAAGCATTCGCAAGCAGTCTAAAAATACTCACCGAACACAAGGAAAAGACCACACAGCGTGATACGAGCCATCATTTTGGACAGTCAGCTAACTTCATGTGCTGCCGTTGAAGTGAGGTGCGTCTTATATGTGGTTTAACGTAGAGAAAAAAAAAAAAAAAAAGACGGGGACAGAGTTTCTTCTTCTCTTTAACCGCACTTCCGGAAAAGGATATATATTGTTGTAATTTATTCTGGTGTTATTTCTGATATTTTGGACTGATGTGTTCGATGATGCCACAAAATTTCCTGCCAGCTTTATTGTGTGTTTATAATAATCTTTAAACTCTCGTATGTGATCTTTAAACAATTCACGGAACACTCGACATAGAAGCGCAGATGCATTACTCCTGTTCGCAAATTACGAATAATGCAAGGAAGAAATCTAATGTAATGTACAGCACAATATACAAAATAAAAATCGAACTCTGAGCGCGGGGAAATGACATCTGTACAATGATGAATCGTGAATAAACGCATTTTTTTACGATACCATTTTTCAGAATATTTAGAGATGAATAGCCGGTGATTTTTTTTTTTTATTTTTATTTTTTTCTTTTTTTTTTCTTTTTTACGGATTGTCGATATTCCGGGACTTTGTAACTATACTTCGTCTCACAAGATATCTGCAAACAGCTTGGGTTAATAAAATTATTATGCATCACAACATTTCTTTCTTTTGTAGCAAAAGCTAGACTGCGCTAGGTTTTCAATCCGTCGGCCTTGCACCGTGTCACCGTAGCACAGAAGAAGAACAAGAAGACAGATAACTCGATAGTTGTTAGAGGCGAACGACAATAGCGAGTTTCTAGGACAGAAGGCTCGTCCGAACGTTGTGAAGGCGGCACATTAAATTCAGGTGTCCGCTGAAAAATTCGCTGCAACACTCACAACTTATACCCTACAATTTTTTTTTATTATTTCTTTTCTACACAACAGTGGCATTTTACCACACTGCGGTAGTTGTAGTTTCAACTTAGGCTAGTGTAAGAGCAATTTGTTGAAGCTATTTAACCCGCCGCGGTAGCTGAATAGCAAGGACGCATGGCTACTGAGCCGTAGTACCATCGAAACCTGCCGCGTGTCAATGGAGGAGAAACGCAAAAGGTGTCCGTGTGCTGTACAATAACAGTGCACGTTAAATGTCCCCAGGGGGTCGAAATTATTCCGCAGCACTCTACTAAGGCCCCTCTTTTTCTCTTCTTCCAATCTCACCATTTTAACTCCCGCCAGCTCGCGGGCCTGGTGTCCGTCGAGATGGGGGACAATAACTGCTCCAGTTTCGCTGCTAAAAAAAAAATACTTTTTAATCGTATGAAATCTATTTAATGTGGCAGTTGATTCAACTTGGTGTACATATTGAGTTATTTACTCAATCATTTAAACTGTCTGCAAAAATTGTTTGACTCCCTACTTCTGTAAAAGTACAATTGGTTACTTCCAGTTGCAGTTTTATTTCGAGTGTTAAGCCTTGTCTGTTTGCAGGTAATTGGTTACCATAACTTCTGTAGTGATCAACTATTCATTTTTGCCGTTTATCAAGCGTTAGGTGTGTTTAAATCCACTATAACTTCACTAAATGTTTGCGAGCTGTGTTGTGCTTAAACGTGTACATCGTTCTTGTGGCGAAAAATAGCTATTTGCGAGAAAGAGGAGAAGGAACGCGGCGCTAACAGCCAAATTTTAATGCACGTTAGTCAGTTATATACATGTCGTTCGCACAAAAAAAGGAGAAGTAAAGCTACACAAAAGCACATACGAAAAAGAAACAAAAGGTGTAAACGTGGCAGAAGATTATAACGTCGCACGAAGGTAGTCAATTTCGCTGTCGCAGATTGCTATCGAAAGCATGTGCCACTCTTTTGCCTAGTGTCGATATCTTCTTCTGTTTCCTGGGTCCGTTTATTCATTTGTGATAACTACGGTGTCGCCAAGCTGGGGAACGCATTTTCATGCGCTCGGTAGTGTTTTACTAGTTCAGTATTTCATGCACCGCATTTTCACACGTTTTACGTGCTTGTCCTTGCGTTTCTTTTAGCATTGATGCTTTCTTCTTCGCTCATTGTTGACCTCGGTGCGCCGTGCTCTTTACGGCACACGATCATGCACCAACCAGGCCAACTTTCCACCTTGATATAGTCTTCGTCATTCAAATGCAACGAAAACAAAAACGTCAAGAGACTCGTCGATAGATAGTTCGGTAAACGAGAATAACTATAACAGGTCACCCAGTAAGAGATGACTGTGTGCAGCCAGACAAAGCGCAGCGTTCATATGAGACTCACTGTAGTTACGTCATCGTGCACGAAAGTATAAAATACCAGCAAAAATTAAGAGTTAATATGTACCCTCTAAAGTACTAAGATAAAATGAAGTTTGCAGCGTAACCTTCACAATATTCAATGCAGATTGTAAGAATGAGGGTTATAGCTATACCTGCAAATTTCTCAAAATTGAAAGCAAAGTTGAGGGTTACAGAGAACCTGCAACTATATCTAACTTGTATTGCGGCGCGAACCACAAGAAGAGACGACGACAGACAGAGTGAAAAGAACCAACTAGCCCGCCAAGCAACCGTTCTGCAACTATAGTTCATGGCCGACAGTAAACTGAAAGGTACAGCATAACCTTTAAAACATTTAAGGTATGTTGTAACTCCCTAAGCCACCGGTGCACAAATTAGGGGAAAGTCGAGCCTGTGTTATGGGTTATGAGGAGTTGAGTGTATGCATTATAACGGACCACTTTGTTACTGAGCCTCGTTGAAATTAAATATTTTTTTTTTTTGCATACTGCGTGCACGAAAGCATGTTTTCACGGTGAACAGCGTTCGTCTTCTCCTGCAACGACGGCTGCACAAAGAACCAGATCTTAAAAAACACTCATGCATCGTCCCCGCAGCTTGCCGCCGCACGTTCAAATTCTAAACGTCAAAGTACCCCAGTCCAGGTGGCATACTGCGCCTCCAGGGGACATCAATAGAGCATTATTCTGTCGTGACCATCTCAAGAAGTCCCTTTCGGAAGCACGCTCACAATCACAAAGCATTTCAAAATCTGGTCATTCCGGAGCATACCAAGTCTAACAATAGTTTTATGAATAATAATCCCGGTCGCGACAAAAACAAATGCATTGATACGCGTAGAAGCACAATTATTGGGCTGCCAAAAATGTCCATTTCCTCTACCAGGTCACATCTACACGCAACGTCTACCGTTCAATCCTACTCAAAAACCATGCCTTTCTCTGAGTGTGACTACTGAGTCGACAATTACAAAGTCTGTTACATCTTTATTCTAAGCGCGCTGTACTCACCCAAATGTTTCTGTACGCAATGTTGCTGTCTTAGTAAGAGAGCGTTAAAGGGGCGAGTGGCAGGTGACAGTGTCAAAAGATATCTCAACGCCCCCGATTTCATCCGACCAATCTCCCAATGTGGGTTTCTTAGCCTTGGGCGATCTTGCTCGCACGCCACAGCTGTTTTCTTTAGGCATGGCGTTCCCTCTTAGCACGAACATAAGTGAACTTCTTGGAACTCCCAAAACTCCAATTAACATCTCTATTAAGCCGCAACCACATTTACTGAGAAACGCTCGAAACTGAGTTTGCAGCCGATAGGGCGCAGCAGTGTTGCGGAGGCGCTTCAAGGCGCACACACCTGAAGAAGCCTACCGCCGGACTGGCGGTCGCCTGCACCCAGTTTTTCCGGTCGGTGTAAGGCTGTGTATTTTAAAACATTCATCTGCCGCAGCTGGTGCGAACAAAATTTATTCCAGAAATGCTACCGAAATTTTTTTTATAGTAAGACACTATGTTTCCAAGGAAGTCAAGTCGTGTTTTCTTTGTGTAGTGCGCTCCAATCAGTTTTTTCGAGGTACGGTACATGACCAGAATTTTATTCCGAGGCCATAATAAGCTGTGCTTTTTTCATGTTTTGAAGACTCATTGACAACTCATAATGCCATCCACCCTCTCCATCTCGAATTTGTCCCCGTGTCCCCTCTCTGAGGATAACAAATATGCCAATGAACTATCGTTCAGGCAGCCTCTTTCATACGAAAGTTTGCCGTCAAGTAATATCTTATAGATGACTTTAACAGCGCCTTCCACGAAGGGCAGGGGATGCTGCTTTTCAATGCCGTTCTTATTTCCAAATCCTCTGCTTAAAACAAAGTATTGTTTATTTCGAAATTCTCCTGAGTATATGATGAGCTGCAGGGGGAGTCCTAGAGGTAGCGCTGAGGAAAGAAAAAGAACACATAGACCACTATAAGGTCTACGCAATTGTCGCTTGGAAGAACCCGGCAGATTCAGCCTATATTCACAGCAGGGCTTGATCGTCTTTCATTAAGATATGCGCGCAGTGGAAATATTTACAGCGGGCGAATATCAAAGTCAGAGCATGAAACGTCAAAACATGCTTTTGACGTCGATGCCCTTAAATCTTTTCACAGCTTATGGTTTGAGATTCAGTTGCCGCTGCCAAAAAGATCTGTTCACAAATACTGTCCTTTATTCCTGTCTCCGGCACATATTCATCAAGAAATGCTTTTCCCAATAAAGCGCCGCTGCTTCTGCTACATTCCTGGCGTCAACGCAACAACAGTTTCCGACATCCCTACAGTTGACAGCCCTGGTTGCACGTTCTTTCATCGGCGTTACTGCACTTCCAAAAAAAAAAAGAAAAAAAAGCACAGCTAATTCATTGGTCGTACTTACAGACTCTAACTGAGAATGCGATTCAAGCATGCGCTCGCTGATCTGATGCGCGAATTTTACATCGCAACTCACTCTAGGCACACAGCTGTTTATCTTTTTCTATATTGTTTCTTATTTTCATCCTGATTGAACTTGTGCGAGTTAAACACCTACATGTCTTAGTATTATTTTCCAGTGCTAATCTTTTAGAGCCTATAGAGTTCTTTTCTTAGCAGTTGTGCTTTAACCTTTGAAAGATAAGATCAGAGCTTCATTAGCTAAGCCGTTGTCTAATGTTTTATTTATAGGCTTCTAAAAAGAATTTATCGGCTAGGTAAAAAGAATCAAAGAAAGCAGAACAGGATTCAAGATAACGAGAGAAAATGTTTAACGGGAGACAACGCAGTGAACTGCATTACATATATATCAGTTATAGCCGAGTCATTTAAGAGTGACGATAGGGTAATCTCCGCAAATCAGGAAGCAACACAAAATAGCAGAATACAAACCAGCTTACAACTGACAAATCTAAACTGGAAAAAGGCAGAAAAAATATTCCTAAAAACAGATATGGAATTCCGATAAAGCTGATTAATGAACTTGGTCCAAGAAGTAAGGAAACATTGTTAAAAGTTTTGGAAACAGTCATAACGAATAAGCAAATTCCGGGCAGCTGGTGGAGGAGTAAAATGAATTTGATTTATAAAGGGAAAGGAGAAAGGATGCACACAGAATCCTACAGGCCGATTATCATAACATCTGTTATGTACAGGTTGGCCATGCAGGCAGTGAAATTAAAGGTGCAAGTGTGGGTAGAAAGTAACAAGATACTCGGAGAACTTCAGAACGGATTTAGAAATGGGAGGCGCTTAGATGATTGCCTGTTTGTGCTTGCCCAATGCATCGAAATATCTAGAGTGGAAAAACGACCTTTGTATTTGGCCTTCCTGGACATAAACGGGGCGTACGGCAACGTAAACAGGGAACTCCTGGGGGACATGTTATAGGAAGAAGGTATCGGTTATGAGATAACAGAGTTCCTACAGGAAATATACCGGGATAACAAAGTAGAAATTACATGGGAAGGGATAAGTAGTACGGAAGCTGTCAAGGTATGCAAAAGATTAAGACATGGTTGTTCTCTGTCACCGCTGCTGTACATGCTTTATATTGTCACAGAAGCCAGTGAAACTGGTTTAGCAGGTTTACTTACAACTAAGTAAAAGCACCGGCAAGATCATGGCACGGAACCGACTAGCGGGCGAGCACAGAGAGCGAAAAAGACGAGCGCGTGCCAGTCTGCCGAGCTCGCCACATGGCGGCGCCAGTAAGATAACATTGCGGCATTGCCCCTCCCGGTGGAAAAGGCATCGTCCCGATGCCGAGTGGAGAGGTCGAGGATAACCGTAGTCGGCGAGGATGCACGTTGACATCAAGTAGTTAAAGGAAGCAGAGAAAAAAAACACGTAGCTTGACCTAGCGGGAGTAGAAGGGCTTCATCCTGGCGACATGTACGACTTCCGATTGTGCTTGCCGGCGAGATGAGCGAGCAGTTCCTTGCGGGGTCACTTCGTAGGTGAGGTCGCTGAGTTTGCGTTGTACTTCGTACGGGCCGAAGTAGCGGCGCAGAAGCTTCTCGGAGCGACCCCGCTGGCGAACAGGTGTCCACACCCAAACCTGATCGCCAGAGTTGTAAATTACCTCCCTGTGACGAAGGTTATACCGTCGAGCATCTTTAACTTGCTGTGTCCGGACTCTCAGTCTAGCCAGCTAGCGAGCGGCCTCGGCATGCTGGACGAATTGGTCGGCACCGGCAATCGATGGGTGGGCAACATCTGGAAGTAGCTTTGCGTCCAGCATGGTGACATCTTCGCGACCGTACACCAAACGAAACGGTGTAAAGCGGGTCGTTTCCTGGACTGCGGTGTTATAAGAAAATGTTGCATACGGTAGTATCTGGTCCCAGTTCTTATGATCTTCGTCGACGTACATAGAAAGCATATCGGCGATGGTCTTATTGAGTCGCTCAGTAAGGCCGTTCGTCTGATGGTGGTAAGCTGTTGTTCTGCTATGACAAGTGCCACTGAGCAGCATGACTTCCTGGGTTAGAGCTGAAGTAAATGCCGTGCCTCTGTCAGTTAAAACGATCGCAGGGGCACCGTGACGAAGGTCTAGATTAAAGATGAAAAAGTTCGCAATATCAGTAAACGTGCCGCTGGGAAGAGCTTTCGTCTTACAATAGCGGGTTAGATAATCTGTGGCGACTATAATGTACCTGTTGCACTATGATGACGTAGGAAATGGCCAGAGCAAATCCGTACCGACTTGGTGAAAAGGTACTCGCGGAGGAACAATAGGCTGCAGCAGGCCGGCCGGCTTGACAGGTGGTATCTTCCGACGTTGACAATCACGGCACGTCCTAACATAGCGCTGAACCATAGCGGCAAGCTTGGGCCAGTAGTACTTTTGTCGTACTCGTGCCAAGGTGCGCGAAAAACCGAAATGTCCGGCAGAAAGCTCGTCGTGGCATGCCTGCAAAACGTCGGTACGGAGCGGCGTTGGGACAACCAGCAGATACTTAACGTCTGTGGAAGCGTAGTTTTTCTTGTAGAGGACGTCGTCACGCAAGCAGAACGACGACAGGCCACGCTTGAAAAGGCGAGGCAGCGATGAGGCGGTTCCTTCGAGGTAATCGATGATGGGCCGCAGTTCGGTGTCGTCTCGCTGCTGTTGAGCGAGATCTGGCGTCGAGAGAGCGCCAAGAAAGACGGAGTCATCTGTTTCACTTGAAGAACACGGGATAGGGTCTCGGTATAGGGAGTCAGCGTCACTGTGTTTCTTGCCGGACTTGTACACAATAGTGACGTCGAACTCCTATAAGCGGAGACTCCAGCGGGCTAACCTGCCTGAAGGATCTTTAAGGTTCGCTAACCAACAGAGTGAGTGGTGGTCGCTGACCACTCTAAACGGCCGACCATACAAATACGGCCGAAATTTTGTTACCGCCCACACAACTGCAAGGCACTCCTTTTCGGTAGTAGAATAATTCGCTTCGGAACGAGACAGGGTGCGGCTGGCGTAAGCAATCACCCGCTCAACGCCTTCTTGCCACTGAACAAGAACTGCACCGAGGCCAACGTTACTGGCGTCGGTATGCAATTCTGTGTCGGCCTCCTCGTCGAAGTGGCCAAGTACGGGCGTTGTTTGAAGGCGCTTGCGGAGCTCCTCGAAGGCCCTTTGCTGCTCGTCGGCCAAGATGAAAGGCTGGTCGTCCTTTGTTAGACGAGGCAATGGTTCCGCTATTCAGGAGAAGTCGTGCACAAATCTCCTGTAATATGCACAGAGGCCCGAAAACCGACGCACGGAACTTTTATCAGTGGGGGTCAGGAAAGCAGCTACGGCAGCCGTCTTCTCTGGATCAGGGCTGATTCCTGCAGCACTCACGACGTGACCCAGAAACTTGAGCTGTTGGAATGCAAAGTGGCATTTTTCTGGTTTTAGTGACAGCCCGGCACCGCGGATGGCATTTAGCACGGCCGTCAATCGTTTGAGGTGCTCCGTCGTAGGTCGCAGAGAAAATGACAACGTCGTCAAGGTAGACGAGGCACGTCTGCCATTTCAGGCCGGCTAGGACAGTGTCCATCATTCTTTGAAAGGTTGCGGGAGCGGAGCAGAAACCGAAGGGAAGCACCTTAAATTCGTACAGTTCGTCAAGAGTAATGAACGTGGTCTTCTCTCGATCACGTTCATCGACTTCGATCTGCCAGTACCCACTGCGTAGATCGAGCGAAGAAAAGTATCGGGCGTGGCGGAGTCGGTCGAATGACGCATCGATTCGAGGCAATGGGCAGACGTCCTTTTTCGTAATTTTCCTAAGCCTCCTATAGTCAACGCAGAATCTGAGTGTTCCGTCTTTTTTAGTGACCAGCACAACTGGTGAGGCCCATGCGCTTGTGGACAGCTGGATCACATCATCGCGAAGCATTTAATCAACCTGCGCCTAAATAGCCTCTCGTTCTTTCGCCGATACTCGGTAGGGGTGTTGGCAGATAGGGCGCTCGGTGGGATCAACTATAATTCGATGTTTGGCTACTGACGTCTGTTTCACTTTGGAAGTGACGGCAAAGCAGTCACGGTAAGTGTCCAGAATTGTTTGAAAGCGGCGTTTCTGTGTAAGACACAAAGCAGGATTCACGTCAGTTTGAACAGTATGTCCAATGCTCTCGGGAGGGTTCTCGTTGGCAAGCGAAAGGGCACAATGGGCGGATGGCGCACTAACTTCGTCAAAATAAGCGATAGCTGTACCTCGCGGTAAATGGCGGTATTCGGCACTAAAGTTCGTTAAAAGCAGTTCAGTTCGTTTATTTCTCAAAGCAAAGACCTCCCGAGCGACGCAGGCTTGTAGGATCAACAATAAATTCACATTCGTTTCCGCGAGGCCTTGAAAGGCGAGAGGGTTGTCGCACTGCACTGTAACAAACAAGCTGGTGCGTGGAGGTAGAGTGACATGGTCGTCGCACACTCGAAAAACTGGCCTGCCTGTGTAGTCGTCGCTGTGCTGTGTGTACTTGTCGGAAATTGCGCGATGAGTGGAAAAAGTCACCATGAAGTCACGGAGGTTGATGCTTGCGTCGTTTTCTCTAAGAAAATCAAGGCCGAGAATCAGGTCCTTGGAGCACTCTGCTAGCACAACGAAGCAACACGAGAAAGTTACGTGCCGAATCTCGACGTGAGCGGCGCACACTCCGAGCGGCGTTACCACATGCCCTCCGGCTGTCCTTACCGGGGCTCCGTGCTAAGGAGTCGGGACGTTTAGCAGAATGGTAGCAAGGCTATGACTCATAACACAAAAATCAGCGCCGGTATCTACAAGGGCAGTCGTGTTGTGGTTATCAACGACGATCGGTATCTCGACGGAATGCAACTCACCATCGACAAAGCGCGGCGTGTCAGGGATCGTCGGACTGACGGGTCGTTCGCTGCGTCGAATTGCGCCATCGAAGGTAAGCTTCTGTGATCGTCGGGAGGTCGTCGGACTCGTTGGTCGTGCGGTGCGTCGATTGGGGGCGTCGGAGGAAAGCTTCGCCGATCGTCGAAAAGTGGTCGGACTGTTAGTCGGAGCGAAGGGTCGGAGGTCGGTCTGTGTGATCGAATCGGTGAGCGGAGAATGTTGGTCGTAGTGTTCATCGACGGCGGTCCTACCCCCGAAGGTCGCCGTCTTCAGTTTTCCCGGCGCGGACTTGGGGACTGCCTGAAGGAAGAACGGCGGCTGGAGGAAAACTGCCTCGGCGATGGTGACCTGGACTGGCGTCGCTGGAGGGACGCAGGTGGGACGTTGTCGCTGAGGTATTGGTCGATGTCCCGAGGTCGTTCGCCATAGCGCGGCCAAGAGGCATCCGGGTAAAATCCGCGCAAGTCCATCCGACGGTACGGGCAGTGGCGCAGAACGTGACGGGCTTCGCCGCAGTGAAAGCACAAAGGCAGATTGTTCGGCGTGCGCCACGCGTGTGCTTTGCGAACGGGTGGTCGAGCTTAAGACACACCAGTCGAAACTGGATATTGGGGTGGAGGACGAGCGGGAGGAGCAGGGTTGCAGGGTGCCAATGGTTCAGGCGCAGGGGTACGCAACACGTCGCTGTACGTCATGATGTGTGGCGCAGGCGGCTGGGGTGATGGTACTGATGGCACTGCTTGGCGGAGCTCTTCGCGTACAATATCTGAGATGCCCCCAACACGTGGATGTTGCTCGAGAGAGGGCAGCTTTTGCAGCTCTTCGCACACGATGCTTCGGATAAGTTCACGAAGGGTTTCACTGTCGTTTCCGGCCACTCCGTCCGGTTGAAAAGGCGAGACATTTCTTCTACAAACATAGCCACGCTTCCATTAGGCCGCTGTGCTCGGGACTGTAGAGCGAGTTCGGCCATCTCTTGTCTTGCATCGTTGGCAAATGTTCCGAGCAGCTGCCGCCGGATTTCTTGCCAGGTAGTAATTGTAGCCTCATGGTTTTCGAACCACATTCTGGCGGCATCTTCTAGTGCGAAATAAACATTCCGCAAGTTCCGTTCCTCGTCCCACGCATTAAACAAAGCGACGCGGTCGTAGCTGGTCAACCAGTCCTCAATGTCTTCGAACTTATCGCCATGAAACGGCGTGGGCACACGCGGAGCATGGAATAGCAGCGGCTGGTCACTCACGGGAAGCTGAATGGTCTGGATTGCCGCTGTGGTCATCGTGGTTCGCGGTGGGGAAACAAGAGGACCACATTCGGGAGCTAAGCCTCTCAAGCGACGGCTCGCCTTGTGCACAGGTGTCGTATCCACGGTGTGTAGATGGGCGTAGGGGGCAGTCAGAGGCTCTTCGTACATGGCATCTACCCGGAAGCTCCACCAAAATATGTCACAGAAGCCAGTGGAACTGGTTAAGCAGGTTTACTCACAACTAAGCAAAAGCACCGGCAAGATAAGGCACGGAAACGACTGGCGAGCGAGCACGAGAGCGAAGAAGACGAGCGCGTGCCAATCTCCGCAGCTCGTCACATGGCGGCGCCAGTAAGATAACATTGGATAAAATGGAGATGGCTTTCCTTTTCAGGAGGTTCAAATTTCCGTCGGTTGCTGTGGCACAACGCTGTATGTATCGGTGTACTTCGCGCCGTGATGATCGTTGACGTGCTCGACGAGGATGACTCCGCCTGTCTGCGCATCCTATGCTTGGCCTTCTTACTGACAACAGGTACGAACCCGTCGTCGATTCAGGAGTCATCACTTGGCGCCGAGTACACATCAGTGTCTGGCTCCATGCGTTGCTCGGATGGTAGATGCGCTTTCTCTGGGTGGCCGCTGCCGACCCACCAGGTTCCAAAGGAGGCCCAGTAGACACACCTTCCATCGCCGTAACGAGAAGGGAGCGGCGGCTCCCTGATATGACACAAATTATCAAAAACCTACAGAGATGTAAATGCAGCGTTCCGATGCAGTACAACTTATTCGTCTTCCTCAACTGCAGAGAAGGAAGAGAATGACGGGAAAGGCTGGAAAGGTACAGGGGATATTTTCAAGGTTGCATCATCTCGTTCGAGGGTGGACGATGGGATACGAGTCAAGATTGCTATGAGAAGCAAGGATATGCTTGGCACCGTGCGGTCACTGCCCGGTACCAAGAATATCCTTGCTTCTCATAGCCATCTTGACCTCTATCCCATCGTTCATCCACAAACAAGATGACGCAACATTGACAAACATCCCCGTACACACACATCTATATTTGTAGCACCCTTATTCATATGGGAACAAAGGAAAGACGTTGAGCAACGTAGTTGGAAAATGCTGTAAACCATTTTATACTTTGCGCGTGTGCGTTCGTTTTGTGCCAAGTGAGAACTCCTGAGTAAACATTTCGGACGAGACAGCGAAGTCAGAAACAGGATACGGGGGACGCATTCGTAGGATTCATTTCTTCTGTTAGAACTTCTGCCCTCACGCGTGGCCCAGTGACGCTTCTGATTACAAAATTTGTGCGCGTAACAAATGGTGCAAAGGTTCCAACCAAAATGTTGGTTTAATTGAACGTTTCGAACGCAACATATACCTTCTTTCTCAGGTGGATTTACTATAGGCTTCACTGTAAAACCTGAATCGAAGTGGGAGGAACAGTCGGGAAACGCATGCTGAGCTGGATAACGCATAGATCCAAGCAAAGCTTTTTATAAACGGAAACGTTAGTGCCGTTTATTTCTCAAGAGCATATACGGTCGACTGGCACAGGTAAGGGATCTCGGGCACTCCGTGGCGCCGTGCCGATGACACCTTCGCGGCGGTGAAGATAAAATCGTAAATCACGAAAATTTCGTGTATGTGTGACTTCACTTTGTAACAGGCGAGGAGATGTAGTGTGGTGCTGAGTAGCAAGACCCTGCCTTTGTGTGTGCCAGTTGTTGCGCGACCATGGCACTGAGGAGAACTGACTTCGAGTTCGATATGAAAGCAGGGTTGTGTGCAATAAACCTCTGGTAACTGTACCTTGTAATAGTCGTTCTAATACATACATTCTAATATACTTAAAAGCCAATCTAATAGCATTTCGAAACACTGGGAGAGAGAATCGTCTGCAGAATGGGCAAAGCGTTTCCCTCAATGTTTACTTTTTATGCTCGCACTTGTAGTTAATGCGAAAAAATGGCCCATTCTTCCTTCGAGTAGTGGTAGCGTAGGTGGATTTGAAATTACTTGCGGGCAAATTATTCGCAGCTGTTTCCGCGAAAAACATCTGTTTCGTCGCGTCATTTGAAAGTTTTTGTTTTTTTCATCTCACAATACGTACACCGCGCTGTTGGAACCGCAGAAATAAGTTTTACCAGGCTTCCAAAACAGCGTCTACAAAGTGCTTTCAATAATTCTCCTGTTTTCTCTTTATTATTATCAAGCTGCGCTTTCTTCCCGCTTGTTTGTTTTTTATCTAGTGTATACGGCCTCGCACTCTGTTTTAATGCAAGGGCAATACAAGAACAGTGTAGCGTCATAAAAACAAGGTGCCTCCAGGACAAAGTCATGTCCCTTCTCACTTTTTTTTTCCATATTGTTTTCACAGAGCGTGGATTAATAAAGCCATTATGAATCACATTTCTTCCTTTTACACAACAGTGGCATAACTTTGAGCAGCACTTTTGACCACTCTGAGATGCGCTTATCTTCAACTTGTGTTGGTCTAAGTGTGATTTGTTTGTCGTAACTTTTTCACCTGTCATACTAGGTTATTGGTAAGGACTCTTGGCTTCTGGGGCGGAGTACCCTCGGTCAAATGCGGCCGCGTATCGATGGAGGCGAAACGCATAAGGCGTCCGGGTGTTGTGTGATATCATTGCACGCTAAAGAACCCCAGGCGGTGGGAATTATCCTGCTACCCTCTACTACTGCACCTATATCCATTTCTTGTTTCACACCCACCTTTCTCCCTTCCCTTAGGTCGTGGTACGGGTGTCAGTCAAGATGTGAGACAATCACTGCGCTATTTCTTCTTCCCCTCCCCATAAAAAAAAAAAAAAGCATTTTCAACCGTAGGGTTTAAAGCCTATTTAATAAGGCAGTGTATTCAACTTTGTGCACATTCTCCGTTATTGACTCTGTCACATAAATTAGATGCAAAAATCATTTCAGTGTCCTTTTGTTGGCATCTCGAATTACATCTGTAGAAAGACTTGTTTATTACTAGTTAGAGTTCCGCTTCGACTGTGAAGTTTTTTCTGTTCGCATATAATTCGCTATGGTAACCTCTCTAGTCATGAAGTATTCACTTTTGCCGTTTACCCTGCATTGAGCATGTTTAACTCCACAATAAATCCGTTAAATGTATGACAGCAGCAATGTGTTTAGACATGTGCGTCATTGAAATAGAACGACAAAAAAAGAGTAAAAAAAAAAACTTCGTAACAACCCGTTTGAAAAACGAAGCCTGCCGATCCCCCAATGCGAGATGACTCTGAGCAGCCAGAAAAAGCTCAGCACTCATACAAGACCTACTACACTTACGTCAGTGTGCTTGAAAGCCTAATTTAACAGTAACAAATAAACGTTAAGAATAAGAGTCTCTCTAGTCATGAAGTATTGACTTTTGCCGTTTACCCTGTATCAAGCTTGTTTAACTCCACAATAAATCCGTTAAATGTATGACAGCAGCAATGTGTTTAGACATGTGCGTCATTGAAATAGAACGACAAAAAAAGAGTAAAAAAAAAAACTTCGTAACAACCCGTTTGAAAAACGAAGCCTGCCGATCCCCCAATGCGAGATGACTCTGAGCAGCCAGAAAAAGCTCAGCACTCATACAAGACCTACTGTACTTACGTCAGTGTGCTTGAAAGCCTAATTTAACAGTAACAAATAAACGTTAAGAATAAGAGTCTCTCTAGTCATGAAGTATTCACTTTTGCCGTTTACCCTGTATTAAGCTTGTTTAACTCCACAATAAATCCGTTAAACGTATGACAGCAGCAATGTGTTTAGACATGTGCGTCATTGAAATAGAACGACAAAAAAAAAAGTAAAAAAGAAAAACTCCGTAACAACCCGTTTGAAAAACAAAGCCTGCCGATCACCCAATGCGAGATGACTCTGAGCAGCTAGACAAAGCTCAGCACTCATACAAGACCTACTGTACTTACGTCAGCGTGCTTGAAAGCCTAAATTAACAGTAACAAATAAACGTTAAGAATAAGAGTGAATAAGAGTTAAGGTAAAAATTGCTCATGGGGTTTAACGTCCCAAAGCGACTCAGGCTACGAGAGACGCCGTAGTGGAGGACTCCGGAAATTTCGACCACCTGGGGTTCTTTAACGTGCACTGACATATCACAGCACAAAATGAAGGCTGCAGCATGGCCTGCAAAATGTTCGCAGCTGACGGCAACAATAAGGGTGGCAGCTTAACCTCGAAATTTCTCAAAATTGAAGCGAAGATGACAGTTAAGGCACCAAAATGTCCGACGTAGCGCAAGCGCGTGTGCGTCGACCTGCGCAATATTAAGTTGAGGAAAACCCGATTCTCCAAAGCGTAATAACTGGACACGCTATTCTCGCCGACCGCGCCGTCCACGCATTCCTCACGCGTAGCGAAGTATGTGGCTTGCTGTGCCAACAGCGGCCGCGCGCGAAATAGTATGGGCTCCTGCTCATATGGGTCTCGAAGGGAATGAGGCAGCCGACGCCGCCGCCCGCGCGCTCTCTTTCCGGGCTTCCCATCTCGACCCCCTAGATCAGGATCTCGAATTCGAATCCGCGTATTCTTTTAAAGACATTGTTCTTTGCTATCAATCTTGTCATAGCCTTTACCCTCGCCCAAGTAAAGGTCTATCTAAGACGGAGGAGCGGCTTCTACTCCGTCTGTATACCAACACTCTGCTGTGCCCGGCAGCACTAAAACATTTTAATCCCTCCTTCACGGGCAGTTGTCCGCACTGTGCGGAGAAGTCTTCGGACATCTACCACATGGTGTGGGCTTGCCCATCCAACCCAGCTATTCCTCCTCACCCCAACCCCACTCGGGAGGACTGGGAGGCGACCCTGCTCGGCTGCTATGACCTGCAGGCCCAAAAGGCCTTGGTCGAGCGCGCCCGGGCAGCGGCCGACGCCACTGGACCCCACCCAGTATCTGTAGGGGCTGATAGTCAAAGATCCGGCTCATGCATACATCCACCCCTTTTAAATGAATAAACGTTTGTCGCCACCACCACCACGCATTTCATACACTGTTGCAGGAAAGCTGCTAGAAGGCATTCGAGCGTATCCATGCGTCTATGATACCAAACTGATTTGCCATAGAGACGCAGAGAGGAAGAAAAAATGCCTGAGATGCCATCCGTCAGCAGTGCGACCCGGACATAGTTGTGAGCTCTTCACTGCAGTGCGTAATGTACGTACGTGTCATGCACGTCTCAATGCAGTGCTCGAAGAGGTGTAAAAGACGTTGTTTCCCGTACCTTCACTATTTTCAGTACAAGCATACCAGAAACGGTGGAAGCGGCTTCATCACCGGTATACGCTGAAATCGAAGGTCATCGATTTGGCGACACGGAACGGTAGTTGTTTCGTATCCCCAAAAACTTGAGAATTCGCGAAATCAATGGAATTCTAGAAGAACTGCAGCGTGCGGAGAAAGTGATCGTCATTACTGTAAAATCTCTAAATCTTCTGCAATCATGCAGACACTTAAATGACGATTCAGTTCAGTTCAGTTCAGTCGCTCAGTCGTGTCCGACTCTTCGTGACCCTATGGACCATGTCACGCCACGCTTTCCGGTCTCTCACTATCTTCCTAACATCACATAACTTCATCTGCAGTACCTCGAGGATGCCATCTAACCATCACGTTCGCTGCCTACCCCTTCTCCGGCGACCCTCAACCTTTCCCAACATCAAACCTTTCTCCAGCGACTCCTCTCTTCTCATCAGATGACCAAAGTAGCTGAGCTTTAACTTTAGAATTTGACCCTCCAATGAGCAGTCAGGGTTTATGGTCGACAATATCAACTGATTTGACCATCTGGCAGTCCAAGGAACTCTCAAGAGTCTTCGCCAGCACCACACATCAAACGCGTCAATTAGGTTTCAGTAAAACAGCCACGTACACAACCATTATCGCTCCGCTCCGTCCGTAGCCGTCATCAACGGGCTCACGGACCATGCGTGTCCAGATGTCTCCACGGGCCAGCTGTAAATTCTTTGTGCCATTTGAACAGTCGCAGAGAGCACAGCGCATTTTCGCTTTAATCGCGACAGTAACTGGCTCGATATGCGACTTTCGCAGTTAAAGTCAACAATACCCCAGTTCCTCCCAGGAACCCTGTCGTCTGCCCGAAAATGCACTCCGAAAATGCATCAGCACTCGAGGGCGTCTTGTGCGCATGCGCGCTGAGGCACTGTGTACAGCAAGCACGCTGACTGAAGAGGCGGCGGCAGCGATGGTTTCTTGACGCGCCCGCCGTAGCCAGCATAACGTGACCGACGTCACCGGCTATGCCAGTCGCACCGCAAACGTTGGACTATTTCGGGCGCTTTATAGCATAACCTGCGACTAGTTCATGCATAGTGGGCACAATATTCACCTATGAAGGGTTACCAGGGTTAGAGTGTAGGTATTACAACGCTACAGTTTGTTACTGAGCCTGATTCAAATGAAAAAAAATTTATACTGTGTGCATTGATATGATCGGAAGACCGGGGCCTATAGGACTTCAGCGCAAGGCGTTGAGGAAGGCAGACGACGGCAGGAGTTAATTAGGAGAAGAGTAAACAGAAGACTTATTTTACATATTTACCATGTAAACGTGCAAGCACGTGAAAGGGAGCTCTTAATCAACTGAGAGCACAGGCGATTCACACTGAAGCAGCCCTCGTAGGCTGCTTAAATCACTTTTCAGTCAACTCTGGAACCGGCAGCTTCCCAAACGTCCGATGGGCGCTGAGCCACTTCTTTTGGCTCCGCCCATGGCTTCTTTGACTCCGCCCAACTGTTCTACCAGCACCTCACGCACAAACGCGCACACATACACACACCTCCTCGCACTTGTACAGGGAATACTGTGTACCACTGCAGAACAGCCAAGCCGTCCCCGTTGCTCTCTATGAAGCGGCGATGTCCCATCTGGTTTCAGCCATCTCCAATGGCGCCGGTCAGACGATGGTGCACACTGCACACCTTCTCAGCAGCACAATGCCTGGTCTTAATGGCCATCGAGAAGCACGTGCAGCAGCTCCTTTGAATTCACTGCCGCCTCCCTAAGATCAATTAAGGAATCAATCTTCCGCAGTGAAGTCACAATACGACGAGTGCAGCTGCTCCGTTTTGCCCCGCCGACCAGGCCCATTGTTGAGAAGGTTCCAGCCACAAAAGGTCTTGCTGCAACGACGCCAGCCCGGCGATAGAGCACCCATCTCCCCGCCGCCAAACTGGAGCCTGAGAGGACTACACCGTGGTCTAAGCCAGTATGTCTTAATGATCACATGTTGACATAAGCAGCATCTTTGAGTCAACAGTCGCTTCCTTAAGAACGGCTAAGGAAGCCATCTCCCGCTGCTGGGTCACAACACGACGGGGTGCCGCGATTCCTGGTTCGCCCTGCTGCCGTGGTCCATTGTTCAGGAGAAGGGTGCCGGAGATCAAAGCACGCCCGTTTTGGTTGCCGACAAAAGCACTTGAGTTCAATTAAGTTGTAGAAGACACGCCTTTCCCTGTCGGGAAGATAAGGATCCGTGCTCCTAAGAAGAAGAAACGCAACAGATCAGTAAGAAAGAAACCAGCAACAAATTAGCGGTGTGGGGTAGGGCAGAAGAGTTCAGGATCTCGCTACAGAATAGATATTCAGCTCTAACCGAGGCTTGCGACATTACCCTAGAAGCGATCAACAATAATTTCAGAGATATCATTACTGAATGCGCTGTAGACGTAGGCGGTAGAATAGTTAGAGGGGATACCGGTAAGCTGTCTAAAGAAACAAAAGATTTGATTAAGAAACGCCAGCGTATGAAAGCCTCCAATCCAGCAGACCAGATAGAATTGGCCGAGATATCAAAGCTAATCAATAAGCGCAAGGTGGCCGATATAAGGAAGTATAACATGGAGAAAATTGAGCATACTCTAAAGAACGGGGGAAGCCGGGGGACAAGATAGTCAAAGTAGCCGAGGAGTTCTATACATATCTCTACAGTAGCCAAAGTAGTCAGGAACGTAATGAGATTGGCGGTAGGGAAAAACAGTCAGACGTTCCACTGCAGTGACGAAGGACGAGGTCAAGAAAGCATTAGAAACTATGAAAATGGGGAAATCAGCTGGAGAGGATCAGATAACTACAGATTGGCTGAAGGACGGGGGGGGGGGGGGGTGATATCGTGTTAGAAAAGCTGGCCACCCTGTATACGCAGTGCCTAGTGTCATCGACGGTACCGGAACCATGGAAGAATGCAAACATTATCCTCATTCATAAGAAAGGGGACTCTAAGGGCCTTAAAAATTACAGACCAATCAGCTTACTGTCTGTTACGTACAAGGTATTTACTAAGGTAATCGCTAATAGAATCAGGACAACCTTAGACTGCAATCAAGCAAATGATCAAGCAGGTTTTCGGATACGGTACTCTACTATCGATCATATCCATACCATCAATCAGGTGATAGAAAAATTCTCGGATTATCCCCAGCCCTTATACATAGCATTCATTGATTACGAAAAAGCATTTGACTCAGATGAAACCTCGGCGGTGATGCAGGCATTGCGAAATCAGCGGGTAGACGAGCCGTACGTGAAAGTGCTGGAAGATATATATAGTGGCTGCACAGCAATCATAGTTCTGCATAAAGAAAGTAACAAAATTCCCATAAAGAAAGGTGTTAGGCAAGGAGACACAATCTCCCCAGTACTATTCACAGCTTGCTTAGAGGAAGTATTCAGAGATTTGAAATGGGAGCAGTTAGGGGTAAGGGTAGATGGAGGATACCTCAGTAATCTGCGACTTGGTGATGACATTGCCTTGCTAAGCAACTCGGGGGATGAACTGCAAATAACGATTGGTGTCCTAGACAGGAAAAGTAGAAAGGTGGGCTTGAAAATCAATATGCAGAGGACTAAGGTAATGTTCAACAGCCTCAGGAAGGAGCAGCAGTTTGCATAAGGTAGCGAAGTACTGGAAGTAGTAGGCGAATATGTCTACTTAGGACAGGTAGTAACCTCAGATCCGGACCATGAAAAGGAAATAACAAGAAGAATAAGATTGAGATGGAGCGCATTTGGCAAGCACTCGCAGATTATGACTAGCAGCTTACCGGTATCGCTCAAGAAGAAAGTATACAACAGTTGCATTTTACCTGTACTCACCTGTGGGGCTGAAATGTGGAGGCTAACCAAGAGGGTTCTATTTAAGTTGAGGACAACCCAGAGGGCTATGGAACTAAAAATGGTAGGGGTGACATTAGGAGATAAGAAGCGTGAAGAGTGGGTCAGAGAAATAAATCAAGATACCGACATTCTAGCGGACATCAAGAAGAAGAAATGGAGTAGGGCGGGACATGTAGTTGGAAGAGAAGATAACCGACGGTCGCTTAGGGTAACAAACTGGATTCCAAGGGAAGGAAAGCGTAGCAGTGGGAGGCAGAAAGTTAGGTGGGCAGATGAGGTTAAGAAGTTCGCAGGGGTCAAGTGGATGCAGCTAGCACAGAACCGGGTTAATTGGAGAAATATGGGAGAGGCCTTCGCCCTGCAGTGGGTATAGTCAGCCTGATTATTATTATTATTATTATTATTATTATTATTATTATTATTATTATTATTATTATTATTATTATTATTATTATTATTATTATTATTATTATTATTATTATTATTATTATTATTATTATTATTATTATTATTATTATTATTATTATTATTATTATTATTATGACGACGACGACGACCACGACGATGGTGATTATGATGATGCTCCTCGGTCCGCTGCCGCATTCTCGAAAAACCACATCCGGCTCTCCAGCGGCGCGGACTCTCTGGGACGATTTATGGCCGATTGCTCGGGCATAGCAGCATGAAAGCCAGTTTCCACGGGGTAAAGCATTCGGCTTCTCCTGCAGTGAAGGCAACCCCAAAAATACAAATCCTTCTAAAAGCTCGTTCCTGTAGCTGGGCACCTTACATGTAAACTCAATGTAACAATGCACCAGCCCAACATATTACATAGTGCGCGTCCACGGGATACCAGCAGGGCGTTCTTGTTTCATGATGCTCTCTAGCCGTCTGGAGAAGGCCCTTTTAGACTCACGCCCGCAAGCCTTTCAAACTCTCTCCTCTCAGAAACATATGTCAACACTAACAATGTTTTGAACATAACCCAATATCCAGATGAAACAAAGCGAAAAGAATGGATACCCACAGCAGCATCATCATTTGGCTACCAACAAGGCAATTCTTCTATCAGGTCCTTTTAGACGCAACGTGTGTCCGTTGACTACTTCCCAAGAACAACGCATTCCTCTGTGTGCGACTTCTGCGTTGATAATTACGAGTAATTTCTCCTCTTTATTCTAATCGGGATTTACTACCCGGAAGCTACCGTTGGAAATGCTGCTATCCTCGTAAAAGAGCAAAAAAGAGTTGAGTGGCAGGTGACAGCATCTAAGGATCTGTGAACGTCACCTGATTTCATCCGACTAGTTTCACATATTGCCTTTGCCCCGGGGGATCTTGATCTCACGCCGCAGCTATTTTCATTTGACATTCTCTCGCAGCACGAACGTGAGTTAACCCTCTAAAAACTAATAAGTCCGCAAATGAGTAAAAATGGGGTTGCATGACCGGTAGGGCGCTCCAGGCCTTGTTAGGACACGGCATTCCCTCGAAGCTCCGGGGTACATTTTCATGTCTAGAAATATATAATACATATATGATTGGCAAGGTAAGATGATTTTCACTACACGTTATGCATATCTATAGATAGCAATTGCCGGGGTTTTAACTCAGTGTTTGCCTTCTAATTGGTAACTTCAAAACGCTTGGTGCAGCCCAGTGGTGCAGCCAATAAAATCACCTCGCATTTCTAATTTCATGAAATAAATATGATTTCAGGAGGGAATGCGCCTCCATTGCGAATAATAGAGAATTCTGCATATTTTGTGATCAAAATATACCACACAGTTTGGTGACAATACCGTAGCCCTACAAGGGAATGCACTAGAGAACTTGCTACCCTTTTTTTAATCCCTTACGGGCTTATTCGTGTTTAGATTGAACTTGTCGGGACTCCAGAAACTCCAATTAACATCGCTTTTGAATCGCAACCACATTTGCTGAGAATGCTCGAAACTGATTTTGCAGCTGATAGGACTAAGCGGTTTTTGCGGAGATGCTTCCAGGCGCACACCCCTGAAGCAGCCGATCGCCGGACCGACGACCGACTCCACCATTTTGCCAGTGGATTTCGGACGGTGAGTTTCGTGCGAACAGAATGGTATCTATTAATGCTACCACTCAGGTTTTTATAGTAAGGCTCAAAACTCTCTGAAACAATCAGGACCAGTTCTTTACATACATACATACATACATACATACATACATACATACATACATACATACATACATACATACATACATACATACATACATACATACATACATACATACATACATACATACATACATACACACATACATACATACATACATACATACATACATACATACATACATACATACATACATACATACATACATACATACATACATACATACATACATACATACATACATACATACATACATACATACATACATACATACATACATACATACATACATACATACATACATACATACATACATACATACATACATACATACATACATACATACACATTGTTACGGGGTAGTTCAGCTTGTAGCAGAGGGCGGACACGGAAGACAAGGCTTTCAAACAGACGTTTTCTGCAGGCACCAGTCGACACTGTTGAACGTCGTCTTCTCTCAAACTCACGACAGTCTTCTTCTTTCCTTATGCGTATGCACCGCCTAATGTGACTATATATATATATATATATATATATATATATATATATATATATATTGTGTGCATTCCAAGGATCTCCTTCTTTCACGTGTACATACCATCATCATCATCTTCATCCTACCGCGGCGCCACCGGTTGCGCGCGTCGTGGTTGTCCATCGGAATAAACGCCAGACACGGCATCCCTTGCCTTGTCATCTCGACCTTGCCGTCTCGACCTGCTCTTCTTCCACAAGTGGTGGAGGTGAGACTTCATCCCCCTGCTGTTTTGTGCCCTGCCTCTCGCTGGAGCTACGTTCCGGTCACTGTTTACCACCTGCCACCATCGTTATGTCTACCGAGAGTACCCACGAACCGGCAGAACCCTCTACCTCGGCCGCACCAACCCCTCCGACTGTGCCCACACGATAACGCGACCCGCCGCTGTTCGCTGGTCGTCGCGATGAAGACGTCGATGACTGACTGGACACCTATGAACGCTGTAGTGCCTACAACCAGTGGGACGATGCTCTGGAATATCTCAATCTTTCTTTCTACCTAATTGAGGTCGCCAGAACCTGGTTTATTAACCGCGAACCCCACACCACTAACTGGACCACATTCAAGCAGCAGTTCCGCCAATACTTCGCAGACCCGGCAGTTCGGGTTAGATCGCGAAGACCAAGCTCGCTTCCCGCCTCCAACGTCCCGATGAGTCATAGGCGTCTTACATAGAGTCCATACTTGCACTTTGTCGGCGTATTAGTCTCACCATACCGGAACCTGAACGCGTACACCACACCTTGAAAGGAATTAATTACGTGGCTTAATAACACCCTAATTGCCCAGAATCCTTCAACGGTTGATGCCATTATTACGACATGCCAACGCATCGACCAGCTGCAGTCTTCCCGATTGCAGTCCGGCATCGCTACTGGCCTGACCTCTCCTGACTTTGATCTGCGGGCACTGATTCGAGCCATCATTCGCGAGGAGCTCCAAGCCCTCAAGCCTGTCTGTCGACACGGGTGCGACCATTCTTCTGTAGCTTTTAATGATGCCGGTCTCCGCAGCATTATTAAAGAAGAGCTTGCAACAATCACCCAACCTATGGCATCCGACCCTCGTGTACCGCGCACCTCCACCACATGTGGAAGAAGGCCACAAGGTCCTCGTCTGAGCCTAGTGGAGCCCATGTATCTCGACGCCACTCCCCATCTCCATACCACCGCTCAGTTTCTCCTCTCCGTCCCGCAACAACTCTTCCTGTCCGTCGTTCGGAAAACTAAGTGATGCAGTTGCCGGAGGTCAACCTGCACTCTGCGAACTTACTAAAAGTCCTCCTGATCGCCCGTACAATATGATTTCTGTTTTCGCTAAAGGGTTATTGGGCGAAGCTTTGATTGATACAGGGGCTGCAATTTCTGTTATTCACGCTGATTTCTGCTACCGCTTACGAAAAGTGACGACGCCATATGATGGACCTGAACTGCGTGGAGCCAATGACGTTCCTCTACGCCCTTCAGCAAAGTGCACTGTGCGAGTTGTTATCGACGGCGTCCACCACCATGTGCAGTTTGCTGTGCTCTCACCTTGTGCGCATCTGATGATTTTTGGACGGGAGTTTTTGTCAACTGCTTCAGCGTTAATTTCCTGTGGCGACAGTGTCATCCATATGACAGACAGTGAGTTTGCATCTCAGTTTTCTGAACGACATTATCCCCTCATTGCCGCAGCTGATACTGTTTTGCCTCCTCAGTGCGAAAAACTACTTGTCATTGTTTCTGAGCACAGAACTGACGGAGACGTACTTATAGCACCACCTCATCGTCATCTTGCACGCGGCATTGCCTTCCCGTCAATTCTTGTCCGGTTTCACAACGGCTCAGCGACAGTAGCGGCCCCTAACACTTCACGTGAATCCCTCATGCTCCCAAAAGGAACTTCTCTGCCTTGCATGTTGGATGTTCAACCTTTGTCCCTGATGGTGCTCACCGCCCCTCTGCCCCAGCAGCGAGTTTCAACAGACATCTCTCTTCCTGTTCTCTTAAAGACTATTAATTCGAACCTCACGCCTAACCAACGCCAAGAACTGATGACATTGCTTCGATATCACCAAGCCATTTTTGATGCCACTTCGCCACCACTGGGACGGACTAGTGTTGCACACCATTGCTTCTTTACTGAAGGTAACTCTATCGTTCGCCGACGGCCTTATCGGGTTTCTCTCTCTGAAAGAAAAGTTATTGAAGAAAATGTAAATGACATACTCCATCGCAATATTATTCGTCCCTCAACGACCCATGGTCCTCTCCAGTAGTATTAGTTAAAAAAAGGACGGCTCGGTACGCTTTTGTGTTGACTAACGTGCACTCAACAAAATTACCCGTAAAGATGCATACCCGATGCCGCGAATTGATGACGCCCTTGGCTCTATCCAAGGCGCAGAATATTTCTCGACCTTGGAACTCCGTTCTGGTTATTGGCAAATACCTATGCACGAAGATGACAAAGAAAAAACTGCTTTCGCAACTCCCGATGGACTTTACGAATTTAATGTTATGCCCTTCGGCCTTTGTACCGCACCTGCGATATTTGAAAGAATGATAGGTATAGTTCGCGGACTAAAATGGAGAACCTGTTTATGTTACTTGGACGACATTGTTATCTTTTCGTCAATTTTTAACGAGCATCTTACGCGCCTGAATGAAGTTCTCACATGCCTCGCTTCAGCAGGCCTTCAACTCAACACCAAGAAGTACCACTTTGCACAGAATGAAAGTAAAATACTGGGACATCTAGTTAGTCATGATGGCATTCGTCCAAACCCTAAAAAAATTATGGCGGTCCTGAATTTCGCTCGTCCTCAACGGACTGTAGATTTACGCAGTTTTCTCGGCCTGGCATCCTATTTCCGCTGCTTTATTAGACATTTTGCAGCTATTGCTGCTCCCCTTCATGAACTACTTAAAGCGCGTAGCGCTTTCGTGTGGACTGTACAGTACGAAACTGCATTCAGGAACCTCAAGCAAGCCCTGACATCGGATCCTGTTTTTGGCCACTTTAGCAACACCGCTCCAACCATCCTGCACACTGATGCCAGTGGTCGCGGTCTCGGCGCTGTACTTCTACTGCGCGACGCAACTTCCCGTGAGAAAGTGATTGCCTTCGCCAGCCGGACTATGACTCCATCTGAGCAGAATTATACCATTACCGAGCAGGAATGCCTTGCCGCCGTCTGGGCGGTTCAGAAATTTTGTCCTTATCTATAAGTCGCCACTTCACAGTTGTGACCGATCACCATGCTCTTTGCTGGTTGTCTTCGCTGAAAAATTTGACAGGTCGACTTGGTCGTTGGATTCTACGCCTACAAGAGTACCAGTTCGACGTCGTTTATAAATCGGGTCGCCACCACCAAGATGCCGACGCGCTTTCTCGCTGCCCACTTTCGCCATCAACCTGCAGTTTTTCTCCGCAATGTATTTCCTCCTCTGACCAGAGCCGATACTCTCTTCCTCCGACGCATATCACAGCAGTTTCGTTTGACGCCTCTGACAACAAACACGCTCTCCGATCGCAGCAATTAGCCGACGCCTACTGCCGTCCCATCATCGACCGTCTTAATGGCGCTTTGAACCCACCCAATGCTAGGCTCCGCCGACAGTTACGCAACTTCAAGCTCGAAGATGGCATACTGCTCTGCTACGTTTACTGCCCTGAGGGAACCGCTCGATCCCAGTTCTCCCGCGTCTGCTTCGCCCAAGTATCCTAGCGGCTCTACACGATGACGCTACGGCAGGTCACCTAGGTTTTCACAAAACCTACGACCGCGTGAAGAGAAGGTTCTTCTGGCCTGGCCTGTCCTCCAGTGTAGCTAAATACGTCGCTTCCTCCCCCTGCGCCAACGCCACAAACGGCCGCCTTCTCCACCTGCTGGCCTCCTACAACCCCTTCCCTGTCCAGCCACACCATTCGAAGTAGTCGGCATCGACTTATATGGTCCCCTGCCTCTCTCTGATCGCGGAAACCACTGTATCATCATGGCTGTGGATCACCTGACGCGCCACGCGGAGACAGCACCTGTGCCCACTGGCTCGGCTCAAGAAGTTGCAAATTTCTTTTTGAGATACATTGTATTGTGGCATGGCGCTCCATGGGTGCTCCTGGGTGACCGCGGAACGACCTTGTTATCGACCGTCGTTGCCGAAGTTCTCCACGCATCATCCACCCTTCACAAGACCACATCAAGCTACCATCCTCAGACTAACGGTCTGACGGAACGATTTCATCGCACTTTATCGGATATGATCTAAACGTACATCACACCGGATTATCGAAACCGGGACACTATTTTACAATTCGTCACATTCGCCTATAATACAAGAGTACAGCGGACAACCGGTTACTCTCCGTTTTTCTTCGTTTATGGTCGACCTCCCACCACAACCCTCGACAGTTTATTCTTCTCGACGTCCGACTATTTCTCCACATCAATACCTGCCCAGTTCGTATCATGTGTGGCCAGATGCCGTCACCTTGCTCGCCTCAACACAGAGGCCTGCCAAGAAGATCGCAAGAATCGCTACGATTCAACTCATCGTGAGGTCTCCTTCCGTCCTGGTGACGAAGTACTACTTTACGCACCTCTCCGCACCCCTGGCCTTAGTGATAAATTTCATCACCGCCACCTTGGTCCATACACGGTCATCGCCCAAACTTCCCCAGTGAACTACAAAATGACACCTATTCATCCCCAAGCCGATCGACGTCACCGTGGCACTAAGATAGTTCATGTGTCTCGTTTGAAGATTGGTGCCGTTGCCGGTTCATAGATGGCGATAGCAGTTACAAAGAAGGCAGTCCAGAGGCGGCCGTGTCCCGGCGCTCTCTCCTAATTTTGCGCCCAAACCTCACCTTAAAATAGTTTTCCCAGGATCTTGGGGAATATCCTGCATCATTATCATCATCAGCCTGACTATACCCACGCCGCGTGTTCTAACATGCATCATTTGGTCTGCCAAGTCTATACCCTGAGAGCAGCTTTCTTGAAACTCTTGTTAATTTTAATGGATTTTCTCTTACCTAATACCGCTTCTGCCATTTCCTAACGCTTTTCGGCGTCCTTACGCTTGATAAGAATTACGAAGTCATTTTCAAGAGGCCGGCATAGAGCAGTGGTTTGCGCGCTCGGCTGAAGATGGGAGAGAAGGTGGGCATGTTTGGACATCTGGCAGTGACCTGTTTTTTTTTTGCTCTCTCTCTCTTGGCTGTAAGTTTGTGCGGAAATTTAAGTCTACACACTTTGTGTATGCCACTTAAGAACCAAGTAATGTTTTCGAATTAGTATACCCTTTGACTATAACTCACGCCACCTCTTTCCTACTGGCGATTTCTCTCAAGTGAGTGGCGTCTTGTATGAGACCTTGGCAGCAATTTTCGCAAAAGTAGGACGTGTTATTTTTATACCACTTAGGTATTTCTCTGCTAAAAATGAATTATAGTTCAGGTCAAAATTCTTCCGAGTATACAATAAGCTGCAGAGGGCTTCCAAGAGATATCACTGGGCAAAGAAAAAAGCACACACACAAAGGTAAGCGTATACGGTCAGCGCAGTTTTCACTTGACAAAATGCCACAGAAAATGTAACGCAAGACTCAATTGTATTTCATTCAAATAAGCGTGCAGTAGAAATATTTACTGCCGGCAAGTATCAAAGCCTGAGCATGGAACATCAACATCCGTTTCGGACTATCCTCTATATTTTTTTTTTTAGTCGCTGCCCTGAACTCTTGCCACAGCTTATAAGCTTTGAGATATACCACTGCCGCTCATGCAGACGTGATCACAAAAACAGTCGTCGCCATCGCTACAATTGACAAGCCTGGTGTATAGGCCCCGCATAAGCGCTGCTGCATTTCCAAGAAAAGAGCACAGCTCTTGGTTGGCCCTTTTGTTAAGCTCTCATTGAAAATGCAAGTAAAACATTCACTTGCTGATCCGGCACGCCGATTTTACATCGCTGCTCACCACAGCCACACAATCTTTATATTTCTCTGACGCTTTCGTTTTATTTTGAGCCTATCTTGCAAAACACCTGCGTGTCTTAGCTACCTCCGCTTGTCGTCGAGACCATTTTAAATTTTCATTCCTACCACTTGTACCTCCTTTGCAAGGTGAGCACCGTCGACTAAGCCTTCGTCTGATGTGTTATTTAGCAGCTATTGTGCGTATTCTTCGAAGGACCCAATAGTTAACTATAGGAATAGTTTGTTGATGACCGAGAAGCACAATGTTTCCATTCTTCGGAAGATCCTCTCGTTTTGTCTGTTTTTGCCACGTTCGTCAGCCACGCAAATAGACAATGTAGCATACAAATATTTCAGCGTTTTTTTTTTACGGTTTTTTTTAGAACATTCTCTGGTGAGCTATCGAGGAATTGTTCGTGTATGACGGGAAAAAAAAAAGTGAACCCTCAGCAGGGTTGTCCATCACGCGAAACGCAGGCTGTGGCAACTAATAGACGCATGAACATTGAAACATAGGCGACATAAGGTCGTCCTTTGTGGTATATGATGCGATATCATGGCTCACGCCTGCAGCTGCTGTACGTTGCGTGTACTCACTGGGATATACGCACGTGGCTAGTCGCCTAATAACTGATAATTTAATTGTAGCTCACAAATCTCTCACGTATGCATTACCATGTAGTCGCGCTACTCAGCTAGATTAAAGACCATGCGGCATAAAACTTATAGGCGACACTTAAGCTCCAACTTTACAGGTATGACACGAAAGCGTAGGTGATCACGCGGCATGTAAAGCCCCGGTTTAACATAGATATGGACAAGCCGGTGTGTCCTCGGATTGCCGTTTTTGACAAAACAGCGCGGAGCTGCAGAGCAAGAGACAAGCGCTGACTTACAAATCAGTTTTAATTCGAACAAATACGACTTCTTATAGCATCTCCACCACCATCAAATCACACGCGTCGCAACTATATTGTTCAAGCAATCCAAAATGAATACCGAAGACTTGTAATAAAAGAGGTGAATGAAAACTTTTGTCGTGCCTAAATCTTTGTGACGCATATATAATTTCATCATGCAGGTGTTATAGAAAGTTGTGCTTCTTCGAAATAAATCTTATTTGTAGGCTGGCGCTTGTCTCTTGTGCCGTTCTTTCGCACTGTTCTGTCACAAATGAACAACCAGCTTTCCGCAACTGCTCTCCGGGAGTAGGGTGCGTGACTCGCCATCCAAGAGCACTGAAATGTTGATTCTTATTCCACCTACTCGCCTCTCAACTTTATGATATTGCGTAATCTCGCTAAGTCGGACAAGCCATTGAACTGATAGTGCTCGTCTATGCCAGCGCCATGCCCTAATTTCTCGCTCACATCACCGACACTGACGCAGAAGCCAGATTTTCTTTTAAAAGTGACCTTTAACGATGCCAAGTTGTATTTAGGAGACTCGCTTGAAAGAAGCTGTGAGGACGTTCCTTGTCGTGCAGGAGTAACAAGTTTTCGTCATCCCCCAAAGGTGCTGGAAAGTGCGATTTTTTTTCACATGCTCTTTAAAAGAACAGAAGAAGAACAGAAGGTTACTGATCTCGAGCCGGGCATCCTGAAGAGTGAAGTTGAATGGGCCTTAGCCAGCCTCGCTAAGAACAAAGCTAGCGGAATTGATGGTATTCGAGCTGAGTTGCTTCAAAACCTCAACCACGACGCTGTTAACACACTGCATACATTATGTCAAAAGATTTGGACAACCCTGCAGTGGCCACAGGATTGAAGGAGGTCAGTTTACATCCCCATTCCAAAGAAAGGCAGTGCCAAAGATTGTTCCAACTACCACACGATCGCGCTTATTTCGCATGCTAGCAAGGTGATGTTAAAAATCCTGCAAGGTAGGCTGCAGCAGTATGTGGATCGGGAGCTTCCGGACGTGCAAGCTGGGTTTCGTAAGGGCAGAGGAACTAGAGACCAAATTGCCAACCTTCGCTGGATCATGGAAAAAGCAAGAGAGTTCCAGAAACCCATTTACTTGTGCTTTATTGATTATGCGAAAGCGTTTGACTGCGTAGATCACAGCAGATTGTGGCAAGCTCTCCAAGAGATGGGAGTTCCAATTCACCTCATCTGTCTCCTCAGGAACCTTTATGAAGGGCAATAGGCCACAGTCAGAACTGGGCATGGTCTTACTGATTGGTTTCCGATTGAGAAAGGGGTGAGGCAAGGCTGCATACTGTCGCCCTGCCTATTTAACCTTTATGCAGAGTGCATCATGAGGAAGGCCGGTCTGGACGAGTCTTCAGCTGGAGTGAAGATTGCTAGAAAACGTATCAACAACCTTAGATATGCGGATGATACCACTTTAATGGCAGAAAGTGAAGTGGAACTCAAGAGACTTCTGATGCGCGTACAAGAAGAGAGTGAGAAGTTTGGGCTTAAACTGAACATTAAAAAGACGAAGATCATGGCGTCTTGCCCTATCAAGTCCTGGAGCATCAATGGACAAGAAGTGGAAGCTGTGACAGATTTTCTGTTCTTGGGCGCCAAGATTACCTCGGAAGGAGACTGCAGCCATGAAATTAGGAGAAGCCTGCTTCTGGGAAAGAGAGCAACGGTTAGCCTTGACCGCCTAGTAAAGAGCAGAGACATTAGTCTGCCAACCAAAATCCGTATAACCCGTGCTATGGTCTTTCCAGTTGTGATGTATGGATGCGAGAGTTGGACTGTGAAAAAGGCTGACCGCCGAAGAATTGACGCGTTTGAATTGTGGTGCTGGCGAAGACTCTTAAGAGTTCCTTGGACTGCCAGAAGATCAAATCAGTCGATATTGTCGACCATAAACCCTGACTGCTCATTGGAGGGTCAAATTCTAAAGTTAAAGCTCAGCTACTTTGGTCATCTGATGAGAAGAGAGGAGTCGCTGGAGAAAGATTTGATGTTGGGAAAGGTTGAGGGTCGCCGGAGAAGGGGTAGGCAGCGAACGCGATGGTTAGATGGCACTCTCGAGGCATTGCAGATGAAGCTATGTGATGTTAAGAAGATAGTGAGAGACCGGAAAGCGTGGCGTGACATGGTCCATAGGGTCACGAAGAGTCGAACACGACTGAACGCCTGAACTGAACTTAAAAGAACAATCCCCATGTGGCGGCTCTTGCGATGCCATATTGTACTGAGACTTCGCAAAACCCGCCGAATAGTCCCTATGCGGCCATGTTGCTACAAACTGTCACCGTGCCTTTTTACTAGTAACGGAAAAAATGCGGGAGTTTTAGCAAAATGGTGCCTTTAAATATTTCGCAATATAAGTAGCTATCTGAGAAGACGAGAGATCTCTACTACATTCTTTGGCTTGTCTCATCGCCGCGCAACGTTCCTATGGGCCCACGCGCTGCATCCCGCAACCTCCCGATAACTTATCATTAGACTTCTTGATCAATTTGCTCTTGTCTTACCATCTGACCTGCTGACTGTCCTGGTAAGCTTAATTGGTAGAACTACTACCCCGCAGAGGCGGTGGTCCCAGGTTTCGATCCCCGGACCAGGATGAGTTCTTTAAATACGAAGTTTCTGAGATAGCTGTACAGCCGTTCTTTGTGGCCGTATGGCTGCGTTTCGGTGGATGCCAATGAGTAATTACTCCCTTATTGTAATGTCTAAATCCCTTCCTGAACTTTTTGTCTTCACGACGTGGTTAATGTGTATAAAAGACTTAAAGGCAAATTTGATTGTAGATAACAAATCATATAAAATAAATGTTCAGTCATGCATGACCCCTAACATCAGGAATAGGTGTGGATCACTTTCTAATTAATAGCGGTGTTTCTCGCTTGCATATGTTTAGTAAACTTCCTATTTCTGGTGAATTTTGAGTGTGTTCCAAAGATGCTAGAAATTCATACTTCTGACATATTATTCGTACAGTTTCTGCTAGCATCGAAAGAGGTCTTGAGTAAACTACTATAGTTTGGAAGGTATACTGTTCATATTTGGTGATACATTTTTAATCGCCTAAAAATAAGCCGAAATATCTTAAGCGTGTTTTCAAGGCGTCAGAAATATCCCACAAGTTGCAGACGAGAAGAAAAAAACTTCGCAAATATCTTAAACTGACTTCAAAACGCTGCAGCCAAAGTTAGCAAGCGTCTCATCGAATTTCTAGCAGTATGTTAACGCGGTAGCGTTAAGGGCCCCGTGTCGCAGAAAAGTCGGTGTCGTCATCGGAGGCTGCCGTCCCGCGTCGTCCGGTGTTGGCCGTGAGCGAAAAGTCCCAGAAGCATTAATAAATAAAACCGAGTAGGAAAAATCGCCTCCGGGGTGCGAGACGAGCACGCTAACCACTCCACCACGCCAGCTAGATGGTTTGAAATGGACAAAGGCGCGTCTATTGATTGCGGTGTTGTCTCTGAAATGTCCCCTTGAGAAGTGTGTTGTGGCGTGTAATAATAATTATGAGCATATAGATTACAGAATTACAGAACACGCAGTTAAGCGAGTGGCAAATTACTTTTCCATTGTACTTCCTCTTCGCTTGGCGTGCACGTAGCGCCATCATGCGTGTGGCGCACGGAATAAGATAGATAGGGCATGGCCTCCGAGATCTTCATCGCGCCTGCTCGGATCGGCAACGATGTTGCCGACCAACTACGACTGCAACTTGAGGCCCGCGCGTTTCGCCAAGGTGGCTGACAGCGCTTCTACGTCTCGGAAGGATTAATAAATAAAAAGGAGACAGTTTAGGATTAGCTATCACCTTGGTTTTCCACGAGATCTTTCTCCTTTCCAATAAGTTGCATGACATATATGAGACGCCTTTGACATGAAAACATCAAATTTGTGCCCCTTCTCTGACTTACCTTCTCACCTCGTAGCGCTAGATAAGAATACTAGCCCTATAAACGCTCAAAAACTATTCCTTGAAAAACGGGGCTTCTTTTAAGCTGTACTAAAATTAAAAAAAAGAGATCTTCCTTCTTGACATAGCTTAAAAAACAAAAGTTCCGAATGGCAGGGTGGCACAGCTCAAGGTTCGAGTCACTAGTAAAGCAAAATTGCAAGCAGATACGAGAAATTAACTCTCTCCCCGCCCCTCTTGTACAACCAAGCTGGTGTTAAATGACTTCAGTCATAAGGACAACCAAACCGGTTGTCAATAAGAATTTAGAACACTATAGGACGAAAAACGCATGTTTATTGGGTATGTTAAAAAACGTCAGCATTTGCGTCTTAAAACTTCTGCGGATTCTAAGAGCTTCATTAAGAGTTTGCATGTCCGCATTACTGAAGACTTAAAATTAATCTCATTTCCGTACAAATGCATCATCTCCTTCAAACTTGTTGCTCGGGCCTAATGGGTGCTGAAATATCTCGCCCCAGTGCAATTTACCTTTTCTTCTGCCCCACAAACTTTGCTTACTCTTCCTTCGCTTCCATCTTGGACTTGAACTTCTTCATGCACTCTCCAAGGGCCTTATGTACTTCCATAGCCACTTTCGCTTTCTCTTCACTTCCGAGCGCTTCCGTGAACTTCTTCTCCATGTCCCCATCTGAAATGGGGCCTTCGCTTTCCTCGTGGACCTTGAAAATAGCCCTCATCATTTTCGTAAGGTCTTCGGCCTTCAGGCGGTCGTTGTTGACTTCCTTTGCCTTCTCACACTTTTCGTATTTTCGGATGGCAAACTTATCCTTGAGGCACTGGTCTAACGCCTTGAGGAAATTCTTGGTCGCTTCCTTGTCCTTGATGTCATCCGCGGCGTCCACCTTCTCAGCAGCCAGATCCTTACCTCTGAGCTCCTTCATCGTTGCCTCCTTTCCCTTCTCTCTGAACATCTGAACGGCTTCTTTGTGAACTTGCTTTTTTATTTCTATGGCCTTCTGCTTGTCCTCATCGCTCACCGGAGAGGTCGCCATGGCCTCCTTGAAGCAGGCATCCTTGTCCTCGGAGCTCATCTTACCGCAAAAGGCACAGGAAGCGGCAAGAAGCAGCACCAAAGTCACAGTCAGGGCCAGCGCCTGGGAAGCCATTGCAGCTGTGCAGTGCGATTCGAACTTGGCGGAGGGGTAGAGAAACGCTGCAGTCGCTTCGGCCAAAACTGAAAAGGTGCATATGGGATGCGGCCTTTAGTAGCGGCGTCGTCAAGGTCGCTTACGCACGGACGCCCTCGCACACCCAATGTCATGGCCTGTGCACACACTATAGCGTGTTTTTGCCGCTTCTAAATTATTCAATTGACGCCTTCGCGTGAGCGTCGTCCGCCAGCTGGACAAGCTCGCGAGTTCCGTCGCCACCATTGGGAGCGACGCCGAATCGAACGGAAGCGTTGTGTGCCCTGCGTGACAACGTTACCCGCCCAGTAGCCAAAGATGTTGAATGACCACGTTTTTGTGTGAAAGCACGTTTTCACACGACCAAACTCGGTCACTAATCGTGTGCGATACCTGATCTTGAGAGTGTCGTTGGCGAATCTTAGCACAACAGCCTACCCATAGCCTACGCATGTATAGCAGACTGTTGTACTAAGTTGTTAAGCAAAGTCTACCCATAGCCTAGTTATCCATAGCGGAAAGAGGAAAACAATGAATACTATAGACCAGCTATCTCAGACCGGTCCCTAATTTTCGACGTTTTTAATGCGGAACCATGTCTCGGCTCATCGGTGGCATGGGTAGAAAGAGGCTGTCAGCAGAATGCGTGAGCAATAAGCAAAGATATTTAAGAAAATACTCGTCTTACGCTGAGAATCCCTGAGAACTCTGAGAACTCCTACCGCTCCGATCACCAGCTGAACGCGCTGCTAACCCCCTACGCCACGCCGAGCACGTGAGAAACGCATATTAATTCTCCTTGTAGAGCCTTCTTGCCGTTAGAAATTATAATGCAGTTATAAATGATGATAATGATGATAGTAGTGATGATAATAACGCTGCATTTAGTGATGGTAACAATGACGGTATAGCGACGCAATGACGGTGCATTTAGTTGATAATGATGAGAGTAGCGGCAGCGATTATGGTGATGATGGTGCCGATGATGATAATGATGAGAGTATAAGATGAAAATGAAGATGCAGTTAGTGAAAACAGTTCTGTAAAGTGACTTTCGCCATTTCCGCTGTTAAGTAGAATTAAGCGCACTCTCAGAATTTTTTCTCGGTCTTAGAGTATTCAGTCCTTCTTTATGTGTGCCCTCGACGTGCGACGATTTGGGGTCCCTAAATACCGGCATAAGCACGTTAAGCGGTCTCTTAGGCTATGTACACAGTATTCATGTCAGTACGGAACATCCCCATCAACTGAACCCTATTCTGCACCGATGACAGTAGTACCAACGACTAGTCAAGCGGCCCCTGTAGTCGCGCCTACAGATCAGGGTTTTGCGAGCAACAGAGACTGCGCGAAGAACAAGCGACGCGATGCGCCTTTGGGTGGCCAGCTAGAGGACATCGACCGGGCATCCCTCACGGTCGTGCCCTACAAAAAAAAAAAAAAAAAAAAAGAGCTGCTTGTGTTTCCGTAGCCTTCAGGTTCACTGAGATAGGAGGAAATCCATTGAAAACCAACACCAACGTCGTGGGTTTGTAGCGTCGGCTCAAGGGAACGTTCTCAATCATCGCCTTAACCAGAACGGGAGATTGATGGTTACAGTATCAACACTACTTGCTGCACCTGTATTTCACAAACGAATGAGTAATCCACGGCTATCGCGGAATCGAGCAGACGCATATCTCCGGGTCATGACGAAGTGTCCTATGACGCCATCACAAAACTACCCACAACTTCTGACTTCGACTCCTCAATTATTCCAATTCTTCCTGGATGTCTGATTAGGTCCTCGCTGAATGGAATTTGGTGAAAATTGTGCTCATTTTAAAACCTTGTAAACTGCCAACAAGCTATCTATTATTCCGGCCATCACCCTATATTGAGCTGCCTAGGTAAGCTTAAAGAGCGAATGATCTGCAAATGTTACGCCAGAATTGGTCTGCGACTCATAATATTATCGCTCTTGTCTCGTCGCTTGAAATGCACCTACATGCTGGGTGGATTCGGTTATTCTTGACACCAAGGACCCTTTTGACTCTTTTTCATGATGTGATTCTCGCAGCCTTGACTAGTCTTGGTCCTCGGAGGAAGGCTGTACAAGTGGATTAGATAACTTACAAAGCGGCAAATTGTATTGTGCCCTCCAAGAAGGTCAACTCTCACTCAGTGGAGCGGGGCGTACATTCAGAAGCTGTTCTCAGCACTCCCCTATTAAATATGGATCTTATACACATAACAAGAAAGCTTCTCTGAGAAGTATGCATAACAATTTATGCAGAATGATCATATCTGCGTATGGAGCCCGTTACGTTCGTGCTATATTACCCGACAACGTATTCAGAAAGCGTTACTTCACATGTAGTTGTACCTGGCTCCCTGAGGTCTTCGCTTCTCACCGGAAAAGTGTTGTCATTGCTCTCACAAGAAAAACAATGACTCTATATCCGCTACTCCTAAGTGGGCGGTCACTACCTTATGTATGATGTCAACGATTCCTGGGTGTTTTGACAGTGATCTCTCTTGGTCACCTCTGATAAACTCCACGAGAGGATCACTGGAACACTGCAAGTTCTCGGATTCACGTCTGGAACACGGTAGGCAGCAACTGCCGATGAATGGCTCTGATTCCTTGCGCTACTATTACTGGTGCTTCAAAAATTACCTTTAACAAGCAAGAAGATTACTGAGGCCACGCGAACTGCCTGTAGAGTAGCCTTGGACTCCTAAAGGGCTCATCTGCATGAGGAACACTATCAGAAGTAGGCTGTTTTTCGTTAGATGTGATTGCCGCCCAGGAAACTGTGTGCACCCATCTTCGACTTGTCTTCCAAGGGAAGAGGCACTTCCTGCACCGTGTCCACCTCACTCAACGTAACGCTAACTTTGGTGAACCGTGAAGCTCCTGCCCCTCCCTACTATCAACCATTATCTGACATTTTCCCCCGGAACGCTCTCGCCTCTAAAGGAGAGGGAGTTTGATACAGGTGTAAATGCAGAGAGCCGCATGTAACAACCAACCCTTCTGCATGTTACTCTCTACTGCTTAACCGAGTAATATAGCACACCCACAAATTCACCGACGGTTAAACTATTTGGAAACTTCTTCGTGTAGTCTTTGTGTGTCATCAGCGAATCATATCCTCCCTTACCGATTGCAGCGGAAGACATTCTCTGCGACGGCCGAGCTTCACTGCATTAAAGAAGCTGTGTCCTATATCCTGAGCCGAACCTTTAGCCATTGGCTTATCTTTACCGACTACAAAGCATCCCTGCAAACCTCTCCAAACTGCTGAAGAAAACTAATTATTATCCCGTTTCTCTTAATATCGTGTATCTACATCACTTAGCTTTTACCCAGGTCACCGCATAACTTTAGTGGATACCAGATGACTGTGGAATTCTGGTCAATCACATGATTCTATGAAGCGGCCTGTAAAAGCCATCAACTTATATAAGAGATGCATTAGGACTTCGTTCACAAAATCTGATGCGTAACACCTGGTTGAAATATTTTCTTCCGTAGATAGTTATTTACTCTGGAGCTCTCTTATATACCACTACCAATTTCGTTACTCAGTCGTCCTACATCTAAGCGCAAGACCTCCTCCCAGAATTCCTCGCCACCTGGAAACTCTTTAACGCCGACTTCGCCTGAACTCTGTGTTCACAAAGGACTTACGACACCGTTTCGGACGCAGTCTGACAACTGCGACTCGATGGAAACAGTGGGACATCCTGCTTGAGTGCCCTGCATATGCTGACGAGCGTGCGTCCTGTGAACATTGCATGTAGAAGCTCTCCCCAGGGACTTTAAAAATTAATGGACATTATTTAAGCCCCTTAGCCTCCCTTAAGCAACAGAGACATGCAATGAACTTTCTAATTGCTTATTTAAAAGGCATATATCTCGGCAAGCTCTAATTTCACATTGGATGTTATCCTCGGGTATTTTTCACGCCGTGAACTTTGAAAGCATTCGTTGGACTATGCATTTCATCATTTCATGTTATGACATCACTCGACAATTCCCTTCAGTATGCATTTAAAGGCCACATTCTATCTCCCCCTTCTTTATTTATATTATTTCCCACGCCACTCTAATCCCGTGTTTCTCTACCCAACTCCCTCTCCTGCGCAGAGTAGCATGCCAGTGAATTCTAAGCTCCGGCTAAATTCTCTACTTTTCATTAAGGGTTCCTCTCTCTCCTGTATAGCATAGTATGCTCCCTGCACACCGATGCATTTTATCCTTTAATTGGATCTGTAACGTACACAGTTTCGTTTTATCCAAGGTATAATCATGACTAAACTTTCATTGTCGCACGATCAGGCCGATGCCCCAGTGCACCTCGAATTGTGTCATTTGTATTGCTCTGATTGAATTGCTCTTGAATTGGCTCTGATGCATCCATTCGGCGGGTGAACCGCGTCGTCGTTGTTGCCGGTGTAATCGAGACAAAGAATTTCTCAGAATACAAATAAAAGTCATGTGTTCTGCTCTACTAGCTCCTGGCTCTAATCCGCCGTTTTCACAAGGCCGCTCTGCGCATGCGCGCCTCTCCCCTGGTTGAAAACAAAGCACCAACCCAAGCTGTACATACGCAGTTCTTGGCCTCTGCAATCGGTGCAGCCGGAGCCGATCTCGGAGGCCATGTTAAGTTGATATTCGTGACAGGCGTATACGATAGATGGCGGTACCTGTCAAGAACTCACACCGTCATTTCACTGGCGGCTGCATCTCCCAAGGACGTTTTCAGCCAGTAGCAGACGAAATTTCAACCACTCCCAGAGGGCGCCACAGTTTGTGAAAAAAGGCGGATTCCCCTTCTGCGAAGCTCTCTTTGGTTCGTGAGAAAAATATAAGAACGCTTTGTAACTGCACGCATATTTAAGCATCTCTCAATTTTTTTGGCCTGAATATCTCTCAAATCGTCCTAAATTATTTTCTTTGCATTATTCGCCAACGTAATACTTCCGCTTCAGTATGGTAATATCAAGACAATAGTCAGCATCACCAGCAACATCCAGTTATTCAGCTTTATGGGCCCTGAACGCGATGCCAGCGAATTTGCATTTCTCGTAACACGTACACTCAACGAACTTCAATTTTTTTTTCTTCTTACCTCGGTATCTACTCTGTCAAGCTAAAATACAGCCGGGCTGGTCAGTTCTGCGCACAAAATGTTCTCCCCGTAGTTTCCTTTTCTTTCTCGCAACTGAAAGTCGTGCAGTGCGCATTATATTTTTATTTTGCTCTAAATGGGACGCTGGGAACACCTAATGTTGAGTGTCAGTAAAAATTTATTCCTCGGTTCTTTTTGGCTATGGTGGTGCTCGTACAAGATCGCAAGCCACACTTATTGCTGAGGAAATTTGATTGAAATATGTTTCTTCCTTTGTATTCAAACTTATTACGCCAAGACCGAAAATGACTTCGTGGTCGCCGCAAGGGAAGTTAACGGCAGCGTAGCTTAGCCTCAAGGGTCTCTGCCACACATACACACACAAAAGAATAAAGCATTTCGCCGCACCACCGTCGTTTGCCTGCGAAAATGGACGGCTATACCCGCATTTATTACTTCCTCCATTTCTAGCTTGCAAACGCTCCGCTTTCAGTATTAGCGTTTTTGTTAACAGCCCATTTTCAATCATTTATTAAATGCCAGCTTCAATTTCCCCACATGCGCTCCTTTATTCTTATACATATGGCTTTTAGTCGCATATTGTTCATGTTGATGCAATTGTGTGCGCGCGTCTGCCTGAGACGCGCACGTGTGGGAACTTTTTTTAGATCTACCTCAGTCTACCTCAAATCTACCTCATTTATTTCTGCACAAGCGTTTTTATGTTTACCTCAACCACCGGCGGAACATGTTACTTTGTTTTCCTCCTGCCGCATTTAAAGTTCGTTTCGCAGTTTTCTTGACAACTTGACAAAGACCAGTGAAATGATGCACAGCTGCCATCTGATCGAGGCTGCTGGTCTGTTGCGTGACCTGCGCGCTGAGCACGCGAACAACTGCATCAGCATCCAACCTTGGAAGCAGAGGGTGTCCCAGCTAAAAAATACGGTTAGCCCAAGCACAGTGAAACAAACTCAGAGATGTTCAGAGTCGCTTATGCTAACCCCTAGTATTCTTTCGTTCACTATAGCTGGTTAATTAGTAAAGACTAATTAGCTATTTTTTTATTTATTGGCGTGAAAGAAACATTGTCGAGGCAAAAGTTGTAGGAGGAGGAGGAAAAAAACTATTTCAGGAGCGAGTTTGGACCCTTCAAGGGCCCAGGGCCACCGCACGGCCCTCACATTACGCGCATGTGTCCAGGTCACGTAGGGCCATGGCACTGGCACCCCGGTCCACACAGCGAAGTTGTATGTCCAGGTCCTGCGACGTAAGGAGTTCCTCCCATTCTTCCCATGATCCGATGGCGGGCTGTCCCTGCGGGGGAGGATCGGCAGGGCAGCCGAAAAGAATGTGGTCCAAGGTGGCGTGACTCTCCACAGAGAGTGCACTCAGGGGAAACGGGTCGGTAGTAGGATAGGCGTTGAGGGGTGAGAAGCGTTCGGGTTTGAAGACGCCTCCAGATGATTTGTTGGGAGTGAGACAGCTGGGGGTGGGGAGGGGGGTAGAGTCGACGGGCAAGGCGTGCTTGCTGTGTGAGCTCAGAAAATGTATGTGCCCGCTCCCTCGAGAAATCCCGGCATGGGTCGCCATTTGCCCGGCTAATAAGTCCTCGGGCTATGTTATCGGCGGCCTCATTTCCGGGATTGCCAGAGTGAGCCGGCACCCATATAAGCTCAATACGCCTGTCACAATTCAGGGTGCACATTCTCAATATTTGCCACGCGGGAGGATGGACGCGTCCGCGGGCAAAGTTAAGTATGGCTGTTTTGGAGTCGCTAAGTATGTAAGCCGCATCTGTTTGGGCGATTGCTAAGGCTATAGCCACTTCCTCTGCTTCTTCCTAGTTACAGGGAGGGTCTATGAAGTGAGTGAGTGGGGGGGGCTGCTGGATTGTAGGCCACAGCTACCGAACGGTCTGAACCACATGCGGCGTCCACCCAGCGGACATCCTCTGCAGTCCCGTAGTGTTTATGGAGAGCTTTGGCTCCGGCGACGCGGCGGGATTGATGGTGTTGTTAGGAGAATAAAATGAGGCTTGCGCTCATGCACGAGAGGTGGCGGCACCAGCGACGCACACAGTAGCAGACGACTCCTCCATGCAGACGACGAGGATGCCGTAGTAGCTGGCGCTGCTGTACGCAGCCTCCGGTGGTGGGAAATGTCATCGTCTGCTATATTAAGGTGGCGGTCCCACTCCAGCGGTGAAGAGACGACATTTTTGGCGATATTCATACGCCTACTGCGCCTGACTAGTTTAGCTTATAAATGTGACTTTAATATATTTGTAAAGTTTATTTCCTCTCCTTTCTAATGGTGCATTTGGTTTATAAATAGCTGCAACGATGTTTAAGCTGTAAAGGAAAACACAAAGGTAAGAAACGGCTTTTCAGCTCTACTTGTCTCGGGAAAAGCAAAGTTGTGCAAAATCTTTAGCACCTAAGAAAACACCGTTCGAGATGTTTTGAGATTAGATGTTAATGAACAAAGTTAAGCATTGTTATTACTGTGTATCGCATAGTTTATTAGCCACGTGCCTGTGAAAAGTGTATAAAACAGGTAATTATACATACAATAACTTTCAAGATACGCATTCTGCTGCGGAGATTTTTTGCGCAGTTGGAGGTCGTACATAGTTCGCTTTTTCCTGAAAATATCATCTGTCTGCTTCATTTAGTGTAAAAGTTATTTGTGATCAAACTTTGCGTTTTTTGCAAAATGGCTAAAAGTAAATGCTAAACTGTTCAAGTAATAAGCTTTTATCTGTGCTGAAATTTCGCGTGGAAAATCTTTACACCTCGCTGTCAGAGGATAAGCATCGGTTTTGTTCTACGACTCTCGAGGAATGTGCACTGTCAGGATGATTTCAGCTAATTTTTTCGTGGTTCACTTGAAGCGCGCGAGCTCTTCATGAAATATTTTAAGCATGATTGAAATGCTCCATGGCTTGTTTGTTTCTGGCGAATATAACTTAAAGGTTCGGGCTTTCGTTCCTTTATTCAACCGGTAACAATTATCAACTACAAAGTGTACAAAAATCAAATAATAGTGGAATAACAGAGCCACGTGTGATAAACGTAATAGGTAGCGCCATCTATGAAATTTGATGTGCACTAAAATGTCGCAGTTCAGAAAAATTACGAGGATGGCGCCACAAACACCTTGAATCGAGGGGTATTTACGAGAGGGTATTGTGCTTCTACAACGTTTTCCCTCTGCCCTTTCCTTTCCATCGGGCGAGAGAGGTAAACACTGGCGAGTCGGGTCGAGTGGTCGGGTCGAACTGAGGTGCAGGTGCTTCGCGCACTCAGGTGCTTCGCGCATGCGCAGTAGCGCTACTTGAAAATGGTCCCTTGACAAATGTACACTTGCTTGCTTTGAGATTTATTTATCGCCTCGAATTAAGTGTGTCATACTGTTTGTGTGCCGAAATGTTGCCAGCTAAGGCTCTCGCGCTACTTACTCACTCAGCAAGATATAATCGTGGCGGAGACATTGAAATTTTTTTTTTTCTGGTTTTGTTTTGTAGTCTTGTAGCGCCCCCCGCGCCGCGCTTTTATCACAACCAACGGCACGGCGCTGGACAAAGAAGAATTTGGCACTAAGCGTCTCAGTGCAAGCAGCAAAAAAAAAAAAAACAGTTCGAACCCGAACGCTGTCGGAGCTGGTTATTCCTCGTCTTAGCTCCGCCACAAAGCTATCTTCAGATGTTCGCGGTGTTAGCATATATTGTGAGGGTGTGTAATTTAGACTTTTTTTTTTTTTCAGTGGCAAGAAGAAAAAATATCTTCCCCTTTCTACGATAAAATGAATAGTAGGGCACGGAACTATAACACTGCATAAATTAATATAATATGCTTTCAAAGAGCGTCTCCCTAGGAGAAATTGCACGAATACTTGTACCCTCTGCCACTTTACTGGTACAGATAAAATGTTTCGACAGCCTGCCAAGTACAACTTGAAAACCTGAACATGCACAAGCATGCCTCTTCAACCTTCCCACTGAAGTTCCAATATAACGCAAGCAGTGCAGGCTCCAAAGAAAAGGAGAAAAAAAAATTATATAATGGGCAGCCGAAGATAATCACCAGCGTTTCAGTCATGCTTTTTTTTTTTTTTCCGAATGTTGCGTTCCGGTGATGACAGTAAAGGTGCCACAGTAGCTGCCGGGGATGTTTTCGGTGAATGGGCAAGTAGGAAACAGCCATGTGAAGCTTCTCCAATACAAAAATGTGATGTTGAATCTTTTTTTTTTTTTTTTGCCACTGCATTTCCGTCATTCCCCTCACTAAAAATTAAAAAAAAAAATGATGAGGCTCAACGCTGCTGAACCGAATGTCGAGCTTAGCGCAAATGAGAGAAACCACTGTAATCACGAGTTCAACGAAATGCAGTCTGATCAGGTGGTGGCATAAAAAAATATACAGGCTCACTGACCAAGTCAAAGTTTCATGTAAACGTACTATCGTTTCGACAGCGCTACAGCTTCGTTGTTCACAATGAAGAAACCAGACAAAAAGCCTTCGTTTATGTCTTCTTCAAATACTTTGACTTGAACAGTGGCCCTATATATATATATATATATATATATATATATATATATATATATATATATGAAGGGGAAATGAGGGTGCTCGTTATAATACATGAAGGAAAGAAGCCAACCGACTGTTGGCTTCTTTCCTTCATTTATATATATATATATATTGTCCGAAGCATTACAGCGTCTAGGGTAAACCGTTGATGCATTCGGCAGGGAAGCTGGTTCGGCGTTCATTTTGCTATAATGCTATGTGGAGCGTTCGGTCTAGTTTGCCCGGCCCCAGTGAAGACGGCGATGTTGCTATGGTGATGGCACTGTTTACGATTCTCAGAAAAACGCGCCACTCGCGCAAGTGAGCAACAGAGCTAACGCTCTAAAAGCCCGTCGGCAGGCAGAGCGTTTCCAAAAGAATGGGGCCCTTATCTCGAGTAAGGTAGATACCGTGTCACCCAGGCGTCCACTCACCCGCCGTCTCAACGCCCAATTTGTTGACTTTATATTTGAACCTTGTTTTGAAGCAACTCGACTTCCTGTGCTCTGAAAGGTATCCGATCATGTTAGCAAAAGTGACATAGAAGCGTGTGAGAATTTCGAAGCATACAAAGAACGTGCTTCCGTTTGACCAGATGAAGCAAAACCACTGTACTGCATTGGTATGGAAAAATTCACAAATTATAGCCCATGCCAAATCTAACAGAACGCGATCTGATCGATGCGTCTAATCGTTTGACATTTGCAGGAAAACATTTGGTAAGCATGGGCGCTCTTGCATGGAGTAAACATTGGGCTCTGATTATTATGTTGCAAATGTGTGAATGTACAAGTGCCACATCACGAAATTATTTACTACCCACACATGAAGCCGAAAGGCAGGCTCAAGACTAAAGTATACTTGTTGCATACGTGTGTGTGCCCTGTGAAATGAGTACAATGAAGTAGGCTACAAGTTACAGTAGTCCACCCAATATATTGGTTCAGAAAGCGCATGCATCATCACGGGAAGCTGCAGCACGACAGGTCAGCGTCTTCTATAGCATGCTACTTTTCACATCAGATTTTAGTGTCGAGTGAAATTCTGCAGGAGAAAAATGTTTCTAGGAGACAGATTGTTAAAATTTTATTCTAATTGCCTGAAAATACTGTGTTCCTTTAATTGCACACACACACACGCACGCACACACGCACGCACACACGCACGCGCGAATAAATAAAATGAAGACTGTGGAGCATCCAACTGGGAGTGGGGAAGTGGCCGCCATAAGCGCCTACAAAACTGTCCCCGTTAGGTCCTTCCTTCTGGCAACCTTCCTTTACAACCCCTTCTCCCCTTCCCCCATTTCCCACATAGTTTAGTGTGAATGCGCCTCCTTAGTGCCGAAGAGAACATGAATACATGCCGGCCCCCTGCGCGATACATAGCCTCTTGGTGGATTTCACATCTATTTCGGCATATCGATTCATCTCAAAAGGAAACAATTGGCAATCATTCACTTATTTGCACATTGTAACTTACCAGCTCTAGTTTCCAAAATTGGACAAGCACGAGCAAAAAATAAACAAGGGCGACTGTTGACGGAAGTTCAGCTAATTATAGCTACATTATCATATTTGTAATCACGTTTGATAAAGCAAATTTCTGGTGACCGCAAGAGCTATCACCTTCCACTGCAGTCAAGGAGTGTTCCGGTCCCTACTATATCTATGGCATCAACAATAGGGAGGTTTAGAATATGGTACAGGGCAATAGCGCGGGTGACAGTACGATCACAATTCTCTATTATAGTGCGCACGCTCCGCTATTACTCTATCCCACTTACGGATAGGGTCGCCGTATTCTAAAGCTCGCTAATGATCACTCGATTGCACAGCCCAAAAGACGAGGATCAAAAGAACACAAGACAGGCGCCGACTTCAACTAAGGTTCATTGACGAAGTGTGCAGAAATAATGCCATTCGCTTTTCCTTTTCACACGTACTAAGATTGCACTGTGCAATCATGTTGACAACCTGTTTTATTTGTGTTCAGTCAAGCTAGCCTACTGCAGTCCAGTCCAACCCCCTCACGCTCGGCGGGTAGGAGCAATGTTCGTGGCTCTACAGCGGAAACTATATATCGTCTCACAAGATATCTGCAGCACTGCGAAAGGCAGAGGAGCCCTTTCAATTGTGCTCCTAAGTGCCTCTCGCCTGTGCACACTATAATAGAGAATTGTGCTCCTACTGTCCCCCCCGCCACTTTGGGGGGGGGGGGGGGGGGGCGAGAGGCGCTTAGAAGCACAATTGCCTATTGTGTGCGTGATCCTGGTTGGACCGGCTGGGGTGCCTCTGCCTTTCGCTGTGCTGCAAACATCTTTAGAGACGAAGTATAGGCAAGAGAGGGAAGGCTCTTGTCCAATTGTCAGGGCGCGTATTGTTCGAAGTAGTGGTGCGGTGGGGTGTAGAGGGGAGTTCAATGGGGCAGCCCATGCTGCGCAGGACAGGGACAAAATCCCTCCCCTTCTCTGCCTAGTCCACGCAGCAACACAAGAAAAGCGTTCAGGCAGCTCAAGTCGAGAGGGCTGGGTTGCTGGGTGCTCAATTCCTCAGTCATGGATTACTGGCGTAGCCTGGTGACAGAATCTGAACTACTTCCAAGATGGCGACCGTAGAACCGCCACCTTAACTACATCTCCCCCTTCCTCTTATCCCTGGGGACAATGCCTCCAGGGTCGGCGAAGCCCCCTTAAAAAGAGGACCAATCGTCCCGTCCAGGCAGAGCTGAGCAGCTTTCTCTCAGGAAGAAGTCGAGGCACGACCCGCCAGACTATCCGAACGAGAGCCGGCCCCGCCCAGCTAGTCGTAGTCGTACGCGTCGCCGCCGCCACCGCATGCTATGAGCGCGTAGTCGATATCCATGACTTTGACGATTTTGACTTTGTGACTTCTCTGTCGGACGAACCGCGGGAGACTTGTCGAGGCACGACCCGCCAGGCACTGCTCCCCGGTCCGAAAGACCGAGTCAAACACAACACGGACGAACGCGAAATCTAAGTCGTAACAGTGTTCTGGGTGGACGTTCTTAGAAAGAGGTATGAGGATAAGCGCTGAATGCACGGCCTGAGGGAGAGGGTTTAACTCTTCAGCATGTGCGGTTATGCGAATGCCGAGTGTATCCAGTATATGTCGTCCTGTTTGCGTGCCAGCCAACCGAAGGTACTGTGTGTACCGATGTGCCTCTATAAGTTCTTGTATATTGTTGTGCATTCCTAGTTTTAAGAGCCTGTCCGTGCTAGTGGTCTTCGGTAGGTTGAGCGCTGCTTTGGTAGCCGTGCGGATTAAGGCGTTGATTTTATCTTTGTCTGTACAGGAGAGGTTCAGGTAAGGAGAGGTGTAAAGAATGCGACTGAGCACAAAGGCATGTAGTACCTTTAAATTGTCAGCTTCATCTAGGCCGGCTCGTGAGTGTGAAACCCTTCTCAAAAGATAGATGACGGAATAATGTTTTAGTGCCTTCAGGGTAACGTCGTTTTTCCCCGTGTCCTGTAAGTTCAGACCAAGAATGCGGAGGTTGGGGGTTTGTGGTATGGGAGTATCGTGCAGATAAATTATGTGTGCGGTAGGAACACGCCGCGGCCGGAGTAGAAAGAGTGCTGACTGTCGGGGAGCATTCAAGGCCAATTTTTTCCGTGTGGGTAGATATAGCTGTGGCCGCTTCTTGAAGTGTAGATTCTATGTCTCCATCCGAGCCGTATGTGGTCCAAACCGTGATATCATCCGCGTAAATGGTGTGTCCCAAGTGTGGGATACTGCTTAAAGCCTTTGCCAGCGGGATCATGGTAATATTAAAAAGGAATGGCGACAACACTGCGCCTTGCGGGGTGCCAATGTTACTGTGAAAGAGGGGGTCTGTATATCATCTATATGCAGGGAGGCGGTGCGTCCGTTCAGGAAGGCCCTGATATAGGCCTTAGGCCCTAGCTGCAGCTCTTGAATGCCTTGCAGGATAGCACTGTGCGTGACCTTATCAAATGCTTTGGTGAGGTCTACTGCCAGTATTGCTCTGGTGTGGTGTGGCATATTATTGAGGATAGCATTTGAAATCTGTAGTAGGGCGTCCTGCGCCGATAAATGAGCTCGAAAACCTAGCATGCTATGGGGATACAGTCCATGGGATTGCATGTGTTGCGTAAGACGGGTGAGGATGACATGCTCAAAGAGTTTCCCCAGACATGATGTCAGGGAGATGGGACGGAGATTTTGGGCATTTATGGGCTTGTTTGGTTTAGGAATGAATATTATTTTACCGTGCTTCCATTCATCCGGCAGCTGCCCCGCTTCCCAGCACTCGTTAAAGTATTCAGTGAGCAGGGAAATAGAACGGTCATCTAGGTTTCTGAACATGACATTGGTGATTTTGTCCTCTTCAGGGGTTGAGTTGCGTAGCTTATGGAGGGCTGATCTAACTTCGATCTCCGGTTCTCGTAAAGGACACTTTTTCGCGTAAAGCAAGATGGCAAAGCACATAATTCTTCTTGCCCAAGTGCAGCTTCCTGTGGCATTTGTCAATGGTGCACACACTGATCCTTTGCGGGATACTGTGAGATACTCTTATGGACATGTTCATAAGAATAACCTAAACTTAAACCCGGCAGGAAAAAATTGATTTTAAATTTTTTTTTCCTGCACTTTAAAGAGCAGTTAAAACTCTATAAAAAAAAGTATAAAGGCTGCATGTTTGAAAATTTTTAGGCGATTGTTGACGATTGTAAGATACTTTCATGATCACGTTGATATTCGCCTTAAGCTTCCATGCTGTTTGCGCTGAAAACGAGAAATTCAGCCTGCCATAGAAATGAAATGCGGTGTGTTGAAAAACCAGAAACCTGCCGAGAAAAAAATTAACTGTTTATATACTGAACGCTACGGCGCAATTATACAAAACATGAAAAACTACTTTAAAAACCAATTTCCCGAACGTTTTTGACATTTTTCTGTGTTGTGCCGTACTTATGAATGTTGCGGGCATCTAAGTATTTAAGTATGTGTTAAGACGCCCGACTACTGTGCCGGAGTACCCGGGTCGAACCCGACCTCGGCGGCTGCGTTTCGATGGGGGCGAAACGAAGAGGCATCCGTGTGCTGTGCGATGTCAGTGCACGTTAAAGATCCCCAGGCATTCGAAATTACTCCGTAGCCCTCCACTACGGCTCCTCTTTCTCTCTTTCTACTTTCACTCCCACCTTCCTACCTTCCCTTAAGGCACGGTTGAGATGTCCACAGAAAACAAGTGAGACAGTTACCGCGCCTTTCCCTTCCTACAAATCAATCTTGTCTCCGTCGAAATTACTCCGCAGCCCTCCATTGCGGCATCTCCTCCTCTCCACTTTTCGCTCCTCTCTTAGGATGCGGTTCAGGTGTCCACGAAAAAGCGTGACAGATACCGCGCCTTTCACCTTCCTGCAAACCAACACGTCTCAAGTGACTTCGACTTTATGAATGCAATACCTTTCTCCTGTCCGGATGAGGCAGCGGAGGTGCCTGCGGATCTTTAAAATGCGCTGACATCGCACAGCATACGGACGCCTCTTCGTTTCAGCGGAGGTGGCTCAGCCGAAACGAAGAGGCGTCCGTGTGCTGTGCGATGTCAGCGCACGTTAAATATTCCCAGGTGGTCGAAATTACTCCGTAGCCCTCCACTACGGCTCCTCTTTCTTTCCACTTTCATTCCCACCTCCTCCCTTCCCTTACAGCGCAGTTGAGGCGTCCACAAAAAACAAGTGAGACAGTTACCGCGTCTTTCCCTTCCTATAAATCAATCAATCAGGTGGCTCAGCTACAGAGACAGTAGCAGGCCCGTGCATTTTCGTTTCCTTCTTCCTACAGCCACAACAACAACAAATGCCTTCTACTAATACCTAGCAGCTAAACTGCCCGATGTTCGCAAAAGGCAAAGGTAGTCCATTAGTCCGGCACTCAATGCAAAAAAAAAAAAAAAAAAAAAAAGTGCCGGTATGGGAGGTGGCCAGCTGGCGCGTCCGAGGCCATAAAGATCCCGGGGAACACAGGATCAGTCCACGGCTGTATATGGATTTTCGGATGGTCACTGACCTTTAACATTATTCTACGTATCAAAACATATCACAGCTTCAGTTAGCGATACTCCGTTCTACACCTGCCTCAAAGTAGTGCAGTATCCACAAATGATGACCTTCATTCACCGTTTGGTTTATGGTACCTAATTATTTCACACGCATGAAATTGCCCCTTTATTCTCAGATCTGCACAGTGAATGTAATTTGGTGACAATCCACACCTGCATAAAAAATATCCAAGCTTGAACAAAAGTAATACTGCTCCCTCTCACAGCTGTGCACATGGTTTACACGGTTGCCTTGTCCGTGAAGGGAACAGGACATAGGTCGCAGTTTTATGGCTTCTGGCCCATGTGGACGCGAAGGTGCTTTTTGAGATTGTCCTTCCTTTTGAAGCTCTTGTGGCAGTGGTTGCATACAAAGGGGCGCTCGCCAGTGTGTGTTCTCTGGTGGCTTCTAAAGTTGGTCTCAATACATGTGACATAGTCACACTCTCCGCATAGGAAGGTCCGATATCCAGCTCGGGATCTTCGTTGAGGCACTGATGAGCCAGGCTTGTCTTGGCCAATAATTGAGCCTGCACAATAGAATAAAGAATGTTTACTTAATTAAAGGATATACATTAACTCATAGACGAGAGAGTTAGAACACCGCTCAAAAAGACAGCAAATGTATATGTTCGTACTCTGCCCTTTGTACACCACTAGCCCCCGTCGTTCCGAATTCAACACACACAAAATTATAAGACAAATTCGGCTTTAAAATGAGGAAAGGTTAGAATTTTGTTTGACAGCTTGCTTTTAACTCAGAATGTCTTACTACAAGTAACAGACAACTTATACTTGCCTATATAAAACCAATTCTTAAAATCCAAACTAAATGTAGATTGCAGTTTTTTTTTTAATTAGAGGGAGTTCAAATTACATGCTTAATACTGACCAGGCAAGAGGTTCCTTCGAATAAAGCAAATGTTTGATCCAACATGGCATGGATAAAAATCCGGCTAAGTGTCAAAGCAAAAAGTATTTTAATTACTCCCAAGTTTTGGTCAATATTGCCTGTAAAAAGATAGGCGCAGGGTCGGCTACTCTTAGTGCAAACACGCGATCAGGTAGTCGCTCTCTTCAAAACACCGCTGCATCCGACTCCACCCCGCACTGAAGCGAATTGGTGGGCCATGAGAGTCCAGGTCCACCTATGCGTGCGCAACTTTGCTTCAATGTGCGGCCGGATCGGATACAATGGCGTTGTGAAGATGGCGACCACCTGCTCGACTGCACCAAGAGTAGACCACTCTCTATATAGACATAATCCACACTGCCTGTCTCACATTCGCCTTATCGCCAACATCGTTTGAAGGCAAAATAGTGAAAATCACTAAAACCGTTTAAAACAAATATACATACTCGTTAAAGATGCTTTAAACAATTTTGCAGCTCTTCTACATTTTTTAAAGCGCCCACTTTATTGTTCTCATTTTTCATACCGCTAGCGCGCATTAAATCATTGCTCACCGAATGAATGAGGGCTTCAACGGTACCATAAAAGTTTACGGCAATACGCTTGTAACAAGGTAACAGTATTTTTTTCTGCCTCAGATGCAGAAATAAAAAACCAAGTGGGGGTAACGATATTGTGACTATTAAGCACAGAGTATTGCCACTGAGATTTGAGCGTTATAACACACGTAACTATCTAAACAACCCCAGAATGGGGTCCAACAGAACCTGGTGGCGAAGTGCACAGTAAAAACATGAGCTCAGTGGAGGTACACAATGAAATGGTCTGCACAAGACAGAAATAAAAATTTGCGTTATGGACTTCAGTGTGTCACCACATGTTAGAGGTCAGTCATCGCAAACGTTGATGTCATTTTTGCAAACATTGAAAAATTAGTAAAGTGCCATGGCAAATGCTAATCAATGCAGAGAGGGTTTTATCACAACAGTCCATGAATTTGCAGTGCATGCAATGAGGAACGTGGAGGCACTGTTCAAAAGGCTGACGGCAAGTACGAATGGCCTGGACAGCAGTAATCCACAGAGTACACGGGTGACTTGCGTTTGTTCAAAAATCTCCAGTCTGAAAAACGAACAAGAAAAAGATATCTCTTATTAACACTTCACAAATAAACTGTGAAAGAATGTGAAAAGATATCATCCATGCCGAAGAATTAAAGAGCGCGAAAAACAAAAAAAAGATGGCACCCATGGTTTAACTGCAGCGTCTGCACCAGAGTTTAGGCACTAACGATAAATTCAAGTACTAAGACAAATGCGCAATTCTAGTGTTTAATGAAAGGTGCAGATACATGTGCTGTGGAGGCCACAGCAGCTTTTCGGGTCTGCATTTGATCTCTCTCCAAGCAAAATAAATTTTGCTCGCTCACTGCATCGTGCAAGTTGTACACGAAAGACTATTCCCCGACTCTGCAAATCAACGCACGTCACCAAAAAGAAAGGAATGCAGTAACCAGCTGTCCCACGAAGGTGCAAAGCATGTTGGTTGTTACAAAGCATTTGCTTCATTTGTCTCACTCGCCCTCCTTATTTGAAGATACATCATACTAGGCACCGACATTACAACGCAAGAAAGCAACAGTGCCGAAAGAAATGAAGCAAGCGGCTAAGAGCAGCAGCGTATAAGAGCGAGAAGTAAGTGTGTACGCAGAAGTAACCTCCAAGCTGCATTCTTCACAACTTGCACTGAAACAAAAACACAGGTTAACAGGTTATAAGATCAACAGCAATAGATACTCTACAAGGCAGGGTTCATGCCCCCAGAGGTACCGTATCCGCATGTTCGCAGGCCAACCTGTTTTTTAATTTAAAAAAAGAAAACTGAAATAGGAGGAGGCGTTTAGGGTTGGTTAAAATCGAAATCAAAGCATGGAACTTCCAAAAAAGTCGAGGTCACTACAGCGCTGTTACGATTTTACGCTTGCTCTACCGCTTAACCCTTAGCATGCAATCGTTGCACTACAACCGTGTAAATATAGTAGTTTACTTTCCTTCATGCCAGCGTATTAATAAGCATCAAAATTAAAGTCACGAATACAGTTCCAGATAAAAATGTCAGAAATATCACACGCAAAAATATTTTGGCGGGGGTAAAGCAGGGGTAATCATTTGGCAAGGTAGAAAATTCCAAAAATACAGCCATACAATAAAATTCCATAGTAAGAAAGCACCACCAAAAAAAAAAAAAGAATAACAAGGCTCGCAAAATACGATATGCTGCGACTTTCAAGTTTCAGCCCATCGATCTAGATGAGGTTACCCAAATCACGGTCACACAGAAATACTCTCAAATACCAATGTGTCAGTCCACATTCTTTAAGGAACTGCTGGCCGTTACCATAAAAACATATTTCCATATACGAATCACGAGGAAGTCCAACAGCACGGATAATAAAAGCATAAAGAGTTGATGCATATTGCACGACACGAAGCATCCCCACTGCAGTCATTTCCTGCGTGTCTCTTGAACCATCGTCACAGAAACTGCGACGTAAAACATACGGTTTCTGCAAAATTGGCCCGCACAGAAAACTGATGTCTGTGCTCCCTCATGTGTATGAGCACTTCACATTGATAAGATAGGGCTCCATTCTCTCTATTGATAAAGTTTTCACAGTTAATGCGAACGTATTTCTTGGTTCGTGGGTGGCATGAACAGAACTTATGGACACGATGTGGAACCTGTACAGGAGATAACGACAAGAATAAAAACTAATGATAACAATGTAATTAACAGTAGATTATTAATAATAATGAGGAGTCAAAACAATTGCTTACAAATTACTAGATATTCATAATTATAATGAGAGAGATAGACAAGATTGATAAAATATCATTGGAAATTTAGGTCAACGTTAACGATAATCATATGACGGAATCAGATCGATAATTACTGATAAGGTTACTGATAACATAGTGATGATATGATGAAATAAAATCGATAAAACTGACAAAGTAACTCAAAGGAATTTATGTCAAATTTAACAGTAATTGTGCGAAGTCAACAAATTAGACAGTCGTGTTTAATGACAGTCATCACATAATCAACTGGTCATCTGATACGAACGTGCCTAGACAATAAATCACAACTAGTTGATGATATCACAGCTAAATGCGGTAAACATGTCCTGACAAGCACTTGTAGACGTAGGAACAGCATCGGGCGTCATGAAACGCAGAACGAGATCATAACGGAACTCAGTACGCAACTTGCAATGCTTTGTTGTTGTTGTGGCTGTAGGAAGAAGGAAAAGAAAATGTACGGGCCTGCCACTGGCTATGTAGCGGAGCCACCTCCGCTGCTCGTGCGGACAGAAGAGAAAATAGAGAAGAAAGAAAAGAGGGAAAGAAAGACGCGCGCCGCAACAACGGCCGTCGTCCACCACCGAAGTGATGGCGGGTGCAATGACGGCCTACAAAAGATAACAGTTTGGTGGCAGGCTAGCCCCCGCCGCAAGCGGCGGTGATCTACCTGTCCCAGCCCCATCAGGGGAGTTCATCATGCAATGCTTTCGCGTTCCTGCACCTAAGGAGGCTTAAGTGCGCCCTGTAATTCCTTGCTATTCTCGGGGGAAAATAATCCAGAAAGCAGTATAATTAAATAAATATAAAATAATAAATCATTGGTTCACAGGAAGGGAAAGGCTCGGTGTCTTGCTCTGTGGACACCTGAACCGCGCCGTAAAAAGGCAGAAAGGTGGGAGAGAAAGTTGAGAGAAAAGGGAGTCTTAGTGTACGGAGTAATTTCGACCACCTGGGGATCTTTAACGTGCGCTGACATCGCACAGCACACGGACACCACTTCGTTTCGTCTCCATAGAAACGCAGCCGCCGCGGTCAGGATCGAACCCGGGAACTCCGGCACAGTAGTCGGGTGTCTTACCACTGCACCGCCGCGGCGGGGCGCAGTCAAATTAAGTTAATAAAAAACACCGATCACATGCTGGGCTTTCATGCAGCTTCTAAATTTTACACTGAAACTCTGCACGGGATTTAATTTGCCAAAGAATTCTCATTGGAGTAAAATTTGTTCAGCACTCAAAACCTCTTCAAAAACCTTAATTAATTAAAGGTGCACTAAAGGGTTTTATCAATATAATATATATATGGCCCTGAGGGTAAAGACAAATAAATAAATAAATTTAGTTCTCACTTTTATTGTGTTTTGCGGGTTTCCGTGAATAAATAGTCCCAGAAAACGCACACACAGTAGAAATTAAGACCACAACAATAATAAAAATTACAAGGGTTCAACACTGCTGAACTAAATATTGAGCGAAAGCATTAGCTGAGGGTGACCGAGCGTTCAGTCTTTTTTTCTTCTTCCTCAGCCCACATATAAATCCCCGCTTTAACCGTATGAACATGCCTTAGTGGCTTATAGGGGTAACGTGAATGCCAGGGTCCTAGCAGGCTGATTCTAACATAACCATCTCATGTGTAACGAGAGACCCATGGTACACAGCTCCTGCCGACCGCTTGAGTTAGTAGCCCAGCCCAGCTCTCACCCTAGGGTCACGTGGGGTGTGACGTCACAGCGTCACGTGGGTAAGACGTGGCTACTGGCCACGCTACGCTCAAGGCTCGACACCTAGAGTAGTATTGCTTTCGCAATAAAAATACGGCCGTACTGTTGACCACTCTGCGGTGACCAATGAAAATCGTCTATTTTGTGAAGAAACCCAAAGTATACTCTTTATGTGCGTTTTTGGATACGATACAAATATTTCGATAAGGCCGCTAGAGATTTGTGCCTCAGAGAGCATATCATCGAAACAAGTCCGACGCAAGCGCACTATGTCCACAACATTGCGTATTACTCCGCCGACAACAGAGCAGCAAGCCGCTACGCGATTTCCTGAGTACGCTTCCATTGAGCAGCCGTGCCTGAAACGACCTCCGCGCGTTGGGTGAATCCTCCTATTTCCTACTGTGAGTTAAAAAAAAGAGCGAGAGCCGCGACGTTTTATCCTATTTTAACAGCGGTATCCGACGCACAGGGCAATCATTCGAAGTTTATAAGGATGGTCGGAGCCTGTAGATCAAGTTCCCACAATTATACGACACCTTAAAAATTCTCCTCAGTGCACCTCTAAAGACTTGGAGATTTTAATGACAAGTTGCTCACGCATCTGCTATTATTCTTCATAAAATGTTCACTCTGAAAATTTTGTTCACAAAAATTGAACTCTTGTGGGCTGGAAGCACCACCAAGGCGGATATCTACAAGGTATATCTACCTTGGCACCACTGCACGATATGTGCCGTTAAGTATACATATGGGTTAAGAACACATACATGCCCATGGGCCGGCGACGCGTTGGAGTTGGAACACGAAACAGCAACGGACACAGATACAGTCACAGTAGCAAAAAAGGATACAGAAAAAACAGACGGCTGCGAAGCGTCTTTGAAATCTCAGTTCGACGTGCTCTACGTCCCCGTGACGAGTCGCTGGCTTGGCGAAGGCTCGGCGAAGGGTTGGCGAAGGCTCGGCCGAGTTTATCTGGTCTTGCGCACCATCGGGGGACATCGGAGGGATGACGCAGGTCGTCCCTGCGTGTAGACCTGGTAGACCCTAGACCCAGCACAGTAACTTGACACTAACCAATCGGTTGACTCCTCTTGCGGCGGTGCTGGGGTAGTGGCGGCTTCGACTAGAAAGTCCCAGAAGAGCGCCGCATTCCTGCATCTGCAAGTGGGGTAGCTCGGCCCAGCAGAAACCGTGCATCCTCGCAAGTTTCCAGTCCCTGGCTCGCCTTACTGGCAGTCTCTTGCAGCCGAAGCTCGATTCAGCATTCGTTGTGGTTGTTGTAGTTGACCAAATAACGTATGGCACATACCCATAGAGGGGGATCGGCCAAGAATTGGGTAGCAAAGAAAGAAAAAGTATCAACCACGAGCGTTCCTTTTTCTTTTTCCGTGGTAAATAGCGCATACCCATGAGGAGGGATCTAGATGCTTTTTTCTTCCTTCTTTCCAGCTCCCGAGAGGCCGGGACGCTCCCGAGAGGCCGGGACGCTCCCAAGAACAGGTCCATGACGGTGCATGCCGCCACAAAACATCGTGACTCGTCATGACATATACACCTGCGGGTTCCAATCACGTGGGGTTTTTCAAAATACACTCGCATGCATGTTTCATAATGCATATCACACAAAACAAGACCTCGTTCACAGTTCGCCTCCGTCGAGACGCGTTCGAAGCGGCCAGGGTTCCATCCTGCGACTTGGGCTCAGCAGCTTAACGCCACGACTGTCGGGATAGTTTTGAACAGGTGCAGCCCAGCTTCGGAGCCACAGGCAGAGCTTGACACAGGCCGCATCCCTGCATACGCATGTGCATTATCATATTACAGGAGCCCAACGACGAGCGTACAAGAAACGCGCAAGCAACCGAAGCGCGGATACAGGGACCAAGAGAGAGAGGTAGTCTACATACGGAGCTTGTTGATGACGGTATCGGTGAATCCCACGCTTGGATGCACGGCGGGAGAGAACTGCAGTGTCCAAGATGCCCGATGACCGAGCGGCGCAGAGAAGGATCGATGGGAGCGATCCCATGAAGCTCCTAGCGGCAGCCATACCCAGCGTCTTCTGCAAGCTATTGAGAGCTGGCTTATCAAGGCCAGTCAAGAACAAGGATAGCGCCGACACTGAGATCCACTTTTGCATTTAGTAGAGCTATCTGTACATACGTCTGCCTTCGAGTCATGTCCGTTTGCTTCATTTTCTCAAGCTCAAGCCGGACGAGTTCTCTAAGCGGAATTGGAACTCTGCGTGGCATACGGCACCGCGTTTGATTCAAGCCCAATCCAGTACTCTCCTGGTATAGCGCCGAGATTCTTGCAAGCCTAGGGGTCCAATACTTTACAAGTATCGGATCCAAGTGAGTCGACAAACTGCACGTGTGTAATAATGCCTCCAGAGTAGGAAAACAGGAACTTGGTGCAGCAGTGTGACCATTTCATGCTTGGTTCAAAACGCCGAGGCGTGAACCACTCCAACGTCAAAACCTTACCGGCTTTGTGAAGCTCGTTAAGAGAACGGAACAATATTATGGGATTACAATAACTACAGCCCCAGTATCAACTTTTGCAAACACCAGAAAAGAGTAACACAGACGTATCTACCGCGCCTTTGCAGCTGGCGCTCCCGCTTTACACTGAAGAAACTCGCACCTGGCGTTGGTTGCCTGTAGACATCTTGATGCGTGCTTTAGTAAATTGCCCCTTACCGTAGCAGTTAGTACTTAACTGCTTTCGCTGGGCAAAAAGTTCAGAAGATGTTGGGAGCCACCGCAGCAGTTGCAGCGTTCGTTGAGGCCCGACGCGAAGCGATAGTGATTGAAATGTTGATTTCATGCCGGCCGCTCCGATGTGTTCTCGAAGTCCACCGGTGGGCGCTGTTGTCGAAGGAACGGTCTGGGAAGATTTTGACTCCGGCAGGCCACGACAAGGGACGCATCCATGAGCAGCGTAGACCGCGCGCGAGCACGGAGTAAAGACTCGGTTTATTGCAAACCAATATATACGAGTATGATGACGTCACTACTGCCACGTTGCTTGCATACAATGTGTCGAACATGACACACGAAACAGCATTCATCACGCCAAAGGTGAAGGGTGGCAGTTCCTGGCTCTACAGGGCTGGGACGGTAGGTCAACGCCCCTTGCGGCGGGGGCTAGCCATCCATCGAATTTTTATCTGTTGTAGGCCGCCATTGCACTCGCCATCGCTTTGGTGGTGGACGACGGCTATTGTTGCGGCGCGCGTCTTTCTCTCCCTCTTCTTTTTCTTTCTTCTCTATTTGCTCTTCTGTCCACACGAGCTGTGCGATGTCAGCGCACGTTAAAGATCCCCAGGTGGTCGAAATTACTCCGTAGCCCTCCACTACGGCTCCTCTTTCTCTCTTTCCACTTTCTCTCCCACCATCCTCCTTTCCCTTGTTCCCTTCCTACAAATCAATCAATCAATCAGGCACCGGAGGTGGCTCATCTACAGAGCCAGTAGCAGGCCCGTGCATTTTCTTTTCCTTCTTCCTATAGGCACAACAGATTCACCGCAACGAAGGGCGAAACGAGGACGAGAAAGTGCGGTATGCGCAGTAGCGTCCTACGAGGAAGCCGAGCGCACGCCGATGCTCAAACGCGCAAAGCGCGCGGCGACGCGAAGGTTGGCCAGTGTAGTCGGCGCTCGGTGGCGGCTGCTCCGACCACCTGCGCCTCTCCTAGTGACGTCACTCGGCATGTTCGCGCATGCGTAGCTGTGGCTAAAAGTGATCACACGCACGCCAGACCCGGTGTTGACTAGCCTAGTGAAGCTTTTCGCTTCAATAATAATTACGAGGGACTTTAGCGACTAAAGTAGAGAAAGGCGAAAGCCTGAGGTCTCATCTTGTCTAGCGTTCTTGCCATCTGCAATACCACATTTTAACGCGCGCCAAAAAACGCCACGCGACAGGAGCGATGGCGTACCATCCAAACGCACACGTCAGAGAAAATGTGACAGATGCTACGCCTTTCCTCCAGAAGTCTCATCTTGTCTAGCGTTCCTGCCATCTGCAATCCCACAGTTGAACGCGCGCCAAGGAGCGCCACGTGACAGCCGCCGCAAAAGTGGGACACGTTTTGTCCATGACAGTATGAGCCATTAAAGGGTTTCGGCTTAATAATTGGTTCACGGGAAAGAAAAGGTGCAGTATCTGTCAACTTGTTCCGTGGACACCTGACCGCGTCGCAAGGGAAGGAAGGGGGATTGAAAGCAGATAGAGAGAAAGCCGTATCTGTCGCACTTGTTTCTGTGGACATCTGCACCGCGCCGTAAGAAAAGAAAGAAGATGGGAGTGAAAGTGGAAAGATAGAAAGAGGAGCGCCGGAGTGGAGGGCTACGCAGTAATTTCGACCATCTGAGATCTTTAACGCGCACTGACATCGCACAGCACATGAACGCCGCTTCGTTTCACCTCCATCGAAACGCTGCCGCCAAGGTCGGGTTCGAACCTGGGTACTCCGACACATGTAGTCAGGCGTCTTACCACTGCACCACCGCGGCTGGGCATCCAAGGAAGGCCACAAAGGCTTATCGTGTGAATCCTCGGAGCACTGTAGCTCTGGTTTGACGCATTGCGCTCTTTTTGGTTCTAGGGATTTAGGTCATTGTATCGGACATGTATTCATGATTTCCGCACAAATGAATAATAATAATAATAATAATAATAATAATAATAATAATAATAATAATAATAATAATAATAATAATAATAATAATAATAATAATACTTGGTTCACAGGAAGGGAAAGGCGCAGTATCTGTCGCACTTGTTTCCACGGAGTGAGATACCTGAACCGCGCCCGTAAGGGAAGGGAGGAAGGTGGGTGTGCAAGTGGGTAGAGAGATGAGCCGTAGTGGAGGGGAGTAATTTAGACCACAAGGGGATCTTTAACGTCGCTGACATAACACAGCACACGGACGCCTCTTCGCTTCGCCTCCATCGAAACGCAGCCGCCGCGGTCGGGATCGAGCCCGGGTACTTCGGTACAACAGTCGGGCGTCTCACCACTGCACCACCCCCGCGGGGCACAAATGTATCGTTAGTTTTCTTTTCGTGTATGCAGTTTGTTGAAATAAATACAAGCAGAAGACGCATCTGTGCACCATTTAATACAAGATGTAGTACGGCAATACGGGCACAGAACGATGGCCAATGAATGCAAATATTGCCGACAGTTCTGAGAAATCCGAACAATTCAGCAACACACTGCAGGCTAAAAGTAGAACGAGATAACCGGAGCAAATTTAACATTCTAAGATCTATAGACGCAAACTCATGTAAAAGAAAACTTTATAAAATAAAAGGTAGGACCGGTACAGGGTGAACGTATACGGTAAGCGGTTTCGGGAAACGAGTTTTATGCAAGTGGAAACCTCCCACCCATGCATGCATGCATGCAATATATACTATAACGATACAAAAGGTTCTTCAGTTCTGTTTGTCGGAAATAATTCTTTTAAGGCAATAACTTGAGAGCGCTGCCAACGAAAAGCCAGGAGTGAAATAAAAGGCTCTAACCGTTAGTTTCACATAGCCATCTGTACGTGCGCCTTCACACACCGCAGAGAACACTAAGCAAACCAAACTAACATTCATCTTTTGCACAACAGCCCTGCGAATTTTTTTTAGAGCGCAGCTCTTTGGCGCCAGTCCCTGGGTTTCGCGTCGTCGTCGGCGTTGTCCCTCGTAACCAGCTCCACTTTCACTCCCACCTTCCTTCCTTCCCTTACGGCGCGATTCAGGTGTCCACAGAAACAAATGTGACAGATACTACGTCCTTCTATTCCTGTGAACCAGTTATGAAATACACGTTTCAGAGCTCAAGTGGAAGACGTGACCACACATGGCACACACTGCAAGAAGAATAATTCATGAATAACGCGGGTGCCCACATCGAACTGCAGGGAAACATGTGCAGTAACCGAGAATTCGCGCACTCACAGAGAAAAGCATCCCATTTTGATGTAGTTTGGTTTGGTTTTGTTTGGGGGTGGGGTTTAACGTCCCAAAGCGACTCAGGCTATGAGAGACGCCGTAGTGGAGAACTCCGGAAATTTCGACCACCTGGGGTTCTTTACCGTGCACTGACTAGTTCACCGCGGTAAAAAAAAAAAAAAGAAAAAAGTTAGATTTTCAATAAATGTCTCGAATGGCATGGTTCCAGCATTAAGCTCTTTGGCGTCCGTTCCTGGCTTTCGCTTAGTCGTCGCTGTTGTCCCTCGTAACCAGTTCCCCCTTTCAGAAGCGATCAATTTGAAATATGTCTACCCTTTAATTCGCATCACGTACATACATCACGTCACTTTACCCTGCATGTATTGACTAAACATAGAACGTCTGCCGCTTTTTTTTTAACTGCCGCTGTTGAATTATCCGGGTTACCCCGTGCATATGCGAGTATATAGGGCTACAAAGGCACGAAAAGCCCAAGCACGTACACTCGGCGCAGTGTCGTGCAGGACTTGCCAAGCAAACATAATCCAATTAAGCAACGCAAATTTATATAATCGTTATCGCATCGGTACCTCGGCGAACACGTTTGGCACGTTAACAAACAGCAACGCCACCACAAGTTGTTGTTTAGAAAGGAAAGGGCACTTCTAATTATAAGGAAGGACGGTGTTTACTACAGCAGCGTTCTTCCAACCAACACCGCGCTTTCGATATTTTTCATTACTTTAAAAGTTTGCACTGGCCAACTTTCAAATATGAAGCGGATCTAGGATCTCAACTCTAGCTGGTAGTTTCCACGTTTCCAATCAGTGAATTCCATAGACGTTTCGCTTCCAGACGTTACAGCAACCGCATTAGTATTTCACATTAATCAACGCCGGAAAAAAAAAAAACATCCACGGTGTCAATTTTTATTGACTCCCTTCGTATGTATATCAAGGCCCTCATTTCCCTGCATATGTTTGCTGATTAGCCGCTCTGAGATTTATGATGTTATTGTACAGCTGTTGAAATTTGCATCGTCTTCCGAGTATCACTCACTTCTCGAATAAACTGCACCGAATGTTTTGACATTGTTGCCGTTTGCTTACACTTTCTAACCCATTCTGTTCTGTAGCGTAGTTTTGCAGCGTATTTGTATACAAACTTTGCAACCTCCCATCTTCTTTTCATAAAAGAATTATTATACCACGAAGACAGAGGATCGAGATAAACATAAGAGCTCGACAGCATTTCGACTTCGAAACCGAAAGTCATACTTTGCGTGAGCTTGAATGACACAGAAATGCAAAATTATTTTGAAAAACTATATAACAGTTTATTACGTAAAAATATAGAAACTTATTTATGCATCAACTGCGTTGTAGTAGTGGTTTGAATATCCTTTTTTGCAATTTTTGGCTAGGTTTGGACGGTTTGAATCATGGATATAGCTGGTTGTCTACCTTGGGTTGTCCGCACGCATGCGCAGAAAGCTGCAGCAGCCGAATCAGCGTGGTTGCGTCGTTGTGTTGGTTGTGGTTGAAGCGTGTTTGTGACGTGCGTGTAATTACCCGGGTGTTTAATCCTTGAAACGGCGTGTAGGTTGTGCCGTTTTTGTGAAGTGCCTCTTTAGTTTGTGGTGAATCTTAAGATGTCTATGTTTTGAAAGGGAGAACATGCCGACGGTGCTCGTCACGAATTACCGGTGCCGTGTCCGGCAGCTGACGCGGCTGGTTGCTAGGTGTAGCTCCTTACAACAGTACTATTCCTGCCCGCACGTTCAACCTAGCAGGACATTAACAGACATGCGGACATCGGCATTGTACATTCGCGGTAAGGAAGCGAGGAACAGGCGAGCGCTACTGCTACCGTACATAGAACTGGACAAAATCGTTAACGAATTGCCAGCCCTGCAAAAGACTTTGCAGATGAGGGAAATAGATTTGGACATTACGTCGTTGAGCGAGAAGCTCCCTTCGTTAAGAATAGTCAAGAATGAACTCAAGAGGGTCCAAATGGAGATCATGCAGCTGACACAAACGTTGTCCAACTACTGGAAACCGGCGAACGAGAGTCTGGGACTGCAGAGCGAATCTGAACTCAAGAAGGACCTCCAAGCCCACTACGTGACCGAGCGGGAGGTGAAGCAGTCCATGTATGCCAAGGAAGAAGAAGTCATTCCGATAATCCTGGGACTGCCAAATTTCGTTCGACCGCCAAGTGACGCGATCAAGTCGGCGTGCGTCGAGTATGGCAACCGTACAAGGCATTCATTCCCTGCTGCGTCGCACGTAGATGTAGGTGGCGCAAACATTATACTACGGAATGAACCGCGTCTGTGCTACCTAAAAGGTGAACCTGCGTTGCTACACCTGCTACTGTGCAGGTTTTTCAACGAGCGGCTCGAGACCGCAGGCAGCACGCCACTTAACGGGCCCGACTGGGTGGTGGACGCCGTGGTGGAGGGCTGTGGAACCAACCCTAATGACCTAGACAGTACCATGGCCATTGAAAGCAAAGAGCACAGCGGAGGCCACCACATGCACTTAGTGGGTTCCGCTGCGCTGGAGTCGTTCGCGGCCTACTTTACCCGGCGCCAGCCCAAGGACATTCCCGCGAAATTCCACACGGTCGGCTGTCGCTACATTGCGACGTGCGACGCACTCCTTCCAGGTCTTTTTTCACTCGCGCAGTCAACCAAGGCGGCATCATTCATGGCGTGCCGCCGCGAAGAGCTACTTCCCACTTTTGAGAAGCTGTTGATGGCCGTGAAGTGCTGGTACCAAGAACTGGAACTGCCCTTCCGCATGGTTCTGGCTGATCCGCCAGATCTCGGCTTCATAGAGAGTCTGCGCGTGTCCATTGAGGTCTGGTCACCCGCGCAGAATAAGTACATACCGTGCGGTTTCCTCAGCTTACACGATGACTTCGTAAGCAGGCGACTCATCATGGTGTCTGGAGCCAAGGCAACAGATGCAGAGTTTCTGCACACTGGTTATGCATGCGTCGCAAACATTCATGCTTTGGTAGCATGCATTATGGAAAACACCCAACGAGAGCAACAAGGATTTACCTTCCCAGCAGCTGTTACTAAAGCAAATTAATTTGATTCTTCAGGGTGAGCTGCTGGGTAGTCTACGCACAATGTAAAGGAACCAAAATAAAATGTACAGTACCTTTAAACCTCTGTTTAATGTTTTAATATATACACTTTTGGCTTACAGCACCGATCAGATATCGTAAAAGCGTGGGATTCGAACTTTTCTCGTTCTCGTTCCTGCTGCCATTGATGGTAATGAGGTTCTGTGCCAACTCGTTGTACCCCTTCCAGCAGCCTGGGACAAGCCTGAGTGCTCTCCACTTGTGGCCTGTAACACATTGATACCCAGCATCTGACCATCATGGGCACCCGCAGTTTCTTGGTGAGTGGAAGATGCTTCTGCAAGCATCTCCAGTGCAGTGGAGGACTCCCTGTTTGGAGACTCTGGCATTTCTTCGTCGTCACCGAAACCAATGGTGCTCCCAGTGCGAAGACCAGAGTGACCAGCAGGTTGCTCTGTCAGTGCCGGTGCCACAACCATCGAGAGGGCGCTGCTGGCTGGCAACACCATCTGGTAGACTGGGTTACTGGCTGTCTCCGACTCCCCTTCCAACCATGCTGCTTGTGGCTCGCTCGACTGCAATGCTGCTGGTCGGAGGCTCTTTTGCAGTAAGCTCATCCTGATGCCACTTTCTGCCAGGCTGACAAACCGGCCCTCTTCCTGAGGTGGCAGAGGTGCCATGTTGCCTGCCGCCAGTCCAGCACCTAGTGTAGAGTGCTCAGGCTCCCGCAGCACCAGATCTTCATCGTTCTCGCCAATGGTGTCGCCACGCAGCATGGGCGATGACATAGACGAATGATCACCACTCCCACAGGACGTCTTTTGCTGGAACCCGTGCAAGGGTGACGACATGGGCGAAGAGCTGAAGGAGGAGGCCGGGTCTGCTATGAGGGACTGCGACCACAGCGAAGATGTCGGCATCAGGTCGGCACCGTCAGTCCCACTCAGCTGGCTGGCCGGCTCGGTCGCCGACGTGGTGTCTTCATTGAGTACTGGCACACTGGGCAACGGAGACAGAAGCCCTGGCTCGCTCTGCAGAGGTGAGGTCACCGACTGGCCAGGGCTGGTGGCCGGCCACGTGGCGGTGGAGGGAAGTATGGGAGGGCGTTTCCGCTGCTGCCCTGCCAGCGAGCGGGGCACCTTGCGGGTGGCAAAGCTGCCGAAGGCGCGCTTCTCGGCAACTTGCTTCGGTGGTCGCCCGACACGCCGCCCAGAGCCCCGCTTGGTGGTGTGCACTGCAATGACAATAAAAGGGCACAGTTGTACTGCAAGTGCATGACAGCTGCTTGTAGGGCTATCGCTACCCGCACTGAGAAGACTGGAAACTAGAGGACTACAGAGGTCTCTGGAAAATGTTGTTGCGTGCTTAGCTTTGCTTACTGCCGCCACATCTATGACAGCTTAGTTGTGACCACGGGCACAACCCTATTGTACTCTGCTGTACACTGCTCGTTTTAACAAGTTCTTAACAAGTTTAAATGCTAAAACGACCGGAACAGTAAAAGTCTTGTGTGGCACAAGCTAGTCTGTTAAGTACACTGCCACGGTGGCTGGATTTCAATATGGCTAAATAAAGAAAACAATGCTTGTGTATTGAATGCTTAGTTAAAGACAGTAAAGAATAATAAGCGCTTGAGCTATTCTATGCATTCACTGGCAGCAAAAGCCAAAGTCAATGATTAAAGTGGAAGCAAGAACATGCTACCAAATATGGGAAAAGGAAAGCTCTAAATGTAGAACTGGTTGAACAGCATCACGGAAACACAGGCAACGTGTGGCAGGCAAGAGAAGCAATTGTACTGACTGATAAGAAAACAAAAAATGACTGCCCTATTTTACACTAGGCCGCACTTATGCAAGTGCCCCGAGAACATGCAGCCACCTAAGGTCTCTCTCAACTCGGAACAAAAAACGCCTAGCAGGACGCTAGCTCTGAAGAATGTGAATGAACACGCAATCAACACATCCGCTTACTCTCTGCTTCTAGTAAAAGTAAACAGTATGGGGCTTGGCGCAGCACTCCATTTCAAGCTGCAGACAGTGCCCGCAAGCTGTTAGACATGGTTCAGCATGTGCTAGTATGAGGTCTCTTGACTTTGATCACAGCAGTACACTGAATGCACTGTTGGCCATTAATGCAGGAGGCTGCCACAAGATGGCACTGCAAGTACCATCCGTCAGGTGCTCCACGTTCCTACTAATGCCTTCAAGGTCAGTACCTCGGAGAGAGATATGCAAGAACAAGAGTGGCTGCTGTTGAACCCCGGCTCGTCCAGCCAAAGTCTCGTTGCACTGCCCGATGGCCATGTCGAACCTTCCAAAGTAAAAAAGCCATCTTGGCTTGGGGCTCTGAAGAGAGCCTTTGCTTTTCACGCAAAAAGAAAGTCATCTCCAGGCTCATCACCATCAAAATAACTCTGCTGTAATCAACAGCAGGCCTCGGAGCTTCTCTACCTCTCCTCCTGAAGCAATCCTCTCTCCCTATCCTGCTGTCAATGCAAATTCCAGATACAGGCACAAAAAGCGCATCCTTCGTCCTTTACGTTATTCTAGCAAGTAAAAATTCAGTTCTTGTAGAGTCCTTAAAGAATTCTCATCAACCAATATCTAAGAAAGAATGCAAGTCGAGGCCCCTAAAACTGGGCCCAGCGATTTCTGACGTGCACATACAGCAGGAGTAATAGTGGACAGGGACAGTAGACCAGGCTCTCCCAATCTGAAAATGTAGAGCGAATCCAAACGGCTCTGTATCGAGCGTGGGCCCAGACTGTGTCCATGCCGAAGGTCTGTTGCTAAGTCGACAAAACCACGAGCTTTCGACGTTTCAAGCATTAAGTCAGCCAAGCTTCAAGCATGCCGGAAGCTTTTAAAAAAGCTGTTGCTGTCTTTGCCAAAGACCTACCGTTTGCAAGTGTGTGCTTGGGAGGCAGAAATGGGGTGCAAGGTTCATTGGGCGCCTTCACTGAACAAGCAAATGATGGTTTGGTTTGGTTTGTGGGGTTTAACGTCCCAAGCAGCTTAAGCTATGAGAGATGCCGTAGTGGAAGACTCCGGAAATTTCGACCACCAGGGGTTCTTTAATGTGCACTGATATCGCACAGCACACGGGCGCCTTGCTTTTCGCCTCCAGTGAAAAGTGGCCGCTGAAGCCGGGATTCGATCCCGCATCTTTGGGCACAGTAGCTGAGCACACTAACCACTGCGCCACCCCGGCGGGGCAACAAGCAAAAGAGTCTTGCCACATGGGACAGGGCAAGAGAACACAAAATACTGATGTAAACTTCTTAACTGACGCTTAAATCAAGCCATGTGCTTTTTGTACAGCATATAGGTACAGACGACCGGGCTTGCTTCATGGTTATGCGCCGTGGTCACTATGGGCTTCTCAAAGGGAAGAGGAGCTCTTGCTCTTGCTTGCTTTAAATCCCCGTTCCCTCTTTCACCCATCTTATCTGGGTCTTGCCACACTGCATTTATCACAGATTGTTTTGAAAGCCAGTCAACTAAATTTGCAACTTCTTTTTTTCGAGAGGCTGGGCTTGTTCTTTTTTGCATGCACGTCAGACAGAGACATGCAAGGATTGTAGTTTCGAAATCACTGCGATGGATAGTAAGATTTGTGGACCCCATGCTCACACGGACACACACAGAGAGGAGCGTAAGAAGCTGTCATTACCACCGGCGGCCGCCGCCACCGCTGCAAAGTTGGCTGCTGCCACTGGGCTTGAGCCAGGGGTGGTGTCCACGCCGGAGCTCCCACCAGAACCGGCCGGCGGTTGTTGGTAGAAATAAGGCCGACACTGGCAGAGCACACAGAAAGCAGAGACAGTGCAGTGTCAGGGCCCCGGGACAGAACACAGAAAGGATAAGATGTGGGGGGTGCTACAGAAAAGAGCTACAGAAGAAGCTAGCTGAGCCACCCTGCACGAGGGACAACTCCAATTCCAGAAGGAAAGTTTGTCTATAAGTTAGGTGATGCGTGTGACTAGCAGTGCTGCATTTACTTGCATGACAATGCACTTTTACAGTGACAGCTGTTGACTGCATGAAAATCCAGACTCGGGATGATGGTGTAGATGTGTGCACACAGTGAGGAAGTAAGAGGGGCACAACGAGAAAATGCAGCACTACACTGGTGGAGTGTGGAAAGACGGGAGGGACATGTAATATCCATTCTCCCATTGTGTGGCAAAGCATGAAAGTTTGGCTTATTCCGGAGACATGTTAATAAAGGGGTGAAATTTTCTAGTTTTAAAAACTTCTATAACGGGTGCATTTATTTTTTTTTAAACATCCATTATGCAAGCAAATACAGTAGCAGGAATAGTAACAGCAGCTGGCAGTTAGTATGGTGGTCAATAAGGCTATGAATGCATGAGACAGAAAGTGGTAGGAGTTGGCTACGGTTAATATAACGTTAGGGCCCAAGAGTTTGCAAATAGGCTGAAATCAACCACTCCTCAAAATCCAAAGTAAACGAAAGATGCTGATACCTTAAAGAAAGCTAGAAGTTTGTTTTACTATATAACAAGTAGGTCATCAAATGAAAATATTGCGCGAGAACGGTGCTCTTGGGTAAACCTCGCATTGTTTCAGCTCACAAGATGGGCACGAAATTTGGACTGGCAAGACTAAAAGCAGTTTTCCACACGGTCTGGAATCACGTAGACTCATATCAATGAAATAAGGTGCAAGGCAATATGTAACATATTGCTATTCTATTCAATTTTAAAGGGTCACAAACGTTAACTATATTGACTGCCACGTTTTAATCACAACGAGGCTTCTCTGATCACACGTGGAGCTTTCGTAAACTGGAAAAAGATGGAAGGCATCGCCGCCACCACCAATTTCCACCAGCAAACTGTGATGGTGCAAAAGGTGTCTGTGTTGCACGACTTCAGTGCTGTTAAATGTCTGCAAAAGGTCAAAATTCATTCACAGCTTTCCACTATGGCACCTCATTCTCTCTTTCTTCTTTGACTCCCACCTCCCTCCCTTCCACTACTGTGCAATTCACGTGCCCACCAAGAAATGTGACAGATACTGCACCTTTCCTTTCCTAAAAAACTGGGAAAATAAAAAAAAGAACTTCTGTTTTCAGATCTGCAAGGCCAGACTGCATCACCAGCAATCCTGGAGTCCATAATTCTCTTGGTACCAACACCGCAGTGGCAGGAAACTATATTGCATTTTAAGCTTCCACCTCTCGGTAACAAGTTCCATCTTTTGCAGCTGATTGAATGCCAAAAAAGTAGCAACAAACCAAACCATGAATACCAAACTGTAATTAGAGCAATGCGAGAATGAAAGTTTCAGCATGTGAACTGCGTACACTTGTTCTCTTTTAGGTGCCTATATGGGACACACTCTGCATACATCCGCACCACATTCTTAGCTCCACACAAGGATACACTATTCTGCCAAGCCTCACATCACTCAACAACAAACAGGCAAATGCAGTTAGAAGTGCCATTGAGCTTTCTTCACTGGGTAATCTTCACTAGGCCAGCCGTTCGTAGTATCTGAAGACGATAACACTAGCGTCACAGCACGTTCTCTCATAATGTGCTATGCTGTCATCTTCAAAAGCAAGGGTACGAAGGTACAACCTTCTTTTAGCAACTGTGTGTGTGTGTCTGCAGGCGCACAAATGCATTAAGCATCATTGAAAGACTGAAGCAAACACTGAAGCTCAAGCCGCTTCCATCGGATTGTCCTGGCCCAACACGCCACTTAGCCGGCCATTATGCAAAGAGCAATCTCTCTTGCCCAAAGTGCAGTTCAGAAACACTATGGACGACCTGCACATGGTTACAATCAAAGAAGGCTTCGCGACTGGTGATGTCACCCTATTGTCACAACAATGGTTCTGCAGATACACTGGTGAAGAAAGTTCTAGCAACATTCGCTGATTCATCGATAGTGTCCAACTACAGGTGCCCAAGAATAAAGGAAAAACAGAACAAAAAAAAAGAAAAAGGCCTTTATTACTCAGCGGGCTGCATACGGTGTGATCACGTGTTTGAGGGTTTCAACTGCACTTCACGGAAGGCACTGCGAAAATGAAATAAATGCCACTCGGCCCGACGCCAGATGGAATGTGAATAGCCAGTTTCCTTCCAACATCCCCATCCCTCGAAAAAGATGATACATTTGGAGCGGGCATCTCAAAGGTACAAGTTCAATGATTTCATCTCGACCATGGCAACCCCATTTTGATGGAGGTAGAAACGCACAAATGACCACGTGGTTTTGCAGTTTCATTGCACGCTGAAGGGACAGAGCACTGACCGAAACGTCGACATTTTGACGGAAATGAGAAGATCTCACCTCAGTAAAGACCCAGCACTACAATATCCAAGAAACAGCAAGGGCTCATTGTTTTAGTATGGCAGCGAAAATTTCATACAACAAACTGCACTGTCATTATTCGACTATAGTACCCAATGTGACTACACCTCCCTAAAATACCACCAATTCCTTTGTGTGCACAAAGTTCTTTTTTCTTCCACGAGTGATCATCATGATTTATTATATCTTGAGCTTTCTTCAGTGCCCCATTCAGTAAAAAAAAAAAGAAAAGAAAAAAAGGGGGAGCGTGCCATTTGTATAGTCAACTATGTTTTCAGCTTTTGCCAAGAGATGGCGCCACACTGTTTAAACTTTTTTGAACGAAGTAGTAATATTCTGCTAAAACTCTTGGCGACGCCATTTACATCAATGCACTGTAACAGCCTTGAATGTTCAAGCTGAAATGAATGTTACTCTACACTAAATGTGTCTGATAGCTGCCTCGTAGGTGAGGTTTGTACGTTAGTTTTCGGTACAATATTTTTTCCAATGCGTAATCGGCATTGCACTCGATCATATTTTTCAGCATCAGATTACCCACCTCGAACTGGGCACGTGCACTAATTGAATAACTGCCGGTAAAAACTTTCCACACCACTGATAGCAAAACCGATGTGGAACCGTTCACTTCCCACAGCAAGCTTTCCATTGTGCCGACAAAAATAAACACTTATCCCTTCAGATAACTTCACATGGCTACAACTAACGTCAATCCCTACACTACATAGCGCTCCTCGCAGCTGATAATGTTGATCTGACACAAAGACCGCTAACCACAGTCATCATCAATGGTTGCTTGATTAGAACAAGAAGGAAGCTTCACAGAGCAGTTGGTGCAATGATTAAAAGACGTTTCCAACGTATTTCGCCGGCCACCTCACTTTTGGACCTATTTCGTAACAGAATTCGGATTTGCCTACACGAAAGGTGTTTTGTTTCTGAATTTTATTCTTTCCAAGGTTCAGTGGGTAAACCTTTGCATCTAGCATGCGTTGAATTCAAATTTGGGCGGGAATTGGTTTATTCAAAGAAAAGGAAGAAATAAAGATTCTGCAATTTTCTCCCGAGCCATTCTTCTCTAGTAACAATTATGGACTATTCGTGCTAAATTTCTTGCAGGATAAGCACCGGTGTAGTGGGCTGCCGTAAAGGAAGGTATGGTGTCTGCCCATCAGTATGCGCGGCCAGCCATCTTACCAGCAAGAAAGCAGTGAGAATACTCTCCTTTCCAGTGCTCAACACAATGGCTAGAAGAGCAGCCGGTACAAGAGAAATATCGTTGGCAACTCGTTCTGCACAATTACCTGCATAATAAGCGGTTCAGCCGGTATGAGTGCATTGTCTGTCTGTGACATTGGCAGCTGCGAAAAGTGCCCCCCCCCCCCTACCCAAGCATCACAGTCCATGGCACACCCATTTCAGTGGCATGCATTGAGTTGAGGGGGCAGAAGGAGGTCATTATTTTGGCAGCATGAATCTGCATCTTTTAACGCTACCTCTACTGTTATATTTGTGGCACCACTTGAAGACCTGCCGCATGATGCGCACGGAATAGCCGGGACGCGATTACAGCATTGCCGCAATAGAAAAAAGGGCAAGTAGCATCATCCCCTCACTGGAATTGCGGTACCTCGCACCGTAGCCAAAAAATGTGCCACAAAAGTGTACCAGTGCTTGGTGCGTACAGCTAGAGAGTGTCAACATCAACTTATCGCTTTAAAGCAAAACAGTGTGTGCGGCTCTCTTCGGCTCACACCGATTAATGCGCTAAGCCACCGAGTACAGCTGAGAGTGAAACTAGCTTAAATTATTTTGCATTGCGGAAAGGATTGATAGAGTACCGATCGTTAGCACGCATTTCTTAGTAAATGCCGTTTCACAGCCCTTTTAAGATGCTTTATTAGACCTCCTTTGTGCACTGCACAAACATGCAAGTCACAGCTATCATTCTGCAACTGCTTTTTGTAGCTGTGAACAGCAATGCACAAAACTATGCCGACACAACGTCCAGTCAGCGCTATTACCTGGCCTCTCACAAGCATCTGCTGTACTCGTCATATTTTTCATATTTTTGCAGCGAGATATTACTCTACAGCCGATTTATGAATGTGCACTCCAGCAGGCCCTTTACGCAGAATGACAGATCAGGCTAGTATTTAAACGCAGCTGAAAGTAGAAGGGTTAAATGCTTTCTTCTCTCCGCAGCCACTGTTTGCATTTCACTTCAAGCTAAGCGTACACCGACCTGAAGGCACATTTCCCAATTAAAATCGGCTTTAACCCTATTGCAAGAGCACAGCTGCGACTGCAACGATCCAGTTGTGCTGCCGCGGCCTGCGGTGTTGACCAGTAGCATCCCTCGAAGGCCAACATGGCCGTGGCGTACTCGCAAGTGACCATCGGCTCGCAATAAGTGACAGCCACAGCCTAAATGCTTATCGACACCGTAAAGATAAATCGTGCGCTGCAGGATAAGCGTTACACTGAACACGAATACAATGTGTTGAAGGATGACACTTAGAATAAGATTGACGCTGTCCTTGATATTAGCGGTAAGTATGCCCCTTTTGTTTACTATGCCTGCAAATAGCATGTTGAAGCTCACGTTACCACAGTACCCGGGTCAGATGTGCCATGATTTAGTGAAAAATTAAATAGTAATGCATTTTCCCTTCGGCACTTAGCATAGCTGTATGGTTTTGGTCGAGTATGGAGCTCCAGCCGAGCAGTCAGGTTAGGGTTAACAGGAGCTCACAGTCAAAGCGGCGATGGCAGCGATGCATTAGCTCAGAAGTATGGATGAAAGAGCGTCTCGGTGACAGCGAATTTCACTCGCTCGCGCCGCCAAATGCTCAAGTGTGAATGTACTGTTAGAGCCTCTGAAGGATGCCCCCCCTTCCCCCCCCCTACCGCTATGGAGCGCTGCTCTTCAGGACAATTTGCACAAGAGCCTAGCAAAATGAAAAAACCACCCGATAAAACATATGCAACAAAAATGAACAAGTCACCACAACCTGCACTTTAACGTGCACTAAAGCATGTTTCAAAAACTTACATTTTCGCTTCTCTTTTGTTTCTTGAATTTCCGTTTACAAGTAGTCTAAGTCGCAGGCAACAGCAAAAAATTAAGCATATGGAAATACTAAAACAGGTCTGTACCATCTTGCTTTTGCCAGGACAAACCTAAATTCCCTTGTGAACACACGTAAACTAATCTTTATTGGTGTTTTTGGACATGACGTAACTAACATTTTGACAGAACTGCTACATTAGAGGTTCAGAGAATATTATCACCGAAACAATAAACACGATGCAAGCAGACTAGCTATGTTCACAAGATTACTCCACATATTACTCCGCCGATGGCAGAGCGGTAAGCCGCAGAGACACTACTTTCAAAAAATAAAAATAAAAAAGGTGAGTGCCAGGAACTTTTTTTTTATTTCAGTAGCGAAGTCCACCACACAGTACATGTAGACTGAGTTCCCGCAATTAAAAGATTACCTCAAAATTCTCTTTGGGGCACCTTTAAGGCAGCGGCAATGCAGCACCCCTTCCATTTTGGCAAGTATTTTACGCTGCAGCTTGAGCAGAAATGCTCGGCAAATGTCAGCAAAAGCAGGTCTCTCGTCAACAAATATGCTGAATGAATATTTCCTCCATCTTCCCAATACGCAAATGAGCAGTTGCTACACTTTGCAGCAGCTTTCCTTGACAATGAAGGAAAAGCTACAGGGGAAGGACATCCCCTTTCACCTCACTGTGGTTGCAGCTAGCGCCATCTATGGACACTTCTTGTACTATAACTAGACATGCCTAGTAGGTCCACTGTAATCCAGTAAAGTTTTCTGTTTATCTTTCTAATGTCAGCCATCACATTGAAAATATGCCTTAAATATTGAACATTGACAACATACTAACATATTGAAGGAAAACTACCTTCTTAGGAAGAGAGGGTGTGTTTTGGCTCAACGGTGCATCCACACCGCTGCCAGAAAATGTGGCCGCAGAGCGGGCACTGCCAATATGGCATGCATCCAATGCAGGATCGAACACTTACCTCCTAGCAATGCAACATGCACTAATCTCGAGGAACCTGTTTTAAGCTTCGGTGAGACTTCCAAACAAGTACAGTAGAATCTCGATAAACGGAAATCGGTTAAACGGAACTACCGCTTAAACGGAACAAACGCCTCGCGATTGGTTGGTTTTGTATTAAGCCAATGTAAAAAAACTCTCGTTAATCGGAACTCAAATTTTGCGACCACCGCGTTAACGGAACCGAAAAACTCGAAACCTCAACTAGTTGGACAAGCGCAGTGCCATCGCGGTATGCATCAATGCTCCCCTCTTTCTCCTCCCCGCGTCACCACTCCGGTTTCCGCCTCCGGCGGTTTCCAGTTTGCTCGTACACTGCCCTCCGCATCGCTCGCTCACGTTCACGGCGGTTGTGTTCAGTTAGGCCTAAGCCCTAGAGCTTTTGTTCGGTCCGATGGCAGCGCAAAAACGACCGCACAATGCACTTGCGTTGGAAAGGAAGATGGAGATCATCAACGACTTCGAGAGTGGTGGCTTCACGAAAACGGCGCTAGCGACGAAGTACGCCGTCCCCAAAAGCAGCCTAACAAGAATTCTTCAGGACAAGGACAAGCTGCGGGAGGCGTTCGAGACGTCACGCTTTGGTCCAAATGCTGAAGAGTTTCTTCCAACGAGAAGAAGGTTCGGAAGTGTTTCTGCACAGCCTGTCAAGTATGGGTGATGCCATTAACAAAAAACAGCTGCGAGAGCTCAAACAAGCAAATATAAAATCCTTTTTCACTAGCCAATAAGTGGTAATTCCCACTCTTTTGACATTTTTTTTTTAAATTTCAGTACTAGTACTACTGGAACAAAAATTCACTGCTTATTTTTTTCTAATAAAGTTTGTTCTCATAGTGTACCGTTCTCCTTATTACCTAGATTTCGCAAATTGAGATCCGCTGAGACTGCCAACTGCGCGCGCGCGCGCCAGCCACGTAGGGTTCACGCGGAAGCGGATTGCGCAATGCTGAACCTATTCTCTCTTTAAATGAAACTCCTGATAAACGGAACATATTTTCCCGGTCCCTTGAGGTTCCGTTTATCGAGATTCTACTGTACCTCAGTGCTTTCCAATTTATCCAACAATCACACAATGCTACAACAGGCAATATGCAGAAATATGCAGGGGGTTGTTTCTAGGGCACAAGTGGTCTTTAACCAATCCGCTCCACTCGACAACACTAAAGAAGGAAAAAAAACTGTCGACAACTCCACCAGCCCTAATGCGACATGTTTGTACGACCAGTTTTGCAAGGCAATGTATTGTATGCTTTGCGAAACGGTTAGCATTTGACTCAACTAGTTTCGCTAAGTATTCGACTGAGCAACTTCGGTCTCATTTCCCGTAACCACGAGGCGAGAAGCCGCCAGTCAAGCTCCCATCTCGCAACACTGCCACAGCCCTCTTTCTCGCTATTCCTGAGCAAAACTTGCCTCACCTGTTTAGTATTTCCAGTTCTACAGCACTGTCAAAGGAGAAAACAGGTGCAGAGGGGTCCGAACGATGCATCCAGTGTTACAAACATAGCTCACCAAACCTCGAGTTACACAGATGTGGTAACTGGTGCTGCCTTTCCTTGCTACCTCAGAGTGACCTTCAATGAAGCCTGAACAGATGAAGTGTACTCTCATGTCAGTCTAATAAAGGCTAAACACATGGTCTCCCTGGTATCCAGCTATCCCTGGTATGCAAAGTCTTCCTGGATGAAATTCACAAAGTTTACTCAGAATCAGTGGCATCGCCAGGGTGACCTGCACTCAGTGCGGAGGTGCGGCGCTGACCCCCCCCCTCTCCTCGCTTTGAGCTTGTTGCAGCCAATAGCACACACAAATAAAAGATAAATAAAAGATGAGAGGCAGAAGAGGATGGGGAAAGAACATGGAGGAAGAAAAACAGACGGCGCGGCTCGAGGTATCGAATAACTGGTGACGATGCGGCACTCTCTCCAAAAAGACCGACAAGATGCACCGCAGAGTGAAAGCGGGCGGCCGGCGTTGTTTCCCCACGCCTCGTGGCTGGATATCACGTATTCGCGCTAGCACCACGCGTACTTGTTGTCATCCAGAGAGGGTCTCTATCATTTTCTACATAGCTTGTAATACACCATCACCTTTGTGCTCAGTCGCAGATTGAAAAAGAACCCATTTGCTCCTGCTCAGGTGTCGTTTGGGGCCCGCAAGCGATCGTTAGATCAACTCTTGCAAATAAGGATCTTACTGCCAGGTGCCACTGCAACAATCTTTTGATTGGTGCTGCGGTCGTTCCAAGCACGTTCCAAAAATGAAGGCGATCGGAAGTCTTCATCATGCTGCAGCTAACTGTTTTGGGATGTTCGGCTGCTTTGGTTAGTACCAAGAGGGTGGTGGCTGTCAGCGAGGTCGCATAATGGGAGTTCGCACGAAAAACACTTCCAGCTCACTCTGTAACCGAACCCGATCCCCAAAACTTTCAATGCCACGCATTGTAATTAGATCACAAGCAGAGCCTTTCACGTGCTACATGCATAGGTGAAAGCCTTTTACTAAGCACTCTCTACATTTAACTTTTCTCCTCTGCTTTCCTCTGAAAGATACAAGTTGACTTGCGCATCAGACTGCAAAGTTACCAACGCACATTGATGCCGTACCAACAGAAAATATTAAGCCCGAAGCGGCCTTTGGAGCTGGGAGACAGTGGGCATCTCCAAGTTCATTTTTTTTTATTCCACGCTTTCAAGTTTCCTTTCTCACTTTAACGTCACTTTAACGATGTCCTTGTCTTTTTCAGAGAAAAAAGGTAAGAACCCGATGTTCTTGCCTTTTTCAGAGAAAAAAGGTAAGAACAGCATAAGCACCTTAGATATTTACTCGCAATTCCCCTCTTAAAGCACCTGGCCTTGCTAAAGGTGCCCTCCTCCTATTCTTTTTTTCTAGTCAGCGCGTAGTGATCAGACTTACTATTCCACAGAGCAACAGGCATTGCGTGCCTTCAGTATTTTGAAAGTGTGAGGAGGATGTGTGACTGGTCCAAGCCGGCGCGTCGTCTGCTCCGGCTGCCTACTGAGCTGGCGTTTTTTGTGCGCTCGTTGAATCACTTCACGTTTCACCATTTTTGAGATCGCAGTCATCACCGCTTGTTACGGATTATGGTAGCGTATTTTGAACGGTTTTGTGCAACTTGTGAATCGTCACACCGACAGTGCGACGATCCACGGAGACGCTTCCAGCAGTGCTGCCTCTGCTACCAAACTACTAGACCAAATGCGCTACCACTTCCGTGTATCTTTCGCGTCAAAGTAAGGCGACAGCGTTTGAAGCGTGCCTGCTGTAGCGACCATATCAACCTCAGCGATCTCAGCCTCCCGTATCGCGTCTGTCATCGCAAGCGATAACGCGACGTCAGCGTCGTCCACTGTATACATAAAAATGCTTTTTCCGAGCAGATCAAGGAGGTGGAGGCACAACGTGCTGCTGTGAAAAACAAACTTTACACTTGAAAATGTTGCTTTAAACTTCAAGGGCATTTTCTCAGAATGAATTTTTTTTTCCTGGTATGGTTGCTTATTACACCAGTATCTCTGGAACCGCTAATCAGACTCCCACCTGGTTTTTTTTTATTGTGTGCCTGAATAAATTTCTGAGGGCAAGACAAGCTCATTTTTTCAAAATATTGAGTCTGGAATTTATAATAAAGAATCAAAATAGGGCTAATGCAAGTCCAATTAGTGGCACTACCCTCAATGCTGAGATAAAATTTTTCAGCAAGGAAATTCAAAAAAAGGGCTCTCTCGTGTCTTGCCCTGTGGTACCTATTCAGGAACCTTCATAATGAATTTCATATAGCCAACACATTTTGCAAGTTCTCCAGGCATGGTACAAGGAACCCATGTGAACCATTCTGATATACTTCTGTAACTCGAGTACCAATGTGTGCAGCTCCATGAACTTTGCAATTATTCAAATGGCTGTGCCATGAGTCTAACCTGAAAATTTCATTCGATTACAGTCGAACCCAGATATATCGAACTCGAAGGGGATCGCGAAATAGTTCGATATATCGATAATTCAATATACAGAAATCGGCTTGTGACGGCACTTACGATGCAAAAAAATAATACCGTATTTGTCGCGTAATCAACCTACTCCCATAATGAACCTACCCTCCACTTTTGCACCCGAGAATTTTGAAAAAAAAAAAAAAAAGAAGCGTTAAGGCCGGCTCACTCACATGCAAGCAATTCAGCGATTTCAGCGATGAGCAGCAGCGATAGAGCGAAAAATTTCCAACTTGTTGGAACTGCGTCCCTCTCGCCGCTCGAGCCACCACGGCAACTCAAAACAAGGTTTCTGTGTCGCCGCGGCAAGAATCGCGAGCGTTTTCGCTTGCATGTCGATGATGCGCGCCACTCCATTTCGGTCGTTTCATCCACAGCTCGGCAGCGTGCCAAGATGATGCACAGCGATAACGTCATGGCGTCTTTATCTTCTAAAAGCTCTCCTGCGGTGGCGGGGAGCGAACTTGGCAGAGTGCCTGTGATGGCTTGATTGCACAAGCCTGGTTCGATTTATCATGCCGTGCTTGGGGCGGGCGTAGTCCACTGCCACAAAATTTTTGGAAAGCGTGATAGCTGTAAATGCGATCTGAAGCAAAAAATGCTAAAAGCCGATGTCATGATCACAGCTGACCGCGTGCTTTTGTTTATTCATATATGCAAGGAAAAATGACTCCCGCAAAAAAAAAAAAAAAACATTGCCGCTTCTTAATGTCCGTAGCCGTCATATCTTACGGTACGCCGCATGCACAGCACAAGGATAAGAATGGACGACTCTCGCAAAAAAAAAAGAAAAAAAAAGAGATACAGTGAAATCTCGTTACTACGAACACCACATTAACGAACTTTTCAAATTAACAAATTTTTTAAGAATGTTTTCAATGTAAAACTATTTCAGAATTACGAATTTCAAAATAGCGATATTTCAGAATAACGAACGTATTTTATTTCTTGTTCTATAATTTTGGAACATCAGTATTACGAATTTGGCTAAAATTAACAGCACCGCAGCTCGCAACTCTCGCGTGAAACGAAATAGAAACCGCCGTTTGTGTGTATGGTCCGTAGGCTGTAGCTATCATCATCAGGACATCTAGGACCAGCTCCTAGCGCCACCATGACGCTATGGTTTATTACGCAGTAGCCAGCAGGCCTAGCTGCCTGCGTTTTTTTTCTTCCTGTGTTGTGTGCCATACGCGACTCGGTCGTTCGTGCGTTCGCGCGTGCGGGACGGTTTTTTTTTTTTTTTTGCCGCTGATTATCTTATTGCGAAGTTTGTGCGAGATTGACGATGATATTAGCCAGCGAAGTGCCAAGAAGATATGAACGCAGCTGCTTTCACTGCAAGAAATCGACGCAGGGAAAAAAACGATTCGGCCTCTACAGACAGCTAGCATTGCCCCATCGACTGCCGCGATCATTATGAAAGACTGAGACAAGATTTTCAAAGCTCAGGGAGCATTGAAGATGGGGTCATAAAAAACTCCGGGTTTTTTTTTTTTGCACATGGACAAAGCCCGTACATTCATCGCTCGGTGCAATCATGCACGCAATGAGGTGTTCCGGAAAGCGGAAGGTGTATGTGCTGTAGTGGTGTAATGTAGTGCGCGGTCGTGTTTGCTGCACGCGGCAGAAGAAAATAATGGATTTCTTCAAATAAATCCTAGTTAGTGCAACCTTTTCACTTGAGGTTTTGCTAGTCTACACACGTGCCTACTGCCAAGGTACGTCATTTTCATACCTAGGTTTGACCACTGGCTTATAATCGCAGATTTTTCATTACAACGATATTTCAAAATAACGAATGATTTTTCGCGGTCCCGCGGGATTCATTATATTGAAATTTGACTGTATCTGCCGCTTCCGCAGGCGCCATAGCCACGTCAGCCGCCACGCACAGAGGGTTCACAACACATGTGGAGAAAGCGTCCGACGTTCTGTCTGAAAACGGGTTGAGCTGGCTTGGTGCATGCGTAGCACGTGTTACAGCGAACGAAGGCCGGGAGTGAGGAAGAAGAGAGATAGCTCGGCAATAGAATGGGCATACCCTTGCGCTTCGCTCTATCACGTTTTTTCCCTCTCGTTCCCACCGGTTCTGTCTGGTTCATTCACACACATGGCTTGCAAATGTCACGTGCTGGCGGGCGGGAAACGATAACCGCAGTTGCGCGGCTTTAAGGAATGGGTGCGGTGCTGCCCTAGACCAGGTGTCACGGAACTGTCCTCTCTCATTCCTTCCGCACGTGACTTGAAAACGTCACGCGGCAAACGGCCGAGGGTGATGCGATCGTCTTTGGGGAAGGCACACTTTCGAGTGCGTGGTGCGGAGTTCGATATGTCGAACGACTAGTGAAATTGAGTTCGATATATGACGCGGCTTTCCTATACTTTTACATGGGATTTTCAAGGGGATGTTCTGCGAGTTCAATATAACCAAAATTCGATATCTGGGTTCGATATATCTTGGTTCGACTGTATCTCAAGAAACAAATAAGTTGGTATTCAAAGGTAGCCTCCCCCCTTAAGTCACCTTATGTGCAGCAAGGTGAAAGCCTTTAGGCTGCCCCGCTGTAATCCTTGGAACGCCTCTAATTCCTCTGAAGAGAGAGGGGGAACCTCTCTATCTCACTGGAACTCGAGAGCTCTCTTTCAAAAAGAGAGACAGAGAAAGAAAGCGCTCTCCCTTTCATAACTATCATTTTCTATTACTAAGTATGAGTCACTATATGCCAGAACCCCACCTATATCCCGCAGCATCCCATGGAATCTTGTGAACAGACCTCGTCCACACAATTTTCACCAGGAGTCAAGTAAGGCTTCTGCCTAATAATTCAACGTGGCCATGTTTTTTTTTTCAGGGGTCGTGCATCTGTATTTGCACGCTTGTCCGGCAGGAAGTGTCAGACGCCAAAGCATGACATGAGGGACTCCTCAGCACCTCTTTAGAGCCACCTGGGTTTCTGAAGGCTAAAAGCAAATGCCCATACAAAGCCCCGCAGGGAGGAAAGGGCAAGCCCTACCTGTCGGCCTCTCCGGCGACCGAGGCCAACCTGATGCGAGCTTTCGGGTAGCTGTGGCTGCGCACGTCGCCGCGCAGCAGAGGCAGCAGCCGCGGCAGCAGCTGCCGCTGCCGCGGCTCCAGCAGCTTTGGAAGCAGCGCCACCACCCGGTCCCATGTGGGGGGCGCTGAGCACCCATTGCAGAAAAGAGCCCACCTCGTCCTGCAAAGGGGAGAGACAAGGGGCACTTGTCACAACTACAGTACCTAAACACAGGAGCTCAAGCAATGAAAGCTTTTATGTGAGCACTTTCTTGATCACAGCCTCCGATACAGAACTTCGAGGCATGACAGTTTTGCTGGTTCTGAGCAATATGACGTGCAACAAAAGAGGTTCTAAAATCCAGACAGACAGAAAAATGCAACACAAGAAACAAGGCATCTGTCAGTAAACAAACAAACAAAAAAAAAGAAAAAATTAAAGAAATAAATTGAGTTGGCTTTTATGGTGAAGAAGCGGCTAAAGCTGTCATGCACCAAATGTAGTTTTCATTCAGTTGCAAGTCAAAACCTCTCCTTGTAGGAGCCTCTAGGTACATTAAGGACCTTAACCTGTCAGTAAAGAAGAGTGAAATAAAATCTGTTGGGCACAAAACTGCATGAAATATTTTTTTCTTCTTAACATGTCAGAGATTTCATTACGATTTCAAACAGCACACTGATTGCTGCTCAAAGTTCATTCAGAAAACGCTTGGCACCGAAAGTAATTAATAACACCACCAGTGTCATTCAACGGGGCACGCACGGAGCTCCCAATCAGAGTAAGAGCAGGAATCCACTTTTGCTAAAATGTGTACACGGGTCACCTACTAGAGGCCGGGGCAACATCAATGCACAGGTGCCACCAAGATACCTTCAACCCAATCAGTGGGAGGTTCTTTTTGCAAGTGGCACACTACACGTGTGTGTTTTTTTTTTTTTTTTTCATTAGCCAAGTGAACAAATTTCGAGGTTTGTTTATGGTTATGCACATGACAGAAGATAACACAGGTAATGGCAAGTGCACATTTTAGCATTCCCCACGTGTTACCAATAGTCCTCCCTCTGCGGTAGGCCGTGGCAGGTGGCGCTCTGATCTGCTGCTACCTGCCACATTTGGCAGATGGTCATTCTACTACTACGCCAATAACGCAGAATCCAGAAAAAAAAAATGCTTAAAATAAGCGCTCTAAAAAAAACCTCCTACAATGTTACAACAAATGGCGGAACTACACTCACAAATGATTGACTGCAAAACTTTAGGGTTTGTTTAGGGTTGTTTGCACTCTCTACAGCTTTCGAAAGCTGTGTGCACGGAGCTAGCGGCGAGCGAGGACGCACCCTGATATGCCTGCAGCCATCAACTGACAACAAAGTGCAAGATAACACAAGCTTCGAGAAAGACAACAGATGCCAGCTTTTCACCTTAAATGTTCCATTAAATGTTTCAAGCAATTTTCAGACGCTTGTTCACGGCATCGTTTTCTTGTGCGCAGTAGAATCAGTGGGGTGTGTTAGAATCGTGCAAATATGGTAGTTGTGCGATTTCAAGCCTACCTCATGTTTCTATTCCACCTATGCCTCCTTAAACTACAAGAAAGCAGCAGAATACAACTCCACCCAACTTTATTACCAAAAATTTATTTCCCTGGCTCTTTCAAGTCATTTTGGCACTACAGTCTGGCGGAAAAAGGCACATTCATTGCCAAGAAATTTGGATTCAAAGAATAAGTTTTCCCCCAACAGCTCAATTCAAAATGAAGAGGTTGATGAAAGAGGTTGTGATTGGTGCAAGTAAGTAAGAGTTGGTGTGGCATAGCCTCAGAGACCTGCAAATGAACTGCATCAACCTCATCAGCATTTAGCATGCAAAAAAAAAGAAAGGAAACATAGAGACCAGCAGTGGCAATACATATGCTTCTTTTTCTTATAAAAGCATATAAAAGCAGCACTTTAAAAAACAATACCTGTGGTTTAGCTTTTGGTTAAACGTGGAGTTACGCGAGAGCTATCTGCATGGCTACGCTTAGGTTCGGCTTGAAAATGAAGACATGGCTTTTATTTATGCCATAGCTTCATTTATGCCATAGGGGGCACTTTTCATTTCATTTCATTTCATTTCATTTATTAATACTGTCAGCCACCATAAGGGGCTGTAACAGGAGTGGAAAATACAAAACGAAAAATGAGCAATATAGAACATGATGAAAATCAATAGTCAATCAAGAATTGTCTCTGAATACACACACAAACAAAACAAAAATGAATTACACAGAAATCGGAACAGCCATCCTACACAACAGCAATAGAACCTCACCACCCTGTGGTAGTGCCATAGATGAAATTTTCTAAATGGCGTACAAATTCAGATAATGATGATGATCGAACAGCAGAATCTGGAAGAGAGTTCCAGTCCTTACAAGTTCGCGGGAAATAACTAAACTTGAAGCAATTATTTTTTATAGCCGGCAATGGAATGAACCTACTATGACGATGCCTTGATGTCGCATTAGTTTTGATCTCAAAGTAGTCTCAAAGACAACTTAAGTGCGATGAGGCGAAAGCCTCTATCGCGCGGTGGTCTGAAGCCCTCCACTACGGCACCTCTTTCTGTTTTCACTCTCTCCTTTGCGATGACGCGATAGCGTAAGCTACCAGCCAACATATAAAGCCCCGCTTTAACCGAGCCGTATGAACGTGCCTGCGCGGCCTAGGGATAATGTGAATGCAAGGGTCCTGGCAGGCTGATTCTGATATCACCCTACCATATGAAAGGAGAGGCCCAAGTTGGTCCCACGACTTCTTTTTCTTTCTTCGCTCTTCGGACAGGCACCAGATAGGCACAGCGACATGGCGAGACTGTGACCAATGTAGCTCATGCTACAAAAAGTACCCCGCATTATTATATTGCGGTCACCTATCAATAGTGGTCAACTTCAATCTGTCCTCCCCCTCAAAGAGACGCAAGATATTCTGTCCAACCCAGCCAGGAGACAAGGCAGCAACCAGCAATCCCTTCCTCACCAGGACGCAGCGGTCCACCATGGACTGGGTGACACCCTCGAGGCGCTTCTTGAGCGCGCACATGTGGAGCGAGTCGTCTGCCCCGCCCACCACCACCAAGCCCGACTCAGCCTTCATGTGCTCCCGAAAGTTCTCCAGCTCATCCATGCCACAGGACAGAGCATTTTGGCCCACCACGAAAAGGGTGGGCGTGTGGCTGTCCAGCAGCGGGTCATCCACATCCTGATCAAAAGACACGGTGGAATGCAAAATCAAGAACATGCAAAAGCAAGATGAACAGATGGTACAGGAGAGCAGTGACAAACTGAACTTGTGACTTACGGAGATGGATCCGCCACTCAACACTGACCAACAGATCTATCACTAGCATCATCTAGTGTGAACTCTTGGCACCTTGCAGGTGCTGGAAGTTCACACTAGATGGCATTGCAAGTTCAACAGAGCTAAAGCCCCTCAATAAACTAAAAGTAGCGCCATCTCCTCTCTCCTCCTCCGGCGGCGCCGCTCCTCCTCTCGCATTTCGACCGTGGCTCCACCTACGCGGGGCGCGACCAGCGCGCGCGCTCTCCGAAGCATTCGATGAAACCTTCATCGATGAAGCCTCCGGCCTATTCGATGAAGCCAGACCTTCCTCCCAGCAGCATTGCGATTCCCGGATGGTATTCTAAATAACCTCTTGCCATCCCGCTCAGTTGTGCTGCACCCGAATGCGCAGCAAGTCGGCATTTGAAACAAAAGACTTCAAAGGCCAGCGAAAAAGAGGTGCGAACCGCAGCAAAATACAGCAAAACACACGGCGATATGTGCCGCGCGCGCGCCGCCCGCCCCGCTGGAAAGGAGGAAGCCGCACGCCCAGCAAAAAAAAAAAGCGCGCGCGAGCACGTGACGGCGCTTGGCCAATGAGAGGGTCAAACGACGAAGGAGAGCGCCGGAGAGGAGGCGGGCGGCAAACTTCACATGTTGGCGCTACTTTTAGTCTATTGAGGGGCTTTAAACAGAGCAGGATGACAGGGCAGGCCTGACAAGTTGCTGCCCTGGCAACCTGTGAGGCCTGTCTCTGGACGCACTCGTTAAGTCCTTGCTCCTCCAATGTGAGCATTCTTTCTTTCTTTACTCTTGATAATGCAACAGCCAGACTTCCTTTTTAGCGCTCACTAAAATATAGAAGATAGTGAGAGACCGGAAAGCGTGGCGTGACATGGTCCATAGGGTCACGAAGAGTCGGACACGACTGAACGCCTGAACTGAACTGAAAAATATACTTGGTGTGGTGAGGTCGTTATACCTGGCACTGCTTCTTCGATCTCAACCCGCAGTGTGCACCAGGTACGCTTTATCCTGGCATGGGCATTCGCTTCAGCTACCCAGGGGACCAAATGCATACTGCATGTGCTCAGTACCTCGTTTATTATACACAACTGTCGGGCTTAGCCACAGCTTCATTCTTGACAAAAAAATCGCGTAAAAAAACTCCGAAACCTAAGAATGTTGATATAAAATCAGCATTTAGCATCGCTTTTGCACACGGTTTTTTTTTCTCCTTCAAATCCTCCTTTTGAGAACGGGTTTCATGTCACATTCAAACTTCGTTAATTTAAAAAAATATCCCGCCTCCTTTGAGATCAAATTATCGAGATTCCTTTGAACTTCACCCTGGATCTTTTGTCTCTATGAATCTATGACCCCCTTCTTCCAAGAAGGGAATTACAGCAAGTATTTCTCATTACAAAATACTTGGTGAAAAAGAATGAGACAAGCGAACGAAAAAAAAAAAAAAAATGGCTCGATATAGATACTGGTCGAAGTACTCACCCGCGATCCATTCAGTCCGACTAAGGGAAAGCCGAGACAGACGACAGCCGCCACTGACTCCAATAGAGAGACCTAGAAACAGCGAAAAGAAGGCAACCACAATGAAATCTCGTTACTACGAACACCACATTAAAGAATCTTTTTAATTAACGAATTTTTAAGAATCATATTGTCTTTTTGATCCCGCGCTTGCATCATCTTTCGCAGTGGATCAGCGTGGTTACTTCTGTTGTTATTGCCTTTCACACAATGGCAACGCGCTGTGCACAGTACAACACTCGCTTCAAAAAGGCTATTGTAATAGAAGAAGGAATTGAAATTTCTGAGGCAGCTTGACGGCTAGATGTTACTAATCTACCTTACGTGGGTGGCAGATGTAGCGAGAGGTGATTTTTAAATGTGGGCCTGGCAGTTAAGGCTTCCGAATCGTCTGGGAGGACGAGTGAAAAGGAAGACTGGGTTTCCGAGAACTTGGCCTCTGATGACGACGACGAACAAGCGTTTTTGATTAGACTGCAATGGCCATAATGTCTATTAGAGGTACTTTTTCATGCGCTTATCTCGTGTTACATTCGTTTTTATTTTTTCCCACTGGGCAGTATGGAAAGTTGCCCCTCACGTTACATTAGAGTAAATATAGTAATGGGCGGTCATGTGTGCTGCACACACGAGAAGAAAACAACAGATTCCTTCGAATAAATCAGCTTTGAAGTTAGTGCAACATTTTAATTTGAGATTTTGCTTGTCTACGCACATGGCTACTGCCAAGGTACGTCATTTTCATACCTAGGTTTGACCACTGGCTTATAACCAAAGATGTTTCATTGCAACAATATTTCAAAATAAGCTGGTCTACGCACATGGCTACTGCCAAGGTACGTCATTTTCATACCTAGGTTTGACCACTGGCTTATAACCAAAGATGTTTCATTACAACAATATTTCAAAATAACGAACGATTTCTTACTGTCCCGCGTGATTCATTATATCGAGATTTGACTGTAATTGAAAAGAACCGCTCCCACGTGTTATCAGAAAGTAAAGCATAGTATGGTGCTCCCAGTGCTCGACCAAAACTGTGCACATACCTGACAAGCGACGAGCCCGCCAATCATCCAGCCAATCAAGATGATGGGCCTCGAGGAAAAATGACTCTTCAGCTGTCAACACAAGAACAAAAAAAATCAGAAATGGGCCTCCATTCCACCAATACAGCAAAAAACAGTACTGTGTTAAGTAGCTCACGAGAGCTCTGCGCGCTTTCTGTGCCTAAATAGTCATAAAAGCCGGCAGGGTACTGTACTTTGAAACACACTGTTTTAATTTCTCTTCTTTCCTTTGGGTTTTCTATAGTGTCACGGCTTCCCAGTAGTGTAGACTGCAGAGAGTAATGAATGCTTGTAGTACCAGTATCAAATTAGCTAAATATCGACTGCAGTCTGAAAGTTGCCAAAGTAAACGCTTCGCTGCCCACTCGCTAAGCCTAACTGTGGTGCTATGTTCTCACGTGCACTTTTTTAAGACGTGCGACTGATAACAATAGGCCTGTGTGAATAGTGGTTTCGTGACTCAAAACAAATTTGAAGTGAAGAGTAATTTTCTACAAATAATTTCAAATATTTAAAATACTTCTCGTGCACAAAAGCTCCAGTCAGCCTAAAAGGTATCTTCAAAGCCACGTATACTTCCCTAACACACAAGGCCGTTACACACATAAAAAAAAAAGAAAGTATATTGAAGCTTTGTCACACTGACCGAAGTTGTTTTATAGATTTTGAAAACCAAATACAGTTGAATCCCGCCACAACGAATACCGCCACAACGAAATTTCCGCGACAACGAATAATTTTTTATTCCCCGCGAGTATCCTATAAGAATTAATGGCCTAAATTTCTCTGCACAACGAACCATTTTTGCAGAGCGTTTCCGCTTCAACGAAATTTTCGCGTTCAAAATCGAAACCGAAACTAGTTTTATTGGCGAGAAGTCCAAGTCAAATCCAAAGCCACATTAAGCATGAAATCACGTGATTGCAGTTCCGCCATTTTGGCTTTGTGTCGTGGTCGCGTTGTTCACTCGCTGCCTTTCTCTTCGACAACGACGAGTTTTCATCCGCAGGACACGATGGCAACGCAAGTGAAAAAACGCAAAACTCTTTCCCTTGAGCAAAAAGCTCAAATAATCGCCCAAGCAGAAAGCGGAAGGAAGAAAGCGGCAATTGCTGAAGACTTCGGAATTCCTGCAAGTTCGCTGTCAACGATTCTAGGCAATAAGGACAGCGTGAGAATGGCACTTGCTTCAGGCACATCCTCGAAGCACAAAAAGGTGATGCGGCCCCTCCATGAAGAGTTGGACAAAGCAGTGCATGCGTGGTTTGTGGAAGCACGAGCCAGCAACGTCCCCCTGTCCGGAAGCATCGTCCAGCAGAAAGCCTTGAACTATGCATGCCTACTTGGCATTGATGATTTTAAAGCCAGCATTGGCTGGCTAAACCGTTTCAAGGCCCGCCATAACATCGTTGGAAAAGTGTTGTGCGGCGAGTCAATGTCAGCAGACGTGGACGGAGCAGCTGCTTGGAAGGCGAGTAACATGGCCGGAATTTTAAGCAACTTCGCGCCTGCAGACATTTACAACGCCGACGAGACCGGGCTATTCTACGAGATGTTGCCGGCTAGGACGCTCGACTTCAAGGGGCAGCGCTGTCACGGCGGCAAACACAGCAAAAAACGCATCACAGTGCTGCTTTGCACAAACATGGATGGCTCGGACAAGCGTCCGCCGTTAGTCATAGGCAAAAGTGCCAAGCCGCGCTGTTTTAAGGGAACTCGTAGCCTACCTGTGCAGTACAAGGCGAACAACAAGTCATGGATGACCCGCGCTATTTTCACCGAGTGGATGATGGCATTCGACCGCGACATGAAGCGGCAGGGCCGTAAAGTTTGCTTGCTTTTGGACAATTGTTCAGCGCATCACTCCGACGAAGTCAAGCTCACTAACACGGAGCTGAGGTTTTTCCCTCCCGATTGCACGTCTGTCTTACAGCCTCTCGATCAGGGCGTGATTCTTAGCCTGAAGCGCGCTTACCGCGGGAGGTTAATTCAGCGGCTGCTTTTTAACACTGAAACCGGCCGAGACACGAAGGTGGACTTGTACGTGGCACTGCAGATTATGTCTGCTGCCTGGAGCACACTGGGGCGCTCAGTAATTGTGAACTGTTTCAGGCACGCCGGATTTGCCGAAGGTCGACCCGTACACTCTGCTGGCCTAACACCAGGCGTTACAGACGACGACGAAGAGGCGTCACCGGCTCCGGGGATCGCGGCCGCCTGGAAAACGCTGGGAGAAATAGGAACCGTGCCGCCTAATCTCAAGCTCGACGAATAGTCGGCCCTGACGCTTGTGTTGTTGTTCACGAAGATGTGAGTGATGAGCAGATCATAAAAGCTGCCCGGAATGATAAGGACTCTTCCAATGAAGAAGACGACGACGTACAGGAAGCGCCGGCTGCGGCAACCGCCGTACAGGTGATGGACGCTTTTGATGTCATCAGGAATTTCGTTGCTGTCCGAGACGACGATGTTGCAATGGGTTTGCTGACCGAGTGCGAAAATCGCGTGACGGCGTTGCTCGCCGTGAAGCGTAAGCAAACCAAGCTTACAGATTTTTGGCATTAAACGCCTTTGCTGCTGCTTGGGCAATTCTTTCTGCGTTTCACGTCAAATTTTTGCGATAACGAAGTTCCGCGAGAACGAATTTTTTTTCGTGCACAGTGAATTTCGTTATAGCGGGATTCAACTGTATTCGAATCGATATGACTAACTGCTCGACTGAACATTTGAAATTATCGAACATGTGCAGAGGCCTAAGATAATACCTTCCTGATAATAAGCATCACTCAGCTCCGTTCAGTTTCTGGAAGAAATTCGCATCGGGTCGCAAGTTTTTTTGTTTTTTTTTTTTTTTGGCAAACTAGATTCAGGGATTCATAGTTTCTCTCATGTCACTGGACAAAACGGGAACAGCAATATTGTGAGCTCTCAACGATACAAACATCATGGGGTCGTGAAAAACATTCACACAATCCAAACCACACAAAATCCGCGAGAATCATGAGAAATGCGTTCACAGAGCTCAGTTTATGGCTCATGCGATTTATTTATGACTGCGCGCTAATGCTCACTGCTCACGACGCATAGCGTGCAACAGGTATTATCGTGACATTGACGATATGTGGCACTGATTTCGTATTATTCCAAAACCTAATCAACCACAACTGTATTAACCAAGACTCCACTGAAGCTCTACTACACTCTACCAAGCAGTGGCCATTTTGAAGGCCCACAGTTGGGGCACATAACCCAAAGGTCCCCTCCTCTCCCGATCCAACGCGAGTGGCTCGGGAGTGGCTCTTTACGTGCAAGCCCCTTTCAGCGAAATCCTGCAGCACATTGGGCCTGGTCTTTCCCAATGCAGTTTCTACAAAGAACACACCTCAAGTACTTTGGCCCGCGTAGCAGCCACCATGGCTTCCAGCACCTGGTTGAGGCTGGCACTGGGCGGAGTGGGCGGTGCAGGGTTCACAGCCACCAGCTTACCAAGAACAGACAGCTGGGAGGTCCAGAACTTGGCGCGTGGCAGGCTGCCACCTGCACCAGTGCCACCACCTGCCTGTGGACGGGGGCCACCCGGACATACCACCAGCAGAGGGGAGCAGGGCAGCCGCTTCTGCACGGATGCGCAAGAATGAACGTAATAATGTCCGTCAAGAACTCGCCATCACCACTGGCCTAAATACACCCACTGTAGAGTGAAGGCCCTTCACATATATCTTCACTTAGCACCATCCCGTGCCAGCTGTGACCACCTTAACCCTACCAACTTCACCTTATCCCATCTGCACTTACCCGACTATTGGGAGCCCCTCCCTATGCTTGCCGTCCCTTGAAATCCATTACTCTTGCCAACCAGCAATCGTATTAAGTGCCTGTCCAAGTCAATCTCTTCTTTATGACATAACTTCCCTTTGTCCCCTGACCCACCCTGCTTCGCTTCCCGTATATTTGTGTTGCACCCATCATCTTCCTTCTACTTCACATGACCTCGGTCCCATGATCCGCCATCACCAGTCACAAGACTAACAAAATTCCTTACAGATCATTAAAGGAGAGATCCACGAAAGACAGCCTCCCGCTAAACGAGGCTTGATGGCAGCTCATATACACGCACCCTAAGCGTCGTCGTCGTCAGGAAGACAGACACACTTCATTCTCCTTGGGCTTACAACCAGCACATAACGCTAGATAATAATGTTGCCTCAGCACAATGCCAATCTTAGTTGACATGCATGACCGCCTTACATAACACAACCCCTAAACTTCTTTTTCTCTTATCCGCACAGTCAATTTTTGCACACCGATGTCTCAAAGCACTGGCTATGCCAGTCGCCTAAATGACTACAGCCGTAAGACCGGCTGATAAATGAAACCTGATGATTTGGCATGATCTCCACTGATCTCTGTTGATTGAATATTGACCTTCTGTGCAACAAGCTGCGAAATTTCATGCTTGCGGGCTCAACACAGAAAGCAAAGAAAGAGGTCTGAGACAACAATTCACAAAGTGCAACGGCGAAACAAACATTTTAAGCTTCAAAGCACATTTTCCGACAAGAAACTTTCATTATCATCATCATCACCACCACCACCATCATCATCCGGACTATACCCACTGCAGGGCAAAGGCCTTTCCCATACTCCCACAATTAACCCGCTCCTGTGCTAGCTGCATCCACTTTATCCCTGCGAATTTCTTAACCTCATCCGGCCATCTAGCTTTGTGCTGCCCCTTGCTACTCTTTCCTTCCCTTGGAATCCAGGTTTTTACCTTAAGCGACCATCGGTTATCCTCTCTACACACTACATGCCCTGCCCATACCCATTTCTTCCCCTTGATTTCCACTAGAATGTCAGTGAGTTGAGTTATTTCTCTGACTGACTCTGCACGCTTCCTATCTCTTAATGTTACCCCTACCATTTTTCGTTCCATAGCCCTCTGGGATGTCCTCAACTTAAGTAGAACCCTCTTCATTAGCCTCCACGTTTCAACCCCATAAGTGAGTACAGGTAAGATGCAACTGTTGTATACTTTCCTCTTGAGCGATACTGATAAGCTGCTAGTCATAACCTGCGAGTGCTTGCCAAATACACTCCATCCCAATCTTTTTCTCCTAGTTATTTCCCTTTCATAGTCCGAATCTGCGGTTATACACCTGTCCTAAGTAGACATATTCGCCTACTACTTCCAGTGCTCCGCTACCTAACGTAAACTGCTGTTCCATCCTGAGGCTGTTGAACATTACCTTAGTCTTCTGCATATTGATTTTCAATCCTACCTTTCTGCTTTTCCTGCCTATGTCATCAACCATTCTTTGCAGTTCATCCCCTGAGTTACTTAGCAAGGCAATGTTATCAGCAAATCGCAGATTACTGAGGTATTCTGCATCTATCCTTATCCTTAACTGGTCCCATTCCAAATCTCTGAATACTTCCCCTAAGCAAGCTGTGAATAGCTCTGGGGAGATCGTGTCTCCTTGCTTAGCACCTTTCTTTGTGGGAATTTGGTTACTTTCTTTATGCAGAACTATGGTTGCAGTGCAGCCACTATATATATCTTCCATATTCAACTATGTGAGCCTTAGTCACACCTACTGTACCAGCCTGCTTTTTCTTAGAGCAGCCAGAGAAAAAAAAAGTGTGGAAGGTCTCAGTTTCGTGCCAACATTTTGATAAGGCTACAGAAATCAAACAAAGAGGATTATAAATTAACTGCACGCAGCACACTGAGCTATGTAAAGGAAACTGACTGGCCTAATTAATGTATTATTAATTAGTCAAAATCAAGCTTATGACCTTAAGATTCAGACTGATATCTTCAGGCAAAACTTTGCAAACGCTCTATGCCAAGCTCTGCAACACATGAATGCAGTTTGTGGTGGCTCACCGGCTTGTGCTGGCTCAAGAACGGCGCCACGGGGTCCCAAGGCCGCCGCAGAAGCATGCCCAGAGCGTCAGGTCCAGCGGCGCGCCCGGGCACCGTTGACCGCGCCACCAACTTGTCAATCAACTGCGGAATCTGCAGCGGTAAGACCACAACTTGAAACCTCCTTCAACAGCCACCCTTTGCTGCCTCGTTGCTCACCAGTGTATCATCTCACAACTGACTCACTGCGATTGGGTGCACAACACAGTGTGTTACACATATGCTTTGTGAATTCTTTAATTTCACTAAAAATAACTAGATATGCCCCAGTACTTCTTCAGCCCGTGGTGAAAGAGCGATTACAATGGCTATGCAAGTCGGTTCGTTCCCAGTTTTAAATAAGCAAACCGCAAAATTTCAAGCACTCAAAAGTTCATCCGGTTTACTTACAACGTAAAAAATGCATGCTTCCATGCGCGCCCCTAAGTTTACACGAAGATGATGAAGACAAGCTTCCTTTCAGGTGCAAATAGTGCATCAATTTATAAAGACAAGAATGATAGGAAAAATTAAAAAGAATAAGACAAAGAGGCAGAGTTAATGGCTCCTTTGAAAGTGGCACAACCCAGGCTGGACAGTGTCAAGGCGAGACGAGCGTACCTGGGCCCTCAGCGCTTGTAAGGCATCCAGGTAGGCCGCAAAGTAGGACGCAGAAGCTTTCTCCATCAACAGCTGGTGCAGCCACTGAAGCAGCTTCATGTCCTGCAAGGCAATTGCGTTGAAGACCACAATCCCCCCCAAGAAAACCAAACGCATCCTATGACATAGTAACAGATTCAGGAAATTCACAGGTTGCCACAGATATTGTTCTATCAAGCCCCCGCTATACGAGGGAAGGATTACATACAAGGCATTTGTACAACCCCGTCATGTGGAAGACGATAAATGTAGCCTCAATGCATTGGCACATTCATAAAAAAAAAGAAAGACCAATATTATGCTGCTAGATGCGTCGAAGACTGGAAGATTGCTGTACCGCACTTGAATCGTGGTATGCAGCGCATGTGTTTATTCTCTGCCGTCAGTTTTACTGTCGTCAGTGTTTCAGTCAATTAATTCAATTTAGTTGTTCCAATGCTGAGAGGATGTTACATGGCATATCAAAAAAGGATTTTACACGGTGTATTGTGTGTTCTTTTTTTGCTTCTTTCCCCCCCCCCCCCCAGAAGTATAGTATAATAGGCTCCCCTTGTTTCATTAAAGATAAAGGCATAAAGGATGCCTGAATAGAGCTTGCCCAAAGCTTTACTAAATGTGCACATCACGGATGGTGAAACACAAAGACCATGCTGGGTAAAAGAAAGTGTCCCTTGACACCATGAATCGCATTGTTTGCCTCACCCAGCCAAATGACCCCATAATGCGTCTCAGACGACGTGCTGTCCGGTCCACAGCCAGTCGTCGTAGCACCGGCTCATTGGCGTTTGCCTTGTAGGCCAGACGCGCCAGCCGGTCAGCATGCAGCAGCCGCGTGACCTGGTTGAACACCCGGTGCTGGGGAGTGGTCCAGCCCTGCCTGCATGGTGCCAAATTTGATGACTGATCCAAAGCCAATCGATCACAATCCACATAACAAGCCGAAAAGGACAAAATACTGAATTCAGCCATGATTACTTGGCTATCATGTAGTATTGTATAATGGCTAGCCACTTCAGCCATATAGTCCACATTCAAGTCATAGCCAAAACACCAATTCAGAATCCACATAACAAGCCAATACCAAATCCAGTCATGATTAATTGGCTATAAAGCCTTAAAGGGAACAGCTGTTTACATTAGGTAGCGAAGTACTGGAAGTAGTAGGCGAATATGTTTACTTAGGACAGGTAGTAACCGCAGATCCGGACCATGAAAAGGAAATAACAAGAAGAATAAGATTGGGATGGAGCACATTTGGCAAGCACTCGCAGATTATGACTAGCAGCTAAACGGTATTGCTCAAGAGGAAAGTATACAACAGTTGCATCTTGCCTGTACTCACCTATGGGGCTGAAACGTGGAGGCTAACCAAGAGAGTTCTACTTAAGTTGAGGACAACGCAGAGGGCTATGGAACGAAAAATGGTAGGGGTAGCATTAAGAGATAGGAAGCGTGCACAGTGGGTCAGAGAAATAACTCAAGTTACCAACATTCTAGTGGAAATTAAGAAGAAGAAACGGACATGGGCAGGACATGTAGTGCGAAGAGAGGATAACCGATGGTTGCTGAGGGTAACAAACTGGATTCCAAGGGAAGGAAAGCGTAGCAGGGGGCGGCAGAAAGTTAGGTGGGCGGATGAGATTAAGAAGTTCGCAGGGGTCAAGTGGATGCAACTAGCACAGAACCGGGTTAAGTGGAGAAATATGGGAGAGGCCTTCGCCCTGCAGTGGGTATAGTCAGGCTGATGATGATGATGAAAGCCTTAATGACACTGCATGACTAGCCACATTAGTCACAGCCCGAATTCAAGCTATAGCCAAAGATCCAATCAGTTTGGTTCCCGAGCAAAACTGCCAGTAAAGCAAGTCATCCATAATAACGAGTCACTAAAAAAACGAAAGGCTCTTTATTGAAAAAAACCTTTGTAATTAATGTCTGCTTCTGTACATAGCAGTGTGCACTCAACGCAAAATTTGACAGAACAACAACAATTTTGAGCGCATTATAGTTATCACCGTGGTCCTCAAAAATTGCAGTACAGTCTGAAGAGACTCGCGTACCATGAGACGCCTGATGCAATGATCGCACTCTCAATGATGAACCCATCGCTGGTCGACAAACCAGCGTCCAATTCTGTACTTGTCATACGTTCCATAATGACCTCATTACTGAGCTGCTCCTCCACGTCCGCTTCACCATCCACGGCGAGGAGTTGTTCTGCGGCGCTCTCTGGGTCTCTTTTAAGAATTCTTGAAGCCTTGCTAAGAAAATCTCATCTTCCAAACTAGTACTTTCTTTGTCCGACTCCTGGTTCGTTAAGACACCAATGTGACGCCAGCGATCAGTGATGGTTTTTTCACTTACAGCATCCCACGCAACTTTAAGCTGCTTTAAGCACCAGCAGAGACATACTGTTTGGGGCTCCTGCCTCTCGGCACAAAGAAAGTGAGCCGTACAAAAGCACCCCCTTTTGTTCCTCTAATTATGTGATCTTGGGCCCTTTTTGGCTCAAATGCCCCTGAGTTTGTATACAGCAGCGGAAATATTTAAAATTTTGTTAAACAATAAATGCATCTCTCCCCTGCCGGGCAAACACCACCATGCCCAAAAAGAGCCATAAAATCTTTACCGCAAACATAAAACAGACACAGTTAGCTTCAGTGTCTCTTTCAAACCAGTAGAACCATCCCAACAGACTAGGCCGCGAGCAACAGAAGGACGCACCTCTTCACGTCTTCGTCCCATGTAGAAGAGTCGGCCTCTGGGCGTGAGGAGAGGGCAGCGCTGCGCTCACATTCACCCATGAGAGTGCGCGTTTTGCTTCCGTCGTACGGCGGAGTGGCCACGGCCTTCCAAGACTCAACATTCACCGGCACGTTCTCGCTGGGCAGGAAGCGAAATGAAAAGGCGTCATTCACCACACTCAAAACACACTGTCGCACTGTTTAAACAGACTGAAGCAAAATCTACTACAGCGCACTGATGCATGTGCTTTTATTTTCCTTCTTTCTCTAATCCAAAAGTGCAAACAGGAAATATATCGCAATTATGCGCACAATCAGTGGACTTTTATCCAAGAAATTTAGGTGCACATGCTCGAAATAGCATGTGCACCCAGTATACATGTAAATGTGATCCACTGAAATGAGCTTTAATTGGTCATGCTGCATTATTATCCACAAATAATCAGTGAATAATGTGCCAAGTCAGACCAACCCACAAAAATGTGTGCTTACCTAAATCTTGAGCAGCAAAGACACACGAGAACTCAACATTAAAACCACACTAGATTTCGCAGCACACGCCCAACATTCTGAGACATCCTACGAAAGCCAGATGGAGGCATACGCAACACAATATTATAAATGTTTAAGACTAAACATAATATTCAAAATTCGTTTGGAATGAATTTCAGTGAACGTGCCCACTTGTTCAAGCCCCCATTCAAGAACACAACAAAAAGCTGCAAAAACCCATGAAAAGAACCTGTTCAAATTGATTCTGGCATTAATCAGCCCCCCCCCCCCCCATTTTTTTCTGCAGTATTTCTGTCCCTTTCCACTACTTTCTGTGCCAATAGCCCACTTCCCCATATATGGAGAAACCGATCAACGCAACAGCTAATCAGTAACTTTCCTGTCTTCATCTGTTTTCTCCCTGCCTCTCTTTTCCAACCTTTTTTCTCCTGCAGGCTTTCACTCGACCCAAGGTTGCAGTAAAGATGTTCTCAAAGTGGGTTTTTTGTGCCACACTTTGCTGGCTCTCCAACTCGCCAGATCCATGGGCCCCCAATCTCAGCCTTTCATCTGGCCAATTTCTTTTAGGACTGACCGTATTGTAATTACTTATGGCCACTCTTTATATTTACAGCCACTCTTTTATCTGAATTTTTACATTTTTTTCATACACCACGCATTCGCACACTTGATATATCTGCAAGCATGTCCGACAGGAAAGGGATCCCCTAAAGAGAAATAGCTTGAGGAGCCCAGCACCAAAGCAAACAAATGCGGATCAGGTGATACCGGACTGCCGTCTTGCTCTCGGAGAAGAACACATCCTTCATGAAAAGCAGCTTGGCTGGCTTGGCATGGTGCGAGTCCGGGTGGGCGTTCCACGCCTTGGCGTAGCTGTGGTCCATGCTTACGATGTGTGGCTCCCTCTCCTGGCCCGACAGGCGATGCAAGTACATCTCTGCACTGGAAGCGCGACCATCCCCGTAGTGGTAATGATGCGCCGCGGCACACATGACAGTTGGTAGGCAAGCCCTGCGAAAGAGACAGATAGGTCAGAGTTGCTTTTCATTCACAACTACAGTCAACTCTTGGCAGTGCAAACTTTAGCGAGGCACTCCTCTAAGTGAATCTTGAAAATTCTCCAATCATCACTTCTTAATTCCGAGAAGCCGAACGTTTCAGAGCTCGCTCAACTCTTTCTTCGGGGGTGGCACAAGGATTGTCGTAAGCAGCTAAAAGTAAATGAAACAGGTGATGAGGGGCGAATACAGGAGGGGGGAGGAGAGAGGGTGGGTGTTGGAAGGAGTGGTGTGAGAAGGAGGGTGCTTAAAGCCTATGTTGATTGAGTCAGGGTGCCGCCGACAGGTGCAGGTGTAGCAGTGCTAACTGGCTTCTTTCTTCTTTTCCTTTGTGAGGTTGTCAGCGACGAGCGAAGACACTGTAGGTACACACTAGGAAGATTTCCTCTTGTCCAGTTGACGTTTGTTGGGGTCGTCTGACTGAAAAAGGCATCATTTTCAATACTACGGTAATTGGTCTTGGTCTCCAGGACAGGTGTTTCTTGAAAGTTTATTTTGCAGCCAAAGTCTTCGGAATGTAAGGTTATGGTGTTGCATTCTCTTAAGAAGATCCTTGCGTCCTTCTTACATTGCTGAATTCTTTCCTTTAAGTATCTGTTTTGCCAGTGTTGCACTCGGAGCAGGAAAATTTGCAAACAATGTCTTGGGGTCGTTCTCTGGACAGTCGGACTTTGGGAATATGTAGCGAGCTCCTTGAAGTGTTCGAGGGTTTGTTAATCGGGTGCCTTTTGTCTTCAGCACATGGGGTGGTGGTGATGCCCTTATAGCCACTAGAAAGTCTGCTCTGCCGTCCCATAAATATTGCCTCAAACTTAAAACTGATTCTCGTTCAATCTAAAGCATTTAGCTCGCTCATTATTTTTGGCTGCTATTACCGGTACCCGCACGCTACAGCTAGCTTCGTTTGTAGCGGAATTACACAATATGTTTCATTCCATAACCACATCATATCTCTACACACCCTACTTCTATTCAATGATATCTGAATGATAGTTGAAATGATAGTTCAAAAAGCCATTCTGTTCACTTGCAGGCTCTATCATGTTGCTTAGAACTACAAAATACAGAAGTACAGAAGTATGAACAGGAAGATGGTATTTGTGTAGTATGCAGGAGAAGCATAGCATACAGTAAACATGTTCTCATAGACTAAGACTCTATATCAAGGAAGACAGTGGATCTTCCTGAAGCTTTGGGTTTCATCAAGTAAGGCAAAAGGAAATTCAAGACATCACCTGAAGAGATATGCAAGAGAAGGCTACGCTACCAGTGGCATATAAGAACAGATAAACTACACGAAATGTCACAGAAATCAAAGTAATATTGCTTAGACATCGAAATGTATCCTTTAGCGGAAAGGGGGGAGAGGAAGGGAGGGGATGGAGTGCAAAAGAGAAAAAAGTTATGCATTACTGTTTACTGGATTAGGTGGCACTTATCACCACCCCGATACAAAGAGGACACCAATAGTTACCTAATTTAATGACACTAAAACACCAGTTACAAGAATAATGGTGTAAATTAAGCCAATACAAATTAATTGTAATTAGTCTGCTAAATCACATGAAATAGATGGGATACGAGCAACGACCCAGCGGCACAAGCGCTTGCACCATCTGTTGTTTCCACATTCCCTTGCATTGTAGCACGACCGGCTTTATTACTTGGTGACCTGTTCACCACGGCGACTCCGACGGCAGTACGTGTCCGCGAAAATATCACACAATTCCTCAGTAAGGACAATGCGTCGTGCCAGGTGGCGCCACAACTTCCCCTCATTTCAGCGCGAGCCATCGCTACCGCTACAATGTGGATAACAACAGTCCGGCTGTGTCTCGCTTGATAGCCGTTGTTGAGAAAAACCACTTGGCGTTATAGGCATATATTAGCTTTCTGTGGCCATGCAATAAACGCTACGAGCGCGTGCAGCCAGCTTACAGGCCTGTCCTGGGCTTGTTGGTGCCCGAGAACGTGCGTTTGCATGAGCCGGCGTCTCGCGCTCCTAGCTAGCTAGCTGTCCCCAAAGACCATTTAGCAATATTAATTTTTCCAGACCCGCAGTTCTTTCATTCTTAAACAAGCTGAGAAAGCCGCTGTACTGGTATGTGCAGCTGCGGTGCTATTTGCTTAGCCATTTTTGTTTCCTGCACAGCTGCAAAACTGATTTCTGTTTGTGCTATGCAACATCGCAGCTGGGGTGAAAATGCGCCGCTTTCTGCCTATTTAAAAAACAAAAGCACACCTTCAACACCTTTTTCGTAATCAGGAGGGTTTGCTCGACCATTAGTCGTTAGAAACAAAATTTACAAAAACTATAATAAGCGATGGCCAGACTCGATTTTGTGCGCTAGACATCATTTTTTATGGCAGCGGGGAAGTTCCTGCACTTTAAATACCTTGGGTGATTTTGGTTTAGCATTGATGACCTTCCGCTTTACATGCTCTTCTGCAAGGTCGGAAGTAGAATTCCCCAAAAATGGCCTCATGAATTTCTGCATAAGCAGCCTGCAGCGCCGTTCTATGAGGCTCGGTTGTGTCCTTGATGCATTGGCGCCCCACGAAAATTAAATGCTGGTCGCTGTAATAAAATTTCCGGCTCGTATTCTGGCCCCAAGCAAAAATAATTCTGAGAGCACTGCAGAATCTACCGAAGAGAAATTCGAAAGCCTGAGGTTGCTGCTGCAGCCCACATGCAGTACATCGCGCATACCTTGTCAAACACAATCAGCGTTCCGTTGAACGCATCAAAGTTCACCGCCGTTCCATAATTGCTTTACAGGAAGGAAATTACTTTACAGGGAAGTTCTATAATTGCTTTATAATTGCTTGTTCCCGTTCTATCCCTGCGCTATTTTTGTTGACGTGTTACCAGCAAGCCCAAACTGCCACCTAATAGGAAGGGAAGGGCGCAGTATCTGTTGCACGGGGAAAACCGCTGACACATTTTGCGGACAGCACAGGCTTATGCATTTCTCCAATGCAGGTTCTACAGTGTTCTCGGAAAGGATGGAGACAGGATTTTTATTTTTCTTATGATGTCCTCAGGATCATTGACAAGTGGCACATCCGTGCACAACTCTCGCACACTGGATTTCATTCCATGAGGTATAGAAAGACTTTCGCCTTAATAGCCAAAAACACGTTGCGAAGGCACACGTGCTTACACAAGGAATAAGCACTACAGCAACAGCAACACAATAACACGCACCTCGATGAGCGCGCTCTTCGAGGCACCCTAGGTGGGGGTAAGTTGTGGCGCCACAGAGGGCAGGCAGCGGTGGTGAACAGGTCGCCAAGTAATAAAGCCGGTCGTGCATTGTAGTAAAAAGGCCCTGTCAAAGCTGGCAGGAGACAGTTCGGCGTGCTAAATTAGTTGAGGTCAGGAAACTGTGGCATGGAAAGGAGCCAAAATCTAACCAGGTAGTGACCAGTGCAAGTGAAATCAAAAAGTAAGCAACACAGTGTTCTCAAACAAAAACAGCCCTCTCTGATTATACCATTCATGCCCGTTTCAAAAGTCTGTTTTGAAATCTGGTTGCTTCTTATGGACACCTCACTGGTGTTAAGAGACAGTGCTGCCACCTCGGAGCTGCGTGGACAGTTATTGGTGACACGCTGCAACCCGTTTTATTTTCATGCAGCAGGTGGCGGGTCAGCCTGCCAATCTAAACTATGGTCCAATCGAAGTGAAAGATTTTGATACAGAAGTTGCATGGAAGTTTCACAAATGCTACAATGTATAAGTCCTGACAAAAAGTTCACCAACATTTGACTATAGAGGAATTGTGAGACTGGCAGCCCGAGTGCTGTGTGTGCCAGTCCTACGCTCTTGTTCCAACTTCTGCCTACAGATTACCTAAGAAATTTGTGCTGCTTAATTGAGTAGCTGATATGGCTATTCAAACAGTCAAAACATGATAGGAAGTACATGGCTTTCAATAAAGATGTCCTTGTAACTTCCTGTACTCATACCGTAGTACAACTATCAACCCCAGATCACTGGTTATCTATGAATAACACTTTGGAACTCTAGGTATATTTATGCAGACACCAAACTTTTTAGTGGAAAACTAAACATGTACTTTTGCATCATGTGCATTTTTAGCTCCTGCCAGTAGGCTATGATTTTCTAAATGCCCCAAAATACCAAGTGCACTTGTTTTTAATCAATGAAGACTGTATCCTCACTCGTTTCTGCATACCCTAGTGCACCCAATATACGTCATGATGTGACACACTGCAAACATTTTTTTCACATGCTCTCATTGCCATTGTACGCTTCATCATGAATTGGGACCATCAGATGAACAACAGTGTGCATTTACAAGCCCACAATTTTATGCCACAGTAGTCATGTTCTCTAATTTCAATGGCCAGTCTTTGTGTTGCTCCTTTCCACAATTTAAGGTTATGTTTCATTGTGTCACATTATCATGTCTGCTGGTCTCGGTTGCACATCAGGAACTATATACGGAGCTCTGTGCTACAAGGCCCGAGTCTTGTTAAAGGCCCCACTCTGCATTCTTACTCATCCCTTTCCTGTAAAGTGCGGTAGCTCGGCAATCTTCACTAAAACCACATTATGCACTGTTTCCGGCGCGACTAATGTTTCAGAAAGCCGATTACTGCCAATGTCAGCAAGTGAAAGAGTAACAATGATATTCTGATATTCCCCGTTGTGCTTTCAAAATGCGTGCAACGCTTTTTGAAAGAGCACAACCAGAGACCATAAGTAATTTTCTATCTTTCATTTCTGTTAACGTAAGTATCCGACGGACGCGTAAGTTTGCCCGAGTCTTAATTACACGAAGCACCAACTCACTGTATCGCAGATAACTCTGCTGAACGACCAGCTCTGTCCACTAACATAGCCATGCACTGCGGCCAAGATTTCAGTGAACTCACTTACCTCTGTCAAACTCACATCCACACGTAGTATTTGTTGAAATATTTCATGTAACCCTGCGATTTACATTGAAGCGTAGTACTACTTTAAGAAACTTGAGTTGTCGCAAATCTGCGCGTGACACATTAGCGCGTGAACGACCAGTTGAGTGTCTGAACACGAGCACTCGCGGTGGACTGCTAAGAGCCAACAAAGCACATCAATACATTCAATCAAGCAGTAAAAGCTTCATATGCGATCTAACAGCGCAGGCACGAAACATGAAAGTATCGCGTACTACGAAATGAATAGCACCACCAGCACCACTACCGCAACCACGCAACACGCAACTACAGTGAACTAGAATACGCAACAAAAGGACACCAAGGAACGCAAACTGACGCATGCGCATTTCGTTGTAGCGCATGGAATCAAATGATTTGGCTATAGTTGGCTACGTATGCAAAATCCAACTTTTTTTTTTTTTTTTTTTTTTTGTAAACGCCTTTTTTACTCGGAAGAAACAATGATGATACGAAAACCTAAGCTGGGCTAGCTGCAGCCCAGGTTCGAACCCGACCGCCGGAGGCTGCGTTTCGACGGAGGCGAAACAGAGGCGTCCGTGGTTGTTGTTGATGCGGCTGTAGGAAGATGGAAAAGAAAATGCACGGACCTGCTACTGGCTCTGTAGCTGAGCCACCTCCGCTGCCTCGTGCGGACAGAAGAGAAAATAGAGAAAGAAAAAGAAGAGGGAGAGAAAGACGCGCGCCGCCGTCCACCACCCAAGCAGTGGTGGGTGCAATGACGGCCTACAAGATAAAATTCGGTGGCTGGCTAGCCCCCTCCGCAAGCGGCGCGTTGACTGGAAACGGAATGTCGCTGACCTACCGTCCCAGCCCCGTAGGGCCAGTAATTAGCTGCCACCCTTCACCACCACCACTGCCGCGTCTGTGGGCTGTGCGATGTCCCCAGGTGTTCGAAATTACTCCGCAGCCCTCCACTATGGCTTCGCTTTCTCTCTTTCCGCTTTAACTCCCACCTTCCTTCCTTCCCTTAGGGCGCGGTTCAGGTGTCCAATAACAAACGTTACCGATACCGCGCCTTTCTTTTCCTGTGAATTAACTAGTAGCAGTAGTAGTTGGTTTGGTTTGTCGGGTTTAACGTCCCAAAGCGACACAGGCTATGAGACGCCGTAGTGGAGGACTCCGGAAATTTAGACCACCTGGGTTTCTTTAACGTGCACTGACATCGCACAGCACACTGGCGCCTTGCTTTTCGCCTCGATCGAAAGGCGGCCGCCGAGGCCGGGATTCGATCCCGCGCCCTTAGAAACAGTAGTCCAGCGCCGTAACCACTGCGCCATCCCGGCGGGGCCAGTAGTAGTAGTAATAGTATCTGTAGAAGCTTGGTAGAAGTAGCTAAAGCGGTGCTGGTCATGGTTTAGTCTTTTCAATTCAGTTCAAGCGTTTTGGCTTGTAAATATACTAGTTCATTATATAGGTATACATGTCCTTGTCAGTTTGTCATCTATAGTGAATCTCGGCAACGTTACTACTGGCTTTATCACCTGGAAAGCTGTCAAAGTTAATGTGGTAAAGTGGGACAGAGACAGAGAAGTGCGCGCCGCTGAGGAGAGGGCTGTTCTTTATAGGCATGTTTACTGGCATCCATACATTACGATCAGCAATGCACCGTACCATTCTCCTGCAGAACCAGCAGCAACACCATCATGCTCTTTGACATTAGGGGAAGAAATGGCAGGGGTTTAATGTACAGTCAAGGACAAAAGTTTATAGGACACGAGTTCAGGGGAAAATATTTATTTCTGCTCGGTCGCGTAAATATGGAGAATGAAATTACTTGGTCACGAGGGGACATGCGCGCCCCATTCAGAGAAAAAAAAAATGCACATGCAAACTAGCGAGGCAACGAAGAAATAAATGTTTTTCCACAAATACGCGTCCCGAAAACTTTTGTCCCTAACTGTACTTAAACCATGCATGGCATGTGAAAGCTTTCACGCACAGATGGAAGTTGATAAAGACGACGACTGCAACATACTCTCGCGCTGTGCATTGCATGCAAGAGCATATAACCTCCTTGCGTGCAATGACTACTGTGTTGCGGTCAGCACGCATAGCGATCAGCCCCTTGTTCAATTATCAGCTGTGTAGCCATCTTTTCCCCTAGAGTTCTATACAGCACTATAGGCGAACATGCAAACGTTAGACGATTTTCCTAGGCTCTGTCATATGCTGCATGCAATGCAGCATATTGCGCGGTCTTTTATATATTTTATAATGGAGCCAATTTCCGTGTTTCAGCTAATGCAAATATGAGCTTATATTTGCCACTTATATGTTCTGAAAAAACCACAACGGACAATCAGTTGCAATCCCTCAACATAGAATATGTCGAGGAAGCGCAACTGAAATTTTGGCAATTGTAGAGTTTTGTAACAGGGATGATGATAATTATTTCAAGCCATAATGACAAACAGTATGCCTTTTGTTTTCGTCATTAATAGCAAAACTGCGTGGCTCTTGTCCACTCACTTTTGTGTGACATGGTGAATGATCCCAGACAACTGTTCTGGAATGTATTGAGCATGGTCCTAAAGGGGAAGTAAATGAAACACCCCACAAAGATCCTCCTCTGGAGATTAGAACATATCCCAGAATGGAGCTCGCAGGGACATCTTGCGGATTACCGTTAGGATGTGGGAGGTTGGGACTAGAACGGGACATCCTGGGAGTTGGCATGTTATCTGGGTTGCCACATCCAGTCCACCCATCACCCCTACAGAGAATACCTTGCTCCAAGCAGCTAATGTGCTAATAGTGCTCGAACACGTTGGAACTTAAAAATTGTAAGACCTCTTTCCAGCAATTAGGCTTTTACACTCCATATTTGAAAGAATGCAGAGTTCACTTCAGCTCTACATTGCATAACACTTGTGAAAATCAATTCGATCTGATTCAAACCTACCACCAAATTCTTGTGAAAAAAAAACATTGATTTTTAGTGCTATTCAAGCCCTGCGACATTATGCAAACTTCGTAGCATTTCATTAAATGCTTCATATATGGCCTCCTGTTTGTGTTTACATGTTTGTGGCAAGCTTGTAGATTGAAGAGCTCATGCAGTATCTCTAGCTAGTGGTGACACTAGTCGTAATTCACACGAGCGAAAATAATTCTGCTTACTGACTAAGGCTCGCTTCATGACTTAGAAAAATATGCCTTCACCACATTAAGCAGCAAGATATTAAAAGTTGAAAACTGGCAATGAGAGGTTTCTTATTGGAAAACAGCAGTTATAACTTTTGATCGTAAAGAGACGTTTCGGTTAGTAAAAAAAGATGAGTGACCAAAATATCCACCCTATATAGTTAATTAGCTGAACAGGTGACGAATATTCTCTACAGACATGACATTCATGTGTGATATGGCTGACCTAAGTCTTATTCAGAATGTGTAGCAGTAGTAGTAGTATAAACTGTTTAGTAGCATTTGGTTGGCTGCATGAGAGAGGCATTAATCCATAGCTTTCTGAAGATATGTGTTGTTGGCACACAAGAGATACAAATAAGAGACAAGAAATTGAGTTTTATAAAAAAAGTGTATATTTCACTACAGTTCCATGGTAGCTTTGCAGTACACAAAAATAGTTGATCTCTTTGTCTTCACCTTTGTCACTTGTGACCTAGTAGACACATTGTCCCCTTCTTGATAGTTATGTGTAATGACTTGCAAGGTAAAGTAAAACATACACGTGAAAACCAACAAAACACACCCAAAATTTGTTCAACGTAGCCAGTACTCGCAACAAGGTTTGCACATGGATCAATACGTTCCGAGGCAACCAAAGAAAATCAAGGACAAAATGGCACTTTAAATGCTGGCAAGAAGCATGGAACCAGCACCACGTAAAACGACATCCTAAGTTCCAAAGCAGCATTTAGCAGCTTCCTTATGCTAAACTGTGTCACGTGACTTAATGATGAGACGTTTTAGCTACATATAACATCTACTGCTGCGTCCTCCAGCTCAACAGTACTATGACTGTACAAGAGCAGTGCTGCAGGCTGAGCATAAACATCTATACACTTCTATGAGTGTCTAAGATAAAAGATATGCTTGGACAAAGTGTTCAAATGCAGCACGGGGTACCGTGAAGCTTCTGCAGGTCAGGCTACAAGCTTAAAGGGCAACTCTGGGTTGTCTTCATTTTAGGTATCTTGCTAAAGACTTCACCACGGACTCCGGTACATCACTTTTTAATGAGCTGTGATAGTATTGGCATATGTGTTGGTTGCCTTCCAGATTATCTTGGAAAACCGTTTATTGCTGTCTAGGCCATTTCAGCCGTAACACCTTTCAAAAGAGGAAGGCCAAAGATATGTCAGTAATTCTTGAACTCAAATGCTCAAACTTCCTCCAGAGTTGCCCTTTAAAACTCCAGCACGTTGTCATTGCAGTGCTGAACAAGTATCTTGTTTGCATGTCGATATTCAGCAAGATGCACATTAGAAAAAAATATATATACACATTTTGCTGAGTGTATGCATTCAGTGCCCACTGGTGACAAATAGCTCACAGACTACTAAACGACTCTCATTCTAAGCATCGCATTAAATCACAGTTTGGGCAATCATTTTCATGTGCACAAAGCATGGCACCAAAAATAAACAACAAGGAAATAAAAGTGATATCCCACTGTCACAAACGAGGCAACGTAAAGGAAAGAAATCGAAACCGATAGCACAGGGGAAACCATATTAGCATGTGGATTGTTAACTGTACAGCATGTGTGTATGACACGGCACTACTCTGTGGACATCGAAGTAATTCTGTATGTACGCTAGGCTACAAAAATTCGATGCATGTTAAGCCTGCCTTCAGAGCAACTTGATGTGATATGCACTGCTTTAAGCATGGCCATTGATGCTTGGGCCAATATAATATTGCAATTCTATTCCGTCCTTGAAGTTCCTCTCTTTGTCATTGGCTGAAGCGATTCTACACCCTTGCCGTCACTGGGATAGTCAGTAACACAGGTAGGCAAACAGGATAATGGGATACAATCACTCTGAGAATTGCTATACCACACCAGCCTTCAATTCAAATATAGGCCTTTGATTGTTACGTACGTTATGCGCATCAGTTTATCATCACTAGACAAAGAACTCTATAGTGTCAGACAATGAATATGTCACATGTTCAGACACTTTTCTCCTCGCTGTCGCCGACCTGCATGACCTGAAACCACACACTCTGCAACCACTGCAGCCACGGAGCAACTGCACATTCTCAGAAAAAAAAAAAGAAAGGTAATAATAATTTTGATGAGGCGCATAATCTTGGTTTCCTAGGGAAAGATGAGTTGAAGAGTGTCCAAATGTAACAGTCCTCGTCCCAAGATGAAACAACAAAAGCAGGTTTATATACCTAATAAACGCTACGACAATGCAGACTACCGTATAATGCACACAGCAAGCTGCGGTTGCACAAACAGCAGGTTATACCAAGACATAAGTGGCAGACGCTTGAGACAAAAAAAAAAAAAAATAAAATAAATAAACGGTAACATGACCCAATGCTCCACAAAAACACAATACAGAATGACTTGGTTCAGTTCACTAACTCAGTGAAGGAAGCATCTTGCATGGAACATGAGTACCTAGGTTGTAATACTATATACAAAAAAGCATCTGCGCAAAAAAAAAAAAAAAAGGCTTGACACAACTCTGGACTAGAAAGTGACGCTTATAGTTAGCTTGCAACGTGACATGCATGTCTGCTGGCTAGCGTGGCCTCAGCACACAGAACAAAGAACTCTATTCCACCTAACTTCAATCACACTACTTTCCTTTTTTTTTCTTCAAGTTGACAATGGCGCTCTAGTGGACAGAATGCCTGGTTTTTAGCTGGCGAGATTGGTTGGATTCTCTCTGTGCAAGCAAAAATTTATTTAGTTCCACCATGGTATTATGCATTTGAGGCACGCTAGTAGACAGTGGAGAAGTTCATGATGCTCCCAATGGTAGCAGTGCGTGGGATGATATGAAGGCACACGGTGCGAAAATAAAGGATAAAATGCACCAGCAGTCGGACAAAAGGCTTACCATGAGAGCAGTGTGTGTTGGAAGTCGGTGGTTTGATTATGATAACTAGAGGTGCCACAATTTCTTCTCCTCACTGCAGAGTGAAGACACTCGGAATGCACTCGTGAGAATCCTAGCACCGGAAATACTAGGTACGCCACTGGGGATAGTGGCCAACTGCTCTTTACAGCCAACAACAAAAGTTTACGGGACGCGTGCGCTCGAGAATACTGTAGTGCTGCTCCGTGACCCAGCCTTCTGGCACCAGTGGATTGAACACGCATGACCTCCCATACCTGCAGGCATTTTAGGTGATGGGCTAGCCTGTGGGAACCAAAACAAGGTCTTCTAATTGCGCTCACCTGTGTCCTATGTTTTTCAGCTGACTGCACATTTCCCACGCCCTGCCCAGTGTTCTCATCAAGCAAAACATCCCGCTCTTGCCTTCTCCTCCGCCAAAAATGATATTTTTTCACTACATACTATAGTACTATTAAACAACTCCTTATGCCACGCCTATTTCATTTCACACGTCCCCAGAAAATCGAAAGCGGACTGTAGTGGCTGAGGTCTCCCGCCAGCTTCAGCATAAAACAAAAAGAAAAGAAAATGGATATGTAAAGGCAGCTATTGCAACGTTGCTATTCACAGTGTTAGGAAAAATTAAGTCAGTACTAAGCTGACATAATCTCCACTAGAGTTAGCATATGCTAGAAATGCTCGCATCGAGGCTGAATTTGGGGGGGGTGGAGGGGAGGTCAGAACAAAGAAGCTAATGCCATAACTTAAAAAAGCAAAGTAACAGTACGCCACATTAGGATTTCGCTGCCTGGACTACTACTTAACTTCCACCGTTTGCAAGATTTCTGCACAATTTTCAAACCTTATTAGAAGCTCCAGCGAAACTGATATATCAGTGGGTGGAACGAGATAAAAATAAGAAAACTGCCATGCAATGTGAGTAATTGGCGTTCAGCATTAGCATTCGAACAACTGAAGAGCATCAGCAAAAAACCAATGTCCTGCAGTGGCCGTAATCGGGTCAATGATCATGATGGCAATGATGCTCTTGTGAGGCCTTGCAAGGAATGATCAGCAGAACACAAACACAATAAATTCAAACTGCGATGAATGACATCAGTGTTGACAGGCTGAGTTTTTAGTGATCGACGTCTGCACCTATGTTGGCCGCTGTCACATGTCCCTTTCTCTGAGTCCAGACAGGTTTTGAGTACTCGTGACACAAAAATGGCAGCTGTCACTTACTCACCGAACAAAGATAAAACTATACAAATCAAGAGTTCAGACGCTGCAAGACTGACCATTTTTGCATAACCACCACTTGATTGGAGTATATGGAGAAAAAAACGACATGAGTTTTGTTTTGCTTAGTTGCACAGTGAATGCGTTTGCCTAAACAAAAGCAACCCTCTGCTCTGGCTGTCAAAAAAGTACCCTCTTTTCTTTTTTTCCCACATATAAAAAGTGCAACGCTTTCTCTTCACACGCAATCTGCTGATGATGACAACAGATACTAGAGGGTGCCCTTTTCTTGAGTATCGAAACAACCAAAATTACCCTCTGTCAATATCAGGACTATACTACAATTCACGCACACGGGACAAACAGAATGATCGTTGCTCCATGCCGAATTGGAGAAACAATAGCAACTATGACCGGTCACACAGGGCTTCTCTGTTTGCTCACCCATAATGATTGCAGCAACTTTCTACACCAGTGCTTTGCACTCGACGCCATGAAGTGCGCTAGGATAATCTCTAATTGTGCTCTCTTTGGGCGGAATTACATGAGCTATATGAGCACGTTTAAGATAAAAGTTGCTGATCACGCTCTCAAGCATAAAAACTGCACTCAAGAGTGCGTTCTAATTACAAGGCGAGCCGTACTGGACAAAGTATTCTTCAAGTCAGCCTAATTTTGATCACATTTTTAACGCTCCATTTTTGTCTTTTTACCAATACACTCCCCAAATTTTCAGGGATTTTAGCTCGGTCGCTCCTTCAGCAAATGGTTACGTCCACAAACGTTCAGCGATACCTTATACACTTGAAAAGAAAATAGTGCTCTGTCAGAAAGGGCGAAAGCTACAAAAAAGAAATTCATAATTTGATTGTGACATGCATACTTGGTCTGGCAAGGTTTTAACCAGATAGGTGTGTAGTTAATTTTTTGCACGTTTTCTTTTTCCTTGGCCCCATCATAGTGCTTCAGTGACTAGAGAGCTTGACTGCTGATATTGAGAATGAAGGTTCGATCCTGAGCACGACAGCTTCATGTACTGTGCGAAGTCAGCGCAGGCTAAAGAGCCCCACGTGAGCGAAATTATTACAGAGCCCTCCACTACATCATCCCTCATGGCCAACGTTTCTCTGGAAGGTTAAGACTAATAACCAAATCAATCCTTTCTCTTCTTTTTATGTTGACACTCACTGATTGCATCAACAGCAGTTACAAAAAGGCATCACTATTAGAAAGTGTGAAGGGGATTGAGCATTATTAGCAAAAGAATTTTCTTAGCGCACGATTCACATAAGACAAGTTTTTAGGACGGTTAGTTTGCATTTTTAGACTTCACTTCAGCGTACAAAAAAATCTAGTTGATTCTGCGGCAGCAGCTTGCGATATCTTGTCCGTTGTGCCTTGGCCATTATGGCACGAAAACGGGGTTTACTCGTTTTCTCAGTTTCGTCGCCACGTTGTGCTTGCCGCTGTGAGGATGCCATGAATTCAAGGAGTAGCAGTCTGCAAATGTACTACCTTGCTTTGCTGCACATAGAGGGTGCCACTCATCTAGCAAAGAGATTCAAACAACTGCTTACTGCTCCCACAAATGTGTGGCCCCGGTAACGGCGGCGGCTTTCCAAATTTTCCTTCTTGAGAACAGAGTTCGGGCATATTAAAAGGGGGGCACCAAGAAATTATAAAGAATAAAAGAGCACAATATTAGGACTACATTTCACAAGCGCTTAGCCGCACAGCACGACTACCTTCCTTCGCTCATGCTTCCTGAGTCAAGTCATAACTTAGTTCAGCACTAGTCATCATGAAAACTTGCTTTAAAACACTGTGCACTGTATATATCGATTCGTAAGACCTTGTCAGCAGATTTCATGCAACAAGGTTGCAGCAGAAGTCCATGAGAGTTTGTCTCCCTTTTCAATCAACAGGCACTTGAAAATGTATGAGGAAAGATGACAGAATCTTTCAGACTACAAACTCTAAATCTCACCGAGGCATGCGAATTTCACAGACTCTTGCTATAATGGCTGGCTGGATCATAATGTACAAGAAACACACCGCGAATGGAGGTAGGGCAAGGGGCAATAAGGACACCAAATATGCATACTATCGAAAGTGGTCCCATGTACATTTCTTCTTAACTGCACTCGCTAGTAGAAAATTCATCAAAGCACTGGACACGGGAAACAAGCAGAGGAAATTACTAGGGTTCAGAGAATTCTTTTCCTCCCCTGCGTCCCGTGTTCTCCCTGGCGTGCACGAACTGCACCAGGTCTAATCACTTACACATTTCTCTCATGCCCGAGCGATTTTCTCGTGAATGACTTTGCGAGCCACCACCAGAGTGAAACATTACAATGGCCGCAGTGCGGCCCAGAACTCAGGTTAGATGAACACTAGCAGCACTGCCTAGATGCTAGATGGCACTGCTATTCAGACAGAGCTAAGCTTAGGCAGCATTAGGCTTAGGCTGCCTAAGTGCTAGGCCTAGACATTATGCGACCTAGTCAGCACAGCCTCACGTTTCCGCCGCAACCTCTATGGTCGGATCGGGCCAAAACGAGCTCCACCCACTTTCTTCACACAGCATTAGAGCCTCGCACGTTGCATGGCCCGACTCAGAACGTATGGCGCACACTGTACGGAACGTCCAAAACTGTGCCACTAGAGCATCAATCCATCGCTCGAGGTCTCTGCCAACCAGACGCGCATCATCATTCGCTTGCGCCCGGAGCATGTCACGCGTCTCGCGGGAATACCCGAGGTGCTCCTCAACCCTGGAAAGGTCATGACCTATGTACGGACCTTGCGGGCCACTGTTTATGCGCGAGGCTGTTTCGGGGGAGACAAGCTTTTTGCCATCGCGATAAGCAAGCGGGGAGACCAAGAAACGCATCTGGGCGACCAGCGACCAGTGGTGGAAGAGGAGCACGGTCCAAGGTCCCGGACGCAGGGGCTTCCGGAACTCGGGACGGTGAAAGAGCGTCTGTGGGCCTGGTTCAACCTGGACCTCGTATGAGCCGGCAACCACCTGCGTTTAAAAAGAACCATTATAGTTAAGTAAAGACAGAAATGAGACCAGCCAAGACAACTCAGAATACCGGAGCATTTCTGAAAGCGCAGAACTAGGCTATGCTCACTCAACTACGTTCCCATTTCGACAACAATATTTTGGAACTATGCTGTCAAGCACAGTTTTTGCATCCTAGCATTCGGAACAAAGATGTAATACAAGATGCATTCAGTTTTAAGCTACGTGGAGGACGTCCCTTCGCCTGGGGTTTTATTAGAAGTAAGCTCCATAGTTTGGCTGGGCCTTTCATGACTCTACTCTGTTCACGAATCTTTTCGATCGAAACAGGCACTTTCACACACGTGAGAAGCTGGGAGTTAAAATGCTCACTAAGTGGCTGGTAAGCACAAGGCTGTAAGATGGAGTCCTGGCCACGTCGGCTCCACTTCAGTGGCAGCAAAAAGTAAAAAAAAAAAGACACCCGCATACTGTACAATGCTGATGAACAGCAGGTGAAAAAGCCAGGTGATTGAAACTGTTCCCAACTCTTTCCCTATGACAACTCTCTCCTTTTTCCCTTTCTTCATCCATTCTTCATCCCTACCCTCGCAGCCTTGCTTGGGTATCTGCCGAGAGTAAGGCAGTTAACTTGTTCGCTTCCAAAGGCGCTGATTTGCTGTCCTCATTAAAAAGAAAATACCCTAGGGGGCACCCAAGACTCCTTCTTATGTGCGATAATGTGAAAGCATATCTCGTGACCACTCGGTACGACATCCGAGGAGGGACCGGCTGAGGAGCCAGCACACCTCTCATCCCCTCTGCCGAGGCGCAGTGGCACTCCCTACGTTCCCATGGTGACGCTAACCTCTTATCCCCTCCACCAAGGTGTACTAGGGCTGACTTAGAAATTCAAGTTTAATTGCCATTTAGAGATTATTAGTAATTATTTACCAGTTAGTGCTTAATTAGTTAGTATTAAATATGAGATTAGTACTAATTAGCAAATTGTGCTTAATTAGCAATTAGTGATTAAATATTACATGTGGATACCTTCTGGTCATAGAAAATGCACAATAAAATGTGCTTAGTGTTTAAATGGCAATTAGTGTTTAACTATACAAGTGGATACTTTCCGATGATGGAAACTATGTACAGAGACTAACCACTATTACAGGTGAACACTTCCTGATCACAGAAACTGTACATGCCCCTCATGAGCCAAGAAAGGCTTGTCAACATTTGCTTCAGATGAGCATGAACAGCTGGTGCCAGGTGCTCAGCTGAAAAATTTTGGATAGTAGTGTTCACACCAAATGACGCTAGTTGCTCACTAGTTTCAATAGTAGATCATAAGCAAAAAAAAATTCTCTTCTCACCGTTTTTTTTTAAATACGACCATGGTGTTACAAGAACACTGAAGTTTTGAGGGCACTGAAATTCACAAGCTGCTTCAAGGCAGTGATGGGGATGCGAACTGAAAATGCCCTAAGCTTTCAGATGTTACCGAAAGCAGGGAGTGCAATCTGATCCATAAGGACTCGGCACTCTGAGCCTGTAACTTCAGGTGTAGCTTGAGCCCCAGCTTGCCAGGAAATATTCGTCAATGTGATTTATTTGGCTGCTTACATCGAATACATAAGCTAACAAAAAGAAGCAAAAAAAGTATGTGCTACAGCGAGAGGAAAGCCTATCTCAGTGAAAAGGTCGTTCACGTAGCTATGTGGCCTTCATATAATAGAATCGGATACCAGCTATAGGTCAATCCTCAATAATTTGATATATATGAAACATGCCACCACATGAGCTTTCCTGTAACCCAAATGCATAACTACAGACCAATTCTACATTGGCATTATAATTATGCAACAAAAGAGAACCTCCACACACTTCATAACTTTGCCAGTGCTACAAGGTACTACATACCGAGATGTACTATGGTGGAGGGACTCCCAATCTTTTTTTTTTCTAGGAAGCCCAACACGTTTGAAGATACTGAGAAACCACATGCACCTTGACAAGGCATCCATCTAGCAAGACAATCTTTCTGCATTTTCCATGTTTTCTCTGACTACTTCAGTCAAACTCCCCTGACTGTTAGAGAGGTTGAGACAAGCATTCACTGACCTATTCCCACAATAAGGTGGGTAAATGAGATATGGTGGCAGCTGAGGCACGCACTGATGATTCAGGTGCTCAGGGAACCCCCCCAAGAAATGCCCGGACTCAGTGCCCGGACTCAGTGTGAAAACCGGTGCACTAACGATGTACATTGCTCACTTTGGCCGGATCCACCCAGACGATGGTAACTGCGATTGCCTGGCCGGGGCCCCATGAGTGAAGAACGCCTGGCGACGAGTCCGGTCCCAAAATCCGCGCAAAGTCGCGCAGCAACTGCTCCTTGGGGTCGTGCTCCGTCCCCACAGAGATGAGCCGGAGCCGAGCCAGAGCGGGAGCCGCAGCCGTTCCTTGGCTGCCGGGATGCCATCGTTCTAGTGGCGCGAGATGTGCTTCGAAGGAGTCGGACGCACTTTTGTACGACACCAGCAGCCCCTGTTGACAACGCCAAAAGATGAAACTGAGCTGTGTCATCACCATCAGCCGCATTATACCCCCTACAGGGCGAAGGCCTCTCCTATATTCCTCCAATTAGGTAACCCGTTCCTGTGCTAGCTGCATCCACTTGACCCCTGAAAACTTCTTAACCTCACCCGCACACCTGACTTTTCGCCGCCCCCTGCTGTGCTTCCCTTCCCTTGGTATCCAATTTGTTACCTTTAGAGACCATCGGTTGTCATTTCTTAGCACTTCATGCCCTGCTCATGCCCATTTCTTCTTCTTGATTTCCACTAAAATGTCAGTAACTCGAGTTGTTTCTCTGACCCACTCTGTGCCCTTCCTGTCTCTCAGCATAACCCCTACCTTTTCCTGTTCCATAGCTCTCTGCATTGTCTTTACCTTAAATAAAACCCTCTTCGTTTAGCCTCCACATTTCAGCCTCATAGGTGAATACTGGTAAGATGCAACTGTTTGATACTTTTCCAGTGCACATGTGTTTAAAATTTGAACTCTGATCAGGCTTATAAATATGCACCGAGTGCTCTTGCTATAGGCGAGTCTGTGCTGTCAAAGTGCCATTTTTGTTTCTGATGTTTTTCAGAGTTGAGATTCAATTGAATTCTTGGACTGGATGGGGCTGGCCAGTGTTCCTGGGTGAGGTGCATGATAAGGGCACGAAGCTGGGAGAACGGGGGGGAAGGGGGGGGGGGGGTAGGTATGCACTTTTTTGGAATGGCAAGGAAATGTTAAATTAGCAGCGAAGTCAGGGGAGGGCCTTTGCACGAGTGGGGGTGCTTGCTCAGGATTTTATGGTAATCAGGCAATAATGATTGTCATCAGTTTAATTTACCATACAGTTTGTGTTCTTAGTCTCTGCTGGATCAAATTTCTGCCCCACAGAGGTCATTCTGACCAGATAAAGGACTGCTTTATGACACATGAAACCAATAATAGCAAACTCTAAATAAAGTACTTCACGTTGACAATGCCGCAAAACACACTTGCCTGAAACTGGTCTCCAAAGAAGTACAGGTGGACAGCGTTGATAGAGAGGGTGCGATTGCGACCAACAGAGCACATTGAGCTCAGGTGCCGATCAGCAAGTCTTGCCAGGCTCTCGTACACAGTCAACTTGTTGTCGTCTTTCTCAGCCGCACCATCATGTCTGCGATCGTATTCGCTCTGCCAGTAACCAGCTGGCGGAACGGCGGGGCCCATCGACGCGTGGTGGAGTCTCGGAGACTCCGAGATCCACACGTCCACCTGGTCCAGGACCTTGCGGCTCACCGCCGACTCGAACTTCCGGGCAAAGAAGACTGGACGGTCACGGGTCGCCTGGTTCCGGACAAATCAGAGCCAGAAATACTATTCAAGATGTCAGCTTCCCCAAACACAAAAGTCAAAACCAGATATCTTATTCCGGATGCCGGCTTCCCCAAGCTCAATACCTGTAGAGTTCTCTGGTGTACTTTGAGAGTGCGACGTGGAGGTTAAGAATTCGTTTCTGCATTAAAAACATACGGCACAAATTAAGCTCCTGCATAATAAAGATGAAGTTAGCGCTAACACTTGGACGAAGACAGAAGAAAGAAAACACACACGACGATTGACAAGCTGAAATTATTGTGCGTGTTTTCTTTCTTCTGTGTTCGTCCAAGTGTTAGCGCTAAGTTCATCTTTATAATGCAGAAAACTAGCCCAAGAACACGCACTCCTTAAGCTCCTGCCTCCGTAAGCCTGTCTTTTTGTTTGCAAAACCTGATTTCTGTCCAAATGCCTAGTCTACCGGGCGATAAATGGCGGTCATATAAACAGGAACTACCAACGGCAATGCAGCTTGCTTTACAAGGCAATAATACCACTGCCCAGATTGGCATACGGCATTTATCATTTTTATTAATTTACCTGGCAAGGGTAATGAAGAAAGCTCCACACAGAAGCTTGGCATACATCTTTCATAACATCATTGTAGAAGTTGTTGCCTCAAACGAAAGCAAAAGACATACTGAAACGAACACTGGGAAATGTTTTAAAAAGAAAGTAGCACGAAAAATTTAGCGAAAAGAAAAACTAGAAAAAAAGATATACAAAAACTAGCATTCACATTACGCTGTGTAATGTGAGAATTCAACAACGATATGGCCTTACTACTCAATGAGTTCATAATGGCTTGCTGGCATTCACATTCACCTTTCCTATGTTACTGACTACTGTTGCTGGAGAAATCACTGGGAATGAAGGAATCCCAGAAATGTGATTAATTTGATCGTGAAAGATAGAGTCTGGTAACAGAGGGAACTCTGCTGGCGGCTTGGCATGCTTGCCCCCCAGGTTACTTGAGAAAGCTACCACGTCACAAGCAGCGGCTCTATCACAGGAAAAGTTATGCTCACCCTTTTTGTAAAGGAATAATGAGTAATAAGTGGCAAAAAAATAAAATGATGAGCTTGAATCCCTCTCAGCCTCCTTTGAGGGCCTTCTTGATGTACCAGGTCGTCGAGATTCAGGAGAAGCAAAAGTGAGCATTAAGTGGGAGGTGCTAAACTTTTATGTAGCTATGCCTCGTTTACGGGCCCGGACATACCAACAAGTGCTAGATGATGCAATCGGGCATCACTAGAGAGAACGCAGTTGCTGCCTACAGGTGAGATAGAAACAATATCAGTAATGGGAAACAACGTCCCGTATGTAGTGCATCGGCTATCCACGCTACTCTCACAGCCCCCCCTTTTACTGTATGGACGTTTACACCAATGCCACCAAACCAAAAGCTCCTCCAACAGCTATCGCTGCAAAAGTTATGAGCGCCTTGCACACGCCCAACGCTGCAGCCTGGAAATTGGTGACTCAAGCTGGACCAACCTGAATCCTGGGCCAGTCATCCGGCCGGAAGACGTTGGGTGAGCAGCCGCACCAGTCGACGACGTGCCGGTGCTGGCACTGGCAGCCCTGGCGCCGCTTCCAGTTGACCAGGCGCAGGTTCTGGTCGGCCACCGTGTGGCAGAAAACGCTGTTCTGCAGTGCCGTGTGGAAGAAGGACTGTGCCGCAATGGCAAACAGAGAGACAGACAAAAGCCCTTTTAAGCCACCCGTTCCCTCTATACACTCTCTCCCTTCCCATAAACTTTTTGTTGCTATGGGCCTGGTGCACTACAGTTTCAGCTGTATATGACATGCCATTTGGGAGCCCAGCTACGTCAAATGGCAGTGGTTTAACCGTGGCATCCGCGATCTGCTCTGGCGCAATGGCACACTAGATTGTGGAGGCCACGGGTTAATCCCTACTTCTGGTGCCACCTGGCAGCTGCCGCGTCAAATGACGGAGGTTTAACCCTACTCAAACCTGGTTACAACGGACAAAAGCACCCGCCATAGTGGCTGAGTGGTTAGGTTAACTACTGAACCTGGATTCGAATCGGTCCGCTTCAATAACATTTTGTGTGCGTGTGTGTGTGTGTGTGTGTGCGCGTGTGTGTGTGTGCGTGTGTGTGTGCGCGCGCGTGTGTGTGTGTGAAGGCACTACAAGAGGTCATGGTCAGTCACTGCACAGTCAAAGACTCCATCATTCTCTCTGCTGACTCAAATTTGAAAGGCCCGTCGGAAAGAATTTCGCACACTGGAGCTGCTAGTTTGAATTACCCATGCAAGGCCACGCAGTAGCGACCTCACGAAACAGCTTAGCCAATCAGAGCAACAGCACATGCATTAGACGGTTTTGATGAGATCTGACCTTCAGAATTAGTGACTAAGGTGAAAATATACTTAAACAAACAGCACAGAGAAGTGGAATGCAAGAAGAGGCAGCACAGGCTACAAGACAAGAAAAGGAGATTACAAGGAGAGCTGCTGTGATGCCTCTTGCTCTGTCCCGGCTATTTTATAATCACGCTCTGCATCAACAACTAGCCCTGCAACAGACCGCTGTCACACAGCAGTCGCAAGCGTTATTTAGAAGCAGTATTTGTGTTGTCAGGCAGGTAAACGATGGCGATTGTCACCTCCTGTGTGTCATACCTCTTTCCGTTGACAAAATGTATACCAAAGCTGTTTTCCCTACAACCACACTTCATTTATGGCGGGAAATGGTCGCCATTCCAAAAGTCTGCCCCAGGTTGGAGGCAGTGCAATTCCAACTTTAAACAAGGTAAGAACAGCATGAGGACATAAACAAAGAAAGCAAAAGAGATGAATGTGAGCATTACCAGTTTTTTTTCTTTTTTTTTCAAAAAGCCATGATTCTGTACATTGTACACAACACCCTTAAGAGAGGGAGGGGGCACCTTACAACCGAGTTTCTATTTTTTTTTGTATGCATCCTTGTGCCATTTTGCCCCTGTTCGGTTTGGTTTGATTTGTGGGGTTGAACGTGCCAAAGCGACTCAGGCTATGAGAGACACCGTAATGGAAGGCTCCAGAAATTTAACCACCTGGGGTTCTTTAACGTTCACTGACATCGCACAGCACACGGGCACCTTGATTTTCGCCTCCAATTTTCACCCCATTTATGCATGGCCCATCTTAGGCTCTTCACCCGCTGTGTTTACATTTGGTCACATAACCACAACACCCTCAAACCCTCGTATCAAAGGGCAGATGTCCACAAATGCAGACAGAAAAAATACACTGAGGAGCACTACATGGAGCCATCTCAAAATAGGCATGTGCAATGAATCACGAAAAATGTTTTCATCAGAACTAATGTTCTCATGTTTTAGAGTAGCTTCGGTATGGCTATATACTGGGTGTGTACATTTACCTGCTTCTTGTGCAAGCATGATCAATCACTTAGACATACTTAAAATGTGCTAATTTGCATACATGAATGCTTTTTATGATTAAAACGAGTCAAAAGAAACGAACACTCTCAAACCAGTGGTGAGTCACAGTATGAACAAATGAAGACTTGAGAAAAATTTCACAACTAATTAGTTCGAGAGGTTGGGAGCATTTTTTCCTTTTTGTTCTTTGCAAGCTATCGAAGAAAATCTGAAAAGTTTGAATAAAGGGCACCTGAATGGCTCCCTCCCTCTGTGTAGTCATAATTATAATGTGCATCCTCCTCACCTCGGCTGGCAGGAGGGTGTGTCGGAAGAGCGCCTTCAGGCCTCGCAGGAGGGGGTCCTCGTTTTCAGGCAGTGCCACGTAGACGCAGAACTTGCGGTGGAGCGCCACCCAGTCGCTGCCGCCGTCCAGCCGCAGACCCCAGGGCAGCGTGCGCGGCCCCAACCGCCACATGCGGCCCCCGCACTCATGGAACGTGCGCTCCAGCGCCTGCTTCCCAATGAACCTGCAGCAGAGGAGCAGCCGGTCACTCTGTGGCAACTATTGAATGGGCCACTGAGAAAGACAGCCTGCAGCAGGCAGCAAAAAATGGATTCACAGCTGAGAAAATCGGATTAAGAAATGAGACTTCTTTTAAGGTGAAAGCCTTTCTTGTCTCATGAGTTGCGTCCGCAGGAACGTGTCAAACGAAACAGATCCATAGTCAATCCAACAGTAGCCACATAACAAGCCAACATTGGTTAAATTGGCTAAAATATCCAAACATTGAGTAATCAATAGCCAAAAGCCATAAGCAAATTCAGAAAGGTCGTAAACCAATAAACCAATCCAGAAGTCAATCCAGTAGCCACGCAACAAGCCAAGGCAGATTTGTTCACAATATTGCATGAGATAAAAAAATTTTTAAATACGGAAAAGGAGAAAAAAAGAAAAAGAAAAGAAAACAAGAAAAAAGATAAAAGAGGGGGAAAGGCTTTCACCATTGAGCTCTGAAGCGAAGCTAAGTGTAATTCTGTCATCTTTTTGTTCCCCATGCCATTTATTTGAAACTTGGCATGTCAAGTTCGAACTGGACTCTGATTTAGCTAGAAAGTTAAAGGCCCTGTGGACTAGTCTCAGCAATACCTTTATAAAGAGCTGTCTGCATTTACTTGCAAAAACAGCCAACACAAAGGCGGTAGGGAGGTGCAGAGAGAACTGAATTTCATTTTAATGTGATTTGTTAGTACCCGCATGCAAGAAAAAATTGTGTGGCAATATTGTCATTGACACTTTCAAGACTCGCAATTTCAAAAGATCCCTAGCACGCATATGGCAGGCAGTAGGAGACAGGTGACAAGTTTTCAGACCCTTGCAACCCCGTTTGAAGCTTTGCAACCTCAAAAAATCAGAGTATGCCTTTGGAAGATGGTAGTTAGCAGGTGACATGGCCAGTCTATTAAAGTAATTTTCCCAAACAGACTTATCACAGCACAATAAATGATTTAGAAACAAGCGTTACTGTCATTGTCATTTCCTTACAAAGGTGATAACATTACCATGTAGCATGCTGCAAAAATGTGACGGTCAAAAATAGATGCCACATTGACTGCATTGACTGTCTATGAATGCTCTGATTAATTTTTTCCCAACTTATAGAAGCACCAAATTTAATTAAAGTAGCTTAACAGAGTCATCGATCAATACAGGTCAACTTCAATTCATCAGTGGCGTTCCTTTCCCAAATCAGCTTCCTCTCATCAATTTAACCAGATCACCCCAAGCAATTCACTCATCTACATCATTGCCTTCCATTCATCCTTTCCTCACTCACTTTTTCCTTCTCCTTTTCCCAGTGTGGAATAGCAAGACAGAGTCACCTTCTAAACTAGGTAATCCGCATAGCATCATTTCAACACAATGCAGTACAGCAAGTGGATTTTTCCGAAGTAGAGGTACTGAAATTTCAAGTGTTACTGCGGTTAGACCGATCTTAACCCTTCAACTGCTGCTAACCTCGGGTCCTACTTGCAATGGGCGATTGTAACAATATCGCCAATAACAAGACAAACTCCTCAGGCGCTATGCCACGCCACTCCCACTGCCAAAAATGAATTACGATCGGCAATTACGTTGGTTGAAATCTTCAACACTGGAGGGAGGTAGCTATTTATAAAAAAACTCGTCTCACGCCTTTAGCGCCTTTTCAAATCAGCCTTAAATGAAGAAACTGCGATATCTTAAAATTAATTTGGCAATTTCAGTACATTTCGTGGGAGTTAATTCAGCAGTTAGAGGGATCGCTGAAGTCAACTCCGTCGAATATTTATTATCAGCAGAAACGATTATTTGTAACTTCTGCAACTCTAGAATGCTCTTTCTACAGCAAGGGAAGCTTCACTGCTGAAACAAAACTGGAGTCAAAAACAAGATTTTTCTTATTTATAACGCGTTCGAACTTGAGACGTCAATAATGGAGAGACGCTAGTGATTACTGCTGGATACGTAGATACATGAACAGAGCTGCGATGTGTGTTGACCTTTCCTGTTCGATGAAGTTACTGATTTCTGCAAAAAAAACATAGTATTTGTTATTAGAAAGCACATTTGTTACTGGGAAATAATCAATCAATAAAGGCCAGCTTCAGTTTGTTCCCAGTCCCCTTTAGATTGCTTGGGTCTCTGCGATTTCATTTTAGTTAAGTTTTGAGGAAACCTAAGCCTATTTTGCTTCTAAGAGATGTCAATTTACACATAATAATCAATCAATAAAGGCCAGTTTCAGTTTGTTTCCAGTGCCTCTTTAGATTGCCTAGGTCTCGGCAATTTCATTTTAGTTAAGTTTTGAGGAAACTTAAGCCTATTTTGCTTCTAAGAGACGTCAGTTCACACGTGTTGACTAACAGCAATCACGCACACTCACCTTTGAGTATCTTGACCATGAGACTTGACAAAATTGGATCCCATGTTCGCTGCAAGGAATTTTTCCAGTTCCTCACGCGACCTGGATCAGTAGGAAGAAATTACGCTTTACTACACGGAATTCAGACAAGCAATAAACTGCAGGCCTTCTAGCCCTTTGATCATGCTCTCCCAATACCTCTTCAACAATACACAAAATTTTCTCCTAAACTACATTTTTTGCTTCTGTCATTCTGATTCCGAAAATCCCCCCTTGTTTGGATAAATTGTACACTAATTATAAGCCCAACATTTCCCATAAAACTGGTCTGAAAGAGCAGCTTCTCTCTCTCGAGTGTGACTACTCGCTTATCTTTCCTTCACAATGTATGCTTTGCGCATGCCTGTTTCTTCTTCTTGATCGTCAGCTTGTTTTTCTCCCTTTGTTCTGTTCCTGTCTCTGAAAGGTACACTTATCTTTTCCCTCTTATGGCACTTCTGACAGTGTATGGATAAACCACAGCATGCCATAGTATACAGTTTGAGCAGCTACTCACTTGACGGGGTAGTCGGTCTCACTGAGATTGACAAAGTAGTCCCACTCGGCATGCTCCCGCAGCAAATAGGCCATGCCGTGCAAGAGCATCTCGAGCAGGCTAGAGCCGCCCCAGATGGTCGCAAGGCGGTTGCGCTCCAGCCGCACGTTGGCGTACTTGGACTCCAGTGGCAACAGGGACCGATACATGTGTTCTTGCCTCTGCGTTGACAAGTGGCAGAGGAAACGAGAGTGAAGAAGCATTTGAAAAGGCATCAACGGTATCAACTGTGTTCACCGAAGTGTCCGGGAGTTCTGCTGCAAATTTCTCAAATTTAACAAAGACAATCAAATCAATGAGTCAATTGATCACGTGTGCCTTGACGTGCCAAACACACTGAACCAATTAGTAACGCTCCCTAATATCTCTTCAGGCTAGAGCGTAGTGGGCTATGTGGGCCTCTCCACCATTCCTGCATGTACCATTTTTCTTCCTTTAAAAAACCTTTTCGAAAACCTGTTTCTACAAATTTTCCTGACGCGTTTTCTTGTTTTGCCCATGAAATGAAACACCACATTACTTACAACATCTCTGCAATGCCCGCCGTCAAAAGAAACCTGCTCCACGATCTAAAGCACTGAACAAGGCTAGATAAGGTGGGATTTCACTGCAGTCATACTCCATTTCATACCTCAGGCCCGCCGACCATAACCTCGCGCCAGGCATTGAAAAGAGAAAAGAGGGGCGCACTGGGCCCACCTCCAAGTGCCGCTCCGCGGAAGAGAATGCGTGCTACAAATCTGATAGGAATGAATGAGCACTATTCCTATACTTTTTCAAGGGATGTTTTGAGAGTTCGATATATCTAGAATCAATTGCATACGTGCCTCACAGGTGTAAGAAACACATTTAAAATACATGCGCTACGGTGCTTTGAGTTCAAAAAGCAGATTTTGGGCCGCTCACAGAACGCAATATGCATGTAAGGAACTGATAGCTTCAATTCAGTCTCACATGGACAAAACAAGATTCGGAAATAAAGTGTCAAGAATTAAGAAATGCTGCAAAAAAAAAAACTTCTCGTCTGGCAGATCCAAACCTAAGCAGCCGAAGATCCCTGCTGCCTATATTTTCATGCAGAGTATTTAATTCTTCAGCATTGTCTGTAAATAGACACTCGACCCAAACCCAATCCACAGCCAGGAAATAAAAATTATAACAGAGTTAAAGAAGCCCGTCTTCATAGCTTCTTCCTCTATGAAATTAAGATATAAGCTTCATCCTAATAATAAACAAGAATACAAAGTTGTTAGAAAACTTCTCGATTGTCCTTTTCTGTTTTCTTTCTTAGAATATTAAACCTTAACATGAGGCCAGATTTTTTCTCACTTCAAATTTGATGAATAAAAAGACTCACAGCATCAACGTGGATGTAGAAGACGTGTCGCTCATGGTAGAGAAACTGAAGCAGACGAAGCACCTGCCGTACCGCCCGGCCATTCACCGACAGCAGGAAAGCAATGCGCGCCGGTTCCAGCGCCTTGGCACTAGATGGTGCCAGTGGCCACAGTATTTCCCGTTTAGTGACTTCACCGGCCGCTGCAAGGCGAAACGGTTAAAACGATGCTTTCTTCACAAGACCCACTGTGAACACGAAGAAGGACGCTGCAAAATCTGTCTTGAAGAAAATAACACTCAACAATCCTGCATTTACCGAGACAAGTTAACGACTTTGTGAAGCAACATTTTCTTCTGTTAACCTTTTTCACATTACTGCCTCTGAAAATATAAAAGAGCCTGACACAGTTTGTCATTCATTCATTCATTGGTTGATTGATTGATAACATGGAATTGGTATTGTGAAAACTGTGCGAGAACATAAAAAGTCAGCTTTAAACCTGAGTTTATCCCTAGTTCAGCATCCTTTTAGACAGAAAAATATACCACGGCTGCAAACTGAATTTCATCGAACTTAACAAGATTCAATCGGGAAAGCATTTGGGTCTACACCGAATTTACATACGCGCGAGAATGAAAAACATAAAAAACGAAACCGTTAGTTTGTGCTTTACCATGGCCTTACTGCAACGACCCCGAAAAGACCATAGTGGCTTTCACACTATCATTACGCCACAATAAGCGAAGCAAACAATACTGTCTTTGCTTGCATAATGAATGCGCCTGCTATTTTTGCTCATGTATTCACCCTATGGAATGACCACACGTGCCTCACCAAGAAAATTTAGGTGACAGTTACGTTACGGGCTGAAAACGTTACAGCATTAAAGGTCGACATTCACATTCACTTCCACTTGCCACGTACACCGAGCCTGTGCAGCAGCCAATAATACTCCATCTTCAGCACCTGCCAACGGCCAGCGCACCTACCAACTTGTCCATGTCATGCGGTCTCATGACATCCCACACCACATCATTCAATCGGCAAATATTATGAGAAACAATGCTGCCAGATGCCGCATTTGTATTCTAGCAAATGGTTTCCAATGCCATCGCATTAAAGAAAAAGTAAAGCTTTAATTAAGACGGCACCCATTATGCAAGTAAATACAGTATACAGCATACACAAAGAGCCATTTCATCCTTCTAGAGTTGAGGCCAGTTCAAAAGAAGCATACCGCAGAACTACCTACAAAAAAACAGGTCTGACACAAGGGAATGGGATCAGTTGTTATGAAAACAGACAGGCAGCATAGAGCACCCGTGCTAGAACACACTAAAACTTGAAGCAGCAGTGTTAGAAGGCTAGAAGCCCCAGGAAAGATAGATATGAGAAAAAGATGTTTGTGACAGCCCAGGGGGAAAAGCACAGGTGGTTAAATGTTTAAGTTCTTAACCTGCACATAACCAGCGCTTGGTTATTGAAATGTATGCACTATAAGAAAGTTTTAAAATAATTTGCTAGGTAGAAAAACAAACTATGGTGGAAGAAGGAGTACAAACGCTATGGGACAAAGCTGGCACATTTTTTTCATGACATGTGCTTAACACCTTTTTAATACTACAATTTAATAGTGCTTAATACCTGCTCGAGATACTCAGTACTCTATCGTGTGGTAAAGTGTGGTATGTGACATCATTTTTTTCTGTGTCATTGTAATACAAGATGTAACAAAGAGGGCAATTTGGTAGATTATAGACCTCAAATTTAAATATATAAAAAAAAACGAAGTGCAAAATGAATAAGAGAGAAAAATCAGAGTATGCATATGTACAGCTTGGGATAGCAGACATACCCAATTCTAGAAAGGCTAATTATAGGAAATTCCAAAAACACAAATGTAAATGAGTGGAGTCGATCGGATTTCCGCTGGTCCCCATTCAACTTTCATAAATTCAAAATAGTCTTCTTTTGACTAGGTACTCTCAAGTTTATGCCATATGCACCTATATTCTGGGTGAACCAGGATGGTGTGAATAGGAGCAAAATTAATGAACATAGCCAGCAAGTTTCGCCAGCACTTATCGTCCATGTGTTCGTGCTTCATAACGTTGAGCAACTGCAATTTAAAAGTTTTCTTTTCTTTCTTGGTCTCCAGCAGTTGCAAAATTATGGCACAAGGCAACAATTCCTCCAAGACTTGGCAGGCACAATGTTTTGGTAGCTAAGAAGCTTTCGTAGCCACATCTCATAATAGCCACAGGATCACCGAGAGAGAACCACACCACACAAATAAATTTTTCTGAAAGAGTCTGAGCGTGGGAGACATTTAAGAAAACAGGATGCATAGCAATCCTAAAAACCAGTCAAAGAGATATAACACAGAACACGACAAGTAAACAGGGCAGAGGGTTTGATCTAAGAATCTTCTCCTAAGCCTTTCATCACTGAAGAGCGAAGCACCAAGTCCAGGTACCAAGGATCGAACCTGGTACCTCCCGAATACGAGGCGGATGCTCAACCCCAGGGCCACCGCTTCGATAGCTTTTTAGCTTGTTTTCAAGGTGAATCAATACCAACTCCCCAAGTCATCAATATTGCAGAATTTCATTCCAGCCTCTGCCCTGTTCGCCTCTCGCTCCCCGAGTTGTGCCTTTCTAGCTTATTTTTTAGATAAATTAGTACCAACTCGCCCAGTTGACAGCCGCGCCAGACTCCACAAAACAACTGCAGTATACAAAGTATTTAAAACCTAGCATCTTGGCAAGTGACAAAGACCAGCAGTGAGAAGTCTATGCAAAAAGCGATAGAAAGTTAATGATTTCCAGAAGCCAAAGAAGCACCACCTAAGAGCCTCAGTGAGTAAAATTTTTGCAAGAAAAAACAAAGGATAGATGTTGAATTTGGGCAGAGTTCAGCCATATGAGGTGCCACCAAAGAGCCCACAAACAACAGCTCCCAGCCAAATTAGCCAACTACACAAAAGCTTGAAGCATTGTAGACGAAACACGCAAGCCTCCAAAAGAAGCAGACGTTGACGACGAGGAAGGCCCAAGCGAATAATTCCAATGACCACAGTGTGATCACAGAGAAAGGAGGGCTGGCAAGAAGACGAGAAAGAAGAAAGCTTGGAGGGACGTTAGTGCCAAACACAGGCAGATTAGAAGGCAGCGAGTGCTAACTACCTCTTCAAGCAAGGCACAGGAGGAAGCGGCTTCTCAGAGGGCGCCACTAAAGGAAGAGATGAGCGTGAGCCCCGCACGAGGAAGAGTTTCAGAGGCAGAGAGGAGCGGCAGCTCCACACATGCATCTTTTCGTCGTTTCCGGCGCTCACTGGGTAACCCCGTCGAGAAGACGTCCACGGCGAGGTAGCCGCCACAAAGCTCGCTTTCGTTGGCCGGGCAGACCATGTCGCAGTACTGTGGCTGGAGAGTGAGGTTCGCTGCGGGCTGCTCCCGGCCACAGAAGCACTCGGTCCCGTACTGAAGCCCCGCCCAGGCGAAACCGAGCCGTAGGCAGAGGCCGACGCAGTGGCGCCGACAGTTGCCATTTGTCCGCGAAGCCAACCGCTCGAGAATGCGTGACCGTCGGTCGTCACGGAAGCAGCCGAGGTGTTCACCAATGACCCGGCCTGACCAAGGAACGCGCCTTCATGAAGACACAGTAACCTGACAAAACTTAATTTCCGACCTTTAGAGATAGTTACGGTTAGCTAGCCTCCGGTCACCGTGTAAAGTATGTCAGAAATCAGGGTTACAGTTGTTAAATAATAACATCAGCACGGCAGACCGTGCAAAGGATGTCCAGACCAAGACATCGTCCAGTGATCAGGTAAACCTAGTGCTATCTGCCACTGCCCTCTCTCTTTCCTTCAAGCAAACTTGTGCCTCGCCCTTCTACAGTATATGTATTTCAATCAAATATAATAAAATGAATAGTGTTTGTAACCCAAGCCAACTGAGATCTTGTGGTTATGGAGCACTTGCAAGCTTGTGTATGAGACACTACAAGCCTCTTTCACTATGAAATTGCATACCTGTGTTTCAGTGAATATGTATACCTCCATGAATTTGTATGCATAAATAAACAAAATAAACTAGCAAATACCCCTCGCTCAGAGCATTTCTCTAGTGGAAACGGTGAGGCCACGTGTACTACACGCTTTCTGATCAAGCTAGTGTGTTGGCTCGCAAACCGAAAATGCGAAATTTGTCACTAGTCAAATAAGCTGCAGCAACGGCATGGCATGATGCCTCTTCAGCGACATCAAGTGAGGCTACCTTCACAAAACAGAATGACCCATGTTCTGGGTGGACTTCCATCATGAACAATAAGGTAATTGAGTAATAGAGCCCACCCACTCCTATGTTACAGTGTCGTCAAACTAACAAAGAGGTTATAGTTTGACTCAGAATAGAGATTTATAGGAGACAAAATTCCAAGAAATTAAGTAGAGACACCACAGCCATGGGTCGCTTTCAGAAGCAATCTGTGATAACATTAAATGTCTTATTTTTCTATTTCTTTTTAGATGCCTAAGCCTAAACATCACCATACACTTCCGGCTGGCAATCACAGTTCTTAAAGGTTTACTAAAAAAATATTCGCTGTTATTCTAATGCAACAAAATTGTAGGGGTGGTTTTCGTAAGTATTCAAGTCAAATTTAAATACTCTGCGTAGACCTATAATTTACAATTCATTTTTAAAAATTACTCCTCGTGATCCCTCGTACCAGCTTCGTGCAACGCCTCACTCGACGTTCTTAGTCACTCCTGTCCGCTGACATCGACTGGGCTTCCAAGATGCACCATTTCAATGCGCATCTGTACTCTTCATTTTTTTTTTATTGCACCTTAGCATGAGTTGTGTTGAGGGGGTTAATTATGTTCGGTCATAGACATCTTCTAAAATGTGTTTGCATTGCGGAGATGGCTGATGGAATATCGATTGTTTTTGCAAGTGTTCTGGTTTTAATGAATAAGTTTTCATGGTCCTTTCATGGCATCCGCATCACTAGAAGCCCAAAACCAATGGCAGGGAAAAATATTCCAACTTTGACATCTCCATTAAATACACCTTCTGCTGTCAAGTGAACACTGACAGTCACAAAAGGCTCAGCAATTTAAGTTTTCTATAACCAGATGCAACCCAAGACCGAAGTAGTAGATGCTCCTCAAGCAAGGCCCTTCAGTCCTTAGCATCGAGCGATTTTTAACAAGCCACGGTTAATTCGATTAAGCCACGGTGAGTCTCCTTTCATCTACCACGACCAACTATGTCACATTAGCAGGTCCAAGAGAACTGTCCATGAGGTCACAAGAATCAGTCGATGCTACAGGCTGGAGGGGGACTTTTGAGGGGGTGTATGCCACTGCCTCTTTGAATTGTGTCCATAAAAATAACAGCAGTTGATTTAAGTGCACTCAGTTTCTCAGTGAGCTCAGCAGCCCATCCTTACCTGACGAGCTTTCGCAAGACCGCGGCAGTTCGCTGGGGTAGAGCAAACCGCGCCGTACAAGACAGGTGACATTTGCCAAATCCTGTTTGCACTGTGTCGTCGTGGCACGCCGGATTGCGGACAGGGCATCCTTCTCAATGATGTCGCACTCTGGCTGAAACCCCAGGTGAGTCCAGTCAATGGCCTCGGAGCCGTTGACGTCACTCGAGACCACGGGGCTGCCGCCACTTCGACGCGGGTCAATGACACGTTGCTGAGCTCCGTCTTCATCCTCATTGTTGTATTCGTCATCTGACTGGGCGCTTTGCTCTCGACCGTTGCTGGCCTGGATACGAAGGTGACGGTGAGTTGAGCAAGCGTCTTCAGGGAATAATTATGCAGGCTGTATTAAACGGTTCGCTCTGGCAGATATTTTTAGAGCATTCATCTATGAGCATTGCAGTCCGCTGTTGGACCACCTATAAAACTGCTTCGGTGTGAAGTGACCATTTGTGGTCCATTGGCACAACTAATTTCTTTAAGCTGCCAACAAATGGCACTAGTGAACTCACATGTGCGATTTCTATGGCTCTTTGAAATTTACTCTTATTGCACTATCCCACTGCTTCATTATGCGGCTCGGTATCAGTGACCACGCAGCTGGCATAAGCAGCATGACCCACCGATGACCTGTGACAAGTTAACTGTGTTAAAAAGGAATGAACATGTCATGTGGGCAGCTTTTACAAAAAAAACTATGCATATCTTTCATCGAGCTGTAATTAAATCAGTAATTGGGGTCCCCCGATATTGCTCTGCAGTCTGTGAGTCCGTTTTCATGTCTCTGTAATCGGGTTGTCTTCTTCGTGCAGTCTTGAATTTTCTGAAGCCATGTGAACAAACTAGCAAAATTTCATGTCTTACTCAACTAAATTTCTCCTTTCTAGTTACCAAGACCACTGCGCTCAGTGTGTGCATATTCATGTCTCTCTATTCATCCCATCTTCGCACAGTTTTGAATTACCTGACACTATGCAAACAGACAAGCCCAATTTCATGTCTTAAATAGAAATGCTGCGACAACAGTGCAAGCCATACAAAAATAACCTTGAGCAAGTCTCTCTTTTTTCTTCAGCTGGCAAACAAGTTACTAAGATTGCAGCAGTTACTACACGTTAATTTCGCAGCATTCTTTGAAAAACACCACATCAATGCTTCAACGACAATGCCAGAGGCAGAAAGTGCAAAGTATATACAACACAAAGCTGTCTGACGTACAACTTATGCAGGGCCAAATTATGGAATGATCATAATCTCAAAAGTTACGAAGTTGCGCTCCTATTGATCGGCACTGACTACAGCATACATATTGACCAAGGTGCAAAGCTTTTTGACAATTAATTCCGAGACTTTTTTCAGATTTTGACCGCTACAGAACTTGTACTCAGGTCATATATGCATGGCTAAGCACACAACAAAGTTTAAGCAAGCAATAATGCATGCAGAGGCTGAATTATGCAGTGACCACATAGGACTCAAAAACCTGTCAGTTAGCCCCGTTCCTACTGGTCAACGCTGAGTGGCATACATATTGGCCAATAGTGGAGTTAATTGAGCGGTTTGTGACAGTTTTTATGACGTGACCGCTGTGTAATTCGGCCTCAGGCGTAAGAAGCAACAATTCCTGCACATTCAGTTGAAAAATATCACTTTTAGCAGGACACAAATGCTTATTGCCTCAGTTTGACATCTGATTGTACTCGTGGCATGTATGACATATATCCTGTACTCGTGGCATGTATCCTAGGAGGTCTAACTGGTTTGAGGAACAAATTCCCAGTTCATACCAATTGGTTCCCAGTTGGCTCACACTTGATTAAAATTGGAACTCAAATGCCATTAACTTTGAGTTTGTTCCTTAAACTAAGCTAGGATGTTCATCTGGGGCATCACGTGCAAGCCTCATGTGTGTCACTGCCCCACCAGAGCGATTAAAACAAGCAGACGACGTCCCATTACAAAAGCTGGCAGTCAGCTGAAAACCGCCGCAGAAGAGCTTGCTTGCATTTCGTCGACTATTTCTACGCAAACCGCGGCAAACCACCGAGACAAAGCAAGGCTTTTGCACGGTGCACGGATTATAGCGCGAGGAAAATGCTGCCGGTACGCGCACAGTGCTCGAACACCTGCCGTAGCCGGTGAGCGCGTGCATTCATAAGATGTAGCGCGTGCACGCGCGGCTCCGCATTCACTGCAGTCACAGCGCGCACCTGAGAATCGGACAACCTCGCTCCTCCCGTTCGCACGACCGGAAAGTGCCCATCGTAGCTCGAGTCCGACGACGGCGCCAGGTAGAAGAGGTAACCGAGCACTACCTGAACGAACAGGATGGCCAATCCGATGGCGAAGTACGGCACATGTCTGCGGCACCAGCGTTGACTGGTTACCACCCGCGACACTGCCATTCGCGGGCATTCGGGCCGCACACTCCGGCCTGTCCGCTGGCAAACACGTACACAGCTTGCACGGTGAGTCACCCACCCAACGCGCTCCACTAATTATCCCGCACGGGCTTTGTCCTGCAGCAAAGTCCCGATGCCGACGGGACGTGGAATGACTTCCACGAATTATGAACTGGTTATTCAAGTGAATAGAGTGTATGTGAACAGTTCGCAACGTCTCGACAATGTGCTACAAGCACAAGCAGCAGGACGCGTGCGAAGGTTTCCATCACCGCTGAACACGACCGCGGCCGTGGCAACATCGGAGAGAGGGCGGCGACATCATCACATCGAAGGATGGCGGCTGGATCAAACGCCGAACTACGCCAAACAAATCGCTGCCACCGGTTGCCACCACAATAGCCGCCGACGCAGCCGACGGCCCGTCGATTAAAAGGGAATCGAGCGCACCAGTACGCTCTTCTCTGAAGCCCGCAGAGTAACCTTTGATTTCTGGCTGTTTGTTTTCTTTCGAAACTGCTCGCTTCACCCTGCGCCTGCAGTCGACAAGCGGTCTTGCACTTTTGCTGTGGCCTCCAAGCTTTGTAGCTCTGTCATAGCCTCGACAATGGCTCTATGCAGGTGATCTTGGAGGCCATGTATGCGGCACCACCATGGAGGAAGGAAAGGGCAAGAGCAAGTTCCACGGTTCCACCTCATTCCACCTTACACCAGAGTTGGGGAGAAACGGTCCTCATAGGTAGCAAATATTTCCGAAGGTACGCAGTACACAATTTTTTATATCCGAACTTTTCCACAGAATGTTTTGTTCAAGTAAGCACCGTCCGCAAAAAAAAAAAAAAAAAAAAGCTGCAAATCTGCAAACAAAAACCAAAACTGTGTTGCGTTTTTCCACAATACGTGAATGGAGTGCAACGAAGCGAGCTTGTCATAACCAACGTTACTAGGTAAACTGGTTTGGTTTGATTTGTGGTGTTTAACGTCCAAAAAGCGACTCAGGCTATGACAGACGCCATAGTGGAGGACCCCGGAAATTTCGACCACCTGGGGTTCTTTAACGTGCACTGACATCGCACAGCACACGGGCGCCTTGCTTTTCGCCTTCATCGAAAAACGGCCGCCGAGGCCGGGATTCGATCCCGCACCCTTGGGAACAGTAGTCAACCGCCTAAACAACCGCCATAGCCACTGCGCCACCCCATGGTAACGTTGGTCGTAACGCGGTGGTGAGAGCATGAGTGACCGTGGTGATTCAAAATAAGAACACAAAATAGTTTAACATCTACATTATAGTTTGGATTTTCTGTAATAATTAAAAACTGGTGTCACTCAATAGGTTTTGAAATGCCTTTTGGAAATGCTTGCCGAGAAGCGCCGGAACAACGGGGTATTAATTAACTGAAGCTTTTAAGGTCTATTCACACTTAATTGCGACTAGATGAGGTCGCGCCACTAGTCGCGCGACCAGAGGAGAGGAGCCATGTTCACACTTGCGACTGTCGCCTTCTCGAAAAACGAGTTGGGAGTAGGAAAGCTGCAGGGCGATGGCAGCGAACGTCGGTAGCAGCCGCTTGCCAGACACTTTAGCTTTTTCAGGCGAGAACGCCGACTACGAATAGACGGTGTCAATATAAAATGTTGCGCCTGCGTGAAAAACCCATTTCTCAAAAGTCCGAATATCTTTCCAATCTCCTCCCAGGCCATACCCTTCTCCCTGCCTTTGAATTCCGGATGCCGTTTGTCGAAAAGGTAGGGGTATTCTTTAATTGCATTGAGAAGGTGCTCGATCTAGTACTCTGGGACCTCGCTGATTGGAGAAATGGTTTGCGACTAGTAGTCACGCGACTAGAAATTCGAGCAGTGCCCGATCGGCCCGCGGCAGTCGCTTTTCGACCGATGCGACCATTTGCGACTGTCGCTTTTCGACCAAAACGGTCGCGCGACCGCTGCTAGTCGCAAGTGTGAACGGGCCTTTACTGATCGGTTTATGTGAGAACAAGGTGTGAAATACGCAAATGTAACCACATACACAACTTCTGAACATGCACTTTTTCGTATGACCGTGCTGCACCAACCAAGGCTGCAATGATCTCTCTCCCGCCTCATCCTCATTCACCTCATCTCCGCACAATATTGAACCCAAAATTATAGTTGATTTATAATGGTAGGTTGCGCCCTCTATAGCAACGCACATCTGTCTTGTGAGCAAATGCTGCTTTGCTTCTTTTGCTAATCGAAGCGAGGGAACGAGAGTACACTTCTTTTTCCCGGCCGCCGCCGTCCATAGAGGTATTACGTTTTGTTTGAACCTTTTCAATCCGTTTCATCCATGCAATTTATTCCTATTTGGACAACCTAAGTTACTGTCATTGAAATAATTAAATGTTAAAGTTTCATTTTTGGATGATATTCGGGCTCGGAACCGTCTCCTGTCCTCGGGAAGACAGCAGAAGCGTTGATCAAGGGTGAAGTGTGTATGCATGTCGTGACGTGCTGTTTATGTGCCGGCTTGGTTATTCTTGGAAAACAAAAATTGTGTACCTTAAAACTTTTTTTTTGCCATCTTTCCTCGCAGACAAAATGGTGCGCATGAACGTTTTGGCCGACGCTCTCAAGTCCATCAACAATGCAGAAAAGCGGGGCAAGCGGCAGGTTCTCATCCGGCCCTGCTCGAAAGTCATCATCAAATTTCTCACAGTCATGATGAAGCACGGTAACTGCTTGGCAGCAGCGTTGTGACGAAGTCTATGATCTTGTTTGAAATGTGTTGCTTGGCAGTTCATGATGCGCCTTCGCGACAGTCATGTGGAGCCGCATCGAGGTTCATTGCAACAGCAGTGCTGGTTAAACGTGTCCATAATACTGTCGTAAGCCGTTGTTTGATGTTGCTTTCTTTTCCGTTTGAGGAAGTGGCTTGACGCCTGTTTAAGAAAAAAAAGAGTGCCCGAAAGTGTTGGTTTCGTGTGGTAGTCGTGAAAAGGAACCCGTTTACCAGGTTGGCAAACTAGATCTGCTTTAGCCGCAAATTGTTGAAGTTTTTTTTAACTTGTGTTGAGAGCTTTGAACGCGCAAGTTCATACTCGGTCTAGCGCTGCAGGACCGATTACTAGTAGTTTGACACATGGTTTGCATGCTACATCGCTGCAATGTGACAGTGAGGGGATGCCTGTTTTGGCGCGCTCATTTGTCTGTGGACGTAAAAATAATGAATGCTTAGTAGTGATGCTCTCAGGGTATTGTTGGGTATTTGCCTGTGCTTATAGCTAACAATTTGTCTTCTTTTGGCTACCGACAGGCTACATCGGAGAGTTTGAGATCGTGGACGATCACCGTGCGGGCAAGATTGTCGTCTTCCTCAATGGCAGGCTGAACAAATGTGGTGTCATCAGCCCCCGCTTCGATGTCCAGCTCAAGGACACAGAGACGTGGATGCGCAACTTGCTGCCATCTCGACAGTTTGGGTGAGCACCCAGTCTTCTTCACTTACTCCTGCATTGGTCTGGAGCCTCGCGTTTGTATGCCATATTTTTCAACAATGTTTTCCAGACTCTCTAGTGATAAGGGAATTCGAAAAGAACAACTTTTAGACACAGTGTGTGCTTCCAATGTGGCTTCTTTGTTGCCATGTTTTATGTATTGAGCTTTTCCTTCTAAAGGTGTGCACGGACTGAAATCTTGAACTAGAGTCCAGCCCGGGCCCGACGCTCAGATTTAAAACCCAGCCCGTCATTTCTAGAAGGAAATAATTTCAGGGTGATAATTTTGTCCGAAATTATAAAACGTTGAGTTCTCACGTTTGAAATGACAAATTTGCTGAATATATAAAGAGAGCACATACGTAGAATTAACTATTGTGCAAAAACAAGAAGTTATGCATCGAATTCTGGCATTTGCGGCACTTCTGGACTCCTTTGCTCGATCACTGATGCTACCAAAGATACGTTGTTGGCGAGGTGGAATAGCGGGTCACCGCCACAAAGGAACTCTGAAGCTCGCGTGGGGAGGATGCAAAAAAATGCTGTGCATTCTGCTTATCACACAGTGGCCATATTCGCATGCTTTCGCAAAAGTTGCATCTGTTCGTGATCTGAGTGTCTGGCCCGGCCCGCCCGAAACAAATATACCTTGGCCTAGGCCAGGGCCCGAGCCCAAGGAAGAGGACTTCTGAGCGCTGGGCCAGGTACGGGCTTTCGGTCTTGAGCCCATGCATAGCTTTAGTTCCTTCATCCCTGTTTAGCTCGACATATCCAGGATAGACTGTACTCTTTGCCGTTTGCAGGCCTGCCTAAGATTTGTAAAAATGACCTTCACTGGCAGGGTGGAAGTGCTGCTCGATTTTCTCCATTCTGCCCCAAATCACAATATTGCTCCGGAAGTGTTCCAAACGAGGTTTCTTGATGTTTTACTGTCAAATCTGGGAATGATGGCATCGTACCAATGGCAGAGGTGCAGTGCACCTTGCAGTGGGTTTAATACAAATCAAATTTTCTTTACAAGTGAATTTAATATAAGCCACAAGCGATTCTAAGCAGTGAATTATGAAAAAATGCATTGCGCGTGTGGCATAGCCCCTCCTCCCAGCCTTTTGAATCGCTGGCTGAGAGAGAAGCAAGAGCAGCAAGCAAAGCATATAACGCATACAGTGCAGTCCACTTACAACAGTATTGTGAAGACCGATCGTTACAACCGATTATCGTTATATCTGGACCGGCGAAAAAGAAAACAGCAAACAAATGCACACACCAGTGTGTTTTTCCATGCATGTTGGCTTGCCTGCTTAGCAGCAGTGAGTAAATAGGTTGAACAGCATTAATCATCAAAGCACTAAACACTTTATTACAGAGTACGTTAATACCCATAAAATAATTTGAGCATACCTAAAAAGGTTGTAAATTTATTCATACTGTTGTCCCTTACTGAAGGTTATGACACGCTCACTTGAGCAGCAGCTGAAGCTTGGCAATTGCTCTTAGCATCGCTTCCGGTAGGGCGTACGCTGACAGCAGTCCTTTCTGCTTGTACGAAACCGATTATTAGCTGGATGAGCTTGTGGGCGTTTGAGCGGGGACGGTATCCCTCCCCGCCGCCACTCCTCGAATGCAGCATTCTCACTAGCGACCCGCGGAGTGAACAAAGGGGACAAGGACGGGGCCGACACTAAGTTAATACTAGAGTGACATTTATTGCACTTGCAAATAATACAGAGCATGCCGGTTAGCTATACATCAACAAGGTTTTCCTTGGACGAGCACGGCTATGTAAGAAGAACTTTTGACTCACTGGCTGGGGAAGGGGGGGTGTGACTTCAGCGGCGGACTTTTTCACGCGCCTTGAATATGGCGGCCGGGATCTTCCGTGCGCGCCGCATTCTTCGGACAAAGCCATACCACGGCGTTTGCCGCAGGCGGTGGCGAGCGCGTGCGGTATTTACCGGTCGCTTCGCCGTTGGGAACCAGAAGTTAGACGTTCGTGCACGACGGGTCCTCCCATGTGCGCAGCATACTCAGTGCCTGCTATCCCCCTGCGTTTGCCGGGAGAGGCGGCGGGAGACTACCGCTCTCGTTGCCGGCTGGATCGCACCCATCGCTGGTCTCCTTCCCCCAAGAGGAGGTACAGTGAAAGCTCGTTAATTCACAACTCGTTAATTCGAAATTTTGGATAATTCGAAATAGTCATCGTGGTCCGGTCTGCAGTGCATAGAAGTCTATGCGCGTAACAGCTCGTTAATTCACTCAAAAATTGGCGCCGCCACCCATAATTCGAACTGCGCGCCGCCAAGCGGCGCTGTTAAAAACCATCGTTGGAAGCTTTCACGGCAGAACGATAGATGGCACAACCATCGGGGCGCCGCTAGGGTGCTGGAACAAGTACTAAACAGTCTTTCCTGCCGCGACTCCTTCGAGGAACGACGTTTTAGTGTTATCGACCACGGTTTCGTGTTGCATTTCGTGAGCCCTCGTTTTGCACGCCGCTTGTTGTGAGCTTGTGTCCGCGAGATGTGTTCGCGTGGGAAATACTGTGCCAAGACGGTGAAGGAGAAAGTGGCTATTTTACGCGAGGTGGATGAACGGAAGGCCAGCAAAGTGGAAATCGCGAAAAAGCACGGGATTCCACCAAGCACGTTGTCGACGTACGTCCGAAATAGGAAGGCCATCGAGGATGCCTATGAAGCCGAAGATTTCGCCAGCAACAGAAAAAGGCTTCGGTTAGCCAAGTATCCGGAAATTGAGACCGCTGTGATCACGTGGGTGAAAGAAATGAGAAGCGCTGACATTCCACTGAGCGGCCCAATTATCATGGCGAAGGCGGCCGATTTCGCCCTGCGCTTGAATGTGGAAGATTTTGTCGCCTCCGAAGGATGGTTTCACCGCTTTAGAGACAGACATAATCTTGTCTTCCGGGTGTTGTCTGGAGAAGCCAAAGAAGTGGATGCAGAAACTTGTGCCACGTGGCGAAGCGGTGCTCTGCAGCAGTACTTAGAAAGCTACTCGGCACATGATATATTCAATGCTGATGAGACGGCTTTGTTTTATAAGCTCCAGCCCGACAGAACAGTAACATTTAAAGGGGACAGCTGTGCTGGCGGCAAGCGAAGCAAAGAGCGGATTACTGTTCTGGTCGCCGCTAATATGACCGGAACGGAGAAGGTCCCTCTTTTTGTTGTCGGCAAGGCACATAAGCCTAGATGTTTCAAGAACATTAGGACGCTGCCGACGGAATACTCCGCCAACAGCAAGGCGTGGATGACGGGCGAATTGTTTAAAAAATGGCTCTTGAAATTCGATCGGAGGATGGAGCTAGGGAAGCGTCAAGTTCTCCTCATTGTGGATAACTGCTCGGCACACAAAGTCGACGCCGAGCTGAAAGCCACAAGGCTCGTCTTTTTGCCCGCCAACACGACTGCGGCCTTGCAGCCGATGGATCAGGGGGTGATCAGAAACATCAAATGTTTCTATAGGCGCCACATGATCGAGCGCATGACTTTGTGCACTGGAAACCAGAAGACGAGCACCATCACATTGCTCACAGCAATGCACATGTTGGTGCGTGCATGGGAGCAGGTCACGCCGTCCACAATTGCAAACTGCTTCCACCACTGTGGCTTCGCTGCCGGAAGTATGAAAGAAAGTGGCGACGATGGGAGTCCGGAGCCTCTGCCTGCGGCTGTGCGTGCTGTGTTGCAGGACGTCAGTTTTGATGATTACGTTGGAGTAGACAGCGATGCAGCAGTGTGCGGTGCCCTAAGTGATGAGGACATTGTCGCTGAAATTGTTGGGGAGCAGTCTGTCCCAGAAGAGGCAGAAGACGAGGACGACGACGAGGAGCAAGAGCCCGTGCGTCCATCCGCGGCAGAAGTTATGGGAGCGCTGAATGTTGCGCGCCTTTTCTTCAGCTTTGAAGAGGGGGAAGAAGACTCCCTGCGTCGCATTCGCATGCTAGAAGACCGAGTGAGTACGGTAGCCCTCAGAGAGAAGAAGCAGAAGATGATAACAGACTTTTTTGCTTTTTTTGCTAAATATATGTTTTTCGTGCCCTCCGGGCATCAAACGCCTTCATTTTTGCTCACTTTCATTAGTTCGAATTTTGGTTAATTCGAACTGGCCTGGCGGCCCCGTGGAATTTGAATTAATGAGCATTTACTGTATTTACCTCCTTTCCCAGCTGGCGCTGCCACGACGCTTGCGGGATGGTGGTGATCGTTCGCGGCGAAGGGGGAGGCAACTGGTTTTCCACAAACTGTAGGACATCCCCATCTTTGATGATCACTAAATTCATAAAATGGGAATGCCCATATTTTTTGGCGAGGCTTCCAGCCTTGAAACCATGCCAGAAGTCTTTATGAATCTGCTGTTCTCTAGAGCCATCGCACCATCGTTGTGTCGGCACCGTATTCCACAGCGCACAATCGGTGATGGCGGTAATGATGCAGCAGCACCCTTTGCGCAGCGACAAGTAGTGACTGCGATGGTGATAGTGCTTATTTCCTAACCGCACTCAGTGGCCTTCACGAATTTCTCCATGCTGGTCCGTTTTCACTGCATGTGTTGAGTCTTCACATAATTCTCTTCTCAGTCTGTCACTTTTTGACCTAATGTTCTAATTTTCGTGGTAAACATCTACTGGATGGCGATAAAGCTTTCATATCCAATATACCGCCCATAATCGATCATTATATTGGTTTATTTTTACATGGGGCAATGGGAAAACAGATAAATCAAGAATAGTAATAAGCGATAGATTGTCGTATCTGGTATCGTTACAAGTGGACTGCACTGTATCACTACGAAAGCTGTGAAAATACGTAGTTACTTCACCAGTAGGCCACTTCGGGAATGACAGGTGTGTCAGGCTTAATGTCGAAAGCATGCTTGAAGCCTTATGGGGCGGTGCGCTGAAGGTGCCATTCACTAGAAACCTTCATAAGGGTGTTGGTAAGCCACAAGGGGCCCATCGCTCTGGTGTTAAAACCGAAGTTTCCGCATTGCTCAAGCGAATCATGAGGATCTACCTCATACAGGAGGCAGTGAAGTAAAGAAGCCGAAGGATGAAAAAGACTTTTGAGCAGTGCTTCGGAATTTGTCCACAGGCATAGGATCAAGAAGGATATGCACAAGATAGCAGAAATGTCGTATCCATTGATGTGAACTGCAAACTAGTGGTGCTGCTTGAGTGCATCGAAGTGGTAAACGCCATGTTTGTATCTATCAAGTCAAAATAGGCAAAAGCTTTAGGTCAAACTAGTCGAAGCTTTAGGTTTTAAAGTGCGCAAGCAAGTGTTCTGCTTGCTTCAAGTCTGTTCAAAATTGTTTCATAGGTCAGCATATGCTTTAAAAATCTTTACATAATGTATTTTTTGCCGTTTGTCTCATCTTGTCCAAGGTGCGTGCATGTCGGAATAACATGGAGTGTGCCGTAAAACGAAACAAAATTGGTATTTTGTATGTTAGGAATAGAAAACTGCAATTACAAATGGCGTTTGATTCTGGAAACATGCTCTAAAACATAAATGCTCCAAAGCTGCTCCAAAATTTTCAAGCTTGCTTCCACCTCTGCTCTAGTTATTGGATGGGAGTTGAGGCATGTCGCATTGTCAGCGGTTGACTTTGGATTCTGGGTTGTCTTTGAGAGACGCTGACTGGGACTCTGTTTGCTGGTATGTCATTTTGCTGCAGGATTAAGTCTTGGGGGGCAACTGACCATTTTAGGTTGGCCTGTATTGATAAGGTACTGCAATTAATTGCTGACATTTCTCTTACCGAAAAAAGGGCTAAATTTAGCTATTTAAGTACTAAATGTTAAAATTTGGTGCTATCACTGGCCACACGTTATAAAAAACTGCCATTCCATCTAGTATGGTTGCAATCCAACAATTATAGGCCTTAGTAAGTTTGGCCCAATGCAGCTCTACAGTTGTAGTTATGTTAAAAGTATACTCCTGAAGTCAGCTGTCTTTAGTATTGTGCAGAATTTCTGCACTTTTGGCATTTCTTACTAGGTACCACGTCATCCTAGAGCTGCTTACAAGTCATCTGGAAAGTTTGCTCTCTGGCGGCATCAGTCTCTCTTAAATGCAGCTATATTAGTTTCAGTAGACCTTTTTCTTTTTTTGCCTTCATGGACATTGTGTATTATACGTTACCTCTTCATTGGGTGGGGAATTTTGACTGAAAGAGTCGGGGGAAATTGTGGAAAAGTCGGGGAATGCGAGAAGAGTTAGCTGGATTTTACATTCTAGCATGCTTTGCAAGCAGTCGGAGTTGCCTATCTGGAAGTGATGTGGGGGCTATTACGGGGTCCATGACATACTCCTGAAGTACTCTGACCATCATTTAGTTGGTGGCCCTGGAGGAGGCATTTGCTCATGCTTTGCATACAGGTGGCTCGGAAATGATGAAACTGAGCTATTTTGTTTGCCGGATTGCAAATCCTTAACTGCCATTTCTTGGGACTATGTTGGTCACATGACTGACTGCAAGTTTTAAGAAGCGCATTTGTTAAAGCAATAAGTGCAAATAGTTATTGTGCATGCTAAGCTGTCTACGTGTGTTCTTTACAGATATTTGCACTATATATGGGCACTATATGGTCGCACGTTACTGTTAAAGAATTGGCCGGGTGTACATGCATGTGGGTAAGAGGCGTCTGTAGTTTCGTGTCAGACGTTTCCAGGCCAGTGACAAAAGTTTCCATTGAGTGTGCACAGGCACTCCTATGGTGGTGATGATGGTCTATTTCTGACAGTTTCATTTCCTTGCCAAGGTCGATGTACCCCTAGAGCATGGCATGGCACTGCTGATTTCTACCTGAAATAAGACTTCTAGCAGCAGCCTTGTTCGGTGGCCTCATGGTGCATGTGGTTGGAAGTATACTGCTGCGGTGTATACGCTATTGAGTGACACAAAATTTAGTAACTCAGAATGGCAATAACTGTCTGCTCACTCTAAATGGGAGAGTTGAACATAATGGATTCTACCTGTGACGTTTTAGGCTACCGCAATGGTGAGAAGGGCCATCTTCGTTGGGAAATCCACAAGTACTGCTCTCAACTTGAGCTGCTCAGTTCGTTACAAGTGTTTACATTCTTTTGGCTGGCAGCAGATGTGAGGTGGATCAGTAACGTGCTAATTGATTTGCCTTTTGTATTTGCAGCTACATTGTGCTGACCACATCCGGGGGTATCATGGACCATGAGGAGGCGAGGAGGAAACACCTGGGAGGCAAAATCCTGGGTTTCTTCTTCTGAAAATAAAGTAACTAAGTGCTGCTGCCTCATTCTTTGTCTTCCAGTTTTTCTTAATTTTTGGTAGGAGCATTTCTAAAAATGCATCAGTGAGGTCCTCCTCCAGGACAATTTGTGCGCTGAGAACGAAGCGAAGCAATCATGTTTTGCACTTGTAACCAAATGTTGAGTTTTAGAAAGTTGGAGTATGCTCTGCATTGCTATTTTAAATGCAGTGAATGGCAGGTGTTAGCACGTATTGTAGATGTCGTCGGCTCTTCCCGCACTATGATTATGCCAGGCTCGAAGTCTGGCACTTCATCTGAGTAAGACGCTGCTTCTTAAACACAATGACTTTTAGCAGATTGTTTACTCTGTGTGTGTCTCATGCGTGGCAAGTTTTAATGTGCCATAAAATGCAAAGAAAGCAATGAAAAAAGAAAAGGATTTTATTCCTCTAACGAACATTTTTTTAAATTAAATTTCAACCAGAGCAATCTTTCAGTGCCCATACCATTATTTCACTTCGGCTTTTACTCTAACACACTACAACCCTACTTCGTCAGAATCTTCACCAGTTACGATGCTCGGATGCAGATTAACGCGGACAGTATAAGTAACCTCATTGATGTCGGCAGGCTGTGACCACATCAATAGTAAGCTATTAAAAACGCATCATCAACCTCGGCCCAGATATTTGAATTAATATTCACAGTCTTTGCAATCAGAGGAAGTCCCGGATGCTGAAAAGTTGCCCAAATCATTCATATTAAAGCAGGTGACCACAGATCAGCCTCTACCGTCCTATATCCTTAACCAGTGTCCCATCCAAGCTTCTCGAGCACATATCTATGAACCTAATGCCACATCTAGAATCTAACTATACTACTTTTATTCTCACCAGCACTGCTTTATGAAGCACCCGTCATATGAAACACAGGTTGCTGAATTAATAGATGACTTGCTCGAATCCATGGAGAGTAACCTCCAAGTAGGTGCTATATTACTCTAAAGCATTTTATCGTGTCCCCACAACCACTTAATTCAAAAACTTTCGTTACTAGGAATTCCCACCAACCTAATCGGCTGGATTGAAAATTTTCTTTCGGGACACAAGCAGTTCACTTCTGCAAACAGTAGCCACTCCCCATTGTCCATGTAACATCGGGGGTCCCTCAAGGCACTAGACTGTCACAGCTTCTATTCCTCATTGATCTCATATGTAACATAAACTCGAAATGCGGCTTTTTGCAGATAATTGCATCATATACATACAGAGTGACTAAGACGACCAACGATTCATCTTTGCTTCAAACCGATATTGACACATTCGCCTCCTGATGTAATAAATCCCTCTTTCCCTTGAAAATTAAGTGCAAATCTATGGCGTTCACAAGAAAATGCACTATGAATCTGCATCAGTATAGTAGTGGCCTACTTTTCTTCGACCCTGCAGTATCCTACAAATATCTTGGCCTCTACCAAACTCCATCACTATCATGGGTAACCTACATTCAAAACATTTGCGTAGAAGACTCACGCACACACTGTTACCTCTGACTTCACTTGAAGGCGGGCCGCATCCCCGAAATAAATGCATACATAACTTTATTTCGCACAACATTCGAACATGCGTCATCTGTTTGGCACCCATCTCAAGCCTATCTTGCTGCTTGTCTTGAAAGCGTACAGAATTGCGCCATTCGATTTATAACATCTTGCTATTCAAAAAAATGCATCACAGCAATGAAACAGTTGGTCTCAATTCCATCGCTTATGTCACGACACATATCTCTCCTCTGTCTTCTGCATCATTTCTGTTGTCATCCATGCACGAGTGACGCAAAGCTAGAACCCCCCCCACAGGACGTCTAGCTTCCTAAATCATAATCGTAGCATCGCTCGCATCAACTGTTGCACGTTAGAGCTAAATTCTTTTTTTCTGCATCATTTCTGTTGTCATCCATGCACGAGTGACGCAAAGCTAGAACCCCCCCCCACAGGACGTCTAGCTTCCTAAATCATAATCGTAGCATCGCTCGCATCAACTGTTGCACGTTAGAGCTAAATTCTTTTTTTACCACACGCAATAGCACCATGGAATGCCCTGCCCAACACCATTGTATCATGCACTGATGCAAATCATTTTGAAAAAAACTAAATGCCCATTTTTCACGAGGGCAATCTTTTCAATCATATGTCATACCTTATACAGCCAAGTGTCTTTGCTATTGTTGTTTAATGTCACGCCTTTTACTAATTTTTTTTTTTTACTTGCAATTCACCAAGATTCGTATAACGTTTTCGGCGCCACTTACCTACTGTATATTGTTATTCCTTCTTAGTTTTTTTTTGACGAAGTATGTATTCTTTCTCTGTAAGGTAGTGTTCTTGTTGACACAAGATCTTCGAGTTTGCTCCCTCCTTATGTAATGCAAGTGAATCAAAATTTGTTATGCATGGGCTGTGCTTGTTGCAAACCAGATACTGCGTGCCACAGAATGAGCTGGGCTTTTCAGGCCAGAAATGACTGGCTGTGACGAGCCTGGCTCATAAAGTCTGCAAGGGCGGTTAAAAGTGTAGTCATTGACCAAACCAGCACCCGTTGAGCTGCTTTGTGCTATCAGTGCTTGAACTGTGGCATACATTCGAGTGCTTGTCCTCTTGTACAAGTGCAAAGTGGTATTCCAGACTTTTGGCTCTCGGCTAGCAAACAGAGACAAGTGGTTGTTTGGATAGCAGGCTAGAATATGCCAAGGCCCTTATGTAACTTTCATGCTTTTCTGTGCCACCTCTGACTGAAATGCTGTAAGTAGAAGAGTCACCATATCTGCTTGCGGTTTCCAGTCAGTCTGATGTTGAAAGGGACACAGGTTGGAACGAACGCAGGCCCTGAGCCAGGCGGCCTACGTTGGTGAGGGCAGAATGCAAGGCACCTGTATGGTGTCCCAAATCTCAGGTGGTCAAAATTGTCTGCAGTCGTCCACTACAGCAGTCTTCATAGCCTTAGTTGCTTTGGCATGTCAAAGTGTATAAGCAGAATCTATTCTTTCCGAGCTTCTTTGAACATTTGTCTTTCTTTTTAAGTGAGATATGTAGGTGCCAAATCCCCTCGAAGGAGGCTGCAGCCAATGGGGCCGATGTACCATGACATTGTGGATAGTCCCTTTATACCTATACTGGCCAAAATTTTGTGGCACCATAGTGAAGGCCGGGCAGGAAAGGGAAGGTGACGGACGGGCTTTTCTGTTTTTTTTTAAAGAAAAAACAGCGCACTCTTGACACACGCACAAAGAAAGAAACAACACAGAACTGTGTCATTTCTTTCTTTGTCCGTGTGTCAAGAGTGCACTGTTTTGTTTTCCTAACATTAATTGCCAACTAGCCTGTTCTTCCACCCTTGCAAGTTTTCTCCCTGTCTTCTGGAGAATGGGCCTTTGAACTCCAAACTATCCAATTCCCCACAGCGCCCCTCCATATGTAAAGGCTTGTCTTCTTCCCTTTCCTCATGAAAATCTCTTCACACTGTTGCGCATTTTGGACTTTTATTTTCGGGCCACTTGCACTGTTGCTGTACCTGCATTGCACTATTTTGGCCCATTATGTGCGGACATTAATGCCGCTTTCATACAGTGCCACGAATACTTTCCGAAGGCCTAGTTTCTCGCTAGCATTGAGGTGCATAATTTTTACCGCCGACTCAAGCTAGGCCAGTTATTCGGTTAGGCATGCGAGCGGTGTCAAAAGAAAGTTTCCAGGCATAGTTGAACTGCAATTCATGCTCTCTACAACAAATAGAAAATGTCAAAACATGGCTTCAAATGGCACACATGTGGAAAGAGCAAGTTGCTAAAGGGCCACTTGCTGAAAGATCCTAATCAGACCAACTACACGCACTGCAGGAGAAAGCCGTCTCCCATATCTTCTCAATTAACCCTGTCCCTACAAAATTGCATATTCCCATCCCTTCACCTGACACTGCCATCCCTAATACTTGCATTCTCTTGCAATCCTTTTTCTAGTATGGGTCTCTTTATTTACATGTATGGAACAGGTATCGCTGCTAGAAACTTCACAAATTCTTAGCTAAGTAGTCTACTTTCAGACCCGTCTTCAAGTGCTGTTGAAGGCAGCGAAAGTTGTCACTGTACTCGGGGTGGAGGGCAACTTTCCACTCTCTGTGCGACACTATACATACAATAGAGTGAACATATAATACTGGCATACTTATTTTTGTGGCAAGATGTGCGGATGTGTGCGCATCACAGCGCATGTCTTTGTGCTGCAAGTCTTGTTGTTAGATCTATATTATACAAGTAGCATTTTCAGCAAAATATGGCACACCTATTTTTGCCCATTTGGTGCCCAAAAGTACAGCTGTAGTTATTGCAGGCACCTGAACCATGCTCCAAGTTGCCCAGAAATCTGACTTCTCTTCAGATGGAAGTGACCTGCTACCAGAATAAATACTATGCCATAAGCACATTAACTCTTAATCATGAAGGCTGTGCAAAATATGTTTTAGCCCATTTGTTTCAAAGTTGCTTTACACTGCTGTCATTATTATTGCCTAACTGCCATAAAGGTCAACCCAAGTATGCTTCACACATGCAAAATGGTTGGGTCTTTGTGAAAATTGACTTAATGTGAGTAAGGCAACTGCTGTGCAAGTATGTATCTCCCTTGCGCAGAACAAAATGTGAGTGTTCAATCAGGCGGAGACCCTAGAAGACACATAGGCATTTGCTAACGGTAACCTGCAACTGTACTGTAACCTTTTATTTGATATGCAATTCAAGGGAGGGTTCACTGCAGTAATAACCTGGCAATCAAGTTTGTGTGCAACCTAAAGGCAGCTGGCATTGCAAATCCATGTTCATTAAAAAAGTTGTCAGTGGCATACCCACACGCTTCTAATAAGCAGTTACAATAGCTAGTTTTGGTATAGAAGTTGCATGGTGAACTGTCACCGCCATGAAGTGTTGCACTGAATGAATGAAAATGCTGAACAGTTGCACCAGTAAAGAAAAAGGTAGCAGACGCCACCAACTCTGTGACGTGTCTTTTCATTGGTTGCTGAAATGCCTGCCAATATATACAATTTCTTTCACGACCTTGAAGCAAGTTCTCACACTGACAGCATACAAAACTTGGCTCCTCAAATCATTTGAGTTCATGGAGCAGATACTGGCATGTTTCATCATGTGCTACCCACAAGTCCAGTGTTGGTGGCCTTCGGCTTCGACCTCTTAGTGAAAAAATGCGTAGACTGATGTTCCATCTCGTGAACACAGATGTCACAACACCTGCATTCCGGATTAATGCGAGCAGAGGTGCAGAAAGCTTGCTGGCTTGTCCTACCAGTTCCTCAAAGCTTTTGCCAGCTGCACACTCCATAGAGCACTACGGAGACGCATTAGGAAACACTCAGCCTTGCCTCACTGACGACCCTTCGTCTTGCTCACGGGTCGCCGATGCTTCAAACTCCCTGATGAGCATCTCGTGCTTGAACGAGCGCGGTTCGCGGTTAAAGTTCCACAGAAGCAGCTTCTTCTTGAGCTCGTTGCCCCCGTAGTAGAGCTGCAGCTGGTTGACCAGGCACTGTGCTTCGGTCGGTCCGATGACTTTGGCATCGTATTCGCCGCTCATCAAGACGACGCCGCCATCCTCCCTGGACGCCAGCTGCGTCCAGTAGGCCAGGGCCAAGCAGGCCGGGGCTTCGCTGCCGTGGCGCTGGTAGCTAGCCAGCGGCGTCATGTGGCACTGATCGCCGACAAACTGCGACAGAACGAACTCGTAGCCGCTGCCGTCTCTCGGAAGCGGGTATAAGAAAACCGGGTAGTCTCTGGCCCGTTCACGTATGGTCTCGTAAACGGAACTCGGTATGATTGCGCATACGGCGTCTCTTGCCGAGTGCAGTGCCTTCCAGGCGTCCGTTAGCTCCGCCGTCGTTTTGCAGCGCGAGCGCAATTCTCGTATCGCGTCGGCGTCGAACCTCGACGGCCGCACGTAGGTCGGTTCCTGCTGCAACGTGTCGTCGCGACAGTTTTTAGGCTTTTCGACCTCATAACCTTCGGTCTCAGAGCTTGGAGAGGGTGTCGCTTCGACCCTGCTCGAATCTGCCGCTCTCATCTTGACGGCTTCCTGACGTCGTTTAAGAGCCTCAGGGTCCCGTCGCTCGAGGTCCTTGAGTTTTTCGGCGTACTTTTTGTAGAAAGGGTTGCTGTTGTATGCTGGTCGATCGGCTTCGTTACTCTGCGTTCGGGTCGAAACCGTTATCGGCGCTGCCAGCTCACGGAAACCGGTGCTCGGAGATGGTGCGCCGGTAAAACGTTGGAACAAGGTCCGCCAACAGCGCGCCGATAGAAACAGCGCCATTGAAAATGAAGTGATTCCACCTTGATTCCCTGTAGTGTGGAGGAAATGTGTGTAAATGCGGAGCGGCAGAACGAAGCAGATCTTGATGTTCGATGTAAAAATTGTTCAACAACCGCGCGCAGCACGCACGACTGTAAGGCTAGCCGTCAAAATAGCAGTACTGAAGGGGTTACGTTATTTCACCGGGCGATCCAGTGCAGACACGCAACAAGCCACAACAAGCCAACAAGCGGCACAGCAGGTATGAAAACACTTTAGTTGTTGGTCAAACCAATTTTTGTAATAAATTTATTTTTTAACTTTTACGTATTTAAAAATAACTTGTAGTTTATTCAAAGCTTGTGTTTGGCTGTACTCTGGGTTCGAGGGTACCTGCGGCAGCTCCCGATCTGGAGCGAAAACGCGATAATCTCGATCGCGCCAATTGCGCTTTCGAAGGAGGCTTAACGTCTGGCAAGATCGGGATCAATTGCAGTCGGAGTTTACCGTGTTGTGGTTGATTCTACTTGACCAGACCAGGATCAGAGGCCGTCGTGTGGCAGATACGAATGGCACCCTCGCGCCGCGCAGCAGGTGAGTCGTTCTTCTCGTGCGCGATTGAAAGGCGCCAACTCAAGCTCATAGCAACGGCGTACGATCAAAATGCATGGCTTCGAAAATAGGCGTGTTAAGTCCGACGCTTTCAAGCATCCCATCATCAGATGCCCAGACCTTCAGCACGAGAGCCTACATGTTGCAATACATACCATTCATTTCTTTTCGTCGGCGGTTGATGTCTAGACGCGGGTAGGGGCATAGGAACAAATTCTTGATTGCCTGGTACTGCTTTTTTCCCCCAGAAAAAAACCAGTTATGCAGTAGGTACGACCACATAAAAATGCACGAATTGAAGGCATCGTGCGCTTTGTATTCTGGTATATGGACATCGCGCTTCAGGGTTATGAATCACGCACACGGGACTGACAACCAAGCGTGAACACGCAGCTGTTTAGCCTGTTTGTGAACGACCAACTATCTATTCTACACTTCCGCATTGTTGGTTTCTGCCTTACATGCATTTTCTTGCCTTTTGTGCCTCCTTTTTTTAAATGCGCAGGCTGTCGAACGAATATAATGGCCAGAGAGCGGTGACGCTACGCAGACGGCTCATCAAGGCTGACAGAACATCACACGTGTGCTGTTTGTTGTCTTTCACGTGTGTTCTGCTTTACGCCGCATTTCTCTTGAAAAATGCACCATCTCATCCAACAGTTCGCTGTTGTAATGGCTTTCACGTCATTACCATATCGCTACTGCCTGCTGTCCCAGCTGCTTTGTGCCGGAAACCTGATTGGCTCTGGATTCTCGCTGGCTCCTGCCTCTTGGAATTGGAAACGCTGAAACCCTTTTTCTCAGCCGTTCATCGACGACAGGCTAAAATAACTGCAGTTTCAGTCCGCACTGAAGCGCGGTGTTTTTCAACGTCATGAAAAGCGCGCCCGCGGAGCCTAGAGCTCTTAAGGAACATTTTTGCTATGCTGACATTAAATTGGTATTTTGAATGAGAGTCGCGTAATCACTGCTGTAAAAGGAAAAGTAGATACAAAGGCTCCCACCTAAGTTAAAAAAGTGGCTAGTGTGAAATACATTTAATTATCTGAGCGTGTTGGTTTGTTATAGGCTACTTCGTACATCTGTGAATGCTAACAGCTCTAGAACGAGGTACAAGATAGGCACTATAGGTGTCTCTAATATTTTGTGCACATCTATAAGGCAGAGCAGGTAGCAGGCAATGCAGATGATACAAGCTCTGCTGAAGCGGCTGTATGGGCAACAAGAAGGGGTGACGTTTAGGGGCTATTCCACTGATTGTATCAGCTATAAGATAAGCGAGTTTTGGCTGCAGCTTACTTAAGACAGGTAACAAATGAGAGCTTTTTGCCTGGCACCATCATACATTTGGTTGGAATTCCATCAAGTGTTGAACTAATATCCCTCATTGACCCAGTTTGAGAATCCTCCACTGCTGCATTCCTTGTAGCCCGTGTGTTCCTGTGGAATGTTAACTCCACATGCCATAAACCTGAACTAGCTTGAAATGATAGCAGTGATGTTGATCCTAACACGCAACACTCATACCAACGTGAATAGCTAATTAAGCGCATTGTTTGCACTGTGTTCTGTTTGCTTCGCAAGCAATGATCAGCTAGAGTGTCATTATGGCATCCTGGCACTATTTCTTCGGTTAAGACAAGTGTCCGTTCAGTTCCTTGTTTAGAAATCGCTATGCACCTTTTATGTGTTAGCATGTGTTTCGTAACCAAATTTTGTTGCCCCCCCCCCCCCCCCCCCCCTTTTTTTTCTTTCTTGTGAATAAATGTTTTATCTCACTCGTCATTCCAACAGCCGCCTCGAACGCAGCTACCAAAGTCAAGAAGCTTGCTAGCAGCTCCAAGCCATCCACCAAAGCTAAAGCCAAAGTCAGGGGCAAGCGTTCACAGAATCGAAAAGACTTGTCCAGATCCAATGCTCGAGCACAAGCCGCGAAGCATGCAGCTGGGAATGTGGCGGGTGGATCAAGCAGCCAAAATAATGTGAGGAAATCAAATTCCCAGCGGACAGCTGGGGTCGCGGCAAAGAACACACCACGGAGGGCAGCAGCGGCCAAATCCGGCAACCAAGTCCAGTCACAGCGCAACAGCGGGAAGAAGCCGAAGGACGCACCACTAAAACCCACCCGCAGGTTCAACGCTGAAGCGGCTGGAAACAAGAAGGCAACACAAAATTCAAAGAAGACGAAAAGCACGATAAAAGCTGGCAGACAGGCGGCGACAGCCAAGCAGACGCAGGGCTCTCGCAAAGTGCGTGCGCAAAGTAAGGAGAATGGACTTGCAAAGACGTCGTCGAGGGGGAAGGCGAAGAAAGAGGTTGTGTCGGGAAGAAAGAGTGTGGTCAAGGCTACAACTCCACGAGGTGGCAGGAAGCGCAAGGCACCGGAAGAGGACCCCGCCATCATTGGAGACGAGAATGTGGAGATGCTCGCAACTGACACGCGGGTAGAGCCTGTGAGGTTACCGCTGTAAGTGAATGCTCCTTTTTTATGGTTTGTAGCCTTCTAACAGGGTGCTACGGTAAAGAGGGTACGAATGCCCTGAGGCTCACAGGGCATTGATACAGGGTTAATCAGACATCGAAGGCCAAGTCCTCTGCCCTGCAGTGGACGTAGCTGCTACCGCTAACGATAAGAGCGGCAGCACTGTTGTAGTAGTATTTACAGACTGCACATTGTATGCGAGCTTGACTGTAGAGGGCCGGAAAGGAATGCAGCCGAAACTTTTTCACATAGTGCACGAAAAATGGTGCAAAGCAATGAAATGGGGCTAGCCGACGTTTCAAGTTGTCTGTTACATCCAGAATGAGTTAGTGGGCAGCGTTTAGGTGGCCATTTTAGGGGACTGAGGCAGGAGGCATACTTAAAGGAAAAAAAAAGTTAACCCTTATCTTTAGAAAGCATCAGCAGATTGAGTCGAAAAAATTTTTTACCGAGAAAGGGCCAATTCTTTTCCCCTGTATTTAGTCCTAGTTGCGTGGTTGGTTGAAAGTGACTATAAAATGCATGCATTACTTAGAGTAAAGGCTACTGAGCATTTTTGTCGCTTACAAGCCCTCGAGAGTAAGCTGATAGTAATTTTAAATTCCCACTTTCACGGCAACGTCCACTGATTGTAAAGCACATATACGTCAGAAGAAGCTATCATTGGCTGTCCAGAAGCTACAGGCAGCTTTTAGACCTCCATTTTAGGGGAGTGGGGCAAGAGATATACTTAAGAAAAAAAAATTTAACCTTTATTTTTGAAAAGGATCAGCAGATTGAGTCAAAAAAAATTTTACCGAGAAAGGGCCAATCCCTGGCCTCTGTATTCATCCCTAGTTGCATGGTTTCATGGTTGAAAGTGGCTATAAAATGCATGCATTGCTTAGAGTAAAGGCTGTTCATGTCCCTTACAAGCCCTCGAGAGTAAGCCGATAGTAATTTTAAATTCCACTTTCATGGTGACGTCCACTGATATATGACACATATGACACCAGAAGTAAGAGGCTATCATTGGATGTCCAGAAGCTATAGCGATGTTAATAGCAAATCTGTCTTCTACTTTCCATTGTCTTACGATTAGCTAGGTATGGTTAGCTAGAAGCAAAAATATTATAGTCAAGGGTTCGATGAAAGTTCGTGTGGTCAGGCATGGTAGTATGGTAAAAAGAATTAGTCATTGACCAAGTCAACATGTTGGGCCAGGTGCACCCCTGACTGGTCTTTAGTGTTTTTTTTATTCCTTGCTCGGTCCATTGCTTGAGTTTAGAGAGGGAACGCAGAGCCTTTCTAATATTGATCACCAGTATCCCTGATGCGATGTATGCTAGATAAAAATTTTCTTTGTAGAGGATGCTGGGCAGTTCAATATCTATCGGTATTTCTGGTTTCTTTATCCTCAGTTGACACAGATTTCGAGGGCCCCTTTGTCTCATTTCCAGCAAATGACATTTCTTTGCTTCTACATGACATGGCATTTGAATGGCACTCAAATCAACTGACATTAGGGACCTAATAAGTTTTTTAGTCTTTCTTTGACAGCAGAACTTGGCGAGAATAAATCCGCTCAAAACAATTTTAAACATGTCAGAAGCATTATAGTCGTATTGTTCATGTATTGTTGCATAGCAATATATTTATTTTTATTCAAAATGAAGTAAAAGAGGAATACTAATCTTACTGCTACCTTACCACGGGCTTTGACGACGGAACTTTCGACTCCCTTGTAGAGCGCTTGTCGCTAAAGCAGCAGTGTCTGCACTACCGTGGTACTTTTTGCAGTGGCTGTCTGTTCTGTAACTTTATTTAAATGTTACTTTCATTTCGATTAGTTTTTGTGCACTCGATGGCTGAAGCCACTTAAAGGGGATGTTCTGAATTGCACTCGTTTGAGGCCAAGTTTAATTACGTTTGTGCTTGTACGTGCGTGGCAAGACCTCTGCCTGTGCGACTTGCTTCGGAACAAGTGGAATGGTAAAGTTTGTGGCAGTCGAGGAAGCGCTCCGTGTAGAGAGCGTTGAAACACTGCCGAAAGTCTTTGGAATCGAAATAGGGAACCATTGGCAACAAGTACAGGTAAGCATTCTCTCTTTTGAGCCAGGGGTTGCCTGGGGAGGGGGGCAAACCTTGATCCTTTTTTTTTTTCGCTGCATGCCTGATCGTTGTGGCTCTCATTCTGAATGATGTGTGCCTTTGCTGCGGTGTTTTTTTTTTTTAATTTTATTGTTATTAATAAACGAGGAGGTTTCCTTTGTTGCACCAGTCAGCTTTTTACCTTGTATCCTCGTCATACGGCAGTCTGCAAAGGTCCCTCGAACAAAGGCACCTCTCTTCACTAAAGGAGCTCTGACACTTGCTATGCCATGCAGCTCAAAGGTGGAAGAGTTGCTGTACTTTAGCGCCCCTAACAAGCATTGCACAAAGATGCAGAAGTGAGAGGCTTAATACTAACACATATTGTTTTATTTGTTCAGCTTAGAAATCAATAGCTTCTCTTGTCACCACCTGCAGGTGTTTATTGCCGGGGCCACCATGGGCACTTGGATGTTGCTGCTACATTTTTACTGTTTTAAGATCCTAGCATAATGTAAAGACAAGTCCAGAAAATGAAATCCAAGCAGACCTTTTTTTATACGTGTGTGACATTTTCATGGATATTTCGCTGCTGGCTGTTTAGATGTTCACTTTGCTTTGTTTTCTGTGCCGGATGGCATTGCGATCAGAACTTCCGCCTCTTTCTTCAAGCCCTTTAAAGGGACAGAACACTGGCCAAAAATTTGCATGAGATTAGGGTGAAGATGAAAAGACCTTGCCTCATATAGTACAGATCGAGCACTACAATATCTAAGAAAAGAGGCATTGCAATTTTAGTTTGCCATTGAAAATTGCATGAAAACAACTGAGGCGCTATCTAGCAGAGAAACCTTATTACTTTATCTTTAGTACCTCACATGACACGTGAGCAAAATATCACCGATTTTTGTAAATGCATACTGTTCTTTTTTCTTCTAGGAGTGCTTGTCACAATTTATTATATTTTGCGCTCTTTCTAGTGCGTCGTTAGTAAAAACCATCCCTCCTTTCACACTACAAGAGGCATGCTTTCGAGTTTTACTACCAGATGGTGTCACAGTGCTTGAAATTTCGTGAATGAAGCAATGATAGTGCCCAGTAAAACTTTCGTCGACGAGGCGTGCGTTATTGTGCCATAGCAGCCTTGAGTGTAAAACTGAAAAGGACTTGCTCTAAGCAAAAAAATGTCTAATTTCTCTCTGGCACATGAAATTTATATGTGTTTTAAGTACATCTTTTTTTGTCAACCACCAGTCGTCATCGTGGGCACTGCTCATGGTTTCCAGCATCGGACTACATAAAAACGGGCGCATGCACTGATTGAAAAATTCTTGGTACAAATTTTCTACAGCATTTCTACCCAAACCACTATGGAATCAAACATTTTAATTATAAATCTTTCCGCTGCGACAAAAAAAATTTCAGACCTAAATTTTAGTGTTCTGTCCCTTTAAGCAAGAAAAGAGCAACCTTCGTGATGCCCACTGGAAAGCAGTTTTGAGACATAGCTGAATAAAAAAGCAAGGTGTCCATGTGCTTTGCGGTTTGGTATATGTTGAAGAACATCGGGTGGTCAAAATTTCTGGGCCCCTCTACCGTGATGTCTCTCGTAGACCGAGCTGCTTTGAGACGTTTAACGTGCACATGTTGCAGTCACATTACCCCTTTCACACGTTCACTGCGATGACCTCATGCCAAATCTTTCACTTCGCTTTATCACTGCTACTAGTGGTCCATGTTGAACAATGCTCTAGTGATTTCAGTTTACTTTTTACGATGTAGGTAGTGACAAAAATTTGACCACAGTGCGTTTTTTTTTTCTGGTACCAGTAACGTCTGTAACTTGATGCATTTGGGGCAAAATTGAAAATAAATGCTCGTAGGTAAACTTGCAGTTGTTGCAGTCTCGTTAGATCTTTCGCACATGCACTTTAGTGACCGTGGGCAGAATTTCTTGCTTCGCTAAATTTATCGCTGCAGCTGAGGCCATTGAACGATACTAATAGTAAACTATTTATAGAACTGCATGCAGGACATGGTAACCTCATAGGCAGTGCCAAGAACTCTACGCTTGCAGCCTTGCACGAGCAAACATCCTGAGTGTGCCCTGTAGTTGAAAAACTTTATCCTTTTCCAGGGAGCTGAAAAAGGACAAAGTGGGGCAAGGCGAAGTTCCATCGAAGGCATGGCTCCTTCGGAAGTTCCTTGCCAATCAACCTGCCCGGGAGGCAAGCCTGACTCAAGAGACGGATTGTCGCCAGGAGGCCACTGCTGAGGGAGTGAGCAGGATGCCATTGCATTTGAAAAGAACCTAGGAATTTCCACCTTGCATTTCATGCTGTTGAAATTGTATGGTTGGACCACCTGACAGTATTTTAATACTTTTGTTGGCAAAGAAGGCAAGTGCAGTGTAAGGGAGGTACAATGAGGGACAAAAGTTTGCGGGACGCAAGTTTGTGGAAAAATATTTCCGTGCGGTTGGGCAGATAGGGAGAATGAAATGTGCTGAATTGTGAGGGGGCATGCACGTCCCGTTCAGACAAAAAAATATCGGAAGACAAGCTAGCAAGGCAAAGAAGAAATAAATGTTTTCCCACAAATCTGCTTCCCACAAACTTTTGCCCCTGACTGTACATATTGATGAAACTACCACTTTCTTGGCTGATCTGTCTTTTGAAGTTGCTGCAAGCGTAACTAAAATCACTCATTGCAGGAAAGTGGCATTCATAGCAGCCCGTACTACGTGAGTATAAGGATAGCAGTCTGCTTCTGTTGTAATTGCATAATCCACCACTGTGGTGCAGTGACTAGTGCGCTCGACTGCTGTGCCTGAGTATGCGCGATCGAATCCCAGCCACAGCGACTGCCTTTCGAAGGAGGCGAAAAAGCAAGGCACCTGTGTGCAGTGTGATGTCAGGGCATGTTAAAGAACCCCAGGCGGTGGAAATTTTCTGAGCCGCCCACATGATGTATCTCATAGCCTGAGTTGCTTTAGGACGTTAAACCTCGTGAACGAAACCAAACCATTTGTTGTAATTATGTCGTACGAGTCCGTCATTGCCCACAGCTTCAGGTGGCGTTCATTATGTGGTACTGCACAGCTTACTATATGCAAGAGTTATGTAGCTATAAAGATGCTCTTTATATACTGTTAGTTTATATGAGTGCAGTTTCACATGAACTGGACAAATGTGGCGCTTAGCATACAGCTTCGTCACGCATTCACTGTGTGCAAAGCTTTTTTTTTTTTTTTTTTCATAATGGTTGTGGGTCTGTCCCTTGCATACTGACATTTGCCGCATCTCTAATTGTTTCAGCTCACCTCCAGTGGGATGCAGGGCCCGGAGGTAGGCCTAGGAGATGACTCCAGCAGCGAGTCCAGCGATGATCCTTCCAGCTCCGGAGGCCTAGAAGACACTTCAGCGTCTAGTAGTTCTGCTGGGTTACTTGCAGAGAAAAAGGCAGTCGTCAGGCAGTTCCTCGAAGCTTATCAGAAGCAGCATATAGCTTTGCAGGAATTCTATGAAAAAGAATTCGAGTTTAGAGAGCAGAATTTAAAGCTGCAGGAGGAAGCCGCTAAAATGATGTTCTCTTTTGTAAAGAAACTCGCTAAGCAATAAACTGTTCATCAGTGGTGGCTCTGTTTCGCGTGTTTTTATGTTGCTTGATGGTGTCATTCATATCGTGTAATCGTGTGTCGTGGACTGTCCCAAAATATATAATGGAATTATGGTGGAAATGAAAAGATCTCGCCTCAAATAATGCAGATGAAGCACTACAGTATCAAAGAAACGAGGCCTTACATTTTTACTTTGCCATTGAAAATCGCATAAAAACTACTGTGGAGACATCTTCCAGGGAAACATTGTTACTGTCATTGTAGTACCCCACTTGACCACATCTTATGAAAATGTTCGATTTTCACGAGTGCACACTGTTCTTTTTTTTCTTCTAGAATGCTTGTTATATTTTATATTTCTTGCTCTCTCCAATGCGCCCTTAAATAAAAACCGCCCCTCATTTCGCATTGCGAATGGCGTGTTGTTAGCTTTTGTCACTGGATGGCGCCACAGTTTTTTGAATTCTCTTAGATGAAGCTGTGATGAGGCCCACTGAAACTTTCATTGACGGGGTGTACGTCACTGTGCCGTAACAGCCTCGAGTGTGGAAACTGAAGTGGATGGTACTATACACTAAAAATGTCGAGTTATTGTCTGGCTGGTGAAATTTATATTTGTTTTCAGCACGTCCTTTTTGTCCACCACCAGTCGTCATTGCGGTTGCCACTCATGATTACCAGCATCAGGCTACGTAAGAATGGTTGTGCAAATACGAGTGTGTCCTTTAAAAGAAAACAAAAGTGCCTGCATACAATTCACCTTTTTTCACAAAATGTGCTGCCCTCTGAGAGTGGTTCAAAATTCGTCTGCTACTGGTTGAAAACGTCCTTGGGAGATGTAGCGGCCAGCGAAATGGCGATCTGTGTTCATGACAGCTACCGCCATCTGTCTCTTACGTCTGTCACGAATATTAACTGCACATGGCTTCCGGGATCAGTTCCGGCTGCACCGATCGCGGAGGCCAGAACTGCTCATGTGCAGCTGGGGTTGGTGGTTTGTTTTAAACCAGGGGAGAGGCGTGCATGTGCAGAGCGGCCTTGTGGAAAAGGCGGATTAATAACAGTTGGTAAAGAAAAGGTGGGGTTTGAGGTAAGTGTAAACGAAAGTCCTGGAGGAACCCCAAGAGCAGCACTCTGAGTGTTTTTGTAGAGCTCTGTTTCACAACCTCTGCCGCGAATTCTTGCTGCCAAACATAGACAATGTCGTCGCTGACGTCTGGTTCCCTTGCGTTTCAGGGTGAAAACAGAAGGGAGCATGTACAAGTGCTGCGTGCCCGGATGCCCATCCACCGAAGACGAGTTCTTCACAGGCCTGTGGCTGTTCGCTCTGCCCACCGACGAAACGGTACGCAACACCTGGCTGGAGAAGATCCATGTTGACCCCGAAATCAACCGGCCCCTGAGTCCGCGAGTATGCTTCCAGCACTTCAAGAAGGAGGATTTTGTAGCACGCAACAGGTGCTTCATTGGACTGAGCGGGAGTGCCTTGCCCAGGGACATCCCAAGGCACATGTACAGATATTAGCGCGGCTTGCACGTAACCTCGAGCGCAAAAAAAAAATAATTGCGCTTTCCTAAAAGATGAGGCGGAGGACTTGGCCGTTGATCTTGGCATTGCCCCCTTTTCTTGCACGGCATGTTCCGAAACGGACAGCAAAGACAGGCACTGTGTCTAACATTGGTTTTGCAGTGAAAACAAGTGCCTTCTTTTTGTTGCGTTCCGTTGAACCGGGTGCAGATTTGGGGACCGCAGAATTTTTTTTTTTCATCTCTCCTCCATTGAATGATAAATGTTGTAAACCCATGTCTAACAGTCATGCTGGTCTTTTGACCTCGAAGTAGCGCTTAATTGTGCATGTGTGATTGAGGTTTGATGTAGAATGCATGTCATCATCTCTATGCTTTGAAATGAACTCTGTTTTGGATTCTCCAGTTTCATTCATGGGCAATTCCAAGATTGTCTGTGGATACCTAAAGGGAAAAGGAGTGCCCACAGCTATATTTAGCACCACATTAGTCATTAAAAGAGTGCTGGTTTGGACTCTGCTGCGTTTGGGTTGTACCATTGCTTTGCCGAAATGGTAGATGTTGCTGCACATTCATAGCTAGGTCTGCTTTCCGATTGGTTGTGTATCTCAGTCCAGTTATTGTGCTCAATTATACTCATTGCCTTGTCCATTGTTCGCATGTTTCGATGTAAATTTAAGCACTTCGGCGTTCGTAAATTAGGCGTTGAAAGTAGAATATTCATGCCTGCCACAACTCCCATACTTGTGACATGGCGTATCGGAAATCTGTGATCATTGGCTTTCAGTAGATGTTTGTGTGTACCAGTCTAAGTGATTCGGACAGTAAAATAGTGGTTGACGTAATCATAACTCCGCTTTGAAAACAGCATATTTCCATAGCCAGACTGCGGTGGCCAGGCTTAGTTTCAGAAGTGTGTGAGCAGAATTCAGATGATGCGGTCACAGTTGACAAATATTGGGGTGGTACGAATTAGCCTACTTATATTCCTTCCTTGGTGTGTGATGTCTAAGGCTCTTAGTTTCCTGCGATTTTACATTTGCTGACTTGGACATTTTTCGCAGATTTATGTGCTAGCAGCCACGCTCTCTGTTCTGATGCTGTTGTTATGAACTACAGCAGAAATGGGAGTATGATAGAAAGATGACTGTTTTATGATACTTTCACTAATGTAGTGCGAGAGGGAACTTGAGGACTCGGAAAAAAAAAATTAATAAATACTATTATGATTGTAATGCAATGTCAAACTGCTGAGGTTACAATCACAGTAGAGGGCCTGGCAAGAAAATGTAAACAGCATACTAAAACTTGGAGGGAACTGATAAGCCACTTTTATCTATAGGCAAGGCCTTAAATGCATGCATCATGCATTGCAATTTATATCTGCTGCCTCCTTCCTTGCACTTCGCCCTAAGTTTATTAAAATGCTGGCTTCTAGCAGCATCTTAGTCTGGTGGTAAATGTCTTTAGCTATCCTGAAGAGCTGGATCAAAAAAAGAAAATGCCTACTAATAGTTTTCAATGTAACCTGGGGTGCATTTTGAAGCGTAATTTGACGTCTCCCGTGGAACATTGTGAATTCTTTGTTTCCCATCCATGGAAATCAAGATTAAGGCATCTCCTGAAATCGAGACACCTACAAGGACAGACTCGAAAATTATTTAGTGGCCGTTGATAAATACCACAAGGCGATCCTTGTATATACCAATATGGGGGACACAACTGTGTACATTGCCTGGAGAGAGGTGGAGCTTTGTTTTCAGCTTCAGTCCAAGCCATGATGTAATGCCTGGTTGCGTCCGCTTAAGGCACTTGCAAACTTGATGGCTCACCTTGCTGTTGTGCAGCTGAATTGAAGTTGATATGGATGATTAGTAGTATCCACTACGGGCATGGAAGAAGTAGTTGAAGGGAATGTAGTAGAATGTAGATGACACAGTCACAGTTTATATGAGTTTTGGGATATCAGTTTGCCAAATGCCCTAGCCAGTGTGCAGTGTCTGAGTGCAAAATTTCGGGCATTCCGATCCCCCCTGGTGCCACTATGGACGGTAGGACACGTGAGCAGAGACCGCTTTCTCGAGCGGCGTTACAGCTTACGTTGGCATGCTGTGGAGTCCAGGTACAGTCTTTATCAAAAGTTTATAGCCCAGGGGATCTGCTTTTAAGTCTCCTTTGATAATCATAAATATTTGTCAATGGAGAAGGTGGGGCAAGAGATCTGACCTCCAGATGATTTACAACACTTTGAATGCATTATAAGCCATATGGTATGGTTCAGAAGCAAACCTACTGGTCTTTTGACAAAGATTTTTCTACAACCCCACTGTGGGTCACTTTTCCCCTAAAAGTTTACCGGTCTTGTAATTGTAGAGAGTTGTGTGCAGGAATGTGTGCTTTGTGGTAAAACCTGATGCGGAGCTAGCTTGCTCGTGTATGGAAAAGACTGTAAACGCTATTGGAGAGAACACTGGAGGAAGTAGCGCGTTGCTCCAGTCTGCTTCCTGCTATGTCATCTTCTGTTGCAGTGTATTCTTTAGTTGCTCTATGACTCTGGATTGGCCTTGTCTGTCTGACTCTCGGTGATCTTCCGTGCGTTGACGCAGTTGGACAGCTTGTACACTCGTTTGAGTTTTTGTCGCTCCCTTGAGAACTGCCGTCGTGCGAACCATTGTTTCTGTGACAAATAGGCCCAAGGCCACAGTTGGACTGACGTCTTCCCACGTAGTGGACGTCAGTATAATAATATTTGGCGTGATCTAGATTTCTGGCGGGGATCGCTTTTGCTTCTCTTTCTTTGACGGAGGAAAGTATCTCGGTAATGGGTTAATGCGCTGCTGCGATTTTAGGTGATCGGCCGGTTTGTTTGTCTGTGTTGTGAAGTGAGTAGCGTTTCTACAAGGTCATAAGGCAGAGGACAAAGTCCCACAAGACATGCCGGAAGTGACGTCGGCACCATGTCTACCAATGACCACACCATTTCAGTGCCACACATTGGAGCTTATAAGTTGGTAGTGACTCCACAAGTATGGATTCAGGCCATCGGCTAGTAATGAAGCTATTTGCTTCCGTTGCCATCCGTAGATCTTGGTGTCTCTTGTCGCCATTAGCACAATTTCCCTGGGCTGCCGTGTTGAACCTTAAACCATTGCTTGGGTGCTGTTATGTTGAATGTTACCTTTTATTTTCCGAGAGAATTCAAACCCAGCATGCCAAGCAGAGAGTTAGGTTAGAAATTGGTGTGGCGAGTATATTGGCTTCAACATTTATAGAACAGGGTCAAGGGGATTTTTTGTCTCCTATATGATTTAATCTGGCTGATAATTTCCCTTTTCGCACAAATAATAACACCTTTTAAGTAATCACTTTTTCCGAAAACTGTATAGCACTGTCTGGAATTCTCCCCAACAATCAATTCGTTCAGCCATCCTCTAAATTATTTGAATTGAATGCAATCTGTAGGTCTTGCGTAAGTTTTTATCATGACTTCTTTTATCATGCATGGTGCTTTTATATTATTTTTTACACTATTGAAACATCATGCTGTTGTTTACACTTGTTGTTCCCCCTACCTTGAATTGTATCCTTTCTTATATATTCCCACCCTGCTAAAATCACTTCAAGAATTGCAGTATGCATAAATAATCCCGCGAGTTTTTTCGGTTCAGATGTGAATGGTATTAATAGAACGCTCGTTTTCCCTGTGAGAATAGAATGGCACAGGGGTGAAGCAAGTGTTCACGAAGACGTAGATGAATTACTGAAGCGTTATATATTTACATCTTGTTGTTGTGCTGTTTTGTTTCTTTGCATCATGCCTTTCGGCACGTAGTCGCATCTTGTTGCTGCGTTCCAAGTCCTTGTTAAAGTGGCACCAAGGACTTCGTTTAGTGAACCGGGTGTTGCCACTACAGAACCGGAAGAGGTGTCAACATCATGTTTCGGCGTTTCCACCAGTCAGCTTACTCAAGGTCGGGGAGATAGTGACATTGTTGATAATGACGCAAACTCGAAATACGAGCCCAGGACGCTTTTGTTCAGAGACAAAATGTATTTTTTTCCCCACCACCAGGTTCGAAACTGCGACGTCTATATTAAAAAGGACTTTGGTCACTGTGACCATGCTCGGAATCGAACTATGGTGTGGCATAGCTTCAGACATAAGCTGCGACAAAAGCAAAAAGGGCTGATGTGATCGCAGTTCACTTGCCAAAGTGACTAGTGGCGCCGATAACTCGTTTTCTGGCCTTACAGGCTGCCGAAGTGGGGGGGTGTTATATGCTCGAAATTATCTGAAGCCCTCTCCTATGGCGTCCTCATAGTCTTATTTGTTTTGGTACGCTAAACCCCATAAATCTAATCAATATAGGGCAGTGTTTTTTTCTTGGTGTCCCATCTAGGGTGATGTCGCATTTCAAAATTAGAGTAGTGCTTCCCTTTTACTGTTATAGCAAACTTTGGTTAGTCCTGTTATCTCTGTAAAGGCCCATTCACACTTGCGAGTCGTGAAGGCTGCGTGACTGGCTGTCGCATTCGACCAGGAAACAGCTTGGCTTGAGAAATGTTCGCACCTGCAAAGGCGACCTGCGGGTTGCTTTTCCGAATTGGTCTCGTTCAAAACAAGGCGTGTTGATCGTGACTGTTCAACAGAGTAAAAAGAAGCTGAACCGAAAACTAACCTCCATTCACTTCAGTTGTGCCGCTGATTGGTTACCGGTTTGCGACCAGCAGTCACAAGGCCTGAAAATTGAGCAGTGTTCAATCGGCCTGCGACAGTCGCTCTTCAACTAGAACGGTCACATAATCTCTGCAAGTCGCAAACGTTAACGGACCTTAACGCACCCCCAAGGTAATGTCAGGGCAGTTTTGTTAAGCTATTTATGTGCTGAATAGTGTCAGTGAGCTGGATCATCTGACAATGTTCATTTTCTTGCTTTTTATTTTGTGTTGAACCTGCAGCTGGCATTAGGCCGTATTGCTTGTGTCCCGAGCATGATAGAATTGTTTCCTTTAATTTTTTTTTCCTTCTATACAAGCAGTGTTCTTGGTGTACGGCCACTGTGTGTCCGGTGTGCTTTAAATATTGCCATCAAATGGTAGTAAGTGGAACGTGCAGATCTTGTGGCCATTTTGCATGCTACTGATTTTAGAACTGTTGGTTCGAATAGTGATCAGCTGTTTTCCTACCATGTAGCTGCTCGTATCAGTTCGGCTCAGGTCACTTGCATTTTTGCAAGTTTAGTGGATGTATGAATTTTTTTTGCGTCTAGGCACTAAATAACAACCTGTTTGTGTTTTGCAGAACTGTGGTTCTGGGAATTTTCAAGTCTGCTTTGCACGAACCGTAAGTTTGTAAACTAAACCATAAGCTTGTGCTTTGTATTGCATTTTTTTTTTAGAGTGCGATGTCAGTGCTCTTTAAAGAACCCCAGGTGGTGAAAATTTAACCAGAGCCCTCCGCTATCTTTATTTCTTCACTCCTTTCCCTCACAATGTCGAGTTGTTCACTAATATCCGAGACATTTACTGCATCTCTCCTGTCCTCAAAATCAGTTAGTTTTTGCTCTATAGTTCCAGTTCCATATCATGCTTTGTGTTGTGAATTTTTGCTTCATGGAGTCGTTGCAGAAATAAGTTCAGTGATGAGAGGACAGTTTCCTAGGACGGTGGCCTGCGGCTGGTGTAGGAAAGGGGTAATTTGGAGACATTGTGAGGGGCCCGGGTGAACACCACTGGGCTGATGGTGATGTATATAAATTACACATAGTCAACCTGCAGATCGGTGGCCCTTCCGAGAAGAAAGTGGTTCTTGTATTTTGATTTGGGCATGTGTGCTTGTGATGGAGTGAAAGGTTATAGTAGGGTCGCTATAATGCGACCAAGTCCTATAAAGCACGAGTTTTACCTTAAGTAACCAGTGTGTACATGTATGGCAAGGTTTGCGACCAATAAACGAAAGAAAAAAAGGTTCTTGTGCTTGTCACTTCCTTCACTTGACCTGTTAGTTCCTCCAGTCAAGGCTGTGCATATCTGCTGTGGGTGGTGAATTGTTAGATTTTGGTGTGAAGTGTTATAAAATTGGGTTAGCCAATTTTTAGCCGGCTTAGCGGCATCTTGTACACGTAGAGCATTTTCAGGTATGCCATGTGAGGCGACACGACATAAGGGGCCTATGGGCACATTGACACATTGTAAATGCTGCTTGATGCCACAGTTATTGATGTAATTTGCAGTAGTCTTATCCTGTTAACTTCAGCGAGACCACTGTGTCTATTGGTGATGGCTTGTGCAGCCCCTTCGGTTGCTACAATCTGCCTTTTTCACATGTACGCCTCTCCTCCTCCGGCTCCACTGGTTGAAGAGAGACCAGTTTTCACTGCGCTTTTGCAGCTCATATTAGCGACATGTGGAACGCCAGGTGGCCGGCTGAGTGAACGGGCATATCTCACCTCAGCTTCATGATCTTTGAACAAGGAAGGTGGATATTCGACCCAGGGTGGCCCGATTCAGCTCAAAACCCCAAGCAGTGCAAAATGTTGCCTAAATAGATTCAAGTTTCACTCCTTGACATTGCTTAGATATGTTGTAATGTCACTTTTTTTTAATTATCAAGCAAACACTAACATGCATACACACACAACGTTTGATTAATGTTGACATACTGACTGCATGAACAAGAAGTAAACAAAATAACAATGCTGCTTAGTTTGTGTCAGCAGTCGGACAAAACATGCACGTCCTATGGGGAAAAAATTTAAATTCTGCTCAGGTGAATGAAAGTCTTGGGTAACAGCTTTTATGGAGCAGACTTTTCACAGTGTGCATAACACAAACATTCGTATGGCGATCATGTCTGATATATCAGTTGTACAAGAAACTTCCAAGGAAGCACTACAAAACAAAATGCCAGCATGCACTCATAACTCTGCAAAGTCTGCTTTGCTGCCTTTTTGTGAAAATTATGCAAATACATTAAAAACACAGTCATTCTCAAGAAGGCACTTTTGCGAGGCGTATTCATATTTTGCTTTAGTATCCTCCAGTTCCACTGCTTTCGCTGGGTTCACGAAAAGCAGCAGAATTCAATAGACCACGTACAGGCACAGACATAAGCAAACAGCACTTTTCCATTCCACTTGCAATAGTGCCTTCTGTATCACTCATAAGAAAACATCCCAATGAAAATGTACTGACATCTGCTACCAGCCTGCATGGCTGGTACCATGGCAGCTAGTTGCATTAGGCAACACTTGAAAAATGAAAGTAGTGCACAGCCCAGCTAGACAGCATGCATTAGCACAGATTCTTTCTGCGCTTAATGCTTTTGAAGGCTAGAAAGCAGGCCTTTACCTTATTGCATGAGCTAGCTTGCTAAAAAAACTAAGCCATACACCACAAAAGAAAAAACATTCTTGAGGAGCTTAAGACTCCTTAACGCAATAAGGCTGATTTTCTGTAGTATTTATTTGCCAGAACCCTGCCGATCACAGTGCTTCCGTGCCGGATTCGAGGTGAGCAGCTCCACTCGGTGGCGATGGCGCGCGCTCGTTGCGGCGCTTAGTCTCCATAGCTGGCAGCAAATAAAATGCGCTCTTCTAGCCCTCCTGGATACTGGGTTAAAGATGTCATCGTTGCGCCCCTACGTTGCCATGCCTACGTTGCAGGAACGCTAGACAAGGATCGCCAAGATATACTTCTCACGTGCTCGGCGTGGCCTAGTTGTTGAAGGTGGTTGTCTAGTGATCAGAGGGGTAGGAGTTCGATTGCCGGTGGAGGATTTTTTTAGTGCGTAGCACTACTAGCCGCAATCACGGATTTCGCCGATGTCTGTCCGAAGCCACTCACTTTCGCTCTCTCCGTGAACTTGAAGTGGACAAAGAGAAGGTGGCGACGCGCGCGTCGCTCGGCTCAGCATTGAGGAGGCGGAGCGGCCGCATAGCTGCAGCAGAAGCCACTCTCTCTCTCTCTATCTGTCCATCCGTCTCCTCGTGAACTTCAAGAGGAGGAAGGGAAAGTGGCGACATCCGCATCACGCGACTTAACACTGAGGGCGCGGAGCGGCCGCATAGATGCACCCAGTGAGAGAAGAGGGGCGTGTCAGTTGCAGACGTGGCGGCCGTCACTGGGCAGCGTTTCACAAGCGTGTGTTACTCCGGAGTGAGCAGTCCTGCGTTGCTCGCGCGTCCTCAACTTCGGCATCTCTCCCCTCTCATCAGTCACTCCTCAGCCTTCACAGGCAGCAGACGTGCACGCGCGATGCTCCCTGGACCTCGGCTCCTTACCGCCAGGCTCTCCACCAGCTCCCATCTTTGCCTATGCAGATGACCTAACCATTGTCGTCCCGGACGAGGCCTCTGTCTCCTCCGTTCTGGATGTCATGGAGGTGTACTGTAAGGCGAGTGGGGCTAAGTTTAATAGGTCGAAGAGTGCCACCCTCTATTTTGATTGTGCACCATCCAGTCCTCAGCCTGCTCATGGTCTTCCCGTGAAGACTGAAGTCCGCCTCCTTGGTTTTCACTTTGATTCGGAAGGTCTTTCAGACAGGAATTGGTCCTCTGCTCAAGAGAAAATTGAATCGAGGGCAAGAGAGTATGAGAAGCTCTTGTGTCCGCTCACGGCTCGGGCCACTATCGCGCGGTTCCTCCTGATCTCGGTGCTGACCTATGTCGCCGGCGTAACGCCTCTGTCGGCGCGGATGAAGCTCCGCCTGGAGCGGATCCTTTTTCGTTTCTTGTGGAGTGGAGCTCCGGACAAGGCCAAAAGACTTGTGGTGAAGCTGCCTAGGGACAGGGGAGGCCTTGGCATCTCCGACCTGGGCATCGTAGCCTCAGCCTTGCACGCCAGGTGGACCCAAGTGGCATTGAACTCGGACATGCCTCTAACTCGAAGCCTGACTTCGTTTTTTCTGAGTACTCGACTCCGCTTTTTCGCCCAGAGCATATTCTCATTGCGTTCCACGGTCGGGCTCTCCATCTTTTTATGCTCACCTGCCCTGAGCGTCTCCGTAAGGCGGAGGCGGACATTGATGTGGTTTCGATTCCTCTAAAGGAATTAGTTATGCTTCTGACTCTCATGTCTCCCTCCTCACCTCCGCCAGTACGACCTTGTCAATGTTAGGCCCAACTGGCGGTATATTACAGCGGATTTTTTTGGAAGCAGGCAGAGCGTCCTTTATGTACCGCTTCGCCAGGGGAGTCCTCCCCATCAAGGCTCCAGCGTTTACATGGACCAGCTTGCGACCAACTTGTCCGACTTGTGGTTGTAGAGAGGACACTGTGCACATATTCTCGCAGTGTCTTCTTCCTGAAGCTTTTCTCCGTCGTGTAGCTAATCTCTTCCAGCTTCCGGGAATACCGTACCAGACAATACCTGAATCCGTTGCAGGCGTAGCCGTTAACCAGTTCGTCCTACTGCTCGTGGAGTGTGCGTACCAAGTACGGCTGGCACGCTGAGCGGCCGCATACAACAACATAGTTCCGGGCCTCCATGAAGTAACTGCAAAGGTATGGAAGGAGGTCTGGCTCTGCCTGCAGCGGGAACATCGCATTCTTGGCGAGCGGAGGACAACAGCGTCCCGAAAAAGGATCTGCGGATATAATTGTCACGGCAGAACCTTGCAGCACACATGAAGATCGCGTTCATAAATAAATCCCTACGCACAAAATGGGAAAGTTCAGTTTCTGTTTGGCTACGATTGCAGCAGTAATATCGGAAAACCCGTATGAAACTTTCACGCGCTTATGATATCTGGCGCTGCGACTTGCGTCGCTTCATTCGGCGGCGTATCAAGAGATGGCGCCGTCCTGCTGCCTCCAAGTAACTTTAGCCACTACGTATATACCGTGTATACACTAGTTTCTCAGGAAATAATCACAGCATCGCCGCGGTAGCCGGGGGCCAAGGAAAAAAGAAAGTGCACGTGTACGCCGAAAGATGGCGGCTCAGTCGTAAATATTTTCGCTAAACGTCCCCACACGGCCGGTTTCGAGACCGGCCTTGACGTCCTAGAGGTATGAGGCCGGGCGCCCCACCCCGGCATTTTGTGTAACGTGTACCGCGCGCCTTTTGAGGAAACGCAAATGATAAAATAAGGGTATAAGGCCATGGCCTACCGGATCCTGTCTGACACCACTGAGTGACCAAACCTTCAAAAGAAATTAGGCTTTTATTATTCACTCCATAAAACAAGCCAGAGTAACAAAAATTTTGAGATTATAATTCAGCGACGTGATTTCTGTTTCACTGCAGGAAATAAAACATTTTTAACGACCGGCTACTTAGGGAATAAATTGTGCGTGGCAGTCATGAATGTTGACGAAGCTTCATGACATCCTTGTTTTACGTCTAACTTAGTTTTACAAGCCATTTGGAACAGTACTAAAGGCAGTGGACGACTTGGGCCATTCAGAAAGGCCACTATGTTCCTACGGGCCAGACGACTACGGTGTACACATGTAGAAACGCAACCATACCGTGCGCGTCGTGCTGGTTGGCCCAGGTCGTTCTTGCCTTTAATAGTGCTTCTAACGGCTTGTGAAACACATATAGCTACTATACTAAGCGTTTCATATAAGGCCGCCAATAATATTAAAAAAAAAGCTTTTTGATCTAAAAATACAACTTTATATAACGGCATAATAATACCAGTGTTGACGGACATCGGAAAGTTTATGAATAATGTAGTTACCATGATACGGCCTGGTAGCTAAATTCTAATTGTGAACTTTTTAACTATTACGTATGCGCCTATTGCAACTGGCACTTTGTAGCAATTCATCCTTCGCTGTGTAGCTCGAGCAATTTTGACGAACAAATCTCGCGAATTTCGGGCCTAGGGAGCCACTCAACAACTTCCATCGAAACAGATCACACTGCTTCGCACGTGTCACATCTCGGCTGGAGCTGCGAGCCACTGCCGGCCGAAAATGTTTATCATTTATTTATTTATTTACAAATACTGCAGGCAGCAGCGCTGGCCAAGCAGGAGAGGGGTTACATATATGTTCTGCAATAAGAGCTTAGCAAACATATTTTCATTGGTGCATTCAGCAATAAATTGAGGCAAACGGTTCCACTGATGTGTTGTGAGGGGTAAGTATGAATTGTGGTAAGGTTTGGTTCTGGTGAAATATGGGCTTACTACTTTGGAGTGGTTCAGTCTGCTAGATATATGGGGTGCAGCAAAAATACAGGTAACACGTGACAAATCAGACTTGTTCTTATACAGCATGTGAAAGAATTTCAGCCTAGAGACATGACGGCGTACTTTAAGGGGTTCTAGCTTAAGCTGACTCAGCGTGCTAGAGACCGAAGATGTTGAACGGTAATCAGAAAAAAGAAATCTGGCTGAAAGACGCTGGATGAGCTCTAGTTTGATAATATCCTTATTATAGCATGGGTCCCAAACTACCGAGGCATACTCGAGAACTGGTCTGACTAGAGAGCGGTATGCTTCAAGTTTGACGCCAAGAGTAGCACCTTTTAATTTTCGGTTTTTAATAGCAAAAAAGCGTTCCGGCGGCTGCGGTTCGATGGAGGCGAAACGGATATGCGTCCGTGTGCTGTACGATGTCAGTGCACGTTGAAGATCCCCAGGTGGTCGAAATTACTCCGCAGCCCTCCGGCACCACTTTCTCTCCGCTTTCACTCCCACCTTCCTCCCTTCCCTCACGGCGCGGTTCAGGTGCCCACATAACAAATGTGACAGATACTTCGCATTTTTATTCATTTGAAACAATTAATATTGTCATCATTATTATTTAAATATCGCGTATCTGCAATGGTTGGAAAGCTCACTGTTAGACTTGACTATAGCTACCTATCTAACGTTATCTATCTGTTTCCTGAGTGTGTTTTTGCGGGCTAGTTTGGCTTAACATTGCCTAAAAGGAAACAGCGCAAACACAGGACAGAACGCCTGAGTTGTTCGTTCCTCTCTTTGTCCTGTGTTTGCGCCGTTCTCTGTTAAGCATCTATTTTCTGATCGACGGAAAACACAAAACCAACCCCAGTATGCAGATCCATCTTCACAGTGGAGGCAACACCATAACCTCTTCAAATGGGCAAATCTGCATTCTTGGCCTGCCCATCTCAAACTGCAACAGTCAGCAGAAATGGGTTTATCAGCTACACCGCCTTTGGCCAGCACTACTACACACTGTTCGTCGCCTGTCCAACCGGCACGGCGGTGAGCGGCAACATGCCTGCCGTGCGCTGGCCCGAGCAGCTGCGGTCGAAAAAATCCTCTATGACACACCCGTCCTCCAACTGTCGAAGATTGACTTCGTTGAGGTCGAACGCCTTCATCGCGCACTATTTACCGGTTTACTGCTATTACGGTGCTATGCACTATTATCGGTCTACCTAAGCACACTTTAGCTGAACTTGAGCGTTTGGCCTCTCTTTCACCATTCGCTACCATCGTTTCCGAGTCACAAACGCGTCATCGAATACGTCTAGAGAACACAGTCCAAGGGCGTCGCCTGCTGGCCTGGGATGAACAGCGCAACGACAAAACACCAGCCCTATATGCATATCTTCCCCATTGGGAGATGCCAGAGGTCACAAGCCTCCATCACCGGCCTATAAACCGCGCTTTTGTCATTCCCCAGGAGCTCCCCGCTGCCCATCATCGATAAGCGCGAATCCCTATTACGACTAACATATACACTGACGCTTCAATTACTAACGAATTTGCATCTATGGGCTGGGCATGCGATGACAACCCTTCCCTTTCAGGCGCTTATGCTTGCCATCTACCTCAAGGTACCGCTCTTCATGCTGAACTCCTCGCGATTTGGGGAGCCTTGTCAGGAGTGCCTTGCACCGGAATTGATTCAATACGTGTTCTACTGATTCCCATGAAACCTAGAAGGGAATCGTTATTCCTGGTTCGCAAGATGCAACTGCTACGGCCATACAGCGCCACCAACTCGCGACCAGAACTGTCGTTATTCAGTGGACCCCAGGTCACTCGGACGAGTCAGGGGGCAATGCGGCGGCACACGCCGTGGCTGCCTTGGCAGGTGGGATGTCCACATTTACTTCCCTGCACCCCTTGCTTCATACTTACTCGATCTTGGGCGGGAAACACACCCCTTCTTATGCACTTCTTATACACGGACCAGTCTTCGTAGCCTCAGTCAGCATCGCATGCAGGTGGCCGCCACGCCAGACCCACCTTTTACGCGAAAAACCCATCTCGACCCGAAGTCAAGAAGTCTTCTTGAATAAGCTCATCTCCCATGATACTTACACGCCACGTATTATGGCCCGCTGGCGTCAGTATACAGAGGAAATGATTACGTGCCCCCACTGTACAACTCTAACGCGCGGCGGCATATGTCATCTCTCTAGGATTGCCCTGCCTTTTCTACTGGACGCTCCGAGATCGAACCCTACCGCCTGAACTACCGTTCCCTTCTAAGAACTGACGCTAACACACAAACGATATTTGCCAAGTATGGCTCCCTTAGTGGCCTGGTCAAAGCAATATGATTTGAGTGACGACCTGTGCAAACAATGAAGATTCTGCCTACTCCCTTTTACCCCCATCCATGGCCAGGAGCCGTCCTATTAAAAAAGTACGTTCAAATCAAATTAAATCCCTCAACAGCGCTACTACACTATGCATCAAAATTAATTTTATTACACCAAAAAGCTATTTTTAAATATAAGGGGCGGGATTCTCTGAAACACCTGCTCGCACGTGCGCGGGCTGTTATATATGAAATGTTGCTGCAGATAATTTCAGTGGTCACTTGGACGCAGTAATTTTACCACTATGCGCAGGTACTAGAACAGATACGGCTCAAATCTACTTTTGTATTATTTTATGAATAGTGCGCAAGCTCTGAATATATCTTTTCTCCCTGTACTATCCTCCTCTGTGCTTCAAATCGCGCTATACCATCCAAGGCCCTTTTAGCACGATATCATTAAGCGTTGTGGAGGTTCTCTATGGGGCTCGGGCTCTGCTCTCAGAACCCAAATCCACGCCGCTAGCTCGAGCCACATCAGTGGCCGTGAAGAACGACACACCGAGGAATACCTAGCCAGCGGGCCAAGCCTATTCACACAACGGATCGTCGGTCCAGGGACCGCGTATTACGTGTTCACACGTCACTTCTATGTGAGGCATGCTGTGGGCCCGGTCCTGCCTCCATTCAGGATAATGCGCACTATAATTGTGCTCTTGCGTGTCGGTCGCCTCGGCGCACTACAATAGATAATTGTGCTCGTATACTGTCGCCCCCACCAGTTTGGGGCGCGAAAGGCGCATATGAGCCCAATTACCTATTATAGTGCGCATCATCCTGACTGTGCGGAGGAGTCCCTGCCTTTCGCAGTGTTGCAAACAGCTTGTGAGGCGAAGCACGCGATTGCTCGGGATAGGGGTGCGGAGGGAGAAGTTGAACAGAGGGGGTCAGCAAAGCCATCAAGTAGACTCGGCGAAGGAAAGGAGCTTTTGTTAGCTCGCACCTAAGGCTTACATTGAGGTGGAGTTTGAGTATCCCCTTAATTTTTAATTTCCGTCGGCCTCAACTGCGGTGCCGAGCTATGTAGACAACTGCTACGCCTAAGATCTTTTCCTTCCTTTTTTCCGCATTTACAAATGAACCACTGCACTCATACAGCTAAATCATCTCTCACTATGATCTTTCAGGTTATAACTTTCGTCAGAAGATGGCCTCATCAATGATCGCGTAAAAATCGTTGCCGAACATACGTACGTGATCTGCTCATGCCACCGACACGCCCCAGCTGAACAAGTACGGAGGCGGAAAGAGTCAATTTGTTTCGCTAATGGAAGTACTTTCCTCGTCGTATATGTGCAGCATTGTCGGCTAGCTTTTTATGACCGCTTCGTCCAGCTACTTGGTTCGCATGTCTAAAACTGCAGTTATATACGGAGTCATTAAGACGGACCGCTGAACGAAAGCTCGCATGCGCTTTATGAAGGCGCTGCAGCGGAAGGTCGACTTTTCAATCACTTCCATCTAGCTTCTTTCACGTAACGCCTTCAACGAGAGACGAGCTTGATGCACGGGCGTTTGGCGAACCCGCTATATTTAGTGCTGAGCAGACGTCATGGCTGCTGGGTATCCACGGCATGATTTCTTTCCAAACAGCCATTTCGTGCGAGCATTTACTGCGAAACTTTCCTGCGTATACCTCCCCAGCCCAGGAGCCCGGAAAAGCTTTCGCCTTAAAATATGTACCCACCGAAAATCGAAACACTATCCTTCCGATCCCCAACCGAGCGCGCAAACCACTATGCCACGCCGGGCTCGGGAGAAAGCGATCGCAATTCTAGTGAGGATAATAGTAGCAATGACAATGGCGATGCTGTTTGTGACATTGATAACGATGATAGTAGCGATGACAGTGACGATGCATTTAGTTGATACCTAGAATAGCAGCTTGGGCATGTTGGTTATGCATCTGGAGGTAGCAGCGCGGAACGTGGACGGGAGCACAAGATTAGAAGACGACACAAAAGAGCGCTGTCTTTCAACCAGCGCGCTGTAGACAGCGCTCTTTGTGTCGTCTGCTAATCTTGTGCTCCCGTCCACGTTCCGCGCTGTTACCTCATGATTTAGTTGATAGTTACTATAGTGATGAGGTGATAGTAGGGATGACAATGAGGATGCAGTTAGTCAAGACAGTCCAGGATAGTGACTTTCGCCCTTCCTGCTCTTAAGCAGACCTAAGCGCAGTCCTGTAACTTTTTTCTTATTTTTTGTTCGCCAACTGCAGAGAGCGAAAAAAAAAGGGGGGGGGGGAATTTAGGCTCCTCGTTTGGGGGATGACGTGATAGCTTTAATGGCGCCAGGCTGATGGTGGTCCACGGCTGATGCGGATCCTTGTTCGGGTTGAAGCACTTTGCCACTCGCCTAATCCTTTGCCATTTAATTTGTGCCTCTGTTACTTCGCGCGTAAGCACTTGCATACAGTCGTAAGCTACCAAGTTATGTAGAAGGCCAACCACTACATAGATACACACAAAGCCCTGCTTTAGCCAAGCCGCACGGTCGTGCCTGCGTGGCGAGTAGCGAGTTTCACTCCTCGCTTAAGAGCATTTGGGAAATTCAATTCTCTCTTAGTCCTCAAAGGAGAAGCCCAACATGGCCGCGCCTGCCATGCCACGTGGTTTCGTGACGTCACACAAGCCGTCGACCAATGAGTGGCTGGCCATGTCACCTGCCAAGTACCGCGTGCCAGATCCACCAGAGCCATGCCATTGATTTCTCGCCCACAATGCCGACCACGCCAGATTTTCTGCGGAATGGAGCCTTAGCGATAGCGTTAACGATAGAGTTAACGTTATCGTGTTGAAACCAAGCCATAAAACCTAGATTTCTCAGATTAATGAGCTGAAGAGCAACGTATATAATAAGTGGCTTGAGATCATGTGATCCCCTGTCGCCATCTACTATATCTTGCAGCGCTCGGAAAAAGGGCAGATCTTGGTCTGATCTCGGGCGAGCGCTTCAGATTTTATCAACGAACTACTTTTCATTGTTCAGTTTGATAGTGTCACACTGTCGATCGGGATGGAATATGAGCACCTTCGTAGGTGCACAGACCGTACGTTTTCGAACACTATCGTCAAACTGTTCATTATTACTGACGCAGCAAACAAAGTTTGGTTTCACATCACGTCACAGGATCCTGCAGATGTTGCAAACGCATCTCATCTTCCTGCATGAGCTGCCTGAACTGAAACAATGCGCCAGGCTCTTACGACCCCTGGGTGAAATGTCGGGCTATGTGTTGCTTACCGGCGTTGATATTGTGCTATTCACACGCACGCACGTGCACGCACCCAGAGCACACATACACACACACGAGCGCACACACACAGAATTGGGAAGTTACAGAGCTGGCACAGAATATTGCGCTCCATTTCACGTTTCCTTCGCTCTTTATCGTTTCGCGCATGTTGACATAAATTTCGAGCTCCTTTAATATTATGGAATGCTGTATTTTTTTGTTTAGAGACATATATGTCAGTCTTTATGCTTGGTTTGTATGCTTTTTGTGACCGAAACCTTATGTGCATGCATACATAACCGTCAGTTGGTCTTTTCTAATTGGCACCTTTTTGGATTATGAACAGCAATCATTACAATAATAGATGATATGCTACTTTTTATTCATCCGAAATGGGATAGATCTAGCTATTGATATTTTTGAAATCGATCGAGACACAGCTGAAAACGTATTCGCATCACGTCGACTACGAACTAAGCGGAGCCTTCTTTAATATGTTAGTCTAGACGGGAGCAAGGCATCCGTTCGAACAAACCGGTAGTTCGTATTAAGTGAACATGTACATTGTGACGATCGAAATTCCACCCGCAACAGCCTTTCCAGCGCTGTATATATACGCTCCCTAACAACCAGCTTAAGTTTCTCACGCACATTCGTAGTACTTTGTTATATATAAGCGCGACGGATTAGCCATGACCTTATTACCTTTCTCGTCAAGGTCGTTCGTGATGCAACTTCTGGCACAGGACTCCTTCATAGACCGCGCGCGACACTTATACTCCAAAAAACAACCAAATGCACCCCTTTGCAATGCATCCACTAAGAATTAAAAGCATATAGAACACATGCTCCTTGATCTCTTTGTCACTCGTAATACACTCCGCTTTTATATAACTTGCCGGCGAACGATGCAGTGCAAAGCAGCTTTTTTTTTTTTTTTTTTGTTTTGTTTATACTATTTTCCTCTCCTCTGCGACCCGCGGCAGCGGCTATATGGCTTGGCGCTTGGCCAAGGTTGCGGAATCGTGTCCGAGTCCCGGCAGCGGTATTTAATGTTGGCACCAAATGCAAAATCACCCGCGTAGTGTAGGATGTCAGCGCGCGTTAAAAGAGAGAGAGAAAAAAAAGAGTAGGCGCTTGAAATCGGATTGGAACCGTCCACTACGGGGTTTTTTGCTGTTCCTCCTCTTTGCACAGACTCCTTCCTTTCCTTCCCCCAGGACGTGATTTTACAGGATTGTTCGATGCTAAAAATAAGTTCAACTTTCAACTTCAAAAAATTTCTAAGCCATAAATTGGCATTTTAATGGTGAACAGGTGTCGGCAAAACTTCATAATCGAAATGTACGAAGAACAGAAAACCGTGCGGCGTTGTCAGTCTGGCTCTTAGAAATACTAGGAAAGACAACTGAGCAATAGGCCGTTCCGTTCCAGGTAAAATGAGCCCGGTATTTTCCTGTACGACTTTCACTGCATTGTGCGACAGCGTGTTGAAGTTGAAACTTGATAAAGACGCCGATGTTTTTTTTTCCGCAGCGTGAGAGTTCAAGGTCGAATGTTCGGAGCCAGATGACCTTCAGGTTTAGCACGAAAAAAGTAGAGCTTCCGCTCTTAGAGTTCTTTCTTCGTACTACTTTTCTATACTTCAGTTATACCCTTGTGTTGAATATCAGCTCAAAAAATGTCACGGTGAACTCTGCACCCATTCTTCCGTCTTTCTTGGCTTTCTTGGCAAATTTCAAATGGGGTTCAGACGAGGATGGACCGCAGTAACTGTTTCACTTTGTGGTTGACAACCCAACAACGTCATCAGAGTAAAGGAGAAGGCTTGAATTGATGAATGAATAAAACTTTATTTTTGGGCAAGAAATTGTGAGTGAAGCCCTCAGTCCAGGACCCCTTTGAAGAGGACTGCATGTCTTGTCCTTTGTATTAGCGCATTTTGGTCATCCAGACGCGAACTATAGCAATCATCTCTTCCCACTGCTTAATCTTGGGGTTGTCAATAATACTTAATTCTTGCTTTTCTTTTCTTTTTTTTTTCATGTTCGTGCCTTGTGGAAATATTGAGATATTCATCACAAAATGGATCTAGCATAACGTGGGGTGTATTCTGCATAAAAGGCTAAGGTGATCGGACGTATTAGTTTCGCTTGTGAACGCCACCTCTTCCTCCTTGGTATACAAGTTCCCTGTGAGCTTGTGGTCATGCAGAAGTTCTCGGTATGTGGTCAATCTTTCTTTCCTTTTCTCCCAAGCGCGGCTAACGCTCTGTTAACTATACTCTACCCCATCACTTCCTTGCAGCAGTGTGGAAGCTAGAAGCCCTCTCCAGCCATTAACGAGTGTGCGTTAAGTGTGCTCAACCGCGCCGCGCCATCTGCACATGGTCTGCTCATGGCGTATGCAGATATGGCCACGAAAGAGTATAAATAGACGCTGTCTACGTAACAAACCTTGATGGACCATTCGCAAGTTTGAGAATAGCGTTTGGAGTGCCGTTAATTGCGCTGTTTACAATATTGAAGAGTTTAGTTCATCGTACGTAAATGAAGTCGCGGTGGCAACTTTAGCCTAGCAGCACAATCTGGTTCTTCGGGCTGATACCATTTTTGTCAACGAACGGACTTTCTTCTTTAGGTCTGGGAGAGGAGAGGCAAACTCTTCTCCCGAAATAAAAAAGAAAATAAAGGGAATTTAACGCTCTTAGATGTTGTTGTAGGTGCGACAAGGTCAAACGAAAACCCGATACGCCGTTTATGATCGCTGAGTACACCGAAAAATCCAGCAACCACAGCGCATTCACTTCGCAGCGAGACAGCCTGCTTCAATATGCGCAGCCATGCTGACAACCTGATTCCATATGCAAGTGTTGCGAACGATACATACGGGAAATTGTCGATGTAATTCGAGTTCGCGGTAAGGTTCAACTTGAGATAGCGTTTCGCGAGTGCGCGCTTAAAACACGTTAGCTCATATTGATGCCAGTGTGATGAAGACAAGGCAGAGAAGCAGACGACGACGAAGTTGCTCTCTCGCGCTCGAACTGTTCGCTCCTGGACTCCAACACCGGGCTCTCTGTGTTACCGGCTCAGCGGCCTTCACACGCCTTTTTACTAACGTGACATCTGGTGGAGAAGTGCTGGGCAGATCCTTCATGTACCGGACGCCCCTATCAAGCCGCGACTGCAGCCAAGGACGCACTCCCAGGGTAGAAGCGCCTGTTCACCAGGACAGCCGGCGACTACGTGGCCTATCTCCCGAATTCGGTCTGCTTCCTGATTTACGATCCACAAGTACACAGAATATCACTATGAGCACACAAGAGATTCCTGCCAATGTCCTACTTCACCTGCGAGACCACCCTCGCTTTCATGGTCTTCCCCATGAAGACGCCGAAGACTGGCTGGACCAGTTCGACCGGGTGGCCACCTTTAATGCCTGGGACGCGAACGCAAAGATGCGCCATGTCTACTTTGCCCTGGAGGACTCGGCGAGGACCTGGTACGTCAATCATGAATCTCGCCTGCAAGCGTGGGATACGTTCAAAGCGGAAATTCTTCAGGCATTTATTAGCACATTCCGTAAAGAAAAGGCCGATCTTCTACTTCAGAGTCGCATCCAGCATCCGAACGAAAGCGTGATGGTGTACGCGGAGGTATGAAGTTCTTGTTCCGCCGCGCAGATCCAAACATGTCGGAAGAGCGGAAATTGCGATTAGTAATGAGAGGTGTGAAAGAACAGCTCTTCGCCGGCCTCATTCGCAGTCCGCCAGTGACCGTAGATGCTTTTGTACGGACGCTACTTCCATCGAGAGAGCGCTTGAAATGCGGGTACGGCAGTAGGAGCGCACGACCATGTCGATGCTGTCCACATATGCTGAGAGGTCCACCGTGTCATCAGGAGACTCACTGCGGGGGACCATTCGAGCCATTATGCGTGAAGAGCTGGCGAAACTCTTGCCTACGCCAGCGCAGCCGCAAGTTGCATCGGTCACCGATGTTCGCGAAGAAGTGCAACAAGCTTTGGGTGCCGCGCCGCTTCTTGCATGCCCTCCACAACCACCTACAATGAGTTACGCCGCCGTCGCAAAACATTTTCTTCCGCCTTCAACACCACGTTACGAAGCGCCTGCGCCGGCCGCTCCCCAAATGCCACTGCCACCTTCCCAGCCGACTTTCCTCCAGCTACCCAGGCGCTGTCGAACCGACATCTGGCGAACCGCGGACTACCAGCCGTTGTGCTACCATTGTGGCGAAGCTGGGCATGTCTGGCGTCGCTGCCCGTACAAAGAGATGGATCTTCGCGGGTTCCCCTTCGGTGCTCGCTGTCCGCAGCCAGGAGAGCGCCCACGAGAGATTGCCGACTACCTTTCTAACCCGGAATCAGTCCAGCGCCGCCGATCACCATCGCCCCGCCGCTACGATTCCTCCGAGACGCGGGACCAGTCTAGAAATTCCCGTAGGGGAAACTAGACGCAGCAGCCTCTGGAGGTGTGGCTGCTCGACAACAAAAAGTACAAGACCCTCGAACGACGCAAACCATTTCGCCGACGCCGATCAGCCCAGAGACGACCACGATTACCAAGCCGCCCAAGTTAACGACAAGCCGACAACCCGACCAACTGCGTAGCCGGCTGCTTCTCTACGACACCGCACCTCTTCGACGCACCGAAGCCGAGACAGGACACCTCGACATTACCGCAGCGAGACGTCATCGCCAGCCGATTTAGACCTTTCACTTGACGGCATCTCTGTAACCGCTTTGGTGGATATTGCGGCCGATTATTCCATACTCAGTGGATCATTCGCCGTGGCACTCAAGAAGGTTACGACAGCTTGGGACGGCACACAGATACGTACCGCAGGAGGACATTTGATAACACCAAGAGGAACATGAACAGCGCGAGTCACAGTTCAAGGGCGAACCTTCCCGGCAACGTTTGTTGTGCTAGCGGATTGCTCCAGAGACGTTATACTGGGTATGGACTTCCTGACGGAAAACGGCGCCATCATCGACCTCCAATCTCAGTCGGTTCAGTTTTCGACTGAGATGCCCTCGAAGTTAACTGTGTACTGTCGGTGCCGCTCCACATTATCGACGAGCACGTGGCTGTACCTCCTCGCTCCAATGTGATGGTTACCGTCGGTGCGCACACCCTCCGGGGAGTTGAAGGTGTTGTCGAGAGTAAACCGTCTTTGCTTCTCGACCGCGGCATTGCTGTTGCTCGGGCTGTCGTCATCCTCGAAGATGGGAAAGTCGACTTACTTCTCACCAATTTCACCAACGAACACCAGTATCTCAATAAGGGAACAACGATCGCTTATATAGATGTCATTGCTGAAACTATAGGTCGTGAACAGTTTAACTTGTGATTCTCGACCGAAACAAGAGGAAGTCGCCGACATGAAGTATGACATCAACCCGGCGCTACCGCAGACGGAGCAAGATATCCTGAGGAGCCTCCTCAATCGCTACAGAAATGCGTTCGCGTCGCTGCCGCGCGTCGGTCGAACACACCTTGTAAAACATCGCATTATAACGGACGATACAGTACAACCACTCCGACAGTCACCCTATCGTGTCTCATCTAAAGAACGTGCCGCAATTACCTCTCAAGTTAAGGAAATGCTTGATCACGACGTTATTCGACCATCTCAGAGCCCATGGGCGGCACCTATCGTCCTTGTTAAGAAAAAGACGGCACATTACGGTTCTTTGTTGACTACCGACGATTGAACAATGTAACTGAAAAGGACGTTTACCCCCTGCCCAGAATCGATGACGCTTTAGATCGCCTAAGCAACACCAAGTATTTCTCTTCCATGGACCTCAAATTTGGGTACTGGCAAATCGAGGTAGACGAGAGGGACCGCGAGAAGACTGAATTTGTCACTCCAGACGGGCTGCACGAGTTTCAGGTTATGCCGTTCGGCCTTTGCTCCGCGCCGGCGGCCTTTCAAAGGCTTATGGACAACGTCCTCGCGGACCTGAAATGGCAGACGTGTCTCGTATACCTGGATGATGTAATCGTCTTCGCCCCAAGTTTTACAGAGCACATTCGTCGCCTCGAGGCGATTCTGCAAGCTATAAAGTCCTCCGACCTTACATTAGAGAGATTTAGCTTACAGTGATCCGCGATCCGCTACCGTGATCCACCACCGCGCGTTCCACTGCGCATGCCCAGATCCCCTTGACACCGATAGATGGCGACATATACTTGATGTCGGCACGTAGACCTGCCGCGTCGGGACCAATCAACTCGTGCGCCCCGCCCACTCGCGGTAGAGGGTCACGGTGGCGGATAGCGGATCACGGTAAGCCAAATCTCTCTTAAAGGCAGACAAATGTCACTTCGACTACGCAGAATTGAAATTTTTAGGCCACGTCGTCAACTAGGAAGGGGTCCTTCCTGATCCTGAGAAAACTGCTCCCATTGCGAATTTCCCGCCTCCTCCTGCTTCCTCACCGGGGGAGCTAATGATGCCAGTGTGATGAAGACAAGGCAGAGAAGCAGACGACGACGAAGTTGCTCTCTCGCGCTCGAACTGTTCGCCCCTGGACTTCGCCAACACCGGGCTCTCTGCGTTACCGGCTCAGCGGCCTTCACACGCCTTTTTACCAACGTGACAATATGCCCATATGAATATTTTATACTGGCACTACATTCCGCAGCGTCAGAACGTCACCTCTGCACTCACTGTAGCTTTGGTCACGGCCGGTCTCAAGGGAAAGCGCGCTCTCCCTCGAGACCGGCCATGCTTTGGTAGTGCTGCAGGGAACTACTGCTCGTGCTGCGGCGTGGTCGCCATTGTTACCCCGGAGTGTCTCGTGAGGTGGTGTCCATGTAGCGGTAACCCTTTGCATACTCCTTTTCGTTGCGTTATTTTGTAGATACATACAGTCAATCGCAGAACAGGGTACGGAAATTCATTACTGAGGGTTAAGGTTTAGCCTTCGGCTGTAAATGTTTCTCTGCGCACGTGTTCATGAGAACACCCCGACTTGAGTAGTAATTGCTGATTAATGCTGGTAAAGCCAAACTTTTGGTCGTGGCTAAGAAGGTTGGGAAAGCTGCACGGCGAAATGTTGAGCAAGCGCAGTATGCGTAAAAGCGACCCCCACGGCAGCTAGGAGAGTGAATAAAAAGAACTCTTCGTCTTGAGGAACGTGACAGCTAGCCAGTTAACGCGCCTCTTGCGAATGAAGCAGTCTGTATACTTAGCATGCCAGATGAAGCAAACTGCGTCACTCAACTAAGGAGTGTTTTGTTTTTTTCAGGTTTGTTTCCTTACTAGTTACTAAAGCTGCCTAGGGGTAGGGGGGTTATGGTTGCCACGTGTGGTTAATGCTTTGCCGAGTAGTTTGCGTGTGCTTTCCACGTGTGATCCTGGCAATAAAAGGAAAAGACAAAAAAGTGACGACTCGCTATGCATAATACTGCGAGGTGACGTGTTTCTTTAATCTTTATCAGAGCTTAGTTCTTTACACTCTTTTCGTCGTCCTGTTTTGTGCCGTTTTGTACACCATATTCATTTATATTGACTCATCCAATTTTATATATTACATCGCTCTGACGAACAGCTTCTCTGCATCTGGCTTCAGACTGCTAACAGGAGAGTAAAGGTGGACTTGGCTCGACTTATATCTTGGCTCTTTTTATGCAACTTGGTTCATGTCTCTGGTTACACTGTAAAAAATATTTGGTGAAAAATACAAAAATTTTCTGGCAGCCTGCAGAAATTTTCTGTTCTGCTATGTTTTCTGTTTATTAATTTTACTGTAATTTTAGTTTTTTTTCTTTTTACAACTGATAGATAATTTTTGTAAATTGAAAAAAGTTTCTGTTATTCGGCGTTTTTTGCTTTTTATTTCTCTGTTTTTCTTTTATCGCAGTGAAAATAATGATGCAAATATATCTTTTTTTAGTTATATTTCATCTCGCGTTTTTTGCCTGTAACAACAATAAAATTGCGTTAAGTGCCAATTTCATCAATGAACACTATTTCAATGAGAAAGCCTTGTCAACTACATCTCACGAATATCTCTCGGGGCTGGCAATAATCGATGGCACAAATAAGGTTGGCATCGCAACAGCCATTGTCTAGCCACCGAAAAGAGGAAAGTGGAATAATGCCTAACAGATACCACTGTAGCAGGGAGCCAACCAACAACGGACCTCAATGTGGCGCCACTAGTTATCTTCTTTCGAATCGAAATTTTTATGCAGCTGATCATCGGACAGCGTTTTCGGGGTTGTCATACCAATTCGCGTTCTATTCAGAATTTACCTAATATTCAAGTAACAATCAATTTGCGGTAGAAAATAGAACAGACGGCAAAAATATATCGAATAGTTTGCCTTCCAATCAAGGTTTAGGCTGGAAAACTGAAAATCACTGTGTTTCTTTCGTGAACGTATTTCGGTCAGTGAAGTAGAACAGATATTCTCTGTACTGGTACAGAAAATTTATTTAAAAATACCTGTAATTTCACACACATTTTTTACACTGTATGTAGGATTTGGCTGTTGTTATAGAACGAACTTGAGTTGTTCTCTGTTTCGCACCATTCTATTTGCCACGTGAAGCCCTTGATTTGAGATAACTTGTTGAACCAGTCTCGTTCTGACGTTGCCGCTATAGGTAAAAGCTTTTTGTAGCAGCGCTTTACATTTGTGCATCAGAAGGACTCGGTGCTTGAAGTCTGAAACCGAATAAGTAAAGCCCCAACAGCTTCAAATCTTGCGGATTACAAGTAGTAATTCTGTTAGTCTCACAGTTTATTTTAAAAAGAAGAAAACTCAGAAAAAGGCGGCCGGAATTTACCTGATAATAAACTCCCAATAGGTAGACGAGCGAGGGGTGGCAGGCAAGTAGATTCTATTCGAAACGGCCCAATCGGAAAATGTGTCAATGAGCGAGCCCGTAAGAAAAACTTGACTATGAAAAGCAATTCAGGAGGCAGCCTATAGCATTACGCTGTACTGTAGGTGAAACTGCCGTCCCGTGTTTAATGAAACCGAATTTATAGCCACAACTTAGGATAAGACTGAGAGAGAAATAACTGAGTCTTTTTTGTCATTGAACAAAGACAAGTGTTTTCTAAAAATAAGACGACCTTTTCAGATTGTTACATCTAGCCTCTTTTCCCTGTGATTGGCCCTTGGTTCATTAAGCTTTTAAGATATTTAATGCACCTCCTATTTTGTTTTGCCACCCTTTACACTGCTCTTTGTTTTATCATGCTTTTCTAAATTATTTGCTCCTTTGTTCGGTTGCTGCCATTTACACGGCTTTTATTTCTATGCCGCCTATCATGCACCTTATTTTCATGTTGTCCTTTTCTTATCCCAAGTGAATATGCCTAGATTTTATGACAATTTGGCGCCTGTTGATATGATCTCCGTTGCTTTTGTTTGGTGGTCTGGTTCACGCGCTCTCACGCATCTCTCTCCTGGGCTTTAGCTGATATATACGCACGCACATACTGCACGATTTAGGCACTGGACGGCGGCGCCACACCCATTAGGGTTGCATCTGTACGTAAAATATCAATCACTTTACGAGTCAATCAGTCGATCACGAACCGAACGAATGAAGAGCAAGTCAGTCACTCACTAAGTGAGCGTGTGCATGCGTTAATTTGCGAGCCATTCAATCAATCAACATAAAACCTCTTCAGTCACTCAAATCCGTTGCTTCGCTTTCCGAAGTCTCACACACACCAACACGGAGAATGACAAAACTCCCTTGACGGATCACAATCTCTACATTGGCGGTACTTTCTTTTATTTTTTCCCCAGTTGGCATCGCTGATCGACTCCAGCTGCAGGGCTGGCCTTTCCAGACATCGGCCGATGCAAAGGAAGGATCACGCGGCACTCACGTGTGTCGGCGCGCAACTGGTTTTCCAACCGGCTCTCCAAAGGAGCTGGCCGCCGCAGTCGACCCCCTCCCCATCGCCTGCCGGCTTTCCAAGTGAAATGCGCAAATCCTGACGCGCGGCAGCACCCACTGCCCAAAAGCGCTAAAAACGCGCCGATACTTCCCCGACGGAGACTCGATTAGTGGCCGAAATGGAAGCAACACATACACGTGCGTACAAGTTCGCGCGCACACCGACACCATACGGTCTCTATCGCCTTTATTTTAAACGCAGCTGGAGGCGAAAGCTGGCGAACTCGTGATGAGAGAGGCTACAGATTGCCATCGGATGTTGGGTCACCTCAGTGGTCGCTGACGTCACGGCCAGAGGAGAAGAGGGCGCGGAGTATGCTCTGTGACGTGTTGCCGCATACGACGACGAGGAGGCAGCGATACTTAATTGTATCTTAGCAGTACTTGTACCTTGGGATGCAATAATAGCAACAACAAATACAATAACAATAACGACAGTTTGGCCTACCATTAGCCGATGCACAATACATTATTGGAGGTCATCGATGTATACAAATAACAAGGCGGCTTAACACACACGCCACGCATTTACGAAACGCGGCGAATAAAAAAAAGGACATATTCATTTATAGTGTCGGCGTCATAAGATGTTTATTTTCTGTTGTTCTTTCTTCAAGTTCATTACAACATTTGCTATCGTTGCTTCTTTTCATTTCCTTCATCGCTGTCCTTTTTTTTCTTCTTTATTTCACTCGTACTCCTTTCTGCTACCCATTGTGGAGTGGCGCGAGGTTGCGCCACAACGCCGGCCGTGATTCTAGAAGGGCGTCCAAGTTTAGTTCAATCATCGATGCGATGGCGGGGCGTCTCGACGGAGCCTGTTCTGTTGCAATACGCAGCTGATCGCTTACGTGCGTGCATATATGTATAGTAGCGTGGTTTTCGTAGCGTAGTACGTCAGCGCCGCGGATGAGGTTACGTACGGGTGAAATCTCCAAGTGTTCGGCGTAGACGAAGCGGATTACCATCACTGTAATTCGTTTTATGTATGTATGTATGTATGTATGTATGTATGTATGTATGTATGTATGTATGTATGTATGTATGTATGTATGTATGTATGTATGTATGTATGTATGTATGTATGTATGTATGTATGTATGTATGTATGTATGTATGTATGCATGCATGCATGCATGCATGTATGTATGTATGTATGTATGTATGTATGTATGTATGTATGTATGTATGTATGTATGTATGTATGTATGTATGTATGTATGTATGTATGTATGTATGTATGTATGTATGTATGTATGTATGTGTGTGTGTGTGTGCGTGTGTGTGTTAAGAAATGCCTCATTAAAGACGTTGGTGTTCTCAAGAGCTTGCGGCTGCACTCCTTTATACTAATTTCTCACAATCCCTTTCTTTTCTTCATTATTTCCTCCCTGCCTCCATTTCATCCTTTCCTTTGTTTTCTTCCGATCTTATTTGCCATTTTATTTTTAATTCTTCCTGGTTCTCCTAATTTCATTGTGTTCTTTCTTTCCGCACTTGTAATTATTGCTCTCCCATTTCTTCTCCTCTCTTTCTCCTCGTGTTGGAAAGTTGATCCCATAAACAGAAAAAAAAAAGAGAACAAAATCCTCTTTTCTGTTTTTTACAATATGACCACCGCTTGGATGTAAGGGAACAAGAACGTACAGAAGGAAACGAAAATAGCATCCGCTTTGTATGCACATCACGCATGTGTGATCAGCAAAACACAGAGGAAAATTTACCATCGAGCCTTTCTTTTATAATAGTACCATATAGATAACACTAAGCGCCCTCATAAAGTCCAATTATACAGTGGAAACAGCTGGTCAACTCTGTCCGCCAACACGATGTTTGTGCCGGCAGTGTTGGCGATCCTGTCACACCCCTTCAACATTCATTTTGGGAAGCATTTTCGGAAACAGTGAGTAGTGCAGGAGGCTTTCCTTTCGACTTAAATTGCTTTGACGATGAAGAAGCACGCGCGTTTAATGTTAGTTTGCATCGCTCTGAGGCGCCACTGTCGTGTGCCTATGCGTGCGAATTAGGAGATTGTGGAGAGCAAGACAAGTTTTTTGCGAATGCGACAGGGCATCGAGTATGGTTCTGTCTTCAAATCTATGATCGCTTATATCGCAGGATGCGCGTACATTCACAAAGGAGCGCTATTGTGACTCGGTTTTAACTAATTCAAACGGCCGCCGAGCACACGTCTGGATAAAGCGATTTATAATCAATTCTTGTCTACAGCGGAGAAGGCAGAGACACTAGAGAGTTTTAGGATACGACGACACATCGGTAAGGGGGAAAAGCGAATAACGGGGCACGAATACGGCTGCCCAGAATGCTACGTTGAAAGGACGAAGGGTGCTGCTTTCATTCTGGACATGCGGACTCACGCCCCGCTATTACCTTATCTCCAGTGAAGTTCCGTTGCTGGTTCTTTTTCCTTTGTGCACCAGGGGTGTGCCGTCAGAGACGGTTCCTTGCCCCAGAGGCGCCCCGTCGTAGACGGTATGAAGTGACGACTTGAAGACAGGAGTTTGCAAGAAGAATAACTGAATATTTATACACACAGTATTTACAAGAACAACATTTACAGCAGAGGTGCAAGGTGGAACTGGCTAACTGGGCCCTTGAGGTCCAGCCCTAATTTCCACAACGTCCAATCACCACAGGCGTCCACATGATTGGTTCGTTGCGACGTACAACTCCCACTTTAACCTTAACAGGACTAAAGAAACCCTCTCCCCACGGGTTAGTTAAAAATAAAAATCAAAACTCCTAGAGTCACGTCCTTCCTACATTCCGCAGTACACCTGGCCGTGCACCTGTCCGTACACCTGTTCGTCCACCTCGCCGTGCACCTGGCCGTTCACCTGGCCATTGCAACGTTAGAGTCAGAGTACCGTTGCTACCCCCGGCCGACTGCCGCCGTATCTCACCCCTCGCCTCCCGTGACCTGCCACGTTCGCGACCCCTGACTTAGCGGCGCTACAAAAGAAAAGAAGAAGAAAAGAGCGGTCAGTTGTCCTGCATGGACCATCTCGGCTGTCGCCACGAGTGCACTACTTTCGTTAGGTGTTCGCCACCACATTACATCGTGCGCTTGCGTGAACGGGCGTCTCACCTGCGACTGTGGGGTCGAGACAGCGCGCGCCAGCTGCTGTTCACAATGCCGTCATATCTCCCACTTCGAGGGCTCACTGACTGTCATTCGGCTAGTCACCCTCGTCATACGTAAATGGCTTTGTGTGCTTCGCCAGGCGCTGGTCCCATAGCCACATACCTTCCCAAACTCTCCGCGCTAATCAGTTGGGGTCGTCGGTCCCTTACATCTCCCTAACTGATGGGTCAAAGCACCATCATGTGACGGAAAAGACAACGAAAAATTCATAGAGCACTGTTGAATGTACACTGCAGAAATGCGAATGCCTAAGCGTTGCTGGTGCACAAGGTGCAAGTTTGCTCTCATTATCATTGCCAGCTAAATGCACCGTCTTTATCTTTGCTAATGTCATCATTGTCATTATTACTAACTGCAGCGTCATTGTCATTGCTACTATCATCTTCATGGTGGCGCTACGGTGGCGTTGCGCCATGGCGGGACAGACTCCGTCACAGTAGGGAATTGACTTGGCTAGGACCTTTCTGGTCCACCTGGTAAAAAAGAGAAGCCTCAGTACCAATCCAATCCAATCCAATCCAATCCAATCCAAAGGGTAGACGAGGAGAATTACGATGTGCATTTCACGATCCCGTGCGTGGCGCAGTTGGTTAAAGCGCTCGGCTGGGGATCCAAGGAATTGAGGTTCGATTAGCGGTGGAGACAGAATTCATTTACTTATTTTTAACTATCTTCCTAATGGTAGGCTGGCCGATGACAACATCGAGTGATGACGCCACAATCTCGCGGTATCCCGCGTAATCTCGTGTGACACATTCGTGGCCGGACGGACAGTGTCATGGCCGCGAGTATGAGCCATTCAAGGCTTTCACCTTAAAAAAGAGAGGGGTTCACGCATTCGACGCAGTTGAACCGAACGCCGAGTGAAATCATGACAAAGTGGGTGTCATGAGGCCACTCATCGGGTTTAAATCGTGCTGGAGCCACTAGGTGGTCGTATATTTGGCATACGTATCCGAATGATTGTCTGTTAAGTCTTCTTACGGTCTTGCTTACGGCCAGTTTGCGGGCGTTGGCTGTTCGGGCTTAACCCGGCTGAGCCTAGTAGTTTACTGAGCGGAAGCTGATTAAGCATAGTCAAACACTGCTTGGTGTGGTTTAACTTCTACATGGCTGTCTGTAAACGTCAAGGAAACGCAGCCGAAGCACTGGTTCCAGTGCCCGACTCCTCCATGGCTGTCTGCGAACCTTCGGTACACCACAGCCGGGCCTAGATGACACGAAGACGTAAAGGGCATTTTGAAGGGGGAGGTCCCAGGAGGCAAGCCAGATGGGCAGCGGTGGCGGTGGAGGGAATAGGTAGGCAGGGGACTGGAATGCTGTGTGGCATTGTGTCAGACAGTATGAAGAAGCACTGAACAAGGGTAAATGGGGTACGCCTCAGTTCGCAGATCCAGCCAACGTTTGGACAAGTGGACTTGTCTTCGTCTGGTCGATGACACGCCCAGACGCGCCCAGACGCGCCCAGACGAAGACAAGTCCACTTGTCGAAACGTTGGCTCGACCTGCAATCTGAGGCATACCCCATTTACCCTTGTTCAGTGCTTCTTCATACCGTGTAAACCATCTTCTTCCTTTCGTTCTCATTGTGTCAGACAGTGCTTTATATCTGTGGAGCTATGTACCAGTACTAATAACGTTTAGCATGTGTGTGAAGAAGAAGCAGCAGATGTTCGAAGTATAGTAGAAGCGCGCCGCGCCGGCTCCTCGAGCCGCACCTGAGGCCAAATCACGGCTTCAGGTGACCTTCACGAATTACAGCAGTAGAATTAACCCTCTGAAATATGACTGCTTACTTCTGGGAGAAATTCGCTAGTGACGGACCACTCTCCTTTGCCACTTCACCTGCCAAGTAAGCACAAAAGGTTGGCGCAGTGCGACAAGGTCTGATTTTCCGAAGCCAGATGATACGGCTGGCAATAAGGCAGTGATTCTTGGCGATGCTAATAATATGTCACTGCATTTCTTGGATTGAATGTTAATTTTTAGTACTCAAACACTATCGTGCTTCCACCCCGCCGAAAAGTCGCTGCCTGTCTGTCCGGTGCTCTTCACGAACATACCTCTGGCAGGTGGTAGATGGCAAGTGACATGACCAGGCACTGATTGCTAGGTGGGTATATGTGACGTCAGGGACAGCACCTCGTGGTCAAAGTGGCAGGAACTGCAGACTTAGGCTTTAAAGATGAGAATCCAGCCCACCGGGAACCTTAAAACCTTGAGCAAGACACGCTGCTCTTAGGCCATGCAGGTATACATTGGAATAGCTTGGTTAAAGCGAAGCTTTATATATATATATATATATATATATATATATATATATATATATATATATATATATATATATATATATATATATATATATATATATATATGTGCCGCTCCTTCCCATTTTGGCAGCATACATCGTATGATATGTCAGCCGAGTTAAGCCAGTTGAAGCCAAGGCAAAACGTGCAAGAATGCAAAGATAAACCATGCAAAACCGGGTCTAACCGTGCTAGCGTAATAATTAGTGATTAGCCCCGAGCTGAACCGTCTGGTTATTTTTTTAATTGTCATTCCGCAGTTGCACCTTATTTTTCTGTTTACACTTCGTTTTCCTGCTTTACTCATGAAGTAGTTGTTGGACCAGGCCGTTAAGATGCATTGCTTTCTGAGATTCCAGACAACTCGCAAATGGGCGACATTAAAAGTTCGTTATGGTTGCGCCTTGCTTTTTGTCTTTGTGTGCCTTAAACGAAGCAAAATGTTTTCTTTCTGGTTTCATCCCGGCCATGCCGGCTGCCAAAAGTCGTCAAAAAAAGAAAGAACGATAGTTTAAATTACAGGTCCTCTACACTCATATAGATCTTCATAATGATCATGACAGTATTTATCTCGGTCGCGGGTGATCCCCGTTCTGATTAGCCTGGGCAAGTTCAAAATAGGACAAAAACACCTCTCGGTGATCTCCAGCGCCTCCAAGGAAGGAGGGGTGGAGAGGGGCAAAGTTAAGATGGAACGATAGGTCCCTCCCACGCTTAGAGTGGAAGTTTTTACATTCAAACTGCATTTGCCTCATTTGGTTTCGTAAGTCCAGAAAAAAAAGTTATGGTTTCGGTGGTGCGATGCGAAAGTTTACAACAACTTCTCCACAACTGAGGGAAGTAGACACCAGATGAAGGGGACGTGCGTAGAAGCATCCACTCAGAGTCGAAGGCACCGATAACCGGACTTACTAGATAGCGGACATACGGGGACTGTAAAGCCTGCTCTGACTGAATGACTTTAAAGCACTGAGGAGCTACTTAACAACAAAGGGACCGATCATTATGGTCCTGACTGCTGAACAGCTACGTGCAAGCTAAACACAAGGCATTCGCATTGAGGGTCTGGTTAGATGACGTGGGACCGGAGGACTAGATCGGATACGGGACCTGAGAAGGAGTCTAGGGGCCAGATTTGTGTACGGGAAAATGAAGACACCGCTACTAAGGCCTGAGAGTCGTGGGGAACATGTGATGATTTCGCGTTTAGACACTATAAAACATAAAAAAAAATCATTGGCTGAAATCTCTGTGTACTTAATGACGCTGCGAGCTGTTGTTAAATTAATGAATAAATAAGTAAAAATACGTGAGACCAGATATAAGCTGCGTATCTACAAAAACATGGCCGTTGAAGGCCTGTAGACACAATACAGTACTAGACACCAGATGGAAGAGACCAACTTCATGCGAGTACAGCCTGCAAGATTTATTTATTTATAGATACTGCGATCCGGTACAGATCATAGCAGGGTGGGAAAACCAAAAAGAACGCACTCAAATTCATAAAATTTGCAGGCACTTTTCAAACATTAGTAAAGAACTCTGAGTTACAGTCTCGATATTAAGTTTATTCCATTCCGTAATTGTCCTCGGAAAAAAAGAATATTTAAAACAGTTATTTCGCGCGTTCACATGGGTTATTGTTAGTGCATGCCTTTGTCTCGTATTATAACCTGAAGAGTAAGTAATATAATTGGAAGTGTTAATACTATAATGACCTTTTACGAGCTGGAAAAGAAACTTTAATCGGCAGATACGATTGCGCTGATGAAGAGATGAAGAGAAATGCAAGAAAAAGACGACACTGCGGTGCGTCCGCGCTTCCTCTTTGACGTCCTTATAATAGTAGCGTCATCAGAATATAGATGGAGCAGCCTTGCGCTATTCTGTGCGCAAAAAGGACCGCATCAGATCCAGCTCAGTCAGTTCATGAATTTAGTGAACGAGACTTGCGATGTACAGAAAGCGAGCCGAAGGCAGCAGGCAGGAGGAAATAAGCATGTCGAGGAAGATGTGGCATTGAAAAGATACACTATACACAGCCGTGCACCACGTTTCACGTCCCTAACGGAAAGCCGATGGTTCAGAAAGACACTATGTCCCATAATTCTCTTTTATGCGCCCGGCTGTTTGCGTCACTCTCGACCAGCAATTGCTTGTGAACGGGGATAAACGTTGCGATGCAGTGCCCAAGAACGTAGTAACAAGTGCAAACGGTGGATGCTCTCTTCCTTGTACTCGCGATTTATGGACCTTCGACCAGAATAAAACCGGCGGATATTACTCTAGACACGCCCTTATATTCTGTGTTTTGGTCGTCGCTAAGAGGTCGGATGATCACTCGCTAGTTGTGTACCTCGGCTATCCAACTTATTGTGAGTGATTAAACTGTTTTGCTACAGATGTCCAAAACTGACGTCAAAAGGGACATTGAGTGTGGATTACGGCTCCGTTATAGTGCACCCCGTCAGCTGTGTACACGTGATCTTCGTCAAAGCACCGCCCTGTCTAAGGTTATAGTGTGGACGCTGAATAACGCGAACGTTGAAAAAGAAACTGAAACGATTGATCTCTTGGGAGCAAGGGACGCGCATACCTGCAGGGATGCCACGGATACCACGGCGCTTCGTTGTAAAGAGGGAACAGCATTGCTCCGCATCGTAGTAGGAATGAGTCATGGTCGAGAGGCAGTTGAACGGGACTCGGAAACGTTACAGGCACGAGAGTTTGCACCCGCTTCTCCGAATGAAATTCCTCATGCAAGCCGTTTGCTGGCGAAGGACGCAGAAACTAACTTTTGTCCCCACGTGCACATGTTTCTGAAGAATCCTGACAAAGGTGGACTGTTTTGGCATGAAGATGGGAGGCCAGAAGACAAAAGCCTGGATTCTAGTGTCATCGGCTATAGGCGCTACATCAGAATTGCGAGATGGGTCAGCCGGACTCTCGTGGTCGTGCAAGCGAGTCCACTGTTAGAGGGCGTTGAGAACCAATTATGCCACTGTTCCGTGTTTCGTTTAACATTTATCGTACCTGTAAGCTAATGAAGCTAATTTGCTGTTTTAATCCGCAATGCTTACGTGTTTAGAATGCATGGTTAATAAAAATCTGAATGCGTTATCACAGTGCTTGCATAATAATAAGAAAACATTTAATGTAAATTGAACTAAATATATTATTTTTGCCCAAGTCAATAAGCCCAGTAACAGAAACAGTGTATGCACCGTCCTTTGTGTGCTCTTTTGTCATGTGCTTTTCTTTCATGCCCCTTTTTAAGGCGCCAACCTTATATGCCAAATTAGGAACGAAACCCGGTGATAGTGGTGTCGCAGAAAATGTGGTCCCGAAAATCTCAGATCGGTCAGCGAGGTCCAGCAGACATCTACGGCTTGCCCGATTCAAACTCTCTGTCTGTTATTCCAGAATTATTTCGAAACTTTAGATCCTATTCAACTTCATTCAAAATATATTTATTTACACACTATTTAATTTCTTCAGCGAATCTAATAGGGGGGATTTGATTCGATAATGGGCAATTTCGAACGTTAGCACCGCGCTAATGTTGAGAGGCGCGCTTGCTTTCTTGACGCCTTTGAGTGAAGCCGAGACTGATAACAACCTGACAGCTTCGTCAGCAGTGCACCCGTTTTCTTCTCATGTTTGAACATTGTCACCATGTTTGAACATTGTCGCCATGTAGAGAAAGCAGTCGACCATTAAGCTGTGAAAGCATTCATCCACTGTCTGCCATCTTGCCTGCCTGAGTTATGTAGGTGTAATCTGTCTCGATCTCCTTCTGTGGTATTGCAACTTGGCGCTATTCGAGATTTTACACATGGACAGGACTTCAGAGTAAACCAACACAAGAAGCAGTCGCGCAGTGCAATGTTTTAAACACCTGATCTTTCAATGCTTCTTGAATGGATAAAAAAATGAGAAACAAAAACAGCAGGAAAAGTGCTGCTATCGATGCCCTTCATCAGGCATAGAACTAGAACTGCCCCCCCCCCTCCCACCCCCCCACCCTCCCGCCAAGCACGGAGATTGAACTGCCTCTATGTGTTGCGATAATTGCGCTGAACTGTTCGCTTATTTTGAGGCTCTGAATTGCGCAAAGATGTCACATAGACATGCCTAACATGTAAACTGCATGACTATCTTAGAAATGAAGCACATGCTGCGCACGTATGCAGAAACGACGTGAGACAGTCATACGCCTCTTCACAAGCTCTTTGGAGCACTACAAAAGGAAAAGATGACATGGGTTAGTCAGAATGGTGTGCACTATACACACTAAACGAAGTTTATTATAACTCCAAAACAGAATACATACTGCTATACATATTGTCCAACAATATATTAAATAATATGATTATAATATTTAATGTATCACATTATTACACCACATTACCACATTTTTACACTGTGAGCAACAGGGGCGTGGGAACCGCCATGTAGTGCCCGCCATCCTCATTGACCCATCTTCTTCATGTTGCAGACTGCTTGTGGAAGCTATTTCAAGGCCAGGATGTGAAGGACAAGGTCCGGTAGCACAATTTCCCAGCGTTGGCAGACCATTCTAAAAGTGTTACCTTAAACGCATGCTCAAATGGTGCGAATCATGGGGCGTATATACTAGCATTCGCCAAAAATGTTTGGAGTTTCAGCAAAATAAAGATGTGCGTGCGTGAGGTCTACGCATACGTTGATGCGTATGCATTGCTCAACATCTGGAATACATTTGCATTAAATATGCTCCAAACACTCTCCTCGTTATCATTGTCGCCAAGTGACGCAGCAGGAAGAATGAATGAAGAAAACAAGACTGAAAAAAGAAAACAAACATCACCACCTCGGATGCATTCACGCGGGCAGTGCATTTGAAATAATCGTTCCTCGAAAACAGACTCACAATGAACAAGCCCAGCACGCCGCGGGACTTTTTTCACGGGCATTTCCTCCAGCATCATTCGGGCGCGTCATTGCTCGCCTTTTCATTTCGTTCGCCTCGTTCTCTTTATTTTCTTAGCTTAGTCTGTTTGCATGCTGTGCCAAAAGCGTATTAACTTTGCCTCCGTCGCGAACACACGTGTCAAAACCCTTGCGCAATACTACACACTAGGCCAGCCGGTCGAAGGTTGTCCGTTCTCTCCCCCATTCGACGGGTATCTCTCACCTACCGATTTCCTTTCGCTTCGCTCTCCCCACTGGAGAGATATCTCCATCTATAGTTATACTGCCTCTCGCACATTCACAGATCCCCCTCTGCTTCAATCGTTGTCCGTGCTCTCTCCGTCCCACCGGTTCACTCACTCGATGTCCTTTTGGTGCAGAGCATGGAGGAAAGAAACAACTTGTGCAGAGTACTACTACTGGCGCTCCATCTTCTTTCTCTCGCCTACTTCGCTGCCCGCAGCGGAAAAGACTGATCGCCGGAGGCGACGATTCTATTATACGCTGCCACAAAGGCCTTCTTAAGAGCAGTTCGTTTTTAGACTCTGTTTTCATCCCGTTTATCTTCCTTTTCCATTACATCTCAGTTCTTCAGTTCTTCGAAAGCGCGCTCCGTAAACAGCAGTGCGAGTCAGTTTCCTGGTTGGGGCGACACGAATAGGAGTATTTGACACGAAATAAAGTTCTCAAGAATAAACATTTTCGTTAAGAAATGGGACACTGGAGTGGCCTCAAGTGGTTAAGGGACTGTCTATCATGGCCACAGATTATGTTAAACCAGATTATTGACGAATTGTTGTTAAAATAATACAGATGCGTCAAAGTTTCGTTACGTACAAGCATGCAATGTTTCGTCTGCTTTCTAACGCCGCATTAGGCGCTTCCATGCTTTTTCACTCGTGCGCGGTCGGGGCGACGCTTTTTTTCTCTTGCCTCTGTTTAGCGGTTTTTCGATCAAATAAAACGAAAGGAACCGCTGATACCGATGCGACACACTACGACTAGGGTTATTCGTTTTCAGGCTTTATATTTTTTCAAATTCGGGGGTAAAAATCGGTCGTTATTTTTCGACTTGATAACAGGGAAGAAATCAAGTTTTTCACGGAAACACTCCGAAATTCGGGTTTTATCGGAATAAACTTGCAAACTAATAATTTATTTGATTTATCCTAGCCGATGGGTAAAGATTACGTTTATGTTTTGGGTTGCTTTAAAAAAAGTATTTCATAATTCGTCTTTTCTGTCCTGATTATTACTTTCAGCGATATGCAACGGTCAGTTTTCGGACAAGAAACGTTTTATTCACGTGAGCTGGTCATCGATGTTTTACACGCCCTTATTAACATACATAATTATCTGCATGCTCATGATTTTCGTTTCCATCCCATACCTGTCTGGTCTTTGAAGGTATCTTAGCTAAGAGAACGCTCGCTCAACGTCACAGCTGCCATTAGCTATACACAACAATGTCAACGCTGTATTTGGTAGCCTGGGGTAGCGTACAGTTGCCTCGTTTCAATAGTCCATCAGTTCAACTTTCATTTATGAAGCTTGCTTCCAGCAAGTACTGCTTAAACTCCCCACGAAGCGAGCCTACATCGCCCGTTACGGAAATAAAGAGATGTCGGTAGTCACCAAACAATTGACTCAGCCACCGCTTCTGGAATGGATCACACGGGTTTTTATAATATGCCTTATGGCTAGCCTGCGTAATAATAATAATAATAAAAAAGTCACTCAGTTTTCACATTGTCAACTGGTTTTCTTCTTTGTCTGACACGTTCGGTTTCAGAGTGTAACCCCATATTGTGGAAATTTTCGCGCAAAACTCTTCACAAGAAGTTTTTACTAATGTGGCACTGCTCTTAGTTAACACAGACAAAAAATCTTTTGTTCGATCGCTTTTAACGATCATTGTGGAAAACTAGTTGACAGTCTGCTGTACCTTGATGTTTACGAGGAGATCGAAGCTTGCCATCGGTTTTCCGTTTTCAAGCGTTTTCTGGATACCTAAAAGTGGCTCGAGTGCATCTCTCAATAAGACGGTCTTCACATAAAAAGCCTCCTTATCAGAAAGTATCGCTCGAATAGCTTCTCCTTTGGTGCTTTCATACGAGCTTTCAAAAAGTTCTCTGGGCACAGTTGTTCCAAAAACAGGGCTAAAAATCGGGTAAAACCCGATTTTTAGCCCTAAAAAATTATGTTCCTAAAAATCGGGTCCGATTTTTTAGGAACACGTTCGGGGTGCGAAAACCGGGTAAAATCGAGTTTTACCTGAAAGCAAACAACCCTAACTATGAGCAACTGCTGGGGAATGAATCCCCAACAATCGCCTATAGAAGCGAAGATGAATTAAATATAGACTATTGTTTTTTGAGTTTACCTGAACTGAACTGATTACTGTTTCTCCCTCTAGGAAGTCATAAACGCAACCTACACTTACCTGTAGCAATGTATATACACAGTACGTTTAGGAATACATTTGAAGCATTGCTTGTTGTCCAGCTGATTGGATGTTCTGGATTGTTGTAAGATGACGCTGTGCAGCGCAGATGCAAATATGGCGCCAGAAGACGTCGACGAAGAGGTGGATTAAAATTGGCAGAGCCATATCTAGCATGCACGCCTGTGTCATAAAATAAAAGCGACTCCGAATTTCACGGTTCTCCAGCTGGCCACAGTGAGCCTCATCTAAGTGTGCTTCAGAAGGAGGAAGGGGGCTCTCGCTTAGTCGAGACAAAAAAAAAATGCTCACGTGTGAGCGGGTATGTTGAGGCTTAATTTACAATCCGGAGTTGCGCATGGGCAGCAGATGATGCTCCAGTGGAGCGATTTGGATTAATTAAGTCCATCGGGGTTGCTGAAAGTAGCGAATTTAAATTATCTAGCATTAGTTTTATCTATTATCCTGTTTTGCCCTGTAGGGCTTGAACCAATTGTTTACCACGGTTCCGAGACGTGAGGATCTTGGGCAGAGGCAGGCATCTGACGACTTGTGAAACTTTAGAAGCCTTCTATGTAATATAAGCAGGTTCGAAATTTATCAGTGATACTTCGGTATTCCTTTATGACGCTGAGCAAATATTTCTGTCACGCTTTCTTTGATTGGGTGGATGCCACTCCTTGATACCTTGCACGCGTGCGCTTTAGCCGATAAGGCAATATATGTGTGTTACTTTCAATTGACTAAACAGTTGGAGTAAGCGCCCGTGGTGTCCCCTTTCTTTTGTGTGTTTGTGTTGCGCTCAATTCCCTGTAATTATGTGTGACTACCAACTAGCTCAGCAGTTAACTCTCTTATTAGCAGTGCTGTGCGCTAAATGCGATTGCATGGAGGCGACCACAGGCCGGACCATGGTGGTAGAGGAAACCCGCAGAGATATTTGCACACTCCCTTGTGATACCGCCGCGAAAGACTTTGCCTGTCCGAAAACAGGGATAGAATTGACCAAACATTTTGATATTAGGTCGCTATCTGCTTTATTTAAGGAATATTTCACTGCGTGATTTCTTTACAGTATCTAGCTCGTCCGCAGTTATATATCATAACATGCGCGTGCAGCCTCAGCCAGCACCTACATTCCCGTGGCGCCGAAGGCGGAGCTGTAGTAGCTATTTCTGTCGGTCGATATTAAAAATATACAAAGCTTTAGTGAGTGAGTAAATCGGCTGGCTGGTCTTTAGATCAATCAATCAATCAATCAATCAATCAATCAATCAATCAATCAATCAATCAATCAATCAATCAATCAATCAATCAATCAATCAATCAATCAATCAATCAATCAATCAATCAATCAATCAATCAATCAATCAATCAATCAATCAGTATTTGAGCGTAAACAGGAGTATGAGAGAGTCGGTATTATAAAGTGTTGATACGTATCGTAGAGAGAGAGCGTAATCACTTTATATGGGTGAACAACATTACCATGCACTATCGCGGCCGAGGCGATCGTGTAATATTGGAGTGAAAATCAGAGTTCTTTCAAACTTATTGCATGCGCAGTTTCGGTGGTGTACGCACAAATCTGGTGCGCGGGTGGGGCCGAAGAAACAGTGTGGTTTTCGCTAGTGCAGTCTACATTTATGATAAGTGAATATGATCTCTTAAGCTTGGTCTGCTCGGATTTAAGTGCGCGAGTGAAGCTTATTTTCGAAAGCAGGCTAACGATATACGTGCGCTAGGCTAGTCTATTGTTTACTTTATCCTTACAGTTTCTTGTAAACGACCATAAAGCCAACAAGAGTGGATGGCTCTCGGCCAAACTTAAATTAAGAAACGTGTAAAGTGTTAATGCGGTTAGTGGGGCAAACAATGCATGAACATCAGTGTTCCGCTAGATGAGACAGCTGCTGCCGTCGATGTGTCCAGAGCGTGGAAAAGGTGGCATGATGCGGTCCGTCAGTCTCCACGTGACAAGCCACCACCCTTTCCTTCTTCCCCCCACCGTCACTTTCGACTATATTTTCGTCTTGCCTATCTCGCTATCCCTCTCCTATCCTATCACCTCTAAAAGTGTAGAGTCAGATTTCTTTTGCTCCACTTATTCGCTGGCTAACCGTGACTTCACACAGACAGGTGGAAGAATTTTTGCCCACATGGGGTTTAGATGCTAGCGCATCAAAAAGTGTAAATAATTGTGAATTTGGGGGGTTCAACGTCCCGATTCGACACATTGGTTTGTGAGGAAAGTCGTACTGGAGGGCTCAGGATTAGTCTGTGTCGCGTAATGTTCACTAACACGCGTTCACATAGCGCAGAACGCAGGCTCCTGATTCCCCTAGATCGAAATGCTAGTTCAGCCCGCTGCAGGGCTTGAGCTTTGCAATACGCGTTGTCCAGGTGCTCCACAAGAAGAGCACTTCCACATTGACGATGACTGTATGTACAAGGTCGTCCACGAGAAGAGGTGGTCGCTCTCTTCGGAGCGCCATGGCGTCCAATACAGCAGCATATCGAAGCCCTGTCGAGCCGGCATTGAGGGACCTCCAGTTGAAATTCTCATGGCCTGCAACTTGGCTTCACTACGCGGCACAATCAGGCGTAATGGTGCTTTGAAGAGAGCGGCCACGTGATCGCGTGCGCACCGTAAACGTGGACGACCCTGCACTATAGCCTCGTCCTGTTGTTTCGACATTGCCATTTTTCCTAAACTGGTCCGATATGACGGGCACTGGGGGAGAGGTCATATGGCACTAACAGGTCACTGGACTTCTTGTCTAGTGTTGGTTGGTGAATAACACTCGGAGACAACACTCTAGCACGATGATGGAATGCCACTACCCTATGAGGGTGAGACACTGCATTCCTTTCAGTCTGGAGGTCGGTACAAAGCTGGGGAGCTTTTTAAGGCGAAAGCCTTTAATGCTTGATCGTTGTAGCAGCAAGTTTGTGAGCAGCAAGCGCATTTATTTTATGGTTTTCTCATGCAGCAGCTACCGTGGATCATTCTCATGAGTAAATATGCTAAGAAGCATTCGATGGCTTTGTTGTACCTGTTATATGCGCCTGTTAAATGCGACTGCATTCAGCTGGGAATATCAAGGAGCTAGTGGTTCGATCATCAATCAATCAATCAATCAATCAATCAATCAATCAATCAATCAATCAATCAATCAATCAATCAATCAATCAATCAATAAATCAATCAACCAACCAGCAAGCCAGACAGCCAACCGGCCAGCTACCCATCCAATCAATCAATCAATCAATGATCGATCAGTTGATAAAACAATCAATCGATCAAACGATCAATTAGTCAAACATTCAATCAGACGATTAATTAACTAGTTAATATATCAATCGACAAATTTGAGCGACGCACTAGAATTTATGTAAAAGTAAGCGAAATGGTTTCTAAAAAGCTGGCTGATGTGCTCGGCTGCTGAAACGAAGTCGCGGAATCGTACCTCGTCCGCCGAGGTCTCATTTCGATGCACGAGAAATGCAAAGGATGTCCTCGCATTTTTTGGGCGATGTCTTTGCGATATCAGTGCACATTAATCCGCGAAGCCCTCCACTGTGGTGTTTATCACAGCTCTACTTATAGCTCCTGGACAGTAAGCCCTCAGTAGCATTAATTTGGGAGAAGTAGAGGGCAACATCGAAAATCGGTTCCGGCGGCGTGAGCAGCTGGCATGTAATCTGGACATGGTGGCGGGAGTTCCAGACCGCGCAGACAGGATAAGGACTGTCAAACACTCATCCTGCGGCGATACACACCACTAGATCTTAGCTAAGCCCTCGAAAGCCTCTCAGATTTGGCGAGACGAACTTCAGCACTCGAGATGCAGTGCATTGTGCCCAAAGTTGACGACGGCGTGCGATACGGAAGCGTAAACAAGTGACGAGGCAGTCTGTGATGAATATTGCGCCGGTCACTGTACTCTTTGGTATTTCTTTTTGTCTTCATATTGTTTTGGAAGCAGCAGCGCGTTGCAGCGATTACCTTGCGCCGTACAGTAAAAAAAAAAAAAAAGTAGAAACAACGACTGATGTGATTCAGTACCATTGATCCTGAATACTATGACCTGTACGGCGCATGGAAAAGGTAGGGCATATGTTACGAGCGCCAGTTTTTGAAGCATGTGAGAACAATTACTGCGTTTACCGGTTCTTTTCCGCATGCTGCCTTCCGTTAAATTGCCAATGCACCGAAAAAGAAAAAGAATAGAGAAAATATGAAGTTTGTCATTCTCGCTCCACCGAATCCCCCCTGCGGTGGGCACATTTCAAAGGAGGCGAAAGTGAACCAGGGGAAGGTAGAACTGTGATTCTAGTTTGCAAGACTTCCTCTACCTGCCGCACAAAGCCGAACACACAATAGAGTGACGGGAATTTTGAGCATTTGCTACATCGTTTATCGCCTTATGTAGGGATTGCTGGAGCTTGCTGCTCCGGAGGCCGTCCCGGAGGAGCAAGCTCGAGTAATCCGCACATAAGGTCATAAACGATGTAGAAAATCGGGACGATTTGCGAAAGACGTCTCCCTGTGGGGCTCCCTCTCCCTTGGAGGCGACCTATGGTCTTTTTGAGGGAGCGGAGGGGCCTCTACATCGACGGCAATAAAGCTATCTTGAACTTGATCTTATGTGGAAAAACCCTAAGAATCATATAATTTTTAATATAAATCATGAACAAGTAGTAAATAAGCGCAGTTAATCAGACGGCATTTTTGATCTCTAGAATCGTGAATAAACTTTGATCTCTCAGTGTCAAGGAACGGGAAGAAACTGATTCACTTATTAAACTGGGATACAAATGGCGCTACGTACAGCTCAAATGAAAAGCTGCTGAGCTAGTTATTCACAATATTTTGGTCAAAACGAAGGAAGTGCATCTCACCGCTAAATGTGAGTACAAATTATCGCATAACTCCACAAACCCATTTCAAAGCAGTTGTTAAGGCGTTCGGGTGTTCTGCACAAGGATGGAGGCGAAAAGCAAGGCGGTCGAGTGCTGTGTGATGTCAGTGCACGTTAAATAACCCCAGGTGTTCAAAATTTTCGGAGCCCTCCCCTACAGCATCTCCCTAATCTGAGCCGCTTTGGGACATTAAACTCCATAAGCCACTTCAAAGCAAATTGGGAAAACTGTAGCATTTCTTTGTCTGCCGAAAGCATGCATCGAGAACACTACAAGGGCAGAGGGAGGGTAAGAGAGAAAGCGATTCAAGAAATTTCCTCCGACAAAGGCGCAGTGAATGTGGACGCTGCGAAGGACGCCGACAGGGACGCGTTTGCCCTGACAATAGTCGATAACCGAGGTTTTCTCTTAGTCTACTCTCAAAAGTTATCAGCAAAACTAAGTTCCCTGAAGAGGTAGTAGAGGCTGCCATAGCCCGGTAATCGTCTACATCGATTCCAAATAGATAACTAGCGACTCTGGAGGAGCGCTTCTAAACTTCGCTTAAGACAAAGTCTACAGTCGACCCATTAGTATTATATCGTAAAATACACAAGTGCCCCCCCCCCCCCCCCCCCCCCCCCCCCCTCCTTCCTGCCCCTCTCGCGCGCCGAAATTACGGTAAAAATGGAGGAGGCACTTTCTTGGCACGGCACCGAAACTCAATATGATGACGACAAAATTTTCCCGCCGGAAAAACTAAATTAGCGTTGTACACACAGATTTAATTTTTTTTTTTTCAGGTCTGATCGATCCTATCGGGCTTTGATGTGTGCGCCGAAGCGTCAGCGAGCCGCCACGCTGCGCCTTATCGCTGCGCCGCTACCCTGATGCAAATTGATCGGCGCCTGCCGCCGGCCTCTGTCGACGTGCAATTTAATTACGTTAGCGCTTGTCTTATTCATTTCAGTGCCAGCTCCCGCCTAGACAGCGGCTATCTGCTCCTCTGGTCGCGCGCATCGCATGTCTCACTCGCGGTGGTCATCCGACGGCAGCCGTCAGCTTTTGGGCATGTGTGTATCCGGGAAAACCGACGCCATACGGGTGTCATTTTTGTTTGTGATGTTTTTGAGAGTTGAGATTGGATTGGATTACTGGTTGGGGCTGGCAGTATTGCCTGGGTGATGTGCGGCGCGGTGGGAGGGGAGGGGAGTGGGGGGGGGGGGAGGGTAGCTTGCACTGGTGAGGGCACTTATTCGATAGTTTACGGTAATTAAATTGATCTATGTCCCCGCTCACTCAGAACATACTGGCAAAGAGGCGGCGCACCACTAAGCCCCAGGTTTTTTCGTCGTCAACCGGGCGGCGCTCTATCCCTAACTCAAATTGTTCAGAGAACGAGCGGTATCCTATAACGAAATTACGTCTCTGTATAAACAGAACAGACACATCTTCCGCGACCTACACAAATCAATAAGCAAATAAATCTCAACAAGTCTGCTGGAGACAACTCTAGACACACGGACTCTTTAAACCGTATGCGTATTGGAAATGGCTTCATGATGATTTCAGCCCTGTGTGTTCTGTTCTATTTGCGGGAACCCAAAATGGAACATTGCACATATTTTATGCTTGCGCAATTGAGATAGACAGCCAGCGAGGGTCTGCAGCCCTCGGATCAATCCCAGTACGAGGCCGCGCTGCGGGTCATGAGAAGGGCCGAATAGATCGTCGGTCGGCCACCTGGCGCATAGCCTAGGAAGAAACCCACCGTGCAGAAAGGAATACCACCTTTTTTTGGTCGCCCCAATATATTTGAAAAGAAACAACAACCAAAGATTGTGCTATCTGTTGTAAATTAAGCCTTGGAAAAATGTTGCCGTGATCGCAGGAAGCATTTTACAGGTCAGATATTGCAGCAATGATGCAGAGTCAATCATCATGTAATCACCACGTTCGCTCAAAATACCTCAGAACTCTAACTTAAAAAAAATACCAAAATGTCTTCCTTGACTTTGGAGGCAAAAAGCAAGGCGCTCGTAGGTGGTGTGATGTCGGTGCACGTTAAGATATTTCCGGAGCCCTCCACTACAGCGTCTCTCATAGCATGAGTCGCTTTGGGACATTGACCCACAAACCAAACCAAACCTCATTGAGTTATGCTGTCTTCGCTAGTAAGGCCGAAAAATCGCGCTAGTTGCTACATTGTCAGGAAAAAGCGGCATGTTAAAAACGCTCATTCTCTGTGTGCACAAGCATATGTGAACCAACCACACATGGAAGAAATTAGTGCGGATGCATACACTGCGACATAAGCCGTAGCTTCATTTTACTATAACGTAATATGTCATTCGACGAGATTGGCTAGAAAGTGTCCCATTCTCTCTATGATAAACAGAAACAGGAATAAAGCTGCCTGGAAATTCTAGGATATCAGGACATTATCACAATGATGACAACGACAATGGAAATACCACCACACATGAGGACATTTTAGACATAAGGCCAGCCTCAAGGAACATGAGCCCCATCTGCAGCCTAGGACGCAGGCAGGTCAAAGCCACAAACATCACTTGAAACCTGAGTGGAAATAACAACGTCCTTTACGGGCACTTGTCAATGAACAAAAGATGGAAGGCGACATCCACCCCATAATAAGAAGGGAGAGCAATTAGTGGTCAGCTTATCGGTTAAAGCTCGTAATATTCGGCCCAACAGAAGAACCGGCCACAGCGCTCGCCATTGTAAAAGGAAGCACAACAGATATGTCCACAATAATAGCTGACTCGCCGAATGCGTGATGGAACTTTCCAAATGGATAAATCAGCAAACTAATCGGTTATATATTAAATAAGGTGCCCGTAATAAAAAACAAAACAATCCTGTATGGGTCTTTGAATACAATGGTGTGGGGAGAGACAATCTGGCCTATGTAATAGTTTGAAGGTAGACTGGTCTAGCAGGTGACGATATGGGATCAGAAATAACTTTATCCCGCTGCTTAGCAGATAGGAGAAAGGAGAGGCTTCTTTTACGTTGTTTACAAGTTCTTTTACGCTGTTTTATTTTAATTTCTGGCTTCTGCGGTCCCTGATGAAAATAGCCTTGTAATGACCGGTAAAGGGGCGAGAAGTATGGCATAGCCTCAGAGATTCCTTCTTCCTCTTCCGCAATGAAACAAATATGATACACATCATCGCAGTTGACTTTCGGTGAACACAGATTATGGAGACACTTCTATATCGTCTCCTTGCTTGCATATTTGATAAAAGTTCTGTTTATAGTTGTAGATAGAATCTGACAATACCGACAGTTCTCGAGAATCGGTCCTCAATGTCTTTCCGCATATCCTACCCTCGGCTCCTGGGCAGTACAGTCTATACTAAAAAAAAAAAAAACAAAAAAACACGGGGACACCTAAACTACACCGTAAAGAGTGGAACGCGATAAGATAAGAGTAGAATTAAAAACGGCAATACTAGATTGCGAATTACAATTCACAATGTTTACCGGCTACGCTCTTTCACTGAATATTTAGTTGAATGATTTAATATCTGATATATTCCGTTTCGAATATTTACGTGTGGTCTTTGATAGCCACTAAGCTGCACTTTGTTTCTCTCATCAAGGCCATTCCCTGCAGGAGCTCCCCTTTCAGTGATAGACTATGGGACCTCCTTTAGCATATCAGTTTTTTAACAATTATAACCATTTATAAATTTCAAATTCTATAACACACGCTGCTACGTTATGCGCTACAACACACACACGCACACACACACACACACACACACACACACACACACACACACACACACACACACACACACACACACACACACACACACACACGCACGCACGCACACACACACACACACACACACACACACACACACACACACACACACACACACACACACACACACACACACACACACACACACACACACACACACACACACACACACACACACACACACACACACACACACACACACACACACACACACACACACACACACACACACACACACACACACACACACACACACGCACGCACGCACACACTGGCCGACTGTACAGTAACAAATTAACTGACTTTTTCTTACTGCTTTCTATTTTTCTCTAGTCGAATTACTTATAAGCGTCTGGACATTGAATATATAGCCCAGATATATCTCATTTCCAATTTGTAAGGAAATTTCATTACGCAGCTTCTGCACGACCTATCATTCACCATTTCCCCTCTTAAACCTTCGTCTTAGGTTCAGATAATGTCTGTATGCATTTATCTCTTGCTAAAAGTGTTCCGGCGTGTGGCGCTTACTTTGGAAACTTGTTTTTTTCCTGGTGATGTTTTTCATGATAATTACGTCCCCATTAGCGGCTTTCCCCTTAATGCTAAAAGCGGCAGGGTGAGATCAAACGAAAATAGATAAACGAAATAGGTTCCGCTTTCTCTCGTATCCAGGCAGAGGCCCTTCCTCTAGCGGTGTCTTATATTTGGTTGTGCTTGCACCGTTGTGCATTGGAAGATGCCTTGGATGTTCAGCTGTATACGACGCGCCCGCAGTAAAAAAAAAAAAAAGGGTAAATAGAGGAAAAGAGAACACCAAACTACCAAACTATGTCGGGCTGCTGATGCGATGCCTATTGTACCAATACATTCACCTTCCTCTGTATTCAAGGAAATGATTGAAGGGTATGAGCCTTTGAGGCTGGCGCATTTAGTGTATACAACCAGACCTGTACACGTTACAGAATATAAGTAAGCGATTAAAATTACAATTACTTTGTCTGAAATGTAGCTGGTTACAGCGGTCAGTTGCAGCCTCAGAATAGAAACAGAACATTACAGAACAGTAATCGATTATAACTGCGTTATTTTTCATCCAACTTTATTGCCATAACACAATCTAGCTGCCATAACACGAATTGCAGTGAATTAGGGCGGCTTGATTGAACATTTTTTACACGTAGTTAATTTTCAACAGGAGTTGTTCTTCAAGGCTATCTTCACTCATTTTGCAACGTTTAGTTGTGAAGACATCATCCGCTACATTGAAAACTTCACTACAAAATAAGCCCCAGAGAATAGGGCGGTGTTATACCGTACGAAAACATTGCACACTTGTTGTTGAGCAGTGTTTCCATGGCAGTTTCGACATACCCTATGACCCGCCGCGGTTCCACAGCGGTAAGGGTTCTCGACTACTGAACCCAAGGATGTGGAATCAAATTACGGCCACAGCGGTCGCTTTTCGACAGGTGCGAGAAGCAAGGCGCTCGTGTACTGGGAATTATCAGTGCACATTAAAAAAAAAAAAACAAAACAAACAAAGTGGTCGAAATTTCCGGGCTCTTTACTACGGTATCTCTCATAGGCCTAGTCATGTTGGGACGTTAAACGCCGTAAACCAAACCTACAACACACACACACACACACACACACACACACACACACACACACACACACACACACACACACACACACACACACACACACACACACACACACACACACACACACACACACACACACACACACACACACACACACACACACACACACACACACACACACACACACACACACACACACACACACACACACACACACACACACACACACACACACACACACACACACACACACACACACACACACACACACACACACACACACACACACACACACACACACACACACACACACACACACACACACACACACACACACACACACACACACACACACACACACACACACACACACACACACACACACACACACACACACACACACACACACACACACACACACACACACACACACACACACACACACACACACACACACACACACACACACACACACACACACACACACACACACACACACACACACACACACACACACACACACACACACACACACACACACACACACACACACACACACACACACACACACACACACACACACACACACACACACACACACACACACACACACACACACACACACACACACACACACACACACACACGCGCGCGCGCGCGCGCGCGCGCGTTTCATCAAAAAGGATGCATCGATGAGAGGTAAAATGCGTCGAATACATAAGTATTTCATTGTGAATACAGTTAGCACTAAACTTTGCAAGGGCAGACCAGTCGGTAAGAGGTAAAATTACTGCTCAAGGCTTTAGTGAATTCGTTGGGGTCACATTTGGAAGAAGGCGGTAGATATTCTGATATAGCAAAGTGCGTTTAACCAACCCCACCTAGTCTAGGTGGTGTTGGTTTAACGCGCCAGATAGGGTGAAGTTTTGACAAGAGAAAATAAATAACGAGCGGTGTTGGTTTCTTTCGAAGCTAATGCACTGTGCGATATTACTTCGAATAAAGTTGACGCTGCGTTGCTTAATCTTCCAGTACGCTGGTTTGTCGATATTATATACAATTCTATGCTTTGATGCTACCCGCCGAGTCTATTGATGCTATATTCCTTTCTAAGCTTTTAATGCCCGGTGTCACGTATTTTATAGGTGTGATTTGTACAACTTGCAGTCAATAATGCATGTAGCTTGTATACTAAGTCTTATTTCATCATTTTCTCACTAGCCAGCACATTGAGATCGAAATGTTTGCGAGCAATGCGAGCAAGCTGTATGAACTATAAAGGGCTTGAATGTGCGATTTCCAACCAGCGTCCAGCAAATCGCCGTCTTTCATCAAGTCCAATAAACACGGATGAACGATTCTAGTTTACACTGTTGCCACGCAGAGTAGCGTGGCGCTGAAAACTCAGAACCAGCGTTGAATTTCTGAATGTTTCGTGCAGCTCACTGATTTTGTACTGCTACTGGAAATAGTTGGCGTGCGCGAAGGAATCATTTTATAGACAAAGTTTTGCAAGGAAAGAAGGAAGGAATGTTTTATCTTATCATAATTTTGGCAACAAAGTTTTGAATGATACGATTTTATGGATTTTGCAAAGCCTATAATTATCTTACGATATCCTACTACATTGTTATTATTCTGCTGTGTTTGTGAGACACTATTTTCTCATTGCATTGTTACCACTCCTTTTAAAACATAATTAAAATGCTCGAAGTGGGATGGCCTAGTTGTGGAAATGGCTGGTTTTACCCACATACTGAGAAAAGCATTGGTATAGTAACTCTGCTGTATGTTTTAAAACAAGAATTATTGCAGGGACGACCTCCACATTTCATTCCGGGCACGATCATTCGACTGTAGAACTGCTGAAGTTTTAAACCGATATCCTTACTGCCTTATGTGCTGACTCACTCTGCACTCAAAGCAAGGATCGAACGTATCTTGTAGTGTCATTAAGATGACTTCGTTCTTTTGTCCTAATTCCACTGACTTCATTCATTTTCATGTTTTAACTTGCCACATATCTTCTGATAAAGTATTTTGAATGTCGCTGGAACAGCGTCTTGTTTTTTCGCACCGCATTAATTTTACTGCTCCTGTTTGTTTCCTTCACTTTGAGTACACTTCCATTTGTACGCGTGTCGTACGTATCATTTGAATGGGTTATAGGTATAGAGCACTGATCATGTTTCCCCGCCATTTTTGTTGCCATTGTATGAGTGCAGTCTCCCAGAAAACTTCTACAGCGGCTATCAGGCGTGATTTGTATCGTCTACGCCGGTATAGTATTTGGTAATGATAATGGTCACGTTTGGTATCTGTTTTCAGGCAAAAAGAAAGAATACAGTGCAAATCAATGAAAACTATACATCGCGCTGAAAGAGTTGACTTCGAGCTTATTCGCACGATCTCAAAACATGTCGCATTTCTCGAAGGGATGCTGTTGTTTTTAATACTTTTCATCTCTGATGTATACGTGTATAAACCCTTGAATCACATTTGTATAGTAAAATACACTTGGCAAAGTAACCGAATAAATAAATATGTGTTGTTAAATATAGACAAACAACCATTGAAATCGTAAACCCTGTAGCGATTGAACTCTAGTGATTTCAGAACAAGGTATCTGCCTTTTAATTGCTAGCCAATACACTGAAGGCATGATCATTTGTCAATGCCCATGGAAAGAGGTATTTAGGCGTGGCCAACATTTCAGTGACTATAACATAATGATGAAGGTTCATGCATCCTTCAAGATGATTATGACGCCAGAGAAAGATCTGGAATGATCTAGCCGGAAGTGCTTGGGACTGGGCTAGTTGGAACATCTTCTAATAAAGGCTGCGCTGCTTAGTAGGACACGGACAAAGGAATTGGACAAACGCTGAGGTTAAGCGCTAAACCTTACCATTTGTCTAATTCCTTTGTCCGTGTCCTACTAAGCAGCGCAACCTTTATTAGAAGGGGTCTAGACGGATTACATTTTTGTCTGCTGCTGCTGGGATGCATCGCCAAGGCAAACAAACAAAAAAAAACAACAACAGATGTGTCGTTTATTTCTTTTTTTTTTGTGTGTTTGTGTTGGTGGGCTGCACTTTGTGTCGCCGACCGATGCCGAACTGCCGGAAAACTGTGTTTTTCGGTTCCTTCGATTCCTTCCAGTGGTCAATGGGAAGATGTCTCTCAAAACGGAGGAGGTAATCGAAGTAATCAATACAGCACTTGATGGAGGAACATGGCTGATGGGTGTGATTGAGTCGATTTTGGAGGTCAGATGCTGGCTACGGTAGAGCGGGCAGGACACACTAATGACGGCACTTAACAGGTTTAGCCACGCTTGGGTCACTGCCAGTGTTGCATGCTTTGCTCATACCAGGAAAATTTCCGGGTGACATGGCGGCCTACAGATCTGTAGCTATCACAAGTTGCATTGACAAAGCTAAGAAGGAATGATTTTATTGCATCTAAAATGGTTTCTCAAAATATGCACCTAGCCGTTCGACAGGATTTTGAAAAGGCCGCTTTACTATGGGCAGTGAAACTGAGCTGATGCCGACTGTAGGACACGAGAAACGCCGCCAAAGAGTGACCCCTGTCTCTTGTTTTCGTTGCCTGCAACGCCTTCACCCGGCTGGTCATTGGTGGCCGTGACTGTGAACCGTTACGTCAATAAAACAGCAGGCAGTGTACCCAGTGTGGCGGCGCTTGCGCAGATGCAGGCTATCTCAAACCAGGCGTTATTAGTAGGCGTCACCGGGGAAGCCAGAAGCAGCCCATTCGAGCGCCATGAACAGACGTGCTGGCGACTGTAACATAATTGTGCGTACGCATTTGTGCCGGAACTTGTGCCTGCGTGCATTGAACATTTTCTGGTGCAAGTGCGGTGAGCATGTTTTGCGCTTATGTGCGGCTGAAAGTGCAGAGCTCTTCGCTGCAACTGTGCGCGGAGTTCGTGAAATGACAACCGGTTTGTGTGGAAGACTCGTGCTGCACATTGCTTCTTTCTAGTGTGTGTGTGTGTGTGTGTGTGTGTGTGTGTGTGTGTGTGTGTGTGTGTGTGTGTGTGTGTGTGTGTTTGTGTGTGTGTGTGTGTGTGTGTGTGTGTGTGTGTGCGCGCGCGCGCGCGCGTGTGTGTGTGTGTGTGTGTGTGTGTGTGTGTGTGTGTGTGTTTGTGTGTGTGTGCGAGCTGGTCTTGGCGCCAAGAGTGTATTATATCAGTTTGATAGATTTAAACGTGTTTTAATGTACTTTGAAATGCTTGGGCAAATCTTCAATTCTTCACATTCTTCCGTAGAAATATTATCATTCGCACACATAACCACTCGCATATCTGAGCGCGTGTGTGTGTACGCTAAGAAATATTGTAACCTACGTTATAACCTACGCTCACGACCTACAACTTCTTTAACTCTTCTGCAATGACTACATCGTTTCTCCCTTCATCGACATTCTCTTCGACAAAAATCTTTCGCTTCCGCTTACTGTAGTGCGTGGTTTTTTCAAAAACGAATTTGTGCATCTTTCGTATCTCTTACCTGCCTCTAAATAATATAACGTGGTGTACTTAAAAAATGGAAGCGTGTAAAGACGGAAACTGGCAGAGTCGCAGCCGAACAGCGATGGCTAGAAGCTTCCAGCTCCGACCAGCACATCTTGTCGCTCTCCTCATTGTTCAGAGCCTACGAGGGTGGTTGTATCGTCCTTTTTTGTGCCGTCTGTTCGTCTGTAGGCGTCTGTCTGAAGCCCCGGTGGATAATGTGTGCACATGGGTCACTAAGGTGAATAGCAGAGACAGAAGTGCTGAAGAAGTAAGAGTAGGCGACTGTTGAGAAAACAGTATACAATGAATAAAGCCATCAAGCATTAATGGCGTGATGGATAAGCTTGATTCACACATGCAAAAAAAGGAGATGGCTAGGAATGACTTGGCAAAGTTAAAGATGACTAAGAATGACACAAGCAAAACCACACGTGATCAAGCATAACTCCGGAAATTAAATATGACCAAGCATAATTCAGATCACAACGAAATACTCAGGAAATAAAGATGACCAAGCGTGACTCATGAAATGAAAATGATCAACCATGACAGAGCAAAATCGACTGCAAAGTTAAAGGCGACTAAAAATCACTCGGCGCATTCGATGCAAATATTGCCTGTAGATGGCGCCACGTGTTTAGGACGATGCGCACACCAAGAGTTGATAAAAGAAAAAAAAAAAGAAGACAATAGACATGAATAACACTTAAATCAGATGTCAAAAGTTACCAAATACGTCTTTATATCACTCGTCGTTATTAAATGAGGAAAATCCAAAAGGCGTACACTTTCACATTTTCTACACATACATCCAATTGGCCGCGTTAATTTTTATTTCATACGTGCAGTTTTTCAAAAAGAACCAATAAACCGACCACAAAGCGATTGCTACTCACCTTTCATCCGAGTAGTGCATACGCCATTACGACATTTTCCCACCTAGGTCGAACGTGACGCAGTACACGCTATATATAGCACCAATTCTGCGAGGCACGGCTTTGCGTAACAAGTCGTAGAGGCTGCACAGTGAGTCACTGCCTCAGTCAACGCGCTTTAGATATCTTCCCCATCCGTTTGTGTTTGTTTATACGTGGTATACCAGGTCTCCCGACTACGTAATCAAGCTTTAAAGAAGGGATTAAAAAAATCTAACCCAGTGAAACCAACTAATGGCAGTTCAGAGTCGCCTGGCCTAGTCTGCAGTATTTTTGCGTTCCGTAAAAATTATGAATTTGTAAATGCTGGTGAGCTATACGCTATACTCATTATTTAGTGAGCCCCGCCGGGGTGGTGCAGTGGTAAGACGCCCGACTACTGTGCCGGAGTACCCGGGTTCGAACCCGACGTCGGCGGCTGCGTTTCGATGGAGGCGAAACGGAGTGGCGTCCGTGTGCTGTGCGATGTCAGTTCACGTTAAAGAACCCCAGGCGCTCGAAATTTGCGGAGTCCTCCACTACGGCGTCTCTCATAGCCTTAGTCGGTTTTGGACGTCAAACCCCACAAATCAAACCAAACCATTATTTCGTGAGTTGGGAAACAAACTGTCAATGCATAAGCTTTGCATATGCATAATCTTTAAAAACAGCAGCAGGCACGTTGTCACCAAGGTACCAACTACGAAGCTTTATTCACTTTCGTAAAAAAAATAAATAAAAGAAATCACTTGACCGCCTTCTGGGGCATATCTATCGCCGGTGCACCCGCAAAGCCCCACCGGGGAAAGCGTTCCTGAGAAAAGGCAATTATGTTCGCCATGTCCCGTCTTGAGACTCGCAAGTCCAGCTAGTGTCACATGGACTGGATAGATGGAAGACTTTATTCATCGGCAGAAAATCGAAAAGTTACCTCATTGTGCGAGCTATCTTTTAAGGCTGGCAAAGAGTGGATTGGTGCAAACATTTCGGTGAGCAAGTTTTTAAACATGATAGATAACTTTTGAATTGGCCCTTTATTCTTAACGCAATAGATAGATATATAGTTTGGCTTAACGTTTTCGTAGAAAAAAAAAATGCGGAATAGGCCATGCGACTCAGCTCTATGCACGTTGTTGTCAGCTCCGCCTTCTTAAAAAAGCCTTGGTTACATTTAGCGTGGGACGCCTGGCAGAAATGTGATCCATGGCTTTATAAATCGTGTAAGACCCTAATATGGCGCATTCCAAAACCCCGACTCGTACCTTACTTTTGTTATCAAGCGTTAGGGCGGGAAATACATTTCTCTAAATCGCTTTTGTCGGAAATACCCTGATTTAAGCCCATTATTTCAGGCACATACAGTGTATAAGGTCGTTCCTTTACAAACCATGCATGTTGTTCATACTCTGTGTAGTCTTTGCAAAAAAAAAAAAAATACATAGCCAGCAGAGTTTGCTAATGGGTCATGCAGCGTCTCTAGCCGCGCATTGTCATCGTTTAAAATGTCTCGAAAGCAAAGAGCAATTCTCGTCCGCACCCCTCGAAGCTTGTGACTCCTGTGGGTTGTATGTTTGTGATAAAGAGTGTATAGTTTTTCTAAAAAGCCGTCTTACCCTTACCTAATAAAATTGCATTGAATCATTTTCCACACATTAATAATACCTATAGATCAAAACATTCTTGTTACTGTTATATCCTCTGCGTTAAATTTCGAATTATTTAAGTTACGTCGTAGAAGAATATTTGTCCCTATTTTTGCTTTTTAGTGTTTGCACATAGCATGAACTTAGTGCTCCTTTTTTTTTTTTTTAAGAATGAAACTGTACAAGTTATTCTGCGCGTGCTAAAAGATCACTCGTTATTCTGAATATACTTGTCCGGATGTGTTTGTATTGTGTACGCGTCTTTGTTTAGGTGAAAACCTGCCAAGCCATTGCTCAGCAGGGTCTTCCCACCTCCTTAAGGTTTGAAGGAAAGCGTAGTAAACTGCGTCTATATCTTCGCCCAAATCGCCTACGTCGGTGTCGACGTCACAACTGACTTGCTCTTCAGTTGTGAATGCCCGCTACTATAGAAGGGCGACAACGTTTAGAAACTGTTACGCGTGTTCCTCTCGACACGTCGCACATCTATCGAAGGCCTCCGAAGGCGCTCGGCCGCTCACAACGGGGGAATTCTCGTCGGGGAAAAAAAGTTGGCACTAAACATTGGGCGAGCATCGTAGGGCTTAAAAACGTTGCGCGCAGCGCAAGAAAAGATAAAGTGGGAAGAAGAAGCGAAAGAACGAAGTAGAAAAAGCAAATACACGCATGGGAAAAGAATGAAGTCGGTAGTTGTTGGGCAATAATAAATTAGCGGCTCGCTGAGGTGCACGGAGCAAACTGTAGTTACCCAAGCTGTGTGGGTGGGGCCGTGATTGGGAAAAAAGGTAAAGAATAATAAAAACTGGCGGGTTTTTGTTGACGCGTTTGCCCTCCGAAGTTGCGGGAGATGTTTATCGGAGTGCACCAGGCACAGGTGAGCAAACTGCTGCGGGCGTATGGAAGGAAGAGAACAATTATTGTCCGCTCCTGGAAAAAAACCTGAGCTGCAGCGTTAGAAATTGTGAGCTGCGCTGCCTTCCTTGCGCTGTAAGGGTCATCGTCATCGTAATAACAATAATAAACAATATTAATGATCATCAAGACCACCATCGCCACCGCCGTTGTTTTCACACTCATCCAGGTCACGTCCTTTCCGGAACAACTTACTCTTTCACTGACCTCCAATTAGATCTGTCCAGCTCCAGAAAGCTGTGTGCCTCAGCCAATTTCGTTACTCGATCTGCGCCGTAGACTCAGTAAACCGTAAATTTTAGTTTGTTTGTTTGTGGGGTTTAACGTCCCAAAGCGACTCAGGCTATGAGGGACGCCGTAGTGGAGGACTCCAGAAATTTCGACCACCTGGGGTTCTTTAACGTGCACTGACATCATCGCACTGGCGGCTCAAAATACATAGCAAGAAAACCACTAGGTTACAGCATTTGGTTTTATAGAATTAATTTTTAGGCAGATGTGCATTCAACAACCCTATGGACGTATACGCGCGATTACGTAAGCGCCCAAGAGTTTTATTCATATGTATAGTGGGAAAAAATAATCTGTCTTGAATAAATGTAAACAGTTTATAATGTTTATAATAACTGCAAAAAGGTTATGGAGGCAAATACTTACGTCTACCCGAGAAGTTGGTTCTATTACTAAACATGGTAAACGGTAGCTGAGCAGACGCATTATTGATTATACATATCTCTGTCCATACTTGTGTAAGTATATTTAATGTGTTTAGCGATCAGCCGTTCGAGAACTACAAGTGAGGCTATTCAGAGGGTTAAATCCCTCTGCTCCAGTGAGATTCTCCAGGCATTTCTTTTTTTTTTTTAGGGGGGGGGGGGGAGGAGGGAGGTACAAAAAAGAAGAAGTACCATTTAATCATTTCTGATAAATATTCGGCATGAAGGCGTTTCTGAATATAGGAACGTTAACGTCAGAATGAACTACTTTTTTAAATATGTTGATGTACAATCAACATGAAGTCCACCCCAATTTGAACCGATGTCACGTTGCTGCAAACAATTTGCTAGATAGTGGTAACAATAACACGTCACGTCGGTTAGTATCTACATTATAGCAAATCGATTTAAGCAATATTGAAGATATCTTCCACAAGAACTGTCAGCAGTTATGCAGCTGACCGAAAGGCTGCCTGGAGTGTCGGGTTGCAGATAGACCGAAACAAACAGAACAGAAATACAATATATGCATAGCCGCAAAACGTTTTGTTGTCGTTACCCACTGTAATATTCTTAGTAATTAAAAGACGACTGAGAAACAAAAGAGCGCTTAGGGAAGTTGTGTGTTTTCTTATATTTTTCAGCAATTTATGCACGCTGTTGTGGTATGGAATAAAATGTTACATAAGACTCAACAGTAAGTCACTTGTGGTTTGTATTTTATAAGAGTGTCGTCATTCATACTCAAGTCTAGACTGCAAAGGAAGGAATTTTTCGGGTTGGTTTGGATTGGTTCAAGGGGTTAACATCCCAGAACAACTCTCCACGCTCATCTTCCCGTTTCTTTGCCTTTTTTTTTTTTTGACGTAGTCTCCCATCACAGTTTAAATGTTAATTAGAAAACCTCGCTAGGCCCCCTTCTCCAATGTCTCTTTTTCCTACTCTTCATCTGTAAAAAAAAAAAAAAAAAAAAAAAGGAGCGTTTGCTCCAAGTTTCTGGGTTTTTTTCTCTGAGCTCTCTCATCCCCACTCACAGCGCAAACACCGATGGCTTACGAAAGAATTCTGTACATGTATAACTGGTTACTGAACGTAAAAGACTTGTATAAACCCCTGTCTTCAGATTCCAATGACATTCCAAGAAATAAAGTAGATGAGTGACGAGGTGTAACGTGGAAAAACCTGGCGTAAGGTGCAAAAGCATTATTTTGCTCTAGTTTATCTTAGCAGATGGTTGATGTAAGTGATGTCACTATACATCTTCTCACCCGGTTCCCATCACGCCGCTTGCCGCGGTGCATGTTAGCTTCTCACAACTACTTTAAGGACTAGGTTCACTATCGATTTCAAAGCAGACTGAATTCACCCGGCTCATCTCACGAGGAAGTACGGTTAAACCACGTGACACGTACGTCACTGTCGACGTAACACACGTTTCATGTAAGCAAACACAAAGACAAGTAATTTTAAGGTATGTGACGTCACTGGAACTTCCCTCCAATAAATGGTCGACCATATCACCTTCAACTACCATCCACCAGAAGCATTCCTTAAATGCCAAAGGTCGAGGCTTGAGACGTACTTATCTTTCGTTTAATGCGTGAAAAGCGTCTTTTCTGTAACCTTTTTTGCATGCGCAGAAATTGTCGCGGAAAAGGATGCTCCCTTTAATTTGCTACGCGTGAATAGCCATCGGTCGCCATTATACGCTAAAATTTATCTCAAGCATGCTAAATTTCAATCAATCAATCAATCAATCAATCAATCAATCAATCAATCAATCAATCAATCAATCAATCAATCAATCAATCAATCAATCAATCAATCAATCAATCAATAAATCGATCGATCGATCGATCAGTCAATCAATCAATCAATCAATCAATCAATCAATCAATCAACCAATCAATCAATCAATCAATCAATCAATCAATCAATCAATCAATCAATCAATCAATTTCATCACCATCAACAGATTTCATCACCAGCGTATCACGTATCCTTAAAGGGACACAGGCGTACATATTAATGCCTCTCTGCCGGTCGTCGGCAAAGTCTTCCCGCTTGTCGCTTCTGCAGAAAGGCTCCTGTGCGCCTCGCCAGACGCCTCTCCACAGGATAAAGTTGAAGGCTAGACGGAGAAGCCGCATCTGGACTGGCAGCTGTTGTATTTTGGCACGAGAACCAGGAAAACACTGCACGCTGGCTGCCGCTTTTAACATAGTGTGCATGCTTTCTTTTTTCGTTCTTTGCATATGAGGGTGTCTATGCACTTTGCCTGAACGCCCCAAACACGTGCAGAAGGCTCGCCCTGCCTGAGTCGTCGCTCCTCCCAAAGCATGACAATTAGTCCTTCGACGCCCAACAATGTATTCGCCGACATTACGGATGCTCAGGGGTGAATCTGTGAACGAACCTTTTTTGTTGTTATAAACCTAACGGAGAAAGAGAAACGAAGGTGCCTTATTGCTCGATATGAACCTTAAGAGATAACCTACCTAAATCAGATGCCTCTGTTTCGTAGCATTTGCTCTTAATGTTGTTCCTCTATTCGCATCATATGACTGATCACAGGATTACTTGTCCTTTATCTTCCGGTTAGAGTCATACACTCATACGTGAAAGCAAAGAGGCTTGGTCATTCTGGATATGACAGTGAGCCTCATAAGCTTTTTTGAGATTCTGGACGACATTCGCGGAAAATGCGAGAAGGAGGATAGCTTGTTGAATAACCAGTTGCACAGCCTGTCTAAACGCTTTAATCAATTCTTCAAAATTGTTTTCACTTTTAATTTTCTGTTTAGAGTTTCGAGTTTTTGAATTTTTACATAATTTCACTCTTCTATATTTACGCATTTACACTTCATACCTTTTTAAGTTGAGGACAACCCAGAGGGCTATGGAACGAAAAATGGTAGGGGTAACATTAAGAGATAGAAAGCGTGCAGAGTGGGTCAGAGAAATAACTCAAGTTACCGACATTCTAGTGGAAATTAAGAAGAAGAAATGGACATGGGCAGGACACGTAGGGCGAAGAGAGGATAACCGATGGTCGCTGAGGGTAACAAACTGGATTCCAAGGGAAGGAAAGCGTAGCAGGGGGCGGCAGAAAGTTAGGTGGGCGGATGAGATTAAGAAGTTCGCAGGGGTCAAGTGGATGCAGCTAGCACAGAACCGGGTTAAGTGGAGAAATATGGGAGAGGCCTTCGCCCTGCAGTGGGTATAATCAGGCTGATGATGATGATGATGATGATGATGATGACTTCATACCTACCTCTTCCTCGTAATCCGGTATGTGATTATTCTGAACATACAGCTCCCCGTCCCTGTCCCCAGAGCCTTTCCCGAGTTTACTGTGGTCAGCAACAACCACTTACACGTTGAATGCTGCCTCTATGAAGAGTCGTGCGCATCAAGAGGGGAGACCCCAAGTAAAGAAAAAATATCGAGACTCCTTTGACGCTTTTAAATGGAACCTCATCTGTTCGACCACGTTTTGGAGGCAGAACGTCGGAAAGTTCTCGTTTTCCTTGTGTTTGAAGGCCGCAGAGAGATATAATAAAGTGATAGCTCACCCGTGACACACCCGCCTTGAGCATTTGACTAGGTAGTCGAAGTAAAAGGTTCATGCTCCAGCGCCTTGCACTCTTTCTCTCGCCATAAAATCACACGTGTGTAACTTCCGAGGAGGAGTGGTGGTGCTTTCCACTGCATGCGTAAAATGCTTCAACGCTTCGATAACTCTCGTGCACCGCCGCAAGGGTGCTTGTTGAGTGTCGCTTTGAATTTAGGACTTTGTGGCTCACAATTATCTCAACGAATTGAATTACGACGGCATGCATGATCTTGATTGTACGGTGGAACCGTTATTATATGATTTTACGACATGAGCTCAGTCCCGCGCATTTAACACTGCAGACATAAAATCAGAAACAGGGCTACGCACCGTAAAATTCCGTCAAGAGCCCCCTCCTCCCTTACACGCCGAATTTATCGGAAAAGTGGAGGGGTGCTTTCCCGAAACGGGACCGAAATTTTATATGGCGACAAATTTCCTGCAAGAAAAAAAAAATTACAAGTGTTCAACGCTGCTGAACCAAATATTGAGCTAAAACATTAGCTGCAGGTGACTGAGCGTTCTCTTTTTCTTCTTCCTCTGCCCACATATAAAGCCCCGCTACAGCCAAGCCGTATGAACGTGCCTTAGTGGCCTATAGGGGTAACGTGAATGCCAGGGTCCTAGCTGTCTGATTCTGACATAACCATCCCATATGAAACGAGAGACCCAAGTTGGCAGCTCCTGCCTGCCCATGTGTCATGTGGGACGTGACGTCACAGCGTCACGTGGGTAAGACGTAACTGCGGCCGGGTCACGCGAAGGCTTGAAAGTGAGAGTAGTATTGCTTTTGCAATAAAAATTGAACGCAGTGCACATGGATTTAAAATATTATTTCTGATCTGGGTCCTCGGGCTGGGATGTGCGCGTCGAGATGTCGGCGAGCTGCTATGCAGCTGTGTTTTCGCAGTTTTTTCACTTGGCGGGCTGTTTAAACATGTTAGCGGTTGTCTTTTTAAGGCGAGACCCTTTATGGATGTGCGCAGGAAGTGGCCGTCCGCAGAGGGTGTCACCGTCCGTCAAAGAATGGCGTGACTTATGAGTAAAAGAACGGTTGTATGAGGTAGAAGACGAAAATAAAAAAAATCTCTTATGTGTACGATTTTGTTGATGCAGATTAAATATTTAACTAGTTAAAGCCGAAAAGGTCAATTCGATGTCGAAAAAGCCATGGGCGCCGATATAGTGTGGAGACGTCGAAACAGCCACGGACGTTAAAATTGTGCAAAAAAAAAAAAAGCTTTGATGTCATTCGTCATCATTGCGTTACAGCATAGAAAACAGTCAAGAGTAAACGAGAAAAAAAGTAGTAAAAGAGAGAAAAAAGGAGAAATAGCAACCGAAACAGTAAAAAGAAAAACTAAAAGAACCATATGAGTGAATAAGCGGCAAATTAGTGCAAATAGTCGCAGAAGGGCTTTCGCTTTACCACACTTATGAGATATCTAAGTGCCTCCAACGGAATTTTATTTCATTTCTTTAACAGCTCTCGCCTAGACAGCGGCCATCTGTTCTTTGGGTCGCGCGCAGATGTCTTGCGTGCCGCGGTCATCCGAGGCAAGCCATCAGCACTGAACTGTGATTTCCCTACACAACTCCTAGGGGGTGCCATTTTTGTATGTGATGTTTCTGAGAGTTGAGATTGTATTGGATTCTGGGACTGGTTAAGGCTGGCAGGGCTGCCAAGGGTAGGGAACGGGAAATTGGGACGTGGGAAATAGGACGCGCTTTCCCGGAGCGGCTTGGAAATGTGAAATTAACACTAAAGTTAGAGGGGGCGCTTGCTCAGAATTTCACGGTACATACGTATTATCAGAAGTACGAAGCAAAAGAAGGCAAAGTCTTACTGGCAAGTTATTCTGACTGGCTGCCCCACTAAATAAAGTTTCCACCCCTGGACGTCTTCGGCATGAAGATAAGTGGAGTAAGAAGAGAAATAGTGAATAAAATGGGAGGAGACTTTATATGTGGAGAAGTTTGGACTTGAAATGAATATGCCTAAGCATTGAAGAGTTCCACTATTTCAACCATCGAAAAGATTTCTCAATCCGCATTGATTAGTTAACAAAATACCGATAGGACACTTTAACATAATACTGATAGGACTCATTGAGTGCTCATCCTGTCTTTCACTGATACACTGAGTTATTAATTGCTAACTAATTTGTTTATTTGTTAAATTTGTAATCATGCGATATCCTCCCCTTCCCAAAATTTTGAATGACAGTTTTGCTGTCGCTAATTATGAACTTGGCTTCCGTTCCTACGCAAGCTAGCGATATCGCAACTTCCTCCGCAGTCTCTATGTTGCGTCCTCTGATGGCTGCCGCGGATACCGGTGCCCGTCGGCCATCGACTACCGAAGCTACCGCCGCACCTGCTCTGCCACTTGCCGCATCAACATAGACTACTTCCTTTGCTCCGAAATTTATTTTCTGACGTCACCTGATACTCCGTGACGCCAATCTTAAGCACGATATGCGCACGAACACCTGTTTATTCCATATCCATTCTGTATTGCATTTTTTAAATAGAATCTGCCTTTCTGGGACACTTAATTTTGAAGCAGGTGTGTCCTGACGGGTATGATTGAAGGAGTGTAAAAGTAAGTGCGCAAATAATTTCAATTCATATCAATAAAACTAATGCAAGTAAGACACGGTTTAATATACAGAACAAACGTATACGCCGAGACGACGCAATACCCTGTCCAATTCAAGGCCATTTGTTGACGCCTTTACGGTAAGAACGAGCATAGGATCGGGCCTGCTGTACGGAAAGGGGGCAGGGGGCTTGCGACGTGCGCAGAATATGTCCCAGCTTTCCGGCAACTTTCTGGCTACACTCTGCTCTCCAGCCCAGCATTTTGTGTCTCCTTCTACAAGCACGAAGATACTGCTTGTATTCCCTCCAAAGCCTGCCCCACAGAGCGCTCTCGTTGCCACTGAAGAAAAAAAAAAAGAAAGTACAGGCAGAATGACTAAAATGAACGGAAGAAAAGTTAGGTTTTGAGACACAATCATTGTTGGTAGTTGCTTATTTTGTGCTGGCTTGTGGTTTGTGGCGTTTAACGTCCCAAAGCGACTCAGGCTATGAGAGACGCCGTAGTGGAGGGCTGCGGAAATTTCGACCACCTGGGGTTCTTTAACGTGCACTGACATCGCACAGCACACGTGCTTATTTTTTGATTTCAACGCTGCGTGTGCACTAAATTTGTTGTTGACTGTACTTGCTTGGTAACAGGAGAAGTAAGGCATATTCAACTGCGGTCCATTAATAGAAGACGCCGATCTGCCTGTATAAAGGGAATGTTCGTGTTCGCAGAGGCAGCAGTTTGCGTCAGTGCAAATGACGCTTTGACGCAATCGGTCGATTCCAGTCGTGAAAGTGGGAAGAAAAAGCGAAAAGGGGCTCCGACGGTCATGAAGCCGTGCATTGTGAAAACGTCAATACGCTCCAGCAGCTCATGAAATTCGAACGAGATATTTGGCGTTCAGGTTGCTTCTGCTGAGCGCGACTCAACGTACCGCGTTATGTGCTTATGTATGCGACAGTCTTTTTTAATTACATTCTTGCATATTTATAAATGTACAGGTAGTGTCTAAAGTTTTATGAGGCAGAGGAGTTTGCTTATACATATGCGTAGCGCAAGGCTATCGTAGCTTTCATGAAAGACCCGTGTACTGTGCGATGCCAGTGCACGTTAACGAATCACAGTTGGTGGAAACTGATCGAAACCACTACGCGCCTCTCAGAACGTGCATGTAGCATATCACACTATACCACACCACGCCATAGCGTTCCACACCATACAGCCGACCGCAGCGGCGGCCTAGTGGTTTGAGTTTTCGACTCGCATTCGATAGGTTTGGAGTTGGGTCCCCAGTGCGCAAATATCGGTGACACAATGAGTAAAAGTTTTTATCTGGTTTGGGGCTCACCTTATCTTGTGTCATTACTCTCTGGGAAAATTTGCCTTTGCAACATAAAAATCCACCAACATATTTTTCCTGCTATGCAATTCCACACTATATACCAAATAATCGATGATCTGTTAGGGCTGTGGAAAGATGACAATGAAAGGAGAACTTGGCTGGACGTGCAAGTGGTGATGTTAGGACAGCCTAACCAAGATTACAGGATCTATAATTCTCTTAGATGACGATGCCAATACACAAGCATACGCGTTAGACGGACGGACGGACGGACGGACGGACGGACGGACGGACGGACGGACGGACGGACGGACGGACGGACGGACGGACGGACGGACGGACGGACGGACGGACGGACGGACGGACGGACCGACAGACAGACAGACAGACAGACAGACAGACAGACAGACAGACAGACAGACAGACAGACAGACAGACAGACAGACAGACAGACAGACAGACAGACAGACAGACAGACAGACAGACAGACAGACGGACGGACGGACGGACGGACGGACGGACGGACGGACGGACGGACGGACGGACAGACAGACAGACAGACAGACAGACAGACAGACAGACAGACAGACAGACAGACAGACAGAGACAGACAGACAGACAGACAGACAGACAGACAGACAGACAGACAGACAGACAGACAGACAGACAGACAGACGGACGGACGGACGGACGGACGGACGGATGGATGGATGGATGGATGGACGGATGGACGGATTATAGATACGGCGACTTGCAGTTGCCGAGCTGGTACATTTGCGAAACAGCGTTTGCTTCTCTCCTCAGAGCCACTGCATTCCAATCCGAGACCTGCTCCGCAGATCGCCTCTTGTAAACGTAGAGGCGGAGCAGCTGCCGAGCCCAGGTTCAGGTCGCTCTGTGAATAAGTTTGGATCGCTCCGGCAAAATTGCCGTGCAGGCCGGCAGTAAACATATGAGAGGAAAGCTAGGGGCACTGCGACATTCTCAGCCTCTCCCTCTTTCACCCCTAGGTCTTAAGCTAAGGAATCTGAAGCCGGCTACCTTGGTGTGCGTCCCTCCATGGCCGTTAGCAACCAGGTAGTCGAGGAACAGTAACTGTTGTGACGGCTAACAAGCAGAGACGCGGCCGTTCTTTCGAACGGCCAGCTTTATTCTGTCTTCATCGTCGTCTTCTCCTTCGCTCCTGCATTCTTCACTTCATCGTCGGCGGAGTACATCACACTGTATTACTGAAGTTGCTCATCCTCTCTACCCCAAGCAAAACTAGCAACACACATTGTTCCATGACTGTTGTCGCAATTGCTACAAAATGTACCCGCTGCTTACTGACGTACCGGACGCCACAGCAGGGCTCCGACGCCAAGTTGTCGAAGAACTCGTTTATACAAAACTAAGCGTGGGCAGTATACGCTACGTGCCAGGCGTCGCAGCAGATTAGTCGTCGTTTCCACGATGATATTTCCCGCATGGCGACCGTGAAAGGATGACTTTAAGCGCTTCTTGAGAGGCAAGTATACCGCTCTGTTTGAGGAAGCTTTGTGCCTTTCCCCTCGTGGACATATGAAAGCGCTGCGAAGAATGCTAATGGGTTTGAGGATAAATGCGTCTCCATGGCCGTTCCTATCAAATATAAGGGTGTATTTAACGGTCAAACGATAGTTGTTAGCGTTTGCGAGGGTGCTTTCATGCGTCAACATCTTCAGGGATCTATCTTCTGGTTACAGATTACCACGAGGCCTCTGGCGTATCTGCGCTATTTTGGAAGCAGATGGTTATAGGACTTCATTATCGACACAAAGGCGCCGTCAAGCGTTCGCAGATAATGACTCGTGCTTCAAGAATGAATTGCACAGTCGGTTAATCATGTGAAATTTCGTGCTATTTTTGAAATACGTGACAAGGATAGAGTGAAAAGAATGCGCACTACATCGGCTACGTTGTTCGCTTCCAGTGGACGCGTACATTGAGTTAGCGTACAGCGAGCAGTAAATTGGAATCCATAAAAAACTTTCAAGGTGACTGCAGAATCCGCACTAGACAAATGCGTAAGCCTAATCATTGCTGTGTTGTCCGCAAGATGTGTCAGCGGGATTCCGCGAGGGATAGATAGAAGTCTTTCCTTTCCTGTAAACTATAATTAATTACCTAATCAAACTAAACCAACCATTTTGTAACTTGCACATCTTTCCTTGATGCTCTATCCGATGGTATCATTCTTTTTCCAATATACTAACTAGTTCCTCCTTTACAGCGCCGAAAAAGTTATGCTCATGCGAAATCCGCCTACATAGCCACACAATACTTATGTATTAAAAATAATTACCCTATAGTCAGTGCTATATTTGAATTACTGCATTGCATCAAACTTGTACTGACCTATGTATTTCTTCATGCAGTAAGGTAGTACATGCATACGTATACCTTGTCTTGCTGCACCTATAGCTACTGTGGCGCCCTTCTGAAGAGGCGGCTTCTTTTGTACAAGTGTCCGCCCTAAGACGTATGGAATATTGCATGAATTCAAACAAAACACTATGCTAATCGTAGCCCAAACGTAGTACAACCGTGCTGCTAGGGGGTGATGCATTCCCTCACGCGCCTGGTGGAGGCGTGAACAACTTTTATTGCTGCATAAATCACAAGGGGAGAGACTACGGCCCGCTGAGCTGACTTCCTCAATCCGGGACGTCATTGGTCGAAGCCCATGTCTTTGCCCGTCGGACCAGAAATTGTTGATGCTATAATCCGGAGAAGATTGAAAAGGCTTCCTCCCAGGCCTCCCGGATGAGGTTGGGAATGAGGGTAAGGCTTGGGTTCTCCAATCTTCGTCGCGACGCTGGCCACCTGGGGACAATCCGTACAGGGATTGGAAGGACAGAGCGCTCTGAAGTAGATCAGGAACCTCTCTGTGGCAGGTCCTGGATTCCAGAACCATGACGTCTGCAGTCAACATGTCTTCGTCCGAAAGTGTTCGCGCCTAACTAGCCCTCGTCAACCTTCGGTGTTCTTATCATGTCCAAAACGATCGCGTGCGGGTTCGTGGCTCTCGGCGAAGAAACCGCCTGTGATGCTAAAATAACATTGCATATCACTTCGCTCGATTGCACAATGGTAACGCACACTACGCGCTTGTTAAATCTCGCATAGTTAAATAATTACAAGAGTAATCTGGAGCCTCTCATACGGCAGCGCCATTCAGAGCCTGCGGTAGCTATCGGACAATGAACAATGACAACTCATACAGTCAGTGTTTAGCTGCAGAGAGATGTAGTGGCCCTCGATAACTCAGTAGGTAGCCATTATATGTATGTATGTATGTATGTATGTATGTATGTATGTATGTATGTATGTATGTATGTATGTATGTATGTATGTATGTATGTATGTATGTATGTATGTATGTATGTATGTATGTATGTATGTATGTATGTATGTATGTATGTATGTATGTATGTATGTATGTATGTATGTATGTATGTATGTATGTATGTATGTATGTATGTATGTATGTATGTATGTATGTATGTATGTATGTATGTATGTATGTATGTATGTATGTATGTATGTATGTATGTATGTATGTATGTATGTATGTATGTATGTATGTATGTATGTATGTATGTATGTATGTATGTATGTATGTATGTATGTATGTATGTATGTATGTATGTATGGATAGATGGATGGATGGATGGATGGATGGATGGATGGATGGATGGATGGATGGATGGATGGATGGACTAACGGACGGACGGATTAATGGATGGATGGTCGGACCGGTATGTACGGGTGGATATGTACTGATGGATGGTGTTCTTTTCCTCCATTATGAGATTTTGAGTCGACGATTTTTAGGTATAGGTGTTTAAATACTTTCGCTTCACACCTGTTACTGTCGATTTTCATCAGGCGTGCTTCATAAATTATTTTACTCTGAGCAGCTTCGCGCGATTTGAAAGATGCCCAGCCCATATCACCCTGTATCGCCTCGTTTGCAGCTTTGCTTTGGACACTTAGTACTAATCGTACAATATCACTCTGATTTATCTCTAAAATCTCGACTGGGCCTCTACCTTTAGGCCCGAAAGCTCATTCTCGAAAGTAAGCCCTGACAAAATAATTCCTTTCCAAACATCCCTCTCTGCATCACATACCTGTTTTACCCCCCCCCCCCCCCTCTCTTCTCCTGTTCCCCATGCTGCATTAATGTGATGATATTTGGTACTTTTCTATATCAGTCAGATGGTCAGAATGTCAGCACGCGGTACCAGAGGAGTGACGTCATTGAGTTTTATGCTTGGGTAGGCGTATTACGACGGCCACCTTCATGATAACAGAGCAGACGTCAGGTTATAACCTTTTTAATAATTTTGGTAACCCTGTTAACAAATTTCTTGAGTTCTCCCTCTATGGCGCGATGCAGCTTTGTGCGATTTTTCCGAGACTCGATGTACGAGGTTCACGACGACGAACTAACTTGAACTGCTTCCAGGCCTAGAAGCACTGCCAGTCCCACTCCGGGTGGCCGCTTCAATGTTCGAAATGAAAAATACATGCTTGCGTACACAAACGCCTAAGACTGTTTGACGTCATCGCACTACTTGGCTATTCTAGTCACCCCATCCCCAAACCTCTTCATACAACCCTAGAAAGTGGCGAAGACCTAAAACCTTCGGCAGTACTACCGGAAACCGAAGCATCGAAATCTACGTCAACCCATCCATCCCAGGACTGTAACTGCTGTTTTATTGTGAAATGACTCGTGACAAGTGCCATTAAAATTCACCAGAAGCTCACCCAAATAAATGCGACACTTGCAAGCAACGACAAGCAGGACCAAATGTATTAAAAGATGCAGCACGAATACGCCAAAAGAAAAAAAAAAAAAGAAACAACGCGTTTAAAATTGGCAGTAGCCGGAAGGGAGATGGTGGAGTGACGGTGGCGTTATGTTGTAAGGGGGATGGTAAGTTGCAAATCTAGAATCATACTGCGTCAGAGAACACCGCTTATGTACGTGCGTGCCGAGCTGCTTCGAACAGACAACGAACCCATCGACAAGCTCGCAACACTTGGAGCTTAGCCACAAAGAAAAGCGAATCTAAAAAAAGTACACCCAAGAAGTTCTAGATGGCTGTAATCATCGACCGAAAGGATTCCACGTATTGCGATGGCACAAAAGAAAGAAAGTACAGAAAAAGTAAGCTGTGACGCAAAAGCGGTCGTGCCGCCGACGGCCGATCGATCGGAAAAACCTCGGTTGACTCGTTTTCTTTGTGCTGACCCCGTTTTCATCTGCGGAACGGCTTCGAATATTTGTTGGTTGGAGACGACCGCGCGTCTACTGTCAAAAGGAAGAGCATAAAGGGAACTAAGTCGTGCTGTGGGACGCTAAAGTGTGATTCAAGTTGCCTTCCATTATCGTTGCGTGTGCTTCAGCCTGCGACTGTAAAACCCGCTTTGAACCCGCGAGGTTTCTCGCATGGCTGTCTCACTCGAGTATACACCATGCAGGGCCCATATTCCGAGTTTGCGTCGTTATCGAAGTGTCGCTATCTCACGTGACCTCGAGTCGTCTGATTGGTGGAAACGCCGGAACCGGGTGTTGCCGCTACGGATCCGCAAGAGGTGGCAGCATCATGTTCCAGCATTTACGCCAATCAGATGACTCGAGGTTTGGGAGATAGCGATACGGGCCCAGATGTCCCAGATAAATATAACCTAACTTTTCAAGCGTCCTCGCTCAGCGAAATCTGCTGAGGGCTCTAGAGAGTTGCGTGGACTAATATTATGAATTTCATGTTTAGTAATTAATACACACTAGCTAATGAACTTCTGAATTATTGGTTTCAGGGAAAAAAACGTTCATTTAGAAGTTGTAGGTATTCAAAAACAAATAACTGCAATTTTTACGCTCAGGTACCATTTAGGCACCATCAAGGAAAACTACCACGTGACCACTTGTTGGCGCATATCTTTCGGCCAGTGCTAACACAAAGCCTCATATCCAGGACACCGCTCGAGGGAATGACGGAATTTTCTTCAGAAACGCATCTTGGGACGCTGAAGCAGCACCACGGTCAAGTCGAAGTTGATAATTTGAGCGCATCTTTTTCTGGGATCTCCCGGCAGACCCCCCCCCCCCCCCTCCCCTTTCCTTCCCCATTCCCGAATCGCTTTGAAGGCTCTTTCACATGAGTCCGCAGGAGAACTTGCTGCGGAGCTCTGACCTGGAAACCTAAGTACAGGTCGTCACAAGATTCCAAGAGGTCGCCGCGAGAATGCACTGACGGCCATGTAGCAAGGCCCCACCGCGGTAGTGCAGTGGTAGGACGCCCGGCTACTTGCCGGAGTACCAGGGCTTGATCCCGACCGCCGGCGGGTGCGTTTCGATGGTGGTGGTGGTAAGAACATTTATTAGCTATACAAGGGCCAGGAGGTACATTTGGATTAGCCCATAAGGGACCGGTCCTTACAAGCACTAGGTGGAGGTCCCTAGTTTGGGACCCCAGTGGCGGTTGCCGCCGCTCGGGCGCGCCCGACTAGGGCTTGTTGGGCCTGTAAGTCGTGGCAGCCGAGCAGGATCGCCTCCCAGTCCTCCCGGGTTGGGTTGGGGATGGGGGGAATAGCCGGGTTGGAGGGGCAGGCCCATACCATGTGATAGATGTCAGAAGACACCGCTCCACAGTGTGGGCAGCTGCCACTAAATGAGGGGTCATAATGTTTTAGGGCCGCCGAGCACAGCAATGTATTGGTGAAAAGGCGAAGGACCACTCATCCGCCTTTTTGAGGCCTTTACATGGTCTGGGGTAAAGGCGATGACAATTTTGATAGTACGTCGTGATACCCTTGAAGGTGTAGGCTGCATTAAAATCGGGTTCCTGATCGGGTAAGAGAAAACAGCCCGGTGAGAGAGCGCGCGGGCGGCTGCGTCTGGTGCCTCGTTTCCAGCTAAACATTGATGAGAAGGGGCCCATATAAGGTCCGTCCGTCCGTCCGTCCGTCCGTCCGTCCGTCCGTCCATCCATCCATCCATCCATCCATCCATCCATCCATCCATCCATCCATCCATCCATCCATCCATCCATCCATCCATCCATCCATCCATCCATCCATCCATCCATCCGTCCGTCCGTCCGTCCGTCCGTCCGTCCGTCCGTCCGTCCGTCCGTCCGTCCGTCCGTCCGTCCGTCCGTCCGTCCATCCATCCATCCATCCATCCATCCATCCATCCATCCATCCATCCATCCATCCATCCATCCAGCCATCCATCCATCCATCCATCCGTCCGTCCGTCCGTCCGTCCGTCCGTCCGTCCGTCCGTTCGTCCGTCCATCCATCCATCCATCCCTCCGTCCGTCCGTCCGTCCGTCCGTCCGTCCGTCCGTCCATCCATCCATCCATCCATCCATCCATCCATCCATCCATCCATCCATCCATCCATCCATCCATCCATCCATCCATCCATCCGTCCGTCCGTCCGTCCGTCCGTCCGTCCGTCCGTCCGTCCATCCGTCCGTCCGTCCGTCCGTCCGTCCGTCCGTCCGTCCGTCCGTCCGTCCGTCCATCCATCCATCCATCCATCCATCCATCCATCCATCCATCCATCCATCCATCCATCCATCTATCCATCCATCCATCCATCCGTCCGTCCGTCCGTCCGTCCGTCCGTCCATCCATCCATCCATCCGTCCGTCCATCCATCCATCCATCCATCCATCCATCCATCCATCCATCCATCCATCCATCCATCCATCCATCCATCCATCCATCCATCCATCCATCCATCCATCCGTCCATCCGTCCGTCCGTCCGTCCGTCCGTCCGACGGTCACTGATGTATGTCGTGCTTACACTCATGGTGAAGTCGGTCTATTACCAAACACCTACTGTAGGACTTGCGGGAAGGTCTCTCAACAAGCGTGGCTCGCAGCGTGACAACTTTGCTTTGGTTCGGGATGTCTATTCTCGTTCTAATGCGTGAAAAGCATGCAGCGTTGTTCGATATGTAAATCTTTACTGCAGGTTCCCCGAGACCGGTTTATTAATGCGCGCGCGCTGTTTCGTTTGGACGTTAGTGGGAACTCTAGAAGGATAATCGGTAGGGCTAGTTGCCAGACTTGATATGGAAAGCAAACGCCCGCTCACGCACACGCACAAAAGCAAAAAAGAACAGAAGGCAGGTGGCAATACAGAAAGGAAAATTTACAGAGAAATCCAGCCCAGCCATAAAAACAGAGTTATTGCGAGCAGGTAATCGTTAAGCAGTCGTTACGAGGAAACCAAAGTAGGTATGGCGTGCTGCCCTGCGCTGACCTTAAGACAAGTACTTTATATGTTTGACTGAAACTGAAGGCTAACAAAAAGGGGCCTGAAATTAAATTCAATATAGCGCAGATATATATGGAAATACAGCTAGTACTGGTAACGTTGAGAGCAGATAAGAGGCTGGAAAACAATAGAGTGGGTTAAGACACGAATTCGAGCTTATCTCAGCTGATGTCAAGGTGAGGAATAGGCCATGACAGGAGTGTGTGGTAACGAGGCAAGAAAAACGAAAGACACTCGAGGGAACTCAATAGATTTTGAGATAATGTTAACTATTTAGTGAACTTCGGATAGTCAGGTGAGTTGATGAGATGTTCAAGTTTGCGGGGGATAGAGAGGCAGCTATCTGGCACAGCCAGACAGGTTTAATGGGAGACGAAGTGTGGGGCCTCTGTTTCGACGTTGACGTGAATTGTCTGATGCTGATGTTATTGATGACGTCTTGCATTGTGGAGGTTAGAAGGGGAAGAAAGGGGGTTGCGTTCACGTGAATGTATATTCTTTCGTCTCTACTCCGCCCACACTGGGAAACGGAGGAGCTAGCGCAGAAGAAAGGGTGTAACACCACGAGCTCTGTCTGTGCTTACGGTTACGGCTTACAGTTGCGGCGAGACAGGGGCCTGTGACGCTCCTAATTATGCACTAACTCATTAGCATACAATTTTAACTTGTAAGATGCCACTTTACGTGAAGGCTCACAAGACATACATATAGATGTCGTTTGTACCGAAGCTGTCAAGTTTACCTTGCCTGACCTGGTCGGTAGCGTCTTCGGCTCGCAAGCCAAAAGTCGCGGGTTCACATCGCGCCTCAAATTTAAATTCTATAAACCTTGTCTTTAACCGAAATTAATCTGCCACGACTTTTAATTCGCGTTCCATATAATGTTTTCATTCCTCTCGTACCACACCACTGTATGACTAAAGCTTTTTTATCAATTGCTGCATAACCAAATTTTTCGCGATAAAAATGATAAAAATAAGTAAATCGTGGCCAGACTGACTAGGCATAAACATACCAAAACACACACACACACACACACACACACACACACACACACACACACACACACACACACACACACACACACACACACACACACACACACACACACACACACACACACACACACACACAAATACTCTACTCATTCCGCACCGACTGCTTGAAGTATTCCATTTTCCCCGTCGCAGTAAGAGAGCCATTCCATCACTAGTAGCACATCGCTCGATACTTTTGCAAAACTAGTAGAATGTCATCTCCTGTAATAATCACATATTTCAAATGTCAACCTAACTAGTAGCTTCGTGTTTTCTTCTTTCATATAATTTGTTTCTGTGTGATCCTATTTGTGCCAGGCCTAACCTTTCAGTGCGATCATGCTATTGGGCGTTGGTGATTTTCCGTGCAATCTATCACGGTAATGAAGTGTGGCACTGTATTCCCGTTAGTTCACCGTTGAGTTCCTTTCGACAGCGCGCATTATGAATCTTGCATTTTTTTATCGGTGTAGTTTTCACCCTCATATACTTTATACCAAATGCCCTTCCTGGTAAAATCCTCAGTGGATTGACAGTATGTACAATAGATAATTTTCAGGTGAGCTTTTCAAGGTTTGTAAAAATCTGACGCTAGATGATTCGATGGAACATCTGTCGACAAATCGATTTAAGTGAGTGGTCACCGAAAGCCGAGGGGACAACACTCGTTTTAAAATAGTTACATTGTTACAGGCTCATGAGACCCATATCGAATTTATGCATTCCGACGATTTCTATCAGATGCTAAGTATACAATTGTTTTTGTTATAAACGTCACCGCAATATATTTCGCTGCATGTCATATACTTTTGGGCATGTGCTAGAAACTATCAACTGCGGTGATACGTGTTTTACGAAACACGGAGGAGAAATTAGAGCACCCTCTCTGGTCAACTGTTCCCCTTTACAAAACCAAGCGTTTCAATGAAGCCGACAGTTTTTTAAAAATGGCGTTTTAGAGATACAGAGAGGGACTCTGCGACACAGTTGTAACAGTATTGGTGGGCATCGGAAAGCAGAATAATAATGTTAACGATTAATACACCAGTTATGCATCTAGTGGCAACGAGAGATTTTTAGCCGGTCGTTATTAATAACCACGTCATTGTTTACAGTTTTGAAAACGCGAATAATTTCCCTGACTGCCGTGGTTCAAGTTTAGCTGCCTCGCTCCAAAAGACGCGCACATTCTAAAACCGCGCGCTCTTTCAAATTCTAAGCAGTCAATAAAGGCAGCCTAAAATCTGCAATTGCAACTAGACACCTAACTGTAATAATTAGAAAGATAATTATCAAAAATTAGTTGACCAGCTTACTGTTATTCATTTGTTTTGTGACGCCTGCGAACACCGGCGCAGCTGATCCCCTGAAGTCGTCTTCACATCTCAAAAAAGCTTATTTTTAAATATTAGCGGCCGCATTATTTCAAAAACCTCCTATGTGGGCTGCACTGCCTAGACAGCTTCAGTTCAGTTCAGTTCAGTCGTTCAGTCGTGTCCGACTCTTCGCGACCCTATGGACCATGTCACGCCACGCTTTCCGGTCTCTCACTATCTTCCTAACATCACATAACTTCATCTGCAGTGCCTCGAGGATGTCATCTAACCATCGCGTTCGCTGCCTACCCCTTCTCCGGCGACCCTCAACCTTTCCCAACATCAGATCTTTCTCCAGCGACTCCTCTCTTCTCATCAGATGACCAAAGTAGCTGAGCTTTAACTTTAGAATTTGACCCTCCAATGAGCAGTCAGGGTTTATGGTCGACAATATCGACTGGTTTGGTTTTCTGGCAGTCCAAGGAACTCTCAAGAGTCTTCGCCAGCACCACAATTCAAACGCGTCAATTCTTCAGCGGTCAGCCTTTTTCACAGTCCAACTCTCGCGTCCATACATCACAACTGGAAAGACCAGTTACGACAGCTTACGAAGTGCTTAAATGTGCTAGCCGCCTGGTAAATTGCGCTCGGACCGGCTTACCTTTCTTTGGGTGCCACCGTAAAACACCTCTCGTTAACTTTCACCTTTCTTGAGATCCTACAAAGAGCGGCTAAATGGTACGGCTTTGACAGCTCCCTCGAGGTTGCAGCGTAGCTAGGTTTCGAACGTAGTCGAGAAACATATTTTTACGGCTCTAAACTTCCTTCCTTACGCATCGCATCTGCGGTTTCATGGTCCGCAAAGTACTAAGCGAAGTTTCCGGGGCCAAGCCTTATGAAGATACAAACATGGCGCCATATCATATACGTCATTAGTTGAGCGTTGGAGACACCTGATTTGTTTAGTGTGTAAATTCATTTCCCCAAGGACAGCGGCCTTCCCTCTGAAGGGTTAGTTGTTTGCCAGATGTCTGTGTCGGAGTGGCGTGACCGATAGAGGAAACACTGAGTGCATGCCCTTGATTTCGGGCGGCGCTATCAGCCCTCTCACTATTTCGAGTAACACATCGTGCGAGCGTTCTGTACCGTAGTGTGCATTAGGGCACCGACGTTTCCTTTTCGTCACGATACACGACGGTTAACTCACCAACGCTGATTACTTACTAATGCGTAATCATTAATAGGTTATGTTGTGTCCGCAAAACCTGTCATCAAAATGTGCCGCCAGATGCTGCGGCCTTTCCTTCCATATATAAACCAATTTACAGATTAAGGTATTCATAATAATAGTTGGTTCACAAGAAGGGAAAGGCGCCGTACCTGTCACACTTGTTTCTGTGGACACCTGAACCGCGCCGTAATGGAAGGAAGGAAGGTGGGAGTGAAATTGAAAGGAGAGAAAGAGAAGCCGTAGTGGAGGGCTACGGACAATTTCGACCACCTGGGGATCTTTAACGTGCGCTGACATCGCACAGCACACGGACGCCACTTCGTTTTGCCTCCATCGAAACGCAGCCGCTGAGGTCGGGTTCGAACCCGGGTACTCCGGCACAGTAGTCGGACGTCTTACCTACTGCACCACCCAGGCGGGGCAAGGTGTTCACCATACCCCACTTTCGGCTCGACCTCCTTTTCCTTACGGCGTGATTTCGGTGTCCACAAAGAAACTATGACAGATGCTACGCCTTTCCTTTCCTGTAAACCAATTAGTAATGCGAAAGCATAGTAGCTTATGTTGTCTTCAAAATGTATCATCAAAATGTGTCGCCGGATGTGACGTCATCACCTGATGACGTCATCACCTGATGACGTCAGCCCTCATGACCGGAAGTGAGTTGTGAGTCAGGATATAAAGTTGGAAATCATATCGAGTTCATTGGTGATTATAATTTTAACAAATATTAACCATTGGGGAGGACCGGGGTTCAAATCCCGGTGCCGCGCAATTCTCCACCGGATGAAAAAAAAATCCGCGTGTCGATGAAATTGCTTACACAGGTTTGGGGTGCGACCTGATGCCGGTGAACACCTCCGGCAACGCACTCCTTCGCCAGAACAGGAGTTGGCCACCCTGGTGCAGTAATTGGCCACAACCTCCTATGATAAGCTCCATAAAACCCCGGCCCTCAGTCACCAGCGGCTGCGGAACAACTGACCACGCGGTGGTCAGACCTGTGACGCAGCAGGGGGTGCTAAGAAAGCCTGGCTCCGCTGGACAGGCCGCCATTGGAAACTGACCCTGGCAACGTTTAATGCTACAGCCCTAGCTAGTGAAGCTAGTTTAGCAGTGCTGTTAGATGAACTAGAGGGCATGAAATGGGATGTCATAGGGCTTAGTGAGGTTAGGAGGCCGAATGAGGCATATACTGTACTGAAGGATGGGTATGTACTGTGTTATCGAGGTTTACCAGAGAGGCGACAACTAGGTGTAGGTTTCCTTGTCAATAAGTATATAGCGGGTAATATAGATGAATTCTATAGTATTAATGAGAGGGTTGCAGGCATCGTAATTAGGTTTAATAAGCGGTATAAACTGAAAGTTCTACAGGCCTATGCACCTACATGTAATTATGATGACCAGGCAGTTGAAAGCTTCTATGAAGATGTAGAATCGGCAATGCGAAAAGTAAAGACACAGTGTACTGTACTAATGGGCGACTTCAATGCCAAGGTAGGGAAAAAACAGGCAGGAGACAAGGCAGTAGGTGACTATGGCATTGGTTCTAGGAATAGCAGGGGGGAGTTACTAGTTGAGTTTGCAGAGCGCAATAACTTACGAATCATGAATACCTTCTTCAGCAAACGGAAGAACCGGAAATGGACATGGAAAAGTCCTAACGGAGAGACTAAAAATGAAATCGACTTCATAATGTGTTCAACCCCCGCCATTGTGCAAGATGTAGAGGTAATCGGGAAAGTGCGATGCAGTGACCACAGGATGGTGAGGTCCCGAATTAGCCTAAATCTGAAGAAGGAACGCAATATATTAGTAAGAAAGAAACCCATCAACGAATTAGCGGTGAGGGGGAGGGCAGAAGAGTTCAGGATCTCGCTACAGAATAGGTATTCAGCTCTAACTGAGGATGGCGACATTACCCTAGAGGCAAGGAACAATAATTTCAGAGATATCATTACTGAGTGCGCGGTAGAAGTAGGTGGTAGGATAGTTAGAGAGGATACCGGTAAGCTGTCTAAGGAGACGAAAGATTTGATTAAGAAACGCCAGAGTATGAAAGCTTCCAATCCAACAGACCAGATCGAATTGGCCGAGATATCAAAGCTAATCAATAAGCGCAAGGTGGCCGATATAAGGAAGTATAACATGGAGAAAATTGAGCATGCTGTAAAGAACGGGGGAAGCCTTAAAGCGGTAAAGAAGAAATTGGGCATAGGCAAAAACCAGATGTATGCGATAAGGGACAAGGCGGGCAACGTGATCACTAATATGGACAAGATAGTCAAAGTAGCCGAGGAGTTCTATACAGATCTCTACAGTAGCCAAAGTATTCAGGACCGTAATGAGATTGGCGGTAGGGAAAAACAGACGTTCCACCAGTGACGAAGGACGAGGTCAAGAAAGCACTAGAAACTATGAAAAGGGGGAAATCAGCTGGAGAGGATCAGATAACTACAGATTTGCTGAAGGACGGGGGGGATATCGGGCTAGAAAAACTGGCCACCCTGTATACGCAGTGCCTGGTGTCATCGACGGTACCGGAACCATGGAAGAATGCAAACATTATCCTGATTCACAAGAAAGGGGACTCTAAGGACCTTAAAAAATACAGACCAATCAGCTTACTGTATGTTACGTATAAGGTATTTACTAAGGTAATCGCTAATGGAATCAGGACAACCTTAGACTGCAATCAAGCAAAGGATCAAGCAGGGTTTCGGAAACGGTACTCTACTATCGATCATATACATACCATCAATCAGGGGATAGAAAAATGCTCGGAATATAACCAGCCCTTATACATAGCATTCATTGATTACGAAAAAGCATTTGACTCAGTTGAAACCTCGGCGGTGATGCAGGCATTGCGAAATCAGGGGGTAGACGAGCCGTACGTGAAAGTGCTGGAAGATATATGTGGCTGCACAGCAACCATAGTTTTGCATAAAGAAAGCAACGAAATTCCCATAAAGAAAGGTGTTAGGCAAGGAGACACAATCTCCCCAGTACTATTCACAGCTTGTTTAGAGGAAGTATTCAGAGACTTGGAATGGGCGCAGTTAGGGATAAGGGTAGATGAAGAATACCTCAGTAATCTGCGATTTGCTGATGATATTGCCTTGCTAAGCAACTCGGGGGATGAACTGCAAGTAATGATTGATGACCTAGACAGAAAAAGTAGAAAGGTAGGCTTGAAAATTAATATGCAGAAGACTGAGGTAATGTTCAACAGCCTCGGGAAAGAACAGCAGTTTACATTAGGTAGCGAAATACTGGAATTAGTAGGCGAATATGTCTACTTAGGACAGGTAGTAACCGCAGATCCGGATCATGAAAAGGAAATAACAAGAAGAATAAGATTGGGATGGAGCGCATTTGTCAAGCACTCGCAGATTATGACTAGCAGTTTACCGGTATCGCTCAAGAGGAAACTATACAACAGTTGCATCTTGCCTGTACTCACCTATGGGGCTGAAACGTGGAGGCTAACCAAGAGAGTTCTACTTAAGTTGAGGACAACCCAGAAGGCTATGGAACGAAAAATGGTAGGGGTAACATTAAGAGATAGAAAGCGTGCAAAGTGGGTCAGAGAAATAACTCGTTACCGACATTCTAGTGGAAATTAAGAAGAAGAAATGGACATGGGCAGGACATGTAGTGCGAAGAGAGGATAACCGATGGTCGCTTAGGGTAACAAACTGGATTCCAAGGGAAGGAAAGCGCAGCAGGGGGCGGCAGAAAGCTAGGTGAGCGGATGAGATTAAGAAGTTCGCAGGGTCAAGTGGATGCAGCTAGCACAGAGCCGGGTTAAGTGGAGAAATATGGGAGAGGCCTTCGCCACATATATCAACATTTCAAAATACTTTACCTCAGCATATTGGAAAACCAAAATACCTTGCGAGCTGCATTCAAATTTCGGTATGACAAGTATTGTAATCTCCAGAACTTTTTAGGAAGTCAAGAGAGGGCAAAGAAAACATGACCTTCCAAAGTCAACAGAAAGCATCATCTAGAACATGCATCGATAAGAATAAGGATGAACCATTAGGACTCGTTGGCTGCGAACTGTTGTGAAACAACATCTTGACCAACTGTGCAGTGTACGTGAGTTGTTTTACGGCAACAAAATGCCTTCCCCGCCAGGATGGCGCAGTGGTTAGGGCACTCAACTGGTGTGCCCAAAGATGCGGGATCGAATCCCGGCCCCGGCGGCTGCTTTTCGATGGAGACGAAAAGCAAGGCGCCCGTGTGCTGTGCGATGTCAGTGCACGTTAAAGAACCCCAGGTGGTCGAAATTTCCGCAGCCCTCTCCTACGGCGTCTCTGATAGCCTGAGTCGATTTGGGACGTTGAACCCCACAAACCAAACCAAACCAACAAAATGCCTAAATAATTGTTATACGAGGAAAATGGTGTGATTGGAACGGGATTCCTCAATCCAGTAGCGATACTGTGAACAAACGAAATGGCATCCAAGTCATCTACCTTATGATGAAAATTATTTGGGTTAGAAGATAACCTTCAGAAGCGAAGGTCTATTTCCTTCGATTAATGTTGAAGGGCTGGTCTTTTCGGGATGAATATTGTTGATGTGCGCCCAGAGTTGCGTAAGCGAAACGTATACTGTTACTAATCTCTCAACATGTGGAACAGAAGGCTAGTGTTGAAAGAGGTCCCAGACTCTCGGGAGAAAAAAAAAAAAAAGTCTGCAAGGGTAACTTTCCAAAGTTATTCCAGTATCTACGGAGTGTTTTACCTCGCCCTATATAATACCCGTGGAAATTGCCGGGAACCAGAGATAACTGCTACTTAGAACAGTGACGATAGCGAAAGCGTCTCACTGAGCGTCTCGCGCTGAACAATGTCACGTGTTTCCTCCGTTTGCCTTAGTCTCTGTGCGAGTGCATTTGCTTCTTTCTTCTGTCACACAATCGTGATTGGCTCGCGCTGAGTGCCACGCCATTTTTATCACGCCACAGAGCGGCGAACGATAAAGGGCGGAAAGTGAAACAAAGTAAAATGCCGGCGTTAAGCATCACCTCCTATGAGAACTCCGATAAGCGACCGATAAGCTACCGGCGTTTCGAAAAACAGCAAAAATAGAACCCCATTAGAATGAAGGCGAAATCCAAAAATAATTCTATGCAGTTCGCGACGTTAGCGTACGCCATGGAACCCCGGGTGGTGGGGGCTAATTCGAAACTGTCCACTAACGCTCCTCTTTCTATCTTTCTCCTCTTTCACTCTTTCTTTCGCACTTTGATTCTATTCTTAATTCTATAGTGTCTCATAGAATGATTACTGCTCCTTTACGTTTTTCATAACATCGTTATTACGCTAAAAATACCAATAAATAAAGAGAAGGCAAACCAGTTGTCACGCTCTCAGTGTGTACGCGACCTGCGTGGAAAGAGTTAGAATTGAAGGGACTGCAATTAATTTCTGTGCTTTGATTGATAGTGCACTGACACTACATAGCAGGCGGGAATATTTCTGCATTTCGTCTCCCCTGAATTACAGCCACTGCGGCCGATGTTTTCTCCTGCGAGCGTGGGCAAACTGTCGAACACCATAATCACGGACCTACCACAGCGAGTGAATAGTCGATTAAACGCAAAATTTTGAAATCAAACAAATATGTCCTATATTTCGCTTTTCGTTTTCTTCTTGTTTGTTTGCGCAGTTGTATTTCAGCTACTATCTCAACGCTCTCAATCCAAGGCCTTGTAGATGAATTCGCCTTCGATACATATTGTGGCTTCTTTTCTGTTACGAGCGATCCATTTGTGGCATAACATGGCATATATTATACCATATTATATTATATTATTATGATATATTATTATTATTATGTATTATAGCGTGCTATATAATATACGAAAATTCAATTTTTTTCAAATAATTTAAAACTTTGCTTGAAGTTTTATAACCGGCACGGTGGAAAATAAAAACATTAGGAGAGCCAGCAATCAGCCGAATTCAACGCGCCTTATGACATCCCCCCGATCCCTCAAAGGTTTTTAATGGCCTTGTAGGGTCCATATCTCCGCATCAAATCTACACCTCTCCAGTTTCGACTTTGTGATGGCAGACTAGAAACTAGCCAGGAGCCCAGTGGTTTATCAACATTGAGTCATTCCAGGAACAAATTGCAAACCGATGTTGGCCCCCACAGGACATTCCTATATCGGTCCGATGTGAGACGGATGGGGGAACGGTTTCGCTACATACTGGGCCGATGATGACCGATGTTGCTGACCCTACATGGGTCTCAGATTGGATGCCTACATTTTACCCACACTTACCTCCCTATTCACATCAAAGATAATTTTGTGCTCAACGCCGGAATATTGAAACTAGCCTCAGTGAGAAATTTTCGAGGATGATCCGCAGTAGTGGAGCATATGAAAACGCTCAGTTGCATTTACTGCGGCACACCTCGGATCTAATCCGTATTCAAAACCCTGCCTGGTAATTTTGCTGCCAGGAAAGGAAACGTTTTTACGCTCACCGCACGTACTGCGAACTAGGAAGGCGTGTTTGACTAGATGGGCCCCTCCTCTCACTTTCAACAAACGTCGTGCGCACGGCAAAGTCAGGCTTTCTAATTTATTGATGGAAACTAGAAACAGGTGTCCCGTGCCAGACTACACAGGCTGCTTTCCGGAAGTCGCCAGCGTCCTTCGTGAAAAAGGAGTAAAAAAAAAAAAAACCAGCTTTCACGAGCCCAATATTTCCGCCTCCCCCCAAACCTCTAAGTGAAGGACTCACGCTATGAACGTTATGAGCAGAACGTGGGTGTACCCAGAACATCATTACAGACGCAGTTCTGCGTGGTCACTTGGCACGCCTTTTTTTTTTCCGCCTTGCGTCTAAATTGCTTCGTGATGGGACCGTGATTTGTTTGTCGCCGCTGTGGTTCGCTCTTATTTTGCTCATTTAATTACCCCCCCCCCCCCCCCCCTCGGTGTACCTTCCTGGAGGATTCATTATGTGGCGTTGCTGCTCACTCGTATATTTACAGAAAATGCGCGACGTGTCGGCATTAGGCGTTTTCCCTCTTTAACAAGCTGTAAACATCCGCAAACACCAAGCAAAATTATTCCATCATTCACCCCTATGTTACTTCGATACATCTTTGTTCGTATACTTCCTTATTCATACCCTGTTTCAGAATGTAATTAGTGCGTTAGTGTGTGTGTATCTATATGTATTCATTCATTTCTTGTTCTTGCTCAAGTATTAGCTTATCTATTCAGATTCTATGTTCAATTTGGATTTAAAGATGTGTCTTGCTTTTTACGATTTATTCTCTTAAATTGTTGACATAGTACCGTATTTAATAGCCTGTGTACTACAAAATCATGTCTAAAATGTTAGTGTTTCAGGTAAAATTCAGTTTTTGTTTAGTGTTGTAATCCCTTTATTTGTATTGTGCTATTACATGCGTGGCGCAATTTTCTGTTCTTGTATGCGCACTACAGTTGTCCGCGGAGAAACAGAGGCCTCATAAGGCGTTGTAGCCTTTAGCCCCTGTCCCTGCGGGATGCTTGTGTATATGTCACAGGAATGAAGGGAAGATATGTACAAAAAAGACACTGACAACAACGCTGTCCATTTTTTGCTTCTGGTAATTTTTTTTTCTTCTGTAGGTAAGTTTACATTCGTTGGGTAGAAGTTTGGAGTTTAAATTTTAGTATTCCCGCCATGAGAGTCAAACTCGGGACGTGGGTGATGACGCCGAGGCTATGGCGAACTGCATGCATGAGCAGAGGCAGAATTGGACGGCGATGTGACCTAGTCCCAGAGGTCCGTTCAGAGAAAAACAAAAACAAAAAGAAAGTGGTAATGACGTCATTGCAATTTGCTTGCGGAAGCAACCTGTGTGGAATGCATACGTACTGATTTGAATGTTTCTAAACACTCGCAAATCTTTTTACTAAGGTGTTGTGCGTAGCTTATGTAATAAATCTGCTAGGACAGGTTGAACAAGCACTGAAAGCGGGTAGTGTTTTACTGCATTTACATCATAATGCAAATAGTACCGCAGTTCTCAAGCAAGATCTGCCGAGGTTACGCCGCAGCATTTATGTTCAGTGTTAAATTCTCAACTGTGCCCGATAGGGCGGCCATCCTTCGTAATAAGGTGGAGCGGGACAGAAACCTGCAGTTAGTTTCGGTTTCTGATACCTCGGTGCATCTTACGAAAGCAGAACTCCTGTTTAAAAGCAGGGATTTCCTGCAAACTGAATTCGGGTTACGCATTTAACGCGCACACAGTGATTTTCCAGAACAAGGCTAAATGGATACCAAGGACCAACAAGACGTGTTCCGAATCGATAGGATTGTGTGTTCGAACCACACAGAGACCACTATAATCGGAAATAATTAAAATAAGCTAGAAAAGAAAAAAAAAAAGGAAATAGACGCGTCGGCGCTACCGACCAATTACTGAAGAGAAATGCTTGCGGCCACTCAGATTCTCGGGATTGGATCTCGGAGGCATAGCTATACCGAAATTCACTAGGTGACCCGTCGTTTTCGGTAGAAGCGCCACAGGTTAGACTCGATTGTAGAGAAGATTTCTAAATGTAATTCTCTCCCAAATAATATGTATTTCGCCACCAAACAAGCGTCAGCGTCATCAAAAAGAGCAATAATTATCATTGTCAACAATAATTACACACATTGTATTAACCATTGTGAGCATTTAAATTAACACAATTTTCTCTTTCGCTTTACTTTTCTCCTCCACAGACGCAAACTTTTCTTACATTTTCTCTCTAAAACATTAAATCAAAAATAAGCGCCGCAGAATATTAGTTCTATTATGCAATATAGGTCTGACGGAAGAGTACACAAGTCACGTGATCATAACAATCCCGTGCGTAATTCCCAGCAGAATGGAAGTGTGCTCTAGGACAAGCTGCACCGAGTATCTATGTACAGTATACGCTACATTTCGAAAGACCGTCGTGCGCGCAAGATCTCACGCCACATCACATCGTGCTCGAGATATACTCGAGAGGAGAACACGTCTACATCGCGCTGTCGCCGCTGCCTCTCGACGGATGCAATCCTCTCATTGAAAGTCGCGAGGGCTGACACTGTAACGGGAACAAGCGGCGCACAAACAAGGAGAGATGGCTGGTGCCGCATGAAGATCAGCTGTGCGCCGAGTGACTGCTACCGCATTTAGCTACGCCTTTGAGAGAGAGAAAGAGAGAGATAGATAGAGAGAGAGAGAGAGATAAAAACCTTGCTGGCCGACAAAATCGAAAGATACGACGCGTGCCGACTGCGTGTGCATAAACGGTTTATCTTATCGCAAGATGGAAAGATAGAGGGAGTGAGCGGCTCAGCGGTGTATGGCACTGAATCTATACTGCTCGAGCTCACATCCCATCTGAGGAGGCGTTGAGTGTGCGAGGCCGAAATGTGACTCCTCCTGTAGTCATTGCGCCGGCTCGTAGGCAAAGAGATACAACTTGGCCACCGAGAAAAGAATAATTGAGTTGAGATAAAGAATTTTCGCTCCTTGTTCTCTGTTTGGAATGATGCGATTTAGAAAATATGGGCGGCTGCGCGAGAAGGAGACACAAAATGTATGACTGAAAATTTTCCTTCATTATGTTTCAGTTGCAAGCATCGAGTGACGGCCTCGCGTGACGATTTGAGGTTACGTGAGGTTTACAAAACCTGCAGTATCGTCGCTGCTTCTTGCATTTAAATGCCATTTCATCCAACTATTACGGTTTCGTTTGGTTTCTAGGGTTTAACGTCCCAAAGCGACCAAGGCTACGAGAGACGCCACAGTGGAGGACTCCGGAAATTTCCACCACCTGGGGTTCTTTAACATGCACTGACATCGCACAGCTCCGGAAGCCACTCTATTTCGCCTCCACCGAAAGGCAGCCGCTGGCAGTTGGGTTCGAATCCGGTTACTCAAGTACAGTATAGTCGGGCATCGTAACCACCGCGCCATCGCGGCGGGACCCAACTCTTACGCAAGCCAGCTCAACGTAGTTGGGATCGCAAAATATGGATAAACAAATGTTCCAGTTACTTCTTCATGACTCACGTGACCTTAACCTTCATGAATCACGTGACCGATGGTCGCTTAGGGTAACAAACTGGATTCCAAGGGAAGGAAAGCGTAGCAGGGGGTGGCAGAAAGTTAGATGGGCGGATGAAGTTAAGAAGTTCGCAGGGGTCAAGTGGATGCAGCTAGCACAGAACCGGGTTAATTGGAGAAATATGGGAGGCCTTCGCCCTACAGTGGGTATAGTCAGGCTGCTGCTGCTGCTGCTGATGATGATGATGATGTTAGAGCCATCGTTCAGCGCTTAACACCGAAGGTGAAGGTGAAAATGATGTCGGTGCAATGTTTAGTGCGGGGGGGGGGGGGGGGATAAGGCAGTAATTAGTCATTAGCATTCATACAAACGCAACAGCATGAGAAAAAAGGAAACATGTAGAGCTTTTTTGGCAACTTTGTAGTTAAGAAAAATTCGTCCCAGTCTGGGGTTGGAACCCTCGACCACCGCCTGCCCGGTGCTGTCGCTCTACCGGTAGGTAGAACGAACCTGGACGCTCTGCATATGAAGTGGTATCGCTAGAGGGAATTAGTCAATGAATCGAAGTGGGAACGGTATTTGTCTAACATTGAGGAGACATCACCAAGAGCATTTTCGAGTGTCATGACTAGACACTAGTCATGGTCGGTCATACCTTTGATTGATTTACACGTCATGGACTCCATAGTCATGCACATATAATCTCCGCTCTGACTGACTGATAACAAGTGGCTATGACTGATGACTAAACTATAACGACTCACATAACGTGACTAAGCATGACATGAAATCTATATACCACTTGTCATTACATACACGTTCATGACTACCAGTCTAACATTAATGTGACGGTATATCACACGTCACATTTTACTTCTATATTTTGCTCCCATGTTTTGCCTCCACTTTTTGCGGAGACGTTTTTCGCGAACATAGTCACCTTAATAAATAGATAAAAACAAACAAATGTGCGGACGTCAGAAAAGCAACGAAAGCAGGAGTTCATAACGAAAATAAACGCGGAACCCGAAACGGTTTCTCATTTCCGCATGCAAGGAGACTTAAGTGCACACTGCAGAATTTTCTTTCTTTTTTTTCTATTGTTTAGCAATTGCTATGCCTTTTGGACATACAAGCGTCCGACGATTTCGCCAGGCTATCAACCTACCGCACCATGAAGAAGCTCAAGAGACGAAGAAAGAATGGACACACGAGCAAACATCGATAACTGCGAACAATGGTTTATTGTGTACAGGAAAGCTATGTTCATTTTTCATTGAATCACAGTGTGACAGACACTTGTGATAAGAAATACACTAGCAGCACAGTTACACAGACACGAAAGTACCTTCGATAATTTGACAAGAGTGTTACAGAAGGGTTGCTTACCCCCCGCCCTACGAAGTGCCAACCATTCAGGTTCAACAACACGCGCCCTCACGTTTTTCTGTACTAACCGTATGCACCTATAGTAATAGTTGCCGGCTGACAATAATTTATATACTCTGAGCGCCACGAGCATGAATGATAAGCTTCGTCAACATAAACGTGGCATTAATTTCACTTACAAATAAGATACATGGACGCAGTTTCCTTGACGAAACAATGACAGCCTGCCGGTGACTCGGTGTCAGCATTTATGCACTGATGCTTTAGCTTGTGGGGTTTAACGTACCCAAGTGATCCACTCTGTTAAGACGCTAAAGTGGAGGACGCCAGAAATATCAGCCACCTAGGATTCTTTAACGTGTACTAACATCGCACAGTACACGGGAGCATTGCTTTTTGCCTCCATCGAAAAGCGGTCGCCGCGGCCGGGATTCGATCCGGCGTCCTTGGAATCAGAATTCGAGAGCCCTGACTACTGAGCCACCGCGGCGGCGCACTTATGCATTGTGGTCATATTAAGACGAAAGCCTTTAATGGCTCATGCTGCTGTGGACAAAATGTGTCGCGCTTTTGCGGCGGCCCTGATTGGCCGAGGCGGGATGACGTCATAGAGCTCTTGACCAATCACAGAGAACCACCACAGTATGCGCGAATGCGTGCCTTTATAGCCATATGTCGATCAATGTTCAATTATCAATGAATAATTATAGAAATAATTGCTAATCATCGACTACCTAAGTAATTAATCGATCAACAAATTAATGTTTCAATTTTCAATAATTACATACTTATATGTAACTATAAAATGACTACTTACTAATTAGTGCCAGTTGTCTAGCAGAATGCGGCACTCGGGCTTTCTCTTTCCACTACTTCAGTCGCTAAAGTCTCTCGTAATTTTTTTAAAGTGCGTTGTAAAATGAACATCTCTACAATTGCGGCCGGCGTGCTGCAGGTCAAAGTGAGCGGGACTACATGCTGTATACGCAATTGTGCTTTCTTGGCGGAGGGCTTTCTGTATCACTTCGCTGAAATATGCAACAAACCTCTTCATCGAAGTAAATTTTACAGTGCCGATATTTGCTAGAATTTCCGACGAGTCATGGAAAGGCGTTTCTTGCAAGCTGCTCTGTCCTTGGTTCCTCTCAAGGCTGCCCCGGGAGTTTGCTGGAAGAGGGCGCCAGTGAAAGTTCCCGCAGAGTAGGCAGGGTCACTGTACAAAAAGCTAGATACGACTATCTGCGGTGTGAAATGCACAAGTTCAAGGCGGAGGGTTTTCAGTCGAGAAAACGAAACAAAAAAAGAAAATGCGACGCTTTCAAAAGATAAGCGTGGTCGACCTCCTCGGCACATTCAAGTCTAACAAGGCCTTATCTGCAGTGTTGTTTCCGATGTCTCGACACTTTCTTTCCAATGTCTGGGCATTTTCTCTTTCCTTCTTTCTTTCTTTCTTTCTTCCCTCTTTCTTTCTTTCTTTCTTTCTTTCTTTCTTTCTTTCTTTCTTTCTTTCTTTCTTTCTTTCTTTCTTTCTTATTAAAAAAAGTTAGAAAAAAAATGGTGGAGTTTAAGCATGGCTTGAACCTATATAGTTATACGAGTGAATCTCTGCTAAGCATGCGGCATGCATGGTTTAGCAAGGTTGTGTACATGGTTTGGCGGTTTGCTTTAGGGGTGCTCGAGATTGGCCTTTATCATTCCTCTTTTTTGTTATTTTAGCTTAAGTTGGTTTTTGGGAAAGAGGGAAGGCCACTTATAATTAATTCTCGGCATTAGCATTGAAGCAAGCTGCACAATTTCGTGTTAGCCTCTGTGCCCTCAATGTATACGCTTCCGTGATCATCCTCGCTCGCACCACCTCACAAATCTTCCTGCTGACGGTTGTAATTTACATATCAGCTTCAGAATAGCCGCATCGCCCCCGGGTTAAACGTCTATAGACGTTAAATTTTAGCAGGAGTTTTTTTTTCTTTGGAATGATGCATTAAACTTCAGAATATACTGGTAACCGCGCTGTAGCTGCCTACGACCACTCTAAAGTTTAGAATTGAAATTTTTTGTTGTTGTAATTTAGATTTTGATTCACCTTCTGAATTATGGATATGACGTGAAGTTGATGTTTACGTCGCTTGAGGTACCAAAAAGCTGCAATATGATTCATGGTATGGAATGTACTAATTCATTGTACAGCAAGACCAGATTGCTTCAAGAGCTGGAATGTAGAACATACGCTATATCAGCAGTCTTGTTGCCGTTTTTGTCATGTCTCACGTGACCTAAATATCGACCGACGTCACAGCCATCGTTTGGTCAATGACATCAAACCAGCATCAAGAAGACCTTCATTATACAACGGCGGTTTAGCTATACCTAAGCTCAAGTTTTAAGCGCAAAATGATCTCGTTCTACTCAGTTTAATTTTTAATATTTTAAGCACTAATTATATCCTAATTTAGCTATAAAAGACGAGCGCTGAGACACCTGACAGTTCAGCCTAGTGTTGATTAGGTTAGTTTGTCCTTGACCTTCGCCATGTTCCTGAGAGTAAAGGTCACTCATATCAAGTCATAGCATAGAGACCTAGGCCATATCAAAACTCGGTTAGTTGGACGGAAACCGGAATCCAGAAACTCCATCGTGTTAGACTAGAAAGGAGCAATTTACTGTCACAGGCGATTACCACGCGGTAATCCATGTGTACTAATGTATCATGCATAATATTCAAAAAGAAAACATGCAAGCAAAAATTCGGTGCTTACAGTCCTTCTACGCAATGCTGGTGCTGTATAGTTCATGATTATCACATGCACAGTACAAAGCACAAAAAAGAGGCCGACACCGGTGAACGGCTGCGCATGTGATTAACTATACAGCGCCAGCAGTTTAGAGAATCGTGTCACCAAATAGCTGGCACAAGTTTTGCTGAGTATTACTGTGAGCGGTAACCGCGCGCCGTGAATGCAGGAACAATTCAATGTACTTCAGCTTCACCGCTTTCAAGTACTGACGCGGAAGTACTGGCGACTCCGTCGTTTTCCCCGGGGAGCTCTCTCTGTCTCGGGCAGCTGGCCAACACGTGCAGAGTCGCGTCAAACATTCACGGTTCGAAGAAAGATATTCAGCTGAGAACGAGACGATCACACCATCGAAACCCCACTTATGGTCTGATCTGGTGTGGAGCTTGACGTCCGTGGAGGAGAAATATTACGGCATATACGGAGCTCAAAGACGCCAAGCGACGCACGAGTTTCAAGGTAAGTAGTAGTGGGTGGGCTCTGGACAAATTTCTACCCATGGAGGTTATTTTGTCTACTGTGATAAACTCACAGGACACGGTGGTCTCGACTTAGGCATCCATTGAAACGTGGTCTCCACTGTTGGAGTTGAACCCGCGTCCTCGAATTCAACAGCCAAGCGCACTGACCGCTAAGACGTCACAGCGGATCCTCGAGGGCTCCCTGTCTGGTTGTTTCGCACTCAGATAGATGAGAGAAAAAAAATGATAAATGTAAAACCTGCGAAGCGAGAGGGACCCTCGATCATATACTTTGGGAATGCCCTAATCTCCGGGCGCTAGAGACAAGATTAAAAGTAGAGAAGCCTGGGTGACCCTGCTGCGAAGCGACGTCCCCGCTGACCAGCAAAGAGCCGTCCGCCTGGCGGCTGAGGCCGCGAATAACCAATGTATATTCGCCAGTCGCGGAGGTTCCAGCCCCCGTTCCTCAGGCCTGCGTGCCAGAAGCGAGAGGGGGGTCCTAAATCGGTGGAAAATAAAGTTTCAATCAATCAATCAATCAATCAATCAATCAATCAATCAATCAATCAATCAATCAATCAATCAATCAAGGGCAGATCGATAGAAAGGAGACAAAACGAGCACATCCACGTGAAACCTCGCTAATTCGAATTTGATTTGCCTGATTAGACCTTTCGGTTTGTTCAAATTGACGGCTTAGTGTCCCGTCAACATACGTCTGTCGACCAGGCTAATCCGAACTGCACGCAATTGAAACAGATGGAGGTTTTCTACGACCTGGAATTATTGAGGATATACCGTATTTTCTTAATGTCTTAAATCCTAAAAGAAAACTCCTACGTTAATGGGCTCACGAGGTATTCTGCAACGCGTCAATATTTGACTACACCGGTAACAAACGTTGGTATTTCGAAGGACATTCAAAATATACAAGTACAAGGTTAAATGTTCCCAGGCCACTTGAGCAGGATAGTCGGGTAGCTTTGAAACATCTGAATATAAAAATCTCTCTAGAGGGCCAAATAAGTATGTAATTTTCATCTCTGATAGCCTTGACTGCTTCACTGACATATTAAGCGCAAGGATATTTCACTGAGAAGCCGATCCAGCGGTTTGGATACTTTTAATCAACCCTGTACATTCGGAACTGGGTGGTCGCTTCGTCGGTTTGATTCAAGGCGCTGCCGTTCCACGATGCAGAGTATTTGTGCGTGGGTTCTGCCACGCTGTATACAGCGCTCTTGCTTATGCTGCAGCGTCAGTCAAGATAATTACTCGATGTTGAACGTTTCTTCACTTTAATGTTAACCTATCCGAGGATGCCTACCTGAATTCCAGTATACATAGTTTTTTTTTTTTTTTCGACCATGTGTATACTTCACCGACTGTTATTCGCCGCGAGTTGCCTTAGTGCATACTTATCCGTGTACGTAAATCTACACGGAATGCGACTTTCCCGTTTCCCGCTAACCTTCGTCTCTCGTTTTATGTACGGGCTACTCCTACGATGTGCCCATACGCCGCGGGGTCTGTGTACGGCTATTTGCGGTAACATTCGGTCAAACTCACAAACTGCACGGGTGGAGTTACGTCCGAACAGGCACGGACGTCCTTGCCGCATTCGAAAATGTATATACACTGTCTTTTTTGGCTCGCATTTAGCTGTTCGTAGAGCATTCTCCCCGCGTACAGGCGTGTACGTAAATCTGAGCGGCGGCGAGTTTCCCGTTTCCTGGTTATCCTGACTGTCGACTACGTTTTGTTTTCCTCTCGTATTAATCTCTCGAGCTTCTTTCTGTGTCGATGTATGCCTAGTAGCCGGCAATTAAGCCTTTTACAGTGACACTCTTCGAAACGCGTATGGTATCCCGAGATGTTGCGTTCGTTGTCACTTATTGTGGAGAATGCAGAAAAACTTCGGGGAAAAAAATCTGACCGAACAAATCGTTCACAGGTGCAGGCAGGGATGCTAAGAAAAGCTTCAGAAGTTTACAGCATATGATGGCGCCTAACGACTCCTGCGAAACCCTGAAGATAAGCTGCATCAAGGGTTAAGCAAGCAATATTAAACCTGAATAGCTTTACAGAGATGTGTAGTTATGAATAGATTGTTTGCTGAAGGCTTCTGCTAGAACCAGCAGGGATTCAACAAAACAATATTGGTGAGTACAGGAACGCAGCAGATACAAAGTGACTGTAAGATACAGTGGGACTAGTGCCGAAATAGTCCGTTCTGTAACAAGCTCCATCGGCCAATACGAAAGTCGAGCAATTGCTACCAAACACTATAAAACCAGTGGCAGGGAGACAAACTCAGCGGCGAGCACAGTACAATGATGCACTTTCAAGCGCTCTATTTCAGTGAATAATACATACACATTTCTGAATCGTGATAACAAAAAATATCATAATCATCAGCTGGACTATATACCCACTGCAGGGTGGAAGCATCTCCCATAATCCTCCAATTAACCCGGTCCTGCGTTAGCTGCGTCCACGTTATTCCTGCAAACTTCTTAACCTCATCCGCCCACATAACTTTCTGTCGCTGCCTGCTACGCTTTCCTTTCCTTGGAATTCAATTTCTTAACCTTAGCGACCAGCGGTTATCCTCTCTTTGCGCTACATGCACTGCCCGTGCCTATTTCCTCTTCTTGATTACCGCTATAATATCATTAACTCGAGTTAGTTTCTCTGACCCACTCTGCACGCTTCCTGTTTCTTAGCGTTACACCTACGATTTTCTGTTCTATAACCCTGTGCATTGTTCTCAATCTAAAAAGAACCTCTTTCGCTAGCCCCCACATTTCAGCCACAAGGGCCTATTCGAAAATAGGAAATATACAAAGTCAAAAATAGACAATAACATAAAAGACACTCCCCGCAACCGCTCCGAAGAGCTTGAAAATCATATTTCTTCACTCAGCAGCATCAGTGATGTATCAATAATGCAAGAATCTCATCTTTTCATTATATATTTGTGTCTAAGCAATGAAGTTCTAGGGCTTAGGTCCGTTTAAACGCTGCTGGAAGAGATAAGTCGAACTCACGACCACGAATCATGTTTTGTTTAGTGCGCAGCTTTTCGGACCATATTCCCGGACTGAGTCCCGTCGTCGTCGGTGTAACCGGCGAGCAGCTAGGATGGCCCAGCGGCACTGGACAACCTGGGACGCAAGGTTCTGGTCGACAAGCTCGATAGAAAGTACCGTGGACTGTGGTGCTGTACCGTTGACACAACCGATGCATGCGCCACTCTCACCCTGTTGATGAAGGCGATGGTCTCCTGCGTCGTCAACACTGAATCTGGTTCACATGCGTTCCAGTGTTTTACTTATAAGTGGAACTTTTTTTTAAATGTTCCAGTTATAACTGGAACCTATGAGGAACCAGATTAATAGTGAAGAGTTGCGCTCAAATTTCGTATTACAGGGCATCGTCACTGTCGGTTGCCTTTTTTTCTCTCTCACTTCTCTTTCTCGCACACACACCATCAGAAGGAAGGTCACTACTAGAGCGTCATGTCATTGCTATGGAAACGCTATCTACAATGAAAAGCTTAATCCATAAGTGGGATACCGATCTTCTCCGGCGAAAGCAGAGAAACTTCGTTGGGGGGTGTCTAAGCCATTCAGGCCACCACCGCCTTTTAACGAGATAGAGTTAAAGGACCCGTTCTGTAACAATAAAAAAGAAAACAAAAATCTCGCGTTAATGTTGCCTGCTTGGTTTGCGTGCGCATTGTAGGCGTGGCCGGCATTGTTGGCCTTGTGCGCTGCAAATCACGGACTTTCCTCTGGCAGGTGGCAGTTGGCAAGTGACAGGTGACAGAGCGCTGATTCGTGGATGGGTTGTGTGACGGAATGATGACACAAGCTATCACAAATCTGGAAGGAGCTACCAACTCAGGTCGTTCATCTGAGGTCGGAAGGTGGGATAGGAAACAACCTTCCTGTGCCCTTGGATGCCCAGTCAGGCGGGCACTTTCATTCGGCTTGGTTAAGGCTGGGCTTTGCATCAATGTTGGATGGCCCATTACCACTGACAGCTGAATAATGTGGTAGGTTAGCACTGTACGCTTGTACGCTAATAGGAACCTGTGAGATATCATAGGCACGGGTTAAGAGATCGGTAATTACCCCAGCAGAGATTGCACAATACGTGAACGCGGAACTGCAATGGGAGCCATCACAGACAGGAGCCATTAGCGCTATCGCGTCATATGCTTAGCAGGAGCTTAACTCCCCCCCCCCCCCCCCCCCCCCCCCCCCCATAATCGCTTTTTTTATAGCATGGAAGCATGGCTCAACATATGACTGGCGTCTAGCCGTACTTAACCGGGCCGCATCCTGTAAATCCCATCAGACATAATCGCACAAGCGCCTGCTATCACTCTGCCCGCTCATCGAAATTCCCGGAGGCACACAGATGCTTCGAATGCAGGTAGAGAGACAGAAAGTTGATCTTGCACAGCGCATACCCCCCCCCCTCCCCCCCATCAAAGCACACTCCTCTCTGAACAGGACGGTTGGTTGGTGATGGATAGCGGATGGCTATGCGTGACGACTCATTGTGCGGCTCATCCATGGTCCTGAAAACCCTTGTAATATTTATTTGTTGCTGCTGCCAGCCGCTGGTATGTGGCATTATCTAAATTTTTACTTGTGTCGCACAGAAAGATCTTCTGTTCTTTGTTTGCGCTCAGCGTCACCGAGACGCGGCTTTATAATTTCCTTTACCGCACAAGATACGCCGAGATGTATATATTTCGAATGATTCCAGCCACTCGCGTCCGTTTCCACATTGTTCCAGGTTGCTCCAGTCACCTTTGCGGCTTTACCTATATGTTTCTTCCTTGACTTTAAATTGAGCGCTGACGACAGGGTAGATAGATCTCTTGCTGACAAGTGCAATGGACGTTCGTATATTTCGACGATCTGCGAGCGCATTTGCTGTTATCGCCGCCGCCGCCGAGTTTCTCAATTCTCTTTTATGGCGCAAGTCAGCCCAATAAAGAGTCTACTTCAATACACTCCCACACTCTCGGCAGTCAACCTCGGCAGTCATGCAGGCATTGCGAAATCAGGGTGTAGACGAGCCGTACGTGAAAGTACTGGAAAACGTATATAGTGGCTGCACAGCAACCATAGTTCTGTATAAAGAAAATAACAAAATTCCCATAAAGAAAGGTGTTAGGCAAGGAGACACGATCTCCCCAGTACTATTCACAGCTTGCTTAGAGGAAGTATTGAGAGACTTGAAATGGGAGCATATAGGGATAAGGGTAGATGGACAATACTTCGATAATATGCGATTTGCTGATGGCACTGCCTTGCTAGGCAACTCAGGGGATGAACTGCAAATAATGATTGATGACCTAGTCAGGAAAAGTAGAAAGGTAGGCTTGAAAATCAATATGCAGAAGACTAAGGTAATGTTCAACAGCCTCGGGAAGGAACTAGCAGTTTACGTTAGGTAGCGAAGTACTGGAAGTAGTAGGCGAATATGTCTACTTAGGACAGGTATCCGCAGATCCGGACCATGAAAAGGAAATAACAAGAAGAATAAGATTGGGGTGGAGCGCATTTGGCAAGCACTCGCAGATTATGACTAGCAGCTTACCGGTATCGCTCAAGAGGAAAGTATACAACAGTTGCATCTTACCTGTACTCACCTATGGGGGTGAAACGTGGAGGCTAACCAAGAGGGTTCTACTTAAGTCGAGGACAACCCAGAGGGCTATGGAACGAAAAATGGTAGGGTTAACAGTAAGAGAGAGAAAGCGTGCAGAGTGGGTCAGAGAAATAACTCATGTTACTGACTTTCTAGTAGAAATCAAAAAGAAGAAACAGGCGTGGGCAGGACATGTAGTGCGAAGAGAGGATAACCGATGGTCGCTTAGGGTAACATACTGGATTCTAAGGGAAGGAAAACATAGCAGGGGGCGGCGGAAAGTTAGGTGGGCGGATGAGGTTAAGAAGTTCGCAGGGGTCAAGTGGATGCAGCTAGCACATAACCGGGTTAATTGGAGAAATATGGGAGAGGCCTTCCCCCTGCAGTGGGTATGGTCAGGCTGCTGCTGCTGCTGATGATGATGAGTGGGATATTTCAGCAACTTCCATAAGTGTACCCACAAAGGGCCGTTCCGTGTATGACCAGTGGGCGCGAACAGAATAGGCAAATTGCCCTTTAAACGCCTGTCAAGCACTGCCACCAGGAAATGGCGGCTTTCAATTAAAAAAAAAAAAGAAAAACCTTGCGACAGTTTCCGTGGAAAAAAAGTGCTTAAGATCAGTTGCACCAAACTCCGCAGAGGTAGAAACAGTTGTTTCAACGCAGAATCCCACTAGGAGTGCCACAGAAATGTCGCAATAATATGCATAATCCTTATACCTTCCTCACGTAGTGCAACATTTGCAGTGCGTAGATAAGCTTCGCAACCATAAATATGTTGCCAACTTGTGGTATTCCGAATACCACAAGTTTCTAACCCACGCAATCCTGGCTTTGTTGTCTATCGGATGAGACAATTCCTTTACACGCGCGCAGCAAGAGAGCGATGGCCGAACCTTTCTCGTCCATACCCGCAGCATTTGGCTCAGCGTCCTTGTGCAGGTACTATTCCTTTTTAAACTTCAGTTGTCACCATGAGCTCGGAATTATTGAAATTACCGAAACTAACTACAGTTTACTACTACTCGCCGAGCATCGGGAAATGTTGCCGCACAGCGGCAGACAGCAATGTTACCGCTCCAACCAAGCATCGACGGTTCGCTGTTCACGCACTCGGGCTCACCCCAAACCCAGCAGCACTTCATGGTTGTCTTCACGGTCTTTTGCACCAATACAATCCCCAACGTTTCAATGGTATACCCTCAAAATTTCACGCATGCTATTCGTTTTCCCATTTCCAAGGATGACAGTGGTTAAAAAGCGGAGATCAATCACTTGTGCTTCTTGCGGTGCCTTGGCAAATGCGCTCCGTCATGTGAAGAAAGGTATCTTTTATGCTCCTTGAGCTTGAGATCTCCATACACGCTTGCTTGGCCGACATAAATTTTCCTGCAAGATAAGTGAATGGGGTATACAACACGCATTATTATCCCATGTGCCAACTCTGTCACTTGGTTGGTTCTGAATTTGTGTTCTTTTTTTTTTTTTTTTTTTGCCAGAACTCTCGTACACAGTGTCCACGTTTTGTGACAATAAAAAAAAAGAAGAAAAAAAAAACTCTACATCAACCCCTGCATACCCCTTAGGGCTTCTATACGTCGTTTGAAAGTGCGTGTACACCAGGCATGATCTCAGTTGCTGTTTGCATCCTTGACGCGAAGCGCATACAGCTCGTTTGGTTGCGCCTAGTTTCGGGGAAAACGTCTCGGAAAAAATATGCACGTCTTTTCGTATGAACATTGCTACGCAACCGCTCCTTGTGCAGCGTCCAGGGTCATGTCATACCATTCCGCTTTGTATTTATCGAGCGTCTCCTAGTCAAGTCATAGCCTCATAGTATGCGATAGGGATTCTTTTCTAACTGCATGCCGTTCATTGCAAGTTTAGGTGTCTACCCACTAGTGGGCGAGAGACTGCGCCTTCCGTTCCTCGAAGACCAGTTTAAACTAAGTAAACATTGACAATTTTAATCAATGAAAAGGCGGTGTTAAACCAGCTATTGCGTCTAATCTAAAATCCTCATAATTTTTTAATTCATTTCTTTTGCCGACAGATACCGAGCCGCTGGAAAAATTACCAACGATTTCACAGTGCACTGAGTGTCTTTCCGTTTATTTGTACATTTCTGGTGCGAATTGTGCCGTTTTTTGTCATGAGTTGTATAAAATAGTAGACTGCCTCAAATGTGATCATCGCCAAATTACATTCCGTTGAAAGTATTGCGCTGTCTCGCATTCTTCACGGTATCTCGGTCCCTTCTACTCATTTCGTTTTGCGTGGCCATGACCCAAATGGCCCAACTCTCTACTGCATTGAAGGTGTATAGATGTCCATGCTTCCTCTTCGTAAAGCTCGATCTGCCTAAACACATCCACACCTGCACCTTAGTACCACCCCTCTCCTCCACCAGAAAAAAAAAAATAATTGACTGAGGTTTAACCTTGCAAAATCTCGTAAGGCGAAACCGATATCGTCGTTTTGCTTGGCTTTGCTTTGGTTAAGCTTAGGTTTAGACATGGCATTGGCAGATATGCTTTTCCAGCTGTTAAACCGGCAAGACTATTGAGTCGAGTATGCCATCAACTACAAGAGGGGACACGCCATGCTGTCATCATCATCATCATCATCATCATCATCATCATCATCATCATCATCATCATCATCATCATCATCAGCCTGACTATACTCACTGCAGGGCAAAGGCCTCTCCCATATTTCTCCAACTAACCCGGTTCTGTGCCAGCTGCATCCACTTGACCCCTGCGAACTTCTTAACCTCATCCGCCCACCTAACTTTCTTTCCGCCACCTGCTACGCTTTTCTTCCCTTGGAATCCAGTTTGTTACCCTAAGCGACCATCGGTTATCCTCTCTTCGCACTACATGTCCTGCCCATGCCCATTTCTTCTTCTTGATTTCCACTAGAATGTGAGTAACTTGAGTTATTTCTCTGACCCACTCTGCACGCTTCCTATCTCTTAATGTTACCACTACCATTTTTCGTTCCATAGCCCTCTTAGTTGCCCTCTACTTGCTGTATCTGCCGTCAAATGTCAAGGGGTGATGCACCATAGTTGGTACCATGGTTAAGTTATATAGCCACACTGTGACCTCTGGCTCGTTGGAAGTCAAGCGACCTGCCAGGTTAACTTTGGCTGATACCTGACATAGTGAAGCTTTCGCTTCAAATTCATGGGAATGCCTATAAGTGGTAGCTGACATGGCCGGGCACTTAATTGGTCGTTGGGTTGTGCGACATCACGCGACTACGTGGCATGGCCAATTTGGCTGTAGATAATAACGTAAAATTCTCTGTTCAGATGGGAGGGTAATGCGTTGCCAGCTGGCACTATTGAATAAACGGAATAGACACAAATCAAACCCTCAGGCAGTGTGATGTTGCGCTCCGAGCAAGGCAGGCAACCACTATAGGCCAAGGAGGCAGATTCCTACGGCTTGGTTAAGCAGGGCATTATATTTACGTCGGGTGGCATTTAGCATAACTGGATAGCTTAGGACTGTGCATAAATTATGCGCGAGATGATAGAGCAAAGTTAAAGGTATTATTCGATAAGTTAACAGCAAAGCACATGCACACGAACGAGGATCAGCAAAAGAAGCGCCGGACGTAGGAGCAACTAATGATACCATGCCATACCCTTAAAGTGAACTAAAGCGCCGCCGCTCCTGTTTTATTGCAAACATCAATTAAAACAATGATTTATCTCTGTTCTTTGTCCGTGTGACCTTTACAGGGGTTAGGGAAGGCGCTGGAGACATCACTCCCGACTTTTCCCACACAAGTGTCTGACACTGTTGAAAGATTTTAAGGCGAAAGCTTTGTTTTTTCTTTTTTGGCTCCCCTCCGATCCCCAGCCGAGCGTGCAAACCACTACTCCACGCCGGGCCCGTGAGAGACTGTGTTAGTTGTATTAAAAAACCCCGTATAGCTGCGCTTAAATCAAGGAATCATACGCCGATCTGATCCGGTTACTGAGTAGAGCTACTTGCTGCATTGTTATCTCTTTTCGGAATTTGCGTATGAAACCTTCACTGCCGTCAATGAGCAACGCCGCAATGCAGAGCGTTAGATGTTTGCTATTAGTCGGGTTCTTCTTAGCAAAAACCAAAATATCAGTACTTGGCCGTCTTCACTTCACTTTTCGCCTCCGTCAAAATTACGGCCGCCGTTGCGGCAGTCGAACCCACGACTTTGAGCTGAGCTCCAGGACCCGTAAACCACGCATAGAATCATGGCGGCAAATATCTTATCATAGAGAAAACGTAAAACATTCGCATATGCCCCGAAAAAGCGAACGCTGGCGCGTCATGTTCGCGCGAGCGAGACGATCTACCTCTTTCTTTCTTTCTTTCTTTCTTTCTTTCTTTCTTTCTTTCTTTCTTTCTTTCTTTCTTTCTTTCTTTCTTTCTTTCTTTCTTTCTTTCTTTCTTTCTTTCTTTCTTTCTTTCTTTCTTTCTTTCTTTCTTTCTTTCTTTCTTAAAAAGAAGAAAAAGAACGGTCGGCAGTGTATTCTGTTTACAACACATGACTCAGGCGGAACAATTACGCGGTGAACGCAAAAACACCTGCCCACCACCACCGCCGCACAGTTTTTTATTAATTTATTTTTATATATATTTTGATATAATGACTCGCTCCGTTGCTACTCGATAACACCTAAACGTTGAGTCTTGGAGGGCAGCCAGGGCGGTTTCCGAGACGACGAATTTACGGGCGCGACTCGAAGGACGCGCTCTAGTTTTCCTGGTAAGCCGCTGGACAAAATGCGGCGTAGAAGACAAGAGGGAGTCACTTTTAACTGCCCTTCGCACCTCCCGAGCATCGGACGCAGATAGAGACAGCTGACGAAGTTAGAATGGGCATGTCCCGCGATCTTTCGGGTTTCCCGTGGATTCCGCGGCTGCCACCGACGCGATGCCATCGATGACTTATACGTTCGCGAAACAAGCGATTCAGCGTCACCGTCGCTGAAAGAAAGAGTAAAGAAACAGCTATTGTAATTTAGACTCACGTTTTTTACGCTATACGGGGCCATTCCAGTGATTGTGCGAACATGGTGAAGGTTTGTGCGACGTAATTGAAAAGTAAACAACTCCACGAATTTCTCTTTCACGTTGGTTAAAAAAAAAAATGGACTGTGTTGCCTCCAGTAGCTCGTCGAAATCTGCGCCAGGTATGTCATTAGCGGTGAGGTGCTTACACCTGCTTCAATGAAACAACATCCGTTCTTTCAAAGAACTGGTAGTCCCATCAGCTACTTGAACGCACAGTTGCTAATCCGCCATTTTAACGTATATAGGCTGCCTCCACGTCGAAGCGCTGCCTCACACGATAAAAAGATGTACAGGTGCGGACATGAGTAAACGGAGCAAGCTTTTCCGTTCAAATTAAAATCACGCTTTCAGCGATAAAGATAAGAAAAACATTTGTCCAAGTGTAAGGGCACTGGTGTCTATTACAGGATCGCACATGCCACGACTGCCAGTTGCAATTACGCAATGCGTGAAAAATGCAAGAAGGAAAAAGCGTGCTCCATTTACTCCGCACCGGTACACTCCGCAGCTATAGGGCTGGCGTAAAAGGGGAAACACACCTCGAGAGAACTCAGGTGAATATGCCACTAGTAATATTGCCCAGTCGAAAAAAACTACAGAACTGTGTCAAAAATACGACAAAATATCCTATAGTTCTGTCGTAACCATCAGATTTTTCTGTAGTTCTGTAGTACTTTTCTGTAGTTCTGTAGTTTTTCTGTAGTATATTTCTGTTGTCTGTAGTTCTGTAGCACTTTTCTGTTGTAACTACAGAAATTTCTCATGTTACTACAGAATGTTCTGTTGTCGCAACAGGTTTCCCGTGAAAAACCGCACAGAAATTCTGTCGTAACATCAGAAAATGTTCTGTAGTTGTTTCCGACTGGGTGATAATATTAAAAAGAAAACGGAGAAATAAAAGTATAAAAACTAAGAACAGTTTTAAACTAAAGTGAAAACTATATAAAAAGGTCGCCCTGGGCGTAGCTAAGCAAAACTTCAAAAAACCCGGCATGAAGAAATTCTTGCATGTCGGCGAGTCAAAGCAAACGCTGGAAACGAAAAAAAGAAAAAAGATCGAAGCTAGTGTTGATGAATGCACACTAATCAATATCTTTCATCCCTGCTGACAAAGCTGGCCCTTCGCGATCGTGTACGGTTTGCAAAACGGTTGTTCTCAATCCCAGGATTCCTTGCGATGCGTTATTTTGGAAACCTACTGGCAGTAATGTATTTTCCGTATAGACGTTTCTAGCCGATACCGTATCAGTTATTAGTGACCCATTGCGACGGTAGCAACACGGCACGACGATCTGTAGATCTTTTGAACGACCAATCGGCATACTTGATGAAGAAACACGCGGTCTATGCGGGACTTGCTCTGTTACGAACGAAGAGCTACGTCTTGCACTGAGGCCGGTCACTGTGGCGACAAACAACGCGCATGGCGCTGGAGCCTCGTCTGCACTGCTTATCTCCAACTGCCACAAAGATGTGACGAGTTAACATCTCGAAATATATGGGCAACAAATGAGACTTCAGCATCACAATTTATTCAAGCGCAGGACAACGAAGGGAGGTCAAATATACTTGCTTGGTCGGTGGTACCAAGTCGAAACGTTGGGAAGTGATAAGGAAGATTATGCACACATTTCTCGTTCTTCGAGTCTTAAATTTGTGTTTGAATTATCTCGGTCGTTTTTAGTGTGTTGTCAACAGTAGATACATGGTATCCGTATCATCTGCTCTTTTTTTTTCTTATCCACCAATCAATACTTGAAATAGTATGAATGGATTACGTTGACATCGCATTTGAATTGTGGCGGTGCCTGGAGCCACTTTAACTTATAAGTTATATTTAAGCATCGATTAGTTATAGTCCATTTCGGCGTGGCGGAGTATACAATCCTTATCTAAATGTTCTCATATCCTTAGTTAACACAACCTCGACTACATTCAATCATATATGTATCTTCGGCTTATCTTCGGTGCATGCAGCTAGCACAGGACCGGGTTAATTGGAGGAATATGAAAGAGGCCCTCGCCCTGCAGTGGGTATAGCCCGGCTGATGATGATGACGATGTATCTGGCTATTTATAGCACAAAGCATCCCATCTCATTATTCTCAATGAACGAACCCATTCAAGTCAAAGACTGTGGCTCCACCAGCAGTGTGAAGATAGCTATTATTCCGTGGACGCAATGAACAGGCTCTTATCTTCTCTCCACTGAAACCCTAGATGTCCCGCACGTTGGCAACGACGAGCCAGGCTTATCTTCACGCCACCGCGTCTACTGCAGCGGCTGCGTCGACTTAAGCGCCAAGGAGACGCTGAATTGGCTGAGTTTAACGTCCGGTTGTCTCTAACGCACATGCCGTGCAGATAGTGGAATCGAATAAGCTCAGAGGACTGGGTTCTGGTTCGTGGAGCAAGGTGGTGGAGCAAGCAAGGGTAGTCCCTCTAACGCTTCTTTGAAGGGAGTGCGGTTGCTTCGAAAGATCGTTCCTAGCTTACCACACCTTGGAACGCACCGGCCGTCCAATACCATCGTGGAAGAGTGAAGCGCGGTGATCCGCTGGCAGGTGCTGTTATTTTCTTTCCACTTGCCGATGTGGTGGCCTAACAGATCTGAGGTCCGTAAGCAGGAGGACAGTGCTGTGATGCCTTGATTGCGATGGGCACAGCCTGCTGAATTGAAAGCGTGTTAGACACGATTACATCTCAAAATATGCTACGACCACGCACTTTTTCTTGTCTATTGCTCACCTGAAGTTACGCCATATCAACAACAAAGAAAATAAATCGGTGTACTCAGGCGAAATGCAGAAGCGTTTCGCTGATTGCCTCCAGAAGGCCACCTTACTCTGATATGAGTGCGCGTTAAATGACACCAGCTGGTCGAAATTATACGTTGCCCTCCATTACGTGGCATCCTTCATATAGCCTGAATGCATTTTGGATGTTAATCGTATAAACCAAACCAAGCCGAACTACGCTGAAGTAGTCTTGATCTGCTACTCAATTCCCTTCAAGGTTTTTCTTCCAAGCTCCCTTCCATAACGTAGCGCAACTAACCATCTTCCGACGAGCGCTGTCAGGATTTCGGTGTACTCTGTACAGCATTTTCTAAAAGTAACCACGCTGTCATCGGCATCAAGGTGAACCTGGATGGATACTTTGCATGTACACCGTCGCTATTCATCTCTTCATGATAACAAGCCACCTGATAGCGCGCGAAGCAGCCAGGGTTATTTTTGGCCATAGCGGTACGAGGCAGATAGGCTAAATTGAATGATCGACGCGTTTGCGTTGAGGAACTCTGGTAATTTTATTACCTATAGTTATATAATGCCACAGAAACGCTCAAACTCCTCTTTCCCATGGTTCGGACGATTTCCTTAATTTCCGTGGCAATAGAATTTCGTTGAAGGATATCGTGTAGAGAGTAGTGCCAATTGCTGCTACTGACATAGGATGAAAATGTGTTGCGAGAGGTTTCGCTGCGTTATCGAGTTGATCCCCTTTCACCTAGCCATGTTCAAAGCTGAGTGTCCTGGCGCACGAGGAGCTTGATGTGGCTATGACAGATGGTGCCCACTAACCTTAACGTTACCAAATTCGTCAAGCACTAGAGTCCATAGATAGAGCACGCAATTGCAATACTTTACTTGTCTGGGCTTATTTGTTTTTTTAATTATAGCTCCCATTTACATCATTAAATGAAAGGTGTAATTAAATGGTTGCATTTGCAGTGTATTTGGGTAAATGAAGTGCGTAAATGATGATTGGTCGCATCATCTATACTTGGGTTCGAGAGCTAATAGTAGTGCCCTCAATCCTTAGCAATTACTCAGCCATAGCATCGCTTACGAAACTTTGCTATACGCAACGTAATGATTACAATACCGTCATGTTATTTGAGCCGTAGATAAACGCACAAGCTTGCTGCGATTTCGCCTGACTTGAGTGCGGGCTTGAAGAGAAATCGAAAAAGGTCATGCTTTCGATTAAAATGATGCTAACATTTTCGATATAAAGCCACAATGCCCCCAGAATGTAAATGTTCTCCTCCCCCCCTTGCCCCGCCGGGGTGGTGCAGTGGTAAGACGCCAGACTACTGTGCCGGAGTTCCCGGGATCGAATCCCGGCCTCGGCGGCTGCGTTTCGATGGAGGCGAAACGAAGTGGCGTCCGTGTGCTGTGCGATGTCAGCGCACGTTAAAGATCCCCAGGTGGTCGAAATTACTCCGTAGCCCTCCACTACGGCTCCTCTTTCTCTCTTTCCACTTTCATTCCCACCTTCCTCCCTTCCCTTCGGCGCGGTTCGGGTGTCCACAGAGCAAGTGTGACAGTTACTGCGCCTTTCCCTTCCTGTGAACCAATTTAACTTTAACTTAACTCCCCCCCCCCCCCCCCCCCTCTTATGCATTTGTCCCAGAAAACTGCACATAAGCATAGACAAACTCTTTCATACCCCGGAGAGTGGCAACGCCGAAAGCTGCTGCATTGTAACAAAAGTACTACGGTATGCATGCTAACAGTTTTAGCTTTACGCAAGAAGTGATTGATTGGATGTCCTTTAATGAATGGGAAGGCTCATGGCCATGGATGGGGGTAAAAGGAAGTAGACAGAATCTTCATTGTTTAGGTCGTCCCTCAAATCATATTGCTCTAACCAGGCCACTAAGGGAGCCATACTTGGCAAATATCATCTGTGTGTTAGCATCAGTTCTACGCAAGAAGTGTTTTTCGGAACCAGTTGAATGTTTGCATTAGCCTTCTTCAGACCATAAAAATGAGTAGCTGAGTGATCATTTGTGTTCAATAATTCATTCAAGGGGCCTTTAAATTGCAAATTCTGGGGTTTAACGTCCCCACATGACACGACACATGAGATGTGATGGACACTGAAACTGCTTAGGGTTCATTTAGGACGCCTGGGGTTCTTTATATCAGTCCATTTATACTTGGAGCTCTTAACGTGCGTGATCGAATCGCACAGCACACGGACAACTTTAGGGTTTTGCCTCCATCTGAACAAGTGTCTTCGTACTTTGATCTCTGCCGTGTACAATGTTCATGACAGGCACATGTAATAAAATCTCCCATCAACCATTCAGGCTCCGTAGGCGTTACGCTGGCGCATGCGGTGAGGGAATTCCGGTTGTGCCAGGCGCGGTACTGGGTGACCCAGTCATTTGAAAAGCGCGGATCGTTGGAGACGAGAATTTAGGAAGCGTAGCACGTACTCAGATAGCTCCATATGGCGACGGTTTTTTGTATGGCAAGCTCGAAAAGCCTACTACGCCCGAGCAAAACAGCTTCGCACTCAGTTCGTGAGTGGCGAGTCTTTGACAATATGTCCTGTTCCCCGAGGTCTAGATTTTGTGAATATATTGAAGTAAAATTGGTGTAACAGCAGCATTTGAAAAAGAAAACAAAAGTTAAGAGGACCGTCAAGATTCACTTAAAGAGTAGGCGCAATAGCTCCTTCCTATAACCTAAATTGGTTATAGGAAAGTAAAGGCGCAGTATCTCAGACATTTCTCGGTGGACACCTGCACCGCGTCGTAGGAGTGGTAATGGTAAAATTTTTAATTATAATTAGAGCTTGGGAGCCACAGATTGGCCCCGCTACATGGTCGGCCTCTGGTCGGCCTCCCTAGTTCCGGACGCCGCCTGACTCCCCACAGTGCGAACATCGCCGATCTGTGCTTGGATCTTATAATGTTTTGTGATTGCAGGACAGACTAGGCTACCCGTTTGAAGCTGCCTTATGGTTCGCTCCTCCGTTTTAAAAACTCCCCTTTTCAGGAGCCGGGAAAAGTCGGTGGTTGTCGTAGTAATGTTTTATGATTTCCCTGAACGGCAGAAGTGGCTGGCTTCTCTCCTAACAAGAAGAGCTGTGATGAGGAGCCCGAGGAGCGCTCTGGCAGTCGCGTCAGCGGTCTCATTACATCGTAAGCCCTGGTGGCCAGGAGCCCAAATGAATTTCTTCGGCGTTGGAACTGTGGAAGTTCGGCATAGAGTTCGACTGGCTAAAGTGGATATCACCCCTGCCTACCACATCACGTTCGTGTCCTTTCGGGGTTGCTTGGATAAGAAATTCTGAAGAGACATTTAGACTGCTTGCGTGTATGAGAGCGAAAACGTTACAGTGCCGCGAGTAAAAAGTTTCCGAAGTGCTTTCTCTCTCTCCGATCGGAAACGTGGGTTGGTATTGTTTTCGGTGTGCGTGCGTGCGTGCGTGCGCGCGTGCGTGCGCGTGTGTGTGTGTGTGTGTGTGCGTGTGCGTGCGTGTGTGTGTGTGCGTGCGTGCGTGCGTGTGCGTGTGCGTGCGTGTGTGTGCGTGTGCGTGCGTGCGTGCGTGCGTGCGTGTGTGTGTGTGTGTGTGTGTGTGTGTGTGTGTGTGTGTGTGTGTGTGTGTGTGTGTGTGTGTGTGTGTGTGTGTATGTGACCTGGCAGGCGGTCTGAACAGTCAGTATCCGAAGGAACGGGTTGTGGTTTATGTGGTTTAACGTCCCGAAGCAACTCAGGCTGTGAGAGCCGTCTTAGTGGAGGGCTCCGGAAATTACGACCACCCGGAGTTCTCTAACGGGCGCTCACATCGCACAGCCCACGGGCCTCCTTGCTTTTCGCCTCCATCGAAAAGCGGCCGCCGCGGTCGGGATTTGATCCCACATCCTTAGGAGGGGCACAGTAGTCAGACGCCCTAACCACTGCACCACCACGCACCATAACGCTGGGTCCGAAGGAACTATCTGCATATTTATTGACTGCCATGGTGCAGTTTTATGATATCAGAAAAAATTGCGTTCATACAAAAACACCCCTTTGAAAAATGCACTTGGCCATAATCTCTGGTTACGTAGAGCGGGAATCCCTTTAGGATGCACTTGCGCGTTAAGGAAACATACACAAAAATAAAATGGTGGCGGAGTGACATTTGTATACAGAGAGTATGCATCTACGTCACAGTGGCGGCCATTTTGTGATACATGTAGCACGGCTAAAAGGTTGCTGGCTTATCTAATCGCCTTATCAACGTGTGCTCCTGCTTGCACCGTTGAAGCCGTGGCTTACATCACAAAATGGCGCCCGTGACGTCACTTGAATACCTCTTATAGGCTCTACAGCTTACCGGTATCGCTCAAGAGGAAAGTATACAAAAGTTGCATCTTAGCTGTACTCACTTATAGGGCTGAAACGTGGAGGCTAACAAAAAGGGTTCTATTTAAGTTGAGGACAACGCAGAGGGCTATGGAAAGAAAAAATGGTAGCGATAACGTTAAGAGATAGGAAACATGCAGAGTGGGTCAGAGAAATAACTCAAGTCGCTGATATTCTAGTAGAAATCAAGAAGAACAAATGGGCGTGGGCAGGACATGTAGCGCGAAGAAAGGATGACCGATGGTCGCTCAGGGTAACAAACTGGATTCCAAGGGAAGAAAAGCGCAGCAGGGGGCAGGAGAAAATATGGTGGGCGGATGAGGTTAAGAAGTTCGCAGGGGGTCAAGTGGATGCAGCTAGCACAGGACCGGGTTCATTAGAGAAATATGGGTGAGGCCTTCGCCCTGCAGTGGGTATATTCAGGCTGATGATGATGATGATGATGATGATGATGATGATGATGATGATGATGATGATGATATGCTCTGCGTTTAGGGGCATGTGAAAGCTTTTATGACCCCCGTCTGTGCTGCCCCTTGCAGAGCTCCATCCGCGTAGTACATGCGCTTGACTACTCGTTGTTGTTGTGGCTGTAAGAAGAAGGAAAAGAAAATGCACTGGCCTGCTACTGGCTCTGTAGCTGAGCCATCTCCGCTGCCTCGTGCAGACAGAAGAGAAAATAGAGAAGAAAGAAAAGGAAGAGGGAAAGAAACACGCGCGCCGCAATAACAGCCGTCGTACACCACCGAAGCGGCGACGGGTGCAATGACGGCCTACAACAGATAAAAATTCGGCGGCAGGCCAGCCCCCGCCGCATGCGGCGGTGACCTACCTGCCCCAGCCCCATCAGGGGAGTACTGATGATTTGATTGGCAGTATGACTTAAAGAGACAACATATCATAAAGATAACATATCACAAAAGGTTAGAGGGTTGGAGAGGAATCAATCTGCAAGGGCTCTTAATGCCGAGCCAGACACGATACTTTCCAATCCACGCAGGTCTGTTTGCACGGGTCGGCCAAATATGGGATTTATATCTGCACTGTAAACAAAATCTCACCCTTTTCAGTGTGTATAACTCACACCCCCCAGAAACGGTACACTTGGGTGCAGCGCTGCTTGCTGCACCCATTAAAAGGGTGCATCAGTACCTATGCACTCTTCTTGGTGGGTGTGAGATATAGACAGGGAAATACACCTTCAAAGGTACGGTTTTATTTGGAGTTATATATGTCAAGTGGGCGCCGATCGGCAGCCGTAGCTAGGGTAGTATGGTATTTAGAATGTGTGGGATACAATAGCCACAAATTAAATAATTTGTAAATATGTGGGCAAGGACTACTTGGACGTGAGCGAGGGACCACACGAAAAGTCAGCCACAGATGGGAGTCTTTAATACTATCACGTCATACCCTAAAGGCTGAGCTTAAGTGTTCCTCATAATTTTTTTTACTCAGACACTCTTTTGCGCGGCCATTGAATAAGTAACTGAAAATCACGGGTAAGATTTTTCTAGAGAAAGACATGAGAACTTATTTGTCAAAGGTAATGTTCCTCTATCATGTACCAGACGAGGTAAAAATCTGAGCAAACTACTTTTGGAGGCGGCATTGCCCATTAGAATTGTTAATGGCTTCGTATAAAGCGCAGCCACCGCAGTAAGGAAGAATTTTAGAAGAGCACTTGGTAAATCATTTATGCAAATTAAAAAAATGTAATGGATCCTTTGAGAAATCCTCATGCCCCCTTAACTGATGCACTGTCAGTAGAGCTGTAAGAGACGAACTGGAAGCGATGCGACAGAAATCTGGCTATCCAATTTACCAGCTCAAGATTATTTAGTACTACATTAGGTTTACCTAGAAGTTTAGAATGCAGTAGTACAATGTGGAATGCTTCCCAAAATTTGGAAAGATGTCATAATTATATTCACCAATGTCAAAGTTAAGTGAGATGTTATGCCCGAACTCAGTTACTATAATAAACCGTGCCTAAACCCGCGTTGAGCATTTGTCACTTCTTAAATTCCAAGAGAAGCATTATACGCTTATGAATGATGTTTTCCAGCATTTTGCACGGCTGTGATGCCAATGAAATCGGCCTGTAAGTCAAGAGAAGATGTTTAATGCCTGATTTTTAAACGAAGCAGTTTAGCTAACTTTTATGAAGAGGGAATGTTAGTAGATAATAAATATATTTTTGGACATTACTGTCTGAATAGCGAATGAGGGAAGCGTCATGAATACAATTCGGACCAGTACACTTATTTGTATCTAAGTTTAAGATGAGGTGTAAATCGCCGCCGCTATAGATATCTTAATATCAGTAATTGCTTCAGTACAAACTATATCAGTAGTTGGGGGGATGAGGTTGTTATCGGAAACAAACATGGTGTGAAAATATTGGTTGACAGCGTTCAAGTCTGTTACCGGGCCGCGGACGACACAACTTCCTATTATTGACGAAGTGTATGCAGTGTCACTCAGCGGAATAAAAAAACAACAACAATATTTTGGGGGATCAGTCCTTAACAAATAATGGAGATGAATGCAGAAAAATAACTCCGACTGATCGCACTTTGAAATTAAGTTCATTATTCACATTAAGGCATCTGTCTGTGAGGTAACCGGATCATTGCATCGTTTGGAAAGTTGGAGCCTGCGGACGCGTCGCAAGAGATGAAAGATACAACGAGAAATCCAAGGAGTGTTATAGTATTTATTTTTTTTTTTATTCTTGATAAGAATAAGACGTTGGAGGCACAACTTAACAAGAACCTCAAAGTAATTAAGAAAAAAAAAAACATATGTCATGTTTGCCTTAAACTGCACTGAACGTATCGAGATGTTCCATTAACACGCGCAGTAATAGAGTTTTCTGCACATATGGAATCAGGAAAACTAGTAAATATGCAAGGGTGTTTGGAAACGGAGTACGGAAGTGATAACAACACGCTTTTATGGCCTTAAATAGCAGCAATTACTTCACAATTGTAGTAGGCGGTTATACGGGCCATTGATGCGTGTGAATGAATTACTGGAGCGGCTGCACGAATTGTTTCTCTTGCGCTTCATGTATAAGCGAAACACTCCCGTCGTGAAACTAAGCATTGCGTCCTACAGGCGACCCACCGGGGTTGCTTGAAGCAACGAATTTATGCGACCAACTTCAAGGGCACTCTTGACAGGCTACTAGACTAAATTATGGCTCTTTAGCGCTTCCATGGCGGAATAACGAGCAATAAATTTGAATTCGCGTGCGGGTCGCATAACTAACTTTGAAGGCTGACGTCTGAGTGCTTACATTAAAGAGGAAGCTAGTTAGAGAAGCATACAGAGAGAAAACAAAAATTTAAAGCCATGTCTAGCTTTAAACCCGCTTTCACTCCTCTATTCGTGCGTTACCATATACCTCTCGGCCTGCCTTGATCTTTAGGTAAGCCTTCCAGTTGTGAACTACGCCATCAAGGACGCGCATTTCCGGCAATAGGCTTTCTTAGTGAACACATTTAGATTGTTAAAAATGCTCAGCAATTTGCTACCCATTGCAAGATTACAATATTCACATCAGTACAACTAAATTTAAAAGGCATTTAAAAAATTAACACACACACACACACGCACACACGCACACGCACACACGCACGCACACGCACGCACGCACACACACACACACACACACACACACACACACACACACACACACACACACACACACACACACACACACACACACACACACACACACACACACACACACACACACACACACACACACACACACACACACACACACACACACACACACACACACACACACACACACACACACACACACACACACACACACACACACACACACACACACACACACGGCAACAAGATACCAAGCTCCAACTTAAAAGCAAAAATAAGTTCACGGCCATTGAGGTATCAGCATATAATCCGTTCCTCCGTGGGACATAAGTTCAGTTCTGAATATTTAGTACACATTACGATATAAATGTAGCTCGTTGGATATTTTAGTTCGATCGCAGCGTCAGTGTAGATGTCTACTGTGTTCAGTGGTCATGCGAGAGTCGTTCTCTGCTCTAAAACGTGCCTAGCCACCGCGTTCCGCCTACTAATAGGTCGTTGTGGCCTTAGTGCAATTACCGGCGCCTCCCACGGGGGTGGTCTCTCCCCCAGGGCCTCGGAGCAGCGTTGGTTCGATTGTCCCATGCCATAATGTGCTTCCCTTGCGTCGTGTTTTCTAGTCGGGATAGACTCCGATGTTGCATATGATTCGCCGGATTTCAAACCAGTACGGTGAAGCCCGGCAAAAATCGTGCCAAACACTGGGGCCATTTTTTTACCCTACACCAGCTACACTAGCGTACCTAAACATCATTGGAGGTACAGGAGATTTTCTACACTGGTGTAGCTGGTGTATGTTAAAAAAATGGCCCTACTGCCTAGAGCTGTTGGTGTAGGCAGGATTCTGTATGGGGCATCCGTGTATGAGTTTTCTGATAGAAATGATAAATATAGTGAATTGCAGGGAGGTTAATATGTGCCTCTATTCTTGAGTTTATTTTGGGCTTTTCGCAAGGAAAAGAAAATGTCCGAATATTATAGCAGTGCAAGTCAGCTGCTCAAACCGCAGTGGTTGCAGTACCGGCGTGTTAAAAAATATAATGAAGAAATCTCTGGATGCATAATTTCCAGCGGGATGAGCTAGCAGCCAAAGAGTATACGGTATAGGTGGCAGGACAAAAGAATGGTTGGAAGAAAATACAGAATAAGGGGCAGTTATGGGAAACGAATAACTAAATAAATTGCGACTTAACTGCCGCCCAAGAGAGGAAACTGTACGGGATCACGACTCTATTATCGCAGATGTAATAATGTAAAGTCGACTGAAAAATGCACGCATATATCGCTAGCCACGTAAGTGGCGCTCTGTCGCAATTCGTACTCGGTGGCTCGTTATGAATACAATACCACAACAAAATAAATGGCCAGGAAGAAAACACACTGAGATGAGTGCAAAAGAAGAAGAAAAAAAAAGAACTATAGCAACCCTCCAGCAACTCCTACGGCTCAGCGGCAGAAAGCATTCCTCTCCAGGCAACAGGAAAGAAACTATCTCCTCGGCCGGCAGCAATGTAACACGCGCTAAGCTCGTGTCAACGCGACGCTCTCTTCACAGCTAGACCTGCAACAGACGTCCGATGTCTGCCACGCTATCACGCCATTGAGAGTCGATCGCACCTCGGTCTTTTTTCTTTTTGCTTTGTAGTCTTAAAACTAGTGTAAGGAGACGAGAAGGATGGTGCGAAGGGGAAAGCTAAAAAAAGCTTCCGCTGCCCTACCCGACACTTATCTCTAAGGTCGGCCGCCGTCTGCGGTCAACCACGCTGATGCAAGGCTCCCACAGTGCGATCACTTCGCTATCGCAGACCTCAGAAACTCGAAGCTTTCTGAGGGTGGCAAAGAGTTGCGTTCTTCTGCGAGTGGTCGTCGCGGATAACTTATCTACAGCTCTCCCTTTTCGCAATCTAGAACCAGAGGAGGCGATGGAGATGGAGAAAAAAAAAAAAAGCGTGAAGTCACGCTCATAAAGGTCAGACCGACCTGCCGCAAGATTTCTTTCTTAAGAAAAGTTGCGGTAGCATCAAGGAGCTTTAAAAGACGTGTCAGAGTGGGCACCAGCCATTAAACAGAGACCAACGTTTATGGCCAAAGCAACCAAGCAAGCGCGAGGCACAAAACCAAGAACGAGAATATTGACATCGTTTACGAATGGAGCGCCGCCGCTAAGGTAGCGGCTTTCTAAGTTATTGCGACTGTGTCGGTGACGCGAGCGGGAGATCGTGGTTTTCTTGATGGCGCTCGAGGTGACGTCATCAACTGACGTCGCCGGCTGATCCCATGACGTGCGCGGAGCATCTCGGGAAGTCCTCGCCGCCGATGGCCAAGGCCGCCGCCAACAGCCAGCAAGATGTTCTGCCGGGGTTGTTGAACGCCTTTGGAGAAAAATAACGAAGAACGAGACACACGGCAGCTCTTCGAGTAGCGGAATCAGTTGAAAAGAAAGGCTATTCAGTCGCGTTACCGGCGCGCTAAGGCGCGTACGAGGAGTGTCGATTAGGTAAGCTAGCGTGTTCTGGGGCCGGCGCTTCTCTGCTGCCGTCGCGCGAGAACAGCGTCGTGGAGGCCGCCATTACGGCGAGCAGACGCGGCGTCACGTGATCTGGACACGTGGCCTCTCGGGCGAGCGCGAGCTCCCGACGCGATTGGCTGGACTCACGTGGTCCCATATCATCCGACGTTTTCCGGCGGGCGTCCCCACCTCCGCCTCGCCTCCTCGCACCGAGCTGCCGTCTCCCTCCGCTGCGTCTGTATTTGAGCCGGCGACTGCCAAGACCGGCTTCCATTCATTCAATCGCTCTTGTGGCTCCGGTGAACCCGCCGCTGCCGTCGCACCAGGAATAAACCGCCCTGCAACGACGACACACACGCTACACTTTTCTACAAGCGGCCACCGAAGCAACACGCGACAAGAGAGCGACCCATTCCCGGCTTCGACCCAACATATATGAGGAACAACAGAAGCCGGCGACCGTAATCCAAAAAGAAGAGAGACTCACAGGTGAGCTCTGCTGTTTTTACCTGTTCCCCTGGCGCTGACCACGATTGAGGCACTTTTGGGGGCTCCTCGACGGCGGTGTTTCAAGCCGGTCACTGGCATTATTAGAAAAGGAAGAAGAGTCAGTGTTCCGTGTTCGTTCAAAGCCTGGCCATGATGAGCCATGATGAGCCCCTGACAGAATGAATAGGTTTTGAAGAGGAAGGGGTGACGTATATATTTATTATTTTATTTCGTGACCCAGACCGCCAACGGTCCGGTAACCTCCGGTGGCTCGAGGAAGTTTTTCCACGGTCAATGGCTCCCGCACATTGGAACCCTACCTGCATTGCAGTTCTTGCGTCGCTGTGTGTGACAGGGCGAGCCGGCGGTGCTTCGATTCGGCGTCTTTTTGAGGCAGCGTTTGGGACCAATCTGCAGCGCCGGCGTTTTATGTCTCTCGCGACGCTGTCTACTCTGTGCGCTGGTTTATCGACTGCCTACGCTTTAACCACACCCGGTTGCTAGCAACGCATTGCAGTGGAGGCGCCTGTGTGACGCGACCCTGGCGGAACTAAAGGATGTCATCGCTCTTTGTGCAGGCATGCGAAATAGAGGGAAAGTTCAGCTTCGAAAAGTCGTGATTTGTTAGCCGTGCCTCTTGCTTCGGATCACTGTATGCCATAATTGTTGAAAAAAAAAAAAAAAAAAAAAAAGCCGGAAACTAAACACGAGTGTGTTTCACGAGCAGAATGCAGTCGTTCGATCGCACACCAGTGACTCTCATCTTGATGAGTAATGACTATTGCACAGTGCCAAACTTATAGGTTAAAAAAAAAAAAAAAAAAGTTGCCAAACTTATAGGTTAAAAAAAAAAAGTTTGCCAAATTTGTTTTGCATTGGTTGACACCGGATCGCTATCGACGGTCTGGCATTACTTTTTACAGTGATGTCGGGTCGAATCGTTAGTAGGCACATGGTTTCGCGTTTGCTGAAGCAGACGACACGAAACTCGTGGCGCTTGCATTTCCAGCACGTTCTAACGTGGGCCTTAGGATATTCTCGCTTTGCACTTAAACACTGCATGTTTGAAAACTTTGTATGATATCGGGACGTCGAAAGGTACTCTGCAGCAACCCGATATTTGTGTGCTGCGCCCTGGTGAGCACGAAAGTAGCAGACGACGCCAAGTGAAACTGCACTGCAAAGCCGAGTGCGTGCTGTGAACGCAGAGAAAAAGATTTACTTTTTCTGAGCTAGGGTTTCAGCTTGCCTTGTTTTGTAAAATTTCGCTTGTTGAGGACCTGCTTACCACTTCAAGAAAATGTTACGGTGGACGGCGTGCGCGCTGCCTCGGATGTTTCGGATGCAAGAAGCAGTGCGCACACTCTTTCCTTCCCTCTTCCTGCATAACGGCCATCTGTCACGCAACCGGTGGCCCTTGAGTGTAGTCGTTGCTCGACTGAACGCGTGTTCCGCGCTCTCACCCCATCCAGTTGTGCACGCGAAACAAAAATCAAGAAATATATCGTCTGCTAACTCCACCGCGTGATCGTCCTACCGGTCACGTCATGTGGTCACGTGTTCGAAACCGGTGGCCGTGATTGGGCAATCGCTACTTGGGAGACGCGCGCGCGAGAACGCCGCCGGTGCCACCGTAGCAACCAACGTCTTGCGAGGTTAGCCGGCTAGCTCGCACTGCGCGTCACTAAAGAAAGGCGGTAGAGAGAAAAAAAGAGAAAAATCTGCCGCGCCTGCGGCATTGTACCTCTGGCGTCGGCGGCGTGCTCTGCTTGTGCTAACCGGCTGGTCCGCAAGATTATTATATGATGGGCTGTAAGCCAAGGTGCCATCTACTGCTCGTCCGGAACAGGCGTAATTTTCTCAGTCCGCTCTTAGTACACCAGTTACGAGTGAAATTAGAAGCACTGTCAGCTTATGAGGAAGAGGAGAAAAAAAAAAAGCATATTTTTCCGTCTTGCGCGCTTTCCTTCGATTTTGTTTGCATTATTTATACAAGTACACGGATAGGTCGCCCTCATCCGACACGCAAACACATCTAGCAGAACGCATTGAACCCTAGCTAAGACACGTGCGGACATATATTTTCTTTGCGCAGACGTATCGGAAACTGTTGTTTTACCATGTCTGTGGTTTAGGAACCGCTCTGTGTATTGGGAAACTAGTGCTTAGAGTACCGCTCTTATCCGCTCTGTGTATTGGGAAACTAGTGCTTAGAGTAGAGCGGCGGTCGAATGGATGCGACCGGGGCGCGCGCATAGCAGACGATGCGCGACCGCGCTAGCAGACGACGCGATGCGTCAAAGAGAACGAGGTCGCGCGCGTGTTCCGCCCGTCCACGCTTTCAGGGTCAGCTGTTGAAGTGCTTGGCCGACCTAGTCGCGCGTGTTGTGTGTGTGTGAAGCTGGGGTGCAGGACGAACCGAGAAGAGAGAAGCCTTTTGTTTGAAAGGGAACAATTGCTGGCAATTTTAAACAGCAAAATTAGCCGGCCAAAATGAAAATGGAGTTAGTGTCTCCCTTTTGTTTCGCGCACCAGTCGACGCAGTATACGGCCGTTGTGTTGATGTCGTGCCATTTTTGCCCGGCCTTTTCCTTTTGCAGGAAGGAGTTGGCACTTGTGGTTGTCGTGTCACCGACCGTGTAATTCAGCGAAAACTTGTTGCGTCAGAACAATTTGGGCGCTCAGCTTTGAGAGTGCTTTTGGACGGCTGTGGTTGCTGAGCACCGTGTCCTCTCCTTGTATTTTCCAACATATTCTGCCGAATCTAACGTAAAATTAGCAGGACTTCATGCTGGCCTCAGGTCTGTAGATTGCGTCTCGTATGCGCAGTACAGTTTGTAGATTCCCGTGTAATGGCGAAATGAAGTGAACTTAGCAGTCTCCTCGGAGCAATGTCGTTAGCATTAGAGGTCAGTGAAGCACATCTCCCTTCCCCTCCCCTGGAGCACACGGGGCTGAATGCACTAGATTAACAAACCGCATATCGCTTAAACATGGGCATCTTTGCGGTAATCACATGCCTCTCCTTTGTGTCCTTATATTGGCTACAGTGCTGACGTCAGCGAATGTAGCTTGGTATTTCGATCTTATTCAAGACAGCGTCCGTCGCTTTGTATACCGTCCGCTTCCGGCGTTGCAGTCGACTGTATAGCAGCACATAGTGTTCCTTGTATCGAGCAGTGCTCCTGCATCCAGCGTTTACTTCACGAAGAAAAAAAAAAAAAGTGGGCCCCTTTATCTTGATTTCTAAGCGAATCAACTATATGCTTATTATGTGTACGAAACTGAAGCGAGGTTATGAGCGCGTGTCCTTCAGTGGCCTTTCTTCTCGCACACACAGCGTCTGGGCGCTTGACGTCAGAGCAATTCGCCACACCGGCCACCGAGCGAAGGCTAAAAGGAAGTGAGTGCGGCGTTCAGCGTGTAAATATGGACTGTGCGTGTCCAGGCTCATGAAATTCTACGCGTCTTCAGGTCCAGCGTATTATTCCGCTATCTAGCCGGACTTATCGAGCGCCATCTTGCTGGTCTACACTAAGGCGCTTCTTATGAGACTCCTAGCTCACTGAGAACGCCTCTTGTCCTCCGAGGGGGCGACGCCAGTGTGTCTACAGTTTGGAATTCGCTTGTTCCTACGATCCCTAGCACTTTCGATTATTGTTATCGAGGTTAGCCGCTGGGAATGGCACAGTGACGTCGTCTGCGAAAAGACGTCATTGCGCGCTACTGACCCGCACCGCTAGAAATTCCCCGCCCGACGGATTCGCAACTAAAACATAGCTCGGAAAAGCCCCTCGTTTAAAACAGAAAGTCCACGCTTCGTGCGCTGCTAAATTTATCGGCCGATAGTTGATCGACTCGGCTACGACTTATGCGAGAGAGCGAGAGCGTTGGCTTGAGGGAAACACCGACGTGTACTGGAAACTTTGACGTGGGGAGATGAGGGGTGAGGCAGTTCAGGGCCGAATGTATACGTAATTGCCCCCCCTGAACAAAACGGTGCTACTGCGTCGTCTGCTTGCGCGCACGTCGGATGATATCGAGTGAGGCTCGTTTTTCTTGTGACGTCAGAGGCTCACGCGAATTCGGTTGAATACCACCACCACCTTGTCAGTGAAGCCTCGCGGAGAAAGTTGAGACGTCTGTGGCCTCTGCACGCTTACGGCATTTTTTTTTTTTTTCGTCTCTCCGTGGCATTTCTCACGGCATCTGGAGGAAAACAGAGATCCGCCGCCTATGAACTATAGCTTATAGGGCTGGCGCTTTGGACAGCTTGTTTTGTTTTTCAGCAGCTTGGAACTCTTCAGTGTTTTCCGACCTGGGCCGAGCTCCAATGAGGAAAGATTTTGACGTTCCTGCCGTGTACCTTTTGAACGTTGAGGACAAAAGCGCGGGACTGTTCCGACAGTCGTCTGCTCCGTTCCGTTCGTCGTGGTTGCTGTCTACTAGTGACACTCTCGATTGCGGTTGCAGAAGACCCTGTCTCCGCGGGTCAATGTCGCCGTCTGCGTGACATGTCTCTCCAGCTTTTCGTCTCTGTCGTCTGCTGCGCAGTTCGCAAATGCTGCAAAGCGGGGATTTTTGTCTGCAAGCCGAATAAATGACGCGACATTGGTAGTGCGTTGCGGGTTCACTTCGTTTCGTCTTGATTTAGCTTCAGATATGACGCGGAAGTTTCTTGTTGCTTGTGGGGCGTTGCGAGAGAGGTAGCCGAGGAAATGTTGGGTTTTAGGGCCACGTGCCATATGCACAAGGACAACTCGTGGGTTTTTTTTTTTCTTCTTCTTTTACATAGGGAAGGGCTGGTGAAAAACGGCTTGGCGAATGTGAATGGGCAAGCTGAAAATTGTATGACCCAAGGGCTTGGAGTCGACAACGACGCTTACCATGACAAGCAGGTTTTCTTCTTTTTCTTTTTTGGCTCATCTCTACAGCTCTATCACCTTATCCTTAAACTATCTCGTAGAGTCGGGAAACTTTTTTTAGACCGCGGTCAGCTCCTTGGTTAGCTTTCGGCACATGAAGGATATTAAAGTGTGGTATGTGGCTCATAATTTTTTAAAAATATATTTCGGGATATCAAAAGCTCGATCTCTGGTCTCGCAACGGTTTAAGTGTTGATTTGTCACTTCCCACTTTCGCCCGCGTTCGTTGTTGGGCATTGGAAAGAGTGCGCAGTTCGCTTCTTACAGTTGGTACCAAAAGTTCGCTAAACCCGTAAATGCTAACAGTGGCGACCTATGCGTCTTTGAACGGTGCTATTGGTATATATATATAGGCGAACTTTAGTTGGCGCTCAGTTCGCCTTTAATGTGGACATTTAAGTACCTCTTGGAGCCGCCTTAAGAAAGATAAACCTGTCTGAAGCGCGCACGACGATCCTTTCTCGCCGCCACATCGACCCGAGCCGGATAGGCTCGCGAAGAGACTTTCGGCTGCCGCTCGTTCGGAGATTGATCGATTGCCCGTCGCCTCGTCCTCCATCTGAGGCTGCGGCGGTGTCGGTTATGAGCGCGCGCTCGCGCACGCCGCTAATGCACACGACGAACTGCCGGCAGACGGCAGCGTGAATTACACGCGAACGACAAATTCCGAGCCGATCACCGAGCTCTTGAGTGCAAGTTAGTTTACTGTAGTGCAAGTCCACGACGGCTGGCGGGCGAAGAAATGTGCGCTTCCGCACATGACGCGTGATGTTCCCTAATTCAAGTTGATTGACCTTGAACGTGCGAACGGTGCCTCTCTATACGAGTTATTTTTGCGAACATTTCCCTTTTACCCTATCGGGATTAATTCCTGCACGTTGATTACGAAGTTACTTTGAAAGTTTTGGAGGCTAGTAATGAATTTTCCTTTTATTTTTTTATTCTTGAACTGGTTATCCGAGCTGGCCGGGTGACAAAACCTCGCAAGCAGCCGCGGTCCTCTGTGGCTGACGTCGCGTGGTTTAACGTACGCGTCAGTAGTTATGAACCGTGTATACGTGCAGCGAGAGCGGGCTGCGTGAATGAGACTACTTCTGTGCAGCGTCTCCGTCGGTCTCAAGCCACACACTGTTCGCCCGCACTAGCGAGGGGCGAACATTTCCCCGCTGCACAGAACTCCCGCTCGTCCTTCAGGAAATGTGGAACGCATGCTCTTCATTACCAGCGAACTTCCGCACTATATGCGCGTAGCATTCTTGCCTGCCATACGCGGATCAACTTCGGTGCAGCGCGTGGGAGCCTGCCTATATATCCGGCTGTATCATCCGCCGCTTTCCCGTGGCGTATATGTCCACTGCATGCAACTCGGCACGTCTTCCTGTAGCCCGAGATATGTAGATAGGCCTTAATATCGTCGATGTTGTGTATAGGACGTGGGTCGCGAGCTGGATTAAAGGGGTGCAGTTAACGAGTCGTCGTAAATGATTCCTAATTCCGCTGCTCTTCTGGCGTTTCTTCCGTATACAGTTTGTGCGTCCCTTTATGCGAACTACTTAATCTTATGTAATTGCGCTATTAAGACGTTATTGCAGGTTAGGCGGGGTGACCGCAGAAGCAGGCCGCCCGCCCGTGTGCCTATGCCAACTCGGTAAGAGAGTTATACGGTGCATACGCGGGTAGCGTACAGTCAGCTGCTTTCTTTCTATGGCAGGAACTTCTTGAACCACCCGCTAGCGATATTTGCGTACAGCACAGCGCCTCATGACGACGTTCTTCCCTCTGCTTGTACGTACGCGCATGCAGAAAAAAAAAAAAAAAAACTCGTTCTTCTGAAGGTCACTGTTCGGATTTCCGAATCGTGGCCTTTCGATCCATGGCTGGGTCGTAATGTGCGCAGCAGTACGCGTACATATAGGTATATTCTCTTCGGAAACGAAAACAATTCTATTTTAGAACTGCCAACGATCTATTTATTGACATCGAATCTAGGTGCCCCCCCCCCCCCCCCTCTTTTTTTTCGTATGTCATAGTTTGGTTTTGTGCGTGTGTGTGTGCCTTGGAGGAGGAGGAGGAGGAGGAGGGGGGCAGTGTGCGTCCTGTATTTATTTAAGGCGGCAATATCTTCTTCTCCCAGCACACAGTGGTTAAATATTTTCCTTTTGCTTAAGGGGGTATCTGGTAGTATGCGTGGTTTTATAAAATGCCGGCTGTGCTGCCAGGGGCAGCACTACGCGGAGCGCTTGGCTGGATTTACCTCGACCGGCCCCAGGACACGTGGGTCTCATCAGCCGAACTCGGTAATCAAGCGAGTCGCAGTAGGGGGTTGCGCGTTGTTTAATGCATACGGTTCCTACCTGTCTCGCTCATTATAAGCATTCTTCATGCTTGCAGCCTCTGCGTTTTCTTTTATCCGTCATAAAACTCGAGCTTCACCAGCCAGCGCACTGAGGAGCGGAAAAATTGGTACTGGAAAAATGTTTAGCCCCCGGCGTAAGGCGCTCTTCGTCGCATAATTATTTTTACTGGCGAACCTCGAGCGGAGGAGAGGGGGGGGGGGGGGGGGTAGTCACTCGTATAAAGACTTCACCTTGCAATTCGCCTGTGGCACATTCGTGTGCGTTTTCGAACGTTCTGGCAACGTTATCGAAGATGGAACAGAAACAGGACCGTTGCAGTTTAATTCAGCGCCGTACGTGTAATGCGGAATGTTGCTGCAACGCGTCCCTGTAACGTGGTTGAAACAAGGCACGCTAGACGCTGTCCACCGTAGGTGCAGGTGCACTCGGTGGGGAACCTCCTCTAGTGATCGATCAAAGCGACGAGGCGAAAATGTAAGATAAAAATCGAGATTTCGCAAGCCGCAGCGGCTTGCTTCGAATCGCCGTCGAAAAGGGAAAGCGAACCGAAGTAGAAAAGAAAGATAAAAAAGAAGGCCGCGTTGCCTTGAGAATCGATATAAGGGTCCGAAGATTCCCGCTCGAAGCGCGGACGTAACGTGTAAGAATTAAACGAATCGATGGGCGGAAAGAGTAATGCGGCCGGAATTTCACGGTCTCTTGTTTGTTATCTTGCTTTTTTTCCCTTCCTCCACTACGCGCGGTCACTGTGTCCACTGTAGTGGGCCATCTTGTGAAAACCCGGTTGGTTTGCTTCGTCATCGAGGACGACGGCCGAAATCAAAGCGCGGTGGTGGATTCGTTTTCATCGCATTTCGCTCAATTTTCCCCGTGCGTCCACGCGTGGAAGAGATGCACAACCTTGAATCAAGCTGTCACATGCATGGTCCCAACCACATTGACTGCGGGATATGTAGTCCTCTGTGGACGTAGGAATCGTTGAAATTGGCAGCGTTCGTAGAAGACCGGGGAGGCGCGGGGAAGAATAGTTGCCTCTTTCTTTATAAATAATCGCTCAAGGAAATATTTCATTTCATTTATTTATGCCAATTTACAAGCAAGGTAAAAGCTGCTTGTTCGCAGCTTGAGGGGTCCTTGACCTCTTTTACATATACGCTGGCGGGACAGGTGGCAGAGAAGCATTTGACACTTTCCATAAAATGGGAATAAATTTGCATGAACTTTTTGCCTTCTCCAAGACTTGATTCCGTCAGTCCTGTTTGCTTTTGAATGCAGCGAATTTCAGGCTGGGTTCGTTAAGCGAGCGGTTAGGAGCCCTTAATCATTTCATAACACTAGTCCCGGTAGAGCGACAGTTAGACGGTGGCGCCGTGGGCAGATGCGTTTATCGAGTCGTTTTTCTTGCGGCGATATATATATTGAAAGGGGGTGTTTACTGTCCTTTAAAAGGGGTAATAGCCCTCTCCAAGTTTCACAGAGAACCACACAAGAGCACAGCCAGTCTAGGCCTCCACAAGCGAGCTCGAGCAGCGCAGCGGCACTTCGTCGTTCTTCTCCTTGTCATCGTGATATCCTCGCCTGGTTCATCTTAGTCTTCATAATATTTTCGCAGAGTTCACTACAATTTCCCCCGGAGCGAAGAGGAGCCATCCTGGCGACTTAGGGTGAGGGCAAGAGGAGCGGATCGTAGTATGTTTTGAGGCGGCTCACGTGCACAGTTTCGCGGCCGCGATGACGCATGTCTGAAGAGGGAGTGAGTGGCTCCACGATGTAATTCACAGGGGAGGTTTGGCGAACAATGCGGTAGGGGCCGTGGTACTCGGTTCGAAATTTTGATGACAATCCCGGAGGGGTGGCAGGAACCCAGAGCCAAACAAGGGATCCTGTAGGGAAAACGTGTGGCGTCTGATCTTTGTCGTGACGATACTTTTGGCGGCCTTGCGATTCCGATGTTAAACTGCGGGCTAACTGGCGGCATTCTTCCGCATGTTTGGCAACGTCTGAAAGGAGTGTCCACTCGGAGGAGTCAGGACGATATGGTAAAATAGTGTCCATCGTGGACGATGCCTCATGCCCATAAAGCAGGAAGAAAGGGCTAAATCCAGTGGTTGACTGCGTGGCGGTATTGTATGCGTACGTCACGAAAGGAAGAACAGCGTCCCAGTTGGTCTGATCAGCGGTAACGTACATTGTGAGCATATCTCCAAGAGTACGATTGAAGCGCTCAGTCAGCCCGTTAGTTTGAGGGTGGTAGGCTGTTGTGGTCCGATGTATGATGCGACATTCGGCCAGCAGAGCTTCAACGACGTTGGAAAGGAAGACGCGTCCTCGGTCACTCAGCAGCTCTCGCGGCGCGCCGTGGCGAAGAACAAAATGATGTAGTAAGAATAGGGCAACTTCACGGGCAGTAGCGGCGGGTAAAGCGGCGGTCTCGGCATACCGGGTGAGGTGGTCGATGCCGACGATTATCCACCGGTTCCCAGAGACCGTGCAGGGAAGTGGCCCGTAAAGGTCAACGCCAACGCGGTCAAAAGGGCGGGCCGGGCATGGAAGTGGTTGTAAGGGGCCAGAAGCACGAGGTGTTGGTGACTTGCGGCGCTGACAGGCGATGCAGGAGCGGACGTATTTGCGAATATAACCGAACATGCCGCGCCAATAGTAGCGTTGAGAAATTCTCTGAAACGTCTTCACTACACCAGGATGGGCACACTGAGGGTCGGCATGGAAAGAGGCGCAAATTTCTTGTCGTAAATGGCGGGGAATGACGAGAAGCCACCGTCGACCATCAGGCATATAATTGCGGCGGTAGAGAAGACCGTCTCGTAGGGCAAAGTGTGGTGCTTGACGGCGTAAAGTCCGAGAAGGCGCAGCGTTTGGAGAAGCGGACACGGTGTCGATAAGAGATGCGAGCCACGGGTCTTTTCGCTGCTCCGCAGGCATATCAGCGATTGTTAGAGACGAGAGGACGGGATCAGCCGCCGAGGAGCAAACAGGTGCGATGGTTAGGGGAGAACGAGACAGAGCGTCGGCGTCCATGTGTTTACGGCCAGATCGATATATAACGCGGATGTCAAATTCCTGAAGGCGGAGAGCCCATCGTGCGAGGCGGCCGGACGGGTCTTTAAGAGAGGACAGCCAACATAACGCGTGGTGGTCCGTGACGACGTCAAACTGGCGACCATACAGGTAGGGTCGGAATTTGGTTAGTGCCCACACAATGGCCAAACACTCCTTCTCCGTAACTGAGTAGTTGCATTCAGCTTTGGAGAGGACGCGACTCGCGTACGCGACGACGTATTCTTGAAAGCCATTTTTCCGTTGAGCCAATACCGCTCCGAGGCCAACGCCACTCGCATCAGTATGGACCTCGGTAGGTGCTGCGGGGTCGTAGTGGCGAAGGATTGGTGGCGAAGTCAAAAGACGGCGTAATACGGTGAACGCTTCGTCGCACTCGACCGACCACGCAGTTAAGTCACTGTTTCCCCCGAGTAGCTTCGTAAGGGGTGCAATTATAGAAGCGAAATTCCGCACGAAGCGCCGAAAATAGGAGCATAGACCAATGAAGCTTCGAAGTTGCTTGAGCGAGACCGGCTTAGGAAACTCCGCCACTGCGCGCAGCTTGGCCGGATCAGGGCGAACACCTTCCTTAGAGACGATGTGCCCCAAAATGGTCAACTCCCGGGCACCGAAGTGACACTTCTTAAGATTTAGTTGTAGGCCGGCGTCAGTAAGACAAACCAAAACTTGCCGCAAGCGCTCTAGGTGCGTGGCGAAGTCGGTGGAAAAGACAACAATGTCGTCCAGGTAGCAGAGGCAGATGTGCCACTTGAACTTCCGCAAGATGTTATCCATCATCCTCTCGAATGTGGCGGGCGCGTTGCACAAACCGAAGGGCATTACATTAAATTCATAGAGGCCATCCGGGGTCACAAATGCGGTCTTCTCTCTGTCACAGGCGGCCATTGGTACTTGCCAGTAACCGGAACGTAAGTCAAGAGAGGAAAAGTACTCGGCACCTTGGAGGCAATCAAGAGCGTCGTCTATACGCGGCAGGGGGTAATTGTCCTTCTGGGTAATTTTGTTCAGGCGCCGGTAGTCAACACAAAAGCGAACTGAGCCATCTTTCTTCTTTACTAGCACCACTGGTGAAGACCAGGGGCTTTGAGATGGACGGATCACACCACGTTTTAGCATGTCCTCAACTTGCTCATTGATCACGCGACGCTCTGCCGCTGACACACGATAGGGGCGCTGTCGAAAAGGCGTGTTAGAGCCGGTCTGAATGTTATGCGCGACTGTGGAAGTGCGGCCGAGAGGAGTGTGGGCGGCGTCGAACGCGGAGCGAAACGTCTGTAAAAGGGCCACAAGCTGCGTCCGGTAAGTGGAAGGAAGGGCGTCATCGATGGCGGTTCGGAAGAAGTCTTCTGGCAACGAATCAGGCGTCGGAGCGGACTGCAGAGCATCGATGTAGTTACCACGGTTGGTCTCGGAGGCCTCCAGGTCAGAGAGAAGGTGGGCTGGTTCAATGGAACCGGGAGATTCCCCACGTAGTAAAGTAATCGGGCGCGGAGACGGATTGTAGATGAGTAGCTTCGTGAAGCCACCGTGAACATCGAGAACAGCAGACGGCAGCGGCAGGTGCTTGCGGTAGATGAAGGATGCAGACGGCGTAAATAGAACACTAACGGCTGACACGGCAGGACACGAAAGAGGCACAAGGGCACAAGCTTCTGGAGCTACGTCGACATCTTCAGCGATGGCGAGCTTTTGAGGACACACTGAACGGTTGTCGTCGTGCAGTACGTCGCACAGTGCAGAAAATTCCACTTCAGCTCGGGCGCAATCGATCACGGCGTTATTTTTGGACAAGAAGTCCCATCCAAGGATCACATCGTGAGAACAAGACGACAAAACTACAAACTCTACACTGTACAAAAGACCTTCAATGACGACGCGCGCTGTACATGCTGCTAAAGGTGCAATCTTCTCTTCACTGGCAGTCCGGAGCGACAAACCGTTAAATGGCGTTGTAACTTTTCGTAATCGTCGGCAAAGTCGCTCATGAATCACAGACACTGCAGCACCTGTATCGACCAGCGCATGTACAGACAGACCATCGATAGAGATTGCTATAACGTTTTTGGGCAAAATATGAGGCCTTGAGCTTTTCGCAGAGCACGCAGTTCTCGCCTCATGAACCGCGGAACTTAGTTTCCCTCATCAGCAGGGGGTGGTCGCCGGCGCATTGGTGACAGTGACCTGCGACGTGGAGAAGGAGAACGTTGGGTCGTGTACGAACGCTGTTCGGCGGCGTATGCAGGCGAAGACGGTGCAGAACGAAGCAGCTGTGGGGAGTACTCCGAAGACGCAGGCTCGGGACGCGCAGCCATGCGGCGACGGCACCGACGAGCCACGTGTCCAGGGCAACCACAGTAGTAACAAATTGGGCGATTGTCAGAAGTGCGCCACGGGTTGTAATAGCGCGGAGTCGCAGGATGAAGCGGAGCCGTTTGAGGAAGCGGTGCATGGCGTAGGACAGGCTGCACGGGTGGTAACGGCTCAGGCGGAGGCCGCGCAGCCACTGCCGCGTAGGTCAAAGGGGCTGGGACAGATGGTTGGCTATATTGTAGTGGTGCTCCGACGTATGTCAAGGGAGCAACGGCAGGAGCTTCCGGGAGCGTGGGAAGTGCTTCTGCGACTTGGTCGCGGATGACTTGCTGCAACTTTGGCGCCAAAGGAGAGGAAGCGTCAGTACGATGGGGAACGAGGGACAGTTGACGGGCAACTTCTTCTCGAACGAACTGCTTGATTTGCTGCATCAAGGGGGACTGTTCTGCGTCAGCTGTTAAAGCTGCAAGAGGCTCCTGGTGTGAAAGCGAAGAACGAGTGATTTGACGGCGCTTGCGTAATTCCTCAAAGTTTTGGCATGCACTGATGACGTCGACCACGGTTGCTGGGTTTCTGGCCAGAAGCATCTGGCACGCGTCATCGTCGATTCCTTGTAAAATATGACCAATCTTGGCATGTTCTGTCATTGAAGGGTCCACGCGCTTGCACAGGTCTACAACATCTTCAATATAACTCGTAAAATTTTCGCCGGGTAGCTGTGCACGGCGGCGCAAGCGTTGCTCAGCGCGCAGCTTGCGCACTGCAGGTCTGCCGAAGATATCGGAAAAAGTGGTCTTGAAAGCAGACCACGAGGAGATATCGGCCTCGTGGTTGCGGAACCACAGGTTAGCAACGTCCGTTAGGTAGAATATCACGTTATTTAATTTGAGACCGTCGTCCCATTTGTTGTGTGTACTGACCCGCTCATATGATGATAGCCAATCTTCCACGTCGTGGTCGCCGGTTCCGCTGAAGATTGGAGGGTCCCGTTGGCGCAAAGCTCCAGCGCAGAAGACGGGGGACGAGGAGGCGGTTGGACTAGGAGTGGTAGCATCGGTCATGGCTGTTGTCGGTAGTGTGCGGCTGCGAAGCTCCAGGGCGGCAGGAAATCCTGACCTCCACCAAGTGAAAGGGGGTGTTTACTGTCCTTTAAAAGGGGTAATAGCCCTCTCCAAGTTTCACAGAGAACCACACAAGAGCACAGCCAGTCTAGGCCTCCACAAGCGAGCTCGAGCAGCGCAGCGGCACTTCGTCGTTCTTCTCCTTGTCATCGTGATATCCTCGCCTGGTTCATCTTAGTCTTCATAATATTTTCGCAGAGTTCACTACAATATATATAACCGCTTGAAATTATAGGCCTTCGGCGCGGCAGAATAACGGAAAAGCATGGTTTTCGTTGTAACCTAATAAATGCTAAGATATCCCAGGTTCGTGTTGCTTTCGGCTGTTGGAAAAGGCTAATGAAGAAAGCGAAGGGCGCAGTAACTGTCTCACTCTCGGTGGTCGTCCGCACAGCACCGTGAGAGGATGTATGAAAGGGGAATTCCAAGGAAAGAAAAAGAGACTCCATAACGGCGCTCTTCCATGTAAAGTGCCGTCCACATCCAGCCCTGTAAGGCCCACCGCTTTCTTCAAGGCCTGCACCCTGCTATCTCATATATATATGTGGTCGCTAAAAAACGAATCGCCGTCCCTCGAAATTTTTTTGTTTAATTCGTTGTCGTGGATTTTCCTAGCGCAAATTGCCAGCGGCCCTTTGCACGTCGATAGTGGCCAAAAAACAAAAAAAATGTTAACGGATGGCCTCGTTTTGAGAATTCGTGTCACGATTGGTGGCTGGCAAATGCTGCCCCCACCACTTGGCTCCTTGCGAAAGCCCTCACAGAGATGGACGTGGTTATTCCTCCTTATACGTATGATGTATCACTGTGTTTCAACTTTTATTTTTTGTTTTAGCAGCGCCTTGGTTTTGCCAAGTTGATGGTATGCAGGGAGGGGAGAATTAGCGCAGGGTCCGCGCAGCCCTGCTTGACGATCTCAGAGAGAGAGAGAGAGAGAAACAAAACACAGTTCGACGTTTCTTAATCCTCCAAAATCTGTTTACGTTTACGAAATCGCCAAGCGCAAGTAACGCGGGTGCTGAATAGAAGTGCAGGGTTTTATGGACGAAGAGGTCGTTATTTTTACGAGCTGTGGAAAATGCGAAAACAAAAAAAAAAAAAAAAAAAAAGAAAAACGCGTGCATAGCCCCTGCATTGCGTTCGCGCAAACAAGATCAGATGACGTGGAATATGTGTTTATGCACATTTTTTTTTATGAAGTACTTTTTTATCGAGATATTCAGCTGGAGCGTGCGAGACCAACACCGCAAGGTACAATCGATTGGCCGATAAGGAACTATTTCCATTTGCGATGCATATTCTGGATTGGGACATAAACTCGTCTGCTGGGCGGCGACCGTTAGTTTTGGCGAAAACATTGTAACTAATCTTAATTAATTAAGCAGGAAAATTGGGCGTTTCTCTTTTTTCTGCGCAGTTTCCTTTTAGACGCTGTCAAGGAAAGTCTTGATCGATATGCAGGCGTTCAGGCTAGATTCATCAATAATACGAGCAAAAACCAAATGCGCCAAAACTAAATGACGTAGTTGTTGTCTCCGGACCGCTAAATGCTTTTACACGGTAGCAGGCATTAAGTGAGCCCTACTGCGCTTCGTTTTATTTGAGCGATGTATGTACTTGGCGTGTAATGTTATAACGCGCGCAGCTGTTGCCTGTCGGCGTCTATATGCACCTGTTCGTCAAGCTGCTTTCGCGGTGACGGAGTTCTATCATGCGAATTTGCTTTTTTTTTTTTTTTTAAATTTCTTTTCAGGAGCTTTGCAGTTCGCGCAATGTGCTTCGTTTTTCGTTTGCTTTTTTTGTCATGCTTCTTTTTTTGTGTGTGCGTGTGTGCTTGGCTTCGCTGCACGTGGCTTTGAGCGACACGCACTTTTATGAGGCGCGTTTGAGAGCACGTGTTTATTGTCGGGCAGAGCGACAATGCATTAAGCGAGCGCGCTGGCGCGCGAAAAGGTTGCATCTGGCGTGAAAAAGTGAAACAAAATCGAAAAAAAGAAAAAACCACAACGTCGGAACGTGGAAGGAAACCCAGTTTTTCAGGCGTCGATTGTTCGGTTGGTTTTCACGTCGTTCCCGCGAGTAGCAGCTCCTGGCGCGCTGTGAATAGCTCCACGAAACGGCGGCGACGTCATTGGCGGCGACGCGCAGAATATGGCATACAATGGTTGTTCCATACATCGAATGCATTCAGGCGCGTACATATGTCGCCAAGCTTGGCTTGGCTGGTGGACGCGCGTACGTGCGCTTTCAGTATGGCTGTGGCTCGTCTTTCCGCGTTCTTTTGATCGCTACGAAGAACACAGAGAGAGAGAGAGAGAGAAAATGTAGGAAGCTGGGAATTCAGTTTTTACCCCGCCAGTTGCCAGGCTCGAAGCTTAGGGTTGTTTTATTAACCTCCGCGTGGAACGAATGCTTGTTTCTATGAACTGGGTAGATACCATTGGCGTAGAGACGTAACGGAGCTGAAATTCTGGACGCGTAGGTAGACTGACGCAGTCCATTAGTGCTGTCGAATCCGCTACTGCTTTGCGACTCTGAACGAGACTGAATCACCTGCGGATACAAGCTTTGCGTTTTCGTGATCCTGGGAAAAGCAGAGGACACGCGGTACCCGCAGCTCAACCGTGGCCTCGCAATTGAGCATGCACTTAAGTTCACCTTTCTCTGTGCTGTACCGGTTCCATGTTGGCTGAGCCCCCGGTTTCACGGTGTTGATGGGAAGGAAAGACTCCGTAACCTTCTCACTCCCGCTTCACGGCACCTCAACCGGGCCACAGTGGAAGCGATTATGGAGGCGGGAGAGGGAGAGGACAGAGACTCCCAGTGATTTCGATCGATTACTTATAAAAAAAGAAATAGGTGCTGGATTCTGGCGGCACTCGGGACGTTTGCGTTTTCAGACCTATCAAACTGCGGGCGACCTGGTCTTGGGATTCAATCCCGCGACCTCGAGCTTTTGACTTTAACGGCGGGGCGTTGTAGACATTATACGGTGAACACAAGATCGTCGCTTTGTGTCGGTATGTGCAGCGTGTGCGCTGACAGGCTAGACTCATCGATTGGGTGCGCGTTGCCTTGACACGCGCACGCTGCTCCGGAAGCGCTCCTGTAATTAATCCTCCATCGCGAAGCCAATTAGCGTCGCGGAGGACCCAGGAGCAGCTGGCTATAGCAGTCGTCTATAGGCGACGGTGTCTCCGGCTCGTGCAGTTCGCTTGGTTCGCTCTAATGAAGGAATCCGAGACGATCGGCGCTCCGTCCGCTCGCCACTGAGCTGTTCCCGACGGTCGGGAAGAAGTCGATGAGCAGATTTGCTACGATGGAACATTGTTCTCGCACATGTTTCGATGTAGGCCTTTCGTTTCAATAGAATCGTGCCCCCAGATTGATTGGTTCACCCGAAATTTGGAGAATCTCCGGGCTTGACGTAGCCGCATGAATAGTTAAGCGCCGGTTTATAGGGGGCGGGATATGTGTTAATTGCGTTATGAGAATCGGCGCGACTGCTTCAGGAACTTCATACATTCCCCTGCATGCCCAAATTGCCGAGAACACTATGCAAACTTGAAGCATTGCATCTTTTCATGCCCTGTCGCCCTCCAATCTCTTCACTTTCCACACCCTCCTCTCCCAACGTGGCGGGCTTGGTTAGCCTCTGACCAGCTGCAAGATCAGTTGGCCTTGGTGACCCTGGCCCAGGACATTCTTAACGCTTAATGCGTTAAGAATGTCCTGGGCCAGGGCTTGGTTAGCCTCTGACCAGCTGCAAGATGAGTTGGCCTTGGTGACCCTGGCTCAGGACATTCTTGACGCTTAATGCGTTAAGAATGTCCTGGGCGTTAAGAACTTTATTTAACGCATTCTTAATGCGTTAAATAAAGTTGTTTCCTCCTCCTCCTCCTCAGGAAGGGAAGAAGTTTGGGCAACGGTCAATAGTTGAGAATTTTATTGTCACGATATGGCGAATTTGTAGCAAGCTTTGCTTCGCCGCCGCGTCTTTCTTCTTTCCTTTCTTTTTTTCTTTTTTTCTAGCCACAGTCACTCGGTAGCTAGAACAGGTAACTGTCGGTTTGTTTCTGTCAAGACCGGGAATGACGCTTATAGCAGGGACTCTTCAACACAGCGAGGATAGAGGGAGACACTTTGCGACGTCTGTTTACTCGACTTTGCGAGCGGTATTGGGAGGAATCATCCGCACGGTTCGAGGTGAGATCTACGCCCAGCAGTATAGGTATACAGAAAATAAGGAAGTGTTCACAGCCGGCCTGACGTGAATTCCTTTAACCACTTCCTTTTGCGGACCTTTTCGGAAAGCCAATTGAAGCGGGCGGGAGTCATCCGATGATGCTGCTTCGCGCACGCGTCTTTGCTCAGCCATCATCAGCAGAATAGCTAAACAAGGGCGAACCCGTAATTTCAGGAAGGGGGGGGGGGGGGGGGGGGGGGGGGGAAGAAGGAAAGTTTAATGTGTGTGCCGAACCAAAACAAGCGCGCTTGGGTTACCGCCGGTAGCTTCTCAAATTTCCGGGCAGTCCGTATGCCTCGTTTCTGGTCTCTGTCGCGGTCGTTTCAAATGTGCTTCCTCGAAGGGAAGCACGTTTACAGGAGCGCCAAATCAGCAAAAAGAGGAACGCTAAAGAAGTGTGTAAGCGCGGTCGCATTTCAGCAGCGACGTCGTTAGGAGTTATTGAGGAAAATAATAGAAGCGAAATGAGCGGGAAAAAAAAAAGAGGAAAAAAGCTACAACGAAAGAAACGGATTCGCACGAGAACTGTTCCTAGCGAATTAATCGCGGTGCCTCCTCCGTGTCGCTTTGGTGCGTGTTGTAGGAGGAAGAAAGGATACGCCCCTGCGTGCGTACACAGTTGACCGCTCGTAGCGGCGGCAAAGACGAGGGGACACCGCGTGTATGGATCATCATCGTCCGCGATGTCGCGCTGGGAAGATACATTACTTGGGCGCTGCCGCTTGGCTGCTCCCTCGCCTGTCTGTCTGTCAGTCGGCTAATTGGACGGCGGATCACGTGAAAGGAAAGAAAGCCGCGACCCCGCCGCTGAATACGCGGAGAGTTTTAGCATGCGAGAGTTGTCTTCCTTTTTCCGCCTGCGTCCGTCGTGTAGCTAAGAAAGCGGTGTGGCAGGCGGCGACGGTGGTGTGTTTAGAGCGCCGGTGTATTTGAGCCCCTCCTTGTATCGCTGCTTGTTTCCTGTACGCCCTTCTGTAGTTGGGAGAAGAAAAAAAAAGGTAAGGGTGAGGAAAACGAGGATCGTGTACGTGCATGAGTATTTATGTAGCATTAATGAAGCCCCCCCCCCCCCTTTTTTTTTTGTACGATGTGTACGTCCTCATCACTACAGCCGTCGGCGTCTCCATTTTCGAATGGTGTGTTCAGGGCCAGGTGTGTTCAACTTTTTCATTAGCATATTCATTTCCCCGCTCGATGTATATGTGTCATAGTTTGTACAGTAGATAAATCGTAACCCTCCCCCTCGAGAAACATTCTGCCGTGCTTATGAAACCTCGGTTCGGGGTGGGGGGGGGGGGGGGGGCTGTATAGTAGCGATCAATAAAAAGCGTTGAAGTGATAATCGATTTAACTGAAACTATTAGTGCAGCTTTCTCTCGCTAGGCTTCGCGGCCTCAATGTTGGTTCTCTCCTCCCATTTCCCCCTCCTTAAAGCCATATCGTGGCACTATATAGAGCGCTTCCTTTCACGTTTTCCGCGAAATTGAGTAGATTGGAAGTGGCCTCTGTATACGCGTCATCATACGCCATTTCGACGTCATTATTCGAGCTCTCGATCGAACGACAGAGTCGTCGCGAGCTTCCCATGTCGCATAGGTAGGCTGGATTTGAACTGTCGCTGCTCGTGGGGAACAATTTTCGCCCGATGGCGCCACGCGAAGGCAAAGTGAAAACCGCTTCCGTGAAGCAACCGTTGCTTCTCAAGGAGCGTGCGAAACGAGCGAGTACCTTCCCGTCCACGCGCATGCCACGTTGGCCTGTTGAGTGTGGGAAAAATCGAAAGTGGTCCGAGCGTGCGAAAGTTGCAGACTCACGGAGCTGCCAACAGAACGGGCACTCGTCCCTATGGCAACGCTGTGGTGTCCCTACGAAACATTCGCACCCGTAACATTGCCAGCACTCTATATCTGCATTTTGTTTCTCTATGTGCTCAGCTGCAGTATAATAGACGCTGGAGATAACTGGCACGCGTCATTAATGCGAAAGCATTACTAGACTAAGTCGCCAAGGTTTGGTTTGGTAACGTCCCAAAGCGACTCAGGCTATGAGAGACGCCGTAGTGGAGGGCTCCGGAAATTTCGACCACCTGGGGTTCTTTAACGTGCACTGACATCGCACAGCACACGGGCGCCTTGTTTTTCGTCTCCATCGAAAAGCGGCCGCCGAGGCCGGGATGCGATCCCGCATCCTTGGGTACAGTAGTCGAGCGCCGTAACCACTGCGCCACCCCGGCGGGGTAAATCTGGCGTGTGCAAAACGTGTGTATAGAACCACGGCCGGTCTCGCTCGTGACAGACCTTGTCCGCAGCCGTTGTAGAAGAGTTAAGATCAAACGAATGGTTGTGATCGATAGAGGATGATGTAATGATGCAGCAAAAAATATTAGAATGATTAGTTAATTAGAGGCAAAAAAGTAAAAGTAAAATCAGTCACACGTAGAATGTCGACGTCCAAAGGACGTGGCGTCACGCTAACCGGAAGTGGATGCGCGGGCTGTTTTTGAAAAGGGCGCGCGATGTACCGTGTGAAGCAGTAACTCTCGGGCTTTCAGACTCTGCATACCTCTTGGAACTTTTTGGATGCTGTCGCCGCTCTGACGGGAACTGTGGGCAAGAGCATTGAGTTGCAGGCTATAAACGCTGTACGCCTCTGTCATACAAGCTGCGATGAGTGTAGTTTTTTCTTTTTGTAATTAGCCAACGTAACTTCAAACTAGCTAAGTGTCTGCCGCTATCACCTCCAGCTAGTTTAGTTTCACTGGGCCAGCTTCGGCACTGTTTCCATCGTAGTCGTTTAATCACTCTCAGCAGTCAGGGGGCCGTACCCTATAAGGATTCGTTTTCCAAGTTCATTTGTTAAAGAACCCCAGGTGGTCGAAATTTCCGGAGTCCTCCACTACGGCGTCTCTCATAGCCTGAGTTGCTTTGGGACGTTAAACCCCACCAACCAACCAACCAACCAACCATTTTGCGTGACGTCAGCTCGAGGGGATTGGTATTCGGCCCAATGTGCCTGCTCGCGATGTGCACTGATTGGTGACGAGGCAGGGTCTACGTCAGTCGATGAGTGGACCTCTGATCGCGGACGATCAATATACAAGATTACGTCACCGATCATCATTATCGATTCCGAAAGACCAAATGCCGAATGAGGTGAATGGCGGTTGTTCTTGGCCCTACGGGGCTGGGACGGTAGGTCAACGCCGCTTGCGGCGGGGGCTAGCCAGCCACCGAATTTTTATCTGTTGTAGGCCGTCATTGCACCCGCCACCGCTTCGGTGGTGGACGACGGCTGTTGTTGCGGCGCGCGTCTTTCTCTCCCTTTTCTTTTTCTTCTCTATTTTCTCTTCTGTCCGCACGAGGCAGCGGAGGTGGCTCAGCTAAAGAGCCAGTAGCAGGTTCGTGCATTTTCTTTTCCTTCTTCCTACAGCCACAACAACAACTGTGGCGGATAATGGCTGGAAAGCTAGAAAACACCAAAACTCGGAACAGCAGTGTCGCCATCACCGGCTAGTTTCGCTACTAATTTGCTTACGTCAGCACTGAATTTATAGCTCGGATTCCAGAGGTTGTATACTGCTCAGCCATTTAGTTTACAACGGCAGCAGCCAGTCATGTTCGCAGTGGTTGTCATAAAATTTAAATCGATCGGCGAAAATCATTTCCCAGTTCAATTTTTTGGGCGGTAATTGTTTTTTCTGCCCCCCCCCCCCCCCCCACCGAAAGAAAAAGAGAGAGGGGGAGTCAATAATTTTGCCGGAAACAATAATTGCATGACCTTGTCTTCAGTTCCTCTTTATGAGCCGCGATGTGGGTTACCGGCTGCGGAGTATGATGCGTTCTTCAGATATACGAGAATTTGAAGGAAATATCGCCGCAGCGCGAGTAGGATTGCTAAAGCGACGGCGAGCTGCAGCCTCAAGAGTTTATCATAGCCTATTTTAAATTACCATTATCTACGCCAGATTTCCTTTCCACATCCCTTTTTTTTTGCTTTGCTAGGCCAGTCGAGCGATGTGGCGTCACGCTGTGACGTCACACTTTAGAGATGACGTTCGACCTACGCAATGCGAATCTCCTTTCTGTCTCTCCGTGCGTCCTCGGCCGCGCAGCTCACGCTGTTCGAGAAGTTCGCTCTTGCGATCGTGTCTTTCTATCTAAAGATAAACAGTTTAGACGGGGTAGGTGATCGGCTGATATCCGGCGATGTGGTGCGAATAACCCCATTTTTCTCTTTGTGCTTGAAAAGCGGCGCCGGGAGAGACGGACGAAAAGACCTCTTTCAGTTCAGAAAGCGCAATAAAAGGCAGTGCATTCGTACTTTTATTCGTCTATAGATCAGTATGTGTCCCGCGCTTGCCAATAAAAGAAAAAACAAAAGCAAAAAAAAAAAAAAGCCCTCGAGGAACTGCTGCGTCGACCTTGGAGAAAGTGTCCAGCGGCGTAAGCTGTTCTCATGGGAGGGTAGTATTATGTCTCTTTTTTTTTTTTTTTATTGCTTGCGACGGCGGGGTAAGAAAAATAAGACCCGAAGGATCGACTCTACTTGAGTGAAAGGGGGTGGGGGGAGCGGGCGATCGACTCGGTAGTTATCTTCGCACATTTAGTTCAGCGGCGTTTTCGAGGCGGGCTTTTTCGTTCGAAGACTGGGGTAAACGTCGTGCGCTCAGCGTCCTCGTGACGTATACACGCGCACGATCATTGCGCACGCATATCTTTCAGGGGTGGTGGGTTCGGTGCACCGCGCCTGGCGAGTTCAGGGACACGCCACGTCGCATGCTAATTAACTTGCGATCTAGATAAACAGTATGTATAATTATGTAGAAGCGGCAGGTCCTTTCCTTTTTTTTTTTTTTTTTTTTCGGCAACCGATGTGTTTTTGCGCGTACACATTTAGAACTCTCAGCAGACCGTTATTTTTGCGTAAGGGATTAGGGCTTGGGTGACGTGTCTGCCAGACGATAAATCCCAGTGTCTCTGCAATGTAAGGACTCTGCCAGTGTCAGACCCGGCCTGCACACTACAGACATCTGCAACGTAAGGACTCTGCCTGTGTCATACCTGGTCTACAGACTACAGACATCTGCAACGTAAGGACTCTGCCAGTGTCAGACCTGGACTATAGACTACAGACATCTGCAACGTAAGGACTCTGCCAGTGTCAGACCCGGCCTACAGACTACAGACATCTGCAACGTAAGGACTCTGCCAGTGTCAGACCTGGACTACAGAGTACAGACATCTGCAACGTAAGGACTCTGCCAGTGTCAGACCTTGACTACAGACTACAGACATCGCGTAGCAGTGGCTGTCTTCGAAGAAACCTGCATGCAGTGTGAGGACTTACAAAGGCGGTGGTTTGTAGGCACCTATATTTCGCTCCGATATTGTATACAGCTACAGTGCCTTTTAGTCTAAACGCGCTACATGCGTGAAGTTTTGACACCGTGATTATATAGACAAGCGCGCAATACTTATGGGACGAGGGGTAATTACTCTGGTCTATACTTTGGTCGTCTGGTCACGTTTGTTCTGTGGTAGTCTGCTTGTCGATATCTTTGCACGGATGGCATCGAGGTTTGGTACTGTTGTGGTGATTGTTGCTAAACGCAAGCACGGCCAGACCCATTACGCGCGCGCCGAATGCCAGGATCTGTCGTCTTCGAGCAGTTAGAGGTATACGAGAGCGAATCGGGGCAGTAGTTTTTGTGACTCGCGGTAGAAGTGGCAACGACGCTGCGTTCTATTTTGGGTCCTATATCACGGTGTGGTTCCTTCCTTAGACGACGACCTTTCCGCAGGAAAGCCTGTCTCGCTTTTTTTCCCCTCCAGTTTTCGTTTGCCGATGGTATATGACACACCGATATATAACGCGATTCGGGAGGTGGCGGCAGGCTTTGATAGCATCAGCTGATTTAGAAACGCCGCGTTGACTGGCCGCGATTATTTGTTGCCGTTGTCTGCGGCCCGTTGGGAAGGCCACATAATTATTTTTCCCCTTCGGGCCGGAGAGAAAGTGAACCGATGATGGCGGTGATTGCGCGTATTCTGCATTTACGTCACGGACGCGAAATCAGGGGTTTCTGTTCAACGTGATAGTGGCCTCTATAGTTGTATCGCCGTCTTCAAGGGAGCGGGCGCTAGCCTAATAGGTTGCAACGTGTGCGTATGCATATATGGCTTTATCTCGTGCATGAGAAATCCAAGGTGGTCACTGGTGCTATGAATGGCGGTTTCACAGATGCAATTAACGTGTAGGTCGGTACGCTAACGTTAACTGGCTTAATACTAAAAGCTCTACAAATGTGGTGAGTGAAATGTCCTCTCTTGAGACGGAATCGTCTGCTCGTGCATATTCCACTCGTCTGCTACATGCGACAGCGTACGGCTCGGCGTAAGGATTTTTCTTAACTAATGTGCCCTCGACGTTTTGTTCTGGTCGATTCGCAGGTAACCATGACAGACGAGGATATTGTCATCACAGGCTTCTCGGCCTACTTCCCGCAAGCAGATCACCTGGCCGAGTTCAAGGAAAAACTCTACGCGGGTGTGGACCTGGTCACAGACGATGAGACACGATGGCCCAAAGGTATGTGTGTCGCAACTTTTACTGATTTTGCAGCGGGTTCGATATTTGCTGTTGTAACGAACCCGCGTTTGTCTTGTAACAAAGGACACTCCATATCTAAGAGTGGAGACGCCCATTTGCATAGTAACACTATAATTAAAGCAAGCGTCACTTTTCCAGTTATTAGCAGCGCACACACAGAAGCTAAAACCGGGAAACGTGATGTCTTCTTAATTAGTTGTCCTTAAAACAAGTAGAACTATTCAAAATGAGTTGTGGTTGAATACGCGAACTAATGTCGCAATACTCGATCGTGCGTGAAAAGTTGCAGTAATTACTCAGAGGAACTGTAAGGTACACACAGCAGGAGAGGCATAATCCAGTAACTAGATCAACGACTGTAATGTAACGAAATGATCTGTCGGTAGCACATCGAAATTGGGCACGACTCGCATCGTGCAACGCAAATTTGCAGGAGACTGACGAAAACTGCGCGGCCACTCTGATATCGTTATTCGCAGTAAACAAAACAAAGAAATCCTCAATCGCTAACGTTCGCTCTTGTGGCCTCTTTGCGCAGGTCTGCTGGGTTTGCCCGAACGCCTGGGCAAGATCCGCGACCTGTCCCAGTTCGACGCGCAGTTCTTCGGCGTGCACCCCAAGCAGGCGCACGTGATGGACCCTCAGCTGAGGCTGTTCCTAGAGACCTCGTACGAGGCCATCGTGGACGCCGGCTACGACCCGGCGACCCTGCGGGGTCGCAAGATTGGCGTTTTCATCGGCTCCTCCGAGTCCGAGACGGACGAAGCGTTCAACGTGGACACAGACAAGATCGACGGCTACGCCCTGGTCGGCTGCTGCCGGGCCATGTTCTCCAACCGCATCTCCTACTCACTAGACTTCAACGGTTCGTGCAATATTATACGATGCGCTTAACCGCAGCAGTGGACAGCACACTGAATCGATCGACATTGGCTGCCTATACACAATGCTAACATAGTGTGCCATTAGCTTTGTGCAACGATATTATTGACAGCATAATTAAACTGGTAATTATCTTATATCAGAAAGCCGCAGAGCAGGTATTCCGTTCTCGTCTTCCCAATGCTCTTGCATTTGAGAGAGAGAGAAAAAAAAATGTTTCGAAAGAAATTCTAGACGTTCCTCCCACCTTTCCTTTACCTAACAGGAATTAAGTGCAGTTCTCGGGAAAGCGTATGTATGCGCCAAGGGACAAAGCGGGAAATGTCATTACCAATGTGGGCAATATAGTCAAAGTAGCCGAGGAGTTCCATACTGATCTATACAGTAGCCGAAGTAGTCAGGACAATAATGAGGTTGGCAGCAGTAAAGAACAATCAGGTGTTCCGCCAGTAACGAAGGGCGAGGATAAGAAACCTTCACAAACTACGAAAAGATAGAAATCAGCTGGGGAGGATCGGGTAACGGTATATTTGTTGAAAGATGGTGGTGGATACCATGCTAGAAAAACCGGCCATCCTTTATACACAATGCCTGTTGACATCGACAATATAAAGGTACCATGGATAGTGGAACTACATAAGTGCGCCTGCCTAATTGACCGCGTCTGTCGAACCCGCCCTTCGGCAGGCCCGAGCTTCACGGTCGACACGGCGTGCTCTTCGACGATGACGGCCCTGAACCAGGCCATGCTGGCGCTTCGTTCCGGACAGTGCGAGGCGGCCATAGTGGGCGGCAGCACCCTCACCCTCAAGCCCACCACCTCCCTCAACTTCTTCCGCCTGGGCATGCTGTCGCCGGAAGGAAAGTGCAAAGCCTTCGACGCAGACGGTGAGTACGCCGCGAACATTATAAACTCCAGTGTCGAGGAAAATATGCATGTGCAATAATTGTGTGCTGTGTTGAACTTACTCCACTGTCTGGCCACGTGCATTGGATTCTTGTAACGCGCGCTAACGATGTGCGATAACTTTCAACATGGACAGAAAAACGTTTGCAAATGTATGAGCACGGACTGTAAGCTTGGAGGCCTAAAAAAAATGGCGTCTGATTCTGTACTTTGAAAGCTCAAAGCGATTTCGGTGCGTGTTGTGGCATCTGCTGCGCGTGCAACGACGCCATGTATACGTGAAGTAAATGTTAACGCTGAATCAATTGTTTCCTGGACGCAGGCAAGGGTTACGTACGGAGTGAGACCGTGGGCGTTTTCTTCATCCAACGAGTCACCGAGGCTCGCCGAATCTACGCCAAGCTGATCCACGTCAAGGCCAACGCGGACGGCTACAAGGCCGAAGGTAATTTCGGTGCAGATTCCGGCCTACAAAGACAAAAGTGCCGTATTTCTTGCGTTATTTCCACGTGCTTGCTTTGTTGGGCGTCGTGGCGCGGCTCTGTCGTGGGATAGCTTACACACCGAATCGAGGCTTAGACATTGACGGCCTCTGGGGCTTGTTCCAGGTATCACGTTCCCATCGGGCAAGGTCCAGGAGCAGCTGCTCCGCGAGGTGTACGAAGAGGCCAAGGTGGACCCTTGCAAGGTGGGCTACGTCGAAGCCCACGGCACCGGCACCAAGGTGGGCGACCCCCAGGAGCTGGGTGCCATCAGCAACGTCTTCTGCCAGCCCAGCCGCGAGAAGCCGCTCAAGATCGGCTCAGTCAAAAGCAACATGGGACACTCCGAGGGCGCCTCTGGTAAGCGAACCAACCCGAGTACATTCTCTCTTAAATCTGCGCCTTCTGGCTTAGCTTTGAAAAGCTGTTCATAATAATCAGTGAACCCGCCGCGGTGGCTCAGTGGTTATGGCGCTTGGTTGCTGAACCCAAGGATGTGGGATCGAATCCCGCAAAGCATTGAAAGCGGCGACGACTCCGGTGAACAGAGCAGGTGGTGGTGGTGATGGTAAAATGTTGTAATTAAAATGTATGGGAGGTTAGAGCGGCGGTTGGCGTCCTCAGTCCGGAACCCCATCGAAGTAGGCTGCTATCAGTACTCACTCGTCTTAAAATAAAAAGCTAATTAATGAAAATAGTTGGCTTACAGGAAAGGAAATAACTTTCGGAACTGCTGTCTGGGACGAAGTTAGTGCCAGGATCAATTTGCCGCGCTTGAGCGAGGGCGTAGCAAGTGTGAGCCCGAAGTAGCCGCTGTCGCCTCCCAGTCGCCCATACTAGCGTCGCACGCCGATTGTTGAGCTATAGGCAGTTGGCTGCTTTAACCAGTTTTATTATTTTTCATCTTGTCAGGTTCGCAGAGCATCGCGTGTAACTTCGGGCATTTGTCGTTCCCCATATACTGACCTTGCTACTCTAACACAGTTGTTTCCTGTCGTGTAATTTCTGTTTGCCGTTAATATAATAAGACGAACAAACATAGCGACTAGCCCACCCCGGGGGCTGAACGGTTAGGGCACCCGTGTGCTGTTCCAAATTAGTGCACGTTAAAGAACCCTAGGCGGTCGAAGTTTCCGGAGCCTTCCGCTACGGTGTCCCTCATAGCCTGCAGTCACTTTGGGACGCTATAAACCTAAAATTACGATTATCGCACCTTTTTCGATCTTGTAAGTCATTTTTGCCTTTTGCGCTATCTCTTCCGTTTTGAAACCACCTAAGTGATCAGGATATAATTGCGAGACTTAATTAGTTTAGCACCTGGCACTCATTGTCAACGATCCAACGCTTGACGGGCATTATTTTTGAAACCATCTTCGGCATGTCCGCTCATCTCCACCTCTCCAGGCGTCTGCTCGATGGCCAAGGTGATCCTGGCCATGGAGACTGGCACCATCGCCGGCAACCTGCACTTCACGGAGGCTAACCCCAACATCCCGTCTCTGCACGACGGCACCATCGAGGTGGTGCATAAGGCGACGCCTTTCCCCGGCGGCCTGGTCGGCATCAACTCGTTTGGCTTCGGCGGCGCCAACGTGCACACCATCCTGGAGTCCAACCCCGGTCCGCACGTGGACAGCATCCCGCGCGAGAAGCCCGGGCTGCCCAGACTCGTCCTCATGGCCGGAAGGAACAAGGACTCGCTCGCCGTGAGTAGCTTTGCTCTGCTTTTGTGCTTGAACCAAGTGCTTCGATTCTCTTTCGATCGCTCTCAGAAGAGGCTATAGCTGTGTCAGCATGTTCAGTACATTTCCATTATTCTTTTCTAGCCTTCCCCGACTGCTAGCCTTGTCTGTTCTGCTTGCAGTTTTAATTACAGAGAATCAGTTAAATAGCAGCATATGCTGTGGGAAATAAGGTATCAAGATTTTTGCTTTTTATTTTTGGCCTGCACTCTGTAGGTGGTGATTTAATTGCCGCTCCCCATAATTATGAACGCATTGCGGCAAGATCATAAAAAGCATCGAGCATGACCGCTAGGTGGGAACTGTGTGAGCGCCTTGTAGTTAAATCTCTTAATTCGGGATTCGAGGCAGCAGGGAAAATGTTCAAATTTCTTGAGAGTTAGAATTATCGAACGATCATAAAAAAAAAAAAAAAAACTGCCAGAAACTATTTGCGTTACGGTAATTTTATCACACCGATGTATATAACATGATGCCTATACAATCTGACCGAGGCGAAAACTAACCGGCAACAGGGACGGTATTTCGCGGTTTTGTGAAGCGCCTTGTTCTGCGGACGTCGTCGGGAATGCCGAAGAATCGTTTCAAAATCATTAAGTGCCTCCGCGTGGTCCATTCCGTGGCGCCTCTTCACAACCGCCGCATCGTGTTTTGAGGTTGCTTCACCGCACGGCAAAGACTGTGCGGCGAAGCATCTTCAAAACGCGACGACTCAGAATTTATGAAGAGCGGACAAAACCTGCGGATCCACGGGAGAGAAATGTGGTTGGGCGTGTAACTAAAAGGCCGGCGACTTGCTAAACAGCGTCAGAAACAGCGCGACTGACCGACGCACGCAACTTTCATTTGGCAGCTAGCGGTGGGGTGAATGGATTTAGCGAAACCGAAACTGTGCAGCTGGGCTGTATTCCGCCAAATGAGAGACTCCCGATCGTCATCGCGCCCGAGGTGCACCGCTGTTCTGTTTCGCGGAGGTCTAGCTGGACGATCGCTAGCTTCACAAGTCTGGTACCTTGGCCGATATCGACCGTAACTCCACATCGGCCGCCGTCCAAATAATCCGGATGTGGGCGGGGCTCGCGCCTGTTTAACGAGCGTCCGACGCCATAGACTTCGTCGCGGTTCATGTTTGGAGTATGTGAATTTCTTAATTGCCACTTATTCCTATCAAAAACTCCCTGACGGCGGTAAAAACCCATTCGACATTTCCCGCTTTCTAAGCACTAGATTGATATGCGTAGATACTTGTGGATGGATGAATGTTGAGAGCGCCCCCTTTGAAACGGGGTGGTGATAGTCATCACTATGCTCAACTTTTCTTTTTATATATTTTTAATGTAAACAACTGTTCACCTTTAAGGCTTTTAATTTTATACTCTGGTTATCCTGGACAGCTCCAGAACTATCTAGTGTTTAGCAGAATAACTAATAAAATAGCGCGGTGGGATTTAAAAACCCTTCGGGGTCGGGTCAGGTGGGTGAAACGCGTTACGACAGCGGCGTCGCGCGCCGTTGCTCGACGGCAAAAGCGCGTTTCTTCCGATTATCATGCTTCTTCGGACAATTTTTTGGGCGCTAGTAGGAGCACTGACACAAAAGACAACATCGGTTCATCAAATTTTGGCACGGGCAGTGAAACAGCGTCACACCGTCCCTGAACGCGCCAACAGGCATAAGTTCTGCTTTCTTCGCAGATCGTTAATTTCGCGGCGACCACGTGCTGATCTAAAGATGTACTGCGTGTTCTAAATGGCAGTTTTTCTCGGCAGGGTGTCATTTTATGTACCGTCACTTGCCGTTGGCCGCGCCGAGGGGGCGATCTTGAGCTACGCGACCATCGGTTTCGATCTCGGCATTGCTTTCGCCGCTGGCGCGATTTTCAAAAACTAGGGATCGAATTTTTCGCCTAACCCAAAATATTGTGTGCCTAATGTGCTGATATTTACTGATATCATGCACATATCTGTTCTGCAGAAAATGTATACTTAATTTTTGTTTTATTTTGTGCGGCATTTGTGCGAGAAAAAAACATGGGTACTTGTATATTTCATTTTATTTTAGAAATTTTAAATGAAAAACGGTTTTTTTGGTTCATAGCCTTATCATTGTACATATCGGTTGAAACTGGTACCATTAGAAAGAGAATTTCCTCGTCAGGATTTAATGCATTACATTTTAGTATCAAGCACCACCCAAAACTACCACTTTTCTCGGGGGCAGGAAAGTGTTAACAACGCCCGAATTAAAGAGTTCACATGTATGATATGTAGGAGATGCTGGTATGACCATATTCGGGCGAATATTTTTTTTATCAGAGAGGGTAGTGTGTACGGAGCGCACGCGGAATCATCATAAATTTGTTTTCATTGGTTATCTCTTAGATTCCAAATCATCTGCTGTTACTTGTATTGTGAATAAAGATACCTTTTGCAATATGCTTGTTGCTACTTAAATAAGATTGCATTCATATCCTGACTGACATCCCTGCTTCTACGCAGAATACCTTGGACCGGATTGAAGCTCAAGGACCATACCCAGATTCAGCCTATGCCCTCCTCAACAAGGTTGGCCAGCCCAGCATGCAGCAATTCCCGTACCGGGGCTTCGCTGTGGTTCCTGTTGACGGTTCCGAAAAAGAAGCAGTCAAGGTCGCAGAACAGGCCCCGTTCGAGAAGAGGCCCCTTTGGTTTGTGTTCACTGGCATGGGCTGTCAGTGGAATGGCATGGCCCGACAGATGATGCAGTTCGATGTGTTCGCCCGCTCCATCCACAAGTCGCACGAGCTTCTCAAGCAGTTTGGAATTGACCTGATAGACCTGGTGACCAGCGACAATGCCGACAACCAGACCATGGTGTCGCCGTTCGTGTCGATCGCCGCCATTCAGGTAAGGCTTTGTTGTGAAGACTGCACTGCCTGTGTCGTTTTCGGGCTACGCAGCCTTCATCACTTAAGCAAATAAATGCTGTATTTGTTTTTCTGTAGGTTAAGACAGCATCGTAGCAGTACACCATGCTTTCATAATGACGGACCGGTAGATGTTTACAACCAGTAATTTTTCAAGCAGTTTGTATGCTTTATGAGACAGGTGCCGAAACTGATGTGTGTACTGCCGCGGTGACCCAGTTAGTGATGCACGGGGAAGGTGCTGCTTTCTTGATGCCCAGTGTCGCCAGTTCTGCAGAGTGCTAGCCTATGCTTTCATAATTTATTTTCTCCATTGACCAACATTTAATAATGTTACTAAATGAGGCAATTTACAGCCAGAGGTAGACAACAGTTTGAAACAGATCCACTACTGATCAGGTAAGGTCATTTCATGGTGAGATGTCTTAGTGAGGGATATGTACTAGTATATGATTTAGCGTAATGCTTTAGAAGCCTTTATATGGCATTTTTTATCCCGCAAACTAGAACTGCATGACCATCAAATCCTTTATTCCACCACTGCACTGTACTCTTTACCAGATTCAATCAGTTTCATGTCATAAATGTAACGTGAGCACACTCCCAGAATATACAGAGGCTGTCTGCATACAGGTGGCAAACATCTCCCTTATTGTTCGTCCTCTTCCTCCCTTTTTCCTCACAGGTGGCACTTGTAGACTTGCTCCATGCTGTGGGTGTCCATCCAGATGGCATTGTAGGCCACTCCGTGGGCGAAATCGGTTGTGCCTATGCCGACGGTGGTTTCACTGCCGAGCAGACTGTGCTGTGCGCCTACTGGCGAGGCCGCTGTGTCGAGCTGGGCAACCTACCCAAGGGCGCCATGGCTGCTGTCGGTGAGTACTGCTTTGCACATTGGGCTTGAAGCTTGCCTCGTTTCTTTCTGAGTTACTGCAAGGCTACAGTGCCACATTTTTCGTTGTTTTGAAAAGGGTTTGTCAAAATTTCTTATAGCAGATTTGTAATGCTTTATCATTGTCAATTTTGTCTCTTCCAGCCTTTTAAGGAATTTACCTCTTCCACTTGAGTTTGCAACACTCTCTAAACTAAATCTGAAGCTTCTCAATCTTGTGATGAATTTGCGCAATTGGGCTTTGTTAAACGAATTTCAACTGTGCCATGGTGACCTCATAGTATGGAAAGTAGGTGATTGAGTCCACAAGCATCACCTCACAATTGCCACCCTTCTTTTTCCAGGCCTGACGTGGGAGGAGGCGAAGAAGCGCTGCCGCGACGGCGTCATACCCGCGTGCCACAATGCCGAAGACTCCGTGACAGTGTCCGGTCCCGCTGACGCAGTGGCCAAGCTCGTCGCCGAGCTGAAGGCCGAGAATGTGTTCGCCCGTGAGGTCAACTCTCTGAATGTGGCCTTCCACAGCAAGTACATGCAGGGCATTGGGCCCTCTCTCCAGGAGGTCCTTGGAAAGCTCATTCCAAATTCAAAGCCTCGCACTGACCGCTGGGTCAGCTCGTCGGTGCCCGAGAGCCGCTGGCACGAGCCCATTGCCAAGCGTTGCTCGGCCGAGTACCATGTCAACAACCTGCTGTCGCCTGTGTTGTTCCGAGAGGCCCTGCAGCACGTGCCCAAGGATGCTGTCGTGGTCGAGATCGCGCCACACTGTCTCCTGCAGGCCATTCTCAGGCGTGCCCTGGGTTCTGGTGCTAGCTGCATGGGTCTCATGAAGCGTGACGCCGACAACCCGACGTTCTTCCTCAGCTCGCTGGGCAAGCTGCATACACTGGGGGTACAGCTGGACCTGACCCCGTTGTATCCACCAGTACCGTTCCCAGTGCCTCGTGGGACGCCCAACATCTCTCACCTGGTCAGCTGGGACCACTCGCAGCAGTGGACGGTCGTCAGTTGGAACGACTTCTCCACATCAGCCCAGGTGCGTACGGAGGCTTGCTTGTGTGTCAGCAGAGCAGAGAGGGAAAGGCTTGAACGTGTAGAAACTGCATTGGAGAGAGAGCTATGCTTTTGTGCATCTGTAATAACCCCAAAATGATTTGAATGTTTATCATAAACAGTATCAAATTGTCCTAGTTAAAACACTACTGTAGATTTAGATAACGGCTAGATGTGAAAAAGCATATTCACCTGACCACTACTTGTCCCCCTTGGGCAGGTGTCTGAAGAGGTCGTAGAGGTGGACCTTGAGGCCAATGAAGAGGATGCCTATCTGGCCGGTCACCAGCTTGATGGCCGTGTTCTGTTCCCGGCCACTGGCTACATGATTCTGGCCTGGAAGTCTCTGACGAAGCGTTCCGGCAAGCCGTATCACCAGGTGCCCGTGGTGTTTGAGGACGTCACTCTCCATCGGGCCACCATTCTTCCCAAGAGCGGTGAGTTGTCCACGGAGTAGATTTCCCATTTCAGTGAAAGAGGCGTTCTTAAAGCGGTGTATGAACTGCTATAGGGAATTGGTTGTACTATACATATTCAACATCTCCATGGCATAGAAGTGAAGTGGCGCCGATTAGTGCTGGTGGTTTTGTGTGAAATATTTCCACCAGGTTGGAAAACAGAATGAAACCACTTCTGAGCACTCGATTCTGTTGTGTTTTAGGCTCCGTCAAGTTCCTCGTGAACATCATGCGAGCCTCGGGAGAGTTCGAAGTTTGTGAGGCCGGCACTGTGGCTGCCAGCGGTCGCATCCGCATGGCTGAACCTGGCGAGAAGCTCCTCGACAAGGAGCCGCCAGGCACGCCCGCCGAGACAGTGGCCTATGAGCTCGAGACCGAAGACATCTACAAGGAGCTCAGACTGCGGGGCTACGAGTATTATGGTGGCTTCCAGGGCATCCTCAAGGCCGATCTGCACAGTGAGTGTTCTTTTGCTTTTATTTTGGTTTGCTTTATATGTTTTCATACTGCAGCACATATTACATAGCAATGCAAACAAAGTCTCTAAATTGAAAGCGGAGCACGCAGCGGTGAACTGAAATAAAAAGACCAGGACATGTCTTGGTACCAAGTGTCATAGTGAAGCAAGAAATCCAGTGATTTCTGTTAAAGCCACTTGGAGGTTTAACCATGGGGTACGTAGAGGTGTATGCCTAAAACATGTATGGCTTATTTTAACTTGGCAGAAACTGTGGAAGGCATATGCAGATACTATAGAAACCTAATGGTGTCAATTGGGGTAGATGGAAATTAATTGTTTACATTGCACTCTGTCATAAACTCCTCACTCGCCTGCTACTGGTCAATGAAAATTGCATGGTAAATTGCAATGGAAAATCGCAAGCAGCGAACACTGTCAAGAATGTGACATCTCTCTCTCAGGCAGTCCCTAACCATGTCATCTGTTGAGATGGCACTCCTTTAAGGTAGCAGTGCAGGAGAATGGATGCTGTGTATCTAGTACCAAGTTGAGCACTTATTTTCTTTAGGGCCATGACAATCTTAACAGAATCCACTCGCAGTGGCCATCCATGCATACCGTGTGTAAGGTCCATCGTTCTGACATATATTTCCTTGTGTGCTCTCTTTTGACAGAGCCATATGGCAAGCTCCAGTGGGAGGACAACTGGGTAACCTTCATCGACACCATGCTGCAGTTCAGCATCCTGGGCAACCCAATGCGAACCTTCAACCTGCCTGTCAGGATACAGTCCTGCCGTGTTGACCCGGAGGTCCAGGCACAGGTTGCCGAGAAGGTCGGAGACGCCGGTGAGCATCTCCTGCTTTTATTTACTCACTGCACTCGGTGTTGGGCAAAACGGTGCCTGTCGCTCTTAAGCAGCTTTTTGTTTTTTTTGGAAGATCAGCACGATTCTGTTTTTCCTGCATTTGCATGAAGGGCGTGAATGTGGGCTCATGCGAGAGACTATTGTTCCAGGTTACATTATCTGATGGTTTCACATTATTTGAAAAGGCGCTATGAACACAAAAAAGGGCAGCGCAAGGTCTTCTGGAAAACCTGTTTCACAGATTTCAATCTCAGCAGTAATGCGATCGGGCTACGCTGTCATTTCTGGAGCACTCTTGCAAGATGTTGCAAATAACTACAGTCATGGGCTGTTTGTGATTGCCAAAATGAGGTTGATTTAAAACAATGAAGAATACTAAGCACAGAACTCTGGCGTCATATTGGGAGACATGAACAGTATACCTCACTACACACTTTTGGGCTGCATAGCCAGCACATGTTTGTAAGCCTAAAAGTCTTTGAGGCAGGACAGCGCAAGGTTTTCAGTTTTTTGTAACCACTTGCCCCATGACTCCGTTCTGCAGGCATCGACGTCGTGTTTGACCGCTACCTGAACACGTGCCGTGCCGGCGGTGTTTCTATGCGGGGCCTCAAGGCTAGCATCGCCCCACGACGTATGGTGCAGCAGACTCCATTCCTCGAGGAGTACCAGTTCGTGCCCTACTCTGACGATGAGGTGGCGCGCAATGAGCGTGAGGAGAGCGTGCGCGAATACGTTGAGGTGTGCTGTGGCATCGCCCGGCGCATCCTCGAGTCATGTGGCAAGAACAAGGCACAGATCTCGGACGTCATGAATGGCTTCCGTGAAGCACCGGAGCAGGTGCTCAACCGGTACCTGGAGAATCCTGCCGAGAACCACGGTCTGCTGAGAGTGCTGGCCACCATCCAGAAACAGGCAAACGGCTCGGCATCTTCATTAGTGTCGACCGTCCAGTCGGCGCTGGCTGCCCACAAGGAGGACCTCGAGAAGGACTTCCTCAACACTGTCCTCTTCGAAGAAGACCCGCTGCGACACATCCTCGACGTGGTCGTGGAGAACACGAGCATCAAGAAGATCAGAGTCTTGGAGCTCGCGGGTGAAGGGAGCGACACGCTCCTGGCTCCGTGGGTATCTGAGCTGTTGCACTTGTCCAACATCTTGCTCAAGACCGAGTACACCGTGGCGCACCCATCGCCCGATAAGCTGGCGCCGGAACAGCTTCCCGAAGGCACCAGGACTGTGGCTTGGGACCCCGCCAGTGCCTCCAAGAATGGGCTGCCTGAGGCTGACCTCATTGTGCTTCGAGGCATTGCTGGACAATCCTCAAAGAGCCTCGAGACCCTGTCCGACGAACTCTCAGCACAGTGCAAGGAAAATGGCTTCGTGCTTCTCGCGCAGCGCACAGCGCTGACTCCGGCCGAGATGTTCCTGTCGACTGTCGGCAAGGTTCCGCTCAGGGTGCATGCCAGTGAAACTGTGGAGGCCGTGTTCCGTGCTCGCGGCTTCTGCCTGGTAGGCCTCAAGTCCAACAATGTGTCCACTTTGCTCCTGCTCAGAAAGGCTGCGGCAGTACCCGTCAACGTGGCTAAGCAGGAGGTAATCAAGGTGAAGAATGCTGGCTTCGACTGGGTCGAGTCCCTGAAGGCCAAGGCCCTGGAGTATGAAAACAAGCCCGCCGGAGAGAACGTCTGGCTGCTCGCTGAAGATGCTGCCATCAGTGGTGTCGTCGGGCTGACCAACTGCCTTCGACAGGAGACTGGCGGAAGCCATATCAGGTGAGGACGTCACTGTCATATTTGCATTCATCAGTGCAAGCTCTATTTCGAGCCAGTTTTTAAATGCTGTGCTTTGCTTTTGATTCGCTTTTGATTCGCTTTTGCCCACTTCCGATAGAAATAGGTTTTCACAACAAATTTTGGGCAAGAAACTATCAGGCATTCTTGTATGATGACTTTGTCTTTGTGACATAGCATCATTACGACTACCAACACAATGAGTAACCGTTGTAAGATTTTGGACTGCCTTAAAATTTTGAAATAAATTTTATTTTTGGCTGAACTTGTAGTCGACTTCTGGAGTGTTGGAGGAGAAACTGGCATTGACAAGTTTTGCTTCTCTTTTTGTGTGGGCATCTTTGGCAGGTGCGTGTTCAACGCCAGTGTCAAAGGATCAAACAAGGTTGCAGACTTCAGCCCCAGCAACCCAGCATACAAGGATGTCTTGGAGCGAGACCTGGTGATGAACATCTACAGGGATGGACAGTGGGGGTCCTATAGGCACCTGGTCACACAGTCCAGTGAGTATAGCCTTCCTTTCATTCTAGTTTTCTGTAGACTGGGTTGCGATGAGTTGTAAAGGGCATACCAGTTTGCGCATATAATATATATATACATATATATATATATACACATTTTTTTGCTAGACCCTCTGAAATACACACTGTGTTCTGCCAGTGAGAAAAACATGAAGATTTGTGTGTGCTTCTTGAACCCCCATTATACAAAAATGAACATATCTCAAGAACGGTACAATTCCACACTTGCAGCGCACCTCTGTGATTATGAAACTTTAGCCCATTTCTTCATTCGTGCCCACTTTCAAATAGACTTTATTATTCTCAAAACCTGTCTTCGAAATCAGCCATAGAGGAAAAAAAGTTGCTACGCTGGACAGCGATTGCTAGGTGCAACATGTACCTTCGTGGCATCCTTTTGAAAACTGATCCTTTTTTTTTCTAGGCCTTGAATGGCTTTGTCACGCTGTCCAGCAGGGATTTGATGTAGTCAGCGATGCTGACTATATGCTCGAGACATTTTGAAAAAAAAACAAACAATAGTGCGAAAATTTGCGAGCAAACTGCTGACAGTACATCTTAAAGGGTCATAGTACATGTGGAGACTTACAAGGGCGATGCTAAGATGGTGTGTAGATAGTAGTGGGTGTTGGAGATACCAATGTCCCAATTTTTGGGTGTGCGTGGCTCTCCCTGTGGCTGAATACACGCGTTTGCTCAGCGGTGATAGGAAGCCGAAAACACACATTTAGTTCTCGTTGTTAATTGCCAAATTGAGAAAGTCATAGAAGGAGCGGAATATTTTAATGGCATTACATTGGCTTATGTTCTGAGAATAATCCAAAGGAGTAATCTTAAAATACTGTTTGCTCGTGCCTTCAATACAATCATTTCTTTACGCCTTTCTTGTGGTGCACGGCAGGTGGAGCTCCAAAGACAACCACCGAGTATGCCTTCCTCAACGTCCAGACCAGAGGCGACCTGTCCAGTCTGCAGTGGTACGAGTCTCCGCTCCGCTATACCTCTCCATCTAGTGGTGTTGAAGGAGTCCTCTGCAGCGTATACTACGCTCCGCTCAACTTCCGTGACATCATGCTCGCCACTGGGAAGCTTCCGCCTGATGCCCTGCCTGGTGAGTGCTCTTCACAAGGTCTCTCTAGACTAAAGTCTTGTCGCATGCAGCCCTGCTAGATAATCAATTATTGCTTCAGTAATGCCAGAGAAAATGCATATCAGCATAACTAGCTGGCGGCACCCGAGACAGTTTTGATGCAAGTGCCAACACTTCCTCACTGTAGCAGATTGTGCCGAGCATCGACGGCTCGCCTTCACAGGAGTCGCAAATAAGATTAAACAGAGCTTCAGTAGGAGAGTTGCATAACTCTCTTGGCATGACTTTTGGAAGGGAGAGTTTTCTAAGATTTGCTAGACTGGCATCACTAGATTGTGGAGCAGCGGTGACTTATGCCCTGCCTTTTTCGTGCCGTGTACAGGAAACTTGGCGACTTCCGACTGCGTCCTCGGCCTGGAGTTCTCTGGCCGTGACCCCAAAGGCCGCCGCGTAATGGGATCAGTGGCCGCTCAGGGCATGGCGACAGCCGTTGCCGCAGACCCTGGTTTCCTGTGGGAGGTGCCAGAGGCATGGAGCCTCGAGGAAGCGTCCACAGTTCCCGTGGCCTACTCGACTGCCTACTACGCACTGCTGGTTCGAGGCAACATGCGGTCGGGAGAGTCCATCCTGGTTCACTCCGGCAGCGGAGGTGTCGGACAGGCGGCCATCTCCATCGCCCTCTCCATGGGGTGCACAGTGTTCACCACTGTCGGTAAGCGTGCAGAGCTGAGCAATGGTGCGCGTTGCATGAGTGGCAGCAGTTTCTTTTTTTTTTAAATTAAAAGCACGCTTAAAATTCCCCTTAAAGGATGCTATTACCGGCACTCTTACTCTGTTGATGAAAACGTGGCTGAAAGGAAAAGCTTTTAACTTTGATGATGGGTGTGTTTGTTTTCAAGCAATATCTGTTGCCGTAAAAGAATTCGAGTCTGCATTATCACATTGCCTGCCTTTGTTCCCCCTTTCCCCACACTACCTATTAGGTTCCAAAGAGAAGCGAGAGTTCCTTAAGCGACGCTTCCCACAGCTGGAGGACCGCCACTTCGCAAACTCACGCGATCTATCGTTTGAAGAGCACATTCTTTTGGAGACCAAGGGCAGAGGTGAGCTCACCTGTTTGGTACAGAAGCTACTAAGCGTGTAGTACAAGCATTTACAGCGGTCTAGCTCGAGTGGTGCTATGTGCCTTATTGGTGTTGTATTGCTGCAAACTCAAATTAAGCTAATGTTACTGTGCCGAATGCATGTTGCCATGTGTGACTTTATACTTGAAAGAAGTCACCAGTTCCCTTGTCTGTAGTTGTTGCTTACGCATGCTCACCTTCTTAAGTTGCTAGGGTACACACGTTTGTACGATTTAGTGATGCTGGTCTGTTTGGGAACTAACTTGTGGCAATGCAGTTAACCTTTTGCTAGTTGGCTCTCGGTCTTCTGTTTTGCTGCTTTCAATTGGAATCGTGCTTCAAGCCCTAGATAGGTTTGAAACGTCTGACGGTCTTTAGTGGTGTTGCCTATTCGAGTGCTTGAACGATACCGGTTTGCATGGTTGTGGAAAAAAAGAGCAGATTTTGATATTTATAATTGACAAAGATGCTTTCTTACGCTGGATCTATTGTGCGTGCCCTCTAACAGGCGTGGACCTCGTGCTCAACTCTTTGGCCGAGGAGAAGCTACAGGCCAGCGTACGTTGCCTGGCCACACACGGCCGCTTCCTGGAGATCGGCAAGTTTGACCTGTCCAAGAACTCCCCACTGGGCATGTCCGTATTCCTGAAGAACGTCACCTTCCACGGCATCCTTCTGGATGCGCTGTTTGGAGACGACCCATTCGTGGCTGCCGACAAGCGCCGCGTCACCGAGCTCGTGCGCGAAGGCATCGCCTCTGGAGCCGTGCGGCCGCTTGATGCTATCCGCTTCACCAGGGACCAGGCAGAGGAGGCTTTCCGCTTTATGGCATCTGGAAAGCACATGGGCAAAGTGGTGCTAGAGGTAAGTGAGGTGTCCCGCTTATTAAGCCGCCTTGCTATTATTCTGAGTAGCAATACTTTTTCAGGTTTTCTTTGCAATGGGTATGTTGATGAGGTCGATCTCTTTTTTTTTTTCTTCAGAAAACCTTACTTCGAGGGTTGTACCCGAGAGGTCTGCCTGCTTGGGGCATGCTTAGCCTAGCTCATAATTTTGCTCTCCTAAACATCTCCAAAATGGGTCCCATCTCTTTCAACAGTGACAGCTGTTAAGCGCTTTGGTTTTACGTTGGTCTAGTAGTATTAATAGCTAGTGTAACCAGAGGGTGGTTGCCATGGGCACCACATAGGGCTTAGGTACCCAGGAAGTGGGGTTACCATGGAAGCAAGGGTATGACTAGTGTAAGGAATCAGCACTGGAGGGGGCTTCTATGGAAGGAGGGAGGAGAGTGTGGCTAGAATGAAGGAGTCTACTGCAGTCCATCTGAGACCTAATTGGAGAATGAGTATGTGTGGGAGAACTAAAAAGGGCACTTTATTACTGCACCAATGTGAACCTGCTGGGAGCTTTTCTTCCTCATTATGTTGTGACTGTAAATAGCTGTCGTTGAATTTCATGTTACACAGTGGTAACTGCCCGTTCTTTGAGCTATTTTGAATTTCACTCAACTAGCCTGGCAGAACTTGAAATAATCATCATCATCATCATCAGCCTGACTATACCCACTGCAGGGCAAAGGTCTCTCCCATATTTCTCCAATTAACCCGGTTCTGTGCTAGCTGCATTCACTTGACCCCAGCGAACTTCTTAACCTCATCCGTCCACCTAACTTTCTGCCGCTCCTTGCTACGCTTGAAATAATAGGTGTAACTATACTGCAAACTTAGCTTTCTTTCTGTGACAGAAAAAACTTTTAAAACCAGATTTCATAGTGCGATGGTTACCATCAAATTGAATGCTAATGTTCGATGCACGCTCAATTCTCAATTTTCAAAGGTCCGACCAGAGGAGACTCCACGCAAGGCGACCCCTGCACTGCCACTCACAGTCGAGGCAGTGGCACGCACCTGCTTCTATGAGCACAAGTCATACATCATCGCTGGTGGTCTGGGTGGCTTTGGCCTCGAGCTCGCGGACTGGATGGTGGCTCGTGGCTGCCGGAAACTGCTACTTAGCGCCCGGTCTGGCGTGCGGACGGGCTACCAGAAGCTCTGTCTACATAGGTGGCAGTATGCTGGCGCCAAGGTGCTTGTGAGCAAGGCCGATGCCTCGACTGAGAAAGGCGCTCGGCAGATCATCCAGGAGGCTGCGTCCATCGGACCTGTAGGTGGCATCTTCAACTTGGCCATGGTAAGCACCTCCTCTTGCACAAGCAAATTGACAGAAATTTCATCAATGCAATGAAGTTGAGTCAAAGCGAAGTAAATTATAGTAGGAACAGTAGAGAATCTGTTGGGGAAAAAAAAGAGATCCAGAATTGTGATCTCTCGTGTGGGGAGGTGGAGGGAAAGTTCCTTTATTATACATGATGAGATTTTGAATAAATTCGTCAATATGTTTCTTACCTCCACAGGTTCTTCGTGACGCCCTGCTCGAGAATCAGACGATCGAGGCCTACGAGACTGTGTGCAAACCCAAGGTGGATGGCACCCAGCGGTTGGACGAAGTGTCTCGCAAGCTGTGCCCCGAACTCGATCACTTTGTTGTCTTCTCGTCCGTGTCCTGTGGTCGGGGCAATGCTGGACAAACTAACTACGGCTATGCAAACTCTGTCATGGAGCGTATCTGCGAGCGCCGTGTTGCGGACGGGCTGCCCGGTAAGTGTACAATCTTCGGTGCTCCTTGAGTGGCAGCACACCTGTGGCTAATTGTGCATGTACAAAGGAGAATCATTGCTGTCATTTTGATACAGATGCAAATTATATTGAGTCTATAGCCCTGTTAGTCTGGACAAAGACTGGTAGCTTAATGGCCTTGAGTAATTGATAGGATGAGGCCATCGTGTGCAATTTGAACGCTTTCAGAAGTTGTAAAAAGAAGTCTGTTGATTGCCATAAAGAGACTAAACAACATTTTGATGTGTTGTACAGGTCTGGCCATCCAATGGGGTGCCATTGGAGATGTGGGTGTGCTCCGTGAGACCATGGGTGCCGATGTCGTGGTGGGTGGTACATTGCCGCAACGCATCACTTCTTGTATGGCTGTGATGGATCGGTTCCTCAGTCAGAGCAACCCAGTCGTCTCCAGCTTGGTCAAGGCTGACCTCTCCTCCAAGTCTGATGCCAAGGGCAAGCACGACCTCGTCCAGTCCATTGCACACATTCTCGGTGAGTGAGCTTTCTCTCATTTCTTGGTGACTGCATTTCCATTATCGTTTTCGGTTCTTGAAGAAAGCTATATATTGTGGACTATTTTGTCATTTATTAACTGTCTTCATTGGTCAGCCCTGCCTTTGAAAGTGTAGCCAGGGAATCACATAGCTTGTTTTGTCGCTACCGATTCTGTTGTGTCCTCTTCCTGAGGATCCAAGAAGTTTGGTCTAGACTGTGGCAGTCCCTAGAAATCTACTGCAGCAGTCTGCTTCCTAGATGGAATCTTTTTTAAGTTAATTTTTCCTGTACACTTTGTGAACATGTGCTCTGACTGCATATTTTAGAACTGCATTGCCTGTTTGCAATATTTTGTTCTGCGTCCAACCTATATTACAGTGTAAGCTGTTCATAAACCATAAAAGAAAACTAGGCTTACAATCTACGATGTGAAATGATGAAACAAAATGGCTGGACGTTCACAATTAAGGCACGAGTTTTCATCTGTGTAGTCTCCTTCTTTCTGTTTGACGTCGATCGTTGTCTTGGTGTCCCCCTTCGTAGGTGTCAAAGATCCATCGAGCCTGAACCCAAACATCAGCCTCGGCGAGTTGGGCATGGACTCCCTGATGGGTGTCGAGGTGAAGCAGACCATCGAGCGAGACTACGACGTTGCACTGTCCATGCAAGAGATCCGGCAGCTCACCATCAACCGGCTGCGGGAGATCAGTGGTGGAGCCGGGGGCGCGGCGGTATCGGACAATGGCGCCGCTGCATCCGCACCACAGGAGGCCGAAGGTAAGAACAGAGATTTATTTCAGTTACCATGTCTTGCTTCTGTCTGGCAGCGTAAATGAATCTTTTCAATTCAGCATTTCCTGCCAAGGTATGGCCCTCGTGTGGCCTGTATTATGGGAAAAGACACTCCTTATGCCGAAAGGCATATTTGCACAGTAATAAAAAAATAAATATATATAATGGTCGGCAAGGGTTTCATGTCTCGCCTTGGTGCCTGTGCAGAGTCTGCGGACGTGTCCGAGGTGCCGCGGCTGACGCTCGTTGAGAAGCTGGTGCCAGACCGCGTGCTGGTCGAGATGAACGGCCTCAAGGGATCTTCTCCCGTGTTCATCATGCACCCGATCGAGGGTCACGTGGATGGACTGTCCGAACTGGCATCATACTTGCCCGTGCGTGCTGTCGGTGTCCAGAGAACGCCAGACATTCCCGTGCGCTCCATTGAAGAGATGGCTTCCATTTACCTCCAGGTACGTGCATGATGTGCCCAAGTCATGGCAGTTAATGTTATGCGTGTACGAATCAACAAATGGCCTAAACGTGAAAGAGAAAAGAATTAAAGAGCTGGTTTCCTCTGTATGCAATGCTCACCCAGGTGAAAATTTTACAATAGTTTATAGTACAGGGACCACTTGGTAATTAGAACTGCTTCCTTCCTTGTTGAAACAAAACAGAACTGAGACAATTGCATATGCTTTTATGGAAGTGAGGACAAGCATTCAGGCATATAGCAGCACAAGAAACTATTCGGCAATTATAGTACCGTCATATATGCATCCACTTAAAATACTTTTGCTCCCACTTATATATCCTCTTGGTTAAACTCTCATACTGGCACCAGTGAAGCTTGCCCATCAAGTAAAGTTATTTCACACATTTTTAAAAATTGTTTTTTGCTGTGACAGCAGAAGTGGTGAATAAAATTTGAATCACATTATAGTTCCACCTTTTTGCCGAAAATGCAAATATCGCACACAAGTGGACGTGATGAGCTCACTTGCTTTCAAGTGGGACTGCTTGCCCCTCAAGTGGGATCAATTCAATTCTCACTTGTGTTGAAGTGGGACCACTTCAATTCCCACTTCATATTTTCACCTGGATAGGGTGAGCAATAGATAACACAGCTGCCTCTAGTTTGCCTTCTCCTCATCATCAGCATCACATTAATTTTCCTTCGTTTTTTTTTTGTGCCTTTGCAATCGCAGAAACTGGTTGAAGTTCAGCCCAAGGGTCCATACCATGTGGTGGGCTACTCTTTCGGCGCCACGGTTGCCTTTGAGATGGCGGTGCAGCTGCAGGCCGCCGGAGCCTCTGTGGCCAGCCTTACCCTCCTGGACGGTGCTCCACGGTACATGGCTATCCACACAGTCCACCACCAGTCACGTTTCACCGACAGCAAGGACGAGGAGGAGTCCTCCCTCTTCTGTGCCTTCCTCATGCAGTACCTCGACATCGATTTCCTCGAGGTGCGTTCACACTCTTAAATCTTAACGCTTTCTCAGTTCATTCCAAGGGACTGGGACTAAAGGAGACCCACTCTTCATGCCTGGGCAGTGCGAAGGGGAATGGTAGTGTACAAGACATGAAACTTCAAACCAGACCTTTCTAGAAATGTTGCCACAAACATGATGCGAAAAGTTTTCTAAAATGGTCCTCTCTAGAATGGGTCTTTGCACAGAACTGTGTGTTGCATTACCTCTGAAGATTTTTGCGTTAACAAAGAGGTAGTTGTGGCCCAAGCTTGTCCCCAGCAATGTTAAATGGATCTGGAATAATGCCAAGAGTTTAGTGGCTTAAGAGTGGTAGTTTGTAGGAGCACGTCCTTGTACTAATAACGAGAGATTTAACTCTTACACTGGCATCTCTTCTTTCGTTACCCGCGCAGGTGCGTAGCCAGATGAACCAGTACCCCAACTGGGATGCCAAGCAAGAGGCGGCCACGGACATCCTCCTCAAGGCGTACCCGAACGTGCGGCCAAGCCGCCAGGATGTTGCCACGGCCACGCGAGTCTTCTACGAGTTCCTCAAGGCCGGTGCCAACTACCAGCCACATGCAAAGTTCCACGGCGATGTCGTTCTCGTCAAGGCATCAAGGCCGCGAAAGATGGCGCGACAGCTGCCCTTCGACTATGGTCTCTCTGAGGTAAGAGGGCGCACTTTTTCTAGTTCATGCATGCAGGATATTGCAACTCCTGTTTCTTATCTTGCCAAGGCCTTTCATCTTTTAATAATCTTTTTCTTATCTTTTCAAGGCCTTTCTCTATTTCCTTATCTCTTATTTTTTACCTCTTCTTTAAGCCCATTTGGGATGCGGTATTCTGCAAGTTTCATGCGCTGTTTGTAATAATCTGGAAAATGCTCAGATTCCTTTGTTTCGAAAGCAAAACTGTTGTGGAATGTGTAGTTTTGATAGGATAGGGGATTCAGAAAAACGAGTCTGCATGAGAAGGCAGGCACGACTGAGAAGGCTCGGAAGGGTGGGAGTTGCATGCACGATGTGTACAGCTGAAACGAAATGGTTTCAATGTGTTAAACTTTGCACACTGGCAGTTTAGCTAGTTTAGCGCGCCAGCTAGAGGTTCTCTTTGCTTGTGATTTGTAATAATTTAAGGACTGTCGTTAGAGTACCTCTGCAAAAGTATGAACGAGTGTTTTTGCGCGGAATCCTGTTGAAAAATATTGTATCTTGTAGGTAGTGGAAAATGAAATTTCAAATTACACCGAATGTGGGAACATGTCTTCACTGATAAACGGACCATATTTTGTAGTAGTTTCTAGATTTTAAATTATTTTTATTTTATTTTTATGCATTTAGTGTGTATCACTTTACGCTTTGTACTGCTGCATCTAATGCTTTGTTTTCCTTCTATTTTTACCAAATCTTCCAGTGCTGTGAGGGCAAAGTTGAAGTCAAGGTAGTGGACGGCCTTCATGAAAACTTCATCCACGGCGAGGGTGCGAAACAGTGTGCAGTCGTCATCGCTCAGCAGGTTCAACACTGAGGAAACTGTCATCAAGTAGCAGGCAGGAATGCAAAGAAAAAAAAAAAAACCCTCTTCAACATCTACAGAACCCGAGTGACCTCCTTTGAGCCCTCCTACAACATCCTTCCCTTCAAGACTGGCTGGTCCAGGCTTTAGTTTTTTTTATGGGAACAAGCGTTTGACAAATTAATCAATCCATTCCAACTCCATTTGCTCGTGGAGATGTACAGAGAGGAGCTATTCGCGTGGAATGGCTGAAGAGCAGGCATGGTGACGATACCACGGCTGGTATTATGACCTCCAGGCAACTCCAAGCTTGACATTGGTGAGAAGATACCAGCGTAAATAGCATGTCGGTGCAAATCACGAAGAGGCGCAACCGGTACCCACCATGCAACCCACCGTGCACAGTTTCTACAACCGCACAAGCGACGTGGAGGGCAGTCCAGTCGAAGCACTTACTCATGAACCGGGTGCTAAAGGAGGCCTGGAACTTGTGGCATTAACTGCTAAGGTCACTACGCGAAAAGAGTTAAGAAAGGTGGCCGGCTATGGAGAAAAGAGTTAATGTAATGTATGACCATGTTATTAATTGATGGATGCTGCATTTGCCATTGGAAAGTGGGCACAAGAGAGACTGGTGCGAGACATTGGAAAGCACACTATCTCTATACTCTTGGGATATTGCGTCTTTGTTCTGTTTATTGTTATCATTTTTCTCATGTAATCACATGTACAGAGAGAGCAGTTAAAGCCTGCTGTGTATTTATGTATTTGCCATACCCCGTGATGGACACTCCATGTTCCTTATTGTGCTTGTTTATTTCCTTTTTTGACCCCAGTAATAAAGACTTGTATCATGTGTCATCTTTTGCATTGTTTGTGAATTTAGTTTATAAGGCGAAAGCCTAAATTAGCATAAATTATTTCATCTAATACACCGAAGCAAATCTGGAGAGCGAGCACACTGAATGTATATATTGGCTGATGGAATTGGCCACTATATCAATCTCAATGTTAGCAATCTCTCAATCACCTGGTGGATATGGGGCAGTTATGAAGTCTGCTATGATGTCTGCTTATGTTTTTTTTTCTTTTCTTTAAGATGGCCATGTTTGAAATAGTCTGCAAGCTTTTAGCAGCTGCATTCTTGGACCTAGTTTTCAATAGTTGCATTTTTCAGTGTGTCTAGTGATTGGGGTGTAGACAGCATCTTATGCTGTAACAAACTGGGGGAAAGCAGTGAGCACAATTTCACATACAGTATTTGACTATCGTGGGTTTGGTGCAGGTAGGCCATCTCAGCCTTTCTCCCTGAACTTTAACGCCACCTTTTCATTCCACTTTTTATATATTTTTGCTTTAGGTGTGTTTTGGGGGAAAGTAAGGCGCAGTATCTCTCTCAATGTTTGATGGACATCTGCACCAGGTCACACTGCTGTTCCATTCTGAGATTGTTGGTTTTTCGGGAATGGAAGGCACGCTATCTAAGGGTCATATATGGATGCTGCCAGGTGAATTCGAATTTGCACTCCAAGCAGTAGAGCTTAAAAATATAAATTTACATTCTGGCATAACTAATCAGACTTTTATTTCAATTTATATATTAGAAATATATAAATTGAAATTACTTAATCTTCATCTAAGAAGCCACAATAACTCGTGCACTATGATGCTGGACTACCAAAAAATTGATTGCACAGATATACTATCAGAGAAATCAAAACAACAAAAACTTTCAGTTGAGTAAAGCGAACCCTGGGTATACAAGCGAAATTAGCATATCAAGAAAAAACTACAGGGAACAATTAGCAGATTACATATGCCGTGTAGTAAAATACCTTTTAGGATCGGACACTTCCCAGTCGACTACGCACGACGTACTCGTGGCATTGCTGTAGCTGCTTAGCCACTCGTACGCGTCCCCTATCAGTGTTGAGGACGACACGAAATCATTTGACGTTCTCGACGGTGTTGTCAGCTCACATGTGAATGGCAAACAAGCAACCATGCTTTTAAGTACGGACAGCGCAAGGCCCGAAGAATGCTGGTACTTCTTTGGCACTAGTGTCGCCTTCTGCTGCAGCACACTACGATAATTAAGCCGATAATGCAGGCAAAGTTCAGCAAGCGCGCGCACGGCGCTACACGAAAGAAAAATTCAGCAGCAGCCCGAAGCCCCGAAACGCACACACGCGACGTTACCCGACAGGCAGGCAGTCAAGCGCGCAAACGACGTTACCGGACAAAATGTTCAGCATAAGTAGCAGCAGGGCGTCCAGATTCCAGAAGCTCCAGGAGCGCACGCGCACGATGAGGATATCCGACAAAAAGCGCGCGCGCATCAACCGACAAGGAGTGCGGGGAGTGATAGCCACTGGTCGGAACAGCCCGCAATCTCCCTCTTCCGGAGAATATTTTTGCAGATCCTGGGCGCGCAATCACGTGACACACGGATGACGTAGATTCTACGTCACTTTGCGGGTCTTGGGGGGGGGGGGGGGAGGGTTTCTTTTCTTTTTTTTTTTTTTTTTCAATTTACTGGAAAAAGAGGATGGCTGCAAGACGTCTCTCAAGTACAATAAGCGGGAAGGATGAAAGGAGGCGCTTAGCCGTCGGAGCGCGGCTTTGAACTGAAGGACGGGGAACGTCTATCCGTCCTGCGAGCAAACCACACAGCTGCACGAATGCTTTCTTGTGGAAAAGAAATAACTGTCTATACTGAGATCATCTTCTAAGGGCGCGCGTAGCCATTCACGCTTGGAATTATGCTGAGAATTAATTACACAAGATGTTTCTTAGTTTATGGACATAAAAGTTTTCGTCACATAACGGGCGGAACTTAAGGTACAAAAGCGGCCTATTGAGCCCTGTGCTTTAACGCGCTGGGCACAGAAGCAGTCAAATCTAGCTTTAGCGCTCTCCCCACTGGCGCTCAGGCCAAAGCAGCCCATACCTCACTGCTAGGAAATAAAAAAAAAAGAAAAGAAGCAAGCGTGCATACTGCTCTGTGCTTTGTCGAGGGTAAAACCCCTTGATGCTTTGAAAGTTACGCCAACGATTGAACTTTGCCGCCGCCGCGCTACCTCCTCGGCTCCTCCTCGCCCCTTGCGCGCCCCTTCGCTAAAGGCCTGCTCTCCGCCCGATTTCCTGAGCGACGATTGGTCTCCCTGCCGTTGCCCTTGGAAACCGACGCGCGTCCGGCGTTTTCCTTGTGTTTTCTTTTTCCTTCGCGCCATTTTTCTCCTAGTCTTTGCGCGCTGTGCTTTTATTGCAGCGTGCAAGCTCTATGCCGTGCTGTAGCGCGTACAACTGCAGCAAGCGGCCTGAAGATGGTTATGCGGTATTCATGATATCTTAAGGAAAGAGTGACGGCTTGCGCACGAGTCAATGGATTCACAAGATTAGTCGAAAGACGTTTATTCCTAGAAAGAACAGAGTTGTTTGCGACGTCGGGTGCCTTTCTCACTCCCCGTAATAACGCGTCACCTGACGCTGCGTTTTTTATTCCTGCTTGCTCCTCAATATTTTTGCGGCGGCAGCATGTTCATTGTATAAAAATAAGGTTGTCCTCTGCAGCATGCTGAATATTCTGCGAGGCTCCAAGGCTCCATCATTTAACACGCTTCGACTTCTGTACAGTCAGAAACAGGGCGCTATAATCTGCTTTTTGCTGTCAGAGATAACTGAAAAATTACAGTCTCTCGATTGCATTTGTCGCGATTATGCTAGGATCCCTGGCCTCCTTCACTAAAAATCAAAATTCGGGCTTGTAGAGGAGCTAGCCTTTCCAGCTTGTACTTGTAGTGTGCGTCGGTTACTCGGGAGCAATGAATGCTGGCCCTGAAAAACTCTTTGGCAAGTAAACCCGAGGTATTGCGGGTAATCTGCACTAGTTAGGCCGTACGGCATTTTTTTTTTTCAATTCTTGAATGTGTCTTGCCATGCTTCGACACACGCGTGGGTTAAATAATATGCGTTCGATTTATCAGGGATACGGCCAATGTGCAGGAGGTGTTCATATGATTACACACGCTTCACTTTGACCATGATTACTAGGCGTTGGTAAGTTACCTTCGCTTTGAAAGCTGGAGCTCTAAAACCGCGATTCCGCGTATTCATTTACTGCGAGAAAAGTTATCCCATCGATGTCAAATCAGCCGGAATCATTGCATCAATTTTCTGTATTTACGAAACTTAACCAATCAATAATGATTTAAGTTATGATGTAAAAATAGGGGAACATTTTGCGAGCAACAATTCTTAACACTGTAACATATTACTCATTCCAATTGTATGCAAGAAGATTGTTTTTTCACCTAGCCTGAGTGATTAACTCATCGCTCTATGTTCTAGCTACATTTCACTGAAGACCAGTTTGAGCCGCCAATATTACACGAACTCGAAAAAAAAAAACAGGCCAAATGCAGTTCCATCAATTTGCTCTCACCGACCTGTCCTGAAGTAAAGGAAGCCTCCTCGACAGACATGAACCTCGCTCTGATAGTAGTCAGTTATTTCTGTGGCTTGCTCTTTTCCCACCTCCATTTATGAGAAAACAAGAAAGTATAAGAATTAAAAGTCAATGTATAGTTGTCTCGTCAGATATTATGAGATAATAGAGATATGACTGACAACGTAAGTCAATGAAAATTGAAGTATATCAATGGGTCATGGGGCGGCATCAGATTAAATAGTGATGGTTATGAATAGTGTTAGGTAATGATGGTGACTGTTACGGATAATAATAGTAAATGATAGTAATAGGCCCGGCCCGGATAGTGAGGTGGTAGTGTTCGTTGCGTATAGTGACAGTTACGATAGGTCTCTGGCATTAGTAGATATAGTGATAGATAGGATAGCGATAGTTAATGAATTGGCAGTTATATGCTTTCTCATTTCCGCACGTTGAAGACCTGTGTGCACCTTGTAATTTTTTATTTGATTGTTGCGTTCAATGAAATCAAGCTCTTTTACATAGCGCATGAGACCACAGCATGCTTGCCCCAGAACTTCAGTGTGTCGGCAATAGGGCCCACCACTTCTCCCAGTGTACCCTGCTGTCTTTTAACCACATGCGAAGTCAGTGAGGGGCCGCGTACTGATAAATTATTTAATTCCTCCATCAGCATCATATCAAGACTGCCGTGGCAAACCTGTTCCTTGCCTCGAAGCAGCAAGGAACAGCTCAAAATTTGGTTTTATACAAAATTAACTAATTAACGCAGATTATCGCGGATCGTTAACTAGCACAGCGCCATTACACTTGGCCTAAGTTTTCCAACGGTATGCGGTTCGATGTTGCAGCTAAAATTTAGATTTTAATTGCAATTTACTAAATATCAATTAATTTGGCTCAGTAATTGATCGAAATACATGTACAATTAACCAATAATCCAATCTCATGGTTGATCACGTGACATATACTATGCTTAGAGAGATAGCTTGACAGTATAGCGAAATAGACTAAGTCCTGCTTTGACCTTCTCTGATCTTGAAGTTCAAAGCACCAGCCTGGATCGTTTTCCGAAGTTTTACCGCGGTGACAGGTTTCACGCTCTAAAAAAACAAACACAAAGTCAGAGGCAGTACTAGATTAAGTGCACAAAGTAAAACCTTATCATGAGACTTAAAAAGTGTCTGTAGCACAGAACTGGCCTGAAAGCTTTGTTTATCAGTATTCCCCATTCAAACAGTTCTAAGAAGAAACCAATCAATTCATGAACTTTACTTTCGGCATTCTCAATGCTTTTCTCGCAATTTTTCAAAAATTTTGTGTACTCCTGAAGCGCAGACCTGGCCCAAAAGCTCGCACTTCACTCACTGCTGCGGCCGGCCGGCGGGCGTCAAGGAGAAAAAGCGTGTCGTGCGCAGCCCTCGCCGCCGCCGCGCGAGGAGAATCGAGGAAAAAAGCGCGGCGCGGAGGATAGTGTCGCTACTTTCAAATTATCAAGGGATTTTAGTCGAGGGTAGCTCCAAGCCTCCACTGGTTTGAATTGAAACCGCGCTGTCCACGCTGGCTAGCCTACCAGGCCTTTTTAGAGCGCAGTTCTCTGGCGCCCGTTCCCGCGTTTCACGTTGTCGTCGGCGTCGCCGTTGTTCCTCGTCACTATACTCGTAACCTAGGGTGCCTGGCAGTGCCTCGATACGCACCCGCTCTCCGCTGAGGGTGGCGCCACTCTTGGAAGGGGTCGTAGCCGCCAAGCCCGGTTCTTGGGAGGCGCCGCCGCCATTTTCTTACATTCCGCTCCCGCCGACTCACCCTGCTAGACACAGAAAGCGGCATTCTTCACACAGTCTCTTTGCAGAGTGTCTAGATGCTGCGTTTCCCAGTGCAGTAACAGCGCAAAAATGACGGGAGAATGTTTTCGTTTCATAGAGACCAAAAAAAAGATTATTGACTGTGAAAATGAAGCGGAACAAGCGGCAGCGCCCGAAATATGCATATGCAGTGCAAGTACCTGACTTCTCAGCAGTGCTAAATTCATTTTTGGGCTTATTTCAGCTATTCTGGGCGACTGTTCCTGGTAATCAGACGTACGATTTTGTGTGTTCTTGTCGAAGGTGCCATATTTTACTTTTACAGCCTTCTGATATTTTATCGCTGCAAGCAGATGTGGTCTCTTAGACCTATATCCGGTGCATTTACATCTCCATTCATTTCACTTGGCATCACGAAATAAGGCTCAGCCTTGTAAAAATATTAACGATATTTATCAGCCACGAAGATTAAATAGGATTGCGTCACGCTTGCTTCATTAAAAGCCCTCACTGCCCATTTAATTTTTAGAAGTGCATATAGCAATGTGAAGAGTGAATCCCGGGGTGCAAAATAGCACATGACGCGTTAGGCTTGTATTTCTTCGCGTTGCATTAATTGGAAGCTATTATACTTTTTTTCTGAGCGAAAATATTATGCTAATTACGATATTTATTCTAGCATATAATCCTAGCTTCCAATGCAAGGACGCTCTTATCGAAACAGCAAGCAATAGATATGCCTCTGACAATTCTCAATGAGTGTGTTACTGATGAACGGAACTTGATTTATCCGAGCAGTGAAGCGAAGCACTCTCAAGAACTACGAGGAGCACTTCACTTGTGTTATCGCGTGGTGTACAAACAATATACCCACTGTGAGTCACCGCTGAAATCGCTCCCATAATACTTTGCAAAGGTAGACCGGCCATATGCATGAACACATGCGCAGATCACAAGGAAGCAGTCGGCGAAATGCTATTACACCAAACTGCGACTACGCAATACTCAGCCACATGTTGCTGGTGGTCATGGAAGCGAAATTTTTGCTGGTGTTAGTCTTCCTTCAAACACGTTGTAATCAGAGTGAATTTTTCGTATACATGCACAAAAGCGTGAGAGAAGTTTAAGCTTAAGAATCATACGCTGTATTTAACTTGCAGTAAATCGTTGTTCGTAATCATTTTGTAGATATTGTATTTGTACATCAAGATATTAAATCATTGTTCTTTCATGTGCCTAAGCCGTCATGTTTTGATTGCATAGTGTATACTTGACATACTTCGCCCCCATTGTATAATAGTGACAACGGCAATAGACATACAGTGCGAATATGCGGCAACTTATTTCGTTTATTTCACCTTCTTTCCGCTATACCCACACGTAAGCGCAATAACAGTTTTCACGGACCGGTATGACAACGACGTCGAGCAGTTGCCCGCCGCGATCACCTATCGCGAAACAAAGATATCCCCTAAGCTTTCGCTAATCGTCTCGAAATAGCGAATGCATCCCCGCATCTTTACTCTTACTCTAAAGCGCGATCCACCGTTCGCCGCTGCGTGTACCCTCCTCCCCTCCCTCTTCCTCCGTGGCGGCGACCACGCCTGTTCTCCGAATGCTGCATGTGCTCCTGAGTCCTGCCGCCACCGTTCGCCGCTGCGTGTACCCCCCCCCCCCCCCCCCCCCCTTCTTCCATGTGTGGTGGTGGCGATGGTGTTTTCCGGTTGCCGAAGCGCCGGCTTTGCCTCAGCGGATCACGGTGCGTGCATCCCAAGCCGAAACGCAGAGCCACGCTGACTTGACTCGCTAGCGGCGTCAGCGGCATCAGTCCGTCGCTGCTATCTCTTCGCCGCGCAACGTTCCTATGGACCCACGCGCTGCCTCCCGCGACCTCTCGATGCCACCCCTGTGCGGTGGCGACTAGTGGCGACGGATCTCGACATGTGCACCGCCGCCACCGTTCGCCACTGAGCTGCGGTCAAATTTCGCATTAGGAAGTAACGTAATCGTCCGCAATTTTCGTCATCCTTTCCGCGTTGGTAGGCGAAAAAAAAAAAAAAAAAAGAAGCGTGCGTGCTGGCGTGTGCTTTGCTTGCAGCTCCGACGGCCATACGTCTCCTTTCCTTTTCCCACGCCTTGGACTTGAGATACATCTTGGAGCTTTTATTTGAAGCCACCCTCTCACTTCCTCCAGCAAAATGGAGACAAAGCAACTGAAAGAAAACGCTGACAGGTCACGCACGAGTGACGTAGAGCCTTCATCACTTTTATGATACCTGATTGCACGCCCAGGACCTGCGAAGATCTCCTTGCTATCCCAGCAGCCTCTAGCACCACGGCTTTTAAATCGTTGTCTTCGTCTTTTAAGTTCTCGTGCGTTTATTGCCAGTGCTGGCCACCAAAGTGGCTACGCAGTACGCGGAGTAAGATGCGCCAAAATATTAACGCGTCTGTTTCGTCAACATTATACATTCAGGTATCAGCACGCAAAAACGTTCGAACACGTCGCTGAGGTTTATTAATGGCAAGCAAGCGCGGTTGTGCTTTAAACCAATCAAAGCAGCGAGTGACGTATAGAGTATTTGCAATTCACGCGAAAAAATTGTTGATTAGTGTGATACACGCGGTATAGTATACGCTGGCAATTAATGTATCAGGCCGGAATAGCCACCACCGACGATATACGTTGAGACCGTGCGATTGAGTGGCTCAATCCAATCCATCATCCACCGCATGAAATTTCGTACGTTACTTTTCGCTGCCCTTGCTAAGCTACCCGCCACATTCCACTCTTTCTCTCCATACCCTCACCCTCCCTCATCTTCTTCGGAAGTGGCGATGAAATTACTTTCTCTACACTGACTCTTCTCCACTGAGACTTTACTCGCAGCCGCTAATGGAAGGCTAACAAATTTTCTATTTTTTTGTGTGGTAATGGGTTTTGTAAAGCTATCACATTAAACCAATAAACGGCCGAAAGCGGCAGTATCGGAAGTGCCGAAGCAAGGCAGGCCCGCTGTACACATTAGAGAAACGGCTTCTCTCAAATGCTTCTCATGATGCGAAAGTAGCAGAGCCAGGGAGGCTATGCGTGCTGCCGGTGAAGGCGGATACACGTAGCCGAATACCCTGGCCAGCCCCGGAGCGCACGTGAGCAGTCCTAGAAGGCAATATGCTGTTCACTAAATCGTTTTATGCTCTTTGTCACGGAGGCAAGGGTGCCTGCATTACGCTGGTCTCCATCGTTGCTTTTCTTTCTCTGTACGGACCTCCATACAAGCACTGACATCGATGTGGGACGGACATTTTGGAATTATGGACAGACAACTCCCAAGCAACCATCGACGTCCGTCGGACGCCCGAGCACAGAGCCGAACGTCCTTCGCCGAAATCGGACGTCTGTAGGACATACATAAGCTATTTGATTTCGCACATCCATATTCGTACGTCCGTGGGAGGTACGGACTACGTCCGTTTTTGTACATCCGCATGAGACGAAATGTACGTGCGATGTACGTACAGAAGAATATGTTTTCAGGGCGTAGCATGGGTGTACATATATTTCCTTGCTGATTAAATTCGCCGTTTGAACATGTACAGAGCTCAGCGGTCATGCTGGCATTGCGAAATCAGGGTATAGACGAGCCGTATGGGAAACTACTGAAAGATATATATAGCGGCTTCACAGCAGCCATAGTTCTGCATGTAGAAAGTAACAAAATTCCTATAAAGAAAGGTGTTAGGCAAGGAGACACGATCTCCCCATGTACTATTCACAGCTTGCTTAGAGGAAGTATTCATGGAGAATACCCCAGTAATCTGCGATTAGTTGATGACATTGCCTTGCTAGGTAACTCAGGCGATGAACTGCAAAAGAATGATTGATGACCTAGACAGGAAAACAGAAAGGTAGAGCCCCGCCGGGGTGGCGCAGTGGTTACGGCGCTCGACTACTGTTCCCAAGGACGCGGGATCGAATCCCGGCCTCGGCGGCCGCCTTTAGATGGGGGCAAAAAGCAAGGCGCCCGTGTGCTGTACGATGTCAGGGCACGTTAAGGAACCCCAGGTGGTCGAAATTCCCGCAGCCTACCACTACGGTGTCTCTCATAGCCTGAGTCGCTTTGGGACGTTAAACCCCACAAACCAAACTAATTAAACCAACCAGAAAGGTAGACTTGAAAATCAATATGCAGACGATTAAGGTAACGTTCAACAGCTTCTGAAGGAACAGAAGCTTACGTTAGGTAGCGAAGCATTGGAAGTAGTAGATGGAAATGTCTACTTAGGACAGGTAGTAACCGCAGATACGGTCAATGAAAGGGAAATGACAAGCAGAATAAGATTGGAATGGAGCGCATTTGGCAAGCAATCACACATTACGACTAGCAGCTCACCGGTATCGCTGGAGAGGAAAATCTATAACAGTTGCATCTTATCTGTACTCACCAGTAGGGCTGAAACGTGGAGGCTAACGAAAAGGGTTCTACTTAAGTTGAGGACAACGCATAGGGCTATAAAAACGAAAAATGGTAGGTCTAACGTTCAGAGATAGTAAGCGCTTAGAGTGAGTCAGAGAAATAACTGAAGTTATTGAGGTTTGGTGAACATCAAGAAGAATAAATGGGCAAGGGCAGGACATGTAGTGCGAAGAGAGGATAACCGATTTTCGTTTAGGGCAACGAACTGCATTCCAAGAGAAAGAAAGCTTAGCATGGGGCGGCAGAAAGTTAGGTGAGTGGATGAGGTTAATAAGTTCGCCAGGTTCAAGTGGAAGCAGCTAGCACAGGGCGGGATTAATTGGAAGAATGTGGGAGAGGCCTTCACCCTGCAGTGGGTATAACCAGGCTGATGATGATATGATGATGATGAGAAGAGCTCATCCCACTTGTCTGGAGTGCACTCTAGTTGTATCCTGCAGACACACGAAACCTTATCGCAGCTGGTTCGCTATAAGGGCAAGATGTTTTTTTTTTTTTTTTTTTTTGCGGGTCTTGCCTATCCGGCTGCACTCCAGCGCAAGCACTAAATGTGAAAGTCAATACTTCCATTAGAATTTTGATTCATTCCCTGGAACATTGCTCGAGCATCTGAGACATAGGTCTGTCAGGCATGGACAAAAGCTTGCACGCCGGGGACTTGCAGAAAACAAAATTAATTCCCCTGTTTCCTCTAATCGTTAAATGGTGTTCTTCCGGCGGAATATGTACATCCTCCGTGCGCTTGAATGCCTTGCCCAACAACACAAAATTTTGATTTAACTGCTAACATTTCGATGTTTAATGACAGCTGTCCTTGTACAGCGATGTGTTATTAGTTAAAATTGAGCAGGTTACTGAATCGTTTAACGCATTTGACTCAGCCAAAATCTCAGCAGCCATGCAGGCACTGCGGAACCAATGTGTAGAAGAGCCTTACGTAAAAAAAATACTGGAAGGTACCTGTACACAAGCTGCACAACCAATATAGTCCTTCAGAAAGAAAAATAATAAGTACCAATAAGGTAAGAATGTCAGCCGGGAAAGTACAATCACTGAAATCATACGCACTGTTTGCTTATAAGGAGGTATTCAGAGACCTGAATTAAAACTAGTTGAGGGGTTGATGGAGAACACCTTGATTATCTGCTTTTCTCTGATGGCATTGCCTCATGAAGTAACTCAATGGAGGATTACAAGGCAGGATAAATGGCCTAACTGAGCTAGCAAAGCAGAACGGTGGGCCCCAGAAAATAACAGCAGATAACTAATTTTCAACAGCCACGGAAGGGAACAGCAGTTCACGATTGCTAGCGAGGACCTGGATGTGGTTAGGAATACGTCTACACCTATAGGCAAGTATTGAATTTGCTGCCTAGCTCTATGGGCATTTGCTTCAGCTCTGTTGTAGCGTGTTCGTTTCTGTGGTTCGTGAAAATGCGCAACATTCTAAGCAAGACGCATATAGGTCCCGGTTCTGTTTGCCGATAGCTTTGCGAAGATGTTTGTTTTCTCTAAATCAGCGATGTCGTGGGTCCTCTAAACGTAATATTTCGTGAGAAAACGATTGAGATGGGTTTCTTGGACCCACTGAGCTGCTTATTGTTAAGGAAATAAGTATGGGAGGTGGTTTATTGGCTTGGTCTACTTGGTGTAACATCCCAAAGGGACTCAAGTTGTGAGGGATGCCGAAGTAGAGGGTATCACTGCGGCGTTATTTACACGGGAGAGGCGTTTGCCCTGCAATGCGTGTATTCAGGCTGATGATGATTGCCCAGTACCTCTGCTCTCGAAGCATCTAAACGACAAAGAACTAGAAACCACTCGTTAGGGGATTCAACATTGCTCTTTTTGAGAGCCGCGAGGGGTTCGGATTTTAATCAGCGTACTGTGGCGGCAACACTAAATGAAATCAATAAACAATCAGAAAAGCCTGCAAGAGAGACGAATGTACTGTCCTTTCGAAAAGTAACCAGGCAACTTAGTTTGTTCCTGTGATGTATTATGAAGTTCGAAAGGCTTCCAGAACTTAAGATGGGAGGACAATCAGTGCTCACTTTTCTTTGCACGGTTTGTAGCCTCTCAGTAGGCATGAATTCTCCGCGGTGCGACTGAGAAGTGGACCCTGCAGTCTAGTTACCTTTGGCACGCACCCCCTGCATTTCGTACTACTGCTCCCAAGGACGCGGGATCGAATCCCGGCCTCGGCGGCCGCTTTTCGGTGGAGGCGAAAAGCAAGGTGCCCGTGTGCTGTGCGATGTCAGTGCACGTTAAAGAACCCCAGGTAGTCGAAATTTCCGGAGTCCACTGCGGCGTCTCTCATAGCCTGAGTCGCTTTGGGATGTTAAACCCCACAAACCAAACCAAACCAAACCAAACCAACCCTGCATTTCGTGCTCTGACAAGGCCCGCACAGGCGCTGCCTGAAAAAGATGATCGACAGGATACAAACTTTGCTGAAAGGCGGGTTGTTGCGGTGCCGTGTTATTCGAATCCAGTTCTTATGATGCAAGTGGCATATATACTCTGCGTGTGCCGCTGCAGCGTGGGAACGCCCGAAACCTTTAAACGAGCTTAGGACTTCGCGCTTGCGTTTTGGTGATGCGTCATAAGAGCCGTTAGAACTTTACCTGTAACTTTTAACAATGGAAGAGCACAGTAGCTTGAAAACAAAATACTGCTTCAATTCCTCGATGCCAACATGGGCGTTCTTAATTTTCATGTCCAAAGAGAAATGCCTTCGTTTGATTAGAAAGCTCCTCGTATTGATTTTAGCGTTGATGAATTTAATACTCTGCAGTGCTTTATGTGAGCGCAGTTTGTCCGAGGCTGCACCCCAATCTGATTTTGAGAAAAATAAGACAATGCATGATTGCACAAGACCGGAAGTTCACATATTTTGAGGGATAGGGCCAGAGCTAGTACCCAAGTAAATGACAAATACGACGTACAGTCGACGTCACCCTTGTGTAGAGCGCTCGGGCAGTGCTCATCCCGCAATAAAAACTGAAATAAAAAGTCAGCCCACGATTAGCGGACAAAGTGCTCATGCCCACCTTCTGCACAGGTTTGTGTGGATCTACTTCCGTACAAGAATTGATTGTTAAAAGTAGAAACTGCGACGAGGTATCGATTTTTATGCAGGGAAGTGCGCCGATCAAGCGCTCTACACAAGGCTGACTTAGACTGCACAATTTAGGTATCTAGCGTTAGTTTCATTTAGATATAACGTTGGTCGAATAGAACTTTTTGAGTACATGGGCCACTGTGTCGAATTTACATATTCCGGATGCTTGTTTCTGAACTGTGTTCGGTAAAGTGCTGGAGCTCAACTGTGCCGCCTAGCCAAAGGTAGAGCACCCGTGAAAATGGGTAAGCACATAGAAGCCTCGAGCATGATCATTCTGCGGAGCAGTCGGCTAGTTCCTTTATTGTGGACGTGTATGATAGCCGTTCAAATCCTACTTTAGCCCCTACATTTTAACTCGTTTTTGCTTTAAATGTACACCACGCAAGTCATTAGTTCCTTTATTGTGGACGTGTATGATAGCCGTTGAAATCCTACTTTAGCTCCTACATTTTAACTCGTTTTTGCTTTAAATGTACACCACGCAAGTCATTAGTCAGTTATACAGTAGTGTGTGTTGCCTTTTAGGTCACATTTTCAAAAGAATATGAACAAAAATTGCTGTTATCTAGGCGGCAATTTTGTTTCCATGAATCGACCGTTTCTTACCTTGAAACAGCGATTACTGCCTAGCAATAATTCACAATACTCCGTTGGCTTGTTTCTTAATTTTCTGATAGCACTCAGTGATGTTTCAGGACCAAACTCGACGTTTAGAACGTTTTCTGATGTCCCGGGATATTCGTGCGGTACACCACTTAAAGTTCGAAAATACGCCAATAGCAAACACTTTATAATGTTCATTCGGGTGTTGCTTAATTACGTTTCAGGTAGCGCTCGGACATGCCTTAGAGGCAAAATTGCTGCTTAATATGCTTTAAAACTATACACTGGATGTGAAGGCATGCTGTACAGGTTAAAGTTCGGAAATAATCGTATCGGACGATTTCTCACTGCTGGAAGAACAGCTTCTGAACGTGCATTAAGAACATCCGAGATGAAGACGACAAAGCTGCGCGCCACTCACGTGCTTCTGGATCGGACCGAGCCTGCACCTCCATACATGCCCGCCGTGCACCACGATCTACCTGCCCGACCGAAACCCGTAAGTGTTGGCCCGCCGCTCCAGTTACCTTTTTTACCAGTTACCCTTTCCAGCTTTCTCTAAGTGGGGAACCTCGGCACCACGTTTCTGTCGCGGCACCGAGGGTGTGGAACCTTGCCCATTGTTCTGAAGCGGCGTCAGGCTTTAGGCATCGAGAGACTCGGAAGATAGAGTGTAAGCATGAGGTAGCGAGGTGTGGTATACCGACCGTACACGGCGTAGCCTCTTTTGCGTACTGTGTTTCTAAGGGCGGGCTAGCATTGGTTACCGGCAGCCGGTCAACCATAGCGATACTTTACACAGATGCTAGGTGGAGAGTGCTCGTCTCCTTAAAAGGAGTGGCGATATATGTGGTCTTATAGCGCCCGCCGATGCTATAAAGCGGAGGGGCTGAGATCAGCGTTACCAGCCGTGTTAGAGGAAAATAAAGATGTACAGCGCGTGCTCGGCACGGGCTGTTCAGAATGAAAAGCCTGCCACGATGGTCATCTCGCTCTGGTGCTCCGCTGCGACCCTGCAAGTTTGCAACAGTCTATCACACGACCAGGAATTAAGCGGATGATTAGATGCAGAAGTTGGCGTTGTCCTTCCGGAGCAGGACAGGGGCGTTCAGATTGCTGTACCAAAAACTGCTAAGTGCCACGTGTTTACTAATGTGTTAGCGTGCGCTTTTTGATCGGCTGTTTAACACAAACTATTGGAAAAATCCTGCGCTGATGAGAAGTGAGTTCTCAAAAATCGAACAATTCATATTGCTTCTGCTGGTAGGAAGCTCAAGAGCAACTAATTAAAACGAACCATCTGAAAGCGACATTTAAAAGTGTACCTGTGTTTAAATATACATATGAGTGTGCTTTTTCGCGTCCTTTATTAGGGCCTGTATATTGTTTTCAGCTTTTTCCTTTATGAATGGTAGTTTGTGGATACTTTCGCCGATTGTCGTTCTGCTCGAAGGCCCTCTCCAGTGGGAAATCACTCGGTGAAGCCAAGTGACAGCCATGTAGTGTTGTACGTAAGCCGCCAACATTACCCAGATGCCTCTTCTCAAGACATGTATGTGTGCATGCAGAAGCAGCTTTTCTCAGGACAATGCACGCTCTCCACTCACGCATCTCGCTCCAGCGCCTTTTCTTTCTTTATGTGGAGACTTTTAGAAATGGAATGGGGAATAATGTTTTAGTGACCACGCCGCTTTCGTCGCATTTTGATCACTCGTTTGTGGATGTTGTTCATGAAGTTGCACCGTGCTCACTGTAGTCCTCTGTGCTTGATACCTTTGAAAACGTGTTTACGTGCTAATTTTGAACATGCACAGCGTTTAGATGGTGGAAACATGTTTCACCCTGGCACTGTTTGTAGGTACATATATATCTTGTGCCCTGTCTAAAGGTAATTAGGCGTTTAATAAGGGCATAGTGTTCTAGCCCAATAGAACTAAAATGAGGGCTGTCAAGAGTCGCTTAGCCTAGATTGCATAATTTTCTTTTTAATTAATTATTTGATAACTGATAATTCACCAGTATGTAAATATCGGAATCAGAAATAGTCTATTCAGAAGCTATATTTTGTCTTGAATGGCATCTGGCTGAAATGTTGGCGCCATGGTATTCTACGAGGGAAGTACTTTTTTTTCGCTGACGTTAGAAGATAGCTCGAACAATAAAAAAGCTTCAGTTTGACATCGAAGTTACTCCAGCTTCCGAAGATGCGTCTCAAAGAGTAAAATCGGCTTTGCGTTGGGAACGCAATCACAATATTGTCCCCGACAAACGTGGTTTAAAACAAAACAGCTCAGCTGCACTTTTAATGAAGCGGAGCCCGAGAGACGAAGACGACGTTCGGCCACGTGCCAAGATATGGTTCGGCCACATGGCGCTGTCAGAAGAGTGACAGCAGCGACCGTCACGTTCGCTGTCAAATGCTGGGGTTCAGACGTAAAGTTTGTCTTTAGAATCTCGATTTACCCGTTGACAGGTTCGGCAAGGCCCCGAGCTACACAATTTGGCCGAGTGAGAAGCAGTGACACGTTCGCTTCAGCAATGACGGTGCCCATCCTTGGTCAAGACCAAGGCGCCAGAACCTTGCGGAATGTAATGGCTAGCCAGCTGCTCATGACAGAAAAATCAGCGCCAGTAGCCACTAGTGCGGTCCTGTCACAACTGTCGGCGGTACAAAAATTTCAGCAGAAACCAGTCGTTTGCAGCCCGTTGGTAAGTTCGTCGGATCGGGTCGTCGCTTCAAATCGTCAGGTGGAGACTGCTGCATCTGAGAAGTAGCGGGGGCCTCACATCCGGAGGTCGCCATGTTTTGTTTTCCCGGCGAGGTGACGCGCCTCTGAGTTTATTCAGGAGAGTCGACTTTGGGATACAAAGCGCCTCGGGATGATGATCGCGACTGCCGTTGCTACGACGTCAGGGGTAACTCACCAGTGGCCACGTAATCCTCAATGTCCTGCGGTCTTTCACCATAGCAATGTCAAGGCACGTCCGGTGAGGATCTTTTCAAACCCATTCTTCGGTACGGGCAATCGCGAATGATGTGGCCGGTCTCCTCGATGTGACAGCAGAGTGGTCGTCTTTTTGGCGTGCGTCAGAAGTGTGCCTTGCTGATAGCAGGGCATCGGTCCTGCTGCTGTTCGAAGGGGCGTAGGTAGCGGTGAGGTGGTACGGCAACAGGTCGGAACGCAGGTGGCTCAGGGGCAGGTCGGGGTTTGGACGTCGCTACATTATGTCTCTTGTTGGGGTGCTGATGGTGGCTGCACCGCTCGTCGAATTCCTACATGGACGACAACCCCTGTTGAAGGGATGCTTGCAGACAGAGCATTGAAGCGGATGTTTCGAAGATCTTCGAGGACAATGCTCCTCACAAACGTTTGCAGTGCCTTGTCAACGGCGGCTGGCATGGACGCGCAGTAGTGTGTGGCCGCTAAACTTACCTGGCGGCCGTATTGCGCCCTTCGTTCTGGTAATGAAAGTTCCATGCTCGTGGCTTCTTTGGCAAAATCGGCGACGATTCATGGAGGGCCGCGATCGATGCCAGCAAACAGTTGCTCCTCCATTCCTCGCAAGAGTACCTTCATTGCCTCAGACACGACAGGGTCGGCGCGACTGTCGCGTCATCTCCTCCCCAAAAATGGCCACGCTCTAGTTTGAATGCTGGGACCTGGACCGACTGTTGATTTCTGCGTTTTCTTTTCGCACCTACGAGCTGAATGTTTCAAGAAACTCACAGCGAACAGCTTCTCAGTTGAAAAAGGGCGCCTCGTGGTTCTCAAACCACTTCTTGGCCGAGTCTTGCAGCGCGAAGTACACGTTCTTCAGCTTTCGCTCGTTGTCCTATTGGTTGAACACGGTCACGAGGTTAGAAGCTGGTCAACCAGTCTTCCACATCCTCGAACCGAGCACCGTGAAATGGCAGTGATTGAGGGGCAAGAAGAGTGAGCGGTGGGGCGAATTACCAGAGTACTGACTTGTCTGGTTGCCGGTAGTGAATGTCATGGCTGGCACCGGTGTGGCCAGTGGCTGGAACTCTGGTTGCAGGCCTCGGAGACGACGGCTCGCTTTATGGACAGCTGTAGCGTCCGCGCGTCGGTGAGCAGCGTCACTGATTTCGTCATGGTCAGCGTACATGAGAATCTACACAGCACCTGCATCAAATGCCACCGAGAAACGTGGCTAAAAACAGAACAGCACAGCGGTTTTTTAAATGAAGCGAAGCTCGAGAGACGAAGACGACGTTCGGCCATGTGCCAACATATGGTTCGAACACATGATGGCGCCAGAAAAACCACAGCAGTGTGGTAAAATGCGATTGTGGCAGTCATGTGGTAGCTTTTTTAGGGCGATAAATAAAAGGGACTGAATGGTACCTTGGTACAAACCTGCTTTTTTATCAATGCGCTGTTCAACTCCAGAGGTGACGCCTTTTTCCTGAAGTCAGTAATTAAGTTAGATAATTAGCTTTTTTTTCAAATAGTTAGGTAAAGTATATCATACTAGGCCACTATATTCTGAGGAGCCTTTATTATTAGGTTTGTCTGGGTTAGGTCACCCCTGCTTTTTAAAGCTTTGATATACGTGTAGCTGCGGGGCCTGGTAAACCCCCGACCTGAAGCTGTTCCACTTTAAAACATGTGCCTATATTTTATATAATCCAATTTGGCCATAGATATGCACGTGTTCAGGCACTAATTCCTCTTTGAAGGCGGTGGCTCAATTAATAGCCATCAAGACATGCATACGTTTTCGGGTCAACGACTTCTTAATTACTCGGAATGGTTTATAGGAGCAATATTTCCAAGTGGAGGATTGTGTTTTCCCACAATCCTCCACTTGGAAATACACACACAAGCGCTCGTGTGTGTATCCCTCATTTTGTCCTTGTCTTCGTTGCGCTACGTTTCCTAAAATGCAAATGCACCAACTCGCCCAATTCAGCATTCTTGTGTTCCGAAATCGCATTCATTATTCCTACTGCGTGAATGAGGTAGAATAGTTGTATGTGTTAAGCATGGCTTTCTTCCTCCTCGCAGCTGACGAGAAGAAATCTGTCCAGATCGTTTGACACTCTGGTCAACATGAGGTAAGTGCATGCACTGGCATATGTTGGAGTCACGGCCCCTAAGTCGTGCGTTTTAATGCTTACACGCGTACTTTGACGTAGGCCTAACGACCGCAAAGCGCGCGCGGCTGGTTCGGACAACAGGCTCCGTTGGTTGACGGCCGCTAGTCTGGCAACCTTTCTGGTCCTCTGCATCGCCATCACGGTCTACTTCCTATATACAGGTACGTTGCTGCTAATGTTGTGGTCTGTGCGATATCTTCACCCAATAGCGCCTTTAAGAGCGCAATTTTTCTAAAGCGACCCCGGATGAGAAATCCAAGCACATCATTAATGTTCTTATTAAAATATTTATTATTTGTCTCGTGCTCTGCGTTCATTATAAAATGATAGTTTATTGTTCAGAAAGGTTGGGTTACCGCCAGTCTATTTAAACCTTCGATGATTTTGCCACAAATGATGGGTTGCCATCGTTTTGCTTTAAGTGAATACTACACCGTAGCATATCTGGGATCCGCGTTTAAATGGTGTTGATAAAAGCGCATTTCACTTGGAAAATTGGCAAGTAACGGGGATATATGTATATATTGTATATTTCTTATTTCCTCTTATGAGCACGGTGGTCTTAAAATAGCTACCGTAATCTGTTACAACAAATTCACAGGCGCAGAACGTTGTGTTGACCTGACAATGATTAATCGATTCTTGCGTTTTGTGCGTCCATCATAGAAAGCAAACTGCAGCAATGCGGTTGATAATCAGGAATTCCTACCTCTGTTCTTGGGAAGGTTTTCTTACCAGAAGAATACATTCTGCAAAACCTTTTCAGAGTACCGTTTAGCACCTCTGATGGGAACACACTTTAGAGGGGCGGTTGAAGGAAATGTCCATTGAAATTGCAATGTGCCAGGGAAATTGCACTATAAATGTATGATCTAATGGGCTAGAAGTGAAATGAATAAGTGGTGTCAGGAAAATGAGCATAGACTGAGGTACTCAAGCTACACTTTATCAGTAACTGATTGATGGATGAATTTCTGAAACCATTTAAAAATTCGATATACTGGATGGAATTCTGCAAGATGCGGTAGGTTTAAATAAATATAAGTTATCCGATCCCAACAAATGTAACTATTACTAATCGGCGTAAAGTATACACCGAATCTTTCGGATTCAATGTACCCCGAATCTTTCACTCTACTTCGAAGATGGGTACGATTAGATCGAACTTCTTTTTTTCATTTTAAATGCTCATTTATAGCCTTCAAGCGAAACCTGTGCAGTAGTTTTTTTTTTCTTTAGAAATTTTACAGTTTAAGAATTCGTGCCGGTCCGGGCATAATACATCGCATTTAATCGGCTGTCGCTGTACCTGAAAGAGGTAAGGATAGGTCGAATTTATTTTTTATTTCAAGTGCTCCTAAGGACCCTCAACCGGGGGTTTTACTGAGTGAGAAGCACGTGGGTACTCAAGTGGTATATTGCAAGAATGCGAAATATACATAGAAACGCTACAAATAGCAAAATATATATTACAATATTACGAGGTTTTACGGAACGCCTGAGGCTGAGGATTTCGTTACCAGATGGCCATAAAACAACGCTTTCGGGCCATCTGATGAATTCGATTTTTATCAACTCAGAGAGGAAAACGTTGATATCATACATTTAGGCTGTAGTACATTTCAATCTACTACCCTGATAATCCTTAAAAGCAATGAATTCATGGTCATACACGGCTGCCCATTGCGTCATGCGATGAAGGGACGATAAATGAATGACTGAGTTCTAATTCGTCGATGCATTCTGGGATGCCAAACAAGTGATGAAGCAGACATCTCTACAGTGAACTTTACACAAAGCTAGAGTAAATTAAAACTTACTCTAACACGGACCTCCTGAATATAGAACAGAGTGTCTAGAGTGTATATATCTGCTAGAATTTGCTCGATTACATTAATGCGACTGCATTTTGAATATGCCTGCAAACCTGTCTTCTTCCACTTCGAAGGGTTGAGGAATGCCTTTAGCGTCCTCTTTTTGTAGACATATCGCCTCTCAGCGCGTTGAAGAAGTTATGGGTTTGTTTAAAGAGGGCCAAGTGTGGACCAGCAGGGAACGGTGCAGTGGTTAGTGGGATATAATCATTAATTCTTAGTTTCCGCACGCATAACAGCACTTTTCACGGCGAATTTTGGCGATCATAGTCCATTCCTTTTCCAGACAACTTTGCGACCGCATTTTTTGTTTTCTAGGTTCATCGCGAACGACAAGTAAGTGTTAATCCGATTTTTTGTTAAAGTAAGTATTTGGATTACGGGCGTTCGGTCGGGCTGCTGTAAGCGTAAGAAGGCATACTTAAAACAATATTTTCCACGAGACTATTCGACCCCGACGGGCAGGTGTCTTGAACAGTGTACTCATAGCATGAACGCTAAATTTGGTGCAGTGCGTACTGACTTGTGATTTCAGGGAAGCAAAGTACAGGTTACAAAAACAAAGCAGATACGGCAACGACAGCAAGAAATAAGGGATGAATATCGTTTCGGCTTAATTACCGTTTAATTATTTATTGACCTCAACATTTTAGCAATAACACGGCTTGAAAATGCGCGCACACAGAACATGAAATACGAAGAAAAATTAAATTGCAAGTTGAATTAGTGCCATAAAAGAAACAAAACAGTTTGAAAACGATATCATATAAATACAAAATTCAGGCAGTAGTTGTTAGCTATCGCAATAGCGCACGCTAAATAAATATATTTTTTATTAACAACAGCAGGGACACGACTTGTCTTCTCTGTCAGCGCACTTATTCCATCGAAGGTTCTTTTAGAAACAGAAAGAAAATGTTCCTAAATTATTTCTCTAGTAACAGCTGCATGAACTACAGCGAAAATAGTAGCAACATTTTTTAAAAAGGCGAAATAATTTTCTTTTGGCAAGTTCCTTGCTGTTTCGCGTATTTGGACTTCAGTGGCTTGAAACAGAACTTGCTGCTTGCACTCAATCTTCTTGAACGCCTTTTTTTTAGATCACGCACAGCGACTGAAGCAGCCGCTGCCTGGAAGCGCCTCAAGTACGTGCTATTTATCATCATCATCATCATCATCATCATCATCATCATCATCATCATCATCATCATCATCATCATCATCATCATCATCATCATCCAGACTATATCCACTGCAGGCCGAAGGCCTCTCCCATATTCCTCCAATTAACCCGGTCCTGTGCTAGTAGCATTCACTTGACCCCTGCGAATTTGTCCAACCTCATCCGCCCACCTAACTTACTGCCGCCCTCTGCTACGCTTTCCTTCCCTGCCTTACAGTGCTCGCGCAGACCTTGAGTTGGACTCCGCTGAACAGATAAAATTTACAGCTGATTATAATTGTAGAATGAAGGTTTAATAAGCAAAGCAGAAAGAGGAATGAAGTTACGCACGGTGTCAGGAACAGATACTGAGCACAGAGAAGCTTCTTGCCGCTGTTTATAATGAAACCGGATCCATGCTGTAAATGTTTCATCACGTACAGGGGTAGTCAAAAGTTTCTAGGCCACAGGATCTGTTCCTGGTTGGCATATTCTGGCACTTGAAATCCCATTAAAACTATGAGTTATCTCAGAGGTTAGAATAATGCTTCTACTCTCCACACATATTTTGAGATTTGAGGGCGTCGTGTACCTGCCTTACTATATAACTCAGAAGCAGACTTTGTGGCCTCGGAAGTTTAGACAACCGTGCTGTACCTGTTACGCGGACTTCGCGGTGCTCGATTTCAGGTAAGAGTTGTTACCCGTCGACGTTCCAATAGGCGCAAGCCACCCGCTGCTCTCGTGTTCGGCTTTCTTCTAGTGAAATGCATGACAAAAAAAGCAGTCTTTGACTTCATCTTGGGCAGGCAGAGTAGGTTAGTAGTGAGGCCGCTTGGCCAGGAGGTCGTCACGCCATTAAAGGAAATGAAAATAATCAATACATTGCTGGATGAGCAATGGAGAAGAAGGTAATGAGGGCGGTCCAGGTACGACAGGAATACAGGATGCATACAGCTATTAATGATTGCGCCAGGCTTTGAAGTATCAGACCTACCCGTACTGACTCTTCGAAATATACTCTAGCATTAAAAACGTCCATGTGTGTGTGTGTGTGTGTGTGTGTGTGTGTGTGTGTGTGTGTGTGTGTGTGTGTGTGTGTATGTGTGTGTGTGTGTGTGCCGGGAAAACTTTTTCAGCATATGGTATGCTATTATAGTGTTTTTCATCCTGGTCAAAACTTTTTTCTTTACTAAGAAATGCTCTTTCAGGCCAAACACAGCTTTTCTAAATCATGGCAGTCTTCACTTAAACCATACACTCTCTTATTTCGAAACCATTGGGTAGCGTCTCTCGCCAACGCCTCGCGTCTGTCCCTTTACTATCTTATGTTATCTTAGAAATACGGCTTTTTAACTACCAGCTATCCGCATACAAACATTTAAGGTTCTTAGAGTAACTTATGGAGTCCCCTAGTGATAGGTCTGGTTGCTGGTTTGGTTTTGGGAGTTAGCTGGTCCCAAAATGACTCCTGCGATAAGAGGCGCCTTTGGTGAGGGTTTTCTAATAATTTAGACCACCCAGTATTTCCTTAACGTGCATTGACATCGCACAGTACATAGGAACTTTGTGAGTTAGCCTCTATCGTAACACGGTTGCAAGCGGCCTAGATCAAACTCATGTCGCCCGGCCCAGGAGCCGAACGCTCTATCCCCTAGGCCACTACGGCGGGACCTGGGCATGTGTTCTTTCTGCGGTAGTCATGTTAATTTTTGCCAAGGACTTGTCATATTTTATTTTGATTATATTTCCTCTTTGTAAGGCCGATTCCATCGTTCATCGCCACATCAAAGGTAGCGTTGGTCAGGAAATATTGCAATCTTGAAGTGTTACATTTCCGACATTATTTTTAATATTTTTATTTCTTTTATTTTTGACAGTGCATTTTATCTGATTCTTTTCTAATGTTATGTACTTTTCCTTATATAATATACATTAATGCTCAACGTCCCTGCCCCTCTTCCCACGTATGCACATGACGGGACTTTAAAGGTTTATTGCATGATTATATAATGAGTATTTTCATATCAATTGCAAGAGCCTTCGCTAACATCCTTTCACGCGTGAATGCATGGAGAGCTCAATACCCCAGACAACATTCAGCCTCCTTACTACGATTTGGAGTTGTAAGAAGGGGTTCCTTTTACAATGGTTGGACACTTTTCTTTTTCTTTTTTTCAGCTCACCTCCCCATCGAGGAGAGAGCCGAACCAGGTCACAAAGGTGAATTTGCGGTGATAATTCGCATTACAAATCCAATGCATCAGAGTAGGCATTGCGCATCAAGCTGGGAATACAGAATGAATAAAACGATGGTTGAATACGCATGGCTGCGAATTAATGTGAACATTAATGACTACGCTGAGTGCTATGAATTGCCGCATGACTGTTGATATCTGCTCAATATTTGGCTGTTGAATGAATGAACGAATGAATGAATGTTTATTCCGCTTTTGTCGTACAAAAAGCGGATCAGATCACGTTCAGATCACGTGATCTCTGCGAGCAGTGTTTGTGCATTCTTGCCGCCCATGTCACGACATTGTACCGTGCGCTTGATAGTAAAGATTTTCCGATGGCCGTCATGATGTTCTGATTTAGTGCTAACCTACGCGCCTTTATAGGCTTTATGGCAGTCATATGTTTCAATTGCCGCGCACAAAAACAAAATCAGGCGGATAACCCCTTGCAGTACAAAACATTGCCCTGAAATTGAAATTTGGTGATTGGAAACTCATCGACTTTCAAGTAGATGTTTTGTGGGCAATGGAAAATCAATACTGTGATTCTGTAGTGTAGATACCGAAGATATCGGTCGGAACACTGTTCTGTGTTGTGGCCTTTTTACTGCATACCAAAGCGCTGCTATGAGCTGTCTTAGGCAAAGACTATACTCATTTTCCGCAGATGAAGAACTCCAGCCTCTGGAAAAGAAGTGGGTGGTTTATCGTAAGTATATATTTGCTGGTAAAGTAGTATTGATTGCATTTTGTGGAGTTTATTTGCCTTCAGGCATCAACAAGTAGAATATTAATTAAAGCCAACCGCATACCATTGTACTATCTATTCTGAATCGTGATAATATTATACAGTTATACACCATCCATCTACCTGCTGAGCTGGTTAAGACCATAATTGAGTTTTGAAAACAAAATATGCATAAAAAAAGAATAGCGAGGCGTAGAAGAATGCAAATCTAAGTTTTCGAGTATTGCTCATATTTGTTTGAAAAACGGTAAATTATTGTAGCATTCTTTTCTGAACATGATATGGAATGGCCGGATCTTAATTCGTAGCAAAATTATGCTTTTAGTGTTTGCCCTGCTCACTCCAATTGAGCAGTTAGGATTGTTATAAAAAGCCTTTTGTTTGCCTCTTTCGCAATTACTGCGGAGACAACAGCAGAATTAGTAGAATACTGCCATGGTCGTATTGATTACAATGACCCAATCTTTAGTCGCAGAAAAATTTTGCTTTAACGTTTGTCCTACTCTCGTATCTAGTGGTGAGGACAACTATATATAAAATAATCGGGGTACATTTTTGAAAGAAAATAGCAAAATATTCAAATGTCCCGGGAGATGACCCGCCGATGTTTTGTGATGGTGCAATGTTATGCTAATACAAAAAAATTGTGCTCAAGTATGAATTACCACTGAAAAAAAAAAAATGTGTCTGTTCCTAATTTTTTTTCGGTATGTGTTATAACGCGGTCAAGTCTTTTAACCACAGCGCTCAAGAAGCTAAGGGGATCAACATTCACCTGAGCCCTCTTCTAGGGCCTCTGTCTTAGTCTGAGTCACTATGAAACTTAAACGCCATAAGCTAAAACAAACTATTTGACATTTGTGGGTCTTGTGCTGCCTGTCGTGCTTTTTTTTTTGTGACAAGCACCCATGGAAGCAGTGTTCCTGCGTTCGTCCTTATCGGCGTCAATGCTTAGATGTCTCTGTTCTACGGTTGTTATACTGCGAGATACTGAAAGACTTCGCAACGACCACTCATCCGAGAAGTGTGGGCCACTGTCCAGGGAAGGCCCTTTTAAGCAAAGGAGCCCAGTGTTTCGATCAGGTACCGGAGATAGTCTGTGCAAAATGCTACAGTGACACGCGCGCCGCAAAGCATCGAAAATACAATTCCAAGCTCTCTCATGCTCTCCTCCGGGAAGCCAGCTTCCCCGTTTCCTGCGCTGGCCCGACGGGCCACAGCAATGACGTAGGTACCGCGAACGATGTCCATTGGTCCGTCTCGCTGACTGACGGGAGAAGGATGGGTGTCTACCGCTCGCAGCGCGCTTTTCCCTCGCCACGGCCAGTCTGAATCCAGAGGCGCGCGCTCCCTCGACCGTTTTTTTTTTCGCGCTCGCGGAGAGCCACGCCCCACCTCCCGCCAAACGCGGAGGAGGAAGGGGAATTTGTATTGCGGAGGCTAGACGACCTCGGGCAGGAGAGTGAAAAACCTTTGCGAGGGAACGGAAGGAGAGAGGCATGGCAAAATCGGGTGATTGCGGTGGCTGTAACTGCGTTATTAGTTACTCTTTTCAAAAACATTTTGCGGCCTTGCGTTCTAGGGGCCAAGTCTCACAGTCCCCGGGGAAGAAAATATTTTCGACCGGAGGGTGGACAGTGGGCCTTTAAGTAACAGCTGTAAGCCCCGTGTTTTCTAGCAAGTTGGTGTGAAACTCTCTTTATTGAATCGCATTTTGATGGCCGGGTAAAGGAATAAGAACTTCGGTACAAACTGGCGAAGTTGCTCAAGTGGGCCAGTTGATTGGTGGGGAGGTCCTGTATCTATTGAACATGTCGCCGCATACGTTAACCATAAAGTAACACCATAATTGTTTTATTCTTCCAAAAGATGACGCACCTATCCGGGTGACGCCCAACGTGCTACTATGCGGCACCGACGGGCGAGGACCTGCGAAGCTGGCGGCGGCTCTGGACGAGTACTGTACGCACGTCATTTACACTGGACCGCTGGCCATCAGGCGCACGCCGGGCAACGGAAGGCTTTATGTGCAGGCCCACGGTGAGCGCCTATAGCCGTGGCACACCATAGACACGCCTCAGTCGTTGTTACGCTCCCGCATAATTTTAATGTGCTGAGAAGAACACACGTAGGACCACCTAAGCCGAGCATCGGGCTTTTGTGTGCCCTCGTCCTGATTGGCTAAATTGCTTCATGATGTCATCAGTGCTAATGGTATCATTAGGCGTTGTCATCGCAACCTATACCTTAGGAACCTACACTCGGTGGTCGCAGCACCTACCTATTTGAAGCTCACAGCCTCAAAAATCCCGAGAATGTACCTTACAAGCGATAGTTGGCAGGTGATAAGGACGGGCACTGATTGGTTGGTGGTTGATGTGACGTCACCAGACTAGGTATTATTTTAGAGTTGCATTGAGCTAGCAGCTTGGGCAGCTTTTTCGATATGGAAAGATGTGATGAGAATAGAACACCGTCGAACGTCGTGTGCCGTTGCTCTGGCTGGCTAAGCTGTTTCTTGCTGGTTCTCACATGACTAATTCAAAGTAAGGCCGGTACAGCTAAGCCTATGACTGACCAATGAGTGACCATCACCTTTTTGTAGCCTTGATTTACCCCCTGACGCTGACTTGGACCATGAGCCAAACGAGTACTTTTTAGAACACTGCCTCTGACGTAACCGGGTTATGACTCTCCTAATTTTTCTATGAACGGCTTTAGAGAATTCTGTGCACACATTGTTTTATTACGATATTGTTCGATTACGCAAAGCGGCCGTTTACTGGGGATGAAAGTGCCCGTTAGAGCCCCCAAGTGGTCGGATTTACCGCACTGGAGCCATGCACTACGGCGTCTTTCATATCGGATGTTAAGCCCTATATTCCCCTATTTAAGGTTTCAACCCCCATTTTCCGCATGCCGTACCTATTGCGGCCTATTTCGGCACAGGAGGAGATGGAAATATCCTTTAGCCTGCAGGAACTCTGCTTCAAAGTTGTCTCCAAAAATATCCGCTTGTGTACCGCGATCAAAATGCAGATTTGATTATTCGATAGGCGTACACCGCTTTCCATGGCCACGCTCGTGGCTTACGGCCTCAACTGTGCAATAGCTGACCCTTATCTGCTATTTTATCCAGACGAGGAAGGGTACCGCGTGTTCAGCGGCCTGACCAAGACGCACGAGCGGTACCTGTCGTTCCGCTGGAGTTCGGCCACGTGGAACGAGGGAGACGTGCTGCAGACGCTGGTCGCCTACCTGCGCTATTACAGGTTGCGCGGAATCGAGCTCGTCATGGGCAGCCACGAGCAGAGGACCAAGCTAGTACGATTCTGCAAGGCAAGTTATATGCTTTTCAGCGGGATCAGACACATAGCTAGATATAGGCTGAACGGAAATGTGATTGGCGAGTGACATGAAACGCAGGCAAAGCAGTGAAAAAAAAAAATTGGGTGATTTTAATTCCGCCCTACACTTGTTGCTTCCTTGGTCAACCGTGCAGAAATTTGTACAGAAGATGAGGACCAACGAGAGTCTCATCATCAAGTTGGAGAAGTCGGTGGAACTCAGCAAGGGCCTGTTTAAAAGGCTGGCAAGGCAAGGATACTTCTTTTTCGTTGCCACTAAGCTCGTTGCCAGACTTCATATAAAACCTTGGTGGTAGCGTAGATGTGCAGGAGTTTTGTCATCGAGAAGCAATCGTAACATTCAGAGTTATCCATATGTTTAGGTGGAACAAGCCAGCCCCGTACTGTTCTCCCGAGTTTGTTCAAATTGTAACTGCTTTTGTCAGGAGAACCTACGCTATAGTAAGAATATGTTTACGGGCGAAATCAACACTTTAAGCTAGGAGGCAGACTTTACGGGCTGGAGGCCTTAGAATTATTTTCGAAGGTTTTGTGTCTTTCAACGTGCAACAACATTTCAGAATACGAGAAAGTTTGCATTCCACCTCGATCGGTATGTGACCACCGCGGCCGGAAGATGTAGTCATTTGAGAAGAGCGATAACAGGATGTCGCCTCTTGTCACTGCAGACCCATGCATGCATTGCCATTCAATCCCGCTTAAGATTATAGTGGGAGTACTAATGGTCGTCTAGCCAAATGAACGGTACCCAAGAACATCCCCTATGTCGTGGCAAACGTGAACCGAACTACAATGTGCAGCTTCTGCAAAGGTGAAGTTGACATGTTTAGGAAAGTTTATTTACATATGTACAATTGATTGGTTCTACAACACATAAACTTCCACTCTAGAGATTCGCACAAAGAATCGCACTTGGTAGGGGAAGCGAGAATAGGAAAAAAGCACATGAGCACACAGGAATGACATAATAAGGTTTTGATGTAGGTATTGCACAAAAAGACGGCGTCAAGGAGGACGCAAAATCTCCAATTCGGCTTAAACCGCTAGTTGAGACGGTTGAAGAACTCATTTTTAGGCGGAAAGAAACTTAACAGGCGGTGAAGCGCGCTAGAGAAGAGATCGTCAAATTTAGGTGCTTTCAGTTAACAAGAAATGATTTGAGCCCACGGTGGGTTTTTTTCTTTAGCATTTCGTAGCCTTAAAAATGTCACTGTCGCGGCCAAAGAGCAGTCCGCTCGTGCGGCGCCAGCACTCTATCTTCAGGTGTATACTATGAGGATCTGATTAATTTGTAGGTAAGCTATTTCCCGCATGCAAAACGAGTCGATACCTGGACACTCTTTGAGGGAAAATCAGTATGTCAAGTGGTGGTCGTGCGAACCCTCTTGCCTCAATCTTCAGGACTTGAAAGTTTTTTATTGAACTCCATCTCGCTTGCGCAGCCTTCCCGTGTTCCTTATACTGGAGACGCAAGTAGTGAAGATGTCCGGGCTGCAGGCAAGGCGTTTCCCGAACGCATACCAGCCTTTCCACGGTTCACACAAAAAGGATGTCTACATGGTGAGCGGCGCTACTTCACGAAGCTCATGTGGAACGTTCCATTTGGAAAAGTAATGTAGCCTCTCAGTTGTCTTACTATGCTGCGTGTGCGTGGTTCACTGCCATGCTCCTGGGCTTCAAAAACACGGAGCCAGTATGGCCTCTTGCTAAAGGTATCGACCCGCCATCATTACAATCTTTATATCTTGGGATGCCTGATACGCGCGAAGCTTGGAAGATGCATGTGACACGTGCTATGTGTCGAAGATTCGCGCATGCGCTTGCAAGCGAAATGAAGTGGAGGAAGACGGGGTTAGGAGAGAGGGACGGGAAGGGATCTGAGCGCATTGTGGCAGCCAAGGTAAATGTAGACGCCGAATTTCCGAGCCTTCATTTCACATTTGTGTAGAACCCTCCGGGAGATTAGCGGAAAGTCCGACATGGAAGCAATCGGGGATATTCGGACGCCCTCATAAAGCTCGATACATCAGCTTCACAAAATAAAACTCGAGAGCAGGGCGCTCCAAAATAGATTCCGGCCGAGATATCGTCCACTGAAGACGCTACAAAAGAGGGCGATGTGAAAACCGAAGAATTCGTCTCCAGTGTCATGGAACAGCAGCAAGAATATACCGGATGTCCCAGCTAACTTGAACCAAGGGTTAAAAAATAAAATATGTGAGGTGGGTCAGGTAAACCATTTTCATACAACTGCCAGTCGCCTTGCGCACCACAGGCAATGTTTTGTTTTGAAATTAATTAGGTAATTATGTTAATTTTTCTAATTTACTACATAATAACTTAAGGCCATAAATGGGAATTAGAAAGTTGGAGAACACCTTCAGAAACCCCCATTTCATTAATTGCGATAAAGAAAGCGTCACGTGTATCTTTTTTTCCAAGATCAAAAGAAAGCCCGCGAAACACAAAATCACGTGACTAGCGCATTCACGCGAAACGATTGTGGTGCTCTCAGTGGTGGTTTCATTGAGCGAAATGAGCTGCGGCCGTGTCTCTTCGGCCCCGTTGCAGGGGCAGGCCGATATGGTTGCGGTAGTTTCTTCGCCAGCGTCAGACAGCCGGCGCAGGTGACTGTGCAAGTAGCAGCGAGCGCGGCGAGCCTTCGCCACCGAAAAGGATCAGCCACTGAGCCTGCGCGTACAGGCTTGGGTAAAGGGGCGAGACGACATCATGTGACTCGGTTCAGATTCGCGCTCGCACCTTCATTTGCTGGTACTTTATCGCCATCCACCTGTCGTGACGTAGCTGCTGGGGTGGGGGTGCGCAGGCCTTGTCAAGGTCTCGGTGGTTACGGGCAAGCTCGCTCTAACCATCGCCAACATGGTAGCTTGCCTCTGCAACGGGACCTTCGAGTGACGGCCGCAGCTGATTTCGTTCGCTCAAATCACGACTGAGAGTACCACAATCGTGGCGCTCAAATGCTCTAGTCACGTGATTTTACTTGTATTTCGCGGACTTTCTTTTGAGCTTGGAAAAATGAATACACTTGGTATTTTCTTGATCTCAATTAATGGAATGGGGGTTTCTGTAGGTGCTCTCCAACTCTCCAATACATATTCATAGTCTAAAGTCAATATTTAGTAAATTAGAAAAATTAACATAATTAGCTAATTAGATAAGAGCAGAACAAAAAATTGCCTGTGGTGCGCAAGCTGGTTGGCAGTTGTATGAAACGGGTTTTCCTGGCCTACCTCAAATATTTTAATTTTTGACCCTTGGTTCAAGTTAGCTGGGACAACCGGCTTATTCGTGCTACGATTTTGAGAAACGATGGGCTGACGGATGATGCCATCAATTTCAGTACCGTTGAAGCTATACTATCTTATGCAGCACTCTAGATTTGAGAACAGGTTGCCACACACTTTATCAGACATGCGAAAAGTGCAATTAAATTTTGTGTACTACAGTGTTTTTACCAAACTCTTTAACTGCATCCCATTGAGAGCGAACGATTAGATGACGCTTTTCGAGGGACATGCACTATAGACGTGAATTTCTTCGGTGTATAGATTAAGTGTGGCAATAGGTATGTAGCGTGATCGCTTGCGAGCGAAACTCACATGTGCAAGTTAGAAGTCACAATATTTATACTGTGTTTAAAGAAAACTGACTTTCCGAGTGCCCTTTGGTGGTTGAACCGCTGCAACTTATTCGTTTGCCCTATGCTCTCTGACATTGCTTTCGCGGTCACGCAGCGGTACCGGTTGTGGAAGGTGCACCCATGGCGACGCCACCTGCACCTGGACAACGTATGCTTCACCATCTCAATGGCGGTCATCAAGGCACGCAAGACAGCCGCCAAGAATAGCGTGCTCGAGTACTCTTACACGAACCTTAAAGAGGTGTGTGAACCTTTCACTCTTATCCTGCTGCAGAGAGAGTCATTGGTAGCACTGAAGTATTTAGTCATGTACAGCTCGACTCGTTTTTTCAGAGTGATGGAGCCCAAAGTCAGAGGTCGACTAATACACGGATAATGGCCTTGGCAGTTCAGAAACCCGGCTGCAAGCGAGAAAAAAGAATGGAACGAGTAATGTAAATGATGCTACGGTAAAATGCATAGATTTCCAGCACCCCTTTGAGATGTTTCGCACTATAGCATTTGATGTCACTGTTAATCTCGCGATATAGCTTCTTTTTTTATACAGCAATTTAAATGATGTTGGGGATGCCAAGGGTGGCGATATGCACGGAGCGCTAGCGCGGCGGCCATACCAGTTAGTACTGATGCCTGCAGCGCTTTCTGCCCTCTTCTCTTTCAAACTGGGAACGGTAGTAGGAAGGAGTCGTGCTGCCTTGTCGATGAAAAATAAAGAAAATAATCCTGAGCGCAAGACACTCAATGTTTAAGCAACACAGACAGCAAGGTTGAAGTAATCATGCAGTTAGATACTGCATGATACTGCATGAGATACTGCGCGACTGCCCGTCGCGAATGCAGCGATACTGCATTTTCGCGAGTCTTAGCACGGGCCCGGTGAGTACTGCCGACGTCAGGGACAGCAAGGCTACAGACGTTGCCTTACAGACAAAGCTCCCCTTTTAACTCGGAGTGCAGATGCACTGTCTCCATAGTGATGAGTTTGTTTCGGGTGGCGCTGCGGCTACCATCTTCTTTAATGCTGCACTGTGTTAAAAGCTTATACTTGATAATTTTCTTTTTCATGCCTCTCTTTGAGTTTGTTTTCGCGCGGCGCGCGCGCGCGCATTCACGCACACACACACGCACACGACCACGCACGCACGCACACACACACACACACGACCACGCACACACGCGCGCGCGCACACACACACACACACACACACACACGCACACGCACACGCACACGCACACACACGCACACGCACACGCACACGCACACGCACACGCACACGCACACGCACACACACACACACGTACGCACGCGTGCACGCTCGCACACACACACCTCCATGATCACCGCACTAAAAAGAACTGTTGCGTAACCTAGCCTCTGGCTTCCGCTAACATATCGATGAACGCCGATAACTTACGGAATTGGTCTGGGGATGGCGACACTTCTACTCATTTTTTTCCGCTCTTTCTAGCTTATACAGCTATCTGCCTGTGGACATCGCTAGGTAATCGAACAATTCAGACCAACTTCAGTTTGTCGCCAGTGTTCTTTTCATGGCAGTTTGCGGTTCTGATCTTGTCTTGGTCGACCTACACGACGTTACAAACTTGCTTTTGCTTAACAAAACTTGAAGATAGATCAGTGCATTGCAACTTGACGAAAGGTAAAAGCGCACAGGAAGACGCGTGTCCTCTGTCTTCTCTCGAGTGTGTGTCTTCCTGTGCGCTTTTACCTTTAGTTATGTTCCCTTTGCTTCTCAGTCTGTAATGTCAGGGAGCCTACTTGTGTTATATATCGGACAATACGCAAATAAATATGATATGCCCAGTGTGGGAAGTGGCGACTGACGAGAAATACGGAGTGGGTTTAGTCAACCTGACATGCTGCAGGGCTCCCTTAAGACAACCACCATGATTTCAGGGTCACGGGTTCTTTTGCGTACATTGTAGTGCTCATGAACTCTTGAAACAAATGCCAGTATGACGCGCTTGAAAGAAAATCCTTGTAGAGCTGTGACACTAACTTTAACTGTAATTGGTTTTATTATGAAAGCATGACCATTAAATTCGAGTGCCATATGTGTCATCCTTTACTACGGCAATGCAGGTCGTAGATAATGCAGGATAGGTACTGACTGTTTTTTATGAATGTGTCTCTAACGAAAGACATCGAACTACACTGATAGTGGCGTGGGACGGAGGATTCCTGGTATTTTCTACCACATTGTGGCAAGTGGTCCCCGTGGGTTCGCTACACGTGACACATCTGCAGTGGCCAACAACAGTAACGACGGAGCTGCCACGCTTGACGCACCAGGAGTTATACCATTCCCTCTCTATGTGTCATGTCTCATGTCGTGCCTTTTCCGCTTGCCGCGGCAACTCTATGGCCGTGGCCACTTACCATCTAGGTATGGAAACGTTGCACGATTCAGTGTCGTATAGAAAATTAGGGTTTAAGACGCTTCTGTTCTGGAAAGATAACAGCGCCTTGCAGGTACTGTGGTACGGTATGGATGTGTCTGTTAAGTTTGTTCACCAATTGCATCGGGAGAATACGCAGCTAGAGACGCCAGTCATGGATGGCTTCATCACATCTCGCTATAGGGTTGCGACGAAGAGGCTAAACAACATTTTTTTAACTAACTAGAGCGTATACATCTACCTCATGTCTTATGCCAAAGTTGCGACGAAGTTCACTGAGGGTATAGCGACCCAAAAGTGATGTGGCGCACCCTCGGTACCGCAGGCCTGTCAGCAGAGTGGTATGACGAAAGGCATCGACTGGAAGGCGATGTCACGGTACCGCGAGAACAGGACGCTCTACTACGCCTACGACAACAAGCAGACCTTTATCAACAAGGTAGGAATACGCACATGGCTCGAAACATTTCGCTTACTTTCTTGAGGTTTAATAGAAAATGAAACAGCAAGGATCTGGCGCAAAAAAAGACAGGACTAAGCAACGGTTTAGCTTTGCTAAGTCCGGATATATATATATATATATATATATATATATATATATATATATATATATATATATATATATATATATATATATATATAACAGTGCGGAAGAAAGCACTATGAACCAGAAATTATATTATTATAAAGTAGACTGACACACATTTATAAACATAAGGTTTTACTGCCGTTTCGACTGGGGACCAGTCTTCACCAGTTTGGTGAAACTGGTGAAGACTGGTCCCCAGTCGAAACGTCAGTAAAACCTTATGTATTTAAGCGTGTGTCAGTCTATATATATATATATATATATATATATATATATATATATATATATATATATATATATGCAGAAACATTGTTTACCACTCGTCTTGCTGAGTTTCGCTTCGTTAAGATTTGCTTTCCACGTATTGTCATGTTTAGCTGAGCATAAACCGGGTGCTTTAGCCCTTTATTATGGAGAAGGTCTTTTTAAGGTCTACATTGCAATTCTCCTGCAATTCTCCTGCAATTCTCCTGAGGTATTCTTGCAATTGCAAGAATACCTCAGTAATCTGCGATTTGCTGATGACATTGCCTTGCTAAGCAACTCGGGTGATGAGCTGCAAATAATGATTGATGACTTAGACAGGAAAAGTAGAAAGGTAGGCTTGAAAATCAATATGCAGAAGACTAAGGTAATGTTCAACAGCCTCGGGAAAGAACAGCAGTTTACATTAGGTAGCGAAATACTGGAAGTAGTAGGCGAATATGTCTACTTCGGACAGGTAGTAACCGCAGATCCGGATCATGAAAAGGAAATAACAAGAAGAATCAGATTGGGATGGAGCGCATTTGGCAAGCACTCGCAGATTATGACTAGCAGCTTACCGGTATCGCTCAAGAGGAAAGTATACAACAGTTGCATCTTGCCTGTACTCACCTATGGGGCTGAAACGTGGAGGCTAACCAAGAGACTTCTACTTAAGTTGAGGACAACCCAGAGGGCTATGGAACGAAAAATGGTAGGGGTAACATTAAAAGATAGAAAGCGTGCAGAGTGGGTCAGAGAAATAACTCGAGTTACCCGACATTCTAGTGGAAATTAAGAAGAAGAAATGGACATGGGCAGGACATGTAGTGCGAAGAGAGGATTACAGATGGTCGCTGAGGGTAACAAACTGGATTCCAAGCGAAGGAAAGCGTAGCAGGGGGCGACAGAAAGTTAGGTGGGCGGATGAGATTAAGAAGTTCGCAGGCGTCAAGTGGATGCAGCTAGCACAGAACCGGGTTAAGTGGAGAAATATGGGAGAGGCCTTCACCCTGCAGTGGGTATAATCAGGCTGATGATAATGATGATGATGATGATGATGATGATGATGATGATTGCAATTCTGTAAGAGGAGATGATGATAAAATGTATGACATTCAAAAAGCAGTTAGAAAGACAGGCAGCTTAGCACGTCGTGAAACCGGCTACTGAGGCTGCACAACATTCTAAGGCTGTAGCCAACGTAGCTGATTTCCTTGCCGAGGCCGGGGTTAGAAACCCACTTCAGGAAGATTCCTTTCTTCGAGCGGTTGCTCGATAGAGGCGTCCCAGCCGCCCTGGCGAACTAATAGAATACGTCTAATAATGCTTGCGCATTAAAGATCAAGGAATTCGTCTGTGTGTGACTGAACGAGAGAGAGAGACAGGTGGAAGAGAGGATTCGACCAACCATTTCAGTGCCATTAAAGATCTGCCGCTGCTTATTTAGGTTGCCTTGCAAGAGATTTCGCGCCTGCTTTAATCTTCTACCTGTCATGCACTTGTTCCACTGTTAGCAAAGGTAAAGCTTTCTATCGTATACAGAACGCCATTGGGCTGCTGCAGTTAATCTATATTTTCACAGCCTAGTCTATATCAGTAAATGTCAGTGTGAACGTTATGGATGGTACTTAGTAATCAAAGTTTTCTGAATATATAGCTAAATTCACATGTTAGAGAGTTATTTAGTCATAATTTACTCCGCAAAATATATCAGACTGGATAGGTTTTCAGAGGCTGTTGTTTCTGCCCCAACCAGACGTTTGTTGCAGCGCTGTGATATTAATTACGCGAGAAAACAAAATCACTGTTTTTCTGTCTTCAGTAACTCAATTCTTTTCTGTGAAGCCTCATAGGCTATCTTTTGTACGTTAAACCGTTAATAACAACCAAGAATTGTTCATTACTAGGCGTTTTTTAGTTTTTGTGCGATTCCCCTAAAAGAGTGCTTTTCGTGTAGCCAAGTCATGTAGTCACGTAGTATGGTACCATTTGGTAGCCTGCTATATATGCGTTGTTTCTATGCGACGGCCTCGCTGCGTTGCCATTTTGAAACTATGGCTCACATGACCTTGGATTGCAGAAAACATGACCTTGAGAAACGTAACTAGCACAGCTTAATCTTAGAAAGTCACGGGCATAGATAGCGCTGGCAGGTGGTAGTCAGCAGCTGGCATGGCCGGGCACAGATTCTTCGATGGTTTGTGCGACCTACATGAGAGCACATGATATCAGAAAGACGGTAGGAGCTTCCAATTTGCACTGCTGATTTTCGGTGGAGAGGTGGAATAAGAATCAAATATCCAGTGCTCTTGAAGTCCGAGTCGGGTACGCTACTCCTAGGCCACGCAGGCACGTTCATACGGTTTGGTTGAAATGGGGCTTTATATATCTAGCAATCGCCTACGCCATCGCGTCACACCCTTAAAGGCAGAGCTCTAGTGTCTCTTGTAATTCTTTTACTGTATTTCGTGTTCTCGGCAGCTCTGGAGGCTGGCGCACGAGTTTCCTCGCTACTGCGTGGCCGTGTACGACGTCGAGAAGGACGACTTCGAAGGGGTCTGTCCCAAGAAGAGCGTCCCTCTGCTGCGCACTGTCAAGAAGCTCGTCACGGCCACGGCCAGGGCTCGGCTGGACTGACGGGCGCGCCCCCCGTGACGACACCGCGACGTTGTCGAGGTCATGTCGGGAAGTGCGCTCAGCGTGAGGGGTATCCTTCATGCAGTTGTGAGCGCGTGTATGGTTTCACGTCGCTTTTGTAAAGCAAGAAAATATCGAAACAAAAAACGTACTAGTGTTTACTTGGCGTTGCTCTGACTTTATTGATGAGTGCTGTGTCTATCACTTAATGGTTTCTGATATTGCATAACTGAAAGACCAGATATTCTTGGCCGCCTTGGCTATTTGTAGAAGCCCAATTTCACTGCTTATAACCTCTGCTTTATGAATCACAAGTGCACAACAAGCTATTCTTAAAAAACACAGCGGAACGGACAAATGACAAGCGAGTAGACAAGCAAAGCGCTTGTCACTTATCCGTTGTGCTGGCCACTTGATCTTCAAAACGTTGGTGTGACCTTGATCTTGGTAAACCTTGTTATTGGTAAATTATGCCGATGCCGCTCGTGCCTCACCGACAGAAATCGCAGGCGCCGCAATCTTCTGAAAGGGCTGTTGCGATTGGCGCCGTAACGACACTGTGAACGGACAAATTCGTGCGCGTCCATCACGTGAAACGACCTTAATGCGTACCATTATGTCACGCTAGGCGGAAAATTTGATGAATCATGAGAAGTTGATTTCATATCGTCATTCAACTAGTGCAATGTGAATTCCGGATGCGAAAAATGCGATTTTCCTTAGAGAGCATTGAATTTCTTTCGGCATTTCTAGTTTTGATGTAATTTTCACATGCATGCTCGCACAAATTTCTAGAGATTTTCATCTAGGCCACAAGTTCACATCTTCTAGCTTTGCCACCGGTGCCACTTATGGAAAAGATAGCTGTAATTGGTCATTATCACTCGATCTTAAAAGTGAACGAGTGAAAGCAAAAGAAAAACGAAAAAAAAAACGCATCAAATGATGGTATTCAACGAAAAGCGCGGGAGACTAGTACCTGCAGTAAAAGCGAAAAAGACTGCTCAGAAAAACTTTTTATTTACTTCCGGGGACTTTGGAGTGAACATTTCCGGATTTCTTGAGGCGAAAGGTAAATATTTCAAGACACTGTTATGAATATATTCACTAAAATGACCTAATGTTCAAATCTGTAGTAAAATTATGCTTTTAAAATTTTCTTATAGTCTCACCGAGTAGCTATAGGCCTTTCTTTAACACCAATCGGGTAGAAGTGTGGAATTAATCGTTGCATGACACAAAAATTAAAAGCGCGACAAAAGAGAAGACACGGACACTGGCTGACAGCTGGAAGAATGTAATTGCACCAACATGTGCTCAGGACCACATTCACGTCACGAAAACCCCCCAAAGTTAAACCCAAACAGCGAGATTCGCATGTTTAGCCACGTGAAGAAATCGTGCCTCTTTTGGAGCGCGAGCTGTACTATTTGCTATTTGGATGGCTCCGGAAGTTTAGATCATCTCTGGTTTCTCAACGTGCACTGGCCGCGTGACTAAGCGGGGAATTTAAAGAAACTGTTTAGCTGGTGCTTGGTTGCTCCATCTGGCCATGGTTGAGGTACGTGCTGGTCCGAGAGTGTCAACGCTTAAGCCGCAGGCGTAAGGGTCATGTGTAGCCACGTTGAACAGAATTTACTCTCAGATAACTAGGTTTAACCGGACCGGGGTGAACCTCTACAATTGTAATTTTTTGGTCATGGAAGGTACTGATGTAATTTGATGCTATTAATTACATGCGCCTCATGTATTTCGCTCCTAAACTAGCGCTTGTATCTTTTGAGAAACTTGCTTTTATCAAAGTTCGAAATGCATTGGCAAGGGACCACGTATTCAGGGATGTTCCTCCTGATTCTGTTTTTGACATCTTCGTTAAGTTCTTTTAAGCTATCCCTTATACAACGACCAGTATGCCCTATGTATGATTACCCGCAATGAGGTACGTTATTATAAGTAGCGAAAGAAATACAAGGACACCAAGGGTTGGCTTACGAATATATCGATTCTTAAGTTGTAGTTTTATGATATGGCGAAAAAATGTCGCGCTTATAACAGCTCCCTTTCGAGAACAGAGATTGTCGAAAATATTTGCAAGCGGTACATTTACGTCTGTTAAAAGTACCTACGACAGACAGACCTGCGAGCCACAGTAAGCGGAGATCTTTTATGAGAGAAATGCACTTTTGAACGGGGATTATTTGTGGCTAAATGACCGCCATTTAGCTTTTCACTCTTTCTTGTCTTCGGATTGCACCTCCCGAAATTCTGCAGTGAATACTAGCAGCTAAGGGGTTATGGGTTGCCGGAGTAACGTCAGTGAACTTGAGCTTTCAGCGACCGATTTCCTCGATGTCCGATTCTAGGAGGTGACATGGCGTGGCGTGACATGGTCCATAGGGTCACGAAGAGTTGGACACGACTGAAAGGCTGAACTGAACTGATAGCCGTAGTCACCTATTACGCCAATGATTGTCCCGCCCTTGGCTTCTGGTGGGTGTTAGTCGGCAGACAGTGGTTGACTACAAAATGACTAACTAAAACACTTTATGGACGCGAGTTGGCTTCGGACCCGCGTTAGACCGAATATATTAGCCTATCTCACCACTGAAATTAATCGTTATGTCGTAGCCGATTTTTATAATGCATAGGAATTGTCAAATGAAAATTTCCAAACGTACCCTCGCTTCAAATTACCCGGTGCACAATACAAGCCTACCTTATATTCACACAGCAAATCAGCGTAAATATATAAAAAAAAAGCTTTGAGGCAAACACATGCTTTGAGCTAGCGTAACCCGAGCAATTCGCGTGTTTAACTGTCAATACCTCTCGCTGTGCATGAATGCCATGGTATTCGTCAATCTTTATCCCTGAGCAATACATCCAGAGCACACTGCCGTTGCAATGTCTTTTTATGGGGCATTAAGCGCTCCCAAAATGTTATATTGCGCCATCACTAAGGTCCGCACTCACCGATTTCGCCGATCTTTGCCTGAATTCTTCCTGACCTAGAAGGCCGAGCTCGGAACTGAGACCAAATCGAAGTGTTTGTACACCTGTTCGTATTTGGCCGACGCAAGCTAAATTAATCGTCATTCATTTTGTAGTTTTCACATGACACGAAAAAACCCTTGGTGGTGGTTTTACTGTCAAGGCTTCAGAAAACGAAGCTGCGGGAACGCAACCTTGAACTTCCTCTGTTTAAGCCACTGACAGTGCCTATCCTACTCGGCACTCAATATCTTTTACTTGCTTCGCAGATTTCGGCCTGAAAGTTTTGAAACATTAAGTATACTTCCTGCTTCATGTTGACCCTCATGTCCGATCCAAGTCCATGACATAGACGATGCGTTAGTGTTTAGTTAGCGCTCTTTTGCATGCTTTAATACATTATACTGAGCATTTCAGCATGAGCCAATGTATCAACCCTTCGCCTCATGGCGATAGCGAGAACAGGGCACCGTTGCGCACGCAGGTGCCTCTTGGCATGTAAAATTCGCCAGGCTCGATCAGGACGGCGAGTGTCGTTTAGTGCTGCGCATAATCGAGTCCAGCTTTGCTTTCGAAGCCGCATGGCATGCCTGGCCGCTCGGAGATTTAGCAACTTGATGTCCGGCGCTTTTTTTCCAGTGGGCACAGTGCATCGAGTGCTTATCGATCGCGCGCACACTGCCACGTGATCAAAAGACTGCTCGCTGGACGCGGCGCACTGCACAACTTACGAAATGCACACCAGTTGACAATACTGTAGGACTGTGCAGCTGGACGATCACTATGCGATGGTGTTAGCATTATGAGATAGTGATCAGATCCCCAGATCCCCATGTATGGCTTTAGCCGCGGGGACGCCTCGAATGTCCGACTAGCGAGAGTGGCGCGGCTGGAGCATAGAGACCCCCCAGCAGCTTCGAGCTGCTGGCCATCCGGCGCTGTAGCGTCGCCTCTTGTTCCCCGGTTTCTGCCGGCCACGATGCTTCTTCCCCTACCCCCCCCCCCACACACGCGCACAGACATAGGCTCAAAAAAACGAAAAGCTTGGATAACGACGTCATATCCGGCGGAAAAACATCGAGGTAGAGTGAGTTCTCACAAAAGGCGTAAAAAATGTCGGATTTGTGTCAAATTAGATAAACGCACCTAATTAAGCGCAATTAATGCTTCAGATCACCGAGGGACCTATAATTAATGTCAGTTTGGGCCAAAAACGAAGGAACTTGGATGGTGACATCACACCCTACAAAACGACGGGGAAGCAGTGTAAGATCTCACAAAAATGAGTATAATAATGAAATAGACGTAATTAATACATAAATATTAATTAGTGACTAATTAGAGGACGCTAAATTGATAAATGAGTTTGAAGCAACAGATGTTAGCTTGCCGCTCCTCGCCTAACACCGCCTAGCAAGAGCTGTCGACGCGCAGCGCATGCGTGTGAAGTCACAGGTGGCGCCGCTCCCTCCTGCCATGCTCGCGCCAGCTGCACTTCTATGTCCCTGGCCTGCCAGAAACGCGGCAAATGAGTACAGAGTCGCATAAGAGTTTTTGTCTTACCGCCTTTAAGAGGTATTTAAGTGGCTCCAATGAATTTTTTACTCGGGACAGTGCCTATGCCCCCCCTGTTAATGTGGACAGCATGCATCACGGTCCTTCCAATGCTATGTCTCGGCAGGTGTTAGCTGGAAGGTGATATGGTTGGAAACCGATTGGTCGCTAGTAGATTTCGTTTGTAGAAAAATTACGAATAGCCGTAACAAACATCTATAGTTATGATTTATACTCGTTATTCACCGTAGTGTGATTGATATCTATAAATGCTAACACGCGATTGCTACGCGCGCAAGTACCTTAAGTGTCTCTACTAAACTATTTTTAGCCAGTAGATGTGCATGATTTGAGGTCAGTGCTAAGCTGGACGATCAAGACGAACGAGGATCGGGATGTGAGCTCATTGTACGTCGTTTCATAAGTTCAGGCGAGCATGAGCTAGAGGCACAGTGTGTTCTGTGCGTTTCGGCGGTCATCCATCCCTCCTTATTTGTGCTTGGCTGAAGAATCGAAGGCGTGGATTTCATAATATAGCTGGGAACATTAATGGGTGCGCTGTCAGTAGAGAAAGCGCTGAAACAAGTCAAAGTGAAAGAAAAATGGCTGGCCATTGTGTAGAAGAACAATGTTTGAGTACGCTAGCAAGCAGTCGACTACACTAACGACTGTTTGGATAAGAACTATCTGGTGGCCCGGGAAAAATCTGAATGAGGGCACATCAAGAGTATCGCTTGTGTACATTCAGACAAGATTTCAGGAATGGTCACGTCAAGGGCAGTTCGGATGGCCTGGACCAGATACTGTGGCCATGTTAAGTCGTGCTAGAACATTGCTCAATTTTGATAAGACCGTGTCTTCAGCTCGTCAAGCAAGTCCCGATGCGTGACAAATCACAATTCTCTTATCGCTTACTTATTATGATCTCATTGTCTCGTTATCACTTTTTATGACCATCTGACACCCCGCTATCACTCATGTATACAGGCTAGGTGCACCTCTATCCTTCCAGTAACATGGCGCCGCTGCCTTGGCTGTGCGCCATCTAAACGACATTTTGTGAGGAAAATAATTTTCAACCAGCTTGGCTTCCTCTCGAGGCACGGTATTTGACTGTTGTCTTTGCCTTCCTTTTAACCCTTCTAACTGCCTATTCGGCCCGAACAGTGGAGCTAAGCAACGAGCGAGTGCTTTGTAAATAATCTATACAGCCCTTCCAGTACGTAACCATGTGCAATAAATATAATGTATTAAAGAAAGCACTACCGCGACAGTGAGAGTCCGTTTTCGCTTCTAACAAGAAATTTGAGGGTTCGGATCCACTTCGATGCAGTTTTTACACCTTGGATTTTTTCCTGCTTGTTTACACACAGACACCACAGGCACATCGATGAAACGGCTCGCCGCTCCCAGTAATTCATCATCATCATAATCATCATCGCCACCACCACCACCACCACCACCACCACCACAACCACCACCACCACCACCACCACCACCACCATCATCATCATCATCATCATCATCATCATCATCATCATCGTCGTCGTCGTCGTCGTCGTCGTCGTCATCAGCCTGACTATACCCACTGCAGGGCGAAGGCCTCTCCCATATTTCTCCACTTAACCCGGTTAATTGTAGCGCGCTAAAAGAGCCAAGGCGCGCAAGCTAGGAACAGGTCGCTTGCTTCGTGAAGCACGAAGGAAGCGTGAAAAACAAATGTACAAAGATGTAATCAAAGCTAGAATTGTTGTAGTGGCAATGACGAAAACTAAACAGGAGCCGAAAATGGAACAGGCTTAACGAACTGCTGACACTAGGAGTCGCCTTCCTATTGTTGGCCGAAAGGATCGGAATATTTTTGCAGATGCTGGGCGCGCCATCTCGCGCGGCACAAAAGTGACTTTGTGTCTGCATCACTTCTGCGTGTTCGGTGGTGCTTTTTTGCTCGCTTCTTTTTCATTTTATGGGAAGGAGAGATGGGGGCCGCAAGAGATGGGGCAGGGGGGAGGGGGCGCAAGTCCGATGCGCAGGAAGGATGAATGGAAGGGCTCGGTTGGGCGGCTGGCCGCCGAAGCATTTTCAAACGACTGACGACTTCGAGCTGCTCTCGGCGCTCGCTTAATTGTGCGTGTGTGTGTGTGTGTGTGTGTTTGGGGGGGGGGGGGATTGTTGGAAGTGAAGTCTAGCCGTCCTGCGAGCAAAGCATGCAGCAACACGCACCTTTTATTTCTTTTTCAAAAACTATCATCATCATCATCATCATCAGCCTGATTATACCCACTGCAGGGCGAAGGCCTCTCCAATATTTCTCCACGTAACCCGGTTCTGTGCTAGCTGCATCCACTTGACCCCTGCGAACTTCTTAATCTCATCCGCCCACCTAACTTTCTGCCGCCCCCTGCTACGCTTTCCTTCCCTTGGAATCCAGTTTGTTACCCTAAGCGACCATCGGTTATCCTCTCTTCGCACTACATGTCCTGCCCATGTCCATTTCTTCTTCTTAATTTCTACTAGAATGTCGGTAACTTGAGTTATTTCTCTGACTCACTCTGCACGCTTTCTATCTCTTAATGTTACCCCTACCATTTTTCGCTCCATAGCCCTCTGGGTTGTCCTCAACTTAAGTAGACCTCTCTTGGTTAGCCTCCACGTTTCAGCCCCATAGGTGAGTACAGGTTAGATGAAACTGTTGTATACTTTCCTCTTGAGCGATACCGGTAAGCTGCTAGTCATAATCTGCGAGTGCTTGCCAAATGCGCTCCATCCCAATCGTATTCTTCTTGAATAGCAGCTTGGGCATGTTGGTTATGCATCTTGAGGTAACAGCGCGGAACACAGGACGGGAGCACAAGATTACAGGACGACACAACGAGCGCTGTGCTCCCGTATTGTGTTCCGCGCTGTTACCTCAAGGTGTATTCTTCTTGTTATTTCCTTTTCATGGTCCGGATCTGCGGTTACTACCTGTCCTAAGTAGACACATTCGCCTACTACTTCCAGCATTCCGCTACCTAATGTAAACTGCTGTTCCTTCCCGAGGCTGTTGAACATTACCTTAGTCTTCTGCATATTGATTTTCAAGCCTACCTTTCTACTTTTCCTGTCTAGGTCATCAATCATTATTTGCAGTTCATCCTCCGAGTTGCTTAGCAAGGCAATGTCATCAGCAAATCGCAGATTACTGAGGTATTGTCCGTCTACCCTTAGCCATAACTGCTCCCATTCCAAGTCTCTGAATACTTCCTCTAAACAAGCTGTCAAAAACTATGGCAGTGCGGAAAGGATGAGATGCGGGCAGCATGGGCAACGCAGACGGTGGGGTTTCAAACGAGTGACGGCTTGCAGTTGCCCTCGGCAAACCACGGAGCAGTATGCACACTTGCTTTATTTTTGTTTATTAACAATGGGAGGTATGGGCTGCTATGGTTTGAGCGGCAGCGGATGGAGCGCTGAAGATTTGACTGCTGCTGTGCTCGCGCACTGGACTCAATCGGCCGCATATTTAACCTTAAGTTAAGCCCTTTATCTAAAACAAGCCTGAGTAGTTTTGGGACATTAAACCCCATAAATCAACTCTTATGTGAAACAACATCTTGTATAATTGCACAGCTTAATTCTAAATGTCAACGCTTACGTGATCTTTAGAAGATGATCTCAGTCTTTAGGGTTATTTATTTTCCACCGCTACAAAACTGCCCGTGTGTGGGCGCGCGTGTGTCCAAATAACTCATGCGAATGTAATCAATATATTTGCAGTCCCGCATACGGTCATTAAGTGCCCTCGGACGTTTTCATTACAATGAGGAAAACAAACGCACCATTCCTGCAGAGTGCTGCGAAAATACACTCACGACTCCGATTCCCCGCGTCGCTTTGCGTACCAGCCACCCCACCAAATAACCAGAAGAAAAAAACGAAAGCAAAAAGTTACGAACGCACAGTATCGGCGCTCATTATACATACCCGCGCATCGCGCTTTTGGACTGAGCAACGCACCTCTCTCGAGGAAAAAAAAGAAAACCTATAGGCTACGTCACCCCCTGTGTCACATGATTGTGCACCGAGGACCTAGAAAAATATTCCCCCAACAGACTCATCACGAATGACGAAAAGCGTTGATTGGACTGTTGCCAGCGCCGAAAAGCGATTGTTGTTGATGCTATGATGAAGGAAGGGGGAGGGGACACCTCTGGTTAGTGACCTGGTTAGCGACAGTTGTAATTGTCACCAAACTTTACAGGCTACTCTACAGCTCGCGCTTGTATTGCTGCTTGTTTTTTCATTCCTGGATTACTGCACTATATATATGACTTCCTGCGGAATTCCTCGGAAGCGCACGGCATTGACCATAACATTTATGTTTTACATCCGCTGCATTTGGGCGTAAGCTGCGACGAAAACTTAGCACTCAGTTTCGGTTTCCCGCGGTAAGAAAAGCGCAGCGCGTTGCCCGGGCGTGTCAGGCCGCATTCGCGAGCACAGTACTGAGAAATGCTTGCGTAACAAGCGCAATGCGGCAGTCGGGCACAGTCGAAAAAGCAGAGCAAGCGAGCTGCGCGCTACCTATCGTCTAGCAGCCATGAACATGCCGAGAGCACTACTCGCACCCGATGACTACCGCTTCGCGGCGAGGGCGGTAATCCAAGCCGCTCTTTCCGTCGTTCGTGTTAAGTCTTTGAGCTGGTGTACATGCGACGGCTTTTTGATGTTAACATAGCACTTTAAATGCAAAAGTATTTCTTGCCTCATGAGTGGCGTGACCACGAGCTGTCGGTAATAAGAAAAACTCGTGTCCACGTCAGGACTGGAACTACCAGCCTTCCGTGTCTAGCCGAGTGCGTTAGCCCCTACTCTACACGTGCTTTGTCTTTATTGTCTTTATTTCAGAAAAAAACAAGGCCTCCTGCGAACGTGTTCACAATTATGTTTGTCTAGAGTAAGGACGGTGAAGGACGTTTAGGGCAAGAGAAAAAAAAGTAAAGTGCCTCCGTAAAGAAACGAAAGAAAAACAAAATATGAAACTATCCGGAAGCTAAAAAAAAAAACAGAAGTAGAAAAATACAGTATTTAAATACACAAGCTCACAACGCAACTGAGCTCAGAAAGTGCAAAACTTTTGCATTTTCGCACATAACGAGATTTAGGTTCACCCCTGTAACATTTTTTAGGCGCCAGGCTGTTCTGTTGTAGTTTTGTATGAGAGGTCTTGCAATTCGGAGATGTCTAGATTCTAGACTTTTTTGTACTCACTTATTTTGCTTTCCCCTTCTCAAAGGGGTGCAGAGTGAGCACTGGGAAAGTTGCAGTCAGTTCTTCCTTCTGCTGCCGCTTTTTATTTTTATTTTCTGTTTCAGGCCGCTGGATCACCGGTACCAGGCTCAGAAATTCATATCCAAGGAAACACTCATTCACTCCTTCCCCTCCTTCCATCTCTAGCCCCCCCCCCCCCCCCCCCCCCTCCCTCCGCAACTTGTTTTTTTTTTTTTTTTTTTTTCTTGAGAAGCAAAAGCGTATTTAAACCCGCGCCAGTGGCGATCGTGCTGTCCAGGCGAAGACAAGTTTACTTGTCGAAACATTGGCTCGGCTTGCGAATGGAGGCTCCCCCTCAGCCCTTGTTCAGTGCTCTTTCATTCTGCATCTACGCATTATAGGGCTGCTTGAACAAACTTATGCAGCCCTAAAATGGGTAGGCTTTTCTGTATAGTTTACTGTATATGCTTACATACATACATACATACATACATACATACATACATACATACATACATACATACATACATACATACATACATACATACATACATACATACATACATACATACATGCATACACGCACACACACGCACACACACACACACACACACACACACACACACACACACACACACACACACACACACACACACACACACACACACACACACACACACACACACACACACACACACACACACACACACACACACACACACACACACACACACACACACACACACACACACACACACACACACACACACACACACACACACACACACACACACACACACACACACACACACACACACACACACACACACACACACACACACACACACACACACACACACACACACACACACACCCACATATATATATATATATATATTTTAATGAAAATCGTAGCTCGCTGCACCAGTGTGACTGTAAATATATATATATATATATATATATATATATATATATATATATATATATATATATATAGTTCTGTATATGCTTACTGCGCTGTTTAATAATAGAGAATAATAAAGCTATTACGCATGCTTTTACAGTCACACTGGTGCAGCGAGCTACGATTTTCATTAAAATATATATTTCGTAAAAATATTTTAACAAGCGGAACAAGAGGTTCCTGTGCAACTTGGGCTACAACAGGCTACAGATTGCCGAATAAAATATTTTCGTTTATTTGGCACTTTGGACTTGTTGGCGTGACCTAGCAAACTTATACACTGGAGAGAAACGGGACACAGAGAAAATTTTTTAAACAACTTTTATACCTTCCAACAAAGAACACTAACGCCACTCTCTACGCATGTCTGCACTGAGTCGTGTTCTACGCACTTGCCTAAGGGGCCCGCATACATGATATTAAGTGTCGTATTATTATATGTTGTATCAGGCACAGCCTGGAAAGAAAAAAAAAATATCGGTTAGGACAAAAAGCGGCATTAGCAAGTGCTTAAGAAACAGCATCTTACTCAGAAAAATCCAATAATACCGAACAAGTGGGGTCGGCTCTTGAACCGCCTGACAGGGGAGGGAGGTTATGGGCGGCAATATGATGACGATAAAATGCGAACATCTTTAGTAGTCTTAGCGTCGCGAACAGATTTAAGCATAAAATTAATTTGAGGAATGGCGTGATACATTTAAGACAACGTGCATATGGCCAGAGCTTTCGAATCATACCAGTTGGAAAACTCCGTTTCAAAATGTGACCGGTTTCAGTACGCACTTTTCGGGTGTCTATGAATTGTCGCGGCATCTAGAAGCGGTCAGTGAAAGCTTTTTGTTATTGCCGATATTGATTTTTGGAAATTATTCTTTTTCTTTTATCAGCTTACCTTAATTGAACCCATATCGAGCCTTTTTTTATTATTTAGCTGCACATACATCCATGAACTAAAGGAATTAGGTACTTCAGTTATCATCCTGCGGTTACACGATCAAAGTTGCCAACGTGATAATAATACGTGTACATTGACAAGCCCTTATCTGTGCATGTATATGCGTAATCCTTTGTTGCTGTTTAATGCCTATTAGCTGTGCACGCCGCACATGGCGAAAAAACCCGTACTATGCTACCGAGAGACAACCCTATCTTAATAAATATGTTGAAATTTCTGAAATTTGAGCCTCCTCTGGAAGGTGATTAAATAATTATTCTAAGAATAATTGTGAGGGATTTATAAATGAACTATATAACCTCCTGGGTACTCTTCATGTAAGATCAAACATGTCTAGACGTCTGGTTGTTTTTACGATTTCGAGTTGCCATTCTTGCGCTTGATGCGGCTACTTTCTTAACAAACTGAAAGGACAACCATCGTGTGTGCTGGATCTGTACTTTATACCAGGATAAAGATTTTTGAGGGGAGAGCAAATCGTCAAGGGAAAAGGAGCCGCTGCATTGAATGGAGAGAATATAGCTGACTGAAATCTTCAATAGCTGACTGGAATCATCCGTATTAGATGTAATAGTGATCACATTTCGTAAAAATGAAAGCAGGTTTAAGTTGCACAGATAGGCGACAAGAAAATTTAAAACATTTGATAATGATGATAAATGCATATAAAAGGGCAAATTACTGTAGGATGCGTTTAACTATGTTATAAAATTTCTTTCTTATCGAAAAATGCTTAAACTCTGCAGCGAAGAAAAAGTTCGTTCGTCATTGAATAAAAATATTGCAGAGAGTTTTCTTGACTTGCAAAGCAAATAATCACTAGAATGAAAAACAACAAAGTGGTACCCCATAATATCTTGTATAGGTTTCTTACAGTAGTGAAATGTAAACTTACAACGCATTTTTGGTTCGGCTGACGGATTGTCACACGATGCTGCGCATTAGCACATCGTGCAGCGCGTCCAACTTTTATCTGTTCGAAAAGAAATGAATACTTATTAAGCTCCTTCGAAAATATATTAGGGAACTACAGTGAAGAAGACAACCGTGGGACATCCATAGCGTTGTTTATACAATAATTTTCCTTTCCAATCCATCATTTTCATTTGGATCGTAATCCTCGTAACACCGAGCACTGTGCATGAAGAAAAACTTCCAATTTTTCTGATGAATGAGTAATCAAACCTTTACCTAATTTTATTAGACACGTTTCTTCTCACAGAGAAATGCAGCTGTGGAAGAAGGAGATGTGAAATAAATAAACTCTGCTGTCGTAATTGATGGATGCCTCGGCATCCACGTTTCCGCATGTAAGGAAACCATGTTCGATGTTCTTCAATCCCGGTGACGAAATATTATAGGCCGCGTGATTCCACCAGAATGAAGTCTTTTCTAAACAACATTTCAGGAAGGCGAGAAGTGTTGAATGTACTATTAGAATCATTGGGCAGTGGTGGCCCTAAAGTAGAAAAAAACTACGAGGTCCCTTAAGAAGGCTGAAAAGAGAATGCCATAGAAATAGAGCTATCAGCCTCAAGTTTTGTGTGCCTCCATCGGTTTATGACGTGCATTCACCAGCGCGTCAGCAGGTACCCATAGTTGGTAGATCTAGAATTACAAGAATTACAAATAGATTACCTGGATTATGGTGCCATCTCTAAATTTTAATCCTATGGATGACACCGGATCACTAGTCTCTCATGGACACGTGACCTCTTAATCTCCATCCCTGCCTCGACCACGTAGAAAATTTTGCCGCTTCCAGCAGCGGGGTTTTGTGATTGAAAGAGAGCCCAAAATATGGCCAAAGGGCCATTTGATCACTGTGGGTGGAGCGTGGCGATTGGTTCCTCGTGGTCCCGCGACCTCCATTCTGTCACTCTCCCGCCACTCAGGACCCCTCATATCCTATGGCCTACGGGCCACCGACCCGTTTTAAAAAGCTGGGTTCATGAGTTTAGTACCGGTGTATGTGTTAAAGAGCCGGTTTAATGAGTTCAGTCATGGTGTATGTCTATGATGTTAATTATCCCACTGATGCTAGAGCAGATTACCACCAAATAATTGCTGTCAATTTTTTATTTTCACATATGTATGTGCAGCTCTATGATTGGACCTCTGTGGCTACGTGGCATCATAGAGACATCTTCGTCTTGGTCAATCAATCCAACAATTTATTCTCATTTGGTGGATGCGGCGGTAGCGGAGTTACGGAAATTCCAATTCAATATTAACTCCTACGCCCGGGTTTGGGTTTGTGTATTCTCTTATACAATCAAAATATCGCTATGTATGACTTTTCTTCGCGATGTTTATAAGAAGTAGCCGTTTCCTCCAAATCAAATGACTGTAGTTAGAAGACGTTTGTAAAGGAAGCTTCACCGGCTACTGGCCTCACGTGACAGGTATCGAGGAGGGGAGTGGGTTCAGTTTGTAAAAAAAAAAAAAGAAAAAAAAAAGCTAGTACTAAAATAAACAAAGAGCGAGCAGATGAAAATATGGCAAATCTGCATGCGATTTTGCTTTTCCAAGTTGTTAAAAGTTCTGGAAACTGAGAAATCAATCGCTTCGGTAATGACACCACTAACTGAACCGCCATGAAGTTCGGCAAAAAAAAAAAAAAAAAAAAATATTTCTGCACGACGCAGCAAGCTTCCTGCTTGCTGCTTTAAAACGATTTTAAAGATCATCAAGGCTGGTAATATCCTTCAGTTCATCCAGTCGCTAATCGGTTTCGCGCACGCAAAAGGGACTGCCGCCAGCGTACATTGTCAAGCTTCAGCTGCTGCTTAAGCGAGCACGAATTTCCAACTTATTTAAGTATGCTTAAGTTATTTGATGACTTTTGATGTATACTGTAATAAAGTGTTTAGTGCTCTTTACGGTGATCAGCGCTGTTCAACCCGATTTACTCACCGTAAGTAGGCAAGCCTACATGCATGGGAAAATACGTGGGTGTCCATTTTTTTCTTTTCTTTTCGGCGGTCCAGATATAACGATAATCGGTTATAACGATTGGATTTACAGGTTTTCTCAATATTGTTATAAGTGGACTGCACTGTATAGTTCGGGTGGTGGTAAATAACACGTTGGCATGGCGAAGACAACGACTGAAGGAACGTATGCTTCATCGCTGAGACTCATATATATATATATATATATATATATATATATATATATATATATATATATATATATATATATATATATATATATATATATATATATATATATATATATATATATATATATATATATATATATATATATATATATATATATATATATATATGTTCGCTGTCATTTAAGCAGGGCTAGATAATGACGCGCTTCTGCCGAGACTATAAGTATCAGATTGTTCGTGAACTTCGTGATTGTCCGTGATTGTTCGCCCACTCCTCTAAGAGCATAGCAAGGCTTACAGTATGCTTCAATAAAAAAATAAAAATAAAAACTTAAGAATGTTTTACTTAAAGGAGTCGATGCGTGAAGCAGCACAGAGTAGAATTTTATGCCTTTATTATTCCGTTTTTTTTTTTTGCGCAATTTCTTGCAATTTAACAGTAACCATTTTTCAAGTGAGCTAGCTAGGTAAGTGCGTTAGCTAGCTGATCATAAATGCTATTCGATATGTGTAGAGTGACTAAAATTTCCACCTGTCATGACGGCTCAGTGGTTACGGCACTCTACTGCTCATCCCAAGCATGCGGTATGCGGAAGGACGTTTAGATGGAGGCGAAAAGCAAGGAACTTTTGTACTGCCGTATGTTAGTGCCTATTAAAAAAAAACTATTGTTGGACAAAATTTCCAGAGCTCTCAGTAATGACTCATAGTCTGACTCTCTTTGGGATGTTAGATACTGCCTACCAAGCTTAGAAAATTTCCTTCATTCTAGGAGCACTTTTACACACAGGCGTTCACCTTCACACTTCAACAAAGAGGTGATTGAAATCCCAGATAATATGCAAAATCACACGTTTGATGAATAGGACACGAATTGAGGCTTCCGATTAAAAAAAAAATAATTTTTTTTATCCTCATACACCTGCAAATCCACGTGAGTGACACCGCCTGATTTTGACAGCAAGTGCAACTTACTTTAATGTCTTAGTTCGAATCGTAAATAACACGTTGGCATGGCGAAGACAATGACTGAAAGAGTGTATGCTTCAATGCCCTTTGGTATAGCAACAGCATGGAACACTGTAGCGTTCCGAAATTATAGAGTCTAGTGCCCTGCTTTAACGTCTGTGCTTGCATATATTTCGGGCTACTCCTGCTGTAGCGATGCCTAGTATGGAATATGCGAATGGTTATCCTGAGAAATCAGTTTTAATTGAGTGTTATCATGAAGAAAAGATACAAACCGGGCCTAGCTGCGTTTGTACTTCACGAAGCATGCATTCAGTTGATTCCGGAATGGTCAAATAAGAGAGAACATGGTCATCAAGATTAGATATGGGATAAGTGCGCACTGTCCGGAATTCGAATAACGCCATACACTTGCCACCTTTACTAAGACGTTGATGTTGTTCGAAAATAAGACAACAAAAATACAATGCACGCATTTTCCGCCTCAATAAACATGTTTTAAAAACAAAACTGTCGAGTTGTATGAAAAAAAAAAAAAATTACCCACAGTGCTGCATGCAACCACATCTAACTATGCGTTAATGCATTTTGGTCTCCCCCTTTTAGGCTGATAGTCAGAAAATGATTGTTTATGCTAAAATATAATGAAATCAATATAGCCTAACTGCAAACAAAACGCTATGCACATATTCGTCTGGCTGAATACGATGGCTACCGTACTGAAAAAAAAAAAAAAAAACTGAAATGGGAAGTTGTCCATATCTTCGTCATGCTTAAAGTGCGACCGTTACAAAATGCTTCAGTTTTGATACTGGTGCTATGACTGCTTACTTTTGCAGAGGCCAGGACATATTTGCAGGGCTGTGAAAAGATAAACAGAAAGTTATCAGCTTGTAGTGGACTTGATTTGAATTGGAAGAAAGTGCCCACCAATCTGGAAAATTTTCGCATGCACTAAATACTGTCTTTAACACGCGGTCAGTAGACTCACGAACTACTCACTGCACATCCTTATCAACGCCGCTAACATCAACATCGCTATTCCTAGAAATACTAAGTGACCAGTTCATCGTGTTTACATATCCTCAAGTGGCCCGTATACCTTGCACGTGGAAAGGTTACAGCGGTTTTCTTTAGGCAGAATGCACAGGGGACATGTATTGCAGCGTATTGTATAAAATTGACCGCACACTTGGTTGGAAAGAGCTCTGCAAGCACTAATTCCTTATTTTAAGAAGCAGCTGCATTGAAATGTATGTACTGAAATGTGTGAAAATTTTGAAGAACTATGTTTAAATCATTACATTTCCTGCCGCAGATAGAATAGGGCTCCTTTTTTGAAAGTGCGTGCGTGCGTGTGTGTGTGTGTGTGTGGGGGGGGGGGGTGTTATGGAGGAACGAAGGATTGCAGATGACTTGAGACCTTAGCTAATCGACGGGCAGATTTCAAATGGAAACCTAAATATTGGTGAGGCAATAGACGTAATGTGCACTATAAGAATATACCACAATTTTCAGTATTGTGAGGAGCCATGTAGAGATGGGAGCTTCGGTATCGGAATGTACTCTAACAAGTTTTAAGTAGTATATTAAATTGTTAAGGGCTCCTGGGAAAGAGGACATCGAAACATTATTTTGAGGGCGGTATTCTTCCGTTCCGGTACCTGATACCAATATATGCAGGCCAGTAAACAAAACGTGCTGAATTCCCCCCCCCCCCCCCCCCCCCTGGTATCACAGTGAATAGAAATTTTTAAATTGATGCATGACAAACCGCAGCCCTCGTTCCAATTATCGTGGGAGCGAGTTATTGTTCGACTTATGAACAAGGCTAACTCTGCTGGATATTCTAAATTTCAACTGGCGTCATCTGTTGGCCTCCAGTAGCGAGCACCTCGGAAGTGTTTATTATGAACAAAAGTAATATACGCCCGAGAAACGGTGTGTGAACACAGTTCCTACGAGCTGCGGCATGCGACTTATGAAAGGCTTTTTCGCTTGCACAGAATAATCTCAATAACCGCAGGGAGTAGACGGAGTGCATTAAACAGTGTAAACTCCTGCCGAGATGCTCAGGTGCTTTGGTGCTGAGTGCCATGCAGCACGAGGTGATAGCCACGCAAACTAAGTGGTTTTCCTGATTTCCTATGCCTGTCGTCGCAGTGGAGTGTAATAGCTATAAATATGTAGTTTCTCTACTAATATTGGAATATTGGAAGATCGTTGGTACTCAGTGATAGCATCAGTAATTTGGCAGGAAGCTCCTATGCAGCATGTAAACAGCTAAAATTAATTATGCATGAACGCTACCCTCTAAGCAGGAGTTCGAACAGCAAGTATTTTAGCACCGCTATAAGTTTTTCTCCCGGCTGGCATGACAGCACAATGCTTCAGTATTCTCGTTTCCAGGAGAACAACAACGGCCGACAGTTTTTCATTACTTCTCGCTTAATTATTAACTTTAACCTCTGTGCCGGACCAGTACAGGGACCAGTGACCAGTATACAGACAAGAGGTTCGACAGACAGCAAAAGTGAACTGTTTAAAAACACTGGCAAAGCTGAACTTTAGCTATGCAAGCATATTTTTCCAGGTTTTTGTTGAAAATTGATTGAGCCTCACGCCTTTCGACTGCCTGTAAGCGATGCAATGTTATATTTAAAGAAACGGGTGGTCAAAATTCATACTGTAGATTCGGTGTGGTTGCGGGCAACTTTACTCCCCAAGAAAGTAGAAGGCTGGACAGCCGTCGCAGCAGCCCAGTTGGTAAGAGCATCGGACACGATATTCGGAGGTCTAAGGTTCGGCTTCCACCAGCGGCGCTTTGTTTTTTCTTCTACTTTGCATTTCTTTATCCTTCTCCTTAAAGTCAATACAGCAGTAATTCAGGTTAACAGCATAATTAAAAAATTTCTTACGTTTTTCTTGCCTTCATCGGCTTTTCGCATCCTTCTGTCGATCGTTTATCATAACGAGCTCCTCATATCTGCTTCAATCTTCTGCTTACACGCTTGCTTAGCTTTAGTTTCCATAGACAATTTGCATGCGAAGTCTATCATAAAGGGGCGTATGTTCCATAAAGCGCAATTAGAAGCTCTCACATACACCCCTCGACCAAAAATGAATAGGCATTGTGTGGAATAGCGGGAGTTTACTATCTTCTGTAAAGATAAATTATCATCATCATCACCAGTCTGATTATACCCACTGCAGGGCGAAGGCCTCTCCCATATTCCTCCAATTAACCCGGTCCTGTGCTAGCTGCATCTACTTGACCCCTGCTAAACCCCTGTGATTATTCCTGTAAACGATAAAATAAAATCCTCTTTATGTCGTCCAACAAGGCTCTTCAGTGCACTCACTAGGCCACTACAATGTGATACAATGTGAAGTTGGCAGTGATAGGGTGAGCGGCAGACTAAACAAAAAGCATGCGTTGAAGAAAATGCTGGCAGTTAATGCTCCTCAAGAAACCCTTACTGAGTGAGGCACAAAGATAACTTTACGTGTGTTTTACCTAGGCAATCTCCCATGCTTCGAAAACGCAACATAACATGTGCAAAGTTTTGAAAAGTTTTTACTAAGGTATAGTAAAGTAGGTAATGATCCATAGCCCATTCACGCAACACAAACTGTGAAAAAGCACGAAGCTTGCAAAACAAGGCGAAGGAGCCTTAACGCTGTATTTCTCAACAATAGGACTCAAAACCACTTATGAAAATAAAATTTTGTATAACGTCCGTTGCTGTTTAATCACCTGGAAATGCAAGCGACGTTTTTTTGTTCGTAAACTGAGAAAATATTGAGGCCATCATGCTGAAAAATGCTGCCCGCGATTGCAGTACCTCTGTTTACCTCGTGTCTGATTTATACTAAAACATAAAATTTTCGTAAGGAATGTTATCAAAACCGCGGTAATAGATACATGCTTGGTTTTCTTCACAGTGCAAAGTAACGCTAAAAGGTTGTTATGTTATAAAAAAAAAACATACCCCATAATAAAACGAGGTATAGGAGGCAAGTCGTGGACGACATCGAGATGATGGGTGCAGTGCTCCTGAACTGAACATAAGGCAGCTAAGCTTCCCCCGTTATATACAGTGTTGAAGCTCCACACATAAGAAATGAAAGAGCTAAAGCATATGACAGAAGCACCCACTAAGAAGAAATAAAATATTCTGGAAACCTATTGAACTGAGAGGGACAAAATTAAGCATTGGTGTATTGTGCGACCGATAGAACATAAAAACTGAAGAACGTGTCAATGTTTTTGCAGATACATTTGGCACATTGAACCTGTTTTCTTTCTTCTAGTGTCTTGGAGTGCCCATACAACAAAAACAAGAACGGGCTGTATTGTTCATCTCGAGTGAGATGTTATGTTCAATAATCTAATTAAACAGCCCGAAAAGTGAAAAAAAAAAAACAACGATAGGGTAAGCGCCGAACTCTCAACTAAACTTGAATTAAAAGGAGTCGAACTTTCTTGCCCACTGCGTACAGAGAATATGTAGCTCAGCTCGAATAGAACTCAGTTCAGATTCCAACGCTTTTTTGCCGGTATACTCGGCCATACTAGAAAACTATAAAGACAGAAGAATGCAATATCCCCCACCGCACAGTTCTCTCAACAGAGAGGAAGCTGTCATTTGGAGACAACCGCAGACAGGTTCATACTCAAACCTACACGTACTAAACAAAATGCACCATACCATATACGCGGACAGATGCCCGTGGTGCGACGAAAAGCTCACACTATATCACATCACATGGGCCTGTCAAAACATAAACGTGGTCCCCAAAATTCGAAACTTGAGTGTGGAGCAATGGGAGACTCTGCTGTCCAGCGACCGCTGCGAAGACATGCAACGTCTGGTACAGCGAGCTCAATGGGCGGCAGGGCCAGCGGAGCCCTGAACTGAGGGCAACCTACCATTGGGTGGAAGTGGATGAGGTCGACGGAGGAGACTCCTGGGGATGAAACAAGGAGCTCTGAAGACGCCCCAAGAACCGCCCAAAAATAGGGCAAGATAAAGTTTTTTCTTCCTTCATTCCTTCGCCGGTTGTAGTCGTTGTCTTTTACATTACATTCCTAAATATGTCCCTGCGCCAACTGTGCCAGGAGACACCTGACCGAGTCGTAAGGAAAGGAAAGGAAGGAAGGTAAGAGAGAAAGTGAAAAGAGAGAAAGAAGAGCTGGTAGGGGAGGGCTACAGAGCAATTTCGACTACCTGGAGATCTTTAACGTGCCCCGACATCGCATAGCACACGGGCACCTGTCCGTTTCGCCTCCATCGAAACGCAGACACCAGTGATCGGGACCGAATTCAGGTACTCCGGTGCAGTAGTCAGGCACTGCACCACCGCGGCGGGGAGATTGTATGAGTCAGATGGTAAACAATGTCTGTGTGCAAGATTTCGTTGATGTGGAGTAATTAATTAATTAGAGTCAAAAAGTCAAAATCCAAAATGCGTCAAAAAACGTCAAAATAGCCAAGGACGTCGATATACTGTGCAGACGTCAGAACAGCCACGGACTCCGGAATTGTGCCAAACAGGTCAAAATTGTGCAAAAAAAAAAACAAAAAAAAAAAACGTGCAAAGCTGTTGCGAAGCTCGAACGCCAGGCCTCGTCATTGCGTTACATCGCAGTCAGCCGAGAGTAAAAGAAGACAAGAGTAGTAAAGAAAAAAAAAAGAGTAAGAACAGTAAAAACAGATTAGAAACAACCAAAAGAGAAAAAGTAGAACGACTAAAAAAGAAATCGAGCAAAAAAGATAAAAAGTCGCAAAACGAAAAAAGAGAGAAAAAAAAAGAATAAACGAGTGAAAGAGCGGCAGATGAGTGCAATATTCGCAGGGAAGGCTTTCGCCTTACTGCGCTTAAGAGATATCCAAGCGCCTTCAACGGTTTTTTTTTTTTTGGTATTTCGGGAAGCGCTGAACTAATCCCGACTAATGTGATAGGTGATGCCGGCGCGGGTATAGTGACATCAGAATTATAACTACTTGTAGAGCTGCCAAGACAACTAGCAGGTAGGGTTTTCGAAGGGGATTAGAATCCCGGGCCCAAAAAGAAAATGGTCTGAGTAGCAGGTGGCACCTTGGTGGGAGGAGGGGCAGGCAAATTTCCAGAACGCAAATTGACGTCATGAAGGCATAACCGTCAGCATACGGTTAAATCATTTAGTAAGGCGGTTTGCGGATGGCAGGCCGCCGTAAAATTGTGGTGGATGGAACATGACCAAAGCAAGTCGAGTCGCGCCTCGATTCGTAAACAGTTGACGTGGAGCGTCATGAAGCAGCATAAAGTCATGGAGAAAAAAATAGGCGTTGTCGGCGGCACAGCCGGTGGGGAACGCTGGCGGTATAGCGTACCGGACGGTGTAATCAGTGGCGATATCAGTTCACTCGTACACGGAAGGTGATGACGGGAGGGGCAAGCTTGTCAAGACGAGCATAGCTAAATGTGTAAATTGAAATTTTGATGGATTGAATGTGGCCACTAGGCTGAAGCTGGAGCTTGCTCTAACGCTGGCGCGGCTCAGAAGCCCCAATGAAATGTAGAGGAGAAAAGAGTGATAAATACCAGGCCAGAAAAAACCGTCGGCTCTAGCTATAGATAGCTAGCTATAGGAAACCTGCAGTGCCTAGACAGCGCTTCAACTGTTTCACAGCGCGCCTAAAAACTGCTGCTGTTAACCGCTTGGTTCGCGATAAACGACCTACCATATTCTGCAGCGTTATAGATATGCGTATGGAAGATAACGTTTTTGCCCAGACGCTCTCGACGTAGTCCAGTTATCTGAGGCACGCCATGCAGGGGTTCGGCAGTGCGTGCAAACTTATATATGTAAGCGCATGCAGGGGACATGAAAATGCCCTACGGGAGCGCCTGTAAAGTATCTGCCCTTCTACCTAGGCTGTGTGTTACGGCGTGGCAGTCGATACAGCAAACCTCATTGCAGGTTCCTTATAGAAATCTAAAGTTATCACACGTGCTCTAGACTACGAGGTGCCCTGCTGCTGCGGACCGTGAAGTTTGGAATGAACAGTAGGGTGTAGATAACCGGGGTCGACGATCAAATGGTCCGAGCCATTTGAGCGTATATTTCGTCTGAACACTGCGTAGAAAGTCTGACGGAAAGCTCGGAGTTATTGCGCAGGTTGTCGATAACGGGCCACCGTGAAGGATCACGACTCTGCTCAGCGCAAGTGTGGAGAATGCAAGTGATTAAAATGAAAACGTATTCATCGCAGCAAGAATAGGGAATTGGAAGAATTGACAGGTTGGCAGGACAAGCAGTCAGCGTCTTGATGCTGTCGGCTTGACTTGCAGATAAGTGAAAATCTACATTCTTGCAAGCACAAAGCCGATAAACCTGAGCGCTGCATGCGAGGCCTTTACGTGATGACAGCTAACACTCGCTATGATGGTTCGTCATGGCGGAAAATGACCTCTCAAAGAAATGAACGCGTGTGCGAGGCGCTCCCGCTCCGTAATTTAGCAGGTGCGCTAGGAGGAAAACAGCAAGCGGCTGCCGCAGGCACATACATGGGGTGGGCCGTGGTATAGAACTGGGAAATGATGGCGCTATTACCATGGCCACTGGCGTCGGTTTAAACTTCCGCAGATGCAGAAGGGTTGAAATGCGCCACGACGAGTTGGCGGTGAGGACCGAATTAGGTGTCCGCAAGGCGCCACCTTGACCTGGGCTCCAAGAGAAAGGCATATGTTTCTTCAGAATGGTGGTGAGTGGGCGTGCAATGTCGGCGAAGTTCTGAAGAAACTGCGAACATCACTTGAGGAAAGGGGTGCTGGGAAATCTCTAAGGGCATGAACGTTATCGGGGTCATACTTAACTCAATGGACACACTCCAAGTTGCCAAGGGCGTTTATTTGGGGTTGGCTGAAACTGCGCTTCTTAATATTCAACTGCAGCTCGGCGTGAGAGAAGAGGGAAACGGTCGTAGAAAGAGTATTGAGGTACCTTTGAAATGTCGCGGAGAAAACAATGTCATTTAGGCAACATAAGAATGTGGTTCTTTTGATTCCCCGTAGGAGAGTGTCCATCATGCGCTCGAAGGTCGCACGAGCGTTGCAGAGATGGCTTTAAATTCTTAAATACCGGTATACCTCATTTCACGAGAAATAGCTGGCACCATTCAAAAGGCAGTCTAGGGCGACGCCTATTATGGAAAGATGGCAGACGTCTTTCTTTGTGATCTGATTAGGGTGGCTGCGGTATACGCATAATCGCCAAGTTTGGTCGCTTCTTCCAATTAAACGACATATGATGCCAATGAACTGCTAGAGGGCTCGATAATGTTGTTCGCCAGCATCTTGTTGATTTCAGCGTGCATAATTTTGAAATCAAGAAGAGAGACACAATAAGGCTTGCTGCTGATTGGGCTGACATTGCCTGTATTGATACGATGGATAGCAACAAGACAGCGGCTGAAATTGAAGGCGTCCTTGTAGGAATCCAGAGCAGTGGTCAGGACACGAGCGTGACAAGCGGCTTATGAGCCGCAAAAATTCAGGCGGTAGTCTGAACTCGAAGTGCCCAAGACGAGAGGTGCAGAAAGATGAGGCTAAAGCTCAGGTGTGACACAAGAAACTGCATTCGGTCAGGGGAAACAGGTCTGCAGTTTGATACCTAGGCGCAAGATCTGGACCGAGAGACTGAAGTGCAGAACTGGGATGTAGAGGGCGTTCACAATTATGGCGCTGTGAGCAAGAATCACATTATGCTGAACAACAATAATCATTGGTTTAGTGAGATAGGCCCCATCAGGAGCACATGGAAATTGGTATGTGGGAACATGGATTGCAGTTTCAGACAGTAAGCGAACAAATTCAGCTGCACAGAGACGGTGCTTCGCAGGAGTGCTGCCAGAACAGAGCGGAAGGTCTGAACAAGCGAGGCTATTGGAGCAATAAATAAAAGCAGAATGTGTCTTGAAAAAGTCGATGCCGGGGATTATGTGGTGAGCAATACAGTAGATGATAGGGAACAGCACAGGTGTAGTACGGCCGCTAATGTTGACGTGCGCAGTGCACAATCGAAAGACAGCACTGCGGCATTTCCATGTGTGAGAACGGCGATGAAATGGTTAGGGTCAGGACATTCTTGAGAGCGCCGAACTCAACACAGAAACGTGGCCGCCAATGTCAATCAGAGAGTTAAAAGAATAATATATACGTGGAGAGAAGAAGGACTTTGGTCATGAGTGAGGGTCTGGAGAGGAATTCGGGCCGAGTCGACCATACAGCATTAACCCCGGGCACTGTTTTAGCTAATTCTGCAAGAGAGCCACTGTTGTGTGGAGATGGCAGACGGAACTGTCGTGGAGTTCTGGAGAGGCGACCCTGAGGCGGGGACGAGCGAGTTGACCTTCGTGGACCAGGAGTGTTGAAAGTGTAGGAGGGCTCATCGCGGGCGGAAGTCAGACACGGTCCGTCGTAGTCGCGGCGATCATAATAAGAGCGAGGTTGACGAGGCGAAAACCAGCGTCTGTGGCAACGGCGCGAAATTGTAATTCAAGACTCGTGCAGTCCTTGGGCGGCTCCTGTAATCCTGGTGTGCAAGAAGGGCGGTACGTGGTGGTTCTGCGCGGACTATCAACGTGTGAGCGGCATCACCAGTAAAGCGGAATCACCCTTTATCTCACATATATGACGCCATATATGACCTTCCTGCTGCCTCTTACTTTTCTTGCGTCGATTTAAGATATTTTACTTTCTTGTGAACCAATTAATATTATTATTACTGACAAATGTTTGTACACCCTGATGATAAGAAAAAAAGCAACGTCCTTTGTCCCTGCAGACGGTCTTTTTTAATTGTAGTAAAATTGACATTCGAGCTAGTTGGTAAAGCTTCTTGGAATATTAACAGCATACACACGACTTTGACAAAAAAGAAAACATCATATGCGATCACATTCAACTACGCGTTTATTCACGAAACTCAGAAAATATAAACTCAAAAGCGAAAGAAAACAGACACAAAACCTCGGCAATCACGCAGGCGCGTCCAAATAGGAAACGTCTAGCTCATGCAGGACAACAGATGGGTCCCTAACACATGTAGGCTGATTTTTTGAGTTGTGATAGCCCTTTGACACCTCTCTTGTCACTTGACTAGAATGCCTAAACAAAACACGAGTTTTATCGAGCAAATGCTTACAGCCCCTGTGTTTCTTGCAGTGCTTCGAAAGATTCGAAGATGGCAGTTTTCCCAATGACAAGTTGTGCTCTTGTAAGCGAACATTCAGGCAACGGCCAGTTGGACCGATATAAGTGCGCCAACAAGACAGCGGAATATGGTACACTACTCCTTTTTCACATATTATATACCGGTTTACATGGTTCACATTGCACACCTTCCGCTTATCACGAACAGTACAACTAGCGCGTTTGTAAACTGTGGCACAAATACTCCCAACTTTTTTCGTGGCTGAAAATAATGCATCCACATCATACTTCTTGCCCACATTTTCTAATTGATGTGAAAAGAGATGAACATACAGAAGAATCGCCAACTTTTAAGAAGCAGAGCAGAAGGCGAAATCAGCAGGGATGGGTCAGGACGATACATTTGCTCAAGGTATATATTCAGTTCAGTCGTTCAGTCGTGTCCGACTCTTCGTGACGCTATGGACCATGTCACGCCACGCTTTTCGGTCTCTCACCATCTTCCTAACATCACATAACTTGATCTGCAGTGCCTCGAGGATGCCATCTAACCATCGCGTTCGCTGCCTATTCCTTCTCCGGCGACCCTCAACCTTTCCCAACATCAAATCTTTCTCCAGCGACTCCTCTCTTCTCATCAGATGACCAAAGTAGCTGAGCTTTAACTTTAAAATTTGACCCTCCAATGAGCAGTCAGGGTTTATGGTCGACAATATCGACTGATTTGATCTTCTGGCAGTCCAAGGAACTCTCAAGAGTCTTCGCCAGCACCACAATTCAAACGCGTCAATTCTTCGGCGGTCAGCCTTTTTCACAGTCCAACTCTCGCATCCATACATCACAACGTAGACTCTGCTAAAAAAATTGGCGTATGCACTTACACATGGCCTATAGCGGATTGAAATATTGGCAGAAGGCTAAAATAATATCAATAGATAAGAAGGTGGACGTCAAGGGCTTCAAAATTTACAGACCCATCAGATTTAGTTCCATGGTGTTTAGTGTATTTACTAAAGTAATCGCAAAGCGAAGGATTGCATGAGACGTACAGCAACCTATAGGGACAGCGCATGCTTTCGTAATCGTTACCTGCAATATACCATATTATGGGAGCAGCCTCAATTTAGTTTGCTAAAAATTATGAAATGACGTAAAGGAAGCACCTTGGCGTCGTTAAGGCTTAACAACATTATTAGAAAAGCTCTTCTTATACTTCTAGTTCCGGACAAATGTTTCGCGACCTCGGAACTGCACCGCCCTCGACGCTTACAAATATACATTGTTAACCCCTGCTCGTTCTTTTTTGCACCCTGTATGACACTCTTCCCCATGCCTCAATTGTCTCGAACCCTGAGCTAACTTAGAACACAGCTTTTTTGTCTTGCCACGGTGCCATTCAGCCACCTTTTTTCTTAAGCTTTTCATCCACCTAGCGGGCTTGCATAGCCTGAGACCAGTTTGACCAGTGGTTTTTCGTTACCTTGGCCCAGGACATGCACAGCAATTATTACTGCGCGAAAATAGAATTCTCTCTCTAATATCACCAACAAAATCGCAGTGGCGTATTTCTTCTAAACCAAGTAAGACAGAGCGAGAGCTGTTAAGCTCGGCTACACATTGCTCAACGTAACAAAGCATAGCAGTGTAACGAATCTTTTGCTTTGTTTTGGCTTATAAGTAGCGAAACAGCTCGGCTAACAAAGCAGCTCGGTGAGCTACATCTACTGTGATCTGAAGCATCCTGCCACCTATGCGATAAAGTAACCGTTGTCGGGGCCTCCGAAGACGGTCCGCAAGGCTCTCCTCCATGGCGAGACGCGCACCCATGATCACAGCCAGCGAGGCAGGGTTCAGCGCTCGGCGCAGCTATGAGGCGGCGTAGCGGTAGCAGCTGTGGCACTTCACCTGGTATGACGTCATGCTACATTCCCGGCGCTCCTCCAGCTGAAGGTAAGATTACTATGCCCGATGAACTTGGCGAAAAATGGCGTAGGAGAGCTTTGCGCTTCAAAATGTCGTCTACGGGCGGAGAAATTCCTTTTGGGATGCCACCTTAGTAACCCTGTGTTGTGCCAGCTCCAGTTGCGCTGTATTTGAAGTCCCCTCCACCCACCTTATAGTGCCTGTAATTTTCTTGTGCGCTTGCTGTCTCTCAAAATATGTCTGTGTAATTAGTGAACCTATCGGTTTTCTGGGCTACGTATTGTGTACTGTGCCTGTGACGTTGCCTAATTCCCCTGCTCCCTTTTGAATATTATATCATTAGCTTGCTCTTGCATAACGGCTCACTGGCGTTATTTCTGGCAATTACACTTATCTCTTTCATTTTGAAAGCGGGTAACGCTGTTTTCAAATTAGGCTGAACTCTCTTTTGCGCTGCAAGTTCGTACCTTTTGATGTTGATGCTAAGATTCATCATCATCATCATCATCATCATCATCATCATCATCATCATCATCATCATGACTATACCCACTGCAGGGCGAAGGCCTCTCCCATATTTTCCCACTTAACCCGGTTCTGTGCTAGCTGCATCCACTGACCCCTGCGAACTTAACCTCATCCGCCCACTTAACTTTCTGCCGCCCCTTGCTACGCTTTCCTTCCCTTGGAATCCAGTTTGTTACCCTCAGCGACCATCTGTTATCCTCTCTTCGCACTACATGTCCTGCCAATGTCCATTTCTTCTTCTTAATTTCCATTAGAATGTCGGTAACTTGAGTTATTTCTCTGACCCAGTCTGCACGCTTCCTATCTCTTAATGCTACCAAGAGGCATGTTTGTGATTTTTCGAGGCGGTGATGCTTCAAATAGTGTGTGTGTGTGTGTGGGGGGGGGGGGTGTTTGGGAGAAAAGGTATTAGACATCGTTTCCTACCAAACCCTTTCATATTTGTTTATTGAATGCTTCGTGGAGACAATAAAGGCGTCGCTCTCCTTAACACCTCTTTTGAACTCCATCATGCCATAAAGAGCAATGGCTTCACGAAAAGAGGTAAGGTAAAGCTCTAATATTGTGTGAGTTTCCCTGAGAGACGCTCTAAGAGAGATGAAAGAAGATGACATCCTGGGTTACAGCACATGATCCCGAGCACACAAACGAGCGAAGACAATAATGTGTATCTGAATTGTACATGTACACGAGCAGAAAGTTCGGGCACCATTCTCTCAATATTTTCTTCACGAGGAAAATGGCGATCTGACGCCACTCATATGAGGGTACCTGCAAACGCATTCAGCGCCGTTATTATTTTCATTCTTATTTCACACTCGTGACCAGATCTGCGGTCATCGTCTTCGTCAAGTAAACGAAATTCCTTACGACTTAGTACTCCTTGCTGCACTAGTGAATCTTTAGGTTCAAATAATGCGGAACCTGTTGTATTTCATCATCATAATAGTTATCATCATAACAGTTATCATCATAGTCATCATATTCTGCCCGACTATACACACTGCAGGACGAAGTCTTCTCCCATATTACTCTATTAACCTGTTCCTGTGCTAGCTGCATCACTTGACTCCTGCTAACGTCTTGATCTCATCCGCCCGCCTCGGCTTTCGGCCGCCCCCTGCTAGGCTTTCCTTCCCTTGGAACCCAATTTGTTACCCTAAGCGACCATCGGTTATCTTCTCTTCATATGACATGCCCTGCCCATGTCTATTTCTTTTTTTTTTTCCACTAGAATGTGACTAACTCGAGTTATTTCTCTGCCCACTCTGCACGCTTCCTTTCGCTTAACGTTACACCTGCAATTTTGCATTCCATAGCTATCTGCGCTGTCCTCAACTTAAGTAGAATCCTATTCATTAGCCTGTAATTTTCAGCCCTTTAGGCGAGTGCAGGTAAAATGCAAATGTTGTATACTTTCCTTTTGAGCGATACCGGTAAGCTTGCTAGTCATAATTTGCGAGCACTTGGCAATGCTTTTCATCCCAGTCTGATTCTCCAAGTTATTTTCCTTCCATAGCATGTATCTGCGGTCGCTACCTTTCCTAAGTAGACATATTCGCCTACCACTTCCAGGAAGGCGCTACCTACTGCAAACTGTGGTTCCTTCCCGAGGCTGTTTAACATTATCATAGCCTTCTGCGTACTAGTTTCTAGGCCCACCATTCTGATTTTTTTTGTCTAGATCATCAATCATTCTTTGCAATGTATCCCTTGAGTTACTTAGAAAGCCAATATCATCATCGAATCGCTGATTACTGAAGGCTGGTTTATGTATGTACCCTTACCTCTAACTGCTCCCATTTCAGGTCTCTGAATACTTCCCTAAGCAAGCTGTAAATAGCACTGGGAATTTTTCTGTCTCCTTGCTTAAAGGGGTCGTGAAACGTTTTCCGGAAATTTTGCACGGCTTAGTTAAATGGAATCCTTGTCCTGCATCATATAATATACCTCGATTCGTTTCATCGCCCGCGTTGATTTAATAGCGACAAAAACAGAATTTCGGTTTCCTAGCGCGCGTCCTCCTCAACTCAACAAGTACGTCATAGCGCTAAGCCAATGAGAAGCTCCCGTTGCCGGAGCCTGCTGAGCCAAAGTTGACCAAGCTCGGTGTATTTTAGAGGTTCTAATTGTGCCCTACTCTACGCTCACACAGGGTTTTTTAATATGGCCGACGCCTATGTTCCTTCCTGGGTTCCAGCGTCGCTGTGAACTAGAATATAGTCGCTACTGTTAAAACATGATTACATCGTGGGCTTTGAGCCTTACGCCGACGCAACTTTTCGGGTGCCAGGTCGGCGAAGATGGACCCTGCGAGCGACCGGTACAGTAACACTTGTGTCGAGAGGCCGCGGTAACCGCGGCACAACTCCGGCTTGCAGAAGCCCCGACCGTCAGCCTCCCGATCCCAGCCGTTTCGGAACTACGCATTGGTATGTATGTCCGAGTCTTGCAGCCTAGCCTACGTTTGACCGTTGTGAGAGTGCGCAATCGCTAACCGAAGCTTTCGAACAGGTGCAGCTGCGGGCGGTGCGTGCCGATGCCGACTGCTCTTGAGAGCATCTGGCGAGATCCCGGCGGCGACTACGTAGTTGAAGCAGCCGTCTGGGTGTTACAGATCATCCGCATTTACTCCAAATGCTTCTTGATCATGGACTGCTAGTCGAGAACACAAGGTAAGAACCTTGAGCGAAAGGTGACATAACTTGAACAAGCGGCCACCTGTTTTTCATTTTCTCGAGCAAGAAATGCTGTAATGAAATCTATTGCGGAAGGCAGTGTTAATAAAATAAAGCTTCCCCTTTAACGTTACTTACCTGCGATCATCTACACTGTCTACAGTGTTGACATTGCGCCACGTTAGCGCGAACACATCGCTGGTTTTCATATTTTTCTTGTTTTCGTAGAAGCGCATGAGCATGACGTTTCACCATGAAAATTACTGGTTTGCTTAATTCCATGCACGAGTAAATGAGAAAACACGCATCATCTGATAGTGTGAACTTGCTAAATGGAAAGGGCATGCACATTGATGTGAAGTAACGAGGGGGGGGGGGGGAGGGGGCGGACGCTGTCCGGACAAATTTGCTTGTTTTATTAGCCAGTTATGACCTTCAGCAAGTGCAGCACTTCAAAACATAAATGCATAAGGAATGTCACAAGAAATGCAGTAAATAAGTACAAAAGCAATCTCATTTTGGAGGACTCTGTGCTAAGTGAAATTGCATGCAGTGAAGTAGCCTGTCTCCTGCGGAAGCCGTGGGAAAATGCACTAAAAAACGACACAGAAAAGAAAAACACACAGAGCAGGACTGGCTTCTGCAGACGATCACTAACTAGCCCGACAACTCTTGTTATAGCCTGTCCCCACTTGCTGCCAGAACAATCACCATACCAGCACTCAAAGTTTTATTTGCTAGTTTTTTTTTTACCCACTTGCATTAGGTGAGTGTTGTATAGTGTGCAAATATAATTAAAAAAATTGACTTCACTGATACCATCATCAACACCTGCACACAGTAAACCTCTCCAAAATGCTTTGACACTGACATTTTACATGTGCTGAAATGTAACAACCAAAAAAAAAAAAAGACGTTCTCACAAAGGCCAGTACACCGAAACTTCCACAGTTTGAGTAAGTGTTGGAAATTTTACAGTTAGCAAATGAAGTTATAGAGTAGTTTTGCGGCACTTGCAGAAAGTTTGGCACGTGCCGTGTTGTGGGAAAACAACGGAGAGCTGTTGACAGAAGTGCACTTGTACTTTATGGCTCCTTCGAATAGAATGACTCCATGCACAGAGCTGCTTAATGCATAAGTCGCATACTTAACATCTTCGTGCTATGCGGATGATATCAGCGTGGACATTGACATCGGCCACAACACTAGTATAGAGGGTGTAAGACGACTACCAGGTTTTTTCAGTCAAAAGCTGCATTGCCTTCAGGCATTATTTTGCTGCAGTAGCAAATTGTGATTGCACTGGAGTTCTAATATTGGGTGGGTCTCATTCTCTCTCAATCACCTGCAGCAGAATTCAAAGTTTGCCATACTTCCAGGGAGAATAAATTGACAGTGAAAGTTACACTGTACAGCTTCTGTTAGATGGGAATTAATTGTACAGATGCATGAATAACTTTCAAATTTGTAAAAGACCTAAATCATATTTTCATTTTGCTATGCTGAAAAGTGAATATTGCTTTTTCTCTTGTCAACAGGAGGCACCACTACATCTGCTACAGCCAGCTTGCGCACTGGCTTTGGGGATGCCTCGGCAGACATCACAGTAAAGTCCTCCCTATTTGTAATGCAAGCCAAATAAGGGAAAGGTTTCCATCTGACAGTTACACTGGTTTCCAGTTTGTGCAAGGTTTGTAGAGTCATCACCTTATTCATTCTGAAACAAGCCGGAAAATATGAGAAGAGAGAATTGCAGGACAGCTGGACTAATAACTGGAATTTTATTAAAGGATAGAGGCAAAAGAAGACTTGCACAGAGATGCACATGTAAAAAAGGCCCCAAAAGACTGTTGACCGATTTCTTAGCCACACACACGTCCTTAGCCTTTGCAGTATAGTGTGCCTTTGGACTTGGATCTGTGGCTTCCCTTTTGTAACGAGTGGTTCTTGACCATAAGGAATTTGCTTTTTTTTAGATTTTGATTTTTTAGACCCTTTCTGCTTTCCACGCTTTCACTGCTTTGGGGGTTTTTCGTGCACGTGCATTTCTGTGCGAATCTTCTTTTGCCTCTTTCCTTCAGTAACATTTCAGTTGTTAGTCAAACTTTGTCTTGTGCTCCTCTCACGTGTTTCGTCTTCTGGCTGGTTTTAAGATGAATCAGTACCAACTCATCCAGTTGTTAGTCTTGTTGATATCACTAGCCTGACTGCACCCACTGCTGGGCAAATGCTTCTCCCATATCCATCCGAATAACCCGATCCTGTGCCAGGTGCATGATTCTCGCAAACTTCCTAATTTCATCTGCTTGCCCGAGTTTCTGCCGCCCCCTGCTAAACTTGCCTTCCCTTGGAATCTAAAAGACATATATAGGCTCACTTAGAATGAATTTTGTGTTCTCTCTCCCTTCCTTTACCTTTGATGCGTAGAATTTTTCTTCTTTTGGAACTGACCGCAGATACATCAGCTGCATCCATATGATCCCCGCAGACTTCCTAATCTCATCTGTCTGCCCGAATTTCTGCCGCCCCCTGCTACGCTTGCCTTCCCCTGGAATCTACAAGACATATATAGGCTCACTTAGAATGAATTTTGTGTGCTCACTCCCCACCTATCCTTTGATGGGTGGAATTTTTTTTAGCACTGACTGCAAATGCATCATAATTGTGCAGTTGTGTATATACTACCTGCTTGTATAGATGTCTCTCCCATATCTATCCAAATAACCCGATCCTCTGTCAGCTGCATCCATCTGATCCCCGCAAACTTTTTATCTGCCTGCCTGAGTTTCTGCTGCCCCCTGCTATACTTGCCTTCCCTTGGAATCTACAAGACATATATAGGCTCACTTAAAATGAATTTTGTGTACTCAATCTCTAACTATACCTTTGTCGGATGCATTTTTTTTTATTTAGCACTGACCTCAACGCATCATGATTGTGAAGCTGTATATACACATTTGTATACTTAGGAGAGAGGAAGACAGCAAAGAAGCGTGAATAAAAGATGTCTTGCTCTAAGTCAACTTCCTTCTAGCCTAAAAATTTTGTATGCACTGATGAACCTGCGGCTAACCAATAAATTATTTTGAAAGCAACATGTCTCTAACACTCATTTGGTAACATTAGATAATGCCCAAATGCACTACAAAGTGGTGGTCCTTGTGGCACTGACAAACCTAGATTTTCTAGTTGCCGCGTTCACCTTTACACAGCCTCGAAAAATAGTGGCTCATGGGGAATAGAAAAATCAAACCATTTTCTGCAAAAGCTGCTTTGAAAGGTGGCCACTATTTTCAGCATTTTGCAGTCTCATTCAGAAGCAAGCCAGCATAATCTGCAATCTGTAGACATGCATACAATAATATGTGCCTTATACTTTGAAATGTACCAGACTTTAACCAGTCATAAAACAGCGTGCTGAAAAGGTATGTATAGTAAAGCCTCCTTCGTTGATGATACCCGTAGTTTGCATGAAAACATCTGCACTAGAACCTGCATGACGTTGAGTTAATTGGCCTGCTGGTTGAATATGCCACCAAAATGCTGGTAATACAATGAACTTTGTCGGTGCTGGGGTCAAGTCTAGAAATATAAAGTTGGGATGATTTAATTGTGAAACCTTGCTGCTGAATTCACTGCAGGCTAGAATGTAACAGGATTAAAGGGCAGCTGTAGACGTAAGGGCAGTCCACATTGTCACGGCATCTTATGCGTCCTAGTACACATATCTACGTACCATGCATGTTTTGCTAGTAAACAATGTATCCACAGATTTGCGAAGCTCCAAGAATGCTACACTGATGCTGTCTGAGTAGCTGCTTGTGTCGCTGAATATTGTGAAAGCCTTTTGATGGAACGAAAACTGCTTGGGAATACTTATGCAGAGTGAGGTTGGTCAGGAGCGCAGGTGATATGTACACCCTCGCAATTTAACCATACAAGCACAGACTGTATGATACTCATACAAATTGAAAAATATAAGGGAAGGAATTGAACTGAAGACTTCGCGGTTCGACAGTCCAAACTTCTACTACATGTGCTTTGGGCTGTGTGTGCTAGCCCGCCTGCAATCTGATTGCCCGAGCCAGGAAAATGGTACACACCCATATCAGCACCACTCCCAGTACTCTTTAACATGTACATAGAAGTGCAGGTGCTTGGGATAAACCTTGGCTGCCGCAATGCACCTCAAACAATGGCATGTTAGCCAGAATAGCAGGTTGGGCTTGTTGGTTTTCCATCCTGAGGTAACAGCGCAAAATGTGGACGGGAGCACAAGACGAGAAGACGATGAGACATTGTGTCGTCTTCTCGTCTTGTGCTCCCATCCACGTTTTGTGCTGTTACTTCAGAATGTCACGTGCCTGCCCAATATCTACATAATTGTCACACGAACCACTTTGTGTGTATTTACGACTACTTGCACAACACCATTGCCACCCACTGATGATGAGCAGCTGAACAGCAGTTTTTCACGTACACTCCGCTGCCATTAATTACAAATGCTATCACGCTACGACTTCCCATACCACCCCACCCAACCTCTGTGTGTAATGACTCAACCTTTGGTGCGTTTGCATGTTCTCGGGATACTGGAGAAATCCAAGATATCAATTAGTAGATTCAAGCAACTTAATCTGACATACATCTGGTGAGAATATTACAACTCTATCCATGTATACACAGATCTGTATCACCGCAAGCGTCGCCTACAATTGTGGTGATGCCGCTCAGAACATGACTCATCTTTTTTTTAAGGGCATAATTCTCCACAAACCGCTGCTGAGCTTGTGGCCCCTTGGTAAGAGGCTTTCCACATCTGTGGGAAACCACTTTAGAAGTGGTGTGAATTCACAGTTTCAAAGCCTGCATTACAAATTTTTGGAAGTTTTCAACACCACACCCTTACCAGCCTTTGGCACTACACATCACTGAGTTCCTTATATCTACTTGTCCTCAAGGCCACAAGGTAGTGCTTTAGTGGATCCATACCCACTTGCCAATTATATGCCATTATGCATGCTTTCTCCATAGACCATCTAAATGTGGTTTCACACACAAATATTTATACTTAATTGGACAGGCGGACTGCCCAGAATGTTCCACATGTGACATTACGGAGACTGTGGAGCGTGTACTAGTGGTGTGTCCCAGTATATGCGTGCAAAACAATAACTCGAGTTACTTCTTTGAAGTGTTTTGGCAACAGGCCTCTCTCAGAGGACTTATTGGCCGGTTGGCCAGAAATGGAAAGCTCTACAGGCAGTGCAGGCTCTCTGCTGCTTCTTGCATGACACAGGACTTGACTCGTGACTGTGGTGCAAGTTACTATTCCTGTATATATTTTAATCAAGTCATGACCCTCTTTGTTCTTCTCTTTCTGTAGCAGGTCAGATATTAAACTTTTAAGCCAATCTATCCGCCTTTCCAATCAATAACACTTGCGTGAATGCATTTCTCCTGGATGGTTGATCTGGTAATCACACCATCGTAATGCAAGGACATGGGGCGTATGAGCTTTTGAGGTGAACAATTTTTACCCTAGAAATGTCTTTTAAATGATGTGAAGGATTCTGAGCTCTGCTCAACATGATCCTCCTCTTTGGAGTCTTCATCAGGTTCTATGGGACTAGATGAGTGCTGTGGAAAGAACGTGATCGAAGTGGAACCAAGGGGCCTGTTCTGGGTGGTACGATATGCTGGTAGGGGCACCTGTTGTGCTGGCCTCACGGTACCGCTCAAAATAAAAAAAAAATCCAAAATGCGCATATTACTGCTATGAGGGCAATCTGGCAGGAAACAATCAAATAGAACTGGTGGCTTCTGCGAGTCGAGTAGTTCTCAAATAAGCATATCTGTAAGGCTACAAATCGCAACTACGTTTACTGCCTTTATCACGCGACCTACACTTTTTTTTTGCCAATGCACTGGGCCAGCGGTTTTGCGTCGGTACGACGCATCGTTTGAGGTGAGCTTTCTTCGTTTCCGGTCCATGCCGAGGCTTCGAATGACGCCAAGGTTCATTTAGGACTTCCAGTAGAAAGTAGTACGAACACATGAACCCAATCGGTGTGCCAAAACTTGTGAAAGCGAACGTTACTTCCACTCGGAGAAGCCGTGCTGCAATCGATCGCGACGTACACGGTTGGCATAGCGAGCACTCAAACACGCACAACACGCCTAAACCGAGAACCTAACGGTGACAGGAAAAATAGGCGAAGTCTGAGCACTGTAGACGTTGTAGAAAGTATGCTTCCCTTTTTTTTTTTTTTTTGAGAAAGGTTACGAGAGAGGCGTCGGGAAGGTGGGGGAGCAAAGCTGCGACAACGCGTAGGGTGAAAGGGCCACCCAAGTACATTGTAGCAACCTTTTTTTTTTTTCGGTTTCCGGCTTTCCGTGTAGTGCCATAGTTCAGGTCATCCGGCCGAAATAAAGGAAGCGAAGCTCGACACGCTATTCTCAGTGATGCAGCGCGGAGGCGAGCAACTAATATACGAGTACGCGCCGCGGCGCCCGCTCCTGAAACACTCCACCCACCACTCGGATTGAACACACTGTCGATTTCTTTGACCTGGAACCGTATTTAGATCGTATCTTTAATGACGCCGAGAATAATAATAATTAAAAAAAATACAGCAGCGGCCGCACAACCAAGTTGTACCGGTGGTATATGAGACTGCTCAAGACGTTGTGCTCCATCACGAATGTTCACAAAAAGAAAATAACAACAACAAATTAGATTGGAACCATTGTCATTTGGAGTACCCGACGGAGCGAGGTATAGCCGTCGTTACCGAAAATCTGAACTTGAGCGTCACCTCTCGCTCTGTTCCAGAGCGCAGCGAGAAGCAGACACCACCCGTAAAGTGAGCTTTACCACCCGTCCTGCTCCGCCGCCGCCGCCGACCGCGCGTCACGTGACAGTATTGTTGAAGAAATGCGTTTGCGTGAGCGAATAATTGATATAATGTATTTTTATTTGCTAACTTTACCAGCAACCTACTATTGTATGGGAAATAATTATTATATCTGCGTTTCCAAAAGGCTAAACATGACGTAGGCGAGTACTTCTAATTCCGGCCTACAGGGTCGCATGGTCGCTTCAGGAACGCAAAAATGCTTTGATTTCAGAATGGTATTATTAAATGCAGAAGCAATATTTCGACGAGATATTTTGGAATAGGCATACCTAATGTTTACTGAAGCAAGGAAAATTGCAACTGGGCTGCTACATTTTCGTTTCACGACCCCTTTAACACCATTGCGTGTGGGAATTTTATTGCATCTTTTATGTAGAACTATGGTTGCTGTGCAGCCACTATAGATATCTCCCAGTACTTTCACATACGGTTCTTCTACAGCCTGATTTCACAATGCCTACATGACTGCAGAGGCTTCGGCTGAGTCAAAGGCTTTCTCGTAACCAATGAATGCTGAAGAATGAATGAATGAATGAATGAATGAATGAATGAATGAATGAATGAATGAATGAATGAATGAATGAATGAATGATTGTATAGTAGTTTGCTATATTCTGAACATTTTTATATCAGCTAGTTGATAGTGTCGATATGATCGACAGCAGAGTAACCTTTCCGGAAACTTGCTTGATCTTTTTGTTGATTGAAGTCTGAGGTTTCCCAGACTATTTTAGCGAATAATTTAGCAAACACCTTGCACGTAACCACTGTGAATTGATTGGTCTGTAATTTTTCAAGTGCTTTGCATCCCCTTACTATATGAAATAAGATAATGTTAGCGTCCTTCCACGATTTGGCATCATCGATGTCACGAGGCATTGCATATTGCGTATGTTACGAGGAATTGCACAGATATCCACTGTTCTCCAACAAATCTGTAGTTACCTGATCTTCCCCAGCTGCTTCTCCTTTTCATAGCTTCTAAAACTTTCTTAACCTCGTCCTTTCTTACAGACTGAACGTCTGATTGCTCTTCACTACTGTATATTTCATTACTTTCTTGACTATTTTGTCTACTTTATAGGTACGATAGAACTCGGTTACTTAGACTATCTTGTCTATTCAAGTGATGACATTGCCCGTGCTGGCCCTTAGTGCATATTCTGGCTATGCCTAATTTCCTCTTCACCGCTTTAAAACTGCCACCATTCTTTAAAAAATTCTCGATTTTTTTTCATGTTGTACTTTCCTATTTGAAAAACTTTGAACTTATTGATTGGCATTTCTATCCTTTCTGTTGGGTTGGAGATTTTCGCACTTCGCCGTTTTGTAATGGAATCTTTCGTGCGCCTTGATAAGTTACCGGTATTGTTTATAATTATCCTACCACCTACTTCTACCACGCCCTCAGTGATATCTCTGAAGGTATTGTTCATTGCTTCTGCTCTAATGCAGTCTTCCTCGGTTAAAGAATAATGCATCGAGATCCTGAACCCTTTTACCTTCTCTCTTACTGCTAATTCATATTTGTGCTGTATTTATCAGCATTCAAAAGGTGGTAATGTGCTGGCCTACAATGGTCCATTGCCAGCCGACTGCATCCATTAAGCTCCGCTATGCAAGGGACCCAGCTGAACCATATTGTCTCAGGAAGATTTTGAGGTTGACAAACTCTCACTGAGAAAACAGACAACGAATTGCTTTTGTTGTTACTGTGATGTACAGTACATTCTCTTTCTACTTCTTGGAAGTCAGGTGATAAAACGTCAAGACGATAACATTAACTGCGGTCATAACAATAACCTCGGCACAAAAAAGTAGCAAGGGGTTGTTGACATCGGCATTGAAATGAACGCGAAAGAATGCGAATAAGGAAAACAGGAACAAGCTAGCTCTCGTCACTGAGCACACTATATACCCGTGAGAATAAACACGCCATCTCTCAGCACTAATACACCCGTGAGAATACATTCAGTCTTGGTTGTTTGGTTGGTTGGTTTGTGGGGTTTAACGTCCCAAAGCAACTCAGGCTATGAGAGACGCCGTAGGGGAGGACTCCGGAAATTTCGACCACATGGGGTTCTTTAACGTGCACTGACAACGCACAGCACACGGGCGCCTTGCTTTTCGCCTCCATCGAAAAGCTGCCGCCGAGGCCGGGATTCGATCCCGCGTCCTTGGGAACAGTAGTCGAGCGCCGTAACCACTGCGCAACCCCGGCGGGGTGGCGCAGTGGTTATGTCGCCTTATGTCGCGAAACTCAGCAGTTACAAATTTCATTTTGAACTCCACATTTTGTATATTATCCTTGGAGAAGCATTGTTGTTGTCAGCTCAGTTCAGTCTTTTTCAGACAGAGGTGCTAGAAGCCAGTGACCCTGAGAAAACGTGTTGGTTTCTCTTGTGCGTTCCGATGTGGCTTCAAATGTTCCGTTCTTGACACGAAGATAACACACGAGTACTGCAGCTCGTTCACTGACATTTGTAGGCTCTGGCTGCAGCTTTCACGTCTCGAATGTTCTGTAGACGAGACGCACAATGTCATCTGTTACAGTGCCACGAGGAGAAAACATTCCGCAACTACATGATAAGTGAACAAAAAGGGACATACGTGTGCTCTCGTATTAACGTGAATTTATGCGACAGTTCAAATGATGCGAAATACCGACGCTGGTAGGAGCGTTTATCGTTTCTGGGTGGGGATATGGAAGCGTTTTGAGGCCGCTATGATTGAAATTTGGCGGATGGCTAAGGTCTAGCTATGTCTTTGGCTAGAAGTGCTGGTACATTCCTGTGCAGTAAAGAATCATGGAAAGACGGCATGGGGCTATGTTGGCTAGACGATGTAGGGCGTGATTACGAAATGTTTGTGCGAGTAACAGTGTTGAATAGCGCCATTTCAGACGGTGGTCGGAGGGAGTAGGTTAGGCTTGAGTGAAGCTTGGCGATATGCCTGGCTTGACTACGGACGGTCCCTAATACATCCAAGATCATGACGGGGGAGAGTTGTTGGTGCAGTAAGCAGTCATTGGGCGGAGTACAGTGTTGGGGCGTGCGCGGAAGACGCCGAAAGCAATACGGCAATCTCACTCAGCTATCTGTGCAAAACTAAAACTCATGTTTAGAATATTCCAAGGAGACCAGAGAGGTCGAATTCCTATATTTTGGCCTAAAGCAGCGCTCGTAATCCTACACTGTTAAATGCCTCGGTCTCCAGAATATGTGCCGTCGGCATTGTGAGCGAAATATCAACACTGTTAAATGCCTCGGTCTCCAGAATATGTGCCGTCGGCATTGTGAGCGAAATATCAACCTTGCTTTGGGTTAGGCGGTAGAGGGCAGTTGACAGGACGTGATACTGATTAGTAGGCGGGTTGTGTAACGTCTGAGACCACTTGGAAAGGTTGAGTGGGCAGGTTATCCCAAATGTGGTAGCTCCTCTGAGATGGGGAAGGGGAGGAATAGCATCGCAACTAGAGGCCCAGACACGGTACCCTTGGAAAAACAAGCACGTTCGTACATCTTGTTTAAAATGGGGCTTTACATGCATGTCGGTGGTCTCTTTCATTATGTGGTGCTCTAAACATATATTCGAATGAGTATGCGATAAGTCACACTTTAAGACAGCAGGTAATAAGAGAGTATCAAAGTGCGTATTCGAGAACGGAAACAAAATTGGTACTGGCTTAACGTAGCTGAGCCATGCTATACAAAGAGAAAGCAGTAGTAGTCTTGGATGAGACCGAATCGTTTCTCTGTTGTTCTTGTCACAGGTACCCTCCGCGCCTTGCATCGTCGCTTTGCAAGTCTCTCTTCTCACCCTTTGAGAGTTCATTGCTCGTTTAGCGCTCTCAGCTTCATTATTTCTACGTGCGGCTTCTTCACGGCGAGCGATGCCGGCAGAATGAGGAGATGCGGCTTGTAGGCGAGCGTAGCTAGTGCTCGCACTGAGCGCAGTTGCCTCATCTATGATGTAGCACTATAGATTCACCTCTCAGCGCACATATACGCCTTCGCAAGCCTGCGGCTGCTCCACGGCTTATATGCTCCGCGGCAGCGTAGCAGCTGAAGAGCATCGCGCATACGCAATGAGGCACATAGGTAAGTGATGGCGTCACGCGCGGTGCTCCATGGAAGTTTGAGATATGTGCTGGCACGAATGAAGTTTGCCAGTTGTGTGAAGAAACAGGTGTGCGATGTAGAAGAAGCAAAGTAAAAAAGTTAAATTGGTTCACAGGAAGGGAAAGGCGCAGTAACTGTCACACTTGCTCTGTGGACACCCGAACCGCGCCGTAAGGGAAGGGAGGGAGGTGGGAATGAAAGTGGAAAGAGAGAAAGAGGAGCCGTAGTGGAGGGCTACGGAGTAATTTCGACCACCTGGGGATCTTTAACGTGCGCTGACATCGCACAGCACACGGACGCCACTTCGTTTCGCCTCCATCGAAACGCAGCCGCCGTGGTCGGGTTCGAACCCGGGAACTCCGGCACAGTAGTCGGGCGTCTTACCACTGCACCACCCCGGCGGGGCAAGAAGCAAAGTAGCAGCATAAAAATGGAGCGCCACCCGCTCCGTGCACTACATTTGTAAAGAAAAAGCGGGCGCCGCGAGACACGCGGCTGAAGGTCGGCTGAAGGTCAAACCGCGGCGTACTCGCAACGCGCAGCAGCTAGCCCAGTGAAGCTTTCGCTTCAAAACCGCAAGGGAAGCCACAGGCAGGAGCCATTAACGCTGTCACGTCAATGCCTTAAAGGCGGGGCTTAAGTAGCTGTAAAATTATGAAAATAGTTATGCTCGCGCCTTTCAATAACTGCTTCGTGTCTTTCGTAAGACAGTGGTGTAATTTCTCGTATTTTCTCCAAATTTTGCTTTTGTTGAAAATTTTGGGTTCGTCTGTTTCAGCTCTGCTGAGGGTCATTTGGCAGAGTAGGGACTGTTGGAGAGTAAATTAGAGTTGAGAATGAGGTGATTGTCTCATGCTTTGCCAAACGTGTCTGATAATAATGCCGGTGGATTTTGAGACTTCTTGGTCACTGATTCAGAAAAATTGACGGTTTTGTTCCTCAAAATTCTTCCTTTTGGCTCTTTCTCGAACTTAAGGCCCCCGTGGTCATGCTGCTTTGTGCAGGGGTCATTTGCAGCAACCAAAGTACTACATTTTTGTCGTTTCATAACATAAACTATTTAAAAAATTTAGCTCATGGTAAATAGAATGCAGTAATGCTGAATCATTGTAAACGAGACGATGCTAGAAGAGGTGCCTTTGGTTTCTGATCATTGCAAATGCAGCCAGTGCATATGTTGGGGCTACACCTGCACGAGAAAAAAAAATCAGCCCATTCATAAATGCGAGCAGACGTGAAAGGTACTTGCAGATAATGCGGTATAGAATTTAGTTTTTGTCACAATGTAAGAAAGGGAGAGAGCGCGAGAAACATTATATTCATCAGTGAAAGAATGTTATTCAACTGACTGGGGTGCTCCTCTTTGGCCTCATAGCTTAAGAGTTCATGACTCTGCGACCTCAGAAACTTACGAAGTATATTGCGGAACCCGAGCTGGACATCGCAGCCTGCCAGTCTAACGTGTTGTTTAGATGGAGTTATGTCCTTGGCTTTAACCCGGGGCAGTCCCTCAGTATGACTTTAATATCTCCGGTAAAATGATTGTAATTGTTTTATATAAGCAAAAATGAGCGTTTTATGCAGACTGCGTGTAGGGATTGACGAAATAGTCTGTTTGCAGCAGATGCCAGGTAATGCGCTGCAATTTACAAAGTGTATTATGTGAATGGGGTATTTATGCAACTCGCAAGGTAGTGCACCATATTTTAGTGAGATTTCATCGCACCATTCCCCGCGAAGGAAAGGTCAAGCTCACACATCTCAAGAAATCTGACATATTCGCGGGCGGCCTCGTTCCATGAGTCCAAGGAGTGCTCTGCGAAGTGGCGAATGTTTCCGTTGAATTTGTAGAGCAAGTTTGTGAATTTTGGAACTGACAAATGTTTTAAGTTTGGCATAAGAATCGATAAATATTTTTGAGGTGGTGCCATTAATAGCCAAAGCTAACGCTGCTTCTTCAGCTTCCTGCGCATGTTTACACATGATGGCTGCGAGGAATGGCTTCGTAATTTGCTGACTACTATGCCTATTGATAAGGCGTCACTCGAGTGGTATTCTGCGTAATCGACATGGCCCTGCATCTTAGAGAATTGCTTAGGTAGGGCTCTTGCCCTCGTTTTTCTTCGGTCTTGTTTTCTGGACGCATGTTCTTGGAATTTGGGTCTATCATCAGGTTTCGTTAGGATATCTGTGGAAGTATGCATACTGGGGTATGTATGGATTCATACTGGATGCCTAACTACCCTATTTTGTGTCTTTCCGCTTCAGGTTGGGCCAGCCTCACCAACTTGGATAATATTTGAGTTTCCGTGTGCTTCCCTGTGTGACGTCAATATCTGATTCGAGTTTTTCGTTGGCTGTGCATCTGAGGAGATGAATAGCGGACTTGCAGTATTGTCTGATCAGCCAAGTAAACAACTCTTTTTTTTTAAATTGGACGTGGCTACAATTAGGACAAGGAAAGACTATTCGGCAAAGTACAAATGAGTATACTAGCCTCTTTATGTCTGATTACTTCATGCCCTGAAGTTTATTCTCAGCGCTCCTTGTGAGTTTTGTAGTTGTGTTAACACAGCCTATATTATTGCAGTAAAATAATGTATTGAATATAAAAGCCAAGGGTGCGAGCATCCGCTTTCTGCTCTCCCTAGCACGCCCCCCACCCCTCACACACACACACAACACAGGCACGCACAAAGTTAAGCGGTGAATGGTGTATACAACAGTTGCATCTTACCTGTACTCACCTATGGGGCTGAAACGTGGAGGCTAACCAAGAGAGTTCTACTTAAGTTGAGGACAACCCAGAGGGCAATGGAACGAAAAATGGTAGGGGTAACATTAAGAGATAGGAAGCGTGCAGAGTGGGTCAGAGAAATAACTCAAGTTACCGACATTCTAGTGGAAATTAAGAAGAAGAAATGGGCATGGGCAGGACATGTAGTGCAAAGAGAGGATAACCGATGGTCGCTGAGGTAACAAACTGGATTCCAAGAGAAGGAAAGCGTAGCAGGAGGCGGCAGAAATTTAGGTGGGCGGATGAGGTTAAGAAGTTCGCGGGGGTCAAGTGGATGCAGCTAGCACAGAACCGGGTTAAGCGGAGAAATATGGGAGAGCCCTTCGCCCTGCAGTGGGTATAGTCAGGCTGATGATGATGATGATGGAGCAGTAGTATCCGCAATTTTAGAGTACGGCAGCTAGTTGGAAAACAAGCACAACCGAAAGCACCGAAATCGCGTAGTTGCCATGGAAACCGAAACAGGTGTATGGAACAGCTTGGGGGTGCAACATGGACTGCTAAAGCTATTCGCTGGCGCGGCGACAGAAGCTGAGTGCAGAATATCTGCCGCTTGCTGCTTATTTAGAAAGGAAAACATGCGCAAATATGGGTGATAATAAGCGCACTTGGTTTGAATTTTAGTGCACAAAACATGGCAGAATATCATACAGCGTGATGCGATTTGTCTAGGACAGAAATGTGTGCCATGCCGTCTCCTCTTACACATCGTGTATTGTTCTCATGACATTTCATTTGGCTAGTCGCGCTACTGCACAATCGCGCCTTTTCCACTTTGCTTTAGCTTTCGCTGCTCGCAAAGTTAAGGTCGTGATGTTTTGCTCATACCGCTGCCATTGTCGCTGGTGCTGCCGAAATCCGGCAGGCCGTGTACACTAGTTTGTCACATCCGGGTGGGTCGAGTGACTGAGAGCTTTAATTTTAAACGAAAGTATGAAGGCAGAAGAGTTGCCGACACTTACACACCATCGTTACGAATTGCATGCATTATAAACCCAATATTTACTCGTTGCAAAACGGGCCATGGTCGCTAATCGAAACGATGTTCGTGGCCGTGCTGTTTTGTGTCGTCGCGGAGAACTTTCCGTTTGCAGGTGTAAACACGTTAAACACATCAGCGTTGCCTTTAACTAAGCTGGAAAGCATTGCTGCGTTGGCAACTGATTTTTGTTTTTAATTTTACAAATTGCAATAGGGCAGTGTTTTAGATCAAAGGCAATTCTACTTCTGTGAAGGCCACCGAGCAAAACATGAGCACGGTCTAATTTGTTTGCTTTCTGCTGACATTCAGTGAACACCTTTTGTAGTCATGCTGTTTCTCGTCGCAACAACAAAAAGTTCGAACCAATTTCTGGACAGATTATTAAATGCCTTTGTTAGGGGGCAGTAAAAAGGAGAAACATTGTAGGAAAACGAGGGGGTATTGTCCCTTTCTTTGCCTGGTAGTGCTCCCAACTATGATTGCAGGCTTGTCACACCGAGCATTTTTTTATACCGGTGCCACGTGCTAGGCGGAATAAACACGTGATTCGCACCTTGTATGAATACTTCTTGAGAATGTGCAATTATTCTAAATTCTCTGTAAGCTCTTTGAGGAAGCTCTCATTAACAAAAGCATGCAGTCTACTGCAATGCACAAATATAAGAAGTTATTTCAGCATGTTCAAATGCGGCAGATATGAAAGCAAGTCTATCAATAAACGAGTGTGGACATTATGTTATCACAATGCAAAGAAAGAATAAAAATGGTCTCGTCGAGCTTGAGATGCCGATGATAAGCGCGGGAGAACCATTGTGGGAATCTTCAAGAAAGATAAGAACTTGAGAAGAGGCAGTTATATTATAACAAGCTTAAAAAGAAAGAGGAGGCTCTAATAATCCCGGCTGCTGATAAACTTTTGTGATTAAATAACTGAATGTATTTGAGTGCGTTTGACACTTAGAACACTGTAAAATAACATTCTCCCAACGTATATTCGTGAGGTAATCAAAATATATTATAATGTTCCCACACTTTTCTAATGCTCAGATTGGTTTTATGCGCACAAAAAGACGACACAAGAAGACAAGGGAGACAGGACGGAGCGCACTTTCAACTGTTTTATTCCTTTATGCTTTTCCTGGGTATTTGGCTCGCACGTGGCACTGATGATTATGCACAGATGATTTTTTTGGTATAAATGTCGTGTACATTTCCGGAATAAAACAGTTGAAAGTGCGCTCCGCCCTGTCTCCCTTGTCTTTTTGTGTTGTCTTTTTGTGCGCATAAAACCAATCTGAGTACGAACCAACTAGCCCCACAACGCATATTACTGGAATACTTTTCTAATGTTTAACAACGCGTCAGCTACCCTCACCGCGCGGAACTGTTAAACAAGAGAGAGTGTGACATGCCTATGAATGGGAAAAGAAGACAAAACGGCAATTGTTTTCTTTCACGTCCTCAGAGACCTTTGTCGCAAAGTTGTCCTCGAGAACCCCGTTGCAACAAAAAACTCAGAGAACGTGAATTCACTCCTGGAAATCGTCAGGCTTGAATTGTCAGATGATGTAGATGATATATTCTACGCTATTCTACATAAGCCACTTTTCTTAGAGAACCTCACAAGCCTAGATTAGTCGAAATTGTTTACTGCGGCATTCCTCGTATGCCTTATGTCGCGAAACTCAGCAGTTACAAATTTAATTTTGAACTCCACATTTTGTATATTATCCTTGGAGAAGCATTGTTGTTGTCAGTTCAGTTCAGTCGTTCAGCCGTGTACGACTCTTCGTGACCCTATGGACCATATCACGCCACGCTTTCCGGTCTCTCACTAACTTCCTAACGTCAAATAACTTAATCTGCAGCGCCTCGAGGATGCCATCTAACCATCGCGTTCGCTGCCTACCCCTTCTCCGGTGACCCTCAATCTTTCCCAACATCAAATCTTTCTCCAGCGACTCCCCTTCTCTCATCAGATGACCAAAGCAGCTGAGCTTTAACTTTAGAATTTGACCCTCCAATGAGCAGTCAGGGTTTATGGTCGACAATATCGACTGATTTGATCTTCTGGCCGTCCAAGGAACTCTACAAGAGTCTCGCCAGCACTACAATTCAAACGCTTCAATTCTTCGGCGGTAAGTCTTCTTCACAGTCCAACTCTCGCATCCATACATCCCAACTGGAAAGATCATAGCACAAGTTATACGGATCTTGGTTGGCAGTGTAATGTCTCTGCTCTTTACTAGGCGGTCAAGGCTAGCCATGGCTCTCTTTCCCAGAAGCAGGCGTCTCCTAATTTCATGGCTGCAGTCTCCTTCCTGGGTAAGCTTGGAGCCCAAGAAGAGAAAATCTGTCACAGCTTCCACTTCTTGTCCCTTGATGCTCCAGGACTTGATAAGGCAAGACGCCATGATTTTTGTCTTTTTAATGTTCAGTTTAAGCCCAAACTTCTCACTCTTCTTGTACGCGCATCAGAAGTCTCTTGAGTTCCTCTTCACTTTCTGCCATTAAAGTGGTATCATCCGCATATCTAAGGTTGTTGATACGTTTCCCAGCAATCTTCACTCCAGCTGAAGACTCGTCCAGACCGGCCTTCCTCATGATGCACTCAGCATATAGGTTAAATAGGCAGAACGACAGTATGCCGCCTTGTCTCACTCCTTTCTCAATCGGAAGCCAATCAGTAAGACCATACCCATTTCTGACTGTGGCTTCTCGCCCTTCATATAGGTTTCTGAGGAGACAGATGAGGTGAATTGGAACTCCCAGTTCTTAGAGAGCTTGCCACAATCTGCTGTCATTTACGCAATCAAACGCTTTCGCATAATCAATAAAGCAGAAGTAGATGGGTTTCTGGAACTCTCTTGCTTTTTCCATGATCCAGCAAAGGTTGGCAATCTGGTTTCTAGTTCCTCTGTCCTTGCGAAACCAAGCTTGTACGTCCGGAACCTCGTGATCCACATACTGCTGCAGTCTACCTTGGAGGATTTTCAACAGCACCTTGCTAGGATGCGAAATAAGCTCGATCGTGCTGTAGTTGGAACAATCTTTGGCCCTGCCTTTCTTTGGAATGGGGATGTAAACTGACCTCCTCTAATCCAGTGGCCACTGCAGGGTTGTGAAAATATTCTGACTTAATGTATACAGAACGTTAACAGCGTCATCATGGTTGAGGTTTTGAAGCAACTCAGCTGGAATGCCATCAATTCCGCTAGATTTGTTCATAGCAAGGCTGGCTAAGGCCCATTCAACTTCACTCTTCAGGGTGCCCGGCTCGAGATCAGTTATAATCAACACCATCATAATCGTCATCATCATCATCCTGACTATACCCACTGCAGGGTGAAGGCCTCTCCTATATTTCTCCAATTAACCCGGTTCTGTGCTAGCTGCATCGACTTGACCTCTGCGAACTTCTTAACCTCATCCGCCCACCTAAGTTTCTCTCGCCCCCTGCTACGCTTTTCTTCCCTTGGAATCCAGTTTGTTACCCTAAGCGACCATGGGTTATCCTCTCTTCGCACTACATGTCCTGCCCGTGCCCATTTCTTCTTAATTTCCTCTAGAATGTCAGTAACCTGAGTTATTTCTCTGACCCACTCTGCACGCTTCTTATCTCTTAATGTTACCCCTACCATTTTTCGTTCCATAGCCCCTTGAGTTTTCCTCAACTTAAGCAGAACCCTCTTGGTTAGCCTCCACGTTTAAGCCCCATAGGTGAGTACAGGTAAGATGCAACTGTTGTATACTTTCCTCTTGAGCGATACCGGTAAGCTGCTAGTCATAATCTGCGACTATCAGTAATCACAACCGTTTTTTGTTGGGTTTGCATATCCGGGTTCTTCTTGTACAGTTCTTCTGCGTATTCCTGCCACCTCCTCTTTATCTCTGAAGCTTCAGTGAGGTCCCTGCCTCGTTTGTCCTTTATCACGCCCAGTTTAGCACATAAGCTTCCTTTGATATTTTTGATTGTCTTATACAGAGCTCTTGTGTTCCTCAATTGGCTGTTGTCCTGAACTGCTTGGCACTGTATGTTCAGGAAGGCCTTATCTTTCCTTGCTATTTTCTGAAAATCCGCATTGAGAACCTCGTACCTTTCTGTTTCCCCCATAACGCTTGCCATCCTCCTTTCCTCAGCTATTTGCAAAGTCTCTTCTGATAACCAGTTTGCTTTCTTTTGAATGTACAGATTCTGGAAGGAATGCTCTACACTGGCGCAGAGCAGAGCTTCGCCAAAACCATATACCTGGAAGGATGGATCTTGCCTGCGAAAGGAATTTAGATTTTCACTTGCCTTGAGATCATCCGCAAAACTGAAAGTTGCATCTTAGTGCCCGGAAGAAGTGGGATGAATAAAAATCTATTCACCCTTCCTTGTAAATAGTTCGGAGCTTCTTTTTAAAGGGAATAAAGAGTGGCTTGGATTGATGTTTAGAGTCCTACACATACACCAGATGGTTCTACTTAGGTTGAGGACAACCCAGAGGGCTATGGAAAGAAAGATGGCAGAGGTAACATTAAAAGATAGGAAACGTGCCAGAGTTTGCCAGAGAAATAACTAAAGTTACCGACATTCTATTGGAAATTAAGAAGAAGAAATTGGCATGGACAGGCCATGTAGTGCGAAGAGAGGATAACCGATGGTCGCTTAGGGTAGCAAACTGGATTGCAAAGGAAGGAAATCGTAGCAGTGGGCGGCCGAAAGTTAGGTTGTTGGATGAGGTTAAGACGTTCGAAGTGGTCAAGTGGATGGAGCTAGCACAGAACCGGGTTAATTGGAGAAATATGGGAGAGGTCTTCGCCCTGCAGTGGGTGTAGTCAAGCTGATGATGACCTACACGAATGTTTTAAACATTCTTAAAAAATGGACTGTATTTTCTAACCCAACGTCTGAGGGCAGTTCATCTCACAAACGCTGAAAGAATGAGGGATATTCAGTTTTTCCATGCATCACCATGTAAGAAATACAATAGTTTTCAAACGTGTTCAAAAGAGAGACGTCGCATGTTAATAGAGACATGAAAGGTGAACTGCACGTCCTTGCCAGTCATTTTTCAGTGCAGCTGTAGGAATTGAGGCATATAATTACCCAGATCTTAAGTCGTGCTCAAATCTAATTAGAGCTTCGCAGTTCTGCATCTCTAATGTGCTTTCGTTGAGTGCAGAATAATGTGATCATAATAATAGTGCTTAATGATATCACCTGGACGGTAGAGTATCTTTCTGTACAAGGGCCTTCTTGATACCTCAGAACTTCTGAGAATCAGGAACGGTGTAGGAATGCATATTGAAGAGGAACTGTTGCCGGTACCACCTTCCCAAATGCACAAAGTCTAAGCTTTGACTCGTTATAATCCGAGGTATATAGATCACGTGAATCATCAATGAAGTGAAACGAGCACAGCAAGTAGGATACAGGAGACTTAAACAAGAACAGCAGAACCCCAGGAAAGTTACACATCCCTGAAGTGGCAGGCTCTGAGTCCTCTTCCATTGTAGTTTCTTTGTGTTGCAAGAATGGATGTTTTCTTACACTGTTTTTCAAAGTATTTGTTCAAAATTTAACACTATGATCACACCTGATGGCCAGAGTGGATTGTTTTTTGTCTCTCCTTTTTTTTTTAATAATTTTAAAATCCCAGCGTTCATAAATACTCTTTGGTGAGCTGCAAAAAACGTTAGAAAAAAGGTTTTGGTATGAAAGGGAAAAATAGACCTTCACATGAATATCTTCAGAAAATGTTATATAAAGAGCCACAGTTGTGTAGTACTTATTTTGAAGAACCTCTGCTTTTATTGTGGCGTTACTACTTGTTGCTATCGCACTAAAATCTTCAATGCAACTTTTCCTCCAACGGATGTTTAGATTATTCGATCAGTATTTGCTTAGAAGTGCTTCATGCATGCTATTGTAGCATAACAACTGAAAGTGACCAGTAATCTGGTACCGTGTGATGAGAATTGATTTTAGCCGCTTCCAGGGCGGGCCAAAAGGAACAGACAATATAAAGAATTTCATAGACATGCGGTACATCTTCGCAACTTTAATCAAACCCTGTAGTGTTTTTAGAAAACATTTGTTTGTTTTTATCTATCACAAGAGCAAAGAGCTGCACAAACTTGGTGGGTCGGAAATCTAATTTCAATGAAAGCGTTACTCATGGTTTAGAAATATTACTCAATAATATCATCACTGAAATTGTAAAGCAATGACTCTATGCTTGCTAACCCACGTCTGTGCTGCCCTCGTAGGCTATGCTAAGGAGAGCTGTAGAACTAGTGACGTAGGAGACCGTAAGTATATTTTCAATATACATTTCACCACAGATTTGGCACCAATTAGCTGTGCTTGGTTTCAATGGGTCGATTAATAAAACTTGGCTCGCGAGCCTCTAATTTAATGCTATTAAAACTTAGGGAAGGCAGCTTGCTCACTGAAGAAGAAGCTTCCGGCAACTATGGCACACCACCCTACAAATAAACATCTGTGCCCTGAGGTTGCTTCAAGCGCGGAAATTTTCGATATAGGTTGTTTCTCGGGTGAATTTATCTTTTGAATACCTTAAACATTTTAGATATTGGTTGTTGCTCGGGTGCATTTATCTTTTGAAGAACGTAATCACAAAACGTCTTTGCCAAAATATATTTTAAGCAATAAACCTCAGTATTGTATCATTGACCATTGGTGTTTTCCTTGCAGACAGCAAAACTACTAGCTGTGTTGTCTGGAACTTGAACGTTGTAAAGGAACGCCGAATGTGGCCCCATAACGATAAAACGGTTCTGTAAAGTTAATGACGTTTCTCTATCTAATGCGCGCCATATTACACAATGCAGAACCGTTAAAATATACACTTGTTTTATTGGTATCTTGGACACACTTGGCTACCTTCACTTGCAGAAAGTTTTATTAGGATGTGAAGAAGTTATTACATTTTAAAGCGCTTATCATGGCCGCATAACAGGCAGCAAAGTGTCGGGTGTGGTTGCATTCTTAAAGGCATATTTTTGTTCATTGGAGTGACATAGTGTGCGCGATTCGCTCTCATGTTTTCTAAAGCATTAACGCTACCTACTAATAGACCGTTCTTATGCATATCCTGTTCAGCGAAATTATTCTGGATCCAGAAACGCTCCATCAAGGTAATCAGTGATGTGTTACAGTAGAAAAAACGCGCACATTTCTTTCATTTCTGGTGATGTACTTCATGAAAATCTTGTGTTTTGCGCAGGAGCTAATTAAGTTGGGAAACTGTTCCATGAATGAAATCAGTAAAAAAGAATGTACGTGGGTGTGGGTGGAATTGTTATGGCAAAGTGACCGGTGGTCAGTCATTGCAACAATTTTATGCGAAGATAAGACACGCGTAGTAATGCGGCGAAAATAAGGTCTCCAGGTAAACTTTCTATCCAGTTTAAGACTGCAACAGTGTAGTATTTCTTCAAAGTTTGGAGCTCAGGGGGTTAGGTTTGAGTCACACCCAGTGTTTAGGTTTTGATAGTGAGTGATTTACAGTCTTATCGTCACCAGTGTGGAGGACTTCCACTATCGCAGAACTTTTGTAACTACGTGGCTTTGGAAAATATTTTTTAAGCTTGTTACAAGAACTGCAGCATCGATATAATAATTAGAATGCCGGGAAGCATTTGCCTACAGTCTCTGTTGTCTGGCTGGTTAAAAAAGTGCTCAAATCTGCAGCACCCAAGAAGTTCAGTCAACTGAACTGAAAATGTTTGGCCCCAATTTCAGAAATTAGCATGGCGTGTACTGACATTTTTGCTGTGTAGGCCTGCAGCGAAGTTGCTATCCGCACTGCATATTATATACTCATTTTGCAGCCGTGAAGGACAGGTCAGATTTCTCTCTGAGTTTGCAAGGCGGTGGAAAGTAAATCAAATGTAAAATGAACACGTCTGAAACCACTGTGGTAAAAGTTGTGGGGATTCAACATTCTCCTCGCGTGCATGACGCGGAGAACACCCTCTCTCTCTCTCTATTTTACGGGCGCTCTCATCTTTACACTTCGGGCATCCTTCCCCGGAGCTGTTGCGGAGAAGGCGGTGTTGAGGGAAATGGCGCCCTTTGCCGTGCCCTCTCATCTTGGAGGACAGTATCTGCATGCAGGGGGAAATGACGCCGCGACGTCGGATCGCGCGGATGCAGCCATTACCGGAGAAGAAAATTGAGAGCTCCCAATAAACAGCCTGGCCCGGTGGCTGGGCCTCGATGTGTCGTTATTTCATGCCTTTGATTAGGCCTCAGCTAGCTTGAAGACATTGCGTGAGGGCAGAGACCGAGCACCATAATAAAAACCCACGAAATGGCGCTCAACGTGTGGCTCCACTGGCAGTCCAGTTGGGGAGGCTAGCTCACGAAGAATGGTGGAAATCCAGGTAGTTATGTCGTCCAAAATCCACTTGGAGATCCTGGCCAGTATGTGAGGCCAAACCAACTGGAAGAGGCTTCCCACTGCCACTACAATACCTCTTGACAGAAACCGCCGACGTGATCCACCGAAAACGTCCATCTCGAGGCGCTTCCCAGCTACTTTTCAAACTACTGCAATGTGCCGACGCACCCCTTCCGACCCGCTCACAGAAGCAGGTTATTAGGTCTAGGTCATTGTAAATTCTCTTTTTGCCTATCTCCGAATAGAACCGATGATGCAGTACGTCCGTTTTGTCAGTTAGCAAAAAGTGCGCTGAGAACGCTTCCAAAAAGCGCCGAGCGCAGTATCAAAGTTCAGCGGGTCAAGAGAGTCGAGAACCAGAGTGACTGGAGTGGCGTCTCAAGAATATGTGGTGAGGTCACTCGCATTTGGCAGGTTAGTTCACTAGCAGCGAGATGGCATTTGTAAAGGCAGCTTGAGTATGTGATTGCAGGTGCGATGTCACTAAAAATTTGCGGAAGGAGATCGCAGTGGGGAGCGCCCCGTTGCGGAAGCGTCCAGAGAACGTGCATCTCCTAAGTTTTGGGGATGACCGCTCGAGCTTGCGTGTAGCATTTGCGAGCTTGTCAGGGCTTAGTAGTCAGTCTCATGCTTTGTATTAAGGGGTTTGCAAGTGTTGATCTACTTCTGCTTTATTGATTATGCGAAAGCGTTTGACTGCGTAGATCACAGCAGATTGTGGCAAGCTCTCCAAGAGATGGGAGTTCCAATTCACTTCATCTGTCTCCTCAGGAACCTGTATGAGGGGCAAGAGGCCACCGTCAGAACTGGGCATGGTCTTACTGATTGGTTTCAGATTGAGAAAGGAGTCAGACAAGGCAGTATACTGTCGCCCTTCCTATTTAACCTATATGCTGATTGCATCATGAGGAAGGCCGGTCTGGACGAGTCTTCAGATGGATGAAAAATTGCTGGAAAACATGGCAACATCAACAACCTCAGATATGCGGATGATACCACTTTAATGCAGAAAGGTTCCACGTGGAACTCAAGAGACTTGGTTTGGCCTCGCATACTGGCCAGGATCTCCAAGCGGATTTTCGACGACATAACTACCTAGATTTCCACCATTGTTCGTGAGCTAGCCTCCCCAACTGGACTGCCAGTGGAGCCACACGTTGAGCGCCATTTCGTGGGTTTTTATTATGGTGCTCGGTCTCTGCCCTCACGCAATGTCTTCAAGCTAGCTGAGGCCTGATCCAAGGCATGGAATAACGACACATCGAGGCCCAGCCAACGGGCCAGTCTGTTTATTGGGAGCTCTCAACTTTCTTCTTCGGCAATGGCTGCATCCGCGCGATCCGACGTCGCGGCGTCATTTGCTTCTGGATGCAGATACTGTCCTCTAAGATGAGAGGGCACGGCAAAGGGCGCCATTTCCCTAAACACCGCCTTCTCCGCAACAGCTCCGGGGAAGGATGCCCGAAGTGTAAAGATGAGAGCGCCCGTAAAATAGAGAGAGAGAGAGGGTGTTCTCCGCGTCATGCACGCGAGGAGAATGTTGAATCCCCACAACCTTTACCACAGTGGTTTCAAACATGTTCAGTTTACATTTGATTTACTTTCCACCGCCTTGCAAACTCAGAGAGAAATCTGACCAGACCTTCACGGCTGCAAAATAAGTATATAATATGCAGTGCGGATAGCAACTTCGCTGCAGGCCTACACAGCAAAAATGTCGGTACACGCCATGCTAATTTCTGAAATTGGGGCCAAACATTTTCAGTTCAGTTGACTGAACTTCCTGGGTGCTGCAGATTTGAGCACTTTTTTAACCAGCCAGACAACAGAGACTGTAGGCAAATGCTTCCCGGCATTCTAATTATTCCATGCTCAGTTCTTGTAAAAAGCTTAAAAAGTATTTTCCAAAGCCACGTAGTTACAAAAGTTCTGCGCTAGTGGAAGTCCTCCACACTGGTGACGCTAAGACCGGAAATCACTCACTTTCAAAAACTGAACACTAGGTTTGGCTCGAACCTAACCCCCTGAGCTCCAAACTTTGAAGAAATGCTAGACTGTTGCAGTCATAAAACTGGGTAGAACGTTTACCTGGAAACCTTATTTTCGCCGCATTACTACGCATGTCTTATCTTCGCATAAAATCGTTGCAATGAGTGACCACCGGTCACTTTGCCAGAACAATTCCGCCCACACCTACGTACATTCATTTCTACTGATTTCATTCATGGCATAGTTTCCCAACTGAATTAGCTCCTGCGCAGAACAAAAGATTTTCACGTAGCACATCACCAGGAATGAAAGACATCTGTGCGTTTTTTCTACTATACCACATCACTGATTACCTTGATGGAGCGTTTCTGGATCCAGAATAATTTCGCTGAACAGGATATGCATAAAAACGGTCTATTAGTAGGTAGCGTTAATGTCTTAGAACACATGAGAGCGAATGGCGTACACCATGGCACTCAAAGAGTCGAAAATATGCCTTTAAGAATGCAACCACACCCGACACTTTGCTGCCTCTTATGCGGCCATGATAAGCGCTTTAAAATGTAATAACTTCTTCACATCCTAATAAAACTTTCTGCAAGTGAAGGGGCCAGTTGTGTCGAAGATACTAATAAAACCAGTGTATATTTTTACGATTCTCCATTGTGTAATATGGCGCGCATTTGATAGAGAAACGTCAATAATTTTACAGAACTCTTTTATCGTTATGGGGCCACATTCAGCGTTCCTTTACAATGTTCAATTTCCAGACAACAAAGCTAGTAGTTTTGCTGTCTGCAAAGAAAACACCAATGGGCAATGATACAATAGTGAGGTTTATTGTTTAAATTATAATTTGGCAAAGACGTTTTATGGTTAAGTTCTTCAAAAGATAAATCTAAAATGTCCGCGCTTGACGCAACCTCAGGGCTCAGATGTTTATTTGTAGGGTGCTGTGCCGTAGTTGCCGAAAGCTTCTTCTTCAATGAGCAAGCTGCCTTCCCTAAGTTTTAATAGCATTAAATAGAGGCTCGCGGGCCAAGTTTCATTATTCGACCCATTGAAACCAAGCACAGCTAATTGGTGCCAAATCTGTGGTGAAATGTATATTGAAAATATTCTTACGATCTCCTAGGTCGCTATTTTTACTGCTCTCCTTAGCATAGCCTACGAGGGCAGCACAGACGTGGGTTAGCAAGTATAGAGCCATTGCTTTGCAATCTCAGTGATGATATTATTGAGTAATATTTCTAAACCATGAGTAACGGTTCCACTGAAATTAGATTTCCGACCCGCCAAGTGTATGCAGCTCTTTGCTCTTGTGATAGATAAAAACAAACAAATGTTTTCTGAAAACACTATTTAGAGGGTTTGATTAAAGTTGCGAAGATGTACCGCATATCTATGAAATTGTTTATATTGTCTGTTCTTTTTCGCCCGCCCTGGAAGCGGCTAAAATCAATTCTCATCACACGGTACCAGATTACTGGTCACTTGCAGTTGTTATGCTACAATAGCATGCATGAAGCACTTCTATGCAAATACTGATCGAATAATCTAAACATCCGTTGGAGGAAAAGTTGCATTTAAGATTTTAGTGCGATAGCAACAGGTACTAACGCCAAAATAGAAGCAGAGGTTCTTCAAAATAAGTACAACACAACTGTGGCTCTTTGTATAACATTATCTGAAGATATTAATGTGAAGGTCTATTCTTCCCTTTCATACCAAAACCTTTTTTCTAACGTTTTTTGCAGCTTACCAAAAAGTATTTATGAACGCTGGGATTTTAAAATTATTAAAAGAAAAGGAGAGACAAAAAACAATCCACTCTGGCCATCAGGTGTGATCATAGTGTTAAATTTTGAACAAATACTTTGAAAAACAATCTAAGAAAACATCTATTCTTGCAACACAAGGAAACTACAATGGAAGAGGACTCAGAGCCTGCTACTTCAGGGATATGTAATTTTCCTGGGGTTCTGCGGTTCTTGTTTAAGTCTCCTGCATCCTACTTGCTGTGCTCGTTTCACTTCATTGATGATTCACGTGATCTATATACCTCGGATTATAACGAGTCAAAGCTTAGACTTTGTGCATTTGGGAAGGTGGTACCGGCAACAGTTCCTCTTCAATATGCATTCCTATTCCGTTCCTGATTCTCAGAAGTTCTGAGGTATCAAGAAGGCCCTTGTACAGCAAGATACTCTACCGTCCAGGTGATATCATTAAGCACTGATATTATGATCACATTATTCTGCACTCAACGAAAGCACATTAGAGATGCAGAACTGCGAAGCTCTAATTAGATTTGAGCACGACTTAAGATCCGGGTAATTATATGCCTCAATTCCTACAGCTGCACTGCAAAATGATTGGCAAGGACGTGCAGTTCACCTTTCATGTCACTATTCACATGCGACGTCTCTCTTTTGAACACGTTTGAAAACTATTGTATTTTTTACATGCTGATGCATGGAAAAACTGAATATCCCTCATTCTTTCAGCGTTTGTGAGATGAACTGCCCTCAGACGTTGCGTTAGAAAATACAGACCATTTTTTTAAGAATGTTTAAAACATTCGTGTAGGTCATCATAAGCTTGACTACACCCACTGCAGGGCGAAGACCTCTCCCATATTTCTCCAATTAACCCGGTTCTGTGCTAGCTGCATCCACTTGACCACTGCGAACTTCTTAACCTCATCCAACCACCTAACTTTCGGCCGCCCCCTGCTACGATTTCCTTCCTTTGGAATCCAGTTTGTTACCCTAAGCGACCATCGGTTATCCTCTCTTCGCACTACATGGCCTGCCCATGCCAATTTCTTCTTCTTAATTTTCAATAGAATGTCGGTAACTTTAGTTATTTCTCTGGCCCAAAGGAAGGAGTCCGGAGCTTCCTTTAAAACTAAGCTCCGAACTGTGTACAAGGTAGGGTGAATAGATTACTATTCATCCCACTTTTTCCGGGAACTAAGATGCAACTTTCAGTTTTGTGGATGATCTCAAGGCAGGTAATAATCTAAATTCCTTTCGCAGGCAAGATCCATCCTTCCAGGTATATGGTCTTGGTGAAGCTCTGCTCTGCGCCAGTGTAGAGCATTCCTTCCAGGTTCTGTACATTCAAAAGTTAGCGATTTTCTTTGTATGTCATGTAGCCGCTATTTCGAAAATGTTACAGAACACAAGGCCTTTGAAAGCTCGCATCAAAAGTCTTCATTTATGTGAAACACGTTTAACAGAACGGTGTAAAAATCTGAAACAGATGAGACAGGCAAAAGCTTGCGGTTGGCACGATTAAAAAAAGAGGGCTTTAGTAGGTCCGCCACTGCCCTACAGCCCAATGACAGCATAGACATATACTTCTATATTACTCAGATTATCTACAGAGCTGAACGTTCGCCTGTTAGTATAGCTCGCGGAACCATGGAGTATGGTGTGTGAAAGCAGGAAACAGCTCTTTTAAACCTGTGTTGTCAGGACAATGCCTAACAGATGCACAGGTATTAGAAGCTCGGAGTTCCAGATATATCAACGTGATCCGGCGGACAGAAATAGCATGCGTAACCAGCCAGCGGAATTCAATTGGATTGGGTTGGAGCCTCTTCTCCCCCTTCCGTCTCAAGGTAGTTACGAGAGCTGCCGACATTTGCCAGCACGTACAGGTGGTTGGGTCTTGTCAGGCGAACAATTTCAGGGCGGATCCAAACCCGGCCATTTCACTTCCTACTGCAAACAAAAGTTGTCAGGATTTTTCTGAGCAGCGACATCGTTATCGACATTGTATGAAACATACTGCATTTATTTTCCCAAATGTTAAGCAATACTGCCGCGAACGATTCAATTCTTCAGTTCCTCTTGTTTACAGCAGCCAGCATGCGGCCTTATTACTGCGATGCTAGCGAACGAATCGTTTATATATTCTTTGTCTGATCATTTATTTTGTCGCAAGAAACAGCCTTGTCATTTTCTTTGTCACAAAATGTGCGCCGATGTGTATCTCGATAATTGTAGGCAGGTCTGTTTGTTTCTACAATGTTTCAGGGTGTGCTAGTCACTGGTTGCGGTTTTATCTCGATCTTTCGTCGTGGGCTTTAAATCGAGCGCTGTGCGTGAACCGGGAATTCTTTGTTCGACGACCGCCGAGCACAATTGTTTCTATCATCGCCGCCGAATTCTTAGGTCTTTTGCGGGCCAAAGTCAGCCACATAAAGAGTTTCTTCTGTACACTTCCAAACTCTTCGTTTGTGTCCTCGGCCTTGTCACCACATCTGGCGGAGGTGCTATATCCCGACGTCGTAACATACCCCTGAAGATGGCATCCGTAGAGCAGAAAGCACCCTTGGGTTTATTCTAACCACGTGAGCCCCCTGATTTCCAAGGACGACCAGACGAGAATGCAGAGGAGTGTAAGGACTTCTTCGACCACGTGGCAGGGTTCAATGGCTGAAACGACGATGGTAAATTAAGGCGTTTATATTGCTCTTGAGAGATCTGTCAGAATTGGGTTTGGAAATCATTAAACCTCTTTAAATGATTAGGAGACATTCAAGTCTGAATTTTTGGCTGCTTTTTCAGGTGCTGTCCAGAAGGATGGAGCCCAGGCTCTCCTTCATTCAAGACTTCAACTCCCAAATCTGGCTGTCGTCTTTTTCGCAGAGCCGACCCTAACATGACCAAACGTAAGGTGATATTCTAAGGCGAGGCTTTAGAGTCTCTTTGCACAGGGCTTGTCAGAAATCTGCCAAAAATTGGAGCCGGAATTTGAAACTGGAGCGTCGACCATGTAGAAGAGAATATACACCCGAATTCGCCACTACGATACACCGCTCCGACCGGTCTGCGCAAGCCCCTACAGCAGCGCATCTGCTAGCGGAGAGAGCCTTTACGACCTCATCCGGGAGATCACGTTAGAGGAGCTTCACCGATTGCTGCTGTCAACTTAACAATCTGAGGTTGCGGCGCTCGCGGACGTCGTCCGTGAAGAAGTCCAGTAGGTACAGGGCGTTCCTCAAGCGACAGCTCCAATGGCTTCGAAGGTTTTCACGCAAGAGCCCACCAAGATGAACTAGGCTGCTACATTAAGCCGTCCTACACCAGGGCCGGACCCCCAAGCCCATGTCGACGCGATCAAACTGTTTTTGAACACTGCTCCTTGGCCATCACCCGCCACGCCTGCCAATGAATTTCAAGTCCCAGGAAACGCGACGCCTGGAGGACGTTTAACAACCGACTATTCTGCTTCCACTGCGGTGAGGCCTGCCCCATCCTACACCATACGCCATTCCCCACAAAGGGGTATGGGCCTGCGCGGCTTCGCCATTGACGCCCTACGACCCCGTCCTGGCGAATGACAGGAAGAAATCGAGACCTGCTCGAGGAGGGCAGAGTCAACAAGCCCTCGGTACCGCTCTCCTCACCGTACAGCGCCCAACTTCGTCACCGGGCCGCAATTACGTCCATGCAAGGTCCCCTAGCCCACATAGGGGAAACTAAATGTAGCAACCTTTCGAGGTTAGGTTCTCAATGGCGAAAAACCCAAGAGCTTTTGCCGACAGCGACGAGAGACTACACAAATTTCAGGACGCTGCATTCTGTGACGACTACCTTGACGATCACGCGCCCAAGCTCTAAAGTGACACCGCCGCTACGTACGCGACAACATTGGCGACAACTCGACCACAGTGAAAGCCGACACCTCCACCCAGCAAAGTGGCAACGCTATACCCTGCCTTGTGTCCTCAATAAACGATGCAGCCGATATTGGACACCAAGGAACACGTGAAATGCGAGGCCGTGAACAAGCGACCTTGAATTTTCTGTCGACGGTCACACAGTCAGTGCCCTAGTAAACACCGGAGCTGTCTATTCAGTCATCAGTGGACCATTTGCTTCTCAGGTATAAAAAGAATGACCGCTTGGGATGGCCCGTGGATTCATACCGCTGATGGTAACCTCATTACTCCTTCGCAGCGATGCACTGCAAGAATAGCCGTAAATGGGCGTACGTACCCCAAGATCTTCGTGGTTATACAGAAGCGTTCGCGCGACGTGAGTTTGGCATAGACTTCCTAAATGAGCATAGGGCGATCATTGAAGTCCGATCCAAGTTCATCAAGCTCTCGGCGGACAACGCCATACCTTCCACGACTACACTCACGAATCACGTCGCTATAAACATCATCAGCGTTGAATTGACCGTGCCGCTCGATCAACCGTCGTAGTTTTCGTGGTTAATGCAGACATCGACCCTGCTGAAAGTGTCATCGAAGGAAACATCCAGTTGCCCTTTTTGATCGAGGTCCAGGTGCTGGTAACAAACTTAAATGGAAGAATACCGGCATCTCAATAAGGGCACGACGATCGCATTTATTGACGAATCAGCAGGCATACGAAATGTATTCGCCTCCCCGGCGCCTGGGTGGGACCAGACGGGTTGGTGAAGAAGAAAGTTGGACCACAGCTTCGTTTCTGAGTCAATTACCGCCGCCTAAACAGTATAACGAAGAAGGACGTGTACCCTCTCCCCCGTATCGAAGACACATTGGACTGGCTCTTCAATGCAAAGTGCTTTTCATTGATGGAGTTAAAGAGCGACTACTGGCAAATTTAGGTCTACCAAAGAGACCGTGAGAAACCCGCATTCATCACACCTCTTGGACTTCCAAGTAATGCCATTCGGTCTCTGCTCCGCTCCCGCGATGTTTCAACGAGTATTTCATGCCGTAATGGCTGGCTTGATGTGGCAGATTTGTCTGGTATGCTTGGGTGATGTCGTTGTCTTCTCCTTAAGGTTTGATGACCCTCTGAAAAGGCTTTAAAAAGTGCTCGAGGCAATCAAGACATCAGGGCTAACGTTGAAACCAGAGAAATGCCACTTCGCCTATACGAGGAACAATGGTTCGTAGGTCGCATTGTTAGCAAGGCTTGCGTTTGCCCTGACTTAGAGAATATAGCTGCGATTGCCCAGTTAGCAGGTGTCTTAAGCTATGCACTTACTGTCAGCGGTTTGTCAAGAACATTTTGTGTATCGCCGAACCGTTGAGGCAGATTACAAAGGTGACATACCTTTTAAATGAAAAACGCCGAAATATGATGCTTTCGAAAAAATTAAGCGCCGCTTACAATCTCCTCCTGTAGTCGGGCACTTCGAAGAAAATGCAGAGAGAGAGAAATTCACACCTACGTAAGGAGCGTTAGCCTAGGCGCATTTCTTCAGAAAGTTGACGGACAGGAAAATGTTATCGCGTACGCTAACCGTTCCCTGTCGAATACTGCAGCCAATTATTCGATGACGGAGCAAGGATGCCTTTCCAGCATTTTGGCTGAATAAAAATTTCTCCCCTATTTCTACGGACGACCATACAAAGTTGAAAGCGACCCCTATCCTCTGAGTTCACTCACGCCTTCTTAGAGTACAGCCAGACAAGGCACAGGAGGACGACAACCTATCAGCCGCACAGCAAAGGACTTACAGAGCGCGTCAATGAAACAACAGCGGTCATGATCGTCATGTACGTCGACTCCGAACCCCAGGCCTGGGACAACATCCTGCCCAACGGGATGTTCGCGTATAACGCGGCTGTTCAGAAGACAACGAGAGTGACCCCATTCAAGCTTGTGTGCGGTAGGGAGCCCACGGCAGCGCTCGACGCAATGCTTCCGCCCGTCACAGACGAATAAAACCTCGATTTCGCCGCCTATCTCCAAAGTGCAGAGGAAGCCCGAAGACTGGCCCGAGCACGCATTAAGGGTCAGCGACGAAACGACGCCCGACGTTACAACTATGACGACGCGATGCTGAGTATAAGCCAAGGGAGCAAGTCTGGGTGTGGACACCGATTCGCCGCCGCGGACTGAGTGAAAAGCTTTTACGCCGATACTTCAGCTCCAGCAAAGTGCTTCGCCGACTAGGACAATGGAACTACGATGTCGTTTCCGATGGCGCGACAGCATCAAAGCGGCGCCTAGCGCCCCCAGAAATTGTGCATGTTTTACGCCTTAAGTTATATTACACGCGCTAAAGGCTATTCATGTTTACTTCCCCGTGTTTATGTTAACTGACGTCTGTATGTTTTGAAATATAAAGGCAAGGTTTGTTAAAGGGGGAGTAATGCCACGAACCATTCATTTCTTCATTTCTTCTTATACAGCCGCCGGTATGCGGCCTTATCACTGCAATACCAGCGCACGAATCGATTATGTATTCTTTGTTTGTTCATTTCTTTTGTCGCGAGACGTAGCTTTATCGTTTTCTTTGTCGCGTTAGATGCGCCGAGGTGTATCTCGAGAATTCAAATCACGCGTGTATGTTTCTACAATGTTCCAAGGTATGCTAGTCACTGGTTGCGGTTTTATCTCGATCCTTCGCCCAAATCTTTAGATCGAGTGCTGACGCATGAAACGGGCATTCTTTGTTTCACGACCGCCGAGCACGATTGCTGCTATCGACGCCGCCGAATCACTCAGTTCTTTTGCGAGAAGCCTAATAAAGTTTCTTCTGTACGCTACCAGACTCCTCATTTGTGGCATCGGCCTTGTCGCCCCCACGTCACAATATAGCCAAAGTGAAAGCCTGTTAGGCACAATATTTTTGGGATACCAATTTGGAAATGGAAACAAACAAGCACTCAAAAAAGGTTGCTAAAATACACCAAAAAATTTTATGACGTTTTTTACGTTCAGCAAGCAGGATGATTTTGGGAAGATAAATTATATGATAGTAAAAGTCTAAAATGCACAAAATATTATCGTTTATTTAAATCATTACTTACGCGATTCCTCTTCAAGACATATAGAGTTCGTGCTTTTGTGGTGAAAATACGCGATAGTTGGCTTGCGTTAAATGGCCAAATTTTCATCAGAATCCCATTCTGAGACAACAATTGTTTATTAAGAAGTCTGAATTGCACCGCAAGCGAAGAATTTGCCGGAAAAGAAGGTTTAAAATTTTCTGCATAAAACATGCTCCAAGGACATACATTGCAAAGTGATTAACTTTTTAGTTATTTATTTTTTGATACCTGTAGTAATTATATACAGCTAGTTAACAACAACCTCTTTGTTATATTATTATGCGACTAGTTTTCTACAGGACCAAACCAAACGTTTTGTAAACATTGCATTCGTGTCACGTACGCGGACAAGATACTGTAAATTAATGATGTAGCCAGGAAATGAATAACGTAGGCAATAACCGCAAGCGGCCAAAAAATTATCGGTACTTTATAAAGTCAAATCGGAGGCAATAATTTTCAGAACAGTACACGACTCTGATTACTACTAAATATACGAATTGTTTCGCAATTTACTTTTACGTTGCTTTACAGAAATAATTTGAAAGTTATTTACCCTAAAGAAAGTTGACAATGAACAATTTTATTGCGAAATTTATCAAGAAAGATTTATCGCAAATTATCAGGAGAGAATCTCTTGATTTATCTTTTAGACATTTTTAGCTGGTAGACAGCCATGCATGGTTCGATAAATGTTCATTTACGCAGATAATATTAACATTTATTGTAATCTTCAAGTGCAGGAGGGGTGCTGAAATCTAGCATTTTATTGTTGCAGTCGACAGTACTCGATTTGCGTGAACACACATGTTGGCCATTTCGTTAGCTGCATGTTCGTGTATGTTATAAAGGATATTTCAAGTAGCATAATACTTGACGTTGAAGAGCTTAACCGCATAGATTGTTGCTGTCTTATTGCCACTGAAACCAGAAACTGCATTCTTAGGACCAGGATGAATTGCGCTATTGCGTTCTTCGAGCTAGATGTCGCTTGGAGTTAAACATGCTATATCAAATGCACTTTTCCAAATGGTTTTTGGCAGAGGCTGTAAAAGATCGGAAATTTATATCGTTTCTTGCACTCAGTGCTGAGAGGTTACTGTAGTGTTGCAGCAGCCAGGCTTTATTGTGCAACTGCGTCTGGAAGCAACGAGTACTGGACAACAGGAGATACGAACGATAAACACGCGCGGTACCTCATGTTCAAGAATGCTCTTCGTTTTGAATTTGTGTACGTCCGTTTAGTTAAAGAAGTATTACAGTGCGAGGTTTATAGTCTAAGCCTTTGATAGCGTGCCAAGGTAGTTGCAGTCGTAAAATAGTAATAGCGAACATGACTGCCGTATGGCGGACAGGCGGCTCTTATATCAATGTGCAGGTTCTTTATTTTTACAGTGTCCAGACATACGATTCCTGATTAAATACTCCATTTTTGATGGAGGCAAAACAAACTACGCTTGGTTCCTTTCCGTTCCGAGTATGCCCTTATGGTACAATGTTTCTATATAGTACAATGATTCCGATATAGAAAATACTACTACGCAGGCAGAGTATTGTAGACGGCCAAAGTCTTAATTACCCGTCGTCTTATGCATAGCTCAAATTTATCTGTATGCATATCAGGGTAAATAATGTCGCGTAACAAAGTATCACCGTGATGCCATTTACTCTCATGCTGAGCATAGAAATTGAGAAGACTAGGTGAAATAAAGAGTTTCTCATTATGACATACATATCAAGCGGTACTGTGCAAAGAGCACTGTACGTAGCATGTCGAGTTTAGGAGTTTGTAACTCATCGGTATCAAAATTGACACTCTTCATCTTAGTGATCATGTATTTGTCTGTAAAACAATTGCAGAACAAAATTATTTTATTTTTTTTGTTGTTGTTGTATTTATGTATTTACTGCAGAACATTGGTGAGGTCCAAGCAGGAAGGGCAACAGCAGTGAACAATACAATAGTTTAAGACAATGACACACAGGATAAGCAGAAATGAATTGCCATAGAATATTACAATGAAAATTCAATACAGTTATTTAAACATGGCTAAAAAAAACACAAGTTACAAATGTTTAAAGCTGCCATGGTTGGGGTAGTGAGTTCCAGTCATTGATGGTGCGAGGAAAAAAGCAAAGTTGGAACACATTGGTTCTTAAAAAAAATGTATTAGAAGAGCTTTGTGATAGTGTCGTGTATTTCTGGCAGGCATTGGGGAAAGATAAAGCGAAGTGTCAAGGCTAAGTTTAATGTTCAGAAGCAAAGAAAATGTAAACGGAAATTTTGCCTCCTTATCTGAAGTTGTTCAATACCATGGGCTAGCATTAGTTCGGTCGGTGAGTCTGTGCGAAGAAATTTTGAATATATAAACCTAACTGCTTTTTTTCGCATTCTTTCGAGATTCGTGATAATAGACTTAGTCTAAGAATCCCACATTATGCACGCGTATTTTCGCATTCTTTCGAGATTCGTGATAATAGACTTAGTCTAAGAATCCCACATTATGCACGCGTATTTTCGCATTCTTTCGAGATTCGTGATAATAGACTTAGTCTAAGAATCCCACATTATGCACGCGTATTTTCGCATTCTTTCGAGATTCGTGATAATAGACTTAGTCTAAGAATCCCACATTATGCACGCGTATTTTCGCATTCTTTCGAGATTCGTGATAATAGACTTAGTCTAAGAATCCCACATTATGCACGCGTATTTTTGCATTCTTTCGAGATTCGTGATAATAGACTTAGTCTAAGAATCCCACATTATGCACGCGTATTTTCGCATTCTTTCGAGATTCGTGATAATAGACTTAGTCTAAGAATCCCACATTATGCACGCGTATTTTCGCATTCTTTCGAGATTCGTGATAATAGACTTAGTCTAAGAATCCCACATTATGCACGCGTATTTTCGCATTCTTTCGAGATTCGTGATAATAGACTTAGTCTAAGAATCCCACATTATGCACGCGTATTTTCGCATTCTTTCGAGATTCGTGATAATAGACTTAGTCTAAGAATCCCACATTATGCACGCGTATTTTCGCATTCTTTCGAGATTCGTGATAATAGACTTAGTCTAAGAATCCCACATTATGCACGCGTATTTTCGCATTCTTTCGAGATTCGTGATAATAGACTTAGTCTAAGAATCCCACATTATGCACGCGTATTTTCGCATTCTTTCGAGATTCGTGATAATAGACTTAGTCTAAGAGTCCCACATTATGCACGCATATTCAATCTTGGGTCTAATTAGTATATCCTATTCGGTCGTTGCTTTTATTTCATAGCTTCCTAAGAATAAATTTAAGTAGACAAGTGCATACCGATAACGAATTCATTTCTGTAGGTTTGAAAATTCAAAGAAATGCACATAGGTGTGGCTTAGTAATTGCTTGGTGTACTGTTTGAATTTATTATTGATGTTAAGGAATAACCGTGAAGGAGTTTTTATCAGAAGTTATCAACCTTAGAAGCTCGAAATTACTTATCACATCCGTGCTGTTTGTATATGGCTAATATTAGGGTTATTATAGTGTCTGTTTCTTCACTTATAGACCGATAATTATTTTCCCCCTCGGCTCCATCTTTAGGTATTTTACACTGGCTACATTATGAACTCCTGAATGCAGAGCAACTATCTAACATGAATTAGTTTCGATACTGCGCCAGGGTATATATTTACATAACATTTCCGGATAGCATCCTAATAAAATGTACTTTTTTTTCTAATAATAACATCGTTGGCTGTGTCGCGCAGTGGCCGACACCCATACAGGTAAAATGCTCTGATTAACTGCCTGTATTGTTACTAAAATCAGAGCAAAACGTGAATAAGTTCTTTGCCTACCACCAAGTGTCACGAAGACTGACGAGCGTGCAAATTTTAGGTTTTGCATTTCTTTGTTAGAATGGCTTTTCCGACAAACGTTAATGTCACAGAAACACACAACTTTCGAAAGAAACGTGAAAAAGGTGCTCTATCAAATAAATTTGAGCGTAATTGGAAAATACCGACAATCTTTACGCCGACTAAAAATTCTCGGAATTGCAAATTTATAACTAAACATGAATAGCTTACTGTCTGTTACGTATAAGGTATTTACTAAGGTAATCGCTAATAGAATCAGGACAACCTTAGACTGCAATCAAGCAAAGGATCAAGCAGGGTTTTGGAAACGATACTCTACTATCGATCATATCTATACTATTAATCAGGTGATAGAAAAATGCTCGCAATATAACCAGCCCTTATACATAGCATTCATTGATTACAAAAAAGTATTTGACTCAGTTGAAACGTCGGCGGTGATGCAGGCATTGCGAAATCAGGGGGTAGACGAGCCGTACGTGAAAGTGCTGGAAGATATATATAGTGGCTGCACAGCAACCATAGTTCTGCATAAAGAAAGTAACAAAATTCCCATAAAGAAAGGTGCTAGGCAAGGAGACACAATCTCCCCAGTACTATTCACAGCTTGCTTAGAGGAAGTATTCAGAGAATTGGATTGGGAGCAGTTAGGGATGAGGGTAGATGGCTAATACCTCAGTAATCTGCGATTTGCTGATGACATTGCCTTGCTAAGCAACTCGGGGGATGAACTGCAAATAATGATTGATGACCTAGACAGGAAAAATAGAAAGGTAGGCTTGAAAATCAATATGCGGAAGACTAAGGTAATGTTCAAAAGCCTCGGGAAGGAACAGCAGTTTAGATTAGGTAGCGAAGTACTGGAAGTAGTAGGCGAATATGTCTACTTAGGACAGGTAGTAACCGCTGATCCGGACCATGAAAAGGAAATAACAAGAAGAATAAGATTGGTATGGAGCGCATTTGGCAAGCACTCGCAGATTATGACTAGCAGCTTACCGGTATCGCTCAAGAGGAAAGTATACAACAGTTGCATCTTACCTGTACTCACCTATGGGGCTGAAACGTGGAGGCTAACCAAGAGAGTTCTACTTAAGTTGAGGACAACCCAGACGGCTATGGAACGCAAAATGGAAGGGTAACATTAATCGATAGGAAGCGTGCAGAGTGGGTCAGAGAAATAACTCAAGTTATCGACATTCTAGTGGAAATGAAGGAGAAGAAATGGACATTGGCAGGACATGTATTGCGAAGAGAGGATAACCGATGCTCGCTTAGGGTAACAAAGTGGATTCCAAGGGAAGGAAAGCGTAGCAGGGGGCGGCAGAACGTTAGGTGGCCGCATGAGATTAATAAGTTCGCAGGGGTCAAGTGGATGCAGCTAGCACAGAACCGGGTTAACTGGAGGAATATGGGAGAAGCCTTTGCCCTGCCGTGGGTATAGTCCGGCTGATGATGATAATGCTGATGAGTGGCTTTGTAGAAAACATGTTTTCATTTACTTGGTCTTGGACGCGATATGTATCGTTTTCAAATGCCATGAATTGCAGATCGATTTGGAAATTTTCTTCTTGCTTTGAAAGCTATCACGGCTTTTTCACACACGTCCACTCGCCTTTTTGTTTTCACTCAATAGGCTTCTACAAAAGGAGGGAAATATCTGACTGGTCTATCACAGATGAAAAAGTAACATATTTTACAGTGCAGGCGCCAGTTGCTTCACTGCATACCTCTACAGCAAAAATATCGTTACACTCCTAGCGGCTTTCCTCAATTGGCGCTTGAAATTTTGACAGTTGAAAAATCTTCTTGGGCGCAAATTTCCGTTCCTGCTTAGTCAGTCAGACAAGATACTGTAGGAAAATGCTCCTTTCTTAGCGGTTTATATAACGAAGCCATATTCAGTCCTTGTAAAATGTTAACAACATAAAACGCTTTTTCTAAGCAGTACAGTGGCGTTCCTTATTGCATTCGTGGAAGTCTACCCTACTTGCAAAATTAAACCCACATATTCATTTTTGGAACATTGCGTAGGGCTGAAAGCAGATCCCTTGAGTTCCAAATGCTTTATTAAGACTAAACTGTTGCGGTCATTAATACTGGTAGAGCATTTTATGCGCAAGCCTAATGTTCACCACATTGCTACGCATCTCTAGACGTCGAATGAAATTGTTCCAATGAGTACTACGGCTCATTTTACCGTAACAATTGAGCCCCCTCCTACATATATTTCATTTTCGGATGAGATGCACGTTTCAGTTTCCCCCCGGGATTATCTCCTGCTTTGAAAACTTTCTTCCAGTGCAGCAAAAGGAATGAAATAAATGTACAGCAGTAATTCTGCTGCACAACTTCTGTGATTACCAGGAACAAGCTTCTAGTGGTCTTGAATAACTATCAACTGGACGCATATACCGTTTTTGTGCACTAATTGATAGTAATCACACAACAAACCACAAGCTGCGTCGTTATATATACGTGGGATACTATAGTGGTATACTATAGCACTTTTTGTGAACGAAATAATGTCAAGGACTAAACTTTCGATGCATACCGGAATTTTGTAACGTTTTTCAGGAGCTCAACAAAATATGTGAGACTGGCGCTCTGTTCAAATTGTTACCAAAAGCACGTAAGCAAAAAGTGTCGAGCCACAGTTGTCGAATGACCCCGTGATGTTAAAATTGTGAGCAAATATTCTCATAAAAATCAGCCATTACACATTACAAAAAAAGCTGTCATTCTTTACTGCAAAGTATCAGCAATAAACGAGCAATCATAGCCTGCAGCTTCCGGAATACGAAATTGGACTGGAGTTATCCTGTTAATGTTCAAGTGCCTGAATTTTACTGTGTTGACGTCGTTGCACTTCGTAAGTAACGCAAGCGAACAATGGCCCACAAACTTCTGTTGCGAAGATGCTTCGAGTATCTCCACCTTTAAAGACAGTATTTGCCACACATTGTACTTCAATATGCATTCTTGCTCCGCTCTTGCTGCTTCGTAGCCAACATGAAATGTCTAAGCTCCAAGAAGGCCTTCGCAGGTATAGCATCTATGCCCTCCAGGTGATATCATTAGACACTACTATTGTGATCACGTCATTCTGATCACAGTGAAAGCACTCTTAAAGTGCAGATTTGCGAAGCCAGACGGTATGTCCTTCAGGGTATCTAGGCTATTAGACTTGAGGACACCCTAAAACGCAGGCAATTACACGCATTTATGCCATCACCAGCACTACCAAATTACCGGCGAGGACGTGCAGTTCATTTTCCATGTCACTAGTGACCTGGGACGTCTCTTGTTTTAACACATTTAAAATACCATTTAACGTCTGCATGGCGCTGCAGAGAAATTAAATGTCTGTCATTCCTCCAGCATTAGTACGATACAGCACCCTTTGTTGTAACGTTGACAAAATACTCCACACTTGTTGAAGAACGTGTAAAACGTTGTTGTATGTAGTATACTCTCAGCATCAACCCTAGTCACTCCTGACTCGCTGCGAAAGGCAGCTCTGGACACTTTCAGATGCAGGGTCAATAGAGTTTTCTGCTCAGTCAACATTCGCCGGGAAATCATACGAAGCTTTTAGTTCTCCTGATCACCTCTTTAAATCAGTTGAACATCTAGGCTTCTTTCACTGGCATGATCCGTTCTAGCCCGGTATACAGGTTAACGAAGCGCTGCTCTTCGTCATGTGTATAGCATTTCTTCTACATCCTGTTGATTCAAAAATTATCACTTCTTTTTGTATGCCCGTAGACGCCATTTCGAAAATGTTAAAGAACGCCAATATTTCAAGCCCACATAAACAATCTTCATATGTGTGAAACAAGTTCAACATTCCTGTGTAAAAGTTTCAAAACGATGGGGCAGGTACCAGCCCGAATTTGGTGCGAAGAAAAAAAGAAGGCATTAATGGGTTCCGTATTTTCCTACAGCATCTCTACAGAACCCGCGTACTTTCATATTATGCAGCTTCTCTGCAGAGCCGCAATTTCACCCTGTTAGTATAGCTCGCGGATCCGTAGAGAATGGTATGTGAAAGCAGGGAACAGTTCGTGTATACCTGTTTTGTCAGGACATTAAAAATAGCTGCGGAGCTAATAAAGCATGAACCTGCAGATATCAGCATGATAAAGTGGACAGAAGTAGCATGCGGGAACAACCAGCGTGATCTCATGGTATAGGGTTGCACACTCGTCAACTCTTTCCGTCTCAATGTAGCTACGAGAGCTGGCCACATTTGCAGGACGTATTTGTTCGTTTGGTCTCTTGAATCAAAAATTTGAGGAGGAATCCGAACCCTGCCATTTCACTGCCTACTGCAAACTAGAAATTTATGTTGTCAGAGTTATTCTGCGCAGCGACAGAGCTATCGGCATATTGTGTGAAGCACACCGCAGTTATGTTCCAAACTTTAAGCAATAAATCACAGTGCAACCTTGTTTTCCGCAATATATTTGGGATACCCTTTTATAAATGCTATCAAACAAGCTTTCAAAGAACATTGCTAAGAAAACACCTTGAAATTGTATCACTTTCATGGCGTTCAGAAAGCAGGATGATTTTTGGGGACATGAATTACGTGTTAGTAAACGCATAATATGAAAAAAAAAACATTAATGGTTATAGAACTCATTATTTGCGCGATTCCTCTTCAAAACACATAGAGTTTGTGCTTCTGTGGTGAAAAAAAAAACATTGTTGCCCTATGTTAAACGAGCAAATTTCTTTTTGAATCCCATTCCACCGACAACGGTTGCTCGTACCAAAATCTAGATTGCTCCGCAAGCTAAGATTTTGCCGCGATTGAGGTTTAAATATTTTTGAATAAATCAAGCTCCAAGAACATGCAGTGGAAAATGGTGACCTCTTTATTTATTGCCTATTTATTACTGTAGTAATTATATATTGCTTATTAAAAATACCTCTCCATCATATTATTATGCGACTTGTTTACTACATAAAAAAAGCGCAAGGTTCGTAAACAATGCACTCATGTCACGTAGGCGGATCAAGATACTCCAAATCGCTAAGATAGCGAGGCAATTAATGACGTATACAATACCCACCAGCGGCCTAATGCAACCAAAAAACTTATCCATATTTTGCGAAGTCAAATCGGATTCAACGATGTTCATAATGCAGAACAGTACACGACTCTCATTATAGCTACGAAATAAATGAATCGGTTCACCATTTATTTCATATTTGGTTATTTCTGAAAAAGATTTTTATTTAACTTAACCGATATAAGGCTGATATTGAGCAATTTATCTTATGTAAAAAACATCTTCATTTCTTTATTGTGCTCTGTTTCACCCATACACTAGAGTAGGAGAGAATCTCTTGATTTTTGTTTTAGACGTTTGTTGGCTTTAGACAGCCAAGCGTGGTTCGGTAAATGTTGGAAAGCGTGTCTCTAATATGAATTAGTTCCGAGATACTACTCAAAGTTATGCATTCATATAGTATTATCGTCTAGCAATTTAATTAAATATAAAATTTTTGTAATAATAACATCATTGGATGTGTCGCGCAGTGTCCGAATCCCATACAGGCAAAATACACTGCTCAACTGCCTCTATTGTTATTGCGACCAGAGCAAAACGTGAATTACGTCTTTGCCTAACACAATTAAGTATTCCGAAGAGTAATGAGCGCGCAAATTTTTGGTTTTGCATTTATTTATTACAACGGCTTTTTCGACAAACGTTAATGTCAGAGAAATACATACCTTTCGAAAGAAACGTGAAAAAAGGTGCTCTATCAAATACATTTGAGCGTCATTCAAAGAATACAGACAATCATTACGCACAGACTAAAAATTCTCAGAATTGCGACCTTATAACTAGACATGAGTGGTTTGGCAGATAACACGTTTTTATTAACCTGGTCTTGGAGGCAATGACTATCGTTTAAAAAGGCCAAGATTTGTAGATTTATTTTACAATTTTTTGTTTGCTGTCAAAGCTATCACAGCTGTTTCATACACGTCCACTTGCCTTTTTGTTTTCCCTCAACAGGCTTCTACAAACTGAGGGAAATATCTGACCAGGGCATTACAGATTCCAAACAAGTAACATATTTTGGAGTTTCAGACGGCATTTGTTTCAGTGCAGGCCTCCACAGAAAAATATCGTTACACTCTAAGCCGCTGTTTTCAATAAGTGCTTGAAATTTTGACATCAGTTAGAGAATCTCCTTGGGAACAGATTTCAGTTCCTGTTAATCAGCCACACTAGATACTGTAGGAAAATTATTCTTTCTTATCATTGTAATTAACGTAGCCATTATCAGTCCTTGTAAAGAAGCTCAGAACCCAAAGGGATTTTCCTAAGCAACACAGTGGTGCTCCTTTTTCATTCGTGGAAGTCTTTCCTAAGGGTTAAGAGAAACCTATATATTCGCGAAAGTTTTGGTACGTTGGACCAGCGGATGTGGCTGAAAGCATATCCCTTGATTTTCAAACTTTGAACGAAGTTTAAAGCTATGCAATCATTAAATTCGGCAGAGCGTTTTATCCGCAGCCCTAATGTTCGCCGCATCGCTACGCTTCTCTAGACTTTGAATTGAATCGTTGCAATGAGTACCATGAGTCATTTTATCCTAACAATTCACCCTCCTGCTACATACATTTCTTTTATGATCTGATTGTTGGTTCGTTTTCCCCACGGATTTAGCTCCTTAGTTGAACATTTTCTTCAAATACAGTAAAAGGAAGGAAATAAATGTGCAGCCCTAAGGCTGCCGTACCACTTCTGTGATTATCAGGAACGAGCTTCCAGTGGTCTTGAATAACTCTGTTTAAAGGGACGGATATAAACTGTTTTCGCGCGCTAGTTGGAATTAGTAATGCTACAACGAAAGCAAAAGCTACACCGGTAGAAATGCGTGGGATTGCGTACTTATAGCAATCTTTAAAACACATTTTACTTTGTATAGTATAACACTTTTTTGTGAACATAGTCTTGTCAAGAAGGAAGCTTCCGATGCATAAAAAAAATTTCTAACTTTTTTCAAGAGCTCACAACAATGTGTCAGACTGCCGCATTCTTCAAATTGTTAACAAAAGCACATACCCAAAAAAGCAGGAGCCACAGGTGTCGAATTTCGTGGTGATGTTTAAATTGTGAGCAAATACTCCGACAAAAATCAACCATTCCACATTATAAATAAACAGCAATTTTTCGCTCCATAGAAGCTTCAATAAACGAGCATTTCGAGCTTGCAACTTTCAGAATATGAAATTGTCTTGAAGTTCTGAAGTGCCTGTTCAGGTGCCTGTATTCTACTGTGCTGTGGGCGTTGCACATTATAGGTAATACACGCGAACAGTGGACCACAGATTTCTCTCGCGCCAATGCTTCGAGTTCCTGCGTCTGGGAAGGCTGTATTTGCAACACACTGTTCTTCAATATGCATTCCTGCTCCGCTCTTGCTGCTTGGTAGCCGACATGAAGTTTGTAATCGCCAACAGGTGCCTTGTACATATGGCATCTGTACCTTCCATGAGGCATCATTAGGCAATACAATTGTGATCACATCATTCTAAACACAATGAAAGCACTCTTCAAAAGCAGATTTGCGAAGACTTTCGGGCTCTCTCCTTCAGGATATCTAGGCTATTAAATTCAAGGACAACTTGAAACGCATGCAATTACACGCCTTTATGTCATCATCAGCACTACAAACTTTCTGGTGAGGACGTGCAGTTTTATACTCCATATCACTATTTACATGCGACGTCTTTTTAACACATTTAAAACACTATTCAACGCCTTCATGGGGCTGCATGGAAAAGAAATGTGTTTCATTCTTTCAGCTCTAGTCGGATCAACCGCCCTTGTAGTCCTGTTAGTAAAATACTCCAGGCATATTCGAGAACGTTTAAAAAGTAATGTAGGTTTTTGACTTTCAACGTCATTCCTATTCACTGTTGACTCACTACGAAAGGGACTTCCGGTCAATTTCGAATGAAGGGCGAATACAGTTTTTGCTCAGCCAACATTTGCCGGAAAATAAGACGCAGCTTTGAGATCTCGTAAAAACTTCTTCAATTGAAGTGAACATCTCAGTTCCGTTCGCATGCATGATCCGTTCTAGCGCAGTGTACGGTTTGCCGAAGCACAGCACTCCACCAAGTATAGAGCATTCCTTTCACATCCTGTATATTCAAACGTGAGCTATTCTCTTTTTATGCCATTTAGCCACTTTTTCAGAAACGTTACAGAGCACGTCTCCTTTGCAAGCCCGCATAAACGACGTTCATGTGTGTGAAACAAATTCAACAGGCCTGTGTAAACGCTCAAAAAGATGAGATAGGCACCAGCTTGCGGTTGGCACGAATACAAAAAGAGGGCATTGGTTGCGGCGCATCGTAATATAGCACAATGACCGCATACACATGTACTTTCATATTATGCAGCTTCTCTGCAGAGCCGTAAGTTCAGCCTGTTAGTATTGGCCTCGAGATCGAGCCAAGTCGCCACCTTGCGGCTCAGCGGCGAAACCTACCCAGTGTGGATGCGTTTTCGCGTCGCGTGCCAGCCCGCAGTGATTTACGCGCGCGCATGCGGCGTGTACAGGAGTGTTTTTGTTTGTTTCGCAGTTAATGTGAGCTTTTGCTTATCTATATGTCTCTTGCAAAATAAATAGGAACAGTCTATAACCCCACCCTTCATTAAAAAATATATATACTTGTCCGTATCGAGCATGTCATGCTTGGATAAGGACATCATCCATCGCGGTCTTCGGTGCTTGAGATCCTTTAACATGCAATGCCTCAAACGAAGTGGTACTGTCGTTACCACCGTGTCAAAAGCAAAACAGGTCGCTGCCGTCAATAAAAGTTAATGCAAAAGCTCAGAAATCGCATATTCCCGTTTCTGTTTGGAATACCGCAGCTACTGAAACATATGCCACCGCAGACTTCTTCATATAGCAGAATGCAGTATGAACAGGCCTCTCTATGCATGCCTGCTATGCCTTCTCTATGCACGATAAAGTTGTGTGTGTAATTTTGTTTTTTTCTTTTAAACCTCTGTCGTGGTGCCTCAATAGTAAGGGCGCTCGACTGCTGATTTCGAGAACGGGGGATTCAATCACAACCGTTTCGAAAGGCGCTCCCCTGCTGGGGGATTTGACTGCACAATAAACAATCCCACGTGGTAAATGTGGTGTTAATATTGAAAAAAACAACGACACCAAAATCAGCCTCTGCAATCATCCGTCATAGCCGATGCCACTTTCATGCGTTAAGCCCGGGTAATATGCATTTCTTTTCTGTTCTTTTTTTCTTTTCTTTTTTTTTGTTGTTGAAGGCTTCTGTGCATCTGTAAAAGTTTTATTGAGCACATTTTGCTTTAGAGAAATGCTCGAATGTTTGGGAAACTTATTCCCTGCACCTAATTGTTACCCTAAATATTACATAATACACCTAGATTAATGTACTTTAGTGGTAGTTATAATCATTATAATCCCTTTTCGTCCAAGTGCTGTCTTCCGAACAAACTCGTCGTTTCTGACAAGGGGAGTAAAACAGCTTCATGCGAGCCTAAATATCAGTGTTTAGTTCGGGAATAAATACATCTTTATAGTCGCATGATAAGATGACCTCCATTTCTTTCGGAATAGTTTTATATCCGGCATCTGTTTTGGAAGCAACCCTAATATTTTACTTCGCATAAGATTTAGTCACTGCTAAAAAATTAGTGATAAAGAAATTTTCAGCCTGTAAATATGCTTCCCAGAACATGACAGTGCCCATGCGCAGTTTATAATGGTCTTCGCAGCGAGTAATTCGTAGCTTGCACTTTAACGTTACTGAAAATAATCGCTGATTATTGTAAATTCTGTCAAGTGTGTAAAAGTTCTCTCACACGGTAAAATTTATTGGCATTGCCAAACAAAATAATTACACTACTAATCTACCGTTATACAGTAACATCACACACATCAGAAATCCCTTATACTTTCCTCGGTTTCAGAAAATCCTTTACAGTTAGTGGCGCATGCAGTAATACACTATCACATTTTATGACAGTAGCCGCAAAAAGCATCTTGGCAAATTCAATCCACTCAGCGCTGTACACGTGAACAATTAGCTTTCCTGTGCGGCGAGGTTTCCTGTATAGTGTCGGCGTAATCTAATTTTTGGGGAATACTTGTGCGTGGTTGTCTGGGCCAGAGTTGATGTGCACTCAGTCTAAAGCAACTCGCCATGCAGCGCACTGCCAGTGCTACATTTAACCTGCTTAATCCTCGAGTTAAGTACGATATAATGAACCAGGCTTTCTCAATTCAATCTAAAGTACTGCAGGTATCTGCGTGGGCTTGACACTAACTACGCCGGTCTCACCCGCATGAGACACACGCAAACTGTTTAAAAGTCGATAATAAAAGCAAAGCTGTCATTAGGCAGGCCCAAGCATTAGGCGCGTGATCGTGGTACAGCGCAAGAAACGTGCAAAGTAAATCTAGAAGTCTGGTGGTTGCGTGCTTTGTTTTCCTAAAATCCGCTCTTCTTCTGCTGCACTGGCGAAATCCTTTGATTTTTTTCTCCAATATTGCAGAAATACTGCAGAAGACACGTTTTCATCGCCAAAAAACCCGCCGTAAACTCGGAAGCAGACCTACGCAGCGTGCGTTTCTGCGAGCGCCGCCGGCTGCCGATCCACACTATCGGAGTGACGGTGGCGCCACCTCTAGGTCGATCTCGCGGCGAATAGCTCGCGGAATCGTAGAGAGTGGTATGTGAAAGCTGGGAACAGTTATATTATATCGGTGTCTTCAGGACATTGCATAATAAATGCGCAGCTATTAAAGATTGGACATCCAAATATATCAACATCATCCCGTGTACAGAAGTAGCATGCGGGAACAACCAGCGGGATATAATGGTATGGGGTCGTGCTCTCTTCTGCCCCTTCCGTCTCAAAGTAACTAAGAGCGCTGGTCACACTTGCCAGCACGTATTTGTAGGTTTAGTCTCGTGAGACAAAAAATTTGAGAACTAATTCGAACCCGGCCATTTCACTGCCTACTGCAACAGCAAAATCATGTTGTCAGACTTTTACTGCGCAGCGAGAGCGCTATCAACCTATTGTGGGAAGCACACCGCAGTTATGTTCTCAAAGGTTAAGCAATAAATCACAGTGAAACCCTATTTACCGTATTATTATTAGTATACCATTTTGCAAATGCCAACAAGCTATCTCTCAAAAAACATTGCTATAATACACAATGAAATGTTGCGCCTCTCCAGATCTTAAGAAATCAGGATGATTTTTGGGGATCTGAATTACATCCTATTAAATGCTTAAAATGAATAGAAAAATTATTATTTATATGACTCCTAATTACGCGATTCCTTTTCAATACATACAGAGTTCGGGCTTCTGTGGTGAAAATGCGCGATTGTTGGCGTGTGTTAAAGCGGCACATTTCTTTTTGAATTCCATCCTACCAACCACGGTTGCTGATATCTAAACCTGGCTTGCACCGCAAGCTAAGAGTATGCCTGAAAAGTAAGTTCAAATATTTCTGCATAAGACATGGTCCAAGAACATGCAGTGGAAAGTGGAGATGTTTATTCGTTCGTTTATAGCTGTTGTAATTTATATAAAGCTTGTTGACAACAACCTCTTCGTTGTACTATTAAGCGACTCATTTTCTACAGGAAAAAACCATTAGTTTCAAACAACAATGCACTCGTGTCAGCTACGCGGATAAATATACTGTAAATTCCTCATGTAGCTGGACAATAAATAGCGTATACACTAACCACACGCGGTTTAATATATAACCTAAAAAATATTAGCATTTTGTGAAGTCATATCTGAGGCAACTATGTTCATAATTCAGAAGAGTACACGACTCTAATTATAGCTACGAAATAAGTGTGTCGGTTCGCCATTTATTTCCTCTGTGGTTTCTTCTGAAATGGTTATATATTCTATTTAACCCATACAACATTGATAATGAAAAAGTTATCGTCTCATAAACATCAGCATTTCTGTGTAGTATTCTATTTCACCCTTACAATATTGTAGGAGTAAACCCCTTGATTTATGTTGCAGACGTTTTTTGGCTGGTAGACAGCCACGCGTGATTCGGTAAATGTTCATTTACGCATAGAATGATAACTTTTTATTTTATAAATTTCAAGGGCAGCAGCAGTGATGAAATGTAGCCTATATATTAATGCAGTCTGGGGCACTCAATTTGTGTGAATATTCATGTCGGCTATTTCATTTAGCTGCATGTTCGTGAATGTAATAAAAGATATTTCAAGTAGCATAATATCTGACGTGTAAGAGCTTATGCGCTTGGATTGGTGCTTCCGTTTACTGCCACTGGAACCAGAAAGTGGCTTGTTAGGGCCGTACGTTGGGAAGTGCGCTATTTGTTTTGCCAGCTAGGTGTAACTTGGAGTTAGACATGCTATATCAAATGCACTTTTCCAAATGGTTTTATCAGAGGTAGTAAAGGATCGGAACTTCCTATCGCTTACTGAACTCAGGGCTGAGAGATAACTGTAGAGTTGGAGCAGCAAGGCTTTATTGCGCAAATGCACCTGGAATCAACGCGTACAGGATAGCAGGAGATAATAACGCAGAACACGCGCGGTACCACGTGTTCCAGAAAGCCCTGTGGTTTGAGTTTGTGTATGTTCGTTTAGCTATTCAAATATTACAATGCGATGTTTACTGGGTAATCTTTTGATTACGTGGCAAGCTCTTTACAATTGTAAACTTATAGTGGCAAATATGTCCGCCGTACGGCGGACAGCTGGCTCTTATATAAATGCGCAAGTTCTTCATTTTTACACTGTCCAGACATGCAATTTCTGAATAAATGCTGTATTTTGGGTGGAGGCTAAAAAAACTACGCTCGTGTCTATTGCGCTTCGAGCATGCCCTTTTGGTACAAAGTTTGTCGAGCCCTCGTACCCTCCACTGTTGTGTCTCTCACAGGGGAAGTAACTGGGAATCTCACCTCGATTAGTCAATCTTATACAACGCGATAAGTACCGAAACCAAACCCTCTGCGTTGCATGGTTCTTACATAGGAACTTACGACTACACAATTACAGTATTGTGCATGGCCTCAGTCTCACTCGTCGTCTTAAGCAAAGCTCAAATTTACCTGTATGCATGTCAGCTTCAATATTGCCGCGAACCGAAGTTTCCTCGAGATGCCATTTATTGTCATACTCAACTCAGAAATTGAGCAGACAAGGGGAAATAAATGAGTTTCTAATTATGGCATACACTTTAAGCGGTACAGTATAGAGAGCACCGTTTTAGTATGCGGAATTTAGGAGTGTGTACCGCATCAGTGGGGTATTGTCTTTTCTTCATCGTTATGATGAGGTATCTGCCAGTGAACTTACTGCACAACTAAATTTCCATTGATCTATGCGACAAATTATAAATAAGTTGCATGTATGCTATTCGGCCTTTGATGTTCCTTTACAGCTTCCTTTATATGTGAGAATATATATATATATATATATATATATATATATATATATATATATATATATATATATATATATATATATATATATATATATATATATATATATATATATATTGTGGAAGAAGGCCACGTCGAGACGGCAAGGCAACGGATGCCGTGTCTGGCGTTTTATTCCGATGGACAGAACCCAAGCGCGTGCCGGAGCCAGCGCCGCGGGACGATGATGATGGTATGTACAGGAGGAAGAAGAAGATCATGGTATGTACAAAGGAAAGAAGATCCGTGGAGGGCTCACACAATCTGCCCGGGGGATCGGAAGCGGCCAGCCTGGCCGCTCCTAATCAACCGATGTACCGCGGCGCACAAACGGCTTCAAGCGAGACACATGAACAATTTCAGCTCCACGGTGGCGTCGGTCGGCGGGGGGATCAACAGGTGTGACTTGGTAGTTTACTGGGGACGTTTGGTTGATGACCTTGTAGGGACCAACATAGCGGCGCTGAAATTTATCACTAAGGCCAGGGGTGCGCAGTGGTGTATAGAGCAGTACTTCGTCACCAGGACGAAAAGAGACCACGCGATGCTTCGAATCGTAGCAACTCTTGCGGTCTTGCTGGCACGCTTTTGTGTTGAGGCGGGCAAGATGTCGGGATCGGGTCACACGGGATAAGAACTGGGCTGGTAATGATGAGGAGTAATCGGGCGTAGAGAAGAAGGAAGTGTCGAGGATTGTAGTGGGAGGACGGCCGAAAACGAGAAAAAATGGGGAGTAACCGGTAGTCCGCTGTACTGCAGTATTATAGGCGAATGTGACGAATGGTAGAACAGTATCCCAATTTCGATGATCCGGTGTGATGTACATGGATATCATGTCCGATAGGGTGCGATGAAATCGCTCAGTCAGTCCGTTAGTCTGGGGATGGTAGCTTGAGGTTGTCTTATGGAGGGTGGATGAGGCCCGAAGAACTTCGGAAACGACTGTCGATAAGAAGGCCGTCCCGCGGTCACTTAGAAGCACCCGAGGAGCGCCATGACGCAATACAATTGACCGCAAAAAGAAATTAGCTACTTCTTCAGCGGAACCAGTCGGTACAGGGGCCGTCTCAGCATAGCGTGTAAGGTGGTCGACAGCTGTTATAATCCAATGGTTACCCCCGTCGGAGAGAGGTAGGGGACCATATAAGTCGATGCCGACTACGTCGAATGGCGTGGCGGGACATGGAAGAGGCTGTAGGAGGCCAGCGGGCGAAGAAGTCGGCCGCTTGCGACGTTGGCACAGATGGCAGGAAGCGACGTATTTAGCTATGGTAGAAGATAGGCCAGGCCAAAAGAATCGTCTTTTCACGCGGTCATATGTTTTGTTAAAACCAAGGTGACCGGCAGTGGCGTCATCGTGGAAAGCCGCCAGTATACGTGGGCGAAGCGCACGCGGCACGACTGGGAGCCAACGAGTTCCATCAGGGCAATATACGTAGCGGTGTAGTATGCCATCTTCGAGCTTGAAATTGCGAAGCTGTCGGCGAAGCCTAGCATTGGGCGGGGTAGTATGGGCCGGCAGTAGGCATCAGCTAATTGCTGCGAGCGGAGTGCGTGTTTGTGCTCAGAATCGTCAAAAGAAACTGCTGTGATATGCGTCGGGGGAAGAGATGGTCGGCTGTGGTCAGAGGTAGAAATGCGTTGCGAAGAAAAACAGCAGGCTGATTCCGTAAGTGGGCAGCGAGAAAGAGCGTCGGCGCCTTGGTGTTGCCGTCCCGATTTATAAACGACGTCGAAACTGTATTCTTGCAGGCGTAGAATCCAACGGCCAAGTCGGCCTGTCAAATGTTTCAGTGAAGACAACCAGCAAAGAGCATGGTGATCGGTCACAACTGTAAAGTGCCGACCATAGAGGTAGGGGCGAAACTTTTGAACAGCCCAGACGACGGCAAGACATTCCTGCTCGGTAATGGTGTAGTTTTTCTCAGCTGGAGTCAAGGTCCGACTGGCGAAGGCAATAACTTTCTCACGCGAAGTTGCATCGCGCTGCAGAAGGACAGAGCCAAGACCGTGACCACTGGCATCAGTGTGCAGGATGGTAGGAGCGCTGTCGCTGAAGTGGCCAAGAGCGGGATCTGATGTGAGGGCGTTCTTTAGGTCGGTAAAAGCAGTGTTGCACTGTTCAGTCCACACGAAAGAGCTTCGCGCTTTAAGTAGTTGATGAAGTGGTGCCGCAGTAGTTGCGAAATGCCTTATGAAACGCCGGAAATATGACGCCGGGCCGAGGAAACTGCGCAAATCTGTAGTCCGTTGTGGGCGAGGAAAGTTCAAGACCGCGCTGATTTTATCAGGGTCTGGACGAATGCCATCATGGCTAACCAGATGTCCCAATATATTAATTTCCTTCTGTGCAAAGTGGCACTTCTTGGTGTTGAGCTGAAGGCCCGCTGAAGAAAGACACGTCAGGACTTCATTCAGGCGCGTGAGATGGTCGTTAAAAGTTGCCGAAAAGATAACAATGTCGTCCAAGTAACATAAACAGGTTCTCCATTTTAGGCCACGAAGTACCATATCAATCATTCTTTCAAATGTCGCTGGTGCTTTACACAGGCCGAAGGGCATAACATTAAACTCGTAAAGTCCATCGGGAGTTGCGAAAGCGGTTTTTTGTTTGTCGCTCTCATGCATAGGTATTTGCCAATAACCTGAGCGGAGATCCAAGGTCGAGAAATAATGGGCGCCTTGTAGAGAGTCAAGCGCGTCATCTATTCGCGGCATAGGGTAGACATCTTTACGGGTAATTTTGTTGAGTGCGCGATAATCAACACAAAATCGTACCGATCCATCCTTTTTCTTAACTAATACTACTGGGGAGGACCATGGGCTTGTTGATGGACGAATAATATCGCGACGGAGCATGTCATTCACATTTTCTTCGATTACTTTTCGTTCCGAGAGAGAAACCCGATAAGGTCGTCGGCGTACGATCGAGTTACCTTCAGTAATGATGCGGTGGTGTGCAACACTAGTCCGTCCCAGTGGTGGGGAAGTGGCGTCAAAAATGGCTTGATGGGCTTGAAGCAATTCCAGCAATTCTTTGCGTTGGTGCGGCATGAGGTCCGGACTGATTGTCTTCGACAGCATGAAAAGAGAGACGTGCGATGAATCACGTTGCTGAGGTAGCGGGGCGGTGAGCACCATCATGGACATAGGGTGAGCATCCACTATGCATGGCAGGGAAGTTCCTTTAGTCAGCACGAGGGATTCACGGGATGTGTTCGTGGCAGCTACTATCGCTGAGCCGCTGCGGAATCGTACAAGACTTGATGGGAAGGCAATTCCACGTGCAAGATGACGATGAGATGGTGCGATGAGTACATTCCCGTCAGTGATGTGTTCTGACACAACGGTAACAAGCTTTTCGCACTGTGGAGGCAATACAGTATCAACTGCGGCAATGAGGGAATGACGTCCTTCAGAAATGTCAGATGAAAAATCACTGTCTGTCATATGAATGACACGGTCGCCACAAGAAATTAACGCTGAAGCGGTCGACAAAAAAACCCATCCAAAAATCATCTGATGCGCACACGGTGAAAGCACAGCAAACTGCACATGGTGGCGGACGCCGTCTATAACAATTCGAACTGTACACTTTGCTGAAGGATGTAGAGGGACGTCATTTGCTCCACGAAGTTGAGGTGCATCGTTTGGTGTCGTTACCTTCCGCAAACGGTGGCACAAATCAGCGCGAATAACAGAAATTGCAGCCCCTGTGTCAATCAAAGCTTCGACCGGTAATCCTTCAGCTGAAACGCAAGTCATATTGTACGGGCGATGAGGAGGACTTTTGGTTAGTTCGCAGAGTGCAGTTTCACCTCCGGAAACTGCATCGCTTAGTTTTCCGAGTGACGGATAGGAACATTTGTTGCTGGTCGAAGAGGAGAAACAGAGCGGCGGTATGGGGAAAGGGACCGGCGTCGGGTTACATGGGCATCACTTGGTTCAGACGAGGATACCGGCGGTGGAGAGGATCGACGAGGTGAGCCGGGATTAGGTCGTCGCTGATAATATGAGGATACGTCACTTTCGAAGGCGTCGTAACCACGCCGCTCGTTCTGAATACGTCGACGACAGAAGCGGGATATATGTCCTCGTATTCCACAGTAGTAGCACACTGGGCGAGAGGGGTGCCAAGGTGCGTAGTAGGGTGGCGTAGGCTGAGCCGTCGTCACGGCGTTGATGTGGTTGTAGGGCGATGCCAGTTGGGGCGGCGGAACAAAAGGAGGGGGTGATGCTGTGACGTGCGCGTAAGTCGATGCTGGGCGGGGTGCAGGAGCGTCGGACGCCATTGGTCGGGTGATGGTTGCAAGCTCATCTTTAATGATGTTGCGGAGACCGGCGTCATTAGAAGGTACGGAAGAATGATCGCGCCCATGTCGACAGACAGGCTTGAGGGCTTGGAGCTCCTCCCGGATGATGGCTCGAATCAGTGCCCGCAGATCCAGGTCAGCAGAGGTCGGGCCAGCAACAATGCCGGGCTGCAATCGGGAGGACTGCAGCTGGTCGATGCGTTGGCAGGTCGCAATAATGGCGTCAACAGTAGAAGGATTCTGGGCAATCAGGGTATTATAAGCCACAGAATTAATTCCTTTCAAGATGTGGTGTACGCGTTCAGGTTCCGGCATGGTGGGACTAATACGCCGGCAAAGTGCAAGTATGGCCTCTATGTAAGACGCGTACGACTCATCGGGACCTTGGAGGCGAGAGGCGAGCTTATTCTTCGCGACCTCAGTCCGAACTGCTGGGTCCGCGAAATATTGGCGGAACTGCTGCTTGAATGTGGTCCAGTTAGTGGTGTGGGGTTCGCTGTTAATAAACCAGGTTCTGGCGACCTCAATGAGGTAGAAAGAAACATTCAGAAATTTTAGAGCATCGTCCCACCGGTTGTGGTTACTGCATCGTTCATAGGTGTCCAGCCAGTCATCGACGTCTACATCGCGACGACCAGCGAACAGCGGCTGGTCGCATTCTCGTGTAGGCACAGTCGGAGGGGGTGGTGCAGCCGAGGTAGAGGGTCCTGCCGATTCGTGGGTACTCTCGGTAGACATAACGATGGTGGCAGGCGGTAAACAGCGACCGGAACGCAGCTCCAGCGAGAGGCAGGGCACAAAACGGCAAGGGGATCAAGTCTTACCTCCACCACTTGTGGAAGAAGGCCACGTCGAGACGGCAAGGTCGAGACGGCAAGGCAACGGATGCCGTGTCTGGCGTTTTATTCCGATGGACAGAACCCAAGCGCGTGCCGGAGCCAGCGCCGCGGGACGATGATGATGGTATGTACAAGAAGAAGAAGAAGATCATGGTATGTACAAATGAAAGAAGATCCGTGGAGGGCTCACAATATATATATATTAAAGTGAAGGTAGGAAAATTACTGCACTAGAATAAAATCTTCATTTCTGTAGTTTATGATAATGCAAAGAAATACGCATAGGACTGGCTTAATAAATGCTGTGTCTGATATTTGAAGTGATGATTGATATAAACATACTTGTGAAATAATTTTTACGAGAAGTTACAAACACTAGAAGCACGAAGTTGCTTATCACATCCTTGATTTGTACATGGCTATTATTGTGGCTATTATTGTTGCTGTTTCTTCACTTATAGACCGATAAGTAATTTTCTTCCTCGGCCCCATCTTTCGGTATGTTACACTGGCTACATGATGAACTCTTGAATGCGGAGCATGTATCTCATATGGATTAGTTTCGATATACTATATGCAAAGGTATGCATTTATATAGCATTTTCGTCTAGCAATTTAATGAAATATATAATTTTTGTAATAATAACATCGTTGGATGTGTCGCGCAGTGTCCAAATCCCATACAGGCAAAATACACTGCTCAACTGCCTCCATTGTTATTGCGACGAGAGCAAAACGTCAACTACCTGTTTTCCTACCACCAAGTACCACGAAGAGTGATGAGCGTACAAGTTTTTCGTTTTGCATTTATTTATTACAACGGCTTTTTCGACAAACGTTAATGTCAGAGAAACACATACCTTTCGAAAGAAACGTGAAAAAAGGTGATCTATCAAATACATTTGAGCGTCATTCAAAGAATACAGACAATCATTACGCACAGAGTAAAACTTCTCGGCATTGCAACCTTATAACTAGACATGACTGGTTTTGCAGATAACATGTTTTCATTAACCTGGTATTGGAGGCCATGACTATCGTTTGCAAAGGTCAAGATTTGTAGATTGATTTTACTATTTTTTGTTTGCTTTGAAAGCTATCACAGCTGTTTCACACACGTCCACTTTCCTTTTTGTTTTCCCTCTACAGGGTTCTACAAACTGAGGGAAATATCTGACCAAGCCATTACAGATGCCAAACAAGTAACATATTTTGCAGTTTCAGACGGCATTTGTTTCTGTGCAGGCCTCCGCAGCTAAAATATCGTTACACTCTTAGCCGCTGTTTTCAATGAGCGCTTGAAATTTTGACATCAGAGAATCTCCTTGGGCACAGATTTCAGTTCCTGTTTAATCAGCCACACTAGATACTGTAGAAAATTCTTCTTTCTTATCATTCTAGTTAACGTAGCCATATTCAGTCCTTGTAAAGAAGCTGAGAACCCAAAGGGATTTTCCTAAGCAACGCAGTGGTGCTCTTTTTTCATTCGTGGAAGTGTTTCCTACGGGTGAAGAGAAACCTACATATTCGCGAAAGTTTAGATACGTTGGACCAGTGGGTGTGCCTTAAAGCAGATCCCTTGATTTACAAACTTTGAACAAAGTTTAAAGCTTTGCGATCATAAAATTCGGCAGAGCGTTTTATCCGCAGCCATAATGTTCGCCGCATTGCTACGCTGCTTTAGACTTCGAATCGAATCGTTGCAATGAGTACCATGGGTCATTTTACCCTAACCATTCACCCTCCTCCTACATGCATTTCTTTTATGATCTGATTCTTGGCTCGGTTTCCCTACGGAATTAGCTCCTTGGTTGAACATTTTCTTCAAATACAGCAAAAGGAAGGAAATAAATGTGCAGCCCTAAGGCTGCTGTACCACTTCTGTGAATATCAGGAACGAGCGTCTAGTGGACTTGAATAATTCTGTTTAAATGGACGGATATAAACTGTTTTCGTACGCTAGTTGTAATTAGTCATGCCACAACGAAAGCAAAAGCTACACCTGTAAAAATGTGTGGGATTGCGTACTTATAGCACTCTATAAAGCACATTTTACTTAGTATAGTGTAACACTTTTTTGTGAACATAGTCATGTCAAGGAGAAAGCTTCCGATGCATAAGAAATTTTCTAACGTTTTTCAAGAGCTCACAACAATATGTCAGACAGCCGCTTTCTTCAGATTGTTAACAAAAGCACACACACAAAAAAGAAGTGCCCACAGTTGTCGAATTTCATGGTGATGTCTAAATTGCAAGCAAATACTCCAAAAAAATATCCACCATTCCACATTAGAAAAAACAGCCATTTTTCGCTCCATAGGAGCTACAATAAACGAGCATTTCGAGCTTGCAACTTTCAGAATATGAAATTGTCTTGAAGTTCTGAAGTTCCTGTTCAGGTGCCTGTATTCTACTGTGTTGTGGTCGTTGCAATTTATAGGTAATACACGCGAACAGTGGACAACTGATTTTTCTCTCGCCAATGCTTCGAGTTTCTGCGTCTGAAAAAGGCTGTATTTGCAGCACACTGTTCTTCAATATGCATTCCTGCTCTGTTCTTGCTGCTTGGTAGCCGACATGAAGTTTGTAATCGCCAACAAGGCCCTTGTACATATGGCATCTATACCCTCCATGAGACATCATTAGGCACTACAATTGTGATCACATCATTCTGAATGCAATGAAAGCACTCTTCAAAAGCAGATTTGCGGAGACCTTCGGGCTCTCTCCTTCAGGATATCTAGGCTATTAAATTCGAGGACAACTTGAAACGCAAGCAATTACACGCCTTTATGTCATCATCAGCACTACAAACTTTCTGGTGAGGACGTGCAGTTTAACACTACATGTCACTATTTACATGCGACGTCTGTCTTTGTGACACATTTAAAACACTATTCACCGCGTTCATGCCGCTGCATGGAAAAGAAATGTGTCTCATTCTTTAAGTTCTAGTCGGATCAACCGCCCTCGGTCGTCCTGTTAGTAAACTACTCCACGCATATTCGAGAACGTTTAAAACGTTAATATAGGTAATTGACTTTCAACGTCATTCCTATTCACTGTTGACTCACTACGAAAGGGATTTCCGGACAATTCCGAATGATGGGCGAATACAGTTTTTGCTCAGCCAACATTTGCTGGAAAATAAGACGCAGCTTTCAGATCTCGTGAAAACCTCTTCAAGACAAGTAAACATCTAAGTTCCGTTCGCAGCATTACCCGTGCGAGCGCAGTGTACGGTGTGCCGAAGCACAGCACTCCACCAAGTGTAGCACTCCACCAGCACTCCACCAGCACTCCACCAAGCATTCCTTTCACATCCTGTATATTGAAACGTGAGCTGTTCTCCTTGTATGCCTTGTAGTCACTTTTTCAAAAACGTTGTAGAGCACGTCTCCTTTGCAAGCCCGCATAAATGACGTTCATGTGTGTGAAACAAATTCAACAGGCCTGTGTAAACGCTCATAAAGATGAGATAGGCACCAGCTTGCGGTTGGCACGAATATAAATAGAGGGCATTGGTTGCGGCGCAACGTAATATAGCACAATGACCGCATACACATGTACTTTCATATTATGCAGCTTCTCTGCAGAGCCGTAAGTTCAGCCTGTTAGTATAGCTCGCGGAATAATAGAGAATGGTATGTGAAAGCAAGGAACAGTTCTATTATACCGGTGTCTTCGGGACATTGCATACTAAATGCACAGCTATTAAAGATTGGACATCCAAATATATCAACATCATCCCGTGTACAGAAGTAGCATGACGGAAAAACCAGTGGGATATAATGGTATGGGGTCGGGCTCTCTTCTGCCCTTCCGTCTCAAAGCAGCTGAGAGCGCTGGTCACACTTGCCAGCACGTATTTGTAGGTTTCATCTCGTGAGACAATAAATTTGAGAACGAATTCGAACCCAGCCATTTCACTGCCTACTGCAACTGCAAAATCCTGTCAGAATTTTACTGTGTAGCGAGAGCGCTATCAACCTATTGTGGGAAGCACACCGCAGTTATGTTCTCAAAAGTTGAGCAATAAATCACAGTGAAACCCTGGTTACTGTATTAATTTTGGTATACCCTTTTGGAAATTCCAACAGGCAATCTCTCAAAAAACATTGCTAAAATACATCATGAAATGTTGCGACTTTCCAGACCTTAAGAAATCAGGATGATTTTTGGGGACTTGAATTACATGCGTATAAATGCTTAAAATGAACAAAAAGAATATAATTTATATGACTTATAATTACGCGATTCCTTTTCAATACATATAGAGTTCGTGCTTCTGTGGTGAAAATGCGGGATTGTTGGCGTATGTTAAAGGGGCAAATGTTTTTTTGAATTCCATTCTACCGACCACGGTTGCTTATATCTAAACCTGGATTGCACCGCAAGCTAACAGTATGCCGGAAAAGAAGGTTCAAATATTTCTGCATAAAACATGGTCCAAGAACATACAGTGAAAAGTGGAGATGTTTATTCGTTCGTTTATAGCTTTAGTAAGTTATATAAGGCTTGTTGACAACAACCTCTTCATTATACTCTTATGCGACTCGTTTTCTACAGGAAAAAACCGTAAGTTTCATATAACAATGCACTCGTGTCACCTACGCGGATAAAGATACTGTAAGTCCCTTATGTAGCTGGACAATAAATAGCGTATACACTAACCACACGCGGTTCAATATATAACCTAAAAAATATTCGCATTTTGTGAAGTCATATCTGAGGCAACTATGTTCATAATGCAGAAGAGTACACGACTCTAATTATAGCTACGAAATAAGTGTGTCGGTTCGCCATTTATTTCCTATGTGGTTACTTCTGAAATGGTTTTATATTCTATTTAACCCAAACAACATTGATAATGAAAAAGTTATCGTCTGATAAACATCAGCATTTCTGTGTAGTGTTCTATTTCCCCCTTACAGTAGTGTAGGAGAAAACCTCTTGATTTATGTTGCAGACGTTTTTTGGCTGGTAGACAGCCACGCGTGATTCGGTAAATTTTCATTTACGCACAGAATGATAACTGTTTTTTTATAAATTTCAAGGGCAGCAGCAGTGATGAAATGTAGCCTATATATTAATGCAGTCGGGGGCACTCAATTTGTGTGAACACTCATGTCGGCAATTTCATTTAGCTGCGTGTTCATGAATGTAATAAAAGATATTTCAACTAGCATAATATCTGATGTGTAAGAGCTTACGCGCTTGGATTGTTGCTGCCGTTTACTGCCACTGAAATCAGAAAGTGTCTTGTTAAAGCCGTGTGGAAGTGCGCTATTCGTTTTGCCATCTAGGTGTAACTTGGAGTTAGACATGCTATATCAAATGCACGTTTCCAAATGGTTTTATCACATGTAGTAAAGGATCGGAACTTCTTATCGCTTATTGAACTCAGGGCTGAGAGATAACTGTAGAGTTGGAGCAGCAAGGCTTTATTCTGCAAATGCACCTGGAATCAACGCGTACTGGATAACATGAGATAATAACGCAGAACACATGCGGTACCTCGTGTTCCAGAAAGCCCTCTGGTTTGAGTTTGTGATGTTCGTTTAGTTATTCAAATATTACAAGGCGATGTTTACTGGGTAATCCTTTGATAACGTGCCAAGCTCTTTACAATTGTAAACTAATAGTGGCAAATATGTCCGCCGTATGGCGGTCTGCTGGCTCTTATATAAATGCGCAAGTTCTTCATTTTTACACTGTCCAGACATGCAATTTTTGAATAAGTGCCCATTTTCGGTGGAGGCTAAACAAACTACGCTTGTGTCTATTGCGCTTCGAGCATGCCCTTTTGGCACAATGTTTGTCGAGCCCTTGTACCCTCCACCGTTTTGTGTCTCTCACAGGGGAAGTAACTGGGAATCTCATTTCAATTAATCAATCATATATAACGCGATAGGTACCGAAACCAAACCCTCTGTGTTGCATGGTTCTTTCATAGAAACTTGCGATTACACAATTACATTATTGTGCATGGCCTCAGCCTCACTCGTCGTCTTAGGCAAAGCTCGGATTTACCTGTATGCATGTCAGCTTCAATATTGTCGCGAACCGAAGTTTCTTCGAGATGCCATTTATTGTCATACTCAACACAGAAATTGAGCAGACAAGGGGAAATAAATGAGTTCGTCATTATGGCATACATTTTAAGCGGTACGGTATTGAGAGCACCGTATTTATATGCGGAGTTTAGGAGTGTGTACCGCATCAGTGTGGTATTGTCTTTTCTTCATCGTTATGATGAGGTATCTGTCGGTGAAACTACTGCACAACAAAATTTCCATTGATCTGTGCGACATATTATAAAAAAGTTGCTTTGATTTTCCTTTATAGCTTCCTTTATATGGGAGAATATATATATTGTTACGTAGCGGCAAGCCGATGAAGAAAGGAGACTGAACATGACCGATGACGATGGTAGATGACGTTTTAATGAATGTTCGCGGCGGGCCTAGCGCCAGCGCTTCTGCCCGCGCCACTGCCCGCTTCTTCTTCCTTGTCGTCCGTAACATGACCCGGGGCCACCGAGCGATCGTCCCGATCGTGGACGAGGAAGTTTAGCGATGTTAATGATTTTATGGCGTGATGATGGGCGTGTCTGGATGCTTGAAGAAGAAGAGGAAGAAGGAAGAATAGAACGGCTTGCCGGTACAATGTCTGATGCGTGGGTGATCCGCCTCCCTTGGAGCTGTCAACCATCCGTCACCAGAGTCCATGAGACCAATGGCTCGAGGTCACGTCGGGCAGCTTGGGCGGGGGTTGCGTGTTCGTGTCCATCGGTTCCTTCGGGTCATTCGGGTCTTTCGGGTCCTTCATCTCGGTTCTGATTCGTATGTCTGTTCTCCTTGTCTTCAGGTCCGGGCTGGGGGCTGGGCGGTGGTAGTTGTTCAGGTCTGGGCTTGAAGGGCTGGGGCGAAGCTGCTCGGAGATGTCCCTGGGCCCTCGGTGATGGTCCCGGCTTGAAGATGGCCTCGATGCTCCAAGGCGAGGATGGGGATGTCGTACCCAGCACCTCCAACCAAATGTAACGTAGCGGCAAGCCGATGAAGAAAGGAGACTGAACATGACCGATGACGATGGTAGATGACGTTTTAATGAATGTTCGCGGCGGGCCTAGCGCCAGCGCTTCTGCCCGCGCCACTGCCCGCTTCTTCTTCCTTGTCGTCCGTAACAATATATATATATAAGAATGAAGGTAGGAAAATTAGTGCATGATGATAAAATATTAATTTCTTAATTTAAAATCTTAGTTTATGATAATGCCAAAGTAATGCGCATGGGACTGGCATAGTGAATGCTTGGTCTAATATTTGAAGTTATATTTGATATAAACATACTTGTGAAATAATTTTTACGAGAAGTTACAAGCACTAGAAGCCCGAAGTTACTTATCACATACATGTATTTGTACATGGCTATTAATACGGCCATTATTGTCGCTGTTTCTCTACTTATAGACTGATAAGTAATTTTCTCCCTCGTCCCCATGTTTCGGTATGTTACACTGGCTACATGATGAACTCTTGAATGCAGAGCATGTATCTCATATGAATTAGTTTCGATATACTCTGCAGAGGTATGCATTTATATAGCATTTTCGTCTAGCGTTTTAATGAAATTGAACGGGGGTTTTTACTGTGTTTTAACAGGGATAATAGCCCTCTCGAAGTTGCACAGCGAACCACCAAGAAAACAGCCAGTCTAGGCCTCCACAAGCGAGCTCGAGCAGCGCAGCAGCACTTCATCGTCCTTATCCTCGTCTTCGTGATATTCTCGCCTAGTTCATCCTCGTATTCGTAATATTCTCGCGTAGTTCACTACAATTTCCCCCGGAGCGAGGTGGTGCCATCTTGGCGACCTATGGCGAGGGCAAGAGGAGCGGATCGTAGTACGTTTTGAGGCGGCTCACGTGCACAGTTTCGCGGCCGCGATGACGCATGTCCGAAGGGGGAGTGAGTGGCTCCACGATGTAATTCGCAGGGGAGGTTTGACGAATAATGCCGTAGCGGCCGTGATACTCGGTTCGAAATTTTGATGACAATCCCGGTGGGGTGCCAGGAACCCAGAGCCAAACAAGGGATTCTGCAGGAAAAACGTGTGGCGTCTGATATTTGTCGTGGTGATGCTTTTGACGGCCTTGGGATTCCGATGTAAAACACCGGGCCAACTGGCGACATTACTCCGCATGTTTGCCAACGTCTGAAAGGAGAGTACACTCGGAGGAGTCGTGACGATAAGGTAAAATAGTGTCCATCGTGGACGACGCCTCACGCCCATAAAGAAGGAAGAAAGGGCTAAATCCAGTGGTTGACTGCGTGGCGGTGTTGCAAGCGTATGTCACGAAAGGAAGAACAGCGTCCCAGTTAGTCTGATCGGCGGCAACGTACATCGTCAGCATATTTTCGAGAGTATGATTGAAGCGCTCAGTCAGCCCGTTATTTTGAGGGTGGTAGGCTGTTGTGGTCCGATGTATGATGCGACGTTCGGCCAGTAGAGCTTCAACGACATTGGAAAGGAAGACGCGTCCTTGGTCACTCGGTAGCTCACGCGGCGCGCCGTGGCGAAGAACAAAATGATGTAGCAAGAACAGGTCAACTTCACGGGCAGTAGCGGCGGGTAAAGCGGCGGTCTCGGCATACCGGGTGAGGTGGTCGATGCCGACGATAATCCACCGGTTCCCAGAGACCGTGCAGGGAAGTGGCCCGTAAAGGTCAACGCCAATGCGGTCAAAAGGGCTGGCCGGGCATGGAAGGGGTTGTAAGGGGCCAGAAGCACGAGGTGTGGATGACTTCCGGCGCTGACAGGCGATGCAGGAGCGGACGTATTTGCGAATATAACCGTACATTCCGCACCAATAGTAGCGTTGAGAAATTCTTTGAAACGTCTTGACTACACCAGTATGGGCACACTGAGGGTCGGCATGGATATAGGCGCAAATTTCATGTCGTAAATGGCGGGGAATAACGAGAAGCCACCGTCGACCATCAGTCATATAATTGCGGCGGTAGAGAGGACCGTCTCGTAGGGCAAAGTGTGGTGTTTGACGGCGTAAAGCCCGAGAAGGAGACGTGGACACGATGTCGATAAGAGATGCGAGCCACGGGTCTTTGCGCTGCTCCGCAGGCATGCTAGCGATGGTTAGAGAGGAGAGGACGGGATCAGCCGCCGCGGAGCGAGCAGGTTCGTTGGAGACGGGAGAACGAGATAGTGCGTCGGCGTCCATGTGTTTACGGCCAGAGCGATATATAATGCGGATGTCAAATTCCTGTAGGCGGAGAACCCATCGTGCGAGGCGGCCGGACGAGTCTTTAAGAGAGGACAGCCAACATAACGGGTGGTGGTCCGTGACGACGTCAAACTGGCGACCGTAAAGGTAGGGTCAGAATTTCGTTAATGCCGACAAAATTGCCAAACACTCCTTTTCCGTGACTAAGTAGTTGCATTCAGCTTGAGAGAGGACACGACTTACGTACGCGACGACGTATTCGTGAAAACCGTTTTTCCGTTGTGCCAAGACAGCTCCGAGGCCAACGCCACTAGCATCAGTATGGACCTCGGTGGGTGCTGTCGGGTCGTAGTGGCGAAGTCAAAAGACGGCGCAATGCGTTGAACGCTTCGTCGTACTCGACCGACCACGCAGTTAAGTCACTGTTTCCTCCGAGTAGTTTCGTCAGGGGTGCAATTATTGAAACAAAATTCTGCACGAAGCACCGAAAATACGAGCATATACCTGTGAAGCTTCGAAGTTGTTTGAGCGAAACCGGTTTAGGAAACTAAGCCACTGCGCGCAGCTTCGCCGGATCAGGGCGAACACCTTCCTTAGAGACGATGTGCCCCAAAATAGTCAACTCCCTGGCACCAAAGTGACACTTGAGATTCAGTTGCAGGCCGGCGTCAGTAAGGCAAACCATAACTTGCCGCAAACGCTCTAGGTGCATAGCGAAGTCGGTGGAAAAGACAACAATGTCGTCCAAGTAGCAGAGACAGATGTGCCACTTGAACTTCCGCAAGATGGTATCCATCATCCTCTCGAATGTGGCGGGCGCATTGCACAGACCGAAGGGCATCACAATAAATTCATAGAGGCCATCCGGCGTCACAAATGCGGTCTTCTCTCTGTCACAGGCGGCCATTGGCACTTGCCAGTAACCGGAACGTAAATCAAGAGACAAAAAGTACTGGGGACCTTGGAGGCAATCAAGAGCGTCGTCTATACGCGGAAGGGGGTAATTGTCCTTGTTGGTAATTTTGTTGAGGCGCCGGTAATCGATACAAAAGCGAAACGAACCATCTTTCTTTTTCACTAGCTCCACTGGCGAAGACCAGGGGCTTTGTGATGGACGGATTACACCACGTTGTAGCATGTCCTCAACTTGCTCATTGATCACGCTACGCTCTGCCGCTGACACACGATAGGGGCGCTGTCGAAAAGGCGAGTTAGAGCCGGTCTGAATGTGATGCGCGACTGTGGAAGTGCGACTGAGAGGTGTGTAGGCGGCGTCGAAGGCGAAGCGAAATGTCTGTAAATGGACCACAAGCTGAGTCCGGTAGGTGGAAGGAAGAGCGTAATCGATTGCGGTTCAAAAGAAGTCGTCTGGCAACAAATCAGGCGTCGGATCGGACTGCAGAGCATCAATGTAGTTACTGCGGTAGGTCTCGGAGGCGTCCCGGTCAGAGAGAATGTGGGCTGGTTGAATAAAACCGGGAGATTCCCCACGTAGCAGAGTAATCGGGCGCGGAGACGGATTGTAGATGAGTAGCTTCGTGAAGCCACCGTGAGCATCGAGAACAGCAGATGGCAGCCGCAGGTGCTTACGGTGGATGAAGGATGCAGACGGCGTAAATAGAACACTAACGTTTGACACGGCAGGACACGAAAGAGGCACAAGGGCACAAGCCTCTGGTGCTACGTGGACATCTTCAGCGATGGTGAGCTTTTGAGGACACACTGAACGGTTGTTGTCGGGAAGTGCGTCGCAAAGTGCAGAAAAGTCTACTTCAGTTCGGCCGCATTTGATCACGGCGTTATTTTTAGACAAGAAGTCCCATCCGAGGATCACGTCGTGGGAACAAAATGACAAAACTACGAACTCGACACTGCACAAAATACCTTCAATGACGACACGCGCTGTACAAAGGTGCAATCCTCTCTTCACTGGCAGTGCGGAGTGACAAACCGTTAAATGACGTCGTAACTTTTCGTAATCGTCGGCAGAGTTGCTCATGAATCACTGACACTGCAGCACCCGTATCGACCAGCGCATATACGGACAGACCATCGATAGATATCATTATAACGTTCGTGGGCGAAATATGAGGCCTTGAGCTTTTCGCAGAGTACGCAGTTCTTGCCTCAGGAACCGCGGAGCTTAGTTTCCCTCGTCAGCACGTGGTGGTCGCCGGCGCATTGGTGACAGTGACCGGCGAGGCAGAGGAGAACGATGGGTTGTATACGAACGCTGTTTTGTGGTATACGCAGGCGGAGAGTGGACAGAACGAAGCAGCGGTGGGGAGTAATCAGAAGACGCGGGCTCGGCCATGCGACGACGACATCGACGGGCCACATGTCCAGCGAAACCACAGTAGTAGCAAATAGGATAATTGTCCGAAGTACGCCAAGGGTTGTAATAGCCCTTTGTAGGTTCACCTATATTTTTCACACAATAATATAAAATAAGGCTACGGTATATGCTTATAGGCAGAAAAGAAATAGTATAAAACAAATTTCATCGAAATTCAACCAGTAATTTAATCAAAAAAGTGGGGCGTATATGTCCCGCTGACCCATGAATGTCTTTTAAAAAGTGGGAAAACATTGTCCCGTTGACTCATGAAGGCACCATCACGGTATTACTTCTGCGGGTTCTTGGCATGAAATGGCCCAAAACACGTGGCGCAGAGGGGCACTTCACAGGTTGTGCACAGAAACTTCGACGCACCTCATTGCCAGCCGTAGAACACCACCTGCACCGGCGCCTTTTGGGAACTGCCATAGGGTTGTGGTCTGTCCCCGCAAACCTGACCTCATCGCACACGCCAACCATTTTTTGCCCCTTTTTTTCTCCTTTCATTTGCTGTCGATAGGGTCGAGTACTGCTGTTCTCCCTGAATATCTGTCCATTTATCAAGCGACGGCCAAGAACGACGCGGAAATACATGTAGGAAATATCATTCCTTGCTGCAAGCTGAATAAATGTATTCACAACTGCTGCATCAAAAAGAAAATAGAAAATTCTGTACCAGGATTTCTTCGAGCGTCTGTCGGTGCGGTATGAATTTCGCGTTTGATCAAACTTGTCGACCGCATTTATCCAGCAGTTGTAGTCAGCTATTGCCTTTGAGCAAGTGACACCGATGGATGAGCCATTGTACAGTTTGCGTGATACCTCCTCAGTGTATTCCGGGTCGTGAAAATTCGACAGCACATGGACGTTCTTTGTGTCACGCCACTGATAAGCTGTAACTGCGCCTTTCGACCTCCATATGTACTCGCCCTTCTTCAGCTTATTGTCCTTTTTGATTTGCTCTGGGAGATCTTTCCTGTTTACGCGCACAGTCCCTACTGCAAGGATGCCCCTGTTTGAAAGGTGTTCCATCAGTTTCGTAGACGTAAAATAGTTATCAAAATAAAGTTGGCTCCCAGGCTGTACGTTGTTGGAAAGCGAAATGACTACGCGTTCTCCCAGGCCCAAGTCCGATGGTCGATTTGCGTTTTTTCCTTCGTAAACTTGAAATTCCACAAGGTACCCAGTCTCGGAATATTCCCTACACCAAACTTTGTAGCCCCTTTTTATAGGCTTGAGTGGCAAGTATTGCTTCATGGTGGATCTCCCTTTGAAGGGAATCATGCTTTCATCAATAGCTTGATGAGGTGAGGGGGTATATTCAGCTTGAAAAGATTAGTTAAGGGCGTCGATTAGCGGGCGTACCTTGACAAGTCTGTCATAGCCTTCTTCCCCTCGTTTTTTTTCCTTGCTCTTGTCATTGATGTGCAGGCTGTTCATGATTGTCTGAAATCGCCTGAATGTCATCACTCGCAATATTTTAGGGCAATGAAACAAGCAGTCACGGCTCCAATAGTGGTAGAGATGATGCCTTGGAGACGAACTCATCAGCAGAAGCATGCCGAAGTATGCCTTTAGTTCTTCTGCGGTCAGAACTGACCACTTCTGTCCGTACTTTCGGGCACCCTCGCGATTTGTGTGCTCTAATATGGCTTCGAGAAGGTCATCGGTGAAATAGAGAGCAAATGCTTCAGCCGCATTTGTAGGTGATTTCGAAGAAAATTGGGGATCCCATATTTTTGGCCTGCCGACAATGTTCAAAGGTTCCGAACTACTCCACTGACTAGTCCCATCTTGATCGTTTTCTGACTTGTCGGTATCTTCAGCACTCAGCTGCGAGGTGTCCGCTGCTCTCTTAGATCTTTTTTTTTTGTCAGTAACCTTTTCCGCTTGCTTGCTGGCTGTACATCCATATCGTCACTTTGGCTGCTCTCAGCTGGCGCAAGCTCGGGCACGAAGTCAGACTCACTACTTTCGGCCTCATCTTCACTGGACTCAGAGTCACCAGGAAGGCTAAAGAACAGCTCCAAGGCCTCCTCACGCGTAAGCGAGTTACCTGCAATGTATTCAAGCGCGCGAAATCAGAAAATAAAATTCTATGCACCTAGAGCCACAAATAGGCTTAGCTAAACACGTGTTGATTCTGCGTACGAGTGTGCTTCAAAATGTTTATCGGCAGAGCTAGCGCACAAATTAATCCAAACACAATATGATTAGGAGCTAGGAGGATGCCTCTCGAAAACGACACAAATATAAACTCACCCGGCATTTTTGACGGCCGCTTCTTCCAAATAAACACGAGCGAAATCCAGGAGTCTACTTACACAACAGAACAAATTTCAACTGAATCGTGGCACAACTCTCACCTGTCCAAAGCGCAGGAACACAATTCGACTCAAGCTTACAAAGATTTAGGTTAGATGGCAGCACTTGACCACCGAGCTGATTGTCAAGGGAATTTCCACAGAAATTTGTTTCTGTAGAACAAAAACTGGGATGTATGTGTCCCATTGACTCACAAAGGGAGAGCGCGGAGTGGGAGGATGAAGCCGGGCCGTTTGAGGAAGCGGTGCAGGGCGTAGGACAGGCTGCATGGGTGGTGACGGCTCAGGCGGTGGCCGCGCAGCCACAGCCGCGTAAGTCAAAGGGGCTGGAACAGCAGGTTGACTATACTGGACTGGTGCTCCGACGTATGACAAAGGAGCAACAGAAGGAGCTTCAGGAAGCGTGGGGAGTGCTTCCGCAACTTGTTGGCGGATGACTTGCTGCAACTTTGGCACTAAAGGAGTGGGAGCGTCAGGCCGTTGGCGAACGAGGCATAGTTGACGGGGAACTTCTTCTCGAACGAACTATTTTATTTGTGGCAGCAAGGTGGACTGGTCTGCTTCAGGTGTTAAAGCTGCAAGCGGCGCCGGGTGTGAGAGCGAAGAGCGAGTGATGTTACGGCGCTTGCGTAATTCATCAAAGTTGTGGCATGCGTTGATAACGTCGAAGACGGTGGCTGGAGTTTCAGCCAGAAGCATCTGGAACGCGCCATCATCAATTCCTTGCATAATGTGATCAGTCTTGGTGGTCTCTGACATTAAAGCGTCCACGCGCTTGCACAGGTCTACGACATCTTCAATAGCTGGTAAAATTCTCACCAGGAACACGTCATCATCAATTCCTTGCATAATGTGATCAATCTTGTTGGTCTCTGACATTGAAGCGTCCACGCGCTTGCACAGGTCTACGACATCTTCAATATAGCTGGTAAAATTCTCAGCAGGAAGCTGTGCACGGCCGCGCAGGCGTTGCTCAGCGCGCAGCTTTCGCACTGCAGGCCGGCCGAAGATATCGGCAAAACTAGCATTGAAAGTAGACCACGATGTGAAATCTGCCTCGTGGTTGCGGAACCATAGGTTTGCAACGTCTGTTAGGTAGAAAATGACGTTATTGAGTTTTTGGTTGTCGTCCCAGTGGTTGTGAATACTGACCCGCTCATATGAAGCCAGCTAGTTTTCCACGTCATGGTCGCCGGTTCCGCTGAAGATAGGAGGATCACGCTGGCGCAGAGCTCCAGCGCAGAACACGGGGGATGACGGGCCGGTTGGACTCGGGGTGGTAGCGTCGGTCATTGCTGGTGTCGGGAGTGTGCGGCTGCGGAGCTCCAGGGCGGCAGGAAATGCTCACCTCCACGAAGTGAAAGGGGGTTTTTACTGTGTTTTAACAGGGATAATAGCCCTCTCGAAGTTGAACGGCGAACCACACAAGAACATAGCCAGTCTAGGCCTCCGCAAGCGAGCTCGAGCAGCGCAGCGGCACTTCGTCGTCCTTATCCTCGTGTTCGTGATATTCTCGCCTAGTTCATCATCGTCTTCGTAAAATCCTCGCGTAGTTTACTACAAAATATACACTTTTAGAGAGCAGCTCTTTGGCGTCCGTTCCTGGGTTTCGCGTCGGCGTTGGCGTCGTCGTCGGCCTCGTAACCAGCTCCGCCCCCCTTTCATCCCCCCAGCGCTAGCAGCGACCGACTGATACCGCTGGATGCCACTGACGCCGCTAGAGAGTCAAGATAACGTGACTGCATAGAACACCGTCGCCGCCATGCAGAAAGAGGAAGGGAGGGTCCCCCCCCCCCCCCCTCTGTTCCTGTGTGGCGGATAGGGTGCTCTTCAGTTGCCGACGCGCCGGTTATTTCACGTAGGCCGCGGCACGTCGACGAATACGTGACCACCTTCCCACAGCTAGACATGGTTCTTGGCGCTGCGGAAGCGAGGGTACCATATTGTTTGCGTCGGCATCGGCGGCGTTGTCCCTGAAACCAACTCCGCAGCTGCGGTTGACTCACTATCGGCGTCAGCAGCATCAGTCAGTCGCTGTGCGGTGGCAATCAGAGGCCCAGATCGGTGGCGGCGGATCTGTATATGTGCACCGCCCGAGCCGAAATTGCCGCTGCCGTTCGCCACTGCGAAATTATCTGCCAGTTCTTTCTGAGCCATGAGCGAGACGACCGGTGGAAGTCCTCCGTCTGCTGCTGCTTTTGCTGCGCTCAAATTTCGCATTAGGAAGTAACGTAATCGTCGGTAATTTTTTTTTGTCACAATAACACCGTTGGATGTCTCGCGCAGTGTCCGAATCCCATACAGGCAAAATACAGTGCTCAACTGCCTCCATTGTTATTGTGACGAGAGCAAAACGTGAATAACCGCTTTTCCATCCACCAAGTATCACGAAGAGTGTTGAGTTCAGAAATTTCTCGTTTCGCATTTATTTATGTAACAACGGCATTATACGATAAACGTTAATGCCACAAACCACATACCATTGAAAAGAAACGTGACAAAAGGTGCTTTGTCAAACACATTTGTACGTCATTCAAAGAATAGCGACAATCATTACGCGCGGACTTGAGTTCTCGGAAATGCAACCTTATAACGAACCATGACTGGTTTTGTAGGAAACATGTTATCATTTACTGGGTCTTGGAGGCAATGAGTATCGTTTTCAAAGGCCATGAATTGTATATTGATTTGACAATTTTCTTTTTGCTTTGAAAGCTATCCTACCTGTTTCACACACGTCCATTCGCCTTTTTATTTTCACTCAACAGGGTTCTACAAACAGTGGGAAATATCGGGCCAGGTCATTACGAGATGCCGAACAAAAAACATATTTTGCAGTTTCAGAAGGCATTTGTATCACTGCAGTCCTCCACAGCAAAAATGTCGCTACACTCCTAGCCGCTGTCTTCAAAAGGCGCATGAAGTTTTGACATCAGTTAGAGATTCTCCTTGGGCGCAGATTCCAGTTCCTGTGTAATCAGGCAGACAAGATACTGTAGAAAATGCTCCTTTCTTAGCAATCTAGTTAACTTAGCGATATCCAGTCCTTGTATGAGGTTAAGCCCCCAAATGGGTTTTTCTAAGCAAATAGAAAATGCTCCTTTCTTAGCAATCTAGTTAACGTAGCGATATCCAGTCCTTGTATGAGGTTAAGCACCCAAATGGGTTTTTCTGAGCAAATAGAAAATGCTCCTTTCTTAGCAATCTAGTTAACGTAGCGATATCCAGTCCTTGTATGAGGTTAAGCACCCAAATGGGTTTTTCTAAGCAAATAGAAAATGCTCCTTTCTTAGCAATCTAGTTAACGTAGCAATATCCAGTCCTTGTATGAGGTTAGGCACCCAAATGGGTTTTTCTAAGCAAATAGAAAATGCTCCTTTCTTAGAAATCTAGTTAACGTAGCGATATCCAGTCCTTGTATGAGGTTAAGCATCCAAATGGGTTTTTCTAAGCAAATAGAAAATGCTCCTTTCTTAGCAATCTAGTTAACGTAGCGATATCCAGTCCTTGTATGAGGTTAAGCACCCAAATGGGTTTTTCTAAGCAAATAGAAAATGCTCCTTTCTTAGCAATCTAGTTAACGTAGCGATATCCAGTCCTTGTATGAGGTTAAGCACCCAAATGGGTTTTTCTAAGCAAATATAGTGGGGCTCCGTTTGCATTCGTGGCAGTCCTCCCCACAGGCGAAGATAAACCCAAATAATCACAAAATGTCATGTACGTTGGAGTAGTGGGCGTGCTTGAAAGCAGGTCTTTTGATTTGCAAACTTTGAAAAACGACAAAACCTTTGCGGTCAATAATGTAGGCGGAGAATTTTATCCGCAGTCCTAATGTTCGACGATTGCTACGCTTCTCTTGTCTTCAAAGTTAAGATATATTCTTATTCACTTTAAGGGAAGCCTTCTTAATAATTATAAAAAGACAAAAATACGCGTCCTTTAAACGCAAAATTAAATGCAGGCAATCCGAGAACATTCCTAGTAATTCCTGTGGGAGTGGCGCAATGGTTACAGCGCTCAACTATTGTTCCCAAAGAGCATTGTTAAATTACATTATGAAATGTTACGACTTTCCCGACGTTAAGGAAGCAGGATTATTTTGGGGGCCTGATTTACCTGCGAGTAAGTGCTTGAAATGAACAAAAAAATTATTGTTTATATAACTCATCACTTACGCGATTCCTTTTCAATACATATAGAGTTCGTGCTTCTGTGGTGAAAATGCGCTATTGTTGGCGTATGGTAAAGGGGCAAATTTCGTTTTTAATTCCATTCTAACGACAACGGTTGCTTATAATGAAACCTGGATTGCACCGCAAGCGAAGAGTTTGCCGGAAATGAAGACTTAAATATTTCTGCATAAAACATGATCCAAGAACGTACAGTGGAAAGTGGTGATCTTTATATTTATTCGTTCGTTTATAGCTGTAGTAATTTATGAAAAGCTAACAACCTCCAACAAGTGCTCATCTGCGACCTGAGGCGTACCCTATTTACCCTTGTTCGGTTCTTCTTTTTTATACCGTAACAACCTCCTCGTTATATTATTTTGCGACTCGTTTACTAAAGGAAAAAACCGTAAGTTTCGCAAAAAAATGCACTCGTGTCCCATTTGCGGACAAAGATACTGTAAATTCCTCATGCAGCGGGGCAGTGAATAACGTATACACTAGCCACACACGGTCTTAGATAAAACGTAATAATTATTCGTATTTTGTGAAGTTATATCTGATGCAACTATGTTATTAATGGAGAACAGTACACGTCTGTAATTATAGCTACGAAATACATGTGTCGGTTCGCCATTTACTTAATATGTGGGTGTTTCTGAAATGGTTTTATATTCCATTTAACCGACAGAACATTGACAATGAACAGTTATCTTATCCTAGACATCTGCATTTCTGTGTTGTGTTCTATTTCACCCTTACACTTGCGTAGGAGAAAATCTCTTGATTTATGTTTCAGACGTTTTTTGGCTGGTAGGCAGTCATGCGTTATTCGGTAAATGTTCATTTACGCAGAGAGTATTAACTTTTTGTATAATTTTCAAAAGCAGCAGCGGTGCTGAAATCTAGCCTTTATTTTGGTGTAGTCGGCGGCACTCGATTTGAGAGAACACTCATGTTGGCTAATTCTTTTACTGCATGTTCGTGAATGTAATAAAAGATATTTCAGCTAACATAATATCTGACGTGTAAGAGCAGTTGACTTATGCTGCCACTGAAACCAGAAACTGCTTGTTAGGGTTATGGGGAAGTGCGCTCTTTCGTTTTGCCAGCTAGGTGTAACGAGTTAGACATGCTATATCAAATGCACTTTTCCGAATGTTTTTATCAGAGGTAGTCAAGGATCGGAACTTCACATCGATTTTTGAACTGAGGGCTGAGAGATAACTGTATTGTTGGAAAAGCAAGGCTTTATTGCGTAACTGCACCTGGAAGCAACGCGTACTGAATAACAAGAGATAACGCAGGAAACGCGCGGTACCCTGTGTTCCAGAAAGCCCTCTGATTTGAGTTAGTGCATGTCCGTTTAGTTATTAAAATATTAGAGTACGATGTTTACCGAGTAATTCTTTGATATTGTGCCAAGCTCGTAAAATTGTAAAATAATATTAGCAAATATGTCTGCCGTAGGGCGGACAGGTGGCTCTTATATAATTGCGCAAGTTCTTCATTTTTGCACTGTGCAGAGACACAATTTCTGAATAAATGCTCTATTTTCGGTGGAGGCTAAACAAACTACGCTTGTGTCTATTGCGCTTCGAGCATGCCCTTTTGGTACAAAGTTTGTCGAGCCCTCGTACCCTCCACTGTTGCGTCTCTCACAGGGGAAGTAACTGGGAATCTCACCTCGATTAGTCAATCTTATATAACGTGATAAGCACCGGAAATAATTCCTCTGTGTTGCATGGTTCTTACATAGAAACTTACGACTACACAATTACAGTATTGTGCATGGCCTCAGCCTCACTCGTCGTCTTATACAAAGCTGAAATTTACCTGTATGCATTTCAGGTTCAGTAATGTCGCGAACCGAACTTTTCTTCGAGATGCCGTTTATAGTCATGCTCAACACAGAAGTTGAGCAGACAAGGGGAAATAAATGAGTTGCTCATTATGGCATAGATTTTAACTGGTACAGTACTGAGAGCATCGTACTTAGCATGTGGAGTTTAGTAGTTTGTACGCCATCGGTGTAGTATTCTCTTTTTTTCATCCTTATGTTGAAGTATTTGTCAGTAAAATTAGTGCACTATAAATTTTAATTGATCTATACGACAAATAAAAAAAAAAGTTGCATATATGCTATTCGGCCTCTGATGTTCGTTTACAATTTCCTTCATACGTGCTAATAGATATATATATATAAGAATGAAATTAGATAAATTAGTGCATACCCATAAAATCTTTTTCTGTAATTTATGGCATTGCAAAGAAGGACATATTAAAGTGACTTAGTAAATGCTTGGACTAACGTTTTAATTTTTAATTGATGTTAAACATAATTGTGAAATAGTTTTTACCAGAAGTTATAAACGGTAGAAGCACGAATTTACTTATCACATCCATGTTTTTATACATGGCTAATAATAGGGCTGCTATTGTCGCTGTTTCTTCACTTATATAACGATAAGTAATTTTACCCCCCGGCTCCATATTACGGTGTGTTACACTTGCTACATGATGAGCTCTTGACTGCAGAGCATGTATCTAATATAAATTAGTTTCGATATACTACGCAAAGGTATGCATTCATATAGCATTTTCGTCTAGTATTTTAGTGAAATATACACTTTTTGTAAAAATAACATTGTTGGATATGTCGCGCAGTGTTCGAGTCCCATACAGGCAAAATACACTGCTAAACGGCCTGCACTGTTATTGCGCCGAGAGCAAAATGTGAATTACCTCTTTCCCTACCACCAAGTATCACAAAGACTTATGAGCGTACAAATTTTTGGTATTGAATTTATGTAACAACGGCATTTTCTGATAAACGTAATGCTACAAAGCATATACCATTCCAAAGACACGTGAAAAAAGGCGCTTTGTCAAATACATTGGTGCGTCATTCAAAACATACCGACAATTATTACGCACGTACGGACTATAAATTCGCGGAAATTCAACCCTATAGCCAACCATGACTGGTTTTTAGGAAACTTTTTTTGATTTGCTTGGTCTTCGTGGCAATAGGTATCGTTTTCAAAGGCCAAGAATTGTAGATTAATTTGAGAATTTTATTTTCGCTTTAAAATCTGTCACAGCTGTTTCACACACGTCCACTCGCCTTTTTGTTTTCTCTCAATAGGCTTCTACACACTGAGGGAAATATCTAAGCAGGCCATTACAGGTGCCAAACAAGTAACATATTGTTACGGAGCACAGTATCGTGATGACGACGACGCGCTGGTGTGGTGTTGCGAAGAAGACGTTGCTCAGGCTAAGTTGGGTTCGTTCTGGTGGCGAGTGCTTCTAACAGTCAACTAGCGGTTACCGCTGTGTACATTTTCCTTAACATTTGGGGGAGGATTGCTGGAAGCGCGTCCGTAGCAAACTTATATTCTAGCAAACCTGGATCTCCGTAGTGGCCGCCAGATTGGTACCATCGCTATGCCATCCTACACGACAACATCTTCAGCGGCACCACCAGCTTCCACCGTCGTCATGACGCAGCCTCGTGACCCGGGCACCTTCTGCGGAGCCGACCATGTAGACGTAGAAGACTGGATCGGTATGTACGAGCGCGTCAGCAAGCACAATCATTGGGACGCGACCCTCATGCTCGCCAACGTCATCTTCTATCTGGCGGGTACGGCGCGCGTCTGATTTGAGACGCATGAAGACGAGATCACATTCTAAAATATGTGCAATCATAAGCTTCGCGATATATTCGGCCAGCCGATCGGACGCAAGTGCAGATAAAGACCTCGCATCCCGTGCCCACTCTTAGACAGAATCATATTTGTCTTATATTCAAGATATTCTAGCCTTATGCTGAAAAGTGGAGAGCGCCATGTCCGAGTCAGACAAAATGGGCCATATATAAAGGGAATTGGAAACGATGTCTACAATCTGCTGCTTTGCAAAGACTGTCCGACGGCTGACTCCGTCATCCAAGTTTGCCGGCAGTTTGAGCAGGCAAAACACCGTCGCATTACTCTCCGCTTCGACCGCTTGCCAAACACAGCTGCTACGTCTTCGTGGGAAGATAGTCCAACACTGCAGCAGCCATCTCATCCAACTAACTTGACCAGGATTGTTCGCCGAGAGATAGAAGCTATTTCTCCCGTTGCGTTCGCTCCTCAGCCGACAGATGCTACTATAGCCTTAATACAATCTGTCGTTCGCCAGGAGTTCGCAAATATGGGCCTCAACGCAAACGTGGGCTTCAACTCTGGCCAGTCTTCCGCACAGCCCTCATTCCAGCCTAACGCACAGCCATCTGTCCAGCCCACAGTTCCGGTGGTAGCAGCTGCGGCTCCGACTGCGCCCACGCCGACGCGATACCGATACCGCTACCGCAACCCGGACGAATGGCGATCCTCGGATGACCGACCCATCTGCTTCAACTGTTCACGTGTCGGCCACATTTCTCGTCATTGCCGCAGCCGTTAGATTCCGCCACCTCGACCCCGCTACTTTCCTGATCGAGCGCCGAATATGGTCCACACCCAAACCATTTCCGTTATACGCGGTCTCGTGAATTTTGCTCGCCAGCCCCGCGCATTTCCTGCCGCTCACCGTCGCCTCAGACCCGGAGGTCCCGCTCGCCCCTACCTCGCCGTGCATCACCTCCCCACTTCTCTGGCTCTCTTCCGGAAAACTAACCGATGCAGCTCCCGGAGGTGATGCTGCATTGAAGACCCGGCCCGAAAATCATCTGCTGATCCTCACTAATCGCCGCAACCTTCTAAACATCTGTGTGGATGGTGCCCCTGTTACAGCCCTCATTGACACTGGTGCCCAAATTTCAGTCTTCAGCTCATCCTTTCGCCACCGTCTCAAAAAGGTTGTCACACCCGCCGCTTCATCCGCCGTTCGTGTCGCCGATGGAAGCGTCCCTGCCGTCGTGGGAATGTGCAGTGCGCTTGAGTATTTCCGCTTGCACTACCCCTGTCCTCTTCACCGTTATCGACCGCTGCCCTCACGCCGTGATCCTCGGCATCGACTTTTTAACAGCCCATTCTGCCCTGACTGCTTGCTCAACTGGTTTTCTTCGCTTAGACCTGCCCTACTGCTCCAAAAACACCGATGTCAAACACCGCATCCGATCCGCCGAAATTGTTTGTCTACCGCCCGAAGCTGCTATTTATGTTCCACTGGCCCCGTTCCCCGCAGTTCCTGACGGCACATACGTCACTTGCACAATTATCGATGTTGTTTTCCGTCGCAACATCATACTCCCTCATACCGCAGTGACTGTCAATGCTACCGCACCTATCTTCCCGTCCTTAACTTCAGCTGCTTGACCCAAGTTTTACCCAAGGCATCGCGCTTGCTGATCTCTTTCCTTTGGCGGACTGCGAAGTTGCTGCTCTAACGCCACAGCATCTGCCGGAGCAGCATATATCAGCTTCTTCCCATTCGAACCTCTTTTCAAGCATGATATCTGCGGATCTGCCAGACGACCAAGCCAGACCTCTCCCCGACCTTTTACTGTCGTACACAGATATATTTGATTTCGGGGACCGACCATTGGGCCAAAAATCTGTTGTGACCATCGAATCAATACGGGTCACGCCAGCCCCATCCATAGACGGCCTTATCGTGTCTCCCATACTGAGCGGCATGCTATACAGAAAGAAGTTGACAAGATGCTGGCGCAAAACATTCTTGAGTCTTCCTGCAGTCCCTGGGCGTCCCCTGTCGTATTGGTCAAAAAGAAAGATCAAATTTGGAGATTGTGTGTTGACTATCGCCACTCTAATCAAATAACAAAGAAAGATGTTTACCCTTTTCCGCGAATTGACGACGCGCTTGACTGCTTGCCTGGTGCCAGCTATTTGTCTTCCATCGACATGCGTTCAGGCTACTGGCAAATTGCTGTCGACGAACGGGATCGCGAGAAAACCGCATTTGTTACCCCTGACGGACTCTCAATTCAAGGTAATGCCATTGGGACTCTGTAATGCTCGTGCGACATTCGAGCGCATGATGTATTCGCTCCTCCGTGGCTTCAAGTGGACAACATGTTTATGCTACTTAGATGACGTCGTCGTTTTCTCTTCCACGTTCGCAACCCACCTTGATCGACTCTCTACCATCCTGGTCGTTTTTCGTCGTACCGGTCTTCAACTGAACGCCAAAACATGCAGCTTCGGTCGACGCCAAATCTAAGTCCTGGGTCATTTGGTTAATGCAAATGGTGTGCAGACCGACCCTGACAAAGTTCGAGCCGTGCGCGAGTTCCCTACCCCGCGTAGCTCAAGTGACGTACGAAGCTTCCTCGGCCTTTGCTCATACTTCCGCCGCTTCATTCGGAACTTCGCAGACATCGCTCGTCCGCTTACCTCTCTTCTGAAAAAAAAAAAACGTACCTTTTACATGGGGTTGTGACGAAGCCTATGCCTTCACGACGTTATTGCCGCCCTCACTACACCACCTGTTCTGGCGTACTTCGATCCTTCTGCACCTAACGAACTGCGCACCGACGCTAGCAGCCATGGTATTGGTGCTATTCCTGCCCAGTCCCAGCATGGGTCCTCCCGCGTCATTGCTTATGCCAGCCGCCTGCTTTCGTCCTCTGAGCGCAATTATTCAATTACAGAGCGGGAATGCCTTGCACTTGTTTAGGCGCTGACCAAATTCCGCCCTTATTTGTTTGGGCGGTCCTCCTGTGTAGTGACAGACCACCATGCTTTGTGTTGGCTGTCCTCACTTAAGGACCCCACTGGCCGTTTAGGTCGCAGGGCCTTGCAAATACAAGAGTACGAATTTACTGTGGTATACAAGTCGGGCCACTTACACCAAGCCGCTGACTGCTTGTCCCGTCATCCCGTAGATCCTCCCGATTTGTCCGACCATACTGCTGACGACTACATTTTGTCCATCTCGGACTTTATAAATATCGTCTCCGAACAGCGTCGTGCTCCTGACCTGCAACCAATTATAGACCAGCTGCACAACCCAGATTCTTCCGCCAGCATGTTTTTCCTCCATATCGAGACATTATACAGACGCAATATGCGTACAGATGGCGCGGACCTTTTACTGGTTGTTCCGGCTCATCTGCGCTCTACTGTCCTCGCCCAACTTCACGACGCCCCTACAGCAGGACACTTGGGAGTATCACGCTCGTACGACCGTGTGCGACGCCGATTTTTCTGGCCTGGTCTCTACCGCTCTGTCCGTCGCTACATCACCGCTTGTGAGCTATGTCAGCGCCGCAAGACACCCTCGCTTCAACCTAGCGGGCCGCTGCAACCAATCTCAGTGCCGACTGAGCCATTTTCTCGTGTCGGCCTCGATTTTCTTGGGCCTTTCCGACGTCGACTTCTGGAAACAAATGAATTGCTGTGGCGACTGATTATACTACCCGATATGCTGTAACCAGGGCCAGCCCCACCAGCTGCGCCTCTGACGTTGCCGACTTGCTTTTGCATGAAGAAATATTCATTCATGGCGCTCCGCGTCAACTGCTCACAGATCGTGGCCGCTGTTTCCTTTCTAAAGTAGTTCATGACCTTCTCCGCTCATGCACTACTCGTCACCAATTCACCACGGTCTACCATCCGCAAACGAACGGTCTTACGGAGCTCCTGAATCGCACACTGACCGACATGCTATCTATGTATTTGTCCGATCACCATCGTGACTGGGACATCTCCTTACCTTTCGTCACGTTCGCCTATGACTCCTCACGCGGTGATACCGCCGGATACTCTCCCTTTTATATACTTTTCGGCCGCGACCCTTTACTCCCCTTCGACACCTTGCTGCCTCTTGACGACGCTTCCTGTAGTTACGCTTCGGATGCCATCGCCCACGCTGATGCCGCCCGCCACATTGCTCGAGACTGGCTTGGCGCGTCTCAGTGCTCACAAAAGCGTCGTTATGACCTACATCCCTGAGACGTCCACTACCCTCCTGGTTCCCTCGTGCTTCTTTGGCTTCCGGCCCGCCGTGTGGGGATGTGCGAGAAACTTCTGCCTCGCTACGTGGGTCCTTACCGTGTCCTGCGGCAAGTCACCGATGTGACCTATGATGTCGCCCTTCTACAGCCCAAGTATCTTTCCGCAACCACTCATCCAGAAATCTTGCACGTCGCCCGTCGGAAACCATACCATTCAAGTGCTCCTGTGTAGGCAGCACCGGGACGGTGCTTCTCCCGCGCGGGGAGTACTGTTATGGAGCACAGTATCGAGAAGACGACGCGCTGGTGTGGTGTTGTGAACAAGACGTTGCTCAGGCTAAGCTGGGTTCGTTCTAGTGGCGAGTGCTTCTGACAGTCAACTAGCGGTTACCGCTTTGTACATTTTCCTTAACAATATTTTGCAGTTCTAGATGGCATTTGTTTCACTGCAGGCCTCCACAACAAAAATATCGTTACACTCATAGCCGCTGTCTTCATAGGCGCTTGAAATGTTGGCGTCAGTTAGAGCGGCTCCTTAGGCGTAGATTTCAGTTCCTGTGCAATCAGCCAGACTAGATAGAGTAGGATAACGCTCCTTTCTTAGCATTGTAGTTAACGTAGCCATATTCAGTCCTTGTAAGAAGTGAAGTACCCAAAGGGTTTTTTTCAAGCAATTATAGTGAGGCTCATTTTGCATTCGTGGAAGTCCTCCCCACAGGCGAAGATAAACCCCCGTATTTAAAAAAACTTCTGGCACGTTGGAGCAGTAGGTGCGCCTCAAAGCAGATCTGTTGATTTCCGAACTTTGAACAAATACTAATCGTTTGCGGTCATTGTTGTCGGCAGAGCGTTTTATCCGCAGCCCTAATGTTCGACGCATTGCTACGCTTCTTTTGTTTTCAATGTTTCGGTATATGTTTATTCACTGTAAGAAAAGCCTTCTTAGTAAATATAAAAAGACTAAATTACACGTCATTTCAAAGCAAAATTAAATGCAGGCAATCCATGAACACTCCTAGTAATTCCTGCCGGGATGGCGCAGTGGTTACGGCGCTCGGCAAGGTAGGGATGTTAACCAGAAAAGCCACCGGTCGGCTACTGTACACTGGGATAAAGGGATAATCGTATGAAAGAGGGGAAGAGAAAGGGGACATGGTGCACACTCAGAGTTTGTCACACAAGCTGGTGGGTATTAAAAAACTAAACATTGAACTGTATGCCTTAAAAAGGGTCGCCTGCCGTGACCATGGATCAAGGATCTTATCTGCCGTCAAAGGGCGAGGATCGAGACGGTCGAGCGCACAACGCAGCTTATGTCCTTCACTCACAAATGCAGGCAATTCACATAACAGACGTTCGATTGTCTCTTCACAGGCACAATTTTCACAGGCAGAGCTGTCGGTCATTCCGGTCCTGAAAGAATACGGGTTGGTGAAAGCAACGTTCAGCTATAAAGGTCACAGCAACTTTGCTTTTTGGCGAGCAATCTGATGGGCAGGGCGGAGGCGCAGTTCAGGCTCCAGTGCCCTGAGGCTGCGGTTGCAGAACTCCCCCGTGTTCCACGCTGAAATTGTGATCTTCATGACAAAACAGCGAAGTACACATGTGACATCCACCCTCAATATGGGGATTTAAACTGGAACACTGTCGCTGTGGGCAGAACGAGAATCCTCGCCCGCCTGGGGGTTTTCCTTGATACCGCAGTGTCCTGGGAGCCGCTGAAAAATTATATTGTTACCTTTCAATACTGCGTCGTGGTACAGCTGACGGATCTCTCCAACGAGTTGTTCATGTGACCCGCGGCATAGTGCTGCTTGCAGGCCTTGAAGGTCTGCTTTAGGGTCTGTAAACACTGTCCAGTAATGTGAACGTTGTTTGTAAATAATTTAACTGCCGTGCGTAGGGCAGGTAGTTCAGCACTAGTTGAAGAAGTCAGGTATGAATAATAATAATAATAATTGGTTCACAGGAAGGGAAAGGCGCAGTATCTCTCGCACTTGCTATGTGGACACCTGAACCGCGCCGTAAGGGAAGGGATGAAGGTAGCGTTTTCACATTTAGCTGGATTGACTTTGCCGGTATGATCACAGACCCCACGGAACTGGCTAGATTAACTGAGCCATCTGCGTAGACACGTTCGCAATTTTGATGTTTAAAGTGCAGTTACTCCAATGTCAATTTTTAAGAGCAGGCGATGACATTCCGTCTTTCTTCGTAATTCCAGGAATATTAATTTGTATCCTTCGTTTATCTAGACTTCATATAGGAGAGCATCGTCTTTCAGCGGGGGTGATCTGCGAAGCATATAGGTGCGATGAGCTTCTATAACTTTGGCGAATCTAGTGCTTGGCCTAATTATTGGAAGGGTTGCTAGATGATGACTAGGGACTCTGGTTAGGTGTCGAATATGCGTTCTCATTTTGTCAACAGCAATATGTGTGGTAACTGGATGATCCTGGGCGACAAGAACAGTCATGGCTGTTGAGGCACATTTGGGAAGTCGAAGGCATATACAAAGAGCTTGAGCTTGCGGACTTAAAAGGGTCCTGAGGTTCGTTTTTCTAATGGTATTAAATATGGGAAGCTGTATCGCATGTAGCCCAGAAACAGTGACCGCTACAGTTGGAGAATCGAGTACACTGGTGTGCCCCAGGACCTCCCCCCGAGGAAAGAGAGTACTTGGACAATCGCTACAAGCTTGCTTCCCATTTCTCTGAGATGAGGACTCCACGAAATGTTTCTCTCAATAACAACTCCAAGGAATCAGTGGCTTATCTCGTAGGGAATGAATTTGCTATTGATGCATAGTGGTTACGTGACATTGTTTTGCGAGCTAATGCCACAAGGGAACATTTCTCGGTCGAAATATCGAGGCCTTTCAGACGAAGGTATGACGTCAATATTGTTGAAGTCTTTTGCAGCCTCGGACGAGTCACACTAGATGCCCAAATACATATATCATCTGCACAGATGAAGATTTGAGCAGATTGTGGTAATAAGTCTGCAAGGCCTACGAGCGTAAGGTTGAATAGAGTTAGGCTGAGCCCTCCACCCTGTGGAACTTCGCGCGAAACTCGATGTAGAGACTGTGGTCCGCCTTCAGTCTGGGCGTAAAGGGACCTCTCTGACAGTTAGCTGGGTATGCAGCTGAGCATGCGGCCTCCGATTTCTGCAGTTACCAGGGCGTCCAAAGTGGACCTGATGTGTTCCGTTGTCGTAGGCTTCCTTAATTTCTAAAAATAATGCTACTGTCAATCTTTTCTAAGCCTTTTTGTGCTGCACAGATGTTACGAGGTCAACCACTTTGTCGATATAGAAGCTGCCATGGCGAAACGAGGACATGAAATCTGGATAAATTTGGTATCGCTCCAGGTACCATTCGACGCGTGTTAGTAACATTCTTTTCATGACTTTGCTGACGCAATTGGTCAGTGCAGGGTCAAGGGGTGACGTTCCCGGTTCCAGAAGTGGAGCCAGACGACTGGTCTTCCATTCCTGAGGAAGTGTGCCATCACACCATCACATATTCAAAATATACAGTCGAGCCTCCTGGCCAAGGTTAAATAGTGCGGAGTATGTCACTCCATCGGGCCCTGGCCATGATGACTTTCTGCAACATGCCAGCGCAGCATCATGTTCCTCCATGGAGAAGGGAAGATCCATCTGTGAATCCCGCGAAGGTGGAACGTCGCGGCAATGCAGCATTGTGAATGGGTTCTGTGCGACACTTATTCTTGCACAGAAATCTTCTGCTACTTCTAACTCACTACGTTTTGGTGGAGCGGGAGAGATTCGAACGGTAGACGCTGTTGAGGGGACGTGCGAAAGCTACGAATGACACTCCCAACGCGTGACAAAGGCTTGCGTAGATCTAGCTTTTCGCAAAAAAGACCTCCAGCGTTGTGTTTGCAGAGCTTGAATTCTGCGCTGAATCTTCCTCTGCGTGTACCGTGCTTCTCTGAGGCTAGGTGCGACTTAGTGCGTCTGCATCTACGCTGTGCCCTACGCCGAAGTGATCGCAGTCGTTGTAACTCAATGTCGAAATCGGAGCAGCTTGGAACTGGGTTAAATGAACAAGTTGCGCTTTTCATGGCCTCGTTAAAACTTTCTTCAAAACCTATGGGGAATCCTTCTGTGCAGGCATCCTCCATTCGTGCTTTAAAAACTGTCCAATCAATGCGCTCTATACGTTTGGCTAAGGTGGATGTGGCATGGCCGGCAATGATCAGGTAAGTTGGAATATGGGCGTTGACGTGAGTTTCTACATCTCAAAACCAGTGCACACTTCTTACAAGGCACTCTGAAACGAATGTCAAGTCCGAGCAGCTGCCATAAGTAATTCCACGAATATAAGTTCGAGTTCCGTCATTAAGGCAGCTTTAGATTTGAGGATCAAGTTCATGCCCTACAGGATCAAGCGACGGCTTCATCCAATGACGTCTCAGCAATAAGCACAACACACAGTTTAGTGGCCATCATCAGTCTAATATACCAACTGAAGATCGAATGCCTCGCCCATTTTCTTTCAGTGAACACGGTCCTGTAATAGCTGCATCCTCTTAACTCCTGGGAACTTAACTCATCAGTCCACTTAACTATCTGACGACCCCTGCTACACTTCGCTTGGAATTCAGTTGGTTGCCCTCAGTGACCATCGATTGTCCTCTCTTCGCAATGTCAATCACTGGAGTTATTTCTCTGACTCACTCTGCACGCTTCCTATCTTTTAGCATTACAACTACCATTTTTTTGTTTCATAACCCTCTGCGTCGTCATCGACATAAGTAGAGCCCTTTTCGTTAACCTCCATGTTTCAGCCACATAGGTGAGTACAGGTAAGATGCGAACGTTATATACTTTCATCTGGAGCAATACCGGTAAGCGGTTAGTCATATTCTGCGAGTTCCACGGTCGGATTTGCGAAAAATACCAGTCCTAGGGCAAGCTGTAACCGCAAATTCGAACCCTGGAGGCTTAGTATACTTATTAGCCTATCACATGTGGTGCTTTGTTACCTATTGTAAACATCTGTGCCTTGCCGAGAATGTTGTACATTATTTTCATCTTCAGCGTATTGATTTTCAAGCCAACCTTCCTGCTTTTCCTGTCTAAATCATCAATCTTTGCAGTTAATCAGCTGATTTAATTGGTGAGACAATGCCATCAGCAAATCACAGATTACCGAGCTATTTTTCATTAGTCGTTATCTCTAACTGCTCTCATTCCAAGTCTCTAAATACTTCCTCTAAACAATCTGTGAATAGTACTGGCGAGACCGTGTCACCTTGCCTAATACCTTTCTTTAGGGGATAATATTACTTTTTATGCATAACTATCGAGGCTGTGCAGTCACTCTAGACATGTTTCAGAACTTTTATATACGGCTCATCTGCACCCTGAATTCCCGATGGCTGCATGACTGCAGAGTTGTTTACTAAGTCAAATGTTTTTCGTAATCAATGAAAGCTATGTATAAACGGTGGTTATACTAAGAGCATTTTCTACCACCTCGTTGACGGTATGGATATAATCGATAGTAATGTAACCTTTTCGAAAACCGGTTTGATCATATGCTTGACTGAAACCTATGGTTGACGTGATTCTGTCAGCGATTACCTTAGCAACCACCTTATCCGTAACATAGTAAACTGATTGGTCTACAATGTTTGCAGTCCATACTGCCCCATTTCTTATGATTTAAATGTGTTAGCGTTATTCCATTATTCGGGTAGCATTGCTTACACAAGAGAGTGCGTATACAAGGTGGTCAGTTTACCTAGCACGATATCCCCCCTTCCTTCAGCGAATCTGTAGTCACCTGATCCTCCCCAGCTACTTTTTCCCTTTTAACAATTTCGAAAGCTTTCTTAACCTCGTCCTTTCTCACTGGCGGAACTTCTGACTATTTTTCAATATTGTCAATTTTATTGTTGTCACAACTACTTCGGCTGCTGTCCATATTCATATAGAACTCTTTGGCGACATTGACTATATTGTCCATGTTCGTGATGACATTGCCCATATTGTCCCGTAGCGGAGACATCAGATTTGTGCGTATTCCCAATTTCCGCTTTACCATTTTAAAGCTGCCTCCATTGTTTATAGCATGCTCATTTTTCACCCTTTATACTTCGTTACGTCGACCACTTTACGTTTACAGATTAAATTTAATATCTCTGCCAGTTCTATCCCGTCTGTTATATCTGAAGTTCTAATACTTTGACGTTTCTTAATCAAATCTTTTGTCTCCTTTTATAGTTCACTGGTCTCCTCTCTAACTGTCCTAGCTCCTACTTCTACCGCATTCACAGCAATAACCTGTCTGAAATTCTTATTCATTGCTTCCAGGCTAATGATGTCATCTGAGTTAAAGCTGAAAATCTATTATGTAGCGAGAGCCTGAATTCTTCTGCCCTTCCCCTCACCGCTAATTCGTTAAGGTACATATTTTTTACTAATCTTTCTCGTTCCCTGCACGTCGTAACCATGTGTATTTCTGCGGAGAGTAAAAACTGGGATTTATAATTCCGCATCTTGAAAAGCATTCACTGAGTAGAAATAGTATGCTAATAATTTGTGCGCAATTGTGTTGCAGTAGCTGAAGAACTGCTGAGGTCGGGACTCGGAGCGCTTGTGTTCCTGCGCTCTCTAGATCCCATTTCATTTCACGCCCAAAAGGCAAAGTGATATTCGTGGAGGGGCCATCTTATGCTTCTTATCTTAGGCATATTGCCTCAACGGCTCATTGAGTCCTAACTGGTTACCGCTCATTTCTAACCCGTACGCCGCAGCAGCAGCCTTCAGCTACAGGGGCTGGCCCCAATTTAGGCCTCCCTTAAAACGCCTCAAACGGCCCGTCCTGCTGAGATACACAATATTATGGCGCAAATATTTACTCTGATCTAAAGGTTGAGTAGCCTCATTTAGGAGCAAATTTAGCTGATACTCCTTCATGGCATACTCAATGCAACCAATAGAGCCCTTCGCTGATGTACAATTGTACCAGCAGAATGAAGAGGACGCTAGAATTTCGTGCGAGTACGGGCAGGCTGCTCATCAAAGCTAGAAAAACATCTTCCAGCTCGAGCGTGGTATATCTATCAGCGCAGACTGCTTTGATAATATACGCCTCTTACTGGAATCCTGAATCCCACAGCATAACGACAGAACTAGCAGACTCACAAAAGACGTGAGGGCTGTTTGAAGGGCCACAACCGCTTATATGGACGTCAGCAGGGCGCTTTGTCTAGTAAATGTAGCAAGGAATGTCTATTTACAGGTTTGATCAAAAAGCACAAAGCGTCAAGTATTTTATTGCTGAGTCATCACTCATTGAACGGTACCTTCAACATTGCTCCCGGCGATACGCGTTCGTTTGTGGGGCGCCCTCCATCATTGCGGACGTATTGTGCGGCTTCCACCAAAATTCACCTTCGCATGAACATATTCGCAATTTAAGGCCCGTTCACACTTGCGATTAGCAGCGGGCTGTCGCGTGACCGTTTTGGCCGAAAAGCGACAGTCGCAAATGGTCGCATCGGTCTAAAAGCGACTGCCGCGGGCCGTACGGGCACTGCTCGAATTTTCAGCCGCGCGACTACTATTCGAAAACCATTCCACCAATCAGCGAGGTCCCGGAAGTAAGTCATGCGTGCGTTAATCAGGTTGTCATCGCCGGCGGCAAATTGGAAATTGGCGGGAAGACGAGAAAAATGGAGTACTCGGTCGAGCACCTTCTTAATGCAGTTAAGGAATACCCATACATCTTCAATAAACGGCACCCGGAGATCAAATGCAGGGAGAAGTAAGATATGGCCTGGAGGAGATCGGAAAGTTATTCAGGCTATCCGGTAAGTACCATGAACTTTTGAGAAATGGGTTTTTTACTCAAGCGCAACATTCTGGACAACGGAAGGAATTCAACTGCTCGGTAAGCTTTATATTGACACCACGGTGATTGGCACCATCTATTCGTCGTCGGCTTTTTCCTGGAAACACGAGAGCACGGCATGCGCACGGGCTCGCCTGAAAAAGCTAAAGTGTCTGGCAAGCGGCTGCTACCGACGTTCGCTGTCGTCGCCCAGCAGCTCTCCTACTCCCAACTGTGCCTGACGTACTGAACCAGGTGAACCTGAGGGAGGTGGCACTGATAGCGCTCAAAAGGAGTTTTTCCAGGGGCTTTATCAATAGTATGTTATCATTAGCGGATGTCGGTAGCAGCCTAAAAGCGGAGTGCTTGCCAGACACTTCAACTTTTTCAGGTGAGCCGGCGTGCATGCCACGTTCTCGTATTTCCAGGAGAACGACGATGACGAATGGATGGTGTTAATACTTCAAATACCTTTTCATTTCATTTATTTTCCTTTTTGTTTCCTTTCCTCTAACCCTCCAATCACATTGTTTTTTTTTATTACGTGGAACCACTTCAAAAAATTTCTTTGCAACATGTGTTATTTGGATAACAGCAACAGCATGAACGCTTTTGCAGGCATCTACCCACACGAGCTCGTGTGTAAATGTAAACGGTGCTCCTTTTTTTATATATATATTTCTCTTGATGCTGGTGTTTGTCTAGAGAAGCCGGGATATATGTCTTGGTAATAAACCGATCCCTTTTTGTGGCGCCGGCACGTATTGCGCAACCGAGTTTTAAGCAAGCATGCACACATATTACTCTAATTAGTCCAATGTTTAAAAAAAAATTCGTTTTGAGAACATCTCACAAATTTGCGCAAAACGTAGCTATCAGGTAAAACAGGCTGAACACACAGCATTCTTTGCAGCAAGGTTACTTTGCCTCGTGCAGGCTTTCTGGACAACCTTTTCTCCTCCTGCAGGGACCCAAGTAGAAAAAAAATTAAAAAACCTGAGGGACATATACATGAGGAAAAAACAATTCAGGAAAAACAGAAGAGTGGCACTGGGGCTGCCGATATACCCGCCATCAAATGGCCCAATTTTGAGGCCATGGTTGAGCTCATGGAGGATGCACCGCAGCCTGAACTGTGAGTTTAAAATGCCAGCATTGTGCGAGCTATGCCCTGACCAGAATAATGGATAAAGTTTCATGAATGTTTGCGGGAAAAAAAGTCTATTTTGTTTAATGAGTTTAACAATATAGAAGTTTATTAAATGAACAGCATGAAGGCCCCGTAGGGATTCAATAACAGTGTAATATGCCAGTATCATCATGGGGAGGCTAGTTAGGTGCAATGAAACTGTGCATTCAGTGCTTTTAGTTCTATGCTCTGCTGCATATTAGTACTGCTAATAACTGTGCCCTGCACGGTAAAAATGTTTCCGCTGAAATAGTCACTGGTGTCTCCTCAGGTCTCAATTGCTATTGACCGTATTTTACTGCTAACCGTGGTCGAATAAAGAGATATACACAAAAATTGTGCGCAGTTAGATATCTTTATTTTCTTTCATCATTAATCTGCTTTATCGAGGGGCACTTTTTTGCGTGGGTAGAATAAGATTAAACATACATGCATATTTTTTTTCAGCATCCTCTGCAGTGCAGATGGGGAAACGAGGTAAGAAACCATGCATCACCACAATAATCTGCTGCTTTACACAAATGTGTACTTTACAAGTAGCAACACTCATTGATCAAAAAAGTGAATCTGTCTCATCCTGTTGAGAGAGACTAGTTTCTTTAGGCAGGTGCATGTAATACATGTGCTTTTATCTTGTTTTCAGCGTCACCTATAGAGTTGAAGAGGGCGGTGAAAAGTGAGTGAATATTTAAGGTACAACCTCATGCAACCGAGTCAGGCTAGGAAACTCGTGCACTGGCAGAGCTCTTCCCAAACTGCTATCGGCCATTGAACACCCCCATACCACTATAATTGGCCCAGGTCCTATGACCTCAGTGGAAAAATCAGGCAGCACCAACACCAAGAAACATGAACTCTGAACAGAATGCGGGAAAGAGGCAAGCCTGGGTTAAGGAAGGCACAGAAATTAGACTGTGACAAAAATCCAAATGTCATTTACACAGAAGCTAAAAGCTGCCCAGACAGATCTAAAACTACGAGTATAGCGGCCACAAACAAATACTATACAAGGCACCATACACACTTGCTCAAGCAAGATGGCACAAGAGGAAGCTATTGAATTCGCCAACCACTGAGTCTGTCTCTAGTCATAGAAGGAGGATGTCACCACTATGAATACCATCACAATAAAATGCTGTCAGTACACACAGGCAACACCATCCCCCACCCCACTCCGCCTCCCACCGCAGACAAAACAAAGCAGATATTACAGCCTGTCACCAGCTTCATACATGCACTCTTTTTACATATAAAGTACCTGTTACACATCAAGGGCATATTGGAGAGGTACAATTAGAGGAATACATATGCCTTATGAACATGCGACAAACAAAGCAAAATAGTTAAGAATATGAAAATGTAGAGTATGCAACAGTGAATAGCTGTCTCGACAGCAACGATCTTTGAGGTGTTGCAGTAAAAACATTTACAACAAACATGGTAAATGAAGAGGGTATACTATATCATGAAGCACAATGCCGGCCGAAAGAGATGAACAAATAGAATGAAGAACCGCTCAATCTCCACCTTAATAACAACAATGAGCCGCTACGAAATGCAGTGAACATTGTAGTGAGTTTGAAGTTTTTCAGACGTTTGTTCTCTGAACACAGTTACTGTCACCATACATTATTATGAGGTGCACCGCATGAGAAAAACACAGGAAGAGTTAGGGTTGACGCAGTTTTCGTTTTGGGATTGCAGTTCCATGGCACTGCAGGCATTTAGTTAGGCTTCGTCGCACTCCGATGCAGGGGGAGAGGCCTGCGGCAAGAGTAAGGAAAAGTTTAAATATTCTGGCATATTACTACCATTTCAAAGCTAAGTTCATTTTTCATATATGTTGCATGTAGCGTAAGTGTCCTTGTTGTAATGGACTTGCAGATACATGCCAGAAGAGACTGAAATGGCAGCACCACCGGCGCCAGCACCTGAAGCACCACCTGCAAAACTGTATGTGTGTGGCTTCCCAGTAAAATTAGCTGAACAGATGGTAGAAGATGAATCCTTTTATTTGATGCTGCAAACTCTGCAATTCATTACAAGGCACGGTTGTCACAAAAAAAAGAGGAAGAAGTTTAAGTGAGTATTTCCAATCTTTGGTCGTTGCATCACATTTTCGAACAACTGTAATGTCAAAATATAGAGTAAGGGTAAAAGCGAGTTGGTTTTACCACTTATATGCCTGTACTTTGTCTGTGCAGCCTTTCTTGCTTGGTCAGCTTTGTGCTAAATTTACCTTGAGTGTTTAACCAACTGCCTAACAGTGTGCACTAATGTGAAGTGCCTGGTCTGCAGAAATGCAGGAGAGGGCAGCAGCCAGGAAGTGATTGTTGAGGCATGCATGAACCACCTTGCGCAAATCAGAGAGCAACGGATGAAAAAAAAAAAGATTCTATTTCATTTTTTTGCTTGCGCCTTGAAGCCCGATTGCGCAATTTGCCTGTGCACACAGGCCAAGATCTCATGCACCAGATTGAAACCACACTATATGAGGCTGAAGTAGCAGCCCGAGACCCTTATTTTTGAATAGGCTGTCTAATCCAGGGGTCATGTTACGTACCGCTCTCAAGAAAAAACCAGTTTAAATCATGCACAATGCCCCACTTAGTTGGTCGGTCCTGTCTGCTGGTGAGGATGACCAAACGAAGCAGGAATTGCAACCATTTTAGACTGCTTTTGCATTGAAAGCAGTGCCTAAGCTGGTCCCAGATTGTGTTTTCTACTGTTTGTAGCATGTGATAAGAATATTTAAGACCTATTCCTATTCAATTTTTATACTCAAGGAGATCATTCAATACTTTCAAATAGGCAATATGAAGGAGCACTGAACAAGGGTAAATGGGGTACGCCTCAATTCGCAGGTCGAGCCAACGTTTAGACAAGTGGACTTGTCTTCGCCTGAGCCCTGACGAAGACATGTCCACTTGTCGGAAAGTTGGTTCGACCTGCGAACTGAGGCGTACCCATTTACCCTTGTTCAGGGCTCCTTCATACCGTGTAAACCATCTTCTTCCTCTCGTTCTACCCGAAATATGCAAGTGATATAGAGTACAAATAGCTTTTTACTTATACAAACTGTGTGCAATCTACGACTGATCATCAGTACTTGTGTTACTGCCTCTTTATTAACAGAGTATCTCATTGCATTTGTAATTACTTATAATTGCTATGAAGTGCAAATTACCTTCAGTCATAACTTGTGTTACTATTTCATGAATAATAGCTTATCCACTGCATTTATAACATGGTATTTAATACTGCATGTCCTGTTCACGTTTAAGCCATCTTTTTTTCTTGTAGACATTGTTCCTATTCCATTTTTATATTTGAAGAGATTATGTGATACTTTGAAATGTGCAAGTGGTATAGTGTACAAATGGCTTATTACTTATGCACATTTTGTGCAATCTATGACATCGTCAGTACCTGTGCTGCTACCTCTATATTAACTTAATATCTCATTGCATTTCTGATCGCTTATGACTGCTATAGAGTGTAAATTTTCTTCTCTTCTCACAACTTGCGTTATTACTGAATCAATAATAGATTATTCATTCCATTTAACCTGGTATTTAATACTGCATATCCTGTTCACGTTAAGGCATCTCTTTTTTTCTGGTGGATATTGTTCTTATTCCATTTTTATATTTGAATAGATTATGTGATACATTGAAATATGCAAGTGATATAGTGTACAAATGGCTTATTACTTATGCAAGTTTTCTGCAATCTATGACATCGTCAGTACCTGTGTTACTACCTCCTTATTAACAGAGTATCTCATTGCATTTGTAATTACTTATAATTGCTATGAAGTGCAAATTACCTTTAGTCATAACTTGTGTTACTATTTCATCAATAATAGCTTATCCACTGCATTTAAAACATGGTATTTAATACTGCATGTCCTGTTCACTTTTAAGGCATCTTTTTTTCTAGTAGGCATTGTTCCTATTCCATTTTTATATTTGAAGAGAATATGTGATACATTGATATATGCAAGTGGTAGATTGTCCAAATGGCTTATTACTTATGCAAATTTTGTGCAATCTATGACATCGTCAGTACCTGTGCTGCTACCTTTATATTAACTTAATATCTCATTGCATTTCTGATCGCTTATGACTGCTATAGAGTGTAAATTTTCTTCTCTTCTCACAACTTGCGTTATTACTGAATCAATAATAGATTATTCATTCCATTTAACCTGGTATTTAATACTGCATATCCTGTTCACGTTAAAGCATCTTTTTTTTTGGTAGACATTGTTCCTATTTCATCTTTATACTTGATGACATTGTGCAATACTTTCAAATATTCAAACAGCAAACAAATATAGGGGAAACGGGTGGCTCATTATGAGACATGAAGGAAGCCAGCAGCTACTTGACAGCAAGGAAACCTTAAGGGATATTTATTTTCGATAAGTGAAATAATAATGGAATCGTACTGGTCATTGTTTTTAAAGTAAAAGAAAAATCTATATGCAGCTCATGGGATCTGAACACACAACTTCCAAATCTCACGTCCTGTTCTCTACCACTGACTTATGGCAATGGCTGTTCATTTTTTTACTTTCTTAGGTATTTCGGTTGCACGTCGCCTATCCTTGAGGAAATTCTACTTATACAAACTTCTGTGCAATCCCTGACCTGTCATCGTTTATGTTACTAGCCTGTTACTTATACATGCTTTCACTGCGCTTGTGTAAGTATTGTTGAAAAGACTTCATGATTTACGTTGCTGAACATGCAAGAGAACATATCTTGCAAGTCCTCTTGGTATAAAATAAACTTCACCAGTGATGAACCCACCTTTTTCTACTCTCGATTGCCAGTGATCATTGCTTGCTGCCTTGGCACCTCACCAGCTGTAACGAAGTAGTGCGTAAGATGGTCACACACTTTCTTTGCATACCTGTAAAGCAATTGCACTATCAAGTTTTATTCCATTAACAACATAAGCCACCTGACTGCATGTCACATAAACCCAAAGTGTTAATATTCTTGGACTGTACACGATTGCAGAGGACTATACACCATTACACCATTACAGAGAAGGTTTCTGAAACGGGTTCTCCTCAACCTCTCAGTGTACTGTGTTCTTACTTTTTTCCTTTTCCATTTTTTGAAAAACATTAGGACCAATTAAGTTTTAGTAGATTTATAATTGTGATTATCCACGCCATTTACTCCATGTAGAGTACAGGCAAGTATGTTCCTGTTTCGGTGGTGTATACATTGCACAGATCAGTACAAATAGTTGAGGAATTACAAACCACATACCGCGTGGCATTAAAGCCTGTGAGTCGCTGTGTAGAAAACACGGAGCTGGCGGCATCATCTCTGCAGCTCCCAGGCAAGAGACGCCCTTCCATGTCTTCAGCGTCGACAGAGCCTGGCGAACAGTAAATGAAGGAGGATTCTGCGGACTCTTTAAGTAGGTAGTTGTGCAGCACAATGCAAGCACCAACGTACCGGTTGATTTTAATAGTCTTAGTCTTAAAGGGTCGGCGCAGGATCCTCCACCGCTGTGCCAGGATTCCAAGTGCGTTTTCTATGATGCGGCGTGCCCGGCTAAGCCGATGATTAAATTCACGCCTCTCATGTCCAGATGAGCCAGACTGGGATGCAGTTTCCTGCAAGGCTGAAGACAAGAACTTGACATATAAATCAGAAAAAGATTGCGCAATTCTTGTTTGCATGCAGTCCACTATAATACCTAGCATCCTACTAAACTTCTCTGAAAGCATGGCACTGAGCCTCTGGTGAAGCAAGAAAGTTTCAAGCACAAAGCAGAGTACTGTCTCAGGCTCACCATTGCTCAATGTATAAAAATTAAAACTACAAGTGCGTTGGTACTCGTGCTACTACATGCATGTGAAAGGAATTTCAGTAGTGCAATTTCTATCCGCTTTATAATAGCTTGTTTATTTGCCGATATCACCAAACCAAACACCGTCTAAGTAGGTGAAGAAAATATGGTGCAAAGATAGATTTGCGGCATTGCACAATTGTTTTTATGCTTTACACTGCCGCTGTTCTGCTTTCTTGTAGTTGTAACATACGACAAACGTTCACACCAGAAAGGCAATGCCTGAAGAAGCAACAAAAAATATTAGGATTAGGATTATGCACATGCAGATAACAATGATAGAAAAAGTGCTGTATCACTGGCAGGAACAAAGAGTGAAGTCAAATATGGAAGTCATCTACCTCGTCTTGGATATGGCCTAATCATAAATTCTTTCAATGGGAATGCCTCGTCCCCAACAAAGAAGTAAGGCAGTGGGCCCTCGGTTCCAATAGGTGTTGAAGCTGGGAAGCCCCACTCGCCCCGAGAAACTTTGCTCTTTAATGTAGACGCGGAAAAAATTCCTCCGTCTGACTCGCTTCCACTGTGTCCCATTTCGACATACAAGAACCTGCACAAAAAAATGTATATAGCGCACACAGCGTAGCAGTGGATGCGTCTGTGATAACTGGATTTAGTTTCAACCGGTAAGTGGATTTTACAATAATATTGTGTTGTTGTGCTTGTGTAGTGTTCTTTAATTTTGAGCATGAAGTGAAGTTCAAAAGCTTGCAAGAACTGTTGCCCTTTGCACAGTATCAAAATCGACCAAGTGCCTTATATTCACACTATTTGATGGTTTGCAACCAAGAAAGCCTGCGGTGGTTCCTCAGGTTATTAAACCAGTCTTAATTAGCTGATGCTGCCAAAATTGTCATAGAATACAAAAGAAAGCGTAGCAGGGGCAGCAGAAAGTCAGATGGGTGGACGAGGTTAAGAACTTTAAAGGGGTCAAGTTGATGCAGCTAACGCACGACCGGGCTAATTGGAGGAATATGGGAGAGGCCTTCGCCCTGCAGTGGGTATAGTCCGGCTGATGATGACGACAGTCTTACCTTTAATGGCAGTCACAGACAGCAAGAAGAGATTTGCTGAAGAAGCCTTTGTAGTTGTAATCTGTGCTGCCAGAGTTCTGAGATCTGCTCACGTACGTTACCCAGCGACTCACGGGAGGCGACAAGACCGGTTTCGAACTGTTCTTGAAAGCTGCAGTGAGTGCTTGCACTCAGCGTCGAATATGACAAAAACTCCGGTGGCAAAGCACCGCATTATCACGAAGTCGTCCGCCCTCTTCACAAATTTCCAACAGTATATCCCTACGTTTACGCCAGGCCACCTACGGTCATGTTAGGTGCTTTCCCGTGCCAACGTGGAATACCTTACGAACAAAAAGCACCCCTAGTCTTTTTGAAGCACCGGCCGGAGCCCCTTAAGTTCCAAGAACTGCCCGATGAAGATTGCAAAATGGGGCTAGACACCTTTAGCCTTAAAATGCATGGAATGTCGACTTCGCTATTATTTCGAAATCAAGGGGCATGAAAACGAAGAAAAAAGTTAATAGCTCAGACCTTTTTTTCTTGTTAGCCAGCTCGGAATACGGTTGATGTATTTTTATTTTCTTAGAGCATGGATAATCATATTTCTTGTGCATTTTTCCTATATATTTCTATTTCGAATAATCCGTCTAATTACTGCTGCAATTTTAGTGTATTCGAATATTACAGAATATCATACTATTAACACATCATGCATATATAACATGCTGCATGAAAGAGAGGTCATGAGTACACTTTTAATTCCTTGACGATACATTGCCAGTTTAATGGAGGAACAGTTTTTATCCAAACATATCAAGGGGAACTGAATAAAATAGGTTTTTGTATTCTAGAAGAATACTAAGAAAGCAAAAATGTATTTTAGCGTATTTATGAAACCAAGCAGTGCTGGACTCGTAATATAATTATAAAATTTGCATTACAATGTGAAGTATAGAAACAATGTAGTAAAATTATTATATTAATACTATACAAACGAAATGCGTTTTAGTAAAGCCGTTTTCTCTACGGAAATCTTGGTATATGTACCAGGGGCGGCATAAATGTATGGTGGCGAGTAAAGTAGAGCGTTTGCCCGTCTTTGCTGCATGCCGCAGATAAGTACCGTTATATTGTCAGTCCCTTCCCATTTAGTGGGTGCAGTTTGGCTAGTGATGTAACAATTGAAATCTGCAGCATCAAAACAAACGCGAAAGCTTGCTGGGCCTGACAACGAAGGCAGCAATTAGTGTCAGGGAATTTCGATAACAACAATTTCGGGGCAGCCATCATCGCGTTTACAGTATATTAAGTTACTGGCCTTCACTGAAGAAAGATTTGGTCATTTTTCTCCCAGAATTTCTGAAGTTTCTTGTAAAAATAAAGTATTTGGAAACGGAATGAAACCAATGTGCTAAACACCAAACGAGTGAAAAGCTGACGCATCAATGAACACTTCTTGCTTTGTTAAATACTATGAGACCATTGAAAGAAATAAATGTTGAGAAATGATTTCGGTAAAACCACCTTTTTTAACCTAGAATCGTATCAGTTTTTTGATGCACTCTTAAGCGAAATTCGTATTTCAAAGCTGAAGCTCTAAAAACGTGTACGTAAGCATGCGTTAGCATTCTATGCAGTTAAAAGGGCATAAAAAGGCGCCACGACTTAGAAAACTATCAGCCTTTAGGAACACGCCCAGCTGAGATTGATTTTAAAACTCTAAAATGGTGTGATTTGTCATCTTCGTTTTCGTTAATGTGTAAATGTTTCGTACAGTTACATTTTAAAAATGCAGCTTATTCTTCAATCAATGACAAAAACAAAATTGCAATCAAGCGATCAAAATTCACTTCGGGGCGATTGTATCTACTTATTTTTTTTTTGTAATATCAGAATATATCCCGAGGCAATGAATTCGTGTATTTCTCCTGCTCGAATTTGCGTTCTGCATCACGCGAAAGCAATCTGGCAACACAATACCAGGCCTGGTTGCGCAGCCTCAATTGCGTGCCAAGGACGCGCGGCGAATACGCAGCCTTGAGCAGTAGGGTTTGTTGATCTCGACACTGTTTTTGGGAGTTTGGTATATTTTTCGACGTATTTAACGCACTTCAGCGTGTAGACCGTCCGGACACCTGTCTTCTAGTGTTGTTTTCTTCAGCGGAGGGGCACATGTTCGTTATACAGAAGAGCCTAAAGACTGATACCCTATAGTACTTTCTTCAACTGCGCTGTGCCTTTAAGCATAGAATCTGTAGCACACACCGAGAACATTTTACAGGAGAAGCCTCTGCTCTAATTTTAAGAGAAAAATATTCAAATGTCCAACCTAAAATATTTCTCACATCGATGAGGGATGGTGTTTATCCCGGACCACTCTGTTGCGCACGCGATTTCATTTCACAAAAAGGAAAAAGCTGAGACACCTGGTTTCTAAAACGCATGACAAGCAATGGCCATCTAAGACAGCACCACTCATAATGCGGACCTAATAAAAAACGGATGAAAACAATTTTACACAGTGGATGTCTTTTCTTCAAGTAGGCCAATTTATATACATTTTCGAATTACGATGGATTAGTATACATCACGCTGGGTATGAATACTGCAGATGCTGCTGGTTACACGCGTATCAGCATATCATTCCTTGAGCAACAGTGTTGCAGCTGGTTGGAAATACACTTCGAAATGAATGGCGTCCTCTGTGCGTTCTTAATTATGATTATTTATTTGTATCTCAAGGCAATGTTCATGTCTGTTAACAGCATATGGTTTCGTTGGAGCTGGCAAGTTAATTTAAAAAAATGGGCGTTTCAGGGATTCAAAGTGGCCGCCTTGTTAATATAACATCCTTTTTAGTGCACATCAGATAAATATGTCAAAGATGCACAGTTAACTGGTTACTGGGGGTTGCCTTTCCACCCGTTAGATTTCGATGGCTCGTTGAGGTCAGGAACTTGTAGAAGGCAACTATCAAGCAGAATATTTGTTTATGGAATGTCTAAACCTGTTTCGTTGTGTTTTGGCTAAAAAATTGTAATCTCGGGCTAAAAGAAGCGCGTTTCTGATGAAAATAACTTTTAAGCAATACACTACTAACGACACTCATCCGTGCTTGATCTATTGATATACTTGGTCGTGAGCAGTCTGGAGCAGCTGGATACTATAAACAAGGCTGGTGATGCAACCACAGGAGATCACTGCTAAGAGGTGCTCATGACTGAAGTCACCGGAGCGTGTCTTGAGCGCAGGTTCTATCGAAAGGAGGGGTCATGTAGTGCGACGCAGAAAAAAATTAGACAGACCATAGAGAAGAGAGAATTGATGTTTTCAAAACTCTTAAAGCTGATATCATTTATGATGGTTGCTAGCAAGAGTTTATGTGCAACCAGACGCTTGACCCGAATGTATGAATTAGAATGTGAAGTTTAAAAATTATCATATACATTTAACTAATTGACAAGACTGGATCTTTTTTTCTTATACCTGTAAACAAAATTATGGCACAGCAGAAGCCATCCATAAGGTCGTGTTTGCAGTCCACACAAGGCCACACATGCTCATACATGCTGGTCCCCGCTTGCCGACAACCCTGTCTCAGCACTGAACATGACCCTACGCACTTCATGCCCTCCATTACTCAAAAGCGCGACTAAATCTAAGTCACTATTCTCTACATTCATATCACTTGTTGTGTTATAGCGGCGAAACACTTCCCTAGAGCTGCACCTTGCAATCTGCTGTTAATGGTCGTATACAGTTAACGAAATTCAAAGTCTGGCAAATCGCTCTGTGATTGAAAGAAGTCCTTAACCCAAACTGAAACCATTAATACGCTAGGTCTTAACGCTGTCATCCTTCGTGAGCAGTTCAATGAGCACAACAAACGCATCTCTCTGCTCCGATCATCAGCACTAGAGGAGCCGAACGCTGTGCTAACCGTTTAGATATTAATAAGCATTAGCGCATATTGACGGCTAAGTAGGCGCCTCTCGGATCACTTTTGCCGTGACCGCGCGGAGCGATACAAACGCACGCGATAGTGGTCAGGAGCCTCTGGGACCGCAGGAGCAATATTTGCTTTATCCTTCTGGCCTACAGTACGCCTTCTCTCAAACACCTTTCTGGTTTAGGCGTGAAAAAATTCAGAAGACACAATTAGGAGTGCATACGCGTACAAATTCATAAGCTCGCATGAAATGCCATGAAACTTAATTACCATGCTTCCTCCTTTGTCACCCCATTCTGCGCCCCTCTTCCATTTCTAAAGGCGTTCTCGCCAATTTTCTAGCTTCTCTGAAAGCGTACAGTTGATTCGTCCTCTACACAGGGTCAGAAGGGGATTTCATGCTGCTTGTTTGAGGCGCGTCCACTGTACGTCACTGATTAGCCAACTAGAGCTTTGATCTTAAAAAGTTATCCGCTTAGCGCTTGACTTTCATCGTCCATAACTATATCATAGTTTAGTTGCAGTAAGTTTGCACCATGAGCGACTACCATTCTTATTTCTTCTAATTGGTTTTAAGCACCACACATTGCCACAGCAAACGAAAGTAAATGACCAAGTATTGAAGTTCTTTTATTGAAGTTCTTTTATGAAGAGAAGCATCCGTCCTTTATTAAGCTCTAGTCAATTGTCGACCGTGTTCAATAAATATAAATCAAGGTACGAACTGAGACAACTAATGCTAAAAAAGCTCAATTAGGTCTTTTAAAACATCCATATTTCCTCATGTGTCAAATGAATAAAATGAACATTCTCGCCGTGAACTAAACTGTATAAGCACCTTTGAAGGCAGTGGTTGTTGGGACATAAGCTCTGTATTAGTCTGTTGGGTGCTTGCTAAGTGTTTCTAGCCAAAGTACGTAATTTTCCTTTTAGTATCTGATGTGCTTCCTCCCTGTATACCTGTCACCTCAGGAAGGATAGAATTTGATGCGTGCCATAAGCTGAACGCACGACAAAATACTGTTGTAGTATAGATGAAAAGTAATAAGTGCAGGTTGAATGTACTAACTCAAAATATAACCACGTTCTGCAGTCTACCTACAGTATGTACAGAATGCAGAATTTTGCCAAAATAGCGTCTGTTAAAGATTACTGAAGAAAACATCTAATACTTGTAATTATATTCGTAACAGGTGTTTCATTCTTCCATAAGAATCAGTTCTGCCCTATAAAAAAGAGGAAGCGCTCAAGCACGAGCTTCGTTTTAGCCAAAATGTGGCCTATGCAATCCTTTGCCAGCCTATTGATCTTGAAACCTCCCTCCTGTCTTCCATGTAAGGCAAACACACTCACAAATGCAGCGATAACTACGACCACAAAGAGCAATAGCTTGAATAGCGGGCGCACCAATTGCATTAAACTAATTTATCTTTCAGCTTTCGATGTCTGAATCATCAAATAACTTCCCAGTTTCCACTATGTATGGTGCTCTTGACGACAGCTGGCCAAGATCGATAAATAATTTAACAACTAGATAAGAATCAAGAAGTGAATTGCTATTATTTCCAGCTGATTGATCACGCGCTGCTATAAAATGGCTATCGTGAACACCTGGCGACATTGCGAATTTGCAGCTCGTGGTATCTGTTCAGTGACGTACTTGTCAACTATATAAAAGTCGCCTTCGAAAGAGGAGTCAAATTAGTCAGTGCCAGTAGACCGGGACTAGTTCAAAAAGGAACTGACTAATCCTGTCTTTTGGAGAAAAGCAGCTTTACTTTTGGTAAGCCCTAAGACTATAGAATGTAATATTTACGCTTATTTTCTGCTTTTAATGGTCCGTTACTAACAGGTTTTATAATCTCAACAGGTCAGAGTAGACTTGGTATTTGGTTTTCTTGCTGTATGCTTTGAGAAGGAATTCTTAAAGACAAATGCAAACAAGTGGGCTTCACAGTTTGGAGGAAATTCAATATACTTGAGGGCAAAATGAAATACTGACTCATCCAAACAACCGGTGTGTCCTTTCCCCAAAGATTTCAAACCATATTGTTGGACACTATGCCAGGAGAAATAAGGAACAGATTAAAAACATTTGGTCATCATTACCTTTGAAAATCGGACCCAGTAAATACCAAATACAAGACAAATGCAGTGCGCTTGCTACCAATAAGCCATTATCGTAGTGTTGTGGTTCATAATGCGATTATTTTCATGATGCACTACTACTGCCGCCATCCTTAGATTACACCAACATAGCTATGAAACCTCAAGCCAGGAAACACTAGCCGGAAAAAAAAAATTGCCCAGCGCGATTAGAGCCCAGGCTAAGGGGAAGCGGTCAGCTTCTGCGGGTTTTCCATCGCACCACTGCGCCCATACCTTTTATAGCATGACATTTTATATATATATATTTTTTTTATGTATGTGTGTGCGTGTGTGTGTGTAGTTGAAATATGAAAATAGTTATAAAGCACAAATGTTATTTCCCCAGGACTCTGCATGTGACCTAACTAAGCAACAACGGAGTATACATAAGCAGTGCAGAACATGTTCCTAAGGTTGCATCTCCCTCCGGTTCGGTCTAAATTCCTTAGCTCCTAAATACAAATCATGAAACTGCAGTAGTGTTTGAGGGAAACCTGATTCGCAATGTCGATTCACCATACAGATTTTTCAGAGACTATGTATAGGGCAAATATAAAAAAAGCATGTTTATGGAATCAACAATATGTAGTGTGTAGCTTTTGCGTATTTTTCAATGTCCGTCGTAAGGTATTCGAAAAGACTATCAAAAACTTGAATAGATTGCCACAAGAACGCTAATTTGCCGTAGAAACAAAGCCCTTTGAATCTTGTATTGAAGAAAATGGGGGCAACTAGGGGCATAGGTTATATAAAACATCTGTTCATTTTGAGAGCAGCATTTTGAGTACTCTTGCTGCTAGACTGCCACAGCTCTGCAGATTAGTTGGCATTATAATCTGCGAGACTTTAAAGCTGCCTTTCGGATTTTGGCGCCCATATTGTCTGTAACTCATTTGAAAAGGCTGCACTAAAGACTCTATTTAGGCCTTCCTTATTATAATGACAGCCTACACCACCCGCGAATTAATTAGAAAACTTTACGTGTCTTTACTTGTGTGATAATAATATTTCAAACTCGAAATTATAGAAAAATTAAAAATTAAAAGCAAATCACGCGATATAAGTGCAGGGTTTAAAGCGTTTTACCTCTACTCATAATGTGAACTTTAACCTCCATTATATTTTTTTCAGTGTCTTATTAAGAATTATGCTTCCTGTTCAGCGAAAATTGCCGCAACGTTTTTAATTCATTGTGAAACGTTTTTGCAATGTATATGTTAAACACATGTTCTTCTTTATTTTCAAATCTATTTGTGATTGATGATCGCAATAATGGCTTTCCGCACCATCTCGATGTAATAAATTATCTTTGCCGCCATATTTCGATTCCTGCTGTAAAGTTGCCGACACTTGCTTAAAAACAAGAATGAACCACTGGCTAAATAAAGTATTATTTTTCAGGTTAAAGATGCTAAAAAGTATACTTTTCTTACCCATTCTAATTGTGGGCTTCGCTCTTTGTGAAGTGACAAGTGAGTATCTTTGTTGTTTTGGGAGGAGCAGATGGGGGATTTATTCTTAAAGCAAATAGTTACCATACACGCCATAAATAAAGTTTAGGTTGATTAGAGCGGACACGCCTGCTAGAAAATATTATTGTTGAAGTTCTTAGGCGGTGTGTATTTGGACGTACTCTCCGCTGGGAAAGATCAAGAAAAAGTAGACGTCAAATACATCGTAACAATATTGGAACTTGTTGCGGGGCGGTTACTGAAACTTTCAACTAAAGGCTGAGTTGCCGAGAGAAAAGGCATTTTTGAGGAGATGATTTACTTAACTTCCTTTTATCCTCGTCAAACTTAAAGAGAGTCATCTCCTAAGGCGCCTATAGTGCACAATCTGTGGACAAATGACTAAAAGTTTTGCAATTGTAATGGACGCCAAGTTTTCGAAGTTTTCGCAAAGTAGAAACACGCACCACAAGCATTATGAGCGACTTCGCTGCAACAAGAACATTAGATAATTCAGAGCAAATAATTTCTCTCAAGTAGAAATTGTGAACCGTGAATTTGTTTTAGGCTGAGCGTTCGCTCTGACAGTATTGGCTCAGGAAGCATGCCAAGGATGATGCGACCCTGATTGGCTGATTTGTTTTTCTCCATCTATTAGTGGTATGGCGACTCATGACGAATATTTATCATATGCCCTGTAGAAGAAAGCATCATAGTAGTGAGACAGAGGTTAGAGTGCATTTCAATGAAAAATTAGCTTTTATATATTACCGCTGTAGGCAATGATTGTAATTATATCTGAGAACCCAAATAACAACACCGTAACGAAGCTTTTAAACATTGATTTAATACAGACACATGATGCACAAACTTGTAATATGCCGATAATACAATTTCTTTCACATGGTTGCGCGTGAATCGTTAAACCTTAAGAATGAAGTCGATATTTTTAATGTGAAAGAAGACTCAATTGCTGATTCACCAGCCCCTGCTTAGCAGACACGATCAATAACTTTAGTATCAAATTTCGTACAGCGACTTGCAACCAGCAGATCATACGATTAGTTCCACCTCTTTCGTGTATTCATCAATATTCGTCTTTGAAATTGTTTTGTATACGTTGTATATGTGTGATCCGAGGGCACTTGTTTTCCAATTTTAGGCGCACTCGGATGCTGCTACAAGGAGAAATACTCCTAAATTTTAAGATAGGCAATGAAAACATGTCGATAATATAGCGTATTATAAATAGGTGTTTATGTGATATTGCTGTGCAGATTATAACGTGTTATTAAACTCAGAACAGACCATCTCGAGCAAGCGATAGGTAAACTTCAAATTATCTCCATTATGGAAGCTTCACTCTAAACGTTTACAAAAGAATAAAAGTCGAGAATCTTATTATAAAACTCAAAGTCAGCGCAAGTTAACAATATATTCTTCAGTAGGTTTGTCGTTTTCTGCTTAGAGATATAGTCAGTGAGTTCTCCAACAAAATAATAATTCGACACCTTCGACATCACAATTTTGTCGGCCATTGTGGTCGTGGGAAGCGCTCATGGTGCTTTTGTCCACATTCTGACCCGCCTATTATTAATGGCAGCGGCCTGTCATACCCGTACAGCGTCCAGAGCACAAATCTACGCCTGAGCGGCTCCATTACGTTAACCGGGCACTACGTTAGCGCTGGCCGCGTACCCATAAGCTGTGCTGGTGCCAGTGCAGATGCGCGATGTTATTCGGCTTAGAATGGCTACCATTACAAAGTACGTCTTCCAGACCAAAGGCTTAGAATCGTTTGCACGACGAGGACTGTTGGCTATGGTGATGACGTTTCATACGCATATACTGGATAAATATACGTGCGCTATGTTTCGGAAGTTGAGATCAAAAGTATTATTGCCTTAATAAGGCTGCCACTCTATTCGCTTCCCTTAATTATGAAAAAAAACAGAACGTCACTAAGTTTAAGCCCATTCTCAAACACTTGCTGCGATGCACCGCAATTTCAGAACCAAAATTTTTCCTGCTCATCGAAAGCTAGCTGGACCATATATATATATATATATATATATATATATATATATATATATATATATATAGTCCAGCTAGCTTTCGATGAGCAGGAAAAATTTTGGTTCTGAAATTGCGGTGCATATATATATATATATATATATATATATATATATATATATATATATATATATATATATATATATATATATATATATATATATATATATATATATATATATATATAGCATCGTTATCAAGGTTTACTCAAATATTTCACTTTATATTGACAGTTATTACCGAAAAATTATTCTTACAGTTCTTTATAGCAGCTATATGCATCTGTAGACAGTAGGACGTGTCCCTCATGTTGCAACCTGGCCCTGACATAATTGGCCTCCCGGAAACCGGTTTAGAGAGTCACATGGTAGCGCTGTGGCTCACTGGATAGCCGCTCCTCTCCAGTGCTGCTTGTGGGATAGATCCCAGGCTTTTTCCAACACGTGAAACTTTCATACACAACATTGGTGAAGAAATGCCAAACAGTCATGTCCCCTGCTTAAACCCGCTGCCCGCATGGTCCGCCTCCTGAGATCTATACGTTCAAAATCCCCTCGATACCTTCGTGTATTCAGGACTTTGCTGTAGTGTCCTTGAGGTTGGCAGAGTCATTGAGGAAGTCAACCTAAACCTCGTGTAAACATGCTTAATCAATATTCCTGGGTGTAAAATAGGTTCAACCGAGTTGAACCTGACCACTTTATTCTTTCGCTCGCCGCAGCAAGGCAGCACATGTGCTCAGTAGCACAGACCTTTACGCAATAGCGTAAACTTCGTTTTCTGCATATCATCAGATGCTGTTGGCTTTGTGAAAAAAAAAGTATGAGTAGGGATCTGGCACGCGGCAGCCAGGAGGAGACTTCCCCGAGCGATGATTCGTCGATGGCTTTCGTGCCATGACGGAACCAAGGACATCACAAAGTTGGTAGAAGCTTCCAACTCTGGTTGCTCACTTGATGTGGGATGACGGCAGAGCAATTAACGTTTCGAGACTTATCGATACTTATTGAAGTACACTAATCATAGTCCACACAGGTGGATTCGTAAAGCATTGTCCACCCTGGGATTTAAATTTATTTCTTGTGGCCGCACACTACCTTAGCTGGATAATGCCGTAGCATAGCAATTATACGTTAATCGAAATATGTGAGCTACAAGACGCACTAATTAGGAAGCTGCTATTAAGTTGGCAAAGACTGCATAGCTGCGAATAACGAACGGAAGGTGAGCAGCAGACGAGGTCTTTAAGTCTACTCACAATGTCATTTATAACGTTTAAAATATACGTTCGAGTGCTTACAATTATCGAGAATGTTTTACCTAACCCGCAGCGGGACCAGATAGGTCTAGTTAAAATGATATTTGAAGAAAAAAATTACAGGGATTAAACGCTACTGAACTGATTGCACAGCGAAATATTTGGCTGCGGGCGACCGAGCGTTGCAACGAACACAGCCAGAGTTCTATTGAACGCTTCGAAGTTCACCCGTGTTCTACGCAGAATCCACTTTAATGACATGATCATGCGATACCGGTAGACGAGTTCTTGCTCCACATGGTCAGCTTTCTACGACCGGGGTGCGCATACGCATTGCTAAAACTACCCTTCTCCTGCTCTTCACACCAGCGCAGGCATCCAGAGTGATGCCGCTAGCCTCCTCATTCTCCTCTATCTGTAGAGTGCGCAGCAGGGCGTACCACGCGGTGCACCAGTGGCAAAAAAGGATCTTGGCACAGGTGCTCTGACCCTGTTTTTCAGGCAGTGCAAAATTTGCATCTGTTTTGCATTTCGGTCCGTCGGACGGTGAATCCCATCCCATATGAGCAACACTTGCCACTCGTTAACCATTCTCATTCGGGTGTAAGCGTCTTGCAGTGGTATGACATTGCCTCTACGTCAGACTCCGTTGCTCATTGCCGTCACAATGTTCTAGCGAACCTTCTGTCCTAGCAACTAGCTGCGGTCGACCGTCTCTACAAGGGTGGAAACTACCGAGTTATTACTATCAACAGCGGTTCTTTGTTCCTCTGAAACAACGGCGAAACCAGCTACTGGCAACGGTACGCTCTTCCAAGCGCCATCGAAATGCTAATGTGTAGCGTAGTATCTTTCGCTACAAAATTCTGGTTCACATTTAAGCTCCCCCTTTAAGGGTATCTATAACTCGATAGTCTAGGGTATCAGCCCAAGTATGAAGTCCCGCTTCAACTAAACCGTATGAACTTGCCTGCGTGGCATAATGATAACGTGAATTTAATTGTCATGGATGGTTGATTCTAATGTTACCCTCCCACATGAAAGGAGATGCTCGAGTTGGCGCTATTTGAGGTAGCGGCCAATTGCTGGCTAAATTTTCAAGGGTAGCGTAGTGTAGCTTTCGCTGCAAAGAGAATGCAATGATAGATGTTAAGGGAATAAATAGATCTTTATCGACCTTTCGAATTTGGCTAGCTCGTTTATTTGAGACATTTGATAAATTGTTCACAGGCGATAAGTAAATGGATTATTGTAGCCGGTGTCAAGAGAACACTGCTGACCTGAAATGCAGGCATATACTATTGCGATAAGTATACCGGAGTTTTGAGCCTCTTTTAAGTTTCTCGGGCAGAGAACTGGACATTGCGCTTTTTGGGCTGCGCGCCTTGGAGGAAATGACTAGTGGATACGGCGACGAAACTTCTGTTAGACTTGAAATGTATAAAAAATGCTTTGCGTTTCAAAATCGGCCAGTTTCCAATTTCTTAAATTCAGTGCGCAGACACTCGCATGAAGCTGCAGAGTAAGGGTTTGTCAGATCCGCAATTCTTGCGTACACCAAGTGTCAACATCTGAAGTGCTTGCGTCTTCTACGGTTAGGAGTATTATTGGCGCACTTCTGCCATCTGATTACGTTTTGTTTAGTTACCACCTGTGTGCCATTTTTCATTTGAAAAGTGTTCTCTTCCTGCTGCAAAAATAATTTTAGGATTTCACGCAGTTACCGAAGCTAAGAGCTTCTGTGTAATGCGTTCCTAGATAAATCGGATTAAAATATTTATAGTACTTCGTAATCGTAGCTAAAGCTACAAAAAGAAATCGTGGACTATTTGTGAATATCAGGTAGTAGTTGCAGATTGGCGCATGCCGCATATAAAACGTGTTGATCAAAATCGATTCAGAGTTTAAGCCGTTTCCTATTAACCACTATTGCAATTGATGGAAGTAATGTTAAAAAAAAAAAAACATTATTGAATTTTACTATTAGTACATTTTGGCACTTTTTGGCCTTTACGGAAACCTATTTTCTCGTCTTATTGGAAATGACGAATATTTATGTTGCTTTGGGTTACAGGGGTCATTTTTTCGCAGCTTTTGCATTCCTTATTGATGGTTCATGTCTTCCATGATTGAAAGCTAATGTCCACGGCCATTAAGTGAAGCTAGATATATATATATAACATACAAAATGCATTTCAGCGACAGCATCGTTTTGAAATGTTAACCACCTCATCCTTAATATGTTACATATAAAGCGCCAAAGTGGTGCAAAAATAAGCAAAAAGTGGCTCGAGTGCAAAGGAAAAGTATCTCGGCCTCACAATAAACCATTACTTCTATTTTGCCTTGACTCAATATTTAATTGACTTCATTCACTCGATCTTTACGATAATATGTTAACCCGTTTTTATTATCTCTAACTAGCCAAAAGCGATCAAAGCTGTACTTTCATCTCTCAGATACTTGTTTCAGCCCTTGTTTCACAGTATTTACCCTTCTATTTTTGTTTAGACGACACAAAAATATTCATACTCAGTTTTAGCATGATGTTCTGGTTACGGCAAGACACATGAGGTGCTAAGGGCTCTGCAGTAAAGGTGGTTGCAATAAACTCTTTGCAAGGCATTCCTAAATAGACAGAGGCGTTGATAACAGGAAATACTGTTGCAGGTTTTACTAATAGATTTACTGGGAGTGTTTGTTTTTTTGGAACCACTACTAAGCAACGAATGATAGAAAGTAATGTGGTGAATATACAATGTACCCGCTTACTACTAATTGGCGCATCAGATATAATGTAAAATTTGTGAATGATATTTGTATTCATGATCTAATCATTAAAAATATCTGCTTAGTTTTAATTTTCTGTTTCTTCAGAAAATGAAGAAAAAATAAAAGAATATGAGAAGTTATACAACCAAGCACTCCAGGTATGTAAAATGCTGCTAGTTCTTCGTTTATACCTACACATAGAAATCTGCAGCCTGTTCCTGTACTTAAGATTCTGAAAGCGTCGATTATAAATTTTCAAATAATTTATAGCGTCCTGCCCTGGAAATGTCAGCTCGCTTCTATGAAAATTTCAAATTATTATGTAGGTCGACAATTCTCAGATTATATAGGTCAGGTTATTCATTTCCTTCAAGGGAAATGTATAAAGCGGCTTTATCTTACCAGTATTCATCTACGGGGTAGAAACGTGAAGGTTACTTAAACAGAGGAGCACTCAGCCAGCTTTGCAAGAAAAATCTTTAGGCGCTACGTCAAGCAAGAAGTGTTGCGAATGGGTAAGGGCGAATACTTACAGATGTAAACATAATACATTGAGAAGCATGTTATGCAAGGAAATGAAGAGAAAGTCTTGAAGGGTGCTGGGCTGTTTGTAAGCAAAGGAAACCGTAGTGAGGGGTGGCAGAAGGCTAGATGGTCGGATGACGCTAATGAAGTGTGCAGAGTTCAAGTGGAGGCAGCAGACAGATGACCGCGTTATTCGGACGAATATGTGACATGCATTTGCAATAGAGTGGTTAAGTTCATGGTATGTTGTGATAAACACTTCCCAGAACCTTCGCAATTGAATTCACAGACAGATTTCAAGTTATCTATAGCTATTAGCAGCACTTAGGATGATGACAATGCTTGAGTGCGGAATATTTAACATCCGCCATTAGAGGAAGAAACAAGAGTATTGTGCGGTGCTGTTTTCCAAGTCTTCCTACGTATCCACGTGTGCTTACATGTATTATGCTACTCGCATGTTTAGTACTCCCTTAATCCGAAATATCTAATATAGCGCGTAGTATCTGTTAAAAAAACTACTTCATGAAATGCACCTAAACATTTGTATGGAGTCTACTATATCGAAGCCATACAAACGGACATGTTTGGCCAAAGTGTAGCCCCTTCAAAATCCGTAGGTGTACCAAGGCCGATTCTAGTCTCACCTCATTATATAAAAGAAGTCCGAGTGGGCAGCAAGTGCCAAATAGGTCAGGACATGTAGTAATCATTTGGCAGGCTGCCATGCTATACCTCTGTGACAGGCTACGCCAGATGCTGCCTACAACCTGTCAGGGTCATTCCTGGAACTCTTCGGGTTTAAATCCAACGCTTATAAATCAGAAGCTGGAAGTACTTGCGAATGAGGCCTTTAACGCTATCGCGTTATTAATGCTATTTTGAAGGATTTCCTGAATATATTAAAACGAAGCTCTCGCCTTGCTGGGGGAAGTGTTTGCTTCCCTGGGTAGCTCAGGTTGTGGAGCAACAGACACTTCCCAAGCGGAAGTACGAAGACCAAAGCCGGAGCTCTCAAAAGATTTCTGCAATGTTTTCGGTATAGCAATTAAAGTTTCCGCAGAAGCTCACCCCTGTTCTTCAACAAATGCTGACCAGTAATTTTCTGTTAATGCAACCCAAGAGTTTGTCTCAGGAATTGAGCCTGATGCTATTTCCTGGCTCTAGGAAATAACTTTGAACTCATCCCTATGAATTAAAGACGCAGTTTGAATCACCATCCGATAAGTTTATAGAAATTGGAAGGTGGTACCTGCAACATAATTCAAGGCATGGTTGGCAGGTTAGAGCGCCGAGTTGCCTTCAAATGATGCCAGATTTTGACGCGATGAAAATTAGCCTGCAGTTAAGCGCTGAAATTAGGCTGCAAAAAAAAAAACGATGTCGGATTCTTAGGACAACAAAATAATTTCTATCAAAACTTCAGCGCTCCTCGCACTTCAAAATATATTTTAATGTAGCAGGCACCTGAGTGCTCTTATTCTGTTCATAGTGTGCTTCCAGATTGAATCTAAAATGCGTTCACGTTGAACAGTGATGCCAAATCGTAGGTTTCAAGGCAGACAATTACAGATACATATGTCATCGATTCTAGTTCTTATCAGCGTCCCGCCGGGGTGCGCAGTGGTTACGGCGCTCGACTACTGTTCCCAAGGACGCGGGATCACATCCCGGTCTCGGCGGCCGCTTTTCGGTGGAGGATAAAAGTAAGGTACCCGTGTGCTGTACGATGTCATTCCACGTTAAAGAACCCGGGGTGGTCGAAAATTCCGGAGCCCTCCACTACGGCGCCTCTCATAGCCTGAGTCACTTTGGGACGTTAAACCCCACAAAACCATATCTTATCATCAGCTAGCCTCCAAAATTATTAGGTGAGGTATGCTTCTTGAAAATAAAGTTTCACACACAGGAGTGTTACTCGTCGAACGCTTTATCAGAATATTGAAAAAAAAAAATACAGCCAACTGCACCGACAAAAGGGTGGTTGTTAAGGTCGCGGATAATGCTCTCCGGACAATTTGAAGAGACAGCTCTGCGTCATAGGGCTGGATGATTGCCGAATTTCAGGAATATCTGTCGGACAACACAAAACGCCTAATGACGAAAGCAAAGATTTTACTTTAAAAGGAATATTTTGGTACCTGCACCAGAAAATATCTTATCTGTTTTAAAAAACCTTTGTTCGCATTTCTTTTTAGGTGGTGCAAACGAATCGGACTCTAAAACTGATGAACGTAACACGCACATTAGAGAAGAGAGTGATGGCTTGCTTGACGTCCGATTTTATTTCAAAAGATGAAGAGGGAGCTATACGTACACTTGGGTTCAAATATGATGGCTCATTAACGTAAGTGCCGATTTCTTTTCTGCAAGGTTCACTGTCGTGGCGACTTTACTGCAAAAGCTTAGCGACGAAGTCATTACAATTGTGATTATTGCTTTCACTGATGTAAATGTGACATTTACAAAATAGCCTCCTTGCAAAGTCGTTATCAGAGGTGTGGTATTCACAGCCTATTTTAGTGATCTTAAACGAACATATGAAGAAAGTGTAAAAGGAGGTAGCAACCTGCGTTAACATCGTTTTTCTTCCGTTTGTGTTTAAAATACAAAAAGCACAGCAGGTGCGAAACTATAGCCTTAGCAGAAGATCCTACTGCAGGGTTAAAGCATAAAAACCATGACATCTTGCTGGTGGCAATTAACTGTTTGGACCATCAAGCCGACACATGGAATCTAACAGAAATAGAATAATTTATATTGATTAACGAAAACCAATGTAAGCAAAAGGACAAATTACAATCTTATATTAAGTGAAAAAGCATCCAGACTGGGCCACTGAACAAACACTAGTCGGTAACATTCTAGAAAGCATCAAAAATAACTTTGGCATAGGCTGGGCATATAAAGCGAAGGAAACGATAGCCATATGTGGCTAAGGTACCTGGACAACTTGCCAGGAAAAGTAAATGTTGCAGAGAAGGCAGACTACCCAGAGGGCGAGATAAATTAACGGCAGCTGCACACTAAAGCAGTTAATTGGATCAGTAGGGACGAATCATCTTGCCTGTGTTGTGTGCACGTAAGTACATTAGGACGGTAGTAAAGCGGCAGGAAATGTTTCTGGTACGTAGAATGTGTGAAAGCAAAGTACCGCATGACGTGCACAGCTAGCAGAGGGCGCCTGAACGTCAGATGACTTCAGTTTTTAAACCAAGTTGGAGATAAAATATTAAGGGCTATTGGACCGTGATTCAAATTTCTACCCCTAGGTGTCGCTGGCCTATTTATAACAATTGCAACGGAAGCCCTTTTGCGACAATTGGAAGCAGCTATATGGGATTTCATAACAAACGGCTGCAATATAGTCATGAAAAGTGATATAATGGGCGCCGAGATTTAGGAACATTAATTACGCTAATAGAAACAAGCATGTGGACGAAACATTCACTACTAGAGGAGACTTAAGAGTCAGTCATTCACACTATTCACCATCACGCTCAGTTCAGTTCAGTTCAGTCGTTCAGTCGTGTCCGACTCTTCGTGACCCTATGGACCATGTCACGCCACGCTTTCCGGTCTTTCACTATCTTCCTAACATCACACAACTTCATCTGCAGTGCCTCGAGGATGCAATCTAACCATCGCGTTCGCTGCCTACCCCTTCTCCGGCGACCCTCAACCTTTCCCAACATCAAATATTTCTCCAGCGACTCCACTCTTCTCATCAGACGACCAAAGTAGCTGAGCTTTAACTTTAGAATTTCACCCTCCAATGAGCAATCGGGGTTTATGGTCGACAATATCGACTGATTTGATCTTCTGGCAGTCCAAGGAACTCTCAAGAGTCTTCGCCAGCACCACAATTTAAACGCGTCAATTCTTCGGCGGTCAGCCTTTTTCACAGTCCAACTCTCGCATCCATACATCACAACTGGAAAGACCATAGCACGAGTTATACGGATCTTGGTTGGCAGACTAATGTCTCTGCTCTTTACTAGGCGGTCAAGGCTAACCATTGCTCTCTTTCCCAGAAGCAGGCGTCTCCTAATTTCATGGCTGCAGTCTCCTTCCGAGGTAATCTTGGAGCCCAAGAAAAGAAAATCTGTCACAGCTTCCACTTCTTGTCCATTGATGCTCCAGGACTTGATAGGGCAAGACGCCATGATCTTTGTCTTTTTAAAGTTCAGTTTAAGCCCAAACTTCTCACTCTCTTCTTGTACGCGCATCAGAAGTCTCGAGTTCCACTTCACTAGGTGCCATTAAAGTGGTATCATCCGCATATCTAAGGTTGTTGATACGTTTTCCAGCCATCTTCACTCCAGCTGAAGACTCGTCCAGACCGGCCTTCCTCATGATGCACACTGCATATAGGTTAAATAGGCAGGGTGACAGTATGCAGCCTTGCCTCACTCCTTTCTCAATCGGAAACCAATCAGTAAGACCATGCCCAGTTCTGACTGTGGCCTCTTGTCCTTCATACAGGTTCCTGAGGAGACAGATGAGGTGAATTGGAACTCCTATCTCTTGGAGAGCTTGCCACAATCTGCTGTGATCTACGCAGTCAAACGCTTTCGTATAATCAATAAAGCTGAAGTAGATGGGTTTCTGGAACTCTATTGCTTTTTGCATGATCCAGCGAAGGTTGGCAATTTGTTCTCTAGTTCCTCTACCCTTGCGAAACCCAGCTTGCACGTCCGGAAGCTCCCGATCCACATACTGCTGCAGCCTACCTTGGAGGATTTTCAACATCACCTTGCTAGCATGCGAAATAAGTGCGATCGTGCGGTAGTTGGAACAATCTTTGGCACTGCCTTTCTTTGGAATGGGGGTGTAAACTGACCTCCACCAATCCTGTGGCCACTGCAGAGTTGTCCAAATCTTCTGACATAATGTATGCAGAATGTTAACAGCGTCATGGTTGAGGTTTTGAAGCAACTCAGCTGGAATGCCATCAATTCCGCTAGCGTTGTTTTAAGCAAGGCTGGCTAAGGCCATTCAACTTCACTCTTCAGGATGCCCGGCTCGAGATCAGTAATCACAACCGTTTTATGTTGGGTTTGCATATTCGGGTCCTTCTTGTACAGTTCTGTGTATTCCTGCCACCTCTTCTTTATCTCTGAGGCTTCAGTGAGGTCCTTGCCTCGTTTGTCCTTTATCACGCCCAACTTAGCACAGAAGCTTCCTTTGATATCTTTGATTGTCTTATACAGAGCTCTCGTGTTCCTTAATTGGCTGTTGTCCTCAACTGCTTGGCACAGTATGTTCAGGAAGGCATTCTTATCTCTCCTTGCTATTTTCTGAAAATCCGTATTGAGAACAGTGTATCTTTCTCTTTCCCCCATAACGTTTGCCATCCTCCTTTTCCTCAGCTATTTGCAAAGCCTCTTCAGATAACCAGTTTGCTTTCTTGCATTTCTTGTGCTTTGGAACTACCTTAGTAGCAACTTCTTGTATTATATCACGAACATCAGTCCACATCTCTTCGGGCTCTCTGTCTTTTAGATCTAATTCTTGAAATCGATTCCGCACTTCCACAGCATTTTCTAATGGGATTTGATCCAGATCATACCTGAAAGGCCTTCTAGTTTTCTGCGTTTTCCTCAATCGAAGCTTAATTTTGGCAACAAGAAGCTGATGATCGGTGCCACAATCGGCCCCAGGCCTTGTTTTTACTGCTTGCATAGCTCTTCTGCATCTCTGCCGGCAAAAAATATAATCGATCTGATTCCTGTACAGACCGTCCGGTGAAGTTCATGTGTACAGGCGCCTCTTGTGCTGTTGAAAATGAGTATTCGCTATGGTCAGGTTGTTTTCTTGACAAAACTCTACTAGCCTCCGCCCAGCTTCATTTGGCTCACCAAGACCGAACTTGCCTATAATTCCGGATATTTCTTCACTCCCGACCTTAGCATTCCCGTCTCCTATGAGAAAAACGACATCTGATGATGGGGTGCGGTCTAAAAGGCATTCTAGGTCCACATAAAATCCCTCAACATCAGCTTCTTAAGCAGTAGTGGTCGGTGCATAGACCTGAATAACTGTTATGTTGAAAGGGTGACCTTGGATTCGAAGTGAAATCATTCGGTCGTTGATGGGGTTGTACCCTAGCACTGCTTCGCCCATTCTTCTGTTTACTATGAGAGCGACCCCATTCCTTTTCTTGAATTCGTGCCCACAATAAAAGACATAATGGTGGCTGGAGTTAAATTCTCCCATTACGGTCCACTTGAGCTCGCTAATACCCAAGATATCAATGTTCGATCTGTTCATTTCTCGCTTGACGACATCCAGTTTACCTTGCGTCATAGATCTTACATTCCATGTTGCTATGTGATATATCTCGTTGCAACATTGGACTTTACGGTCGCTTCCCGACACATCCATAACTGAGCGTCCTTTTGACTTTAGCCCAGCCGCTTCATTCGTCCTGGAGCTACTAGGAATCGCCCTTTGTTTATCCCCAGTAACATGTGGGACGCCTACCAACCTGGGGGGCTCATCTTCCGGCGCCATACCATTAAGGGTATTTTGACTGGCCATAGGGTTTTCTTGGCAGGAAATACTGGAGTGGGTTGCCATTACCTTCTCCAGTGAATCACATTTTGTCAGAACTCTCTGCCGTGACCTTTCTATCTTGGGTGGCCCTGCACATCAAAGCTCACGACTTCATCGAGTTTCGCAAGCCCCTCCGCCACGACAAGGCAGTGATCTATGAAGGGGCACCATCACGCTAGTGGCGAGTAATGCGTTAAATTCTACCCTTTCAAGTTCAAGGTCTCTTGGACGGTATGTCCATCTTAAAGAATGATTCGCCGACTTTGATTTTATGCTGGCTGAGCGATCGAGTAGAAAGCAGGCGTTTTTAGGATGGCTGGTGTAAAAAAAATTACTCTCCACTAGTGTGATTGTGGGTAGTGTGAATGACTGACTCTTAAAAAAAAATAATTACCATCACACTAGTGGCGCGTAATTATTTTTTAAGAGTCTGTCATTCACACTACCCACCATCACGCTAGTGGCGAGTAATTGTTTTTACACAAGCCATCCTAAAAACGCCTGCTCTGGGACATAGTGCTTTCTACTCAATCGCTCAGCCAGCATCACATCAAAGCCGGCGCATCATTCTTTAAGATTGACATACCGTCCAAGAGACCTTGAACTTGAAAGGGTAGAATTTAATGCAGCAGGAGAGATTTTACAACTTCGCTGTTAGTACACGAGGTTGTTATTAAATTAATGGCTGGATGGAGAATCATCGAGTACAGTCACAGATAATGACATAGAAAGCAAAATTGCCTGCCCAACTTTCCTCAGGTGACCTATAAGTGAACTGTGATTGGCAGACAAGAACGCGGCCAGATAATTATCCCTGAGTACCTAATTCACAAGATGTCGCCTTGCAACATGGTTTCACAGTTAATGTTTATAACATGCTGTGACGCCCAGAAAGAGATGAAGAGGATGAGCAGGAGTACGACAAAGAGGTTGCTTGTACTGGTGCTCCCAATAGGACTCAGGTCATTTGTGATAAAATACTTGTTATCAATGCTGTAAACACCCTATGATACCAGCCCGTCCATTATATCATCAAGTGGCACTGAACTTCATGTAAAAACAAAGCTATCCCAATATTATCACGGCTAGTTGCGGCAACTCGAGAAGGCGGCTGGAACCGATAGGACCATACGGCCTCAACAAGCGGCAGAGAAAGAGCAGGAGAAGGAAGCATGTGCAGCGGCGGTAACAGTCCACGCGCACTCCGCACAGTACTCTTCAGTGGTGTCGACATCCCCCGTGCAACACGTAAAAAGTATGGTATAATCAGAACTATATGTATGCTTTTAAACATGCTTTCCTTTATAAAGGAGGAACTGTTGAACATCATTACACAGACGACTGACCTCGGCCCTCCGTTGCGAAGATGGAGTGTTGTTTACAGGTACAACTGGCACGAATACATACGGTGGGACACCTGTTCGTGACTCGCATTTACGATGCTGAAGCAAGCAGCTCTCTTTTCGAAACGCATACCCTGATCTTATCCGCAGCCTCCTCTAGCTAGAAGTTCGTGACCAATCGGAGTCTGCGGCGCGACGCAGGGTGTGCCCAAGACGTCACCTGCATGTTTCTGCTACAAGCGCTAATGTCGCTTTTTTGGATCTAATTTCAATTACATAGTCGAGTTCTGGCCCAGCTCTCCACTCTACTGTATTGTTCTTTGTGTTGTCATACACCTAAGTAGAACCCTTGACGTTATCCTCCAGGATTAAGCTACCTAGTTGAGCACAGGTAAGATTAAAACGTTATCTGAAGAACTGATATTCTTTCTATTTGAAGAAAATAATCTACGCCATCTCCTACCTGAAGATAGAGATGGCGAAAAAGAACAAAAAAGAAGGGAACATAAAGCAGGATAAAGGAGCACTAGAGCTACCCCTGCACCCCTGCAGAAAGGCCTCTTAAAATTGGTCTAGAACAACACCGCGGAACTGTCCTAGGCACAAAAAATCTCACATTTAAGAGGACCCACGACCACGTCAGTGAGATTAAAGTTCCGAGTAATCTAGGAGTATGACCTATAATCTCATAAAAAAACTCAAACTTAAAACAGCTGACCTAGTTGAGGAGTGTACTATTAGATAGAATAACTATTTTCACCCTTCCATAAATAAGAGGGCGATGGAGATTTGACTCTTGACCGCCATCTCGTCACGAGTTTTGAGCTAGCCGGAATGCGTTATGTTTAAGTGGTTTCCAGGGCCAGCTGAATGACTTCTTTTTGGTCTTGTTTCTTGCTTATCATTGAAGCCTTCCAACACCTTTGTATTCCAGTCTAGTTATTTGTAGTTAGGGTATGGCCACGCTATGTTGATGACGCCTGGAAATTTGTTACTGTGTTTACACCTCGGATACTGGATCATCGGATTTAATCCGCATAGTGCTAATGAATTGGAAAAATTAAAGATGGCTTAGCTATGCTGTGCCTGGATATACGTAGCGAAAAGCAGTGACTACCTCGGGATCGGAAGTTAATTTCTCCAGTCTTCTGCGCCGTTGTTATTGTGGCTGTAGGAAGAAGGAAAAGAAAATACACGGGCCTGCTACTGGCTCTGTAGATGATCCACCTCCGCTGGCTAGTGCGGTCAGGAGAAAATAGAGAAGCAATAACAACAAGGAGAGAAAGACGCGCGCCGCAACAACAGGCGTCGTCCACCACCGAAGCAGTGGCGGGTGCAATGACGTCATACAACAGATAAAAATTGGTGACTGGCTAGCCCCCCCGCAAGCGGCGTTGACTGACCGTCCCAGCCCCGTAGGGCCAGGAACAGCTATCCTTCACCACCTCCTCCCGCCTTCTACGCCGTTCGTCCGACATGGAAGCCAAGGAGAGTTTAGCTGGTGGTTCTGCGCCGTTCGCTAGCAGCTAAGCTCTCCTTGGCTTCCATGTCGAGCGCGTCTAAGTTCAGCGGCGTTCGTTTACAGAAAGGAAAGGCGCAGCATCTGTCACTCGGGGAAGGGAAGAAGCGCCGCCTGGCGGTGTTGGAGAGCACTCATTCCCGCTTGGTCCTCATAGCTGACGGCAGATGGGGGACGTCACATCCTTGACATCACCCTAATTCATTGACGCAACTATTTTAGTGTTTGGTAGTTTCAAATTGCGCGCCAATCGCAGTATCTGTCACTCGCGGAATGCCGCTATCATCATCACGGGAGACAAGCGCATTTATGAAGAACTTTTCATGAGCCAGGGTGCGGCACAGAGGAGGTGAAGCGATCGGCTGGGGATCAAAGGGTTGGGGGCCCGATTTCCGGATGAAGACTAAGTATTTTTAATGAGGGGGAGTAGCACACCCACCGCTGGCAGAGCTTGGCGACGGGGCTGCGCATCATCAGCATCAAAACGTTTTATTTCCACCGAAATGAGACTCCTTTTTGGAACTCCCTGCACACAAGCCTAAGGGAGCCCTACTCAACAGCTGGTCTTGAATGTGACATCACGGTATACGGCATACGTGAAGCTCGGCTCCGACCTTCGTAGTGAAGCTTTTCGCTTCAAAAAAAAAATTGCCAGTGGCTTAGCTGGGTTAAGCCTGTTTTTGCGAAAGCAATAGCTGTGGCTACGCCTAGGTTCAGCTGGTGGTTTAGCTGGTTGTGGTGCTTGTGGTTATGCTTATGGTTATGCAGTGATTCACTGAGGCCGCGGATTATGGTTCAAATGTTGTTTATTACAGGATGCTACCTGGTTATTCTATGTAAAAATAGTAGCGAGGCAAGCAGTGCCGTGGCTGCAATGATATACTTGGTTGTGGGTGAGGTTAAGGCAGAATGTACAACTGCCGCTCCGGCACCGGCTGCAACGGCATTCTTTACGCCAGCAGAAATGAAAGCATTCCTGGAGACTGCATTGGTTCCACCTGCCGCTAGGCCACCTCCTATAGTATTGAACGCTGCACCCCCGGCGGTAGCTGCGGTAGGAACGGGAGTTAGGCCGCGGTTGGTAGCTACCGCCTCGCAAGTTGACGGCACGAGTTGGGGCCCCTGTTTTTGCGGCTGATGGGATGACGTCACTCCGGCTGTAGTGCTTCCTCACGGAGGGAGCGGGAGTTAGGCCGCGTTTGGTAGCTACCGGCTCGCGAGTTGACGGCGCTAGTTGGCGCCCCTGTTTTGGGGCAGCTGGGCTTGGTTGCGAGCCAAGGTGTCGCTAAAGGTCAAGGTTTGCTACCGCCTCGCTACGCGAAGGGCTGAAAACTGAAAGTAGTTGCCCCGCCAGGGTGGTGCAGTGGTAAGACGCTCGACTACTGTCCGGAGTTCCCGGGCTCGAACCAGACCACGGTGGCTGCGTTTCCATGGAGGTTAAAGAAAAGGCGTCCGTGTGCTGTTCGATGTCAGCACGCGTTAAAGATCCCCAGGTGGCCGAAATTACTCCGAAGCCCTCCACTACGGCTCCATTTTACCTCTTTCCACTTTCACTCCCACCTTCCTTCCCGTACGGCGCGGCTCAGGTGTCCACAGAAACATGTGTGACAGGTTCTGTGCCTTTCCCTTCCTGTGAACCAATTATTACTACTACTATTATTATTATTATTATTATTACTTTAAGCTAGAAATCGGTATACACCCCATGACAAGAACCTACTTAAAAGGCAGCAGGGAAAACGGCGTCAGTTCCAGACGCGAGCCTTGTTTAGCCCGTCGAAACTAGTAAGCATGTATCCAATTGGACACAATCGTATTTGCAAATACTCCGAAGAGATAGGCGGATATGATCACATTTTATAGAGTGCAGTAGGCGTCACCACCGGTGAACCTGCTTCCAGTCCCTTCGGTTGAGATGTGGGAATGTACACAAGCAAAACCATGCCCGTGATTAGGCATATTTGAGCATTATACCGGACAATGGAGCTGATGATATTTGCTTAGACAACGAACGTCTCAGCGATCATGCAATTTTTAAACAAATTAAGCAAGGTAATATTTCTTACTGTTGACATGCTCAAACTGTGAAATGAAAACATCATCATCATCATCAGCAGCAGCAGCCTGATTATACCCACTGCAGGGCGAAAGCCTCTCCCATATTTCTCCACTTAACCCGGTTCTGTGCTAGCTGCATCCACTTGACCCCTGCGAACTTCTTAATCTCATCCGCCCACCTAACTTTCTGCCGCCCCCTGCTACGCTTTCCTTCCTGGAAACATCAATATCAGTTATTTTGACCCACCGGTCTGAATCGACTGTCCCATGTTTAATGGAACTGTATTAACAAAATTCAACGCTGATATAGAGTCAACAATAATTTGTATATATTTCGTAATTCTATCTCGACAGAATATTCAATGTCCCCGCCGCTTTGAATGAGGGCAATGCTGGGAACAATAGTAATAATTGCTTCACAGGAAAGGCAAGGCGCAGTATCTATCACACTTGTTCTGTGGACACCTGCATTGGTTGGTTGGTTGGTTCACAGGAAGGGAAAGGCGCAGTAACTGTCACACCGCGCCGAAAGCGAAGAGAGGAAGGTGTGAGTGATAGCGGGAAGAGAAAAGGGAGTGCTGTAGTGGAGAGCTCCGGAGTAATTTCGATCACCTCGATTTCATATTTCCGTAAAACGCAAAGAAAGCAGATAGGGTTTGGTTGTGTTTGTGGGGTTTAATGTCCCAAAGCGACTCAGGCTATGAGAGGCGCCATAGTGGAGGACTCCGGAAATTTCGACCTCCTAGGGGTTCTTTCACGTGCACTGACATCGCACAGCACACGGGAGCCTTGCCTTTCGCCTCCACCGAAAAGCGGCCGCCGAGGCTGGGATTCGATCCCGCATCCGTGGGAACAGTAGTCGAGCGCCTTAACCACTGTGCCACCCCGGCGGGGCGCAGATAAGAACAGTCCTGGCAGTCGTACGCTGGGTAGTGCTGTCTCTAAGTTATTGCTCACGACCACAGAAAACACGCATAGTAACTGCATTTCTGTGTTCGTATGCTTCAATTATTCTCTAAATGTTTTCAGAGTGATGAATGTATACGTTGCTTTGAGTCATTCTAAGAAACTTGCTGTAAGTCCGAAACTTCAAATACACGGTGTTAGAGGTGAGTCCTTCATGTCATATTTTTATCTGGTTTTTATTGCACTTTTGCATTTAAGAGATAAGGATCGTATATGCAATTTTCTTATTTTAGTGCGCATAGAAGCTGTGTACGCCTTACGTTTCTCAAGGAAGTACCGAATTACGACACAGGCTAGGATAAAGTAAAAGCTGATGTTTGAATTCTATCAGTTTATTTTGAAAATTGCTTCCAACGAAATTTAATTTTAAAACCTTTGCTTGTAATACACTTCGGCATAAAACCCCGCATGTCATGTGCAATGAAACGTACATATCTAAGATTAAGCAAGTAAATACGGACAAATAATAAAATTATCTTAAGTTGCTAACATCAAGCAGAGAAACTGAAATTTGATAAGTTCACTTAGAGTTCTATTTTTTGCCCTGAAATATACAACGCAGCGTAGAGAACATTGTTTTCAGCACTACACTTTGAACAACCTTGATGTGGCCTGCTTTTCTTTTTCTTGTAGATTATAAATGCAAATTTGTCTAGGAGGTATTTTCTCGCTGCACATTAGAAAGGGCCAGCAAGGATATATTACTGCCTAAATGACTTCGAGGCTCGAACTCAACTGGCTGGCAAACCTCGTTTTTTTGGAAAGAAAACGGACTTACGCTCTAGCAGCCTGGTCACCGCCAGGATCGTTTGGGCCTCGGAGACTAAAATACCAATTCCCTAAATAACAATAGTCTTCCGGGCATCAAATTTGCCCTCTTAAAGGGGCAGTTTTAATGGTCAGAAAGTGCCACTGACTGAAGTGGAACATCAAAATAAAGATGTTCCTTATAAAGAAAAGAATACGAAATTAAAACTCCCGTTAATCGCTACATATTAATGAGGAAACCATTAGAGTGGCTGAGAAAAATATTTTCTTCATTGGTATTTTGATTAAAATCAGTAGCCTAATTAAATATGACCAAAACATATTACTAGAAAGAAACAACGAGACAGAAAATTGTTTATGACATTTAAATTTCAGTATGCGCTCTGCAAGATTATTAAAGGCATAAGCAATCCAGCTGTCCCTAGACTAGCAGGGACTGCCGCTTTGGTGGAGGAGAAAATGACTAGATGAACTGGAACTATCAACGCAAAGAGGCAATGTGGCATAGAAGGGAAGGCTGGAAATGGTCAAAATTCAAAAACAAAAAAAAAGTTAGGAGGGTATTTAGCCCTACCGGCCGGATATGGATATGTGTCTACATGGTGGCAAATAATTTTTCATTGGAGTTCACAAAATATTTTAATCATGTTGTTGCAGTAAATTTGTCTGGTTTGTACCAAATAATGCTGACTTACGTTGGTGCATAAGGCCACGGAATGCCATGAGACAGGTATAGAAGTTCGCAGGGGGCGTGATCAGAGGGCTAAATCGCAAAGGACAGCAGAATGATTACGAATGTTTCTAAGTGTTACACATGGCGCAAGAAAGTTTGTACCTGAAGGAATCCGCTCCGTATGCATTGCGTGTATTTCCTCTACTTAATTCGGATATATTATATATTTGATCGGTTAAGCGAATATTATAGAGATAGCCGATCTCGTTATGTATTAAGAATATACTTATAGCATACCGCGATCCGCCATGAGAGGTCTTCGGCATTATTGATGGGTGGGATGGTCCATTGTCCAGTTCATTACAGGAGCTGTGTCAAAAGTTAGCAGATGTGTCAAATATTTGCCACGTGCAATGGAATGAGCTGCTGCGTCTACCTTTCCTCGTGACGTGCGTGGGTAGAAAATGTGAGAATAAGTGAGACTAATATAGTTTGTAAAGAGTGTAGAAGGTACCGCCGCTTAGATATAAACAATATCGTTTAATTATATGCAATGGAAAGACTAATATGATTTGTAAAGTATGCAGAAGGCACCGCAGCTTAGATATAAGCAATATTGTTTATTTGTTGCAATGGAAAGGTTCGGAGGTTATATGGGTGCGGAGAAGGAGTGGCCATGAAAGGATGGTCTGTACGCTCGAGAATGACTTATTACGCGTCCACTGTCGTTGGTCTGTGCATCAAGGAGAAGTTGTTACTCGCATTAATTTACGTACAGGACCCCACGATCAATAACCGTACAGTATATAATCAGCTCAAAAATAAATTGTTCTTTGATATATTGTCAAGCACAACCTGAATGCAATGTATAAGTGCTGAACGGACTACGTACTGTAATATTATCATTAATTTTAGTATAAAGAATAGGCCTTTATTTCGAAAATATAAAGGACGAGAATAATGTCAGCTCGTGTTTATAATGCCCGCTTGAAGCAAAGATTTGCCTGCAATTGCTTTATACGCGCGATAACTTGATCCTATTATACGCTGCAATGTTCTATCAAGCACAGGAGCACACTGCCATGGTATATAGGTTTCGGAAAGTGACTTTTATGAACGTATCTTGCTTCCTGTTTTGCAAAAAGCTAAATCGTTGTATTGAAATTTTGTACGCGCTGTAAACATTAATAATGCTGGTAAAAGCGGAACTCTTGTCAGTTGGTCTCTTTATCAAGAGAGGTGGCAGGAAATGTGGTGTAATATAGCTATCATGTGGTGGTACTAAAATTCTTATTGATGAATACCCAAGGATGTTTTCAGGCCAGTTCTATTTATGTTATAAAGCGATATACACGTCAGCAGGTTTAGGCAAGTATTCGAGTGGAGACATCTTTTTTCGATGGAGGTGAAAAGTAAGGCGCCCGTGTGCTGTGCTATGTCAATCCACGTTAAAGAACCCCAGTCGAAATCTCCGGAGTCTCCACTACGGTCTCTTATAGCCTGAATTGCTTTTAGACGTTAAACCCCACAAACCAAACCAAACCAAACCAAACCAAACCTTCTACTTCAATATATTGATATAGTGGCACCAACAGTCAGCTTTTATCTTCTAGGAGAGTCATACATCCAGTACTGTCATAACTGATCAAGCAAGGTAGCCATATTCAGGTTAGCCACTTCAGAATATTAAAAAATAAGTTGTTTTTTTCATATAAGAGCAAGCTTTCGAAATGTCTAGCACGTGTTAAGCAACAGCCACTCAAGGAGCGTCTCCGAAGGAAGGCGGCGCAGCTTTAAAAAATTCAACGCTGATATAGAGTAAGCAATTCTTATGTAATAATAATAATAATAATAATAATAATAATAATAATAATAATAATAATAATAATAATAATAATAATAATAATAATAATAATAATAATAATAATAATAGTTGGTTCACAGAAAGGGAAAGGCTCAGTATCTGTCACACTTGCCCTGTGGACACCTGAACCGCACCGTAATGGAAGGGAGGAAGGTGGGAATGAACGTGAGAAGAGAGAAAGAGGAGCCGTAGTGGAGGGCTAAGGAGTAATTTCGACCACCTGGATCTTTAACGTGCGCTGACATCGCATAGCACACGGACGCCTCTTCGTTTTGCCTCCATCGAAACGCAGCCGCCGAGGTCGGGTTCGAACCCGGGAACTCCGGCACAGTAGTCGGGCGTCTTACTACTCCACAACCACGGCGTGGCATTCAATATGTATATTTCGTAATTTATGTCGACAGGATATTCAATGTCCGCCGCTATGAATGAGGGCTGTGCTGGGAATAATAGTAATAACTGGTTCAAAGGGAAGGCAAGGCGCAGTATCTTTCATACTTGCTCTGTGGACACCTGACTCGTCCCGTAAGGGAAGGGAGGAAGGTTGGAGTGAATGCGGAAAGAGAGAAAGAAGTGCCGTAGTGGAGGGCTCCGGTGTAATTTCGACCACCTCATTTTTATATTTGCGTAAAACGCTAAGAAAGCACATAAGGACAAATAATATTAAACAGCCGTCGATAAAGCTCAGGCGATCGATTTTCAGATGCTAAATTTGGAGATGGGTTGTAGTACCACTAACGAGATCATTATTCACCCCATTTTATAACTGTTCCATATTACGCATAATAAAAAGGACTTCAACAAATATCTTTTTATTAGTTACTGTTGGCGTCCTTTCTATACATGCCGGGACGAGTTTCTTATTTTTATATTTTGTTATCAAATTTTCTCATATTGTAGATAATTGAAAGTATATGTGTCACTGGCACGACAAATTAAGACCTTTCTGCGGACGAATCTTTTTTTTTTAATTTTCAATTGAGGAAAATAAGGTTTGTTACGTTCCTACATATACTTTAATTTTATGCAAACAACAAAAGGAGTTGCACTTAAAACTTCAATGTTGTTCATTCTGTCAGACGACGTACCGCCGGGATGGAATGAGATCGAATATATAAGACATGCTGACGAGGACTGCCTTATATTACAACCTCTGAACTTTCTTCAAGGTAAGAAAATAAAATTATTTTACTTGGTAATATCATAAAAATGACTACCTGAGTACCTTCAAGTCCATGACTTATAGAATAAAGTCTAGGAGTTTCGGTCTCATCTGAGGAGTTGCACATCCAGTCAATATAAATATAGGGGGAAAATTCAAGCTACGCGTTTAACGGTATGACACGAAAGCGTTGGATACCTACCTACATATAAAGCGCCCCTATAACAAAGCCGCATGAAGGCGCCAGTGTACCTACAGGTCGCGTGAATGAAACGACTCAGGCAGGCTTATTTTTATATCATCCTCCATGCGAAAGCGGAACCGCGAGTTGACAGCTCCTGTCAAATGTAATGTCATAGAACCATACGCCCAGTTAGCGTTCTTCCATGTCAGCTGCCAGCTACCACCTTCCAGTGCCATGCGCGTCCTCGGCGTGGGACGGCCGCTGAGACCTGGGCCGGCTTGCACGATAAAGTCCGAGCTAAGTCCAGACTTAAATGGTGTCTTTAGAAAGACCAAGCTTATTTAAGACGGCTCGTGTTCCGAACGTCGAACGCTTCGGGTTCATGTTCACCAGAGTGGCTTCCCAGAACGGCCTCAGCAACCACTTGGGGCATTTTTCCTCGTAACACAATCTTAAGCCGCAAAAAGCAATGGCACGGATTTTACACAACGCAAAATTGACGGAATGTGTACATCTTACAGCAGGGACAGTGCCAGCGCATCCCTGTATTTTCCTCATTTCTCTACTTAGACACCTGGCGTCCTTGTGTCTTAACCAAGACAGCACTAGAGTCGTAATCATACAAGCGACTTATTCAAGTCAGGACTGAAGCCCAGTCTTGACTCCAGTCTTAAGCGGCCATGCTAGTGGCCTATTCTTTAGACTCCAGTTAAGTCTGGACTTAGCTAAGACAGTCTTAAGATTGTTTTGTGCAAGCGGGCCCTGGTTTTCATTGAATTGGGCCTTTATTAAAAGCTATCGCGTTAAAAAATTCTATTCCTGCTCGAATCATCAAAATAGTCCAATTCCACAACACTTCATGAATTCACTCCGCAGAATAGGTAATCTAGGCTTCGAAAAGCTGAATGCTACAATTACAGCTAAACGCCATTATTACCTGAAAGGGGTAAAATCTGACGTTCGGTTAAATAGCATGATGCAGCGCCTATCATCTACTGGAACAGTTGCTCTCTGTCAGAGGGCGTAACTTCTTATCGGCCTGTCGTACACATGCGCATTAGCACGTCGTATTATACCGAAATTAAGGAAATCCCATACGGCATATCTATAAAACCACTTCATTAACGAGCCGAGAAAATATACCGTGTGCATTAGGAGGCCGCCTGTCGGCAAAGTGAGTCACATAGGTTTGAACTGCAGAATGAATTTTCTAGAACTTATATTTGCTAAAATCCATCCTGTTATAAAACATATGTTCACCTGCAGAGACCTTTATTTTGATTTTGATAGGGCTTAGATGTTTTATTGAGCACCTTTTGTCGCTTTTGGCATGACTGTTGAGGGACACATGACATTTCATTATAGCGTACTGATGATTGAGCTTCATGACGCAATCGTCAAATGAGGTCATATCCATCACTGTTAACCACTGCGCCGACGATAACACATCGTCTCCTGAATACAAGGGCTCTTAATACTATCGCGTTTAATTAGGCCTCGAAATGGGACGAGAAGCCGCGCTCTTCAAGTTGTTGCCACTGGCGACGTTCTACATTAGCCACCGGACACTCACGGGCCATTTTTAAATTCTATGTTAGATTGTAGATAAAGGAATGCGCATGATAACATTTCTACAGTTACCATGAATGTAAACGAAGGGAAAGAAGGAATGTAGATTCATAAATGAAAAGAGGACAGCAGCACGAACACAGATAAGAGAAACAACAAGAGCTCGCTTCAAGTTCGAGGAAGGATCGCCTGAGCCCTGTTTTTTCATGCTGTGGTGTTGCAGTCATACAATTCAGGTAATTGCTCCCACGTGCCCAATTTCTTCATTGGATGTCACACACACACACACACACACACACACACACACACACACACACACACACACACACACACACACACACACACACACACACACACACACACACACACACACACACACACACACACACACACACACACACACACACACACACACACACACACACACACACACACACACACACACACACACACACACACACACACACACACACACACACACACACACACACACACACACACACACACACACACACACACACACACACACACACACACACACACACACACACACACACACACACACACACACACACACACACACACACACACACACACACACACACACACACACACACACACACACACACACACACACACACACACACACACACACACACACACACACACACACACACACACACACACACACACACACACACACACGTGTGTGTGTGTACTGTGAAAGAAGGCCAGGTCGAGACGGCAAGGTCGTGACGGCAAGACAGGGTATGCCGTGTCAGGGTTTAATCCGATCATGAACCCAGGCGCGTGCCGGAGCCAGCACCGTGGAACGATGACTATGGTATGTACAAAAGAAAGAAGAAGATCATGGTATGTACAAATGAAAGAAGATCCGTGGAGGGCTCACACAATCTTCCGACTGATGGACCACGGCGCACAAATGTCTTCTAGCGAGAGACATGAACAATTTCAGTTCCACGATGGTGTCAATCGTCTGGGGAATCAACAGGTGTGACTTGGTATTTCACTGGGGAAGTTTGGTTTATGACCTTGCAGGGACCGAGATAGCGGCGCTGAAATTTATCACTAAGGCCATGGGTGCGTAGGGGTTTACAAAGCAGTACTTCGTCACTAGGACGAAAAGAGACCACACGATGCGTAGAATCACAGCAACTCTTGCGGTCTTCCTGGCACGCTGCCGTGTTGAAGCGGGCAGGATGACAGCATCTGGCCACACGGGATAACAATATTTTAAATAAATTATACTTAAAGCCGTTAAACTAAGTAATATACATTCTTATAATCGTCATCCATCATATAGTGGTATTTCACGCTAGCTTTTTCTTTCCCTCGTTACAAAATCGCAAATTTATGCAAAATATAAAAAAGCAATAAACTAGTTTGAATACCCAGACAGAATAACAGTTAAGCTAGAATCGGTAGTTTTTTCAATAACTTGAAATTGGAAACATGAATCAACAAGTTCTGAATGCTCAAAATCACGAGAATGTTGATAGACTACTTCAAGGTGGATAATATATGCCTTTTCCCGAAAGCTATATGCCCAAAGTCTTCACAATGTAGGAATGCTGTTCACATTTAAGCGTTAAGTGAGAAATTAGGAACCAATCTGAAGGTGCCGACCAGCATGAATTCCTCTTCCTAAGACAGCATTGGCTTTGAAACTACCAGTCGCATTTGTTAGGAGCAACGAACAGGCAATCTTATGTGCAGGCGCAGCTTGACACTCAGATATGCTGTAACTATGAATGGTGGTGACAGAAGGCAGAAGACATTTAGGCACATGGATAATAAATACTTGAAGCCCTATGCCGAGGACCTACCCATATGCACCGAAGCCGTTTGTGGCATCCTTGGTTTTAAGAGAAAATTGTACATAGTTTCAAACACCCGAAAGTTAACTATTCCTTCCTATTTTCTACGTGGCTGCATATATCAAAATTTTTGGCAGAAAACAAAACTCTTTGAAAGTTTTCGTCGCCAAATTTGCGCTAATGCATTGTTTTCTGCAATAAAAAATTACTCTACTTATTTGGCCTGTGAAATTACAGGTTCATTGCTGTTTATTTCAAATGTATCGCTCAACAGCTTCTCACATTCGGTTTCTTTTACAGGTAGTGATCTTCCCTGTTTGCTTTGGGCATTCGAGGAAAATAATAAATGCATACAGGCATATCAACAACAGTGCCAAAAACCGTCAGTAGTGGCCGACTTTAAAAAATGTGAGTGGAAATAATAGAAGGCAACGAAAGCCGCTAACAAGCAAACACGTGAAGCTTGTTTGAGAAGCCAGAAAGAACGCACATGCTTTTAAGCAATAAATGATATTAGCTGCGATATTGGAACATCGTTTGTGTCCCTGTCTCCAGAATGGAGAAGCAACAAAGAGAGGAACCTGGGCAAGTTTCGTACAAACATCCACCCACCAATTTCTGTATACATTTTGTTTTCATCATAACAGGGAACTGGACAATGCTTTTTTTCTGCAGCTACTGCTTAGGTCGTCACACCATTAAATAGAAACAACTGACACGTTTGCCACATAACTGCATCTGCTGACAGCCTGACACCAGTTCAGTGACCTTAAAAAGATAATGAAGAACCTTTAAAAACCTAATCTAAGTCACGATTAGGTAGAAGGCATTAGAGTGCAAGTGAAAGGGACAACGTTCCTAACTCGTTTTTGTACGTGAGAAACAAAGCGCAATTAGTTGTTTCGTTGGTTTATGGAATTCACCGTCCGAAAGCGACTCCGTATGTGACAGGCCCCGATGTAGATGGCTCCGGAAATGTCTACCACCTGGAGTTAGTTCTACATTCACTCATATCTAAAGCACGCAGACGCTATCCTTTTAAATTATTAAATTAAATTGGTTCACAGGAAGGAAAAGGCGCAGTAACTGTCACACTTGCTCTGTGGACACCCGACCTGCGCCGTAAGGGAAGGGAGGAAGGTGGGAATGAAAGTGGAAAGGGAGAAAGAGGAGTCGTAGTGGAGGGCTACGGAGTAATTTCGACCACCTGGGGATCTTTAACGTGCGCTGACATCGCACAGCACACGGACGCCACTTCGTTTCGCCTCCATCGAAACGCAGCCGCCGCGGTCGGGTTCGAACCCGGGAACTCCGGCACAGTAGTCGGGCGTCTTACCACTGCACCACCCCGGCGGGGCCTATCCTTTTCGCCATTATCAAAAGTTAGGTTAGGTTAGGTTAGGTTAGGTTAGGTTAGGTTAGGTTAGCCATTACCACTCATAGTCAAGCATTTTACTGGTTGCGAATCACTTGCTGTGATTACCACTCGTCGTTTGACATATTGGTTGTGTCGTACTCATTAGGGCTCATGACTGATACCTATATCACTATAGTCATTAGCTGTACTCTCTAAGATGTTTATTCATCTCCAATCAGTCGCCGTCAATAAAAACCGTTGTAGCAATTACAATTTATCGTGATTAGTTATTAGTATTAGTCATTAACCCTACTGATGTCTAGGTATACCATTTTTTATTACGCATTCTCATGAATTGTTTTCATTCTTACTCTCCCTCCTCTACGTCAGCCATTTCCGAGTGACATAGCGTACACATGGGAGGCGCGTTTTTGGAGGTTTATGCAAAGCTTGAACCTAGTGATAACGAGAATGCTGTGAGTGTTGCAGCGATAGCCCTGTATCACTTTCTCAAATCCTGAGAATTTGTAGCGGGAGCTACATTACTTCCAGTTTCGGAGTTTTACTGTGGCTATCGATTCGACAGTTCTAGGCACGCGCCAGGAGCCGAGTGATGTCAGAACCGCGCAGCTGGTGCACCACACCGACCGCGGAGCAGACGCCCCACACCGTTGACCTAGTAGATTCGCGGTCTACTGCGCATCCGCGCGTCGCCGAGGAGTCTCGCGTTCACAAGGGGGAGGGTTCGCGGTGTCGTATAAAGCGGCGGGATGATACGGCAGCGTAACTATTGTCATGGCTGTTGCTACGTATAGCCTGGCATAGCTGAGGTACCTGCCAATTTTTTTCATAACTGTTCTTAATAATAATGATAATAATTGCTTCACGGAAAAGAAAAGCGCAGTATCTGTTTCACGTTTTGTGGACGCTGACTGATTGATTGATTTATAGGAAGGGAAAGGCGCGGTAACTGTCTTACTTGTTTGCTGTGGACTCCTCAACCGCGCCGTAAGGGGAGGGAGGAAGGTGGGAGTGAAAGTGGAAAAAGAGAAAGAGGAGCCGTAGTGGAGGGCTACGGAGTAATTTCGACCACCTGGGGATCTTCATCGTGCGCTGACATCGCGCAGTACACGGACGCCAGCCTTCGTTTCGCCTCCATCGAAACGCAGCCGCCGAGGTCGGGTTCGAACCCGGGTACTTCGGCACAGTAGTCGGGCGTCTTACCACTGCACCACACTGATTTATTTTTTTATTTATAGGAAGGAAAAGGTGCGGTAACTGTCTCACTTGTTTTCTGTGGACACCGCAACCGCGCCGTAAGGGAAGGGAGGAAGGTGGGAGTGAAAGTGGAATAAGAGAAAGAGGAGCCGTAGTGGAGGGCTACGGAGTAATTTCGACCACCTGGGAATCTTTAACGTGCGCTGACATCGCACAGCACACGGACGCCTCTTCGTTTCGCCTCCATCGAAACGCAGCCGCCGAGGTCGGGTTCGAACCCGGGTACTCCGGCACAGTAGTCGGGCGTCTTACCACTGCACCACCCCGGCGGGGCCACTACACCACACCAGCGGCCTTATCCCGAACCATAAGAGAAGAGAGGAAGGTAGTAGTGTATGCTGAAAGAGAGTAAGGGGTGCCGTAGTGGGGTACTCTTGAATAATTTCGACCACCTGGAGATCTTTAACGTGTACGCATTCCATCACACGCATCATTCGCATACGTCCTCTTCCCGCGAGCATGACTCGAGAGGTATAAATGGCCGCTGCCTGGCGCGGGCGGAAGCCCTGGCTCGGCAATATGGATTAAACCAGGCGTATTTTACGTGGACGCCTCCAGGCCCCACCATGGTGATGGTATATAGCCGGAGTCGTTCACTAGCCTAAGGAAGTGAACAGGCTTACGTTTCAAACCCGAGTCATAATACACTCGGATGAGGAAGTTGTGCTCCGCCTTTATACTAATACTTTGCGGTTCCCGGCAGCTCTAAAACACTTTGATTTCTTATCCTTGCGTAGCTGTCCGCACTGTGCGTGGAAGTCTTCAGAAATCTACCATGTGGTTTAGGCCTGTCATTCTAACCCTGCTATCTCCCCAAGCACCAACCCGACTTCGGAAGACTTGGAGGAGACCCTGCTTGGCTGTTCTGACATACAGGCCCAAAAGGCCTTGGTGGAGGGCGGCCGGGCAACGGCCGACTTCACTGAGGTCCCGTACTAGGGACTCCGAGTAGTGCTTGACAGGACCAACTCCTTAATGTTGATCTAATCACACCTCCATGTGTACATACTCACTTCGAGTTATTGAATATCTTTCTCCTGCTCCTTCATTCACATCGTACAACAAACGGACTCCTCTTTGTTTCGCCTCCATCGAAACGCAGCCGCTGGCGGTCGAGTTTGAACCCAGGTACTGCGGCACAGTAGTCGGGGATAAAACCGATGCATCACCGCAGAAAAGTAGGTTTTGTTAAAATCAAGGCTGATTATACATTTGGGTGGACACCACAAAATGATAAACACCTATACGTAATCACATCGACAAAAATAACGTTTACGGCAAAAGGAGGGTGTAGCTTTGCAATCCTTCTCACGAACCCCGAAACTGCGGCGTGAGATGATGACGAACACATTTATTGACATTGGCTTAGATTAAGGTAAGGCTATAGTGCCTAGTATATTCTAGGCACTATAGTAAGGCTGGTCGGGTCCCTAGTTCGGGACACCGTTGGTAAAAGCCGCTGCCCGTGCTCTTTCAACGAGGGCTCCTATTCCTCGAGGTCCGAGCTGGACAGGGCCGCCTGATTTATTTATAGGAAGCGAAAGGCGCGGTAACTGTCTCACTTGTTTTCTGTGGACACCGCAACCGCGCCGTAAGGAAAGGGAGGAAAATGGGAGTGAAAGTGGAAAGAGAGAAAGAGGAGCCGTAGTGGAGGGCTACGGAGTAATTTCGACCACCTGGGGATCTTTAACGTGCGCTGACATCGCACAGCACACGGACGCCTCTTCGTTTCGCCTCCATCGAAACGCAGCCGCCGAGGTCGGGTTCGAACCCGGGTACTCCGGCACACTAGTCGGGCGTCTTTACCACTGCACCACTGCGCCACCCCGGCGGGGCACAGGGCCGCCTCCCAGCCTTGCGCCGTGAGGAAACGGAGAAAGCTTGGAGTAAAAGCGGAAAGTGTAAAAGAGGTTCCGTAGAGGAGGGCTCCAGAGCTATTTCGGTCACTTGGGGGCCTTTAATTTGGGCTTACATCGCATAACACAAGCCTATAACAAGGCTACCTCTCTGTTAATAATTGGTTTACAGGAAGGGCTAGGAGTTGTTGTTGTTGTGGCTGTAGGAAGAAGGAAAAGAAAATGCACGGGCCTGCTACTGGCTCTGTAGCTGAGCCAACTCCGCTGCCTGATTGATTTGATTGATTTATAGGAAGGGAAAGGTGCGGTAACTGTCTCGCTTGTTTTCTCTGGACACCTCAACCGCGCCGTAAGGGAGGAAGGTGGGAGTGAACGTGGAAAGAGAGAAAGAGGAGCCGTAGTGGAGGGCTACGGAGTAATTTCGACCACCTGGGGACCTTTAACGTGCGCTGACATCGCACAGCACACGGACGCCTCTTCGTTTCGCCTACATCGAAACACAGCCGCCGAGGTCGGGTTCGAACCCGGGTACTTCCGCTGCCTCGTGCAGATAGAAGAGAATATAGAGAAGAAAGAAAAGGAAGAGGGAAACAAAGACGCGCGCAGCGACAACAGCCGCCGTCCACCACCAGCGGTGGCGTGTGCAATGACGGCCTAGAACAGATAAAAACTCGGCGCCAGGCTACCCCCCGCCGCAAGCGGCGGTGACCCACCTGTACCAACCCCTTCAGGGGAGAAGCAGTAGCAGTCACATTTGTTGCTATAGGCACCGGAGAGAGAGAAGTGGTTCTTTATTGGGGAGAATGAAAGGGGGATCAGCGCGTGCAACTGTCTCCTCAGGTATGCGGAACCTCGCTGTAAGGAAAGGGAAGAAGGTGTGAGTGAAAATGGATAGAAAAAGAGGAGCAATACTGGAGGACTACACAGGTGGTGGTAAAAATATTTTAATGAAAATGATTAGGAGGTTGTAGCGGCGGTTGGAGTCCTCAGTCCGGAACCCCATTGGCGTAGGCTGCTGTCCGCGCTCTTCCGATGAGTTCTTTTTGAACCCTTGCGTCCGAGCTGGTCAGAGCTGCCTCCCACCCCTCCTGCGTTGGCTGGTTATTAATAGTGACAGTCTGATTTCGCTGGCATGCCCACACCATATGGTATAGGTCCGCCTTCTCCCCGCAGAATTTGCATTGTGAGTCAAATGACTCTGGATCTATTGCGTGTAGTCTGCGTGGATTGTTAAAAGTGTTGGTCTGTAGCTTGCGGAGGTGTATCTCCTCCCCTTTGTCTAGTGTCTTTGCCGGTGGAGGGTAGACCCGGCGAGATAATCTTAAGTGCTGAAGTATTTCGGTGTAAGTTAGCAATGGGATAGGAGGTTCCACGAGATCCGTATTGGGTGCCCGGGGGAGAAATGCTCGGGCTGAGGCGTGTGCGCTCTCGTTCCCTGGGATGCCCTGGTGACCTGGTACCCATACTAAGTGTTTATCCATGGGTTGGTAGCCACGGGTGTAACTATCTTGCAGGATTTTAGCTGCTAGCGGTGCAATCCTGCCCCTGAGGTAATTGCGATATGCTGTCTGTGAATCTGTAAGAATGTATTCTGAGGTAGTGTGTGTCGCAGCTAGGGCAATTGCCACTTCCTCCGCAGCCAGTGTGTCATGGCTGTGTAATATTAGTCCATCCACTGTTTTATCTTGGTGTACTACCGCAACGGCCGCCATTCCCTGTTCAGGACCCGCAGCATCGACATAGAACACGCCCTCGCGCCCGCCGTAGTGCCTTTTTATAGCTTCCGCTCGTGCTTGTCTTCTTGGCTGGTGAAAGTCGGGGTGCATATTCCTCGGTAATGGAGTTCCCTTGAATTGTCCTCTCCATGAGGCTGGGATGTCGCTTTTAGGGTCTAGCTGTTCGGGGCAATTGATGTTCAGATCGTTCAAGACTTGTCGGCCAGTCAGAGTCGTGGAGAGTCGTACCACCTGCGCCGTGAGGTGTGCCTCAATCAGCTCGTCTACCGTGTTGTGGACGCCCAGTCGTAAAAGCCGGTCCGTCGATGTCGTAAGAGGGAGGCCCAGGGCCTTCTTGTAGGCTGTTCTGATTATGACGTCGAGGTTCTTGATGTCAAACTTCTTGAGACGAAGGTAGGGTGCCGCATAGACGATGCGGCTCACGACGAAGGCCTGCACCAGTCGGAGAGTATCTTCTTCGCGCATCCCTGATTTCCGCGTCGTTATTCTGGCGATCATCCTGCCGACTTGCTCGCTCACGAGGCGGAGTTTCTGGATGGCGAGGTGGTTGTTGCCCTTGTTATTGATGCATAGACCCAGTATCTTAACGGTCTGAACTTCCTTTATGGGTGAGTTGTCAACGTGGATGTCGATCGTGGCCTGATTTTTGTGCTGGCGGAAGACTAGGAGTTCACATTTTTCGGGAGAGCAGGTTAGTCCACACGCTCGTGCATAATTCTGAACTGTTGTTGCCGCTGTTTGTAGTTGTTCTTCCATCATTCCCATACTACCCCTAGTTGTCCAGATGGTTATATCGTCAGCGTACAGGGCGTGTCGTATGCCCTGTATCTGATTTAGAAGAGGTGGAAGATTGCGGAGTGCAATATTGAACAGAAGTGGGGATAATACTGCCCCTTGCGGAGTGCCTCTCGTGCCCATCTTCACTTGCGTTGTTTGTTTAGTGCCGATGCTGATGTTGACTGTTCTGTCTTTAAGGAAATCATAGATGTATGAGTAGACTCGCTGGCCACAGTTGGTGGTCTGGAGATTTTGGAGGATTGTGGAATGTTTGACATTGTCAAACGCTCCTTTGAGGTCGAGGGATAGAAGTGCTCGGTCACTGTTTCTGCGTGCTGGATCAATGACTTCGCGTTTGAGTTGCAGAAGCACATCATGGGTGGACAGATGTGCTCTGAATCCAAACATCGTGTGTGGCAGTAGCTCGTTGTTCTCTAGATAGTTGGAGAGACGTGCGTGGACTGCCTTTTCCATGAGTTTGCCTGCGCACGACGTGAGGGATATGGGGCGTAGGTTTTCAATGCTGATTTTCTTGCCGGGTTTGGGGATAAAGTGTACATTGGCTGTTTTCCATGCCTGTGGAATGGTGCCGATGCGCCAGCATTCGTTAACGTAATCCGTAAGTTGCTGCAGTGCCTCCGTGCCGAGGTTGGTTAGAAGTCCGACCGTAATTTTGTCTTGTCCCGGGGCTGTACCTCGGCGCATATCTGCTAGTGCTGCTATGATTTCTTCTAAAGTGAAGTCTTTATCTAGGTCTTCGTTCGGTTCCCCCCGGTATTCTGGATTTGAGGGTTCTGCGTCTCTCGAAGTGCAGATATAGCGACGCGTGAGTTCATCCATGAGTTCATCATCCGTGCCTTGAAAGTTGTGTAAGGCTCGATGCAAATTTCTACGTTGTTCACTCTTCGATTTCGGTGGATCAATTAGGCATCGGAGAAGGTTCCACGTAGTCTTGCTGTCTAGGCGACCTTTGAGGGATTCGCACCTTTTTAGCCAATTGGTGCGAGCGAGGTCCCATGCGTATTGGTCTGCTTGAGTAGTTAGCTTCGCTATTCGAATTCTGAGTTTTCGATTGTGCCTTTGTTTCTTCCACCGTTTTATGAGACTACGCCTAGCTTCCCAAAGGTGTAGAAGATGGTTGTCAACAGCTGGGTGGTCCTCCGTGGTGGCAAGGGTTTTTGTGAGGTTTTCTTTAAGGTCGAGAATAGATGCCGCCCACTCTTCGTAACTAGTTATTTGTTCCGATGTAACTAGTTTAGTATCCTTCCTGAATTTCTCCCAGTCTGTCATTCTGGCTTGCCCACGAGGTTTGCTGTGCTTGTTGCTTTCAAAGATGGTCTGCAGCATGTAGTGATCGCTGCCTAAGGTCTCTCCCGTATTGAGCCACTCATAGTTGCGGGCGTTGCGGACGAGCGTCAGGTCGGGGGAGGTATCCCGAGTTATGCTGGTACCGACTCGAGTCGGATGCTGCGGGTCAGTAAGTAAGGTGAGTGCCATGTCAGCGATGGCGGAAGCTAGTTTCCTGCCTTTAGTGTCTTCCTTTGGATATCCCCATAATGGGCTAGAAGCGTTAAAGTCGCCGACTATAGCTAGGGGAGCTGTGTGAGCTTCTCTTAGTGCTTTGATAAAGATAGCGTCAAAGGCTGCGCGGCGCTGTTTGGGGCGACTATATATATTGAGTATATAGGTGCCCTTGCTGTTACGGTGTTGTGGTAGCAACTTTATGAAGGTATATTCAATGTCGCTGTGTAGGTCAAGGTCTACAGTGGTTGCTGTGCATGATTTGTGGACCAAAATACATGTCGAGGGGTTTGTTTGATGTGTTGAGTATCCTCTGATCTTAGCCTCCATATTTACTTCTTGCAGGGCTATTATTTGCGGCGCATGAGAATAAGAGTCTATGTATTGTTGTAATGTTTCCCTCTTGCGCTTTAGTCCCCTGCAGTTCCATTGTAGGATGGTGAGTTTAGGTCTTGGTTGTGGCGCCATGTTGAGAATTAGAAATGTGTGTCGGATCCTGTGGTGGATCTTCAGGTTCTTTATCAAGTTCAGGGATGACTAGGCGACGATTTCCCATTTTGCCCTGTAGTTTTGTGCCCTTGTTGTGAGAAACATCCGAATATTCCTGAATTTTTCGGTCAATTCTAATCTCCTGCGCTTGCATCCTGGTTAGAACTGGTTCAAGTTTTTCCATCATGGGCTTGATGACTGATTCTAACATGCTTTTGATTGTCGTCTCGATCATAATTTGTAATTTATTGGCCATGAGATCTTGGACTGTGTTTTCCAAGCGGGTAATGCGGTCCTGTGTTTCGGTGTTCTCAATAAATTGCGGCATGGGTGCCTGCGGTGCTGCTGCCTGCGGTTGTGGTACCTGCGGCATTGGCGCCTGCTGTGGCGTCTCTAGTGCAGTTTGCCTGTCGATAGTGCTAGTATTTAGCTCCTGTGGGTACGGAGGGTGTACCTCTTCCTTGTCCTCCTCCATCGGACATGCCTGTTGTGTCAATGGAGGTAATGTGTTCTTCGGGTTGGCTGCGACGCCTAATTGCTCTTTTAATTTCCTATTTTCTGACTTTAGTTTCTCGATCTCTGCTTTAAGTTGTTTGTAAGCCAACGCTTCGGGGGAGGAGGCAGCTACATCTGCCCAGCTCACCTTGCCGTCGTTGCGCTGGTCCTTGTAATGGGGTCCTGTTGTTTTCTCAGCTGGACGACTGCCGGTGGGGTGCGACGCCTTGTCGCTAGTGCCACGTCCTTTGCTTGATGACCGGGAGCCGCGTGGTCCTGAGTTGCTGCTGTTGGACTGGGCCCGTTGGGTCAGTCGGTCCCCGCTGTTAGATGTGCCTCTGCGGCTGGACCGGTCCCGAAACTTGGCCCTGGACTGGTGACTGTCTTGACCTGTCTTGGATTTGGCTGGTTGTGATGTTCGGTACTTGAACTTGCATTGATTCGACCCCATGGGATGTGGGCCTTCGCACACTGTGCACTTGGGTTGGCAGTCATGGGCTTCTTGAATGTCGTCCTGGCCACACTGCGGACATCGTGACTGCGCAGGGCAAGGGCAGACATCCGCCCGGTGTCCAAGTTTCCCGCACAGCAAACAGGCTGGTGTTGTTTTCTTGTACAGGCGCACGGGAAGCGCCTCTCCGTAGTAAAAGACGTGAAAAGGGACCTTTCTTCCTTCGAAAGTGACGGCCGCTTTGTTGGAGGAACCTAGTTTTCTCACGCTCACCACTGGTGCGTCCGGGGAGCGAAGCGCTTCCGTGATGTCTTCGTTGGAAACCCTAGGGTCCACCTGTATTACTCCTTTACATGTGTCGTCAGAAGGCCGGAGGTAGGAGTACACTGCGTGTGCTGTGTCCCCTAGTTTAAGTTCTTGAATTGCGAGGATCTTTCTGATTATTTCGGCATCTCGTACGCCGACGACGATGATGTTTTGTTCCCAAATGGGCCAAACGCTGAGCGCTGCTGATGTGTTATTAATGCCTGCTGCCATGTGCAAGGAGCTTCCGAGAGTGTTGCTTCCCCTGAATTTGCTGAGATCCAGCGTTCCTCTAGGTTTGATTATGATGACTGCATCTTGCTTGTCGAGACGCGGCTGCGGAGGAGGCTTCCAACGCTTGACTTGCGTGCGTGGCGTCTCCTGCAGCGGCGTATCAGCTGCGGCGGTGAAGTGGCCATCTGGCGTTCGTCCTTTCTGCCGTGCCGAGCGGTTGTTACGGGCTGATGCGCGTTCCCACTCTTCTATCTTGCGTTGGATGTTGGCTTCTGTTACTTTGTCGAAAACTGGCGTTTTCGCCTGCGGAATGGTGACGATACGCATTCCATCCGGGTCGTACCCCGTCAAGGTTGTCATGATTTGCGGCAGAGTTTGCCCGCGGAGCCGCGGCGGGCAGCTGACTCGAGGCCTATCTGTTAGGCTTAGCTACTCGCTCGATCCGCTTGAACTTGAAATCCTCGTTGAAAATGGTCCCACCTGAGAAACGGTGGTCTCCTCGTTGTTCTGAAGTGCCCGGGAACAAGTCCTGCTGCTTTTGAAGCGCTTTGGAAATCCTTGTCCGGGAAAGGAGCATAAATTCGGCGGAGCCGATGTAACACACGGCCGTCCTTCCCGACTGCTCGCAGCGCCCCCCGACTACACAGGAATTGCGACCACATGATGGTCTTTACTGTGGACTTAAATTGCTCATGGCTCTACCCACGTCCAATATTGATATTTGGTTTATCATACTATCATCACTTCCTCTTAGCTTAAGCTAGGGTTTCCGGTTACAACGGCGCTGTATTCTTTCGGAAGGGCACCAGAAAATCGTTCATACCTACACTTAATCAGATGAAGATAATAAATAGTAAATGAATAAATTGTTTTACGGGAAAGGAAAGCCGCACTATCTGGCACACGTTCTCTTTGAACACGTGAACAGGTGGTGGTGTGACCATGGAAGATTTTGGGGTACGCAGGCTGGTCGCGTCTTATGTTGGTCATCTTTGTGGCATCACTCTTGTCGACCAGGGGGTGCGGGAAGGGGATTTAGGCGAATGGAAGGGGAGGATGACTCCGCCTTTAGTTGAAAAAAAAACTGGTTGATTTATAGGAAGGGAAAAAACTGATTGATTTGATTTATAAGAAGGGAAAGGCGCACTAACTGTCTCAGTTATCTGTGGACACCGCACCGCGCCGTAAGGGAAGGGAGGAAGGTGGGAGTGAAAGTGTAAAGAGAGAAAGAGGAGCCGTAGTGGAGGGCCTTGGAGCAATTTCGACCAACTGGGGATCTTTAACGTGTGCTCAGATCGCACAGCACACGGACGCCTCTTCGTTTTTCCTCCATCGAAACGCAGCCTATAGGAAGGGAAAGGCACGGTAACTGTCTCACTTCTCTGCGGACACCTCAACCGCGCCGTAAGGGAAGGGAGGAAGGTGGGAGTGAAAGTAGAAAGAGGAGCCGTAGTAGAGGGCTACGGAGTATTTTCGACCACCTGGGGATCTTTAACCCGCCTTCCGTTGAAGGTGGCTCTATAGGCCCACGCTGGCCTACAGGGTACTTTTTAGGCCGGACGCCTGCAGAAAATTCCCGTGAAGCTGGTGTTCAGAAAGATCATTCAGTGTCGGGAAGAGCAATTGCACTTCCGTATCGGCAGGGAGTCAAAGATTCCGACCGCTAGCCAGAAATTGCTGGCGGTGGCTTTGGAGAGGCTGGGAATTCTATAATCAAGTGCCCCAGTATGCCAGTGCTACCACAAGAATGGTAGGCTGGGCCTGAAGCTTGGCCGTAGGCGTACATGCGAGAAGTAGTTCATGTACAGCCAATGCGCAGGCGTAGGATGGGAGATGTTGGAGATGTTTTGCAGCGGTAATTCGGTGGCTGGATGGGATCACCTAACCGCTTTCCTAAGAGGAGCCTTGAGATGTGGAGAGGTGTGACATCATGACCAGGGAACCACTGTTGTGCGCAGGTATGGCCAATGCATGCGCCTTCTATTTGCCCCAGACTCCAATAACTCCTGGGACCCAATGCAGGGACAGTTAATACCCTTACTCCTGAAGGGTTAGGAGTCGGACTTGGAAAATGTTCATGAAGAGGTTGATGACATGGTGATTGGTCACAACAGCATAGCAGATCTGGAGTCGCACAGAAAGTGAACTGGTCCAGGTGGGACTCTGGATTCGAATAACTGTGCGGCTCGGTGGAGACCAGAGAGCTCCACAGCATGGCTGACGACTGGGCAAGTTGGTAAGGGTTCGTTTCTTCCCCGTGTCTCGTTCTTTGGCTTGTTAAAAATGAGCTCCACAGCAGTTGAACTAGCTGGGAATGGCATGCGTCAAGATCTGGACTGGTCCAGCTGTGATGCCGTTATGGCTACAACCGTTTGCCCAGTAGCAGTACGAAACGAGCATCCGTGAAGAGGGTAGATCCACTGCACTTATCAAGGAGGGGTGTAACTCTGCTGGAAAGCAGCAGCAGGGGTGTGACGATTGGTGTTGCCGTCCGTACCCAAAAAAACCTGCTGTTGAGGTCAATTGGGTGGACGAGGCAACACGGAGAAACCTTAGCTTCGATGATACCACTGTACACTACTGACACCTTTCCCACCCGAAAATGCGAGCTGTTGTGCTGCCCTGTTAGGTGTGCGGCACCATCTTGGGCATGGCTGAGACGGTCAATGAAGGTCAGTCACCTTGCATAACGAAAAGAACCAACCAAAGTAGATACCAGCTTCCACAAAGGTACCAGGAATCTGTGTTAACTGAGGCGAGGATCGTCGGATGCAGGGCCTTTGATTACGATTCCAATCATTACGATGTCGATACGATATTGCTACTATATAAAGTCTAATGACTCGGTTGGGTGACTCCAGATCGGAGGGAGATGAAGGGGAGGGGGTAAAGAATAACCGATGTTACCGCAGCCTCGAAGAGTCTCATTGCCCAGGTGGTCGGGCTGCCATTGGCTCTAGCCAGGAGGAGCTGGACTGCATACTGACACGGTCCAGATGAGGCTTGAGGACTGCCTGAAGAGATCCAGGTGAGCTAGTCATCCCTTGTGAGACCTAGGTATTTCACCTGGCGTTTGCACGGCAGCGAGGTTCCTCTGATATAGAGAGTTGCAAGTCGGCGGATGCTCCCCGCTCCTCTCGGATGATAGACTATGACGTTGAGCCTGGTAGACCAGAGGGTCAATCTTTTGGATGCTAGGAAGTATTGGACGCCATCAAGTGCCTGTTGCAAGGTCTTCATAGCTGAGATGATGCACCATTTGGAGGTTGGATCCAAAGGTCAGTGTAATCTGCATAGATGGAGCAGGAGGCCTTGTGAGTTCTGATCTGCAGAATAGAGTTTGGCAGGCCTGCCAGGACAAGGTTGAACAACCATGAGCGGAGGACCAATCCTTGGAGAACACTAGAGGTAGCACGGCGAAGGGAGCTCAGCATTTGCACAACTCGAGCCTGCACTGAGCGATTAGAGAGGAAGGCGGAGGTAAATAGTCTTAGGTTCCCAGTTACACCGAGAACGTCCAGTGCCTGCTCAATGATGGTGTAAGACAGGTTCTCAAAAGCAGACTGGACATGCAAGAGGGCCAGGAAGACAATATTCTCGACATTTTTGGCTTTCTCGAGGGTCGAGACCATATCTGCAATGAAATCTGCTGTACAGCGGAGCTTACAATATTCAGTGAACCTCCGAAGGAATCTGGCAGCTTTAGCAATCCAAGTGAGTCACTACAGGGCAACGAACTCCATGGGGTTGCAAGCTGCAGACGGGAGAGAAACAGGATGTTAGAATGAAAGTTCCTTAGCCAAAAGACCCATTTGTTGATGTGATAAAGCTTTTGTTCTGCCCCTCAAAGAGAGATTAGGGAAAATTGCAAAATAATCCGAGCACAGAGAACCAGGTTCTCTAGACCACACATTGTGGCAGGCAGCGCAGAGAAGGGCCCCGTCGAGGAAGGCAGTCCGGGCCGGATGAAGGTATAACCGATGAGCTGAAGGAAGCGAAGGCCAGTGTCTGTATCAGAACCAGACAGGCTGTCAAGGGAGTAGAAGAGTGACCGATGGATCTGGGAATGGCAATGTCACAGCGGAATTTATTGCAGGCGTTTATATAGGCAGTCATCGCATACATCAAGGCACCACGGGCATAGGTCGGGGTGACCCTGCATGATACACGAGACATCACATAAAGAACGCGACATGCAATGCAAATAACAGCACGAACAGAGGGGATGCTAAATTATTTGCTCAATGCTCGCCCCGTATGTCCAGCGTCGTGGTTCAGCCATAGTCCGTGACGATCTTTGAGGGGCCACGGTTCGAAGGCGCTGTACCACCTATCCTAATTAAAGGCTTTAGACCTCGTCCTTCGTTACTGGAGGAATGCCTGATTAATCTTCACTACAGTCAATTGCATTTCAGTCCTGGCTACTTTAGCTACTGTAGCGATCCGCTCAGAACTTCTCGGCTACCTTGAATATCTTGTCCATGTTTGTAATGAGATTGCTCGCCTGGTTCATCATTGGACTCATCTGATTTGTGTCTGTGCCTAATTCCCATTTGTGTGCTTTCATGTTACGACCGCTTTAGAGTATGCGCAATGTTTCCTAAGATATACTTATTTACGTCGGTCAACTTTGGAGTATTGATTAGCTTTGATATCTCTGCAGTTCTGTACGGTGTCTTGGTTTAGAGGTTTTCATACTTTGGCATTTCTTAATCGAACCTTCTGCCTCCTTTGATAATACACCGGTATCGTCTCGAACTTTGCTGCTGTCTACTTCTACCGAGCAATCAAATGTATCTATGAAGTTATTGTTCATTGATCTTAGATTAAGGTCGTCATCCTCGGTTAAATTTGATTATCTATTCTGTAGCGAGATCCTGAATTCTGCCCTTCCGCTCACCGCTAATTCGATGATGGATTTCTTCCTCAATAGTCTGTTCCATTCCCTTTTCAAATCCAGGTTATTCGAGACTTTAACATCCTCTGGTCACCGCATCGAACCTTTCTGCTTACCTCCACATCCTGCACAATTCCAGGGTTTGAGCGAAGTATACAGTTACTTTCATTTTTCGTCTCTCAATTAGGGCTTTTCCTCGTCCACTTCAGAAACTTCCGTTTGCTGAAGAAGCATATATCTTTATTCTAAAGTTATTTCGTTCACGAAACTAATACCTCCATCTATGTGGTCTCCATCTTACCGTGCCTACCGTGGCACTGAAGTCGCCCATTGTGTAGTATGCTGTGTTTCTGCCTTTCGCATTGCGAATTCTACATCATCGTAGAACCTTTCACTGCCTCCTCATCATGACAGCATGTACGCCTGTATGCTTGTACGACCTTCACTTTGTACCGCCTATTAACCTTAATTAAGATGCCTGCACCCTCTCATTACAGCTATACTATGGATCTTTGTTACAAGCTATATCCTGATTGACAAAGAAACCCTCTCAGTTCTTGTCTCTCCGGTAAATCTCGATATACAACGTACATGCCCATCCTTCATTCAGTATATGCCTCATTTGGTCTCCCAGCCACGCAAAGTGTTGAGATATCCCACATCATACCATCTAGTTGCTCTAACAGACCTGCTAAACTAGCCTTACTAGAAAGAGTTCCAGCATTAAACGTGGGTAGGGTTAGTTTCTAATGGCGGCATATCCGGATCCAGAAATTCTTATCAGCGCCCGCTGCATTACAAGTCTGACGATCACCATGATCAGTTGCTACACAACCGCTGGTTGCAGAGGGCTCTGGTTTTATAAGACTGTTGATAGAAGGTTGTAGCCATTTACTGCTCCAGGGTGGCCAACTCCTGTTCTGGTAAGGGAGTGTGTTGGCGTAGGTGCTAAATGTCATCAGGCCGTACTCCAAATTTCTTTATGCAATTCCATCGAGAACATGTTTTTTATACCAGTGGTGGATTGCCCAGCACTAGAATTCGAAACAGGGTCTTCTTGTTTACTAGGCGGATTTGCTGCAGCTAAGAGGCTGCTTTTCCATCATTTAACAATTGTGTAGTTACTGTAGAAAAAACAGGGCAGACACCAGAGTGCCCCTACACTGCGTTGAATACCCGGTTCCTCTTACGTTTGTCAATGTAGTAACATGGCGCGCAGTCTCTTCTTCTCCTTCGTTATAATGGTACATACCCACAGTGGGAGATTGGCCAGAATTCGTTGTAGGTGTAGGTAATTCGTTGTAGGTAATTTATAACGCCGATTTGGCTGTATGATAGCTAACCTAATAATTAGAAGTTAGTGTCGCTGAAATAATTTAAAATTTTGAAGCGATAGTAATATAATCCAATGTAAAAAGGATTAAAATTGTAAAATAATAAAAATATTGTAAAAAGAAAAGAAAGAGTACAATTCAGACAGATCAGCTCTAACGCAAAAATCTTCCAGTGGCAATTTTATAATTGTGAAGTAAGTCACACACCGGTTTTAGGGCATACCCTTCGACGGTCGCACCAAAGAAGAGGAGGACAGGAACTGTAAATGGGAATCCTAGGTGAGCAAGAGGTATTTCCAAATAATTTCTTCTCTGAGTAGCATACCTGCGGCGAGAGAGGATGTAATGTTCAATTGCTTCCACGTCATCTCATGACGCACACAGATTGGACGCGCGAATCCAGAGCGACATAAATAAAGATTGAGGGAAGTCACATGGCCTCGAGGTACAACATCGGACATTCCAATGAAAATTTAAATGATTAAAATCCGTAATCGCAAGGAGTGGCTCATGGCTCAAGGAGTGTAACGTTTGAAACCGTTCAAAACGGGATATATTTATCAAGATAATATTGGGTACAACATCGGTAACAGGCCCATTGAGAGCTGAATTTGCTAAATAATCTGCCATTGTATTAGAAGCGATGCCGCAGTGTCCGGGAATCTACTGAAAACGTACTTCCTGTATATTTAACAGAGGAAAAACATCAGGGTTTGTTTTAAAAGACCCATTTTCGGGCTTTCTAATGCTTCTAAGACTGACAGGCAGTGAGACAGTTTGATTACGTGAGTAACGTTACCGGCAACTTTCTGAAGGGTCAAATCAATCGCACGCAATTCAGCAGTAAATATTGGTGTGCAATCAGGGATTCCTACAAAAAAACTCCAATCAAGTGCTTGGGAGTAAATCCCTATTGCTGCTTTTTCATTCCGTTGTGAAGCATCTGTGAAAATAGCTACGTATCGTGGATACTGTAATAGATAATATTCAAGATGCCCAAATATTACAGTGGTAGTCGTGTTTTGCATTAGATGGCAACGACTGGTCAAAGCACAGTGCGGAAGTAGCTTGAACATTGCCAACACGTCTTACTGACATAAGCGAAACTGCATTTTTGAACAGCAAGAACTGAGTAAATACAAATTGTGGTTGCTTATATTGCAGCCAAAGATGATCTAGAAACTGAATTTGGTGTATAATAAAAATGGGAGAAGCCACTCCAAACAGAGATTCTAGTGCTTCTAGAGATTCCAGAGATTCCAGTGATGAGCTCAAATCGAGAGTTCAAGTCCCGTACACGGGCCTTTAAATAGAAGACTGCATTTGAAACTGTTTTTGGCAACCCCCAACATAGTCGGAATGCGCGCCTCTCCATTACCAACAAAGGTGGTAGTTTGTATTTAGGACTGCCCGAGAAAAGAACACAGCCAAACTCTAAAATTGGTCTCAAATAAGTTTTATAGAGAAACAAGAGTACCTCTACGCATACTGAATTTCTTATGGCTAATTCGAATCAGGCGACCAAGGGCTCGCTCCCCTTTCAGGCAATTACTTTTGATATGAGGCCACCAGTCTAATTGGGAGTGGTATAATACACCCAAGTACTTTAAGGATTCAACCTGTGGGATTTGTGAACCGCAATACGTAAATGAGATATAAAGAGGGTGTGCCGGTGGGAAAGCGAGTATTGAGGATTTCTTTACGTTAAGAATTAATTTTACTTCACCCAGCCAAACATCAAGGGCATTCAAGTAGGCTTGCAATTACTGGGATAAAGAATGAACATCTCGTGCAGAAGAGAAAAAGGCAATATCATCCGCATACACGTATGCTTTTATGTTTGGATGAACAGAAATATCCCTCATTAACAATTAAATAGCAATGGACATAGCACCAATCCCTGAGGCACGCTTCTAGTTTGGTAATAACTTTCAGAAGTTATAGAACCACTAGTGCAGAAAAATATCCTATTGCTCTTTTAGCCACGCAAAAATGTAAAAAGGTGGCATAATTTCGTTTATCTTATTCAACAATATAGAGTGCCCTACGCTGTCATATGCTTTGGCGAAATCCAAAGTGACCAATGCCGACACTTCTTTCTGCTTCATTGCTAACCTAATTATACTCTCCAAATCTGTATGAGCCGTCCAAATCAAGCACCCTTGACGAAACCCAATTTGTGAATCACTAAATACATTCAGGGTCATCACATGGTTAGTGAGGCGCAGGTTAACTATGCGTTCAATAATTTTCAGTAGATTTGAAGTTAGAGAAATCGGCCGAATATTATCCAGATCAAAAACTTTTTTTAGATTTTTGAGGATTAGTATAATTTTAGCAACTTTCAAGTATTCAGGTAACCAAGCAGTTTCCAGGGAAAAATTTACAATATTCAATACTTCCGAGTTGCGGTCCTGTACTAAAGCTTTCAGCATAGCGACTGTAATACCGTGACACCCAGGAGCTGCAGGTTTCAGAGCAGCCGCTATACAATGCTATTCCGATGGCTCAACTGCAATGAAATCAGCACATGGCGCAGGCCGAAGTAACGGAGCCACCGTTTGCGCTTGAAAGCAAATAGCAAGGCCGTTCGCAATTTGTTCAAATGTATATTTCGCTTCACTGGATGATAACACCTCTGATTCGGTTACATGTGATGGAGATGAAGTTTGGTTGCGTTTCATGAACCTATACAATGCCTTTAAATTAATTGGATTAGAGAGATAAATATTCATATTAGCATTATACTCATCCTTTGCTATACGAATTATTTTTTAAAAATAAAGCCGCATAAAATTTATAATTTATCTAATTTTGGGGACACTGTTTATGGGAAAAGCTCTTCCATGCAGCTTTGCTACGACGGAATGCTTTTTCACATTCTTCGTTCCGCCATCGGCACGACATTTTGTTAGGGACAGACGATTTTACAGTGAACACTGAATGCTCAGTGGCATCTAACAAAGAAGAGAGTGCTTGTTGAGCACGGTCAGAATTCTGAGATGATGTTATGAAGGAAAAAGAGGAATTCACTATCTTTTTAAAGATAGTGATAGTGATATGGGAAAAGCTCTTCCATGCAGCTATGCTACGACGGAATGCTTTTTCACATTCTTCGTTCCGCCATCGGCACGACATTTTGTTAGGGACAGACGATTTCACAGTGAACACTGAATGCTCAGTGGCATCTAAGAAGAGAGTGCTTGTTGAGCACGGTCAGAATTCTGAGATGATGTTATGAAGGAAAAAGAGGAATTCACTATCTTTTTAAAGTGTTCATGGTTGACAAATTTTTGTTCACAAGTAATTACTCCAAGGGGAGCAGATTCTATACTAAATGTAACTGGGAAGCGGTCGCTAGATTTACCACAGTCCACCGTAGCCCATGATGAGACCTTTATTCCATTTGCTGCTAACGTTAAATCAATTACTGACCTAGAAGCTGCTCGCATGTAGGTTATGCCTGGACTATTACAGCAACGCGCATCATTTGCAGACATCCAGTTCCAAAGCCGCTGCCCACATATATCTGAACGGTAACCCCAAATAACATGGTGCGAATTAAAATCACCAGCAATAATCAGTCTGTTGGTTGAACTCAATAGATCACTTAAACAATCTGTCGTACGGACACCTGTTGGAAAGTAGACATTTGCAATAGTGAGAGGAGCACACTGTGGAATTGCGATACCAACTGCAAGCAGTTCGCAGTCTCGTCGTAGGATTTTGTGTTACACCTTCGCCCGATGAAATGTTTTTGACGATATTAATGTTAGCAAGCCGCTACCCCGGCAGGTAGTGCGATCTGATCAAAAAGTTCTAAAATATTTTAGAGAAAATTGCCGATTTTGAAAAAACCAAGTTTCTTGTAGTAAAATTATGTCTGGGTTGAAATTTGAGATATGATCCTGTAAATCGTGAAACGAAGATGCAATTGAAGGACAATTCTACTGTAGTACTTTTAACCCCGCTATGATTATTGCAGAATCTGGGGGGCTGTAACAACCTCCTTTAAGACATCGGTGTTATTCTTAATATTAGGGGAACCTTTTTTACTTTTATTATTAGAACTGGCGGATTTTGAGGGAGATGAAGAAGCGCGGCGCATCTGGGATGAACATGTGATCTCTACATCCAATGGGCAAACGGTGGACTCGTGAGTATCCACAGGACCCTGACCCTGTACTTTCATTGAAGAAATAGGAGTAGGCGTCATCTGGGTAGAAGCTCCCTCAACAGAGGCCCTGGCAATCATAGGAGCATGACATTCAGCTATACCAGTTTTGCCAACTTGCAAAGCTGAAATTTCGGTCGAATCAATCTTTGTAGCCTTGGCCTGTGACACAGCTTCTGTAACCATGCTTAACATATGCTTGAAGAAACCCTCAAGTGATTTCGCTACAGCTGAGATAGTCGACTTTTTCATGCCTGTTTCCACATCCGAAGCCAGTGGTTTTGCACAAGCTGCATATGAATTCCTCTTATGGTCTAGCTGCGCATATGCATCTGCTCTAGAACACTTTTTATGCTGTATAATGTCGAGAACAGTTTGCTCATCTTCACGTTTTGAGCATGCGTCATCATAAGCAGGGTGATCTGTGTGACATAGTGTGCAAATTACCACAAAAGAGGTGCACATGTCAGATGAATGGTTGTCGCCGCACAGTTTGCAGCGTGTTGCGGATTTGCACGCCTTGCTGCTTTGTCCGAATCGCCAGCAGTCTTTGTACTGCAAAGGGCGAGGCTGCAGGGGATCTACACGGTACACAAGGGCATATCGTAATCTCTGTTGGACAGTTAGCCCTGGTAAACGTCGCTATTTTAGATTCTGTCGGCACCCTGGAGCCACCAGCATCCCTGCTGCAACGGAATAGGGATAAGATGCCAATGCCAGCCTCATTGAATTCCTCGATCATTCGATCATTTCTTGCGTCGAAGCCGACGAATTCACGCCGCGTATAATACCTTTTCCACATACCAGCTGTTCAGGTATAAAAGGATTTACTTGCAGTGATGCAAACGATGTGCATCGAAGCAAGTCTGACACACATTGTATATTCGAGGACTTAAAAAGGATACCTCTCCTGCCAAACGGACGCATCTGAGAGATTTCTAGGTAGTTGGAGGTGACACCCTTTAACTGCTCCTGGATTATTTTTGGATTTTTCATCTTGAGAAATCCATCCCCAATTGGTACAAGCGCCACCGGTATTATACTTATTCCAATCCTTCCAAAAGATTCCAAGTCCAAGCTTTCGGCCGGCAGACTGGCAAACCAGGATGCCTAACCCCCACCTGGGGAAGCTAGAGGCATTATAGGCCTAATTGAACATGAATCCTAATTTCTGTTTAAAACAACTTCGCGACAATCCCCCGACGTGAAATAGCCTCACCGGAGGGAGCGGTTAGGCTCGCAGACAAGACAGGATACAGCAGTCAGGAGATGACAGCAGAACAACACTACAGCACGCTAGCATAGTAGCACCAGTCCGCGACAGACGTCCGACCGATGCTCGGGCGCGAAACGTTGAGTGGACGCGTGCTGTCGCGAGCTACTTCCGGTCCAAAAACTTTCTTCATTTTTCACGTTCTCTTTGCAGATTCCTGCGTGAATCTGCAATACACTCCCCGCCCTGAGGTGAGATGTAGGTCGAAGCTAGAATGGTATCACCTCAGTGCTCTCTGATGACCAACATAATGAAGGCGGTTCTTACATTATCGCTCTTGAATATCGCCAAGGATGACAGTATAGATACTCCACGAAAACTGACTTGTAACATCCGTAACAGGACTTTAACAGTGGAGAACAAGATGGATCAGTAGAGCGTGGTAGCCCAGACTCGAATCACACATTAGGCCCGCAGAGTGTCCAAGTTCTTTTGAGCATACTTCTGCTATAGGCTTTGCAACGGACTGCATTGATTCATCGAATGACTCACCACAGTACACAACACAACGTGAATCCCTTGGTTCGTGTGGGAGTTAAGTATGTACTATGCTACCCTCTGCTGTTGGAAGTCATAGCTCAGCACGAAGTTAGATACGTACATCCTAGACGTCAGTGCTTGGCACAGCTGACACACAAACACACACTTTAGCACGACACAGCTCAACACTGACACAACCCTTGGTTTCCACCGTGTTCTTTTCCTGAGCACTGGCCTTTTTTCTTCCTGTGTTTGTGAAACAAGGGCCGCCAATTTTCCAGGCTGTTCGATGATTCATTGTCTTTCTTCACCAGCCTTTCGCACTGGACAAGCGCTTGCAGCTTTGCACGAGTCAGTTCTCGCGTTTGTGTGATAGCATCGTTGACAACCTGTTCAGTTCTCGCCTCCGCATCTCTCTCCGCAGAGCGAAGCTCCCAAGCTTCTGGAGCGGTTGCACAGTTAGGCGCTGAGCAGCGGGTTGTGGGTCTGTCACGATCACCCATCTGACTCCGTCCCGACCGCGCGCCCATCATTGCTCGATCGAAGTGGGAAGGTCCTCCCGTCCTTGATGCTCATCGCTGAGTGAACTGCTCCGATTGTGAGTGGCGGAATAGATACGCATCTTTCTTAGTTTCTACAGGGGTCGGCATGGCAACTTAAATCACTGCGGCGGTGTCTTCCTCTCGCATATACTTCCCAGAAGCCGCACTACGAAGCTCTTTGCGGGAGACTGAGTATCTATGCTGGTCACTGTATTTATTGTTTTGCTTAGGGCTACTGAATGCGCTTCCATTGTTTACAGTTCATGACACCTGAGGAAGTTGTGTGAGGGCGCAACATCCCACAGGCTCCTCCTTGCCAGTCTCATTCCTCAACAGGCCGATATAGTTGATTACTTTGGATGATCGCTCCGTGTGTATGTCGTCAGGTGCACGATAAACATATTGCACTCGTTCGCCATCTTCTTTTGTTGGCGGTCCGAAAACAATATTGCTAGTAAACTGCCCAGAATTCTCTGTCCGCCTTTGAATGCGTGTAATTGACTCGATGTTTTCATTACTGTGGGAGAAGTGTCTGTGGGAGAACTCTGCCTGCATCGGCCCTTTATTGTCATGCGCTTCTACCAAAGGTGTGTTCTGCAGTTGAGCAGTCACTCCTCGGTCACTGACGGCATTGCCCTGGACACGCAAACTCACTACTCTTATCCATGACTCTAAACGATGACTCGGTGTAATCAGGTTCTTCTGATAATGCTTTTGGAGCTGACACGGGAAAAGGAAATTCAGGCATCGATGTAACCATGGTAGAACTTTGGACTTGTTTTTCTTTAAGCTCAGTGACCGAAACAATGGTTAAATTGAAAGGTGATTCAGCGAAAATCTCCGATAAAACTGCTGTCTTCGTTGAACAATGGCTGTTGCCAGCATCAGCGGGCGCCTGAAGGTTCTCGATGAGGTTACAGAGGAACGTCATTGTCTACGTGGCAGTTTTCTCATACTCTAGTGCAGCTGTGTCTTCTTCAGCACAAACGTCGCCTTTAAAAGTTTGTAGCTTCTCGTTCAGTAAGCGCAAGCCATCGTTGCATGCTTTTAGTCTCGCTTGCATAAGTTTAGCGCATGAATATTTATTGCGTTTGAATTCTAAAGTTCTCTTGCCTGATGAAACAGCCGGGTCAGAAAAGCTCGTTGAATATCGAGTTTCTTCATGATGCGGTCCATGTCATATCGCTGAAGCCCTTTTCTTCCTTCTCCGGTGGGCTTCGATGGCGGAGCTCTTGGTATCTTCCTTGGGGGGTCATTGTCGTTCCTAGTGTAACCTCCAGGAAGGATCGATGTAGGCTCTTCTCTCATTACCACCCGGGTTTTGGCCCCACAAATTGCAGAAGAAAGAGGACAGAGACCAGGACGCCTCTACGCTGCGTTCCATACCTGGCTCTTCATACGTTTGTCGATGTAGCAACATGGCGCTCAGTCTTTATCACGCGCTCGTCCACTCCAAAACCTCTTCTTCATCCTTCACGTTCTCTTTGCAAATTCCTGCGTGGATCTGCTATACTTGCTTGATCATCCCCAGCTTATTTCCTCTTTTTTTTTATAGCTTCTAAATATTTTTGACCCTCGTCCTTCATTGACAGAACGTCTGACTTTTTTCCACTACTGCCAATCTCAGTATTGTCCCAACTGCTTATGGTACTCTATAGAGCAGTGTGGAACGCCTCGGCTGCTTTGATTATCTTGTCCGCATTTGTGATTGCATTGGCCGCCTTCTCCCTTAGCGCATGCATTTGATTGTTGCCTGTGATTAAGTTGGCGACAGAAGTGGCAGAATATTACGGAGCATTGCAGTAAGTAATGAAAGGGGATTTAATGTTTGAATAAGAAATGCTAAAATGTGGTAACGTTCAACCCAACAAAGAGGAGAGAAATGGAAGTTCTATCAAATGTATTCAATAAGCGTAATGTGTTCAACATAAATAGATATAATATGGAGGAAATTGATCTTGTAATTAAGAATGGTGGTAGCCTTACAAAGGCGAAGAAAATTAGGCATTATAAAACATTTGATGTGTGCACTCAAGGACAAGTTGAGCAGAAATATTCTAGGAATTACTACTTATGCAGTAGCCAAAGTAGAGAAATTGGCAGTAGAGAACCATTAGCGAACATTACACCAGTAACAAAAAACAAGGTTTAAAGTTTTAGAAGCTCTGAAAATGGGTAAAGCATGTTTGGAGGATATGGTAACAACAGATTGGTTGTAATGAGGTGGGGACTGCGTGATAAATATACTGGCCTCTTGTATACGCAGTGTCTTATGGCATAAAGGATTACGGAATCATGGAATGATGATAACACTATTTAAATTCAGAGGAAAGGGGACGTCAAAGACTTGAAATTTTGCAGACCAGTCGGGTAACTAGCAGTCACGTACAAGGTATTTACTCGGGTAGTGACTTATAAACTTAAGACAGACTTATACTTCAATCAAAGGCGGAGGCAGTATTTAGTAAACGGTATACTTTACTATTGATCATACTCATACTACCAATGCGATGATAGAAAATTGCTCGAACTAAAACCATCCACTAAACATAACCTCCATTATTACGAGAAGGCATTTCGCACAGTTGAAACCTCCGTCGAAAGGCAGATGTAAATTAGGGTTTAAAAGAGCCACATAAGAAATTACAAGAAAATATCTGTAGGGGCTACACAGCAACCTTAGCTCTCCATAAAGAAATTTATGAAATTTTCATAAAAAAAGCTGTTAGGCAAGGAGACACGATTTTCCAATACTATTTCACAGTGTGCTGACAGGAAGTAGTCATACTTCGAATAAGAGCAGTAAGCGAATTTAGAAAGTTCTCACAGATGACGACAAGAAACTTACCGGTATCGCTCGTGAGGAAATAACATTACCGTTCGCATATCACCTGTGCTCAGCTATGGGGTTGAAGCATGGAAGTTAATGAAAATGCTCTACCTAAGTTGAGGGAACACAGGGAACCAACTAACAGAAAATGACAGGCGCCAAGTTAAGGGTTAGCAAGTGTGCAGGGTGGTTCTAAGAAATAACACGAGTTATTGGAATTGAAGAGGTAATGGGCAGGGGTAAAACACCTTGTGCGAAGAGAGGATAACTTTAACGAATTGGATTTTAAGTGAATGAAAGTAAAGAGCGCTGATCAGGGTAAGGAGTTTGGAGAGATATTATCAAAAAAAAAAAAAAAAAACAGCGCGAACAAACGGGGACGAAAGAAAGAAACCACAGGAACAAGCGGTGTTCGTCCCCGTTTGTTCTCATTGTTTTTTCGGATAATGTATCACCAACTCTTCCGCTTAACTATCCTGTTGAGTTTTTAGAGGTTGATTGGATGCAGCTAGCTGAGGACCGGATTTCTTGGGCGATGCTGTTAGAGGCCTTATCTCTGCAGTGAGTGTATTCCTGCTGATAACAATGACAGTGCCTTCGGTTGCGTTTCTTTTAGTCACCAGTTACAGCCGTCATTTGCGTTCAGGGTTAACGCATAACAGTTAAAAGGCTGTTTCCCATCTTCTTCAATTCTAGCTGGCATCAACGTATGTCTAACTGAGCAATCTAAGCTATGACATCACGATCTGTTCATCTATTCAGGGTTATGTACATTGCAGGCTCCCAGTACTCTTCATTATGGGAATTTCGGGATCACGAAATTTGGTGACCGTACTAGCACAGGCGCTCGAATACCCCCTTGATTACCTTCATAGAGGCCGGATTTTTAGGTACTAACAATTCACGTACTAGGCACTTATAACGGCATTTTAGGCAACAAACCGATAATATTAGGCAGATAAAACTATCAAAAATGCATATTATATAAAATTGAACATCCGCTCTTCAAATTTGAATGAAGATGAAAAACGGGAGTGGGAATTTTGGAATTTAGGACGCAACATTAAAAACCTATTATTAAAGGCCGGCTGGCAGTATACCATACAATACACCTGTTTAGGCAAAGCAAAGGGGTGGTCGCTGTCAGCCGAGGAAAAGTTTCGGCAATTGTTTTAGCAGCCCATTCCAAACCCATTTGATGTGCCTGGAAGACAGCAAAACGGTAAAACGCAAATACAACTGCCGAAAGCGTTTCAGGCAGTGACCAAGAGGCGAGGTGTTCATTGCCAGATTTAATATGTTATGGTATAAATGTAGGAAAAGAAATGAATGCTTCAGAGGAGGTCATGCAATTAGGAAAAACACAAGGTGACTAAGTTATTCGGTAAGTGAGCTCTAAGTATGAACATTTTGCTGTGGAATTGCACGATGCTTCAACATTCAAAAATACGTTGTAATTTATGTAATAAGTTTTTCCTAGTTAGTGGATTCAAGCGTCTGGCGCCAAGTCATTTTCTTATGGTGCATCCCATTACAATAATGGGGACACCCGAAACACACTGACGCGACGAATTGTCGCCGTACGTTGCTATTTGATGCTAAATATGGCTTTCGGGTCAGCCGTAAAATGCGCCGTTACGACGCCAATAAAACAATTATGGTGAAATGCTAGGAGACATTTTCTAGTTGTGATAAAAAATTATTTCTAAACAAATTAAATGTCTTTTGGGCTTTAATAATGGTTTTATGGCTACATGATGCGGCTGAGATGAACATCGGTTGGCTTCAGGACTTTTGACCAAGGGCGTGCCTCCGCTGAGAGCCCAATATAAACAACGTTCATTTAGAATGGCAACCACTAAACAGCGCTCCGACCATCCTCTGAGTAAAGGCCTGGAAGTTATGCCCCATCTCACTCAGACGACTGTTGCAGGCTAAAACAAAACAGTCGATATCAACGAAAGTTATGCAACTGTCCTTGCAATTAGAAATATTCGATGGCTGTCATCCTTGGTATTCTAAAACATAGCGAGCACATATTGTCGAACACCCCTTGACCACTGAAAACCCCTTGTTTTATTCAAGAAGGCTGTAAAGTAGTGTGGATCTTTTCGGCAATTTCTCTACTAGAAAAGGCAGCAATTTTGTTTTGTATGCATAGAGCTGCACACAATTGTAAAGGTCATCCGATTTGAAAAAAACTGCATGCCAGCGTTTCGTGACAGCCCAGCGGCTCTTTTCACGATTTGCATAAATTAACCCCCTTGATATGCTTACCAACTTGCACGAGTTCGTTTGACAAGCACGCATTTTCATATTCCAAACCAGAAATCACAGCGGATCGCGTGGTCTCTCTACTTCTTCGCAGCCGTGTACATTCATACATTCTTATCTCCCCAATTATGTTTCTTTTTCTCATAGTGGTGCAAAAAAAAAGCGAAGTTGTCGCACAGGGACGCCAAATCGCTTTCGAGGTTGTCGCAAGAAAGAGCATCTTAGACGATCCTTGGTGAGACTATAATTAACTGACAAACTCTACCGGCCTTTAGGTCGGAAAGGTAGCAGTTGTAGCATTCACAGGTGGTGATAGGCTTCAGCAGCAGAGACACTTCCGGCAACTCATCTTTCAAGGAGCGTACGGCATTAGCGCTTTCAGAATACATCCTTGACTTGCAAAATAAATTCACTGCCATCATTGCAATTCTTGCGGGGTTCACAAACACAGTGAAGTAAATTAGCTGTACAGGTTAAATGGACCCTCTACAGGTAGAAGCCTTTCAGCAAATGTCGGGTGAGTCGATGTAGGTGGTCGGACGCGCGTAAAAAAGCAAATCGTTGCTTTTGTGAACGCCATTTTGGGCTCACAATTTTCAAAGATTGGTTAAAAACGCTGTCTATAGATTTCCTCGTTTGTCCTCTTTAAAGGCCAAGAGGCTACAAGACAAATCCTTGTCCTCAAACCAGCGCCAAGCTTTCCAGCTAGACTTTTAAGATAAAGAAGCAGTTCCTCGAAATCTGCTTCATCTATGGAGACGGAAAATCAGGGGTCGCCAGAACTGTCTCGGATCCATCAAAGCATATCTCCGTAAATAGGTCCGTAAATAGGTTCGAAAGTTTTTTGCAGTGTAGATTTGGGTGACACGGTAAACTATACTTCTGTAGGAACCGATGAAATAGAGTGATTGAAGTTTTTGTTTCCACGCAATGTTTGCGGAAGTAAGCCTGGCTTAGGTCAGCGTACAAAACATTTCTAATATTTTTAAGGGCGACCTCGAAGCGGTATAAAATTTTAATCTAGTAACAGGATGTTTTGTCTAATGAACAAAAAGCCGTGATATGGAGTGTAACGCAGTACAAAGGTGAAATTAGCAGGATGCCTAAGCTTCGCATTTAGAATACAGTTAATAGCGGCTATAATACCACCTTTTTATTCCTCAATTTCTTTCATTTAGCTGGCTCTTGAGGAAATGAAGTTACACCATCTGTCTAAATCGTTCATGATTATCACATTTGCAATTAACGACTCGCAGTTAGATGAAATGTATCAGGGGTTCTCATCTCTCTCGCAAGAAAGAGCATCTTAGACGATCCTTGGTGAGACTATAATTAACTGACAAACTCTACCGGCCTTTAGGTCGGACTATTGCTTATTGTAAAGAAACAACTGTGAAATTTGCTAAAAACGGTTGGATAATAATCTGTGACACGAAATTATGCCTATGTTTTCCAACACGATTAGGACTCCTCTAAAACTAAGGCACAGAGACCACTTTCCGACCAAGTTAGCCCACAGCGCAATTACATAGAAGCAAATTTTAGAGAATATAAGCCGTTTTTTTTATTTAGCGGCACGTGATGAAAAATCGGTACGAAAAGGCCGCGGTCAATCGCAAGCTTCGCAATTTTCGGGAAACTGAAGGAATTGAAATAAAACGCGATTGATACGCGCTTAAAATCTTTGCATATGGTTGGCAGAAGAAAATCCCCATTTGCGTTTTGGCACGGCGTATGTAGTGCACTGCCGAATGAATGCGCACTTCGAGGGTTCGCTCTGGCAGGGCTGACAAGTCAGGTAGAAATTCCTGGCAAATATGAAAAGAACGAAGTGTCGTGCCTCAGTATTTGCGCCTCATTGGGTTAGCGGCCCTTTTACAGGGAACTTACGCACTCTGGCGAAGAGCGACGGAGTCGCTTTATTTGAAGACGCGCGGGAACATAGTGTGTGAGTGATGGTTAAAGGGTGGTCTTCTTGCAAACATTATTAAACCTCCTGCTAAATGCTGTTGATGACCGGCGAAAAAGTTGTCATTGTATGCATGTATCGCTAACAGCTTCCCACTGATGATCTGATGAAGATAAGCTCTTTATTTACTCCCAAAAAGGAGGAACCAGCCGAAACACTGGTTGCACTGCTTAGAGCAGGTCAGTAGGGATCCCTTGAGACTCTGCGGCCTCCAATGAGCGCAAAATGAGCTGGCGCTGTTGGGCTAGCTTGGTGGTACGCAGGAGGGACTCCCACGCATTCACTGTAGCTGTATTGTCTGCGTTGTGTCGTGTACATATCCACACCTTGTGAATGAATGTGGCCGGTTGTGAGCAGTGTTTGCAACTAGGTGCAATAAGATTTGGGAAAATTTTGCTATATAGCCATGGGTTTGGAAAGGTTCCTGTTTGTATTTTGCGCCAATGGGCGGCCTCGCGCCGGGATAGTTCCCGGTGTGCAGGGGGGTATAGACACCGTTCGAGCCGATGATGCTGGAGGATGTCCGTGTATGTAACAAGGCGTAAATGAGTGCCTTGGGGAGTGTCAGAGGAAGCGGCAGACTGAGGAAGGTGCTCCGCCGGGAACTGAGTTCTCGGGCTAGAGCATGCGCCTGCGCGTTCCCGCTGAGCGCCTCATGGGCTGGGGCCCATATGAAAAGACGAGGTGTAGACGGTAAGGGGAAGATCGGAGGATAGTGTGTGTCTGTCGGGATATACGACCTGCATCGAGGTTACGAATTGCCTGTTGAGAATCGCTAACAACTACTTTGGTGGAGGGGTCGGTCAGAGCTTACGCGATGGCAACCTCTTCCGCGGTGGTAACAGTTGCGGCATTGAGGTCGCTGCAGACGTTGTGTCAGTTTGAATGCGGTGCCAATGCAACCGCAACCATAGCGGGGCGAAGGGGGTGGTGGGAGGCATCTGTGTATGTAACGTCGGGGCGACCGGCAAAACGTTTGTGGAGTTGCAGGGTCGGTTGGCTCTGCTACATCCTCCCAGGACCGGTGATATCTCTCCCTCCTTATCAGGGGAAAGAAAACGTCCGTTTAGATGCTCCCATCACTTTACCGGAGGTACGAGGCGAGCTCAATCGTCTCAAGACAAACTCAGCTGCAGGGCCGGACCGGATATCTAACCGTATGCTTCAGAACCTCGATGACGCCTTGACTCATGCGCTCACAGACTTCCTGCAAAAATGCTGGGAGCGGGGAACCATCCCGCAAGAGTGGAAATGCGCGAACTTCGTGCTCATCCTCAAGCCGGGTAAACCACCTACTCTCTCGAACCTCCGCCCCATTTCTCTCACGTCCTGCGTGCGAAAACTATTGGAGCATGTAGTTCAGATCCGTCTTCTTCGTTACCTGGAAAAAATCACCTACTTCCAGACACGATGTTTGGTTTTCGACCACACTTTGCGGCCCCAGACGTCATGCTCTTGCTCTTCCCACTGAGGCAAACACCTATATGGTATTGCCGCCTAAGTCATTTGACGAGGGTAACATGCTATGGGAGTAGAGCGGAATACAAGGCAGATTGCCGGCTAGAGATCTTAGACAGTTAATCCTGTTTACCCTGCACTTTTCAGTGTGTTCAGGTTGATACTTACCTTGAATTGTTCAGATGGAAACAAAACTCACTTCAAACAATTAGCAAAACCTTGGACACACCCGATAGGTTACTATTTTACCAAAGACATTCTTCCTTTCCATGTGATTGCCATAGCCTTCCAGGGCTGTTTGAATCAAGACAGCATTTTTTGCATCACCATCGAAAATAGGCATTTATAGGCACTATCACCTAAATAGGAATTTGCAGGAACTATAAAAATAGAATTAGGAGCATTGTCAAAAACATAATTCGTGCTCATTTGTAAAAGCATTTTGCATATCATGTAAGGAAAAAAAATAGACATTTGCCTAAACTCCAGTCTTTAATTGTGATGCGTATCTTAACAAGGACAAGCATGATTGAAGGGGCACATGCCTGCATAATATAGAAGTTTTTATTAAAGGGAACAAATGGGGTACATTCATGCCTTCTTAACAACACCGCTGGCACCCGATAAACGAATGCTTTGTGCGGAAAAACCATTTAGACTTATCGTTGACACGTTGTTGCAAATAGTTATTAGGTGTGTGGATTCCCCGGCATGTTTGCTTGTAGTACAACTGACTCAGCCATTGTTGCCAACTCTCTGCGCAAATTATATGCCCGCAAAATAGTGTTTATATTCAATTCCTTTAGATGTTTGGGTAGAGGACTCTTGTGGAGGAACTAATCCTAGGGGCGTGGCCGAATAATAGGAAAGCAATCTAGGCACTGAAAGTTTTACGTTTAGAAGAACGTCAATTTCGACTATAGATGGTGTATACTGTTCGAGACTGAAAATATTAGAGCAAAGAAGTGAAAAACACATGACTGGGCGACGTATTACGAGCCCTAACTTCATCTGAACTTTATTCACTGCAAAGGCAGTAAATATAAACAACAGTCAAGGCACGTGCATGAAAAACAACATGACGCATCAAACAAACCGTTCAAGATATGTCACCTCGCTCTTGAAAAGGCGAACCAATGTATCACTCACACATTTTTTCCCTCTTTCTCATGTGAAAGGCCTCCAAGACCTCGCTTGCCTTCGTATCTCTACTTCTGCCCAGAATCCTTACCTCATGAAGCCGTGGTTCACTTATCTTACAGTGCACTACTCTTTTCCTCCGGGCACATGTTCTGCCGCTCGGTTGCACACGAAGCAGTTAAGTACTTGGTTGCATATGACATATAACTACTTCGTGTGCAATCGAGCGGCAGAACATGTGCTTGGGGAAACAGATGTGTGCACTGTAAGATATGTAAAACACGGCTTCATGAGATAAGGATTCAGGGCAGATGTAGAGATACGAAGGCACGCGAGGTCTTGGAAGCGTTTCACATAAGAAAGAGAGAGAAATACGTGCGAGTGACCCGTCGGTTCGCCTCTTCAACATCGAGATGACATATAAAGGACGGCATGACAGATGACATGAAGGACGAGATGACACAGAGTTCAGGCCAAGTGTTGGTTTGGACGCCGATACGCCACGGTGGACAGAGTCAACAGCTATAGCGGCGGAACTTCGGTCCAGAGTCGTTCGAACCATCGCATACCTTGACTACGAAGTTATCTCCGACGGCGCGACCACATCCCAGCGGGGACAGGCGTTCCCATACATCATGCATGTTACGTGCAGGTTTTCCCTCTGAATTTAATCCTAGCGCCAGCGGAAATAATCTGAGCGCCGACTGATATAATCTAAGCGCCATGTAATTTAATTCGAATGCCAAGCATTTAATCATAGCGCCAGCATATTTAATCCAAGCGCCAACTCGAATAATGTTCGCGCCAACCAATTTAATCCGAGTGCCAACGCAATTAATACAAGCGCCAGCGAATTTAATCCGGGTGCCAACCAATTTAATCCACATGTCAAAAATGAATGTGGTGGAGGCTCCAAAGCATGAAACATGAATTCCAGAAATAAATAGAAATTGAGATCACATTCCAGACCATGCGACGAGTAAGCGAAGCGTTAGCTTATGGGATGACTTTCGTCAATATTATGACAAACGCACAATTTCGGCACTGAAATACTGAAGGGTACCAGAGCTGTGGCTTACTGGCTCTATATTCCAAGAGGACAATTTATCCCACAAATGTGCGCACTGCTGATTACAGAATATATGCAGAATTAAAATGTCTTCGATGAAACATAATTATTTTATCACACAATTAAAAAATGTTTTAATCAACCGTATCTAATTTAGCTATATGTAATTTCATCAGCCAAACATTACACAGCCAATGCCAAAAAGGTCCGAAGCAGATGGCAAGTTTTCCGCCTCCGTTTACTCGGTGCCGAATTGTCGTCTGTTTTTGCGCTATGCTAGGAGAATGGATGAAAGCACAGACATGTAAATTCACTATTAGAAATAGGGGTACTTTCTTTTGCAAGAAATGGAAATGTTTTCTCAAGAGCATAAAACAAAAACTGCTAGAAACGCAGAAGACAAGAGATTTCAAAGCAGGCGGCAATTATCGCGCCTCCGTTGTGTGTGCCGCGTTGTCGTCTGCATTTGCACGACGGAGTAGAGCCGGACGGTGGTGGTTCGTACTCGTATATTATAGGCAGGTGGTAGTCTGCGTGTTTTCATTAATTTTGCATGAACTTTAACGCGCATTATTTTCTTCCATGGAAGCTGATGAGCAGTGCCCTGACATCCTAATCGGGCACCGAAAACGGGGACCGCCGTTCAAGCCTCCAGGTGCACCAAAAAGAAAGAAGAGCAAAGTCTCCGAGCATGACAGGGCCAGAATTCTCAAAGTGTCGAGGCGTGGAGCAGATGTGAAAAATTTGCCAGACATGCTGGGCATCAATTTAAAGACGGCGAGATCCATTGCAGCGAGCGATAGAGAAGCGTGGAAGAAAGGCGGAACATGGAAGAAATTCGGAAATGAGGTAGTAACGGCTCTAAAGAATATTGTGGATAACAACCCTGCTTTCACGCTAAAGCAAATAAAGCGAGCAGTGGAAGAAGAATTGCCGGGAATCGCCATCAGCACAAGCAGCATTGATCGCCTACAGGATTCGCACGGTTACGCTATGAAGTTGATGACTAAGAGGCCGATTGACCGCAACAGAGACGACGTGAAACGCAGCCGCAAAACATACGTGCAATGGTTGCAGTGTGAAGGACCTCGCTTGTGCAGGTTTTACATTGATGAGACCAACTATAGCATATGGTGTTGAAGGAGCTTCGGCCGTGCGGTGAAGGGACAGCCTGCGGTGCAGACGACGACTGGCACCAAAGGAGCAAAACTTAACATTCTCGCCTGCATGTCCGCAAATGGTTTCATTCATTGGACGGCCATAGACAATGTTGACTGGGTCGTTTTCAATGAATTTTTGAGCGACATATCAGCCCGTGTCGAAAGTGAAGAACCTGGTTCTGGAGCGGTTTTTATTTTTGACAACGCTCCAGCTCACAGCCGTGCGGAACAGGCAAGCCTGGCCAGTCAGACGCACTCGATCAAGCGGCTGCCTCCTTACAGTCCATTTTTCAACCCTATAGAGGAAGTCTTTTCGAAGTTCAAGTCGGAAGTCAAAGCTTTCCTCAGCGAGCGGAAAGACCTGGTGCTAATCACTCCTCTCAGAATGACTAAAAAGGACCATCGGCGCAGTTTGTTGCTCGACGCTGCCCGACACTCTATGCAGCAAATACAAAGGGTACAGTGTGCTGCTTTTGACCGCCATAACTTTTCTTTTATACGGCAGCTTTGCATGAAGACGATATGTAAAGCGTTCTGAGTTATACTTAGACCTGCATAATGTCTCCTAGAAAATAAAATTGCATTTCAGTCGGCTACTTCTGTGCTTGTACGTGCTTATAGTTTGTTGGCAACCTACGCTGCTAGGATTGCCGTCCAGGCAAATTAAGTACTGCTGCTAAGGTGACCATAGTGAGAAGCCAGTAGCTATTCCTGGCCTCGGTTGTAAGCTCCGCTGTACATAGTTTCATTCACTCTACCGTGTCGCGGCCAGACTGAAAGCAGGGGCGCGCTCTCTCTATCCGTGGTAGCGTTACTCTAAGTCTTCACGCCGAAACCAACTGTGTGTTACACTGATCCTTTTCTGCTAGTGGTGTTAAATCATGATTAGAAACCCAAATACATTTCTGCACCGATTGCAATTTCTAAGAACACCCAGCTGTTGTGTGAAGACCTCACTTGCCATCAGCATGCAGATTCAGTGCATAAGACAACCCATGATAAGCAGTGCTTAACCAAACAATTAGAAGATGACAGGTATATTTGTTCACTTGCCATGCGTCTAAGCTAAAAGCTGCAAGAGACGTGTCACAAACCGCTTTTTTTTTTTCAGCTGCACATATGGTTCTTGGTTGTTGCAAAAATATAAGAACAAAGCGAAATAGTGCATGCAGATGTGACGCTTACTCGTCGCATGGTCTGGAATGTGATCTCAATTATTATTTATTTCTGAAATGCATGTTTTGTGCTTTGGAGCCCTCCACCACATTCATTTTCCACATGTGGATTAAATTGGTTGGCACCCGGATTAAGTTCGCTGGCGCTTGTATTAATTGCGTTGACACTCGGATTAAATTGGTTGGCGCGGGCATTATTCGAGTTGGCACTTGGATTAAATATGCTGGCGCTATGATTAAATACTTGGCACTCGAATTATATTGCATGGCGCTTAGATTATATCAGTCGGCGCTCAGATTATTTCCGCTGGCGCTAGGATTAAATTCAGATGGAAAACCTGTAGTAGTGCCTGTTAGGCACTGTTACAGGCCCTGAAGACTCTAGATGTTTTGATTTTGAGAGTTTTTGTTTACTTCCTCTGTTTACTTTGGAAGCACCGGGGCGATGCCCATTTAAAGGGGAAGTAGGGCCGCGAACAATTAACATGCGTATTTCTTTTCAACAGCCGCCGGCATACGGTCTTGTCACTGTCAGTCAGGCGCACGGACCGATTTTAGGCTTTCTGATCATTTTCGGTACCGTGAAATGCGCCTTTTTCGTTTTCTTTCTAGCGCTCGATGGGCCGAAGCTAGTATCGAATGCTCGCAGGCAAGCACATATGTTTTCGTGTTCCGGTGTTTTCCAGTATCTCTTGGCTGGCGATCTAGATGTTTCCACTACAACTCTAAATTAAAGACTGCAGAACGAAACGCGCATTGGTAAATCGACTACCGCAGAGTACACTTGCTGCTTCGCCGCCGCCGATTGCCCAATTTCCTGCGCGCTCAAATGAGCACTGAAACGTGCGGTGGCACATCACGGTAACGGATTGCGGATCAAGGTAAACTAAAACTCTCTAATGTCACAATAGCGTAAAGTTCCAGCTTTAGGAGTAGTTCCCGGGTATTCGACGTTGGCAATGTTATGAGCGGAAATTTCATACTGTGATACGTGCGTGGGAAATTGGCCATTTACCCATTTACAAGAAGGGTACTCATATGTCCACGGGTTCTGTGCCATGAAAAAGCAAGACTCTATGCTCCATCTGATAAGTGTGCAGTTTATTTGAGTGGAAGATGGTGCGTAAGAAAAGAAGCCAGAACCCTTGGATCCAGACTAAGACATTCTCTCCCTATATGACGCTATTACATTGAGACAGCTCCCAAGAAAGAATGTTATTTCGTCCCTAAGAAATAACTTAGCTTAACATGTACTCGTTTCTTCCGCGTGTTTCGCGCAAATGGTAGGGCAGTGGCGATTGATCTTGATATTGTTATGAGAGGGGATGCCGATGAAGAAAGGAAGCAGTACATGAACAATGGCGCTGATAGTTGACCTTTATTGAATGCTGGCGGGCCTAGCGGGATGCCGTCCGTCCACGCCACTGTCCATTTCTTCCTCGTTCGTAACACAATCCCGGGCCACCGAGTGGTCGTCGCGATCGATTGACGAGGAAAAAGTCTGCATAAAAGTGTGTTGCTGCTCGAGTTGGTGGCTGATCATGGTAGTAGAAAACAGCGCTAGAGACGGGACAAGGAAGTATGCACGTATGCACAACACGAGTGCAGTCTAACAACTGAATGTATTCAATGCGTGAAAGTAGAAATATAATGAGCGACAGGTGCGCAGAAGTGTAAAGGAAGGCCACAACGTCAACACAAGCAATTACATGCTCATAATTAAGAGTTAAGATAGGTTTCCTTTCCCTTTCTGCGCATCTTTCGCTCATTGTATTTATGCGCTTACGTATTGAATATATACAGTTGGGAGCGCTCGTGTTGCGCCTGATACATTGTCCGGTATATTGCACTATTTTCTGCTACCATGATGAGAAAGTCGACACTGATCAGATTTAAAGCATGACGATGGTCGTGTCTTGATTGGTGAAGACAGAGGAGAAGGAAGGTGACGGCCAGCCGTCGTGATGCCGATGAAGCCTAGCCCAGGAAGCTTTCGCTGCACAGATCGCCAGGATTTGATGGCCGATTCTCAGGCACGCATACATGGCACGGGAAGGAGCATTATCTTCTCGTTTGTCGCTGTATTGGCTCGGTGGATTCGTCTGGTCAGCGTCATGGTTCGGTCCAATCTTTCGGTCGGCTCTTTCATTCGTTCTGTCTTGTGATGTGTCCTCAAGTGTTGGGGGCGTCCCGGGTTAGTGGGGTCTTCACGGCGGGCTAGTTGTCTTTGCTCGTGCTTTGTGGTCAGGGCATGGGGCTGGCCAGCGGGAGAACGGCCAGGTCATGCTGTCTAGCAAGTTGTGGAAGCGTCCCAGAACCTTTTGCAGGGGGCACCAAAGCTCCGGGCTGGTGTGAGGTGAGACAAACGTAATTCGTACCTTCACCAACGTGTTACGAAACTAAACAGAAAGACGAACAGGACGGGCCCATCCTGTTCGTCTTTCTGTGTGGTTTGTGTAAAATCTAGCGCTGTTTATATCTTTATTCGCACCATACTCTTGGGAGTAACTACTCTTACTGACGTGAACAGGTGTTATGGACGTAGATGTCGGCAAATGCTGTTCACCGCTGCAATACTGGGGTAATAACCGTCATGCGCGGAAATTCGCCGTCTGTCATCGATTCTTATCTGGCAGTAGGACGGACAGGTATTCGAGCATGAAGTACATGTCCTGTGGTGCATCTAATGACCCCTTTTTAATATTTGTATAAATATAGCGAACCCAACACGAGATAACAATTTTGCACAAAACCAGCAAATAATGCCATCCATGTAAGCACCGTTGCCCTACTCCCTAACCTATGATCTTTGTTTATGTAGGGTCGACAGAGCGCAGGCGTTTTCCTGAATTGGGAACGCTACTGAGAATTTGCAGTTTACTGTACTGTCTGCTGTAAACAATAATTTGCCTGTAGTGACGATGCATGTGAGGCAGCGTCCCGTGCAATAAAGCTGCATGAACGCTTCTTTATTATAACTAGTGTCCAGAAAATGGATAACCTATAAATTTGTTTTGGCCACCTCAGTCAAAAGGCGACTATAAAAATTTCAATATACATTTATCAAACCTAAAACACAGGGAGGCTTTGTATTGTTTTTGGAGCGAAAAGGACTTGGAAAGTTTTTCAGTAACAGTTCTGTAGTGGCTCCCTAGGAGGCAAAACATGAGTTGGAACACAATGCACAAGAACTTGGACTAGGTTTCCACGGGCAGTGCAGGGTTAATGTTTACGGACCGATTCCTGTTCCGAGTATGTTGAGGTTGAAAGGTCACAGCTCCTAACTGTTATTTGTTTCATGAAACCTCCGCTCTGGGTTTGGGATGGTACGGTAGATATGCTCAAACGGTTAGCACGAGAGTTCACTCGAGCCTCCTGGATCTGGTAAATGAATCATTAGAACTACATGGTTGCCGCACAACTGAAAATTGACGAGAATGTTATTACTGTTTAAGGTCTCTGGGAAAGGATTTCATATTGAAAACATTCGGCCAATAGCTTTAAGTTCGAACCTGCTAAAAGTAACAGAAATAGTTGTGCATGACCGTCTGCTAAAGCATAATTTTGACATAGGTGCTTTCAGCGCTGCTGAGATTGGCTTCCGCCGCGGATTCTCTATGTTGTCTGCGCATGTATATTAAGAAAGCAGAATCCGCCTTTCTTTGGCGAACCATAAGATATCGGCGGTAGCGAAGCTCGATATTACCAGGCTTACGATAGCAAAAAGCATTCCGTCCTAATAAACAACTTAGCATTAAAATGTCAAACATGTGCTTATGCGTCCATCGGTGAATGTTTAAAAAGATGAAAATTCTATGTACTTATGGCTCCTTTGCCTCAGAACGTATACATTGACAAGAGTAGTGCCGCAAGACTCTGTGCTCTCGTCGCTACTTTTTATTATATTGATGTGTTATATTCTTGCTAATTCTGTCCCTGTATATGAAGATGGCAGAGCATTATTCGCCTCTGCAAAAGATATTCATGACCTCTACCGTCATCTTCAGGCTTGTCTGAATGCAATCGAGCTCTGGTTGGACACAAATAAGTTGATTCTAAATGTGAGCAAAAATAGTGGGCTAGTCCTTAAAACCAACAGCTCCTTATATGTTTCGTTATACTAATGCTCAGACATCATACCGGAAGTGAAATCTGTGCTGAGTTTAGGCATTACTTATGGTGCTAATATGGGTTGCAGGCCTAACGTCAAGCCTGAAGTTCAGAACAGGGAGCGTGCACTTGCTGGGCGCATGCGTTCAAGAAATTTGGAAATCGCTTGGTTACTCTTCTACATTTGCACAAACCCTGCACCAGACCGATTCTAGAATTAAGCTGATTTCATTCTTTTTTTTTTTAAGTCTCCAAAGTATAAGCGTCATCCTTTGCTGCTTTTATATCGAGGGGAACTACGCCCCTGGTTAGGTCCCCGAACATCACTCTCCGCTTTTCTGTAGCGCTAGCTCGATTTCCGAATTTTGCTCCGATTTTCTCTTTGTGTCAGATCATTCTTACACTCACTTCAGTCTATTACCGGAGTGGCTAAACATATTTTTGTGCCCAACCTAGTCCTCTTTCTCACTCACCCGTGAGTGAGAAAGAGGGCTACGTAGGACAGATGAAAGACACGTTCACAGTAAGTGTCTTTCATGTGCCGCATCCCAACACCAAATCTGCTCAATAGAAAACACAGACTCGGCATTTCTTTCATAAATTTTCGTTTTGAGATGTTACGTATACTTATCGAAAAATGAATTTCCAGCTATCTTTTCACGTTGAGCAGTCCATTTCCACAGGTTTCGAAAATTAAAAATTGAAACCTTTTTCGATGAGCATTGTGGAGTAATAATAATAACAATAATTGGTTCACAGGAAAGAAAAGGAAGGAAGGAAGAGAAGAGGGTGAGAATGAAAGTGTAAAGAGAGAAAGAGGGGGCCGTAGTGGAGGGCTACGCAGTAAATTCGACCACCTGGGGATCTTTAACGTGCGCTGACATCGCACAGCACACGGACGCCACTTCGTTTTGCCTCCATCGAAACGCAGCCGCCGCGGTCGGGTTCGAACCCGGGAACTCCGGCACAGTAGTCGGGCTACTTACCACTGCCCCACCCCGGGCATTGTGGAGTGCAAAAATATAATTTAATTTTGCAGGCAATAAAGATATGCTTTATATTTCCACGCTACTGCACTGAAGGCACTTCTCATGCGAGATGAAACTTTTCCCAAGGCAAACAGCACGCCTAAAAAATTGGTGCGCAGTTTCAAAAAACATTTTTACTTAAAAGCAGGAGTGGTGCTCCGTCCAGAGAAGTGTTCACGTATCGTGCGCTGAATAGGATATCATAAATGCCAGTTAAGGCGAAGCTGAATATGAACAAAGAGACCAAAAGCTTCACAACCTTGCCATGCACGTCCTGAGCATCTTAGACAAGTCATAAAGTATCATGTCTCTAGCTGTAGGCAGTAACAAATATTACAAGCGCGTCCAGATATGAAGATGAGTTCTAAGCAAGATTCACATATTCAGCTTTTAGCGCGCCCTCAAAGCATACTATTTATTCAGAGGTGATGCGGCAAATTCAATGCAAGAAGGGCGAATACAAATGTAAACGTTTTCTGCACCAAGCCATTCACCTGTTTAGTGGACGCTAAGTTTACAACTAACGTATCTGTCTTATATCACCGAGTTCTGCTGTATTCGAGGCTAAATAATTCTGCCTTTTTGCTAAATAAGGTTCACCTTAATATGGTCTAATTTCCTTGGTGATAACCTCGTCAGCTGGGCCGTTTTGTTTCGGATGTTGTGTATCTGTGTGAAAGGGATGCGTGCACGTATGGTAAGTAAAACCCGTTGTAGGAAAAGCATGTCCATCCTGCCTTACGAGAGTTAAGAATACGGTTTTCGGAAAATAAGAAAGTCGGTCGTAATGCTCATGTCAGAGACAATATGTATATAAAGTTTTCAGAGATTTTTCTAGTGCGGTCATTACACCTCGTCGTCTGACATTTTGCCTCATTGCTGTATATAATTAGAATGTTTGCTCTGACCTAAAGTTGAAATAAAAATAAATTGGGCCATGACATAAACCATCTTTTTCTGACAGAATTCATCTAAAAAACGCAAAAATGTTCTCTCACTTCAAAATTCTTTAATTTAGAAGCGCGAACAGGACGTCTCTGTGGATGGTAGGCCAAATGTCAGGTACTCAGAAAGAGAGAAGGCAGAGCCAAACATTTTCTCGCGTACTGTCAACACATGTCACTCTTTCCCTGAAGTAAAATATATATTGTTTTTGCTTTCCAGAGTTGTTTCCGTCCACCGTGAAGCATCACAATTTACTCTTCGCAAAGGCCTCTGACTTAGCCGGCAGAGTAAGTGGAGGATAAGTGAAGTCTTCACTCTTGTCATATGCCTGCAATGTCTATTGCGTGTCTAAATCTTCTAGAAGGCAAAAATATGAATATAAAGCAATCAAAGCGGAGCTTCAAAGAACAAATTGCACTAAAGGAATGTAAAATATACTTTTTCTCATTTCAGCGGCTGTTCCGAGCTCGAAATAAATGGAAGAAATGGCTTCGATTTGCCACTCATTTCAATGTCTGAATAGAACATAGCTGCTCTGTCATTTTGTAAATGGCGTAATACTAAATCGCAAAACATTGCAAAACATTTCAGGATAGTAGAAACGTAACCCGAAACAAAACAGTGCGCTGCCGCCAACTCTGCGTATAGCAGGTATCATTTTGATGTCACCTGCTGAGAATTCAATATAAATCGCGGTGTAGTCGAGTGCCTACAAACATATAAAAATGACCGCGGCCGCTTCTTCAAAAGATATATTAATAACAAAAAAATCTTGAATGGGTGTAAACCGACTAAAGGTAGAGTGTACGTTTGACAGCTTACAAATGTTTAATTTTAAATTCAATATTTATAGGCATGCAGCAGGAAGCGAGTCAAATAATGAACTAAACGTTCAAACATGCATAAAGTATAGAAAGGTTTTTCTGATTTTGCCAAAATTTCTCATCTTTTTTTGTTCCTGAACGGCTTACGTGTGTAGCTTTCCGATGTGCAGGCATTCTAAACTATAGATTAGTATCTTTGGTAGCTATTTACCCGCTGAACATTTAATAGAACAGACTGGACACAGAGAAATCGAAGCGCATAAAGACTGCTAATTTCAATAGCTTGTTTCATAATTTGCACAAAGAATGAATATTGAACAATGATCGATGGATGTGTAAAAAACAAAGAGAAGCTAAGAGTGGTAACTGCAGATGGAAGTAAAAAAATAGCAAAGGTGAGTGCCCGCAAAACCTACGTAACCTGAGCAAATCTTCAAATCTATGACTGGTAAAGCTTGGATAGCCTTGATTGTTGCTTGAATGTAATCAGTGACGTTTCTGCACTGACGTCCCGCATCGACGTTCTTCTGTGTGCGGCAGCTGTTTGATGAGCTACGTCTACTGGATAATCGGATTCGAACAGTGGTCCTCGCAACCTCTGGGACCCAAACAGTTCAGAAGGCGTCTCGTCTGGATCATACATGATAATTGCTGCCTTTAAATTGTCTTAGAGCTGTGGCGATCCCTTGGCATTGACTAAGAGGCACCAGAGGCTGGCTAGATAGAGGGAGCGCAGGCCTGCAATGTAGCCTCCGCTAACTGACGTCGTTGTTATCACGTGACTAGGTAAAGGGAAGCGCAAGGTTACGAGTGGGGGATATCCAATTTATTTTATGTATTTTTTGTTTTTGCTTTATATATTACTCTCTTTCGTCTTTTGTATTTGCAATGTGCAAACAAAACAAAAAGTATAAATATCAGTGTAGTGTAAATTAAGAACTAATAAAATTCGACGCAAGTAGAGAACATAGGGAAATATGGTTTCCGCGAGAGGTAACGCAGAGATGTGCAGCTTGCCGATACAGCGCAAAGATATGTTGGGGTACACATTTTGCAAAAGTATAGGCAGGCCATCCAAAGCATTCCCTAAAGGCAGCCTACCGAGGAGAGGTCAAACGCTCACTGTTGGCTTTCTGCGTTATTAGCGAAAAGAATGCACAAACAAGATACTCATAGATTCTGCATAGGGACTTATGCGCTCATGTGGTTTCACTTTTCTTATGTTTCAAACAATTTTTATTCTGTTTCGAATCGGCTGTCATCGGTTTCTTCATTTCATTAAGTGTTGATCTCAGCAAGATTGACTAAAATGCGAACGAACTCCGTGACCACGCAGGCGCGAACAATTTTCAGCGGGAAAGTGCAATGGCTCCAAAAGCTGATAGACATATGACTTTAAAATTAACTCTTGTGCCTTCATCCTCGAAGAGCTTAGTCATTATTTCTTTGGTGGACTTTGAACTTCGAAAAGATTTAGGATGGCTTTTTCGCGAGCACTTAAAATGCTGTAAACAAAATTCAGAAAAGGGTTGTGGACGGCATTTAATAAATTTGATTTCAGCTGTCTTTCCCTATCCCCGAGCAAAAGAAACGAAATGAGCGCCTTGCGATAATATGGATTTTGGCCTTAAGTATTTTTGCAGTATGATTAGCGAAGTCTATATAAGACAAAGTTTACTAAGACTGCTGGATTATTTTCATCTTGACATAATCCTTTCGCCTACTGTATCGATATTGAAAAAGTTCTCTAGAGGAGGAAGCCAGCTCCAGCATTGGTATGCTCTGATATTTCTTTGTTATGTTGTATTAAAAGTTTAATGTGTTTTATGTTATCGAAATTGTAGGATAGTTTTGATTCGCTCAGCTAGTCGAAGACAATTTGGCTTCTCGCGCGTGTTTTGTCGACATAAAACTTGAGCCATTCTACAGTGTACTGATGCAGTGGATCCGCACTGCCGTGGAACAGATTCTTAGAGACCCAAGTGAACATTTATTAGCAACGAGCTTCTAACCCGCACTGGAATGCACATAAACATATCAATACGCCAAACTGAAAGCAGATTGCTCTCCAGAGCACAATTAGAAATCTAAAAACTGTGTTCTTATATTATTGCACTGAGGGCACGCTAAAAAGCAGACGTATATTGTGATTTTGGCTGACAAGGACTGTTACTTGCGGATCCTTACAACTAATAAAGCCTATATGCAATCTTATGAAAGATGTTGGCAAATCTATGATCGAAAGAACAAGCTTATGAATTTTTGATAGTCATCATTATGTAAGCCTCAAGTGTTCGTATTGTTTTATGAAATTATGAATGACTGCAAATGTTTTTGAGAGCACAACCTTCAAAAGGTCGACATGAGCCACACTATTGGTATTTTCGTAAATTGATGAAAATTGAAATAGGTAGTGCGGGGTTATTTAGAGGTTAGAAAAAGGTAGCTTAATAGCAAGACCACAAAGTGCCAAATAAATTTCGTTTTCTCTTACATCTTCCTGCCGTGTTTTCAGCATAGCAACCATGCATGGGACAACTTTCCAGCGCTCACTCTAAGCTCATTTGGTATGATGCATCAAAGCAAAGGTGAAGTGCGCGTCGCAAGGCTCTGCTAAATGAGTTTTTTCATGTGTTCATGGCTCCACACAAGTCGACAAGCAGAAAAGCCAACAATTTTTTGCTGTAACGAGAAGCTAGCTTTCTGCTAGACGAATTGCTTATGCCGTCCCGTTAAATTTCGACCACATATGAGCCACAGCTCCCACGATATGGCCCGGTAGCATTAATGCCTCTTGATTGCTACCATTCTTAACGTAACTGCACTCGCATAAAGTGCCTACCCTAAACGCATATCTTAACTTTTGCACTTCTATTATCTCACAAAACACTAATCAGCAATCAGGCTTAATAGCCGAAACTATACGGCATTCATTACAACCAAAGCCAACAACATGACTAAGGATACTTCAAGGTAAAGGACTCTATTATATTTTTCACTTTATCCGGTTGGCGAGCATCGGTTATCTTCATCAAATGACGAGTGTAAATCCATTTACTCTCTTTATTTCTGTAACAATATTTACTAGTGACTCCCGTTTGATCCTCTCTCTACGAGACATGCTTTCTGTCTCGAAGAAATACGTATCGTTTTTAGTTGCATACCCTATTGCGCGGTATTGAATTTAAGCTGAAGTCTTTTACTTAGTCTTTATTTGTCTGCCTTCTGGGTGCTTTAACTATGTGATTTTCGCATACACAAAATCATAATGACCCCTATCGTGTATATTGAGGAGCCTAGCTCAGGAATAAAATTACATGATCCGTTCAGTATTTCTAATGAGTGAACGGCGAAAGCGTAGTACCAGTGGTAGAAGTCATTATTAGTAATTTTAGTCACTACTAATCTGAGCTTTTGTATTCATTTCTAAGCAAATGCAGTGTTTACAAGTCACTGTTAGACATATTAGTCCTTACAAGTCATTAGCATTCATTTTTGTCATCACTGCTCATTTCTAAGCGTTTTTATTTTCTTCTATTCGATCGCTGTCATACAATTTGTCGTTAGACACACGGTCATTAAAAGTTATTAGTAGGTCAGTAAAAATCATTACTACTCAATACTAATAGTTTTGATTCATTCGTAATCAGTTGCAGTTGTTGCATTTCTAGTTAGACATAGGGTCATTACAAGTTAGCAGTCATTATAACCTCTAACAATCTCTATTATTACCTGTAATAATCACTAATTGTCGCTTTGACTCATTTTGCCTTTATTCTGTCTTTAATCACATCACATCAAATCACTTTATTTTCCTTAAAGACCCCTTGCGGAGTGTTAAATAAGTTATCGGGGTGTTACACCGGTCATTATACGCCAAAAAGTTAAAAATAACGCCTCCGGCGGTCAAGAGCAGCGGTTACGTCCGCGGTCACTTTCTGCCGACACACAATTGCCCTAGAAAGGCTTTCTTAAAATGGACATTGATGTGAGGTTCAGTGGAAGCATAAACCTTCAGTTGCTTGTGAAATATTGACTTTTCTTGTAATAATACAGCACCTCATATATCATTCTTGTACAGCGTTAGTTATCCTTACCAGGCGATATGAAACACTTGGGTTACAACGCAATAACTTCGTAATATGAGTTTGGTGACCGATGTTACGTTGTAGACCAAAAGTGTGTTTACTCCCCAACCGGAGGATGACTCCCGCGCCACTCATGTGGGATGCTATATCGCCTTTTTACATTCCACCTTGTGACCTGCAAAGCAGCCACCCTTAACTTGCAGCCTTTTCTTTGCCACTACAACATATCTCCTAATGTGATAACAATTTAATATTTTACAGATAATGGAAAGAATTGTGATTTTTTTACCGTTACTTATTTCGGCCTTCGCCCTGTGCATGGGTTTCCGTGAGTATATCTGATTTCTATATACAATATGATAAGCATAAATCATTATTCAAACACGTACAATAGACAAATTTATTTGCGGGATAATTATTTGTGATTCTCATTTGGAGCTCTGTGACGAATGATTTAGAAACATTTCTTCTAAATGGGACCAGCAGGAACTGTGACACAATTGAATTTATATAAGTATTCATTGCTGTAGAAAAAACGAATATTTGAGTCATGTATTAACGGCACAGAGAGCGTCGAGCTCCAAGAAAGTATTTACCTTAGTGTTTCCTTGTAACTGCTGATTTCGATATCAGAAATTACGGCGGCGCATAAAAAACTCCACGTACGGCTTTATCATTACGAAAATTTGACACGGTAAGACAGTCTTAGTTTGTCAGTTTGCACAAAACAAATCAAGAATTATTCTGATAAGCAGCGCTTAGACACACCGACGGTGCACAGAAATAGAAAACACGACGACACAGGGGCTTAACTTCACCTTTATTGTGTAAATACGTCAACACTGAATGTATACCCATTGGAGGCGGCAACAGGCGAAAATTTTAACGCTCGTGTTGACAAGGAGTGAATTTGTAATGCAACTAAAATCTAAAAGAAACTAGAACATGGAGGGGTAAAAGCAAAAAAATGAGAAAAAATAACCACAGAACGGCATCAAACCACCAGCACGTAGCACAGTGAACAGAGTATAGCATGCGATATTTAAAAGAATTATCTCATAACAAGTAACTACAAACAAAAAAAAACGTTTGCAAAAATTATAAAAGCACAGCATTACAACAAACGCAATATGTTTCAGGTGAGCAAGTGAAGAAAACGCCTTAAAGCAACTCAGGCGATGCCAACAATTAACAAGTCTAGACGTATGCTACAAAGCAATAAGAAGAAAGATCAGGGCTAAAATATATCGACAAATGCAATTCAATCAATAGTAAGAAACCTGAAAGCAAGAGGGCAGTTAGAGGTAACCAGGGCATACGAAAGCTTGTAAAATATATTTTTCATACGAGCGATAAGTATGACTATTCCAATAAGGAACCCTCACACGAAATTGGCACCGTGGGTGCGCTTACGAAGTTGCTCTTAACGCTTAAAATCTTAGCGTTTTCCACTATTTTACTTGAGAGACTTTCGCGGTGTCTTAATTAGCACTGTGGTATTTTTTAACATTAAACGGCATGGCTGTTTAGATTCACAATTTCGGAACTAGACGGGAAGATTCCTGAGAAATGTACCTGATAAGTCATTCTTATGCTACATTAAAGTTGCTTTGATGCGTTGGCCTGTTTTAGTAAATATCTACAGCGTGAAAAGATGATAGTTTGAGTGAAAATCGCCATACGCAACGAAGCAAAGGCCTGTCTGTGCTACGCGGTCCAGACAGGATCTTTTTTTATTTTGCATTTAAAATCTAACGTAGCTGCGATAGGCACATGCCAGTGCCTATGAACAAGCGCGGCGGCAATACAATGAAGACGATTCCATTAGCGTAAACGACTACAGTCAATTTCAGTTGTAAATGGATATATATATATATATATATATATATATATATATATATATATATATATATATATATATATATATATATATATATATATATATATATATATATATATTTATATATATTTATATATATATATATATATATATTTATATATATATATATATATATATATATATATATATATATATATATATATATATATATATATATATATATATATATATATATATATATATATATATATATATATATATATATATATATATTTATATTGTTACGGTGCAGAATGACTCTTAAGCACAGCCACTGGCCCAGGCGCTTACGAGCTGCCGCCCAACCGGGCTTCCCTTCTGTTTCATCTCCCATTCATGCGCTTGCCCCGTGCTCTAGCACCTCGATTCCTCTTCACCCCACCATAACATCTTTCCAGTGGAGAGAGGTATATAAAGTTCAATTACTGTCCGAAGTCAGTTCATGCTGAATCCGCGTAAGCCAGGCAGTGGACATGACAGTATCAACTGATGCCCTATCACGGCAATGGCCGCTCACACCAAATGCCACTGCGCGAAGTTGATGACCTGGTCGACCTCCTGGTCGAAATTGGATGGTTCGACATTGAAGAAGGTCAGCTGGACGATGATCCCAAAGTCTGCGATTTCCAATTCGATCAGCGTGGACGCCAGGTCTGGCTCGAAGTTTGGCTTCTGAGGCTGTTCCTCATTCTCTTTTTCACACTTCTTGCTCGACGAGTAGCTATCAGCCTTGGTCTCCTCCTTCACCGTCTCATCTCTCTGGTCACCTTCGTCGCTGCTCATCTCCGCAGCCTTGTTCTCGTTGGTCTCTCCTTCGACACCTGTATTGTTCGTTTACTCCTTCAGCTCAAACGCAAGCTTAGACTTGCGTACGTTCAGAGTTGGGCCTGCCTGCCGGGCATCTTTGCTCAGCACCATGTATATGTCATCGCATGAAACCTCTCCTGCAACCATAAAGGCGAAAATCAAAACCGTTATCCCAGCCGTAAAACTGAGCACCTTGAGTTCTTGAAAACTTTTCTCTGCAGACACATCTTTGTCCAGATGAGTGTTGATCTCGTTGCGCTGCTGCAGGCGCTTCACGTCCGCAGCGAAGGAACTATCCTCCTGGGTGGGGTGGTCGCCCATACCATTCTGTAGCTGTTCCTTCTTGAGCCATCATCGCAGCTCTCTCTCAAAGCACACCAGCCACTACGAGTGGGCTAGACAACCACTCACCTCGATTGCTGGTTACAAACGCTCCAGCAGCTCCCGCTCCTGCCGGTCATACTCGACCAACGACATCTTTTCAGGCCCTGAATGTCCTTCGCGTGTCTGGTAGTCAGCGTATCCACTTAAACACTATGGCTTTGGCTTCGGATTTCAATTCGTGTACTCGCATTGCCTTTTCTGCCTCTCTGTTCTTGACATGTACTTCTCTGTTCTTGGCCCGTTGGTCGTACAGTTTGTGACGCAGCTCCTCTACAGCGCCCACATGTGCTTATTCCAGCAGCTGTTTGGCCCCGTCGGCCTCCGCCTTCTTGCGTGATAGCTCACTCACATTATGGCTAAGGGTCTCGACAGTCTAGGATAGGCGGACACAAAACCCCTCGGCCAGGTACGTCTTTTCCTCACAACGCTGCACCAGAGCGTCCATACGCCGGCTCTTCGACAGCTAAGCTTCTAGCTCTACCTGATGCGCCTAGAGCAGTTCCTTCCTTAGCGTCGGGCAGCCAGTTTATGGGCCTTCTGGTCGAGCCGTGGCCGCAGTTACGCACACACAGTATCAAGGTTTTCGGCCTGTCCGTGGGCAAGGCGAGGCTCTGCCTGCCACTGTTTGCGCTCCAGTGCCTACCCAAGGGAGTGCTGCAGGTCCTCCTCTCGCGAATGCACCCGTTCATACACGTCCTTCCATGCCCGCTGTAGCTTCAATTCCAGCTGGTGCACCCGGCACTGCAACTTTGCCGACCACTCCTCACCAAGTCTTTGCTGGTGCCATGAAGCCTCCATCAGTTGCCGCACCTTGCTTGCCTTTTATTTCCAGCTCCTGCCCTAACACCCTCACCTGCGGGTGAAAGGGTGCCCTGGCGCTCAGCTATCAGGTCGCGCTGACGCTCGGCTAGCTGCGTCTGTTACTGGTACTCTTAATCTGGGACAGCGTCAGAGATGCCCAAAGGCCCCTGGCCTGCTATGTTCAGGTTCGCCGGCAGTAGGAATCAAACGTCACTTCGGAGAGCGGCCCCCGCCGCAGTGTGGGCAGCACGTCGGGCCTCTGAAGTATCCAGCCGCTGGGAGAATGGTTTCCAGAAGCGCTGAGTTCCAGCGTCGAGTTGCTGGGAAGTACCGAGCCCCTTCGAGTGCCTCGACCTAGCGGCGCCGGCTGCCGCGCTTTCGGCACAATTAGCCAGTGGTAGACTTCTGTCGTCCACCACGTCGGGCGCCCGACTCCGGAACCGGGTGTGTGCCTCTACCCCGTCGCTGCCACCGAAGATGTGACGTTGCAGTATGCAACCTAAGAACAGACACTGGTCCAAACGGCGACAAGCCGGCGACCAACAGGTCTTCTCTTCTTATTTACCTTCACATGCTTTTCCGCGTGCTAGTACCGCACTGCCTCTTCGTCACCACCATAACAATATATATATATATATATATATATATATATATATATATATATATATATATATATATACAGGGTCTTGAATATTTGGGGGCTGGGATTTAAAAAATTTCTATGCAAAATCTACTACCCCATTCGAGCTGAAATAACGTTCACACAGTCGCAAAATATCGTCTACGTTATCTGATAAGTGATTCAAAATTGGTACTTGCCTAGATTTTCCGAAATCGAGAAAAAACTGCTCTCGGCGGAATGCACAATTTCCGCAGAAGAGAGTCGAAAAGCTATTTTGACATGATACGTCATCTGTCGAGCAGTGAGACAAGCTGCATCCCGGCCGTTAGCGCGCTTGCCTCGCTGCCCGACAAATAACAGACCATGTCAAAATAGCTTTTCGACTCTTCTGCGAAAATTGTGCACGCCGCCGAGAGCAGTTTTTTCTCGATTTCGGAAAATCTAGGCAAGTACCGATGTTGAATTACTTATCAGATAACGTAGACGATATTTTGCTACTTTGCGAACGTTATTTCAGCTCGAATGGGGTAGAAGATCTTACATAGGAAGTTTTTAAATCCCAAATCCCAAATATTCAAGACCCTGTATATATATATATATATATATATATATATATATATATATATATATATATATATATATATATATATATATATATATATATGTATATATGATACACAACAAGAACTATTCACTAACGCTGCAAACAAATCTGAAACAATTTCAATGTTTTTGGAGTTCTGTTAGTTGCACACGGTAAAGCGAATAGAATTCGTAGCCTTTATGAAATCAGCACAGTCGCCTCGGAAATGAAAACAAGGTTCTTAATTATCCAACATCAATGCACTGTGGTCAATAGCCTTGAATGAAATAGTGGCCGCGTTTTAGGCGTTTCATCGAGCTCAGTTTTCGTCCTTACGATATTTTATTTTCGATCATTGATATAGCTAACTTACCCTGTAAAACGAAACTTTAATGGCTTTTTCAACGCAAATGTATTTTTTACTTGAACACTGCTGAGAAATTAAATGTAGTAGGAAATAACTGGGTATTCTAGCTCTATTCATGGCTGAAATGAAATCATTTCCATGTTACCAAAAGACCATTTGTACTTTTGAGAGCAGAAGCAATGATCTGGAAACTTATTTTTTCTAACAGTTCAGAGTTATATTGCTTGAGGACTCCGAGTGGTGTCCTAAGGAATGCGATGAAGAGTTCAGGTGAACAAACGTGATTTCATTGTTCAGACAGAGCGAGGTGTAGATTCTGAGAAAACACATTTTGCTTGTTTGCTGGTTCATTTTGGTGTCCACCGCGTAAAACTGAATCTTGTAAAAAATATATTGATAATAATTATATTATATATGACTTATACACATCGATCGAGATGCGTCGTTTTGTTACTCAGACAAAGTGGAACATGTCCTACTTTTGGTTTTCAGTCCTCTCTGCTGACCATCTAGGTTTCTCGATCACCACATTTCGATTTTGTGCCAGCACAATATTGTTAGTGTAAATAACAAAGAAATCATTAGAGACAGCTGAAAGCTTAAATATTTGACCTTCGATTATTCACTTGCTAAGAAGCAAGCCTGTGGTATCCTCAAACGCTAGTAGAATTTCTAACGTTACGTGACCCCGTTTCATGACCAAGTTCGAAGACGCTGGCAACTCGTGTTTTAATATTCTTGGAACCTCAGATACCTAATTATTCTCTCTTTGCTCAGCAAAGCTGTAATGTTCTTGAGGATTCATTCCTTCATTGGTTTTACTTTTCATAGCCAATCATTGCAACATCGGCAACATATATGACGACACTTCCCCATAAACCTTTTTCTGTCAGGATGAAGGTGGCAGGTACCATGGCTGTCAACTGTTTTGTGAATGGATACTGTGAAGTAGACTTAAAGGCTTGTCGTTTTGTTTGCTCACAAAAAACGTGTGCGTTCGCGCCAGATGTCATGTGTGCGTCACGTAGCTTAATCATAATGTTAATGTTTGTTTATTGCATGTGAGTTCACCTTAGTCTGATTCATTCACGGCCAGATGGCAAGCTTCTTCCTCTTCCTGATATTTTCTCGTTCCTCTCTTCAGCGCTTCCTAACAATATAAGCACGATTGACGAGCCGTGCCAATTTTCTCTCGCTTGAAATGTTTACAGTACTTGGTCATTTCATGTTCAATTTCGGAGGACCAGGATTCGAAGCTGAGTGCGTTGTGCCCAGCCTCGAGAACAAACGTGCTAAAAAGTCAGCAACGTCATATATATCTATCATTTACAAAAATAATCTGCACTCTGATATTGCTCGCGCACGTCGCATTATGTTTGCGCATATTAAGCCTCTATACGCTTTCTTTGTGGGCTAACTGAAGCCCCGAATTAAGCTACTGTTTCAATAACGAAGCTCATAAATCTAGTGCATCAGAAGTTTTCTGATAATGGTCGTGTTTACTATCTAGAACCTAAGGTACTGCTGAAACATTCTGTAATTTTGGACACCTGAGGACTTTTAACATAAGCTGACACCGCACAACATCCCGGACATCACACAGCCTCTCCGGTTACATTATATATTAGGGAATAAAGCTGCAGTATATTTTTGGGCGACCACCACGGAATAGTGGTGTCCGAAAACTTGCAATGGAAATTGTTGGAGCGTGGTTTATGCAGGCATCCTGACCCTTCATTCAGGTACTGCTCACCACATTTCCCTGTACTTGCTGCGTTCTGTCATCCTATGCCATGGACCTCCGAGACTGATCAGTGACCGATGTCGACAGTTTACGGCAGACGTGGTGGAAGAGCTTCTTCGTTTGTGTGCGTCGCATTTTCGGCATTCCACACCATATCACCCTCAAACCAACGGCTTGACGCAGCGCATAAACCGCACACTCACAAACATGCTATCTATGAACGTCGAACTAATCACGGGAAAAGAGATACCATACTGTCGTATATAACATTTGCCTTCAACACTGCAACACATGAGACTACATGCCACAGACCGTTATTTCGTTGCATGCCCGTGCTACTCGGTATTCTCTAGACACCATTCTTCTTTACTACTCCATGACGAACCGTGAATAGCCGAAACTCTCTGTCGGGCCGAAGAAGCTCGCCGTTTTTCGCAACAGCGTTCCAAATCTGAGTACGACAGCGGGCATCGCCATGTATCTTATGCCCAAGAGGCTTAGTGTGGCTTTGGTGACCTCTCTGGAAGCGCAGTTAAGCGCATAAAATGTTGACGCATTAATCTGGCCCTTACGTTGTGATAGGAAGCGTCAACGACCTGAATTACTGAAAGCACACATGACCGCAAATATCGCAGCTCACCAACAACCGAAGCCGTCCATGTCACCTGGATGAAGTGTTATCACGCAAGCGCGCGGAACGACTAACTACCTCGCCCGCGAGACTTCGACAGTCCAGGGGGAAAATGCAGTGCTGAAGAAGTTTAACAGAACAGCGAAAGAAGACAAAGACTTTGGGAAAAGCTCTCGTTCCGGACGCGCAGCCGTTGCTCCGCTGAGCGCCCTGCTTTATCGATCTGTTCGGCACTCCAGCAACAAACCTCAGTTGTAACAGTATACAACATGAAAGAGCACTGATTCGTTGGTCAGAATTATTGACTCATATTCTAATAAATAAGTATGATGTAGTACTAAAATACGTGGACGCGAATGAGGGTCCACAAAAACTCTGTAGACGGAAGCCCTTAACGGTGTCGTGGTATTGGCTAAAAGTGCTGCTGAAGTGTTCTCGAAACTTTTCCCGTATGTTCGCAGTTTACTACGGTGTTTTCCCATTGGCTGAATTAAGGTTCTACATGTTTACGCTTGAGTTTTCAGCTAAATGCATGTCATGTGCTTAAGTAGATATTTTAACGTTACTCTGCCATCACTTTTAGTAAATAATCCAAAATGTCCTGAACTGCTGTAAACGGATCTGATCAACCATCAGTATCTTTTCTCGATGCATAAATGACGTCCTCATTAGCGGCAGTGCTCACGTACTTAAGTAACTTTTTCATAAGGCATTTCCTTGCAATTCTATAGCATCATGGCCAGAGGATCATATCCCGTTTCCAATGGATTCCATTCAATTCGGTTCTGAAAACATGTTATTTATCATAGATCGCATAAATATACTTCTCGTGGTACAGATGATGCCAGTAGTAACATTTTAAAAACGCAAAAATATATTCTGCTTTATTACTATCAAATTTGATTAAGGAATTCCTATAAAACAATGAACTTCCCGACGAGAAACTGGGTAAGGTTGTTTCACTCCGTAAACAAGGCGACAAGCACCATTAACTCAACTATCGATCAATATCATCATTCAGTAATCCGTGGAAGATTATGGATCACGTCATCCTATCTCACCTAGCCAAATTTCTTGAGTCAGCTTATTTTTTCATCTCTGTTGTTGTTGCGACTGAAGGAAGAAGGAAAAGAAAATGCACGGGCCTGCTACTGGCTCCGTAGCTCAGCCACCTCTGCTGATCGTGCGGACAGAAGAGAAAATAACGAAGAAAGAAAAAGAAAAGGGGAACAAAGACGCGTGTCGCAACAGCCGTCATCTACCACCGAAACGGTAGCGGGTGCAATAACGGCCTACAACAGACAAAAATATGGTGGCAGGCTAGTCCCAGAAGCAAGCGGCAGTGGCCTACCAGTCCCATCCTCGTAGGGCTGTTTTTGTGATGTAAGAATAAGGAAAAGAAAATGCACAGGCCTGCTTCTGGCTCTGTCGCTGAGCCACCTCAGCTGCCTCGTGCGGACAGAAGAGAGAAAGTAGAGAAGAAAGAAAAGAAGAGGGATCCAGGATCAGCCACCTAAATACTTCTGCGAAACATAATAAATCTTACTAGTAATATTAACTTCATAATTGATCGTGGCAATGAGTCTGACAGTGCGTGTTTTATTTTGCGAAGCATTTGACACATTGCCGCACATCTTATATCTTTATAAAGTTAGTAAGCCTAATATTGACCACAATGTAGTAAAATGGATCAATACTTTTGGTCTAACCGATTACACTTTAACTCGTCATCGATGTCTGTACCTCCGGCGTACCGAGAATTTATGTCGTCGGTCTTTTGCTGCTCTTTACATGTACTAATCGCTTTCCTAACAACACAAAATCTTCAGTAGGACTCTGTGCAGATGTTTGTGTTTTGTACAAAGCGATAAAAATAATAATGACGTTGCATTACTGCGGGAAGACCTAACCACTAACTCCTACTTTTGCGCAATGACATATGTGGCTAGTACGTCTAGATGCGCTTTTCCTTTCGAAAAAATTTAAATCCCCTTACCTAAAATATTTATCCTTCCTTGCTTACCCGCGTGTAATCAAATAAAAATGTCGTCATCATTTTAACATGAGATCTAACTTAAAATCCATACGTTATCTGAATCATAGCATCCGCTACAGGCATGATTAGATACCTTAAACATAGCGTTTACTTAGCGCTAGCCACTGTCAAGCATTTTCCGTACAAGTCACTCCTCCGCCCAAAATTAAATTACGCTAACTCCGCATCAGACCATTCCACGAACACACTTAACGCTGCCTTAGAAACAATACAGAATAAAGTGGCGTGTTTTATTGTTCGTGATTACAATTCTTCCACCGTCACAAAAATTAAAAATAGTTTGTCATTAGAACATCTTGCTCTGCTCAGAAAAGTATCACGTATGTGTCTAATTTTAAATTGGCATAAACTCCATTCTTGAAAATGCATCAGGACTACAACGCTTGTTTTATCCCGCAGCAAGCACTCACGGAAAGTTGGCGTTACTCGTCGCCGAGCAACATCCTGCATAAATATTTAATTCCAAACACAATAGAGCGAACCACTTACCGCCAAATATTGCAGCCGTAAATGACGCTGATGAGCTGAAGATGAAATTTTCATTATATCATTTTTACCATAGCCTGTATTAGTTCGCTTCGCTTTGAATATTTGTTTTTAGCTCTGTTCCATTTTCCTTCTGCATTTGTCTTATTTGTAGCCTTCTGCCGTCGTACTGAGTTCCTTGTTCAAAGTTTATACCAATGGTTCAATATGGTGGTGTTTACTTGCTAGTTTTTCAGACTGTTTATGTGAGTTTATTCATTTTTGGGATTAGCATCCGTCTTAATTACTATAATGTGTTGCTTTTTTCGAAGAACGTATTTCCTTGCAGGTGGGTTTTTTTGCAATCACCGTCACCAATTATTGAGGGGACGTGCACGTATACGTTACCTCCTTCTCTACCATTCTCATTGTATATTTATGTACCATCCCCCTTTATAATGCCCTGTGAGCCAAGATGACATCAGAAATAAATAACTGTTAATTTTTTTAACACTTCATACTCCTGTTCTAGTGACCAGAAGCACACATGGCTTTGCGTATGTTCTATATACAATATAGCTTTTCAGAACAGTTTTTTTTTTCAGAGCAAAGTAAGCACCACTATTTTTACCATAATTTAACTCAGAATCCATTAATTTAAAACGATAAGAGAGGACTCTAAAGAGGTTAATTACATTATTTTGTAGAAAATGGCTTCAGAAAGAAAATATTTTTTTGTCAATTTTAAATAAGCCGTTGTATAACATTTTTCAGTTAGGAGTTAATCGCCTTACACATCCAAGTAAATCTGTTAGCCTAATGATGTCATTGGCATTATAGGTATGTTGGAACTATGGCCTAATGAATGAGTGTAACGCAGACCTAAATCAATGGCTTCTGATATAACGAGTAGCGAAACAAATGGCCGCGCTAAGGGTGCGCGAGAAAAGCGGAGAAGACCATGAACCGGTCAGGCCACTTTTAAAGGTGAGAGAGAGAGAGAGAGAGAAAACATTTATTGCTCTAAAAAGTTTCTGGTTTTAGCGGCGGGCCGATGTCTTCATATCGTCAGCCTCTTCACAAGGTCGGCGCCCCTATTCTAGGGCACCGCTGAGTCTTGCTGCTTCGCAGGCGTGCCGCACCAGTGCCCTTTGGGCCGTGAGCTCGCTGCTGGTCAGCAGAGCCTCCCATTGTTCCGCACTCGGGTTATTTAGTTTGTGGAAGGCTCTGTTTCGTTCGCATTCCCATGTGATGTGGTATAGTGTGGGGGTTGCCCCGCACCACGGACATGTGTTCCTGTATTGTATAGGGAACATCTTGTGCAGTATGTATAGATTGTGGAATGTCCCTGCTTGCAGTCTCCGCCAGCAGACCGCCTCGTGCTGTGTTAATGATGTGTGGGGTGGTGGGTAATTGAATCTCCGCCCTCTGTGGCAGTTTAGTATTTCTGTATACGTTGGTTCCACCGTTATGGGGTCCTCCAGGGCTTCTGACTGCCCTGCTCTGGTCGTGATCTCGCGAACTAGGCTGTCTACCCTCGAGTTCCCCTCTATCCCAGTGTGTGCCGGTATCCAGAAAATCCTGTGTCTTAAAGTCTTATTTGGAAGCCTTGCTTCGAGGAGGATGCTCAGCGCTTCCTTGCTTATTTTGCCCCGTGTGTAGTTCCTGCATGCTGCTTTGGAGTCTGTTAGGATTATGAGACACTTGTTCCTACGGTAACCTTCAGCCGCCGCTAGAACTACGGCAGCCTCCTCCCCCTCCGTTACCGTACAGTTTCTTAACGTCGCACTGCTGATTGGTTCCCCCATATGGTCTACCACTGCTGCCGTGACTCTGAACTTTCTGGTATTGCGGTCCCATGGGTATAGGGCCGCCTCTGTGTATACTGTATTTTCCATCGTGGCTAGGTTCTGCTGCACATAGTCTGCCCTGGCCTGCCTTCTAGCGGCGTGGAGGTTGGGATCCATGTTTCTCGGCAGGGGGCTGACATCTAGTGTTTGACGGACCTCGTCTGGAATGGTGACTGTTCTATCTACGATACCTTCTACGTCGTGTCCTAATCTCTCTAGGAGATTGCGGCCGGTGACTGTCTGTTAGAGCCTGACTATTTGCGCACTTAGCTGGGCGTCCGTTAGTTCTTCGAATGTGTTGTTTAGGCCCATTTGTAGCAGCTTTTCATTTGATGTGTTTTTTGGTAGGTGGAGTGCCGTCTTGTACGCTATTCTTAGCAGCGCCTCCGTCTGTTCTTTGTCTTTCTTGGTCATGCGGTGGTATGGCAACGAGTACGTGACTCTGCTGACTATCAGGCTTTTGACGTGCTTGATCGTGTCGCTTTCCTTCATCCCGCTTCTGTTCTGCGATACCCTCTTTATCATGCGGTTTACTTGTTCTGTTGACGTCTTCAGTAGACTGATTGTGTGGGTAGATCTTCTGCTTCCTTGGATCCACATGCATAGGATGCGTATCATGTCCCTTTCCGGTATATTTTGGCCTTCTAACCTTACTGTCAGGTCCACCTTGGTGGGGTTGGACCATACCCTAAGAAGTTCTAACTTCTTCGTGGCACAGGTTAGGCCAGTTTCTCTCACGTACTCTTCTACACATGTTGCTGCTTCCTGCAGTCTCTCTTGCTTTTGTCCTAGCGAGCCTCGCTTCGTCCAGACCGTAATGTCGTCGGCGTACATTGCGTCCTGGATGCCATCGATCTTGCTGAGTTTTCTGGCCAGTCCGATCATCGCAATGTTGAAGAGCACTGGTGAGATTACGGATCCTTGTGGCGTGCCCTTTCGTGGGGTGGTGAAGGTGTCGCTTCGCAGGTCTCCTAACCCCACTGTCGCTGTACGTTCTGATAGGAAGGATCTTACGTAGTCGTGGGTCTTCCTTCCGCAATTGGCGTTGTTTAGGCCTTCCATGATGGCTCCGTGGCTAACATTGTCTAAGGCCCCTTTGATGTCCAGGACCATGATAATGTTTTCGCCAGTTCTGGGTGCCGTGTCTATGATTTCTTCCTTGATCTGCAGTAGGACGCCTTGCGTTGACAGGTTCGCCCGGAAGCCGAACATGCTGTGCGGGTACTGCTCCTCGGCCTGTAGATATTGTTGGATTTGCCTGGTGACGATTCTCTCGTACAATTTGCCAAGGCACGACGTGAGGGAAATGGGTCTCAGGTTCTCTATCCGAAGCTTCTTGCCGGGCTTGGGTATCATAACCACGACAGCGTGCTTCCACTCCTTCGGGACCATCCCTTCTGCCCACAGCATGTTGAGGTACACCGTGAGCTGGTCGATTGCCTCGTCGCTGAGGTTGCGAATCAAGGCGTTCTTGATCTTATCTGCGCCGGCTGCTGTATTTCGTGTTGTCGCTCTTATCGCCGCCTGGACTTCCTCTCTCGTGATCGGCCTGTCCATTGCAGGATTGTCCGCCCCTTGGTACTCCCCGTCGTAGCCCTGGGGGTTGTCCTTTCCGTAGCATTTGATGCGGACTGCTGCTGGCAGTTCTTCGTCTGTTCCGTCGTACTGGTGGACCAATTTCTGAATTGCCTTGCCACTTTCTGTTTTTGTCTTGGTTGGGTGCATGAGGGCCTTTAGTATGCGCCACGTGTTGGCCGTGCTGAGCGTGCCGTTCAGTGAGCTGCTGAACTGCTGCCATCCCAGCCTGGCCAGTTGTGTTGCGTGCTCCTCTGCCTTTATCGTGATTTCCGCGATCCTCTTTTTGAGTTTTTTATTTAGCTTTTGCTTTTTCCAGCGTTTGGTGAGCCCGCGTCTTGCCTCCCATAGCCCGAGCAGCCGCTTGTCCACCTCCGTTACTTCTTCTGTTCTATCTATTTCTTTCGTATAGAGTTCTTATATTTGTTTCAGATGTTGACCCCACTTCTCCAAGGAAGTGATTTCCCCTTTTAGTTGTTCGCAGTGTTTGTGGAAGGCGTCCCAGTTGGTAAGGTGGGCCGTTCCGATCTTCTTCTTTACGTTGGCTGCTTCAATTGTCGTTCTTAGTATGTAGTAATCACTGCCAAGGTCTTCCAGCAGATTTTCCCACTCGGCCTGCTTTGCTCCCTTAAAGGGCAACTCCGGGGTTTTTTTGACATTCGAATATTCTAATAAAAATTTTACTGTATATTCTCCTCTCCGTCCTGGCGCATTCTACAAAATTTGGGCGCCGTACGATAATCCGTTCGCGCCCAACACGACTTTAAAATATGCTGTTTTCATGGCTTACGTTGATACTATTTCTGCCGGGAACACTGAGTTTGTGACGTCACAAACAGTATACCCGCGTTGCTGTCCACTTCCCGCATGATTATGAAATTGTGGGGCTTATCTTGAACTGCCTCAGGCATTTTATGCAATGCTTCATGATTTCCATAAGTTATTTTCACCATCCAATGCACGTACAAGTGTTTTTCTAATACTGAGTGTGATGTCACCATTTCGTCACCTGGGACGTCGATTCTGACCGTGAAAGCAGTTTCGGTTTCGATTTGCTGTTTTTATTTTTTAAAAATATTTCTAATTGGAATTTCGAAAAACAGTTTTTTGTGTTGGAGTCAGGATGTGCCGAGGAATGTAATTCAATGAAAAACGGAAAATGATGGAAAAACCACCGGAGTTGCCTTTAATATAGGTGAGATCAGGGCAGGTATCTCGACTCACAATGTTACCTCGCCTAGTCGGTTGATTTTCGTCCGTTAGGAGGTCACAGTTTATGCTTTCCGCCGCCACGCATATCTGTTTCCCCTTTCTCTCTGTTTTTTGGTATCCCCAGCTCGCGCTTCTTGCGTTGAAGTCACCCGCGATTACTAAGCTGTTTGTCTTGGCTAGTTTTTTTGCTTCCGAAAAGAGCTTGCTGAAATCGCCCTCCTGCAATGTTTTTCAGTGATGACACAATACGCAGTATAAAACACAAAATAATGTCAATTTTTTTCTGTCAAAAACTTCAAATATCTATATTTTTGCATCTTTTCAGAGAGTAAGTTTGATCGGTGGAAAGTGCATATCCTCAGGAGTGCTTTGCAGGTATGCAGGTTTTATGTTTTTTGCTGTTTGCAACAGCGATTCGTGTGCTATGCTCAGAGATATTAAGATACCAAATGATTCAATGATATACATGAATGGAGCGTTGTGATTTAAAACTGTGAATAGGTGTCATTGCGACCTTAAAAAATTTCTGGAATAATAAATATCAGCCCTGATTAGATTCACTTTTGCATGTGCAGGAAGCCAGTTATTTAAGATATTTCATTTACGATTCCTTATGAATTTTCGCGTGATCTCCAAAATGATTAGTGTGCCAGTCAGAAGACAGAGATTGCCTAATCCACTCTCCACAGACTGCGAAACTAATTACGAACAATCAAGAATTTTGTTTTCCACTTTCAGCAGTCGTTTACACAGCTAGCTGCGCATTATTTTTTAAACAAGCGCGCACTAGCAATCATTACAAATGTACAAATACATTTTGGCCAACATTCTCTGATATGATGAATAACGAAGGAACTATTGTTTCTGCCCACTCGCATACAAGGCTTTTTCGTGTTAGTAGCAATTATAATTGACTTTGGGATACCATGTTTTGTTCGTATTTTCAGATCAGTCGGCAAAGTTTCTAACGATAAATTTTTCCTAGGAGCAAAAATTGTTACCGGTTCTTTAATAAAAATATTCAAAAGAATATTCAAAGATAGAGACATGGATGGTTCCTTCAACTCAGCAGGCTCTGCTATACATTTCGCAGCAAGAAACGTTTAAGATTCGTTGTATACTTCTGTAAATAAAGGTATCAGTTATATGCTGCTTATAGCCTATCAGTGTATCCACTATAATGAAGCGATGTAAGGAAAACGAATGCCACCCGAGTGTATCTATAATTGCATAGAAAGAATAGAAAATGTAAATTCAGATTGTGCATCTGGAATAAAATTGACCTGAAATATTGTTTTATTGACCAAAGTAAAATTATATATTGCAGGTAGATCTAATCGATGCCGCTTAGTGAATCTATCAGCACAAGTTCATTTCCTGTTAAAACGTGTTTAGTGGCAGAAGGCTCCAGATTGAGGTAGAAATGAAGAACGCTTCTTTTCAATCTTTTCACACTGCAAAATACTGACGTAAGGAAATAATCATCATCATTATCGCTTTGGCGTAGCAAAGCTGCCCAAGTATATCTTATTCAAAGCTCGATCTTCAGAACCCCAATGCGATTTACTGCCTTCCCGTCTCCCCAATAAGGCTTAAGGTAGATATCAGTTGCCCGCTAATTGGCTCCGCAACAATCCGGATGAGGCTGTATAAATGGGGCATATTTCATATATTTGAGACTGCGCAGCCATTGCTCTGTGGTGACTATGTTTTGAAAAGAAAGGGTGTGGTGAGTCCTGAAGGTCCGAATACCCCAAGTGGTGGTTCTTTAGGGCAGAGTTGGCAACACAAAGTTTGCTTAACGGGCTTTAAATCACATCGAAAGCATCAGGTGACGAGGTTTAGGTTTGAAACCCCTTTGTACCACACTGAGCCTGTAATGACTTTTCTATGGCCCCTTACGGTTCTTCCGTTTGCTGAAGAAGGTATTCATGATTCTTAAGTAATCGCACTTTGCAAACACAACTACTATCTTCCCCTGCTATTCCTAGAATCAATGCCATAGTCACCTACTGCCTGGTCTCCTGCCTTCTTTTCCCTACCTTAGCATCGAAGTCACTCATTGGTACAGTATACTTTGTCTTCCCTTTCCGCATTGCCGTTTCTACATCTTCGTAGAATGTTTCAACTGCCTGGCCATCATGACTGCAAGTAGGTGCGTAGGTCTGTACAACCTTCAGTTTATACCGCTTATTAAGCGTATTTATGATGCCTGCAGCCCTCTCATTATTGCTATAGAAGTCATCAATATTATCAGCCATATGCTTATTGACAAGAAAACCTACTCCTAGTTGTTTCCTCTCTGAAAAACCTCGATAACTTAGTACATGTCCGTCGTTCAATAAAGTATATACCTCATTTCGCCTCCTAACCTCACTAAGCCCCATGACATCCCATTTCATGTCCTCTATGTCCTCTAACAGCACTGCTAAACTAGCTTCACTATCTCGGGTACTGCCGTAATACCTTGCCAGGGTCAGTATCCAACGGCGACCTGTCCAGTGGAGCCAGAGATTATTAGCACCCCGCTGCATCGTAGGTCTGACCATCGTCATAGTCAGTTGCTCCACAGCCGCTGATGACTGAGGGTCGGGCTATTGTAGGACTAATAATGAAAGGTATCGGCCAATTACCGCACGGGGGTGGCCAACTCCTGTTCTGATGAGGGAATGCGTTGCCGCAGGTGTTCGCTGGTATCAGGCCGCACCCTAAACCTGGTTTTATGCAATTCCATCTACTGGCGGATTCTTGTGATCTGTTGGAGATCTGCGCGGCACCGGGATTAAAACGCGGTTCGCTTGCATGCGAGGCGGTTGTTCTATCACTACGCCACTACTGTCACCGATAGATGCGGAATTTTTATTTGCAAATAACATACACTTAAACAGCTTTCGTTTAATAAGGCCGAATTTCAGACCCCGCATCGTATTCAAGATATAAATAGACATTAAATGTTTTTAAAAGTTTTGTTAACCACCAAAATAATATAGGTTGCAGTCTTCATTATTCAATAACTGGTTTTGCGCTCTTATACGCATGTTTTCCAGGTTGTAAAATCGTCGAATATTCTTGCATTAGATATGTACTCTAGGAACATAACGGGAAAAATACCACATTGCATAGCTTCTCACTTCTTAGAAGAAAAATTTCAAGGAGCTCGACGCACATTACGGGTATATGACAGGTAAGTGTCGCGGGATGTTCCTTCAAGTCAGCACACTCTGCGCTACATTTCGCTGCCAGAAACGTTCAAGATTCGTCGTATATCTCTGTAAATAATGGTATCGGTAATATGCTGCCTATAGCCTATCGGTGTATCCACTATAATGAAGCGATGCAAGGAAAAAAATGGCACCCGAGTGCATATATAATTGCATAGAAAGAATAGAAAATGTAAATGCAGATTGTGCATCTGGAATAAAATTTACCTGAAATATTGTTTTATTAACCAAAGAAATATTATAAAGTACAGGTAGGTCTAATCGATGCAGCTTAGTGAACCTATCAGCGCGAGTTCATTTTCCGTTGAAACATGTTTAGCGGCAGAAGACTCCAGATTGAGGTAGGAATGAAGACAGCTTCTTTTCTCAAATCTTTTCCCACTGCAAAATACCGACGTAGGGAAATAATCATCATCCTTATCGCTTTGGCATAGCAAAGCTGCCCAAGTATGTCTTGTTCACTGCTCGACCTTCAGAAGCCCCAGTGCGATTAACTGCCCTCCCGTCTCCCCAACAAGGCTTGAGGTAGAGATCAATTGCCCGCTCATCGGCTCCGCAACGATCGGGACGAGGCCGGCTAAATGGGGCATATTTCATATATTTGAGACTGCGCAGCCATTGTTCTGTGGTGACTATGTTTTGAAAAGAAAAGGTGTGGAGACTCCTGAAGGTTCGATTACCCCAAGTGGTGGTTGTTTAGGGTAGAGTAGGCAACACAAAGGTTGCTTGACGGGCTTTAAATCTCTTCAAAAGCATCAGGTGACGAGGTTTAGGTTGAAACCCCGTTGTACCACACTGAGCGAAGAAAACAAACGCGAGTTTGCATTGCTGACGTTAATATATTGGTGAAATGCGATAGCCTTATATACCTAAATGTATTTATCCAATGAAGAGAAAATAAAATCAAAAAGATTTTTGATTTTATTTCATTGCTCGTTTAGTGGCGTGGATCTGAAACGTCGATTACAAGAATATTTTTATACCTCTCTCAAGGTTTACAAACATAAAACCCATATTACACCTTGCCAACACGTCCTCACAATGGTGCCTTCTCCTGAAACTTTCCAGTGCAGTTCTTCGCTTCCCTGTTTGCTTTACTGGTCAACTCTAATGAAAGCGGGTTGGTAGTTTTTATTTCTCTCAGCTAGAAGGATATTTTAGCGAAATTTAGAGATTTTTTGTTTGAGCGCGACTTGTTATTAGGGTACCTTAGTGGTTCAATTACTTATAATTAGCGATGAGATTGCGATATACGGCTTGGGCACATAACGACAAAAAACATACACACTTTAGTTCGGATATGATGCCGCTTTGTCTCCGATTGCCGCAGTGCAGTGCAGCGCAGATAAATGTTTCAATGCACAGGTCTACCTTGCCTAACCTCAAAGCAAACCGGCATGATAAAAATAAGTGTGAATATTTATATTTTCACTTCCCAATCTTTCTTGAGGTGCACACAGCTTACACCTGGTAATAGCTAGGTACATCAAATACAAAGTATGGATTTACGGCAGCGTAGTTTGGTTTGTGCCATTCTCTTAGCACTGACCTAGTTTCATTAACGCACTGCCGTGCGATCACAACACAAAGGATCGGGCCAGTGGCTGACCTATAACACTATAGAAACTATTCATATACTATAGTTTCTATGTAATTGCCCCGAGATATGTGCTCGGCCGAGTTTTACTAGAGTTTGCGAGACAGTCATTGAAGCAAGAGAACTTGGAAAGCGCGAAATAACATATTACATAATGGCAAGATAAAGTCACACGCGCTCTGTGCGCGTTTCTTTTCCTTTACTCCCAAGCGCCGACTGAGCAATCGAATGCATCGGGCCGTTTGCAGTTATCAACCTAGCTAGAAAAATCATTATTTAATGATTTACTTATTACCTTTCTCTACAGTCATTGGAAGCATTTTGCGACACCTTTTTAAGGTCCGTAAAAGGCGTGTCACATATTTCCATATTAGCTGCCTATCTGCACTCGAATGCGAACAAGCGCATGCGATGCATTATCCCACAAACTTTTCCTTCCATCAAACACATTAAGGAACAAGGTACACTAACAATGATGTTTATTTAGTTAATGAATTGTTTTAGTTTGGATGGAAGCTAGCGTCGAGGAAGCCGAAACGTGAGGAGAATACTAAACTTACTTTTCTGTCTACAGAAAGGGGCTATGATGATGCTTCAGTTATATACCATAGCTTTCAGCGCAACGCAACAAGACGAAAAAAAAAAGTAAGGAAGAAGCGAATAAAGGCGCACACAGCCCTGCCGGAGCACGTTAAACAATCCCAGGTGCTCGAAATTACCGAAGCTCTCCCCTCATAGCGTCTCTCATAGCCTGAATCTCTTTTGGACGTTAAACCCCATAAACCAACCAACCTTCATACAGAAAACTTCAAAACAACGCCTTTTCCGCGTTATACAAAATACCTGAAGTATCTCTAACACATTCCTACTCAGTTCTTTCAAAAACAATTCTCATCCAGATATACTTCAGTTCTTTAGTATAATGCAGGAAAGATGCTTTTAAAGCTTTTGAGATAAAGGCATGATGCGTTTCTTTTGTTTATTTTTTGTACTTGCAAGGTGTGTGCCTGTTGTCTGAGGGTATTTAGGCTGTGTGTGCGTTGCTAAGTAAACAGTGGTCAATAAGCGCTATGTTAGTCTTTTATATCTTTTCCTTGTTCGTTTATACCCCAGTATTTATCCTAACATCTTTTACTTGGCCGTTTTTCATTTTAATCATCTGACAAATGCGTTTGGGGAGCCATCTACATTAGCCAGAACTAGAACCATTTCAGCTAGGCACCGACCATCAACCAAAACGTTTTTCGGCCGGCGTGTGCCATAATGCTAGATTACCACGTGTCGTCGTGTATTTTCGAGTGTTTATGTCAAAGCTGGTCAAGCGCGCCGCTCGGGGTGAGAAGCACAGACCCCGGATAATGCGAGGACTTTCCTCCGGCGCCAGTTTGTCTGCTTCGGTGCGGCTGGTGTGAACATCATTTATCGGCGAGCGTTACGATCATATAAAACTATTCCCGTTTCCCTCCTGAGTGCCGGGCTTATAAAAGCTGCGGTCGATCCCTCCGAAGAAGAGATGCTGTCGAGACACTTGGTTGCGATCCTATCTCCTTTCTTCGGCCTGCTTCTTCTGGACGTTTTGCGATATGAAACATTCAACGTTGTTCTTGTCAGATCACTCCTCGTCTTTTGATACGACGTCCTCGTGTTGCCGCGGTAACCAGACCCACCACCATAGCGCTACTCTTTGAGCTCGTTAGCTGGTGCAACAGCTGTTCGAATCGGTAGGGATATTTGCGCGCCCATTGCAACATTTAATACGCTGCTGTAGGATGTCCCAGGTGCGACCGAGTAACAACTTATTGAAAGCGGCGGAACCACGACTACGGACGCCAGTGAAAAGATTTGGTCAAGTGAATGTTGATCAGCTAAACGTCGAGCAAGTAGTAGTGCTTGGTTTAGTGCAGTGCGGGCCTTTATTGTACTGCTTTGGTAGGCGTTTTTTGTGCAGAACAACAAAGCTAGTTTTTGTGGTTGGCGCTGGGCCCGGCTTATTTGAAGCAAGGCAATAACAGACAGTTGAAAAGCAGCACAACGAAGAACCATGGATTTCAGGTCTTCGCGCGACTCGGAATTGCTGGAGCTTGCGAATGACTTGGACATGGATATGCGAGATGAACTGAGAAAAACAGGGCAGCCCAAGGCTATTTTTGGACTAGAGGCTGAAGATAATGAGTTTTTTGGCATATTTCATGAAGTTACTGACAAGAGGGAGCGGGCTAAATATACAGACGAGATGGAACGAAAAAAAAAAGCGAACGCTGACAGCACCAATTGCAGCGGGAGCGTAGACATGCTGTGAAAGTAAAGCGTCTTGAGGTAGGGATGACAAACGTTCCCATTCCAGAACTTGCTAGTGGTGCAGAATATGAACCTTAAAATGAATTACCCGATGCGAGCGTTTAAGCTTGAAGAAGACGTTTGGTTTGTTCCTGGTTAACTTTGAGCGAACATGCTTTAAGCAAGTGTTTTTTTTTTTCGGGAGGCGTGGCCGCAGCTTTTGCAGCTGGTAACTTGCAATGATATCGCAAACTTTGCGGGAGTTTGCTCTTCACCTCCATGATTTAAAGGTAGCTGCAGTTGTGGCTGAATTCGTGTACAACTTGATGAACAACTTAGCCACCACGAGTTCGTTGCGTGTGGTATAGGTGAAATAATTTTGTATGCAAATAGCGGGTGGTGTGGTTTCCGCAGGGTGATTCCACGCGCAATAAAAAACTTTCTACCTCATTGCGGAATCTGCTATGGAGATATTCGAAAGTCTGAACGTTGCTCCTTTACTTGGTACATCACTCGCCCCCTTTTGTAGCTTCTGCTAGAAAGGCAATGGGCTCGTGTCGAATATTAGAAATTTTCTTTTGTAGCAACGCGCTGGTTGCAGTGCTCGTGCATTTGTGCAGTTGGATGGTACACCAGCCCTCCATTTGCGTGGTGTTCCTTGGCGCGTGCGCGTCGCAGTGCTCAGTGCGGAAAACAGCTCAGCACGGAAGGCTGGCTATAGGCGTACCTAAGGCATACACTTCGCTCTGCTGTACATTAGGGTTTGCCCTTGTATACCAGCGCAGGTTTTCAGCTTAATAGATAGGGAATAGCAGCTATTTGCCTACGCAGATACTTTGCTGATGTGTTCAGGGCTCCGCACGTGCAGCTTTCAGTGCGAATGCCAACAATTAGCCACTGCGGTGCAAAGGTCTGTGCCCTGGCATATAGAACGCCTAAGCTCTGTGTACATACCAGCTTAATTCACACTCTCTTGGAATGAGTCCCGACAATCCGCTACACAGACATTTTATTCTGGAGATGCCCACCACCCGCGATCGAGTGTCCCGCTGGACAGTGGCTCACAAGGGACCAATTTATGCTTAGTATGGTAAGTAAAGGAATAATTTGCCTTCCATCGTCTCAGGGAAGCCAAATGCGGGATTGATGCGGGCAGCTACCGGGCGGGCCGCCCACCTCAAGCCCCTAGAGCCATCATTTCGCACTTTTGAGGAATCCATGGGACAAATATTCTAGAGGCAGCCTTAACACTGCTTAGGTGCAGTAGTGAGAACCTATTACAAGTACAGTCACACCACCTAGTGGGATCGCCCGCCACTATGATAGCGAGCCGCGTCCGCTGGGCCAGATGACGTATGTCTATGGCGTATGTACCAGGTCAAATGACGCAGCAGCGCAGGGGGAATTTCATAAGACAACGATATTCAAAGCACAGAGCGAGACTGCGTCATTTCCAACTAGATAAAGACGACTATGACTGTACCGCGTGAGAGTCTGTTCCTGTTTTACACGAGTCGTGATCGGCTGCGGCGAGAGTATAATATTATCATGTGTGGGCCAGGGAAGGCAATCTGTCTGTTCCAAGTGATGGCGATATTTCTTCTTTATTGGACGATTTCGCTCTCAAGCTTTACCCGCAGATCACGTCCACGCCACTAATGAGCTAAAAAATGCTTGCGCATTTTATTACCCCTCTTTAGTTCCCTCTTCAGATCGTGTTTAATTTAAAGTCAATAATAAATAGTGTTTTACTGGATTCTCTCTAACTTTATTGCACTGCTTACATTTCGAATTTCTTAGTGCAGTCGTGATCTGTTCACAATCTGGTGGATGAAGCACATGGATTGTAAGAAAACGATACATTGTCATGTTCCCACGCCCTCAATAAAGCATCTAGAAATTACACAACCTATACTTTTTTTTCAGAAAACCACCAGAGACGATAAAAAACTTGTGAGTATATAGACATGCTGCTAGAATGGTATTTTAGTGTTCCAAAAGCATTAACTCATAGTGTTGATCTTTAACTTGTTCCAAGAATTACATCAGTGTACAGAAAATGTTAAATGAAAAAGTGGCGATAACTTTGATCATAGAGACCTCTAGATTTTATGCCCATGTTTTAAAGAATAAAATACTTTCCTTTGATCATTTGAATTGCTAAAAACGGCACTAATGTTTGTTTCCATGAGAATGTTCACATGGTGAGATGACACCGTCTATCTGAAGTGATATGGCCTTTCACCCACATTAATGTCATCAGTGTCGACGCAATCGGCGTAATTAGCGGATTATGCGCTACGCAATCTGCCATTTTCTGCAAGCGAGGGGCCACGCAGCAAGTCAATAATTTTCCGCTCGCCGGTGTTTATTCATGAGATTTTGCACAATGGCAGTGACTGAAAGTATATAAGTCGGAAAGCACTAAATTACAGGCATTTCAATAAGACGTAAAGCCATAGAAGCGCCCCTACGCGTGCTGAATCGTCATTCATGAATAGCAGATAGAGAACACTAACGCGTCAGTGGCGCCTATTGTTATCAGCACAATGCCCCAATTTATACCAATATGACTAGCTGATTGTCAGTCTACACACATGCCAGAAGCAACTTTCCACCTCTGTTTCGGTTGTGTTAGCAGATTGTCAGCATCTCTTGGTTATTGTCCGTCTGTGCGTGCTCGAATATGAACAGTTTACGCGCATTGCATTCGTGCTCCAACTCTTGAAACTCGAATAAGTTATGCAAAATAGATACATTATAACGAATATCTTCCTATGCATACTTAGGCGTTTTAGTTTCTAATGCAGTTAAGCGCTAATGCAAAGATAAGAGTGTGATGTATGGTATAAACCTGGAACTTTCTGCAGCGAGTAGCGGCAGTGAGCTCAGCCGCATGTGCCAAAACCCGAATGAACCGAACACTCTAGGAATCTCATATTTTGAGACGGCTATGTGCGCTGCTGTGCAATTCTAGCTGACTGTTTTTGAAGAAGGCAGAGGGCGTCGGGTAAAGTTTGGCTTTCTTCGTCTTATTTATTTTCTCAACAATAAATTAAAAAAAAGTATCGCTGTCACTTCCAGACGCATGGATATTCAAGTAGTAGAAGTGGGAAACAGCAAATGACTTTAGACGCGCTACACATTCGATCAAAAACAGCACTTCCTGAATCAACAGTGCGCTCGAGATGAAACAGCTCATAGGGGTGTTCAGAAGCAAAATTAGTTTTATGAACGCCGTCATTGCACTACGTACTTGTCAAAAGATTTCAGTATTTGCTGAATAACTATTGTCAATAGAGACTCCCAACAAAATCCTTCAATTGCCTTGTCATGAACGATAATGCTTTCTTAAAGGAGAGGCATTAGATAGATATTCATTATGCGGGGATAGCAATATATCTTGTATACCTGAGATTTGTAGTCACTGGCACTACAATCATGCATAGTGCCACCTTGACATGACTCCCTTGGAGAATTGCGCGTGCTGTGTAGCACATATCTCTGTCATTTATAGTCTTCTTGTGTACCTAGCTCTCTGAAACCTACTGCAATAACGTGCGAACACTTCTTCCTGCGCAAAAAAGATAACAATGAAGTCATTAACGCTGTTACGCTATTACAGTACGAGATAACTTGGTAGCGTCCGAATGGTATTGGCCTCCTGAACCATGGCTTTTCTATCTCCAGTAAGCACACTCGCCGTGACCCATCTTCGTAGCATATACTCTCGTAACTTTTGCACGCCACAGCCAAGGCTTGAGTGATGGTTTTGATTCACGATATTCCGCAAATTTGAAACCTCTCGAGCTGCTCTAGTACTGCAATGGTGAGGAATGTGTAAACATAAGCATCACTTTGAGATGCAGTAAACCTGGATATGGCCATCGTAGTGCTGCAGCATCAGTTTCGCCTACCAAACGCGCTCTTGCCCTTCTTGTATGACTAGCTAGATGATAATTCACATCTGCAGGGACTACGTCACGGGCTTGGTGAGGTCAGAGTTAAGGTGAGAGTCCTCTTGTTTTCCTGGTCTGTGGTTCTAGAAGTTTGTCGGGATATATTTGCACAGATAGGAGCATTGGATTGCACCAGCCCAGTGTTTTCCGTGTAGCAAGAGACGCTTCAAAGCTCGTATTGAAGAGATGGTTGAGGAGATTTTTTTGTTTAGCTAATAGAATAACAGTCAAATATTATTGCATCTGGCAGTAATTTCTTTTTCCGTGCAGCGTCACAATATTTGTGGAATGTAACAATGGCACCAGCACTGAAATAAATATTCCTTAAAAATTGAAGCCTGCCATGGTAATTGAAACAGATTCTCAACTGTGAGTTATACATACTGATTTGTTTAAAAGGTGCTTAGACATAAAATCAGAATAATCACTTATTACAAAGACAAGATGATTGCAGACTAAAACGTACGCCATGTGCCACCCACTAAGATCATCCTTAGCTCATTTGAAATAAAATAAACCTTTCAAACATGAAAGCGGCTTTAGACCTATTATTAAAACTGATCTTTTGAGGCAGCCTATATTCTCAGAATTTCTCTGGATGGGCAGAATCTGACAAGCAATCTTCGCATTTCTCCACCGAACGCAATGGGCGATGGGAACAACTATTATAATATGACTGCGCGAAGGTACGTTTGAGCCATCGCCCCAATAAAACCACGCCATCTGTGTGCCAGGTCGTTTCGCAACAAGATGTTCGTACCGCTGAAATTAAATACAAATCGTGCTATCTCATCAGGCAGTCGTAGGGCACGTTCACGGCAAAATGGAATTTGTCATCTTGAAACCACTCTTTCATTCATCTTAAGGGGCCTCTAGAACTACGGCAGATATCCAGATTAGGAAGCATCAAAGCATCCTGCATAATGCCTCTGTTCGGTGTTTCGTGCTCTGTTGTCTTGATCGAGAGAGCCCATTCTTACGAATATCTTTCCGTTATTGCCCCGCGTACTTCCAATGATCTTTATATTTCTTCCAGAGAAACAAACATAACCATCACTGTAAGTGATATAACTCGCCCGTACCTTCAAATCAACTCCAGTGATGGTGAGTGTCCTCTCTTGTATAAACCAGATAATTCAAAGTATTCTCTATTGAGGGACAATCTCCTGTTCATCTCATATTATGTTCTATACATTCTCTCAGATGACGGCTGTACAGCGCAAGGAAAACAATGAAGCGCTTCATAAAAAGCATTTAGTGTTTTCCTTCATCGAATAATAATAGCTTTATAAAACATTTCTTTGGAAAAACGGCTTATGGGTTAAGGGAAGAACAAAGAGAAAATATTGCAGTAGCTATTGAATCAAACATGAAAGGCCGTCATTAATCTACAGAGTGATGCAGCTCCCTGCCCGAAAACAAGAGATAAGGCGCAAAAAGTAAATACAACTGTCTTAAACAATGTTGAATCGTTCATGTGTGATTGTCATATTCCTGGACACATTTGTAAGGCGAAACCATATAATGCCTCATCGTTGTCGACAGAAGGTTGTCAGCAGAAATCTCACGCTTTCTAGACGAGAGGTAAACATAAATTAAAAACTTTGCCTCCACCGGGAATTGAAACTCCATCCCTTGGATCCCAAGCTCAGCGCCTTACTATCTGCGCCATGCCCAAGATTTTTCTTTATTGCCTAGTTTTGGCACATGACATAGCATAAAAGGAAACTAAGATTAAAATATGAAACAAGACACAGATGTAATTTACGAAGGTCTCGGTTCTGGCAGTCTTGAAGCCATAGGTAGCGTAAGAGGGTTCTAGCCCAGCTTTCGCTCTCGCTCTTGATCACATTCTACGTGACGCTGGCGGTAACACGGACATTCCACGTCCACCAGTATGGTTGAGTGTGGCGCCGGTGAACACTCTCAAGGTTCGTATACAGGCAACATTAATACCCAAGAAAGTAGCAGGTGGGACAGCGGCCGATGTAGCTCAGTTGGAAGAGCACCGGACGCTATATTCGGAGGTCGTGGGTTCGGTTCCCACCCTAGCCACATTGCTTTTCCTTCTACTTTGTGTTTAATTATCTTTCCCCTAAAAAGATTACATTACTCACTTATATGATTACCGAAGTAAAAAATTGAAAAAAGAGACATAAAGGCAATCCCCAATGCTTTCCTTGGTCTCGCCGACTGTTGGCTTCTTTTCTTCATGTATTATAACGAGCACCCTGATTTCCCCCTCTTTTATCTCTATATATATGTATATATATATATATATATATATATATATATATATATATATATATATATATATATATATATATATATATATATATATATATATATATATACAAGCTATATAAAAGTGAAAACTGAAAAAATGTTATCTCAAACGCTCGCACACTGGCATGTGAAACGAGACAAGAATTGCACATGGACGCGTCCAATGGGTACAAAAATTCGGACATGAAAAAACTGGAAAACCCCTCAAGAAACACTACCCACTTATAAAATTCGATTACTTTACTCCAGCACATCAGACAGGTTTGACTACGAAAATGGGCTCGAGGTGAATCAGGCAAGTAAAAAAGCTGTAGAGATTCAACTTCCCTTGTACCAAGTTTAACAAGCTTTACCATCGGCCCCAGTTGCTGTCGCGGCTGCTGCTTCGATGCTTGCTCACTTTCGACTTCGATAAGCTTCGAGGCAACTGGCTAATTGGTTTCACGTTGTTACATGGTCTCGGCAGCCTCTCTGGCATGACGGCGGTCTCTGTTTGTAGAGGGACTGTATGTTTACGGCGTATTTCCCAGGGTAAATGAAGGAGCGGCTCCAATAAAACGTCATAAAGACAGTGATGTTCACTGCTGAGCGTGGCTAAGCGTTTTGTAGTTAGATCTTGGTGAAGACGACAATATTTACTACACAGCAGGAGATTGTGTTCTAGGCTTACGCGAGGCGTGACTGGATCTGATGATGGCAGAAAAGCCTCGTGCTTGTGCGAGAATAAAACGACAAGGTTTGCTGCACTGCGCGGTCAAAACTGCACCAATGATTTACTTATAGATTCTGCATGGGAGGAGCAGAACTAATACTGTAAAACTTATTTTTAATTGGTGTACAAATTGCCAGAGTGAAATGTCAAAGCAACCACTCACATTGATTCAGGTTAAGCAACCCATGTACCACATATTGGGTCAGGAAGTGGGGGGCCCGGTACGTCCGATCGAAAATTTGCGGGCCAGCCCCGGGGGGATCAGTGCAGGTCATCCCCAGGGGCTCAGTACGGGTCAGGCCATTTGAGCTCAATGCGGGGCTTCAACGTGGGTAGACGTTCTGAATGGGCTAAAAACACGTTGTGATGGGCAGCACTTCGTCCCGATGAAGGCATCGCTTATAGGGTACCCCGAATCAACACTTGCCAAATGTGAACGACCCGCTAATTTCCCACGATAGTCCTACTTCGGTCAAATTTGAGTAGCCATCATGGGCAATGGTTTACTTTAGGTTTCGGTCTGTCCCAATCATAGCGGCATGGTACCACTGCAGGTTCTACAGGGGCAAGTAAAAATGATCTTTCTTGTGTTATCTCCTTATGGGTCCGATGAAGATAATTGATAGCTAGCCCTAGTCCGAATTATTCAACTGAGTTTTTACGGCCATTATTATGCAGCTATATTATACGCGTATGACCTTTCTAAGCTGCTACCATATGAAATTTCACAATTGCTTATGATAAATAAAAGATTATGTTGTATAGAGTGTTGTAGGGTGTCCAGAGCGACCATTAAGAAGAAATCATAACCTGTGCGTATTGTGCTATCAGTTCAGCACACTTAAGAGGAGGGCGAGAACCCTAAGACGAAACTTTTTCTAATCTACTAAATATGCTTATTATTGTTATACGAATCATATATAATACCAATTTTGGGCATCGTGTTATACAAATAAAAGATGGAACGCGTGCACTATAGCACACTGGTACTGAGTGGATTCAGACCCGGAACAGCTGATGTAGGACTCTGAGCGGCATACATTCAGCAGCTCTATTAGGGCTATCGCTATTTTCGCGAAAACAGCCCGTATTCGGGTTGCGTCTGCCCTCACTCGTAGCAATCCTAACGGAGGCAGTTAATTTGCAGACGCACAAGTTTCTATACCCGCCAAAGGCAATGTGTGACCTTAAGCTGTTTTGTTTGGTCAGCCCCAACTGTATCGGGCGTTCGTTTGGCATGTGTAAAAGCCCAGTTGCTTTTACACGTGCCTTCAAGTCGCCTACAAGGGACCGCTTGGGGTGCCAAGCCGGCTCGCTTATCTTTCAGCCCTTATTGCGTCCGATGTGGTGCTTAAAGCGGTTTATCTCAGCTGGCCTGATTTCGGTTTCAAGGGGGTTCGTCAAAATTTAGCTTTTGTTCATATTCCACCAGTCTTCAAGTGACCTACAACAGACGGAATGGGGCAGAATTCGGGTACCCCACAAGTTCTGCCCACTGTGGCCAAAGCAGGGCCCCGAGCAAGTTTATGTTGGCGGCCACGTGTCGAAATTGCAGGGCTTTCCATATAAAATAAATATTTAGGTTGTACCTGCCCTCAAGTATCCGGCAGGGGACTCTTCAGTCCTGAATCTAAGAATGTGCTCTGCGTTAGCTAATGCTACACCAATATGAAGACCATACAGCCGAAACAGGGGCAAGCCCACAGCTTAACCCCGTCGGGGAGCACTGCATGCATTTTATGATTGAACCAGCTCCGCTAGCCTTCATGAGACTCAGAGAGGCCTTACACTCAATGCTTGCTGTGAAGTACAGGTGAAGTACACTAGAGTGACTGATCACCGTTAAGCACCTTGCATAGCCGAAAAGAAAAGTTGGTAAATGGTTTGTTTGGTCTGGTTCTTCAAGAAAATTCCGGGAGTTTGCATACAAGACACATTACACAGCCACTAAATGTTAGGCGTTGCAATCTCTACGATTTCAGGTCTGTTGTTTCAAAAGCGATTGATTGGTGCCTTTCAGTTCAGTTCAGTTCAGGCGTTCAGTCGTGTCCGACTCTTCGTGACCCTATGGACCATGTCACGCCACGCTTTCCGGTCTCTAACTATCTTCTTAACATCACATAGCTTCATCTGCAATGCCTCGAGAATGCCATCTAACCATCGCGTTCGCTGCCTACCCCTTCTCCGGCGACCCTCAACCTTTCCCAACATCAAATCTTTCTCCAGCGACTCCTCTCTTCTCATCAGATGACCAAAGTAGCTGAGCTTTAACTTTAGAATTTGACCCTCCAATGAGCAGTCAGGGTTTATGGTCGACAATATCGACTGATTTGATCTTCTGGCAGCCCATGGAACTCTTAAGAGTCTTCGCCAGCACCACAATTCAAACGCGTCAATTCTTCGGCGGTCAGCCTTTTTCACAGTCCAACTCTCGCATCCATACATCACAACTGGAAAGACCATAGCACGGGTTACACGGATCTTGGTTGGTAGACTAATGTCTCTGCTCTTTACTAGACGGTCAAGGCTAACCATTGCTCTCTTTCCCAGAAGCAGGCGTCTCCTAATTTCATGGCTGCAGTCTCCTTCCGAGGTAATCTTGGCGCCTAAGAACAGAAAATCTGTCACAGCTTCCACTTCTTGTCCATTGATGCTCCGGGACTTGATAGGGCAAGACGCCATGATCTTCGTCTTTTTAATGTTCAGTTTAAGCCCAAACTTCTCACTCTCTTCTTGTACGCGCATCAGAAGTCTCTTGAGTTCCACTTCACTTTCTGCCATTAAAGTGGTATCATCCGCATATCTAAGGTTGTTGATACGTTTTCCAGCAATCTTCACTCCAGCTGAGGACTCGTCCAGACCGGCCTTCCTCATGATGCACTCTGCATATAGGTTAAATAGGCAGGGCGACAGTATGCAGCCTTGCCTCACCCCTTTCTCAATCGGAAACCAATCAGTAAGGCCATGCCCAGTTCTGACTGTGGCCTCTTGCCCTTCATAAAGGTTCCCGAGGAGACAGATGAGGTGAATTGGAACTCCCATCTCTTGGAGAGCTTGCCACAATCTGCTGTGATCTACGCAGTCAAACGCTTTAGCATAATCAATAAAGCAGAAGTAAATGGGTTTCTGGAACTCTCTTGCTTTTTCCATGATCCAGCGAAGGTTGGCAATTTGGTCTCTAGTTCCTCTGCCCTTGCGAAACCCAGCTTGCACGTCCGGAAGCTCCCGATCCACATACTGCTGCAGCCTACCTTGCAGGATTTTTAACATCACCTTGCTAGCATGCGAAATAAGCGCGATCGTGCGGTAGTTGGAACAATCTTTGGCACTGCCTTTCTTTGGAATGGGGATGTAAACTGACCTCCTCCAATCCTGTGGCCACTGCAGGGTTGTCCAAATCTTTTGGCATAATGTATGCAGTGTGTTAACAGCGTCGTGGTTGAGGTTTTGAAGCAACTCAGCTGGAATACCATCAATTCCGCTAGCCTTGTTCTTAGCAAGGCTGGCTAAGGCCCATTCAACTTCATTCTTCAGGATGCCCGGCTCGAGAACACTTTACACTTTAATAAAACATCTGTGTACACCATTAGCAAGTTTTACACAGATTCTAATGTTTTATGCCTGCTGAAAATGGATACAGGTTGAACACTTCTGACAGGTAGACATAAAAATTCAGTAGCTTGTTATCCTGTGATTTTTTGTACGTCAAACAATAATGCAGCGGTGCCCATCAAACTCACTTTGTTTGAAACAGTGCGACATGTCTAAATGTGCTTAGAGTTTTCAATGCTAGGCTCTTGCAAACACCTCAAAAGCACTTTCAAGTATTTCAGTCCATCGAAAGGAGGTTTCGCTTGATTGCGGCACCGGACAGCACGGGTGAACAGGTCTTGGTTCCAGAACGCCGAGTTATTTTTTAAACGAAAACCAATATTCGATGTCAGGTAGATGTGGTGGTACTTACGCCGCCAGTCTGGGCCATGTTTGGTTGTAGTGATTAGGCTTAAGGCCCTTAACGGTACAATAGAATAATAGATTCAAAAGCAGGTTTTTGATTTTTTTAATGTATCTGTGAACTTGGCTCTTGGTGCAGAGCAAGTATGAGCATAGTAGACCATACTGGAAAATAAAAAATTGTTATTTCACGAGCGATGTATTTTTAACATAACTCGAAACATATGTAGGCACGAATCAACAGTACTTTCTATAGGAGCAATTGTAAGCACGTACTTTGCGCGAAGCGATTATGGCAAGTTGCAATGTCATCGCTTTCTAGGTTGACCAGAGGGTGGGCTCGAGATCTAGGGGCACCAATTTCTTACCGACCAAACATCTAATTCCCCGAGTAATAGAAGGTAGGAAAATTATGATGCGAAATCTAATATTTGTGTGGTCTTCATAAAGATGTTCTATATCTTTGGCATTAAAGGAGACAAATTGACGTAGTCAAAAAATTTTTGCTCCAGGGCGCTTCGGTTGGTATTACATGCGGTAAGTATTCCCAATAAGAAAATCGACAACTCTTGAAATGGTAACCCATGATTCGTTCACAAATACCAAAAAATCCCCATGCTGGTTACATTTTGTAAGGACAAGCGTGAACAAATGTCTCTCATTGAATGCCTTCCTTCTTTCCGTTGCCACTTCGAACCGGACATATCTGCAGAGAAATTAGCATGACCTCATATTTTCCATAATTGAAGGCATAAATTGAGCTGGACTGATAGCAATTTTTGATAAGAGAGCACGTAATGTTTAGAGAAATGATTAGTTCCCACAGACGTATTTCTTTGAATTTGTGGCTTTTTATTTCATCGCAAAACATCAAAAGCAATTGTCGTTTAAAATCATTTCGTTTTTCTTTTTACAGGAGCGCTTCCACCGTTCTGGGATGAACCTCAATATATAAGATATGCCAAGGTTAATAACTGCGTCGTCCTGACACATCCAAGATTAACCGGTGAGATGATGGGAGCAGTTTTTTGCATCGTCAGCATTAACAGCTCGATTATTGATGGTGATATACCCGCTGCAGGGCAAATATCTCTTCCACAGACCTCCATTTATGGCCGTCCTATATTGGTTGCATACCTAGAAACTTAAATCCAATCCGCGCACCAAAATGACTGCCGCCGACTGCTGGGCTATACTTTATTCAGAATTCCATTTGTTACGAGATGCGATTATTTATCGGCTGTCCTCATACACGTAATGCGCACCTTCTTTTATCTTGTTGACTTCAAAACAATGTAAATATATACAGTTATTTTTCATACTCATTCGGCATGCTTCGCACTTCTCAGTGTTAAACGTCGTTTTCCACATCATAAACGTTACTGCAAATTTATTGAAATGATTATCCTTAGTGCTTTAATGAGAAAGCGTAGTTTCGACAAATTTCGTAGAGAAACATCAATAGACAAAAGTAAAACATGCAGGCATGCGCTAAACACTGCTCAAGAGCTTAAATAGGGAAGGCTAATGTATTGGGCGGCTGTTCTTACTGCATCCTCACCGTCATTCCGAGTATCATCATTGTCATCCTCATCAATATGGCTACTTTCATAATTATCAACTAAAAACTGTGACCATCTTTGCGACTATCATATTATCATGTACATTAACTGTAGCGTCTTTATCAATCCTGTTGCAATCATTATCGTTATCAGTAACTAAATCTTTATATTGCCATCGCTACTATCTTCCTCACGCTGAACAAGGAGGCTTGCAATCTGTTCCTCCGAAGCGCGGCATGGAGTAGTGAATTTCATGCTCGGCTGGATAGTGGTAGGATAGTGGTTCAATTCCCTATAGAGGCGGAATTTTCTTGTCTCATTTCACGAAATCATTTCAAGCGCACTTTTCTTGTAAACTCTTCCTGCGTGAAGTCAAACAGCCCATGGGCCAAGAAAGAATTTGGTCTTAGTATGTATGGTTCAAAGCCCAGAACTTAACTCTGTGATGCAAAAAGTATCACTTAAAGCTTTTGTGCCACACAAACTGCAGTGAAACCTAGTAATCAGCATTTACGAAGGAAAAGATTAGCTAACTTCTTCCCAAACTGCGTTTCACGAAATTTGCATTTGCGGAGCTGGCATCTCAACTTTAATAAACAAACTTCAAATTAAAACGCATCCCGGACCACCTCCTGGAATGTAGTAAAGGCCAATGACGACCCGAAGGTGCATTCCGGAGCCGTGGCATGGGCTGTGCCTCCGGGATCTTTTTCGCATCAGAGGCATGTGCTGACCACCTTCCGAAACCGCACCTTCCCTGTCCAGAATAAAATTATAACTTTATTTATGCTTTAACAGTAAGATACTAAAGAATACATCCTGAAACATTTCCCCTATATTGCCCTGTTTATTGTACCGAGCATTGTCAATAGGACCGATTCCTAATGACTGGTGTACAGCACAATGTACCACCTATATTTATTTCATGCGAACGTTCCTCCCCACTACAGCAACGACTCCTTGTTATCTATTACCCCTCGAAAATTTGTAGTGCTTATTCAAAGACAAGTAATAAATGCCTTGTAGAACACACATTATTTTCAAACATGAACATGATTCCCCAAACGTTTTTCATGTGAAGCAGAACTAGCTGGCTTAAAAAATTTCGATTGGGTCGTTCCTAAGAAATTGTACTTAAATTATCGTAGGTAAGTATCCTTCCTCATGTACCTGTCTGGATTAGCGGCTTTCTTCACTTACGACTCAATTTCGCTCATTGATCATTTGATCCATTTTGCGGTTGTGTCATTTCTGTACAGCAACAAGCGCACTTATTTCATTCCTTTTTGTAATCTATGGTCACCATTTAGAAGCCTGCGTAACATCATGTGTTCATCTTTCCTAGCACAACTGAGTAGCTTACCATAACATTAATAATGATAGTTACCGCAAATCTCTAATATCTGTCCCAAAAGTAATAAGTTCGACGCGCGTTATGTAGTTAATGATGTTAAAAGTTTCTAAAAATAAATATTTCTTTCACACAATTCGCTCCAGGGGGCACATGCGCTCGGCCCAACACTGGAAATTGATCGGCGACGCCTGGTCCGACAGTGGCCAGTCTAGCCAATGCGGCTATCAATAATGCTACACCCTTGAGATAACATTGACAACTCTTGACTCAGTGAGTTGCATGCTCTCCCCTTGTTGACATTCAGCTGGCTAAAAGCGCAATAATGACCTTGCGTATAAAATTCCTTGCAAACATCGTATACACAATTATACATGCTGCTAAACATTGCCCGGTCATATGTAATGTCTTGACAGTATTCCAATCGTCATGACATGCATTAGTAAATATTGTCCTGCCAGTATAGATAGGTTGGCATCATTGAATATATTTTGGCAGATATTGGCCAATATCATCGCACCAATTTTAGCGACTTCCCAATTTTGTATACTACTTCGGTTCCAGTGGTCGATATTGCCCATTAAGTTGTGGTGACTGGCCAACATTGCACATATCATGGCATACATTGGTTGATATTGTCCTGCCAGTATTTATGGGTTGTCAAAATCTAATAGATCTTAGCGTAGATTGGTCGATAGCCTCCCGCCAGTCCTAACGGTTTCCCGTTGTCATGTATATCTGCTGTTACAGTGGTTGATGATGGCATACATTGGTAAATATTGTCTTGCCAGCATAGATGGCATGTGGACATTGATTATATCTTGGTATACATCAGTCAATGTCCTCTCACCAGTCTTAGTGGCTTTCCAACATTATATATACCTTATATTTCAGTGGTCGATATTGCCCAACAAGCTGCAGCTAGTGGACAGTATTGCGTCTATCATGGCACACATCACTTAATCTTCTATTGCCAGTATTGGTATCAACATTGGATATATCCTGGCATAGAGTGGTCAATAACGTTCCGCCAGTCATACTGAATTTCCTCCACTGTGTACATCTCGGCTTTGCTGGTTGATGTTGCCCGATTAGCTGTAATGGCTAGTCAACACACTGCACATAGGTTACTTAATAATATCCTGCCATCATTTATGACCTGTCACCTCAGAATATATACTGTCATATGATGATAAATATTCTGCTACTAGTTCAGATGGCTTCCAAATATTCAATCCATCATTGTATATAGGGGTCGATACAGTACGGGCCGCTGCTAGTGTTTGCCAGCGTTACACGCATCGTGATATGTATTTATCATTATGGTCCTGTTAGTAAATATGGCTTAACAGCATAGAATATAATGTGGCATACGTTAGACGATGTCGTCCTGCCAGTTGTCGGGTCGTTCCAAAATGGAAATAACTTTGTGTTATAGCGGTTGATATCAACCAATGAGTTTTGATAGCTTGAAATCAATATACATATCATCACATGCATTTGCTGATGCTAGCTTGCAAATAATAAATAAATGGCAAGCTGTATATACTGACATATTTTTGCAACTTCTCCATTAAGACTGTCGTGCCATTTGCGGTGGCTTTAGAACACATTTCTGCATCGTCACAGATATAACAGTAGTAGAGAACATTTATTAAAAATGGCTTAGGTGGTTAGGGCGGGGTTGGTAGGGCCTTCCCTCATGGCTCCGTAGTCTGAACTCTTGACGGGGTACTGCTGGATTGCCTTGGCAAACCCATGCCATGAGGTAAAGGCGGACATTCTAGAGCCAAAACTTTAAGCAGGCCCCAAATAAATGGTTGGATTGCAAACTGCCCTATCATTGCAAGCGAATCGGACACGTGCTTATGACATCCATATAGTGCTTAAAACACTTGAATGGGGCTTTCTTTTCAACTGTGGAGGCGTTTGTACTCAAGTGGAACGCGCAGCTTTTACAGACCCTACCATTGTTTCGATACACCCTCCTCCAGCTTGATACGTGAGGACACTCAACGCCAAAATTTTGAGAATACTACATCGCCCTCCTCGATAAAATCTTAACAGGTGCATATTGTTTTCTTTTCAAACTGACAACATTTGCAGTTTATGTATAGAAACGAAATACGGCGCAAATGTGTAAATATGCAATTTTTTAATCCGCGATGGGGACGTTTAAATTGTAGGACCTACGCGACCATATGTACGAAGCCTGCGAGCGTGGCTTAATACATAGCGCGAAGGTTCTAAATCGGCATCATGTAAACTTGCATCCAGGACTGAAAACTATACGTAAATAATTTATCAATGCAACTATTTGTTTTCGTGGCGGAAGGAAATTAATATGAGCTTGTGCTGCAAACCAGAGGTCGACGATATTGTGCTAGCGAAAGAATGCTCCACCGATTTGCCATGAACCCAATAGATGGCTCCGGTACTAGGCGTCTGCACCGACTTTATTGAGCGTGAATACTAGCTGGTCTTGTATGCACAGAGGTTGAGCTAGCTGCAGAATATTTTGTATTGTGATGTCCACCAACATACCTGCATTTGATTTCTGTATGTATAGCAAGGGAGGAATGATGGGCAACCCCTTTACCATGTGAGTGGATTTACCATATGAGCAAAGCTCATATGCTGTAAGTTATTATCTACCTTTGCCTGGAAGAGAAGGAAATCTAACACTGCGATGTTCTGAAATGAAGTCTGTTTAGTGCAATGGGATTGTAGACTGCCGAATGTTTGACTGCTAGTTGTGTACATGTTGCGGCAGCAGCTTAGCTATTTCAGACATTAACCGCTTGCAGGTAAAACAGATTTCATGAGAAAAAGCATTAAAGAAACTGAAGCATAGCAACCCCACCATTGGGGACTGAAAATGCATGGTAAAAAGATCTTAGTTCCAAAAACAAAAGAAAACATGTCGTAATAAATTTAGTTTAGGGAAAGTTTTCTATGAACTTATTATTGCCTGGTCATGCTGCTCTCGAATGAATTAATTCTTTGTCCGAAAGCTGTAAACCAAGTGTATAAATCTCATGAAAGTTCCTTGGTATATCTTAACAAAGTTGGTGTAACATCAGGCGTTTAGAACGTCTTCCTAAAGAGTGGTCAAGAAAGTTTCTCTATACTTTTAAGCGACTATCATCTAAACCTATTGCAAGAAGCGAAGATATTTTACTCTGGAAAAGGACTACCTCCTCTCTAACAGTGTTGAACAGATGGCTATGTCCGACGCAGCGGCGCCAATCTTCACCGGGATAGCGTGCGCGTGTTTCGTTCCCACGCTCCAGCAGCCTTGTTGTGATTGCTGGAGGAATTCGAACTTGAATTACCATACTTAACTCTGCAGACAGCATGGCGTGCTCACGCGGATGGCGAACCCCATCGCTTCTCTGCCTTCTTCTCTCTAGCGGCGGCCAGTGTGCCTCGCAGGTTGCCTGCCGCAGCTCCGGTTTTATTCAGACAATAAACCGTCGAACCACTGAAATGCCTCGTCCTGTCTTGCGTCGCGGGTCATTGAACAGTCTGCGCCTCAGTGTGAGTACAACTGGCCGATTATGTTGATATATATGTACGTAAGAGCAATGTTTTTGAGATAACGTGTTGCTTTATATTCCTGCCAGGTTGCTACCCCTTTGCTTATCGGAGAAATGACACAATGTCACTCGGATTAACCCTTTATTATACCAAATTCATTTTGGACGGCTTCGGTTGACGTCGCATTCAAGATGTGCTGGCAGAACGGTAAGATCTCAATTATTGTACACGGTGCGTTCTATTAGCAATATTGATCTCGTCACTGATTGGCACCTGCTGCGGTTTATGCACACTGCGAATCATAAAAGCTTTTGCTTGAAGAGAACAGAACGTATAGACTATTAGCGAACTCCATTTTCAGCAAGATAAACTTTACACATTAAGTGTTGTAGCAACGGCAAAAATTTTGGCTCACGAAGAGTGTGCCCAATTGCTACTAAAATTATTCCTGTAATATGACTGCTCATTGTTTTTACATGCAGATATTTTCTGCTAAAGGAAAGATGGTGATGTGCAAGCTGTTTAAGCACATCGGCAAGGGCTGCTGGAAGCTGTCATCCATATAAACGATAGTAGAAGGCGCATGCTAGAGATGCTGGCTGAGCAGACAGCTGAAGCGGCCGTTAGTTCGGCGCTTTCCTCCAGCTTTGATTTGCCGACACTTTGTCAAGAGACCAAAACGCAGGTGAAGTCCTGGAAATATGAAAATGTCCTACCTAGATATTGTTTATCACTCTGTACCTAATAAATAGCTATGCAACGAACCGTTCTGGCTTTATTTTGTGTGCATGTATACATTCAGCATATATATATATATATATATATATATATATATATATATATATATATATATATATATATATATGTGTGTGTGTGTGTGTGTGTGTGTGTGTGTGTGTGTGTGTGTGTGTGTGTGTGTGTGTGTGTGTGTGTGTGTGTGTGTGTGTGTGTGTGTGTGTGTGTGTGTGTGTGTGTGTGTGTGTGTGTGTGTGTGTGTGTGTGTGTGTGTGTGTGTGTGTGTACGCGGAAACCACCTGCAGGAATGCTATCTCAATCCTTTGTTTGGCGCATGATGACATTAAGTGCCTCTGCATCATAACACAAATCAAAATAGTCACCTAGAATTCAAACATAATTTAGCCATAATCAACTAGTTTAACGCAAAGACTGTGAACAAGCTTGGCTGCGCTATAATGGGTGGCCGACCAGCCTAGCCAGATACTAGTCGCTGAAAGCCAGTGAGTAAGCTTCGTTAAAAATATTGGATAGCCAGTGAGAGCTGCTGGATGGCCATTGTTTAACAGTCAGTTGATAAACTTGGGTGGAAGATACCGGGTCGTCATTGATTAAGGCTGTATGACAATAAGCTAGCATGACAATAGTGGCCGTTATGGGAAAGCCAGTCCAGTATATTACCTGATGTTTTGGATCGAGTAGCGCCCTAATGAAATGTCATTATTGTCCCCTATATTGGGCCTGGTTTCCCCAATATTTTGCTGATGCAGGCCCATTGATGGCGTGCTACTTGGATGCAGCAAGAAATCTAAGCATTTATACTCGTAATCACAATCAATGTAACTAATAATAACATCCAACAAATAATATTAAGAACCTTAAGGTGCACCTTCAGTTTAATTTAACATAGCATACCCATATCCACATTACTGAATCGTTTTATTCTTAGAGACTACTCACTTTTCACAACCGTTACAGCATTATTGAAAATGTTGTGGAATAGCGTGAATGTCACACCGTCCTAAACTTGCTCGTTTAACACATTTACATGCCCTTTATTACCACCCTATTGCAAAAACCAGCGTCTCCAGTGCGAAACCAGTAAGATTTTCGCGCTGGTTTTGCACTGGATCTGCTGGGCACGCTGGAGGTCTGCGATATTCACTGGAGCAGTAACGGGAAGACACTGGCTGCACTGGTGCGATGGGAGAAAAACGCTGGGATTAGACTTTTGACGCTGGGTGTGTCGCTGGCCTCCGCGATGCACTGGGAGAAGCGCTGTATGTGCGCTGGGCCGCACTGGTCCCAGTGCCCCAGTATAGCCGGTGCGGCCTGCGGCGTCAGCCGGAGTAGCATCCCTCAGGGGCCAACAGGGCAACAGCGTACTTTCAATCGACCATCGGGGGGCATATGAAAAATATGGTTCAAGCAAGCGCTTTCTGCTGCGAAGTCGTTGCGCATTTGTAAGAAAACAAAGGCAGTATCTTTTTTCTAGAGTTTCCATGTTTCGATAGGTCGTTTCAAGCGTTTCGAGAGCGACAACGATCGCCGCGCCTCGATCCCATGACAGACTGACGATTAACGCACTACTAAAGCTGGAATTGAATAATGTGGGCTACCATGCATAACCAACTTCACAGCTGATCTTAAGGGCACTCTAACACAATGATTACTGCCAAAATGTTCAATGCGGGCTCAACCGCAGGCGAGCGTAGCCTGCACCACGGCCCAGTATCAACAGCAGAAAGAAAAACTAAAACGAGGAAGAGAGTAGTTTACCGAGCGATGGGTCCATGAGAGAAAAAGCAACAACATACAGCGCTTGTAATACATAATATTTGGCGTGTTTCTCAAGCTTTTGCGCTCCTTCTTACTCTGCGTATCAAGCAGCCGAGCCCTCGGTCATCGCAACGCTTCCCGCAATGTTTACATACAAATAAGGTTTAGTTATACGCAATTAGGGCCATCGCTGCGGCGCTTGCCGGTATTGAAGCTTGGTCGCACTTTTTTCCTTGAAGGCTTCTACTAAAGCTCCGTGTTCAGCGAAAATTACGCCACCCAAGAGCCGCCGTTGGTAAATTTGCCAGCGATGTCAAACTGCACATGTTAAAATGATTCCATTGCACAAAATAGCGCGCATAGGCACCCAGAACATTAGTTGCAAGTCGTGAGAGCAGACAGCAAGCTAAAATGGTCAAGAAGTTGCAATTGTTAGAGCGGTAGCAATGGCCTGTAGACTGCGAAACATGAAGTCCCAACCTTATAAATGCGGGTCATGACATAAAATGCAAAAAATGTTTATAGAAAAACCAGTTCTCGGCGTGGCCGAGTGGTTAGCGTGCTGAGCTAGTGATTGGTATGTGCCTAGGGACTTCGTTCGAGGCACGCTTGGTGCACTATTTTTTTTTTACTTTTTTAAGGTTTTTTATGTACCTAACTTGTTTTGTTACTTCTTACTTTTTAATTTTTATCCCACGCCTTTTTTTTTTCGGGCGAACAGTGCCGCCAGCGCGGAGCGTCCCAGTATGCCGCGTCCCAGTGCGCCCAGTGTCCAGCGTCATGCTGGGACCATAATCAGGTATGGCGCTGGGGCGCTGGCTCCCAGTGGCACTGGTTTTTGCAATAGGGCATCTATTTAGATTTCATTATTTGTCATGCTCCCCATATCGCCCTTACACGAAAAGCATTTTATTTTAGGGTTCAATGCGTTACGCGTTATTCTTCCTCTTATGTAAGTTGTTCTGTTCCTCGTAATATAAATCAATGGGATAACCTGCCATCGAACATCGCGGCAGAAGCCGACATCAAAAATTAGAAGAGCTACTTCGCTGGGATAGAAATATACAGACTATTCTGTTTTAGTGCGTAGCATTACTAGCCGCAATCACAGATTTCGCCGATGTCTGTCCGAAGCCGCTCTCTCTCTCTCTCTTTGAACTTGAAGTGGAGAAAGAGAAATCGGCGACGCACGCCTCACGCGGCTCAGCATTGAGGAGGCGAAGCCACTTGAAGAGGAGGAAGGGAAAGTGGCGACGCTCGCATCACGCGACTAAGCATAGAGGGGGCGGAGTGGCCGCAGAGCTGCCCCCACTGAGAGAGTAAGACAATGAGAGAGGGGCGTGTCAGTTGCAGACGTGGCGGCCATCATTGGGCAGCGTTTCACAAGCTTGTGTTACTCCGGAGCGAACAGTCGTGTATCGCTCGCACGTCCTCAACTTCTGCATCTCTCCCTTCGCATCAGTCACTCCTCAGCCTTCACGGACAGCGGACGTGCACGTGCGGTTTTCCCTGGACCTCGGCTCCGAGCCGCTCGCCGCGTCGTGAAGCTGCTTGAGCTTACCTCCGCGCCTTAACTGGCGCTCGCCTTCAAGCGCGTTTCTCTGTCTCTTCTCTCTTTCTCTCCCCCTATGATCCCCATCCCTTTCGGCCACAGATAAGTGCATTGTAAAGAGATACATTGTGCCTGTTTCCGTTCATTTCTGAAGATGGTGTAAGAAAAGCTGAGGTTGCGGCTGCGCCGCGCGTTTGGTTTGTGTCGCAGTGTATGAAGCAGGGCCGTCAGGCTCTGCGGCGCAGGTTCGCCGTGCTTGATGCACTGCAGTACAAAGGTTAAGCAGTGCTACGTACCTACTTGGCATTTGGTAAAATATGCAAATTGGCCGTATTTAAGCTTTTTATATTATTTTCTCGTTTTTTTGTTATGCCTAAGATTTATTGTTTCCAGTTGTAAAATATATCGCGAATATTGACATCATTCTATTCTTCCACCACCCCATGTAGTAACCTCGTGTGAAGGTCATTTAAAGGCGAACTGAATAAAAAACAGCATTCTCAGGCGCGTACACTGTGTTTGTATATTTGTGTATTTGTGCTCTTTCTGTCTCTTTGCCTGAGGCCCATGTCCTGTATAATACCGGAAATAAAATTTTCAAACAATATGTTAATAAAATGACAATAAAGGTGAGTAAACCGCGCAATAAAATGGCGGTTAAACACTCTTTATACGAATTTACAGCTAGGAAGTTGTGATCATTGCAGAAACACCGTTCCGTTGCCTAGAGAGCCCTTGAGGTGAAGCCCAAATGATGACAGCCCACTAAGGAAGGGGCAACTAAAGCACCTGGAGAAACACCGAGGTTTATATAAATGACTTACAATGTAATTTGCGTTATCCGAAGGAAGCGCTTGATTTCAATAATGATCTAGTTCAGTCAATCACGTCCCATCCTGCATTACACATTTGAAGGTTTCTATGTTTAACCCGAGTGCTGCGTACTTAAACCACTCTAATTTAGGAATAGAACACATTCCACTAGGTGTCGAAAAACACCCAGTTCAGTCGTTCAGTCATATCGACTCTTCGTGACCCTATGCACCATATCACGCCACGCTTTCCGGTCTCTCACAATCTTCCTAACATCACATAACTTCATCTGCAGAACCTCGAGGATGCCATCTAACCATCGCATTTGCTGCCTACCCTTTCTCCGGTGACCCTCAACCTTTCCCAACATCAAATCTTTCTCCAGCAACTCCTCTCTTTTCATTAGATGGCCAAAGTAGCTGAGCTTTACCTTTAGAATTTGACCCCCCAATGAGCAGCCAGGTTTATGGTCGACAATATCGACTGATTTGATTTTCTGGCAGTCCAAGGAACTCTCAAGAGTCTTTGCCAGCACCACGATTCAAACGCGTCAATTGATCGGCGGTCAGCCTTCTTCACAGTCCAACTCTCGCATCCATACATAACAACTGGGAAGACCATAGCACGAGTTATACGGATCTTCGTCAGCAGACTAATGTCTCTGCTCTTCAATAGGCGGTCAAGGTTAGCCATGGCTCTCTTTTCGAAAAGCAGGCGTCTCCTAATTTCCTGGCTGCAGTCTCCTTCCGGGGTAATCTTGGATCCCAAGAAGAGAAATCTGTCACAGCTTCCACTTCTTGTCCCTTGATGTTCCAGGACTTGATAGGGCAAGACGCCACGATCTTTGAGTTTTTTATGTTCAGTTTAAGCCCAAACTTCTCACACTCTTCTTGTACGCGCATTAGAAGCCTCGAGCTCCACTTCGCTTTCTAACTTTAAAGTGGTATCATCCGCATGTCTAAGGTTGTTGATATGTTTTCCAGCAATTTTCACTCCAGCTGAAGACTCGTCCAGACCGGCCTTCCTCATGATGCACTAAGCATATAGGTTAAATGGGCAGGCCGACAGTATGCAGCCTTGTCTCACTTCTTTCTCAATCGGAAACCAATCAGTAAGACCATGCCCAGTTCTGACTGTGGCCTCTTGCCCTTGATACAGGTTCCTGAGGAGACAGATGAGGTGAATTGGAACTCCCATCTCTTGGAGAGGTTACCACAATCTGCTGTGATCTACGCAGTTAAACGCTTTCGCATAATTAATAAAGGAGAAGTAGAAGGGTTTCTGGAACTCTTGCTTTTTCTCTGATCCAGTGAAGGTTGGCAATCTGGTATGTAGTTCCTCGGCCCTTGCGAAACCCAACTTGCACGTCCGGAAGCTCCCAATCCACATACTGCTGCAGCCTACCTTGGAGGATTTTCGACATCACCTTGCTAGCGTGTAAAATAAGCGCGATGTTGCGGTAGTTGGAACAATCTTTGGCACTGCCTTTCTTTGGAATGGGGATGTAAATTGACCTGCTCCAATCCTGTGACCACAGCAGGGTTGTCCAAATTTGCTGACATAATGTATACATAACGTTAACAGTGCCATGGTTGAGGTTTTGAAGCAACTCAGCTGGAAGGTCATCAATTCCGCTAGCTTTGTTCTTAGCAAGGCTGGCTAAGGCCCATTCAACTTCACTCTTCAGGATGCCCGGCTCGAGATCAGTAATCACTACCGTCTTATGTTTGGTTTGCACATCCGGGTCCTTTTTGTACAGTTCTGTGTATTCCTGCCACCTCTCTTTTATCTCTGAGGCTTCAGTGAGGTCCCTACCTCGTTTGTTCTTTATCACGCCCAGCTTAGCACAGAAGATTCCTTTGTTATCTTTGATTGTTTTATGCAGAGCTCTCGTGTTCCGCAGTTGGCTGTTGTCCTCAACTGCTTGGAACTGTAGGTTCAGGAGGGCGCTCTTATCTTTCCTTGCTATCTTCTTAAAATCCGCATTGAGAACCTTGCATCTTTCTCGTTCCCCTATAACTTTTGCCATTCTCCTTTGCTCAGCTATTTGCAATGTCTCTTCGGATAACCAGTTTGCTTTCTTGCGTTTCTTTTGCTTTGGAACTACCTTAGTAGCAACTTCTTGTATTATATCACAAACATTAGTCCACATCTCTTCAGGCTCTCTGTCTTCTAGGTCTAATTCTCGAAATCGATTCCTCACTTGTAGAGCATATTCTGATGGTTTTGATCCAGATCATACCTGAAAAACATTCTTGTTTTCACAGTTTTCCTCAATCGAAGCTTAAATTTGGCAACACGAAGCTGATGATCGGTGCCACAATGGGCCCCAGGCCTTGTTTTTACTGCTTGTATAGAGCTTCTTCATCTCTGCCGGCAAATAATATGATCAATTTGTTTCCTGTAAAGACCGTCAGGTGAAGTCCGTGTGTACAGGCGCCTCTTGTGCTGTTGAAAATGATTATTCGCTTTGACCAGGTTGTTTTCTTGAAAAAACTCTACTAGCCTCTGTCCAGCTTCATTTGGCTCACCAAGACCAAACTTGCCTCTAATTCCGGATATTTCTTCACTCCCCACCTTAGCATTCCACTCTCTTATGAGAAAAAGGACGTCTGATGATGGAGTGTGGTCTGAAAGGCATTGGAGGTCACCATAAAATCTCTCAGCGTCAGCTTCTTCAGCAGTAGTGGTTGGTGCGTAGACTTGGATAATTGTTATGCTGAAAGGGTGAACTTGGTTCCGAAGCGAAATCATTCGGTCGTTTTTGGGGTCGTTCCCTAGCACTGCTTTGTTCATTCTTCTGTTTGCTATGAGAGCGACCCCATTCCTTCTCCTGGATTCGTGCCCACAATAAAAGACATAATGGTCACCACAATTAAATTCTCCCATTCCGGTCCACTTGAGCTCGCTGATACCTAAGATATCAATGTTTAATCTGTCCATTTCTCGCTTGACGACATCCAGTTTACCTTGCGTCATAGATCTTACATTCCATGTTGCCATGTGATATATTACCTTGCAACATCGCACTTTCTGGTCGCTTCCCGACACATCCACAACTGAGCGTCCTTTTGGCTTTAGCCCAGCCGCTTCATTCGTCCTGAAGCTACTAGGAATCGCCCTTTGTTCATCGCCAGTAACATGTGAGACGCCTTCCAACCTGGGCTGCTCATCTTCAGGCGCCATATCATTAATGCTGTGGTGACTGGCCATAGGGTTTTCTTGGCAGGAAATACTGGAGACGGTTGCCATTACCTCCTCCAGTGAATCACATTTTTTTCAGAAATCTCTGCTGTGACCTGTCTATCTTGGGTGGCCCTACACAGCAGAGCTCACGACTACATCCAGTTTCGCAAGCCCCTCCGCCACGACAAGGCAGTAATCCATGAAGGGGCGAAAACACCATAAGTGATCAATTGATTGTTTAATGAACAACGAAAGCAAATAAATCCTCAGCACTCTACCTGTGCCTAGTTAGGTTTGATGAATGATTCAGGTGAAAGTATAGGTAGTTTGCTGCTGGCCTGCAGTAAAACAAAGAAAAAAACTAGGAAGGAGATATTGAAACAAAAGCCACACTTGATGGCCTGAGAAATTATTTGATACAAAAAGTGCCGTCATGTTTTGCTCTTGACAATACATGCATACGTGTATGCTGCAATATATTGCTACTTTGCATATGGAAATTAGCATATTTTAATAATTTATTCATTTTAGTAATATAATTTTGGCAGCAAGTCTAGACAAAAGAATGATAGTCTCCTGACTCGATGGTGACCTCGTTTATAATGTAATCAGCTGTAATATAATAATGTAATGTAATATAATAATATATTAATAATACGTTCATCCATAGGAGCGTGAAGAAAAGGCAATTAAATATATATCGAGAATGTCGCGCGGCCTGTATCGTTTTGCACGCAGCAAATTAAGAATGACACATTGTGTGTCGCTAACCCACGATTATGTTAAAGAATGTGAAAATATGGGGAGCCAGTTTACAGCGGAAGAGCTAAAGTTATAATCATCTATGTGATCGAAGATAAGGTGCCATCGACAGTCGTGCGTACATACATCAGGCAATATTTGAACACTAGAATAATGGTGATATCCTGCAGCCCTGTGCTGATCAAACGTGTATGAATCATTTAGTTATTGGCATAACATGACAGTCATTGCAGGGTAGAGCAATACATAGCACTGAACATACCAAGTTGGCTGCATCAGCAATTTGTCGTTTTAGTCATCAATAAAAGGAGAATTTGTCTACTGCTTCAACCATAGTTCTTTCATCTCATTACTTTGTAGGCTTATATAATGCGTTTGCATGCTGATGTCGAGCTTAGAATTATGTCTTTAAGTTAAATTTGCAAATCATTAGCACCCCAATTGTTTATTTACTTAAATTTGCAAATCATTAGCACCTCAATTGTTTATTTACTTCTTTTTCCAGGACATTCCCCTAAGCCCCCTTGTACGCTTTGGGTTCTAGAGCAAGGAGATATAAATCATTGTGAAAAAATATTTTCGAAGTGGTGCCAAGAAGGCATGCCAGTGGAAGAATCCGAATGTGAGGAAATTCGTGAGGAAGAGACTACCATAAACAGTAAATTATCAGACACTTCATGCTAATTTAATAGAATTGAATAAAATTACACATGCGCAATGAATTAAATGACATAAAAGTGTTCTCTTGCTTGTAGTTGAAAATATTCTAGCCGCAGCAGTAACAGAAATTTTTCTCTTTAACCTATAAATTTAGTTGATTATGTTGGTTCTTAAAGCTTTCTCTACCTAAGACCACAGCGCGGTACTCACCATCCTGTGGTTAGACGTATGCCAAAAAATTCAGTTGCATATAATAAGCATACGACATTCAAAGGGTTACCTTTGTTTGAGCATATTCCTCTTCATTAATGTGCGGCAGGCAGCAGAAACGCCTAAGACAACTTTTCGTAAATCTGCATGTATGGTCAGCAACGAAGAAATTAGGCAAGAGTGAGGACTAGTTGTTATTGCAAGGTGTATACAAGCACAACACAACAGAACACAGCACGAAGAAAACAGGAGATGAAGAAGGTAGATGTATTAGCCCGTCTTGGTGCACATGTGTATACCTGCCGGCGGGGGGTGTTTTGTTGTCTTCGGGTAATATACCTCATCTAATAAGGAAGTGTTAAGTAATGAAAAGAATGAAACAAGGTGTACTTCTAATTATACTTGTCAGATTTGAAGGTATTGACCTGTTTCAACCAACCTTTGCACCATGATTGAATTCCTTATTCAGCCATCAAGGGCGAAAACAGCAAACACAGTGTTGCTCTGGTATTGGGAAAGCTTAGAATGGAAAAATTTAGCAACAGGAGAAAAAAAATCATTTTCTTTAAATTGTTAGACAGTTCAAGACAACAAAAGAAAGTCTACACAAATTAGCTTCCGGCCGATAAGATACTGCAAGAAAGAAGAGTGGATAGAACAATCAAACTCAATGAATGTGAGGGGCTTCGATGTAAGATACATAACAAACGAGACAACACCCAACTGACGCAAAGAATATAATAGGGAACAACTTGTGCTCATGAAGCTACAGTAACTATTAATTGTGAATATACCATATAGAAAGTGGAAGAAAAAATAACTACATGCCGTAAGTTCGAACCGTACCCAAGACATCCGGATTTTGTGTCCTGTGATCCGCCGCTGAGCTGTGGCGATGGCTGTTTGATCTCCCACTTTCCTAAGTATTTATGTTTCATAAAATGCATACAGCAGTACCCTCTTTTAAAGGGGCGGATATGAACGTCCTTTGAAACCCCGAAAGCCACGCGGACAATCCTGTGATGCTGCAGACAAGGCGGAAGCAGTTTGTTGATCATTTTACGCTGCCTATCACACCAAAGCCAACAATTCAAAGTAATTGTTGAGACCAGTCAGCAAGCAAATGCAGACATAGCGGAATTTATTATGACCTACATAAGTAAGGAATAAAACAAATCAACAGCCATTGATGCAAGGAATGCATAGAGGTTTTTGATGCTGATAAATGGGAAGTAAAAATATTCAAGAAGGCGATTCGATACAGAATAGTCTAAAACATGCCGGCAATGTGATCCAAACACTAAACCCTGCCCCAGGTTAACATTTCTATTGCTCTACTACGAAGTTGATTCAGTGTTTCTGAGGACTTAAGAAAAATCGCATCTTGAATGGTTCCTTTGGTTCTAATACTCCTCCCAAGTGTATCGCTGACTGTTCATATTATTTTTAAAGAGGAGACTAACATGTCCTTTTTCATTTGTATTCGGTAGTACGAATATAGTTTATTTTGATACTCCCGTGCCATTTGACAGAAATACTCGAGCTTACAAAATGAACTTTTTTTACTTTAGCAGTCCGGAGTGATACCTCGCAATAGATGAATATTCAGCTTTAAACTGAGCTATATTTTTTCACTGTACATGTTAATAGGTTGATACATAGCTGACTGCGGAAATTGTGATAGCGCTTAACGTCAACACTGAGCGTCAAATGAATTCATATCTAAAGGAATAGCTTGCAAGGACTTCAGATTGACAGACGAGCCGTTTCACAGCTTTATTATTCAGCCACGTTCTGTTCTCGTGTTTTTGCCAGAACAGCAGCTGGCTTGACTAACGTTCTCCGCGATTTCGCAGCCTCTACTTACCCGTCATGATTTCCTCAAATGGTAAAAAAACATTTTGATGTAAAGGTCAATTCATGCTGTTTTTAACGCAGCCTTTGTGTGAATAGCTAAATAATGGTCGGTGAGGAATAAATATTGAACTAAGCTTTACCACATTTCACATATCGCAAGGACAACTTTGAAATAGAAATTCCGGGAGTTGCATATGCTCATTTCTTTCTTAACGGCGCTTGAACTGTGTAAAATAGTTCAAGATATTGATGGTTTCCTTGCAAGAATTGCAAAAATTGCAAGATCACTTCTGTTCGGAGTTCAAGGGTATTTCAGCACACACCAATAACGTCTTCCACTTCTGGCTTCAATGCAGATGCTATGACCCGTATATCAGTTGCCCTGCTGGCCGAACCATAAGCATTTTATGGTTCCTTTATTATTCAAATTACTATTTATCATACAAACTTAAATTCTAAATATTGTTAGAGAGAAACTACACAGATATAAATTACGAACGTGCATCATCGCCCCACTGGGCTGTGTATATCTATAAGCGGATCCAGTGATTCGTGATGGCTGCGTTTTGATATTAACGTACCCTCTACAGCCAAAGATGAACCTGTTAAAGCCGGGCAAATTAGCCATTTTGTGCTCTCGTCAAGTCGCACATTGAACCCCGACGGGCCAGGGCTGTGGGCGAAAAGTGTTCTCTTTTCTTATACTCGGCGGCGCTTACATCCTGCCTTAAAAGGCATGGCGTAATAGCATCCTCGTTTCCCGGCTGCGGCTTCTTTCGCTTATCCACGTTCGCATACGCCGATTGGGTTCCTCACTTAGCCGTTTTTTGCCCGTGTTACATCACACACTGTCATAAAGTCATATATTAAAATATTTTTGCAAACAACGCATATGTAAAACATTAGGCAAAGCACCAACATGTGTATCAAAAATTCATTGTTCTAACCAATATTTATGAACACTGTCTATGCACCCTAGGCATAGCGAGTCTGATTTTGGACCCATGAATTCTAGGTTCGCCTTTTATACCGTGCTGCCATTTGGGAGGACGTTCCCAAACTGGCCATTTTAGCTACGTATGCCGCTTCATCTAGTCTCGGTTCTTCCTTCAACTCGCCGGCCGATTTGCGGTAGCTACTCTCTCCTGTCCACTGACACCTGGCAGAGGATTGCTTGCGATCTTTCTCTCATAACGCCAGAATGCTGCACCGGTATAGACGCACATTTTTTTGCAGAATGGGGCTATATCGCTACTGTGTTTCCAAAAAGTTTATTCGCAGCCTTTTGTGTGGCGCTCTCAACCGGATCCGGTGCAATGTGAGAAGTTGTGTCGATGCGAGACTTATGATACCGCTGTGTTAAAACCAATTTCTTCAACGTTTGCGGCGTCGGAGGCGTGGACAGTTCGAACACTCGCAGATATTGGTAAGGCAGAGAAGACATCATTATTGGATCACGCTACCTCGCTTGTTGAATCTGCGAAGTAAAGAAACCTAAACAGAATAGCTATGACAGTTGGTCATTGGCAGATGATATATTCTGTCACTTAAAAGTTGGGTGTGCGCTAGGAAGCCGGAATAACTACCCATCCGCTCAGTGGAAATCACTGGACGTGTCTTTGGAAGCAATTTATGAGATGTCTCCAAACTGGAAACTGGCTTACTGGAGATGAAAATGGAGGAGGCTGTCAACTCACGCAACACTCTCTGATATTGATATGTATTCAGGTTTCTGCTTAGAATTACGCGCAGAGGGAGCGAAATCATTCGGCAAACGTTTTCCGTATGAAACCTCTGTAGTAAATTCTAACGTGGCTGTGGCAATGCCGCAGAGAATAAACGGGCAGCTGAAGCACTGGAATCAACTCTTTTGGGGGCATTTTGTGCTCGCAAAAGAAATAAGCAACTAGGTGGGGCGATAAAAACAAACGTGCTTTCTCGTCGTCAATCAGATAACGCCCATTTTATTTTCGGCGCTTAATTTTAAAGTGGGTGAAGAACCGTCTAGACAACCAGTCAACGGAACCTGGAAATGTCTGGAACGATGCCGAAACAGTCGTGCTTCGCTGCGATAACTCGCTAAAGATCTCGGCGCATCTCTTTCTACAAAAACTGATAAATCATTTTCTAAAACAATCAGCATGAAGAAGATCGGTCCACGCATTACAATCATAGTGATAAGACCGCACTCTGGCCAGTCTTCATAGCAACCAGAAATAAAGATTTCAATCGTTAGCGGCATTCCTCCCCTTTATTATATCTCCTCGATATTCCAAAGTAAAGAGAGAATGCGAAACGTCAACATTAGGGAATTTTACGCTTAAGTGTTCTTTAGCCAACAGAGTATAGTCTTAGGCCAACAACATGCACAATTTTCAGGCGCTGGATTAACAGAATCATAGTCCAATTGTCCACTGAGACCAATGGCTTTGTCTGGCCTCAAGCATCGGCGTTGCAACTTTTCAATTATTCCACGACAGCGAATAGGCATCCATACCTACACTCCGTCTTTCGGGTAATACTCTTCGTGGCATCATCCAAAGGTATCGTCGGGCATCGGTGCGTTACGTTCCTTAATGCGCAGCCCGGCAAGCCGTCGTGCTTCCTCTGCGCGCTGAAAGTAGGCGGCCATTTCGACATTGTCCTTCAATGTCACATGCGCCAGCATCACGTCGAGTGTTTCTTGGGCTGGTTGCCCTATACGAATTGCAACGGGGTCGATTGGTAGTCCTATGGACGGCCGTGTTGCAGAAAAACATGACTTAGGGCAGAATGATGTCAATGTTCTTGTGTTCAGCATCGACGTACATGTAAATCATCTTTGCGACAGTATTCAGACGTTCTGTAAGTCCGTTCATCTGCGGCTATTATGCTGGTGTACGTCAGTGGCTTCTATGAATTTAGGTTAATATGGCTTGAGTCAGTTTCGCCATAAATACTGATCCCCTTGTGGTGATAAGAACAGGGGCGGCGTGGAATAGGGGAATTTGTTCAACGAAACCTTAGCGACTTCTGCTGAGGTAGGCATGGCATTCACTTCGGCGCAGCGGCTGAAGAGATCGTTGACCGATCTAATTGTTGCCCGTGGACGAACTTAAGAAATGACAAATTTATATCTTTATTTGTTAGCATGACCTATTCGGGTAGGTATAGCATTGGTAAGCCGCATATCGTATTGTGAGTTTATCTCACACTCATGCCAGGGCAGGTTTTTGCATATTGAAGATCGTCAGCCGGTTACCGGGAACAGTAAGACGTCTCCTGGATGTCCAAGAACCTACACGCAAGCCCGTGATATCCTGCTGTCGGCTCATCGTTCATTGCCTGGGAACGAAGTTCCTCACTAGGACATCATTGCTTAAGATGAACCACGACTAAAGATGACTGAACACAAAAAAATGGGAGAGCCTTTTCTTCTGCGTAATTCTTTAGGACTTTCGACTCAGGGTCCGAGTGCTGCTTCTGTGCCAATGTGCACACACTCATCAGTCCAAAGAAGGCGTCGTCGTCGTGTTCTTTAGAAGTCTCGTCAACGGGGGCCAGTGACAAGCAGCCTGCATCATAATGGTGGCGAACAGACTTGTAGACCATTTAGATGTCGAATTCTTGAATACGCAGGCTCCATTGAGCCCGGCGGCTATATGGATCGTTCAAATTAGCGATCCCAGCAGAGACCGTGATCATCGCTGTCTACCATGAATGATCGTCCGTATAATTAGCAGTGGAACTTCTCCGCTGCCTAGGTAATCAGGAGGCACTTCTTGTTCGTGTAGTAATTGGCTTTGGTTTTTATAGGCACCTCCTAACGTCGGCAATCGCTTGCTCAATCCAGTCGTTCTCCTGAACGAGGACGGCGCATAACTTAGGCGGCTTGCGTCATTGTGATTTTCCGTGTTGTTGTTTTATTGAATTGTCATTGGTTTAGGGGCGAACTGTAAGTTGCTAAGAAGTTCTTTGAAGGCTTCAGCGCACGGTATTCGAATTTTAACTTGCGTGTACACGTTTGGTTTGGGATTTGGTGATGCGTGGAAAAGGAACCTGCGGACATGTTTCTTGCGGGTGATTTGCGGTCTGGACGATACTGGCTATTTTCTTAGGTAGGGGACTTATACCCTCTTAGTTATTGACGCGTCGGAGGAAATGCAGTTCTTGGTAGCCCAAGCTTCGCTATTTCTGCTCAACAGTAGGTGTGCAAGGCGACTGCATCCAGTACTGCCCTATGCCTATGCAGGAGCTCATCGAAGTCGTTGTTATCTAAATATACAAAGTAGGTTGCCATTTTAGGCCCACTAACTAGCTGAAATGTCGCTGGTGCCGACCAAATCCAAATGACATGACTATTAACGTATAAAGGTGACGCGACGGGATCTATTCGGTCTTTCGCGACCTTTTTCACAGACCTCAAATTCCTAGAAGCCGCGTTTCAGATCCATTGATTAAAAATGCTTTAGAGACAGAGGAGGAAATATCCCTACTTATCGCACTATTAAGCGTCGATAATGTCCTGAGCCCGGGTCACAAAGATCAAATGCTATTTAGGCTGGTCAGAAGCTAACCAAGCCTACCACGTTGGGGAGGAGGGTGTCGAAAGTGAGTATAGACTGGATTCCAGCAGGGCAGGATAACATGCAGTGTACTAAATTTGCACAGTGATCACAACTATTCGGCCATGCGGGGGAAAATCTGATTCGGCATAGAAATGAACGTGGGGAAGTAAGGGGTGTATTTATTTCTTTGCTTTTCATAAGGCGTGTTTATGTAGTAGTGAGGGATTTATCAGGGAGAGGAAATGTACGAAGAGTTGCCCTAATGCCGTCATAGTAAATGTTAATTTCTTTTTGTAGTGAGGAGTAGCATCTCACGTGGGTGGATAAGGCCAGAGAATCCCAGGTGCCGGGTGCTGAAGTTCGCAGGGCAGGCGATGCACTACCTCATTACCTGGGATCCCAGCGTGACCAGGAATCCACCTTAGTGTCAGTGTATTGGGACGTAATTTGCTGAGAGCTCTTTCTAGATCACCTTGAGGTTCTTCAGGAATGCGACCAGTGTGAATGGCGCGTATAACCTATATTGAATCAGTGGTGCTTGTGCGTGGTCATGAATACTTTGTGTTGTAGAGTCGGTGTAACGTCTCATCGGTGGAAGGAGGTGTGAACAGCTTTACTCTTCATGTTGTTCAAGCGGCGGTAACCTACACAGAAACGTAGGGCGCTTTTTCGTCATCAGAGCGGCGGTAACCTACGCAAAAACGTAGGGCGCATTTTCTTCATTAGAAAGACTAGAGTCGCTCAAGGGCTCTTGAATGGCTGCATCATTCCACCTCGACGCATTTGCTCAACTTGACTGCGGATGACCTGGCGTTCGTTCGGTGTTGCACGGTAGGGTTTTTGGCGCAGGGAATTGTTGTGTTCGTCGGTGACAATATGGTGTGTGGTCAACTGAGTGGTGACGTATCTTCAATGTCGACTAACAGCATTCGCTGTAGCTTTGAAGAAGGGTAACTATTTGGTCATGCTTGGCTGGGGAAGTGCAGGTTTAATGTCGAACTTGGGCTGGTATCATTGGTTAGGCGCATCACCTTCGTGTTGTTTGGGAGGGCGAAAATGTCTGCTTTGTCTACTAGTTTGTCGACAAAAACAATAAAACAATTGTCATACCCTTGTTGAGAACCGGGGTTCATCGATTTTCCTGTTCAGCACGTGAGATGGTCCATGCAGCAAATGGGTGATGCCCTATGCGATTCCAAGTCCACAGCCCAAAACAAACACTTTCCGTGGTTTCAATTTCTCCGGCTTCTGTGGATACGGCGACGCCTTACTAGGGTGGTACGCTCAATTCTTCGTCGAGAACATTAAGACTGACATGATGCGTTGATGTTGCCGCCCCCGATATGGATGTACTCCTCAAAAGCTTGATGAGATTTGTGCGAAGGTCTGTGCGCGCCCTGTGTTGACCCAGAAAGTGCGTGCCCAAATTTACGTCGCGAGACCCCGAACAATACATCGCGAAGCTGACTGGATAGGTACGTCCGTTTACTGTAGCCCTTGCCTTGACCTTCCCAGATAGTGTAATTAGGCTACCATTAGTGGTGCGAGTCAGAGGGTCATACCAAAGGGTCTTCACTTCCTTAAGCTTGGTGACGAACTTATCGCTGATACTGAATAATTAGCTGTGGTATCCACTAAAGCAGTGACCGTGTGACCGTCAAATGTCAATTCAAGGAAATTTATTTGTGTCATGGCATTACGCGTTGTCTTTGGCGTCCGATCCCGGCTCCGTCTTGTAGAGCAGTTGCGGCCGAGGCACACCTCTGTCGGTTGTCTGGGCGGCGGTGTGTTTGAACTCTAGTCTCATAGTCTTCAATGTTGCTGTCACGTTGAGCGTCGCCACTCGCCGGCGGCGGTGGAGGGTCTTTTTTAGTGCGCCGTCTAGCAACCTCACCTTCAAAGGTAGTTCGCATTAGTTTCCCTTGCTGCGGCTTCTCTAGCTGCCTCGCACAATTTATTGGCCCGGTGATACAAAGTGGGTCCCTAACGGTGATGGCGAGCAAAAAAAAAAATGTTTTGTCGACGCTGGTTTACCCGTCAACAGGAAGTTATCGATTTCGCTGCGTTCGTTCGCCAGGATGGTACGTGTGGCGCCGGGGGCGCAATTATGCTTGCCAATTTTTCTGTATAGGGCAATGGCTTAGGATCTGTCCTGCCTCACCCCAGTGGACGCACAGATATCTGACATTCTTGGGTCTGGAAGGTAATCTGTATGTTTGACGATTTGGGCATGAGCAGCTGGTTCACACCGACGGGCACCTGGAAGTTCGCGTCAGGGTGCTGGACGACGTAAGGCACTGGCATAGTTTACAGTCGCTAGTTGTTTGGGAGTGATCGTTGGTGTGCGCGTTGCACGAAGCGCCTGCTGTACTTCATCAGGGATGATATCAGTAAGCATGCTACTTGGAGGTGTTGAGATGATGGCAGTAGCCGAGGAATTTCTTCTCGAATTTCTTCGCGTATACACTGCCGCAGGCTATCTCTGCACGGAGTTGTGCTGTTGTAGGGGCTTGTGCATATTGGTTTAAGTAGTCGGTGATACCAACGCATCCAGGCCTCTATAGTCTTCCAGAAGGGTGACGCTCCCACTTCATATCCCACAAATTTTTCGGTGGATCTCAAAGGAGACTAGCAAAAAGTGACTCTAACGCCTCGCTTTGCAAATATTTCCGCTAAGAATTCAAATCTTTAATTGTTGTTTTTAAATAGCTGCCGGCACGTGGTCGTATCGCTGTGAATCTATCACGCGGATGACTTCTGTATTCTTTGTTTTGTTCATGCGCGTTGACGCGTGACGCGGCCTTATCATTTCCTTTTTGTGGTAGACAATTCTAGATGAATCTCGGAGGAATCTCGGAGGATTCTAGCCCCGCGCTAGTATTTTTACAATGTTCCCGGTTAAGCTATTCGCTGTTCGAGGTTTTACCTATATCTTTCTACGCCTCTTTTAAATTGAGCGCGGACGAATGAAACGGGCATTCGTGGATTGACGGCCGCCGAACATGTTTGTTGCTATCGCCGCCGCTGATTGCATAGTTCTTTTGTGGGCGCAAGTCAGCCCAATAGATAGTTGAATCCCATAAAAATCAGGTTTCTTCTAATGTTGCCAATGGCATTATCAGCACCACGTGACCATATCAGTTTCTTTGCTTTCGGCCATGTTCGTATTGGGGCGGCGGAGTAGGCGTTTCATTTCCTCAACATACGCATGGGCAGGTTCAATGAAGATTTCAGACCTTTATTTCAGGAGGTTCTGCTCTTTTGATTTCTTAGACACTACCGAAGGTATTTAAAAGCTCTAGCGTGAATGTGGCCCAGTCCCTTAGATAAGACTCATAATTTTCCAGCCAGAATAGCGCAGGTCCTTGAAGAGGTGAACTTGCTTCAGCATTCCTGAATTGTCCCAGGCATTTAATCCTGCCAAACAGTCGGAGAGGTATATGAAGTATTCTGAATTTGCATTGAGCAGTCCTTGAATGTGGGTGGCTCACTTGGCCACACGAAGAGCAGAGGTGGTGTCAGTTCGTCATACATGTTTAGTGATATTCCTTTTTGACGCAATTCAGCACCTCCAACCGATGTCACAAGGAGGTGACAATTATGTAGATGACAGAGGAACACGCAGTTTCAGCACTGGAGTCAACTATTTATTGGGCTGACTTGCACCTACAAAAGAACTAAACAACACGGCGGCAGTGATAGCGAACGTCCTCGCTGATCGTCGAACAGAAAATTCCCGTTGCAGTTGTGAGCACTTAATTTAAAGTGAACGAAGGGCCATCTTCATAACCGACCTAAGGAACCTCGAAAGCTCTGAAACGATGCGGATACAGTAGGGTTTCGCTGCGATCACGGCAAAAATTACGGCGCATCTTGCGCTGCAAAGAAAGTGATATAACCGAGTCTCACGACCAAGAGCAAGGATAAGAGCATTCCAAGTATTACAATAACAGTGATAAGGCCGCGAGCTAGGCTCTGTTGTATAAAACAAGTTAAGAATTTACTGGTCCACATGAATATGTTGATGCAGCAGATTACTCGGCTGAGACGGTGTTAGCTGTGGTGAGCTCAGGACATGGTACATTCATAAATGAGGGTACTATGTTGGGACTGAGCATACCTATGTTGCAAAATAAATAGACGCAGCCCTCGCCGTTTGTCGAAGCCGATATAGACAGAACGGACGGCTAGGGCGGGAGTGCTGTCTTAAAAAAAAAAACACACAATGTGCAAAGCTGTAATTTTAGCCACAATGGTGCAAGACGCACCACCTTCGCATTTTGTTATATGTTTGCATCGCATAATTTTCGTTATTAGACAAGGTCATAAATATAGTTTGATCGGTACCTCTTCCACGCGTACAAAAATGTGTACACAGCAGCCATGCTTTAATATTCTGGCAGCCTTAAACAAATTCTTCTCTAGATTCAATTAGGCTGGTAATTATGTTTTGTGCATCTAGAGGAAAATGTCAGAAAATATATTGTTCGCATTTCCAGGTATTCGATGAGCCAGTTGCATCATTTCAGATTTAATACTTACGCGAATTGTAACACATGTTACAAAATGACAGGCCTCATTTCTAACACATTTTTAAGCTGCATGATTACATTTGTACCTAAATGTATGGAAAACAGTCTATCAATATGAGTAATTGTATTGTCAGTATTGCTAGAGTTCATTGCTAGAACAATATGAATAACTCTTGTCATGGCAGAAAAAATTCAAGGCATGTTTCGTCAGGGAAGATATTCTTGTTTAGTGCATGAATAAGAAATGAGACTGAAAAGGTTGACCTGATTCTTCTGATATTAAGATGACTGTTGCTTATCTTGCCAACTGTGAGCTGTTTGTTAGCATCGATGGTCGCTGATCACAATGCACAACAATATAATTTAGTTTTCCTAAAAGTATTTGTGGGGCCATTGCTGCTCTTGGTATATGCAAATGACCTCGGCGATGCAATCTATCAACGAGTGAAAATAAAGCTCTTTTCTGCCTGCAGTAAAATAAGACCTTGTCAGGAACAACTCAGCTTAGTATTACTTCTAACCAAGTCATGTGTGCCCATTATAGGCAAAGAGACATAAAACATAACTGTTTCAAATCTGCAAGACTGTGCTCAGAAAATTTGCGAATAACATTGCCTATCATTTTTATGTGAACTTCTACACAACACGTGATGAAGTTAATGAATAAATTTAGCTTGGGGTAGAGTCAGAAACGGTCTGAGTTGGTTTAACCATTTCTCCATACATGTTCAAAATGTTTGCTTAAACGTTTCTTACATTGTCGTGAATAAAAGGCACCGTTGCCAGGGCAAAACTCTTAACCTATGTTGCCACCTTAAAACATAAATTGAGTGCTTAAGCAGTGTCTAAGAGATCCAAAAATCTATTTTATAGTTTAATAGCATTCATGTACATCTACTGACTCGTTAACGAACCTATTTGTAGTGCATCTCATACGTTCACAATACAAAGCTAATAAAAATTCGTAGAGTGCTCTTTATTTACAGAGTAATCACAAAATTTGTATAAACCATTATTCATTTATTACACTCTGTAACATGCATACTAGGCGTCGCTCACTGGAATCACTACAAGTGCGTAGCGCTGAAATTTTTCTAAGCAGCATTTTGTACGCTACAACAGATAAACGGAATCAACCTTCCGTGGTGTAGAAGAGAGCATTAGCGCTTTTGCTAGCATAGCTTGTTAATTGCTGCTGAAGTATTCTTCTCTTCTTCTTAGTGGCAGTAATTACATAATCGTTTTGTGCAGCAGTATTTCCTATGCTTTATTTGATTTCAACCTACGCCCTCTGCAAGAAACCTTATTATTATCTGAGTACACAAAAACAAAAAAGGTAATACAACCAATACTATCACCTAACACGTCACGCGAGGAATACGCGCCAAGACATTGCTCTATAAAAAAAAAACATTATAAAATATAACGGAATAAATTAAATATGTTCTTGCTCATGTGTCTCTGCAGTGGGCGCTGAAAAGCTTACCCACAGCCTAAAATAAGCCTTTTCTACATGGCTCGAAAACAGATAAAAAGCATGGTATGTTTTCAACGATAAAAAGCATACTTTTTTTTACATTACCAATGATGAGCTGGAAATAACATTTAGTGTGCATACTGTAGCAACAATTTCAGCTAAATATGGTCTCAGGGACTTTAAGGGGCTGCGTTGGGCTTGTAACAAAGCATTCTATAGTGAAGTGCATTTCTATTCCTGACTTCCTGACATTTCAGAAGCATTGGGCAGCAGCCTCGAAAGCAAACAATGGAAACAATGGCTTGCATATTTGTCTTCACAAAGAGTAATAGCTCCAAAACCGAATACAAATATAACCTTGTGCTCGATCTTTCTCTTTCAGCTTCTAAAGTTTTTAGTCACGGATTTCCAGACCGGCGTTTCACCAGAGTGGTGTCTATGACACTTTTCCAGAAAGATTGAAGAGCAAACTGTATTTGAACAAAGAAATTATTAAGCCACGTGTGGACAATTGCTTGCTAGAAATAGTGAAATAGTGAACGTACATGATCTAAAATGGTACTGTCGAATCGGCTATATAAGATCAGCTTACCGAGGATCAGTAGGATTACGTCCTGCTTTTATTGTTTCTGCGAACACTGTGCTCGCAACTTAGGTAAGCCCTTAGAGTACGGCATTGCCAGTACAAACACGGAAATGCCACACTCTGGTATTTCTGCATTATCTGTTTCTGACAATAATGAAGTAATGAAAGAATTCCTTTCTCACATTACTGTTTTTGCAGGAGGATTATCTTCTGAGTTGCAGGTATATTTATGAGCTGTAAAGCAATATTGCTGAGTGCTCGGCAGATTGAGTCTAAGCTATGGGTTTTTTGAGGGAGTTTGGTGATTTATGACATGAAAATGTTTCACCATCAATCGACAAGACCTGATGAAAATCGCTTGATCCATGGCGTTTGTTCTCTGCTAATTTAATATATTTTTGCAAGCGGTATGATTTTCGTAGGGCTCTGTGTCAAGCAAGGCTCGTCGGAGAAGCAGACCGCACGGTAAAAGGTAAATGCTAGTCGTGCGTCTTGCACCGGGTGTTTGGTCAGCGCAGCTGCTCCCGGTGCGCATAATTCCAGAGTCAAAAGCAAGTGTTTGAGGAAGTGTGAACTACAGACGATGGCAGGGCTCCAGGCGAGCCGCATGAACCGCTTGCATGTTTTGTGAGCGAGGAGTTGGAGCGTTAACTTCGAAAATCCCAAGTGAAGTTTTTCACACGGCTGAGTGCGACAAAATGACCTAGTATCTGAATACCTTGCAATGAACTGCTCGCTGCGAGCGGCCGTTTGTAGCGAAACGCAACATTTTGAAAGGACATGTGACGGCAGGAGATCGGATTGCGCCTATTATTTCCGCGAACATGAGACGTCAAGGAATAAAGGAAGGCGTACAAATGAGAATTATCAGCCTGAAGTCATTATATATATAGGCGGATGAGACAACTTCATAAAGGGGGAATAAAAGAAAGGCGTCAGAAAAAGCGCTAGGTACCTGTTATGATTGTAAATGGAGCCTCAAACTTACCCTCAAAACTCATTTTTCGACTCTTTAGAGTTTAAATGAATAAGGGCAGCGCACATGTCACAGATCTTTTGCTACGAGACAAAATCTATCAAAGGCATGTTAGTGAGACTCATGATTCCGCAGGCCTGGTGGCCTCAGCCAGTGGATAGTAATCATGGAGCGCCTTAAGAAATATTGGAAATGAGCTCAAAGCACGTAGATCTTTGGATGTGGGGACGCCTAGAGTTGCTATTTAACTCATTATTTCAGTTATATCATGCAAACAAAAGTTTTGCAACGGGGGCCACCTTACCACTTGGCAAATTGTGCAAGGACCTGGCCTCATATTTATTCGAAAGTATATCACTATACCTTACAGATAGGTAGCAAGAGAAAACGAATTAGCCGAGAAATTTAGGACAGCTCGCTAAGCCTGCTTCCAGAGCATGAACCGCGATGCCCCATGTTACGTTTAATGAACAGATATAGAATAAAATGGATAAGGAAGGAGAATAAATAAAGAGTTGGACCTGAATTAAAAATGACCCGAGTTGAATTGTCCACAACGGAGAAATTCCGCATGCCATAGAAAAGTTAAAGAATGAGCACGAATTAATATATTCATGGCAAATTGGCAGAAAATCAAAGAAGGGTTGACGTAATTTTGAAGGTCTGTCAGTATTCGCAGTCAGTGTGGACTAGGGCTAGTTTTTGCGACTCAGAATGTCAAAAAGCATTGTGGGTGGCAAACAACAAAATAGAGCCTGCATAACTCTATTGGTACAATTCTTCACTTTGAAGCTATTCCAGTTTGTTCGATGTAGTGAAGCACAATGGTTTCGGTCAATGGGCTCCTAAATGATTTTGCTTAGAATAAAGCGTCCTCGAGTTTTCTCAAAAAAGGCATCAGTCATGTCTCATAAGCAGCATGTATGCAGATTACTGTACAGTAATAGTGGCATTGCTCAAGTCAAACGGTATTACGCAGGATTTGAAAAAAAAAAAAAAAAAGCTGTCGAAGCAAAACTGTTATTCTTGCCTTAGATACACATGGGGGGGGGGGGGGGGGATTACCGTTACCTGATCAGAGATCTATGAATACGAAGCATCTTTCAGGCTGAAGACAGTACACTGCGTCACCAGTGTAACCCTCGCAGGTTCCTTGCGGCTCAGGGAGCATCAAGGCCTTCCTGAAGAGAACCAATTGTGGATAGCTTGCCGCACTATACTAAGAGCACCTAGTAAAGTTTTTTGTTCACTTCAGTTACGTCCAATTATCACTCTGTAAAATGAGATCCTGAAATCTTTTTTTCGTAATAGAGTATCGAGTCAGAACAAACAGGTTGCCTATCTCACTCCTTTATATACTTTGTACCAAGATCAGTCTGGCTGGGCAGGGACCTTCCTTAATAATATTTTATGGCACCGGATATAATGTAGCTGTGAAATAATAAATAGATGTATTCTTCCTGTCCGAAATACGCATTGGTATTTTCTGTAGCCTAGATAAGAGACTAAAAAAAGGTAAGCAACATACCCAGTAAATACAGTATACAGCACCAACAATGTAGCGTGCGTTTTTTTTTCTTTGTGTCCACTTACAAAAGAGGTGACAGCCACCGCAAAATGCACATAAATTTTCCTTTTTTCTTCCGAGTAGAGCGAAGTCGCCGGCCTACTCGATAGGACTTCAGTGACGCCTCTTAATAGCATTCTTCTATTTGGTTGAGTAGTTCTTTCCTAGAGGCCTGGCAACGAGTACAGCTTCTGGTGATTTTCACTGCTATTACCTTCGGTTCTCCAGTGTTATGACTCGAGGCAGGCAAGGATGAGGTATTTCCAGATAAGGCAAAGTCGAACCCCTAGCTTTGCAATAAGAAAACCTGTTACCATGCAATATGATCATTGGAGGGGAGAAGGTTGGTATTGATGCCGTCCTGTCCATTATGTGGTAGATGTGTAGTCATTATAGAATTGGCAAAGAGCTTGAAAACTGTGCAGGTATAAGGCCTGTCAGGTTGGGACAAATCTGCTAGACATACGTCGAACGAAACTGCAAGGGTTTCAACTTGGTTAAATTTTTCGCGTAAACAGTCAAAGCAATGAATGAGGTTTGCTTTTTCTTAAGTGTCTTCCTATGATCTTCTTGATAGTGTGAATACAATCTATGTTCGAGGAAAATTGCAAACGTTGGCTATTCCGTCGGTTGATTGCATTTTAATTATTTCGTTGTTGTATTAGCAATTACCTTAATATACTCCTACGTTGCTGAAACCAGGCCAAACGGCATATATTATAAACACATAGCGGGGTACTCTCAAGTACTTGGAATACTGCGGGTGCAGATTCTGCAGTTTTTTTAGCACCATATATCTGGAATCCTTCAAGACATCTGCAATACGTACTCTTCATAACCGGCTTTCCCCTTTTTGCTGCTTCTGGGCTACCCTCTAAATATTTCTACATTGCCAGAAGGTAACTTGAGTTGCCTACACTGCTGGAACGCTCATTATCGCCATGAATATTTTGGCTACTGTATTCATAAGTGTAGAAGTCCCCACGTTCCTCAACTATCTTAACTGTATTGCTAATGAAATTGCCCGCCTTCTCTTCGCACTTAGATTCTATTTTGTTTCATTCGAGCAGGTTTGTTTTGATCACGCTATGACTGCCCTCGCTATTTACAGCATGACCGAGTTTATAGGTATTGTACTTCTATGGGCCCGATAATTTTGTTCTTAGATTACCTTTCACAACTCTGCGAGTTACAGCGTGTTTTCTGGTTGAAGGCTTTCATACTTAGATGTTTCAAAGTAGTATTTTGTTTTTGTTTTTTATATTGATTTTCGGTATTCGCTCCAGCCATTCCACGCCTACATCTACTGACGGAGAAGTACAGGTCTTTCTTAAGTTACATTTAGTTGGCGTAATACCTAGTTCATTATCCTTTTTTCAGACTGAATATCTGTTTTGGAGAGATCGATAAATAATCTATTTTCCCTTAGCATTAATTTTGAGACTCAAAATAATCTATTTTCCCTTAGCATTAATTTTCAGACTCAATCAGTCCTTTTTGTTTTAATCTGTTTTCTCTTAAAACGCAGAGAAATTGTGGATGTTATGCTTCGAAGAGAACTGGATTTTACCTTTTTAATGACCCACACCTGTTGCGAATTTTTATAATATATAAGAGCACTCTGAACATTTCTGAAGTTGTCTCTATTCGTATTTTTAATGTTCAGACCCGATTCTTCTAGTCATTGAAGAAAATAATTAAGAACAGCATACTATTTCATTCGGCACACTCCACTAAAAACTTGCCTGCTATTCGTAGAGCCATGACAACAGTCAGACCATTATCTGGTCAGTTATATGTTTTACCTATCTCGGCAATGAGGGTTTAAAACAGTACAGTGCGTTTTTCGCTTGTGATTGTCGATTATGCGTCTTTCTAGAAGTTACCCACTGGGTGGACGCCTGACCCCATTTTATACCTGCTAGTAAACCAGTCACAGCATCTGCGATGCTCTTAATAATGCTGTACAGATGTTCTGTTTTGCAAGCAGTACCTATTGGCCACACATTGCACACCCGTTTTTCGTCTTTAAGTCAAAACACTACAGTATGCTACCCTCTAGCACTGCATGCACTTCAATTTTATCCTAGCCCCACTCATTCCTCTGATATTCAAATTAGCACCCGCTAGTTCCTGGAACAAAATTTTCAGGGATGCACTTAGGTCTCCTTGCGCGCCGTATGCGAAATAGATTCTCTTACTTGTACTCAATATGTTGCAGAGAGATTGTCTTTTATGCCTTTGCTACGTCTAACTTGAGTAGTTCGCTATATATCAATGATGAATAAACGCTTGAAGTTAGACTGCTTCTTGGCGAAAGCGGCGCGCAATTAATGCGCCTGGCTTTTGGTTTGAACCTCGCTAGATGGCGCAACGCGTACAACAAAAGGAGCATTGTGTTGTTTTGTTTCTTATTTTTTATGCGATCATTTTGAAACGCTTTTGTTGCCCTCCATATCCAGCATTCATTTAAGAGGTCGTTTAAACTTCAGTTTATTTGTTATTTTTATTACCGCACTTACTGGCACTGAAGGTCGTTCCTTCATTTAGCGCCCTCACGCTAGAGGCCGAAAATTACAAAATCATTTTCAGGTAGAAAGGATGGAGTAGAGATTTGCGCGTTCAGCTGAGGAGCCGAGGGATGGTTGTTGGACTCCTCGCAGTGAGATTATTTTTTTCTTGGCCGTCAGACATACAGTGATGACAGGTTCAGTCCACCTCACCCATGAGCCAAGGAATGCTTCCGCATAAGACAGCTAGAATAAGATGATAACCTAATGTCCGTGCCTTAAACGTTACGATGACGGGTTTACATTAGTGGCCTACAGCACCCAGAGATTCTTGGTACTCTGGTGAAACATATATCTCAGCTCTGTTGCTATATATTTCAGAGCAACACCCGAAAGACGAGTAGAGAATCGGCTTGGAACCAATCGCCAAATACTGCACTATCGCCGTCAAATCATGTCATGAGGGGGTGCATTGCTGCATGATCACTAAGCGCAGGCAGTGTGATACGTCGACTTATGCATTGTTATGCAGACAAAATTTGTTTACTCAATAAATATTTGCGCAGCTTCAAGACTCCACCATGGTACTTGAACAGGAGGCTAACTTTCTGAACTTTCTGCCTGTACGTATCCCTTAATAGCATAGAAACCATTAAAGGAAGTGAATCTTCTAACGAAGTGTTGGATAATAGAATAACTAAAGGCACACTTTAATTGTCACAGAAATGTTGACTGCTTCAGAGTGAAGCGTATAGCACTACTTTATCTGAAAGAGGCAGCACCCGTAATAATATCTTGTGAGGCAGCACTAACAGTGGGAATACAGTCCAGAGAAACTCTATAACGACTTCTCTGAACGAGCACCGCCTTACATGCCTTTAACTTCACAACTTTAATGAAACCCTTATCTAGAAACGCTGGCGTGAGCGTTGTCGCCGGAGATTTGGCGGCGATCGGTGGCACAGCTTTGGAATCTCGTAGTTGGGGATTCTCGGGCGCTGACTGGTGGTAGGGCTGCTGATGTCACACGACCATGTGACATGATTTGTAAAGTTGGAGCTTTGCAATTTCAAGTGTTATTGCCTGTCTCTGCCCTCTCAACACTCGCGTCCCGCTCTATCACATGTAATAACATTTACTGGCACCTTCCATGTTTTCTGGTCAGCTGAAAATTTGGAATCGTATCCATGGAAACTTGCGTTGCTCAAGAAGAAGGTCTTGCTTCAGATGTAATGTTGTCTTTTACAGACTGAACGAGCGAAAATGCTTCTCCTGCCTCTTCTCATTGTTGGATTTGGCATTTGCCCATCAGAAAGTAAGTAACCATGCATGTTGAAAGTCTCATTTGACAGGGATCTGATCTCATTGCTGTTTTATTAATTGAACTGCCGATATAACGAAAAATTTCGCAGTTCCCTTCGGGTTTGATGCATGCAGGGTTTTATCTATACGCGTATAATTTGAGGGCTTGTCAGACCACGGCTGAATGATGAATGTAATTTGGTTTCAAGATATTTCAGCTAGTTTTCTGCAGCGCAATAGGTTTATGGACATTCAATTGCGCATAATTGCAATAAGTAAGCTTACTGCTATCATTATGGCATAATTCGTCCTCAATGCTGTCAGCGGAACCTTGGTGGCTGTGACCTTCAGCATGCCTGTCGTCTCAAAACTGCATTTCTCCACCTGGGACCCTGCACATTTGTCCTATAAGGCGACTAAGATGCCATGCGTCATTATGCAGATATTTTTCTTCAACTCCGAACTTAGTCGTTTGCAATATATGTAAAAGCTACCATAATGACCGATACATTTAGAGTGGGTCACGAGAGTACGTTGCTATGGAGAAGCTTTGGTTGCTGTAGTTATGAAATAATGTACGCTAAGTAGGTACAGATGCCGCGACAAGGTCTCAATGTAGGATTGGCACCTTAGATTTGACAGCGAGCAGCAAAAATTCAAAGCAATGAGGTGCTACTTCTATGATCACCGTTTGAAAAAACAACAACACTGCCGTGCAACTGCGCCAATTCATGTAGTATCGTGCAACATCGTCTAAATCATGATTTTTTATCCATACAGAGGAAAAACAGAATCTTATTGATATTGTGGGCAAACTTATTTCGTGAACTTGCCAATGGAAGCTCAAGTAGTTCTAAAAGCTTATAAAAATTTTCGGTTTGGGAAAATCAGTTTTCTGTGCCGAACTGAAAATCTACAGGTGTCCCAACTCATTGGAGCGACATTCCTATACTGTATCGATCATTTTGGAGAACACAATAGCAAGGGCTTCAGGACCACTGCGTACGGATGCATCTTCAGAAAGACGGAAAAGAAACGTATAGTTTAAGAAATTGCAGTAAAATACGGCGGCTCATCAGCTGCGGCAAAGAGCCAAGTGATGGCGTCCTCACTTCGCGTGAAGGGAGTGCTAAATAAGTAAAACACGACGCCCATTTGGCTGCCTTCAATAGCTAAGTATTTGCTTCCTGGCTGCCAACAAAAGATACGGGGGAAAATGATGTACAGCGCGACAATTTGGCAGTAAACCACGCAGGCTAATAAGCTGCCGCCGATGGCTACGTTGCATCGTCCTTGCTTCAAACAAACAAAAATACGCGGAAAATCAGTGTACAGCGCGAAAGGTTGGCTCTAACCTACTCAGGCCAGTGCCTTCCTCCATAGCTAACCGGTACAATGGGCGCTTTTCAAGCAAGAATAAAAAATACTGGCAAAACAATGTACAGCCGAAAAATTGGCTGTGCAACACGAATGCCAAGTGGCTGCCGCCGATTGTTAGCTGGTCGCGCACCCGCTTCTCAGGAAATAATTAGGACGAATGCAAAGTACAGAGCGAGCACGAGTAGTAGAAAAAAACAAATCCCAGCCGCATGTCGGCAATAGCTACATGGTACCGTGCTAACTTCCCATGATAAACTGCTGGAAAAGCAGCGCGGAGGAACGCGTTGCAACATGCTGGCCAGTCGGCTAGCGCCGAGAGATAAGTGGTTCAGTGCTCAGTTCCTACGAGAATATACGAATAAAATATGATGTGCGGCGGCCAGAAATTATTGTAGACGCATTTATTTATCGAAATCCGCAATAGCCACGTGAAGCGGTTCTCGTTTCCTTGGGAACAAAATACGCGGAAAACCAATAACACAGCTCAATATTTGGCAATAGAATGAGAATTTATATCTATTGCCGCCTAAAGCTGTGCGGGTCTTTGCTTGCTTCGCACAAAAAAATAGAGATAAAAGCAATGTATTTTGCGAGAAAATTGGCGGTAAATACGTAGGCCAATCGCCTGCCGCCGACAAGTAGGTAGTCCCATACTGGCATCATGGAAACAATAAAGTTAATGCAAACTTCACAGCGGGCAGTTGGCAATAACACCCAATCCAAAGTACACAACGGGAAGTTGGCAGTAGCACACCTAGCCCAATCGACTGCCACCATTTACTAAGTGGTCCTGTACTCGCTTCCTACAGCGTGAAAAATTGTAAAATTCACAGGCGTATTGACTATTGCCGAAAGCTGTATGGTTGCCTGCTTGGTTCCGGAAAAAACGGGAAAAAGTAATATACATCCTGAGATTGGCAGTAGAACACGCAGGCTAATTAGCTGCCGTAAATAACTACTTGGTTCCTCCCTCACTTCTCACGAAAAAACACGAGTATAGACAATGCATAGCGCGAGAAATTGACGGTAAAAAAGCTAAATTCAATCGGCTACCGCCGATAGCTACGTTATTTCGTATTCGTTACCAACGGCAAAATTTCATTTCATTTCATTTATTGAAGCCTTAAAGGCCCGAGGGCATTACATAAGGCGGGGGCAATAACATTGTATAACAGCATACGAACACCAGTTCAAGAATCAAAAACAAGGAAAGAAAACAAGGGTGAACAAGAACAAAGTTGCAAATCACGCAGGCCAATCGGATGTGGCTGATAGATAGGTCATTCCGCACTGGCTTCGTGTGGAAAATTATTATCCAGAGCTGCAATGTACAGCTCAAGATTTCGCACTAAAATTTATGTACATATCATCTTCCGTCAATAGATGTATGGTTTCGCCCTCTCTTCCAACGAAGCAATTACAGTTCAACCGCAATCTACAGCGCGAGAAAAATGGAGTACAACACGCAGGCCAATCAGCTGCAGCCCATAGATAGGTGACTCTGAACTGGGTTCACACAAAAGAGGGAAGGGAGAAGAAAGGTACAGCCGCGATATTGCAGTAAAACACCGAGCCCATCATCAGTTGCCAAAAGCTATGTGGTTCTGTCTCAACTTCCATCGAAAAAATGACGAGTTAAAGCAAAGTACAGCGCGAGCTATAGCTGTAAAATGCGGATACCAGTCGACTGCCCCATAGTTCCGTATTGCTTCGCACAAAAAATGAGGGAAATCAAAGTACCTATGAAGTAAATAGAAGTAAAAGAAGCAGGCCGACATTCTGCCGGTGATAGCTACGTGGATATCCCACGCTTCATAAAAAAAAAGCACAAACATTGTGTAATGCAAGCAATTTGGAGTAAACCACAAATGCCAATCTGCTGCTCGCAGTACCTTTATTCTTCCGTACTCGCTTCGAACGAAAATAAAGCGCATGGACATATGAATGTAATTTGCATTACATTGGCAGGCAAACAAAGAGGCCAATCGACTGCAGCCGATAGCTAGGTGGTTCCACCCCAGCTTCACCTAAATAAATAAGAGGAGTTCCATTGCACAGAACGAATATTTAGCAGTAGAACACGCAAGCCAATCTAATAGATACATTTGTATGAAAAAAACACACGGAAATGCGCAATACAGCGCCAGAATTTGGCAGAAAAACACGCAGGCTAATCGAACGCCACCGGCAGCTTTTTGATTCCGTGTTCTCTTCGGTCAAGAATTTTCTGTGTTGGCATCGGCGCCACTCTGATGATCTTGTTTTATGTGAGCTCGGTAAAGGCTCACAGACAAGGTGAGGTTTGCGGTTGAGTTTCTCCATGTGGAAGGTTTCGCTTTATAATTTTATCAGCCAAGTAATGTGGAGGCATGCGGGCACTTTGACTACGGCATTACATTTTTTCAGGGCTACGTTGGGCTTACTCTGTATCCCAGTTTCTATTTATGCCTCATACAAACTAACTCTTGCTATAATCTACGTAGCTTCGACAATCCCATCGATGACAAGAAAATGCACGCTCTTAGTGACTCAGCATTTTTTCGTCTCACGTCGATAATTTCCCCAACATGAATATTTGTAACGCCCCGAATTTCTGACGGAACCAACACATATAATTTTACGTAACCTTTAGCCCCAATAAAACAAGAAATGTATAAGATGTCACGCGCAATGAGTGAGTAGTGTTGCAAAGTTTCTTGAATCCTCTTAATTGTTTTGGCGTCCTCCACTCCCTGAGCCCTATTTTGGATGCTACAGGCGGTTTGAGCGGGAAATGTTCAATACAGATGACAATAAATTGTGAACAAAGTTGTAAGTTTCAAAGAAATCATAGGGCAGAAGTCTGTTACCGGTCGCTTACCACCTTCAAATCAAAGCCATATTTGTTCCTCCGTTTTGCCGACGGCTGCTTTGGTGTGGTGGAATTATCTGGAATAACAGACTGCAAAGCCGCCTTAACTCATGAAAACCGGCATACAATTTCCACTTAAACGCGTACAACAGGTTGGTGTGTATTTTTTCGACGTCCTACTTAAAAGGAACAAAATGGCTTGAGTTTCTTGTTACCCAGAAAGCCAACCCACAAAGGACGGCACTTTCTATTCAGTTCGAATCATCGTATTCCCCGCAAAACATCTGTCGCGACATCTTTATTAAAGAGAGCCGAAATCATCTGTTACGAACATGAAGACAGGAAAAGAGGAATTGCTAATCTCCGGAAATTGGATACCCGATTTCCTTCATTCCACCTATTGCCAGAAAACAAGAACACACAAAATAAAAAGTTATAATTTGAACCCAGGCACGTTCCAGAAACAAAAAGGCGTTTGGATTCTATACGTGAAAGGCGAGAGCGAGACACTGGTTCTCATTCTCGGAGCCAATAGGGTGCTAAGAATGCACAAACCGACTTCCACCATTGAAGTCTGCTACTCGCGCTCGACGGACCGTCACCGTAAAGAAAAAAATAACCAAGGCGAGTATATAGAATCCCCTGCTCGATATCATGGTAAGATTGAAAAAATGCCGAGATTTGTTTGACAAATTCACAGGGAGCGCAGCGCGCTGTCACCGAAGGCTGCGAGGCCTGCGGTCGTATGTTTGTCTTCGATGGAACCGTTGTGCTGCATATAGAAGCTCACTCGCGCAGGACGCGTCCGCTCGAGACGTGTCACAATCAACTGACACCGTGAAGTGTTAATCGCTCCCTGGGAATCCATCCCTTTTCTTAGATTTATGGTTGGCTAACACTGTCTCGGAGAACGCTCAGGCAGGCCTCAGAGAACCAAAATGTGCCTTGCCCGTAGTAACATTATGAACAAGGAACCGAGACGGCTCCAAAGGGTCGTGTTTTTCTGTAAAGGAACCGGATTGGCGTCATCCACGTTTCCCTTTAAATTCATAAGCAATTTCTAATTCATTATTCATAAGCAATTTAAATTCATAAGCAACGTTAAAGAACCCCAGGTGGTCGAAATTTCCGGAGTCCTCCACTACGGCGTCTCTCATAGCCTGAGTTGCTTTGGGACGTTAAACCCCACAAACCAACCAAACCAACCAACCAATTTCTAATTTGTCAGAGATAGCACATCAGACGACGTCGTATTCAAAGGAGACTTCCTGAAAGCAGCAAAGCTCTTAGTAATACCGTGGCGGCTTCCTCCTGCTTTGCGCTTCACTCCATAGAGTACCGGAAAATGATCCCTAAGGTCATTATATTTGACCGAAGAATAAAAACGATCTTTCCAAAATTGGTATTAAACGAGTGGGTGTGTAACTCTGAAATAATCATAACAATCGTGGTTTTTCAACTTGTCTGAACGAAATTGTATTAATACTAGTGTGAGAAGGGGTTCAAGAGGTTTATTCCCTTTTCTGGTCCACTGTTACATCATAAATATTACCTATGTACTGTGATAGTCAGCACATCAGCCGTCGACATGCACCAGTGCGTTGTGCGACGAAGACAAAGAAGAAGTACGCTGGGCTCGCCGTTGCAAGGTCCTCTTCTCACAGCTCCCCATCTGAGCGTCAATAAACGCCATATTACAATTGGTGGAGGTGCTGGGTGCGACTCACTGAAGCAATCACTGAATCATGAAAATAACTGAAGCAGCTACGAAGTTTCATCGGCCTGTGCTCCTACTTTCGCCGCTTCATCCTAAATTTCGCCTCTATTATTGCTCCTCTCCGGCAGCTCCGACCTCTCCGCATGGACACCTGCTTGTGATGACGCCTTCAACACTTTACGCCGTCTTTTGGTTTCGTCTCCCATCCTCCGCTACTTCAACCCGAATGCGCAAACTGAGATTCACACTGACGCTAGCGGTATTGGGATAGGCGCCGTTCTCACCCAACGCAAACCTGGTATCCGAGACTATGTGGTGGCGTACGCAAGCCGCACCTTGACCAAGGCAGAGTCCAATTATTCTGTTACGGAAAGAGAATGCTTGGCCATTATTTGGGCCATCGGCAAATTCCGTCCGTATGTCTATGGCCGACCATTTTATGTGGTCACTGATCATCACTGTCTGTGCTGGCTGGCGTCCCTCAAGGACCCGTCCGGCCGCCTTGCTCGCTGGGCTCTTCGCCTCCAAGAGTATGACATTCGTGCCATATATCGCTCAGGCCTCAAACATACCGCTCACCGCTGCCTCCCTCTTCGTTGTCTGATGAGATCTGCGCCTACGATTTCTCTTCGCTTGCCACTATCGACATGGCCACGGAACAGCGGCGCGACCCGTGGATATCTACACTTCTGGACTTTCTTTCAAGTCACTCTCCAGGTCGTTTGTCTAGGGCGCTTGCCCGCCAAGCTCACCATTTTTCAATTCGCGACGGGCTGCTCTATCGCCGCAATTATCTTCACGACGGAAGGAAGTGGCTTTTAGTCATCCCCCGTCATCTCCGCGCCGAAATTGGTGCTGCTTTCCATACTGATCCCCAGTGCGCCCACGGCGGAGTGTTGAAAACCAACACGCGCTTGCGTCTACGCTGGCGAGGAATGTACCGCTTTGTCCGCCATTTTGTCCGCTCTTGCCAGTCTTGCCAACGCCGAAAAACTCCTCTCAAGTCTCCTGCTTCGTTGCAGCCGTTGCCCTGTCCTGCCCGTCCGTTTGATCGTGTCGGCATAGATCTATACGGTCCGCTTCTACAACTTCAGCTGGCAACCGCTGAATTATCGTGGCAGTGGATCATCTGACCCGCTACACTGAGACATCATCATTGCCCTCTGCTTCCGCACGCGACGGGGCTGCCTTGATTCTGAAAAACCTGGTTCTTCGCCATGGTGCCCCTCGCGAACTGCTCAGTGACCGCGGACGCGTTTTCTTATCAGACGCTCTTGAGGCTCTCCTGAAAGAATGCCGCATCATACACCGCACCGCTACCTCGTACCACCCTCAGACGAATGGACTGACAGAACGTTTCAACCGCACTCTCGGTGACATGCTGGCTATGTACGTGAGCACCGACCATTCCAATTGGGACCAAGTTCTACCGTTTATTACTTACGCATATAACACCGCGACACAGACCACTACTGGATTCTCTCCATTCTTTCTCCTTTACGGGCGCGAGCCACCCTGTACTATGGACACACGTTTTCCCTACCGCCCTGACGTTTCCGAATCTTCCCCGCTATCCGATGCCGTCACGTACGCAGAAGAATGCCGTCAGCTCGCCCGCTCTCTCACAACAGAAAATCAGTGGCAACAAAAATACATCCGTGATACCGGCGAAGCTTCGTCATATCTCCCGAACTCTCTGGTGTGGCTCTGGGTGCCCTCCACAACCCCTGGCCTTTCAAAGAAGTTTCTTGCTTGCTACCACGGGCCATATAGGGTCCTCCAGCAAACATCTGCAGTCAACTACGTAGTTGAGCCCGTCACGCCCTCTGCGGACTTGCGTCGCCGTGGTCGTGAAACAGTTCACGTGAACCGATTGAAGCCATTCTATGACCCCGCTGTGCTTTCCGCGCCATGAGTCGCCAGGATGGCTCCTTTTTTTACCCGGGGGGAAAATGTAGTCTGATAGTCAGCACTTCAGCCATCGACATGCACCATTTCGTTGTGCGACGAAGACAAAGAAGAAGTACGCTGGGCTCGCCGTTGCAAGGTCCTCTTCTCACAGCTCTCCATCTGAGCGTCAATAAACGCCTTATTACACCTAACAAAATGCACTCAAACGACAATTTTTTACCTGAGGAGAAAATTTTCTTTTCAATTTACAATTCCTAGTTTATGATCGATGTGACCTTTCCCACAATAATCATTTCAGAAGGGCAAAATGTATTTTTGATTGAAACTAGCAAAATGAGTTTTATTTTGGGACCGTTCCAACGATTTTTCGAGCTGTTAGCGCTTTACCCCGACATTCAAAATACCTGACTAATAAATTATTTCATCAACACTTTTTTGCTGTAGACCGAGTGCCCTTTGTTATAAAATGCAAAAATTGATATTGATGCCCATTGAAATTGACGCCCAGACGAAGACAATTCCACTTGTCGAAACGTTGGCTCATCTGCGAACTGAGGCGCACCTCATTTACCCTTGCTCAGTTTTTTTTCATACCGTGCAAACCAAAAATTGATATTATTTCTCAATATATTTAATTATTCCAGCAGTGAAATAATGCGGCTTATTGCAAATTCCGGCATCTCATAAAAGAAATTTGGTTTCAACGAAAATCCAAGAAATCCTGGAAAGTTTGTTTCGAGGACCTTCCTGAAGTCATTCGGAATTCACCGAGGCCTTTCTCAAACCCGTGAGTGTTTTATTGGACATCAAAATGGGCTTTTGAAGCTCCTCGGCGGCGGCCATGCTAGGCGATGCGAGGCCTAGTAATGCCGATCCAGAGCGCATGGATACCTTAGACCAAGGCGAAGCGGGATCTAGTGGTCTGTGTTCAACAACCGCTAACCCAGCTCACTCCGCAAAACACCAAGGAATGGAATTAGACGTCCAAATCCAAACTTCTAATGACATGGAAGAGGGTCATGCCTGGAGGTCGGATGACCTTTACTCCAACTGGCACGTAAACATATGCAAGAAGAATCGTCAAAGGTTAGCAAGAGGCGAACAAGTCGTGATCGCAGGAAAGATCTATGCTCCCCCGACGCACTTGCTGCAGACCGTCGTGAAACCGAAGAAAACGATAGCATCGCCAGTACAGCCGGCTATGGATCAAACAACGTCTCAGAAGAGGAGGAAATTACCACCCCTTCCTAAAACTGACTATAAGGTGATAATAAGACCCAAGAAGGGCAAGGAAGTCAGAAAATTCGTTCCTACACAGTTCTCAAGAGCCATCGTGGCTGCCTGCAACAACCCGGAATTGTGCGACTTCTCCAAATTTATTGTGAGACCCCGCACAGGATCGAACATCATCATAGTCAGCACTCCTTACGACGAGACTGCGGACGCCATACGGCACATCAAGAGTCTGACCTTGGAAAACAAGGCTTACGAAGTCAACGTCTACCTGGCGGCGCCTGAGGACGTCATCAGAGGAGTTATTCATGGAGTGGATCCAAACACACCATCAGAGGAGCTTCTATCAAACATCCGACTACGCACACAAGGGGTCGAGCTCGTTCAAGCACGAATGTTGGGAAAGTCTCGCACGGCAGTGCTAACATTCATAGGCCCCATTCTCCCCCGCTACGTCATCTATTACGGGGGAGAGACGGCATGTTACCCATATCGACCAACACAACAGATCTGCCAAGACTGTCTCAAGGCAGGCCACAGAGCGGATGTCTGCCCAACACCCAACGCCAACGTATGTCGGAACTGCGGCCTTCGTGAACCAGAGGAAAACCACACCTGTGAAGCCAAGTGCGTGGCCTGCCAGGGAAACCACCCAACAGGAGACAAGGCCTGCAAGCAGCGCCTCAGGGCACATATCGGACGTTACAACAACAAAGCTAAACAAAGCAATAACAATCAGCAACAGAAGCCCCCCAAGCAGCACGTCAGCCGGAGAGATCAGCAGATCAAGCCGATGGAGCGCCGCTGATTTTCATCGGAGGAGCAGGAACAGCAGCTGGTAGAGAAACAGAGACCCCAATCCCGATCGAGATCCAAGGGACGGGACTTGACAGCCTACTATTCCCAACAGAAGACACAACAGATTAGGCCCAACCAGCAGGGACCACCAGAAGCGATAGGGGCGACGCCAGACAAGCTAGAGCACGACAGCAAAAGGGTAAGCTGGGCTCAGGTTGCCTCTCCCACTGCTCTAAATGGGTATGGTCCATGCCAGGATTGCACTAGGCTCGAGGAGCAAAATAGACAACTGAAAATAAAACTATCAGAACAACAGAAACGCCTTAATAAGGTGGAACAACAACTGCAACAACTGCTACAAATGGGTCAGAAGCAAACTGCCCCCCAACCCTCATCAATAGTATCGATACAGCCACAACCGGTACAAAATGCTGTAAACACCTCCGCATCTCAACCTCAACAGGCGAGTGTACTCCAAACGCAACGGCAGAAAACGCTTACGCAAACTCTCGGACTTCACACTCAAGAAAACGCACCAAGCATTCTTACTCAAATGCAATGAATGATTATTCAAATGCAGCAGACCGTGACACAACTAACCAAACAACTCCAAGACCAACAAATTGCCACGCAAACTCAATTTGCGGCAGTTCAAGAAGAATTCAATTCGAAAATCCAGATAATAACTCAGGGGGTGCGAAAACGCACGGGAATCCCCGATGACCCTCGACTAAAAACCCACCGAAGGTCCGCTGGCATGACAGATCTCAGCGACTGCGAGTCAGGGGCGAGTAACGCTGATGGCTGCCTCCCCTAACCGGCAACCAAACCACCTAGAGCTCTGGCAGTGGAACTGTCGCTCCTTCAAGAGGAAACGCAGCTCCCTGCAGATGTTTATTCAAAATCAACCGGTACCTCCGGACGTCATCTGTCTCCAAGAAACAGGATGCACAACATACCTCAAAGGATACCTCACATACACCCATGACACGGCACCTAAAATAGCTACACTAGTGGCCCCCACACTAACAGTCATACCGCACGACCTTCCCTTCAGTGAAATTAATCAAGTTCTCATCGAGATCATCTCTCAAAAAAGAAGAAAGCAGAGTGTGTTTGTTCTAAACCTTTACAGTCCTCCAAGCAACACGCACGAAGATTTCAAGCCACTTTTACTGGAATGCACACGCATAGCGGGAACGAACCCCCTTATTATTATGGGGGACCTAAATGCTGTACATACGGCATGGGGCTACCACAAGGACACCCCGAAGGGAACCAAGTTGTTGGAAGCGGCTGAGCAGCTGGACCTCTGTCTTATGACGGACACCATGTCCCCCAATAGAATAGGAAACAGTGTAAGCAGAGACACCTGCCCAGACCTAGCTTTCACCAAAAACATAAGACATTACACCTGGACCAATCTAGAAGAAACACTTGGCAGCGATCACAAAATCCTTAGCTTATCCCTAATGACAACCCGTATGAAAAGGAACATTGGCTCTACTAAAATAACAGACTGGGATAAGTTCAGACAAATTAGACGGCCACACGACGGCATCACAACAATTGAAGACTGGGTTCAAAGCCTGAAGGATGCTCATGCAAAAACGACCAAGACTATCAACACAACGACAAAAACCCCAGAAGTAGACAGACATCTACTACATTTATGGGAAGCCCGAAAAAGTCTATTAAAACGGTGGAAATAGCAAAAATTAAATAGAAAACTTAAAATGAAGATAGCGCAGGTTACGGCTGAAGCACAAGAGTATGCTATAAAGCTCGCCAAGCAAAACTGGGCAGATTTCTGCAATTCACTGAAAGGTACCCTAAGCACGGCTAAAGCATGGTCAATATTAAGAAGCATGATAGACACATCAAAAACCAAAACGACCCCAAGAAGAACCCTCCACACCATAGCCCATAAATACCCGGGCACAGATGCAGAGTTGATCACCGCCATGCACAAAAAATACATAGGAGACCCTACTCCGGCTTGCCAAACTTCATATGCGGGTCAACCAAACCCCTCCCTTGACTCCCCCATAACACTGGCGGAGGTCTACTCAGCCGCCCGTACATTTACAAGAAACACTGCCCCTGGAGGAGACAAAGTCACCTACGCTATGATTAGGAACTTAAGCACCGAACATCTGCAAGACCTAACGAAGTACATCAACGAAGAACTGTGGGAGAAGGGACAGGTCCCATCAGCTTGGAGACACGCGGATATCATCACCATAACAAAGGCTGGAAAGCCACCGGCTGTGGAGAGTCTCCGTCCTATCTCCCTCACTTCTTGCCTGGGAAAACTCTATGAAAAAGTAGTCCACCTAAGGCTCCAAAATTACATCGACGAAAACAACATCTTTCCTTCCTGCATGCTGGGCTTCCGCAAAGGACTCTGCACGCAAGATGTTTTCCTCCGGATTAGGGAAGCGGTAATCAACACCATACCCCGAAAAGGCGAAAATTTCATTCTGGCACTAGATCTCAAAGGAGCATTCGACAACATTGGCCACCAAACCATATTGCAAGAATTAAACAATATCAACTGCGGAGAGAAAATTTTCAAATACGTGAAGGCTTTCCTCTCAGATCGCACAGCCACCATAGGAATTGGAGAGATCCGATCACCAAAAGTACCCATGCCGAACAAAGGTACACCGCAGGGTTCAATAATCTCTCCAATGCTATTTAACATAGCAATGATAAATTTAGCAAAAAAACTGTTGACCCGCACTGATATTGGCTTCACTTTATACGCGGACGACATCACCATCTGGGCTACTCAGGGATCCTTGGCGCAAAAAGAAGAAGCTCTGCAAGCCGCTATAGACCTAGTCGAGGAATTTGCTGGGGAGAGTGGTCTTCAATGCTCCCCAGAAAAATCCGAACTTATCAGGCTACACAGAAGAAATTACAAGTCCCCAGGAGAAATTCAGCTCTCTCTAGGAGACCAGATAATTCAAGAGAAGGACAAGATCAGAGTTTTGGGGCTGTGGTTGCAAAGCAATTTGAGAGTGGATTATACAATCAAAACACTCAAAACCACAGTCAACCAAATTTCCAGAATGATTAGAAGGGTGACCTGCCACCGGAAAGGGATGAGGGAGGAGGACACCCTACGCCTTGTACAGGCCCTAGTTGTTAGCAGAATTACCTACGGGCTCCCATATCACGAAATTAGATTCACTGATAAAAGGGCCATTGACACTGTCATAAGAGGAGCCTATAAAACGGCCCTAAACCTCCCGCCAACAACATCAACGGAACGTCTTTGGGCACTCGGAGTGCACAACAACTTCGAGGAGCTCAAGGAGGCGGTTCTAGAGAGTCAGAAACAACGCCTAACAACAACGCAGGCGGGTAGGGAAATCCTTTCAAAACTAGGGCTATGGCAGGCACTAAGAACTTCTGAGATCAAATCACAAATTCCGACATCCACAAGAAACAACATCTATGTGAACCCGATACCCAAGCACATGCACCATGAGTTACAGAAGGGTCGAAGGAAAGCCAGAGTCAAATCATTGGAAAAACAATTGTCTAAAGACGAGGAAGTTGTCTACGTGGACCTAGGGGCTTACGGCGAACCTGGCAAGTTCACAATAGCTGCAGTTGACCACAAGAAGAGGCCAATTATTCAGGCTTCGATCTATGCCAAGGATCCTGCGGAAGCGGAATCACTGGCAATAGCCATCACCATAAAAACACAAGACAACCAAAATAAGTCATCACACGTAGTGACGGACTCCCAACCAGCCTGCAGGGACTACCTGGCCGGAAAACCTCACAAAAGAGCGTGTGCAATATTACGTTCCATCTCCCAGACGCACACAATTACATGGACACCTGGACAGGAAGGCCTAGAAGGAAATGAGGTAGCGAATGATCTAGCCCGAGCTCTTACAAACCGAGCGGATCCCCATCCCTACCTCACCCCTCTCCTAGGACCCTACGGCGACAGGCTGGAACACCTACGGTTAGAAAGAAGAATTTTCTCACCACCACACAAACACCTTCCTTCCTCGGACGCTATAGACTGGAGAAAAATACAAACACATTCCCTAATCTTCAAATTTTAAATAAGATAAGCCCAACAAAATACACGAGTTACTGTCCTTGGTGCGGTGCAAGCCCCACACTCTTTCACATCTCTTGGGAATGCCAGGACAAACCTGACCCAACGTTAATAGTGCCATGCCCGACACACGAGCAGTGGGAGGCGGCCCTGACCAGCGACAACCTGGACCAGCAAGCCTGGATTATCCAGCTAGTCCGCAAGTCAGCTGCTGCCAGCGGAGCCCTGGACTAGGGGCACCGACCACCCAGCTCCTGCGAATATTTACTGATTATATGCTCATTAAAAGTTTTCTCTCTCTCTCTCTTCAACGAATCTTAACGCTGATATTTCTTAACATATTTACGACATCCATTTAAATAATCACAATACATGCCGTAACTTGACCTCCGATTAATGCGAGTCTTAAGTGCATGTGCAAATACCAAATCTTTCAATAAAATATCAACCAGAGGCTGCAGTTTTAGTCTAATATGTTTCTGCAGCGGTGGTCTTTGGAATGTATATAGTAGCTATTACCTTTCCGAGAATGCAATATATAGCGTCAGATAAGACATTCAGCGTCACAGCTATGGATGCATCCCTGAAGTTCCTAAGGCATACATCTTTCCGTCCTCTAAAAGATAACCATGCCGGTCCATCGGTATCGATTATTATATTTTTCTCTCTAAATTATATTTTAAAGAATTTGCAATGGCCCGGTTAAGTTCAGTTTATTTCTTTACCCTGGATAACATTTTATTTCTTTACGAAGATAAGTTTGACACACTGTCAGTCACGATTAGAGCTCTTTCCTAAATATAAACGTAATCTAATATTTCAACTGTAATAGTGATAGCAACGATAATTGCCGACATACTATATTCCTTTTATTGCAGCTTGCTCGGCATTTTCACAAAGAGGTTTGATTTACAACCACACCATTTTTATAATATGCGCTCTCCTTTAATTCCTACTTCTAAAAAACGAATCACCCAATTATTATGAATATGAGCAAGTAGTTGCTGCAAGACGCCTTGATTGTTAAGCAGGCGACATTTAAGATACAAATGTTCAGAGAAATTACTGCTGCTGTCCATCGTTTGAACTATTAACTATGCTTAGTTTCGTAAGTAGATATGAAACACTTGTTATCCATATCAGGAGGTCTGCGTTTTAGTTGAAATGCAATTCTTATTGAGTCTCCTTTCTTCGTTAGCACCCTGTACATATCTGACGCTTATTCTATTTGATGCAATCAACACTGATTGTATTCATACGCGCTTCTCTCCTGTGAACGCCGATGCTGGTTTTGGCTAAGGGGTAGCTGGTTTTGCTTCATCAACCTTTCACTCCTTAAATATACTGCCTTGGTGGCAGCCTTATCCGTAGCTCTGAGCTGTATTAAATGCGCAGCTAGATTTGTTGTGTGTGCAAAGTAAACTTGTTGCCTTGTACTTAGTGAAGATACTTGACATGAATCCTCCGGTCAGAGCCCTACGTTCTGTTGAGTGGTACCAGTTACCAAAGAGACGCCAATAGAGAATCTTTTCGCTCTAGTGCTCCAGCAGCCGTATATGAACAATCGTTTTTATGTCATCTTTAGAGTATATTGTATATTATTTGGTGATGTTCAAAATATGTCTATATTATTTAAGAGTACTTTTGAAACAGTGGCGGATAATTATAAAAGAGAGTCTCTGGTCGAAGTAGTCGGTAATTGTAAGGAATTCAAAGTAACTTTTTATCGTCACAGTATACTATAAAATTCCTTGTACATCATAAGTCGTTGGGGGACGCTTTTCTGATCACAATTTTTTTTTTCTTTAGTGGTGTTAACCAGAGTGAGATCTCACAACTAATGGCTCATTTGTTTGTTTAACCTAAGAATATCTCGTTTTCCACTTTTTTCTCAGGCGAGAATGTTGTCCATGCCAAACCCACAAACCAGACACTCATCAAGAACGCCCTAAAGGTATGCAGAATTTTTGTTTTTCAATCCCATATTATGATGGATGTTATTCTAAGTTTTCATTTTTTAACGTACCTACACTATATTAAGGCATCAGAGTAATCGCTGGCATTATATTGTATTGGAAGTGAACCTGCCGCAGTCGTATTGCGTTTGCTCTTATCGCTATACAATAGTTTATTATCCATACTTATTACTCCAACGTGTAATCGATATGGTTGCAGCAAATGGAACTGAGTCATTTTCATGATGCAAGGTAGGAAAGGGCAAAAAGAGACATTTCTTTCAGCACGGGAAGAACAACAAAAACAGCATTAGGTGAACCCTCAACTTTTGTATAAGATGCCTCGCCTTCATCGGTCAGAAACGCTCCTTGCTGGTCTTAATTTAAAAAGTCATTTGAATTAAAAACGAACCCATTAGGCAAGAATAAGGAGTAGTGATGTGAGAAGTTTTGTGGGGTGAAATAGCGACCACTGTGATTTACGGGTACATGGCTGAGACAGCTAACATTAGGAGGGGCGATAGATTGGGCAAATTGAAGAAGTGAACATGACCTGGAGACGCTAAAGAAGAGCAGCGCGGCATAACCAAATATATAGAAAGGCTACAAATTCAAAGGACTGTAGTTATAACCAAATGTGAATAGAAATTCTTAAAAAGATGGGAAGGAACGATATTGTTCTGCTAAGAGACGCTAACGCAAAAACAGGTACAGAGAAAAATAAGACAAAAAATGAAGGAAAATGAAGACAGAAAGAACACTAAATGAGCTGAGGTTTTCCCTGAAAAACGTCTGGAGTAAGATCGCAGCGAGAAAATGCGTGGAGGAGAGAAGATGTCAGCAAGAAGAAAGAAAACAATACGAAAGGCAGAAAACCGAATGCTTTATTAAATGCGAGGAAAAAATGCAGCGTCACAAGTGGTTTTCTTTGTGCCCTGATCCAGTACAAGACGCTAACAAACAGCTATTCCATGAAAGGATTATGCCTAGAAATTCAAACGTTTCTACGCAGACATCAATCCGTCCTGGTTGGAATGTTTTAGTTTTGCCTCAGAAGTGTATCTATGTTCTCTCGGCTATTTGCAAGCTAATTAGCAAATGAATATTGAAGTTTGTTGAAGTTAGGAACCCTTTGATTACAGCGCTACTAAACTGCTTTTGGTACATTCGCCAACAAGATTAGCTTAGCATTTGGCCCTCATTTATTGCTTTATCTCTCCGAGATGCATGAAATAATTGATATTACCGTCCTTCAATCCGCAGCATTGCGTTTTAGTCATTGCGGGCTTTGTATAGCCGGATTGAGATCACCGGTGTATTTGCCACCGAAGTTTCGTTTCCAGACTAGGTGTATAATAGCGTATTTCTTAAGCTTGTGTTCACCACATATGTTTTGCTTGGTATGAAGAAAAATATTTTCTTGATTAAGCCACTCTTGGTTCATATCAAAGCGTTTTATTGTTAGCAGTTGCGAAACTTCTCTTAGGACTCATGTATCAAAAAAGGGTAGTTTTATTTGCTCAAATATGGGGTGTTTACAATTATAGGCTGCGGCCAATAAAAGAAGTGTCTAAATTGAAAACTTTCAGTTTCATGATTAATGCACAACCACTGTAAAAAACATTTACATTGAGAGTTGCAGTACCCAAACTTTAGACATAACATCCGTAGAGTTATGTAGTGAAAAAGAAGAAAGAAAAACGGTGATTTCAGGAAGGCAATGAGGGCAAAACCAGAAATATTTTACGGACCGCTTGTAGATGGCGCCATAATTCTTCGGCACCTGCAAAGTGCCAAAACACACAAGACACTTTTTGTAGCGCAGATTCGCTAGTGGCATGATCGAAAACCTGTTGTTTAAATAAGATGCCGTTTCTCCAGAACGGCATTTGTGCTCAAAAGTGCATTGGAGCAGTATATTACGAAAAAAGCATTTTGTATTATAAATTCTAGATCGTTTTTTCATTACATTACTTTTTTGGGGACATTTGCTGGATGAAAAGTTCTAATCAGGAAGCTCTTCGAACGTTTCCTATCAAATAACTGTGTTGTGATGAACCAAGGTCTGTCAAATAGCCAGCATCGTCACCGAATATTTTATACAGTTACCGCTGGTCCGCAAATAGATCTTGCGGGCAGTGTCTGAAACGAGGGCCAGTGAAAACAAAGTATCACTGTTTTTGAGAATGGTTTACTATAAAGCACGTCGAACTTTGATGGCGGACATGTCAAACGAAAAGGGATGCCAGAAGATTGGCTTGATTTCTAGAGTGGTGGAATGTAGTTAACTCTCTTAGCCCTGTTGTTCCTATAGAAACCGCATACTTGAATCCACGCTCTATAGAAGCTTCCAGGGACACAGCGGTGCTCATATTCACTATCTATAACAGAAACACTGCAAGAGGTTCTGCAGGGCAAGAATTTTTCTCTCTACAGATTGGCCTAATATTCTGTAAAGAAAATGACGATGTTTTGGTGTACCTTAACCTGTTACAGTACAGGTTTGTTTATAGACATCATCTCGCGAAATATGAGTAAAGATTAGGAGTAGTAAGGAATCATTCAAAATAAGGGCGGCTTTGAAAAAAAGGTGACAAGGATTTATAACAGAGCTGCTATCTACATTTAAAAAAAAAATGTGTATTTTGCTGCCCTTCCTAAAATGTAAAACATTCTGTTGAAATAAAATTGCTTTTAACTCTCCGTGGCTGTCTCAACAAGCATTTCCTTATGAACAAATGCTAGCGTGCTTAGCCAAGAAAAGTCAAACTTCTAGTGAAGATCACTCTATAAAATCATATGTCGTGTGCAACCTTTCATTTACCGAAAATACGATTTCAGCCACCATCTCATATCTCTGTGATCCGTCCATTATATTGTTTACGGAAAGTTATTAGGGCCCAACCCTGAACTCTACACAAACCATATCAGTTTAGAATAAACAAATGGAAAGACAGATCCAGTATAGACTTCGATCCTGACAGCATATTCTATTCGGACCTAAAACCGGGCAGAGAGGTCTTGTATAAAACCTGAAACGGACAGACCATTTTGGCTGAAACTTTATAGGGGCTTAGCTGCCTTGTTCAATTATCGAACCGGTTATATGAGTTTTATTAGACGTTGAAATCGGGCTGTTGCGTTCTGTGGCCAAATGAAAAGTGCACTTTAAAAATAGAAGGAAGAATTTTCGGTTAGTTTATATAATTTTAGCACATAAAGCGACTCAGGCTATGAGAGACGCCGCAGTGGAGGATGCGTGAAATTTCGACCACCTGGGGTTCCTAAGTGAATGAAATATATTAAAAATAAATAAATATTCTAAACCAATCGGGCACTTTTCTTTCCAACGCAATCAAAAAGCAGCCGTTGCGGCTAGGATTCGATTTCGCCTCGCTGCGCACAGCATTCAACAGCCACTGCATCACAGCGACAGGGCAGAACATAACAACGAGATGCATCTTGTATGACAGCTGTACCTGATCTATGCAGGCCCATCCTGGGCAATAAACCAATAGACCTAATCGTTTGACAATTAATTTAGGTTTCGTAGCACAAGAACTCATAAACATCACCGCCGGCAATAAATTCATTTTGGACCAGATGTGAGATTTACAAGCATTATAGTAGGCGGCAACTATTAGAAGGAGCGCATTTGGTTTCATCTTTAGAATAAAAACTAGCATCACCATTGTGACGTCCAATCTTATATACTTTCTTTTATTTGCCTTCTGTCAAAAACAATAAATTGTTCGAAAAGGACAATCAATTGGAGCAAGGTTGAATGGCTTTCGAACTGCTAAGGAATACATGCTGTAACTCGCAGTAATAACACTGCGGAGTTATAACTTCAAAAATAGCCTATATTACTCAATCAAGGATAAAATTTGTAAAGGAAAAAAATAGGGAAATGCGAACAAAATATACGAGTTAAATATCTTCCAACTAGCAGGATGATCATAGCCAGAGAAAATATCGAATCCTTCAGTTACTATAGCGCAATGATTTATTGATGCCTTGGGCTAGTCATAGTCAAAACAAGAATAAAATGGACGTAACCTGTTTAACTAAGTTATATTGCCATCTTGTAATTTTGCTTTATATTAGTTTGTTTGCGGTCTTTTATCTCTTTTCATGCATTTTTACCCTCTACGGCGTACCTATAACTCTTTTTTATTAGGTAATCCTATGCTAACTATATATTTTCCCCATAATTTTTGTCTCAATATTTGCACAACATTGCAGCTTCTTAGGGTAGCCCCAACACAACTATTTTTTGTTATCCACCTGTTTTCTGCTAACACTACATGCTCCTATAATGCTTCAGTTCTCAATGCTTATTTCTATACTGCTCAGTTGGGGTTCCCAGTCTCTAATGAAAAGTAGCATATGGTTATTTTATTATATATCCACAAGGGAGGAAAACACGTTTGTCAGTCCCGGTATCTACTATCTGATATCTGAAGCACCTGAAATTGGACGCCAGAAATAATGAGATAGTGAGGAAGCGGTAGAGAAAATCATAAAGGTGAGTGAGAGGGTGAAAGGAAAGGGGAGCAAACACAAAAATGTTGAGAAATGTATACACAATGGCGCAAAATATTGGCAGCACATATCGGAACTACCAAGCTAAGCATCACAGCTCCCGCACGAGAAAACAAAATGCCTAAAAATCATATTCGCTGCCTATAATCCTCAGAGAAAACCTTCCCCTGCCCGCCCCCCTTCCCGCAGCTTGCCTTGAACAGCGCTCCACTATCTTATTCTATCTGTTTTCATCCCACTATCTTACTTTATAACATCCTCGTAGGAGGGACTTAGAGGTCGATGTGACAGCCCTACTTACACTTGACGAGAACAAATGATATATGCTCAAACCAAGCCAACTTTTCTGTCAAATAATTCTTACCCACTAAGGTTATCGCTCAACCCTTGTGTATTTTGCATTGTGTTCTTCACGTTCCTTGTGACTATTTTTGGACAACCTTCTATTGTATAACAAGAAAGTTTTTCATGGCCCCATAGGCTATTGCTCAATCTGGTAAGCTATCCCTACATTTTTCTACTGAAGTATAGTGCTCTAGAATATTGGGCAGTGTGACGACCGGCGCCGGAGAGCGGGCCGCTTTTGCGATGACAGGAACCGACTCCCGCAAGAGGGAGCGACGTGCAACAGGGGTGCCACGTTTGCCGCTCGGCGCGTAGCGGCCGCGGGGATAGCGGGGGTACAGAGGAGGGGCGCGGTTCTCTTTGGAGCTATTTTGACACGTTACGCAAATGGTACGATATTTAATAAAAGGGCTACTTATTACAAGTGCTTAAACTCATCCCTGCCATTCCGTTACGTTAGTTTGGAGACGCCGTGCTCGCTTGGGCAGTCCTACGGAGCAGCGCGCGATGTTTGAGTCACTATTTCAAACTGTTTCAACATTTCTTCCTGCGGACAGCCATAAATCGTCCAGATGATCTTGTACTTAATGTTTTCAACGATGCGTGGTGTTTTGCATTCGTTCTTCCAGTAAGGGAATAAAGGCTACTGCCGAGGAGCGCTATTAACACGCGGAGAAAAACAGTATACATGCGAATCAAAGCTTGTGCTTCGTAAGGTCACTTAGGAACAGCTTATTTTTTACGAACCTTATTCACGAACAATTACTTACATTTTGCAGCTTGTGCTTATTAATACATAACAACGTGTATCTTAAATCGTCAGTAATCTGTAATATATCTCTTTAATAGGTGTTCTGTATGTGCCCTAATCACCGCTTATAGAAATTACAAATGCAGTGTGCGAGCAAAACACATTTATTACCGTTCTAATATGAAGCACTGCGGTATTTAGCGGCAAAAAGAAAAAAAAAGGAACATATACGCGACTCAAGCATTTATTCTCTGTTCGTGATTAACAAATACATATATCGCGGACATTTCTTTACGTGCCGCTGACCTAAGGGTGAACCAGCTGTTTAGGTTTAAAAGATGTCAAGTACAGCTAGGGCAATACTTCAGATAAAATATGAAAAATTAAACCTGTCACATACGTATACGAGGGAATACGTTCATAGTGGGCACTTAAGAGCGGACGCTTTACTGGCATGGAATGGTACAGAGCTAAAGAAAACACTTATAATTGCGCGTCGTATTGGTAGATATGATGCAGTTGTTGGTGTGCACCGCAAGAAAACGAAAAATGCGAAAACGGTGACGGGCACCAAATACACATGCAATTAATATAAGGCCGAATTCAGATGCGGACACTAATGCGTGTTTATTCTTCGAGTGCGTGGTATCAAATGTGAGTAATCGATTGGATATACTCGCCGACGCCAACTACTGCTTGCCGGGCTATAATCGGGCTACTTGCCGCAGCTACTCTTTACAGAACTAATCAGGCTCTAATTGTTAACAAGGTTGATATTACACGTGGAATACTTTTAAGGGAATTGAATTATTTTCCCTTTGAGAACTCTTGTCGTGGTTCGCTTACTTTGCAAAGAGCGAACCCGCAAAAACACATGAAATTTCTTTACTTCAAGTGTGAGCTTTCTGCGGCTCTAAGTAGGTAAACTTTTTGAACCTCCACATTTTAGATGAAGGTTGAAAAATGTGAAGTGCAAAGGCGTCCAAAAGGATCGTACACCCGAGCCAAATTTTCGGGTAAATTGCGACTATAACTTGGAGCCTATGGCGCAGTTTTTGTTCATGGCGAAAAACCGTGCCGGCCTCACAACCTCTCTTTCGCTGAAGGATCATGTAGCGGAAGCGAATTAGGCGTACACTGTAGCCTTTGCGTCCTCTATTTTCCATCGGTCTTTCTTTTTCAAAGCTATTCTTTTTTTTCTTTTTTTTTATATGTGCACCAAAACAGCACTGGAGCGGTCTTCTGGGGTCAATGACTTACATATTACCGGTTGCTTGAGCACGCAGAATAAAAACTACCTAGAATGAAAACATCTTCGGGAACAATTAAGTAATTGTCAAACTATGATGCATTGAGATTAAATGTCTTAAGTATAGCGCGCATCTTTGGGTACTTAAAGCTACCCGTTACATTAATGTTCCAACGTGTGGAAATAAAATAAAATGGTTTGTTCTTATATTAGTGTACAGTTTGACAAAGTTGTTGACTTAAATTTCAACGCTTATATCTACGCGTTCGATTGCATCCTTTTTGTGCACTGCTTTTTTCTTAATTCTCAGGCCTCCATTTGGTTCTTAAGCTCGATTGTTTCTCTTTTTTTTTATTGCCTGTCATATTTCTCCATTTTTCTTCGTCTTTAGCTGCCTGCTTTCTTCTCCGTCGTGCGTTTGCTGCGCCGCACGACAATTCCAAACCTTTGTTCACATTTGCGGTCGCTCTTTTCATGGCGCTGCGTGCCTCCTTTCTCCCTCCCTTGTAGGCGACACGTTTCTTTTCTTTTTTTCTGTGCATCCTTTACTTCGCACTTCTTCCACCTTTCCTGACCCACTCTGCTTAGTTATTTAGTAGCCGTTTACCTGGTGTAGTGTCGTTCATTTTTCATGTCTCTACCTCTATGCGGGGTAGTCCATATTTATTTCATTCGAACTGAATGCCAACTTTTCTTGTGGCTTCAGGTGACTTACTGTAGTTGGCATAGTCTGCGCGTGAAACAACGGAATATACCATTTTTGACTGTTTTGATAATGGGGTTACTGTGGCCAGCTTTAGTCAGCGCTCGAACGCACATGTTGCATGTTTGACTTCTTCATACATCCTGTCTCCACACAGCCCTCTTTTCAAAACGAGTGCATTTCTGGACGTCAATTAGGTGCTTCAGGAATGCTAAAGCAAGCTGTACGGCGAGTGAAGTGCAGTGTTCGAGTCTGAATTTGTACGCCCTCTCCAAGCTGTTTTCTTCGGAGCCCAGCTCCTGTCATGTTGCTTCCGCGAGGTGTTGCCGACGGCCAAAAGGGAAAATAAATTAGGTGATTGCTAACAGTACTGAGCCCCATTAACCGGCATATTTATAAAATCTTGTCGCGAACAGCCCGAGACGACGAACAAGCAAACAAGAACGTACAGTGCGCGCAGTATCCACCCTGCTGCACGGCGCGCATACGCGGGCTCCCGGACGGCTGACACACCAGTTGCTGGTGGCGCCCTCTGCGCTGCGGCGCCCATCGCAAAAGCGGCCCCCCGCTCCCATGCATTTCGCGGCGCGGTCGACACACTGCCCAATCTTCTAGAGCACTATAACTGAAGTGCCTGTTGCGCGCGGCCTCGTAGAACCAGAGCCGCACATCTATTATTAGCTGATTACTTTCTTGAAACCAAGTTTTTAGAGCTGAATGTACATACCTTTCTCTGAAGCTGGCAAAAGCCAGCAATTGCAAATATATTGGCGAACTGTTGCGGGCACAAATAAATTCATCAACTACTCACATGCCAAGCAAATCAATGGGAAATGGCTCTCCTTCCTTGGTGCAAAAGTAATTTTGCTGTTTCTCATTCAGCATTATAGGTATTTACCTAAACTCTTTATCCGCAAGGGTGGGGAAAGCATACTTAGCGGGATGCACGCTGCCTGTATATAAAGGATGAATGGAACCTGGTTTAAAGTGACCCGAGATGGATTACCGGCAGAGACGATACAATCAGTTTCTAAAGCATCGATCAACATAATTAGCCGCTTACAAAAGGGATAAAAGAAAACAAGCTAACTAATTGGGAGTCATTTCAATTATATCAGAATACACAATAAAAAGCTGAGCGCATCGCCTATGCGATGGTTAAATCAAGACAAAAAGACAGCAGGGGCGTATCTGCGCTTCATGACAATGCAGTTGTGCAGACACTCATGCTAGCCATAACATCTCACCTTAGCTGAACTGAACGACAATATAGCGATGGGCCCGAGTGGCGATTGTTTTATCATTAGCAGGAACTACGACAACAACGCAGCAATTAATAGAAGTTTTCTTCTTCTTCTCCCTCGGTACACATGGCACATGCCCACTGTGGGAGATTAACCAGAGTTCATTGGAAGTTTAAGAATAGAATTCATGATGTCGATTTAGACTGTATATTAGATCACTTACGAACTACGAATTAGTGCTGCTAAAATATTCCAGAAAATATTAAGGTGATAGAAATATTAACCAATGAAACAAGGATGTTGCGAGAGAAGAAATACGTTTTAAAGCTGTAAATATACGCACCGATAAGCGCTAACATATAAACCTTTCGGTACCGAAAATATAGGTATGACATACATCAGACACTGGTTTTAAGGCATATCCTTTGACGATTGCACCCAAAAAGAGGAGGACAGGGATTCTAAACAGCAGTCCTAGGCGAGCAAAAGGAATTTCTGAATAATGTTTTCTCTGAGTAGCATACCTGCAGCAAGAGAGAATATAATGCTCAATCGTTTCCGCAACATGACATGACGCACGAAAATTCGACGCCATGAATTCACAGCGATATAACTAAAAATTGAGGTAACGAATTCTACAACGCATGAGTATCATGGGGACCTCTCATTCCCTCGAGTTACAATACCGTGCATTACAATGGAAATTTATATACTTCAAATCAGTAGTCGCAAAGAAGGGCTCATGGCGGAAGGGGTGTAATATTTGAAACCGTTCAAAACGAGACACATTAACAGGATAATGTTCAGTACAACATCGGGAAAGGGCCAGTAAATTTCTTAACAGTTGTTCCGCCCAACCAGGGGTTGGCGCGAACTGGTTTGTTGTCCAGACAGGGGCCCGTTACACCAGCGGTGCTCTTCCGTCAGGGACGGATGTTTTAGGCGAGGCAGAAGGGCCTTGAACGGTTGCACTAATTATGAACTTTATGTACATCTATTTACATATGTACACTTTTACAGGATTTCAAAGACATAGCAAACAACTGAAATTTAGTGGTCCTGTCTTCCTGGGAGAGACTCCCAAACTCGGCAGAGTCGATGGTGCAGGGAACCGACCTAATACAAGACTCAACGGAGAACACCCAACGAACCTTCGGCAACTTCCGTTTGCACCTAAGGTTCACACCCCTTGGCCCCAGCTATCCAATCACTGGCCATAAGTGGCTTTATTGGGCCAAGAAAATTTACCCTCGCCCCGTGACCGGTCACCGCTGTCCGCAGCGCTGCTTCCGCACTGAAACAGTACAGGCAGGCGATCCATGGAGCTTCTTTTATTTTTCTTTTTTTAGTTTAGGGGAAGCTGACCCTGTGAGAACTCGCGCAGATGTTCGTTCCCCCGCACCTGGCACGCACCTGTCTGATCATCCGCCGACGACGCCTGTCTCCTTCGCTTCCACACAGGAGTGATTAGACTTCCGACAGGTGCGTGATAAGAGATGCTGCCGACGCTTTGCGGCGCATTCCTTCGAACGAGACACGGAGCGGCTCCCGGGTCCCATTCAGAGATTCGAAGGGGGTTAACTAAACAATGCCCCGCCGTCTGAGCGCCAGGCGCCGGCTTCTGTGGTCTTCGCTGACCGATACCCGCTACCGCCACGGGAGTGATTAAGGGCCGTGGCCGTTACTTCGCGGCACCCTTCTCCGAACGGCGACACGGAGGGGCATACACGTCTCATTCCGGGAATCGAGGGGGGATTAACTCAACAATGCCCCTCTGCTTGGGCGCTAGGCCGCGCGCGAACTGACGATTCCTTAGAGGCCCTCCCCAAGATTTTACAAGGGGCCCAAATGGCACCTTTAAAATTAAAACCATCAAGGAATCGGCCTACGTAACGACGCCGCCTCGATCGCGGGGCACGTAGTAACAGCACATGGAAATTGGCCGCAACAATCCAAAATTAAAACAAAATGCACACACTGAAATACACAATGTTGCATGAGCGGCTCGCTTCTTGATTGAAGTTCGAGTTCGCGTATTGTGTTCAGTTCACGCACAAGCACGTCCAGCTCGCGAACACACCACACACACACATGACTAGAGCGTTCATTTGGACAGATCTGAGAGCGACGTGAGCTCAGTGAGTTGCACCAACAGCCCCTGTGTGCGTCTAAGCCACCGTGCTAGTCTGAATAGACAGACTTAACGCTTTGCGATTACTCGCTAGGCCGCCTCCACAACAGGGTGAACACTCAATGGCTTGTGCCCTCCCGGATCGAAAACACACTGTCACCCGTGGGTTCTAACAGCGAATCACCAGTTGACCCGAGGAGGGGTCCTCCCCGTTGCGCGGCGAGAATGAGTCAAGTGGCGCGCATGTAGCACCACCCTTGCACCTCCTGTCCATACTAGTGCGGCTGGGTTTTATCCACTTGCGCTTTGCATCATGAATAGCGCTGTTCCGCAATCCGGCTTTCCCCGCACGGGCAGTACGCCTGTCCCTAGGCATTCTGTCTGGTGCAGAGCACAAAGTCCTTTCACTGACGGAACAAACCTTCCGATTGCCGCGCACTGCTTTACCTGCGTCTTCCGGCTTGATAGCATCACCTGAGAATGAGCTTAGCTTGCAGTCGCCTGATGACTGACGTTTGTCAGGTAGCACTCTCCTGTTCAAGTTAGCGTCACGTGCATCGAAACGCACATTTTCCCGCCCTTTCTTAGGTTCGTTCTGCTGACGCGTACAGCTCAGCTACAAAGATGATGTACTAGTGCCCTCGCATCCGGCCTCTACCGTTATACCGCTAACCTAAACCAATGGATAGACCGGGGGAGCAATCTTTGTGCAAATATACCAGCGTTGTATTCCACTGGGATGTTTTCCTTTCGCTCACCTGACAAACCGGGAGCCTCAACCGTGTCCTCGGCAAAAGAGCATGCAGATATTTTACTGTTGTCCTGACGTTTTTCGGCCTCCTTGGTCTCAATGGCCTTCGGTTCCTCGTGACTGGCTAGCTCATTTCCGCCGCCTGCCTCTAGGGGTGATGCTACACTTCTGCAGAAATGGCACACTGCAGGTCTATTGCCTTTGCTATCTTTCGCTTCCGCGGAGTCCACTTTTAAAGCTTGCGGCAAATCGACGCCCGCCACACCAGCGTTACTTAGGATGTCTCCGCATTCCGCGACAATCTGCTCAAAGGCTCCTGCTACTGTGCAGGTGTTACTGCCTCCTGGCGCGCTGCTTACACCCAAGTGAGCTATGTTCAGTGGCACATTTCTCTGTCCCAGCAGAACGTCGTTTCCTAGCGTTGGCAATCTATCCTCGGAGCGCTTAGACCGTGCTAACTCACTGACTCCTCTAAGCTGTTTGACCATAGCTATCTTCCGCTCCAGTTCCTGGCGTTCTGTTACCGTTTTCTTGAGTTCGGGCTCTAAGTCCCGAGGCGTTTCCTCGTAGAGAAGTGCCTTGCCTCCATTCACTTTGGCGAGCTGAGCCAGAAACTCCTTTAAACGCGCGTTCTCTATTTTCAGCTGGCTCGCAATATCGCCTAGCATATGGCTACACTACCGGATCAACACACACAGAGGTGCGAACAGTGCGACCGAAGAAACTCACGGAAACTCGGTGCGCCGGTCCACATTGTCGGCTCCCTGATGTTGGCGCCTCCACATTCACCGCACTTTGCGATGAGCTGCCGCACGCCGCTGGCCCTGTGCTCGTTGTCGCCGCCTTGTTGTGGCTCGCCGGAGACTGGTGAGCCTTTCCTCCCGGAGCGCTGCTTTTCGTGCAGCCTAACGTTGCTGGTCCACTGCCATGGGCCTTGTTGCTGTATCTGCTTCCGATGACTGGAGCTTGCTTGTCGTCATCTTCAGTCTTCTCCGCTGCCTTTGCCTCTACTTGACTCGTAGAGACGTCCTGTCCGACTGCGCCAGTAAATTTATTAACGGCTGTTCCGCCCAACCAGGGGTTGGAGCGAAATGATTCGTTCTCCAAGCAGGGGCCCGTTGCACCAGCGGTGCTCTTCCGTCAGGGACGGATGTCTTGGGCGAGGCAGAAGGGCCTTGAACGGGTGATCTGAATTATGAACTTTGTGTATATCTATTTACATATGTACACTTTTAATGGATTTCAAAGACATAGCAAACAACTGGAATTGGTGTTCCTGTCTTCCTGGAAGAGACTCCCGAACTCGGCAGAGCCAATGGTGCAGGGCACCGACCTAAGACAGGACTCAACCGAGAACACCCAACGAACCTTCGGCAACTTCTGTTTACACCTCGGGTTCACACCCCTTGGCCCGAGCTATCCAATCACTGGGCATAAGCGGCTGGATTGGGCCAAGAAAATTTACCGTCGCCCCGTGCCCGGTCACCGCTGTCCGCAGCGTTGCTCCCGCACTGAAACAGTACAGGCAGGCGATCCATGGGGCTTCTTTTCTTTTTCTGTTTTTAGTTTAGGGGGAGGTGACCCTGTGAGAACTCGCGCAGATGTTCGTCCATTGGAATCGGCCATTTCATTAGAAATGCCGCATTCTCCCAGAACACACTTGAAATGAACTTGATGTAAATATAAGAGAAGAAAAAACATAAGGGTTTGCTTCAAAAAACGCATATTTGGTCTTGCCAGCGCTGCTATGCCTGACAGACAGTCAGAGAGTATGATGAAATGAGTAACATTACAAAACATTTTGTAAAGGAAAAAAATACCTGCAAGCAGTTTAACGGTAAAATTGTTGTATAATCAGGGATCCGTAAAGAGAAACTCCAATCGAATTCAGGGTAATAATTACCTATTGCGCCTCTTTGATTAAGTTGTGATGCATCTGTGAAAATAGCATAGTGTAATAGATAATCTTCCAGATGGCAATTTACTACAGTAGGTATGAAGTGCTTAGCTTTAGATGGCAACGACTGGTCCCAGAACAGTACAGAGGTAATATAAACTGAGCTTGGTGTGGAATAAAAATGGGAGAAGCCACTCAAGGCAAAGGCTTAATTACTCGCAAGAAGGTGCGCACAATAAAAAGCTGGAAACAAGAGTTCAAGTCTCGCACACGGGCCTCTCAACAGAGGACTGCGTTTGAAACTAATTTTGGCAAACTCAAACAATCGTAAAGCGCGCCTCCCCAAATAGCAACGGAGGTTGTAGTCTGTATCTAGGATGGCCAGAGAAAACACCACCACCAAACTCCAGAGTTGTCTCTAAGTTTTGCAGAGAAACAAAAGGGTATGTATGCCATCAGTTCAGTTCAGTTCAGGCGTTCAGTCGTGTCCGACTCTTCGTGACCCTATGGACCATGTCACGCCACGCTTTCCGCTCTCACTATCTTCTTAACATCACATAGCTTCATCTGCAATGCCTCGAGAATGCCATCTAACCATCGCGTTCGCTGCCTACCCCTTCTCCGGCGACCCTCAACCTTTCCCAACATCAAATCTTTCTCCAGCCGGTCCTCTCTTCTCATCAGATGACCAAAGTAGCTGAGCTTTAACTTTAGAATTTGACCCTCCAATGAGCAGTCAGGGTTTATGGTCGACAATGTCGACTGATTTGATCTTCTGGCAGTCCAAGGAACTCTTAAGAGTCTTCGCCAGCACCACAATTCAAACGCGTCAATTCTTCGGCGGTCAGCCTTTTTCACAGTCCAACTCTCGCATCCATACATCACAACTGGAAAGACCATAGCACGGGTTATACGATCTTGGTTGACAGACTAATGTCTCTGCTCTTTACTAGGCGGTCAAGGCTAACCATTTCTCTCTTTCCCAGAAGCAGGGGTCTCCTAATTTCATGGCTGCAGTCTCCTTCCGAGGTAATCTTGGCGCCCAAGAACAGAAAATCGGTCACAGCTTCCACTTCTTCTCCATTGATGCTCCAGGACTTGATAGGGCAAGACGCCATGATCTTCGTCTTTTTAATGTTCAGTTTAAGCCCAAACTTCTCACTCTCTTCTTGTATGCGCATCAGAAGTCTCTTGAGTTCCACTTCACTTTCTGCCATTAAAGTGGTATCATCCGCATATCTAAGGTTGTTGATACGTTTTCCAGCGATCTTCACTCCAGCTGAAGACTCGTCCAGACCGGCCTTCCTCATGATGCACTCTGCATATAGGTTAAATAGGCAGGGCGACAGTATGCAGCCTTGCCTCACCCCTTTCTCAATCGGAAACCAATCAGTAAGACCATGCCCAGTTCTGACTGTGGCCTCTTGCCCTTCATAAAGGTTCCTGAGGAGACAGATGAGGTGAATTGGAACTCCCATCTCTTGGAGAACTTGCCACAATCTGCTGTGATCTACGCAGTCAAACGCTTTCGCATAATCAATAAAGCAGAAGTAAATGGGTTTCTGGAACTCTCTTGCTTTTTCCATGATCCAGCAAAGGTTGGCAATTTGGTCTCTAGTTCCTCTGCCCTTGCGAAACCCAGCTTGCACGTCCGGAAGCTCCCGATCCACATACTGCTGCAGCCTACCTTGCAGGATTTTTAACATCACCTTGCTAGGATGCGAAATAAGCGCGATCGTGCGGTAGTTGGAACAATCTTTGGAACTGCCTTTCTTTGGAATGGGGATGTAAACTGACCACCTCCAATCCTGTGGCCACTGCAGGGTTGCCCAAATCTTTTGACATAATGAATGCAGTGTGTTAACAGCGTCGTGGTTGAGGTGTTGAAGCAACTCAGCTGGAATACCATCAATTCCGCTAGCTTTGTTCTTAGCAAGGCTGGCTAAGGCCCATTCAACTTCACTCTTCAGGATGCCCGGCTCGAGATCAGTAATCACAGCCGTCCTATGTTGGGTTTGCACATCCGGGTCCTTCTTGTACAGTTCTTCTGTGTATTCCTGCCACCTCTTCTTTACCTCTGAGGCTTCAGTGAGGTCCTTGCCTCGTTTGTCCTTTATCACGCCCAGCTTAGCACAGAAGCTTCCTTTGATATCTTTGATTGTCTTATACAGAGCTCTTGTGTTCCTTAGTTGGCTGTTGTCCTTAACTGCTTGACACTGTATGTTCAGGAAGGCATTCTTATCTCTCCTGGCTATTTGCTGAAAATCCGCATTGAGAACCTTGTATCTTTCTCTTTCCCCCATACCTTTTGCCATCCTCCTTTCCTCAGCTATTTGCAAACCCTCTTCAGATAACCAGTTTGCTTTTTTGCATTTCTTTTGCTTTGGAACTACCTTAGTAGCAACTTCTTGTATTATATCACGAATATCAGTCCACATCTCTTCGGGCTCTGTCTTCTAGATCTAATTCTTGAAATCGATTCCTCACTTCCACAGCATATTCTAATGGAATCTGATCCAGATCATACCTGAAAGGCCTTCTAGCTTTCTGCGTTTTCCTCAATCGAAGCTTAATTTTGGCAACAAGAAGCTGATGATCGGTGCCACAATCGGCCCCAGGCCTTGTTTTTACTGCTTGTATAGCGCTTCTCCATCTCTGCCGGCAAATAATATAATCGATCTGATTCCTGCACAGACCGTCCGGTGAAATCCATGTGTACAGGCGCCTCTTGTGCTGTTGAAAATGAGTATTCGCTATGGTCAGGTTGTTTTCTTGACAGAACTCTACTAGCCTCTGCCCAGCTTCATTTGGCTCACCAAGACCGAACTTGCCTGTAATTCCGGATATTTCTTCACTCCCGACCTTAGCATTCCAGTCTCCTATGAGAAAAACGACGTCTGATGATGGGGTGCGGTCTAAAAGGCATTGTAGGTCCGCATAAAATCTCTCAACGTCAGCTTCTTCAGCAGCAGAGGTCGGTGCATAGACTTGGATAACTGTTATGTTGAAAGGGTGACCTTGGATCCGAAGTGAAATCATTCGGTCGTTGTTGGGGTTGTACCCTAGCACTGCTTTGCCCATTCTTCTGTTTACTAGGAGAGCGACCCCATTCCTTCTCTTGGATTCGTGCCCACAATAAAAGACATAATGGTCGCCGGAGTTAAATTCTCCCATTCCGGTCCACTTGAGCTCGCTGATACCCAAGATATCAATGTTCAATCTGTCCATTTCTCGCTTGACGATATCCAGTTTACCTTGCGTCATAGATCTTACATTACATGTTGCTATGTGATATATCTCCTTGCAACATCGGACTTTCCGGTCGCTTCCCGACACATCCACAACTGAGCGTCCTTTTGGCGTTAGCCCAGCCGCTTCTGTCGTCCTGGAGCTACTAGGAATCACCCTTTGTTCATCCCCAGTAACGTGTGGGTCGCCTTCCAACCTGGGGGCTCATCTTCCAGCGCCATACCATTAATGCTGTTGTGACGGGCCATAGGATTTTCTTGGCAGGTAATACTGGAGTGTGTTGGCATTACCTTCTCCAGTGAATCACAATATGTCAGAACTCTCCGCCGTGACCTATCTTGGGTGGCCCTACACAGCAGAGCTCACGACTTCATCGAGTTTCGCAAGCCCCTCCGCCACGGCAAGGCAGTGATCCATGAAGGGGATGTATGCCATACTGAATATCTTATGCTGAATTCTAATCCGGCTGCAAATTGCTCGCTCACCTGTTAGCAATTTCTTTTGATATGATGCCGCTAGTCTAGTTGAGAGTTATGTAGCACGCATTTTAAAGCATTAACCTGTGGTATCTGTGAACCGCAATACACAAGGGATATATAAAAGGTATGTCAATGGGAAAACGAGTACTGCGGATTTCTGCGTGCATGTCAAACTTAGGGTGACGAAGTAGGCTTGCAATACCTGGTATAAGGAAAGAAACCTTTTGCAGAAGAGAAAAAGGAATAATCATCTGCATACACAAATGTTGTATAGGATGAACGGGAATACCCCTTAGAATGTATTAAAAAGCAAATGATACAGCACGAATCCCTGGGGCCCGCATCTTGTTTGGTAATACATTTCAGAAGTAAAGGAACCTCTAGAGTAGAAATATCTCCTATTCCGTAGGAATTCGTCTAGGCATAAAAATGTATAAAGGTGGCCCAAGTTCGTCAACCTTATTCAACAGTACAGAGTGTTCTATGCTGTCATATGCTTCCGCGATTTCCAAAGTGACCAAAGCCAAGAAATATTTCTTCTGCATTGCAATCCTAATTCCACTCTTCAAGTCTATATGAGCTCTCCATATCGAGCACCCTTGATCGAACCCAATCTGAGCATCACTACATTCATGGTCACAACACGGTTTATGTGGCGCATGTGAACTATGCGTTCAATAAGATTCGCTAAGTTTAACGTTAAATGAATAGTCCGAATATTATCCAAATCAGAACCTCTTTTTCTGATCTTTGAGGTTTAGCATAATTTTAGCAACTTTCCAACTTTAGGCAATCAAGTTGTCTCCAGTGAAAAAATTACGATATTCAACACCTCCGAGTTGTGGCCATGCACAGAATATTTCAGCAAAGCGACCGTTATACCGTCGTAGGCAGGAGCTTCAGGTTTCAGAGAAGCCGCTATAAAATGCAACACACATGGCTCAACTGCAATGAAATGATCGCATGGCAAAATATCAAAGTAACGGAACCATTGTTTGCGCCAGAAAGGGAAGTGCAAGGCATTTCACAATATTTTCAAGCTTATCTTTCGCTTCATGATTAAGTTCATCTACATGAGATGAAGATAAACTTGGTTGTATTTCATTAACCTAAACAATGCCTTCAAATTATTTGAGTTGAAGAAATAAGTGTTCATTAGCATTATAGTCGTCCTTCGGTCTAACTAATAGTTCTTGTAAATGAAGCCAGATAAAATGTGTATTTATCTAATTTTGAGGACGCTGAGAATGGGAAAGGATCTTCAATACATATATTCTAGGAAGGCATGTTTTTTCCCATTCTTCATTTCACCATCGGCACGACATTTACTGACAGGTGATTTTACCGCGTACCCTAAACGTTCAGTGGCATCAAACATAGAACAAAGTGTTTGTTGAGCACGTTAAGAATTGTTTGATGATGCTATGGAGGAGAAAAAGCAGTTCGCAAGCTTTCGGAAGAGTTCATGATTGAGAAATTTTTATTGTGAAGTAATTATAGTAAGCGGAACGGCCCCTAAAATAAACGTAACTGGGAAGCGGTCACTAGATGTACCCCAGTACACTGTAGCCCATGATAATATCCTTAAGCCATTCACTTGTAGCGTCAAATCAACTATTTACCTAGAACCTGCTCACATCCAGTTCCAAATACACTGCCCGCATATATCTGAAACGTAACCATATATAACATATTCGCGCTTTGGGCACGTATCATCTTCAGCGGGCTTATCTCCATGACAGTGTAAACATTACCGCAGTAGACGTACAAATGTCAGAGGAATGGTGGTATCCCCGAAGACTGCAGCGTGTTGCTGACTTCCATGCCTTGCGGCTATGTCGAAATTGCTAACAGTTCTTGCATTGTAAAGGCGAGGCCAAAGGAAATCTACACGGTAAACAGAGAGCCACACCTAAGCTTCTGCAGGACATTTAGCCCACTCAATTCTAGCAATCATCAATTCTGTCGGAACCCTGGAGCAATCAGCATCTCTGCTGCATCGGAAGAGTGATATAAAATCAACGCCAGCATCATAAAATTCCTCAATCATGTTCTGGGGAACAAGCCCATGGTTCCATGCTGCATATATACCTTTTAAACATTACAGCTGTTATGGGAATGAAGCCCTCAATGATATTAATGCAAACAATGTGCGTCGAAGCAAATTTGACAGACTAAATCAGAGCACCTGTAGAGATTACCCTCATGCCAGAAGGACTCACCTCAGAGATTCCTACGTAGCGGCTGGTGCAGCCTTTGGCTTCTTCTAGATTATAATTTTATGCGAAGCATATTAACGTAGGTTTCGGGCCTTCGCGCGACGCCCGGCGGTGGCCACCATTGACCCTGAAGTGGGGTCACTTGACATGACGTCACGTGATGACGTCACATCGGCTGCAGATGGGGCCTCATATCGCGCCGTCGGACGTCGCCCGGCGGAGGCCTCCACGCTTCGGTTCGCGCCGTCGCGCGCAACGCGGCGGCGGCGCCACCATCGCTACATCACGTGATATGTGACGTCACGCCAGGGATGAAGCGGCGCGCGCCCGCCGTCGCGTCAGTCTCTGTTCCCGCAACCGCGCCAGCGTCTTTGCGCCGGGCGTGTATGCGGTCAAGATGCCTACGACGATTAACCTAAAACCACGTCTCCGTTACTTAGCCCCGTCCACACTGAGGCAGCTGCTTAACATGCTTCGCATCCACTGGGCTTAACCTTGATAAGCCTCCAATTTTTTTTTATTTTTCACTATCAGGACATCCTCCCCAATTGGCACAAACGCCGCCGGTATTATGCTCGCTCTATTTCTGACAAAAGATTCCAGGTCCAAGATATTGGGCTAGCTGGCTGGCAATCTAGAATGCCGAACATCCACGTGGGGAAGTTATAGACATTGTCAATGAAGTAGTGAAACATGGACAATATTTCTTGGTTGAAAAACATTACTGACCAATCCCCCAACGTAAATTGGCCTCACCAGAGAGAACCGTTAGCAGTCAATACAGGTACCAGAAGTCAGAAGAAGACTGCAGAACACTACCACAATCATCTGTACAATCAACTGTAGGAGGCGCTCAGAATTCTCCCCAGCCGTTATCTAACTTCTCTTCCTCGTTCTCTACCCTGTATGCCGGCGTCAACACTTCTTCTTTATCACATTTGCGTCGAAATTTCAACATTCCTCCGAAGCTTTACAAGTGACTTAATGCACCGCATATTTTTTTAAACTGGCGGGAAGTTTTTTTCAAGTGTGTTCCACGGAACGCTGCAAGATGAGTTGATATCGAGGAATACGCGGGTGAAGGAGTGCCTGTGAGGCCTGAGTCGAGAGAAGCAGGGAGTGAGGAAGGACCCGGGCTGACATCAGCAGTATTGATGTTATGCGACATTCAAGATGAGTTGCAAGTTGAACTCTCCCGGGTTTCCGAAACATTGAATGTTGGATACTGAGGTGCAGCTAGTGAACCAAACTTTAAGCGAAAAGACCCGTCGAAGCGGCATCAAGACAGGCCAGGGATTGCGATGAATGAATTCATGGCGAACAACCGAATCGTTGGTCGACTGTCACACTCACCCATCATCTAGCGCGTATGAGGCAGTGCTGCGTCACTCCACAACTCTTACATGCCTTAAATATAGAGCAGACAGGATGCTTCACTCAGGCGGCTTATGATCACGCACATAGTACCCAGTTTGATGCTCACTGTGCCTGGCTCACTCCGCTTGTTCGCATAAAGTTAACACTTGACTTTATCCAAATCTCCAATTTGTCGCAATAGCCCAAGAGTTCTTGTGGAATCTGTCGAAAATCACTGATGCGGAAGGCCTCTGACATTAAGTTTTGTGGGGCGGAAAAGGGCTATGAAGCAGGGCGGTTTATGCAATTCCTGCTGTTATATATTGTGCACATCGATAGACACCGATGTAATCATCAATGGCACGTAGTTCACGTCACTCGCACAAAGCCAGCTTAATAATCGCAATAAAAATCTACTAAATTGTTATACTTGATTGGGGGTCATTAAACGAAGAGTAGAAATGACGTAGTTTCCGATATTTATTAAGCGTTAGCAGTCTGCAGAGTCAAATTGTGGTCTGAGTAATGCACAATCTCTTGAGGGCAATTGTCGTCCGCTAAGATACCTCGAACAAATTCTTGAACAGTTGCAGCTTAAATGGTATTTGTGAAAAATAATCCGTGTAATCACTATCAATGAATCTTATCATAAACAGAGAGCCACTAGGAGCGTGATCGAAAGGCACAACAATGTGAACGGAAAATTAAATCTTATCTTATGTTGGGCAAGGCAACATGTTACAGATGTACCACGTACACCTTTAAAATAGCCGCACTGCGGAAAGATCTGGCATAGACGGTGTGTCATTATCTTCGACTTGCTGCACTTGACCGGACGACTAGCAGGCAGAATCTAAATAGGTCACTTTGTCGCACCGATCACCCTTTCGTTCGCGCCATCGGCATGCGGTGTCGTTCACCAAGTGTGCACACAGAACCGCAGCACTAGAACGAGTGCTCTGAAAGTGAAGGTGAATATTTCGTTATATACGTGGCAGTTGCATTTACTGCAAAAGGTCTGAGGTGCGTCTCATAATGTGCAATTGCATACCGTGCGGTTTCCTGGAGTTACCTCTTCAAGCAGCTTCTGGCGTCACTGGAAGTTTGCTCACTCTGTCTGACAAGGACGAGGGTGCGTGAGAGTTTCAAGGCGGACCCTTCCATGAGAAGGCGTTTATTCAAATGGCGACAAATGGCCTTCTCTTCTCCCAGCTTGTTCCTGATGATGTCTTCCGCCAGGCTCCCAAAGCCGCTGCCACCCCCAAGACTGCGAAGGCAGCGACATAATAACCAGCGGTCTCTCCGGCAGTCTGTATTCGGCGGAGAACATGAAGGTGTGCGCCGAAAGCATTCACAGAGAATTTTTGATGCGCCACTAGTATATATACATCGCTTTGTCGCATTGGGCCCCGCCACCAGAGTGTGATGCGCAGCGGTTGGCGTTAAAAGCGGACGATGATGATAATGCTTAGAAATTGCGCTAACCTTCAAGTCCGGAGCGATTCTCCGGAACGGCCTTTCGCCGTTCCCAGGCAGTGTGGAGGTACTAGAAGCCAACAAATAGTTGCGGATATCGAGCTCCCATTGTTTCCATAGACAGGCAGGACGAACGGCAGGGCTGCCAAAAAGTTCATGACGAACGTTCAGGAGTCCACAACGAGGTCCTGATTTAAGCTAACATCTTCATAGCCGAATTATATTGTATTGTAAGTAGGAATTAAGACTAAGCAATCGACTTCATTTCGTCTTGTTTCGTAGCACATCGCATAACTTTTGAATGTATCTTTCTCTGAAGCGAAAACCTTAGTCAAGCAAGTACGAAATGTTCAGTTGTTTCAATCTCATCACGTCTCACAAAGATATTTGGAAACGAGGCCGCATATATATAAGTAATGGTTTAAGCGGGGGATCTTGCATCGTATAAGATTTAGCGTTTTTGTAACACTGTTGTGTTTGCTTTAACAAACCTCCTATAAGTACATATCGTGTTGATAGTCAAAATCAGATAGCAAGTAATCGTTTGACGAGCGGCTATGTATTGCTAGCGCCGAAAAAACAACTCCCAAAATTATGTGATTAGGAACGTTACGAGAACAGGTGCCCCTAGAGCTGATTTTGCCATTAACCGTGTCGTTTCAGTCTGAAAAATCCCGTTGGGACCTGGAACACAGATGAAGCGTACGTCTTTAACTCATACAGGGATGAAATACTTATGTGAGCGGTTCAAAAGAGCATGCTGATTCAAACGACAATTAAACAGACACTGACTGGAAACTTATTTGTGCTACATTGCAGGGACTTGTTTATTGGCGCATGTCCAATATCCGCAAACAGTGCGAACAAGTTCCATGTGGAATCCGAGACACGTATCTCTAGCTGTTCTGCATCCTCGCTATCCATTCCGTGGCCGTTCGACACTTCATATTTTTACAAAAATAAGAAAAAAAAGCTGAGCAGGTGTGTTTGAGCGAAAGTGCTTCTTCAGACTATTCAACCAAACCAAGAATGTTTTTGGATTGCATTTTTAGCCGGGGCGAAAAGTATACCGTCTGAGGAGAGCCTACTCGAGACCAGAAAGTAACTGCAATATCATCGTTCGCAGCTCTCAGTACGTCAGCACCGCAATTTCCATCTGTGTGCAGAAGCTTTCGCACGTACTTATAGGCTTCACTACGCAAAAGCCATATTTTCAATTGGTCTGGCTGGCCTTGTTCTCTCCTTTTTGTATTTCTTCCGGAGAGAGACTGTTTTTTTATTTGCAGCCTTTTATTCTCTTACAGTTATCCATCTTTGTTCTGTAATGGTTCTGTGCTGGTCACATTGATCAGTGACATTCAGTGGGCTTCATTAACACGATGGCTTAGTGTGGGCTCTTTAGGAACGCTCTCGCTATAATATCTGCTCTGTTCGTAAGCACTAAGGATGTTTAAGGGTAATATACTCTTAAACTAACTATCAAAGCAGGTACCCGGGGAAGCAGGTGCAGTGTCGTGGTATCTCCTCATCGTTTACATTTAAACATGCTCTCCTTTTTTGTGCTGCATGATGAAAGTGTAAGTTCTGTTATTTTTACGAATTGGGCGTTATTCATTGACGGTGAAAACGAAATATAATTTCCCCGTGCACACATTCCCATAATATGTTTGTTTATGGCAGCGCTTGTAGACGTTTTATTATATTGTTACGTGATGGTGGCTCTTCTCCGCATCGAGGACACTCTGCGTCGTCTCTGCAAAGCTAAATACTTTCTTAATGGATATGAAGAGCGGGCACTGGTAAATTGGGGCCATAGAAGAGACCGCGAAAAGACCGCGTTTATCACGGCAGATGGCCTCTTTGAGTTCAAGGTAATGTCATCCGATCTGAGCTCTGCACGCACTAGCGACATTGTATCGAGTAATGGATACCGTGTTGGCTGAATTGAAGCGGCCAATTTGTCATTCTACTTAGCCGACATCGTTGTCTTCTCTTCAAGCTTTCAAGAAGATCTGAGAATTTTTCGAAATGTCCTGGAAGCAATGAAATCATCACGGGTAACACTAAAACACAGAAAATCGTCTTTACCTACGCGAAGCTTCTATTTATGGGCTATATTAGAAGTAAGGAAAATGTTCGCCCACAGCCGCAGAAAAAAAATGCGATAGCACTGCTTGCACAGCCTGTCACCGAAAAGGATGTGCGCAGATTCCTTGCGCTATGTCTTTACTACCGCCTATTTGTAAGCCACATTTTGCGCAAGGCCGAACCGTTGACTCAGCTTACAAAGGCTGATGTGCTTTTTAAATTGGAAGCGCCGGAATCACAAGCCTTCAAGGAACTTAAGTTTTACTTTGATGAAGACGCCTACATTGAAAGTCTCAGTTCGACGACCAGAGAGCATGTTTATAGCTATCGCCACCGCTGAGCTGTTCATTTCTTTTGCAAGCGCAAGTCAGCCCAATAAAGAGTTCATTTCAATGCTATAAGGCTTATCACTACAACGTGACAATATCAGCAAGCACATTCAAGCAAGCATAATCTAAAAGATGAGGATATTTCCATTCTGGGTTGTGACGTCTCTTGACTATACAGACTATACAGTCAAAGCAAGGAGTTCTGAAAGAATTAGAAGATTTAAGTAACCTTATATAAAAAAATTATTTCAAGTCTTAGAAATAGCTATATGACCTAGATTGTGCACTGCATATTACATAAAAATTCACAATCACACATGTAATCACCTATGGTAAGTTGTGAAGAATATTAGATTATCAAATGAGATTTCATAGAGTACACATTTCCTAACAAAATGTGGGATTTTAACGTAGTTGAACCGAGCAGGCTGAGTTAAATCTTAAGCGCAGAAAGAGAAGTTGAGCGAGTCGAAGGCATGCGATACTGTGCACGAGATGGGGTGGACATTAATACATGAGGATATAGTCTGCGGAAAAACCTACGAGTTTGCGTAGGGACGTGTTGCGAGTAGTTTTTAGCCACGAATCAACTTCACTTCGACGGCTCTTTTTTTTTTTTCCAATCCGGCAAACGCAATTCACTGCATCCTTCGATGAGTTTGTACCTGTAATGTGGTGCTGTCGCACTAAATGTGCCAATAAAGGTGTGAATTAAAGCAAGTTAGACTGCACTTTTTAATTAGTCGCATTGAAAGACTTCGAATAGGAGGCCACGTTGTAGTATTGAGATTAGCCACACAGAGATAAGATTTTTGCTCGCGCCGCCCGTATAAAGGCTTTCGCAATGATATATATCTGGTCTCAATATAGACAATTGTGATTTTTTTCGTAAAAGCCCGCAATCATTTATGCTGTATAAAATTCGCTTGAAGGTAAAAACGAAAAATGTCTAAGCTCGATTAAAGGGTTAATCTTTGAGAAAATAATACGATAATTTGTAGTTTCCCCTCCATCGAACATAACCCAAAATATTGTCTGAACTTCGTGCTTTGTTTAAATATATTATCTGCTCTGATAAAAATATTGTCTCTATTACTTACAGTTTGTGAGTTCAGAGAGTGAGATCCATCTACTGATGTATTCTGCTTCAATAGAAGGGGAAATACCGAAATGCATCAGTTCTAAATTCCTAAAAAAAAATGAAGAAGGCGGCGGAGTTCGCCGCACGTTAGAAGCAAACGGCAAGTAAGTGCTTCAGTTTTTACTCTATTACACACTCTTTCGACCACGCCCTTAAGAGTCATAGATAGGGGGTCGCATGCCTCACGGGATACGGCTTTTGGCACCGTGCTGGATGGAGCCCTTCTGAAGGAGCCCGTTAAGATATCGTGGCCACAATAGAGGGTTAAAGTATAGCATTTGGACGCGCACAAATATGTTGGAGAAATTAAGAGCTCTAAGATGCATATGCTCTTGAAGTTGGTAAAATTGTATTTTACAATTTTCACTAAAACGGATAAATAGTGCGCAATGCCAACTGCGAGTGTTAAATGATGCAGCCTTTTGAAGAATTCGGAGCTATGTGATTAAACTGTATTGTATGAAGTATTAGAATTACGAAGAAGCCATTATTGTGGCAGTGTTCCTAATTTTTGTTATTTTATTAATCAAAACTGTGTTGCGTTTACCCCTTTTATGCTGATTGTATTCTTTCTCGTGTGCAACCCCTGCTTAGCTTTGCCTTACTTTTCATGTGCGGTGTTACACTGTAACCCTTGAGGCCGACCGTTGGTCGTCATCGGTAAAAATGGCCCTGGAATTGAACATCACTGCTGCGATTGGGAGAAGTGGCGGGGAGACGGCAGAGACCGATACACAGCGAACGTTAAAACTATAGGCAGTATAAATACCATAAATGCTGTGCGTCATATATGAATACAAAATGGAATACAATACACATTATTCCGTAGGTATTTAAGAAACAATCCCAGCATTAAAGATGAGATTTACCACAATTTTACATTGGAGGCAAAGGAAGAACACGGATAGTGGGGATCATGCAAATAATGCACATAGAAGATCGTAGGAATGTTAAGACTAAACAGATGACTAATCTGTATTCGCCACGCATTTCACCCACGTTCTTAAATGAATTCAGGATAAATGCTCATGGTAATACTGATAAGCCGACTGAAGACGGATGAATAGTGGAAAAAACGGAGGAAGTTCTGTCCGGTTTACCCTACTGTACAGAACATAACTAGATACTACAATTAAGTTTGTAGGATCTAGTTACATCTAAGCCTTTAAGCGCGGGGGGTTTGCCGAACTAGACTGCGAAAAGCTGGCGCGTCATCGCACACTCGGAAAACTGGCCTGCCTGGTGTGTAGTCGTCGGAAATTGCGGGCTGGTGGAAAAGTCTCCATGAGGTCACTGTGTTTGATGACTGCACCGTCAGCAAAAGTGAAGCAACACGAGAATGTTACGTGGCCAATCTCGACTCGAGCAGAGCACACTACGAGCGGTGGCGCAACATGTCCTTTGGCTGTCCTCATCGGCGCTCCATCGCCAAGGAGTCAGAACTTTTCGTAGGATTGTAGCAAGGCCATGACTCATAACGCAAAAATCAGCGCCGGTACCTGTCAACGACGATCAGTATCTCAGCGGAAAGGTCACCGGCGACAAAGTGCGGCCTATAAAGGATCGTCAGACTGAAGGGTCGATCGGTGCGTCGAATTGCAGCGTCGAAGGTGAGGTTTTGGCATTGTTTGGAGGTCGGCGGACTTGGTCGTGCTGTGCGTCGATTGGGGGCTTCAGAGGAAAGCTTCGGCGATCATCGGAAAGTGGCCGAACTGCTTGTTGGAGCGGGGAGTGGGAGATCGGACCGTTTAATATAATTGGCGAGCGGAGGGTTCTGGTCGTAGGGCTCATCTACGGCGGCCATACCCCCGAGGGTCCCGTCCTCAGTTTTCCCGGCGCGGAATCGGAGACTGCCTAAAGGAAGAACGGCGGTTGAAGGAAAACTACCAGGGCGATGGTGACTTGGACTGGCGTCGCGGTAAGGACACAGGTGGTACGTTTCGCTGAAGTACGGGTCGACGTCCCGAGGTCGTTCACCATAGCGAGGCCGAGGGGCATCCGGACAATTTGCTCGCAAGCCCATCCGATGAACCGGGCAGTGGGACAATACGTGACCGGCTTCGCCGCAGCGAAAGCACAGAGGTAGAGTGCCACGCGTGTGCTTTGCGAACGGGCGGTCAAGCGTCAGACACACCAGTCGAAACTGCATATCGTGGTGCAAGACGAGCGGGAGGAGCGGGTCTGCAGGCTACCGGTGGTGCTGACGCAGGGATACGCACCACGTCGCTGTAGGTCATGACATACTGCGCAGCCGGCTGGGGGGGATTACCTTGATGCACCGCTTGGCGGAGCTCTTCGCCCAGATGCGAAATGCCCCAACACGCGGGTGTTGCTTGAGAGAGGGCAGATTTTCAGCTCTTCGCGCACGATGCTTAGGATAAGTTCACGAAGGCCTTCCCTCTCGTTTCCGGCCATCGGCAAGCGGAAGTCTACAGGATTGAAGTTCGCAGGACGATCAAAATCTACATATATCCGCTCTAGGGCACGCTCCATTCTTGACGCTTCCTTCATAAAATCACCCACAGTACATAGAGGGTCAGGTAAAAGGGCGACGAACAGGTTCTCATTGATGGCTCGATTATTGGCGCACCTTCTTTGCCTCCAACATGAACGTATCCCCGCGGTTGAAAGGCCGAGTCATTTCTTCTGCGAATACAGCGACACTTACATTATGCCGCTACTCTCAGGACTTTAAGCCAGTTCAGCCATATCTTTCCATACTTCGTTGGCAAATTTTCCGAGCAGCTGCCCCAGGCAATCTTTCCAGATGGTGATGGTAGCTTCCTGATTTTCGAACCACATCCTGATGGCGTCTTCAAGTGCGAAATAAACATTCAGCAGCTTGCGCTCCTCATCCCACGCTATAAAAGCAGCGACCCCGCCTTAGCTAGTCAACCAGTACTCAACGTCCTCAAATTTGTCTCCATTACTCTGCGTGGACATACGCGGAGCATAGAATAGTAGCGGCTGGGAACTCATCGGAAGCTGAATGGTCAGGCTTGCCGCCGTAGGACCACACTCAGAGGCTAAGCCTTTCAAGCTGCGGGCTTGCCTTGTGCAGAGGTGTCGTGCCCAGGGTGTGTAGCTGGGCGTTGGAGGTACCCAGAAGCTCTTCGTGCATGGGCTGTACCCGCAAGCTCCACCAAAATGTTACAGAAGTCGGTAGAAGTAAGTGGGCAGTTTACTTACACCAACGTATAAGCTCCGGCGAAACAAGGCACGACCGGCCACGGACTAGCGACCGAGCCCCCAGAGTAAAGAAGACGAGCTCGGGAGAGTCTCCCGAGCCCAACCACTTGGCAGCGCTAGTAAGTAACACTGCGTCATGATTGAGCCTAAACGATATTGTCCACATGACATTATGAAGTTACAAGGCTATTGCGACTACTCTTATGAAGAAGTTTGAATGTCCACCAAATTTTGTTCATTCTGGTTGGAAACAGTAGAACTGACGTGAGAGCTACATAAAGAAGGAATACATGTATTCCCAGCTTCACGCTGCATTCTCATCCGTCTTGAATATTTTATTGGTTCCTAATACACATTTTGTATATAGAACTGCATCACTACACGTGCATGCAGTGATATTAATGTCAACTCTAGCTTCGCTCCCGTAGTTGCTTTTATAAACATCAAATGGTACCTTTGGTCTATTCGCGTGAAGGTATAATTCAAGCGGATGATGCTAATTTTAGTGCCGCTCATGGGGCACAATTTTATATCTCCAAATCCAGTCAAGTCTCTTTTTATCATAATGAGAATGTAAAAACGGTGTGGTCGGAACGAACATTTTTACATGTTCAGATTACCGCAACTGCAGAAGTGGTAATGATTTAGATTTTTCTTTTTCATTCCAGCATCACCGCGGACTTCGGCAAACCGTACGTACAAAAACTTCTCATTGTTGTGTCTTCCCGCATTATGGCAATTTGAATAGAAAATTTCACTCTTTGATAGAACCGTTATCACTGGATATTCAACGCTGGTACTTTCTTTTATTGATGAAAACAAAATTTGGGCTCAAGGCAGAGCTTTACATGTTCTGTGACCGCTTCTAAGGAATGGGTATTGATATACGTCTTTTTTTTCTTTTATGATCAGTATGAAGCCGATAAAAACGTGAGTACAATTTAAAAGCACGTTAATTCTCGACCCAGTTCATTGCAGTTGGAGTAAAACTGCCTAGCATTACTTATTTGGAACCTTATTGCGATAACAAGAAAAGTGTGGAAACACTGTTTCTACCGATAGCTATATTAGCTAGTGGTCGGACCAATGCGAAAATTACTTGTTCAATCGCAGATTGCGGAGGGCTGAAAAGTTACTAATGATGTTTAGAGTCTATCAAGTATAGAAGGGTCATACCACAGAACCAAGAAAAATATAAGAGACTAAAAAAAGGATTACACATTACTATGGAATGCAAAAATACGAAGAAAAGAAATAAGGTGCCGATATTTCACAATACTAGAGTTTCATCAAAATTTGGCTCAATTTTTAAGGTTGTTTAATAGTAATTTTAGAATGTCTGCCAATTTTTACCTGTATCGGCAATTAGTTCTATACTTTTCCTTCATTTTACTCTGACGGGTTTCGCAAAAACATTGCCACATTTGGGAAGGTTAAAGTTACAATTAGATGCTTGTCTTTTATTACAGGACAGGAAAATTAGTGTTTATCATGCTGTTTATCAAAAGGAGAAATTTGTGGTTGCGCAAGGATGGGAATGAGAACAGTTTATTAATACATAAATTTTCCCAGAGTGATCTGAGTCAGTTCTTACGACATTCAAAGCTCGCTTTTGAAGACGATATAGAGAAGATAATTAGGTTTTATGTTTCGCGCCAAAATTCATAACAGTAACTGATATGTGTATGACAGAAAGAATAAAAAAGGGAGCGTAATACAAGGTACGGAAAATAGCATCTCTCCCTCATGAGCGTATGGCATCAGAATGCTAATTTTCCATACATGGTTAATTTGTTCTTTCAAATGCAAATGGCAACAAAAATTACTCCTAAAAATTTGAAGCACGAACATGGTTGTATTAGTGACGCACCTAGATGAAGTCTAAAATTGTTTGTCTTGTGCCTAGATTGAAATCAATGTACTTAGTTTTCGCGAAATTTAAGGTAAGGCAGTTTTCAAAAAACCAAGAAGACAAAATTTCGAGTTCACTCATTTGAGTTCTTTGAATTACCAGAAGAGATTCCTCAGTGACAATTAAAGTGTCGTCATCTGCAAACATTACTAATTGTGAAAAGTGAAGTATCTGCCGAAGATAATTTATATAAAGTGAAAACAATATTGGACCCATAACAGAGCTCTGTGCTACATCTCAAGATATATTGTTTTCATATCTTACATGAGATCATTAACAACTACCCTTTGTATCCGAGAAAATAAATAGCTGCAATATGCGATGGCTGACCACTTGAAATGCCTTCTAAATAGCTAGGAAAACAACAGCAGTGTTATTTTTACTCATAGCGGAATTAAGTGTTTGTGATAATGTTAACACAGTGGTGAAGGCTTATCTATTTTTTACAAAACCGTGTTGCTCAGGTGCAAAAATATTATTCTCTTTTTTTTTTAGCCTGTTTTAACCTGTTGCGCAATTAGCTTTTCGAAAAGAGCGTTTAGCATAGTTGGTAAAGATATTGGCTGGTGGCGACAGATTTGCTTTAAGTCTCCATCTTTATATTTATTGAATAGAAAACAGCACAGAAGACAAACACCAAATCAGAAAAACACAAGTAGCGCTCGCCTTGTGTTTCTCTGCTTTCGTGTTTGTCTTTTAAGCTGCTTTACATTCAATATGGTCCATCAACGCACCTGTTTGGCTATAGTGTTTATATTTATGTACTCTTTTATCAATTTTAAGTATATCTGGGTAACAATTATCTCTATGGATTGGTTGAACAGTGACGTAGGTAAGGGCCAAGGTTATCAATGTATTCTTTAATTACCCGTGTTCGTATGCCATCCGACCAGCTGCTTTATTTACTGCCATTTTACTGACAACACATTTTATATCGTGAGTGGTAAGGTCCAGAAAATATAAGTTATTATGCGCAATCGTAGGTACACATGAAGTAGATAACTGCAATGGATATTGACCTGTATGTCTAGAATCTACAATGATGAAGTGATAATTAAAATCTTTATGAACACGTGGTGGGGGATATTGGTTGGGGAGACATTTTGCCGTTGGTTCGCAATTATGTGTCTAACCACATTTCATGGCTGTTTTGGTGTCCTGCTTGTTTTACGTTATAGATTTGCATAATACAGCCTTCTTGATTTTCTAATCATTGCTGCTGCTGCTGACTTATGCCGGTAATATTTAAACTGCTCGCGGTAATATAGATTTTTTATTTTTCTTCAATCTCTGGTAGTATAAATCCTTACTCTTCAGAACAACAAGCACGTCCTGAATTATCCATGGGCCATATGGGGTCGCCATAATTATGTTTAATATATGCTTGCGTAGATTGGGTGAGTGGATTGCTAATAAAATCAACTAAAGTTTGAAAATCAATATTTGTATTGGGATCAATAATGATTTCAAAGTTAATATACTTAAGTATGTTTTATAACCCTTACATAATCAATACGGGAAAATTGTTTGGGCGAATTTGACTAGGAGGTTATATACAGACTATTGGCAGGAACATAAACGTAGGGGAATGATCGGCAACAACAATAACAACATTGCACGCACTGGCTCGCAAATTCACTTCAAGGTTGCATAACATATGGTCAATGAGAGTTGCGGATTGACTCGTTATTCCAGCCAGAGAGTTAATGATTTTTAGATTGAGTGATTGAAGTATAAAGGCATAGTCAATGCATTCGTCTGATAATAGATCAATATTGAAATCATGGCAGATTTCAACGGCATTGTTTGTAGTCGCATAGAGCATCAATATTGTTTCCATGTCACAAATGGATTCCTGTAAATCACTCCAATTATGAGCCCAAATTGCCCGCATTGAAGGAGTTCCATAATTTTGAAATTTCGCTAGTTCGTAGCGTGAACGAGAGGCTGCGCGAACACGCTACATCATCAAGGACAGGTTATGATTCGAACCTTCCTCAGCACTGCAAAAATGCAAGGATTGTGAAGGCGGGTGTTTGCCCAACTTGGGAGCGACAAGCATCATCGCGCGCGGAAGGCAAAGAATTGACAGAGAGATATTGGAGGCCTGGAACATAATCGCCGCAGGTAACGCTTGTGCGTTAGTTCTGTATCGGTAATATTTCTAGAGTAAGAATACAGATTCCTGGGTAGCTGATAGCCGAATTTGTAGCACACTCAACCAGGTTTCGCTTCTCTCATGTACCGATTGTTTGCTCTGGTCCATTATGGTTTTAGGCTTTTTTTGGTTTTTGTTGTACTGGTGGGAGGTTCTTCCATATATTCTTAGCACAACTATGTCATGTTTTGAATTTGGTTTTATGTTTTAGACACGGGCTGAATATTCTGGCACATGCTCACCGAGTGAGAGGTGTTTCTTCGACCACGCATCAGTTGCTAGTGGGCTCTTGTCCGTCCTGCTCTTCTCTGTGTTTCGTGTTTTATGTGCGTGGGTTTTAGATGGATCACTGGAGCTGAACGAAAGGGGCTTAAGTTGCATCACTACTATGTTCCTTTACCTCAGAGCTGTAGTAGCCAAGTCCAACTCTTTTCAAAAGACGCGACGCCACTGTCTCGTAGGAAGCGGCTACTAGACCGCGATAGCCTTTTTAAACCCTTTTATGAACCTGATTCCTCATCTTTCAACCATGCTGCGGTGCCCGCGATAACGTAATATCGGAACGAAAACTGTGACAGGTAAGCTACAAGAATGTCTGTATTTTTTTTATGCTTCTAGCGTTACAATGTTGAATATATAAGTCATCAGAAGCACGCCTGGCTTGCTCTATCCCAGATATGGTGTACGCCATCAGTATAGACAAGTCGAGTAAGAGGCAGCGCGAATAGACACGGACGGATGCACGCACAAAAACAGCACAGGCGCTGACTACCAACAGATGTATTGAAAGCGGAGAGCAGCTTATATACACAATTCATCACCCATGAAACATTATGAGAACAAGGGGAACAATATTATCAAACAATAAAAGTCTTTCTTCTATTGCACTTAAGGGCCCTAATCTGCAACGGTTTAAAATCGCTATACAGCTAAGCGTATTGTGTACTGACGCACACACGGAAATGAAAATCAATGAATAGAACACCGCGACACCAACGATAACAAAAACCGCACAAGCGCAGCCAAGACCAACAATCGAACAAAAAGCAGAGTCAAAAGTAAAAAACAACAACCAGACTGAGCGAAAGCTGAGTCAAACTGAAGGCGCCGTATAAACAGTAACGGACACAGTTAAATCACAAAACAACCCATAACGCAAAGAGAATGTCAAAACTACAATGCAGAAGCCGTATCAGCTCCAGCAACATTCTAAAAAACCCAACAACTTGTAAGCCATAAAACTGAACGGGTGCAGACACATTGGTCTCCAGTCTTCCATGCTTTCCGCGTTCGTCCGTGTATATTCGCGCTGCCTCTTATTAGTATGTATTCTCACCAACAAGCCCAAATCAATACTCTAAACTCTTCTCAGATTTTGTTTAGGCACGTCACGTTGAATATATTTGTTTTTTTCTGCTTTCCGGATTAGTATTTTATCATCGCACACCCAATTATATTTCCAGTCGTTTTTTTTTTGTTTTTGCCAAAGCCTTACCTAGAAGTAGTTTATTCTCGGGACAAAGACGCTCATTAATGAAGATAGGATCCTCTTCCTCAAGGTCTAGTACAAAAGTGCTTAGCAGGCTTTTCAGTTCAGTTCAGTAGTTCAGTCGTGTCCGATTCTGCGGGACCCTATGGACCATGTCACGCCATGCTTTCCGGTCTCTCACTATCTTCCCAACATCACATAACTTCATCTGCAGCGCCTCGAGGATGCCATCTAACTATCGCGTTCGCTGCCTACCCCTTCTTCGGCGACCCTCAACCTTTCCCAACATGAAATCTTTCTGCAGCGACTCCTTTCTTCTCATCAGATGACCAAAGTAGCTGAGCTTTAACTTTAGAATTTGACCCCCCAATGAGCCGGCTTTTAGCTGTTTTCAATACCAGATGCGGAACATTTAGGGATGCGAACTTCACAGTGATGCTTGATTTGTTCTTGTCTCTTTTGAGACATTGTGTATAGGTTCTATATCTGTTCCCTGACGAGAACCTGTAAAACAGGTTGTCATCTCGTGCCAATGAAGTGCCATTTGTTTCTAGGTTTGTCTTCTGACTGTACTACTAGAGATCAACCACCTCTCTCCTAACTTCCTTCAATTCCTTTTTAAGGCAATTGTTCTCCTGTTTAGGGTGGTTATTTATACCTTTTATGGATGCAAGCTTTCGTTTAAGTGTTACCATGTCGTTCTTGAATTCTTTAAACTTTTAATTCATGAGTTCCTTATACTGTTTCACACTGTCCGGTTCTCGATCAATTACTCCTATCAGGCCTCCTTCAACATCTCCTTATTCCCATGGAATCAAACCTCAAAATCTGCAAATCCTTTTGCCAGCTCTTTAATAGTGGTATGTGGCTGTTCACCCGTTTTGTTGGCAAAGTACACAATAAACACAAAAAACACAAAAAAACCAAACGCACTTGGAGCAGATCAGGAGCTAGATATTCAGTTGCTCAAATACCAAAATACTTGCAAAAAGATGAACAGCTGGTGTGTCATTGAGCAATCCTGCGGCTGCCTGGTATGCCGCAGGGTGATGGCTCCCTCAGGCTTATTCGAAGTTATATGGCTAGCAAGCCGCCTGACGTCAGCGTCTGTTCACAAAAAGCGTAGGCGTTATTTGTGCCAAATCCGCTATGCTCGCTGTTGCACGGCAGTAGCGCAGGAGGACCGCGCAGGGTAGGCGGTATATCGTCGTTGGCGTAGATACTCGATCTTCAAAATTCAGCAAGAGGGAACTGCAGAAAAGGGGATGAACTGTAAGTCACTACACAACCCCGAAGCTTCCTGATCTGCGCCCCAGTAATCAATACAACTCTTTTATAGTTTTAAGGACAGCATTTTTGTAAAAACGTTTCGGGTTGAAAGCGTCTCTTTATATGTTCAGGAGACTTCTACAACTGAATTGAGACAATATATGTTCTTTCAGGAGCACTACGAAGCCCCCAGGAATGTAAGTACAATACCAGATCTCATTGCGTTGTCTACCTGGTTGTTCGTAATTAGTATACAACATTTTAACCTTTAATGCTACTAATAATACAGGTTGATGAGCTTCTTACCTCATAAAGGTGTGCTGTAGTGCTAGCCAAATATTGTTTCTTATATAGCCATATGCCACATATAGCCGAGTACAGCCGACGATGATGTGCTGCAAAAGATGGCGTTACACTAAACGCATTAGATACCACGTCGCTGACGCCAAAGTTGATATTAGCTGGGATGGTGAGACGGTTTAGGAACAGCACCTACGCGGTTGGCTATACCGGTCAGGCGTATTCCAACTGTACTGTGTCGATTGATTACGCAGCAGTAATGAGCACAACAATATATGAAACTTACGAATTAGCGCAGGCGCTTCTATGTTTACAACACACTTGAACTTGTTTTAATAACTTTGAAATGATTGTACTGTACAGCAGAAAACAGTTATTGCTATAAGTATTCTCACTAATTTTTTCTCCTTCACTTTGCATACTTTCAGGCGCCCGATATCTATCAAAGCAAACGTAACCGTCTATGTGGGAGAAGTATATCCAACCCTTCAAGTTAAGCCTGATGAAGGTAATATTGCAATTTCGGAACATTTACTGAGAGTACCATGTCATAAAGTAAATATTCTGTGGGTACAGGACGTTTTCCACTCATCCTTAGAAAGCTGCCTTTAATTTACATTAAAAAGAAGCATAGCACAAATTTTAACAAGTAAGCGCGAGAGATATATACCTGCTATAACTTATTTGTCTGATATAGACTTCGTACTGCAACTACACTCCGCAAACACTCCCCTGGCATAAACTTCGCTGCAAGCAAAAATTGCACCAAGTGCTTACGTATGCAAACAAATATAAGGGTAAATAAAAACATCAACATATTTAAAAAAGAATTCTAGTAATACAAATTGCAGAAAATTGAAAATGCAAAACCTTGCGATTTCAATTCATTTGATACCGCGAAACGTTTATTTGAGCTTGTTTCAGAACTAATCTGAGACGGAATTATTATTCGGGTACAGACAAAACATTTCGTTGCGAGAATGCGCAGCGCGTTCTTTTTTTTTTCATACCGCGACTGCATATCATTTTTATATTTCCTGCGGGATACTTTGGCGGAGCTCGTGCCATCTAGATAAATTATAAATGCATTACAGTACCAGCAGTAATCAAAACAGAAAAAGAACTCCCAAGCTCGCCGCACATACTTTGGATTGGTTTATTGGTTTTAAAGTCCCAAAGCAACCTCAATTGCCTCCATTGCAAAGGCCTCGATTACCTTCTTCGGCCCTTTCTTACACAGGCGCGCGCACTCCCGTGGAACGCTACGTACCAGCTCGTGTTATGTACAGTCCGCCAATGGACTGATTCGAATAACCGCGTTTTAAAGCAAAATTTATAAACAAAGACTTGCAATGGTGTGCTGCCCCTGGTGAAAACAACCAGAGTAAAATAATGCAGCTCATTATCATTGGCCAGACGCAACCGACAGCAGGCCGAAGGCCGCTCTAATATTTATTCAATTAACCCAATCCTGAGCACGTGTGCCGGCTTGACCAAATGTGCTCCATGCTAAACTTATTCTCCAACAAATTTTATTTCATGCTTGGGGCATACGGTTACTGCCTCACCTAAGTGAACATTCGCCTTCTACTTTCAATACTTCGCTAACCATTTTAGAATGCTGCTCCTTCTCGGTGCGGCGGGGAATTGCTTTAGTCTTCAGAATGTAAATTTCTAGGCCTACCTTTCTGTTACTTGCCTAGGTCATCAGTAGTTTTTTTTTTTTTCAGTTATTCCTCTGAGTTACTTAGAAGGGAATGTTATTTGCATATCGTAGATAGCTGAGGTATTCATCATCAAACCACAACCCTACTTCTCTCTTTCCAGGTCTTTCAATGCTTCTCTATAGTCGCTGAGCAGCTACTATAGAGATCTTCCGGTACTTTCACATACGGCTCATCTACACGAATATATCAGATTGCCCTTATGGCCGCCATAGTTTACACCCGGTCAAATGTTTTTAATAATCAATGAACGTTACGTATAGGGGCTGGTTATATTCGGAACATTTGTATATCATGTTGTGGATAGTATACATATTGTTATGGGAAAGTGCCCGCAGGTAGCCGAAGCAGTTCACTGTCAAGGACGCATGACCAGAAATATTCCAGCCTAGCTTCAGTGTCGTCTCCTAAACACACACCACCAGCGCGTCGTTTTCGTCTCAACACCCCACACCGTAACAGTACCACGCGAATAGGAGAAGCACAGTCCCTGGGCGTGTGTGCAGCGGAGTTCGAATAACACGGTTTCAGACGGGCGACATGCACCACCTTTGCGTCAGGGATTGTGGAAGGATACTTGGGCTGCCGAGGTGTCATCTCATAGGCCATATCGGTTTGTTGCCGCAAGACGCGTAGGGGCCAACGTAACGAGGCAGAAGTTTCTCGCACATGCCCACACAGCTAGCCGGGAGGCAAAGGGGTACGAGTGATCCAGGAGGCTAGTGGAAGTCAGTTTGATGAAGGCTGTAACGACGCTTTTGAGAGCGCTGAGACGCGTCATGCCTGTCTCGAACTATTTGGCGGATGACATCAGCGCGGGCGATGGCATTCGAAGCGTAACTGCAGGAAGAGGGGTCAAAGCAGCAAGGTGTCGTAGTAGAGTAAAGGGCCTCAGCCAAAATGTAGATAAAAGGGAAAATATTAGGCGGTATCGTGCCGTGAGGAGTTGTAGGCGAACATTACGGAAGGTAATGATACGTCCCAGTGACTATGGTTGTCGGACACATACACTGACAGCATGTCGGTCACTGCGCGATTAAGGTGCTCGGTAAAAGCGTTCATTTGTGCATAGTGGCGGACGGCATCAGCGCGGGCGATGGTGTAACTGCAGAAAGAGTCGTACGCAGCAAGTGTCGAAGTAGAGTAAAGGGTCTAAGCCGCAAATTAGATACAAGGGAGAATATCCTGTGGTATCATGCCGTGAGGAGGTATAGGTGATAATAACGGAAGGTAATGATACTTGTGCTTGTACAATGTCGTACGTGAGTGACACTTCCTAGTGTCCTGTGGTAGGGGTGTAATTAAGTTGGGCAAGAACAGTAGAGCACAGATGAGATCGAACGACCACTGAAATATCTGCGCTATCTGGACGCATATTGGGCCGGTATGATGCCTCGTTATTTAGCACAAACAGGCTGGCGGAAGGATTGGCGTTTTTTTTGTATAACTGGACATAATTGGGTCGTCGTGCAGGCTCATGACGCTGTCTGGAGCTGATGCTGATAGAGTCCGAGATGAAAAAACGTTGTCTTCGGTAGTATGGTTGGACAAATCGGGAGGATCTACAGGAACTTCGGGGCAAGCAGTCACCGTCTTGGTGATATATACCTGACTTGTAAACCACAGAAATGTTTACTCTTGTATGCGCAAGGCCAGGATCGTAAGCAGCCGGTGGGATCCTTTAAAAAGAGGACAGCCAACACAAGACATGATGTCTGTACTTACGCAGAAGCACCTCGCAAACAAACAAGGGTAATATGTAGTCAACGCCCAAACAGGTTCAAGGCGTTCCCTCTTCGTAATTGAATAATTGAGCTCACAGGAAGATAGCAGCCGGCTGACTTAAGCCACTAAGAGGGAGTAACAATGCTAGTACCGGGCAAGGATAGCACCAATATTATGGCCGCTAGCGTCAGTGTACAATTCTCTATGTACAGGAGGATCTAAGGGCGCCAGAACAAGTGGATCGATGAAGGCGGAAATAAGCATTGTGAAAGCATGAGCTTGGTCACGGCCCCATATGAAAGGTGTGGAAGGTACGTTTGTCTGCAAAAGAGTGGTAAGGGGACTAGCGAAGTCTCTGAATGTTTGAACGAAGCGGCAGGAGTAGGAACAAAGGTCGAGAAAACTTCGTACGTCACTTGAGCTACGCGGTGCAGGTAACTCGAGCACGGCTAGAACTTCGTCAGGGTCGGGCTGCCCCCCAGTCGCGCCAGCCAAATGACCCAGGAGATGCAGTTCTTGGTGCAACAATGAAGATTGGCGCTCTGAAAAGCGGCCAGGATGGTAGAAAGTCGGTCAAGGCGGGCTGCGAATATGGCAGAGAAATCTACATCATCTAAGTAGCATAAAGTTCCTGTCCATTGTAAGCAACGAAGCAGCGATTTTATTATGCGCTTGAATGTCGCAGGAGCGCTACAGAGACCAAATGGCATCACCTAGAATTGTAATAACCCATCGTAAGTGAGAAATGCGATTTCTCCCGATCCCGCTCCTCGACAGCAATTTGCCAGTAGCCAAAATGCATGTCGATGGAAGAAAAACAGCTGGCACCTTGCAAGCAGTGAAGCGCGTCGTCAAATCACGGAAGATGATAAGCATCATTCTTTGTTATTTGATTAAGGTGGTGATGGTCTACACAAAATCCCCAACTTTGATCTTTCGTTTTGACTAATAGAGCAGGGGACAACCAGGAACTGCAGGAAGGCTGAATAATGATGTTTGCGAGCATCATGTCCACTTCCTTTTAATTGACATTCCGCTCAGCAAAAGAGACATGTTAAGGCGTCTGTGGATGGGGCTAGCGTCACCTGTATTGATGCGGCTGGTCATAATAAATGTTTGTCCCAACTGTCGCTTACTGAAATAAAATATATCACTGTACGACAGCAAAAGGTCGGACAGAGCTTTGGCTTGGTCATCTGGCAAATCCGTGGCTATGATCCCAGAAAAGAGGTGCGTATGGGAAGAAGCCGATATATCTGCTCTGACAGACGCATAGGTGTTAGGTCAGCAACTTCGCAGTCAGCCAAAGTAAATAAATAAGCTAGTGCTTTGCCATAGGGTGAAACTTGGGTTAAGCGGCTTAAGGTAAGGACGGGAAGGTAGGTGTGGGTAGTGGTGATAGTCACGACGATAGTAGGGAGCATGACATTCTGGGAGAACAACATTGGTGACTGGGCAAGTGATTTATGTTTGTCAGGAAGTGCGGGGAGCGGTGCCAACGGAAATAGCAGCTTTGAGCGGTATTCGAACAAAGGCGACGGATCTGAGTCGGAGCTTTATATCGGTGTTTTCGGAGCAGAAAGGCACGCCTATGCGAAGAAGGGCAGTTGAGCAGTCATTAAGGCAGCATGGGCAGTTAAAGAGCTAGCACCTAGAATCTCATCGTGAGGGTAATTCGATGGAAGGGAATAGCACACTAGTAGTACGATCGCAAAATGTCACGCAAACAGTGCGCAGTCCCACGACGGCAGCGAAATTACCATCGGCGGCACGAAGGGCTGACGAAGCCACGGACGTGAAACCCTTCTTGAATCGCCGGCGAAATAAAGATTTCAGGTCAGAAATCTGAGCAGCAGTGCCAATGAGGGCGCTAGCCGGGACATCATCGAAACTAATATTTAAGTGGTTGCAGGGATCATCAAGGTTAAGCAGAGGCTTTTCAGGCCGGATCGTCAACGCAGCGTTACTTCCGGGCGCTGAATTGGTTAGAATTCCGAAAGACAGCGATAGAAATGAGGGGACGGTGAACGACGAGGTTAAGGCGAGCTCAGGCAGCGGGTCTGGGGAGACGGCGAAAGAGTAGAGGTGCGTGGTGCCACAGAGACTACGTCACGGGAGGAGGGCCTGGCACGCAGAGATTTCGGATGGTGGTCGCAATAGTCGCTGCGGTCATGATAGTAGCGAGTTCGAAGTGGTATGCCCAATGGCCTCGGCCATGGCGAGAAATGCGACCGACATGGGAGCAGGTAAAACAGATAGGGCGGTCGTCTGAGGTGTGCCATGCTGCCGGGTGACGGAGGCGGTAAGGGGTCGGGGTCGGAAAGGCCGCCATAGGAGCTGCATTAGGTACGACTGGGATGTTAGGTTCGAGTGAGGGCTGTGCGAAGTGGTGACCAGAGTTCGCGCTGAGGCCAACATTCACGAAATCGTGCAGAAGGAGGAATTGGAATAGAGCGACAGTAGCAACTGCCGGCTTTTCAGTGGCCGCAACGGGTGTCATACCTTCTAACTCTCGGCGACTAATTCTGGTCATATTCGACAGAAAAGACTACTCCTGCAGTCTTGGGAGATCTTCGCACGAGGACGGTGCAGTTGTGTTTGCAAGCGGTTCAAGCGGGGAGCAATACGACAGTGTTTTGCTTGCTTAAGCTATTGAAAAACGTAGAGGACCGAGTCGACCATCGCACAGGTTTTACAAATCAGGAGAATAAAACCATGAACTGCAATTCTCTTTAATCTGGAGCCCAGCTTGTCGGACTCGGACATCGCTTTGCGGCATTGTACTTCAATACCTTGAATATACTACACGTATGATTTGGGCGAAGACAAGGCTTGGAAAGCTAGATCTTTTTAATGCCGAACTTGCGTCCGATTTGCTTGACAAATAAATCCCGGACAATCTCCTTGAACATATTCCAGGATGTGGGATCGTCTTCGTGCTTTTCAAAATAGATGCGCGCCGTATCCGCCAGATAAAAGATGACGTTCGAAAGCATGAGGGTCGCGTCCCGATAGTTGCGCTTGCTGCCCCGCTCGTACACAGTGAGACGGGCTTCTAAGTCGATGTGACCGGGTCTCCAAAAGGTGTCCAGATCACGAGCTGCGCCATGACGATGCTGCGATCTGGTTATGCCACTGTATAAGTGTTCGAGTCAGACGGCATATTGATAGTACCAAGGTGGCGGCCGATGCGCAGATCCAGGTTTGGCTATAAAAGTACTCCCTGCAATCCTTCATAAAATATTGGGAAAATTACCCGGAGGTAGCCGCAGCAGTTCACTGCCAGGGACACACCTTCAGAACTAACCATGCCTAGCTTTATTGTGGTCTTCACCACACTACACCAGCAAATCGTCGTCGTCTCGATACCGCACACCGTGACAATATGATTGATAGTAGAGTAGCCTTTCCGTAAAGGCTCTTGATCCTCAGTTCGATTGAAGTCTAAGGTTGGCCTCATGCTATGAGAGATTAACCTAGTAAATAGGTTTTATGTAAGGGATAGTAAGCTATGTGGTCTGTAATATTTTAAGTAAGTATAGTCCGTTTCTTTATGAATTAAGCTAATGTTAGAATTCTTTCTTGATTGCGGTATCGTCGATCTCACGAGTAATTGGGCCTTTAGGGTAACCAGTTTTTCTTTCACGATATTCCTCCGTCCTTCAACAGATCTTTATGTACTTACACTACCCAGCTGTAAAGCTTGCTTTAAAGAATGGGGGAAGCCTTAAAGCGATGAAGAAGAAACTTGGCATACGCGAAAATCAGATTTACGGGCTAAGGGACAAGGCGGGCAATTTCATCGCGAATATGAACAAGATATCAAAGTAGCCGACGAGTTCTATACTGATCTCTACCGTAGCCAAAGAAGTGAGGACAATAATGAGATTCGCGGTAGGGAAACGCAGCCAAACGGTTCGCCAGTGACGAAGGACGGAGTTAAGGAAGCATTGCAAGCTATGAAAAGGGGGCAGGCAGCTGGAGAGGATCAGGTAACTATACATTTGTTGAGGACAGGGGAATATCGTCCTAGGAAACCTGCCCACCTCTATACGTAATGCCTGATGTCACTGACGGTACTAGAACCGTGGAAGAACCAAACATTGTCCTAATTAGTAAACAAAGGGGCCCTGACCATAGCGAATACTCATTTTCAACACAAGAGGCGCCTGTACACATGGACTTCACCGGACGGTCTGTACAGGAATCAGATTGATTATTTTCTTGGCAGGCAGATAAGGAGAAGCGCTATACAAGCAGTAAAAATAAGGCCTGGGGCCGATTGTGGCACCGATCATCAGCTTCTTGCTGCCAAATTTAAGCTTCGATTGAGGAGAACGCAGAAAATTAGAAGGCCTTTCAGGTATGTTCTGGATCAAATTCCATCAGAATATGCTGTGGAAGTGAGGAATCAATTTCAAGAATTAAATCTAGAAGACAGAGAGCCTGAAGAGATGCGGTCTGATGTTCGTGGTATAATACATGAAGTTGCTACTAAGGTAGTTCCAAAGCAAAAGAAGTGCAAGGAAGCAAACTAGTTCTCTGAAGAGGCTTTGCAAATAGCTGAAGAAAGGGAGAGTGGCAAAAGTTATGGGGGAAAGAGAAAGATACAAGGTTCTCAATGCGGATTTTCTGAAAATAGCAAGAAGAGATAAGAATGCCTTCCTGAACATACAATGCCAAGCAGTTGAGGACAACAGCGAATTGAGGAACACAAGAGCTCTGTATAAGACAATCAAAGATATCAAAGGAAGCTTCTGTGCTAAGCTGGGCGTGATAAAGGACAAACGAGGCAGGGACCTCACTGAAGCCTCAGAGATAAAAAAGAGGTGGCAGGAATACATATAACTGTACAAGAACGACCCGGATGTGCAAACCCAACATAAGACGGTTGTGATTACTGATTTCGAGCCGGGAATCCTGAAGAGTGAAGCTGAATGGGCCTTAGCCAGCCTTGCTAAGAACAAAGCTAGGGAATTGTTGGTATTTCAGCTGAGTTGCTTCAAAACCTCAACCATGACGACGCTGTTAACGTTCTGTATATATTATGTCAGCCAATATCGACAACCCTGCAGTGGCCACAGGATTGGAGGAGGTCAGTTTACATCCCCATTCCAAAGAAAGGCAGTGCCAAAGATTGTTCCATATACTGCACTATAGTGCTTATTTCCCATGCTAGCAAGGTGATGTTGATAATCCTTCAAGGTAGGCTACTGCAGTATGTGAATCGGGAGCTTCCGGACGTGCAAGCGGGGTTTCGCAGGACAGAAGAACTAGAGACCAGATTGACAACCTTCGCTGGATCATGGAAAAAGCAAGAGAGTTCCGAAAACCCATCTACTTGTGGTTTATTGATTATGCGAAAGCGTTTGACTGCGTAGATCGCAGCAGACTGTGGCAAGCTCTCCAAGAGACGGGAGTTCCAATTCACCTTATCTGTCTCCTCAGGAACCTGTATGAAGGGCAAGAGCCACAGTCAGAACTGGGCATGGTCTTACTTATTGGTTTCCTATTGAGAAAGGAGGGAGGCAAGGCTGCACTCTTTCGCCCTGCCTATTTAACCTATATGTTGAGTGCATCATGAGAAATGCCGGTCTGGACGAGTCGTCAGGTCGAGTGAAGATTGCTGGAAAGCATATCAACAACCTTAGATATGAGGATGATACCACTTTAATGGCAGAAAGTGAAGTGGAACTCCAGAGACTTCTGATGCGCGTACAAGGAGAGAAGTTTGGGCTTAAACTGAGCATTCAAAAGACAAAGATCATGGCGTCTTGCCCTATCAAGTCCTGGAGGATCAAGGGACCATAAGTGGAAGCTGTTACATACTTTTTCTTCTTGGGCTCCAAGTTTACCTGGGAAGGAGACTGCAGCCATGAAATTAGGAGACGCCTGCTTCTGGGAAAGAGAGCCATGGCTAGCGTTGATCGCCTAGTAAAGAGCAGAGACATTACACTGCCAACCAAGATCCGTATAACTCGCGCTATGGTCTTTCCAGTTGTGATGTATGGATGCGAGAGTAGGACTGTGAAGAAGGCTGACCGCCGAAGAATTGATGCTTTTGAATTGTGGCGCTGGCGGAGACTCTTGAGAGTTCCTTGCACGGCCAGAAGATCAAATAATTCGATATTGTCGACCATAAACCCTGACTGTTCATTGGAGGGTCAAATTCTAAAATTAAAGCTCAGCTACTTTGGTCATCTGATGAGAAGAGAGGAGTCGCTGGAGAAAGATTTGATGTTGGGAAATGTTGAGGGTCGCCCGCCGGAGAAGGGGTAGGCAGCGAACGCGATGGTTAGATGGCATCCTCGAGCCGCTGCAGATGAAGTAATGTGATGTTAGGAAGATAGTGAGAGACCGGAATGCGTGGCGTGATATGGTCGATAGGGTCACGAAGAGTCGGAGACGACTGAACTAAACTGAACTGAAGGAATTCACAGATCAAACAGCTTACGTGCTGTTACATATATGGTATTTACGAAGGTAATCGCTAATAGAATCGGGACAACTTCAGACTGTTACCAAGCAAAAGATCAAGCAGGTTTGCGGAAAGTGTACTCTACTATCGATCTTATCCACACTTTAAACCAGGTGATAGAAAAATGCTCGGATAATACCCAGCCCTTATACATGGCATTTATTGATTACGATAAAGTATTTGACTCAGCAGAAACTTCGGCGGCCATACAGGCATTGCGAAATCAGGGTGTAGATAAGCCGTCCGTGAAAGGGCTGGAATATATATATATATATATATATATATATATATATATATATATAGCGAAGTATACGCTTCATTAAAGGAAACATTTTTTATTTTTCCTTTAATGAAGCGTATACTTCGCTATATACTCTTTCAGCAGTCTAGTACGTTATGTTCTCGCAACCTATATATATATATATATATAGTTATATATAGGCAGCACAGCAACCATAATTCTGCATAAAGAAAGTAACAAAAGGAAAGGTGTTAGGCACCAAGACACTGTCTCCCCAGTACTATTCACAGTTTGCTAAGAAGAAGTATTCAGAGACTTAGAATGGGAGCAGTTAGGAATTACTGTAGGTGGAAAATAACATTGCCTGGCTAAGGAGCTCAGGGGATGAACTTCAAAGAATGACTGATGACCTAGACAGGCAAAATAGAAAGGCAGGCTTGAAAATCAATATGCAGAAGACTAAGGTGATGTTCAACAGCCTAGGGAAGGAACAGCAGTTTACGTTAGGTAGCGAAACACAGGATGTAGTACAGGAATACGCCTAATTAGGACAGGTAGTAACCGCAGATCCGGGCCATGAAAGGAAAATAACAAGAAGAATAAGATTGAGATAGAGCGCATTTGCCAAGTCCTTACAGATTATGGCTGTCAGCTAACCGGTATCGCTCAACAGGAAAGTGTACAGCGGTTTCCTGTTACCTGTACTTACCGATAGGGCTGAAATGTGGAGGCGAACAAGAAAGGTTCTACTTAATTTGAGGGCAATGCAGAGGGCTATGGAACGAAAAATGGTACCGGTAACATTAAAAGACAGGAAACGTGCAGAGTAGGTCGCAGATATAACTCAAGTCACTGAAATTCTAGTGGAAATCAAGTAAGAAATGGGCATGGGCATGACATGTAGTGCGAGGAGAGGACAATCGATGGTCGCTAAGGGCAACAAACTGGATCCCAAGCGAAGAAAAGCATATAAATGATGAGGCTAGAAGTTCGGAGGTGTCAAGTGGATGCAGCTAGCACAAGACCTGGTTAATTTGAGGAATGTAGGAGAGGCCTTCGCCCTGCAGAGGGTATAGTCAGTCTGATAATGGGGATGATGATGATGACACTGTTGTATCCCGCACAAGTTTCGGCTTTGCTTCCATACACCCGTGCTACCATCATCATCATCATCACATTTCTCCCGCTCACGCTCTCTCACGTAAATGAAGTCTGCCCTGAGCTGCGGTCTGCGCCTGTTCGTTCCCTCCATCCGGATACCGAACACCACAGAATGGCGACGAGGGCTCAAGCATAGTTCTTCGTCCCGAAAACTGTACTTTCGCCAATTTGTCGGGCGGATCTTGCCGCCCCCCCCCCCCCCGTTCCTGCCTACGCCAGGCGAACCTGCAGTACCTTGGCAAGAGTAGGAGCTGGTCTTCCTGAACTTCCTGGAAGCGGTAGGAGGCGACGAGCTACAGCCGAAGCATCGCAAGGCAATACTTCTGAACTCCCTCGGAATCGAAGGCCACTGTGTGTACCACAGCCTCGACGCAACAAGGAGCACCGCAGATCCTTGGGCAAGTGTCACGTCAAGTGCTCACGAAGACCCCTTCAGTGCTGCTATCGCAACGCTGGATGTCCACTCCGCAACAGCAACCAACGACCTGGTGCAACGTCACCGGTTCCGCCAGCGCAAGCAACTACCCAGCGAGAATTTTCAAGCCTACGTAAACGGTCTACGAGGACCTTCCGCAACGTGCAATTTCGGAACTGCAACTGACAGCATGATCCGTGACCAATTACTTGAGGGAACAACTTCACAAAAATTACGAGAGCGCTTACTTTGCGAGGGATCGTCTCTCACTCTTCAACGCGCAGTTGACATTTTATAGCAGATCAAGCAGGCAGAAAATCAATTAAAAGATTTGAACTTCAGCACTTCTGTGAACCACGTGCGAGAAACAAAAACAGAATTATTAGGCGCCTCGCATGGCACGTCATACCACTTTGGTTCGGCTTCCCATCTAGCAAATTCCTCTGCATTTCCAGCAAAAGACAGACACTGCCACTTCTGTGGAAAGATTGGACATTTTGCAAGCGTCTGCAGGTCAAAGAAGAAAAGAAAGACGGCGTGCCCGAAAGCAGAGATAGCCAACGCCATGACAATCTTAAACGTCACCGATAAAAATGGCCAACCAAAAGAACTTCGTGCCAAAGTTACTATAGGGCAACGTCCTTTTTCTCTCATTGTTGACACTGGGGCTACAGTCTCTCTGCTGAGCAAAGAACATTACCGCAAATTCTTCATGCATATCTATGCGTTGTGCTCGCTTGCTGTCGCTCTAAACAACTACTCGGGAGAAGAGATAAACAACGCATGATGGGTTGTTTCGATTCAAAAGAGTATGTTTTGGTCTGGTCTCTGCTCCTGCGGCTTTTCAAAGAATGATGCAGCTGTTGTTGAAGAACTGCTAGGGTGTGCTCTGTTACATTGATGACATAATCGTCAGAGATAATCCTCTGAGGAAGGACACGCCAGGAGCATAATGAAAATTTGAAGCAGGTACTTTAACGTATAAGCGCTTCAGGATTGAAGCTAAATGATAAATGTCTGTTCGCTGTTCCGGAGCTGCACTATTGGGACATGTCATTACTGGGAAAGATTTGTGCCCATTGCATTCCAAAGTAGACGCTGTTGTGAAAGTGCCTGCCCCTCATGATCTCTCAGCATTGCGTTCTTTTTTGGAACTTGTAGGGTACTACTCCCGTTTTGTTCGCCGATTTGCTGATCTCGTCGAACCGCTGAGAAAGCTTTTGCGATCAAATCAAAAGTTTGATTGGAATGTGGAAGCTCAACGCAGTTTTAATCTCGTCAAAAGCTCCTTATCAGCTAGTCCCTTCATACAGATGTTCAACCCAGAGTTAGATGCAATCGTCATCACAGATGCTTTGGAAAAGGGCTTGGGTGCTGTGCTTCAGCTACGCGATGGTGAAGAAATGCGCACCGTTGCATTTGCATCGAGAACCTTGACCGCGGCGGAACGCAGATATTCCGTAGGTGAACGAGAGGCTTTGGCATGTCTGTTTGCATGCGAGCATTGTCATGTCTACCTTTGGGGAAGATTTGCATTGCGCACAGACCATCAAGCTTTGGTAACTTTGCTTTCGTCAGCTGGCGCAAGATGTCGCCCTCTTCGATTATCCAGATGGTCTGCTCGCTTACTGACTACAACTTTTCGATCGAGTATCAGAAAGGGTCTCAAAACGTCATTGCAGATGTGCTTTCAGGCCTGCCTATTGAAATCGCTTCAAATCAAACCGTAGACGAAGAAATAGTCTCGGTCGTGTCATAATCCATGACAAAAAAGCAGCTGCAGCTTACTACCGCTGCAGACGAGCTTTTGCAAAAGGTTGTGGGGTATGTCACAAAAGGGTGGCCGCCGAAAACGTCCGTGGCACCTGATGTCTTTCCTTACTCTGACGTGCGAGAGGAGCTGTCTGAGGTGGATGGCTTGTTGCTCCGAGGGGAAACATTGTAATCCCCGATGCGCTGAAGGCTACGCTTGTCAACTTCGCGCACGAAATCCACCCTGTCATAGTAAGAACTAAGCAAAGGCTGCGTGACTTCTATTGGCGGCCTCAAATGGACAAACACGTTGAGGAAGTTATAAGTCACTGTCACATTTGTCAGACACTCGACAAGTCTGCTAAACCATCTTTCGCGCCTCTGCAACATGTGGTATTCCCAGACAAACTATGGCAAAAGCTCGCGGTCCTCTTGAATGGCCACCTTCCAACTGTCGATACATAATAACCCTGATTGATTGCCACTCGAAGTGGCTTGAAGTTGCATTCGCACCGACAGTAACGTCGCATACTATCGCCGAGTTCCTGCAGGGCGCATTCAGCCGCGAGGGTTTCCCGGACAAAATTGCGACTGACAACAGACCGCAGTTCAAGTCTCAAATGTTCGAGGAATTCTTGGCCGAGAGGAGCATTATACATCGTTGCTCTTCAGTGTACTACCCTCAGGCAAACTGTGCAATAGAAAGATTCAACAAGGTGCTCAAAGATTGGATACAAATGGCGAGATTGGAAAAAAAGACCGTTGTAAACTTCCTTGGTTGACTACCTCGGTACATATATAGATCGCCTCCGCACGCGACAACTGGATTGTCACCTGCGACCCTACTACACGGTCGTCAACCCAAAACCCGGCTCATTATTGCTGGAATGCCCTGTGGGAGTGGTGTACACTCTAATGCTGCATTGAAGCCAGTTCGCGAGAAGGTCTAAGCTAAGCAGTCGTACACCCAGCAGTATACGGATAGGAGACGCGGTGCTAGGGCCCCAACATTTCGAAGCGGTGATCTCGTTCTAGTGAGAATTCCCAAAGCTGGAGGCAAGGCATCGCTTGCATACATGAGTCCATTAGAAGTAGTCAAAAAGAGAGGTCGGAATTCCTTTCTCCTAAGTGACGGCCGCATCTGGACCGCATCTAAATTATCTCGCGTACCAGACAACAGCTCTGCCTCTACACCGCCCTGGGCACCGCTTCCAGACAATGAGCCAACTACTTCTGGAGATCGCGTAGAACCAGCACCAGCTGAAACAACATTTGAACCGCAGTCTACTTCTCCAGGGGTTGAAGCAAGTTCAACTCCTCCGCAAAGCAACGACACAGGACAAACGCTGCGTGGAAGGGCAAAAGACCGTCGCCCACCTGACAGACTTCAATACTGACTTTACTGTTTCCGCCCTTGTGCATACTGTGCTTTTACGTGTGTTTCGTGTTTTTTAAAGCGGGAGGTGATTTTGCATCCCGCACAAGTTTTGGTTTTGCTTCCATACACCCGTGCTATCATCATCAGCACATTTCTCTCTCTCTTTTGTCTCCAGCTCACACGCTCACACTCTCTGACGTAAATAAACAGTCTACCCTGAGCTGCGGCCTGCACCTGTTCGTCCCCTCCGTCCGGATACCGGACACCACAGACACCCCAGCTGCTTTTACCCTTTTAATTACTTTGCAGACTGTCTTATTCTAGACTTTCTTTACTAGCGGAATGCCTAATTGCTCTTCACTGTTAAACATCACGACTATTTCGGCTTCTAAAGGGTTCAGTATAGACCTCGTCTTCATTAACTATTCTATCTAAAGTGGTGATGCCTGCCGACCTCATCTCTTAACGCATAAATATCATTTTCGCCTATGCCTATTTTCATCCTCGCCAATTAGGGCTGCCACCGTTCTTTAGATGATGCTCCAATTTGTTCGTGTTATGCGTACGTATGGTTTGGTTTGGTTTGTGTGGTTTAACGTCCCAAAGCAACTCAGGCTGTGAGAGACGCCATAGGGGAGGATTCCGAAAATTTAGACTACCTGGGGTTCTTTAACGTGCACGGACATCGCACACCACACGGGCGCCTTGCTTTACGCCTCCATCGAAAAGCGGCCGCCGAGGTCGGGATTCGATCCCTCGTCCTTGGGAACAGTAGTCGAGCGCCGGAACCACTGCGCCACCCCGGCGGGATTATGCGTACTTATGTCGGGCAATTTGTACCTATCGATTAGCTTTGGCAGCTCCAGTTCTATGCAGTCTGTCGGGTCAAAGACTGTTATATTTGGCATTTCTTAATAAAATCTTTCGTCTGCGTGAAAAGTTACGGTTATCGTCACTAACTAATCTTGCGCCTACTTCTACCGCGCGCTCATTATTGATATCTCAGAGGATGTCGTTGATCGCTTCCGCTCTACGGTCGTCTTTGTTAAAGCTGAATATGTAATCCGCAGAAAGATCCTGAATTCCTTCTTTCCTTCTAATCTCTTTTGTTGTCTCTTCAAATCTATTCTAGTTCTCGAATTAACAATACTCTGTTCCCTGCACCACATTTTTTATTACCTCGAAATCCTGCACAATGCCAGGCTTTGTGCACAATATGAAGTCAATTTCATATCCAGTCTCCTCTTTAGAGTTTTCCCAATACACTTCCAGCCCTTTCATTTGCTCAAGGGGTGATTCATGATTCTTACGTTATTGCGCTCTGCGAATTACCTGCGAACTCCCCTGCTATTCCTTGGCTTTCAAGCCGCCTATCCGTAGAGTATATTGAATTTTTACGGTCTTCATTGCCGATTCGGCGCCTTCGTTGAGGCTTTAAACTGCCTGATCATGTTGGCTAGATGTAGGTGCGTTGACCTGTACAACCGTTGGTTTAAACCACTTAAAACCTTTATTACGAAATCTGCCACCCTATGTTTAATACTTTAGAAGTCATCTATGATAAGAGTATGCTGGTGACCGCTCTCCTAGCTCTCGTCTCTTCCGTAAACCCCGGTAACACAATACGTCCCGTTCTTCGGTGCAGTACATGTCTCACTTGGCCTCCTAAACGCCCTACGCCCTTATCCCTATTTCATTCCTGTTAGTTCCTTGATGGGTACTGACAAACTAACCCCTCTAGCAAGGGTTCCAGCGTTAAACGTTGCCAGGGTTAGTTTCCAATGGAGGCAAACCTGCAGTCAGACGTAATTAGAACCCTCCGCTGCGTCACAGGTCTGACCGCCGCCGTAGTCAGTTTCTCCGCTGTTGCTAGGCCTGAAAGCCTGATGTTAAATTTTATTATGCATATCATTTTCTAGCCATTTGCTGCCTGTTCTGCTGATGGAGTGCCTTTCCGCAGGTGTTCACCGGCACCACGTCGCACCCTAAACCTGTTTATGCGATTCAATCGACATTCGGAGCGTATTATTCCAATGGAAAATTGCATTGCGCCCCAGCTCCAACCACAGTCCACTTGCACCTGCCCTATACCTACAAGGCGAGCATACACCCTTGCTCTTCCAGGCACACGGTCAACTCAGGCCTGTTCGAACAGCCGTGCATGCGTACTTTGGAGCAGTGAGAACATGGCCCGCTGGGGCCGTCCCTGCAGTAATGCGACACCTAAATTTCCCTTTAAAACTCTTGTGTGTTCATGTGCGGGCATCCATTTTTCCGAGAACAAGGGCGACAATAGTTGGTACATAAAAATATGTAAGTCAAACATTCCGTGCACTCGCTTGTTCCAACCGGTGCGTCGCAGACATCGGGCAAAGAGTGCCATCCCTCGCGTCGCAAATGTGGTTTCTTGTGAATAAAAAACACCAGCTTCGAGCTAGTCGAAGTGACGGACATCATGCGGTAGGACGGAAGACGTCAAGTTTCTCCACTACATCCGCCTACTCCCCTCCGATTACTGTAGTGACACCTCCTTTATAGTAATGCGCTTGCAAACGAGGATGACCGACGTCTGGAACAAGTCTATTCTGGGCAAGGCAGCGGTGAGACACCCGAACGTATGAAAAGCATTTCGAACGAGCTTCGGCCGATGCCAGGCTTGTGGGCCCACACTGCACTAAAAAAACTGCCGCGAGTTATCAAAGAAGTTGGCCGCTTCCTGACTGGTCGGTGTTGTAGGCAGGTCGTGGACACCGCTAACTGCAATAACAATGCAATGAAGGGTGAAATCGCCTATCGCAGTGGGAAGCCGGAGGAGCGTACGTGTTAATGTCCCCTTTCGTTCACCGCTAAAGAGGCAACACAAGGCGTTGCCAATCAACGCGTGAAAGGGGCGCGGCAGGTAAGAAAGGCGAACAATCTTTAAAATGAAGGGCACACATACGGTGGTAATATGAACGCGTACTCTGATGGCGAGATATAGAAACGCGCTGTCAATGTTAGGTGCTGTAAAGGTATGTGCTCAAAAAATGACGATCAGGAGAGAAGACGAGACAGCCGGTGTGAGCGCAATAACACATATCGCACGTAAACATAGCGCTCGTTGCGCTCGTACCCTCCTGCCTCTTCTCTAGCGATTGTCTTTTGCGCACATATTTTAACGCGGTAGCGTTAAGGAGCTCGTGTCGCAGAAAAGCCGGTGTCGTCGGCGGCGTTGGCCGTGAGCGATAAATCCCGGCATGCACTTCATAAACAGCAAACACAGAAGAACCCTTCCTCGTAATGTGCGGCGCTGCCCCGACGCGTGGCGCGCCACTCGCCCCTGACGTTTCGCCGTGCACCCTCACAGGTTGTAAAATCAAGCGTCTTTCCTTTCTTTAGATCACTATCTTCACTCACCCGCTTCTCCCCTTCGGGCCGCGCGGGTACCGGTGCGAGGATGCCCCAATACCCTTGCGTTTAATAAGTTCTCGCTCTCTCCCCTTCCAACATCCAGCGTGCGTCACTCGAACAGTGGTGTTTAGACGACGCGACTCCTCTATCTGCTCAGAGCGCGATTGCTAGGTGCAGCGTCTGATGCCGGACGCCTCTGACGTGATCGCTGCGCCGTAGCGCTTCTGCTGAGAAAGCGTCCCCTGCGATGTGTGCCGAGCTGCTTCCGAGGAATCATGCTTCTGCGCGGTGCTCCCAAGCGAGATAGAGGACGATCCCATCAAGGCGTCAGCCCCATGATCGCGTCCGCCTTCATGGCGCGTCGCTGCCCGGCTTTCTCCCTCCGAGACACCGAGTTCTTTGGTTCGTTCCGCTTGCTCAGGCGCACGTTTCGTTGCCGCGCCGGACACTGTGTGACTCAAGAGCATACCGAGCGAATGAGTGGGCGGTGCGAACGAGGTGCAATAACGCTATCGCGTTCCACTCTTGAAGGCGAAGCTTAAGCGTCCTCCAAATTTTTTTCCATCGTAATGAACCAACTCGCCCATGAACGTATACTGCTGAATGTTAGTTGTGCCTATGCAGTCGCTCTTAGCTTCGAATAGAACTGTTGTGCTACCCTTCCTGGAGAAATCAAATAAACGGCCACCACGTTTTGTGCCGAGACCCGTTCCACGTCGCCCCACAGGTGTGAGTCAAAATCGCTGAAGAGCAGTGTTTCGCTCTTTCGTCTGCAGAAACTTGGGCTGCAAAGCGAGCTGTATTTCTGAAGAGGCCGTAACAACACCACGTATCTCGTCCTGGTCCCACAAAAACAGCACAAGTGGTCTGTGTACGCCGACATCTTTTCCTGACTTTCACTGGACAAATTGAATATGCGCACTGATTCCTTCTCTGGAGTTCGACGCAGAAGCGGATGTAAAGGTAGATGACACTCGAGGCGACAGGGGACGGCCCTGTTGTATGCCATGCTTGATAACAAAGTGGTCACTGAGCGTTCAGTTGAATAGCAGGTGGGTAGTAAGGCCTAAGTAGAGCCGCTTTAAGTTATGTACAACTTCCGGTGGAAAGACAAATGCCCCCGCTGGCGCCAAAAACTCTTAAGCATCGGGCGTCACTATGAGGCTTTTTGCAAACATAAGTCCACGAAGTGAAAGCCTTTGCCGCGTCAATATGGACCGTCAATTACTGCCGATTAGACGCTGTAGGCGCTTCCTTTCTGCCTCCCTTACTTTCGTGCAAGGCAAACCTTTGCGCCTTAGCAAGCTCTTTCGTTCCACATCTCTCGGCTTAGTCCCATGATAAGGCTGGAGGTGCCGTTGTAGCAATTGTTCGTTATTCTTCAGCAATTTCATGTTGGAGGAATCCGCCTTCCTGCGCCTATCCGAACCGCTTGATGCGGAATCAATGGGCGGCTCGGGAGCCATCCGACTCACTCACTCGACCGCAATGACATGCCTGGCGAAGGAGCGTCGTCGCTGCGAGTTCCGATGCAGGTGACGTCACTGTTGCTGTGCGCAGCTGAGCATGCGCTTCGGCGCCGCCACCGCTAATTAAAAAAGCCAGGAGGATGTGCGCCGTTTGCCTAGCAACTCTCTTTTGCCGTTCCTTTCTAACAGGGTGGTACCTAGTGTGTTGTTGTTATTATCACCAGCAGTTTTTCTTCTCCTTTCAGCCACTGACGTAACAAACGGATGGACACAGCAATGCTAAACGCAATCAAAGGCTTTCGCCTGTTCGAGAGACTCAAAGCAGAACGATGTACCCGTTCTCTAAGTTATCGTGAACAAGTCACGCGTAAATGACCACAGCGAGCACCTTACTCAACCTGCTAGACATAGTGACGCCCTTCGATTTGTAATCAACGTTATGCAGACTGATCGGGCAGCACGCCTGAGCACAACAAGGTTGTCTCTGTAGAACTCTGGCCTCACACCATCCCTTACCAATTCGTCCACCATCCAAAGTAGGTGATCGTCAAAAAAATGTGTAAAATGTGCACCAAAAGCTGGTAGATATGCCGTCAGGGCCTGGACCAGAGGCGGCATTCATGCTTTAATTGTTTCGCGGAGCTCATCCGGCCTCGCTTAGGATGCGCGACGACCAGCGCCTCATTCACTTATGAAGATCACGCAAAACGTTCTGGTCCCAAAAACAGACACATGCGACTTGTGACGTGCAAACATGACAGAAATATCGTCGCACTACATCTGAAACCATCTTGCAGAACTACATCTTCCCCCAAATATGACAGAAATATATATGGCAGTTGTATTTTCAGTGCCTATTCTCCGTCATGGCCCAGTCCACCAAGGTCGAGAGACATCGCGAGGTCTGATGATTATCAATGGATTCACAAATATTATTTAACAATGTTGTAATAAGCGTTAGTACGAAATAAAGTGATCTGAAGGTACACTAACTCTGAAGTACTTTTAATTTACTACCACCAATAGCGAAATTGTGAAGGATGATTTTAATCTGAGCTAGCTAGCGCCAACGGTTGCTGCCATTGAGTCATTATCGTTCATTTATTGGACAAGTGGCGCCATGTGTCGCAGCCACCGCGTAAAGCATTTTCATTGAATCGCGGTAATGTCACTAGATCCAGTGCTAATGGTTGAACGACCATTTTGTTTCTTTCGGCTATCAAACTCATCAGCAGCCACATGTGTTGCTAGCGCTCTCGGCGAAGGTCGGCGCCAAGAACGCAACAGGAAAAAAGGTTAACCACAGAAGAGGATAGAGAGCGATATAGAAGGAGGTATATTACACTCTGTGCGGCCGTGTCTAAATTGTAGAATTTCATTCATAGTCTTTGGCAATGTTCAACTTTTCAAGAAAAAAATAATTGCCTCATAGCGTCCATAAATAAACTATTAATGACTCTGAACAAAGTATTTTTGATTTTGCAAAGTGGTTTCGAAGAATACATATTATGTTAAATGTTTCATCGTACAGCTTTTTTCGTTTGATGGTAGAAACATACAATTGAGCTTTTGTTAAAGCTATTTATGGTTTACCTGCTATTAGGTACGCTGCCACCTCTTTGGGAGGACGTTCAAACGATTCTTCACGCCGAAGAAGAATGCATAATATTAGAAGCTGGATCTTACAACGGTAAGTACGATAATAGTAACGGGTTTTCAAACACGTAGAAATTAATAAACGTTTGGTTAGTTTGGTTTGCGGGGTTTAACGTCCCAAAGCAACTCAGGCTATGAGAGACGCCGTAGTGGAGGACTCCGGAAATGTTGACCACCTGGGGTTCTTTAACGTGCGCTGACATCGCACAGCATACAGGCGCCTTTGCTTTTCGCCTACATCGAAAAGCGGCCGCCGAGGCCGGAAGTCGATCCCGCATCCTTGGAACAGTAGTCGAGCGCCGTAACCGCTGCACCCCCCCCCCCCCCCCCGGCGGTGCATTAATAAACGCATAATCATTTAAATGAACATACGTATGCAGATTACGCAGTTTGCTGGAGCCTGCGACAGGAAGTGGAAGTTGTAGTGTCAATTATGTTATTTGGATAAATGCATATTTCTGCCAGCTTGGGGCCATATCTGGGCTATCATTTTTTAAACACCTTCAATTACTTCAAGCTACTTGCTAAAAATACCTGTGCTCCTAAAACATATAACAGTTTTCCTGTATTACCTCAGAACCTCAGACAATTTTTGTAGGGCATACTAGGGAATATAAATTCAATTCTAAAACATAATCACAGTGTATATTACCTACGACTGCGTTTTAATACACTGGCATAAAAGTTAACATTTCTTTGACACCATCAAAACTACTCATTTCATGGCCAATCCTCCATTTCTAACACTTATGATAACCGCTAGGTACCTCACATGTACTTTTTCAACCTTAAATAGGCTTCATATCCTGCTAAAGTGCATAGTGTCGTTACACTTGGTTCTGAATTTCAGGAGCGATACAGCGTTTCCTTGGGATGTCAACACTATGCATTTACAGACTTGACAACTCTGTCATGCCGCTAAAATAAAATGATCACCACCAGGTGACCATAACATGCAGATAAATATATGCATAGAAAATCGGCGCTGAAAGCCATCAATACAATATAGAAACCACTGAATGCCTGGCCGTTCTTTAAGGGACGCTGCCGGAACATGAATGACAGGGATTCCAAATTCCTTCCTCCCATTTTATTTTTGCTGCCTGCAAAGGAAGAGCACTGCGCACTGAGAGTAGTTAAAGGACAGCCTTTAATTCAAAATACCGATATATTTCAGGAGCTTCATATTTGCCGCAAACAGAAGCTAGGAAATCTGGCAAAAATATAATGCAAATTTTGTGAAAAACATTTCTACCTGCCATTTACTACTGTCCCATATCATCATTAGACATGTCAAAATGGATCTCCCTAGACAGGCGAATCGAGATGCGGGTAGTTGACCATATCGTAGTGTAGTCTTTGCATTTTGTTCGATTTCTGAGGTAAATTTTTAGTTAAGACAAATTATAACAATACCTAATGATTGGCTTCTGGAATTAGGCCTAGGGTTGGAAGCATTTTCTAAACGTCTCATAGCTTCAATATTTCACTGAAACTAACCTGTCCTACTTCATTAGCTGAGCTTAAACGAAAACCGCCACTGATTGCTGCTGGCGGATATCAAACGCTCAGTAAGGCCCCTTCATATGTTTATCACATGATCTACTAATACAGTTCTCTCGAGAAAAATAAAATTATTTTATTTCAAGGAGGCAAACTTGGGATATTGAAAAAGCGTCTCTCTTTAGTGAAGTAATTATATTTTTCGAGTAATCGCTAAGCGACAAAAAACATGTCTCATAAAGAGAATCTGTTATTCGAGATGTGCTAGAGCTTTTCAATTGACAGCGTACATCTAAATGCAATACTAAAAATATTGAAAATTGTTGTGGCATCATAAATCTTTCATCGATAAAAAATGCTGCGGATAAGATATCAAAACTTTCAAATTTGTCGATTTCATCTCACTGGGGCTTCGCCTCTTTGTCCTTTATAAGAGCATTAATACCGTTTCAATTTCCGTCAAAGGAATTCTACATGAAGAAGAGCTCAGCCTCCATTTCTCCAGCGTTCCAAGGAATTGCATCCGTCGCATTCATTCGTTGCAAAGAAGTCAATAACTCCGCTCCAAGGTGCACACGATTCCCGCCGAGAACAGACTGGTTTAGTTACACTCCACTTTAGCAGTTGTTTGTTTTACCAAGCGTAAAGGCGAACTGGTCCAATCAGTATGACGCGCACAAGGTGATCCCGCTGCTGTTCTGTCATGTCGCTGTCGATGACAGCAGGAGCGTGGAAGCACAGTAGTGTAGTCGGCAATTACCCCTTTAATGAGTAATTAATCTCAAAATACAGATTTACTTATCTTGAGGGATTCTCCTAAATATTTGAACAGTCGCGCAGTGGGCGCCATTCTCATTGGCCCAGACCACCCTTTCGTTCTGTAGCGAAGAAATGACTTTTGGTGAGAAGAAAATTCATTTACTTTGCCGGTGTGAGAAACCTACACAAAGTTTCCGAACTAGATGATAGACAGAAGCCCAGGGGAAATTAAAATAGACCATGTAATTGAGCGACAGATTAAGTATTTGTTAGTGTAAAAAACGAAAAGAAAGCAAACAAATATGAATTAGTACCCAGAAATGTGGCGCAACAAACACAATCACATGAGAAGAAACACAACACAGTCGCACACTATCAATTACAATATGGATCGGAACACACACTTCCTCTGCACCACTGAGGTCATCCTGAGTGATGAAGAGGACGTGTGCGTTCAGATACATAGTATAGTTGATAGTTTGCGCCTGTGTTGTGTATCTTCTCATGTTATTGTTTTTCTTGCCTCAGGTCATCCTCATGAATAAAGGTTTATGAATGAATGACTTCACCTCTCATCCTTTTCTACACCAAGGTACATCTTCTTTACACACCTCCTTTTTGCCAAGGAGAGAGTAGCCCTTTCTTCCACGCAGAACTCGAACATCCTCAATGAATGACAGTCACAAATTCTACACCCAAGTATATCTCCACACACCTCTTATTTTCCCAGCAGCTATTAACACAATCGTCCCAGTAGAACACAACCATCATCCAAGCAGGGCAGTCACAGAGTCCACCACATAGACTCACACTAGCAAGCTACCACCACACATGTGCAGCAAGACATGTCCTTCTAAAACACTTCACTTGTTAAGTCCCTATGTAAACAAAAGGAACTGTAACTTGCCCGACATATCTAAGAAGCAATGCGAGCATTCAGCACCTTTACTTAAGGGAAAGTAGGATCAAAATACAAACAGGGCCACAATACACGAAAGGTGTCTAAGAATAATAGCTTTAGGGCGGATAATAAACTCAATTGTTTCCATTACTCCGGTAGATTCTTTAATAATAGTAAATTCATTCCTGCGAAAGCACAGCGAGGCTTCGCTACCTTGGGTGTAGAATTTGTAACTGTCATGCTTGGACGATGTTTAGTTCTGCGGGGAAGAAAGTGCTACTATTTCCTTGGCAAAGAAGAGGTGTGTGAAGAAGATGTACTTGGGTATAGAAGAGGATGAGAGGTGAAGATGAAGTGTGTGTTCAGATCCATATTATAGTTGATAGTGTGCGCCTGTGTTGTGTTTCTTCTCATGTGATTGTGTTTGTTGCGCCACAAATCTGGGTACTATGCAGCACCAACTTTCCTCTCAAGTTGTTATTTTGAGAATCATGAATTACAATTGCAAATATATGCATTCACCTTGACTGCAAGTGAGCAGTCTATATTACCTTTGGTATTCTTCAATCAGAGTGCAGACTAAGTAAACCGGTGATTATCCTGCTGATAACAGCGAATTGTATGTTATTTTCTCATTTAGTTCCAAAAGTAGGCGTTTATGGCTTCCATCCTTTAAAAAAGATCCGGCCACTCATGTTCATGTGTCTGATCGAGACGTTCAGTGATGAAAAAGATTTGACATTCAAGTTCTCTTAACGCACTAACGCACTAAAGCCAGATAAAAAAGACAGTTTAATCAACCTTCAAATTTATTACTATATTAGGTCACGGTTACCTTATAAGGCAAGTTCAGTAAAAACATCAATTTAAACTGTTTAAAATCATCGAGGCTAATGGTAGCTTTAATTGCCAAATAAGGCGTCAAGTAAAAGGAATGGTCGACCTTTTATTATAATGTGTCGCTGGCCGTTTTCGTACTGAAGCTCTTTTGTACTTCAATGCCTGTCTAAGCTGACGCACTGAATATAAAAAGCTCTCAGTGACGATCTAGACTATATTTCCTTATTCTCAAAGCACCAGGGTGGACCTCTAGTTGGCCCAGCTTACTTTTTTGTCGTCAGACCACGGTATGTAATTCAATAATTGCAGCAGACTGGCTTGGCTGTCTGATAAGTTCATATCATCACTTCTGCAAATATCGCATAGGCATAAAACCTGCTTTGGGTCGGCGTTTTCATTAGGCCTTTATAAAATCCCGGTGCTTGCATCCCAATGGATGCATTATCTTCTATCAACGCTTTGCAATATATGTTTGCACATTGCAAAGTGAATTTGGTGACCGAGGCCAACTTGACGAAGGAGTGCCAGCCTCACACTATGACGTGCTAGATTCTATGCTTAAAAGCGGGAAGTGTACAAAGCTGAAATAAAGCGAGCTTGGAGTAAGATATTTATACAATGTTTTGATTTCTATGTCCAGAAATTTCGATTGGTCATTGCAAACCAGAATTTCCCGCATATTCCCATATTAATTCCAAAAATCAAGGTATATTTATGCCGGAGTAAAGGTACTGAGCGGCGCATCAGTTGTTTATTGCTCAACACATGCCATTTGACGATGCACATCCACTCCATTAGGTGCATTTTATATATTGATAACGGGAAAATAGTAACAAAATGTCGCTAACTGAAGGCCAGGACCTTAGTGAAATCACGGCAACAATGTTTTTGCGGAAAATTACATTGTCCGTTGGTACTCTCCCGCTTAAGATCAAAAAATAAAATTTATCTGAATCTTTATTCTGACAAACCTTGCATATCCCCCAACTGCGTTGCTCCAAAAAGCCAAGAAGTTGATTCTGTTTCGTCATAAACTAGCGGATGTCAATAGTTGCCATATAAGAAGGGACTGTGTCCTAGACGTTACTTAAAAACAAATAAATGCGCCTGCAAACCAAATATATTCAAGTGACATAGAGATATTAACTATTTAGAAGACGTACAAAGTGAATTCAATTAGAAGAGTGCATGAAAAGACAATGATAAAAACGTATACTAATGAGAAAATGTTCCTCCCAACTCTTCAAGGTAGAAAATGACATTATTGAACATAAATGTATTAGAAATAGCAGAATGCCTGATGATTTTTACAATATGTTCAATGTGTAGGAAAAGACGCAAATACGTGTTTTATTCACTAGGACATATTCGAGCAGCCGGTGCACCAGTACGAATTCATTGACGGTTGAAAAGAATTTTACCGCGACACTCGTTGAAAATACCCTTTCTGGTTTTTGTGCCTTAGTGTTGACTCTTTAAGAAGCTCATATTGTAACGTAACGTTAAACAGAAGGGGCTCTGACACTCTTGCACCGAAGAACACCAACAGCCAGTCAGGGCAGCACAAAAGCGGAGCACCGTTTCGCTTCGTCGTCTTCTCCGAATCGCCCGTTCAAATCTTCGTCGTCTATGAATGGCATGTGTCATTGCTCCCCTTCTTGGCAGCATCGCCTCGATGCTGCAAATGCTGCTTGATGCGATGAGCTGACAGATATTATGCAAGGTTGGCGTGGGATACCACAACACAAAACGGGGCACTATCAGTCTCAAGAATAGTCAGCGGGGCGATCGTGGTAGGGTTTCATCCGGACGACGTGTACAACATCAGTGAACTTGCGTCGTCTGCGGCTTGAGGGATCTTGGGTCGCGGATTAAACTTCGTAAGTAACGTCGCTGAGGCGGCGGAGGACACGATATGGGCCGAAGTACCGGCGCAGCAATTTTCAGAGAGCCCACGATGACGAACGGGGGTCCAAATCCAGACATAGTCTCCAGGCTCGTAGGCAGCGAAGCGCCGTCCCTTGTTGTGACGGTCAGCGTCTAGTTGCTGTTGTAGGTATATGCGCTGCCTTGCCAGCTGCCGCGCTTCTTCCGCACGCTGGGTAAAACTAGCGATATCCAGGTCAAGCTCATCTTCGTCGTCGGTGTATACGGGCAGCATTGTATCCAGTGGAGTGGTCACTCGACGGCCGAAGACAAGCTCGAAGGGTCTGAGCCGCGTCGTCTCCTGAAGTGCCGCATTATATGCGAACGTGGCATATGGGAGGATTTGATCCCAGGTTTTATGCTCTATATCCACGTACATAGACAGCATGTCGGCCAGAGTTCTGTTTAGCCGTTCCACCAAGCCATTAGTTTGCGGGTGGTATGCCGTGGCCGTCTATGGCTAGTGTGTGTAAGGTTCAGTACAGCCTTAGTCAGGCGGGCCGTAAAAGCTGCCCCGCGATCGGTAATGATAACAGCCGGAGCGCCATGACGCAATACGATGTCGTGGACAAAAAAAATCTGCGACGTCGGTGGCGGTTCCATTTGTGAGCGACGCGGTCTCAGCGTATCGGGTCAAGTAGTCTGTCGCGACAACAATCCAACGCTTTCTATTACTTGACTTCGGAAAAGGACCAAGAAGATCCATCCCCACTTGGTGGAAAGGAGTTTTCGTTGGAGCGATCGGCTGAAGAAATCCAGCTGGTTTCACGGGTGGAGTCTTTCGGCGTTGACAATCACGGCAGGTTTTAACGTAAGATCGCACTGAAGGTAATAATTTCGGCCAATAGTATTTCTCCCGAATTCTTGCAAGCGTACGACTAACTCCCAAGTGGCCGGAGGACGGTTCGTCGTGACAAGCGCTTAAGATGTCAGGCCGTAGGTGCGTAGGCACTACGAGTAGAAATGTCTCTTTGGATCTTTCAAAATTGCGCTTGTAGAGAACTCCACTTCGTAAAGCGTATGACTGCAAGCCACGACGAAAAACAAGCGGTACTCTACCACCGTGTCCTTCCAGATAATCGATGAGCGGCGCCAGCTCCGGGTCCTTGCGTTGAAGGTCAGCCATATGGGATTGGGTAATGGCCCCAACAAAGGGAAAATCGTCGGCGTTTTCCACTGCAGTGGAGTCCAATGGCGCGCGTGACAAGCAATCCGCATCTTGGTATTTATGTCCCGACTTATAGACAACAGTGACGTCATACTCTTGAAGACGGAGGCTCCAACGAGCTAAGCGTCCAGACGGGTCTTTAAGGCTTGCCAGCCAGCACAAGGAATGATGATCGCTGACAATACGGAAGGGTCGTCCATACAAATATGGTCGAAACTTGCTGATGGCCCAGATTACCGCAAGGCACTCCTTCTCCGTTGTCGAATAGTACGCTTCCAGTCGTGAGTGTTCGGCTCGCGTAGGCGATAACCCGTTCTACTCCGCCTTGCCACTGAATGAGTACCGCGCCGAGGCCAACGTTGCTGGCATCAGTATGTACGTCGGTTGTGGCGTCTTCATCGAAATGTGCGAGTATTGGGGGTCTGTGTAGGCGGCTTCTAAGCTCCTGGAAGGCTTGTTCTTGATCGTCTCCCCACAGGAAGGGTATGTCTTCTCGGGTTAGTGCTGTCAGTGGCTCAGCTATCTTAGAAAAATCTTGAACGAAGCGTCGGTAGTATGAACAAAGACCTAGAAATCGTCGAAGTGCCTTTTTGTCGGTTGGACGTGAAAATTTTGACACTGCGGTAGTTTTCTCGGGATCAGGGAGAACGCCCTGTGCACTGACAACATGGCCGAGAAAGCGTAGTTCCTTGAAAGCAAAGTGGCATTTCTCAGGCTTGATTGTTAGTTGCGCGCCTTTGAGTGCTTGAAGCACGATGCGCAACCGGTCCAAGTGTTGCTCGAAAGTAGGCGAGAAAATAACGACATCATCTAAGTACACTAAGCACGACTACCACTGAGACCTGATAAATCCGTGTCCATCATACGTTGGAACGTGGCCGGTGCAGAGCAAAGACCAAACGGAAGCACCTTAAACTCGTATAGGCCGTCGGGCGTCACAAATGCAGTCTTTTCTCGGTTTCTCTGATCCACCTCGATTTGCCAGTATCCGCTTTTGAGGTCTAATGAGGAGAAGTACCTGGCGTCACGTAGTCGGTCGAGGGCATCATCAATCCTGGGCAGCGGATAGACGTCCTTTTTAATGACATTATTTAACTTTCGGTAATCGACACAGAATCTCAAGGTGCCATCTTTCTTTTTGACAAGGACCACCGGCGACGCCCATGGGCTTGTCGAAGGCTGGATCACGTCGTCCGCAAGCATTTCATCCACTTGCGTTTTTAATGGCGTCACGTTCCTTAGGAGAAACCCGGTACGGGCGCTGGCATACCGGTAACGTGGTCTCATCGGTGATGATGCGGTGCTTGGCGACAGGAGTACGACCGACCTTAGAGCCTGTGGCGAAGCAATCTGCGAAATCGCTCAGAAGAGCCGAGAGAAGATTCCTCTGATCGGGCCTCAAGTCGGCCTAATTTTAACGGTTTGCAGAGCATGACAAGGTGTGGCCTCTTCTTTAGGGTTCGCTCCGGCGGTGCATAAATGAGGCAAGGCAGTAACATCGTAAAGGACGGAAACAGCCGTGTCCTTGGCGAGATGCGAAATTTGTCAGGAGGACAGTAGCACAACTGTTCTGGAGTTGTACGAGTCCTCGAGCAACGGCTAGTTCCTTCTCAAGTAGTAGCGGAAGGTGCCCATTCGCGATGCCCTCGTAATCGTGGAAAGTGATGCTTTACAAGAACCAACACACTAGAACGTACCGGAACCCTCACGTCATCGTCGACTATACGCAAAACGTTCAGACCCTGATCTTCGTTTTCAATGCGCGCCACGGCTCGTTTCGTCGAAAAGGAAACACGCGCTTCTTTCAGGTCAATGACAGCGCCGTTGGTCTGCAGGAAGTCTAGACCAAGGATCAAGTCTTTCGAACACTCAGGAAGCACGATAAATTCTCCAACATACACAAAACCATGGATACCGACCCGCGCTGTGCACTTGCCTGCAGGTTCTATCAAGTGACTTCCCGCCGTGCGAATTTTCGGGCCGGACCAATGTGTCAAAACTTTCTTCAATTCTCGGGCGAGACCACGGCTCATTACTGAATAATCGGCACCAGTGTCGAGTAACGCGGTGACATCCACTCCATCAATCATTACACATAAATCGGTGGTAGTATGCCGGATGCTGTCGCTACCTGACACAGGCGAAATCTCGTCGGGTCGGCCTGACGATGACGGAGGATCTTCACATTTCCCGACATCAGCGACCCTGCCTCCGAAGGCCACTGGCATTAGTTTTCCCGGCTAGGGCTGGGAGAGGAGCGGCGTTGGAAGAGTGGGGACTTGTCGAACGGTAGCTCGTCGGGGACGTAGATCGACGCTCTTGGTAACCGGACGTGACGGGATACTGTCGCGCTGCAAGGTCGCTTGCAATCTCAGTAGGCCGTTCGTCATTTCGAAGGTAGAGGTCCTCCGAGGCGAAACCCCGCATGTTGACGCGGCGGTACGGGCACGCCCGGTAAAGGTGACTGGCTTCCCCGCAATGATAGCAAAGGGGCCGATGGTCCCGGGGCCGCCATACTTAAATTTTACGGGGTCGCTGGTAGATTGGCGGAGGGGAGTAGTGAGGCTCCATGCGGCTCCATGCGAGGACCCTGCGGCTCCATTGCTGGAGCTGTGGCGTTGATACCATGGTCCGGCGGGGGAGCCTTACGTAAGACGGACGCGTAGGTGGGCCTCGCGTCGAACGTCTGGTGGGGAACGCGCTGCTGGGGAACGTCAGCAACTTGCTGAGCTGCCATACGCACCTCGTCCCGGACGACTTCAGCCAGTGAAGGAAAAGCTGTTGTGTTGCAAGGCATCCGGAGCGCTTGCAGTTCCTCCCGCACGACAGAACGGATGAGATTTAGTAGTGCGTCCACGTCGCTGCCGACATGCACAGGGGGTGCGTCGGACCCAATGCTGTTCATGTCACGGTTGTACTGACGGGCTCGGTGTTGCAGCGTTGTCTCCATGGTCGCTGCCTCGCTGAGAAACTCCACCACAGTGGGCGGTGGACTGCGCACCAGTCCCGCGAAAAGTTCTTGTTTAACGCCCCGCATCAGGTGAAGCAGCTTCTTATCTTCAGCCATTTGTGGGTCTGCACGCTTGAAAAGGCGTGTCATGTCCTCAAAGAACATACGCACGCTCTCGTTCTGGCGCTGATTGCGCGAGAGTAGCGCAGCTTCTGCTCGCTCCCGGCGGTCGGCGCTAGGAAAGGTGGCTTTCAAATCACGACAGAAGGCTGTCCAGGATGGAAAGAAAGCCTAATGGTTTTCAAACCATGTCCGTGCAGATTCTTCAAGAGCGAAATACACGTTGTGGAGCTTGTGCTCATCAGTCCACCCGTTGTAACGAGCAACTCGCCCGTAGTTCTCAAGCCAGTCCTCGGCGTCCTCGAACACGTGGCCATGAAAAGAGGGGGGTGTTCGCTGCTGATGACACAGGATGTGGGAGGAAAGCCTGCTCTCAGATGTCATTGCAGCAGGTTCTACGGCCGTCTGAGGGTTCGTCGTCCTGGTAGCGGCCGGAAGGGGTCCGAATTCAGGGGGCTCTCCACGTAGGTGGCGGCCGAGGCGTTGATGTACTGGGGTAAGCTCCGTATTGACAGGTTGATTATGCAGGACTGGATCGATACCTGGCAATTCCTCCACCGGATTTGTAACGTAACGTTACACAGAAGGGGCTCTGGCACTCTGGCACCGGAGAACACCAACAGCCAGTCAGGGCAGCACAAAAGCGGAGCACCGTTTCGCTTCGTCGTCTTCTCCGAATCGCCCGATCAAATCTGCCTCGTCTATAAATGGCATGTGTCAATATAATAGTTACAACCATGTAATGCTAAACTGCATAAGGGCTTATCTATCAGAACAACATGATCATATCGCGAGGAATTCAGGTCAACATCGTGAATGAGAATTATATATGTACATATATTTTTTTACTTTCTTTAACCATAGTTCTGCATAAAGAAAGTAACAAAATTCCCATAAAGAAAGGTGTTAGGCAAGTAGACACAATCTCCCCAGTACTATTCACAGCTTGCTTAGAGGAAGTATTCAGAGACTTGGAATGGGAGCAGTTAGGGATAAGGGTAGATGGAGAATACCTCAGTAATCTGCGATTTGCTGATGACATTGCCTTACTAAGCAACTCGGGGGATGAACTGCAAATAATGGTTGGTGACCTAGACAGGAAAAGTAGAATGGTAGGCTTGAAAATCAATATGCAGAAGACTAAGGTAATGTTCAACAACCTCGGGAAGGAACAGCAGTTCACATTAGGTAGCGAAGTACTGGAAGTAGTACGCGAATATGTCTACTTAGGACAGGTAGTAACCGCAGACCCGGACCACGAAAAGGAAATAACAAGAAGAATAAGATTGGGATGGAGTGCATTTGGCAAGCACTCACAGATTATGACTAGCAGCTTACCGGTATCGCTAAAGAGGAAAGTGTATAACAGTTGCATCTTACCTGTACTCACCTATGGGGCTGAAACGTGGAGGCTAACTAAGAGAGTTCTACTTCAGTTGAGGACAACCCAGAGGGCTATGGAACGAAAAATGGTAGGGGTAACATTAAGAGATAGAAAGCGTGCACAGTGGGTCAGAGAAATAACTCAAGTTACCGACATTCTAGTGGAATTTAAGAAGAAATGGGCATGGGCAGGACATGTAGTGCGAAGAGAGGATAACCGATATTCGCTTAGGGCAACAAACTGGATTCCAAGGGAAGGAAAGCGTAGCAGGGGCGGCAGAAAGTTAGGTGGGCGGATGAGGTTAAGAAGTTCGCAGGGGTCAAGTGGATGCAGCTAGCACAGAACCGGGTTAAGTGGAGAAATATGAGAGAGGCCTTCGCCCTGCAGTGGGTATAGTCAGGCTGATGATGATGATGATGATGGAGGCACTATGATCCCTATATGATCCCTATCTGCCAGTGGCTGCTACTCCTAATTTTTCCCTATAATTCAGACTGGTTTCTCGTTTCTATGCGCTCAAAGTGCGTAGTATATTGTCGTTGCGGACATGCTTCGAGTGTTTCCAGAAACTTTCTTCATGATTACCGCCCTGCGTGTAGGCAGTAAAGATATCAAGCTCAGCGTGCGGCTTGGCGGACTCTTGCCCTATCCAACTTGAACCATCATCCCTCTCTTTTTAGTTCATCTACTTCTTGTCATGCATACCTAGGGTCTGTATGAACAATCTTGATATAAACTTCACACTACCATCATCGCTCCACTAAAGCCGTCCTGCAGATTCCACCACGATAAACACCTATTTCCTACTTAGTAATTTGGTGCTACGGCGCATAATAACGATAATACAAAACCAACAGCCTCTTTTATATGTGTTTTCTTGGTGTGTCGCACTATACCCGTAATCACAGATTTCGCCAATGTCTGCCTGAAGGCTCTATGACTCTCTGTCTCTCTGCGTGGACCCGTAGTGGAGAAGAGAAGGTGATGACGTGCGTCACGCGGCTTAGCAGTACGGCGGCGGAACGTCCACACAGCTCCAGCTAAAGCCGCTCTCTTTCTCCGCTCGTCAGTGCACTTGAACGTGAATATGGCGATGAAGTTGGAGAGGGAGCTAGCGAGTAACGCGCGCTAGTACAACATTGCCAGTTGACGGCCAGAGCACCCGCAGCTTTGGCAAACCGCCGCTCTGTCACTAGGTGCATCTGTGAACGCTCCGCTTCCTCCCTAGCTGAAACGCGTGGAGCGCACAAAAAATCTTAAATTTTAAATAAGTCTATAGGAAAGGAAAGACGCAATATCGGCCACACTTTCCTTAGCCATTTGTGCAGAGGCAGTAAGGGAAGAAAGGAAGGTGGAAGTAATATTGGAAAGAGGAAAAGAGCTGTCGTAGTGTAGGGCTACGGACTAAGTACGACCATCTGGGGACCCTGCGGGGGGGGGGGGGGGGGGATTGGGGAATCTCACCTGCCAACCAAAACCTGCCGAAGTTACGCTCTTCATGTTTAGCTGAAATCGGCGACAGCAGGTATTGTTCTCCACCATGGTTCAATTAATAGTGTCGCGTTAAAAGCACGCAACGGTGAAAAATCCATTAGAGGCGATAGCAGTAGATAAATTTCTGGAGTTCATGTGCCTGCGCGTGGCAGAAATAACTTGCACATTTCCTGCGCCTACATTCACGTCATAAGATGGCCTTTCTGCGCGAGAAACTGCGCATTTAGAAGGCTATTAACTACCAATCTTTCCAAATAGAAGCTGGCAGCTCCAATGGCGGTAATTAGTGTCATACGTGATTTCAAGTAATCAGTAAACCACACATAGTGCTTTCCCGTAAGGATCGATCTTATAAAACAAAGAAAGGCGATCGCTTAGAAGGGTATCAAGAACGCGGCGCTGAGAAGAAGAAAGTTCGCTTCTAACTTCCCTTTTCGTTACAGCAAATATGGATTTCTGAACAATAAAGGGAAAAAGTTTTAATATTTTACCTTTTTTTCTGAACTGCCTATATGCTCCAATTGTTTAAAATACGCGCATAAGGTTTCTGCGTACACCTCAGCAAAATAATTGAGTTAGGAATTTAAAATGTTTTGATTGTTTAGTTAATTCATTCCTCTTTCCTAATTTCAGGAGACCCCGAACACCCACCATGCACTCTTTGGGGATACAAAAAGGAAGAAGAATGCGAAGTGGAATTTAAAAACTTGTGTGGAGATGGCATTCCAGTCGACCTGTCTGAGTGTGAACATTTAGAAGAAGGAGATTCTCAAATAGAAAATCAGAACTAGCATTCCGGTTCACTTTAAAGAAAGCGGAAATTTTAGTGCTTAAGTTTTGAAATATAGAATGGCAATTTGCTTCTTTCAGAACTTGGAATATATTTTCACGATGCTGAGTCGCATGATACTTAAATATTTCTACGTTCTGAATAAAGGAAGGTCCTTGTAGACTGTGGTTTGATAAATAAAAGCAATCATATCTAGAAGCAAAATGTGGCGTTCTGCGCTGTGTACTGTTACATGAAACGAAAAAAAAAGCTGATTTTACACTGCACCGTGTTTGATGATGATAAATGTTAAAAATTTTTATTTAGTTTTCATTATCCCTAAAGTGATGATGTCTTTGTATCGAATTATGCCAACACTTTGAGGTTTAGACAAATAGCTTCCAGCAATTTCTTCGATTTCAAAGCTTTCTTCTACACTAGGCATACACAAAACCGCTAAAGGTACTCTTCAAGACACGGGGAAATATTCTTGTTGTCATGATATATAAGGTTGTGGCAATCACATACGCATGAGCAATCTTAAAGCTAAATACTTATGCGGCGTATATTTAGTACAGTCTTCACTAATATCGCACGTTCTTATTCCTGAATAGTGAAGTATAATAAACTGTGTCTTCGAGAATAAGATATGCATGTAATGTTTGCGAGCCATGCTATATGACGAGATGTGTTTGAAGAGGTTTTTACATTTATCATTCATTAGCCAATAATAATGTTTCCTTACACTTGCTTTAAAATTAGTACAAATGCGCTCATACGTTCGCCTCTACCCAATATCATTGTCATCGTTTTTGATGGCTAAGATGCTTCGAGAAGTCACAACCACGTAGCCTTGCGTGTGTGATTCAATGAGTGCTCGCCTAAATCACGGCTGAACGGAGGGATGACCGACCAGACCTCCAATCCTCGAATCGGTCTCTGGCAAGTGGTGTGCAGAGTCTCGAGAAGGTTATAAACCAACGGATTCTTTCCCCCTTACCTATACGGGGAGGGCGGAGAAACTCCAAAGGTCTGCACCAAATGCAGGATAAGAGCTATTCAGCTCATCTCATTTGGAAATGCCCTGATTCTCCTAGTCATAATGATGGAACCACAGGGAAAGAATCCTGGGATGCCCTCCTACGGAGACGGGCACTAGAGCAGCAAGCTCGAACACACCTTCTTATACGGGACGCTGAGCGAGAGACGTCCCCCTGCAGGGTTTCCTCTCCATTGGAGACCCCATAAGGTCTACCTGAGCGAGCCGAGGGGCGTATATATCAATCGCAATATAGTTCTCGTGAACTTGAACTTCCAACTGCAAAATATATGGTCTCTAAAATGAATTTCTTGTTGAGCCAGTTGATAGAACAATCACAAAATTACTGCTTGATTTTAGGATTATTTATTGCTCTTGTGCTCTGTTTAGATAATTTTTCACTCTAGTTTCGGCGGACAGAAGTAAATTCTGCGTTTGTTTGTTTCCCTACCTTTATGATTGTTGTCAATGCCGACCCATTTCTAGGACATCACTTCTATTTTTCAATGTCTATGCACAGATCATAAGCGTATTGGTAAGTGGTAGCCGTAGAAATTTTAGGGCCAATGTTACACTTATCATGGGCGATAAAAAGCCATGAAATGAAAACGAAAAGAACAATTCCAACTTCGCCGCTCTCAAGCTCAGCAAAAAAGAAAACAAGAACATCGCGTGGATGGCATGTTGCGTGGTCTAAAGGATTCTGTTGTTCAATTTTTAAGTTTAAACATCGCCCTCCCGCTAACGACTTTACGCATATTAGCTGCACGACGGGTAGGCATTCGCGTGAAAGCTTTAAAGGACTTTTTCTCCAGAAAATTGCGCTGCAAGGAACATTAATATTACAGCGAAAGCATGAGCACATCTTTTTTAGATAACAGATGGCAGGAGACATGACCACCAATTGATAGAACAGGTTGGTTGTGTGGCGTCCCAGGAAGAAATGACATATACGAGGTATACGTTCGAGACTGAGGTACCCGTTTTGTATGAGAGGTTCAGAAAAAAGCTTCCAGTGCCACTGTGTCTCGAGACCGAGAAAGTACTTGCACGATACGAAATTGGCGTACACAATGGAGCGTATCTTTCTCCCGTTCTTTTTAACATTCACTTTCAGGCCGCATCAGAGAACTGATATATCGTATCATGCCTTCAAGAGCACGCCCTAGGCTCTGGCGTCAAAAGGACGCGTTGAGGCCTTTTTTGAAGCCAAAGAATGAATTTTAATTTACATAGTTTCAGGAGAAGCGACAGTTTGCGAGCGGTGCCTCCTTAGAACAACTGGAAAGCAGAGCGACATCCACGGTGTATCAGTTGCCACCTTACATAAATTTTCGCAGTCCCAACGAGTTCCTAGGAGACACTAGGTCGAGGCAAGTGCTCATGTGCGCGCAAGGCAAAATTTCAGCTCTTCAAGTTCCTTGTATGTTCCCCGCCACCGGTAGTGCCACGCGACGTTTCACTAGGTGCACAGCTCTAGGCGTCTTAGGCATTCCGATTGCAAAAGTCCGCCAGCCGCTCCATAAAGTCACGGAAGGCCTCCAGTGATACATGCTGCCTGCACACTAAAAAGTTACACTACGAAGGTCACTAGTGGTCCGGCAAAATACACCCCCCGGCAGACTCTAATAGAAGCTTAATTTTAACACGTGTACACTATTAATTTCTCAACACAACCATGCTTTTACGAGAAGCACCGTGCTCGTGGATAAGGTGTAAAAAGAGTACTTAATATTGAACACACATTGAGTTCAAGTGCTTACCTACACCTTATAAACTTGTCAAACAGCCCAGAGCTCCGGGTAAAGAACAGCCGGTCAGAACCAGGGCTCCGAAAGTGTAATTCTTTATCGAAGAATATTTCAGATTACCAAGCAGGTATAATTATCGCAGGCAGGCACATTATCGCTAGGCATAACGCGCACTCTGCCCTTTCCAGATTACCTAGAATTAAAGAACCAGTTCAAAAAACCGTATGCCTGTTTTTTTTTCTTGATTACATGGTTTATCATAAACAGAGTTCAGCTGTGTTACCTATAACTATCTGTTTAAACGCAATAATAAAACTTTTTCAATGCATTGAATTTACCAAACAGACTCAGAAATTGTGCGGTTCGGGCTGAACTGCCTGTCCCGCAATCCGGTAGATCCGCCACCTACGAGCGAGTGTGACAATTACACATGTATGTTGGCCATCTCTGACATTTTAAACATTCGCCATCAACAGCGCTTAGATCCCAAGCATTGCAGCATTATCAATCGCCTCAACACTAATCACCTTGATGCTACTCTTGCTTTGTTTGTTCTCCACGACACATTATACCGGCGGAATATGCGACCAGATGGCGCCGCGCTGCCACTCGTAGTCCCCGAGCGTCGTAGTGCCACCGCTTTACAGCAACTGCACGACGCGCCCACTGCGGGCCATCTTGGTCTATCTCGTACGTACGACAGCGTAAGCCACCGCTTCTTTTGATTACGCCTCTATTGCGCTGTTCGCCGGTACGTGGCTTCTTGTGTCCGGTGTCAGCGACGGAAGAAGCCCTCGGTGGTGCCTGCTGGATAACTGCAGCCGATCAACATACCAGTAAACCCGTTTTTTCAAGTTCACCTTGATTTCGTCGGGCCTTTCCCCCTCTCTGCGTTGGGGAATAAATTGATTGCGATGGTCACGGAATAAACTACGCGCTACGTTATCATGCGAACTATACCCACCAGCTGTGGAACTGGCGTGGCGGCGTTTCTTCTCTACGACGTCATACTGCTCCATGGTGCTCCGCGCCGGCTGCTCACTGACCATGGCCGTTGCATTCTTGCTCGAGCAGTCGACGAAATTGTCCGGTACTGCTCCATTAAGCACTATTTCACCACCAATTACCATCCACAAACTAACGGCCTAACTGAATGCCTCATCCGCGCGCTCACGGATATGCTGTCAATGTATGCATCGGATGATCACCGTGCTGGGATGTTACTTTGCCGTTTGTAACTTTCGCATATAATATAACATAATATAATATAATATAATATAATATAATATAATATAATATAATATAACATAATATAATATAATATAATATAATATAATATAATATAATATAATATAATATAATATATTATAATATAATAGACCATACTCACTCGTTTATCTTCTATAAGGCCACCACCCTCCCCTTCCGTTTGACAGCGTACTGCCTCCCACCGTTATTGCCAGTTCCTATGCTCGTGGCGCCATATCTCGAGCTGACGCCGCCCGTGTTATTGCTCACCGCCGACTAGCTTCCTCCCAAAATTCCCCAAAACGCCGCCATGATTCTCGTCACCGGGACGTCCACTACTCTCCGGGCTCTCTCGTCTTGCTCTGGACTCCCGCTCGTAAAGTTGGGCTGTGTGAGAAGCTCTGGCCACGCTAAGCAGGAGCCTACCATGTTTAACAGCTACTCGATTCTGTGACATACGAGATAAGCCCTGAGCATCCGCCGCAACAGTCCGCTATGCCACGTATCGAGATTGTACATGTCGCCTCCAGTAGTTCAACATAGTGCGCACCAGGACTGTGCTTTTCGTGATGTTACATATATGATTTGCCTTCTTGCCACGTATCAATATATATATATATATATATATATAATGGAGTAGATATGTAATAATAATGTATATATGTGCCATACGTGGCTTGAACCCAAGACATGCACTGCGCTAAAAAAGACGACGGCTAAAGACTTACAGAGACAATATCTGAATCACAACTAAGCTCATTTGAACAAACAGGAGGGATATAAATACAAAGAAACAAACAGATGCAGCTGGGCGGAACCGCCATATAGTAAAAAAAGCCATTAAGTTTCAAAATTTTATAGGTATAAAAATTCACTCTGCATTGGAGAGAGAAGGTTGCTTGATGCATCTATCACCTTTTTTCTTGATACAGTAGGCCTCCTGAACTTCTCGTGTTAGCCTATCTCGATGATGGAAAAGAATGCTAGTTTGTGAGAACAGCAGGCAGGAGCCTTATCTATCTTTATTACCTTTCTTTTTTTCTCTTTCGTTTCAATTTCTGCAATTCGCAGTCCCGTGTGAGTACATGCGGGATGATATGGCCCAAAATGCTCCTTCAAATGTATATTAATACATCGGCCCGTCTGGCTAACATACACCTTACCGCATAATAAAGGGAACTCATACACACCTGAGCACACGCAGGCGACATACCGTGATATGTGCTCAATATTACACTGAAATGGGCCAATACTCTGGGATGAATCAATTTTCACCGTACACGGGGACATAATCTGGCCAATTTGGAGGGTGTTGAAAAAACACTCTTATCTCAAATCGATGGGACACATTCTTTATGTTATGGGAGTTGGCGCTTGTAAGGGATTACCGAAACCTTCTTTACATCACATGATTGTTGCGTTGAGAGGGTTTAAAGTTATATTTTACATGTGTATTACCTTTTGAGAAACTGCCACTAACACAGAAATGGGATACCCAGCTGAAATCACTTTATTAACCTGTTGGCTAGTGCTACGATTAACTGAGTGGAAGCAAGCCTTCAGTAATGCCGCTTGAAGGCACGCCATTACTGTACCATTTTTAACAGGTTTAGAGTGCCCCGTTGTAAACAGCAATGAAGCTGTTGTAACCTCGGCTGACAGTGCCATGTATGTGAGACTTCAAACATCGACTTAATATCTTAAAACATGAATGTGTTGTTCTTAGGTATCTGACACGTCAACTGGGAGACTGGACCCGCGATCCTTAAAGGCATTAAGAACATCATCAGCAACGTTCTCAGTGGTGGCCCCTCCTACAAACACCAGGTAATCATCGACGTTGCGAAAAACGTTAGCGACCATGCTAGGCAGTTTACTATTGATAGCCCTATCTACAGCGGCCAAAACATTTTACTAAGCATCAGTTATCAGTTATACCTTAGAGCCAATGCAAATCTCTGTTTTCTGAATGCATGATCCCCCCCCCCCTCCCTCCCCCACGCCCCCTGGTGACACATGTGTAGACGATCGGTACATGGTAAAAGGTCAAGAAAAGCTCCTACATTAACACCAAAATGGTAAGGAGGCCTACTGTGTCAGAAAAAAGGTTAAAATCAATCAGCCAGCCTTCTCTCTCCCTTGCAGAGTCCTTTTAATGCCTAGTTAAATGTTGAAATATAATTTTTTTTTACTATCTGGCGGTTCTGCAAGGTGCATCAGTTTCTTTCTCTGTATATATATCTCGTCTGTTTGTTCAAATAAACTTTGTTGTGAGTCGGCGCTTGTCTTGTTCTTTAAGTGTTTAGTCGTCGCCTTTCTTAGCGCAGTACCTTTTTTGAACCAAGTCTAACAACTCGTCCAACGTTCTACCTTATTGGATCCAAAACTAAATAGTTCGCGGATGCAACACACGTAAGTTCGAATGGGATATATTTTGTAACATATAAGAATTTATAATAAACGTATAGGCCCTTACTAGGACGCAAATACCTTTTATGCAAGCCAAGTCATATATGTCACGACAAGCCACGTACCTGCCTGCTTGTGGTATTGAAGTGTATACGGCGCACGACTATTGAGCCCAAGGATACGGACTGCTTTTCGAGGGGGGAAGAAAGCAAGGCCCACGTGTTCCGGGAGATGCCAGTGAACGTTAAAAAACCAGAGGTGGTCTGAATTTTCGGAGCACTCCAGTAAGGCGCCTCCCATATAAGCTGCTTTGGGACGTTAAACCCCATAAAGAAACCTGAACTACAATAAACTCAATACAAGCCATTTTCGTAGTGCACACATCCTGCATGTAACAAATATTATTTCAAGCTTACTATTGTGACAGTTCGTGACACGTGACAGGGTGAAACCTATAGTGAATAAACCTATTTCAAATTGCTCGTGTGGCTGTGCGACGCTTCCGCTGGAAGAGGTGAAGCTAGAGCAATAGCTATTGAAGCAGTGCTTACAATGTTTATGGCAATAGGCAACCCTGTCTCAAATTATGATTTGCAAAAATGCTAGATACCATGTAGAATATTTCACCACAGTATATGTACTCACTTCCCTTTAACTCCTGATGACCACAGATATGTCAATGCTTTGTTAACCCTACAACTGCCCCTTTAATAAGGGGTGGGCAACAAAATGTTGCAAGCGTCCGCCACGCTCTGGTCGGCTTTGCCAACTCGAAATGTTCGGTTATATACCTCAATAATGGAATCTGCATCTTCAAGAATTCGAAAATTCGACATTGCAATGATTTGAAAGGTTAGCGGAAAGCACTCCGACGCATATTGATTTTACGGGCGCCCTTGGAAGCACCGCACAAAGAATACGACTATGATGCCTTTTTCGGACGAGTAAGCGCCAGTCGGTTCGTGCAGCAGCAGCGCTCCGCAGTTATCTGGAACGGTTGGCTGAGAACATGGAAGGCAAGACAACTTCATCTCCTAAAGTAGTCACTCATCAGCTTCCATCTTTTTTCTTGCTACCCAGGAAGCACAAAATGAGCTATGAAGTGGGTGTCCCGGTGGGTCCGATGTTAGTGCTGCAACGGGGGCTGACGTAGGCATCGAGTGGGCTGGCGACAAAGCCTTGACAGGCCCCATTTTGGGACCCATATTTTTTCCGCATTGCCAACTGTGCACATCCCGCCAACTCTCCTCGATTCTCAACTTTGGATAGATTTTGGCAGCCGCTCTGGATGAACGTTTTTGTATTTTTATTTCGGGCAGCCCCTCAGGTAATCATATAGGATCGAGGCGGATTCTACAGCGGCAAGCTGTACTTGGGCTTGCCCTCATTATTCTCATAGGGTTCCGATGCAGATACTTGATGGGAAGCCCTAGTTCAAGCTTTCCAACTGAATATTTAGGAACATAATTAGGCAATTATTTTATACATGTCTGCCCGTTCTAAACAACTACATCAATAAATTTTACAATTATTTGTACCAATAATTTATTTTAAACGATTTCATATTCCATCCTGGTCTCGCGGTAGAGTAGTAACAATTGCGGGCTATCTACGACAGCCACATAACACAATTGTTAGCAACGCGCATGTTTAAGCCTTTTTTTTGCGATATTTGCATGAACACGTAAAATAAAGCCACGCAATATTTCTAACCAACTAAAATGGTAGCAACTGGTATACAAATCATCTAAGGCAAGGTCTAATACAAACTAAGGACGGAAATAATGCGTGCACAGTAGTATGCGGACATTCCGGTGTGTTCAAACCACAGCGGAATTGATTCGGAAGCCACTTTGTGCTAGCGCTATTTCTCGAGACAAGGGCCCGCATTTACATTGCAACAGCAATAATTCTTAACAAATGTGACGAACATGAGGAAGCTCGAGTTTCTATCTACTCCTAGGAAATTGTGGTATCTGCCACAGTTTTGCGTGCGCAGGCCCAAATTAGCGTGTTTTTGTTTTTAGACCTAGAACCCACTCGGACGTTCTTCCAAATTCCCTACAAGGGACCAACTGTGGGAGCCTCTCTTCAGATGGGTGATGCTATTAATCGTAGAGCCCACATGCTGTTGCACGTGCCTTCCAATTCCCCACACGGAACCTCTTTTAGTATTATGCGGGCACGCCCGGCTTGCAGCCCCATTATGGCTGATGCGGGACATAAAGCGGTTTTGTGTGGGCAGCCCCAATTGCGCTCAGTGATGCCTTCGAATCTAGACTCACCATTCTGTTGCTGTTTTTCGTGTCTTCAAATTTCCCACGAAGGATTGACGCATGCGGGCACGCGCGTCTTCCACCCTTATTTTGAGTAATGTGTGACCTGAAGTGGTTTAGCAAAGGCTGAATTATTTGGGCTTCACGGGGGCTTGCTTAGATTGAGCTCTGATTAATATCCCACGTGCCCTCAATTAACATACAAGAGTCCGAGTGAGGCACCATGCGGGCATGCCCCTTTTTTGCCCCACAATGGCCGACGTAGGTCCCACCGAGATTTAATTTGGGCGGCCTATTCGGATCTATGAAGGCTTTCCCATAAAGGGCCCATATTTTGGTTTGCCATCAAATATTCGGCTACGGACCCTTGTGGTCTGGATGCAGGAACGAACTCTGCACTAGCCCGAGCAACGCCGCTATGCGAAACATGTAGAAGCAGCAGTGGCAAGCCCAAACGGCCTTGCCCACTTCTGCCCCATCGAGGACCGATACACGCTTTATCATGGTTGCCCCAGCCCGACTTGCCTACACGGACCATGTGGGCCCTACATACTGTGCTACCTGGGGAAATCGACGCCACCGTGAAGAACAAAGCACACATTCTTGTTGTGCCAAGAAATATCCGACCGCATATTCTTTAAGCTTCCATTGACGAGCAAGCCGCAGTACATATACGCTCAAGAAGGGAGGGCCTACATACAATATGCCTGCAATTGGTGCGCTGCGCACTCTATCGCAATCTATCGGATGATGAGAACCGCAGCCTCAGAACGCCCATTGTAAAAAAATATTCTCCCCCATGGCCTTGTAATATATCGTGTTCGCGCATTCTGAACCCGATATTTCCTAAATATTGGAATGTCTTCCTAAACTAACTTTCTCAAGCTTATTCTATAGGCACGTTTCACGCAATTCTGCCCGCTACCTTTCACGAACTTCAGACATATTTTTTCGAATTCAATAACTGTTTAATTGAATAATAACGCTTGTAAAGTACTTCTCGAAGGCACAGATAACGACAGTGTTTTGTGGAACCGCATTTCATTAAACTGCAAAAATATAGAACTTAGAAAAACAAACGCCGTGTTAAACCAAGAAACGTGAGCTGCCCTGACATATTTTACGTTGTAATATATATGCGTTCTTGTTTTTCAATCAGTAACCATTTGGAACAGTAACATGCTGCACCCTTGCCGCCTCTTTTGCAAGCATAAGTCAACTAGAATGCTACTCAAAAATATTTTACTTGAGAAAGGCTTCATTTCCGTCAGCGACTGAATGGTTTGGGAATGTGGTGGGAAAACTTGGCTCTGCCTTTAAATTATGATTCTGGAATGATAACGACTCTCGTCTTTCGGCTCCTTCATTGGATCTTCGAATGCGCGCATTTACTCTTAGAGCGTTTGCTCTACTGCTGCCTGGTCATGTGCGACAAACCAGCTGGCCTCGCTCACTTCAGTCCTTTCATTCCGAATCTTCTTCTGCATCTCAAACCTGCTGTTCTTTCCAATCGTTATTCGTACCTGTGAATATCTCCACAAATTACAACATTGCTTGACACAATACTACATAGCCTTCCAGTCCCCTACTTACCTTTTCCCTCCACCGCCATCACTATTCTTCTGGCTCGTTTCCTGGGACCTCACCCTTCAAAATGTCCACAAGAACTTCATGTCAGCTAGACCGGGCTATAGTGTCCTTGAGGTTCGCAAATAGCAATGAAGGATCAGCGCCATAAAACTAGTGATTCAACTGCATTTTCGGAATGTTAGCACGCCTCAATGGAGTAATTAAACCGCACAAAGCCGTGTCCGACCATACTTACAAGAGTTTCCGCTCTGTAAACTAGGTTTAGGCGGGTTGAACCCCCGCCACCAACGTCCAGATGCTCGCCTTAGCAGCACTGCCATCAGTCGCTTCCAGCAAGCTTTGCAGGCTATTGGTTCGGATATATATGCCATGCCAACTACCGCATGTGATTCCAGGGAGATTTATATCAGGTGAGTGGCGCAATAATTGCCGCGCCGACATAATTCAGGCTAACATTGGACATTCGCTTTAGACGTTTTATATAATTAAATCCCTCCTCTTTTTCAGCTAGTATAATTAGAAATTGCTTTTTTCCTTTGGTATCCTACATAAATGCAATAATAAGCAGTTTATGAATATCATAATTTGCAAAAGAACACATTGCAAATAAACAAATATCCACTTTAATCAAGTTATATGATCATGATAAAATATTGTAAGATCGACATTCCCGAGAAAGCGTTTATTGGTTATGGAAAGCTAAATTTCTAATTCACATCCAAACTGTAATGCGAAACTGGTGCTGACAGCGCCTGTTTACTTTGCTATGTCATATGACTTCATTGATGTCCCAAAACACACCGACCAGTCGTTCGAGGCAGTGTTCCGTCCCATATACAACCTGCCCGAACCATGGTGTGATATTGCGATTACAATATAGACAATCCTAATGCTGGATTTTTTTTCTAAATGAGAATTTACGGTCGTCAAGTTAAAATTATAGGCGATTTACTGTGACCAGCAAAAATGTAATTATATTTTGCGAACAATTCGGTGTTCATATTAATTTCAATGCAGTTTAAAGCCAGGGTTTTAAGAGGCAAGCAGCAGCTTTCGAAGCCCACTAGCAGATGGAAATGTTTTAGGAAACTTTTTACATTACCTTAGGCAGTAATAACTCCCCAATGTCATCTGAAAATGAGAAGGACCATACATACTTTAGCAAAACCTACAAAATCTGGTAAACAAAGCAACCCACTATCGCTTCAGCCTGCAGACGCAGCCTTAATGCTAACGAGGTGGAAAGCATATGTAACAACCTTTCCTGAAAAATAGATGCAACCTAGCTGTTGCCGTCTTTTTACATTTTATGAAAATAAGAAAAATATGAAAATTAGCTTTTTTTTTTGGTTCGAGTTTATGTGCTGCGGATGTCGACAGTGACACGGCGTAAAACATATCCCATTTTTTCGCACTTTCCTAGTGCACAGTCTGGATAAACGCAAGTGGGTAACGCCGAAATTGAAGTAACTTTTTATTAACACTGCCTTCTACAATAGTAGTTTTCACTAACCCGTTTCCACCACGAGAAAATGAAAAACAGGTGGTCGCTTGCTAAAGCTAAATCTCCTTTCACTAAATTTTTTGCCGTTACTACAGAGTATATCTTTTTACCCTGACACCTATGTTATTATGGAGCATTGGAAGAAAATATGCAGCAGTAACTGTCATTCTTTACGACCACACTATCTATCCGACTATCTCAGGTATACATCCGAATCTTCCTTGTGCCATTATTATTGGACACAGTGTGCGGATATAAAATTTCTCAACAACATCTACGGGGAAAGGAGGGACAGCTTAGGTTATCATAATTTTGGGAATAAATTTCTCGCGTGTTGCTGTCTATAGAACACCACGTAAAGAAATAGTGCTTAATGTTTCGCACATCAAGAATAATTGTACTCGGGCCACCCCGGAAATGCAAACCTCAACCAATGAGAGCAATAAGTTGCAAGGGTTGGTCTATAGTGCCTAATGCTTCGCACATCATGATTAATCGTACTCGGGAAGCCCCGGAAACGCAATCCTCTACCAAGAAGGGCAACAAGTTACAAGGGTGGTGTCTGCAAATCCCGCGTCGGTATTATTCGGGTATTAGAGAGACCCGACATGATAATAAAACATTGAACAATGAGGCGGCATCCCCCTGTACAAACGTAGTATCCATTACTGCGTTTTGTATGCTGCCCACATTCGGCAATCGGCCGAATTCTGGCATCCCTATTGGGGCTGCCCACACAGGTACGAATGGGACTGATTTCGGCGATATTGAGCAGCTCAGTTGGGCCCCCCTGGATACGAGTTACTAATCCCGCATGGACTTCCCCTCTGAGCCCAGCATGATTTCCTATTTCCTAACCCAATTTGTGCCACTTGAGTAACTTATTAATGTTAACAAATTTTGAACTATGTGCGCTGGAAACATCTTTAAGCCAGTTATATTTTCGAACCTAGGATTTCAAGGTTGCGCTTCATGGAAAAGTTGGTGCAATGATAGTACTGACAATCCAAATGTTATGCAGTATAAGTGTGAAAGTGTGAAAAGAAAGTTATAAGAAAATGTGGAAATGGTCTGTTTGGATTTCTGAATGTATCTTATAACTGAATGACAGGAAAACAAACAAGGAAGGAGGCAACAGAATGGAGAGCAGAACAACGACAGATTTTATTACCCAAGTGAGCCCAATTTATAGAGTATTTGCAGTTACATAAGAATCGCAAAGGTAAACTTCACAGAACAATGGCACGATTGGGCACTAGTGCCATTGTTCCACGCCTATATTTCAAAATCGCCTCCCGTCTGAGCAGAGAAGTGCACGGAGCCCACTGCATTAAGAAGGAATCTGGTTCTTTTATCTCGAAAGCATCGGTCTCCTTATCCGGTAGAAATCTTTCATATCTGGATAAAATGCTTTTTCGCACATGCCAGCCTGGGATGCTTGTGATCGTTACGTGTTAGGTTCCTGTGTATATTGCGATTACTCAATAAATGTGGGGCACCAGTGTAATAGAATCAGTTAATTGAGGAGCGGAGTCAGGCCGTAACTGCCACCGCCCAAGGCGACGGTGAGCCCCCGTTCTTACACAGATGGTATGACGTCACGCAGCGCGCAGAGCCACTGGTGAGAGGAGCAGAAGTCAGGCGGTAACTGCCACCGCGCAAGGCGATGGCGCGAGTTGAGCCCCGCTCTTACACAGATCGTATGACGTCACACAGCCAGGTCACGCTAAAGGTCAAGCGTGGCTGCCACCGCCGCGGCTTTTGACGGGCTGAGGTGATAGCTAAAGTAGTATTCCTTCGCAATAATAGTGCAATGGGAGAAAAATCGGCAATACAACACGCGGGGTGATGGGATTATGTAATGTATATATTTTACTCGCACACTATCCAGTTGCCAGAGAAGAAGATATTGCGTAAGTTGGGCTTCTAAAATTAACCTCAGCAAAGCAGTGACCTCACTAATGACATATGGCTATGCGAAATCCTGAAGAGCCTTACCAATCAAGTAAGTCATCGCGAAGTTCCCGCTAACATGGCACAAAATGGGAGTCGGACGATGTACGAGGGAGCACGGCACGTCCACTAATCAAGAAATGCGGCCAGTCGAAGCAGCATGCGAAGGCAGTAGTAGTGATAGTCTAAGGTTATCGTCCGTTGATTACGCGTGTGTTTGTGCTTCCTTCCTTGCATTCATACGCCATATATACAAAGCAATTGAATCGGTGAGCCTCCCTGAAAGTACGGAAATGACGGCGAAGCGTGCGAAGAAGAATTTCGGCGTGCCGTGTTAAACAGCTTGGCATGATGGGGAGAAAAATCTGCCCTTCATCGTCTAAGCGCAATGCTCATCGTGAAAATCTGCATTACGACAGTTGAGCTGTCAACGAATAGCTTCGTATTCAACTGGTGCACAACGAAAAAAATCGCCAGCAAGTCTTACAGATGCCGCAGAGGGGCGATAACCCATATAATTGTGTAGGAAGAAAAATTTAGAGAAAGATAAGCCACTGTATTTTTTGGAAATCTTCGATTCAAGGCAGCCGTAAATGTCTGCAATAATTTTTATACACCTGACTCTTTCTTCTTCGCGACGGTGGTCTGTTTTCATATGACGTAGCTGCTTAAACCCACAAACACAATAACGGGCTTAGGGCCCGAGTTTGACATTCAGTGCTACCATACCAAGAAATGTTTAAGGAACACGTGCGCACTACGCGAAATTTTGTATTTTAGTTTCACATTCGCAGCGGAATAACGTATGGCTTCTCGAAAAATTTGATGGGTCGCTCAAAGTTTTTTTTTTTTCTAGAGATTAGGTATAACAAACTGGCTTGTTTTCATTACAAACTGATATCCTATAACTACGTTGCAGTGAAACTAAAAGCAAAAGTGACAGTATTGTTATAACTGCACACAGATACTTCGCAGCTGTAAAAGTTGTTCTTAAAGCTGTTATTGGTATTCGAATAAACGATGTTTCTTCTATTTCTCGGAACAAACAAAAAACAAACAAACACAACAAAACAACAAACAAAAAACAAGAAAAAAAAAGCAGCTTTTTTTTTTCATACTGCAATAATTCAGAACAGTTTAAGAGGCACACAAGCAATTGTTAAAACCACTTAAATAATGATGTTTCAATCATCTCATGTTTACTGGATGTGATAATTGTTTGCAAACGGGTATTCCGCAAATGTCGGCGGAACATATCATGATTTTGCGAACAGAAATATTACAAGCAGGCACATTCGAAATATTTTAGAGATTTCTGACAAGCATATGTATAGTTTGTCTCCTTTGTATTCTGTGCCCAAACGTTTAACGTCACGTTTAAGCAACAAGTTTGTCCCTTTTTCTAAAGAGCACGAGCGTAGCAACAAGGATGCTTATCTGTCTTTAACGTTGCATTTAATTTTGTTGATATGCGACCGGTCATAGCGTGGAAGCCATAAAGACGAACACGAGCTCTCGTAACTATAGCTATTTATAATTACGGCACAGAAATATAAAGATGAGACCTATTAATTTTAGCAGATGTTGCCCCCGACCAGCATTGTAGATTTTTTTTTATTAGTGGCGTTTAAGCTTCATCAGCCCCAGTGGTTATGAGGGATGTCGTATTGAAAGGACCTAGAAAATTTATGGCCTGATGATTTCGTTCATACAAATTAGATACAAACAAAGAGCGCCATTTCCTCCTATTAAAAATCAGGTTCCTTCCCTGGGATATTCACTGCGTCATCGCGATTAGCAGCTGAGTAAGCCAGCATATAAGTAATTAAGTTGGCCTGCATCTGTGGAGCAAAATGTTAAACAGAAACAGAATATGGGGCATCTAGCTCAACCACAAACACTTTTAAAAATTTATCTGCAAAGCCTGAACATTTAATCTTTAGAAGCAAATATTTGCATGCAACGTGCCTAAATATACAACCGGTCACTCGAGAGGTCCGCAGCACGAACACTATTCACAAGACATCCTCAAGCTGTCATCTTCAGGCCATTGGCCCTATCGAGCACTTTTATCTGGGCTCGCCCCACAGCATGTCTACGTGCGTAAGTCCTGATAATGAGAGCTAAGAAATTTTTTTTTTTGCTTTACCATCCCTGCAAATAATTCCGCAGTTCAGCTCACAACTGCCTAAAAATATTTCTACCGCGTTTATGGCTATAAACTCAGGTCAATATTTGAAACCTCCTTCTTCTTTGTTCCTGTGTGCATTTTGCCACTCGTGCGGGCAGTTTTAGTCAACTAGCTTCCCTCAATAATGAAGCCGCCAAGCAAGAACACAAACACTGTTCTAGCCAGCGCCACTGCACTGTCTGCTTTTCCATCGATGTTGAATTCTGCTCTGGACGCCTGTATTTACTCCTGGATTATGCGCGGAGTTTCTTCACTGCCTCATTGGTGATCAGACATCCTCCGTGCAATACCGCTTTCTTCCCTGCCATACTTTCATCCACTGGCGTCCAAATTCAGAAGAGGTCGTTTATATCTCCTGCATCAAGCCATTCGCCTGCCGGCTCTTTCCAACTAAATAGCGACCAAGGTTGCCGCTTTCTTCTTGAGGAAATTTTTTTGAGCGCAGTGCACCAACTTTTACCCCTCCCCTTTGCATAGCCAGTATCGTCATCGTTAGCCGGGGGTCTTAAGATCATTCATGAAGTTGGAGTTCCAGGAAATTGCCGGAAAGAAGACGTTTGTCATGCGCTGCATCAGAATATACATGAACTATATGAGGAGTTTTCGGTAAACAGCATCAGATCAACAGGCAATATGACATAGCTAGTCAACAAAGACACAAAGAAAAGGCAGTCCAAAGCAGATAGTGAAGAGTGAGGCCAACTCATTTCAATACTTGGCCCATGGTTTCATTAAATGATCAATCATCACACAGAAATTGCCCTTTGCAAAAACAACTAATTCACAATGCTGGTCTACCAAGCACTTTCTCCGTGGGCTGTAAAATCGTGTAGAAAGACAACGCCTGAATACTCCATAACAAGTTGCAATGAAATATGCTATCGGGCAGAGTGTGGTGTCATATTAAATATTTTCACACAAGCGTATTTCCGCTTTGCTGTAAATGAAAAAAAATTCTCAATGAATTTTGGATAATCACACATGCGAAAATTCAGCGCAGACACAAAAATATCATTTTCCCTAAGCATGCATTTTTAGCCGGAGCTTATGAAAAACCTTCGTACATAGTGAGAGAAGCATTTCCGAGGCTCTTGGGAGCACATGATTTACAGCTTATCCAAACCACAAATCAAGCTATATGGGAGCAGTGAACCGCTTAAAAAAAATCCTTCTACACACCATTTCATCACGAGAAACAGAAAAATGGGGGAAAACAAAGAAATAGGAATGAAGCAGGCAAATACACATCTTGTATTACGCACCATAAAGAGGGGCGGTTATAGCATGTCAAAGGTATAAAATTTGATAAATGTGCTACAAATTTATATCGAGAGAAATTTAGGAAAAACATTAAACATGATCCTATCAGACGGACCTACGGTAGACTAGAACAAGAGTACTTGCTCTTGCGTGGCGGAAATGTTTATCACACTTCATTGATTCTAATGACGAATCTAACATGAAAGTAGCGAGCGCCTTCTACTCCGTTACGCAGGATTATCTAGCGTTAGAAAGCTTCCGAACGTCGGTGTGCGGCCGACCAGTCGGAGTCGTTACGGACCACCATTAAGTGGGTTGATTACCTTCCCTTAAAGATCTGACTGCCTGGCTCGTTCGCTGCGTCTTACGGCTTGAAGAATGCGATAGAAGTGTAGTGTATTGCTATAGAAGGAAGCGTAACGGCGCTGACGCAAATCTTGCTCCCTTCTACCCACTAATATTTTTGCGCTTCCCCCACCGACTGCAGACCTGGTCTTTGACCAATATGGTAGTGGAGCATCCCAAACATTCTTGTATCACGTCCCTTGTATTACTTTTTGGAACCCTTTTTCCATTTAGGCACCCCGCAAAATCTGCAGCAGGCTGCTGATTTTCCTATTCTTTATGATTCTCATACCGCTGAATTTAAGTATCGTGTGACCGCAAGTGGGGGCATAGCATTCCTCGACACTCATGATGGTAATTTGTGCCTCTCATCCCGCCCATCCGCATGCTCCTACTCTGGTGCCGACTATTGCTGCGTTTCTACTGGCGCGGAATGTACACCTATGTTTGCCATTTCATCCGCTACAGCACCGATTGTCAATGCTGCAAGCCCGGGCATCGCCATTCAACCGGTCTCATACCATCTCTCCCTTTCCCGTCGAAGCATTTCAACCGAATCAGCATTGATCTCTACTGCGCGCTTCCCTACAGTGCTGCCGAGATCAGCTGAGTCATTGCAACGGTGGGTCACCTTACCCGGTATGCCGAGCCCGCCACCCTACCTCCTGCTATGGCAACGCGACGTTGCTGCCTTCATCTTACAATATTTCATACTTCGTCATGGAACTCAAAGCGAGCGTAGATGTGTTTTTATTTAAAGTTACTTCGTCCCTCCCGCAGCAATGCAATATCACCCACTGCGCTACTACGGCCTACCAAACACAAAGTCTGACAGAACGATTTCAATCGAACACTAAGCTACGTATTATCAATGTGTGGTGGTGCATACCATTCCAACTGGGACGTATCGCTACCCTTACGGACATAGGCATACAGCATCGCTAAGCAGATCACTACGGTATCATTTATTTTCTTATAACGAGAGCCGTCTTCTCCACTCGAAGCAATACTTCCATACCCGTCCAATTCTGAATCCACCACCTTATCTGAAACGTCTTGACAAGCTGAGAAGTGCAGAAAAATCGCCTGCTTGTTCATGTCTGCCGACTACGGTGACGTAAACATTTTTTGATGCCACTTACGCCACCGGCAGCTTTGTACAAGCGTTTATTTAGCTACACTGTCTTTCTGCATCACCTGGCCTATCCTCCAAGCTGCTTTCAAAATGCCACTGACCCTACCGCTTCCATGAGCGCACATGACTAATCCACTACATCGTTGAGCCCGTCCCGCCTACACAAGTTCTCTGTCAACATGGGCGTAAAACTCCATGTCACGCACTTAAAACCTACTATGACCCGCGGGAGTCGCTATCTCCTTCATTCGCACGAAGGCTCCTACTTCGTGTCCTGTTGGTTGATTGCAAATAACGTTAATTGGCGCCCAACGCTTGGACTAAACACAAGCGCCAGCTGGACGAGCCTGGACCTGCAAGCAGTTCTCTTGGCTTAGCCCTGGTAGAGAAGCTCGCCCAGCAATAAGCCTCGTTATAGCATCAATTAAACATGTTCAGGAATAGCTGAGAAGATACCGGGTCTCTTATTGGCTTATTCTTCAGTACTGATGAGAAGAAAGGTGCCTGTCTGTACCCATTTGATTTCTTGGTCTAGGCACGTTGCAATTGCAAAAAGCGCGAACTCTTGACTCCATACCTTCTCACTCTGTGGAACACCTCTCATTTAGTGCATGGGCTACGGGGGTGGGAGTAGCGATGTTATTCGAATGGCAGGATGCTGGCCTGTCATCACAATGTTTTCATGTGACCTAATGCAATTGTGAAAAACAGCCGCTCAATTCCAGTTTGACATCGCCGCGAGGGGGATAGTGTTACCGGAAAACGCTTGAAGTGTCAGGGCTTGGAAGTACTCCTTTTGAAAAATGCAAAAAATGCACACTAATTCAAAGTTGAACTCAAAACTGTATTCCTGCATTCTTGCTGCACATTCCGACCAGACAAACATAGAAGCAAATGAAGTTACCTTAACAGCTTGCCTATTCATGTCATGAGGTCCGAGGGATCATCACATAGGTGCTATGATTGCATTATGAGGAAACAGTGCAATCTGCCGTCAGCGCTCCTTGGAAGACATGGAAATATCCGAGCACATGATTGAATTGCGTCTTGAACGGCCGAGCGCAGGTAGGCTTTAAGGCCCTACCTGCATTAAACGGCCCAGAGGGTAAATAAATCAATATATAATAAAAAATACATTGCTAATGACCTCGACCTCCTGTTGTAGAAGCGAAGAGCCAATAAGGTCAGCAGGATTTTGCTTGTTAGCGAAATCATGCACATACCCTGTAGGCGTCAGCAACAGGGACTACATAGAGCAATCGCTTCAGTAATCGACAAACAAGTGACCCCATGCTGAGAGCTCACCATCCACGCATCCGAGGTTACATTGTATATTTCGCTTCGTGACTTTGCCCTCCCTAATGCCTGTCACGCCCTGTCAGTGTTATCAAAGAAAGATAATAAAAAGCTACATTATAACAAAAATGATCTATGATTATATATGAGGGTAATTCTAGAACAGCTGCCTGGCGCACCATACAAAAAAGGAAATCCTATTAACAAATGGTACGAATACAAATTTCAGCTTGTGGTATTCTTTGTGTTCAAACCACCTCATCTTTATAAATTCTGCTTTTTTAGGAGTAGCTGAGATCATGACAAAATCTGTGCGCCCACTGTTCTAAGCTTGGGATCCTCCCATCTTGTACAGAACGTCTCTACTCTTGGTAAGTCTACACTTTATACCATGCTGTATCTATATATATATTTCAATCATTAAGTGTTTCTCTTCATGGAGACATGAGCCGTAGGACCCACCATTCATTTTATTACCACACAGAAATATCCACTCTCTTTTGTGCAGTAGAAGCATAAACATTTTTGAATTTTATGGTATTTTTAGACATTGATCGAGTTACTCCATCCTCCTGAATACGATTAGAAGCGTACCAAAATAATCACCAATATTCAGCTGCTAAGGTGCATTGAAGAAAAATTAAATATTCCCCTTCTTCACCGCTTTCGATATTCACATATTAATTGAAACACACCAAAAACGACCACGAAAAAATGCATAAATAAAGTGCAAAAAGCGGCTTTCTTATTTTCATTTATTCACATCTTGACAAAATAAGACATAGTTTTTTCAATCGTGGTTCATACAAAATGAGCATTTTGGGAAGTGTGCAACTACTTAAGTAAAGGAAAATTGCCTTCACTGATGTGAAGGCATTCGTAAAGAAGGAAGCAAAATCACTGCATTCAGTTGAGTAGTCACATCGGTATCAAAGATGTTCTGTCATCTCTTGAACACGTGTGCTAAGCCAATTTGCTTTTCAACTAAAACAATCATATGAGATTCCCTTCAGCTCTCTCATCCGTCAATTTCCTAATTTTATAAATATTAGCATGGCTAATATTTTTTTATTTAAAGGTTAATGTAGGTTAGGCTGACGAGCAAGGGCGTACAGATCAAAGCGAATGATGTTTCTGATTTTTCAAACTCTTCCATGAGATCAATTAGCGAACGGTGACGAGTTCTATTGGAATAACTCTAGAAGAAAGTTTTTGTCGAGTGTTCTGTTCCCCGTGTGAACCACGCCTTTAACAATGGCTGCGTGAGGAGCGCCGTGCTTCAGAAAAACAGACTTTATTACGCTTCTACCGAAATGGATGGTTTAATAGAGGTAATAAGTGCGACTGTTGCACTTTGGTACGCGGAGGATTCAGCTCAGAAAGCCATCAAGGGTTCCCTGTGCACTGTGCAAAACAAATGTCATTGCACTCTACTTAATTAGGCTTCGGTGTTGGGCTATTTCGGTCGGATAAGGTATAGAAACTCAGTATTAAACCTGATATGAGCCTAAGACAATCGAATAATCGCCGAATAAAGGCACATAGAACTACCACCAATATATGAAGTAAATGATATATGTCCTGTAAGCTACTTGTGTACAACAATATTCGTCACAAATGCGATAAACAATTGTGTTTTCTCCTCAAGAATATTGAGGGCTCAGCATTGAAATTGAAGGCCTTTTAATGACATCTTTTCACTGTGTTGTTTCCACATATTCTAGTGTAAATTTGTGATCGGAGTGAGTAGTTGAAGGTTATTTCTGACTGTTGAACGTTTATTGTAATGAGGATATTCAGTGACAATAATAGACGTGAAATCAAGCACTGATACGCAAAGCAAAGACACCTTAGGATAAAGTTGCCTATTCTAGCGAAACAGCTTAGTTAAATATGCCTTCAAACTTTATGGCATAATTAGAGTCTAATCTCATAGCTAACAGGTGTAGCAGTAACGGCGGTAAGAATGACAACATAAGGCGAGCTGAAAGTGAGTTGGAAAAAATTGTTTTCATAAATCTTCATTCTAGCCTCGTGTGATGTGTAACCTATAGTACCTCTCCGACAAGATAGGTGATATGGACACCGTGGAAATATCAATTTCTTTTGCAGCATACGCTTTCAACATGTTGATTACTATAGATATTTTGCCTGCCAAAATGTTTTGGGGCCACGCAAGAAGCATCAGAATAATATTATCTCCGTGAAAACTACTATAACGAATCCAACATTGAAAGACTCGCGGACCCTACCTCCCAGCCATATCCGTGCAATGCGAAATTTCCACAAATAACATCTGCCGTTTCTAACAGCTTTTATTAACAGCAGCCAACTGCATTCTCCTCATAACCTATTTTACATTGGCAAAACTCGCGTACTTGTAGTGACTGGGCATTGATTTCGCTCTGGGCTGTGAACGTGGTTGAACGGTCAGCAGCTCTTACTCTATGAAATCAAGAACTGTTAAAACCACTGGAGTTGCTGGCTCCTTTAATATTTCTGGGCTCCATGTTTGCCTAACAAATAACGCAGAAAAGTGCGATGAGAGTTGGGATCACTGCCTTGCTTACAATTATTCCTACTATGACATCAAATCATTTATTTTACAGGCTGACGATAACGAAAATGCTGCTTTCACCTCGACTAATGGCTGTTTTCGTTTTGTGTGCAGCGGCAGGTGAGTGTCCTATTTTGGCTGTACGTTACTTTTTATGGAGGTAAAGTACCTCGCATAACTGCAGTAAGCAGCTGATTATAACATTGTTGTTTATGTCGTAATACGAGTTTTCAACAAGTTCTAGGCCTAATTTTGGGGTAGGTTTAATTTGTTGATAACTTTGAGGACGCGTGAGAAATTGATTGTATGCATTTCTGCTGGAGTAAAACCTTTTGAGCGCCACCTTTTTAGATGCCAGCATTTCGTTTTCAACACCAAATTCGTGCGCACAATAGCGTACCTACTAATTTTATTAGCGGCATGTGACAGTTCAGGGTGTGATTTATACTCTTTGTCTTTCCCTTATATGGCGCATGATAAAAGTGATAGATGTTATCAGCGCAAGTTTTTCTAAATAGGTAAGAAAGCCCAAAATAAAAGAAATTACGCAAAGTTCCAAACAAAAAAATATCGTGGACGAGCAATTATTTGCGCACTAACGCCTAAGCAAGAAGCTCTAAGGGTGCAATTCATCTCTTGCTATAAATGTATGTCATTCAATGTAGTCGTGGTCTAGTGACTTTTGTGCTCGTTTAGGCTGCAGGAGGGGCTTGGCTTGAAACTCGTCGCCGGGCGGCCGCCGGTGAGAATGGTTACAGATATTGATCGCCTGAAGTCCGGCGCTCCTAGGGGTGTGCGCTTGGAAGAGGCTCCGCAATCCGCCCTGCGCTGTGCTGGGGCAAACCTATTTCTGACGTGGTAGCCTTGTGGTAGGGCATCCGTCACATTTTTGGGAGGTACCAGGTGTGATCCGGGGAGGCCCGGGGTACCCGCCAGTTTTTCAATGTATACATGGTTTCCCGGGCATGTTCGCATCTTCTGAAGTGAAATACTTAAAAAGCGGCCACCAAAAAAGCATTGCTGTTGTTACAAGATATGTTCGGCACAACGCAAAATTTGTATTCCGATATACTCTGATGAAATTCCTGTCTTAGATTTTGTGATAAGCAGTTTAGGCACAAAAGAGTGTCGACGTGTAACCATAAAAACAATATTACAAAGAAATAAAAGAAAGTTTATACAAAAACGTCCTTTATCAACAACCCTATGAAACGTTTTGTGACACGCACTGGAGAATATTAAACACATCAGGTGCGGTGATTCAAAAACGTGGTAGCAATATATGCAGAATAGAGCGTTCGTGTGAACGAATGAAAGTTTACCGGGGTCTTATAATGGGTTTACAGGAAAAGGAAGGCGCCATATCTGTCAGTCCTGGAATTTACATCGCTTAATCGCTTACACATTTCGCGAGGAACTTCAGCAGCGCTTAGGCTTACGTATTTCTGCAGTAGTGTTCCTGTAGTGATCTAAAAATTTTTTGATTTGGCAGTCATTGACAACTTTGATCACTATCAAGCATTTACTTGGCTCATTAAATGAGAAACACATGCACCTCCGGTTGGCATGAAGTCACATCTCTCAAACATCGTCATTAGTTGTCTATTTCTAAATCAGATTTATTTATCTTTTACAACTTTGGCTCCAATCAATTACCTATCACCGCATTGCCATAATGTTTTTGTTTTCCTCTTTCTACCATTCTTCTTCGACCATTCTCTTTCGATTGCAGCATTCGTTTGATACTAATTTTACGAGAACGACACAAGGCTACACACACGTTTTGCAGACCGGACATTGCTGGAAAGCCTACTAATGCTTTCGCATTAAAACCTTCGGACGTCGTTGCTTGAACAGGCTGCCAGCAAGTCCTTCCCCTCTTGCATCTTGTCCGTATTGGGACGAACCCCTGAAGAATTTATAACAGGGCCTAGCATATTAATGTGGTACGTGCGAAACGGATATTTAAGAGTTGACTTGTAGACTTTAATGGCGAAAAGTGAATGAAGTTTAGAGAGGTCTGCCATGTGGATGAAAACGTGGGTTAAAGCACAATGGCCTCATAGCACAGCTAAATTGACAATTTAAAACCTTGCAGCAAGGAGTCCATCAGGTGTTCGGTATGGCTGGGGCGTTACATACAACCTTAAACTGATATAGCCTAACCGAAGAGACAAACGGAGTCTTGTCACGGTTAGAGTCATACCCTGCGCTTTGCCAATAACCAGATCGCATGGGAACGGAAGGGAAGAACGTGGCTTCGCCGAAGCAATTAAATGAATTGTAGATTTTAGAAACAGATCGATATCTTTGCGGTGATCTTATTTAGATGAGGGTTATCCACGCAGAAGCTCCCCGAGCCATTTTTTTTCTTGACCAGGACGATGGGTGGAGCCTAAAGACTGTGAGAGGGCTAAATAATGCTTTTTTCAAGCATTTGTCATTTCCGCCTGGATTGTTTGTCATTCTGCATAGAACAACAGGTACGATCATAGGCGGATAGGAAGAGCGTCACTGGTGCCGATGTGATGTGTGACCGACAGAGCTTGGCCCACGGCGCTCTTATGAAAGTCGGAGGCATCAGAACAAGATACGAGAAATTCCCGCTGCTGTAATCATTGGGAAAGGAGCAGATCGGGGTACACCACTGCTATGATCGCGTCAGCCGGCGGAGCAGGATTGCGGGCAAATTCTGCACAAGCTGGAGCATGGTCAGTATCCAGCGGAGCTGCTCGATGGGATCCAAGAGGTGAGAGCGTCGCCACGCAAATATAAGATGGAAGCAATCGGGCCCAATAGCGGTAGTTAAGGAAAGGTAGTGATACGGCGTTTACCTTGCCTGTAGTGAAGGCATTGGGAAGTGCAACGTTACGGCGCTGGAAGGGGACAAACACAGGCACACCTAAGTAGCCACTAGCGGGTACAGATGAGGTGGGAAGCACTGTAACGAATGAGGTGGCTAGTGGGAGAGAAAAACTTGGTCGGGCGAGTACAATCGGGGAGACATCAAGAGTTCAGGATCTATAAGTGGAATGTCTAGGTGCAGGACACCTTGCGAGCAGTCGACCTCGGTTTAGTTTTCTGATGGTCGAGAAACGCTATTGTCTCAGCCCATGACAGTCCGTTCATGTTTGCAAGTTGCTTCTTTGTGGAGACATCGAAATGAACCCTGTTCAAACAAAGATAGAAATGTTTGAACAGTTGCTTGAAGTTCAAACTTCTAGTTTGAAGACATTTCTGAAATGAAAGCTCAGCTAACTTATGCTGAAAATGATCGGCAATCTCCAACAGATGTTCAGTAAATGTGAAGAAAAACGTTCCGAATTTCCCCAACTCGTGGCGATTACGTTGAAACCACCCCTAAAGTATTAGAAGATTTCGGCTTCACCAAAAAAGCGAATGGCATTGAACGTTTGAGGGGCAAATAAAAACTTGTAAAAGCTGTTTGTTTCGACGCTTACTAATGGAAATTTGGCAATTAGCCTTTCAGCTTATCTGTCTTGTTGAATGTCTAGGCATATTCGACACCATCATGTGAATGCACAAACGTCTTATTATGCACAAACGGTTTCGAGTTTTATTCAAGTATTCATTGTTTTCCCGCACCATAACAGATTATAATGATTCGTTGGTGCCTTTCTTCATTGATTGATGCATCGTGTCCGTTATTTTTTTTTATTGCCCTGCTTGGGCCTGACTAAGATATGCAGTATTGCATAAAGAAATAAATGAAATATTAAATCGTCGCTGAGGATGAGGTCATGCGCACAAGGAATCTAAACTCAACTGCACCGGGAGATCATAGCCAGCAGCACTAACGGTACCGGGCAGCGTCTATCAACAGCAATCGTCCGCCGTCCGCAAAACGCACCTAAGACAGAGCCGGTTTAAGGACGTTACGTAAACGACGACAAAGGCTTCCACATATTACAGATATATGTGTGCTGTGCCTACAAGCGCACGCACGGGAACCCACCAGTAAGAATGCACGGTTGATTCAACCCGGAGATCTGTAGAGGATTTGTCGGCCCGCTCGTGGATGCTGCATCACCTCTGCGAGCTGCATACCTAGTTTTGCAAATCCAATCCACCGTAATGTGCAGCAGCCAAGGGCCGACGGGGCTGCGGCGTGAGAAAAGGACTGACTCGTAGAGATGGGGAGCAGCAAGACCGACGTGGTTGAAAACTGGAAAAATCAGCCGAATCTTACTGGTCAGGCTTGGGTCGCGGCAGAAGACGACGGGGAGTAGTGAACGAGGGTGATAGGAAAAGTTGGTGCGATGAGTCGGAGGCCATAGTTGCGGCAATGCCGGGAAATAGGGCTGACTAAGGAGCAGTTGAAGCATAGGGCCAAGATATGGCGTGTGCCTCTATGCCGTGTTTCGGTAGCGACAATATCGGTCTTGTGACGGGAAACATTCGTTCTTGTGGCCGGACCTAGTATTTGAGATGAAACAGACAGCAGGCGAGAAGCCCAAGTTCAAGCAAACTTAGTTGTATAAGCGAGAAATGCATCGCATGTCGGCAGGTTGCATGCATTTAAGGTAGGTTCATGCATTCAGCAGGCCTTCCGTCAGGCCCAGCAGGCCATCCGTCAGGTCCAGCAGGCCTTCAGTTCGCGGCGAACAATCCGGCTGAAGATGTCACCGACGATAACGAGCAAAGCGGACCGTGTTCTTCTTGGTAGCTGCTGCATAACACACGAACATGTTGCAGCTGTATAGGGAAGTCGTTGAAACAGTGGAAATATTTATCGGCGCTTTACGTTCTCAGCGACAGCACTCCTTGATGAGGGCACAAGCGCTATCACAGCCCTTGAAGAAGAGCAAACGGAAAGCATCGTCCGCAATTCCTTTCAGAATGTGGCGTACCTTTTCCGATTCCGACATGGCAGTGTTAACCTGGTGGCACAAGGCTAGCACGTATTGAATGTATGTGACGCAGCTTTCAGTGAAAGACTGTTCACGTGAGTGACAGTTTTTTGGCCTCGAACTTCACGGCATCTGGGGATCGTTAGAGAGCGAGAAGCTGTTCTTTAAAGATATTCTAACTTCTTTCTCCGTCTGCGTGGATGCCGTAACACTGCCTTTCTCTACCGAAGAAACAGAAAATGACTTTTGCCAGCATCTCGGTGGAGTCCCACCTGTTACGGGTGCTGACAGAGAAGTTCGTACATGAAGATTCGTTTCACCGCATTATCCTAGTCGCCGAATTGAATCATGGTGGCCGTTCCGATTTAGGGACCTCTGAGAAGCTCCGTGGTGCAATGAGATATAATGCCAAGCCTAGCAATGTCAGCACGCCAAAGAAGAAGTTAATTGGCAGGAAACGTTCGCAGCACCTAATACACTGATGTACACACACCACGCTTGACAAACACAAGGCGCACCGGACGTCGAAGCACAGACCGCTGTGTAGGATTTGTGCGCCGAGCACGCCCACTTTGTCTGCATCATCTTTGTTCAGTCGGCTCGTACCAATATTGTACATAATGGCATATATACTTCCAATTGAATTTTCTTCGCAGATGCTCTGAGATTGTTTTTTTTTATTTATTAGAACCTCAAGGGCGCCCAGATGAAATATTATCGGGGTTCTGATTAAGCAGCCTTATGGTCATGATGGGTTCCTTATGGTCATGATGGGTTGTGAAATAAAATAATTTATCATTTGTTCACCCCTTTTATTCCAAGCGTATGGTACATTTTAGAAATCCTTATCTAATTAAATCAAAATGGCGATCATTACCCCTCTACTTTGATCTTTTTCATCGCGCAAAAGTATTTTCTCCTGCCTTTTTGCTGAAGGATTATACCTTAGAGTGTTGTTTGCGGAAATTGTCTCTGCAGCAATTTTACCAGTTGTTGTCTTCTTTTGCGTCAGTATCGTTCCTCTACTTCTTAGATGCAGTTGTAGGCGTACAACGTAACTCTTTCTTCGGAAATATGTTTCAAAAATTAATACTACAAATTCTCATATACCCTAAAACGAATATTAGGAGGCCAAACACTATAGACTAGTCAAAAGTGAAAAATGAAAAAAAAAAAATTCTTAGTAACTTTAAATTTGTTACAGTAAATTTCGCAGCATTTGCTTTCGTGCGTGACATCTTCAGTTTCTGAACATCCTGTGACAGAAGATAACAACACACCATACAAGCTTGAAAATATTTTTTTGGACATCAGCGCATCTAAATCTATATTTCATCACCAAAAGATCTGTCAAGGATCAGAAAATTGTTTAACGAGGAGAAACATATGTACCTGAATTTGCGTGTTACCAAAAGCCGAATTTGTGATCACATTTAACTCACGTGAAGACATTGGGCCACCGAGAAATGCTGGCATGCCGTAGTGAGACTGAAATCAACTCTATATTGGGCTGACTGCGCCAAAAAAGAGCTTAGCAACTCGGCGGCGGCGATAACAGCAAATGTGCGCGTTGTTCGTCGACCAAAGATTGCCCGGCGCACCCATCAACACTTTATTTAAAGGCGACGAAGAAACATCCAGATAAAGCTGCAAATGGTGGCTAGCATACATGGATCTTTGCATAAACACACGCGAGTAACTGGAATCTTCGAGGTACATCGCAGCACATCTGGCGCCACACAGAAAATGATAAATTTTCGTTTCGCGACAAACAGCATGACCAAAAAAAGAATACAGGATTGATCCATGCGCTAAAATAAGAGCGATAAGCTCACTTTCCGGGGCTGTCGACAAAGAATATAGATTAGAATGGTTCGCGGAAGCAACGGTCGCTAAAGGCTCTAGGCGGAGGAATAAAGTTCCATCAGTGGCATTTGGTAAAAATATTTATGTACGTTTTACACTGTCACGAAACCAGAATTGGCCAACAAGATTAATTTGATGTCGTTGAATCCTTGGATACAATTATAGTCATTTGTCTTTATGGTTAGCTGCGGTGCATTATAGTTCTTCTATTTATTGTTAGTATCGATTTCTGTGTAGTTCGAGGAAAACTTTGGGAATTCTGCTGCAATACATGACGTGACGAAAAAGATGGTTGTTTTGGTAATTTATCTTGGTATAGCCTTTTTATAGTTATAAAGAGCGGAGGTGCTTTAGTAAATGCTGTCACTCCGTATAATATCCGATCATTTATCTAACGTCCGGAAATAGAGTGCTCGGTGCACATTCCTTAAGCATATAATGCATTCTTTATTACAATGTATTCATTAAATCGGCTTTTCCTGTACGGACTAATTTCGCTTATACTAACACAAGATGTGGTGGGGTTTTTGCATTTGATGGCTGTTCCAGTGACTGCCAAGAAAAAATATATTATTGATTTTAATTTCTTTTAGCCGACACTGAAAGCTCAAAAAACACCAAGAACCTATATAAGCAGATCTATAGGAGCTCACTAAAGGTAGGCATATTTTAATTGTTTTATCATCCAAAAACTATTGGTAGCATGTTCGTGTTTTATACAGAATGAGAACGTAAAATATAGTATGATCCAAAATGTAGCGCCATGCTTTACCCACGAAGTACAAGCTCTCTAAAACTGCGGCTGTAAATTTCGTGCTATACAATTCTTCTTTATTGTGGAGTGTACAGTGTGAGAGTGGTAGAAGGGGTGACATTTGTTTTACGTACAAGATATGCTCTGTAATTCGTGCTTAAAATGCAAAGGCATAGGTATATACAATGTGTAAGCAAATTTTTATTCTCCATTCAATGGTTGCGAGGTCTTGAATCATATAGAGAGAGATGAGACTGGTGAGACAACGAAAGCGTCATGACTACTACGAATCAGGCAATTACCCTCAAAGACGAAAACCAAACGAACATGGTAACGTCAATGCGACCTCGCACATTAAAAAAAATATTGCATTCTGGACAGGAAGTCCAGAAGTGGTTCTGTCCTACTTGAAAGCCTTGAAAGCCATTTTATGAGACAATGAATATAGTTGGTGACCAGTTTGTTGCAGAGCAGTCAGTATATCGTGCTAGAGGAGAATAAAGAAGTCATTTTCATCGATTAAAGCTGAATATATATTCTGCACACAGATCCTCGACTCTGCCTTCGCTCTCATTGCTGACATTTACAGATAGCTACCTTACTAATCTATTTTGTTACCTGTCCAATTGCACTACATATAGACATTACCATACTGTGGTCTCGCACCTTTGCGACTAGCTCTACATCCTGCACATTTCCAGGAAGAAGTCCGCTTCATTTCTCTCTCTCCGATAAGGCTTTTCCATGCCCACTTGGAGTCCTTTCGTTTCCTAAAGGAGGTATTGTATTTATGATTCTAAGTTGCGCTCTCGCGAACTCAACTAATATCTTCTCCCAGCAGCTCCTATAGCCAGAGCCATATTGTTCCACTGCCTTATCTCAATACTGCTGTTCGCCTATCTTGGAAATGAATGCAACCATTAGTACAGTATACTGCGTTTTTGCTTTCCCCATCTCAGATTTTACATCTTTCTAAAAACTTTCTACTTTCTGATCATCATGATTGCATACACAAATACCTGTACAACCTTCAACTTAACCGCTTATTAAGCTTCATTACGATGATTACTACCCTCCCATTAATGATATAGAATTCAATAGTAAAACGTCAAAGGTTCTTCTAGTCTCTTCTTCAAATCTTCCGCACCTCTGCAAGGTGCCCCTCGATTCGGCAGGCGACGTGCAGTTCACACACAACCACACAATGAGACGCAGGACGACGAACTTGCAGTAACAAAACGAAAACAAACTTTATACGACACAAACACAAGATACAGAAAACTTATTTACACGAGACAGAGAGGCGACACACTTTACAAAAGAGTCTGAGCGAATAACTAACAGCATAACGAGCGCATTGCTCTTTTTACGACTTCTCAGTCGGGGCCTGCCTGCTATGCTGTCTTCTCCGAGCGAGAATCAAACCAAACTGAGAATCAGAACCAGAACCAGAACCGTCGGTGACTGCGGGGCGCGCTCTTAAATAGGCAGCGCCGAACCTTCTAGAAGCTGAGGAGGAACGAAAAACAGCTTAGCGCTGCCAAAGCTATGCCTCCCCCCCTCGGCCTTCTGGAGAGGCCTCGAATTTTCTCGAACATGGTCAGCACGCGCGGCCCTCCCGCGCGAAGCGAGGAGGAGGGCCGGGACCGTGAAGAGGAATGCACGCGTGACTCCACGCATGACGACGAGGGCGAGGAGGAGCATCGCGGTGGCCGAGATGACGTAATCGGTCGCGTCGCTTTCTCGAAGCTCGGAGAACATTACATCGCCGTTTTCTGCGGCGCGCGCGCCGAAACATTAAAGAAAGGGCCACCGCGGCCTTACACGCCCCACCATAAGAGGATTGCTGGGCTTTTTTGCCCAGCCAAACCGACTACATACAAAAGGCCACGGCCCTTCGTCCGCTGGCACACGGTTCACATGCACACTTTCTGCTCATAGAAACTTCGCGGCATGCATGGCGTTCAAGGCCAGTGTCCTGGCGTACAAAGTTCGCGAGCACAAAGTTCAAAAGCACCTCTCTCGCGCACAGTCACTGCACAGCATGGAAAACGTTCACGGTAAGTCTCAGATCCTGGAATTCCGCACACATCACATGTGATCAAGTCCGGCAAGTGTTCTTTGCACGATTCGCTTGCCACTCCATGCTCGCGAGCGCACACACTTTTAAGCACAGGCGAGCAGGACCGCTCACGCCCGTTGGCGCAACGCTGCTCGGGCTCAAGTGGAGAATTCGTTTCATCTCGACACTCGTTAGAGCTAGGGAGGGGCGCGCCATCGTGCGGCTCGTGAAGGTCTGCAAAAAGGCCGCATGCTAAACACACGCCTTCGAATGGGGGACTCGTCGCTTCACTGAGCGTCTCAGCTTCACGAGTGAAATCGGTAGCCATTTCAGCGCCTGTCATGGCACTCACCTTGCTATTTACGGCTGCTGATGAGATCGCTCTCCTACATACCGCATCTTCTGCGGTCAACGTGTTCGTAGCCGGCGCGTCGTGGTTCATCGCGGCGGTCTCGACATGCGGTGTTGCTGTCGATAAACCTCCAGCGATGATGCCCTGTTCTTTAGAGCCAGAGGGATGGGACGTATCCTGTGACTGCCTTCGATTTTCGCTTATGCTACCCCCTATAAGCTCATCCTCGCGCGGGGTGTTCGCTACATCCTGGAGTGTGTTTGGTTCACATTTGCGACCGGTTGCTAATTCCGCGCCTATCGTGGTGCTGACTTTGACAGCTGCTGATACTTCTGCCCTACAAATAGCATCTGCAGCGGTCAACGTAGGATCGTGGGTCTCGACGATCGCATCGCTCGCGACCGCTGTCGCTGAATCAACTGTAGCGCCCTGTTCTTGCTAAGCGCTCGCGTCCGGTATCGCTGTTTCACCCGCATTTGCTGCATTTAACGCGTCAGGATCAGTCTGCAAACACGCCGCAGCTTCACGTTCCTCGATTACCTTGTCTACAGCGAGTTTTAGTTCGGTCTTCTGCTGCCACGCGTCTTCCCGCGCACCTGGCTGAACGCTGACGCCTTCGCTAATCTGAGCGCACGTGGGCACTTCTATCGCTACGGCTTCCGCGGTTGTTTTGGCGTTGTTTACTTCCTTAGCCGGCGACGCGCCGTTCATGCCGACTGAATTTCTCCCCTCGGTGAAGGTCGTCTCCGCCGGATCTATGCTCGCGGTAGTGTCTGACGCTGGAGCTGCAGCTTTACCTGACACATTCCCTTCGAGTACCATCGGGGCCGCTCTTTCGAAATGCTCTTTTTAGTTTCGTCTACTTTACTTGCTTCAATTTGGCGTCCGAGGGACATTTGTCTAATTTGTAATAACTGGATCGCTTTTTGAGTTTCCAGTTCGTACTTTCTCAATTCCGTCTCCATCTTTGCGATTTCTAACTTAGCTGCTATCTCCATTTTTCTGATTTCTAATTCAGTCTCTATTTTCGCCTCTGTCTCTCGACGCTTCACTACGTCCTTACTTTTCGTCTTTGCTAGGCAATCCTTCCGTCTAAGTGAGGCTACGGGGACTCTTACGGACACTCTAGTCGATCCGGAAAACACTGCCTTTCTGGTGTTCATGTTTACTAACCGAAGTAACTACACGTCGACACCACGCACCTCCTGCTCCTAATGCCTGAGCCACGCACACCAACGGACGCAAGAAATCCCGCTCACCTGAGCAACGGTTGCGCCTTCCTCGCCGCGTCGCTCCTCGCTGTGGGGCACTTCCGATCGTCGCTGCCTCTGACCGTCACCGCTGGGGGTCCCTGGGTTCTTGCACGCGTCGACGAATCTCCTACCCCGAACGACCGAGAGATCTCAGCACCTCAGCAACGGTTGCTCCCTCGTTGCCGCGTCGCTCCTCGCTGGTGGGCACTCCTACTCGCCGCTGCATCTGACCGTCTCCTCTTGGGGTCCCTAGGTCCTTGCACGCGGCGAAGGTCTTCCACCTTGAACGGCCGGCAGACTTCGGTGAGCGCCGATAACGCTGCGACGGCTCGAGTAACGGGCTGGGCTTGCGGAGTGCTGCATTTGCCGAATCCTACTGTCGACTGCGCCAGTAAACGGTCAGAGGTTCTTCTTCAAATCTTCCGCACCTCTGCAAGGTGCTCCTCGATTCGGCAGGCGACGTGAAGTTTACACACAACCACACAATGAGACGCAGGACGACGAACTTGCAGTAACAAAACGAAAACAAACTTTATACGACACAAACACAAGATACAGAAAACTTATTTACACGAGACAGAGAGGCGACACACTTTACAAAAGAGTCTGAGCGAATAACTAACGGCAAAACGAGCGCATTGCTTTTTTTACGACTTCTCAGTCGGGGCCTGCCTGCTATGCTGTCTTCTCCGAGCGAGAATCAAACCAAACTGAGAATCAGAACCAGAACCGTCGGTGACTGCGCGGCGCGCTCTTAAATAGGCAGCGCCGAACCTTCTAGGCGCTGAGGAGGAACGGAAAACAGCTTAGCGCTGCCAAACCTATGCCTCCCCCCCCCCCCTCGGCCTTCTAGAGAGGCTTCGAATTTTCTCGAACATGGTCAGCACGCGCGGCCCTCCCGCGCGAAGCGAGGAGGAGGGCCGGGACCGTGGGGAGGAAGGCACGCGTGACTCCACGCATGACAACGAGGGCGAGGAGGCGCAGCGTGGTGGGCGAGATGACGTAATCGGTCGCGTCGCTTTCTCGTAGCTTGAGAATATTCCATTGCCGTTTTCTGCGGCGCGCGCGCCGAAACATTAAAGAAAGGGCCACGGCGGCCTTACATCAATCTTACCAGTTATTGCTGATATAAAAGACGCCGTATTCGTAGTTCTCGTCTCCCCAGCGAACCTCAATAATACATTCACCCTTAAAACATTAATATATAAGCCTCAATTAGTGCCCTTCTATAAATAAGCCCTGCAAATATTGTTACGAGGCGGCAAGGCGATGACGAAAAGAAACAGGACATGACTGATGGCGATGGTAGATGACGTTTTATGAATGATTGCGGACCTAGCGCGAGCGCGCCTGCCCGCGCCTGTGCTCGCTTCTTCATCCACGCCCGTAACACTACTCGGGGCGACATCGCCCCGATCGGCTGGACGAAGAAGTGAAAGTTGATCAGATGTATGACATGACGATGATTTTCTGTGAATCGGTGAAGACAGAAGAGAAAGAAGGTAATGGCTTGCCGTCATGATGACAGATGAATCCTGGCCCAGGAAGCTTTCGCTGCAGCGATCGCCAGGATTTGAAAGCTGGGTCCCAAGCACGCATCAAACGATACAGGCAGGGGCGGTGGTTTCACGTGTAGCGTTGTATCGGGTCAATGGGTTCGTATGGTCGGCGTATCGGGTCGCTCGGATCCTTAGGTCAGATCTTTCATGCGCTGTGTCTTGTGATGTGTCTTTGCTTGTTCGTGGCGTCTCGGACCGCTGAGGGTCGGAACGTGGGGTTATTTGCCTTTCTTCGTGTATTGTGGTCAGGGCGTGGAACTGGACGGGGGATGGAGAACGGCGATGTCGCGTCTGGTCGGGCTGGCTGGGAACCACCAGGCTATGCGTCGTCCCAGGAACCCGCTGCCGACGGCGCAAGAAGACACCGGACGCCCAAACTCCGGGTCAGGATGATGAGTGATCATGACGTACCCCGCGCCTGCAACCAAAAAGTTACGAGGCGGCAAGCTGATGAAAAGAAACAGGACATGACTGATGGCGATAGTAGATTACGTTTAATGAATGATTGCGGACCTAGCGCGAGCGCGCCTGCCCGCGCCTGTGCTCGCGTCTTCTTCCACGCCCGTAACACTACTCGGGGCCACCGAGCGATCGTCCCGATCGGCTGGACGAAGAAGTGACAGTTGATCAGATGTATGACATGACGATGATTTTGTGTGGATCGGTGAAGACACAAGAGAAAGAAGGTAATGGCTTGCCGCCATGATGACAGATGAATCCTGGCCCAGGAAGCTTTCGCTCCAGCGGTCGCCAAAATTTGACAGCTGGGTTCCAGGCACGCATCAAACGACACAGGCGGGGGCGATGCTTTCACGTGTAGTGTTGTATCGGGTCGGTGGGTTCGTATGGTCGGCGTATCGGGTCGTTCGGATCCTTAAGTCAGATATTTCATGCGCTGTGTATTGTGATATGTCCTTGCTTGTTCGTGGCGTCTCAGATCGCTGGGGGTCGGAACGTGGGGCTATTTGCCTTTCTGCGTGTCTTGTGGTCAGGGCGGGGGACTGGACGGGGATGGAGAACGGCGATGTCACGTCAGGTGCGGCTGGCTGGGGAACCGCCAGGCTATGCGTCATCCCAGGAACCCGCTGCCGACGGCGCAAGAAGACACCGGACGCCCAAACTCCGGGCCAGGATGATGAGTGATCATGACGTACCCCGCGCCTCCAATCAAAATGTTACGGAGCGGCAAGCCGATGATGAAAAGAAACAGGACAAGACTGATGGCAATGGTAGATGACGTTTATTGAATGATTGCGGACCTAGCGCGAGCGCGTCTGCCCGCGCCAGTGCTCGCTTCTTCTTCCACGCCCGTGACAATATTATAATAATATTATAGGTTCATAGGAAGGGAAATGCGCATTATCTGTCACACTTGTTTCTGTGGCCACCTGACCCTCGCTGTAAGAGATGAGAGGCAGGTAGGATGGAAAGTTAAGAGAGAGAAAGAGGAGAGCTACGGAGTAATAGCACAGCACAGGACGCATTCATTTCGCTTTCATCGAAACAAAGGCGCCGGCGGTCGGGACCCAACCGGGCACTCCAACGGAGTAGTAGGGCATTTTGACTACAGCAGCACCGTTTTGGGCCGAAATAAGCCCTATGATATCCCATTTTATGCAGGGTAGTTCCTCAAAGCGTATTGATAAACTACCTTCGATAGCTTTGTAGCGGTTAACACTTCCAGGATCAGTTTGAGGTGTCGATCTGGCCGGAGCAAGTGTCAGCAGCCTCCGCTGCGCCGCAGGTATAATTTTGGCCGCGTTCAGTTGCTCCGCACTCGCTAGGGGCTGATGGCCCGAGCTCATTGATTATTCTTATGAAGTTACATTCAATTCCTGCACCAGGACGGCCATTACAGGTGTTCTGACGATGGAGCGCGTTTCCGAAATTGTCAAGCGGCATAAATTTTTAAGCATGCCAGGAGTTCATTCAACCGGAATACGTTGTCTAATGACCACGTCTGCAGCAGTCGTAAATAATAATATATTTAAACGAGCGCATACATTCAAGAATGCGAACTGTGTTCGATTTAGCAGTCTTAGGCTAATTATTCGGAGACAAATTATTTCTACTGAATTTAACCGGCCCACATTAAAAAAATTGAAAAAGGGACTAAAGGGCAGAGATATTCGTCACGGAGGTACAAGGTTCTGACAATTTGCATCATCTCGTTATCGTATTGATGAGATAAAATAAAGGTTGATCGGCAAATATCGGTGTTCAAAAAGTTAGACACTGAAATATTTTTCTCCCATTGTCCCATTCAGATGGTGCAACGTAATCGTACTCTTCGTCTACTTGGATATTCATCATTTATGTCTTCGTATGTTCCGCACTGCTTTTCTCAACCTACAAGAAAAAAGTAAAAGGTGGAGCTCACCGCAGCCTGGAGGATAATAGCGCCCATTCCAAGTTCTAGTAAGTGCTATTGAAGTTCCTTTTATAGATGTCGTTTGATACTTCTCCGAACATACATTAGCAACATTCTCTATATCTTTATTTCATATGTGGTAGTGGTCTATAGATGAGCCCATTACGAAACAGCTGAATATAAGACTATGTCTTGAAAATCACATAAAATGAAAGTCTAATCTTAATATGGTGACTGTATCATATCAGTGCCGGTGCCCGTTTGTTATCACCAGCTCATGTGAAATGTGCTGCACTGCCTCCTCTCTTCCTAACCCTGCCTTCTCTCCCCACGGTCCTATATATGCACGAGCCGTAATAAAGCTGGGGGTTGTTCTCTGACGGTGCCGTTAGTCATTCCGGTCGACTGCTCGATACATGGTGCCAGAAGTGGGATAGCCACCTTCGTCCGAGAGCAGCGGTGGCGGTTGCCGACTACAAGAGCAAGAATGGATAGCATCAGACCACCGGAACAACTGCGCATCAACGGAGACGGCGGTAAGAGCTGGAGCATCTTCAAGCAGAAGTTTGAAATATTTTGGCAAGCAACGTCGTTCAGTGAAAAGCCAAGATCCAGTGCCGTGAAAACTGCACAGCGTCTCAGCTTTGCGGGTGAAGACGCGTTAGAAGTCTTCAATAACTTCACGTTTGCCACAGGGGAAAGCAAAGAGGACTTTGATACAGTGGTCACAAAGTTCGAGTCATACTGCATCGAGCAGCAAAATGACGTTCACGAACGATACATATTTCGCACTCGCATTCGAGAAAAAGGAGTCCTTCGAGCAGTTTCTTCGGGATCTTAAGAAACAAGCCAGGCATTGCAACTTTGGCACAATGGTCGACGATATGGTGCGCGATCAAATCGTTTTTGGCACAAACTCTCCCAAACTTCGGGAGAAGATCATCATCATCATCATCATCAGCCAGATTATACCCACTGCAGGGCGAAGGCCTCTCCCATATTTCTCCACTTAACCCGGTTCTGTGCCAGCTGCATCCACTTGACCCCTGCGAACTTCTTAATCTCATCAGCCCACCTAACTTTCTGCCGCCCCCTGCTACGCTTTCCTTCCCTTGGAATCCCGGGAGAAGATGCTAAGGGACAAAAAGTTGACGCTTGAAAAAGCTGTTGCTTTATGCAAGAAGGCAGAGTCTGCAGCCCGTCAAAACGAAGTTTGGAACGCAGGAAAAGAAGAGACTGACGTGGATGCCGTTTACTTGAGGACGCATACTTCGAAAGACTCGAGACGTCCTCAACGAGACAGCCGGTGTACTCGCTGCGGCCGAGTACACTCCCCTCGTCGTTGCGCAGCATATGGAAAGACATGCTACTCATGCCATGGGCTGAACCACTTCGCGTCTTGCTGCAGAACTGCAGGTGCAAATGAGATTCAGCAAGAAGAAAGCTTCGAAGTGTTAACCGTCGCTGTTGGAACCGTCGACAGCAACCGCGAGTGGCGCATCAAGCCGAAGATGGGCAGCCGAGAAGTGGTGTTTAAAGTTGACACTGGCTCACAAGCTAACATCATACCCTTGTCGGTGTACCGCAAGTTCGTATGGCTGCATTGCAACCCAGTAGTACCACACTCCGGTCTTATAACGGTGGGCTCCTCAAGCATTGCGGCGTGGTCGCACCAAGCGTACTAGTTGGAGACAGAGGTGGCCGCAGACTTTTTTGTGGTAAGAAAGGACCACCAAGCCATTTTGGGACTTGAAACAACAGAGCAATTGGGCCTGATCCAACGAGCGGTAGAGGCAGTCACGACCACAGCGGGAGGCGTAGCCCAGCAGTTTCCTGGACTGTTCAAGGGGACCGGATGCCTTCATCGAAAACACAGAATAACGCTCCGCAAGGACGCCCTACCCGTCGTACAGCCGGCGCGAAGAGTGTCACTGTCTCTTCAGCAACCGCTGCGTGCCGAACTGGACAGGATGGAACAAGAGGGCATCGTACGGAAGATGAGCAACCCGACCTACTAGGTAAGCCCATTAGTCATTGTGCGCAAAAAGGACGGCAAGTTGAGAGTATGTCTTGACCCCAGGAAGATTAACGAGTCTGAAACGAGAGCACTACCAGATGCCTCGTCGAGAGGACATTGAGGCGGAGCTGGCAGGCGCGAAATTTTTCTCTCGTTTGGATGCGAATGCGGGGTTTCACCGAATTTCGCTCAATGAGGACTCGTCAAAAATATGCACTTTCGCGACGCCCTTCGGACGCTGTTGTTCTCTACGCCTTCCGTTCGGCATAGCCTCAGCCAGCGAAGTGTTCCAGAAAGCCCTGAATGAGATATTTGATGGCCTCCCAGGTGTGCGAGTGTATGTCGCCGATGTTCTAATTTGGGGTGCAACTAGGGCAGAGCATGACGAACGGCTGCATAACGTCCTAAAGGCGGCTGAAGGGGCAGGACTGACCTTTAACGAGGCAAAATGTCAGTTCGGTGTTGAATAAATTACATCCTAGGGCGACATTATTAGCAGCAGAGGCATACAACCAAACCACACCCTTGTGAAGTGCCTTCTGGAAATGCCAAAACCGAAACATAAACAAGCGGTGCAGAAAATGCTTGGCGTTGTGAACTACTTTAGCAAATACTTACCAGCACTAGCTCAGCAAACGACAGCGTTGCGGTCCCTTGTCAAGCAGAATGCGCTGTTTGAGTGGACACTTAATCATGAGAAGGACTGGCAGGACATTTGCAAAGCATTGACCGAAGCACCTCTTCTGGCAATATTTGACCCAACTATGGAATGGAAGTGATATCAGACGCATCACAAGCTGGCATAGGCTCAGCCCTGTTACGGCGTCATGGGGCTACCTTCAGACCGGTAGCATATGCATCTCGAGTCCTGACAGAAGCCAAGCAACGATATTCACAAATTGAGGAAGACGCACTTGCCCTTGTCTTTGGGTGCGAAAAATTCCATCATTTTGTGTATGGCCATCCGATAACTTTAGAAAGTGACCACCGGCCGCTGATGGATATCGCTAAGAAAGCAATTGAGGACATGCCGCCTAGAGTGCAGCGTTTCTTTTTGAGGCTTTTGAAGTACAACTACGTGTTATCGTATGTTCCTGGCAAAGAGGTGGAGCTCGCCAATATGCTGTCAAGGTCGCCGCTTCCTGCTGATGTCGTCGCTGTGGACCCGGATGATGTCGATGTGCACGCCAGCAATGTCCTATCGTCAACCGTGAGCGAAAGAACAATGACGCGCCTTGTGCGCGAGACATCGGCGGATCCCTATCTGCAGGGTGTGATCGAGCGCATTCAGACAGGCGGGCCTATAGACGGGTGTTTGAAGCCTATCGCGCCGGAGCTATCAGTTGTGAACGGCGTACTCATGAAGCATACCAGGGTGATAATTCCCACAAGAATGCATGCCGAGATATTGCAGCGCATTCATGCAGGCCATCTCGGTATAGTCAAGAGCAAAGCAAGAGCTAGGCAACTGGTTTACTGGCCTGGGATGAACTCTGACATAGAAACATTGAACCAGAAGTGTGCAATCTGCAGGAAGTACGCCTACAGTCAGCCAGCAGAACCACTAATGCTTCGTTTAACGCCGAATCAAGCTTGGCAGCGTGTTGCTGCCGATATATTTCAGTACGGGGGAAAGTACTATTTGTGCGCCGATGACAGAATGTCAAATATCCCGGATGTAGAGAAGCTCTCTGATCTGAGTGCGAGCACAGTCATCGACAAGCTCAGTGCAATGTTTTCAGGATATGGCATCCCAGCTGAACTTTGCACCGATAATGGACCTCAATTTTCTAGCCGCGAGTTTGCACATTTTTCGAAACTGTATGACTTTAATCACACTACATCCAGCCCACAATTTCCGCGCTCAAATGGTCTTGCTGAAAAGCGCGTGCAGGTGATCAAAAGGATTCTTAAGAAGACAAGCGAAAGAAATAAAGATTTTTGGCTTGGTGTATTAAATTACAGGACGAGTCCATTGGAAGACGGCCGATCGCCTGCAGAGCTGCTTCAAGGAAGAAGTCTTCGCACTCGATCCATTACCTGACTTCCGCCCGCAGCCGACCATCCAGGTCGGCAAGCACGAGCAGTCGACCCAGAACAGCCGGAACCTGCCAGCCTTTGAAGAAGGTGACGTCGTACGGATAAAATGGTCCTCTTGGGAAAGAAAAGAAAGTGATATCACCTGCCGGACCACGGTCCTATCGCGCTCAAACCGGCGGAAGTATCTTGAGGCGCAACCGGCAGCACTTGCTCGCCACAAGGGAGCGCTTCACTTCATACTCATCGGACGGCAGCGACTCTGCTGACGACCTACCGACTGGAGCCCAGCATGTCACCTCATCACCTCAGGAGCCTACAGCCACTTCTGTGACGGCACAGCCTCCCATCCGAAGGCGGTCCACGCGACCCACAAGGCAACCCAGGCGTTTAGTCTATGACAGGAACTTTCAACAAATCACTAACGACTGATTTTTATTATTAAAGGGAGGTGGATGTACATATCAGTGCCGGTGCCCGTTTGTTATCACCAGCTCATGTGAAACGTGCTGCACTGCCTCCTCTCTTCCTAACCCTGCCTTCTCTCCCCACGATCCTATATATGCACGAGCCGTAATAAAGCTGGGGGTTGTTCCCTGAAGGTGCCGTTCGTCATTCCGGTCGACTGCTCGATACAGTGACATTCAGATAAGGACGTAGCAAGGTGTTTTAAAGTGCGCAGGATGGGATAACGTACCTTAATTCGCTCATTTATTCTGATATTATTACTCATTTATATTGTGTAAAAAAACTGCGCTGAAATGTTATTTTTGGCAGGAAATTAAATCTGTTTCTTCAAAACATAATTATGAAACATTTGTAGAGTATTAATTTATTGTTGGGTTGGTCACATTTCCCCTTTTTGGTGGAAAATTTGAGGAAAAATCTTACGGCAGAGTATTTTTTTCTTGTCCCGGTTTAAGACGTTATCTGCTACATGAAGGCAATACTGTGATCTGAAAAAGTTTTCCCAAGCACGCATTGTTAACCAAATGGAGCTTCACCCATGATGTTTCGACACCACCTGAGTGCATAAATGCTTACAGCTTACCTGTCCTTGCACTCTATCTTCAAAACTCTTGCAGGTTTTTTTATAAGATTGCATTCTAATATAGCTGCTAGTCCTGGCTTTCAGAAACAACGCGCAGACAATCTTTCCTACAAGCCAAAGCAGCTTCAGGTTCAAAAGAGAACGGCGGAGGGACTGTTATTTCTGTTTAACTTTCTTTCATTACATATCTACCTAGTACCCGTAATCTGAACTGGCACTTTCTTAATCATAAAGCCTAACCGACAGATACCAGCATCCAGAGGGGTTTCTTCAAACAGCGACTAAATGTATTTCTCTTAGGAGAATTAAGTCACCTGCTGTGTCTGGTCCTTTTATAAAAATGTTCAATATATTTGCGGAATAAAGCCAATATAACGGTCCTCTACTCCCGAAATCTACCATTTTATATAAAGTGAGCTATAAACAGATACATGTTTCGCGCCCATGCGTTCATGCAAAACATGATGTCTATCAACTCCATCAAAGCAGGTGCAATGTACAAGTCTGAAGCAGCAAGTGCTCCAGAGATGACTGTTTTGTTCACGAAAGCAGTCCTACGCCATGAGAGGGGGATTGCTTTTGATACACGATAACAGTCGTTGCGCCCTGAAATGGCAGTCTGTACATAGTTCCCTGAATCAGTCAGTTATGTAAAAATTGCAAAGATATTTGTAGGCGTTGATATGTATTTTGCATATGTTTTCAACAACTTTGGTAAAGGGCTGGGTCGTACTATCAGTTTTTGGGTTCTTCAATCCCTTCATTTCCTTTTCCTGATTGCCTGGTAAGTTATTAGTATTTTATACGTGTCGTAGCAAATTTATGCTAAGTACCGCGATACGTTTATGAATCACCAATGAGCACGGTTTTCGCTTCGGCATAGAAATTTAATCATACATTTTTACAACATGTGCTAGCCACTTGGCAAATAATGTCAGTATAAGAATTACGCCATGTAGGTTGTTACATTACACATGTAAGTTATTCGAGACAATTGCATGCTATACATTTCAATGCATCTCTTTAGCGGTGTTTTTAAGATTTACTTTCTATATAAATATCCACGTTCTTACATGTTTTATCGGCAGAAAGGCGGGGATAGAAATGACTTTGCCTGAGTTTGTGGTGGCAATAGAGACAGCCGAAGCTTCCTGATGTCCATTTTGTAGGTAATGCTTATATAATATTAAGGGAGAATGGGTGATGTTAGGATTATTTTATTTTTTTTTTTGAAAGTGAAAGTGAGTTTATTAGATTGAACATATTTGCAAAATGCATAAAAATAGTGACGAGGGTCCCATAGTCATAAGACTGCACTCGATAGATCACTACAACAAAATAACAGCAAAGCTAGCGAAAGGCTATAATATACAAAACATGACAAATCGGCGTTTTCACACAAAAACTAAGGCATTAACACAGGAATTAGGCGAATCAGTAGCTTTACACAAAAACAAAGGCACTAACACAGGTATCAGACACAAAAATATAAAACATCAGCAATTCAACAAATATTCCTCAAAGTTATTCTTAAATGTGGGCAAGGACATATGAGTGAGTTTTCAGTGTTAAAGGCAATGAGTTCCAAAATGAAATGGCTGCAAAAGATGTCATTTTTTCATAATTAGTACGAACTTTCGGGAGTAGTAAATTGTTATTCGCTGCAAATCTTGTAGAGTTATAGTTCGAACGTAGTAACGGATTAATAAACTGGAAATGCAAGCTGTCATTCAATAGCTTAAAGAACGCGATTACAAGGTGATACTGAAAGAGCTGGTGGACTGATAAGATATGATGTTCATATAATAAGGGACGAGCGCTAGTTGAAAAAGTGCTGCTGATGATAATGCGGATAGCCTGATTTTGTAATGCTGTGCAGACGATAAATGGCAGTCTTAAGTATTTCCCCAAACTATACAATCCCGTAAGTGAGGCGACTGTGAATGAAAGCACAATACAGAGATAAGAGAATGTAACAAGGAAAATATGGGCGTGCTTTAATGAGAGCTCGGATGCCAAACATAGATATTTTTTTCAGATTAGTGATATGGGCTGAGAATTTAAGTGCTTTGTTTAAGTTTTGTTTATGTGGTTCAACGTCTGAAAACAACTCAGGCTATGAAAGATGCCTTACGGCTGTTTGAGGAATCAATAATAAATACCGCTCAACTAGACACGGCAGAAAATATCAAACAATCTGCGGCTTTTATTTGAACGCACTCCACGTCAGCGCTGGCTGTTTATGAGCACTAGCACTAGCACCAACATTAAGGTCAACGGACGGCGAAAATTTGACTTTGACCTCCCGCGCTGAGCAGCGAACATAAGCGCCTCTATGGCGATGCACAGGCTCGACCTCTTTACGCTATCGCCGTAGCCTATCACGCCTCGTGTAACAATCCGCAACACCGAACCCGACCACGGCGGCTGCGTTTCGATGGAGGCGAAACGAAGAGGCGTCGTGTGCTGTGCGATGTCAGCGCACGTTAAAGATCCCCAGGTGGTCGAAATTACTCCGTAGCCCTCCACTACGGCTCCTCTTTCTCTCTTTCCACTTTCATTCCTACCTTCCTCCCTTCCCTTACGGCGCGGTTCGGGTGTCCACAGAGCAAGTGTGACAGTTACTGCGCCTTTCCCTTCCTGTGAACCAATTTATTATTATTATTATCGAGCTGTGCAGTAAATCTCATCGTCTATATAAAGTTCTATCGGCGACGCTCCTATGCCAAGAGTACGCGCTCTCTCACTAAAGACAAAAAATGCTGCCATCGCAGACACGCTGCCAAGGCCATTGAACAAAGAGTATCCCGACTAGCATGCTACTGAGAAGGTTACGAGCCCGGAGACCTCAAAAGTTTGTTTTGTGTGCATCGTTATGGCGCTGTTTTAAACCGAAAGATTGACGAGCTTCATTACGGAAAAATTTGGTCGCTGGAGTGTAGACTCGCTGGTACCTCAAAACGACTTCAAGGGGCCACAGAGACAAGTGTGACAGCGCGCCTCTCCCTTCCTGAACCAAATATTAAGGGAAAAGCCTTTCTAGGGTTAGTGAAAATGTCACGTCGGTGAGGTTTGTCCGCGAGATGTCTCAGCTAGGTTCCAGGAGTAACAGATACTTCGCCTTTCCATTCCTGTAAACCAATTATAGAATGCCAGTGAAGTTTGATGCCTTCAACAGAATGCTGGTTGTGTCCGACAAGGAGAGCGGGAATACTGTGCATACCAGCAAGTTGGTGGTTGCGTAGCACTGTAACCTTATTGGCCATTAAAATATATATAATGAACATTCTATAATTAACGCATCCCATTCCACCCCTGTTTACTATTAGGAGACAACCCGCTTGTTGAAGTTTCATCTGTTTTTAGTTTTCTTAAAGAGTTAGGGATTCTAAATCGGCTGTAATTTTCTAAACTCTTCATTTTCACTCATAAAGAAGCTCAGCAACCTAGTGTTTGGAGCATGATGGCCATAGTTGCCTATGTGCCGAAAAACCCAACCCAACCAACCAACTATTAAAATATAGGTGAGGGGCATAGGCACCGTGATGGCCTATGGAAAGGGTGAATTGTTTGGAGAGTTGATACATGTTCAAATTAACAGAATCAGCAAAAAAAGTCGCAGAACCAGTGGGAAACACACACACACACCGCCGCTGTAAGAGTCCGCTCTCGTGCAATTGATGTTCCAACCTTTGGAGGGCCAGCCTGTTAGCTGAATTGGTGATCGTGAGTCGCTCATCTTGTAATGACGAGCTCGACATGAGCGGTTCCCAGTACATCAGTATCACCTTTGGGGAAGGAGGATATTGTTATGTGCAACATGTGAGTAATAGATGACTTAAATCTTGTTTGCCGTACAGTCAGCAGAGGTGGAGAAAAGGTCGGAGAAGCGTGCGCGGATGACTATCTAGTATATAAGCGTACGAGTTTGTAGCCGCCGCTTGAAAGTTATTTTGCATTTTGTATAGTGATTAGTGAAGAGGTGCGTATATGTCTGCTAGAGCGAAAACTTCCGTGTACACTGGAAACTCTAAAGTGTTTGTGGGCGACATTAAGCCTAGTGGCCACAGCTGCATATGTTTATCTTATGCATGGCCTTCCAATGTAATGGCCACAAATATTACCGAAGGTCCATTGAAGTGTTCCCGTTTCGTTGTGCCTCTCATGCTGTCTTGCGCGGTGGTCTAAGTAGCCGCTGTTGTCGCTTGAAGTTCGTCTTCGCGCTCTTTCGCATCCGGTGGCATGTTCAACCGCCGTACACAAACCCGCTCATTCTTCTCACTTCTCGTGTTGAGGCATTCCGGCGTCCGTAGCCGCTTCTCCGCAACACTTGCTAAGCAGTCACTAGGCCGCTACGGCGCCATGCGTCTCACTCACTCGATTGCACCCGGCAATCTATCGAAGGAGCGGCGCCACACTTGCCGCCGCAGGCGATGCGCGCGCACGCCCTGCCCACCGACACGTGACGTTACAGCTGCAGAGCTACACCCCCCGCAGGTGCTTCCTAGGGAGAGAGGAGGAGTGCGCCGATGTGCACGGAAGAGGCCACAGCTATATGTCGTCTATATCAGGTCGGCTTTGAAGAAAGGTATTCTTCTCACTTTACTGAAAGCCACGATCGACTGTTTCGCAAGATGAATTCAGGAGCGACTGAGCACTTTTTGCTCAAAGAAACTACGAAAAGTAAAAAAAAATAACTTCTGAGTGCTCCTTAAAGGGCCGCTACAATGCTACTTGTGGTTAAGTTCTAATGCAAGAAATTCATAGAAGTGTTCATTGTCAGTATTCGAGTAAAATTTGAAATCTTTGAGTGGACTCGATTATATTTTAGAAAGTGCTCCTGCCAACCGCTCGCAATCGATTGGGCCGACACATATCAGCTCACAGAGCACAGCATTGAAGGCAGTGGGGCTGCTAAGCACGGTCCTTCATTGAGCGCTCCAAAGTTAGACGGGCGGGCCGGGGCGTTGTGGGGCGCCGTTGCGACTTGTTTGCTTCTCTTTGCTGGGTTGAATGGAAGAAGTGGAAGCGCATCTGTTTCAGTCGCCCATATTTCCGGTGCTAATAAAGCTAGCTTAAGAATTCTTGCGCTGCGGAGAGGGCTCATGGGATGATTATTGCTCCTGTGTGTTTTATAAGTTTAGTAAATAGCTTTTGAGGGCTTTTAAACCTGGGCAAAAGCTGCACACTTTCACACCAAGTGCGAAAATAAAGGTTAGGAACATACGCCGCAATTTCCCGAGTTCCACTTCTTGAATCCTGACACTCCGTAAAAGCCATTCTTTAGCAGCCTCATAAGTGGCGGAAGATTGGTATGCGTTTCCTGCTTCTCTACGGACGCCAGAAGTAGTGTTTTTGCGGCTGGTAGTTGCTGTGGGTAATTAACTATTTAAGGTTAGGCACCACAATTGGAGGTTTCAGGAGCGAAGGCTTTACGGTGGACAAAAGACCTGCGGATTGTAGAATTCAAATTCGTCATTCGGCTAATTTGCACAAAAATACTGCACATCAAAGTAGCGTGAATAAACTAAATTTGCTTAGCGAGGCTCGAAAAAGGTACACCTGCCAGTGTTTGATGGATAACATATCTTTAGTGGTAAGCAATATTTCGCAAAAAGTTTCTTAAATAATTCAGAAATATTTCAGTGTCGAACAAATGGCTAGAAGCATTTACCGTCTTAATGAAGCCCCGGACCTTCTTGCCAACCATTTATATTTACCAAGGAGTGGAGCGATTGGTTAGCTAATTTGCTCTGAAAAGGCCTAACATAATGACGGTTTATGATGGGACCACGACATCACGGTGGTTGTCGAAAAAAATATGAACTCACAGGTTTTATATTTAGCACATTCAAAATTGAAATTAAAATTGAACTGTTTGGTTTGTGGGGTGAAACGTCTCAAAGCAACTCAGGCTATGAGAGACGCCGTAGTGGAGGACGCCGGAAATTTCGACCACCTAGGGTTGTTTAACGTGCAATTATATCGCACAGCACACAGACGCCTTGCTTTTCGCCTCTACTGAAAAGCTGCCGCCGAGGCCAAGATTCAATCCCGCCTCCTTGGGACAGTAGTCGAGTGCAGTAACCACAGCGCCACCCAGGCGGGAAAAATAAATTTGCACTGACGTGCAACTACGATACGTGACAAACTTAAAACTTTGAAGCAGTTGTGGCTGACATCATAAGCCACTATGAATTTCATAATGCTGCCTACTTCTTGTTTTCATGGAATAACAAGCTTGAATGTTTGCGCGGGCCATTTGATTTGCCATAAGAGAAATGATATGGACTTTTCCCGTTTTTTATGATTGCTTAGAAATTGTCATTTAGCTACAGTGGAAATCATAAACATAAACATTTTATGTAATTGTTTCATGCACTATTGTTTTTATTCAAGTAGGCTTCAGTTTCAAAAAGTTTGAAAACACATTGCATGCACCTGAACTGCAGTCCTCATCAGTCATCGTTTCAAACCAAACCGTATAACTAAACGCTATAGTGTGATATTGGGAACATAAAATATCCTTGTTGCGCTACATAACATGCATATTATGTACCTAATATTACTTATAAATAAAACACCACTAAAGCGGAAACTTGTAATGCTCAGATGGGTTTACCGAATAATCTGAGTAATAAATCGATATTTATTTTCTTTTGTTTTCAAGAAATAATAGAAAATCGAAGATATTTTGAAATTTTACATTTTATAGAGGTTTTTAGCCTAGTAACGCATATGTAAGAAACTTCGGTATGGCTGAAGGATGTAATGTTGCCAGGAAAAATTCAATTTTGGTGGACAGATTTCACTTCGTTTATAAAGAGAGCTAAGAGCACTGTGCCATATTACAGCCAATAGAGTAGACAGTGACGCTGTAGAGCTAAGACACATTGCATTTTTCCGTCATTATTTATTAAACGCTCTGAGACGGTAATCCTTAGTCGGCTAGAATGGTCATATTACGGTTTCCGTCAATGTGGCCTCAGCATTCCAAACTGAATCAGCTGGCCAATTTTCCATTAAATTTATTTCAGCACAAGTGCAACTACATAACATGTGTATTTTAAGCTTATAGTGAGCGTTTTAAACATACTCTGTGTAATTATATTAGGAAAATAGCCGGTGATAAAATACTGATAGCTCTTTCTATGTTTCGTAACATTTTTTTATTTTTAGCAATAAGTCTGTACAAGTTTCTTTAAAACGTCAGCGTGACAAAAACCCTCTTCTCCGAATCACTACTGAGACGGGTGGGTATGTTTTCGAGCTTCTATTCAAGTTGCGTTCTGCGTTACATCCTGTTTGCCGTATATATACATACAGTTAGGGACAAAAGTTTGGGCGGCAGGAGTTCGCGGAATAATACTCAGTCTCTATGACTGGTCAAAGGTAGCAAATAAAATGTGGTGAATAACGATGGAATATGCATCCGAATTCAGAAAAGGAATACCACAGGAAAACTAGCGAGGCAACGCAGAAATAAATGTTTTTCCACAAATCGCCATCCCGCAAACTTTTGTCCCTAATTTTACGAATGGCACGCACAACTTTCGTTCTGCTGCGATTCACAGAACGATTACGCATCTATTTGTAAAATACGCATTTCAGGTAAGACATTAAATTTATTCAATTTAATATGCGTTTAAACGAGAGCTACATATGCACCGTTTGCTCATTGGGTAGTGCGTTATCTTTTAGCATCGGCCTTGTATTTGGGAGCTACTGTGATCAACCATATATAGTGCCCCCTCTTTGAATGGGTGTAAAATTTCCTCTGGCCTGGTGCTCGGCTTTTCTGGGAAGAAATTCTTGGAAAAATGGACTTAACTAAAAAGGGCCACATATGGGTTCTGGCCACACTCGGCGGAAGTATGGTTGTCTGAAGGCGGGATGAATCATTAGCTCATCAACACAGCTATTCGACCATTCAAAGTGTTTACCAGTCCCAACGGGATGAAATTGCAAACAATCCCGAAATATCTAATAGTACAAAAGTTTGCGTAAGCGATATTGTCTCCAGCTGTAACGTGCATCTGATCGTAGGCATTCTCCACTGTCTCCCTTGAAATTTTCGTGTAGGAAAGAAGCCGTCTATATATCTGCCAATTTGAAACAAAAGATAAAAATTTCGAAGTGTCATTTTAAATTATAATTTCACTTTGACAATGTTCATTGCACTTTAAGCAAAGGAGCTGAAATAAAGTCACCGAGGAAAGTGACCTCTGAATTATGAGAATCTTATGACTAATTCGGGAACTTGGCATGTCTTTCAACCCTCTTGTCGTATAATGGCAGTAAATGACGCTTTATAAGTTCGTAAAAAGGCATTAAAGGCGAAATGGCATTAGGTTGGTGTAAGGCCACGGCGGCCCATTCTGTAGTATTTCTTGAACAGGGTATGCTGCTGGGCGAGTTGGTTATTCATTGTCAGAGAAAGAGCGCTATAGCAGACGACAGACCCGGAAGAGGAGGACACACACACATGCGCATGTGTGTGTGTCCTCCTCTTCCTGGTCTGTCGTCTGCTATAGCGCTCTTTCTGTGGCTGTATTATTTCGCCGCGCGCGCCACAGGAAGCGGCGATGGAAAGTTCCATCACATTCCACGCGACGTGACCGATTGCGCAATCTCAGCCACAGTGATGCGCCTCCTCGCCCTCATCGATATGGGCTGACTCACGCGTGCATCCCCCCGCACAGACCTGGCCCTCCTCCTCACTAAGAAGGCCGCGTGTGCTGACGATGTTCGAGTAGGTTTCAGACCTTTCTAGAAGGCCGAGTGGGGGGGAGGCACAGCTTTGGCAACGCTAAGCTGTCTCCGCTCCTCCGCTGCGTCTGGAAATGTCTGCGCTGGCTATTTAAGAGCGCGCTGCGCAGCCATCACCGGTTCTGGTTCTGATGCTAGTCGCCGACGGAGATAGCATAGCAGGCAGGCCCCGAATGAGAAGTCATAAAAAGATCTATGCGCTCATTTTGCAGTTAGTATTTAGCTCAATCTCTGTTTGTAAAGTGTGTCGCCTCTCTTCCTCTTGTAAATACGTTGTCTGTATATTGTGTATGTGTCATATAAAGTTAAGATTCGCTTTGTAACAAGTTCATCGTCCTACGTCTCATTAAGTGTGTTTAATCGGCACGTCGCCTGCCGAATCGTCGAGCAACTTGGTGAGGTGCAGAAGATTTGAAGAACAACAAAGAATCTGACTTTTACTGATGACGTATTCATGAACCTGGCATGTCTTTCATCCCCTTGGTTGCATTAATGGCAGTAAATGACCCCTTATAAGTCCGGAAAAATGCATTAAAGCCCAAATGACTATAGGTTGGTATTTAGTGCACGAGAAAATATTAAGAGTGAAGAAATAAATGTAGCTTGTCTTGCTCGATACGGCAAAGAGAATGAGTGGAAGAATTATATTGAGCATTTTAGGCGACAAAAAAAAAAAATAAAGCGAACAATCACTAATTTCAGACAAACAATTTTCGAGATACCTGACCAAAATATTTATTGGAGACATTGCCACAGTTAGCTGTCGGCCACTTCAGTTTTACCCAAGCATAGAAAAGGAAAGTTTATGGTAACTAATATTGACGAAAAAGCGTTATCTGTCACATTTTCACCAAGACTGCTACCTAACGACATCTCTTAGTAGAATAACTTTGGCAGTCCAGAGTTGGCAGATAACGGGACCTGATTTTGTCTAGATGGTTTGGCCTCATTCAGTAATTTACAAAGTAACAATATGGAGGGTACAAAGGATGTAGATGGTTAGGATAGGCGTTAGTGGAGTTTAACGTCGCAAAGCGACTGATTCTGTGAGTCGGCGCCGTAATGGAAGACGTCGGAATTTTTGACCCCCTGGTCTTCTTTTATGTGCATTGACATCGCACAGCACAGCGGTCACCTTGCTTGTCGCCTCCATCGAAAAGCGGCTGCCGAGGCCGGGATTCAATCTCTCATCCTTGGGGACAATAGCTGAGCGCCTTACCTACTGCGCCACCCCGGCGGGGTGAAGGGTGTAGAGGCAATACCCCCACTTGGAATCATAACAATAACTTAAAGTTTACGCATTATACAAGTCGGAAAACTCAGCACGTCACAATATATATATATATATATATATATATATATAGTGACAAATTCATTTCTAAGTCTCACACCTATTTATTAATAAATGCCTATGCAAGGATTTTCTTATAGAAATTGTTCTGCGCTTGGACAATAAAAAAAACGAATGCAGTAAAAACGTCCACTCAAGAGAGAGCGGTAAGAGGCACAGTTATTCGGCATCTCGCTGCAGAATACATGAATTTGCGTCTTTAATAGACAGGGATGATCTAATGTCAATGAAATCAGAGATACATTTCCAGATGTAATTAAAGTAGCGCCGCATCGTGGAAACATACCGAGATTTTGTACCGGCGCGCATTCTAAGGACGTCAAAACCTTAGCTGATTAAGTAATATCAAAAGAGGAAAAGCTTGAATCAGAGATGTAGATGTATGCGAAATGTAATGGATTGAGAAATTTAGCATACCCTATAAAATTAATCCAGCAAAAATGCGAATAAAAAAAGCTTGAAACAGCCTAAAATAGAATATATGTACATGCTTGGAGACAGGGTCGGTAGTGTCCATTCCAGCTGAATATGTCACACAGTAAATCTTTGTAGATATATGTTCAGTTCCTGACATATTCAGGATGATATTCGGAAAGATGGCAGTGAAAATGAATTACAGTTCACATGCTAACAAAGCAGTAAATAATGGAAACTTAGATGAAATGGCACACCAGAGAACAGTGGAAAAGGGGTAAATAGTACGAGAAGGGTTTATAGTTAGAGAACGCGGTAGAGAAGACAGCCACACATCTCCAGCTTCCAGAAAGAAAAGGAATGAGTGCTCAAAGCTCCGCAGCTCTGTATAGAACTAAAGATCTTCATCTGAGTTCTTGAGCCGGTCAATACAAAAAGGAGAAGTTTTTTTGTTCCAGATTGACCTGTTGAGTCACGCTATATTTTTCTGATCGTAGCTCTTGAATTTCAACTCTTGCCGATTATAGCTTCTCTATCAAATAGCGGCATTCATCACGAACCTTTACAACATCACTGCCTTGTTTTTCAATCACAGTGACAAGACGTTCAAACTTTTCATGGTGCATATCACCTGCACCAGCATGCTCAGGAATATCTTCTGTAAGACATATCTCTATGCTGCCGTCGCTAGAATCAGGTGGAGTCTGCTGTGTTGCAGTCGGTGTGAAATCTTGTGCTGGCAGCAGCTGATTGTGCGGCTTGGTGGTTTGCCTTGCTGGCAGTACTGCAAGCTGCTCAAAGGCTTACACTGCTTGCATGACTTGCAAAATTAAACACAAAAGGCACTGCTGTGTCTCTGAGGCTGTTATGGCCACTAGCCACTCCAGGAATGGGATCACACACTCAAAAGTGTTTCGAGAATAATTTCCTGCACTGAAACACTTTAATATTCGGGAGTTCAACTCTATTTATTGCGATAATCTACTTTTTTTAAGTGTAATAGTTTTGTGAAAACAACGGTGAAAAGGCTCCTATAAAAAGCACAAGCAACCACCATTAACCGAAATATTGATGGTAGCATGATGACCTATATGTACTTTGGCTACAACGAGAAAGAACGAATTGGTTAGGGGCTGCTCTGATTCTAGTCACCACACAAAATGTCCCTACATTAAAGAATTCCGGGAGCCGCAGTGAATAACTATGTATTGATGCTAAAATCGGACACGCATTCTTGGCCGTTGATATGGAGTCTCGGGTGACTGCGGCTCGGGTGATACCAACTTGCAATTGATATAAAGCCATGTCCAGACTTGTACTAGGCGCCGTACCAACCAAGTGAAATCATAACGCAGCTGCTGGGTTAAAGGCACTTTGTGCTTTTCTTGCTTGTCTCTATAGGACCTCGCTCGAACCCAGTTCGAGGAAGAAAGTACCTTCTTTAAGACTAATAGCCTTTGCTGCTTAGTGGACCATTAAAACGCTAAGACAAGCCTTCTCACGTCGCTTAGACAAGATTCGTTCTCCAATTTTCGATAATATCTGCACTTGTGCAGAACGTACACAAATGAATGTAAACTTATTTGCGCGTGTTACCAGATCTCGCGAGAAAATAATGCTGGACGTTTGAAGTGTATTCGCAGACGCATTGCACTTCAAAGTAGCCCGTAACCTTCAACGCGACGCCGGTGCAGAAATAATCGAGCGCTATACGTCTTGTTCCGTATGCGGCTCAATGCGGCTGGTTTAACAGTAAGACTGCTAGAACGCTCTAGACAAGACTCCATGCTCAGGTCCTTTAGGAGAGATTTGTTGCAAGACTATTTTCGATTATGTCTTCACTTGCGCAGCAGGTACACAAATAAACGTAACACTTTAATTTCGCTTGTTACAAGTTTTAGCCACGGAATAATGCTGGATGTATGAAGTTCGTTGGCGGGCCATTGAAGCCACCCACTAACCTTAATGCTACCAGGCACAGAAATAATCGCTAGCGTCTGTTTCTGTATGCGGCACAATGCAGCCATTTCTACAGCTAAGCGCTTCTAAGCTCCTGTTTGTAGCGCGATATATGCCCGAGGACTATAGCGGCACCTTGGGTAACTGACGACATGGACGCACTCTGCCTGCATAAACAAAGCATCTAAGCGCCGCGAAGCTTATCAAACAGCGCAGTTATTCATTTTAGCTACATATACCGATTAGCATAAAACTAGCTTTGTTGTACGTCTTGGCTGAGCGCCATAAACAAGTGGCGGTAGCTCTTCAGACGCCACCGACGTGGCTATTTAATTAAGTTAAAACTCGATTTAACGAAGTTGAGAGGAGCCGTGAATTATTTCGTTAAATCGAGAACTTCGTTAAATTGAATGAGGCATTACTTGGGCACATAATTCAGTACATTCGATTACAGTAAAACCTCGTTAAAACGTACCCGCTTAAACAGTACTTTCGTTTTAAAAGTAGTGCAGTCAAGTCCCCGACTGAGCACCCATTGAACATAATGCATTTTGCATCCGCATAAACCGTACCAGCTTATCGCGGTCGTATCTGTTAGCACGTACCATTTTCACTTTTCGTCGCACTCGCGCGTGACGAATTCACGCCGGTAGCACCGACCCAAAGGACGGTTCGGCTAGCGGCGCAACAATCTTCCCTAAATATCGCAGACGGGATGGCAAGCCACACAGCTAATGACAAATTGGCGCCAAAGTTGGTAGCGCAATCTTTGGGGGTCCGTATGGTCATCGTCATGACCCCCCGCGCTACTTTCGAGTGGGTAGCGCCAACACCACGACCGGCGCCGCTAGCGCGTATGAAAAGAAACGACAAAAATTCTTACTCGAGAAGAAAGGCCCGAGGGGACTACAAATTTATTTTCCGCCAAAGAAGTCGGTGATCTTTGCCTGCGTGCGCTTTGTGAGCAACGGCCGCACCGATTTCTGGGGCGCTGTCTACAAAATAGACCAAAAATTTACACTTTTTCACCTTTATTTCTCGAAAAAAGGTTCGTTAAATCGGGACAGATCACGGAATCGGTTTCGTTATTTCGGGTTAGTCAAAGCATTGAATCCTATGGGCGTCTGAGGGGGAATTAGGATACCTTCGTTAAATCGAGATTTTCGTTAAATCGGGTTTCGTTAAATCGAGTTTTGACTGCACGTAGAAATAAACGCAGCATTGAGTTGCGCATACCTTTTTTCCCGTCACTATCGTAGATTACACGATGTTTACTCTGTGGAACAAATCAGTGTCGAACGAGTAAAGGGAAATAAAGATCATGTACAATATGCATACGAAAAGAACAAGCTATATGCTGCACCAAGAGACACTGTGTCGACAGCGACTGCTAGCTCACTCGGTACGTTCTTTGATCCAACAAGCATTGCTGACCAGGTTACTTTTGCTCTCAATAGATGGGGAAAACTATTTTGCGTATCCCCTATTAGACGCGCTCTTTAATGGTCAAAGCCTCTTCCAATATTTTAATCTTCCCAGCTCCTCGTATAGCGTAGAAAGCTTGGTAAAATTATTAGGGAAAAAGCGGCTTCCGATATCGGTATTTGCTACAAGCAACAATTTTCCACGAAGTGTGAAGTGTTGCCCAACGGTCGTGGAGCAAGTTAGCGACAGCTTTTGGCAGGCGACAACGTCATATTTCCGCGTAGTTCATATTGACGTGGGGTGACAGGATAGCCAACACGGCGCAAACATGCTTGCGAAGGCAGTTGAACAACTGTTCCCCTAGTGTGGCTACGCAGCATAATGGAGTCATACTGAAAGCAGAGCAGACGACGCGCCTACACACTAAGGTCACGAATGTTCGGTCCATGAGATAGTTCAATGTTGTGTATTCTGTCTTTTTTTGTGAAGTAACAACTTTATATCTACGAAACAACACCGAAATAGCTGTGTGCTAAAACAAAATAATTAATTATGTAACGCCATTTCGTGCTTTAGCACTCTGCTCATGCTCACAGAATCACTACACGCTATTTAAAACAAAAGCTAAATACCGCCCAAACATTTCATTTCCCTAGCATGTTAAACTTTACACCAGATATCAGTTAATCGGAAAGGGAACGGCCATAGCTAACCTCCATAGATTCCTTTTTCACTAGGAGAAAATATTCACTTCATTTTATATATGGGTAAACCAGGTAACATAAGGCAATCAAGGATTCCAATGGGCCTATGTGACACAACATATTGGCATATAGCAGAGATAACCCTCTATTAAGCAAGCAATAAATTCTCTGGTTGCTTACAGGAGATAGGCGAGAAAAGAAATTTGCTTTATGGGACTGCCGGATGATATTTTCAGGTTTAGAAACACAGCTTACTAATTGCGACATTGTATCACTGGCCAGACAGAAAAAACATGACAATTGGTCAAAAAACAGGTATGAATTATTTTAATGATGAACAGGATCTGGAATGAACATGCTTGCCACATGCAAGCAGGTGTGAATGAAAAGATAAGGGAATACGTTTGCTTAAAGTAGGTAGTAACCACCTATCCGGACCACATGGTTGATAAATACAAATAATAATACGATAGAGCGTATTTTGAAGGATTCTATGATGATACATGAAATTTTAAAGTGCACCTGATGGTTTGGTTTGGTTTGTGGGGTTTAACGTCCCAAAGCAACTCAGGCTATGAGAGACGCTAAAGTGCACCTGAAGAAAGAAGCATACAACGGCACTACGTTACCGATGCCCGCCTGTGAAGAAAAAAAGGCTAGAAAATCAGTCAGAGTAAATCATACACAGCGTACGAAGAAAGATGATAAAAATATTTTTAAATGAATGAACACGCAGAGTAGATAAGAGAACAAAACCAGGTCACTGGTATCGTATTGTTCAACAGAAACTTATCATGGGAGGGAATTCACTTTTGAGGCTGGGTTATCCATGGTCTCTAAAGACAGGATTACATGAAAGGGCTAGCGTAACACGAAGTTGGTTGGCTTTGCTATGTTTTATGTTGTTTAAGGCTTCAACATTGTAGAGGACGCCAGGACTTTCGACCACGTGGGATATCGAAACGCTTTGTGACATCGCACAATATAAGGGAACCTCGCTTTTCGCATTTATCGAAAAGCGGCCGCCGCAAGCGGGATTGATCCAGTATTTTTAGGTACACCAGTCGAGCGCTCTAGCCACTGGTCCACCACGCCGGGGCCGCCGGATGTGAGGCTTTTGGTAGCGAATTATATTCGGATGCATGTGGAAATGAAAAGATCGCAGTCGGCATAAGACAGTAGTCATTGAAAGCATCCTAGAAAGGAAATTATTGAACAGCAGGTTTGTTCTGGTGGGTGCCAATGAATACGATAGACTTGAAAACATTTTTTATATCTCCACAGTCCTGACAGTAGAATAAGAAACAAGCAATAGGTCGACATCACCAGCGTTCTTTAATGAGATATCAGTCAATTTAGGACACTCCTTCGCCATTGGTCATTATCTACATGAGACCAGGAGAAAAGTTTGCGTGGCATTAGGCATTAATCAATTTCCAAAATTCGAAAAGAATCTATCTACAAAGCTGTCATTTGGCAAGGTGCGTGCTCTGTGCAGACATAAGAATCATGTTTCCATCATCCAAAATTGTTCTGTTATACAGTAATGCTCAAAAGTGTTGCATTGCATGTCATCCCGTGGCAAATAATTGCTCACCTCCACATGTTCGAGGCAGTGCCGAATGATACTTCTGAATTCCAGCGTTCTTAGCTGATCAAAAGATTCATCATGACGTTTTCCGAGATTCTTGATTTGACAATTTAATGTTCGTATAAAGAGACACCATTGGTTTTATATTTGTCTTTACTCTGCTTGGCAAGCTTTTTTTGGGATGCCTAAAAACTGAATTTTTCCCTTAGCAAATTATTCCGCATATGGTGGGCTCAGAAAACGCGGGATAACTCAGCAACAAAAAACTCATCTGATAAGTGATGAATTTGCCGCCTTGATTTTGCGCTATGCTGTTATCCAGATATATACGAGCGATAAAAGCTTGAGAGGAAGATTTTAATATGAAAGGGGGAAAAATACAATATTATTTTGATAACACTGCAGCCTGTATTTATTAATAGTACTTTTAAGCTTTTACATGCTGACTTAACTAAGGTATGAAGCACCACTAAATGGCACTGGAATTAGACTTTTTATAGTTATTCATACAGGTATACATTTTATTTTCCGCAAAACCTAAAATACATTATGTGCTCTCCATCAAGAAACAATCGCATCTAGACCAGTATGGAGTGTTGTTCTGAGCAGGATTAGTTCAGCCTATGAGGTTCAATGGCTGTCAGAAGATTGACTTGGTTCGAAAACCTGTTTTGTATGAGCTCCAACTGTCGGCGGGCGCTTGGACTTGGTAAATGGCAGTTCGTGCACACTGACCGCGACCTGTTAAAGCTTTTACCACAATTTCAGCTCGTATTTCTAGGACGCAAAGGTTCCTGCCGGAGCTAAACAGGAACTCCACTCCCGTTAACATTTCTTTTACACTATAAGGGGCATGTATTTCCTTAATGAATTAAAGCGCTACCTTGTCTTGTATCTTTTTTTTAAGTATCTAGTTTTGCTTACCTGCATGAGTGGTTTACTCGGTCACACAAGCTTCACTAACATTTTTTTAATTGTCAAGCATTCCATCTGACTCTTCAGCCTTTCGTATGTCTTACATAAAGAAAAACTATTCTGCTACAGCATTTCTTCCTTTCCTTGTCACCAGGTACGCTGTACTATTTCTGGGACAAATGGCAATCCATAAGGTATGCTAAATCTGACAAGTGCATTATATTAGAAGCCACCTCCTACCATTGTAAGTAGAATACCAGCTTTAATATTTCATGAATCATACATTTTAGGGGGCGTAAATCATTTAAGGTAGCGTGTTGCTAAAACTTATCCGTAAGCCATTCTTTTCAGAAGTTATACATAGATCTTCAGCTTGAGGTTGAACTCGTTGTTTCGGACCAAATCAGAACTGTAAAAGTGTGTCATGAAATGAAGAACAGAAAATGCGTTCATAGCTTTTGATATTGTAAAGTTGTTGCTAAATCCAAATGTGTTTGCAACATCGCTACGTAGAAACAAGTGCGCTTCTGAAGGGATCATTCACAAGTATTAAGGGTCAGAGCTAAAAAAAAAGGAGTTTGGCTCATATGAAATCACCATTCTATTTTCGGGTATATCACCTACATATCCTGTATTTTGAAAATATTGTAATTCACAAGATATTTCCCTACAATAAGACCGAACTGAGCCAATAGGAATGCCGTACACAACATTACTGTACTACTAAGGTGGCGGAAGCATGGCGGCCGTCCGCATTACACATCACGACGGCGCGCGATAACCTCTGACAACCAGACAGAAACTTAGGAGCCTTTATCGTCTTTTGTTCGAAGCTGTCATACGCCACTCGTCGCATGGCATCTTTGGTCATGCGTAATTGTGCTACGGTATTTGCCGCCAGCTGCAATTTACTAATGAATAAACCTGCCATTTAGTCTCGAAACATTGAGGGGGCGAAAGAGCTAAATATTTTATTCTGCTACTGACATATTTCCTGACTTAATACTTTCACGCCTCATGCGATATGTCGACGATGAAGCTTATGTCTTCTTTAAAACATCTTTAGATGCCGACCAATGCCGATGCTCTCTAGTCACCCAAACTATATAGAGTATTACTGCCAGTACTCACAATAATTTTGACACGTGTTTTCGGTGACTTAAATACATTTCTTGCGACACCTAGCGACAGAAAATTGTGCTTTGGACTAATGTGATGCAGTATTGGCATAAAAATAAAACCTTAATGTTTCCGGATACAGAGTCCGAGCAGAGTTGCTCCCAAATAAATGCAATTTACTAACATTTTCCCAGACAAATATTTCGGCACTTCGTTCTAACCTACATATATATTCGGCGAGAAATTATGGCAGTTGTATTTACGCTATTTTATTTTCGTTGAATGCTGCCTGAAGGCATGCATCAGCCAAGAATATAATTTTGATATGTTAATATTACAATGATTATGCGTCGTATGCTATGTGCTGTAAGTGGTATGAATGGCTTATCCTGTAAATCTCAATACATGACCGAAATTCTATACGCGTAGGTAGCATTCATAGTTCTTTGACTTTGAAGTGTATCCATCCCACATACATGCGAATGTAGCTTACAGGTAAAAGACAGATGAGCGGCAGATGAGCGGCAGATGAGCGGCAGATGAGCGGCAGATGAGCGGCAGATGAGCGACAGCTTGTCAGCTGCTCAATAATATTTTGTAAAGTTACAGAGAAGCTGCTGAACAAGTAGCCTTGTTATTTATCTTGATTTAGGGCTTCAGTATAAAAACATTTGAGATCACTGATGTACCCGCATTCGGCTAATATATAAGCTTCTTTATGGAAAGTAAAGACGCGGAAGACTGTTCCTCTTTGCGACTCATGCTATGACGTAACACCACGGTGTTAGTTGTTACCAAGTGACTCCCCTTGGACGTCAACATAACCTCCTTAGCTATATACACGTCCTATTGAATAAATTGGCTTTGATTATTTGCTAATTACGCCTCTAGGAAAAAATGTTCTCCATTTTCTTCATCCTGCTTTTTAGTCCAACTAATCGTTTTCTTAATCTCGTTTTGTTCAACAAACTTATGGCGACACAACCTTGAAACACACCCGAAGTCAGAATGACTTAGGCTGTAGATAAATAAATAATTACGCGGCGTGCCCCAAATGTTTTGCTAGTGACATTGTTTTTACTTTCTATCTAGAGACCCATTCGTTTTTTTTATTATTCGCTCCGTTCGAACGCAATTTTGCCAACTAACTCCTAGTGATATGATACGTTCGACATCTTATTGACATAATTGGCTATAATTAAATAAGTAATTACTTTTCATGTACCAAATATCTTACAGCGAGACTTTAAAATTTTTTATACAATGCAACCATTCGTTTTCTTATCACTTTGTTTTGTGTGGTCGTAATCATGACGACAAACTGTAGGTGACACTACCGTGAAAAATATACCTACTTATTGTTTGCACATTATAGATTAGGTAGCTCCGAAATCTTCACATGGTGAAAACTTTCTTTAGATAAACAGTATAAATTACACGTGTATTAAAATATTCGATGCTTTAGTTGGTATGAGGCCCTCGCCTTTTTGTCAGTAATTAAAAATTTAGTTAGCGCTTGATAAAATCACTGACAATCATGTGTAAAAACGGGAAGAATATCATTTAAAGAGGTTATGTTATGTTCTGTTGTCTTCGTTTCTATTAATGTGGCGCCATAGAATTACATGTTACTTGGTTTACGGCTTTAGCCTAGCATCTGGCTTTGTCAAAGGTGGTTTACATTAGTGGCGTCCATGACAATATGGCCTTACGCTAGTATTGGTATCTTAACCTCTCCTAGAGAGGCTCAGAGAGTGCTGCACAAGCGTTAGGTATTGCTTCTCAGTGAGGTGATTAACCCAGTGGTCAAAAACACGCTTGAAGAAAGTAAGACTGTTGGCTAGGAATTATATCCAAAAGGGTCCCTTTAATATGTAAATTGAGAACACGCGATTATTTGAGATGCACGGACTGTGTTAAACGACGTACCTCGCAGCATTATTCGCTCATTATGTTTCATGAGACTTCAGTTTTTATTGAGGTTGAATTATTGGTTTCTTTCACCCTAAAATCCTGCTCTGCCGTTGTAAGCAAAGCGTTATAAGCGTGCCTTTGGCGTGGGGCAGTTGGTGGCTTCAAGGCCCCGTAGAGGTTTCTTTGCTGGCTAACTTGGCATTACGTCACCTCATAACGTTTACAGTTAGGCGCTGTGTCTTACTTCTTTCCGTCCTTCGTGTACTTTCGCGCTATTTTCCATCATGAATGTTAACCAACGCGCCCAACTTTCGGCATTACTTAACAGGAGCAGCAATTTTGAACCTTTTCTTTCGAACTACAGGGCGTGAAGAGAACCAGCATTTTATAACCCTTTCATCATGAGGCAGTCTCACCACTCTAAGACGACGCACGCACATTCGCATAGCTTGGTTAAGCACAGCTTATTTTTTTGTAGTGGGGGATTTCACTTCAAAACGTGCCGTAGAGCATGCATTAAATACTACAAGGATAAATTAGGCGAGTAGCAGAGTCCATATACGCGAACTATGATCCAGAATTAGAGTTTGTAAACGGAAATCGTTAGCGCTGTTGCGGCGTCCCATGATACGCAGAGTTTAAGCACAAGAAAAATTTCTATTTAGAGACAAGTGGGAGGCCAGTTCATAAAGAACAGTTCGTTCTTCAGTCATGAGGGCTATTTGTCGTGTTTACCTATCATTCTGGTCGCTCCGTTAAACATTCTTTGCAAACCGTTTGAAACCCTGAAGCCCAACATATAATATATATTAAATGTTTCGACACTTTTTAAGGCTATATGGCCAACGTTAAGGCCGGAGCAGCCCATTAATTACACTTATAATACACCGTAACTGCTTTGCACGCCTTACTTTGTATATATCAAAGAACATTGAAGCATGGTGATTCTGCAGTGCACTAGACCGTAATTTTTAATTAAACCATGACTATGAAATATAAAATTCAACTGCTTGTTGTATGACTGCAAGCAGTAAAAAACTGAGCAATAAATATTAAAAAATCGCAGTGGCTTAGCTCGGCTAAGCCAGGATATGCGTAGCCTTAGCTAAGGTTCAGCTTGTTATTCTTAGCTTTCCCAGCATATTTCGCCTTCTTATCTTCGTTCTTAGTACTCTCAACCGCCAATTGTGAAGCAACCACTACGGAATTCAATGAGTTAAGCTGCTCCGCTCTTCTGCGACCCAGCAGCAATTACGCTCTCTTTCTCCATGGTTATACAGTAATGGCAAAAGCCCCGCTTATCATCATCATCATCAACAACAACAGCCGGACTATACCCATTGCAGGGCGAAGGCTTCTCCCATATTTCTACAATTAATCCGGTTCTGTGCCAGCTGCATCCACTTGGCCCCTGCGAACTTCTAATCTCATCAGCCCATCTAACTTTCTGCCGCCCCCTGCTACGCTTTCCTTCCCCGCTATATATATATATATATATATATATATATATATATATATATATATATATATATATATATATATATATATATATATATATATATATATATATATATATATATATATATATACCCCCACTTATAGCTCTGCGCATGCGCAGCGCTATCAAGCGGCTCCAGAGCAGCGTCAAACTTGGCTACTACAAAACGGGTGCGCTCTGCCGCGGCTAAGACGTCGCTCCTCTGGAATGCGCAGACCGGCGAGGCATGCGAGCGGCTCCTGCGAGCCAGCTGCGTACCGTGTGACGTCACTGCTCCTCGCGCTTGCGCAACAGGGCTCTCCAGGAGCTACGCGAAACTACTCAACCACGGTCAATGTAGCTAAAGCTACACAAACAAGTGCGGAAATTTCTCAAGGAGTACATGACATAAGCAGGTTTACAAATAATCGATTACGGCACACAGCTTTGTAAGCAAAACAAAATTCATTTTAAGAAGGGTATGACGGCTTTGATTGTATAACGTATGGAACGAAATGTAACATCATAAGAAATAAATAACCTAGAAACTGAGGCCTTGTGCTGTTGTTATAACGTAACATTTCACATACACATCACACATTAAGATTGCATAGACGGCGGAACGCGGAAATGATGTGAATCAAACGTGACCCGTTCAGTACTTCTTGAACTATCAGTGTGGCTGAGAGTCCTGTAAACATTTCCTGATAAAGGTATTCACCGGGTAAGATCATACTGGTTTGAAATTAGGACCTTTAGTTCACGTGCAATTAAAGAGATGACGTTACCCAAGAGAATCAGGGAGCGCCTTCAGCCAGTCAATCTGGAGTCTAAAGATTGGTAGGAAAGACATAAGAGCATATGGAGTTGCGAACTGATTTCGTTCTGCAGCATCGCAATGAAAAGTGGAGACAATCAATACGTTATATCGTGTGACGACAGAACATGCGATATTTACTCTAATCTAAGTTATCTTAAACTGAAAGTCGATACCAGGAGGCAAAAGACTAAAAAGCAAACTTCTCTCCAGCGTAACACAGGGGAAAAATGAGAAAATCCAGAACGTGAACAACTACCGTACGCAAATGGCATTTGTTGGTCATGAATTTACCATGCCGACCTCTCGCTACAATGCTGGTGCTCTTGTCACTATACCTCTTCTGGAATGATCAGCCTTCTACACCCTAAAACAAGATTGAATTCATAGTTTCCGAATGCATGTGTGACCAAGGCTTTAGGCGTGTCATCGCTAGCTGGCGTTCAGATTGGTACTACTAATAATGACGCAGACTCGAGAGGAATTTTAGGGTTGTCTCTCGCAGTTTAGTGAGCTCATTGTCATAAACCTTGTGCTTCCTGTTCTTAAAATGACAGTTGACGCAATGTTGAAATTCACTGGCCGGTCAAGCTTAGTGGAGGGTGGCATGTTTGGCAAGGAGCCATCTATTGCTAAGCAGCCCATTGAACTAATTGAGGATGAGGGCGAAGGTACAGTATGGACGATGTAATCTTGCGCTTTAAGTATAAATGCAATTTCGTAACAGTTGGGTCTAAATATTTAAATTTTCGTGAGAGGTACCGCGCCAAACGCCTTGCATATAGGTCTGATATCAATCATGCGCGTTCCCAATCAGAGAGCAAGCTGCCCAGAGCACGTGGAAGTCTTTTGGAAAGTCACTGCCACCCTAAAGCCCAAGCATCACTACTGCTTTGTCGGTGACGGAAACAACTACTATAGATAAATTATTGTACGATGGTACAGGACGAAAGTATCGGAATCATGGGAGAACGTTAACAATATCTGAATTCATAAGGAAATAAACCTGCAAAATTACAAAAAATCAGCTTGCTATCCGGTACATGTAAGGTGTTTACTAAGGCAACTGGGAAAGGGGTCAAGACAACATTAGACTTTAATCAGCCAAATAATCAAGCGGGATTTCGGAAAGGGTACTCTACCATTGATTATATCCACACTACAAACCAGGTGAGAGAATTGTGTTCGGAATATATCAGCCTCTATACATAGCATTCATGACTACAAGAAAGCATTTGACTCGGTTGAAATCTCAGCAGTTATGCAGGCATTGCGGTATCAGGGTGTAGGTGAGCCATATTATTATTATATTATCACAATTATTTATTCAATACTCATTATATTCAAATATCCAATTATATTTATTCAATGAAACTACTGGAAGATATCTATAGTGGTTGCAGAGCAACCATAGTTCGGCATAAAGAAATTGATAAAATTCCAATTAAGAAAGCTGTTAAGCAAGGAGACACGATCTCCCCAGTGGCATTTACAGCTTTCTTAGAAAACGTATTAAGAAGTATGTAATTGGCGTAGTTAGGCATCAGGGTCGATGGACAATATCCCAGTAATCTGCGATTAGCTGATGGCATTGCCTTGTTTATTAACTCAGGGGACTGGCTGCCACTAACGATAAATGATCTAGACTTGAGAACCAGAACTTTAGGCCTAAAGATTACTTTGCGCACAAAACTATGGTAACGCTGAACAGCCTGAGAAAGGAACAGCAGTGCAAAATAGGCAGCGAACATTAAAAATGGGAGGCGAATATTTCTACTTAGGACAGGTGGTGAACGCAGATACTGACCACGAAAGGAAAAGAACTAGGAGAATACGTTCAAATATCGTTCTTTGTTTGCCGTCTATTAAGGTAAATTTACTACTGTTGATGTAAACGTCCGCTGAGGTTACCGGAGTACTCACTTTTATTTGAAATTGCCATGCTATATAACATTCTGCTGTCTTCTTTTGTCTCAGCAAATTCCGCACCCTGTGTACTTTGGGGATATGATCGGGATGACGATTGCAACAAAGCATTTAAAAAGTTCTGCAAACATCACAAACTTGTCGACCTGACAATATGTCCCCCAACAGAGGAGAAAAACGATTGAGCGAGTGGCAGAAACAGTGTCAGCTTCAACAGTTCACAACTTTGTTTTTGGCTTCTCTCTAATAAAATCCCACTTATAGATGTGTGTGTGTGCTGTGTTGATCTTTAGGCTTTGTTGCGGAAGTTTACCGAATTGCGCCAACGTTATGCTTTGGTGTCCTCATTTATTGATATCTAGAGAAATCAAATATATTTATTATCGAAGTGCATCTAGCTCAAGCAACATAGATGGAGCTCCGAGCTTAAGAAGATGGTGTAAAACACATGTTATATTTTGGTGACAGCTAAAGGTGTTTAGTAGTGGAGACGTAGGTAAACAAAACTCGTGCCGAAAAATGTAATTTGAAGGCATTATGAATAGAGCTTTTAGTATGAGGTTCTGATTTAAATCAATTATGCTTTACATGGCAAATAAACAGGACATTCCACGAAGATAATGCAAGCAACAGACACACGTTAGCTGTATGTAAGAAATTAAATTTCAGAGTTCTAGAGAGAGCTGCTCTGAGTGCCTACAGAATAGGTACTCTGGCAACGTTAGGTCGATCGAAGGGACCCTGCTACGATAGCGATCATCACAGCAGATTCCCTATTTGTATTAACGTAATGCTAGTCGGTCTCTGCTCCGCACCAGAGCCGTTCCACCGAGTAATGGATATTGCACTGGCTGGTTTAGGTAAAAGAATTGCCTTTGTAGTTAGAGGAAGTGGTTGCATTTTCATCGAATCTTGAAGAACAGCTATATATGGTAGGGAAAGTGCTCAACGCAATGAAGTTGTTAGGCCTAAGGTTGAACACAGTGAAAGCTCACTTCACTTAGAAGTCGCTATTAGCCGGTCATAAACCTAAGCAAGGATGGAGTTCACCCAGATCTCTACAAAAATGCTACGACTCTACAGATTCCTTACCATGGTGACAAGAAAGTTATGTGCAGATACCTTAAATCGGGTGCTGATTATTCACTGTTTGCAAGGAACATTTCGCGCAGACATGACATTGGAGTGGAAAGCGCTGCAAGCAAAATATTTGAACATTCAGTGCCCATACAGGCCGTTCCTGTTTTCGGGGACTGATCAGCTGGCTACGCAGCTATTTGCCAGAGAGGTCGCTTTTGATTCATGAATCAGTACGGACCAACCTCTGTAAAACGGTGCTCACGCGGCGTCCCACAGCGTGGGTGTTGAGCCCAACCCTTTTCAACCTCGAGCTCATCGGCCTGGTCGATTTACTGCCACAATCTGCTCAGATTTTCATCTATGCCGATGATATCTGCATTTAGGGGTCAAGTGTGACTCGTCCCAAAGTCCGTGCGAGACTTCAAAGGGCAGCATCAATCGTGACGTCTTGCTTAGATTGGCAGAGCCTTAGCATTTCAAGTGAGAAATGCTCACTTGTGGCCTTCACACGAAAACCAAAGTCAAACTACACCATATCTATAAACGGGAAAGCCATTCCCTATGAAAAAAGCCATCGCTTCCTCGGAGTTGTCATCGACAGGAATCTCTCGCGGAGCCCACTTCTGAACGACATGAAAAGAAACTACTTGTCATTGTCCATGTTCTTTGCTTCATCGGGGGAAGTCATGGGGTGCATCAGTGCACTCGATGCTACAACTTTATCGATCAATATTTAGGGGTACATGTGATACAGCCTTCCGATATTCAACAACATCATGAAGACGAACATTAGGACTCTCCAAACTGTGCAAGTGCAAGCCCTCCGCATATGCCTCGGATTGCCTAAATGCACCTCAACGGCAGCAACTGTTCTTCTAGCCGGAGAACATCCCGTCACTCCCTATGTTGCAGTTGAGACCCTGAGAACAGACTTTAGACACCTCGCACGAGTTCCCAAGCGCCACCTGGCAAATCTCCCAGCAACTACACCATTATCTGCCTTTCCAAAAGCATTGAAGCTCAAAGCATTTCCCTTGCAGTTCACCCCAGCTTCAAGACCATGCGCACCCATATAGAACCTACTTGAACCTCAAGTTCACCTTCCAATTCCTGGATTAAGTAATTCTGGGGCACTAATGCTTGCCTTGCAACAAATGACGCTGGATTTCCTTCATTCTGAGCGCAATCGCCGAATACAAGTGTACACGGATGGCTCAGTTACGTCAGCCTGCTCCGCACGGTCAGTGGTAGTACCACCAAGGTCCGTCTTGATAAAGTTAAAGACTACACATCACACCTCTTCGACTGGAGCGGAGCTAGCTGCCCTACGGGCTGCAGTCGAATACAGCATCCAGGATCTCCTCCAAGAATGGTCAGTTTTCACTGACTGCAAAACAGCGCTTCAGGTCATGCAAGCGGCACTACGCCATGGTTCAAATGAGCACCTCACTGCAGAGATCCTCACGCTGCACCACGCCGCAATAACCAAAGGTCACGACATCATCTACCAGTGGTTGCCAGGGCAGTGTGGCATTGCAGGAAATAGCCAGGCCGACGACGCTGCCCGTTCTGTCCTCAACGACGGACTTCCAGTTCAAATTCCGTTAACGAAAGCAGATGCAGCGAGCGAGCATCGCTGTTTGGCTATGGAGCTGACACATTCAGCTTCGAATACCGGATAGTTCTACAACCGCCGCCTCAAGGCATTGGACCCCGATCTGCGCCTGCGAATTCCCCACCACACAACATGTCATGAAACAACGTTACTGTGCCGCATATGGCTTGGCGTTGCTTTCGCAAATAAATACGCCTTCCTTATCGGGATGACTGACAGCCCTCCTTGTGAACGATATGGCGTTGACGAAACGAATGACCACCTCCTTTATGAGTGCCCTGTTTCTGCAACTGAAAGACATACGCTGCGTACTGCATTGGATCTTCTGAACGCTCACCCTAAACGGAAGGAACGATCTTGGAACCATGGTCACAAACGTCATCTGCGCTCAAAGACTACAAGGCAATTCTTCGCTTTTTAAGAGACACTCGACTGATTGACAATTTGTGACTTTTTCACCTCCTCTCCTTTTCTACCCTTCCCTTTAATCCCCCATTCCCCTTCTCCAGTGAAGGGTAGCCAACCGGAATTATTTCTGGTAACGATCCTTGCCGTCCCCCCTCCTTTTCTCCTCCTCCCTTGATGAAAACGCACGGACTACAATTCATACCAGCTCAAGCAGCGTGGGTGTAGGAAAGGTGCTCGTTCATACACAAGCGGCGAAGATGAAAATTTTGTCTTCTATAGTAGCCATTTTTAGCCAATCGCCAATGCCAACTATTCGTAAACCCACCGTCGTTGCCGCATTCCATCTGCGTGCCACTTTATCGGTAGTGACCGTTCCCTAGAATCTCTGCTGGCATGCGAATTCGAAAGAACTCCGGTTGTCTTGCTCGATGCAGCCTGCATGTTAAGGAACTCAACATGACTGTTGTCTATAAGTATGGGCTTCTAAGTTTTTAATCAGGCTGCTTGCCGCGAGTCCCTGTTGACGCGCCGCCGAAAGCTGAGGACGAAGACATTTTCTTGGGAACGTTAAGCGCCAGTGGTTTCACGCAACTGCTGTGCTAGGAACTTTAGTTGCAAAATCTAGTCTTTTACCCGAAAGAAAAGGTCTCTTCTCATACCGCTGAGTTCAGGTGTCAGCTGTCTTTTGCCTTGCAAAATGACGTTCGCGTGTACAACGTTTAATATAACACCATCACACATATTGTTGTGCCCAAAAACGTTGCGGGAAAATTCTAGAGGCGTTCCAAAATGAACCTGGCATGGCATCTCGTAATAGTACGCATGTTACACCGAATGCAGAAGTATATTTGGCCACACAGTCTGCCGAAGCCGCCCATTACGTCAAAGGTACCGCTAGTGTACGCATCGTGAGACATACCCGATCATACCTGCTTGAATCAGACACCGATTAAACCCTGACTGCACCATTAAATAAGTAGGGGTGGACGTCCTCGTTCACTTCTCAGGTTGTCACCGAGTAACAATGCAACCACTGTGGCCATCGGTTACATGACTCGTTACGCTGAAACCGTACCCTGCTCAGCGATATCGCAGCAGAAGTTGGCAAGCCTTTTTAGAACGAATTCGCCTACGACGTGGCACCCACGAACTGCTCATTTCGAAAACACAAATAGCATATACGCAGGAATCATGTAAGTGATCTTGAACTACAGCCAAATGAACCACTCCCTTACAAAAATGGTCGTCAACTGTCTTCAGAATTTGTATTAACACCTTATTGACCCTATCAATATTGTACGTACTTTTAATCTCTATGGAGATGTGTAAATACGAAGTTCATACACGGTTACTTTTGCGTATTTAGATCAGTTCATATAAAGTTAGTACATAGCAAGTTGTTAGGCGAATATACTTCTCTGTATATACGCCTGTCAATATACAGCAGGGGCGTAACCAGGGCTCTGTTTCGAGGTCAAAACACCTTCCGAAAGTTTTTGAACTCCTTTATTGGCCTTTTTTGCCATTTTTTTTATCGATGCCGTATAACGCCCTCGACAATTGTGTCTGGTTATACCACTCATACACAGCTATTGCAATATATTTAAGCAACTTGGCATGTCAGAAAAAATGCTCAGATCGAAAGTATATAGTCCTAATTAACTGACCAAGTGCAAGCTGTTCTTTGCAAATCATATTTGGATTACTTTTTTTACTTTTATTATGAGTAACATCTGTTAAAAAAAGAAATGGAAAAAGACAATTGATAGGACCAATTTGCAAGAATCATTGATAAAAACGTATAAGTTTATATTTTGAAAAATTTAACTGCTTACAATTTCACTCTTTCTTCATCGCGCATTTCTTCGTCAAGCGTCCGCTCTTGTTGAGGACGCGCTGATTCCTGTTATCGAGCTCGCTCGCACCATTAAAGACTAAAACATCACAAATTGAAGCTAAACGCGGACAGCACGGCGTCAGCCACCGTGCCGCCAACTTTACGATGGCGAATGTGCGCTGTGTGGTGTTGTCGGATTACATCGCGCGGTGCTCTCCAAGAGGCGCACGCCCTGGACGCTCGGATCCACGTAGCCCAGAAGCTGTATGGGCGGGACTTTAGCATCATTTGATGGTATACACACAACTATTGAGTATATGCACATGTTCAGTAAAATACAGAACGAGCTCCCCCCCCCCCCCTCCGACCCCTTCCCTTTTCACGCGCCGAAATTACTGGAAAATGGAGAGTGCTTTTCCCTGACGAGGACAAAACTTTCACCAGAAAAAAAAAATGAACTTCTCTTTTCTTTCTTTTATCGACACGATCGGGATTAGAACTGTGCGCCCAGACGCCTTCGAGCCACCCCACTGTTCACGCTACGCCCCTGCCCACCACTTATGGAAAAAAATCGGCGTCCGCATCGCCGACATTTTCTATCGCCGCGCTCAATATGTTAGCAATTGTCTTATTCACTTCTGCGCCACAGCTCCCGGCAAGGCAGCGGCCATACTGTTCCTGACCGCGCGCATCGTATGTTTCGCTCGCGGAGGTTATCCGAGAGCACACAGCAGCCTTTGGGCATGTGCGTCAACCGAGCGAGTGCTCTACAGGTTCTACTTTTGTTTGTTATGTTTTTGCTGGAGGTGGTGTCTGGATGAGGTGCGTGCTAAGGGCAAGGGTAGAGAAGGGAGGCGCGCTAATGGTAAGAGAAGAGAGCGGAAAAGGGAAGGCGCAGAGAAGGGGGCGGTGCGGGCGAACTAGCACACATAACGGCTTAGAATGCGCCCGCAGAAACACACATATTCGCTCTCTGCCTTCGCATCGCGCTCATTCAGCCTGGTGAACTATATAACCGCGCAACATGCGGTCCGCAGCACTGACCTTGCTCTGTGCATAAATTAAGCGTCCTTACGGCCCAATTAACAGCAATTAACATGCAGAACCACGGAATATGAACCAGCTGTAGCTGAACATATTCATTCTTCCGTGTGTTGTGATCCATTAAAAACGTTATGCTAGTTCTAGCTGCAGCCACCCTCTCGAGAGGATGAGAGAGAGAGAGCTATTTTAATGGCAACAGGAGATGTCTGCCTGGTGGTAAGCCTAGCATGCTACTCCTGATGAGGGTTGAGGGATGAGGGTGACAGAGTGTGGGAGGGGAAGGGGAAATAAATGAGAAAAAAAAGAGAATCGGTGTCGCACAGTTTCACACACACATAAGCACACACAGATGAGTTTTAAAGGGTATTGATCAACCCTGTGTCCTTAAGAAAAGTTAACTTTCACACGCACATAAGCACACAGAAATGAGTTTTAAAGGGTATTGATCAACCCTGTGTCCTTAAGAAAAGTTAACTTTCACGCGCACATAATCACACACAGATGAGTTTTAAAGGGTATTAATCAACCCTGTGTCCTTCAGAAAAGTTAGTAAGGCCTTGGTAGCTCGCGCAGCAGACGATCCATCGCACCAAGGACCCAGGACATGTTCAAGGCGTAAGGTTGTTTCTTTAGGTAAGCGTAAATTATTGCGCAGTGTCCTGCGATGTGCAGTAAACCGTTGACAGGAGGTTACCAAATGTTCAAAATTTTCACACACATCACATGTAGAGCACAGAGGCCTGCTCGCTATGCCTATTTTGTGTAGGAAGTAGTTTGTGTATGACACATTTAAGCGGATTCTGTGTAGGCAGTTTCGATGCCACCTGTTCAAATTGTGAGGAATTCGAAAGACGCAAGTGAGATCTATTCGGTGTAGAGGTCGATATTGATGGTTTGGGTCACACCACAGAGAGCGTTGCAATCGCCATGATTCAGTTGCTACAAGTCTTGCTGCATCTCTTCGTGAGAAGGGTATTGAAATTGTCCTTGTGGAATCTTTTAGTTCTTTTGCAGCGGCGTCTGCGAGGTCGTTGCCCGCGATGCCGCAGTGAGCACGTAACCACTGTAGCACAATGCTGTGACTAAGGTCATAGGCCTCTGTGTGTAGCTTATTTATGTCAGTGACGAGCTCTTCCTGAATTCTTGATGATTTAAGCAATTGTAGTGCAGCGCGACAATCGCTGAAGATAACCCATGCTGCAGGGCGTTGTTGTAGAATATATATAATTGCTTCTCTCAGAGCTGTTAACTCAGTAGCCACAGCTGAAGTGCGATGACTGAGTGTTGCCGAGATTGTGGTGTGCATTGATGGTATCCACACGCCGATGGATGAAGAAATAGCTGTGACAGAGCCATCGGTATAGATGTGGCAATGATGACTGTAGCGTGCACAGATGTGCTCAAGGGCGAAGTATTTAAGTGCGGGTCCTGGGGTGTGGGCTTTTCTTTTGATGCCAGGTATAGTTGTCGAAATTTGCCATGAAGCAAACCTCCATGTTGGGAAAAATGACGGTACTTCGCGTTGATATTGCGCAGGCAGTATATTGGAGAGTGATGTCATGCTTTGCTCTGAAAACGGGTGGGTAGGTTCACGTGCAAAGCGCAGCTGGGCGCGAAGCAGCTCCTGCGGTATCAGCACGGTTACAGATAGACGTCTGCTCTCCGCCAGAGTGCCCACTGTGGAAGTGTTTTTTGGAAGACCAAGGCACACTCTCAAAGCTTTGGCCTGCATGGCTTCAAGTAGTTTAATGCTTGACTGCGAGAGGCCTTGAAGAACAGGGAGGCTATAACGCAGAAGACCTTCACAAAGTGCTCCATAAAGCCGTAATAAGGAATCGGTAGAGCAGCCTCTTCTGGTCGTTGAGAGCATACGGAATATAGATACGTATGAAGAGAGTTTGGTCTTAAGTTGTTGAACGTGTGGTGACCATGAAAGAGACCTATCAAAGGTCACATCTAAAATTTTTTGATGGTTGACATGCGGTATAGGAATGCCAGCAACTTTCAGTACATAACGGGAGAGATCACGTCGTGAAAATGAAATTGCTGCGCACTTTTCTGGAGATATAACAAGACCTCGCTTGTTTAAAAATAATGCAATGCCAACTATTGCTTTTTGTAGCCGAGCATGCACAATGCGCCTGTTTCTTCCGGAGCACCATATGCAGATGTCATCTGCGTAGAGGGAGATTTGAACAGTAGGTGGCAAGGACCTGTCCAAACCAAGAAGAGATATATTGAAGAGGGTTGGACTTAAAATCCCTCCCTGAGGAACGCCACGAGACACATGATGTAAGAACGTGTCACCTTGATCCGTTGACATGAAAATGGTCCTATCACGAAGATAATCAGAAAGCCAGTTATACATTCGTCCAGCAATGCAAATTGAACGCAAGGCTGAATGAATCGCCTCGTGCGTGACATTATCAAATGCTCCTTTAACGTCAAGAAAAACGGCAATAATTAGAGACCGCTCAGCTTTGCTGCGCCTGACACAGTTGGCAAGAGCAATAACATTATCAATACTGCTTCGGCCTTTTCGGAAGCCAGACATTGATGGAGGATAAATTCCCCTATTCGTCAAGTCCCAGGTAAGGCGTGAATGAACCATTTTTTCCATCAATTTCCCAACACAGCTTAGCAGTGCAATAGGACGATAAGCGTTTAGATCAATTGATGGCTTACCAGGTTTAAGAACGGGTATTACGCGCGCAGTCTTCCAGCTCTCTACAAGGCTTCCAGCTATCCAAGAATTGTTATAGATGGTAAGCAGCTGAGTTTTGGCTTTTCTTCCAAGACGCGACAGCGAAGTGTAGCTAACATGGTGAAGCCCTGGGCAAGATCTTTTGTTGGTAACTGCTAGCGCAGCTTGAAGTTCTTCCATAGTGAACAATTCGTCTAGGAAAGAAGTGTTGGGCGACGGGACAAAGGTGGGGAGCACATTTTGCAGTGAAGGAGCTGCTAATGGAGCAATCATCTTTGAACAGAAAGTCTCTGCTACATGAAGACAAGTAGTATTGGCATGTAGAGCCACGCACTCGAAAGGATGTAGTTGTGAAGGCTGACTTCTCAAGCCTCGTACAATACTCCATACTTTAGATAGTGGCTTTCTAGGATCTAATTTTGCACAAAAAGATGTCCATTTCCTTCTTTCTAGCTTGTCCAAATGGTGTTGAACGTGTTTTTGTGCTCGCCTAGAAGTCCGGATATCGTCTTTAGAAAGTGTCTTGCGCGCTCGTCTTTCTGCTCTGCGACGTATTGCTCGAAGTTTTTCATATTCGGCGTCAACAGCTGAGTACACCTTTGGCAGGTAGAGGACTCTCGTGTGCAATGTTTGAGCATGTGCTACTGCAGCAATGAAGGAGTCATAATTTAAGTTTGACAGATCCTGCTTTTCTACGGCATCAGCGAAAGCTTCCCAGTTCGTGTAGCGAACTTTATGCCGCTGAGAGGCGAGAGAAAAGCCACAAACCTCAATATATGTAGGTAGGTGATCGCTGCCATGAGTCTCGATGTCCACAGACCAGGTTGTTGAAGCTGACAGATCAGCAGAGATCATGGAGATATCAAGAGCACTGGACCGTGCTCCTTGATAGTAAGTTGCTTGGCCGTCGTTGAGAAATAATAAATTGTTGGAAAGTGCGAAGTCGAATAGCTGCCGGCCTCTGGCTGTCGATCTGACGCCACTTCAAGCAGGATGATGTGCGTTGAAATCTCCCGTTATAATGTGTAGCACAGGGGTACTTCGCATGATATCTTGTAGGCGTTCAATATTGAAATTAGGACGAGGTGGTATGTAGGCAGCAATTACTGTAAACTGCATGTTCATGCACTTTAAAGTGGCTGCAACGTACTCATTATGTGGATCAGTTGGTATGGGATGCTGGATGAAGTTGACGTCTTTCCGGATAGCCAGTAGAACTTTACTGAGGTCTGTACCAGTTGTTGATTGCAGTACAGTGTAGCCTGATAGACGGATTGTAGTATTAAGCCGATATTCTGATATAGCAATTATAGGGAAACGATGCTTGAAGACGAAGTGTCGAAAGTCAGAGAGACGGGGCGGAGGCTGCAGGCATTCCATTGAAAGATGGTGGCCTTATTTCGGATGGCTTGCACGCTGGGTGGAGCAGACGACTGATTGTCTGCTACCGCCATTGCGCGAGGAGAGGAGATATGAAATCAAGAATTGTAAGGATGGCTTTCGCCACCGGCGAGGAGAGTGGTATAAGAAAAGCACGAACAGCCTCAACAAGTGAGCACAGTTGGGAACTAGAAATGTCAGAGTTTCTGCGAATAGAGGTTTCGCATGAGCGGTTCCGGGATGCACACCTCGAATGAGGCTGCTGTACAGTAATTTTTTGTGGGCTTGGTACAGATGGTCGTTGAACCTCTGATTGTTGTGGAAGAGGAGGAAATTCAACCACGTCATCAATTCTTGGATGAGCAGCATCATCTTTCTGTGACTGTCCTTGTGATTTCTTTCCCGTCAATGGTTTTTTCCGTGATGACTACTCCTGATTTGATTTTGGTCAATTAAAGCAGCTTTTGCTGACTTGTAGTCGGTATTGTTGGATATCTTGCACTTATAGATTAGTTTCTCATTTTGGTAGGCAGTGCAGCTGGAAAACGTTGCCTCATGCTGCTTTCCGCAGTTAGGACAAATGGGGATGTCACTTGGGCACGTGGTACGGTCATGATTTCCCCCACAGCGAGAGCAGCGCAAGGCTAGTCGGCAAGCAGTAGTCACATGGCCGAAGCGCTGACATCTACCACATTGTCATGGTTTTTGGATGTATTCATGCACACGGTATCTTGTATACCCAAGAATAACGTATTCTGGCGCAGATTCTGTCACAAAAACAATGCGGATATTTTCGGAATTTTCCAGACGGCGCACCGATTTTATTGGAACTCTCTGCAATAGTGCCGAGTAAATATCTTCTTGAGAAAGATCCAGGGGCACACCCTTGATTACTCCTACGCCACAGTTGTTTGGTCGGGGCTCGTATGCTCGCACTGCAATTCCTGCTATTGATCGTATTTGTAAAAGGCGTTCAGTAGCGACCGCGGTTCGGGTGTCAACTGCCAGAAGATTAAGCCGCTCGTTGGGGCGAACTTGAAGGACGGCATCTGGACCCAGAGATTCAAATGCTTGCTTCATTGCCAGCGGATTAAAGCTAGTAATACGATATCCGGTATCTACTGGTTTTATGATTACTGTGAGGTTGCACTTGGGCGCTTTAGAAGCGTTTGTTGCGTCGACACTGAAATTCGACCGCCTCGAGCTGCGGCGACGCTTCGATGGCACTTTAATAAATTTGTCTGGCTCTTGAGCAGACTTCGCCGCAGCATCTATACAGGTAATGGCAGACGAAGTATCTGAGCTATCAGGAAAATCATCCTGACCTGTAGGTATCAGCCGATCCCAGCTTGCGTGGAAGGACCAGATGCGTGTTGTAGATGAGCATCAGAGGGTGAGAGTCCTGAAGTACCTGGTGATGACAGGTGACCGCATGATACACAGGTTGGGATGACGGGTGATGATTGCAGAGCTGGCACAGTCTGCAGAGGTAGGCCTGACGCGATGCCAGATGATTGAGGGTGCGGCATTGGTGGAGCCGCACCCGCCGCTGATAACATGTCAGGATCTTGCAATGGTTGCAAGGTGTCTCAAATCCAATGCGCGGGGAGGATGCAAGGAGGCGCTTGACCATCGGAGCGCGCGCCTTCGAGCTGGAGGAGGGGGAGCGTCTAGCCCTCCTGCGAGCAAAGCACGCAGCAGCACGCACGCACGCACTCTTAACCCCCCCCCCCCTCCCCCTTGAAGTGCGGAAGGTGTGAAAGGAGAAGCGGGCAGGCTTGCCAACGTAGAGAGCATGGTATCAAACCTGTGACGGCTTGGAGCTGCCCTCGGCAAATCACAGAGCAGACGTTGCACGCTTTCTTCCTTTAGTTAATTTTTTTAAAGTTTGGTAGCTGCCAATCGAACCAAGGATCGGCAGCTAGGAAGCGCTGGCGATTTGACTGCTACGTTAACATTTACGCGCCCTTCAATCAATCAATCAATCAATCAATCAATCAATCAATCAATCAATCAATCAGATTATCACTCAATCAATCAACCTTATTTTCAAATCCGAGGACGGGGGAGGGGGGGGGGGGGTCCTCAGCGAGAAAGCAGTTCCACACTGCTTGACAGTTTACATGGAACACATTACAGGCATAAACATTGCAGGCATTACAGAGATGAACAGCATCAAAAGTAAAAAAAAAAAGAAAAATAGATATGTGTTTACCGAATAACAGCGCAATTTCATGGTAATACCGCAGTGATGTCATCAATACAGCGAAAAGGATGGCTTCAAAGTTTCACAAAATATTCACGAAGCTGTCTCCGAGTAAAAGTAACCAAATCAGCAATCAGTTTTCCGTGTTTAATTAGCATAAATGGATAATGATCTCAGTCTTGAGAGCTATATCTTTTCCGCCACTGTAAATCTGCATGTGTGTGAGTGGGCGTGTGTGCAAATAACTTATGCGCAGGTACTCAATATGTGTGGCCCCGAATACGGTCAGAACTCAAGTTTTCATTACAATGAGGAAAGCAAACACACGATCCATGCAGCGCGCTGTGAAGAAGCGGGCTCGCCACTCCGAGTCTCTGCGTCGCCTCGAATACCAGCCACCCCACAAAACCACCGGAAGAAAAAGAACGAAAGCAAAAGATTGCGAACGCACAGAACCGGGGCTCGTTCGGCATTCCACGCTTCCCGCCTTTCGTCTGAGCAGAGCGGCAGCGCGACTAAAAAAACAAAAAAAAGAAAAAGAGCGAACTCCACGATACACGCGTGAGCGGACGCCGAGACTACAGCTTGGCTACGGCACCCATGTGTCACGTGATTGCTCTCAGAATGCCTGCAAAAATAGAGGCATGCATCACGTGATCGTGCACCGAAGGCCCAGAAGACCTGCAAAAAAACTTCTCGGGGAGGCGGCGTTTGGCGACGTCGAGCACGGGAAAAAATACTTCTTTCTTCCAGAAATCTTCAATGTAAGTTGCCAAACGTTTTCATTCCTTGTTTATAAACCCTTTGCGCATACTCACGGAAAATTTTATGTTTCTGAACTGAGCAGTTTTTAACTTACACGCGTTAACCATTTTTTAATTTGCTGCACACAGCACGACCAATGTACTAGGAAGATTTTTCATCGTTTAGCCTTTTTAGCACCTAGTTAAGTTCTAAAAAGTGATCCTCGATGGTCCGCGGCCTCTTTCCGATAATTTGCAACAAAGTTCAGATAGTTAAGGCGTTTGTTTTTGCGGAGTTATTACCAATTATTCAAACGTAAACAACCGTTTTTGCCCCGCCGGGGTGCTGCAGTGGTAAGACGCCCGACTACTGTGCCGGAGTTCCCGGGTTCGAACCCGACCGCGGCGGCTGCGTTTCGATGGAGGCGAAACGAAGAGGCGTCGTGTGCTGTGCGATGTCAGCGCACGTTAAAGATCCCCAGGTGGTCGAAATTACTCCGTAGCCCTCCACTACGGCTCCTCTTTCTCTCTTTCCACTTTCATTCCCACCTTCCTCCCTTCCCTTAGGGCGCGGTTCGGGTGTCCACAGAGCACGTGTGACAGTTACTGCGCCTTTCCCTTCCTGTGAACCAATTTATTTAACAACCGTTTTGCCTCGCAGCCATAACTGTCAGCTTCACATATTGAGAGAGGCCTTGTACTGCGTAAAAGCAATGTAGACGCTATTTTTATCTTCCATCAGATGTGTGCGATCGCTCGCTACCTATCTTTTTTATTTATAGGGTTTCTTTGCTGAGATATTTGCATATAGAGCCGGTAATTCGAGGTTGAATGGAATAGTCCATAAGCAACGACTTTTGCGCGCAAAATTATACTGTATTTTAAGCTTTCCTTTCGAGTAAGCACAGATTGGGGGGGGGGGGGGTGATATATCATTTTATTCATAACAATTCGCAGACTCCAACACAGTAATAGTTATATTTGTATCCTCAGTAGGTCAGTACGCATTGTTTATTAAGTCCCAACGGTAAGTCCCAACGGTTTTCTTCTTTTTTTTTTTTACGGAGGCGTGGCAAGTTATGTGGGTCAAGCTAACAATTGGCTGGGAAGTAAGTGGTTAGAGCTTTCAAACTTAGTCTTCTGTTTTGTTTAATTTCTAAGAACCTTTAAGCTTCACAGATAAACAGCATATTTTGAAAAGTGAATTTCAACTATGGAAGTTCTTCGTTTAATAACGTTTGTCATTGCTGACAAGGGTCAGAATTGAAACAGATGATAGGATCGAGTTTTTCGGTAACTTATGGCATGTGACCTAGAGCTGCTAGGAATTCATTTTCTGAGACAGCTTTTCTTTAGGAGTATAAGGAAAGTAATGGTATGTTATGGATTTTGAGAAGCATGGATTTAATGAAGTCTTTCTTTTACTGCGTTTACGGCTTGTTTGGCAATAATGCTTGCAGTCCAGCTGATGCAATTGCATTGTCACACTGCTTTTGCAGCAGATTTCATCTGCCATCGACCGAGTGCTGCCTCAATATGAAGCAGACAGCGTCATGAATCTGTTGAGGCAGTTTATTCTATCAGCCATGGGTGCCCTGCCCTAAAGCATCCTTCCTGTAAAGGAGACATTAAAATGGTAGGTATCACATGCTGATGTTTTTTGCATTCATGTGTTTGCTTTATAACTGTAAAATTTTTACTGGTTCATGCTTTCTTGCATTTATTGTTTTCTTTTGAGAGTATAAAGGACGGATGTGTAACAGGCTTCATTAAAGCAAAGCTTGAAACCAGCCCGGTGTTGTTATATGATTCTTGCTGTGTATTTGCGCAAGTCTGACGTGTTGGTGAATCTTGCTCATAGTCTGCACTAAAGAAAATTTTTCGTGGCCTCTTCAGAGCTTTAAAACAGGAGATATACTTAGCTGGTTTATTGCAGTAGTACCTACTATTTTTAGTTGAGGCAAAATTGAGTAAACCCGTGTTTTAATAGCTCAGTGACAAAGTTTCATAATATAGCTGACTGCACTGTGCATATGTGTGCATGTTCATGCTGACATTCAGTTACTGTTTATTTAGACTGCCTCAGCATATGTACACGTACAGTGATGCTTCACTTGAACAAAGTTCAAGGGACCTTAGCAAAAAGTTTGTTGAAGTGAAAGTTTATTGGACTGAAATAAATGCGTGGAAGATTGTTTCCATTAGCTTCAAGCAATATTCAATTCTTCATGACCCTATGGACAATGTCACGCCACGCTTTCCGGTCTCTCACTATCTTCCTAACATCACATAACTTCATCTGCAGTGCCTCGAGGAGGCCATCTAACCATCGCGTTCACTGCCTACCCCTTCTCCGGCGACCCTCAACCTTTGCCAACATCAGATCTTTCTCCAGCGACTCCTCTCTTCTCATCAGATGACCAAAGTAGCTGAGCTTTAACTTTAGAATTTGACCCTCCAATGAGCAGTCAGGGTTTATGGTCGACAATATCGACTGATTTGATCTTCTGGCAGTCCAAGGAACTCTCAAGAGTCTTCGCCAGCACCACAATTCAAACGCGTCAATTCTTCAGCGGTCAGCCTTTTTCACAGTCCAACTCTCGCATCCACACATCACAACTGGAAAGACCATAGCACGAGTTATACGGATCTTGGTTGGCAGACTAATGTCTCTGCTCTTTACTAGGCGGTCAAGGCTAACCATTGCTCTCTTTCCCAGAAAGAGGCGTTTCCTAATTTCATGGCTGCAGTCTCCTTCCGAGGTAATCTGGGTGCCCAAGAAGAGAAAATCTGTCACAGATTTTTAGGTTGTTCAAATCTTATCTGGGCCCATTTATTTGTCACTGCGCTGATTTGCAAGTGAAGAATGCGTAACCTTTTGCAGCACTTTTGAAAGGACTACAGTGGTTTTGAACTTGATTACTGTGCAAGCTCCTGAGAATCTTGCCTATCACAACGGCCTGCTGAGGAGAAGAGGCTTTAATTTTCTCCTAGCAGATCATGGTTAACCAAAATGCACACATTCGCAATTCTTGGAGCTAAAGGGACTAGTAGGGCTGAAGATCTGGCTTTGACTGGCTATGACTGTACAGCTAATTAAGCGTGCAAAGACAGCTATGAATTCATCTGGTTACAAGCTAGTTTAGACAGCCAATTCACTTTAAAGCTAAATAACGGCCACTTTTCTTCACGCGATAATGAAGAGTGGTTCTTAACATAAAAATATGCTACAAAGAGTGCGGACTGTGCTTTTTTAAGCGCTCAGCATGACTTTGAAGACACAGGATAGCACCGTGGAAAATGTTTGTTGAACTGAAATGAGCAATTACTGAAGTTTGTTAAAATGAAGTGCGTTTGCATAGTGTTCAATAGAGCTTCAGTGGGGGATATAATAAAGTTCGTACAACTGAATAGATCGTCGAAGTGACGTTCGTGCAAGCGGTATTCTGTTTTTCTGTGACTAAATGAGAACATTTACTTTGCTCAAAGCAACATATACACAAATATTTACTTTCTTGCAAGTCACCAAGATTTGCAATTAACTTCCGAACTCATTTTATTCACAACCTAAATAAATGCATCGTTAACCCTAGAGCCAAATAGTTACTAGCAATAACAAAAGTAATATGTTGATATTTATCTGTTGGAGATCATTTTTTGTTTGTTTTGTGCGTTTTTGAGTTCTGCAAACATGAGGGGGCTTGCTACAGAAGGGGTGGCCTGCAAGACGAAGGGAAGTATCAGTGTGGCGGCCCTTTTGTGTTTATCAAATAATAATGCATCCTAACATGTAAAACGAATGCCTTTACAACCTGCTAAAAATCTTCTTTTTTAAATTGCATGTTTGGGTCCTGCCTGGATAAACATAGATGGCAGAGAGAGATCTTTCTGCCATGGGGTGTGAACTGTATTTTGTGCAGAAAGCCAGAGGCTGTCGAACATGTGTTTATAGATTGTTGTGATTGGGTTTTTTGGAGGCAATATCCTACAGTGAACTTTGCTCAAAGATGTCCTTTTAAACCCCCATGGAATTTGGTTCTCAGGTGTTGAAAATTACAACAGTGTTCTGTAAGATATGATAAGGCTATTAAGCTTGCATAGCGCATGGAAGCGCCGAATGGCTGTTCGCCATGCTGATCTTTATTATCAGACCTATCCAAGAGTATAATGAGGGTTTTGTCCAACAGATGATGTTTTGAAAGCTCAGCCATGTGTATCTGTGTTTATCAATGTATTTGAAAAAGTGATCAGTTTGAATGCGATAATTAGAGGTATTGTATCAAAACTAGCTCTCGGCCAGCCTGTAGTGTTTGTGAAAAGGCAACAGTGACAAGAAGGGTGTTTTGCTAGAGCTTTTAAGGCTCTTAAATCTGTGCAGCTCTGCTTTAATACATGCATTGTCTCCTGTACATGGCTAGTTAAATGATTTCTGTTCATTTTATTACAAAAAGTCATTCTAAATCTTTAGATAAGCTTGCTCACCTCTATTGTTTGTTTGCATTGTGTTCACGCATGCTATAGCTGGAAATGATACAGTATTAGTTATAAGTAAATAAATAAAAGGAGCAGCAACATTTCCTTCGTCCGCACATTTTTAAGAGAAACATACATGGGCTTATTAGATTTTAGTGTTGTTTGCAACTGTCTTTGATAGTGAAAGATCTTCCTGTTGTTGTATAGAAATCTTTCAGAAGCTTCATAAATAGTTTGATACCTGGTGGTGTGGAGGTTGACTTCCCAGACAGTAATGTATTCCTATAGTATCGTATGCATGCACAATAGATAAACGTAACCCCTTGCATATATCACTGAATCTTCCACTCTAGAAGAGAATTTTGTGCACAAGCATTTTACTGTAGTTTGCCTCTGTGGAGCATTGTATTTCTAATTCTGTGCTGTTTTTATGCTGTTACTCAGCAACATATGAAGTATTCCTTGTATCTGTTACTTGTGCATTTGACTTTTCCTTTATTATTCAAAAAATCTTTCTTCGTGCTGTTCTGACTAGTGTTCTCATATGTACATGCAGTCCTCTTGTTGCTTCATTCGACCATATCTGGAGACACCCTGTTGCCGTGGTCTGTGCCGACAAGTAACAAGGCAACCTGACTTCCGCGACAAGTAGCAGTGGGACATAGCACCGTAGTTTCTTCAGCATCCATGTGGACTTCTTACAAAAGAAAGGTATTCTAAATTTTGCTTTCATATGTGATAAAGATTTTACCTTGGTGACAAGCTCTTGAAAGGAAAAGATGGTATTTTACTCATGTGAACAGTGAGTAAAATACACATTATTATTGGACACTTGAAATATAGTTAGCATAACACAAGATATTATTACTTTGTATGAACACGATTCTTTGAAATAACGGTGGCCAATTATCGGAACACAGTCGTTACAGTGTCCATATACACTATCAATAGGCTAATCATAGGAGGTATAAATACGTTCTACGTAAATACATTCTATTCAATCACGGTGGCCAATTGTCGGAAGGAAGGTCATACTGAGATCATACGCGTTCTAAAGACTTTCTTTTGATGGTCGATAGCTTCTATGATCATATTGTCTAAAGCCATCGCATAAAGTGATCGCGGACATTTTTGTAAGGGCTGGCACTATCATCCGCACATGAAGATATACGAAACGCCTGAATGAAACAACTAGACAACATTTATTGGTAACACTGAACACAGCTGGGACACCCTCTAGCCATAAGACGTCCTAAATACAGCTGCAAAGGAGACTACCAGGTCGCCGCCGATCCAATCTGTCTGTATATACAAATAAAAATAATTTAATTTAGCTTGAATATGTATTTTACAATGCTCGTGAAACTACTGCATGTTAGCAAAGCCTGAAATGGCTTGCGAAATGCATACGCCCCGTTTTCAAAGGAATACACCAGTGCGCACAAATATTACAGGCAGCCATTGTAGGCATAGCTACTGCTTTACACGTATGCAGAAGAACATTTTTCAGAGTACAAATATTGCAGATATAGTATTGCTTCACTATTTCTACAAGGACCGTGATATAGATTAGTTGGACGGGTTGACGAAAAGGTTGTGTTTTTTGCTGTAAATAATTGGCCATATTTAGTATGGTGTAGGGAATTTTTGACGTGTGACTTCTTCATGTGCCATGTCTTTTTGCAACGGGAGCTAGGGTCGCACGTTGTTCTAGGAAAGGGTCAATATTTCGGCGACAGATGCAATACATTTATAAAAGAACTGCGCTGAGCATGTTCTGCAGTGGTTCACTGTGGGTGTAATCGATCTGATGAAAGTTGAGTTTTCTGGCTTGGTTTGATTCAGTTCATTGGGGTTTAACATTCCAAACAAACTCAGGTTATAAAATATGTCACAGTAAAGGGCTACTACAAATTCGACCAGCGGGGGTTCCTTAACTTGCACAGACCGCACACAACACATGGGTGGTTTGCTTCCCGCCTCCATCCAAAAGTTGCCGCCGCGGATATGACTCTATCCCGCTTTCTTTGACACATCCATCCAGAACCCTAATCACTGCACCAACACGGTGGGGAAATAAAATATTTGTGTTTGCGCAATTGAATTCTTTTGGAAATAATTACTACAGCTTTTTTCAGCAGGCTATAGATTTGGATAAAGTTTGAAAGTGTTGTGTTCCATAGCCAATAGCCATCTGTTAATGTGGGTTCGGGAACGAAGGTGTGTAAAAGTAATTCATTGTGTTGTAAAAAATAACAGAATCGTGCGAGAATAGGAACTTTTCGCGAATGTTTGAAGCAGGCCAGCGAGCAACAGCCTCGAGGGCAAAGTGTCAGCAGCAACATCTCACCACGTTCTGCAGCCACACGATCGGCAGGTGCTGCGGCGGTCAGTCACCTTGCCGGGTCGCCGAGCATTCTGAAAGCCATCCACTCATGTTTAATTACTTTCCTGCCGCTTGCCGGGGTGATCACGAGGAAATATTCCCTATTGTTGTCGGACGCAATTGCGTTTAGCTTTTTAACCAACCCTGTCAACCAGTACTACGTAACTCAGTAGTGCTGAGGCAGCAAAAGCTGCCGGATGATTATGAGGGAATAATCCAGACGTACGTGGAATAACATGATGCAGCGCAAATGAAGGAGTGCAGAGTGCCACGGAACTCAGACAACAAGCAGCGAGGACACAACATATGCGGATATTGGTGGCCGCTGTAAAATTGAATGCGTGAATATTTGAAGTGAAATAACTGCATACATTGAGAATGCATGAAAAAGCAGCACAACATAATGAGTTTTCAGGACGTTTAAGGAGAAATGTTTTTTTGGTCAACCATTTTTACTCTGAGCTCCATTGGGCTACAGAAGTGCGTCAAGCCTCTGTCAAAATCGTATATGTGGGTGGTGAACAAAAATAAATGGTCCTGTTGTGTATACGAGGTTTCAAAGGGAAGCAAGTTCTACAACCGTTTTCTAAAGAATGTTCCTGTACTCGCTATTTTATTGCAGGGTCATGTGGACTTATACGAGCTTACGTCTTTAAATTTACGTTTTTATGCAGAACCCTGCAAACGTTCTCGCTATAGTCGTACAATTTAGAGGAGATATAGGCAGCGCTTGACAGTTGTGTTGTTCTTGTTCCACTCGTTCCACGCGGTCTGCTGAAGGATATTTTCCACCAACTTATTTTGCATCTGGATAAATGTACTTAAAAGAGCCTCTCAGATTTCATATTTGGCTCTTATGACCATGTCGAATTAAGTACACGTCTGCAGAGTTTTCTATCCTGAATTGTTGAAAAATGCATTTGTGTTCTATGGAGGCATGTAAATATGACACTTCCACAGTGAGCTATCAGCACAATGCAAATATATTCACACATATTCTTGGGGATTCCCGAGAAATGGCTTGGAGGTCATCATCGTTGTCCACTTGCATGATAGTGTAATACTCTAATCGTTTCGCTCATTAGCAGCAGGCTGCCATAATCATTGTGTTCACCCTACTGATTCGCTTCATGAGTCTATAAATACCACGCTTTTTGGCAAAAAGAGCAATGTCAGTAACCATAAAGCTTCTAATTTTCCGCTAATAATTTCCGTATGAGTGATATAGCCCGCATCCTAACGTATTCACAAACGGCGCTTGGGGTGATATTAAGAGCAACTGGCGTGCGGGTGTCATTAAACCAAATCAAATATCGACGCTTCAGCACAAAATCGCGCCTATACTTAAATCGATGTTCGCTTTTGCAACCAACTTTGCCTGCATTCTTTGCCTCTTGCATATATTACTGTCCACCGCACAGCAATGCAACAGCTACGCAATCTGGGAAATTTAGATATGTAAAGGGGCAGTTCATAATTTATATAAAGCAATTTCACTTCTCATTCTCACATCTACCAAAGCGTCCTGCAACGAAGATTTTCTACCCGCTGTGGGCATACAGGGAGTCACGATGCTCACAGTGCAGGAGATAAGCGAATCACTTTATCACGAAGTGATGAAGCAGCGCTGTGGCTGTTGCTGCATAGCGGCCAACACTGTTTCTGTAATGTGGCCGGGACCATAGACCCCCACCCCCCGCCCTGCATTTACTTGTTCTGCTCGTCATACTGTCGCATAATGGTGGTAATTCCGAAAGCCTCAACGTAGAGTGGTGCAGCACGTAAATAACTCTTTATATGACTGACTAGAGCCCTCAGAAGAACTCGGAATCTCAGCGCAAGTCTCCTCACAGGTCGTCCAATTAAGGCAGATGTAGCTAGGTAGATAGTGTATGCTGCATTGGCGCCCATACGTTCAAATCAAGACGGCTCATGAGCACTCTAGCGCTCTCTCAAAACTGGGAGGGAGGGGAAGCAAAATTTATTACATTAAATGATATCAGGCCTACATACAATATTGGCGTGAATAGAAAGTGATTTTCCATGATGCTCCCTGTGCCGTCATCTTTTATGCGAACTTATAACACTAGCCACCCTTTCCTATTAAAAATGCGCTCGAATCCAGCTGCTTCACTCCAGTCGACAATCAGGCCTGGCAAAAATACGGGACAGGAAGAGAGCAGCGGGACAAGTTTAGCGGACCTCTTAGTACAATGTTGAGGCTCTGACGCAAACATACAAACGTGGTTCAGCATTTCAATACCAAAATACAATAATGAAGCCTACAAACAAAATATACAGCAATGCCAAAGTAAAATGTAAAGCAGATTTCACTTGCAGAATGTCCAGTCGGAAACAATGCAGAGTGAGCCCGACGTTAGAGGATTCGCTGTTACAGAGTGCATCGGTCCTTTGCGTGCCGCGAGCTATAAGCCACAAGCACTTCGAAAGCAGTAAAAAGCGTCTCACAATGGTGCTACGACACAGCTCTGCCCGCGCATAGATCGAGAAAACGGCGAAATTAAAGTGCGAAGAATCCTACCACATAGTAATGACTCATATGCAGATTGCATGGAAGACGAAAACTTCGCAACCGGCACACTTTGAGACAAGCGAACTAACATCGTGCCATACCCTGGTATGATTAGAAAAGTCAAGCGTTTGAAATGTGTGGCGCGAAATTGCGGTCTGTCGAAATGGCTTTTTGCGATGAAGTAAAAATGATGTGAGTTTGAAAACTGATTTTCAAAAAGGAAAGCACTTACGATTGTAATTCGAATGGGCTGAAATGAACTGGCCACTCCTGAAATCTGATTGGCTGACATTGTGTGGCAGGAAATACGTCCTGCGTAAACATTATATGATAACGTCAGACGTAGTGACGTAAAGATGTGCTGCCATTGCTGTAAATTACCAAAGTATTGCGCCACATTTCGAACCGATCAAGGTGGCCCGTAAACGACATGGCGATTTCGACGTGCAGTATAGGCGGTGGTAGCTCACCGCAGCTTGGTATACAGTTTTATCGCCGGTGAAGTAAGGTGAGACATCTTGTAATTCCAGAATGTACTGAAACGACGTAATAATGGAACATTTCAGCTGCGCAATCTTTTAGAGGATTAATAACGAAGACGCAAATTTATAACTGCGCGAGGCTCGTAGCTACCCTGCCGCTGCAAATGCTTTGCTCTCGTTGAGAAACTACCGATCCGCGCCGTTATTGCTAAGCGCAGCAATGTAGCCCGTTAACTCAAGCGGTTGATCTGTGCGAGAGGAGGCATTTCAGAGAGAAACAGAAAGGAAAGTTAGGCGCGTTGTAGATTGTTCATGTAAGTTTGGTGGGCATTTTTTAAGACGAAGACAAAGAGAAGAAAAGAAGAGAAAGAAAGATGCCAGTTCTGTATTTTCTTGTCTGTATTTTAAACAGCGCCCACCAAACCATCATGAATTTTAGTGAGCACCGCTATGCTTTCTAATTATCAGTCTGGTCGGTGCATGAGTGACACCGGAGGGGTCATATGGTGCAATGGCTCTGCAGGATCGTCGCGCGACAGGCAGCGAGGGATCAGCAAAAACTGTCTTAAACGTCGGCCCTAAACTCTGCCGTGTTTGCCTAGTACTACGAACTCACTACAATGTTACTGAATTGAACAGCCTTTCCACGATGCGAAAAGCCAAGCAAAATACTCGCAGCTTCTACTTTAATAAGCGAATGTATATACCATGTGTATATCACATGTTTGCTTGTCACATGCGATGTGTTTCATATGCGAAGGTTTGTTTTATTATGCATGCGGGCTCACCATTTGCTTATTGTTTGGTAAAACATAAGTACTCCAGAGCACGTTATCACGGTACGCTCTAATCATATGATGTAGTTGAGTGACTTTTTGTGTTCATTGCTTTTTTTTTTTGTACAGCCGGAAAATATTCTCTTTTTATTGATTAGCATTTTACCGTTTCGACAATGAGGTCATTTTACCCTATCTTCATACAACAATTTTCTCGTTGATATTTCGTTTCCTTTTTTCCTTATTTTCCGTTTATCCCTCTCTGCACGTGTACGGTAGTCTGGGCATCACCTGGTTTCCTCTCAAGCCTAATCCGTTCTGCTTCTCTCTCTTTCTCCGACATCTTTTGCATTTCGCAGGAGCCTTTCTCACACCAGCGCATGGAAATTTAACCATGTGTAAATGCCCATCGTATGCCTTTCACTTTGTGTGCGTGCGTGTGTGTATGTGTGTGGAAGACGCACGGATACAAACATATGCAAAACATGCACACACACTAATACACACTCTCCCTCTCTCTCTGCGCTGCGGTCCGCTCTACATAACTCAAGCCGACACAGTATGTTAGAAACGTAAACAGACTTCGTGAACTGCTGTAGATATATTATCAAAACAAAAAAAAAAACAGCGCGAATAAACTGGGACAAAAGTAAAAAATCACAGGAACAGCGCTTGTTCCGGTGATTTTTTCCTTTCGTCCCCGTTTTTTCGCGCTGTTTTCTTTTTCTTTTTGATAATGTATCACCAACTCGCCCGCTTAACTATCCAGCTGCTATAGATAGTTATAACGCGGCTTTTCAAAAACTGTGGGTTGCACAGCCAGTACCTAAGAGTTATTGATACTTTGAGACTGCGAGCGTTATCCTCAGACAGGGACCATAGCGGCTGGGCCGGTGCCTTGCTGTCAGTGCTAGAGCTACTTTGGAAATCTGCCGATTCCTCCTGATTAGGACGAGGTCCTTAAACGTTTTAGTTCCTGCATTTAAAAGCCGCTGATAAGATAAGTGAACGTAAGCGGTTAACGGCTGAGGAGCAATGCTACTTTCCGGGGCCATTCTGCGTCAACTCACTGCGCATATTCCGTTGCCTTTCTTGCCCTTTGGCTAAAAACTCACGCAGCCGCTCCGTGCATAGCTGCTGTCGAATGTCAGGCCGCAGGTATGTCATCACACACTGATACCGTAACGCCCACAACACACCTTACTGGCCGTCCCTGCAACCCGGGGCTTCAGTATCGCAGAATGCATCGCAGCGTCTCGGTTTCAGCAGGAGCATAGTCGCGTTTCATACTTGACGCCAATATATAGTAGCAGACCACAGCGCGCTTTTTCCTGTCATTTTATTTCTCTTTTCCTTCAGAATGCGCAACCCGCCGTTGCGCTTACGTAACCTCGCCCCGTCCTAATGCACACGTCACGTTTACGTCACATTTTGAACAAAATGGCGAATTGTCGAAATTTGGGCTCCAGGTGCACCAGCGTAGATAACGATACGACAGTGTTAAGAAGCTGCTTCTTTGCCGGCTTCGCATGCGCCACAGGGCCTTGAGGTTCCTCATAAAGGCGCTCATCAACTGTGTAGTAAGGTGAAACAAATTAAAAGGCTTTTAAAATAATGGCTCACATCTTTCACGAAAAAAGTACAAAATATTTCTATTGTTATGTTGGTGCACAAATCTTTATTTCATATTATCAGCATTAGCCGGATTATACTCACTGCAGGGCGAAGGCCTCTCTCATATTCCTCCAATTAATTTGGTCTTCAACGTCTTCCGCCCACCTAACTTTCTGCTCCCCCCGGCTGCGCTTTCGTACCCTCAGAATAAAGTTTGTTACCCTAAGCGACCGTAGGTTATCCTCTCTTCGCACTACGTGTACTGCCCATTTCAATTTATTCTTTTTGATTTCCACTATAAAGTGTGTAGCTCGAGTTATTTCTCTTATCCACTCTGGACGCTTCCTATCCCTTAACGTTGCACCTACCATTTTGTGCTCTATAGCTCTCTGCGTTGTCCAACCTAAGTAAAACCCTTCCGTTAGCCTCCTGGTTGTAGCCCCATAGCTGATTACAGGTAAGGTGCAACTGTTGCATACTTTTGTCTTGAGAGATACCGGTAAGCTGCTAGTCATAATCTCCGAGTAACTAACAAGGCTACTCAATTCCAATCTGATTCTCCTGGTTATTTACCTTTCATGGTTCGGATATGTAGTTTCTACCTGCCCTAAGTAAATTTATTCGCCGACTACTTCCCGAGCTGCGGTACCTAACGGAAACTGATGTTCCGTCCCGAGGCTATTGAACATTACCTTAGTATTCTGCATATTGATTTCATGCCTAGTTTTCTGCTTTTCCTGTCTAGTTCATAAAACATTCTTTTTTGTGCATCCACTGAGTTACTTAGAAAGACAATGTCATCAGCGAATCGCAGATTATTGAGGTATTCCTCTATACCCTTATTCCTAACTGCTCCCGTTCCAAGACTGAATACTTCCTCTAAGCAAGCTGTTGATGGGACTGATAAAGTATCGCCCTGCAAAATACCTTTAATTTTACAAATTTTCTTACTTTATGAAGAACTGTCTGTGCTGTACAGCAACTATATATGTCGTCCAGTACATTCATATACGGCTCCTATATAACCTTATTTTCCAATGCCTGCATGACCGCTGAGGTTTCTACTGCGCTAAAGGCTTTTTAGTAATTAATTAATGCTATGTGTAAGGGCTAGTTATATTCCGAGCATTCTTCTGTCGCCTGGTTGATGGTATGGATAAGATCGATAGTAAAGAACCCTTTTCGAAATCTATTGCTTGATTGATCTATTGTCTGATCGTGAAGATGAAGCATATGTCATTGCTCGTAGCAACGATTTCACGAAAAAGGTATTTACTGCACCTGCAAAGTATCAAGAATCTCGCTTGATTGCTTCTGCAATGTTAGGGCCGTGTTTGTCGCTAATATTATTTATGAGTGTTGCGCAGAAGCTCGCGGTATAATTTCAACTAATTTAGCACAGTACCTAAAGCTCGCATGCGTAGGTATTGTTTTGTAGTAGCAGTATTATATCTAGCGAGTATATATGCAGCCAATTCTTAGTGATTATAATAGAACAAGAAGTCAGAATGAATGTTCTTGTTTTCATACAATGCACGAATAAACCTTCGCATGGAAGGTGACCATTAGGCAAGCACTTCAAAATGAAAATTGATATCTTAGTGACCCTGTTAAGAACCAAAAAATGACAGTGTTTGCGAGTGATAGTACAGGGACAAAGACAAGTTGAATAATTATGGGGACGCATGTGGAGTCATTATAAAAGGCTTTGGAAGTTGTCGCACCTTCATGTAAAGGTGTAAATGGTTTTTTTGTAATGCAGTTTGATATCTATACTTACCATTGAATATAGTCCACTTTATAGTTGAGACAGCTGTATTAATGAGCAAATTTAAAGAATTAGGGAGCATGTTTCACTGCAAAGAAACGTTTCTTTGAGTGAAAACATGGTTCTTGTAAAGTGCACAAAGAATAAATGTACAGCTTTGGTCAACACTGTAAAGATTGGGAGGTCTGCTTCTGGGTTCTACGGTGAGGCTGATTTCGAATTACTGGAGGTGATTAAAATGGGGTACGGTGAGGCCAACTTTACTACCAATAATTATCATTACTGAGATCCATAACAAGCCGCACGAAGTGGCTGAGAAGCAGCCCCATGGGCTCTACACGCTTAACAAAAACTGTGCAAAGCCACAGGTGGGCCACCATGACCTTGCATTCTAGAGCTCACTGGAATTATTTGGAGTCAATCACGAAGGGTTTTGAAAACAGTGAGATGCAAGCATAGCAATTACCTGAAAATGGCAGCATAAAAAATAAGAAAACGGCATAAACAGATTTTACTTGGTCGAAATTGTAGAAATTAGCAATTTTGCTAGGAACGTATGGCAATCCTATACAAGATCTTCCATGCTTTTCACCTGTTGCTTAACACTCTTCAAGATTTAGCTATGGGACGAAGCGGCGCGACGAAGACAGTCGTCGCTCGCTTCGTTGCATAGTGGGTAAGACTAATACAAACAAACCGGCAGCGATGCCTATAGCGGTTGCAGTATCTGTTTCATTCCGCGCATTCGTCAACATGACCATACCCATCTCCGCGTTCTATCTTTAACGTTTACTTGCCTGCCTGCTAGCTAGGGCAAATAAAATAGTTCTCCCTCTCCAGAGGTGTAGTTATGTATAGCTGAGAGGAACAATCTGGTGCTCTTGAGCAGTCCAAAACAGATCATGGATTCATAGAAGAAATGCACTGCAGTAGCATGCTAGAACCCTCCAGCTTAGTTTCCACGCTCCTCACCTCAGTTCTGACATAAAAAACTTATACACATGGAGTGACTTCGCACCGGCCGCTGGACCTCACAAAATGCGTGAATTGAGCACACGTACAGTTTCGACTCACACATTACCGTAGTGCGCTTGTAGCGCTCTGAAAATCTTGAGCCCGTCGTTACCGTCAATCAAATGGTTCCTTTTATTTCATCACTGTCACAACTAACGCAAACTCTCCACAGCAGCGTTGCAGCAGCAGTGACAATATTCAAGAAATGTGCTTGATCAGACTGATTGCCTAATCTCGCGTGCACGTCTGACCGACCAGCGAAGTGTCTATTTCAGGAGATCCGAGCCATCCGAAGAAGATATAGCAAGCTACACGCATACATGCAAAACTCTTCTCGCGAAGGCGCCGGAATTTTCTTGCCACCGTGGCGCTCGCGTGAGTTCTCGTTCTTGCGTACGAGTGCGGTCACAATAAAACGGAGCACGCATATGTGTTCAAATTGAAATCACGCCTCCTGCTCTGGAGGTAAGAAAACAATATTTGTCCAACTGAAAGGGCACTGGCGTCTACTACCTGTCCGCACCTACCACGACTACAAGTTTCAAATACGCAACGAGTGAATAATGGTAGAAGGAAAAAGCATGCTCTATTTACTTTACTCTATTTACTCTATTTACGGTACTTCAAGTTTATCCTATATCAGGTCACAACTAGCGTCGCAAAGTAACGAAGGTCGGTACCGGCTAATTAATCCAAGAATTCATGTTGAGTGGTTCGCGCTGCGGGGACGCACGCTCCCCTTTTACTTGGAACACATCACACCTGTGATATCCGATGTGTCATAATATGTCTAAACACGCACTTCAGGGAAATGAAATTCAAAGCCAATACCTTTTTTTCTGGGGGAATGGCGCATCTCTAATTCTTTCTTAGCTAGCGTGAGTCATTGAAGGAACACGAGACACCTTTTCAGAATTTATTCTGCCTTCATAGCGGTACATTAAAATACGATGATAACATCGTTCACAGAAAGCAAAGAATTTTCGAAAACACGCCAATGCATATACTTTTACACTACGCTTGATAAAACATAAAAAAGTGTCACAATATAACTCCGCGAAACATCGCGACGGAAGTTCGTTAGCCATCCGCAGAACCATGTCCCATGGTTGTTACCAGCACCGCTACGCGGCCACCTTAGCCAGAGTATCATGCTCTCTCATCGATTGACGGAAAAGTTTTATGGCCATAGATGCGGTATAGCAGAACTGTGTTTAAGACTAGCAGTTGCCATAGAAAATACTTGTGATCGTTAAGTACCCTCCCAAAGGTAATAAACGAATTCTTTGATAGATTTTCCAGCAGAATTCCTTAAGCTCTTCATGGAGCTAAATATCACTTGGAAGACACTGACAGCATATGGGGTCAGCGGCCAAAGCCTACCACACATACCAATCTTAGAAGTTGATTCAGCAAACAGATACATATGCTGTTTTATCTGTTCCCTTTGCTTTTGACCCGCATAGCAAACATTGTGAGCATGTTTAAAGATAAATTTAGAAGGAGCTATTTGGTGCATAACGCATGCGACATTCTTCGCTAGGCTGAAAATATGGCACCATAGTTGCTCAAGTATAACAACGTATCGTTTTGATTCCTGTGATAGAAGGTGGAGAAATTTTCTTATATTTTATGGGTACGGTAGACTTTATTAGATGCAAATTTTTTGCCTATTTTCTACGCTGATTCAGCAGATTATATTATGCATCATAGACAAGAAACAATCATGTTTTGGTCGCTTATTCATTTTCGTAAGGCGTTCACTTCAGCGCGATTCGGTTTTAGGAGCCGAGTGGTAGCACTGATGTAAGAGTGTGTTAGTGATCTGAGTAAACGGGAACTGATGTGAATCCACTACTTCTATGCACTATTTACTTCTAATAACTAAGCGTAGTACAATAAAATGCATTTCTTTTATTTCTGTATATATATACATATAGGATGTCTCTCACACACAAATTCTTTCAAGTTCATAGCCAGGCTTCCCCACGTCACTACCCTAGCCGTAATCCTGCAGAGTGGCGCACCTCAGACGACAGGCCAATTTGCTTCATTTGCTGTCGCGCCGGCCACACATCTCGTTATTGCCGTAGCCGTACCTTCTTCGCCCCTCGCTCTTATTACAACGCGGACCGTCGATACTACAATGGACATCGACGCTTCCCAGCCCAACCAGAGGAGCTCCGCCCTGCCTATGATGGACCTGGACATTATCTTCCTCAAACAGATCAGCCTCGTACCGTAACCGTCCCCACTGCCCGTCGCTCCAGCGGATCTCCATCCCCACTGGCTCGTCGATCCCGTTCACCGGTGCCTCGTCGCAGCTCCTCCCCATCATACTCCGGCACCTACTCGGGAAACTAGCGAGTGCAGCGCCCGGTAGTGACACTGCATTATCGACCCGGACTGTCAACTCAGACCTAACCCCCGCACGCAGACGTAACCTCACTGACATTCTTGTGAATGGAGTCTCCATTTCTGCCCTTATTGACACTGGAGCCCATATTTCACTTAGTTCGTCGTTCCGCCAGCGCCTCAAAAAAGTTCTTACGCCCGCGAACACATCTAAAATTCGTGTTGCTGATGGAAACACTGCTACCATCATCGGAATGTGCACTGCACGCGTCAGCATCGTCGGCCACCACGTCCCTGTGCTCTTCGCCGGCTTTACTACTTGTGCTAAAGTAGTAAAGCCACAGAAGTAGTAAAGCCACAGTAAAACCACAGATTGTATAGAAAGTTTAGCAAAACCAATAATGTTAGCATTCCTAGGAGAAGCGAGTTTATAAGCAATTCTTAGACCTTCCAAACACTGCAGTTTGCATTTAGTTGCCCCACTTATTCAATGGCGGTGCGGCTAGCTCGCAAAAATGGCGGCCAGTTGCCTCCGAGCTGCACAGCCCTTATTTGGTCGATGCATTTTAGTATGAACGGTTACAACAAGCGGAAGATTGCAAGAAGCACAGTCTGACAGCGATTAGGACGCGCGTTCCTTTCTATCCAATGTATAAGAAACTAGTATTCTTCTAAAAGAGGATAACGCTCTCTTATGCGGAATCTGGCGCTCTCACGTATCAGTCGCCCGGTATTTTAGGGGGTAGTTGGACAGGGGTGAGAGCAGAGGAAATTTCCTTTTTATATATCAGTACCAAAGACTTCGAAAGCAATCATATGTACATGAAAGATATGCTTCGAATGATTTTTTGGGATAGAGATATGCCGTATAATGTAGTGTAAAGAGGAATATCAGACATCTTTTCATATGAATGGATTTTGTTATGATGCTGAAAAAGTTGATATGCAAGGCAACTTAGTGTGCAAATAGAAAGCTGCAAGAAAGTCACGACTAAGTCAGCCAAAGAATGACTGGTTATGAAGAATACCCAGGTAAGCATGGCCCTGTGTAAATGTCCAACGGTGCCGCAGATGCTACCGGAATTTGAAATTTGCTTTTGCTAAGTCATCAACTTCGAGAAAATAATACAGAAATTTGAACAGCCAGCACAGAGAGAATGTATGTTATGGAAAGCAATATTCACTAAAGGATGCAAATCAGTAATCTAAGAAAGCTTGGCTACCGCGCTAAAGTACCCTGCATGTTAGGGTACGCAGTTATGGAGACGACTAAAATGTTCATGTGTAGACAGCAACGATGACGCTGAAGCTAGGCTATATTGGTCCTATGAGTGTATCCTGGATGGTGAAATGTTGTGTCTACGTCGGAATGTGTCCCGTAACATTTTAGCGGTGGAGCGGGTACGACACAAATATACACAAGCTGCATCTCCGCTGTAGCTTCCAGCTTAGGGCTAGCACTATGCTGTCCGACGCAGCCCATAGCGAAACAACCAGTGTCAACTGTCGCCGTCGCAGACTTGTGATCCGGTTATCTTTTAGGGTACCGATGATGTCGACATCGAAGGCTGGCTTGCTGTGTACGAGCGCGTCAGTAAGCGTAACCGATGGGTTGTAACCCTGATGCTTGCGAACGCCCTTTTCCACCTTGCGGGTACGGCACCCATCTGGGTTGAAATGGAAGATCTGACATCCTGGGATATGCGCAAAGAGAAACTCCGGGATACCTCTTGCAAGTCGATCGGACGCGAGCTCGGCGCTAAAAAGTACCTAGCATCGCGAGCACAGTCGCTGACCGAATCATATCTTTAAAGCATACAAGGCGTCCTAGCTCTATGCCGCAAATTGGAGAGCGTCATGTCTGAGTCAAATAAAGTTGGCCACATATGAAAGGGAATTGCTGACGGCGCTTTTAAACTCCCCTTTTGCAGACTGTACGACAGTCGACTCCGTCCTCGAGATATGTCGGCGCTTTGAGCAAGTTTAACAAAGTGGTATTGCTCCCCGCTTCGACCGCTTGCCAAACAAAGCGGCTACGTCTTCGAGCAATGAGCTGCCAACACCATAGCAGCCGTCCCATCAGGCAAACTTGACAAGGAACGTTCGTACAGAGTTGGAGGCTATGACCCCGTTGCCTTCACCCCTCAGCCGGCGGCGGCTACTATACCCCCAGTCCAAGCTGTCGTTCACCAAGAATTTGCGAATGTGGGCTTTAATGCGCTCCGGTCAGGGGGCCGCACAGCACTTTGTCCGGTCTGCCATTTCCGTGGTAGCTGCTGCGGCTCCTACGTCGCCGTTCTCGGCGCGATAAAGTTGCCGCTAGCGCAACCCGGACGAATGCCGAACCTCGGACAACCGACCCATCTCCTTCAACTGCTCACATGGCGGTCACATATCTTGACATTGCTTTAGCCGCTAGATTCCGCCGCCTCGACCTCACTGCTATCACGATCGCAGCGTCGACTAAAACTACACTCGAACCCTCACTGTGATGCGCCCTCTAGTGATTTTATTCCTCCGCCCTGCTCATCTCCAGCTGCTCCCCTTTTCCCTAGACCCATCACCCTCGGTCGCCCAAGCCTCACCGTTCATAATTCCTCCATTTTTATGCCTCTCTTCAGGAAAACTGACCAAAGCAGCTTCCGGAGGTGAAGCTGGAGGTGAAAAGGAGGTGAAGGGTGTGAAGGGGAACCTGGCCCGAAATCCTGTGTTGACCCTCGCTCATCGCCGGAACCTTCAAAATATATTCTTGGACGCGGTCCCTGCTACCACGCCCATTTATGCTGATGCTCAAATTTTTGTCCTCAGATTTGTTTTGTCGCCGTCCCAAAAAAATTGTGACACCCGCCGCTGCAGCCTTTCGTGCCGCCAATGAAGGCGTGCCGTTTGTGTCGCGTTCTTGTCGCCGATGGACTATCCACTGCACGTGTGAGCATTTGTGGTCGCACAATCCATGTGCTTTTCGCTTTCATCGACCACTGTCCCCATGATGGGTACCTCGGCATTGACTTTTAACGGCCCACTCTGCCCTGACTGATTGCTCAAGTGGCCTTCTTCATTTAGACTAGCATTTCTGCTCCGAACACATAGATAAGAGGCTACTCCTCTGATCCCTCGAATTCGTTCGTCTATAGCCGAAACTACCATATAGAATCATTTGACCCCGTTTCCTGCAATTCCTGAGGGTACATACGCTCACTTGTCCAATCACGGATCTTGTTCTCTACCGTAGCGTCATCCTCCCTCACACTCACGTGAACGCCGCTGATAAGTGCAACTACCTTCCTGTACTGAACTTCAGTCGCGCCATCCAGGTTTTGCCCCATAGCACTGCACTCGCTGGCCTCTTTTGCGTTGGCTGACTGCGAAGTTGCTTCCCTCCATCTTGGGCTGCTGCCTGAGCCTCCCGTATAATCTCCTTCAAACGTTTTTACGTTTTTACGTTTTTACCCATGATAGCAGCGGATTTGATACTTGACCAAGCCAGTGCTCACTCCGACATTTTGTTTTCGGACAGCGACATATTTGATTTTGAGGACCGGATTTGGGCCAGGCATCCGCCGTTACTCATTGCGACGATACTGGTGATGCGAGCCCCATTCACCGGAGGCCTTATCGACTCTCCCTTGCCGAGCGCTACGTGATGCAGAAGGAGTTCGACAAAACGCTGGCAAACATTATAAAGCATTCCTGCAGTCCATGGGTGTGTCTTGTCATTTCAGTCAACTAGAAAGATCAAACGTGAAGAATATGTGTCGACTACCGGCACGTTTACGCTCTCCCGAGAACTGACGACGCCTTTGATTATCTGCATGGTGCAAGGTGTTTTTCTTCCGTCGACATGCATTCCGGGTAAAGGCAGATAGCTGTCGACGAACGGGATCGCGATGAAACCGCACATTTTACCCGTGACGGACTTTACCAATCCAAGGTCATGCCATGTAGCCTCTGTAACGATCTTGTGATTTAGAGCGCATGATGTACTCGCTTCTTTGTGGCTTCATATGAACGGCGTGTTTATCCTACTTCGATGACGTTGTCGTTTTCTCTTCCACGTTCACGAGCCACCTTCAACGACTCTCTGCAATACTGGCCATCTTCCATCGCGCCTGTCTCCAAATTAATGCAAAAATGCATCTTCGACCCTCCGCCAGACCAAAATCTTTGGACATTTGGTTGATGCAACTGGTGTGCTGCCCAACCCTGATAAAGTTACTGTAGTGCGCGAGTTTCCTACTCGACGTAACACAAGTGACGTGCGAAGGTTTCTTGGGCTCTGGTCGTCCGCCATTTCCCAGCTAAGGGTTCACCGAGGTTGATTCTTGCTTTCACTCTAAGACTGTTATGTTGACAGTCAGGCTATTTCGCGAACAGATCATTTACTAAATCGCTTATCATTTTTAAAGCGCCGTCCGCTGCGGCTTCGGTTTGAAACAGTTTAGGCCTATAGACGACTAAAGACGCAGCGCATAGTCAGAGCGCCATTGTCCGCGCCTCTTGCGGGCAGCACCGCTGCGAGTAAGCTCGCTGCAATCAGTGTGGAAGTGTTGCAAATTTGCCGCCTACGTTCTTGATGCTGCTGGGGTCGCTCATATTTTATATAAGGCTTAACATTTATTACGCCAAGCAATTGACACTACGAGGACGGAACGAGGCTACATGCCGCGTGGTCGGGAGCGTACTATCTATCGAAGGTTGCATCCATCTGTCGTCACACTAATGGAAAAGCCTATATGACTCGTTGCTCTTGAAACTTTCTTTAGTATGCGAAGTGAGTGTAATTAACACTGCATGGCTAGCCCTCGTGCTTTGAAATTTTGCATTCTCGGCGTACCTTTCAAACTGTTTCGCATAATCAAACGCCGACGCCGCGGCTGAGCTTTCTAATGGATTATAGTGATCAGAAGTTTGGTTACGTATAGCATGTGAGACATCAAAGGGAATTTAACTGCTTTCGCTCATAGTACAATAACGTTTTAACATATGGAAGATATATACAAAATTTTGTACACTCCAATTTTTATCCATCGGAATTGTGATTACTTAGAAGCATTAGTTGCGGTCTTGTAGCGGCGCGTAGAAAATGTGATAATAAATTAAAAGCTTGCCATTCGATGGGAATGATATTAGATTGTCTACGTGAAATGGGTATTGCTGTGTGGACAATAACTTTCCTCGCAGTGAGGTGGATTTAGGGTTGGTGTCAAGAGAAGAAAGTTGTGATAAATAACGGTCGGTGGCCCTCATATATGTCAGCCTTTTTCATCGTGGTTTGTGAGTGCATAACTGGGTTAAAATATCTAGCAAATTAATGCTTCATATGGCAATAATTTAGCCCCATTCAAGATCTCTCGCTCTTTCTGCCCACATTGGCCATGCGTGCTACATATTGCGCATGTTTTCTTTTCAAATTTTATTTGAATGAATATAACCCTAAATGTCCCTGTCCGATGGCATCGAGGGAGACTCACCGACACAACATTTAGTATGTTTCACACGGTGGCGTACGTGACAGCGATTGAGTTCTCACACCTCGGCAGAACGGCAGTGCATGCGTGTGGCGCAGCCCAGTCGGAAAAAATTACAGAAAATTTTCTGCTGTTACGATAGAATTTCTGTGCGGTTTTTGACGGGTAACCTGTTGTGACAACAGAACATTCTGTAGCAACATCAGAAATTTCTGTAGTTACAACAGAAAAGTGCTACAGAACTGCAAACAACAAAAATATACCACAGAAAAACTACAAAACTACAGAAAAGTACTACAGAACTACAGAAAAAACTGATGGTTACGACAGAACTACAGGATATTTTGTCGTATTTTTGACACAGTTGTGCAGTTTTTTTCGACTTAAGATGCCCGCCTGTGTCGTCATTATGTGACATCCTGGCTCCGCGCTGGAGTTCAAATTTTGATTCGTTTTTGTTTGCTAATTTAAAGTTATTGCTTGCGTATTGACCAGATAGGGCGCTCAGTGACCGACTGCGCGTATACTTTTCCGGATGATAACGGCCGATCGCCCCACTTCGGCCGTCAGTGTTTTGTACAGTGCTCTGCGTGCGTCGTAAACATTGACATTGACGCAGCACGCACGAGGATCGTAGCTCTGTACTTGGGCCTTGGAGCTCTTGTAGCTATTGCTGAGGCCCGTCCGATGTTCTGAGTGCTCGCTAACATAAAATATTTCCTGGCGGCCCTCAGGTAAACTAGTGTATATTGTTCCGTAGTGTATATATTTATTTTTATTCTTAACTAACCTGCCCGTTCTCCCTATCGCTCACGTCTTTGATTTCCTCTGCCGCTTCCTCGCTATCCCTATATTTCCACCGCCCCAGTTCAGGTGCTTACGATATCAGATAGGAGGCACCGGGGCTCGTAAACTTGTGTTCCTCTCTTCTGTATTGTGGGGCTCCGCAGCCCCTCTGAGTACTTTAAACCGCGCGCGCGTTTTCCTATTTGTATTGTGTTTGCGCAGGCAGCAAAGTGAGCAGATAATCTTGGGGGCGGGATGTTAGCGGCGAAAGACGAGGGTAGCTAAGCGCGACGGAAGCAAGCGTGGGGCCGTTTTGCCCCGGCGGGGAAGCCAGCGCGGGGCAGGCAGCGAGCGTCATGGGCCAGCGGGGTGTGCACTAACCACGGAAAGAAGACCGGCGACCCGAAGATGGAAGGAGCGCCTGCAGAAACGGCCTAAGCGTATTCGCGTGAGTTGTTGTCACGCGAGGAGCAATGTTTCTTGTACCGCCGTTAGCGCTTTGGACCGTATTGCTCGTCCAGCTCGCTCCGCAGTCTGTTTCGTCTTGCCACGGTAAAGCCCTGACATTTTTCCCGCTTCGGAGTTTTGTTGCCGCGGGCATGAACAGCATGTTTTCAGCGCAATAGCGCCTGTTGTTGTTTCTTTTTATTAAGTGCTTTTATGTTTATCCGGAATAAACCGGTGTATTTAAGGGACTGGATTTGTCACTCGCCGGGCAAAACCATGGCTCGCGGACCCGTTTTTTGAAGGCAAGGCTTTCAGGATATACAATAAAATAAATAGATCCTACTACTACTACTATACTATTGTAAAGAATGTAAATCCATACTGCGATGACTAAGCCTACAGCAATATAGATCAATCAATAACTCAGTGCAATTGCCGGAGGAAGTACGATTTTAATCAATATGAGATGTGTAATTAGGGAACATCTGTTCGCCCTGCCGGTGTAACTTTTCAGTAGCGTTCACGTGAAACAAAAAAATCTGCAAATAAAAGAAACGATACCGCGCAAAATTATTACTTTCATCCGTCCTCATGCACGATGTCATACCATACGCAGCATTCACAGTTCCACGAAAAATGAATCAGATTTCAGACACAAGCAAATGAGGAACACATTTGTATATACATTAGAGATTTGGTGCAACCTTCACGACATATCAACTTGAAGTACACGGCTAACGCCAATTGTCATGCAGATGATGATCGGCTTGACTGGCCTGAGGTTGAATTGATCACTTCCCTAGCAAACATGAAAGCGTTAATTCTCGGGCTCAATGAGGGTATTCGTCTGTTTAAGTCTTACATATATAGACATTCATTTGAATTATCGTTGTCAGTACGTAGTACTCGCCATTTATTTCATATGCCGACAATTCTCGGAAGTGTATTTCTCTAGCTATTTAATGACGAGCTTTCGTCGAAGAAAATAGCAAATAACTGCTTTTCATTACCTAAATAAACAGCGCCATTTATGCATACGTAGTAAACAACGTTAATAGTCGTTAAAGTATGCTAAATTCTGTTTTATATATCTTTATGCACCGTTAACTTTAACTGCTCACATAAATATCAATATTGCAAACGCGAAGCTAACAGGGGATTTCATGTGCGCTTCACGAATGTGAACACAACCAACTAAGTTTTCTTCTTCCGAACTGCATGGGTTTAACATAAAAAAGGAATTTGAAATATTTTAAGGCAGAGTCGTTAGACCTAGGGGCGACACACGCTAGATGCCTCCGATAATTAATGATATATCGCAGGATTGAATCTGTTGAAAGAATGAATGAAGAATGAAGAAAGAATGTTCGCGGCCTAGAACAAATTGCTTTGTCACCCGCGGTGCATACCGCTAAAATTCCACTAAGGAACACGCTTACCACTCTACCAGCTCTCTACTGAATAACTGATGGCGAGCGCCGAGATCGGTGCGCTGGAGCATCGATTTTGCAAAGCGTCAGCAACAGCGCACTTAGATATATGGTAAAATTCTTTGCGTATTCCAAACCTCTGGCATTTCACAAATGACAGATTCATAATATCATGAGCCATCTTTATAAAGACTCAGATTGCAGGTACGCTACCGAGTTTGAAAGAAAATGGCGCAGAAAGCTAATTATATACATTTGAAAATGCTGAAAAATACTGCCGCACTTCGGGACACAACATGGTGGCGCAGGTGCAAGATCTCACTAAGAAGATAATTATTCGAAAGTGGCTTTAATTAAACATGTTATCGCGTGAATGAACAAAGCTACAACGTTTATTCTAGGATATAGAAAATATCTCGTACAGCATTAGAATTGCAAAAAAGGAAATTCACAAACATTGCTTATGTGGTCTCAGTAACTTTTTATGAGATTATGGTTTATTTATTTCATTTTTATTTGAGTGTAAGTGGAATTGCTGTGTGTTGGCAAGTCGTCGATGAACAATATCTTGTGTTGTTAATAGGAACCATATATCATCTTGAATTCCTTCCCATTCGCGCCATTTTTCATCGCAACAGGCAAAATATTCGAACTGAACAATCTTGCATGTCAAGATGCCCGCACAAGGTTTACATAAAATGTGTTTGGTTGAGGTTTCAAGCAGTGTCGGTCTGGCATACAGGCAGTTGAAAAAGTTTTATTTTCTTAACAGCATCACTGACGGCTAAGAATAGAACGACGTTATATCAAATTGAAAGTTTTTTTCTTAAACTCAAACCCAGCCGTGGTCATGGACTCAAGATATCTTCTGTATGAGTTATGAAAACGAAGAAAAAGGCGTTGCTGTTGAAACCAGCTTGTTTTTTGTTTCAAATATGCGCTGGGGCTCAACCATTGCAGTTCTTTTTGTACCAATATGGACCGGTGCAATATTGAAAGGGGCTTATTATATGTTTTTGGGTAGCCCGATATTAAAATGAAGAAACCATTTCGGCCCAGAAGCTGATTTTGGGTATAAAATTAACACTGCTATTTCAGGATAAGTTAGCTTGGTTTCGATGTGGATATTTTAGATTTCATGGGCAGGGCATATGCTGACGCTTGAGCAGAACTTTATTTCAGCACTGCATTTTCGACCTCATGACTGAGTACTGAAAGGCGGGCATAGAGTAAATTGGTAGCATCTCAGTGTGACAACATTTGATTCAGGTACATTGCTCTCTAATTCTGCTATTAAATGTGTTTTTATTTTGTGCACGGTTGAAAAATTGTTCCTCTAGTGAAATAAAGGTTTTCTTTTCAGTCTGACAAAAAGAATACAGCCATAAGTAACGTTCAGCTCTAATAACGCGAATGTCATATAATAAATTGATCGCTATCATTGAAGTACTCGTTGATCGGCAAACATATTTGCTTTGACTCATTTTAGCAATAGTTTCAGTGCATCATATATGGTTCCAATCCCGTACCTAAGAATGCAACAATGAGGTAAATAGAGAAAGTAACCCTCAAATCCATCAATAGGCAGTCCTTTCGCAATAACGAAGGGGGTTGCGAGGCGATCACCAACATAGCTGAATGGATCAATGACGGCTAGCAGGCGTGCAAAGAGGTTGAGGAGGAAATAGAGTTACATGAGGAAGATAACTGGGTTGACAGCCACATGAGACAATTGTGGAAAAAGAAAAAAGGGGAAGAAACAGTGCTCGCACAAAAAATGGGGCAACCGCAATCTGAGAAGGAGAATAGCCGCTCTCAACAACGAAATTGAGAGCCATGCCCAAACACTATATAGACAACCCTGGAACGATATCTGTGATAGACTAGACAAGAACTCAAGCTCCGTCACCACCTGAAAACTACTGAGACACCTTCTGGACACAGGCAACACCAAAGCTGAGACCTAGACAAAAATGCAAAGACTAACAAACAATTTCTAAGGGTTGTAGGAGAATATAATCAACCAGATAATAAATAGGTACATAGGGTAAACAAATACCGAGACTTTCCCCGACTATAGCGGAGAAAACAACGAGGAGCTAGACCAACCAATTACCATAAAAGAGGCCCAAGCTTTCTCAAACAAGCTCAACGGAAAAACCACGGCTGGCCCAGATGAGGTAAGCAATAAGATGCTTAGAAACCTAGATGATAACTCCCTCTAACAACTTCCATTCATTCATTAATTGATTCATTCATTCATTCATTCATTCATTCATACAGCATTCATTCAAGAGTTTTAGGAACGGAGGGGGGTACTGAAGTAGAACTTGTTGCTGGGCTAGTTGGTTCATGATCGTACGGGAAAGTAAGCGCATAAAAAGACAAACACAAGGGAGGAGACAGGACAACGCGAGGTACTTGGGGAGTGGAAGAGTGCAAATCTAGTCCTCATTTCCAAATCAGGAAAAGAACTCAAACTAAAAAACCTTAGGCCAATTTCGTTACCTTCCTTTGTTGGCAATCCCATGGAGCACGTCATACAGAATACGCTCTATCCAGACAGCATGCTTGGATTCAGACAACTGTCTAGAAACGACATCATGCTAGAAATCAAAGAGCAAGTACTGGAAAGGAAGACTAGCGACTCGAGACTTATAGTGTGACTGAACGTCAGCAAAGCGTTCGACAGCATCAAACAGCAACAGATCCTGTCACAACTCATTCGTCTAAATGTAGAAAGCAGGCTATACAACTATATCAAAAGCTTCCTCACGACCGAACCGTGAATATAGAAATAGGAGGCACAACAAGACATAACAATAGGCTAGGCAATAGAGGGACACCGCAGGGATCGGTGCTGTCCCCTACTCTTTTTAACATAGCAATGATCGGACTGCCAGAACGACTTAGGAAAATAGAGGGCCTCTGCCACACTTCCTACACTTACGACCTCACCCTTTGGGTCGACAGAGGGGGGCCAGATAGAAGACACCCTACAAAGGGCAATCTGGGAAACGGAAAGCTGCCTGAGACCTATAGTGCTCAAATGCTTGCCTGAAAAATCGGTGATGCTAATCATGAGCAAGCAGCAGGCCAATATCAAGCTCCTGATCAACAACATCCTGGTCCCAAGGGTGGAGAAGATCAGGATATTGGGTATGTGGATGTGGATATTAATGATTTACCTGCCTGTGTAACATCTAGAGGTCGTCTTTTCGCAGATGACTGCGTAATTTATCGTAACAATATTATAGACAGTGACCGCCAATTCCTACAATCGGACCTGAACGCAGTAAGCTCATGGTGCTCAACCTGGTTAATGACTTTAAACGTTTCTAAAACTAAACTTATATCTTTCACCCGTCGTACCGCTCGAATTTCAACCGCTTACATGCTCAATGACAATGCTGTTGAACTAACAAACACTTACAAATACCTTGGCGTGCACTTTCAGCTTGATCTAACATGGCATCACCATATCGACCTCACCCTAGCTACTGCTAACCGTTCACTTGGTCTTCTTAAACGTACTCTCAAACACGCTCCTATCCATGTTAAAAAACTTGCTTATGTCACTCTAATACGCCCTAAAATTGAATATGCTGCGGCTATTTGGGACCCTGATCAAGCCTATGTTATCACCAACATCGAATCCTTCCAGAACCGTGCTGTGCGTTTTATTTTTTCAGACTACTCACCTTTACTAGCGTCACAGCATTAAAACAACGTGGTGAACTGGAAGACTTATAATGTCGTCGTAAACACGCTCGGTTAACACTTTTCCATAAGCTTTATCACCGTCCACTACTGCACAGTGATTTGTTTCAGTCACCTGATGTCATTTTTCCACGACTTGATCATGCCTTCAAAGTTAAACGCGCAAAGTGTCATTTATCATCTTATGCCAATTCATTCATACCTCGCACTATCATTGAATGGAATAACTTGCCATCGCACATCACTACACAAACTAACATAAATAAATTCCAAGAACTACTTCGCTGTGACGGAAATGTGTAGAATATTTGGTGTTGTTTTTCTTTCCTCTTTTGATGTTATATAACGGTTCTTATTGTAATTGTTGCTAATTGCATCGCGTTTTTTTTTTACAATTGTATCCCCCCCCCCCTATGTAATACCCTCCTTTGGAGGGCCTTTAGGGGTAACCTGAATAAATAAATAAACAAAATGGAAGAAACATAGAAACAATAAACAGACAAGAAACCACGCCCAATCAGTCTTGCAGGCTTCTCAAAAGGATAGCAAACCAAAACGCGGGGATGAAGGAGGCGAACCTACTTAGGCTTGTCCACTCTTTCAACATTAGCCGAATCACCTATACTATTCCGTACTTAAAGACAACTAAAGCAGAGAGAGACAAGGTAGGCATCCTCATCAGAAAAGGTGTCAAAACAGACCTAGGTTTACCAGCGTGCACATCAACCGAGATGATCCTCAACCTAGGAGTGTCAAACACCCTGGAGTAAATGTGCGAGGCGAAACTTACAGCACAATATATCGGACTTACTGGCAGCACAAGGGGCAGAATCATCCTTAGGAAGCAGGGCTACCAAAAGCCAGATCGCAAGATTGTATAACCGTCATCTCAAAGAAATTTTGATCAAGTTGAGAATACCCCCCCTCCCAAGAAAATGCACCCCATACACAATGAGGAACGCAGGAGAAGCCGAGTCCAGACTCCAAAGCTCCCTCCTCCAAAAACAAGGGGTAGTGTACACTGATACTGCAGAGTACACAGAAGGACACTATGCTGCAGTAGTAGTCAACGACAAAGGCGAGCTAATCTCGAACTTAGCGTAAGACACTCTTCACCAGAGGAGGCAGAGATTGCGGCGATTTCCCTGGCAATCACAAATCCATCAGGCAGAATAACCATCACAGATCTAAAACAGCCATTAAAGCCTATGACAACAGTAATGTGTCCAAAGAGGCCGCCAAAATTCTGCAAGCAGGCAAGGAGAACGTACCTAACGACCTAATTAAAATAATGTGAGCACCCGCCCAAACTAGACTCACAGGGAACGAGATCGCCAACGAGGTCGCCCGAGGACTCACCCACCGGGCACCCGCGCGGGAAAACTACTCCCTCTCCAAAAAGCGAGACCTAGGCACATACAGAGAAATTCTAGAACCCTACATAATGGCCAGGAGAACACTCCCTCCCCCCCATAGATTTCACACAGTAAGAAGTAATCTGGCGAAAACTGCAGATGGGCATCTTCCCAAACCCGTATATACTACACAAATGGCATCCGGAGGTGCACTCTTCTACATGTAAAAACTGTGAAGGCATACCTACCCTAAAACACATGCTCTGGGCTTGCCAAGAGCTAAACGGGATACATGAAAATAAACAGTCATGGGAATAGCTCCTTTCAAAGCCAGGAAGAACAAAGCTAGAAACAAGTCATCCGTCAAGCCCTGGCCGCCACCGGAAGCCAACTGATTCTGGGCCACGTCTAGGGGCAGATAGACGGTGAAAGGGGAAGCTGCGTCTTACCCGATCATCCTTGCTCTCTGACGGGTGAAAATAAAGTGCTTTCTCTCTCTCTCTCTATCACAGCCTAAGGCGCATATGCGAATTTCTCAAATGGAGCAGTAAAATATTTATTGAATAGTTACTCCTCAGTGCAAATTTTATTGCGAAAGCAATACTACGCTAGGTTTCCAGCCTTCAATGTACCATGGTCGGATAGTTACGTTCTACACCACGTGACTACTGCCGTCCTAACAGCGCGAGAACTGGGCTGCCAAGTCGGCTCTTCAGCGTAGCGTGGTCTGGTTGTTACGAAGCACTAAGCATCCAGATACATTGGACACAAGACAATGCTAAGAACGCTGAGCAGAGAAAAGTTGACCACCTCACACACGAAGTTCCACACACTAATGCGCCCCCCACCAGGCTCCCTTTCGATGCCCGCTCCGCTGTTTCCATTTTAGCATCCTCTTTAAGGAAAAGTACACGTGCCCTCATTCCCCCGTGTACATTCCCACTCCCTCGTAACTTAACGAGATTGGAGGAGGTTTCCCTTAGAAGGATAAGAGCTGGGGCGGCCCTTACCCCGTCGGTAAAATGCCGATGGGAATCGCAAGCTGACATCGGACCAACCACATGCCCAAAAGTGTTCCACACCAGCTGCAGAAGTGGATGTTCGCCACCTGCTATGGACTTGTGCAGGGACAACGGAATCAAGGACACAGATTCTGCGCGAAGTGGGTCTAACCACAACAAGGGAAGAGGACTTTTCTAAATGGCTCACCGACAACGCTAAGAGCGGGAGCCTGCTCCGGTTCCTCACGGAAAACCATTTACATGAGTTTATATAATATGCCTTATGGCAAGTTTGCGTACAAAAAAAAAGAAAAGTACTGACGTCATACAAGTGCGAGAGCTGAAGTCGGCTCTTCAGCGTAGCGTGGTCCGGTAGTTACGCAGGGTGTTTCGCGCTTCTCCCACTAGGTGCGCTGTAGTCTAACAGGTGGTGTGACGTCATAAGCGAGGCGAAGATGGGCTACCAAGTCGGCTCTGCAGCGTATCGTGGCTCGTAGCCACGCAGAGCGCTTCGCGCTTCTCCCACTAGGTGCGCTGTGGTTTAACAAGTGGTTACCAAGTGGTAGGGTGCCTCGATGCGCGCGCCCCTCTCCGCTTCGAGGGTGCGCGCATCGAGGCCCCCTAACAAGGGGTGTCGTCTTCCATTGGAGATACTTCGCCTCTCTTGCTTACGCAATCTCCTAGGCCTAACTACAGCTAAGACACTGACTTTTTTATTAAATGTTTACCAACCAAATCTCCCTCTTCTTTTCTGGAATGACCGCAGGCGTTTTTGTTTTGCAATGACGGAGTGGTGAAACATCGTTGCTGCGGATAAAGTGTTGACTTGCCATCACCCATTTTTAAAACCACAAATAACATCTAATAGTTGAGAAGCATGCTTACATCCAGCGTTTCTCTGCGGTTGTAGACCACGGGACAGCGCTGTTCACACATGGCTATGCAAAATGACGTTCAATGCAAAACTATACGTATATTTGCTATCCCAAGTATGAAAATAGGCTCCATACCTAAAATATTTTTTGTGAACTAAAAGCCACCCCAGCTGCCGACGCGGCGTCCTTAGTGCTGAAGAAGTGATAGTGAATTACAAATTCTACTTTAATGCATTCAGTGCATGTCTTTTACACCGTATTATGCGGTTAAACTACAACAAAGGTAGCAGAATACTCTGAAGACATTTTTCTTGCTCATGCATGCACAACTATCGGCCTTGGAAAAACTATAAACAAATTAAGATATGCGTTTAGATCGTGAGAAACAACTTGTGCTCTGTCGACTGCAACGAAATTCATGAAGCATATTCCATGTGATTATAACTACCTATAAACTTTAGACAAAAAGAATAAATTTAGAAACTGGGCGTGTGTTGATTTTTATACCCGCACAAAATTTGTTCATCTGAGGACGTCACCACACTCAGGGAGGTCACGAATTGGGCAATCTCGTGGAATCATGTCGTGGTCACCACTGTAGAGTACTACGGGGTCACAACAGAGCCCCAGAACAAGAGGACTAGCGTGGCAGGCTTATCGAAGTGAACATCCGCAGCCGTGAGTGAGCACCAAGCACGCACTTTGCGCGAGCATGGTACGGAAATAAAGTTGAAGTAAAGTTGTAACTTTATTTTCTCTTTTGCCGGCTGTGAGCGCCGATGCTCGTGCCTCAGTTTTATAGCTTCGCTCTGCGCTACAAGTTCAGTGTGTTTTAGACAAATAATCACGGTATGCTTTTACCAGTCGGTGGTGAGAAATATGACCTGCGACTATCAAATCACAAAGTTAATATTTTAGAAATCAATTATTCTTCTAGATCGTTCTGCTGTTTTTACTTGCTGGGCACTACAAAAATTTAGAAGCTGTTGCCAAGGTGTTAAGTTTCGTAGCTGCCACCATGAGATTGTCCTGACACAACAAAGGGCAATTTAGTTGTATCTCACATTGCCTTGAATGCAGTTTCATACAAGACACCATCCTGAGAAACGATGATAAACGTACCGCGAGTTAGGTTCGTAGCAGGTGTTCCTCATGTTGAAAAACATTTGTAGAAAGGTCATCTTCTAAGAAATCATTCTAGCAGCTGCGTTTGTTTGCTAGCCCTAACTATATTTATTCTCTTGTACGGGTTAAACTTGCCGATTTCCGTTTCAAACTTTGGTGTACAGATTCATCGATCATACGAGCTACTACAAGCAGTTATAGTTATGCACTATTTTTCAGGTCCTTCTAAAAAACGTTCGTTTGGTCTCTGCCTCCACTTACGTTTCCTATTAAAAATGAGATATGTGTCGGTAGGAAAAGTATATCATCTTGTGAATTATGGGATCTAGGAATTATGAAAAAATTTTATGTCACCTCAAGAACATTTGCTGTGGTTTAGCCTGTGCTTAAACCTGGAGTTACTCGAGAGCTATCTGCATGACTACGCTTAGGGTCGGCTTGGAAGTAAAGACTTGGCTTTTGCACATAGTAGCTTTCCGTAAGCTCTTTCTACGCTCAATGGCCAAATGTCACGCGACAACCTTCGGGTCAGACGAGATGAGATTGTCTAGCTTCCTGCGCTGACAAACTGCGGCTGAACTCTTCTTACTCTCCATGCACAACACGCGCATCGACCATGTGTTTCTGCATTTATACTCACAGCGCAATCTCCTTGCGACAAATGGCGGTGTGCATGCGCCGGTCGGCAGCACCAGTGGTTTACAAAGGGCGGTCTACGAGCTACCAGCTGAACCATTCTGTCATGGGTATGATTACGCTCTCTCTTTCTCTCTCTCTCTCGCCTGACATACCCCGGTATGAACCAACACCCTCTTCTTATCTAGGTGGTGTTGGTAGAAAGCTTAAGCTACGCCTTTAAGTTGTTGTTTGTGTTGACCAAATAACTTATGGCACATACCCACAGAGGGGGATCGGCCAAGAATTGGGTAGCAAAGAAATTTTATTTCTATACCTGCATGAAAAAAAAAGTGATTTGAAGGGTAGAGAAAAGGAAAACAAAAACTGGAAATAAGTGAAATATAAAATGAAAAGTGGTAACACAAGCGGGAGATTGGCACAGCAATTGTAGAACAAGTGATGTCTAAATATTTAGCAGGGCAAACGATTTGACTCCAGTAAAAAAATTTGCATGACGGTGAAAGCAGACCTGTGACTGTGTCCAGTGATGGTGGCGCCAAATGATAACAATACCAGGCTACCTAAACTAATGCCAAGCTGTTGCAATGGCCTTTCCATCAACTGTCTTCTCAAAGTAGTGAAGCGGCAGTAAAACAAACAGTGACCTAATGTTTCCTTTTCACCGCAAAATGCGCAGACTGGAGAAAGTGCCAAATCAGATCTGTAAAGATAAAAATTGAAAGGTTGGAAACGGCATTGTTAGGGAAATCTCAAGACTCCGCGAATGACGTAATTTTCTATTCCGAGAATAATTTAGATGCAGGTGGTCATCAGATCCTAAAATATGCCCATTTTTCATATTTAATAGACCGTTTCTCCGAAACTTCGCAGCGGTGATGTACGCTGTCGCCGGAAGGATAGATAATACGGGGCCATTGAAGGACGTTTTTGGCAAACTCTCAGCATATTCATTTAAAATCACATTGCTGTGGCCTAGTACCCATACGATATGTACAATTTTCAAATGTCTAGGAATCAGGGAGAGAAAGGTTTTTATTATTGCAGAATCCACCGATGAAGCGAGGGATGAATACAAGGATAGAGAGTCGGAAATTAAAGCCACTTTAGAAAAAGAGGAGTCTAATGTCCGTACAGCGAGTACCACCGCCAGAAACTCCGCTTCAAAAATTGTGGTGAAGTCCGGAAGCCGGACAGAAAAAGACCAGTCTAAATGCGGACAATATATGCCCATACACCCCCGTTTCATTACATTGAGATGTGTCAGTAGCTACTACTAAACTAGCAGAAAGGCTTCTTAAATGATCTTATAATAATCCGTTTAAAATAACGGATGATAAGTCTTTAGCATTTTTCAGGAATATGTCGTCCAAGACAATTCCAACAGATGAACCGATGGTTTGTATAGGTAGAATACTAGAAAGGGAAACATTTATAGGGTCCAGCAAATATTTGACCATAACTACCTGTGGGGTGGGAAATTTAGGCCAATGGACACCGAAAAAGGAGGTCGGTTGACAGCAAAACACAGACATAGATTGGTCAAACTCTGATTCATATATCCTTAGGTACGTCTGAACAGTTAGAATTTGTAATCTATATATCAAAGGTGGAATCCGGGTTTCAAGGTAGAGCACGTTGTTGGCAGCAAATTTTGGAAGTCCAAGACAAAACCGAAGCGCTTCTCGCTCCAAGAGAACAAGCGATCGAATTTTTGTAAACTGCTGAACCAAAAAACAAGACTTAACCGAACTCTAAAATTGGACGCACATACATAACATACACTATTAAAGGTACATCTCTCCGCATTCCAGACCGGGGACGACTAATTCGGCGCAACATGCCCACGGCTCGAGCCCCTTGCGTAGCAATATGGTTAATATGGGGCTGCCATCAATGATTATCATCATAAGTGACCCCTAAATATTTTAATGATTTAACCTGTGGCATTATTTACTGCTGATGCATTACAGACAGACTTACAGGATCTTTTATATTCAATACAAAGACCACGCTTTTGTTCACATTTATTATCAGACGCAAGCCACACAACCAATTCTGAATAAAGTTTAGGTAAGTTTGCAAGCGGAGATAAAGGAATTGAATATCCGATACAGTTACAAAAAGCGCAATATTGTCTACTTATACGTAAGTGCGAAAGTTATGACTAACTGGAGTCATGCTGAGAAGTATGTTGAAAAGGATTGGTGAGAGGACTGCTCTTTGCGGCACTCCCCTGGCTTGCTTATATCTGCCAGAATGAACGCCATTTAATGCATAGTTAAACTCTCGGTTTTGAGGGATTCAGATATCCACGCTACTAAATAATGTGGAAACTGAAGAGCTTTTATTTTTGCAATAGGATGCTGTGTTCAACACTATCATAGGCTTTGGCTATATTTAGCGTAATCAAGGCAGCGTGCATTTTTTGACGCTGCGCTAAAAGAACTCGACTGTCGAGGTCAGCATGCGCATTTCACATGGAACATTTTTGACGGGAACCAAATTGACAAGGGCTGAGGATATTTTCTTGATTCATGAAGTCCGAAATACGTATACGTATGACTCAATTATTTTACAATGTTTGATGGTAATGCATTTGGTCTAATATTATCCATGAAAAAGGCACCGCCTTTGTTCTTAAGTAAAGGAACTATTTTGGCAAGATTTCATTGTGGGTGCACGTTTGATGGAGTAACTTACTAGCTCTAATAACGTCGCAGGTGACTCCTTACAAAGAATATATAACATTTTTGAAGTTACGTTATCAGGACCGGGAGCAGCAGCAAGCAATCTCATAACTATACGAGAAAGCTCCGAAACGGAAATGTGAGGTACATAACTAACTGGATCTATTGGCATTACAAATATCGAGCATGAAGGAAGTGTAGACGAGCAACGCTTATCCAGTCCTTTGGCAATTGTTTCAATTGTGTCTATTGCTTCAAGGGAAGATAAAATAAGAGAATGCAGATATTGTGATTGCAGAATATTTTCCGCGAGCGTAAAAAAAAAAGCAAAAAGAGCAGTTTGGTTGCCAGATTTATACAAGAAATCAAAATGCCTAACATCATACTCGTCCGTCGCTTTTGCAACTGTACGTTTAAAAGTAACTGCAATGAACTTATAATCATGCCAGTGTTTCGGGCACTGGTTGTGGAGAAGCTTTTTCCATGCCGCCCTTTTACGTCTGTAATCTCGCGAACAATCAGCATTCCGCCAAAGAGCGGAAGTATTCCCCTTTGAGCTCCATACCAAGATCTCAGACTTCTTACGGCAATCAATCCTCAATCACCGAGCAAAGCATTTTGATTTTTGTTCTTCATCCCTGTTAGTAACTTACTCACGATTAGAGCGTAACATTACATAGAATATATTATAGTTAATAAATTACTTCAACTCAGAAGTCGCTTGAGTTACAGGGCGAGAAACATCAAACGCAATCGGTATGTGGTCTCTAGAGGTGCCACAATTAAGTGTCGACAAATTATTAACAAAAAGGCTGGGAGAGGTAAGAGGTAAATCTAACACAGACTGAGTGTGTTTTCGTATGAAAGTGGCCGAACCCAAATGTCTACAGGAAAAGTTATTATGTGTTACCCAATCCCAAAGACGCTTGCCGCAACTAGCTGTCTTGTAGCCCCATGACACAGGATGCAAATAAAATTACCAGCCAGAAGAACTGAGCTTCGACAATCAAGTGATAGCAGATCTAGAGGTTTTGTAGCTTGTACACCGCTAGGAAAATAAGCATTCACTAAGGAAAATAGAAGTGCCCTGGAATTTCAAACTCTAGAGTATATAACACACAATCTATAGAAGATAGCTGTAAAGAAATCTTAGCCCTGTGACAGAATGTTTTAGAGACAAATATGATTAAACCTCCTCCTTTTGATTGGCGATCTTGTCGGACTGAATGATAATTTTCCAAAAAGAAATGCTTGTCGGCTCTCAGCCAAGTTTCTTACAAAATAATTATATGTGGATTATACTGAGAAGAAATTTAAACTAAATGTATTGAAGCTGTTAGAATGGAACGACAGTTCCACTGGATAACGTTTAGTGCCCCTATGATGGCGAAATCTGAACAGCCGCAACTGCCTGCCCCAAAATATTCTCCTTTGGCTTTGATCCATGCTGATATTTTATCATTTTGGTTGGAACCGCGGAGAAGAATCGTTAGTAATGGGAGAACCACACCGTTTTAGATTCTAACACCTTATTCTACCATCTATGCGCCATTGATGACTCCATCTCCATCTGGGGGAGTATAGTCCTGTGAGCCGAAGCAACAGTAGTGCTTTCAAGCTGTTCAGTCCTTTCCAAAGGCATGTTTGCTATGACAGGGGCTGTTTCTGATTGCCGGACTTGCGTTAGCTGAACTGCCAGAACGTTAGAAAAACACTCTGTGACAGTAGTAGCTATTCGGTCGACCATTTTAGTCATTGAGGCTTCCACTGCAGTCATTACCGCCTTTGAGATTGATGCATCCAGAGGAACACCTGATCTGGATGACTCACCTGCATAACCGTGCAATCGCTATTTAACTTCTGTTACAACATCACGACGCGAACAGCGTTTTCTGTCTATTACTTCTAGAATTTGAAGCGCCTGTTTTCGGGATGAACACTCTGAGGAGTTTGCAGCGTGGTCTCCACCGCAAAGGCAGCATTTGTCGTTTTGCTGTGGATGTGATGATGAATGATGATCATCGCCACATTTGCAACACCGCACGTAGTACTTACAACCACGAGCACTGTGACCATATCGCCAGCAATTAGCACACTGCGGTGGCTTAGATTCAAGAGGATCCACTCGAACGATCAATGACCATGCTTTTATCTCTGACGGGCATGAAGTTCCCGCAAATGTGGCAATCACTGACTCTGTTGGTACCCGAGTATTATTAACATCTCGGCTGCAACGGTACACCACTACCACACCAACCGCCGAAAGAAGGTCGAGAGTCTCAGCTGGAGTTAAAGAAGAGTCTACCCCTTTGTGCATGCAAGATGAGAAGAGATAAAGCTTCTCACATGAAGCAATCCAAATGAATTGCATTTAAGCAGGTCCTTAACGCAACCGAGGTCTGGAGATCGACACAGTATCCCGCCACGTCCAAACTGCCTCGCTTCTGTGATCGAGTCATACAGGGAAGCGACTGCCTGGAGAGCAGCTCGAACAGTCCCAGGGTTAGCCATTTTGATAAATCTGCCATCCTTGGGCACCAGCGCCGCAGGAATGCTTGAAACGCCAGATCGTTGCAACGCTTCCAGAAGTAAATCATGGGACACAATGAAAGCCGACCAAGGGGAGCTCTCCTGGCCGGCAGACTGCGTAGACATCATTTTAGAGCTAAAATCTCTCCGCGAGTGTTATCAACACGGTGAAAGGCGCAAATGCGCAGGGGAAAACAGAAAACGATGACCAGCCGCCCAATACTTAGCTGATTCACGCCGGCGTGCGCCGGTCTGCGATTTGATTGGAAAACATTTATTTTGTCAAAATGCAGATGCAGACGGTTCGCTCTAGATGGCCTCCAGTCCATGGCTGGCGGTGACCTTAGTGGCCCACTGCAACACCGGTGGTTCACGAACGCTCGTCTACAAATGCCGAGCTACGAACGCCGAAATACAGTGTCGTGGGCACTGTTGCTCTCCCTTTCCCTTTCTCTCGCTCAACACACCCCTTTCTCTTATTCATCCTCCTCCTTCTTAGCTATACTGCCATGGGCATGGTTGTTCTTCCTTTCCCTTTCTCTCGCTCGACACTCTATTCCTCCACTGAGGTTGCGCCGGCGGCCGCCACTGTGCCCAGGGACGTAGCGTGGCTCGCGCATGCGGTGCTTGGTCGACGCAGAGAACACGTGAGGAGTGACGGGACATATGCGATATAATTTAATGCAAAATAGTCAGCTGTATGTACTTACTGATGACTGTTTCATGTTCAAGGTTTTCGCGGCTAGCAGCCTTTTTTTCACATCGTCAATCCGTTGAAGTCAGTATCAGTGGCCTCATAGCATATTCTATTCATGTTTAAGCACAATGCTTTCCAACGCGTTTTCTAAGCATCATGTCTGCTTTTCACTTTGACCAGCACACGCAGACGTCAGGACGCTGCGATGAGAGATAGTTGTATCTTCGACATTAGAGCAGACGGGGAGATCGAAGTTTCTCATTTTCAACTTTCAGTGGCGAATCCCAGTCCATAAGTTTGCTACGATTTTGATGGTGCTATGCTACATCATTACACTTCAACTTTTTTGTTTTTGACGTCACGCTCGTTTTCATTCATCTTTCATTTGTATTTCCTTAAAGACCACCTATGGGGGGTTTTACATTGGTGTTCATTGAAGCACTTTCATAAATCGCCAAGCGTCTTATATAGTAACCGGCACACTGGGCAAGATATTTTGTAGACGGCACCATGTTAGCTAGTCTTCTCCATCCAGTCTTTCACCTATAAAAGGCTGTTATTGACCTTACTAGATGTTACACGGACTATTTGGATGTTACAGTCTGTGATTATCTTTCGCAGAGATTCCCTGACACCACGGGCATAGAGAATAGCGGCACGGTTTACTACGTTTCGCTTCTGGCTTCCGCCAGAATGCACGCAGCGCGTCGTTCCGGTAAATGGACCACTTGCGATGGGTATCTTGTTTCTTTGATGTCCATTGTTATATTGTCAGATAGCGTGACAAGCCCGATAACCAAAAACATAAACACTGGTATTTCACTTGAATGAAACTTTTCATTGGGCTTCTTGCACTCAAAAAAGAACTACGTAAATCGGTGGCGGCGATTCGGTAGAGCCAGCGCTGGACTTCAAGGCTGCGACGAAAGATAGAGATAAAACCGCAACGTGTTACTAGCATACTCTGGAACATTTTAGAAACACATGAAAATGGCAGGAATCTTCGAGATGCGGTGCATTTTGAGAATGCTAATTATCGCGACAAAAACAAAATGAAGAAATAATAAATGATCGATTTGCGCTTTGGAATCGCAGTGACAGGGCCGCATGCATGTGGCTGTAAAAAAAAAGAAATGCAGTTTTTAATGGTTCGCAGCATTACTCCCCCTTCAAAAGCATCCCCTCGATGTTTCAAAATAAACAGACATGAGCTAACATAACCACTCGGAAGTAAACAAAAAAATCCTTTAACGCGCGAAATATGGTATTAGGCGCACAATATATACAATTTCTGGATGCGCGTGGCGGTGCTGAAATGCTGCCGTGCCATCGGAATGGACATCGTAGTTTAATTGCCCTAGTCGGCAAAGAACCTTGTGAGGGCCAAAATATTGGCGTAAAAGCTTTTCTCTCAGTGCGCGGCGACGAATCGGCCTCCAAACCCAGACTTGAGCTCATAGCTTGCATTCAGCATCGCGTCGCGTAAGTTCTAACTTCGGGCGTCGGTTCTTCGCTGATGTTTAAGGCGCATTCGAACGCGTCTTCGGCCTTTCTCTGCACGCTCAAGGTATGCGGCGACGTCGGGGTTTATTCGTCTTTGACGTGTGGTAACATTGCGTGGAACCTTGCCGTGGGCCCCCTATCGTACACAAGCTTCAACGGGATCACTCTCATTGTCGCGTGGACAGCCGTTTTATACGCGAAGATCACGTAGGGGAGGATGGTGTCCGAGATCTTGTGCTCGGAGTCAGCGTACTTTGCGATCATGTCCGCGATTGTTTTGTTGAGGCGTTCTTTATGTCCGTTGGTCTGCGGGGTGTAGGCAGTCGTACTCCGGATGGTTTTCTGGTTGTACTTAAGATAGCTTGAGGGAGGTCCGCCGTAAATGCTGTTCCTCTGTTCGTGATGAGCACTACTGGGGCGCCGTGTCGCCGGAGAGAGAATGTGCTCTACGAAAAATTAGGCGACTCCTGCCGCGGTGGCACTTTTTGCTTCGGCGTAGCGGGTGAGGTTGTCAGCGGCCGCAGTGATCCATGTCTTATCCGCAAAGGAAGTCGGAAAGGGACTGAGCAGATGCGTCCCAATTCGTTGAAAGGGTTTGATTGGGAGTGGTTTTCGATTCACTAGCCGCCTAGCTGATCTGATCGGGGTGTCTTGTTTCGCTAGCATTAACGGCACGCTTTCTCATAATGGGCAACGTCGGCAGGGAACCGCAGCTTGTAATGTCTCTCTTAGATCCGATGCAAAGTTCGCGAATCTCGAGCTTCCCTGTTGTGGGCTCATTGTGGAACCCCTGCGAAAAATCTTTTTGGAGTTCCCTAACTGCGACAAGGAAGTATGTGTCCCTGCAGGGTGCGAAATTCGTCTTCACATGGACGTCCTTGTGCAAAGCGAAGGACAGGAGCTGACGCCTTAAGGCCCTAGGAGCAGAAGCCGTCTAGTCTTCTAGTTATCCACTAGGTCTCTGAAGAGAGGATCCAAGAACACTGCTGTGAGAAATTGGTGGTGCTTACCGGTCCCAAAAAGGCGTCATCGTCGTCTTCATTCGGAGGCATGCCAACAGAGGCCCGCGACAAGCAGTTTGCGTCTGAATGCTTGTGACTAGACTTGTACACCACCGTGATGTCGAATTCTTGCAGGCGTAAGATTTATTGTGCTAAGGCGGCCGGAGGGGTCTTTAAAACTGAAAGCCAGTAGAGCGCATAGTAATCGCTTACTACATTGAACTGTCGACCGTACAGGCATGGACGGAATTTCCACGTGGCAAAGATGATCACGAGACATTCTTTTTACGTCGTCAAATAATTCGTTCCTGCTTTTCAGAGGGACCTCCTAGCTTTCGCTAGCAGGTCCAGTAGCAGATAACATTTCTACTCTGGCATTCATCTGTACGAGGACGACGCAATATACTCACGCTGCTTGCGTCGGTATGAATTTCAGTCTCATCGTTTTTATCAAAATGACTGAGGAGAGGTCGGGACTGTAAGGGCGCTTTCTGCCTTTGTAAGCAGCGTCAAAGGTTCGGCTAGGGGCGTAAACGTCTTGAACAATTATCAGTAATACGCGCACAATCAGAGGAGTCGGCGCGCAGCTTTCTTATCACCTCACTGGGGAAACTACGCGATCGCAATGTTTTGTTTGGGTCTGGGTGAACACCGTCCTTGTTTACAATGTGGCCCAGGAACAACAGCTCCTCGTAAGCGATGTGGCCCTTCTGTGCTTTCAGTGTTCTGACGACTTCATTGCGTCAAGTACTGTGCGAAACCTGTTCAGGAGGTCTTCAATGGTCGAAGAGAAGAAAACGACATCGTCTAAGTACACCAGATATATATGCCACTTCTAGCCAGCCAGTACGGTACCAATTACTCGCTGGAACGTCGCGGGTGCTGAGAAAGGGCCGAATGTCATTACCTTGAACTTGAAGAGGCCGTCTGGTGGGATGAACGTGGTCTTCTCGCCATCTCTTTAGTCGACCTCTATTTTCCAGTAACCGCTTTTTATACACACGAATGAAAAGTACCTTGCATTGCAGAGCTGGTCGAGTGTGTTGTAGATGCGAAGAGGGTCAAGATTCTTCATCTTTATGCTGCTTTGGCGGCGGTAATTGAGACAAAATCATAGTGTTCCGTCTTCTTCACGAGAGCGACTGGGGCTGCGTAGGGGCTCTTTGATGGATGGATAACGTCGTCACGAAGCATTTCATCGAATTGCTCGCGGATGACGGGGGCATCTCGCGGCGATACGCGGTAGGGGCTTTGGCGCGCAGGTCGGGTACGTTCGTCCATGGTAATGCGGTGCTTAGCCAACAGAGTTTGTCGTACTTTTAAATCTGAGCAAAATTACTCGCTTTAGCTGTCAAGAAGAGCTGGGATCTGGTGTTGTCTTCTTCGTGGTAGCGCTGGTTTAGGTCGAAATTGAGCTGCTCCACTCGGGTAGACAAATCCTCTTCGGGCTGGCCCGAAAGGGCGAAGACTTCTCGGATGTCCACTGATTCGTCCTGGAAAGCAACGGTCGTGCCCATGTGAAATGCCGATATTCTTCTTTAAAGTTCGTTACCAGTACCTGAGCTTGCACTCTCCGCAAATCAGCGATGCATTTTGCGATACTGAGACCTCGCTCCAAGAGTGACTGTATGTTTTCTTTGACGACGCCTTGTGCGGTATCAATGTATGTGCTGCCCAACAAACTACTATGCTTGATCAGGGCACGATGGTAAATTTTCTTTACAATCAGGATGTTGCGACAAAATCATAATGGTTCGTTTTGATGACTATTTATTAGGTGTGCATGTGGTACATAGTGAAAAACTCTAGGCGGTATTCTTTCAGATTTCTAGAACTTCGCCTGCAGTTTTGTCCATTGACAAGATGTCGGCAGATCCCAGGTTTTCGAAAGACGCAGAATTAATTGCAGCTTCAAGTGTGTATCTACCAAACCCGCCTCTCTAACATGCGCCTTTTGCTCTCGGTTATAAGGACAGCAGCTCTCAGCAGACCTTGCTTATGTATGATAGAGCAGCTTATCACCATCCTCCGTTTCGCACAAAGCATCTCAAGCGAAAATAAATATAAAAGAAAATATTTTGCAGAATTATTTTTTGTACATCTTGGGCAAACTGTTCATGAGCCGTAAAAGTTGCCACTGCTACTAGAGTTTGTGTCCAAGTCAGTGTGCTGAAATTGGAATTCATGAAGAGCGCATATTTTCAGTTTGATGCAATAGTGTTGAAATAAAAGCTTTTTAGAATCCAGGCGTGTATACACAACAGATAAGCACATTCTATTAATCATATAAAGATGTCATTGACTGACAAGAGGATTCAATTTCGGTTACCCTACTGAAAAAACTGTACGTGAGGTGTACAAGAAAGTGTGAGAGTGAATGAGAATGGATAAGAATATGTGAGTTCTTGGGAGATTAAACGTGGATTTATGAGAGCACGTAGAGATTCTTTACGTAGAGAGCACGTTTAAGTTCTTGTGAGATTGAATGTGCCCATGAGCGAGCTCACAGAAGCACGCACAACTGTACAAGATTGAATGAGAATGAGCTGGTCACGTATTTGTGCGAGCTTGTAGAAGCACATGGAGCCAGTGCGTGAAAAGATGCTCTGCGAGAGCGTGGAAACTACGTGGCCATGTACATGCTTGCATGCTACTAAAAAATTAGTTGTTGAGACTGTGTAGGTCCTTCCAATATGAAAGAGGTCAAAGTTAGAGCTTTCATCTAATGATTACTTCATGATTATTTGCGCCATGTACACTTTTCTTATTTCACAATTTTGGTCTTGGCTTGCCGCATATTTTTAATATTAGTAGAAAAGGGCTTGCATCCTTTCATTATGCAGAAATCTTTATATGACAACATGCACGCTGAGCAACAACTACTCGACATATCGATCTCACTGTAAAACAATGTCAAAAGCAAGATATAACTAGATCTAATAGCATCATTTTTGCTTCTCTTTCAACCATTCGTTTCTGAAAGTTGGACGCAGCCATAGATGCACGACAAAGGCTGTGTGCACAACGTTGATGTGCTGCCAAGTAGATGACAGTCAAACTGGCGATCAAAATCACCCTTACATTGTGTTTTGCATATGAGTGGAGGCAACGCACTTTAACTGCACACTATTACCACCATCAGGCATCACAAGTTTCTATGAAGAACTGGTTTGGAGTTTTATCTGTAGAAGGAAAAGTAAATGTGATAGCAGAAATGTGAAAGCCAACTCCAGTACTGAACTTCACGAGCTCATATTCACTTGTAAAGACCCCAGAAAGACAATTCTCAAACGACTGAATAGCACTAACAGATGCCATGGGAGAGAAGATGACAACAATTCTGCTTCTTTATCTCCCTTACTACCTTAGAGCATTGTTCCCTCAATTGAACCATTATAACCAACCAACCTGACTCTATTTTTCAGCACAAGGATAGGCTGAGCAAAACAGCTGCTACCGCCTTTTGAATTTTGACTTGCACATCTACATCTATATACACCATTTTTAAGTTTCATGAGACTATAACAAACATTTGCTGAACTGCACTACTCTGAATTGAAGCTTTCTGCTACGTAATGACACTTGCAAATGTTGTCCGTCTCATTGCCAAATAAAAAGAAAAAAAGAAAGGATTGAATCGGTGATCTTAGACTAATTGAAGAGATACACAAATCCTAGTACTTGGTGAGAGGTGATATCAACAGTATGTGTTGCATCTTGAAGCTATGCATACTATACACATATATGCTCAATCATCATATTGCAAGGAAATGTCTTTTAGATGGCATATTTTTCAGTGACACTGTAGGCTGCGTCACGCGAGATGCATTGGGGAAAGCTGAACGTGCAACTCCACGAATATATGTTGTGAAGTTTCCACCAGCAGTGCATGATTATTATGCTGCATGGAAAGAGCAGCTTGGTTGCTTTAGCTTCTTTACTTTATGCTGTAGACAACAGAGATAAGTTGAAATATTTGCATGGTCAGTTTCGTAATTGAAGTAAATCCTGCAAACACCCCACACTGCCTTCACTTGAAGCTTAACCGGTAAGCTAATTTTGCATATTGGATATCTTTCCTGACTTAGAGTTCAGGCTTTCACCTAACTGTCCTTGCATTTGCTAAAGCCACAGGCAATAAAAAATTTCGTCACCATTCAAGAGTTAAACACTGAAGTAGTGAGGCACATATCACACAAGAAATGATCGCTCTCAGGGGACCAGTTTTAGCTGACAGTCATAGATGTTGCGCCCGTAAAGGAACAGTAGGCGAGCCGAATTGGGCTCCCCCACTGTTCTTTATGGGCGAGCACAATTCAGCATCTTCTTTTTCCAAACAAATCACTTGATCTGTAAAAGGCCGTATAGTCTTCGAATATTAAGAAACAAACAATTGCCACTGTAGCTGTTTATGAACAGGAGTTTTCGCCAGGAACTTGGCAATGAATTTGGGCCAAAGCTCCGATTCGCCGAACCACAGACCACTGTCGACTTGACGTCCATGACAAGCACGCAGTTAGTTTGTCCAGCATCGCGAGAAAAGAAGAAAAACTCACTGTGGTCTTTCGCTAGCACTACTAAAGTTCTGAATGTACAAACTACAGGCGCGCATACACGACAAACATGCAGCGTTAGCGCGTAGACGCCCGACATCGTGCTTGCCACTGTTCAGCGAGCAGCAAAGCCGTTAAGTCAGCGACTTCCGAAACCGAAACAAGTCGAAACCAGACGAAGCAGCTGAAGCGGATCGAAGTGCTAGCCATAGCCATTATGAGTTGGTGGCGTCGCGCTTTTTCTCTCATGTGCTGCTGGGGGCCTTACTGCTGGCGGCTTCATTCTTTCGAGATATATATCTAAAGAATGAAGCCGCCAGCAGAGCGAAACAAAAAAGCTCGTGCGATGTGCAGAAGCGTGGTCAGGTTGTGTGTATACCTGTGCAAAAAGTGTGCTGGCGTGCCCGACAGGTAGTGCGTTTCCTTCGTGCGCTTTCACTGCAAACACTACGCTTAGGGCGGGACTATTCGGTCGTTTCAGCGATGGTTGCGGCGCCGCGCGGCCTGTTTATGAAGCAGTGAGCCGGTGGTAGCTCTGCGCGGTGCGGGCGACCGCATTGGTTTGCAGCGTGGGGATGCGAGCAGAAAACGAATATTTTTGCGAATCCGAGATGTGCAAATCAATAAATTGTTTGATAAAGCAAGTATGTTGTTCCTGCCACGGAGCGAATGGGTAAAAAGCAGCGTTTAGGTTCCCTGTGCCGGTTTGTATGATGCTTTGACTTGACCCATGCGGATACTGAGCGACGTATTTTGTTGAGGAAAAAGGCCGCGTCGTCAGTGCATTCATGCTCACGAATCGCATTCAATTCCATCGCAGCTGCACGAAAGTGCTGCAGTGTTTAAACGCCAAGCAGATATGAAACGTATGGTGATATGTTTAAGGCGGACGTGCAAAAAAGGGAGTCCTTTTTCTTTTAATAACCGCCTATATTTCTCCGGGTGCAGCTGTTCGTTACGACTGTCGTTCACTGTTAGTTTATTCTGATTCATCACCACGAGGTTAATTGAAAAAAAATTGATGGATAAGATTTATAAGCGACTTCCTGGCCATACCGCGTCGACATAACGATATGAAATGCGCACATTCTTCAGGTGTATTTTTATTTCTCAACGGAGTAAATGGGAGCGATATATTTGAAATGCACTAACTTTTTAGTTGTATTTAAATTTTTCGGATGGGGCGAGCAGTGAATCTGAACAAATGCAATCATTTCTTTACAGATGTCTTCTACCTACATGATCACGCGCTTTTCTCCCGGTAGTGCAAATAACATGCTTCGAGTGTTAATTTCGGCTGTCTCATTTAGATGAAATGGCTGTTTTGCTACTATTTCGAACAGTAGCATACATTTGCCTCAGTCTGCCTCATGATATATGCTGAAGACGAACAAACTGTTATATACTATATATTGAGCACGTGAACAATATATACGCTCAATGGCTGCGCTGAGACATGCCCCAAAATAAAATGTGAATATCCGAAAAACTTTCGCTTGAAGAGTTTGTCGCCCTTAATTGCGGCATGTTTAGTGCATGCGGCAATACTGACGGAGTTTTGACGTCTGAGCTAGCGAATTCATGCGCACTCGTATCAACGAACGTTTATTTTGAAGCTAGTGTAGCCAAACTCATAGATAACTTCGTATTTATGACTGATATGACATACTGCTGCTTATCTAAACGCCAAATCTCACACGAACGATGCCACAACATCAAAAAGCAGGCCCGCTTAACAAAACGTGCGCGATATGGCAGCGGCGCTATCATCGACTCAGCCGCCATGTCATGCTGCCGCCGCGCCACCTATAGGAGCTGGAACAACCGAATTGGAGGGCGGCCACCACCCGGCATACATCTGACATCTCGGAGGTAAGTTAATTTTTATCTTTCCTGTATATTCTCCTAAAAACTTTGCGCAGAACTGATGATGCATGCCAACACAGCGCTAGTTCGTAAACATCAAGACGCGCATGCCATTATAACATACGGTTATTTGCTTTTGACGAGGGAAGGGTGAATGCGTTTGCAGTGTCTTGGAAAAGAGACAGCGCTAGGGGCTGCACGGTCAGAGTAGAATATTCCGTACAAATCATCACTCGTAAGACCATTGCGGGGTGCACAATGCTGGCGCCTACTGCAATTCAGCCTTCGGCAAGAATTTAAAATGGGCCAGTTCCAAGTGCCTCGACCTGGACCTTATGTTGCGCTGCAGTTGAAGATCCGGCGCTTGTGCAGTTGCAACTACACAGATTGAATAAACGGTAAAACCTCCCGGCGTTACAACAGGGCTAGTTCGTTATTCTTATGTTCAATAAATATCGCGGATTATGAGATATGGAGCCGGCAAACACGCGACGGCAGTATGATTAAGCAGCAACCGTACTTAAACTCCATTGTCGAGCCTTGGGTAGTAGAAGGAAAAAAAAAAAAGTTTTGAGCTATTTTTAATTTTTTCACCTGTATTGGCTTGACATTTTCTATTTCATATTTTGTCATGACTGAAGTAATCCCCAAAAACTACTAAGCGCATATAAATGACAGACACCAAACTCAGACCTTCAGTCCAGATATATCGTAAGGTGTAAAGGTAATCATGCATTCAACAGTACCAATAGTAATGAGTTTCTTGTCTAACTACTTGAAACAGGAGCAAAACAAAATCTGACTTAGGGCTGAGATGCCCCATAGGCATCCGCACTGATATGAAATCTGAATCAAAATGTGTGCAGTTTTTCCGTACTTAGTATAGCACTGATTCATCACAGATGTGGGAATATGAAATTCATGCAGGTTTCAAAATAAAGAGTGCATGCAGAATTCCAAGCAAAACAAGCCTTTGCTTCTTAAAGTATCATTCAGTTGTGGTGTTTTTGTAAATTTATTCATGTTTTGTAGAAGCAACTGTAGATGTTGACATGGAATTAGTGTTCTGTCTGGATCTAGATTATGAATGGCTACCACATTTATGAATTGCTTGGTTGCCACATGCATTTCCAGATGTTGTTTGAACAGTCACATCACATTCTGCATTTGGCATTTTACTTTTTTGCATGGAAGTGTTTCCACATTAGAGTGCGTAGCCGTTCACAATTCATAATTGATCGGATGAGCATGTTTTAGCGTCATAAAAGGTTTGGAAGTTGGAGACCATTGGCCCTTCATGATGCACAAGTTGCAGGCGGCTTACTGCAATGGTACCACTATCTTCCTAGATTCCTAGATATCACGTATATTTCTGTACAGAATACATATTTTCAGAAATACATATTTATGGTCCTACTCTGCACATTCTTCAGTTTACATAATTGGAGCTAGGGACGAACTTTTGCCTTTCTTGGTGCATTGGTCCTATTCCGTTTAAAGAGCTGCCATGTTTCGTATAACTCGAGTAGGGGTGCAAACACTGCGTGTTCATAGGGTGGTGAGGGAGCAAACTTGGTGGCACTGTGAAGGCCATGAACAATATGCTGATGATAGGCTGCCTTTAGACTGACTGGCTTGCATTTCTCGGTAGGTTTTGTGTGTGCGAGGGTTCCATAAGGTGCCACATATATTGATTTGATTTGATGTTGAGGTGACTGGCATGATTAAAAAGTCAATGTGATGATCGAAGTCTTCAGAACATTCAGAACATGCTGTGATTGTACTTCTGGCTTAAGTTGCAGACAATGTTTGCTGGTTATACCTTTTGAGAGGAAATCTAGTAGATGAAGCTACGGGCAGAGTGCTTGCTTGGTATTCCAACCTAACCACCCAAACATCACTGCTTACTGGAAACAGATTGTTCAAGCTTCCAGCCTTCCGCTTGTTCACTCGTACATTGCAGTGAAGCGCATTTACGCCTTGGCACATGGCAGGCTCAGGGGCTCTTTCATTGCCACTGTAAGAGGTTAGACCTCAAGTTGACTCGAAATGCCTTTTGCCATTGCCGTGAAAGTGTTTAAAAGAAGGTTCAATGACAGCAATACTGTTTGCTCTCTTAGTAGGTAAAGAAGAGTTAGCATAACATTTCTTACGAGTTACATTACCTGGCACCTCTAGATGCGTGGTTTGCCTGCTATGGGCACTGAATTCTTGGTGTGAGATCAGAGGTTCCTGTAGAATCACAGACTTTTATAATGCTACTTAAATTATTAGCAGATCGAGGTGATAGATGACAAGACTTTACTAAGGGTGAATTCCAATCATAGGGTTTGGTGACTTACAGAACATTGTTTTCTGCTCTTTTTGGAATAACTGTATTTCAAATGCAGATCCGGAACACAGGTCCCATCTTCCCAATGCAGATGGGGAGCGATTGCTGAGCCAAGATCGGTCCATGGAGCAGTGGATTGCTCTGCCGAAATCAACAGAACCGGCTAGAAGTTTGCTTGAGTATTTGTTCAGCTGCACCTTCCATTTCCAGTAGCATGCTCTGCTGTGCTGACTGTGCCCTCTGTGCTCCATAATAGATGATAATTACTTGCCGCGGCTATGAATGGAAATTGCTGTCATGAACTAGTGCTTACTCTTGAGGACAGCAAGTCTAAGAGCAGCAGTATTATGCAATAATATTTTTTAAAGAGCTCACCTTGAAGTGTGACTAGAAGACTTTGTGCGGGAACCATCTTTATGGGCTATTCATGAACTTAAAGTCATTCCTGAACTCTGAAACAGTGAAAATGGTGAACTGCGACTTCCTTTTATTTGAGAATAGTGCCAAAGAAACTTTACCCTGCTTGCCCGCACTCAGCTATACGAAAGAATGGCATAAACTGTTGATGTTAATACCATCCCAAGAAGCAGCGGGAGAAATGCAGACCTATTACAGGTTTACAGCTGGCACGTGTAGACGAAGCACGGGCTAGCACACAGAATAATAGGCACTTCTTCTATCAGTCCATGGGTACCACCTACTTGCACTGACATTGGTTCCAAATGCTGAGTCGGGACACAATCTGTACTGGATGCAGGTGCTCTTTTGCAGAGCAGGCAGACCACCTCACTTCTGGGATTGTAATTCACTGTATGTGCAGAGGAAAAGCAGGTGAACCTGTCTCTGCTGGCATATGTCGCATTGCCTGCTGTCATCCCTGTTACTTTCAATATGTGCTAGTGACAGGAATGCTCATAGCAGAAGTAGGAGTGAAGACACCGATCTGCACCATTATGGAAATGCCGAGATGTTAGCATGGGCAAACATCTCTTCGCATCACCGTGAAGGTTGCTAAGGCTCAGTTCCATGTACGAGCAAGCTATTACAATGCGGGCATATGTCAGACAGCTCTTTAGCTATGGGCCTACAGCAACTGCTGCAATACCTTTACTGGGAACTCTTGACTAAAAAGGCAACAGTTTAGAAAGAGAAAAGTAAATGATAAGAAATTTCAAGGGTCATATGACTGACCAAATTATCATGGCAAAAAAAACCGTTTATGACCAAATCACACATTTCTCAGAGTTCATTTCATGGGAGTGAGTTTGTCAACTGCTAGTGTTTCAGAAAAAGGTGTCATCAAACTGTAGGTAACCTGAGTTGAGTTGCAAAAAACTAAATTTTGGAGAGTGGTGAGGAGCAGACTTTGTGGCATTACGAAGGTCATCTACTAACGCTAACAGTAGGCAGCCTTGATATGATGATAAGGTTCAACATGCCAAATAAACTTAGACAATGAGGGTCAGCAATAGTAGATAGCTCTGGATAATTTGACTATCTGGAGCAAAGCTGGTGATCACAGTGAAGAACTCATGCCACAACTGTTAATATGCCTCTACTGCCTCATTTGTAAAGCAAGCATATTGATATTGACGAATGAGCATGGTTAGTCATGAGCAGCTCTGTTAGATGTGTGTCCATAAGGGTGACACTGTTTCATTGTTCAAAAGAATTGTAAACAATAGGTGGTTTTGAACTTAAAAGAGAAAGAACAGAGAAATTGGCTGTAGAGGCAGAAATACTGCAAATGGTGAGTGGTGGACTGGTGCCAACCTGTCATGATCTGCACCTGGACTTTGCAAGAAGCTTCGTGCTACTCATCAGCCACCGCTTGGCCATACCCAGCTTATATAAGTTTGGCTTGTACAAAACATGCTTGAAAATGTAACCCTCTTCAAGGCTTCCTACACTCTACTGTGGTGGCTTCAGTGTTTAGGGCATTTGAGTAATGAGCTGGGTGACGCGGGCTCGGTCCGAGCCGGGGTGGTTACATTTTGGTGGTTGCAAAACGCTAAGTCCCCATGTGCTGTACAGTGTCAGTGCACATTAAAGAAGTGTAGATAGTCAAAATTATCCACAGCTACCTACTATTGCTGACCCTCATTGTCCAAGTTTCTTTGGCATGTTGAACCCTATAATCAAATCAAGGCTGCCTACTGTTAGCGTTAGTAGATGACTTTCGTAATGCCACAAAGTTTGCCTCTCACCACTGTCCGAAATTTTGTTTTTTTGCAACTCAACTCAGGTTACTTACAGTTTGATGACCCCTTTTTCTGAAACACTAGCAGTTGACGAACTCACTCCCATGCAGTGAACTCTGAGGAAAGTGCTGATTTGGTCATAAACGATTTTTTTCATGAGAATTTGGTCAATCATATGACCCTTGAAAAGTCATCTGCTGAAATGTTCATGTGACAAGCTATAGATGGCTTGGATATGATATCAGAAGTGCTATGATGGTGAACATTGCTTAGTGTCTGCAATACCTTCATGATGAATGTGGCGGACGCAGATTAGACAGATTTTTGCTCCACTTTTATTTCACCAGTGGGTGCCTGGTGAGTTGTCAGTGCAAGCTATTGGTAGTTTCACTTTCTTCATGCAATTTACATAGCTGTGGAACCCTCATAATAGCAGAAGTATTATGTTTATGGTTCACTAACTACTGTGTTTTAAAAATATAAAATAAGTAAATACGCCGTCAGCAACACTGGAGTGCAGCGCGCTATTCACCTGGACGCCATAGATATTTTAATCATGCCATACCTCTGTGTTACCTTCAGTTTTCAATTCTACAAGTCTTGATCACGTTAGCACATCACTATACTAGGGGGATAACTGTGGCTATGCAGCTGAAGTTAGGCAGGAAGGAGGAGGCAACATACCTCTTTCCCCTTGCCATGCAGAGTTGGTACTTCAGCCCTAGTGACCTTGCATTAACTCTCCAACTTCCTCCCTTCCCTTCCACCCTGTACATTCCTAGCCCAAATAGTGAGCAAACCATTCTTCACGGCAATGGGACAGAAACTTTTCTCTTTTACTTTCGTACCTAGACTTGGCTGCATAGCCCCAAAACATTGTCCCCATGTACAGCAAGATTCAATGCCACAATTCTTCTCAGTGTCAGAGCACCCTCTGCTTGCTCTGTGCCACCCTTGCAGAAGCCCAGTGTTTTTTTTTTACCACAGAAAATCATATCTGTGCAAGCTGTGTTGGCATGGAGAGCTGCATTTGTGAGCCAACTTTCATGCTTTATGATGATGCTCTCATTGATTGGCTTTAAGATTCATGAAACGTGGTCATGTGTGTTGATTAGAGTCACATGAAGTAAAATTTCACTGATTAAAATACAATCATAAGGATGGCAATTTAGGTGAGTTGGTAAGGTGTCATCTTGAAAGTAGCAGCACGAAAAAAGGACTTGAAAAGAAGCAAGCAGATGCTAACTCGCAAATAATGTTTATTGATGCAAACAAGAAATATATAAAGCCAAGCAACACCGCAAAGCGCTCAATCACCAATAAGCAGACAGCAAAACAAGAATCACTAAAACTTCCGAACGATTCCATTTGAGCAGATATAGGTAGAGGTCAACTTGGCTGTGCATTGTAAAGAATGCCCTGGTTGCTTTCAGTTTCTTTCTGCTGCGCCAATCTGGCTGTCATCCATTCAGCTGGGAAATCATTGAAGCTAGACACATTTTACAACTAGATAATCAATGTGTTAGTGAGCCATCCATCGTGTTACCATGCAGTGAGTTCGGTTATCTAGATAGAAAACTGTTCTTAAATTTTAGTGATTCATGTCTTGCTTTTTACTTATCAGTGAATGAGTGGTTTGCGTTGTTGCACGACTTCTTTATATATTTCATGTGTGCTTCAATAAACATTATTTGTAAGTTACTGCCCGTATTGTCTCCTTTCATACCCTTGTTTTTTCTTGCTGCTTCTTTCAAGATAAAATACAATCTTTGCTACTTCGGTCATAAAATGAATTTTAATGAGGTTCCACATCTCTTCGAAAAGTAGTATTGTAGTTGAAGGCATGTATTAGGCCCTGCAGTACCAATTAAGGTGCTCGCTTCATGTAATGCATAAAGAAAGGGAGGGCTTGTCTGATCTCGAACCTAGTGGGAACTGGTGAATTATGGATAGGCTGTTAAAATTCACTTGCAGTTAAAGTCAAGTAATTGCTTTTTTATTTGTAACTAGGGGCACTCTGATGCCTGACTTGCTCTTTTGCCAGGCTGACGACGAGATGTAGTTAAAGGAGTTATTTTATTTAACAGTTGGTATGTCTCGGGTGATGTCAACATTGTTTCTTCTCTGGCATTATAGGCAATCGCCCTTCAACTAATTGAATCCCAAAGCGAAATTTTGAATTAAAAAAAAATAATTAAAGTTTATTTAGCAGGCAGAGGTAAATTTCATGCAGTGACCTGCACCAGCATGTCGTGCATCATTTAAAAAAAAAACAGTATTGTGGTGTTCCAACTCTGTGCCTTTATTTCTTGCTCGCAAAGCCTCTGCATGTACGTGTTGCACTATATTAAGTTTTCGCTAATTTGTTGGTTCATGGTACTTTTTACCTTACAGCAAGCTCCATGTGGCTTCATAAGCAATGGCTCCTTCAAGCTCTATACCCTTTGCCGGAAGTGCGCTGTGCTGTGGTGGGCAAGAAGCAGGACATTGATGTAAGCACTGAAGACATCTTTTAGCGTGTGTAGTTTTTTATTTGCCTAACCCACTACTGCATTTGTGACCCCTCATGTTTATTTTGACATTTAGGTTTCTTCACTGTTTTCTTTGCTTGCTGCCGTTGCTTACTGGCTATGACATTTGGCTGTTGAGTTTGAGAATGCGGAGTGGAATGATGCCTGTGGCCTGTTGATAGAGGCAAGATGCAAATTTGCCCACATTTGGCCACATTTGGTGCCAGTGCATAGCTTGAAGAACTTTTGTGGAAGAGGGCTCTGGAAATTAACCCAGAGCCCTCCTTCATGATGTCTCTCATAGCTCATGTTCAGCCTTAGGATAATAAAAGGAAATTGAGGACAAGCTGAAGCTGGCTTTTATTATAAATTACTGCCTTTTATCAACTAAAGTGCTACTTAATTAAAATTCGAGCTTACTTTAAGATAGGAAAAGCCAGAAGTTTTGAAACAGATGTCATTACCAGCTGATTTCATAAGTTCTACATGATGCATCCATACTTTATTGGGCACAGGCCCCAGAGGCTGGGCTGGTAAGCCGTTCCCTTCAATATTATGATCATGGAGTGTGGTTTACACAGGCCTTTGAAATCATTGAGTACACTTGGTTTTCAGGAACTATTTCAAGGAGCTTTGGAACTTCTTAAAATTCTCAAAAAAATTGCATGGTTTTTCTCTAAAAGTGAGCCCACATGAAAACTAAAAGTGCACTTCAGAGGGAACAATCGAAGAGTGCATGAGCCTATATAATATTAAACCCAAAGTGACAGCCTGGCATGCGTCGAGACCAGGGTTACAGGTGGCCCACTTTTTCGCAGTTGCCACCTCTCTTGTCCCTATTTAATTTTTCTTTTTTTCAGCATGTCTCTCTTTGTTTTCCTAAATTTCACACAACATTTATGCAAAACTGCTGTGAATAAATTTTTCTCAAATAGGAACTCCTTTAAGACCTTTCTGGAGGGTTATTTTTCTGGTCTTCTTGTCTTTAACTAGACCTGTTGATGGCTGCTTTCTTATAAATCAGCTCCGACAAATTTCTTCTCTAAAAGGCCCTCCTGCACTTTTTTGGCAGCTAAACTGAGTGCGAATACATTTTGTGTGTACCGTGAAAAGAGAATAGAGGGGAGTGTTATTGATAATCCTATGCCATATGTAATCATGGACCATGAATGAAGTATGGGGGTTTTCTGGCAGAATATTTCTGCAATGTTTCTCTGCTCAGCGCAAACCCCTTCACTGGGGCGGCCAAAACTGTTTTGGGGGAAGAAATAGGCGGCTGCCAGGAGACATTTCTTGTGACAATGACCCCATGTCCACATCCATTACCTGCTCCACTCAGTAACACAATTCATAACCCCCCCCCCCACATCCGCCCCCTCTGGTTTTCAATAGTGAAGGCATGCTCCTCGTCAGATTCGTGCATAACATGAGCTTTGATACAGAAATATTCAGCATTGCACCCAACTTCTGCCCCCAAGGGAATTGGGAGGATATTTTTGAATGTCTTCAGTGCACAATCACGTGATACATCAGTGACATAGCCTATATGTTACGTACACATATTTTGTGGAGTCTGTATTCTTTTTTTCCTTGAGAGAGAAGCGCTGCTCAGTCAAAAGGCATGATGCAGGGGAATGTGGAGTGAGCGCCGATTCTGTGTGATTGCAATCTTTTTCTTAGCTTTCATTCTTTTTCTTCCTGTGGTTTAGCGGGGTTGCTGGTATTCGAGCAATGCAAGGACACGGAGTCAAGAGTCTGCTTCTTCACAGTGCGCTGCAGGGATTGTGCATTTGTTTTTCTCATTGTAATGAAAACATGCAAGGTTTGTGCATGAGTTACTTGCACACACGCACGTCACACATATGCTGTTTTGCAGTGGCAGAAAAGAAATAACTGTCAGGACTAGAGCATCTTCTAAGGGCACATAAACATTGGTGTTTGAAGTTAAGCTGTTAATTTATAAAAGATGTTGCTTAGCTTATGAACCAACAATTTTCCGGCACTATTGTTTCACACAACGGGTTTAACTTAAGGTACAAAGGTGGCCAATCGAGCCCTGTGCTCTAACGCCCTGCGCACAGAAGCAATCAAATCTTGAGCGCTCCCTATACTGCTGCTCAGGCCAAAGCAACCTAAACCTCGATCAAACAAAAGTGACGTGACTATGTCACTCCTGCATGCCCTTCTGGTTTTTTTTTTCGTTTTACTGGGAGGGAGTGAGAAAAGGGCTGCCTGGTCTGCGCGGGAAGGACGCAAGGCTGCTAGGATGTTGGCCGTCCTTCAAAACGAGTGGTGGGCTCGGTGGCTGTGCCACGATGCACTCAACCCGTTCTGCCTCGCTATGCAGGTGGTTGCTCCCCTTTGGTTCACCGTGCTTTTCCCCACCTCTCTGGCTGCCTGTCCACCGGACGTCTGGCTGGAATGGACGCCCGTTTTCAACAATCCTTGCCTCGTCACCGCTTCCGCCGATCGTGCGCTGACCTCAGCAGTGCACTGGACCCTCGACAGTCAACTGGATACACCATCACCATCGACATCTTCTCCCGCCCCAGCTTTTAAGCAGCTGCGGCCGCCGGCGTCGCTCTGCGGGCTCGTTGGCTGTGCCACGATGCAGTCACTCAACCCGTTCTGCCTCGCTATGCAGGTTAGTAAGCCATGTTGTCTTTACGCTAAGAAATCTAGTGATTATTTTCTGCTACAGCTGCCGAGCCCACAGTGTTGCCTTACGATTGCCACTGATTGTGCTGATGTCATTATTTTATTGCTTTTGTTATCCGGCGACATGGAAACTAACCCCGGCCCTGCCCAACTCGAAACTGTACTTGCGGAACTTCAAAAATTGTCCGCCGCCCAGTCGACACTAATCACGGAAGTTTCAGACCTCAAATCCCAGTTACTAACAACAGAAAACCTGATTTCTGATCTAAGCAGGCGCATTAGCGCACTTGAAGGCCACTACCAAACCATACAGACGCTACGCACAGAGATAGAAGGCATAAGCACTCACAACGCTCAAGCGACTTGACAGCTCTGTGATCTCGAGGAACGTATGGACGAAGCAGAAAACTATTCACGCCGAAATAACCTGATTTTCTACAATATGCCTGACCCTGATCCATCTGAAACGTGGGCCGATTCTGAAAAACTACTAATTAGCCATTGCTCCGAATTTTCGGACATACCCTCGACCCCAAAACAATAGACCGCACTCACCGTCTTAGGCGCCACGAACCTGGCCGCTGCCGTCCTTTATTTGCCGAATTCGCGCTCTTCAAAAAGAAAGAAGACATTCTAACTAATGGCCGCACATTCAAAGACACTGACTACTCCGTCGGCGAAGATTTTTCACGAAGCGCTGGTAATGCGCGCAAGCACCTAGTTCAGTTCAGTTCAGTCGTTCAGTCGTGTCCGACTCTTCGTGACTCTATGAACCATGTCACACCACGCTTTCCAGTCTCTCACTATCTTCCTGACATCACATAACTTCATCTGCAGTGCCTCGGGGATGCCATCTAACCATCGCCTTCACTGCCTACCCATTCTCCGGCGACCCTCAACCTTTCCCAACATCAAATCTTTCTCCAGCGACTCCTCTCTTCTCATCAGATCACCAAAGTAGCTGAGCATTAACTTTAGAATTTGACCCTCCAATGAGCAGTCAGGGTTTATGGCCGACAATATCGACTGATTTGATCTTCTGGCAGTCCAAGGAACTCTCAAGAGTCTTCGCCAGCACCACAATTCAAACGTGTCAATTCTTCGGCGCTCAGCCTTTTTCACAGTCCAACTCTCGCATCCATACATCACAACTGGAAAAACCATAGCACGAGTTATACGGATCTTGGTTGGCAGACTAATGTCTCTGCTCTTTACTAGGCGGTCAAAGCTAACCATTGCTCTCTTTCCCAGAAGCAGGCGTCTCCTAATTTTATGGCTGCAGCCTCCTTTCGAGGTAATCTTGGAGCCCAAGAACAGAAAATCTGTCACAGCTTCCACTTCTTGTCCATTGATGCTCCAGTACTTGATAGGGCAAGACGCCATGATATTTGACTTTTTAATGTTCAGTTTAAGCCCAAACTTCTCACTCTCTTCTTGTACGCGCATCAGCAGTCTCTTGAGTTCCACTTCACTTTCTGCCAATAAAGTGGTATCATCCGCATATCTAAGGTTGTTGATACGTTTTCCAGCAATCTTTACTCCGGCTGAAGACTCGTTCAGACCGGCCTTCCTCATGATGCACTCTGCATATAGGTTAAATAGCCAGGGTTACAGTATGCAGCCTTGCCTCACTCCTTTCTCAATCGGCAAACAATCAGTAAGACCATGCCCGGTTCTGACTGTGGCCTCTTGTCCTCCATACAGATTCCTGAGGAGACAGATGAGGTGAATTGGAACTCCCATCTCTTGGAGAGCTTGCCACAATCTGCTGTGATCTACGCAGTCAAACGCTTTCGCATAATCAATAAAGCAGAAGTAGATGGGTTTCTGGAACTCTCTTGCTTTTTCCATGATCCAGCGAAGGTTGGCAATTTGGTCTCTAGTTCCTCTGCCCTTTCGAAACCAAGCTTGCACGTCCGGAAGCTCCCGATCCACATATTGCTGCAGCCTACCTTGGAGGCTTTCAACATCACCTTGCTAGCATGCGAAATAAGCGCGATCGTGCGGTAGTTGGAACAATCTTTGGCACTGCCTTTCTTTGGAATGGGGATGTAAACTGACCTCCTCCAATCCTGTGGCCACTGCAGGGTTCTCCAAGCTTCTGACAATGTATGCAGAATGTTAACAGCGTCATGGTTGAGGTTTTGATGCAACTCAGCTGGAATGCCATCAATTCCGCTAGCTTTGTTCTTAGCAAGGCTGGCTAAGGCCCATTCAACTTCACTCTTCAGGATGCCCGGCTCGAGATCAGTAATTACAACCGTGTTATGTTGGGTTTGCACATTCGGGTCCTTCTTGTACAGTTCTTCTGTGTATTCCTGCCACCTCTTCTTTATCTCTGAGGCTTCAGTTAGGTCCTTGCCTCGTTTGTCCTTTATCACGCCCAGCTTAGCACAGAAGCTTCCTTTGATATCTTTGATTGTCTTATACAGAGCTCTTGTGTTCCTTAATTGGCTGTTTTCCTCAACTGTTTGACACTGTATGTTCAGGAAGGCATTCTTATCTCTCCTTGCTATTTTCTGAAAATCCGCATTTAGAGCCTTGTATTTTTTTCTTTCCCCCATAACTTTTGCCATCCTCCTTTCCTCAGCTATTTTCAAAGCCTCTTCATATAACCAGTTTGCTTTCTTGCATTTCTTTTGCTTTGGAACTACCTTAGTAGCAACTTCTTGTATTATATCACGAACATCAGTCCACATCTCTTCGGCCTCTCTGTCTTCTAGATCTAATTCTTGAAATCGATTCCACAGCATATTCCACAGCATATTCTAATGGAATTTGATCCAAGTCATACCTGAAAGGCCTTCTAGTTTTCTGCGTTTTCCTCAATCGAAGCTTAATTTTGGCTACAAGAAGCTGATGATCGGTGCCACAATCGGCCCCAGGCCTTGTTTTTACTGCTTGTATAGCGCTTCTCCATCTCTGCCGGCAAAGAATATAATCGATCTGATTCCTGTACAGACCGTCCGGTGAAGTCCATGTGTACAGGCGCCTCTTGTGCTGTTGAAAATGGGTATTCGCTATGGTCAGGTTGTTTTCTTGACAAAACTCTACTTGTCTCTGCCCAGCTTCATTTGACTGGCCAAGACCGAACTTTCCTATAATGCCGGATATTTCTTCTCTCCCGACCTTAGCATTCCAGTCTCCTATGAAAAAAACGACGTCTGACGATGGGGTGCGGTCTAAAAAGCATTGTAGGTCCGCATAAAATATCTCAACGTCAGCTTCTTCAGCAGTAGTGGTCGGTGCATAGACTTAGATAACTGTTATGCTAAAAGGGTGACCTTGGATCCAAAGTGAAATCATTCGGTCGTTTAGGGGGTTGTACCCTAGCACTGCTTTGCCCATTCTTCTGTTTACTATGAGAGCGACCCAATTCCTTCTCTTGGATTCGTGCCCACAATAAAAGGCATAATGGTCGCCAGAGTTACATTCTCCCATTCCGGTCCATTTGAGCTCGCTGATATCCAAGATATCAATGTTCAATCTGTCCATTTCTCGCTTGACGACATCCAGTTTACCTTGCATCATAGATCTTACATTCCAAGTTGCTATGTGATATATCTCCTTCCAACATCGGACTTTCCGGTCGCTTCCCGACACATCCACAACTGAGCGTCCTTTTGGTTTAGCCCAGCCGCTTCATTCGTCCTGGAGCTACTTGGAATCGCCCTTTGTTCATTCCCAGTAACATGTGGGACGCCTTCCAACCTGGGGGGCTCATCTTCCGGCGCCATATCGTTAATGGTATTGTGACTGGTCTTAGGGTTTTCTTGACAGAAAATACTGAAGTGGGTTGCCATTACCTTCTCCAGTGAATCACATTTTGTCAGAACTCTCTGTTTATCCTGGGTGGCCCTACACAGCAGAGCTCACGACTTCATCGAGTTTCGCAAGCCCCTCCGCCACGACAAGGCAGTGACCTTTGCCAAAAACAAGACTAACCGTTTTTCTTTACGGTACAAGACCCTGTTCATTGGTGCCCATCGATATATTTTCGACGAAACATCGCAATCTGTAAAAGGGGATACCATAGCGGTTGCTGCGCCGCGAGCTTCCAGCCGCTCACGTATCTACAACCTCCCAGTCTAATCTTTCCCTTTCGGCGATTTTCACTAACATACGCAGTTTTCTTCCGAACGTCGGCAACAGGGAAGCGGATGACTCCATTGAGGTCTGCCTAAACTTCAACTTAACACAACTGGTACCCGAACCGACCCGCGTTGCAGAAAGGTGTGCAAACATCCTCGATCTAATTCTAACTAGCCACCCGGAAGCCATCTCATCTACCACTTATCTACGCAAAATCAGCGACCATAAAGTGATCCACGCCACATTTGAGTTCCACCCATCACGACGCCAAAATCCAAACAAAACTAGTAGGCTATACGACAAAGGAAACCATGAAGCCTTCAATCTCGAATTAAGCCAATATCTCACAACATTTGAAATATCTTTTGACGATCGCTCAGTAAATGATAACTGGTCCCTCTTTAAGAGCAAGATTATCGAACTAACAGACAGATACATCCCTAAAATCAGCTTCCATTCGGACTGCCGAAAACCATGGTATAAAAAACAATAACAATAAAAAAACGCCTTTTCCGTGCCGCAAAACTAAAGCAATACGACGCTTTCGCGTGGGAAAAATACTATGCAGCCGAACACACGTACCTCTCCGCAGTCGGAAACGCGAAATACTCTTTCTTTCATAACGACTTCCCGAAATTGTTGACTTCCAATCCCAGAAAGTTCTGGCCGGTAATAAGTGAGCACCCGGCACATACCATCACTCTTAGTAAAGAGTCTGGCGAAGAAGCAGATGACAACGAATGCGCTGACATTTTTATTAATGCCTTTTCATCTGTATTCACTAATGAAATCCCCCCGCCAACTGCGCCTTCCGCCGCCAATATACAGTCCAACATCCCTGCTGTCGTGTTTTCTGAAGCTGGCGATTCCTCGCTAATCGAACACCTTAAAACCTCATCATCGGCCGGCGTCGACGAAATTAACTCCAAAATACTTCGCAATATTAACAGCATTTCTGCAATGTACTTATTGTTATTATTTTCACAGTCGCTTTCTACAGGATGCATTCCGGATGACTGGAAAGTGGGGAAGGTCATTCCCGTCTATAAATCAGGCAAGAAAGGTACTCCTTTAAATACCGTCCGATATCGTTAACCAGCATACCTTGCAAAACCATGGAACACGTTATCTATTCTCAAATCATGAACTTTCTTGGTAACAATTTCTTTCATCCCTCACAGCACGGGTTTCGCAAGGGTCTGTCATGTGAAACTTATGTGCTTTTCGTCTAACCCCTACTTGGCAGCAGCGGCGAAAACAGTTTTCATCGTACTCATCAGTTTCTGCTCTTTGCCGCAGGTGCGTGTAAATTTCAAGGGCTTTTGTCTTGTTGTCGCTGCTGCCAAGTGCGATCTACACTGCTGTGATACCTTCTGGTCTTGTAATAGAGCACCCACTGAACATTGTGCGCCATGACAAAGGATCTGCATAAAATGAAGGAGGAACTAAGAAAGGAACGAAACCAGGAGCTGAAAACGTTTAAAGAAGCTATTGAAAGAGACGTTGAAAAGGCATATGACAACATCAGTTATGCTGCAATGCTGAATGCCATTGACATGCTTCATCTCCCTCCGAAAGTCCGCACTTTTGTCGTATCAGTTTTTGGACGGAAGAAAATTTGCAATACGCCTCAGCGGTGACACTGTTGGTTCATTCGTTTCACTACGTGGCGTGCCCCAGGGATCAGCATTGTCTCCGACGTTGTTCAATATTGCTTTCATCCCATTGGGGTGGCGCTTACATGATATCCCTGAAATCAAGTTTTTGCAGTACGCAGATGATATCACGGTATGGAGCACTCACCATGATCTTCTCACTCAAGAGGCCGCCCTTCGGTCAGCATTAGACGTAACCTCTGATTACGCATCCTCCATTGGCCTTCAACTTTCTGTGTGTAAAACTTCATACACGTCAGTCGCCAACCGCTGGGAACGCCGTAAACTAACCTCAAATCCAATTCGTCTGTCTCTATCAGGCACCCCAACACAAGAAAGTTCGAGCCTGAAAATTCTGGGCTTAAAAATTCACCAATCAGGATCAGCGACTGCTTGGCTTTCTCAGGCAAAAAAGCAAGCACTTCAAACTATGAGTTTAATAAGATGAATTGCACCTAAAACGGGTGGCGCTGGCTCGTCTGTTGCACGCCAGTTAGTGAGGGCGGTTCTGCAGCCACGTATTGTTTATCAGGCCCAGTTCCAGCATCTTACAAGGGCACAATGGGATCGCCTTGAAGCCGTAAATCGAGAAGCTGTGAGGACCATAACATACCTTCCACGAATAACACCGGTCGTAGCGTTACAGGAGAATGCGCAGCTCAACACCATCGACGAACTGGTGCAGCAGCGCCGTGATGCTCGCAGACTCAAGGCCACTTTGTCACATTCCACGCAAGCACTGAGGGCGTATGCAACGTCACACATTATTCTTCATCAACCTACGCCAGTTCTCCCTCCCTGGAAATTTATACAGTTAGGAGACAACAAGCCAACTGACATCCGCAGACCGACGTCTGCCAACTAGGCATCGTTGCTACGCCAGACATTTGAAGAGAAAGATACTCACCTGCCTCAAGATTCCATAGTAGTGTACGTAGATGGAAGCCTGAAAGGCTGTGAAGCCAAAACGGCAATCTACTGTCCACAGAGACCTAGCCTGAATTAGACAACTACGTTTCAGCTTTCGGAACCACTTACATCTTTCTGCGCTGAGCTTGTGGCAGTTCAGGAGGCACTCTGTTCCGTGACTTCTATAACCATGCTCCCTACAGCCAACGTTGTCATCCGCACTGACGCACTTCAAGCAGTAAGTCTGCTCCGACGTGTTAGCCGCTGCCCTAAAATTTGCCAGGACATCCACCAGCTTGCGGCGCGCATCCCGCAATCAATACGCATTGAGTGGGTCCCACGGGATCTGCTGCCTTCCCAAAGTCAAGCTGATTTTGCAACCCGCCTCGTGAACCAAGACGCATCAATCCCACGGCTTCTCGAAGTCGACGACGCTACCCTCCTTTTGTCAAGAAAGGAGCACCTCTGGCGCCGCACACGTGCACTTATCCCTCCGTGTGCGAGATCCCTTCCCCGCGGTCTCACCCGTGCAGAGGAGGTTGCGCTTAGGAGGATCCGGGTCGGTGTTGCCCTTACACCAGCTGTAACTAGGACGTGGTCATACTTCCAACACTTATATCCTCGCCCAGGATGCCCGATCTGTAACAACGAAGATGTCGAGGCCGACATCCACCACTTGCTGTGGGACTGCCCAGCACTAAAGCCAACACGAATTCGGCACCTGAGCATAGCTGGCCTTTCAGCAACCAATCCTGCCTCATACGTCACTTGGACGCAGGGACCTCATCATCGCTCACTTCTGGACTTCATAAAATCAGCCAACCTTTTTCCATTCATTTAATCATTTATTCATCCTTCCTCGCATACCCTACTGATGCCCTGAGGCAATAAATATCGACTAAAAAAAATTCGTGAGTTGAGATTAGAGCAGCGGAACATAACTCAAAGCTTGGAATATGCACACCAGGATATCAAAGACTTGAAAGAAAAGCTTAATGCAGAGGCCCCCAGGAATCAAGCACTTGAATTGGTAAACAAGGCACTGCAGGAAAAGTGCCAATGTCTGGGAAACACAAATAGGGATCTTGAAGGCAACATCACACAAGCGGAACAGTATTCCAGGAATAAAAACCTTGAGATTCGAGGAGTCAGTGTAGAAGGAAACGAAAACGTCGTTGACATTGTCAAACAGATCGGCAGTGCCTTAAAGAACCGATCGTCGAGCATGACATTGAGGTGTGTCACAGGGTGCCTACACGCGACGATAGTGTAAAACACATTGTTGTGCAGTTCAAGTCTAGAGCAAAGCGAGACGCTGTTTTGATGAAGGGAAGGAAAGCAAGACTTCTTAACAGTGACATAAATCTGGACAAATCTGATCCCATCTATGTTAATGAACATCTTTGCCCGTTCCTGAAAACACTTCTGGGCGCAGCTATTGGTAGGAAGCACAGGCAAGGCTGGAAGTCTGTTTGGACGTTGAATGGCAAAATTTTCGCAAGAAAGTCAGATGATGCGCCAGTCTTCAGGATTGAGCATGAAACAAATTTAAATAAGATTCTGTAGCTTGCAGCGTCGATCATCTTGGTGCCCTGAGAATGGAATACTTTGAATTTTTGTCGCCGGCTGATCTTAAATTAGCCTCCAGATCCGGCACGTATGTTTTACACTTCAACGCTCGTTCCGTGCGCAACAAGCGTGACGAGGTCGATTAACTACTGCATGGATTCTCCTTCAAATTTAGAGCCCTAATGATATCTGAAACTTGATGTAATCACGCATCAGACATTCCTCCAATCGAAGGTTACCAACGCTTATTTCTGAATCGCCCCTGCAGACGAGGTGGTGGCTTGGTAATTTACATTGCTTCAGAATTGCATTTCAGACAAATGGCAGAATTTTCCACAATAACGGGTAATTTTGAAGTGCTCACGATAAAAACCAGTAAGGAAATCATTATTGCTGTGTGCCAACCTCCAAATGGCAATGTCGAATACTTTTTCACGTTTTTTGACAGCCTATTGGATTATGTTTCTCAAAACAGTTTTGTTTTCACTTGTGGTGGTGATTTTAACATTGACATCATGGACGAAAAAACAATTATGATTTTGATGCTAGGCTGCTTTCAGCCGGTTACAAAAATGTTATTACTACTTCCACACGTGTTACTCCTTTCACCTCATCAACGCTTGATCTTCTTATTACTAATCTAAATACAGGTATCCTCAGTGCGGGTACTATTTCATCCGACATAAGCGATCACTTCCCTGTCTTCATGACTTTTCCACGCCCTAGCAAAAAGCACTTGTCCCAGGAATTCACTTACCAGCCTATTTCCGAAAGTGCGTTAGAATCTTTCAAACATGAAATTACTGCGCATGACTGAAAATCTATATTGGAATTCAATGATGCTAACTCAGCCTACTCGGCATTTCTTGAAGCTTTTCTTTTTATCTACAACAAACATTTTCCTTTTAAGAAAGCAAGATGATCGCGGAAAGCAAGGAAACCTTGGGTGACCTCTGAACAAGTCAATCGTATCAAAGAAAAGAACACCCTTTATCACGCTTTTCTTCGTTCGCGATGCGAGGAAAAGCTCAAGGAATTTAAGACTGTGCGCAATAAACTAAATGCAACACTAAAACAGGCAAAACGTTTGCACTGCAAAAATCTCTTCGCTGAAACTTTAGCTAATAACCCACCTGCAGTATGGAATATTGTCAATGAAATTCTTGGCCGAAGAAGGAGGACCGTATCACCACAAACAGTAATTAATGATGGAGTAGAGCTGTCTGGTGTGCAACTTGCGGATCACTTCAACCGGCACTTTGCTAACATTGTCTTAGCAAGTAATTTAGGCTCCCCAAGCATAAAAACCCTGAGCTACAGTATCTCACAAAGTTTGTTTCTTGAACCGACGGACACCGAGGAGGTCTACCACACTTTCTTTAACATGAAAAATTCTAAAGCGCTAGATCCTAATAATATACAACTAAGACCAGTCAAATTTGTAATAGAATGCATTGCGCCTGTTCTAGCCCACATTTTTAACTTGGCTCTTGAACTGGGAATTTTTCCAAACGCGATGCAAAAGGCTAGAATTACTGTGGTGCACAAAGGGGGTGATGTAAATGTAGTGAATAATTATCGGCCAATATCTATCCTCTCAATTTTTTGAAAAGGACTGGAAAAGGTTATTTTTAATAGATTTAGTAGATTCTTTGAGAAAAATAATGTAATAACTGACTGCCAGTATGGGTTTAGGAAGGGACGATCGACAGAAATAGCCCTGCTTTCGCTAAAAGAACAGATAGTTCAAAATATAGATGCTGGTTTCTTTACTCTAGGTCTGTTCATCGATTTCAACAAAACATTTGACTCCGTTAATCATAATATTTCGACAGGTAAGCTATCACAATACGGAATAAGGGGACAGCCCCTCAATTTAATTGCGTCATATCTGAAAGACAGAGTCCAATGCGTCCGTATAAATAATATTGAGTCATCTTTATTGCCTCTGCATTGTGGAGTACCGCAGGGTAGTGTCCTCGGCCCGCTATTATTCAACTTATACATAAATGATATAGTACACATTACCAACTCAGCTAACTGGTTTATATATGTTGATGATAGTAGCCTCCTCTTTGCCGGTAAAGATCCAAATGACTTGGTTATTTAGTGCAACGAAACTTTTAATAAACCGCATTGTAATTATTCCTACAAAGACGAAATGTTTACTATTTAGGCCCCGCAGTAAAATATTCACACTTCAAAATTCAATCAGCTTTATGAATGATCGCATCACAATAATAGATGAGCACAAGGTTTTGGGCATTACACTAAACTGTCATCTAAGCTGGAATCACCACATTAACAATATGTGCAAAAAGCTCTCAGTGGTCGCAGGCACTCTGTCCTGCAGCAGAAATATACATCCAGAACAAGTTAAACTGCAGTTATATCATGCTCTATTTGCAACTCACGTAAACTACTGTACTCTTGTTTGGAGCACAACAACAAAACGGAAGTTTAATAAAATTAACTTGCTTCAGAAAAAAGTCTTGCGCTATGTTGCGAACGTTGGCATAGACACAACTACAAAATACCTATTTCCGAAGTATGACATCCGAATCACACACTGTTATGAATTTAAATTTTTAAACCAACTGTACTTCTCTTATGCAGAATCTGTCAATTTTATTAAGCTTATTGCATCATTACAACCCCGGATAACGGATTTATGCATTAGAAACCTTCCTCACTGGTTAGTTCCCAATTTCCGCACTCCATACAAACTTCAGTCATTAAAACATAATTTACCATCCCTTCTCAACAAATACCCTAAACAGGCGCTTTCATCTAAGAAATAACTAAAAATATTCTTTTATAATCTGTGCTAAAATATACGCGTCACTTTCATTTTTTCGAATTTTCTGTTTCTGTTTATGTGCCTTGTCTAGGTAAGACGATGTAGTTGTTAGTTTTGGTTTGTGATGCGCTTCTGCATTACAACCGTTTCTATTTCATATGCATCTGCGTTTGGCACTAACTAGGCTTGTACATATTTCTGCGGTTTTAAGAGTGGATTGCTTTTATTATTGTTTATGTAAACTGAAAACTGCGTCGACTCCTGTCTTGTACTTTGGCCCCTGGGCCGTCGTCAAGTTGCTGAGTGCAACGTTTAGCCTAGGGGACATTCAGAGTTGCTTTGTAACTGCTCTGAAAAATAAATGAATTGAATTGAAATTGAATTGAATAAAGCGTTATAACCGCGCCATCATTTTTTTTATCGAGTAGGTGACGCTCTAAATGGCGGCTGCAAAGCATTGCTCAGGTTTGAGAGTCACTGCTGGCGTCGAAAGGGCCGAAAGAGGCAGATCGCCGAGCAGTGAGAACAAAGGCATGCAAAGCAAGCATTTCTACACAGAGTGTTTGCTTCTCCTTGGGTTGCAACTGCTGCTACTGTGGGCAGGCGGAGAATGCTGGGGAGGGAAGTGCGGTCACAATGGTCATGGAGCACTGCTCTCGACACGCAGAGAGCGCTCCCGTGGGAGGACAATTACACCCTCGCTCGGCGTGCTCCTGTACTTCTCTGTACTGCCCCGCGCCTCTGCTCTCGTCCCCCGAACCGAATGGGCCATGAGGCCAAAATTTGGTCAGGAAAGTGCATGCCACTACGTGTAACAGGCTCACTTTCTAATGTGAAGTCCTTGTGAACAGCATCCACAAGCTGCCTCAAGAGTCACAGGCTAGTAGGCTGTGGCAGCCGCTTTTCGATGAAGACTGAAAGCAAGGCGCCCGTATGCGGTGCGACATCAGTGCACGTTAAACAACTCCAGGTGGTTGAAATGTCTGGAGTCCTCCACCGCAGCATTTCTCGTAGCCTGAGTCGCTTTTGGACGTTAAAAAAAAAAGTCGCAGCCTAGTAAAACATGTTTCGCAGACTGCATGAACAAGGCAGCTGTGAAAAATGGCTGAAAACAATTCACGTCTACCAGCATTCACGCCCAGTGACATATGGCTCATATAGAACAGGATTCAGGCATTGAGAACTGCTCAAACTGCTGTGATCTCTAGTGACCTAGTTGCATATTTGCCCTCTGAGTGCTCAGCGGTGAGCGCTGAGCACATGTGAGGTGCAAAGAAGCGTGTTATAACGCATGCCCTCGAGCCAACAAATTTGACTTTCTAGAACTTTCTAGAAGCAAATGCCGCTTCTGTTTCCAAGCAAGCTAGGAGCTATAATTGTAAGCGCACTTGAAAAGCCATGCCTTTCACCAACTGCAAATATCTCTGTTCAGCTAAAAAAACAAAATTGATGCCCCCCCCCCCCCCCTTCAGCACTACATCTAGACATACAGGTATAGTAGAGGCAATCAGAAACCCATTCATGTGTGCAGCACAGGTGCTCCATGGCACAACTGCACCTCCGGTACCTTGCTGTCTTCCTATTTACAATATGACATTCCCCACAATTGCACGACTGTCCACAGTGGTTCACAGAAACCACTGCACATGCTTTATTTGCTGTTAGCCATCAAATGCTTTCTGCAACTTGGCACTCGGCATGCTCTGAAATGTTGCTAAGGTATCTAGTGATGACTTGAAATGTGCCTACACCACAGTAGCTTAATGCGATGATCAACTACAGCATTGAAATCTGCAACTGATAGTTATCCATGCTCAACATCAGCCGCATGAACTTAGGAGGCTTGTCTTGGTTGTACTTGAAACGGTGTTTCAGTATTTTCGAGTCAGATTGAGGTTCTCAGAGCCAATGCTTCAGAGAGTGGGTCTGTGAATCCTTATTGCATCCACTTTCATGAAAGGCTTGGTACGCAGTAGGACGAAGTCTGCACAGTGTGTGAAAGCTGCGATGCCCCATGTTTGCAAGTGGAAGTCTAGGTGTCCCCGTAGTAGCGTCATTGCCACTTATAGGTTCTCGGTTTTCTCATGCACTCGAGGAGCAATTCAAGTGGAGCGTCATTGAAAAAAAAGGGGCCTCGAGGACCACTTGAAGTAAAGGTGTTAGTCAAGGCATGTTTGTGAATATCAGTTAACCTGATCCCTATGCACTGTTTCCACTGCCTCGGGTGGTTAGGGTATTTCTCAAGACCTTATTGGAAGGAAGGCTGAGGGGCCGTCATGAATCCTAACCAAGCCTTTAGTAAACTTGTGGGGAGTTGTGCCACTTCTACATGGCATTCTCGATCACCATTGAAAGATTCCACCATCTTACTGTAAGCTCTTGTACCCCCGCTGTTGCAATCGATAATTCGCTGCTGGGCTCAAGTAATACAGTGCACTTTTGGAGATGTGTTATCAGCTGTTTTTGTACAAGTTGCAATGATGATATATTTTCCGCTCTGTTCCTTGTGCAGTTTTGTTTTCCTTCTATGATCATATATGTAGGATTGCATAATCTTTCATTTCATGTTTGGTTTTATTCCTTAGCCCTGTGTGCTAAGCCATATCCTTGAATGCACACTTCAATTTCTCAAAAGCCATTTAAATCTCCAGTTTTGCATTGCTCTGGTCACTCTAGTTATTGTAGCTTTCCATGAAGCAGTGCTCAAATGTCTTTGATTGATAGGATATGGTTCAAAGACCCTTGAAATATCTGTTCGACTAAGGCATTAGATTTTGTGATGGACTGATGCTGAACAGCCTGTATTCTTGTGACAGTTCCTCAGATTTCTGTAGTTCAGAATCGAAACTTTTTGAATTGTTATCAATTATTAATAGAGCACCTAATTACCCCTTTCTCAGAATTTTTTGTAAAGACATGAGCTGAATTTTCAGATTTTGGAATATAGTCCTGCCTTTTCTTTTGCATTTTGCAGACGTCGCACAGTGAAAACCTGTATCCAAACTCGAAGCCAACAGGCCAAGAGCAGCTGAAGAAGGAAACCTGTATCCAAGCTCGAACCTGGTGGACCGAAAGCAGATGTTTTGTGACCACGGTGTATCAGCCAATAAAGCCAATTCAGGTGACCACATGTATCTTTTGGAAGCTTGCATTCTTTGCACTTGAGACTCATCTCATGGAAAGCATCATTTCTGCAAAACATTTTGTGTCATAACTGTAGCAGACACTGATTGACGCCTTGCACAAGGCCTAAAGCTGGCATATTAGTATTATGCGCAACACAAACATGAGGTGTGATGTAGGAGCCTTGCAACCATGCAAAGTATCACCCTAGCATGGTAGCATTCCCGTGCCGAATGTCTCTCGTCTGAGATCAGACTAATGTCTTGAACATTCAGAGTGCACTCATTCCTTGAACTGTGTTCCCACATTCATGTACTCTGAATGTTGATAGCTATGCACAAATTTTGCTGCACACACACACAGGTACAGAAGTCCTCACAGTGTGCACGCCTTCGCGCCGTGAGCACGTTGCACTTTCTCCCACCGTGCACACGTCGCACATCCTCGCATCGCACACCCTCGCATCGCACACCCTTGCGTCGTACATCCTCGCGTCGCATATCCTTGCATCTCACATCCTCGCATCGCACATCCTCGCGCATTGCGGGTCGATAACCACACACAGATAACCACGCAGAGCCTCGCACAATATTTTCGGTAGGGTAGTACGCCGCATTGTATACAAATGGATATGTTTCCTGTAATCCAGCGCAGCCTTGCATGCAGCTTCAACCGAAGGAGCCCAATAGAAAATTAGCAAGCAAGGGTTCATCCTACTGATGCTGAGTCTTTACTCTTGCGGGGAATTGTTGCAACATGGCAGGCAAATAGAGCAACAAATTGTCCCCAAATCCTGCTATGTTACGAGTATATAAGTTAAAATAAAGGGGCAGTGATATTCAAACTGAGTTGTAGACTGTTCTAAGATCCGTGACACAAGACTAGGCATCTCTTGGTTCTACTGTTTATTCTCTGTTTGTGAGTGGAGCTGTGGTAGACCATCCGAGAGGCGCGCTCCTGCGCTGCTAGAAAGAACAGGGAACAGGGAAAAGGAGTGCGCCAGTCGTGCGAGCGCGGCAGTGCTGTTCGCATCGTTTCATAAGGCACTGCATGTTCGAATTCCACCGTCGTTCACAGCACGCTGATGAGGCGTGGGAACAAAGAACGCGGTAACTGCCGCACCGAAGACTGGCGCCGCTGCGTCGCAAATAGCCTCCTATATAACACTGCTAGAGAGAACTTGCGTTTTTTCATAAACTGTTAGAGAGAAGGAACGCATTTTTTTGACTGAAATACTTTCGATCTAGTCGCAATACCTTTTATAATAATTGCACAAAAATATGAAGAATATTCCAGAATACTGCATAGAAACAAGCCTTTTAACGCGTGATGTTAAGCCGACTTTACAAAAATATTCGAAGGCAGTTCATTGGAGTCATAGAATCGCTTATACAGCTTTCCGACAAACAATATGGAAAAAACAATTTCTTTCAACAGCAGCATGACCAGGGAATAATAATTTCTGGCAAATATTTCAGCGCTCAGCAGGCAATGACATCATGTATTTTTATACCTGTAACACAAACAATTTCCTTGTCACGTATCTCCAGTCACCTATTGTGGGATTTCTATCCTTCAAGCTTCCTCAACATTTTCTGTTTGAAATATTTACCTGCAAACGTTAAGTCCAAACCAGTTAAGCAGTTGCCACAGCAAGTACATAACTTATTGTGAAATGTTAGGCAGCGCGCAATGCAATTGAATTAAATACACTTCATTCCTGAACATCTGAGAATTAAACCTGGATATTTGTTTCTCTACCACGCAAAGGTAGAAAACGCTTAGAAAATAATGCTTTTATTTTGTGTGTGGGCGGATCTACCTTTTAACTATGAGCTATGCTGCATCAACAGCCTAAAGGGTCTGTTCATCATTCATCACTTGCTGAAGCGCTCAAAGCAGAGCACACCTGCATATAGGAATCAAGTGGAAGTTTATGGCTGCTGGAAATGACAATATAAAATATGCTGCAGCTAGCCAGTCTTCTGTGCTTACAAGACCACCTACGGCGCAATAAAGCCGATGCTGACGCCAAATTGTGGTGTCAGCTAGCGTACAATACGAAATGGTGGAACATCTACCTTCATATCATATCCTATTGATGAATGCATAAAATGATGCGTGCAATGTTTTCAAGCAATCACAACTGCTTATAAAACATCGACCACTATAACCCGTGATGGGTACAATGATAGGAAAACGTCTCATCTAGTAGTAAAATATTGGCCATCGTATGGCAGTAAATATTCTGAATTGACAGGCCATCAACGACGGAAGGAAAATATTCACCTGTGTAAAGATGTATGGTACTTTGGCAAACTAATACAGTTCGGCAGGCAATGTCGACCACTGTAATTGTAGATACACCCAATATTGCTCCTTCATGATGACTGGCGGGACGATATTGACCAATGTACGCCAAGATATATTCCATGTTAACAAGCAATCAATAGTGGCATTGCAAATTTGACCATTGTATGCCATGACAGGTGTAATGCTGGCCAGTCTCCACAGCTCATTGGGCAATATCACCCAGTGGAACCAATAAGTGTAAAATGTTGGGAAGCCACTAAGACAGGCGCAATAAAATTAACCGGTGTATGCCAAGGTATTTTCAATGGGAATAGCTGTACTCTCAGGACCATATTTGCTATTGTATAACATCATCGACCATTTTTACTGAAGATATACACAATGTTGGGAAGTCATCACGATTGACAGGGGGATATTGACCAATTTATGCCAAATATATAATATGTCACGTAACAATATATTCGATGTTAGGAAGCCATCAATACTGGCAGGAGAATATGTACCAATACATGCAATGATATGTGCAATGCTGGCCAGTGGCCACTGCTCATTTGACACTATCGCCCACTGGAACTGAAGATGTATACAATCTAGGGAAGCCACTCAGCCTGGTTTGATGATATTGGCCAATGAATGCCAAGAGTATGTTCAATGTCGAAGATCCATATATACTGGCAGGATACTATTTACTAATCTATGCCATGATTTTTGCAACATGGGCAAGACATTGCAGATGCCTGGGCAATAATGACTAGCATATATTGTTGTGATTACAATTTTGGCAAACATTTTATATACAAGGGAATTCTTGACCACTGTTAGCCAGTTGAATGCCAACATAGGGGGAATATGTAAATCACAGGTCCAAGAGCGATCAATGTTATCGCATTGCTGTACCATTATTGGTAGTGCACTGACAACACCAGGCCACTGCCGGACCATGCGCCACCAATCAATTTCCAATGTCGAGCCGATCACATGTGCTGCCTGGGGTTATTGTTATTGTGGAAGCCAGCCTGCCACAACGAATTTTTGCCTGGCTTCGATGACCATCTGAGAATATACTTTGCTTAGCTCGCGCTCAAGCGCGCTATGAGCGCACATATATATGTGTGTGTGGATGCATTTGTGTCTCGTCTCTGTGCGTTTTTCTTTGTGTTAGGTGCCTGCGTCGTATGGTAGCGCTAAAGGGGAAGAACGATGCCTTGGGCTTTGGCTATTTTATTATACGACAATATCGTCGCGGTTCTCCGATTGTTTTTCTTACCACGTCAGCTCGAGTACAATTGAAGTAAAATCGCGCTTTTACGCACGCCGAAAGCTTTACCTGGGCTTACTTCAAGTCAGAAGCAAGTCACTTAGCTCTCCCAATTAAACTGAATCTTCCACTTCTCTACTAAAAGCATCTGGCTTATGCAGTGAGAATACATTTTGCAATGTCCTAATGCTGTATTTCGTTTACTTTCGACATTTAAAGCTAGAAAAACTATGACGACATACTATCTTACAGAAAGAAAGCTTCTTTCCGCTTCTTTTCTTTCCTTCCCCTGGTAGTTTGGAATTGATGGGTTGTGGATATGAATCACCTTTTTGTGAAGCACGTCAACATGTGTTCGTAAGGCATATCTGAGAACATATGCTGCTGGTGTTAGCATTTTTCGGTGCGAGAGTATACTTCTATATTAATGAGACACTGGCGGCAGTTTCACCTATCTTTATAGTAGCGAGAGAAATGCATCTGTTACACTAAAGGTATTTAGATTTTCGTTTGCTTCTCTGCTACTCGATTCTGAGTGAACCTTGGGTGATGCCCGCTTACATGTGTAGTATGTTAACACTGTTTTAGAAAGCCAGAAGTCACATTGTCCATTATTTCCTCGTCAAACACATACACAAGTTTGTCGTCTGCGTCCGGTGAGTGCTTTTGTTTTCTAGCACGCCGTTTAGGGACTGGAACGGAACCCACCAAACTTCGACTGAGCCAGTTTAAATTTATTTGTCGCGAGATACTACTTTTAGCCCAAGCGCTCAGGGAACACAGCTTTCCCTCTTCAACCGCTGCTACCTAATTCTAGGGTAGTTTATTCAAAATGCTCTGGATTGAAATTTAACTGCATTCCTTTTTTCTGTGTCATCTTTATTTAGAAATATCAATATTAGAGGAGCGTTCATGAGATCGTATATTTTTCTTTAGCTACTTTAGGGCAAATTATTTGTACACAACCTCGCCCGTCAATCCAGTAATATCGCGGGAATAGAAACGCACAAATTGATAGCATCACGATCAAAGGCATAGCAACGACGACAGCGTGAACATATTGCAAGAAAGTAGTCTACAGGAAGCACGTCTAAAGTGTACCGGAACCAGCTGAGGGGTCTATATAGAGTTTTAAAAGGCTCCCTCATCGTTTCTTACGGTTGCATAGAGATATTCCTTACCGCTGTATATAGATATGTGTGGATCAGAGTGCATAATGCAGATGAATTTTTCTCTTCTTAAAATGTCGTGTTTCCGGCATTCGAGCTTTTTAAATCTATATATAGGGCAGGGTTCATTAAACACGGATAGCAAATAGTTTATAAATGCCCAGGTCCTTTGTAGACGATCGCGTTCTGGTATTACAATTTTCAATAAAATTTAGTAATAATCTTCCGTCAGTAATACAATATTTAAGACGACATGTACCACTAATAAAGAGAAAATGAGAAACCAAATAAATCCGGTTGAAGCGGAATCTCTTTAATATAGCGAAAGTTTCTAAATCAGGGCTTGTCTACGTCTCGGCTGAAGCATTCGCCACAGGTACCTGTTTAACTAGGAGTTTCATTCCAAGGCGGAAACTGAGTTGAATTAAGGTGCAGGTGATGTTTGCTGGTTTATGGCATTAGGGTCCACTGCAAGTGTGCGTAGATAAAAGGGGACAGGAAACATTCGAATATGATTATGTTAAAGCAAGATTAGACGGCATGTTTTTAGCCCCTAGTACAGGGAGAGCCAGAATTTTGGACGTCGAATTGACAAGTTTTTGTGAGAGGGGAAGATCAATGTAACAATAAGACCGCAGAAACAACATGGCAGAGGAAAGGTGACAGCACAGGTTGTTTTGATTCTTACGATCCCCCACTAACTAGCCTGAAACCACGCTATTTTAAGGATATAAGTGAGTTTAGGAAATATTTTACGGTTTGATTTACCGGAACCGAGTAGGACGTGGAAACCTTTTTGCAAACCGATTGAAGTCGATGATGACAACAGTGAGCAATGCGCAGTGTCATAGTATGTCAGAGTAAGCAGGCACGGAAGATAGGTTTGCCTTTAGCTACGCCGTTCCCCAGTCTCTTGTCACAAGGTATTTTCTTAGAACTCACTTGGCTTTCATATTGTTTTTTCAAGCCCTGTTGAGCAAGCCACAATAATATTGATTTCGTTTTATCACCTTATGCAGTGCTTTAAGCACTAAAATTATTCGAGGCTTAACCAAATTCGACAACAAGTAATAGCCCTTCTTGAAGTATCGTGTTAGGACACGTGGAATATGACGTCACGCTTTCCGGGGACAATTAGTATTCACGCGCCAACAAGATTGTTTCATGGCTCTGGTCAATGTGTGAGTGCTTTCGAGTGATATATTTTAATCTTCTGCGCACCTCACCAGAAAATTAAATCGCAGACGTTATTTTAAGAAGCCCAGGCACTAAAAAAATAATCGCATTTCCAATAGCAGGAGTGTGAAACAATTCATTCCCCCAAGCTATATGCTTCCGTATAGTAATTAAATCAGCTAGGTGAAGTTATGGTTTCAAATGAGCTCTTACTGTTCTATTCTGGCTGACCCGCGAAATCACCTATACTGCTTTGTTGTATTCCATTTTGGATATTCTAATATTGCAATGCAAAGTTCTAGCTGCTAAGCTACGCAGGCAGAGGAGGAGCCCATATGTTTATTTCAGTATTTCATGGCAATGTGTGCATTGCAGCCACTTCACCTTTGAACCAATTATTGCCCGTCATCTTCTGAACGGGATAAATAGGTGGGCGATCTTTTACTGTCCGGGGGAATGAGCGATCAATATTGCCCATTAGCATATACACTGCCCTTGGTCGAAATATAATATTTTGTAGTTTGTGCTAGCCGATATGATAACGTTTAACAGAACTGTGCGGATGCCAAGGCGCGGCATGCAGGCAAACATGACGACGCAGAACTAATTTTTTAAAACAGAGCTTAATAATCTACTCGAGAAAAATACCCTTTCACCGACACTGCATGAATTTCTTGGTGATACAAGGCTCATCAAGCCGATTCCTTTCCTGTAGAGGTAAACTGAATCTTAGCTGAATATTTTTTCATAGTTCATATCGTTGCGAGCTATTCATCGTGAATTTAAGGCCCCTACAAAGTGCACCACCTGGCAAGACTCGAAACTATTCACGAAAGGATGTGGCATAGTCCGAGTGGATTGCGGGAATAAACTTTTTAAATCTCACCAGAATCGTTCGGTTTTCTTGCTTCCGCAATACGCACCTTACTTAGTTTACCTGAAAAATTAATAAAATTTATAAATATAAATTGATAACCCTTGCTGGCAGCACCAACTAATTTGCGAAAGGATGCGGTATTTACGACATACAACCCGTCTATAAGTAACAAACCTTTCTTCGCACATTTGACACTAGGATTGGGAGAAGGCTGAATGCGCGGCGTTGCATGGCTCAACATTGATGTTACTCTGGTAAGACTTGGGCGTTTCGGCCTTGATAATGATGTTTCAGCATAGAACTCATGTTGGTTCGGACCTTGAGGTTCCCTGCTGGCCAAATGTCTGCCCCGAAATAGGTAAACACAAATTTTGCTGCGATTAGACTATGAAGGTCGGACGTTCAGAAATATATGCTTAAGAAGAAAACTCATAGTGATTGGACCTTGAGCCTGGCTGCAGGTAAAATCTTAAGCATGACTTGTACCAACAGTAATGTTACTGCCGTTTGACTTTAAGAAGCATATGTGCACTAGTGCCAAACATATTGGCAGAGTGAGATTTCTTCTTGACGGAAATACGTTTTCGTTATGACTAAACGTAGCGATTGCTGTTAACTTCCGTGTGCCAGGATTCTGGTAACAGGCGAGAAATTCATGTTGCCCAAGCTACGTCATGTCTACTGCCATGTGAGTGCTAAAAATTTGCATACCAAAAGGAACTCAGACTACACTGTCTAGTTTCTCCGTATGTACACTCTATGAACTTTGATTACGTGCATACTGCGTTATTTAGGGTAGTGCGTGTGTAGCACGGATGTTTTATAATTTGGTCTCGTTTAAAAGGCTCAAGATTCGCAGAAGACTCAACCCAGGATGACGCCGCAGTGGAGCGTGCCGCAAAGTTTTTAACTCTTGTATTTTTTAGCTTGCAATGATATTGCGCTATTCACGGGCGTCTGCATTTTCGCCGCCACCAAAGAGAGATTTGATTATTTGTGGAGTGCTCTAAACACCGAGAAGTCGGCGCGTGTAATATACATTTGAATAGGCTGATAGGTTATCAATAATAAATGTATTCTATTCTTGCTGGTATATAATGACTCGTACTTATGATTATTTGTTACCTGAGGTGATAATATCGCACGTAAGTTTCAATCCAAAAATAATATGTTCATTTGACTAATATGCATTTCTTTATTGCATAAGCAAGGAATTTTGTTAGAGCCTTGTTTCACTCAATACCTCGGTAGTCCGTCCTAAAAACACACATTGGTGGCTCATTGATTTACGTCTGTTATAAAGCATCGTCAATTTAGCTACACTCTCATCTTTTCTTTGAGCACCCACATTTGGGTTGACCATTTCTTCACTCACGCAACAACCACCCGCGCCATAGGACAACAAGCATGTTCTGTTCTTTCTCTCACTTCTCTTTAGTAAAGTCGTGTTATCACATCTTTCCTAATTGTGAAGATTCTTTTTTTTCTCCATTCTTTTGCCGGTCATCTTTACTTAGTCACAATCAATTGCTCAATGGTTACTTGGTTATCGCAGAAGGCGGCAGAATATAAAAAATCATTCGACTGCTACTCCCAGCCGGGCTTCGCGGCCCTTAAATTATTCCAAAAGTATTCGAGGTCCTACGAGCGGTGCACTTGAATCGAGGGTAGAAAGCAGGCTTTGTTTCTAAAGAAATCCTATAAAAGCTTTGGCAGCAGAAAACAACCGTTGTTTCAAGCTCTGCAGCTATATAAAAGTGGTTCCTTCCTTTTTGCCCTGAAACACTGCACGCATGTAATGTATGTAACGCAGTACTTAAGTCGTTTCGAAATAACTTTTTGAAATGCGCAAAATACTTTGTCGATTCATTCGCGTTCTATGTTCTGCGCGTAGACAACAACGTATAAAATAATGGCGACGACCGAAAGCAAAAATTCATTGCTGCTGTACCACTCTACAAAAGAAATAGCAGTACAATCAGAAGCATGTCAATTAGTACTTTATTCTGAAAGCTCATCGTAAGTTCTGTCAGGATCATTAGAAGAACAAACAGCTCGTGTCGCTCTACAGGAAAATGCAGATTTTCACTTTTTTTAGGAGTTGGACTGAAATAATCTTTTTTATTACAAACGTTATATTTGGTCCCTTGGTTTCCGCCCCGAAAAAAAAAAAAGTTGCACTCGCTCGTTTAAATATGTACCTCCTCTATGCCTCCATGGTCATGATAATTAAATTAAATTGACCCCCAGTACTTTGTCATTACCTTGTCTACATTTATGCGTTGCACACAAAACACGAGTTCTTCACATCAGACTTGAAGGTTCTGCTACACTTCAACGTAAGAGTCGACAATTACCTCTTCACTAAAATCTCAATCCTTAATATATATACGTTGAACAGACTCGTCATGCATACTTTTTGTGTTTGGATTGTTTGTTATCGATGGCTGTTTTACTTATTCAAGCTTTAGTTAAAATTCCAGCTTCCAGCAGTTGTTTACCATATTCATTAACGTATTTAAGATAATGACAAAGGGTTGTCTCGCGAGACGTGACTAAGGGCGGGCGTCTACTTGAGAAGGTCAAGCCACATTGCGGCAAGGAGCGGTCACCTTTAATGTGTAAAAGACTGCATAGATATTTTACAAACCCAGGTAATGGAGCTTACTAGGATGAAGCCTCTTCAGAGAGAGAGAGAGAGTAAACTTTAATTGTTTAACGGAATAGCGTGGGTGGTTTCCGCAGTCCAGGATACCATTGGCCTGGGCTGTCTCCCGGGCCCTGGTGAACAGGCTGCGCTGCTCAGAG